>NC_140590.1:1222640630-1225040630 GCF_964204655.1 Triturus cristatus | reverse complement strand
ATGCATGATCTATTGAAGCACAATGTTATCTGGGGTGACTGTGACAAGTAGTTTCTTTTTTGTTGTCTCCTTGTGAGAGCAGAGTCCAGGGTTCTCCCTGTCTAATACCTCAAGTATGCAATTGCCCAAAATCCATAGAACCACACATGCACCTACTCACAGACCCATCCAGCTACTCAAACACCCACTCACAGACCCATAGCACTACTTACAGGCCCACTCATGGACACACAGGCTCTCACACACCTACTCACAGACCCTAAAATACACATCTACTCACAAATACATTGCACCACTAACACACCCAATCACAGACACAAAAAGGCACTCACATACCCACTCACAGACACACATAACCACTCACACATCCCTCAAAAATCTATAGTGCCACTCAGAGACCCAGTCACAAACACCCACAGAGATTCACACACCTACTCACAGACCAATGCAGGCAGCCACATATCCACTCACAGACCCATAGCACCATTCACAAACCTATTCACAGACATATACAGGCACTCACACACCCTCTTATAGACCCATAGCACCACTCATAGACCCTGTCACAAACCCACACAGGTACTCACACACCTACTTACTGACCCACACAGGCAGTCACACATCCACTAACAGACCCACACAGGTACTCACACATCTACTCACAGACCCACACAGGTACTCATATACCTATCTACAGATTTATACTGCCACTCACAGACCCAGTTACAGACCCACACAGGTACTCACAGACCCATATAGTCACTCACAAATCTACTCACTGACACATATAGCCACTCACACACCCACTCACAGAAACAAAAACCAATCCCACACCCACTCACTGACCCATACAACCACTCACACACTCACTCACTGGCACATACAGCCACTCACACACCCATTCACCAATTTATACAGTCACTCACACACCCAAACTCAAAGTTTGCATGTTACAGTTAATAAATAACATTCAAAAATAGAAATTCAAAGGCAAAACCAAAGGTTATAGGGACCTTGAAGTCAGGAAATACAATTTTGAAAAACTTACAAATTTACAGGAAAAAAACAAATGTTACAGGGACATTATAGTTAGGAAATATGATTTTAAAAACCTTCACATATCACTGAAAAAAACAAAGGTTGCAGGGACGTTAGTTAAGCTTAGATTTCACTTGTACAAAACCAGTGAAATGCAGCAGTTGTGATTACCTAAGCTAACTATAACTTACGCCCCACAATGCACTGTTAATGACCTCACATATTATATCAGTCATGACATGGTCTGTGATATCACAGATGACATCACTGATGCCATCTCAAATGACATCACTGATGGCATCATCCCCAGTATCACTCACACACTGACTCACACCTTCATACAACCTCTCAGACATTCACTTATACACCCACACAACCACTCACACACTCACTAACTGACTGCTACAACCTGTCAAAACCCATAGAGCCCCTTACACAGCCATGCACTCACCCATACAGCTACTCACACACCTACATATTCACCAATACAGAAACTCACACACCTACTCACTCACCCATATAGCATCAACAGACACTCATTCACCAATACAAACACTCACATATCCACACAACCACTTATATGCCAATTCACATATCCATCACACACTTACACATCTACTCACTCACCCACACAGCCATTCAAACAGCCACTCACTCACCATACA
This sequence comes from Triturus cristatus, assembly GCF_964204655.1. Lineage (NCBI taxonomy): Eukaryota > Metazoa > Chordata > Amphibia > Caudata > Salamandridae > Triturus > Triturus cristatus. Next base: position 1,225,038,927 of record NC_140590.1, on the reverse strand, counting down.
ACCGCTCACTCATGCACTCACTAACCATACAGACTCTCAACAGAGCCACTCAGTCACCAATACTACCACTCACTTACCCACTCAGTTACCTATACACACACTCATACAGCTGTTCACTCACCCATACATCCACTTACACACCCACTTCTTCACTCATACAGCCATTCACACAGACACTCATACAGCCACTCACACACCTACTCACTCACCAATATAGCCAATCACAAGGATACTCACTCACCCATATAGCTACTCACACACCCACTTATTCACCATACAGCTACTCACACACCCACTCACACCCCATACAGCCACTCACATACCCACTCACACACAGATACACACAGACACCCAGCCACTTATATAATATATGTTAGAAATCATATCACTCATTAGTAGTACAGAAAATACACTGATATAACGTTTATAGTATCTTACTATATATCTTTAACACTAAGAAACGTTTAGAAAACACGACAATCAATGGATGATGTAATCAGTGATGTCAACAGTGTTGTCATTTGAGATGTCATCAGTGATGCCAACAGTGATGTCACTGACCATGTCATGAGTGATGTACTTTTACACTGTATCTAGGTTCCATCTGGCCCAGATGGGAGGAAGTTCTTTGCAATGCTAGGCCCAAAATTGGGGAACTCTGTTCCCAAATTTCTTAGGGTCTGTACCTCCCTTATTCTGTTCTGCAAAGGTCTGAAGACATGGCTATTCTAAGTAGACAGTTCAATTTTCCCCTCAAGTTATCTGCCGGTAATCACTTTTTGGGTAGCATTGCACTTTACAAGGCCATGAAAAAAAATGGAATGTAAGGTTCTATGCAGTGCATTGCAGGGGTGTAAGTTATGGTTAGCTCAAGTAACTATAACTTACACCCCTGCAATGCAATGCTTATGATTTCACATATTACATCACTCATGACATGGTCAGTGGCATTACTCATGACATCACTGATGACATCTCAAAAGAAATCACTGATGACATCATCCACCGAACCACTCACAAAACTACTCGCACCACTATACAAACTCTCTTGTAGGCCCACTCACACACCCATACAACCATTCACAGACTCATACCAATACTCACCTCCTGGCGCACCAGTGGTTGTGGAATCAAGTCCACATTGGCTCCAGTGGGTCCTTGGGGACCAACCATCCCTCCTGTCACCTCCAGTAAGTCCCACACTGTAGGACTGCTAAGAGGTTTTCAGAGGCCACAAAAAAAGATGAAAAAAATAAAGAGGGAAGGGTAGGGAAACCATGAGCCATTGGCCATGCTACAGGGGTCTCACAGAGTCCCCGCCATGGCTAAAAAGCATTTATTTTTAAATCTCAGAAAATCTGCACGTGGGTACACACATTTTTCTGTGATTTTTTTTAAAAAACGTGGTCTCCGGTGCTCTTACTTAATTAGACCCCTGGGTGGGCCGGGACCCAGGGGCATTGGGGGCTGGAAAAGGAGGGGGCACACAGGGCCCGCCTCGTCAGGCTTATAGTAATCCTGTGGGCTGCCACATCTTTGGGGCTTTGACTAAATGAGTGTGGAGGGGCTGCTCGGTCCTCCCCACAGCCCCAGGGACCACACCTCCCTGGGGCAAACATTAATAACTATGTGGGGGCCTGCCTGGCCGCCTGCTGTTCCAGGGTCCACCATCTCCCTGGGGCTTTAATAGAAATTAGTGCGGGGGTTGCACGGACTCCCGCAGCCCCAGGGACCGCCAACTCCCTGGGGAAAACACTGATAATTATGTGGGGGTCTGCCTGCCCCCCCAGAGCCATGGGGACCAACACTTACTCGGAGCAAAATTAAACAAAAAAGGAGGTCAGCATGGCCCCCCTCCTGTAGCCAAAGATAGACCTAGGGACTGCCACCCCTCCCAGGACCTGCTCCTGCTATGTCCCAGGGTGCCCACCCCTGGGACATAATTGTTTGCTATGGCTTGGTAGGAGCTTTACTGCTCATACCAAGTCACAGCAATCTGTGCTCTGCTTTGAGCAAGAGAGAGAATTTTGCTCTTGCTTGCTCAAAGCAGAGCACTATTACTTTTACACACAGGGAGCTGCATGTTAGCAGCTCCCTATGTGTAAAAGCAATGCAGGCTTCCGTAGGAAGCGAGCAGCCGGCAAGTATCACAGGGGCCTTCATGCTCCTCCATGGTCCCCATCAGAGGATGACCTGGGTGGGACCAGGACATCCACAATTGAGGCCGGGTCCCGGACATGGGGTTCCTGAGGATGAAATCCATCCAGGAGGAGGGCTGCATGGTCCCCTCCCATTATTTAAAACAAACATCATTTTTTTCTAAAAGGCTAGGCGCCTAGGAATGGGGTCACAGCTTGGGGGGGCCACTAGGACCCCCTCGCTTTCATGTAATAATACATTTTTGTTCAAAAAGGCCGGGCCCCAGTGATGTCACTGACCATGTCATTAGTGATGTAATATGTGAGGTCATAAGCAGTGCATTGCGGGGACATAAGTTATAGTTAGCTCAGATAACTATGACTGCTGAATTTCATTGGTTTTGTATGAGTGAAATCTGAGCCTAACTGTAACATCCCTGTAATCTTTGTTTTTTTCAGTGAATTTCTACATTTTAAAATTCTATTTCCTAACTATAACGTCCCTGTAACCGTTCGTTTTTTAAGTGAATTTGTAAGGTTCTTTAAATTTCATTTCCTAACTGTAACCACTAACCTTCGACACTAAGGGCCTCATTACGAAGCCGGTCAGACCGATTATCTGACCACTGAGGCCGTGATTCAATTCTGACCACTGGATCAGGGAAAGATCCCTCGCCATATTACAATGTAACCTTTGCTACTGCAGCAGTTTCATCTACGGTCGTGCAAATACCCCTGAACATGTCGCTGCAAGTGCATATGAACTCACAGGAAACATTTGACATATATACACAAGCATGGCATATGTGGGGATATGCCTTGTGCTGCATGTACCCCAATGATTGAGTGTGGCGATCTAGGAACAGTCCAGTCAATGGGGATTCATGCCACGTATGATCATACCTGCATTCTGGCACATACAGGGTCGTAGTCTTCAGGGTTCAGCTGCTGCAGAGAGAGGGGACCTGTAGAAAGGGATTCACACGACTGTTGGTGAGAAGCTTATTTGTGTGAGTATGCACCCCAAACCCTTTGTTCCCAAAGAGTCGAGGCAGCCTGCGAGTGAGTTCATGAGTATCTCAGTGGTTTTATGAGTGTCTGAGTAGGTTTGTAAGTGGATGTGAAAATGTATAAGTGGGGTTGTAAGTGGGTATACGAGTGTCTGGGTGGATCTGTGAGTGTGGTTGGAAGTGTCTGATAGGGTTGGGCAGTAAACTTCACTCCGCTGGTGGAGTTTGCAGACTTTTGCCACTATGCGCTCCGCTCGGAACGCAGAGTTCAGCAAAAACTCTGCCAACCACTGGCAGAGCTGAGTTTACCGGTGCACTCACCCCTAGACTTCATCACTACATCCCCCAACCAGTAGTGTGCAAAGAGGCCCCTCTGCAGAAGGGTTGAGAAAGGGGGCAGGGCAAGGTCTCAGCAAGCCCACTGTGGGGCACTTACTTGTAGCAACAATAGGGGTTCTTGGCCCCCAACAACCCTCAGCAGCCAAGTGGACTCCACCCCCAAACCAGTAGTGCACCTAGGGGCTTTATTCCCTTCACATTAGTGCCCACGAGGCTCCTTTGCAGTGTGGTTGAGAAAGGGGCCAGGGCCTCCGATGAGGTCTGAAGAATCCCATTGTGGGGGACTTACTTGTGGGTGTTATTTAGCCCCAGGGAGGTTGTGGTCCACAGGGCTCAGAAAGGTCTGCATGGTACCCCATTTAACTGTCTGTAGCCCCAGGAAGGTGGTGATCCCCAGGGCTCAGTGAGCCTAAGGAGAGGGGCCTGTGCGCCTCTCCTTTTAACCTTCCATGAACCTGCATGCCCAAGGGACCTGGCACACCCAGGCGCTAAATTGTAGAGAAGCGCAGGAGTCCGTGTTGGCAGTGGCTGTGGATTAGGGGTGGGCAGAATTTGCGTAATTGCGTTACGCAAATCTCCGCGAAACGGTAAAAAATCTCCGCGAACACGCAGAAATTCCGCGAACATGCGGAATTGCTTGTTCGCGATGCTTTTTTCCTGTTCACAATTGCTGTTTGCGTGCTCGGGGAGAAATATCTCGCGAACACGCATTTTGAGAACGCGAACAAGCAAAAATTTCGCGAAATCGCGGAAAGCAGACTTTTGAGCAATTTCGCGTTCTCCGCGGAACGCGAAATTACACAAATTCCGCAAATTCCGCGAGCGGAACGGAATTTACCGCCCAGGCCTACTGTGGATCCAGCATGACTCCTGCCGAAAAAGAAAATGCTCTTTTGTCCCAGGCGGGGTCCCCTTGCAACACCCCCCCACAAGAGACCTAGGGGGATCAGGATATTCCTATTTTGTGGGACTCAACTGAAACTGAGACCCAAGATCGTTGAAGTGTTGACAGCCAATCATATTTCAGCAAGGGGACTGTTGGATTCTCAGATGATTAACATTGGGAAAACACTTTTCTTGACCTCCCCTTGTTCTCGGCCCCCACCTGACCGATTGCCCTGAAACTTTCCATGCGCAACAAGTTTCTTCAGGGCACTTTTTTAGGAAACTTTCTTGAAGATAGCGTCACTTGGCACCAAAATTATAGGCAAGTCAAAAAAAGCTTTTTTTCATGGAAACTACTGTACTGGACATTTACCCAAGGAAGTAACACTTAATAATTAACCAGTAGAAAGCACTGCACTTGGGTAGATATTTTGTAAAAGCTGTGGACTCTTTTTGGATAAGAGGCAGGTGTGGTTCTGTTGTGACCCAGCCACTGTCACAGCTACTAACACACCCATGCAGACACTCATATAGCCCCTCATATACTCAGGTACTAACACACTCACTGACAGACCCACTCATACACTGATACATCCACTAACGGACCCACTAACACTTCCACTCACAGACCTACTCACACACACTCATAGAACCACTTAGACACTAATGCACCACTCTCGGATGCACTCAGACATTCTCACAGCCACTCACAGACCCATTCAGACACTCATGCACTCATTCACGGAACCACCGAAACATGTACACCCACTCACAGACCCAGTCTGACACTTATACACCTACTTACAGAACCACTCATATTCTTTCAAACTCACTCACAGACCTACTCAGAGACTCACTTACTGACTCACAGACCCACATGGACACTCACACACCCACTTATAGACCCATTCAGAGACTTTCGCACCTTCTCACAAAAACACTCAGACACTCTTGCACCTACTCACAGACCTCTCAAACACTCACGCAGACACTCAAGCACCCACTCAGACACTCATGCATGCACTCAGAGGCCCACTCAGATATTCACACACCTACTCACACACCCACTGATGCATGCATGCACTCACTCACACACTCAGCCTCAAAGGTTACAGTTAGGAAATAAAATGTAAAAACCCTTAGAAATGGAAATGTAAAAATGAATGGTACAGGGACGTTATAGTTTGGAAATAACATTTCAAAACTGTAGAAATTAACTAAAAAACAATGGTTACAGAGGCATTATAGTTAGGAAATAGAGTTTAAAAAACCTTAGAAATTCACTGAAAAAGGTCACAGGGACGTTATAGTTAGGCTTGGATTTCATTCATACAGAACCATAGAAATTCAGCAGTTATAGTTACCTTAGCTAACTATAACTTACGCTCCTGCAACACACTGCTTATGACCTCACATATTACATCACTCATGACATGGTCAGTGACATCCCTCATGACATCTCTTATGACATCACAAATGACATCACTGATGACATCATCCATAGAGTCAGTCACAAACCCATGAAACTACTCATATATCCATTCACAGATCCATACAGGTACTCATACAACCCCTCACTCATCCAGAGAGCCACTCACTCATTTATACAGCTACCCACACAACCAGTCACTCACCCATACAGCCACTCACACAGCCACACACTCACCCATTCAGCCACTCATGCACTCCCTTATTCATCTATACAGCCACTCACACATCAACTCACTCACCCATAAAGCCTCTCAACACAGCCACTCACTCACCCATACAACTACTCACACACTTACTTGCACACCCACACAATTACGTATGTACCCACTCACACATCCATACAAACACTTACACATCTGCTCACTCACCAATACAACCATTCACACAGACACTCACTCTTCAGTACAGCTACTCACACAGAAACTAACTCAAACAGCCACTCACTCACCCAGTCACTTACACACAGTCACTCATTCATACAGCCATTCAGATACCCACTCATCACTCATATAGTCACTCACACAGCCACTCATTCTCCGATATAGCTACTCACACACCCAGTCACTCACTGATACAGCTACTGACACACCCACTCACTCACCAATACAGCCCCTCACACAGTCACTCACTCATCTACACAGCTACTCAGACACCCACCTATATACCCATACAGCTATTCATACATCCACTCACATAGCCATTCAGCAACTCAGATACCCACTTACACACAGATACACACATTCACACAGCCACTCCCATAATACATGTTACAAATAGTATCACTCATCAGTAGTACACCTAGTATACCAATATAACTTTTGTAGTAGCTTATTCTATGTGTTTGTTTAGCACTCTTACACTCACTGGATGATGTCATCAGTGATGGTGAATGAAATCAGAGCCTAACTTTAACGTCCCTGTAACCTTTGCTATTTGCAGTGAATTTCTAATCTAAAGTTTTTTTAAATTCTATTTCCTAACTCTAATGTCCCTGTAATCTTTGTTTTTTAAGTGAATTGAATATTATATATTTTCCCTGAAAAGAACAAAGGTTAAAGTGACATTATAGTTATATGAATATGTGAGTGCTAACATATTGTTTTGCACTTATAGAACACAGAAAGTCACCAGGTATAGTTAGTGGAGCTCCTACAATGCACTGCGTATGACCTCACATATTATATCACTCTTGACATGTTTTATGACATCATTTATGATATCACTCGTGACATCTCAAACAACGTTATTGATGACATTACTGATGACTCAGTGCCAGGTATCATCCTAGTTCTGTACCTAACTTTTTGCCAAAGTTCTTTGCTGCTAATAGGTGTAAGGGCTTAAAAATGTTTATGTGCCTAATGGGTCATAGGTGTGTAGCGGTATTGAATATGCTATGAATGTTTAACCTGTTCCATGCCGTGCTGCGCACGACCGTTGGCCGACGCAGCTCCGCCCACCCTTTAGAACACCCGTAAATGGGTTAAATACAAGACTAACACTGAGTGACAGTTGATGATTTGCAGACAAGATATTTGGTTTGGAAAAAAAAGTTTGTAACAGTGAAATGATTGTATGTAGTGAATACTAAGGGCCTGATTTAGATCTTGGCGGTCTTACCTGAGTCCCGCCACAGTGGCACTCCCAAGTACTCCATCCCCCATTTTCAGATGTTGGGGCAATAGACATGAGACTGCAGTGGCAGTGGTCTTCTTTGCTGGCTAGCAATACTCCCATCAGACTGGCCGGATTTGTGCCAAGCCAATTTAGATCTTCCCATTGAGCTGGCGGTGTCCTGGTGATGGAGTTCTGATGTAGTGGGGTTATTCTGGCATGGAGACAGGTAGGTACTACTTATTTACATCTCAATACACATATATGTTGTACATATGTCAATCTGTACATGTAGGTAATGTGCGCTGGCCATTGTTTTAACATACAGCATTGCACACCAACAACATGCACACACCATTGACTGTACAGTCACATCCACCACAAAAGCCTACCTTAGAATCTGGTGACAACGGGGTGGCTGATCGTTGTGGGCAAGTAGCAGCAGCACAGCGAGGACTCGGACAATGGCATTGAAGATGAAATCAGTGGTGGGACCCCCCAAAAAGGTGAGTTTTCACCCCTTTATCTTCATATCCATCAGCCCGAGCTTGGAGGTGTCCCTGCCACAGTTGCCTCAATGTAAAGGCATTTTGGAATCTGGATGGCGGGGATCTCAGTAGGACTACCTCCAACAGCCGCTACAGTCTTTGATTCCATTGATGTGGGAGACATCTACTGGTAGAGTCGGCGGGACTGCGCCAGTCTTCCCTCCAGTGCCCTGCCAAAATCTAAATTGGGCAGAAAGATCGCCAAAAACGCAACAGCGAGACTAGTCCTGCCAATATGTAAATCAGGCCTTAAGTACTGTAAACACCCTTGAGTATTTTAATGGAATTGTCTCAACATGATGATTTTTATATAGGACAGACGACCGTGTGCACCAGGCGCTTACTCATGTTCATGTGCTTGATTAGCCACTTCAGCTGATCTATCTATAATGTTTGCAGCAGAGTGCAAAGGGTGTGGGTAGTGTGACGTTGAGCACCTTTAGGAATTGGGTGTTTAAAGTGAACTTTTTGGAGAGGTTTTTCATAGAGTGGACATTCTTCTTATCAGATACTGTTAACAACATGTAATATATTTCTCATGAGAGTTTGTCTGTCTACAAAGATAGTAGTATAGGGTAAACTCTCTGTATAAGGTTCACACTGCTTATAGTACCCACTTTTCTACTCATGTCCAATTCATTACTCACAGGTGGTTCAATAACTGTGAAGGGTTTGATACAGTTTAACAGCTGTCCATAGTCCGGCATTATTTATGTAACAGGACTTGAGTGTCTGGGAGAAGTTTGCGTTCTATGAACAGTTGTATAAAGATGAAACACTGTGTGCAGTAGGGGTTACCCAGCGATCTGTGGTTGATCATTAATATGAACTTGGCTACCCATGAAGAATATGATATAGGGTCAATATTGCACATACCACAAGCTTGCTTCACCTAAGGGCATTGTATGTGAGATTTCATTAATGATGCTTCATAATATTCTGAGCTATTTTGAACTTACTATTAGACCGCAAATGCCATACTCATTTATAGAGTAATGTGTACAAAAGTACCCTGAATAATGTAATTAGTGATGTCATCAATGACGTAATTAGAGATGTCAATAGTGATGCCATAGAACATACATGAGTGTTGTAATATGTGGGTTTAAATTCAGTGCATGGCGGAGGCAAAAGTTATAGTCAGCTCTGCTAATTATACATAGTGAATTTCTGTGTTTTTTGAGTTCAAAATATGTTGGCACTGATATATTCACCAAACTATAATGTTACTTTAACCTTTGTCTTTTTCAGTGTATTTCTGAGATTTTCTTCAACAAAATCAGATCTTTTTATCACACCTAACTATAATTCCACTTTAACCTTTGTTTTGTTTCAGTGAATGTCTAGCTTTTTTATTGTGAACTAATATTTTATTACCATACATAAAGCCAACCACCGTCGCCCATGGTTCACTTTGCACAACATGGCCTGCTGTCAGATCGTGCGGCCAACCCCGCACAGTCAAGCAACCACACTCCATGCAAGGCCTTCGACAGAGTATGGCATAGGTTTGTCCTCAGGTCTTGATCTGCAGCCAGGCAGTCCAGTCTCTGAATCCAATGCCCTGTGAGCAACCAACTCCCTGCCACGAGAGGAGGTTGAGCAACCTCCTTCCCAAACCACTATTGGCCCAGGGACGTTTTTAAAATGGGGAGGGATTGTGCGCAGCCCCTCTCTCAAAGGCATTATTAGCTCCGAGCTCTCCATCTCCCCAGGGTAAACAAATACATTATCAGGGATGGGGACACATGGTCCCTCTCCCCAAACTTTTAGAGGCCCTGGAGACCCCAACCTCTGGGGCCGAATTGCATATTTTAGGAGAGTGGACATGCACATGATGAAGACAAAATTGTGTCTTATGTTTCTAAAAAAATCATATAATCAATCAGGTAAAAAAGGTAAAAAAAATATTTTTCTTTTTTGAAGACTGACTGAGGGATTTTAGGATTCCTGCAGACCTAATGCATCTACAGGAACTTCAGAAGAACTCTGCTTTTCAGTGAAGTGTGTTTGGTGTTTCATTGGTCCCGTGTATTGCACCTTTATGGAACTGGATACCTCATCTAATAAAAAAAAATCCAGTCCATTGCTTGAGCTATGTGGGAGTCAGGCTCACTGACCCATATCAATGTGCAGCCATGTCATGGGCCAGTCATTTTGAAAAACCAAATAGGACTGGTACACTGGCTTTGCATCAATGCCATTCTTTACCAAATATTTTCCAACTAAGACCATTGTACTTCCAACACCCACCAATGACCTGCTACGCACTAAGGCACTACTGTTAAACCACTCAGCGCAGTATGTATAGATCACCCAAATCACAAGCACCCCCTTACCACATTAACACACGTACTATTAAACTGTTCCCAAAGAGAGGCAAACTACCACTCCTGGCACTGTACTACAGTTACACAACACAACCCCGCACTGTGATAACATGTAGCACCTGAAGTCACTCACCACCACAACATAACCAGTCATTATTATACTAAAACCCTCAGTATTACAAAACTGCTCCCTAGCATTGGACTACACACTCAGTGCACCAAACTTCCATGTCTGCTAATATATGATAAAACCACTACTACACTGCCACCCTGCATCACTGCACCTCCACATTACTAATCCACAGCATTACATCTTCCCATTGAACACAACACAATGTTGTGGCCCTGATATTTATCATTTGTGCCAAAACCACTCCATAGTACCTCAATTCATTGCACAAGCACTAACACTACTACTAATATCCATGACCAGGTGTCAGACTCTAATTACGGCACTCAAAACTTACACAGGAACAGAGATGCTAGTTCCCAAATCCACCCCGACAGCAATCCAGAGCTTAGTGTGACAAGTCTCTAGAGTGGCTATCTAGGGGGAAGGGGGAAAGTGGATAAAATAACAAAAGAGAGAAGAGACTGTTCTGCGGCTTCCTTCAGGAGTCCGTCCAGCAGACTTCTTTTGCTGAAGAGATAACCATGCCAATTTCAGAACTCTGCTTCTCTTCTATTTCTTTTCTGTGTGTGCTTTTATTTCATTAACTATATTCTTTGTTTTCCTTTTTTTCTTTTTACACTCCTATGTCTTATCTTCCTTGGTATCTGCCTTAATTCACAGCTTCCTTTTCTTTTTGCACACTGTGTTTGAGGTCTTTTCCTATTGGTAATTATTCATCTGTGTGTTTAATGCTTTCTCCTCTTTTCGTGGTGGTATTTCACTCTCAGTACTTAGCTATTGTTCGACGACTTATTTCTGTGGTAAGTATGTTTTTATCTTATTCTATTGTTTGTAGTTGCTCAAGAATTCTAATCTATATTGCAATTCTCTCCTCGACTTTTTCCGGACTTGTCGTTACTATTCATTACCTCTGTGATGAATTACAGTAAAGCCACTTCCTTCACAGTAAGTTCTATGACTCTATTGCTTTCGGTAATTTTTTTTTTTTTTTTTTTGTTTTTTTTGAAACCGTTTATTGCAGTTTGTAAAAGTTACAGGTATGGGCCTACAACCACCCGGCCGGCCGCTAGAGTGTCAAAAGCATATTGCATACATACAGTAAAAGTCTCTCAGCAGTACAGAGTAGTAAACAGGAGTAATCAAAGGTGCAGGCCACACAGCTCCATGCCCACAGTACGGTTCCATTTTCTTAAAGCAAAACAACACCAAAAAACCACACCCGCAAGGCAACCCGCGATCCAAAATGACAACACGTGCTCCATAAGTGGGGGATCCAGACCAGCAGCAAAACTCTGAAGAGGGGAATGGGAGTAGATCAGGGACTGGGGGACCGCGCGCCCGCGGCCGAGGGAGGGGGGCCGTCTAGGGAGACGGAGCAGGCGAGGCAGCCGGTAGCAGTGGCGGCTCACAAATACCCCCGCGGTAGGCGTTCCAGGGGCCCCAGAGTTTCACCCACGCCCCAGGCTTACCTCTCGCCACATACACCACCTTTTCATGAAACATACACCAATCCATATGCTCTTTCCAGGCCGACACCGCAGGGGGCCTCTGGGATCCCCACAATTGAGCAATGTCACGCTTAGCTATCATGTATCCCAGAGTCACCCACCGCGTCTGCGGGACCGAATAGTCATTTGGTTCCCATACATTCAGCAAGCATCTCCTCGCTTCAGGCAGCAGCACGACACGCGTGACCACTCGCAGAACCTCATGCACACCACGCCAGAATCGCTCCACCTTCGGGCACTCCCACAGTATATGCATGAAGGTCGCCAACGCACCACAGCCACGCTTACACATTCCGTCACCAGCAAAACCCATACGTAGAAGCCTTGGCCCCGTCACGTAAACCCGGTGAAGGATCTTGAGCTGGACGAAACGAAGGCGAGCCGGGATGGCCACCTCTTTCGGAGAGGCCACCGCGGAAATCCAATCCTCGTCGTCCAGCTCCAGCGCGTCGGCAACCCAAGCCTCGCGGAGACTAGTCAGCAGGCACGATCTATCGTTGATCAGTTTTTTGTATATGAGGGAGATCGTGCTGTCCGGGACATGGCCATCTAGCACTCTGTCCTCCAGGGGGGAAGACTCCGGAATGGATGCGACATCCGGGAAGACGGAGCCCAGCGCATGGCGGACTTGTAGGTACCGAAAGTACTCACTGCCCTGCAGCTGAAACTCCGCCTGCAGCGTCTCAAACGTTTTGAATCCCCCCCTCGTCCAGAGATCTCCCACCGTGCTGATTCCGATCGTGTCCCACTTCTCGAAGCCCTTCGACGTCCACAGGGAGCCCAACCTCTCAGACGCATATAGCGGTGACGCCCGGGTCAAACGGTCCTTCCATCCCATAGCTGCATTAGCCGCGTGCCAGACACGCACCATGACACGCGTCGGTCCCGTCAGACGGGAGTCGGGCGCGCCAGAGTAGAGCGCTCGATTGTAATCGCCACCGGGCAGGAGCCTCTTGTCCATTTCAAATGCCAGGTTCAAGGCGGGCCCGTAAAGGCCATGATTAATTGCAGCTAGCTGGGAGGCCCAGTAATACCGTTTGATGTCCGGGAGGGCGACCCCCCCATCGTACCACGGGAGCGTCAGTTTAGCTAGAGCAATGCGCGGCCTCCCGTCCCAGAACAGGCACCGCTGGAGGCCCTTCACCTCACGGAAATAGCGTGCCGGAACCAAGTCCATAGTATTCTGGAGGGCGTAAAGGAAGCGCGGCAAGGACATCATTTTAAACAAGGCCGCTCGGCCGAGCGGCGAAAGCGGCAGACGCCGCCAGCGCACCACGTCCTCCTTTAGGCGCTGGAGGGGGGGCAGCAAATTCCGCTCATAGCGGGCCTCCGGGTCGAGAGTGATATATATACCCAGGTACCGAAACCCCTGGGAGGCAATCTGGATCGGACAGTCCCGTGGCAAGGCCGGAGCCTCCCCGGAAAGTACGTATACACAGGATTTCGCCCAGTTGATGACAAGTCCTGAGTTGCGACCGAATGAGCGCAACACATCAACCAGGACGATCAGTGATTTACGCGGGGAGACGAGGTACAGAAGGATATCGTCAGCGTAGAGGGACACGCGGTCCTCATGCTCGGGGGTCCAGCGGAGACCACGGATAGAAGGGTGCCACCGCAGCCACTCCGCCAGGGGCTCCAGGGCCAGGGCAAACAGGAGAGGCGACAGGGGGCAACCCTGTCGCGTGCCCCGCCCCAGCGCGAATGGGGCCGAGACTCGCCCATTCACCACCACCTGCGCCAATGGGCCCGAATATAGCAATTTGACCCAGCTAATGAAACCCGGGCCAAACCCAAACTTCGCCAGCATCGCCCAGATGTATGGCCATTCAAGCGTATCAAACGCCATAGTGGCGTCCAAGGACGCCAAGATGGCCGGCTCCCGCACAAATGGGACACGCGCGAGCACCCCGTGTAAGCGCCGCAGATTGAGCGCCGTGTTGCGGTGTGGTATAAAGCCCGATTGGTCTTGGTGGACCAAATCGCCCACCACGCCAACCAACCGGTTGGCCAACACCTTGGCGAGGATTTTGGGCTCCGCGTTCAAGAGCGAAATCGGCCTATAGGATGTGACCCGTTCACGGGGCTTCCCCTCCTTGTGGATCACCACAATTGTGGCCAGACGCTGGTCCGGCGGGAGGGAACCCTGCGAGTGGGCCGCCAGGAACATCGCGCGCAGGTGGGGCGCCAACACATCCGGGCGTAGCTTGTATAGCTCAATGGGAATACCATTGGGGCCCATGGCCTTGCCGGACGCAACCGAGCGAATAGCCAAGGCAATTTCGTCCGAGGTGGGAGGGGCGTCCAGCGAATCCCTGTCCTCCCCCGTAAGGGAGGGCAGTGCGATGTCCCGAAGCAAGGCCTGGGAATCTTCCTCCGAGCAGGGAGAAACCGGGGAGTAGACTTCGCGGAAATAATCCGCGAAGCAGGAGACAATGGCTTCCGGCTCAGTGACACACGCACCATCCACACTCTCAATCAAAGGCACCACGCGGCTCGCTCTCTCCCTCTTATCCAACCACGCAATCAATTTGCCAGCCTTGTCGCCCACATCATACAATCGCCCCTGCCGCTCTCTACTGAGGCCCCTGGCCGCCTCCGTGACGAGGGCCCGATAGGCCGCCTGCTTTAGGTGTAGAACATGCAACTTGGCATCTGTTACCCCGCTCCCCAGGTCACCCTCCAGTTCTGCAATCTCGGCCTCTACCCGGGTCACCTCCTCCCGCTCGCGCCGCCGGGCATGGGAAATAAAGGAGAGGGCCTCCCCTCTAAGGACTACCTTGAAAGCCTCCCACAGGGAGATGGCCGACGGGACCGACCCCACATTCTCATCGAAATATCGCTGTAAGGATTTGATCAAACGGCACGAATGGTGGGGTCGCGCAAATACCATGCATTGATCGGGGCCACCCTGCCATCCCCCCTCGGGAAGACATCGAAATGCAACAACAATGGGGAGTGGTCTGAGATACCCCGCGCCAGATGGTGCACCTCCCCCACCCTCCCTGCATAGGCCGCCGGGACAAGGATGTAATCAAGCCGCGAGAGGCTACCATGGGCACCCGAGTGGAAGGTGTACTGTTGCAATACGGGATGCTTTAATCGCCAGCAATCCACCAGGCCCAGCGTGTCCAAAAGGCCGGGCAGCCACGCCTGTGCCCGGGGGAGGTCCCTAGGGGGATGGCGATCCATAGACCCAGAGGCTACCGCATTAAAGTCCCCTCCAACCACCAGCAGGCCACTCGGAAGGTCCAGAAGGAGGCGCCCCAGGTCCGCAAATGTGGTGGCTTGTAACCCAGGCGGGACGTACACTGACACAAAGATAAACACTCTACCCTCCATTCGTCCCACCAGAACAGTGTAGCGTCCCCTCTCATCATGGCGCACCTCGTCAATCTCCAACGGGAGCGAGTTCTTGATCATAATACCCACCCCCCGCGAGCCCGAAGTGAAGCCGGAATGGGCCGCCAAACGATATCCCCGCCGATTCATTGCATGAAAGGTGTTACCAATAAGGTGCGTCTCCTGCAGGAAGACAACATCTGGTGAAATATGTTTTAAGTACTGCAGGACCACACCACGCTTAATCCTATCCCCCAGGCCGTTAACATTCCATGACAACACAGTCAAATCCCTACCCCCCATCATACGTCAAAACAATCGGTCGCCCCCCACCGAGCATCTTAAAAACAACAACACAGTAGCGGATTTGCCTTGCGGTACTAACAAACAACACACCCCCCCCACCCCCCGGTCCCAACAGAACTCCCCCCTCCCTGTACCCCTGCATGAGCCCAGACAGCCCCCCCAAAGTGCAGTGTGCCTGTCGCCCCATAGCTAAGTACTAACTAGTCCCCCAGAGGAGGAGGGAAGCCCCCAGCAGACCCCACACGACCTCCATGGGAGGGGAACATACGCAATCAATATATGGTGAAGGAACAACATCCAGAGCAAGGCCTATTCAGTCACCCCTCAATTCTGATCCGGCGGGCCCTCCTCGCCAGCCGCGCCCCCCCCACCCCCCCGGCCCCGATCCCCAGGCAGAGTGTCCAACCAGTCCCCAGCCGCCTCGGGCCGGTCGAAGAAGTGCGTACGACCATCCACCTCCACCCTCAGCTTAGCTGGAAAGAGCATTGAGTACTTGAGGTTTAGGTCCCTTAGGCGACGTTTAACACCAAGAAAGCTCTGTCGCTGCTTCTGGACCGCCGGAGTAAAGTCTGGGTAGAAATGTACATCCATGTTGTCCAGCTTGACCGGTCCCTGTTGCCTGGAGGTCTGGAGGATGGCATCTCTGTCCCGAAAATTAAAAATCCGGGCAATAAGAGGCCGCGGCGGGGCACCGGTCTTAGGGCGGCCCCCGGGGACCCGGTGGGCACGCTCCACCGCAAAAAGCTTACTCAGCCCCCGGGGCTGGAGATGGGTCAGGATCAATTCTTCCACGAAGAGATCCGCCGCCTCCGCCTCTCGTCCCTCCGGCACACCAATAATACGGACATTATTCCTCCGGGCCCGACCCTCGGAATCCTCCAGTCGCCGGTCCATCAGGGCGCTCGCCTGCCCAAGCCGGCGCACCTCCTTCTGGAGGGCCACCACGTCCGTCGTGAGGCTCGTTGTGGTGTGGGCCAGGGAGTCGACTCGGTCGTTTGTTTTGGACAAGTCTGCCCTCACAAGGCTCACATCCACCAGGACCGAGTCAATTTTTTGCGCCAAGGTGTCGAAGCGCTGGTCCACTGAGGCCTTCATCTCTGCGATGGCGCCCATGACGTCCCGGAGGGTCAGGTCCACAGGATGAGCAGATGCCTCCGTCGGGCCCACCGGGGATGACCGCGATGTCTCCGGAGAACCCTTCTGGAGCGTGTAGCGGTCCATACTGTTAGCCTGGTGCGCCGTGCCACGGCGGGTTGTCTTCACCTTCGCCCGGTCGCCATCTTGCTTGGTGGACATGCTGGCTCTTCCACCGTCGTGCCAAGATCTCCAAACGGGCCGCTATACCAAATCACGGGTGTCAGGGGGGGGGCGGGGGCGACCACCGAGCCGCGGGTCAACCCACCACCGGCGGGTCAGCCGGGCACCTTGACAAGACCACACCACCGCACCCCGCTCCGCAGCCCGACCCCGCTTGAGAGCAAGGAGGGCGCAAAAGCGAAAGTGAAAGTGCGGGGTACGGGAGTCGCCCAGCCCCGCTCGCCGCTGTTATTCACTTTGTCCCCGGATCGCCCCACTACTCCAATCCGGGGGGCCGGCGAGGAGAAGGCCGCAACCTTCGATCGATGCTCCCACCGGTGTTCGGGGTCCGATTCGAGCCCAAAAAACGGGTGGCGCCTCAGCTCGGGTTCCCCAACACAGTCCCCTCAACAAGGACAGGATATCGCCAGGATTAATTCAGGAGGTCGCGGAGGTCCTCGGGAGCCTCGCACCTACGCGGCCATCTTGGTTGCGCGCTAGGCTCCTCCCCCTGCTTTCGGTAATTTACTTCAGTTTTCTGACGTGACAAATATTTACTTCAGTTCTCTGACGTGACAAATATACACTTGTTAACTTAGCTTCATTTCTCTTGTTCTTTCTTCAGATGCTCCTGTTGACGCTGCTTCCTCTCCCTGACGACTCGGTGCGAAATCTCCACAACTAAGATTGCTGTTCTCCTCAAAAGTCACTTTACTTCTTGGAACTCAGATTTCGAACTTGTATCTATGACTTTCGAAAACTCTTCAGGGTAGATTCTGAAAAGCCTTCGAGCGAGAACTAAAACACTTTTAGTCAGTGCGCACTGGAATGTGCACCTGATTCTCTAGAATTCTTGGTGAAGTGCGCAGTTCCTAGGCAGCGCGAGCCTCACCTAGGATTCCAGCGCGTTCTCTGCCAAACACTAGAACACTAACAGCTACTCAGTTCTGGTGGGGTTTTCTGGCGCCATTTCCGAGTCAGCTCCACCCATAAACCTTCCATTGCTCGGGGTGTACAAACTTTGAGTCTTCGATGCGCAATTAAACCTATCTGTAATCTTGGGCTCCTGACAGTACCCTCCAACAAGGTAGGTTCTCTCCTCTGGGGTTTAGTTGGTGATCGTAGGTGTAAGGCCTTGACTAGTCTTGGAGCATGGACATCTTCCTCTCGTTCCCAAGACCTTTCCTCAGGCCCATAACCCTTCCAGTCCACCAAATAGTATAACTTCCCTTTTTGTATTTTGGAGTCTAGAATTTCCTTGACTTCAAATTCAGTACCAGTCTCTAGCTGAAGAGGCCTTGGAGGCAGGTTTTTTCGCAGATCTTCTGGAGCCTTCTTCAACAGGGATATGTGGAAAACTGGATGTATCTTCAACTTTGGTGGCAATTGAACTCGGTAAGTCACCGGATTTATTTTCTCCTCTACCAGATATGGACCAATAAATCTCGGTTGAAACTTCCGATTACCTTTCAATCTCAAATTCTTAGTACTTAACCAAACCTTGTCTCCTATTTCCAATGAGGGGCCTACTCGTCTCTTTCTGTCTGCATAACTCTTATATTTTTCTTCAGCTAGTTCAAGATTTTCAATTGCCCTCTTATGTACCTGACCTAACTGTGTTACAATCTCCTCCACCGCTGGAACTGAGATCTCGGTTTGCCTGAGGGTCGAGTTGGGATGTCTTCCATAATTCATAAAGAAAGGGGAATACCCAGTGGAAACATTCTTTGCATTATTATGGGCAAACTCTGCTGCCCACAAATAATCCGACCAATTTCCTTCTTGTTTCAAAAGAAACAATCTCAGATACTGTTCAAGTTCCTGGTTCACCCTCTCGGTTTGACCGTCAGTCTCTGGGAGGTAACTGGTGGAATAACGGACTTCCGTACACAACCCTTCCATGAAAGATTTCCAAAAGTGGGAAATGAACTGTGGACCCCTATCTGTGATCACGATTTTAGGGATTCCATGTATTTTCACTATTTGAGCACTAAAATGAGTCGCCAACTGCTTAGCTGTTGGCACTCCCTTTAAAGCTGTAAAATGAGCCATTTTAGAAAGGGAATCTACTACTACTAAGATTGTATTGTAGCCCTGACTAAGGGGTAAGTCAGTTATGAGGTCTAATGTAACAGTGTGCCAAGGATAAGGTGGAGTGGGTAAGGGCATAAGTAAACCTTTTGGGGCCTGCCTTTCGGATTTTCCCTGAGCACAGATCTCACAAGTCTTAACATATTGCTCAATACTCTTCGACATTTCAGGCCACCAGTAGTGTCGCTGGATCAGATCTCTGGTCTTTGCCTCCCCCTTATGTCCTGCCAACTTTGCATCGTGGCATTCCTTGATAATCTGTTGTTGCAACTCTTTAGTGGGAATGTACAGAGCTCCTTGGAAGTAGGGCAACTGATTACGAACCTCTCTTCCTTCCTCCTTCGCCCACTCTTTCAAGGTCTTTTCATCCATGGCGTCAGTGATACCCTGTTCAAGATCAACTGAAGTGATTGCTCCAATAATCTTCTCACTTGGGATAATGGATTGATTTCCTACAGGTGTCTTTTGATTTTCTGTGTCTATCCTAGACAAGGCATCTGCTTTTCCGTTCTGGGCCCCTGGTCGATAAGTAATGACGAAATCGTAATCAGCAAAGTACAGCGACCATTGCAATTGTCTTGGTGTTAAGGTTCTGGCTGTTTTTAGAAATTTTAAATTTCTATGGTCTGTATATACTGTGACTTGATGCTGTGCCCCCATTAAATGGTGTCTCCAATCTTTGAATGCGTCTTTTATGGCCAATAGCTCCTTCTCTGTGATGGTATAGTTTATTTCTGCCGGAGTTAATTTTCTTGACCTATAGGCGACTGGATGCAGCTGCCCCGTTTGCTTGCTTCGTTGGGACAAAATTCCTCCCACCACCTGATCAGAGGCATCGGTCTCCACATAAAATGGTTCAGTCTGTTCTGCATGTTGTAGGATTGGGGCTGACGTAAAACTTCTCTTTAGGGATTGGAAGGCTTCTTCAGCTTCAGTTATCCATTCAAATTTGACCCCTTTTTTCAATAGACGGGTGAGTGGCAAAATCTTATGCGAAAATTCTCTGATGAATCTCCGGTAAAAATTGGCAAAACCAATAAAGCTTTGTACTTCTTTGACGCTCTCGGGTGACTTCCAATTTATCACCGCTTCGATCTTCTTGCGGTCCATAAGAATGCCTGTTGGTGAAATTATGAAGCCCAAAAATTCAACCTGAGAGACACTGAAGGCACACTTCTCTAGCTTTACAAACAGTCTGTTTTCTCTCAGCTTCTGTAAGACCCTTCTAACCTGATCCTGATGTTCATCCTTGTTCTCAGAGTAGATAAGGATGTCATCAATGTACACCAGTGCACACTGGTCGATGAATTCCTTCAATACATCGTTAATGAAGTGTTGAAAGGCTGCGGGAGCGTTACACAGCCCATAGGGCATAACCTGATATTCAAATAGGCCGAACCTCGTTCTGAAAGCTGTCTTCCACTCATCGCCCTCCTTCATTCTCACCAGATGATACGCTCCCCTCAGGTCCAACTTCGTGTAAATTGTTGCTCCTTTCACTTGATCTAGCAAAACAGATATTAGTGGCAATGGATAACGGTTCTTTTTTGTAATCTTATTGATGGCTCTGTAGTCAATGCAAGTCCTCAGATCTCCTTCTTTCTTTGGCACAAAAAATAGGGGCGAGGAGACTGGGGACTGCGAGGGACGAATGAAGCCGTTTGCTAGATACTTGTCCAAATACTCTTTTAGGTGATGGTGTTCTTTTTCCGTAAGGGCATACACATGGCTGCAAGGTAGATTTGAACCGGGTTCGATCTCAATTTTACAATCATAAGGTCTGTGGGGTGGTAATTGTTCTGCCTCTACTTCATTGAATACGTCTTCAAAATCTCGATATTCCTCTGGTATGTCTTGCACATGAATTACACAAATTGATTCTCCCGTCTGACACAACGAATGTGCAGGATTCACCTCTTGCTCTTGCAGCTGGTCCCTGAAACAATTTCCCAAACAATAATCTGATTCCATCTTAATGGCTCTGGTACTCCAGTTGATTGTTGGATTATGTTCAGTAAGCCAGGGAAGCCCAAGGATCAACTGGAATTGAGGGGCATCGATTAAGTTAAACTGGATCTTCTCCTCATGTCCGTCATTCGAGATCAGATGAATTAATTCTGTGTGACTGACTATTGGACCAGAGGACAGGTTGGTTCCATCCACTGCCCTAACGGGCTCTGCTTTTAACTTTTTGATGGCTTCGATTCCCACCTTGCTCGCAAACTTTAGATCGCAAAAGTTTCCAGTGGCTCCTGAGTCGATCATCACTGAGACTTCCCTCAGCGTCACGTGTCGAAACCTGATTTCCATGGATAAGGTTAGATGTGGCGCTGCAAACTGTAGAGTATTGGCCACCCTATGTTCTTTTGGAGTCTGATCGAAAATCGCATCCACCTGTTCAACTCCTCCAACAGATGGTGCCTTTAGTTTTCCTTCGGCTTGAAACTTCCCTTGGGTTTCTTCGGACACGCACGTACAAAATGACCTCCCGATCCACAGTACATGCATAGGTTGTTGGTTCTTCTCTTTTCCTTCTCTTCTTTGGAAAGAGGACCCCGTATTGTACCAATCTGCATTGGTTCGATGCCCTGCTGACCTTCATTGCTTCGTCCTCCTTCCGACCTTACTCGATCAAATCGTGGAATTACTGACTTGAAATCTTTCCTTTTTTCACCTTTTCTTTCCCCATGACGGAAATCGATTTCCAGCACTAAATCCACCAACGCGGAGATTTCTGTGGGTCTATTGGGTATTCCGGCCAATGCATCCTTTAGCTCATCTCTTAAACCTCGATAAAAAACCGCGGCTCTCTTACTCTCAGGCCAGTTGGTTTCCACCACTAGTTTATTAAATTGAGCCAAATAAGAGACCACATCGCGGTTGCCCTGTTTCAGGTCGAGTAGTTCGTTGTCTACGGCTTGGGATATCCGCCTTCTGTCAAATATTCGAAGGAACTCTTCTTTGAAGTTCTCATAATTCCGCAATATGGGATCGTCTTTTGAAATCAGAGGCAAAGACCAGGATGCTGCATCCCCACTTAAGTATGACAACACAAAGGCCACTCGAGACTGAGCATCTGGAAAAATGGAAGGGCGGCACATGAAATGTAATGAGCACTGCGTAATGAATATTTGAGCCTTCTGCGGATCCCCACTAAAACGCTCGGGTGCCGCTAATGGAATGACAGGTGAGAGGGAGTGAATCACCTGAGTTGTAATCCTATTAGTCCCTTCTGTCAACGAAGCTTGAGCGTCCGACCCTGAACCAAAAGGTTGTCTAAGTCTTTGCGCCAATTCTGCGGTTTCTTTTCTAGAATTAACTACTTCTAATCTGAGGTTCTGGTTTTCCTCTCGGACTGCACTTAACTCTTTTTGTATGGTATCTAATATTGTTCCTAAACCTTGTACGTCTATTCCCTCAGCCATCTCTGTTCGGGTGTAAAATGCAACGTGGGCACTTCACTCTGTCAGACTCTAATTACGGCACTCAAAACTTACACAGGAACAGAGATGCTAGTTCCCAAATCCACCCCGACAGCAATCCAGAGCTTAGTGTGACAAGTCTCTAGAGTGGCTATCTAGGGGGAAGGGGGAAAGTGGATAAAATAACAAAAGAGAGAAGAGACTGTTCTGCGGCTTCCTTCAGGAGTCCGTCCAGCAGACTTCTTTTGCTGAAGAGATAACCATGCCAATTTCAGAACGCTGCTTCTCTTCTATTTCTTTTCTGTGTGTGCTTTTATTTCATTAACTATATTCTTCATTTTCCTATTTTTCTTTTTACACTCCTATGTCTTATCTTCCTTGGTATCTGCCTTAATTCGCAGCTTCCTTTTCTTTTTGCACACTGTGTTTGAGGTCTTTTCCTATTGGTAATTATTCATCTGTGTGTTTAATGCTTTCTCCTCTTTTCGTGGTGGTATTTCACTCTCAGTACTTAGCTATTGTTCGACGACTTATTTCTGTGGTAAGTATGTTTTTATCTTATTCTATTGTTTGTAGTTGCTCAAGAGTTCTAATCTATATTGCAATTCTCTCCTCGACTTTTTCAGGACTTGTCGTTACTATTCGATACCTCTGTGATGAATTACAGTAAAGCCACTTCCTTCACAGTAAGTTCTATGACTCTATTGCTTTCGGTAATTTACTTCAGTTCTCTGACGTGACAAATATTTACTTCAGTTCTCTGACGTGACAAATATACACTCGTTAACTTAGCTTCATTTCTCTTGTTCTTTCTTCAGATGCTCCTGTTGACGCTGCTTTCTCTCCCTGACGACTCGGTGCGAAATCTCCACAACTAAGATTGCTGTTCTCCTCAAAAGTCACTTTACTTCTTGGAACTCAGATTTCGAACTTGTATCTATGACTTCCGAAAACTCTTCAGGGTAGATTCTGAAAAGCCTTCGAGCGAGAACTAAAACACTTTTAGTCAGCGCGCACTGGAATGTGCACCTGACTCTCTAGAATTCTTGGTGAAGTGCGCAGTTCCTAGGCAGCGCGAGCCTCACCTAGGATTCCAGCGCGTTCTCTGCCAAACACTAGAACGCTAACAGCTACTCAGTTCTGGTGGCCTTTTCTGTAGGCCTGGGCGGTAAATTCCGTTCCGCTCGCGGAATTTGCGGAATTTGGGTAATTTCACGTTCCGCGGAGACCGCGAAATTGCCCAAAATTCTGCTTTCCGCGATTTCGCGAATTTTTTTGCTTGTTCGCGTTCTTAAAATGCATGTTCGCGAGATATTTCTCCCCGAGCACGCAAACAGCAATTGTGAACAGGAAAAAGCATCGCGAACAAGCAATTCCGCGTGTTCGCGGAATTTCTGCGTGTTCGCGGAGATTTTTTACCGTTTCGCGGAGATTTGCGTAACGCGATTACGCAAGTTCCGCCCACCCCTACTTTTCTGGCGCCATTCCGAGTCAGCTCCACCCATGAACCTTCCATTGCTCGGGGTGTACAAACTTTGAGTCTTCGATGCGCAATTAAACCTATCTGTAATCTTGGGTTCCTGACACCAGGGCCCTATACCCCAAATCACCAAAATGACTACTGCACAGCATCAACATATCAGTGGACCACTGCACAAATAACTAGCATCACTGTAGCACCACATTTCACCTTTATACAACCAGCAATAACCACACTCATCGCCTCGGAGACCAAACTAATGCTACTACCAGACACCACCGTACTACCAGCCTACTGCTGGCCATCATCCTTAAAATGGTACTTACATATTCAACATTGCACAATGAGTCCACAGCCTAGTACTGCAAATTATCCCAGAAGAACACTACGCTACACTCCAGTCACTGCTCTGCCATGTTGTATTCATGCATTGCCACCCATCTCACCATTCCCACACTTTAATTGTCACTCCAGCACCCCATTACCAACGTTATCACCAACATATTAACCACACCACTCCCTTATCATTCTTCAGTATCCCACTCTACAGTGATGCTCACTTTACCAGTCCACAACAAACCTTTATGCTGGACTTACAAACCCTTTGCACTGTGAAAAGCCATATCTCTCTTGACTTGTCAAACAAAGCCTCTTTAACTTCATTTGCTACTAGATGCCTTTCCATGAAGCCTTTGAGTCAGAAAGTCTAAACTGAGTCTTCATTGCTCATCACAGCCTCATTGTGGATTTCTTGTGCATGTAAATCTGTATGGCAATGACTTGGTATGGGTCACGGATCCAAGTAGTCAGTCAGTGCTTAATTTGAGCTTGTTGTTGCAGGAGGGACCCTCCAGCTCTACTTTTGGGCGCCACCACTTATTATTACTCAACTGACTTTGATCCAGAGCAAGAGAGAAAAACACACGCAGGGGAAAGTCAGAGGAGGGGAAAATGGAAAAAAGGGATAAAGGGTGAAAGCAGGAATGGCAAAGAACCTGCAAGAGTGAGATAAAGAAGCAGGGAGCATCTGGTATTGGATGAAAGAGACCTGAGATGGAATCAGGACTACTCAGCCTTGGTATTCAACACCCCAATCTTCAATTGCACAGTTTCTAAGCAAACCTTTGAGCCCCAGCACCTATAAATTAAGCATTGTAGTCAGTACTTACTTTTCAAAACAATGGGCAGCAGATAATACCCATTGGTTGCTGATCACTGAACCTCCGCAGATATGGTTTCCATTCTTCCGCAGGCTGACCTGCCAAGGCCACTCCCCGGCCTGCGCATTCTGCCCACCAACAATGCGATCCGAAACACCAGCTTCGCCACAAACTAGTTAAAAAGAAAAGTTGGATTTCACCATTTCATGAGCAACGGAACGCACACCAATAGTTGTTCATTGCTGTGTACAAACAATAGGCGAATCATAGGTCAATTACACACAATTATTTTATGTTTTTTTTCATATTAGAGCATAGACTCAAGTCACCAGGAAAAAAAATCAAAGAATTTCTGCCCATCCACCTGTGGAAAGAGTAACTGTGCAGACCATTAGTGTTAAAAATACCTCAGTCCAAATTTCTGTACATAATTACCATTCCCTTTTTCCACTGCCCACAGCACCAGGTTGTCCAGATGTTCAACACCAAAAATTATGAAATAAACGAAGAACTATCATTTGAAAGAGCCAACACATACAGTGAAATGACTACAATGGTGTTGCTAAAATTAAATATTTTAGATGTGTTTGCATGTTTTTTGGGCAGTTTTATATGGCACGAACTTGGCTTCAGGGCATCAGAGCTTGAAAGAGAAGCAGATGTAACACATGTTCAGCTGTGGGAGATTTAATGATTTGCCAAGAATCACAAGATGCAGAGCCAAGGGAAGTATTAAAATATGGTTTCCTCGTTCCAATGTAGGGATGTACGAAAACAGTGTGCTTTGTTTTTGTGTAATAAAGCTAAATTTGGGCAACAGTAAAATACTCGAAATTCTGCATAATTAAACTAAACACAAACCCAACATTCTGCACTATCTTTTAGCACAAAAGGCATCCTTGAGCCAGTTTTTGACACAAAGATGCATTTCAAATGTAAAACAAAGTGCAAAAACCAAAAGCACTGTGAACAACAGCTGCTGACATTCTGTGGTTCCTGTGAGTTTGCGGTAAGTTTTTACCATGAATGGTGCATTCAGAGTACATTTTTACTGTGAATAGTGCATAATGACGCAAAGTTGCATCATTTCAGGAACTTCATGTAGCAAGAGTACCACATAATTCCTTAAATTATGCCACTTAGGTCAGTGTAATTTAAATATCACCTAGAACTATTTCACAGTCGGTAGCTCAGACCATTTGGACATCTTTACTTCCCATTTTTCGCCTTATTTTGATAATATTAGGAATAGATTCAAACTTCTGATGATCCTTTCATCACAAATATATACATTCAGGGACATGTTCAACATCAAAATGCTTTTTTAACATTCCTTAGCTGCTGAGGCTATACGTGTTAAGCCTGTTTTTCATGTTTGGGGAAGTTTGTGCTTAAACCTTTCTATCTTTTTTCCACAAAAGGTATCCAGGACTAATTTGAGTCAGTTTTGCCTACATGTTATGGTGGCTGGAGACTTGCCGGTAATTGCATTACTCCGAGTGTTTCTTGTGGCAAGATTATTTCCTTAGTGAGGGGGTGTTGAACCTCTAAAAAAGAAAAACCCTCCCACCCTTTCACCTTCATGTTTTATTGTGTTAAGCCTGCTCAGGCATTACCTCCTTATGACTTTTTTTTGCCTCGTTTAAATATTCAGTGAGATGTAACAAGCAATAACTGACTAAAATAAAGGAATTGCACTCCTGAACAGAAAATCTTTTATTACATACAGGTTCGCATTCTGTTTCACTCTATAGATACAAGCACATTTGAGCCAAAATCATTCTGAATCTATGGGGCAGATTTACATGCCCCTTGCGCCAACTTTACAACACCGTTGCGTCACTTCTGTGACACAGCGGCATCGTAAACAATGCGCCATGATGCATTATATTTACAACGTGACACATCTAGGGAGCTGCATCACCTTGTAAAGCTCTGTGCTACATTATACCTGCGTAAGGTATAATGTATGCAGGGTGGGTGTCCCGTCGTAAAAGTGACTCAGTGAAATCTACAAGATTTCACTGAGTGACTTTTACGACGCCACTGCGTCAAAACCTTGCGCCTGCTTGAAGCAGGTGTAAGGAGTGACGCAGCATGGTCAGAATAGGCGTTCCTGACCATTGCTGGAGTTGCATCGTGCTCATAGACACGACTCCAGCAATGCATTGCCTTTCTGACAAAAGATGCGTCAGGCATCTGTCTGTCCTTGCGCCACGGTGCGCCGCATTGTAAATGTGGCACATCCATGGTGGCGCAAGGCTGTTTTTCCATCATGCAAATGAACTAGCGCATGTTCTTGCAAATCTGCCCGCAGTGTTTTGCATTATAACGTAATGTTTGATAAAGGTATCCCAGATTGCTGTCCTACATATCTCTGCCAAGGAAGCACCTTGGGACACTGCCATTGGGGTTGACATTCTTCTTGTTGACCTCCCCTCAATTCCTGGTGGAAGAGTCACCCCTGCCTCCAACTATGCTAAAACTATTGTAGATCGCACCGATCTACTGTGTCTCTGAGTTTGTGTTTGAATTCTTTCATTACAGGACCAACTTGACAACGATTATTAGAGCCTTTGGTCCTGATGTCTATTACAATTTCCAAATAAATCAAAAGCACTTTTTTCACATCAAGTAAATGGGGCTCAAGCTCCTCGGAAGACTGAGGCTCTGGAAAAAAAACTTGTTCAGGATGGAACAGAAATTTTACCTTGGGGATGAAGGAGGGAACAATGCATAGCATACTACTATCTTCAAACACACAGCAAAAGGTGTTTGTAGGACAAAGATCCCAATTATCCAAGCCTTATACTGGAGATGATAGCTTTAAGGAAGACAGCTGTATGGCTGACCCTGGGACAACCAAAGCCTATGGCAGACTCCATTGGCTCCTCACAGTAGGCTATGAGCAGAAAAGCATTCATCACATGCAGGAGCCACTGCTCAGCAGCAAAACAAAGGTGTGTTTTGGATAAGACACTCCTAACCGGTAGAGTGACAAGGTTGTTTATGGATCTGTCTTTTCTGTAGGGTGTGTTTATGGAGGCTAAACTCCCCCCTCAGTAAGTAATTTATCGTGGCAAAATAAGTCAAGATGTGGTAAGGGCGCACTCCCAGAACCCTTTCCACTACCTCAAAGCTAATTTCAGAATTGTGTTAGTATACTCACCTAGAAAAACAGTATTATACAGTTTACAATAGTCAATTATATTATCGGGATCTCATACCTACCATTCAACCAAATGTTATTTTGTACCTCTGTTTAATCGAGTCAAGTTTGCCACTATTACTGCAGAAGGTAGAAATATAAATAACTCAAGGGAAGAGGGATGATCCTGCTAACTATCGCCCATCTAGATGACCTCAGGAAATCTTCAGGAAACTGCTATTGTCCTGGCTGGAGACTCGAATTGGAGGATAATCACACCACATCATTCCAAAAAGGGAAAAATATCATAGACGAAGTGAGAAGATTGTAGATTATATTTTTAAACTACATGGACCAGCAAAACTCCCCATTTTCCTGGTCTTTGTAGACCTAAAGAGGTTATCCGACTGTGTGGATAGGACAGTACTCTGGAGTGTCTTGGAGGGACAAGGCCTTGCTATGAAGCTCCTGAGACTATTGATGGGTCTACATCATGGCAATGACTCAAGAGTAATATACAGAAACAAGGGAGAATGCATGGAGGAATTAACAGTAAACAAAGGAGTGAAACAGGGTTGTGTACTCGCCCAAGAACTGTTTAACAATCATATAAATGAAATAGGTAAATCCCTCAATAATCTTGGTCTTGATGTTCTCTAACTGCAGGCCATCCATATTCCGATTCTGCTATTCACAGATGATTCAGGGATACCTGCATACACAGAAAAGTCAATGCACTGCCTTCTAGAAGGTTTTGAGCAATTCTGTAGTGTAAGGAAGTTAACAATCAATACAGGAAAACAATTCATGATCATTGAACCTAAATCGAAGCCAATTTCGACATTTAAGGTCTATGGCAAAGCAATCGAAAGAGTGCAAACCTATGATTATTTGGGATCGGCTCAATTGGACGGATCAATCAGTTAAGCCAAAAACAATTCTGAGACAACAGGCTGGCTTTTTGCAAAAGAAACATGGAAATCAATTCATTAAACCAGCCCTAATTGCCTCCAAAACAAAATCCCTTGCAGCAATCTCATGCTGCTTGGAAATCTAGATATGTATTTATGCGCAGGCCCTTCAAACACTTGAAAATGCTATTACACCTAGGCCCAGGGCAAGGAACTCCGATATCAGCACTAGGAGCAGAGCTAGCGATGATAAAACAAGAAGACCACATAGCTTTTTGTCCTGTGCAATACTGGGTTCGAGTCTAGCCCAGCCATGCTCTTTCTGTATTTTGGAAGGCTCTGCAGAATCGCCATAAAAACAATAGCTTACTTTGGTTCAAGCAAGTTGAGTATAGTCTCACAATTTATTGGAACAATCCAAAGCAGATAAACAAGACTGTCCTACAAATTCTAAGAGAGGAAGAAGGAAGAGTTTTTGATCAACTATTTTAAACTAAAGCCAGAGCCTCATTGGAGGCCACTCTTGGGTCTGTTATTTCCACCAGAGAAAAGGGCCGTATAACGTATGTTTAGATAAGGAACTCTCCAGGTGCTGTCCTTTTCTAAAATATAGTCAATGCCTCTGGAAGTAGATCTGACATCTGTCACTAGGATCTTGGAGGCTCAATGATGTACTTCATGCTGCTGTGCAATGCTACATTGAAAATCCAAAGGTAATACCTCAGAGGCTTGTCTCTAAAATCCAACCTGAAGAGCTGCATTAACATTTTATTGTAGAACAGATCATAAGGACATCTACCAGGCAGTAGCATCCTACATATATGCAGCCTGGAAAGCTAAAAGATCTGATAAAGACAGACCAAAAGGACAGACAGCTTAAAATGGTGGAGTGTAATGTATAAGGATTTATTTGGATTAGTGCAGTACTGTAATACAGCTTTGTTTTAGATTAAATTGCACTCTATTAGCCTATAGGACTACCATTTTATAAATCTGACAGAATACTATACAGATGGAGACAATGTTACTATACTAGCATAACCCTAGTGCCTTAGTTAATCAGATAGTATGCTGTGTTTACATTACTAGATTTGTTTTAGTCAAAAAGCTTAAATTCTGCACATGCACTTTATTTAATTAATGTAGCCAGTGTACCTTGGCATAGTTACATCTTGATGAATCAGCTTGTCTGGGGCTAACAATAGTTAAAATATTTAGAGGCCTGTATGCTAAATTGTCCATATTCCATATTTTTATGGAAGATAATACATTTTTAGTGGTTTTACTGTATGACACAGACCAGGAGACTGAATTCTTTTATGTGTTACTAAGAGACCTATCTGCAACTCAGAGCTATCCTTGTGCAAACCTCGCGGGAGGGTTGAAGGAGGCGGGCGAGCCTCCTGAGCAGCCCGGCAACTACTTTGAGATCTGCGACTGAGGGGAGACAGAGGCCCCGAGTGGCCCCGAGAGGTCCCGAGACCACAACGAGACATCGGTTGACCCGGGGGTCTGTTGGGGAGCACGGCTGCATTACTGTACTTCCACGAGGGGGTGAAGCGTCCTTTGGATCTGCTTTTCAGGCTGCGGCACCCAGAGCCCGCGGAGTGACTTAAGTGAGCGGAAAGAGGAACACCGGAGCAAAAAAACTAAGGGAGCCACTCGCAAACCGTTCAAACAGCTCTACTTTGGCGAATCCAGACAGTAGACCGGGGGAACAACCACAGTATCCTACAGGGGCTGGGATTGCGAGACCCAGCATCCTTAGCGCTTGCAACTACGCGCAGCTGGTGTCTCTTCCCGCCCCCATTATTACCTATTCAACTGCGCCCATACCCGCGGCTCGCAATAACGGCAGAGGCCGGGACCAGGCCGCTCCCATTGATTCTTGATTCTTTTGCTCACATCTGCCATCTAGCAGCTAGGATAAGAACTTTAATCATGGCAACAAGAGAAACAAGGAGCAAAAGTACGCTGGCCGATGGACATGCAAATGGCACTCTTGATACTTATTTCGTCAAAGCTGGGGCGCTCCTGATTGATGAAATCACTGTCCTTGAAAGGCGTATATCCCAGGAAATAGAATGGGTAAGAAGATCTTCAATGGGCACTATATCGCAAGCTAGAACCCCAGAAAGAAGACTTCAACGACTTCAACGACTAGAGTCTGACCAAGGGGAAAACGGGGACAATGGGTCGGATACTTTGCAAGGCACAGTCAACCTCATGCTAAACAACACGGATATGGAAGCTAGAAGTCCTGTTCTGCCTTACCAGGCATCCTCAAACCAGATTATGATACAACCCATTACAGCCCCAACCGTTACCGACACTGACACCATAAATGCTAGAGATATCTCTTTTAAGCATAACAATAGGACTGGTGCTATACCCAAAAGGAAAAGAGGCACCCAAAATCTAGGGTGCCGTAAGGGAAAGGTTGCAAAGGTTGCAAAAGTTACAAAATCTAAGGCCACTGTGAGGGGTAGCACCCCGGGTAAAGGTAAATCTGCACATATACCATCCGACTTAACCACTCCCATATCTGCAGTGAACCTACTAATAAAAAAACCAGAGCAGTTGAATCCTAGTCCCAGGCTAATTACAAATGCTGATTGTACCATAGATAATACTGGCACTCTTCTCAAGTCACTCCTCATGGTAAGAAGAGTCCCATGGGTGGGTCACACAAACAAATCAGTCAAAGAGGATTGTGTCCTGGTCAATTTTAGGGAACCTAGAACGGTTTCCCACATATGCGGATGGCCACATTGCGACCAGGAGACATCTATGCAATCCCTAGCACTATCCTTTTTCTACCCACCTATGACCCAGGTATGAGAAGAGGTGGGTTGGATTCAATTCCCATGAGAAGGGGAGGTTGGCGGGCAAGGGAGAATGGGGACTCCTTCTATTATAGAGACCAGCAGCCTACCTATCCTGCAACTTTTAACAGGTTTAGTTGCCTGGACATGGTTGACTGACGCTGTCTCACCCGGCGGGGGGGGCTCCACAACCGACTAGGGGTTGCTCAGGTGGGAAAGATCACGCCCCCTAGCAACTGCACCAACCAACCCCCAAGGACTGAGCCCTGTGTCGACCAATACCATAATAAGGAACACCAATCTAACAAAGGCGGCTTATGTGGTAAAACACACCAAAATATAATCACAGCGGTTAGTGTACTTACTAATGAGATCTCTCTAATGTACACTCCGCATTCCCCAGCCAATCTAGGGAAAACAGATCAAAATGAACCAACATTGGTCACTGCAGCCGATGCTGAAACCACTCCAACTCCCATTTTCCATCATAGACCACCCCCACTAAAGATATTATCCTGGAACTTGGCGGGCTTGGGAAACAAGATGGACTGCGAACACTGGAGTTCATTTATAGACTCCAAAGATGTTTGGTTGTTCCAAGAAACCTGGGTGAGAGAGGAGTACTCTCGACCGGGATTCGCGGTGTTTTCCATTCCTGCTAGATGGGGGGGAATGGGTCGTCCATCTGGAGGGTTAGCAACCTGGGTGGCTACCCATCTGGGCTGTGAGGCTACACCCTTGCCAACAGCTTCAGGGGATATCCAGTGTGTCGTGCTGGAGTGGCCGAATGCCAAAAAACTGGCTTTGGTAAATGTCTTTTCCAGGCCGGTAAACATAACCCGGGAATCAACTACCATCGACGATCTTTCCACCTTCCTCAGCGAAATTCCACAGGGCATACCCTATGTTGTAGGAGGTGACCTGAATTCCCACTTTGAACCTCTCATGGGATTATTGGAGGGGCCAGTACTGGAGGAGGAAGCTCTATGGTTAGTACCGCCTACGATGGCCCCTGCGCCTAGAGCCTGGACACCTTTGGCTGTACAGATCACCGCATTGACCCTCAAACACGGTCTCAGGGCATGCAATGGACGTACGAAGTCCGATATCCCCGCTATCTGTACATTCAACAAAGCGGGACGGGAGTCTAGATTGGATTATATCCTGGTCCAATTGTCTTCGTGGTCCCGTGTCATAGACTTTAGGGTGATTCCCAGAGAGGAGAGCGACCACAACGCACTTGAATTAGAATATCTCCTCCCGGGTATAGTTGTAAATGGGGCTGGAGATGATGGGTCCGCCACAGGGATGGTTCTTGCGAACAATAGACGGAGAGTAAGGTGGGAAAAACTAGCTGCCAATCCAGGAACACTCTCAGAGTTGTACGCTCGGGTTGTTCCCTCACTAGAGAAGGTGAGCGCACTACTGGACCAATCTAGCGACCACGGAACTCATGAACAACTGGGGTCGGTACATGAGGACCTTATTAAGTCCACGGCCGTCGTTCTCTTTTCCATTGGAAAGATAGGAGCCAGTAGGGCGAAATGCCCCAGCTGGTATAACGCTGCATGCCGAAAGGCCAAATCAGACCTGCTGACATCGATAAAGGAGGGTAAAAACAGATTGGTGATACAGGCTTGTAGAAGGGAATACAAGAAGTTGATTACCCATGCTAAGATTGACTGGGATTATGAAAAAAGGGAGAATCTTACTACCAGCTTAGCTGTCAGGGACTCTCGTAAATTCTGGAGAGTAGTAAACACAGGGTCCGACGAGCTCGCTTCGGCTATTGAGCCCAATATTTCAGCCAAAATCTGGCAGGATCACTTCCAGTCCCTTTATAAGGACCTAGATAGAGTCCCATCACAAGCATCGCCCAAAATACACAGGCAACACAAGGGGGACCCCTTCACGGAGGGGGAGGTACGTGCCGTGATTTACGGGCTGGCAACAGGTAAAGCACCTGGCTTGGATGGGCTCCCAGGAGATCTATTTAAACAAGAGCCTGATGTGTGGGCCCCATATTTGCTGGTGATTTTTAACGCAGTCTTAGGGGGCATGGAGGTGCCCTGTACTTGGCTGGGCGCAGAGATTGTCCCCATACAAGAAGGGATCGCCTCTGCTCCCAGCCAACTACAGGCCCATCAGCCTCATTGATGTTTCACAGAAACTATTTGGGAGGCTGATATTAGACCGCCTTCAAACTTGGATGGAAGAATTCTCCATTCTGAACCCCTTCCAGGCGGGATTCAGGAGGAGAGTTTCAACAACGGACCAGATTTTCCGTTTGAACCTCTTGTTCTGGAAAACTGCAATAATCGAGGGCGGAAGCTTATACACGGTCTTTGTAGACTTGCGTGCCGCCTTCGATCTGGTACCAAGAGCCAGATTATGGTCAGTGTTCGCGGACCTGGGTATCCCTCCAGACATTTTGAATATCCTGATAAGGTTACACCAAAATAACTTTGCGCTGGTTAGGTGTGGCAGGAATGGGACCCTTTCAGAAAGATTCCCCGTTGAAAGGGGGGTGAGGCAGGGTTGTGCGCTCGCACCTACCCTCTTCTGCCTCTTTGTCAATGGGGTAATTGCCCACTTGGCTAAAATGGGAGACATTGATGCTCCAAAGCTTGGCGGCAGTAGGGTGCCTGCCATTATGTTTGCGGACGACACCCTGCTGCTGTCAAAATCCCCAATGGGAATACAACGCGTTCTGGATGGTTTCTCGTTATTCTGTGCAGAGTGGGGGCTGGAGATCAATGCTTTGAAAACAAAATATATGATTCTTAACCCCCCGCCATCAACACGTCCCAACCCCACTATAGGCACACTGAGATTAGAGAGGGTTTTTACATTTGAGTATTTAGGGGTGACTATTAACCAAAATATGACCTGGGATACACATCGGACAAAGGCCAATGTTAAACTGGTACAGCTAACGGGTGGTATTTGCAGGTTACCAAATAGGTCGACCTACAAACCCATTGGCCCACTCCTTCAAATTTACAGCATGCAGGCCAGGGGTGCAGTTACCTATGGGGGGGAAATGTGGGCACATTTACCGGCCCAAAACCTCAACACCACTGAAAACAAATTCATCAGACAGCTGGTGGCTCTACCTCCAACTACCCCGCTTCTCCCTCTGAGACTAGACCTTGGCCTCAGACCAATTGTAGAAGAATTGGGTTTAAAGCCACTAAATTTCTGGCGTCGAATTTGGTGCACACCGGAGCTCTTGAGCTACAGGATGGAGTTCCAGGAGATCTTACTCTTACCAAAGATAACAAACATCCCCTGGCTAAAATATATCAAACGAATGTGCGAGAGCTTAGGAAGGCCGGAATTATGGTTAGATCCTGTAAATTCTTGCAGAAATGTACCACGCAAAGTTTTATCAAAAGAATATTATGATTTTAAACTAACCTCCCTATTAGGAAGCACAAAGCTGGGTTCCTTAACCAATTTTTTTATCCAATTTAAAGATTCATATCATCTGGAACTTGTGCTGGACCGAATCAGTCCTGTTATGACCAGAAAACTATTCTTACAGTGGAGATTTGGCACTCTCCCCCTCAGGTCATTTACCAGTACTTGGTCTCAGCCCCCGTCCACCGAGCAATGCCCTGTATGTTTAGATCCCCTGGAAAGCGAAATGCATGTGATATTCTTCTGTACTGCTTATAGTAAACCTAGAAAATATTGGCTCGTTCCCTTGCTTAAAAACTTAGGGTTCAGACAGTGTTATACAGCCTATAGAGTACTAAAAACTGATGCATCACCTTCAACTGTGTTTGCGGTAGCCAAATTTTTACCAGCGATGTGGCACATTCGTACCCGTTATATGAACTAGGTCGCAGTTTTGCCTTAAAGTTTTACAATGTACTGTACTGATGATTTTTAATTGAATTGTACTTTTACTTGATTTTAATAGACAAACTGCCAATGTAATGCATTACAATTCATGTTTCATGGCTTCTAATAATCTTACTGTTATGCACATCTTTTATGATCTTATTGATCGAAATAAAGATTAAAGGTATGTTATGAACTTTAAAGATTTGTTTTAGATCAATGCATTTTAATGTATAGAGCATTTAATTTTTTTATGAACTCAATATTTCCTAATGAGGAAAAACTGAAGAGGTTTCTTCGGCCGTTGACTGTGCGTGCCTTTACGGCGCCGGTAGATTGCACCAGCCAAACTGATGATGGTGCCTCACTTGTCCCTATCTGTGTTAACCCAACCAAGAAAGAAGTTGGAAAAACACTGTGGCTTTAGTGAGTTTACAAGTGAATTTTGATGAAGGTTAGTGCACTGTTTTAAGCATCAGTGTAACAATGCTGGGTGGGAAGTATTATGAGAATGGTGAGTAGATTGGACGCATAATACAATAATATAGAATAAGCTTATAAAGCACATATCTGCTATAAAAGAATCGTCCCATGCTAGCGGCAAGGTTTCCAATTTGAACTAGACCCCAGCAAAAAACCCTGGACAGAAGAACCTAAACATTAAAAAGAAATGTCTTCAAGCTATTATGAAAGATAGATTCAGAGATAGCTCAGCATAGAGCGATCGGAAGGGAGTTCCAAAGTTTGAGGAACATAAAGGATCTTCCATCCCTTCTGGCCTTACAGATCCAAGGAATTTGCAATAGCCTTAGATAGTTAGATCTCAGCGATATTGAATGGCATAGAGGGGGCCCTTCTTCTTAAAAGCTCTATAGGCAAAAGTTAGTGCCTTAAATTTGATTTCATTAGATGTGGGCAGCCACTGAGAAACGTGCCTGAACGTTTAAGATTTGACGAGCTGTAGGATTTTGAATAATATGCAGGCAATGGCAAGCCCAGGTAAATGATATTACCATAGTCCAACATGGACGTCACCAAAGAGTGGGGCGTTGTTACTATTCTCAAAATACACCGGTCGGTTGAGGGGTCTGAGGGAGATTTACAGACCAGCGTGAACAAATCCCCTATTCACTAAGTATATATCAACACAATATCCGCGGGTCTACTAGAGCAGAACTGAGAACTAATGGCGACAAAATCAACACATTCGGAAAAGAAGTCCTGTTAAAGAGGACAAAGTCCCATCACCCACCGAGGTGGCATGCTTCATCATTTGGGACCTCCTTTTAACCGCACCTGGTGCAGTTAAGGAGCTACAACTCCTTTGCTATTGTAAAAAGGAGGAGCTCACGGATGTTTTGTATATACAAACGGAGGATTAGATCTCCTAAAGATCAATGAAGCTGCCTGCAGTGTGGTGAAACAAGGTGCAGTGTATATAAACAGTGAGTTAAAATTGACTACCTATAGAAAAAAATATGTTTATTAAGTATCTAAAGGTGTCAAAGCATAAAAAACAAAAAAGAACGTGATCTTGGTGAGTCTCCGAGCACGTTAATGACAAACGCGGTCTACATGTTTCATCCAACTGTGATCTGACACTATGATTTTTCTATAGGTAGTCAATTTTAACTCACTGTTTATATACACTGCACCTTGTTTCACCACACTGCAGGCCGCTTCATTGATCTTTAGGAGATCTAATCCTCCGTTTGTATATACAAAACATCCGTGAGCTCCTCCTTTTTTTTTTTTAACAATGGGAGGATGCGCGCTGGACGCGCGGATCCTCCCGATAGAAGAAAAAAAATTCAGCACGGGCTCCCGCGCTGAATATGCTAATTTGCCCCCGGGGGGACCTAATCCCGGGGGCAGAGTAAAAAAAGAAGTGTGGGACTGCCACCCCCCGGGGCTCAAACATTGTATATGCGGGGGGCTCACGGCTCCCATGCAGCCCCAGGGACCGCCACCCCCGGGGCTTCTTGAACATGGGTGGGGGGGCTCTCAGTCCCCCCAGCCCCGGGGACCGCAACCCCCCGGGGCTTGAAATAATTTGGGGTAGGGGAGCTTTCAGGCCCCCCCAGCCCCGGGGACCACCACCCCCCAGGGCAACTTGTAAATGTGGGAGGGGGGCCACGCGGCCCCCTTCCTGGAGCCTTGTATAGGCCCTGGGGACCGCCACCCCCCAGGGCCGGCTCCTGTAGTGTCCCGGGGTGCCCACTGTAGTTTGCAATGACAGGGCGGGAGCCTCGCGGCTCCCGCCCTATCATTGCAAACTGCTTTGCTTCATTGAAGCGAGAGCAGGGAAACCTGCTCTCGCTTCAATGAAGCAAAGCTGATTGCTTTTCCACATGGGGAGCAGCATGTTAGCTGCTCCCCATGTGGAAAAGCAATGCCGGCACCCGCAGGACGCGGGGAGTCGGCTGGGACCGTGGGGGGACAGGGGACCCCCACACGGCCACCAACGGAGGCCAGGCCCCGGGGGATGGGGTCCCCGGGGCCATAAGTGGCCTGAGAGGGGGGCCACGCCGCCCCCCTCCACTATTACATTTAAAAAACAAACAAAAAAAACAATGGCTGGCCCTGGGGGATGGGGTCCCCGGGGCCTTAAAGTGGCCAGAGGAGGGGGGCTACGCAGCCCCCCTTCATTAAAAATGAAAACATTTTTTTTAAAAGGGCCATGCGCCAGAGGATATGGATTTTTTTTAAAAATAAAAATTGGGGGCAGACCCTGGGGGATGGGGACCCTAGGGCCAAAAATTAGAAAAAGAAGGGGGGCTACACAGCCCCCCTTCTACAAAAAAGACGGGATCGGGCCGGAGGCCACACCCCCTTCTTACACCACTCTGCAAACGCGCCCATTTGTGCATTTGCAGAGAGGGAACTAATTCCCCTTGAATACTGGGGGTACCTGGGGGCCAACTAGCCCACCAGGAACCTCCAGTATGCGCCAGGGTGCTCTCTGCAACGCAGCTCCGTGGCGCTTACTGGAGATACCTGGTGGCCTAGTTGGCCGCCAGGGGACCTCAGGATTCAAGGGGACTTAATCCCCCAACTTAAAACGCGCCACGGGGCGTGTTTGCACAGTGGTGAAGGTAGGGGGTGGGGCCTGAGGTGATACTGTGCAAACATGCCCTGTGGCGCGTTTCAAGTTGGGGAATTCATTCCTCTTCAATCCAGAGGTCCCCTAGGGGCCAACTAGCCCACCATGTACCTCCAGTAAGTGCCACAGAGCTGTGTTGCAGAATCTTGTAAAAAGGGGCGTGGCCTCTGAACACCTCTCTACAATGCAGCTCCCTGGCGCATACTGGAGGTACCTGGTGGGCTAGTTGGCCCCCAGGGGACCGCAGGATTGAAGAGGAATTAATTCCCCAACTTAAAACGTGCCACAGGGCGTGTTTGCACACGTCACCTCAGGCCCCGCCCCCTTCCTTCACTATTGTACAAATATTCCTCTAAAATCAGCCAAACTACGAATTCCGATTTACTCACCTGTTATCAGGAGAGAACCCAGTGCTGCATCTTTTAGCCCAGCACTGACCCTGAAAAGTAATTCTAAGCGTATTTACCAGTAACTTGTATTTCCTTCCATAGGAATCCATTGTGTGGTTTTGAGCAGAAAAGTTTCTGTCTATTTTCACAAACTAAAAATATTCCTAAAAAATCGTCTGTATGACTTAAACACATTCTTTCAACTGTTTACAGGAGATTGGCCAGTGCTGGATCCAGGATCCACCACTGAGTAAGAAAAAGTAACGATAACACTACTTACCTGCTAAGTGAATTTTCTGCCATAGTATAACATTGGTGATTCTATGTGAAAATTTTTCAAAGTGTCAACTTTTAAAATACAATAATATTCCTTAAAAATCACTACTGTAACCAAAACGATTTTACTCAACTGTTTACAGGAGATGTCCAAGGACTGAATTAAGCATCCAGTCCTGTGGTTCGAAAAGTAATCCTTAAAGTAACTAATTGAATTTGACTAGAAATTCACATTGAGCTCAATGTTGCTTTGTGTTTGAAATTGTGTTGCCCATAGCAAGAACTGTATCTACTGTACTTAAAAGTCTATTGCCTATTTGCAAAGTATTTAAACTAAAATAATTCATTCTGAGAAAGTATATTTTGTATTGTAATATATAATGTAATTTAAAAAATGTAGTAAATCAGTATAAAAAAATCAGTATAACAATTAATACATTAAAAATTGTCATTTACAAAACCTTTGAAATCAGTGATGTCATTTGAGATGTCATCAGTGTTGTCACTGATCATGTCATGAATGATGCAATATGAGACATCATCAGCAGTGGATTGCGGGCGCGC
Organism: Triturus cristatus; assembly: GCF_964204655.1. NCBI lineage: Eukaryota > Metazoa > Chordata > Amphibia > Caudata > Salamandridae > Triturus > Triturus cristatus. The sequence continues at coordinate 1,224,998,769 of NC_140590.1, read as the reverse complement.
GAAATGTAGTTAGTACAACTAACTATATCGGAGGAATTACAATGGTTTTGTTCGAGTGAAATGTCCAGCTAACTATAACTCCCCTAAAACCTATTGTTTTTTCAGTGAATTTCTGAGGTTTTTTAAGTGCTAATTCCTAACTATATCAGGCCTGAAACCTATGCTTTTTTCAGTGAATGTATATATATTACCTACTGGCGGTCGCCAGTAGGTAGTTATAGTTAGGACCCCTTTTCCATAGGAAATCCGCAACATTCTATTTTGAATAACTTTGGCGCCGTAGGTCAAGGAAGTGCCTTTTGTAGGTTTGGTGTAAATCTGTTCAGTAGATTCTGAGAAAATAGCCTTTAAATCAATATATATATCTGAGCCCGCTTACGGTACGCTTACCGTACGCTTACCGTAAGCGTACGGTGGCGTGCGCGAGCGCGATTCTGATTGGCTCTTAGATCTTAGTAAACATTCGAATCGGCCGAAACCAGGAAGCGGCGTCCGCCATTTTGTCTCTCGCACTGAGTGTTATTTATCAAAGTTGATGGCCAAAAACATGTTACGGGGCTGTTTTGACAACTCCCTCCCACATAGTCATGTTGAGGGAGTCCCCAAACATCCCCCAAGAGCAAAAACGGTTTTATTTTTTTTCGGCAATTTCGGCGAGTACGCTTACCGTACGCTTACCGTAAGCGTACGGTAAAAAAATATAAAAAAAAAAACACTATCCACAATTACCCCACCCCCTGTGCTTTTGTTGGCCTCTGGCCACCAAATGTGCAGGGCATATTATTTCAGAAAAAAAACTAAATTTTGGCAACATGAAATTATAAAATCGAAATAAAAAAAACACTATCCACATTGACCCCACCCCCTGTGCTTTTGGTGTCCGAAGGCCACCAAATGTACAGGGCTTATTAAAGTTAATAAAAACCGTGCACGGAACGAACTGCGTTAAGTGGGCGCGCACGCCTCGAATGGCGTAAAATAACTTAGCATTTAAAAAAACGTACAAATTCACTGAAAAAATCATAGGTTTCACACACGTTATAGTTAGGAATTAGCATTTAAAAAACCTTGCAAATTCACTGAAAAAACCATAGGTTTCACACATGTTATAGTTAGCGGAAATTTTACTGATAAAAAACCAATGAAATTGCCCCGTTATAGTTAGTGCTGGCAACTATAACTCACGCGACCGCAATCTTCTGCTGATGACATATGTGTCTTTATAAAAAAAAATATTTGTAATATATGTATAGCTAAAAATGTATGGAAGAAGACATGGGCAAATAAGTGTCTAAATACAGTATTAGCATCAGCAGAGGATTGCGGTCGCGTGAGTTATAGTTGCCAGCACTAACTATAACGGGGCAATTTCATTGGTTTTTTATCAGTAAAATTTCCGCTAACTATAACATGTGTGAAACCTATGGTTTTTTCAGTGAATATATATATATTTACATATATATATATATATATATATATATATATATATATATATATATATATATTTTTTTTTTTTTCAAACAATGGGGTTAAATGCTGGAGCGCACAACAGCGGGTGCGAGCGCTGGGCCAAACCCTGGCCAAGTTCAATTTTGTCACAAAAGGCGCCGCACTCTGGAACTGTAGATTTTGCAAAAGACTTTATTAGTTTAGAAGCCTCGTCTGTCAACCGACGCGTTTCGGCCTTAACGGCCTTGTTCACGGTAAGTGACACTACTTGCAGCTGTTTTTTATACCATTTCCTGTTATACAATTAATCCCATAGGTTTCTGGGAGTTGTAGTTCAATTTAAACATTAGTCACATTCTGACAGAGGCCTTTAACAGCAAGAGAAGCTAGTATATTTCGTGACGAAACAGATTACAAAACAGGCCATATTCTAACATTTGCTAAAAGATATGAGACTCTCAAGAAAAACTTTGCATCCAAACCTTTGACAACACGGGATGAGCCAAGTAGTGAATCTGACATCACCGAAAGTGATAATGAAGCACTGGGCAATACAACTACCACTGGTCCAATCACTTTTTTAGAGGAAATGCGTCTGGTCAATCTAGATCAGAATTTATCCAGAAATCGGGGACGAGGCAGAGGAAGAAATCGGGGCAGAGGAAGAGGCAGAGGATCTGGAAAAGGAGATACAAAATCTTCATCAGTCATAGAAAAACCAGGCGATCAAGGGCCAAAAAAACAATACTGGCTGAGAAACAAAACATCAACAACAACCAAGAAATAGAACAAGAGAACCTGGTTATAAACTTATCCAATTACACTTTAACCGAAACAGAGCATCAAATACTAAACAAAGGCCTTTCCTTTTGCCCTCAAAAGCACTTTAACTTTACAGAAACCAAAATAGACATGTATAAATACATACGCAAACTAAAACTTGCTAAGTCATTTGCCAATAAATCTCCCTTGACTAGTGACCCTATTGATGACCAGACTGTTTCAAGCTCACAGATAATTGACCAGCAATCAAACTTACTAATTGAAGACATACCCAACCTCAAAACCTTGTTTGACTTGGTACACATTGAACAGAACAAGGATCATACTGAATTGGAAATGCTACAGCAACTTGACATCGACACTACTCAACATTCTACCAGTGGCTTAAAGAGCAAATCGAAGTATTGTCCACAACTTTATCCAGGCAACAAAATTGACTCTTTTTCTGAAGCTGTCATGCATGAAATAGATACCATGGAGAAGTCCAGAAACCTTAAAACAAGAGAAAATACTTCACAATCTGAAAATCGTGCATTACAATCACTTGCCAACAATGTCAACATTATTATCAAGCCCGCAGACAAGGGCGGCAACATTGTTATTCAAAATGTACAGGACTACACTGATGAAGCATACCGACAACTTACTGACTCTCAGAAATACATTCAACTACATACAAATCCAATTTACAAAATGATTGAGGAAGTTCGAAAAAACCTGGAGATCTGGCAATCACAAGGCCTGATCAATATGGATGAACGCAAATTTCTTTTAGTGGAAAATCCCACAATACCCACGATTTACTTTCTGCCCAAGATTCACAAAACTTTAAATAACCCTCCAGGCAGACCCATTGTGTCTTCGTGCAATTCACTGTATGAGAACATTTCCTCGTATGTGGACCACTACCTAGCTCCCATGGTTCGCAATTTGAACTCTTTCATTCAAGACACAGGAGACTTCTTACGCATTCTATCCAATACCACTTGGGATCCAGCGTACCTCTTGGTAACAATTGATGTAGTCTCCTTATATACGTCTATCCAACACTCAGTGGGTCTTAACGCGTGTGCATATTTTCTGAAACAGAGACCAATCAGAGAAATTGAACACTCTGCCATGCTCCTCACCATGATAAAAATGTGTCTTGAAAATAACATCTTTCTCTTTAATCATCATTTATATCATCAAATTTGCGGCTGTGCCATGGGTGTGTCTTTCTCACCAAACTATGCCAATCTCACAATGGGGTGGTGGGAGAAGGAGATAGCGTGGGGTCCTCTTAATCAAAATGCCTTGGAGAAAATTGTTTTATGGTCACGATACATCGATGATCTATTTATAATTTGGAATGGAACCAAGGAGGAGTTCATGCAATACTTCACGACACTCAATAACAACGACATTGGTTTATCTTTCACCTGCAACACTAATCAACAATCAATAGATTTTCTGGACATCACGGTCTATGTAGACCAAGGCCACCTGCACACGACTCTCTTCAGAAAGAAAACGGCAACCAATAGTATCCTTCATGCGGACAGCTTTCATCCTAAGGCACTCATCAGAAGTATCCCCTTTGGCGAATTTGTCAGAATGAAAAGAAACTGCTCAAAAGATGATGACGCTTGTCTTGAAATCAGTAAAAGTGCACTAAGACTCGCCAACAGAGGATATAAACAACGAGACTTGAACAAGAGCAAAGACAAGGTGAACAAATTATCACGGACTGCAATCCTAATCAACAAATCCCAGGACAAAAAAACAGAAACACAATCCAGTCCACGATTAATCTTGACCTACAGCAAAGAAGCACATACAATCAGACAAACAATTCAAAAATATTGGCCACTACTCCAACAAGACCGCGATCTAGCCCAAATCATTGGGCCAGCACCTCTCATTACTTTCCGCAAAGCTCCATCTATCAAAGATCTAATAGTTCAGAGTCATTTTCAACCTAAGAACGTCATGACTAATTGGCTCACTCAACAACAGACTGGATTTAGAAAATGCAATCACTGCAAGGCTTGCAAAATTGCAACCAACAAAAAAGATATCAGAGATCCAAATGGTAGAAAAATTGAGATCACGAATAGGATCACCTGTACAACTAAATTTGTAGTGTACTGCATTGAATGCAATTGCGGCATGAGATACATAGGGAGCACAGTGTGTATGCTGAAAAAGAGAATTCTTGAACATATACGTGCTGTAAAAAATCGCGACACAACCTACGCGACGGCTAAACATCTTTTGACATGCCAAAATGGAGACTGGCTAAAAATGAACTTTTTTGCAATAGATACAGTGGCAGAAAACGAACGTTTGGGTGACCGTAAAAAGACACTACGTCATTTGGAATCTAAGTACATTATAAGATTACGTACCAAGCACCCCAAAGGGATGAATGTTGACGAGGAATTCTATGTGCATCTATAGACTTACATCATTTACAAGGAACTATATAAGACGCTCAATCTTTAATTTATCCTTTTAGAAAAATGAGAAATTTCTTTCTAAATGTTGAAGTTTTTACTTTTCAATTGATTTGTTTATCATTTTTACAGCTTCTACCCTTTCTCCAAGGAATGCTCGAAAATATGGCTATGTCATTTGAATATATAATACATGTTTGAACTATAAACAAACAACAGTTCAGACATCTATACGTACTATACGTGAACCCTCCCTTTCAAATGTATATATTCCAGTATATTTGTTAATCACAGACATGCAACAGCTCTATCAGTATATAAAACGTAGAGTACTATACTATCATTTTTATATACTAGCTTCTCTTGCTGTTAAAGGCCTCTGTCAGAATGTGACTAATGTTTAAATTGAACTACAACTCCCAGAAACCTATGGGATTAATTGTATAACAGGAAATGGTATAAAAACAGCTGCAAGTAGTGTCACTTACCGTGAACAAGGCCGTTAAGGCCGAAACGCGTCGGTTGACAGACGAGGCTTCTAAACTAATAAAGTCTTTTGCAAAATCTACGGTTCCAGAGTGCGGCGCCTTTTCTGACAAAAAAAAATATATATATTTATATATATATATATATATATATATATATATTCACTGAAAAAACCATAGGTTTCACACATGTTATAGTTAGCTGGACATTTTACTGATAAAAAACCAATGAAATTCCCCCGTTCTAGTTAGTGCAGGCAACTATAACTCACGCGACCGCAATCCTCTGCTGATGCTAATACTGTATTTAGACACTTATTTGCCCATGTCTTCTTCCATTAAATTTTAGCTATACATATATTACAAATATTTTTTTTTAATAAAGACACATATGTCATCAGCAGAGGATTGCGGTCGCGTGAGTTATAGTTGCCTGCACTAACTAGAACGGGGGAATTTCATTGGTTTTTTATCAGTAAAATGTCCAGCTAACTATAACATGTGTGAAACCTATGGTTTTTTCAGTGAATTTGCAAGGTTTTTTAAATGCTATTTCCTAACTATAACGTGTGTGAAACCTATGGTTTTTTCCGTGAATTTGTACGTTTTTTAAAATGCTAAGTTACTTTACGCCATTCGTGGCGTGCGCGCCCACTTAACGCAGTTCGTTCCGTGCGCGCACGGTGTGCTTCGCGCACCGTGCGCGCACAGTGAGCACGCGGTGCGCTTCGCGCACCGCGCGCCCACTTTACGCAGTTAGTGCCGTGCACGCACGGGCACGCAGTGCGCTACGCGCACCGCGTGCCCATGTTACGCTCGATGGGCCATGTACGCACGATGCGCTTCGCGCACCGTGCGCACATGGAGGACATATTATGCGCTTCGTTGCGAAAGGAAATCTTTTTTCTTTTCATACCGTATGGAATACCCCATGCATAAATGGTGCCCTGCGGGCACCGTTTGCACACGGGGTGGGGAGAGTGGGGTCGATTATTTTTTTTATTTTGGTAATTTTTACCGTAAGCGTACGGTAAGCGTAATCGCCGATTTTTCAAAAACAATTAAAATTGATTTGTTGGCCTTGGGGGTTCATTGGGGACACCATCATCAAGGCTATGTGATTAGGAGCTGTGTAAACAGCCCCTTTACATGTTTTTTCCCTTTGTTAATCCTCCACCCCTCAGAGTGCGAGAGAGAAAATGGCGGCCGCCGCTTCCTGGTTTTGACCGATTCGAATGTTTACTAAGATCTAACAGCCAATCAGAATCGCGCTCGCGCACGTCACCGAACGCGTACGGTAAGCGCACGGTAAGCGCACCGTAAGCTGGCTCAGATATATATATTGATTTAAAGGCTATTTTCTCAGAATCTACTGAACAGATTTACACCAAACCTACAAAATGCACTTCCTTGACCTGTAGACTACCTCTCTGCCAAATTTCAAGGAACTCTGTTCAGCCGTTCGGGCTGTAGCTGTGTCTAAAGGTCCTATGGAAAAATGCATGGGGAAAACGCGTTTTGGGACCCCCCATTTATCTCAGCCCCCGCTTGACGAATCCCCCCGAGACTTTCAGGGTAGGAGCGGAGCGTAGCGCCCCATTAGTTTTGAAAATTTCGCGAGGATTCGTCGACCGGCGCCAAAGTTATTCAAAATAGAATGTTGCGGTTTTCCTATGGAAACAGGGTCCTAACTATAACTACCTACTGGCGACCGCCAGTAGGTAATATATATATATATAAATATATATATATATATATATATATATATATATATATATATATATATATATATATATATATATGAATTCATCAGATTGCTCCTTCTGACAGCCAGGGGACCCGTGGAAAGTGGCACGTACGCCGGCGGAGCGCGCCGGAAAGTAAGTTCAGTTTCAGAAAGTGAATGCTCACGCGCTCTCAGTCAGCGGACCACAGGACACAAGAAGGGCTCCAAGGGTGTTTATTTACGACGCGTTTCGACTTACACAGAAGTCTTGCTCACGTAAACTATATATATATATATATATATATATATATATATATATATATATATATATATATACACATATATTATCTACTGGTGGTCGCCAGTAGATAGTTATAGTTAGGATCGTGTTTCCATAGGAAATCCGCAACATTCTATTTAGAATAACTTTGGCGCCGATTGACGAATCCTCGCGAAATTTTCAAAATAGGTGGGGCGCTCCGCTCCGCTCCCTCCCTGGAAGTCTCGGGGGGATTCGTCAAGCGGTGGCTGAGAAAAAGGGGGGTCCCAAAACGCATTTTCCCCATGCATTTTTCCATAGGACCTTTAGTCCAAGCTACAGCCCGAACGGCTGAACAGAATTTCTTGAAATTTGGCAGAGAGGTAGTCCTCAGGTCAGGGATGTGCCTTTTGCAGGTCTGGTGTAAATCTGTTCGGTATTTCCTGAGAAAATAGCATTTAAAAGCATATATATATCTATAGGCGCGCTCCGTGCGCGTACGGTAAAACTTACCGTACGCGCACGCTGCCGTGCGCGAGCGCGGTTCTGATTGGTTGTTAGATCTTAGTAAACATTCGAATCAGTCGAAACCAGGAAGTCTCAGCCGCCATTTTGTCTCTCGCAGTGTGAGGGGATAAAAAACAAAGGTGGAGAACGTGAAAAGGGGGCAGGGTGGACAGTTCCTGACCCCCTAGCCTTTGTCAGGGGGTCCTAGAAAGACCCTAAGGGCCAAAATGTTTTTAAATTTTTTTACGAAAAATCGCGGAGTACGCGTAGCGTGCGCGTACGGTATAAACGGAAAAATTCCGCGAATTGCGTAACGTGGGCGCACGGAGCGCGCACGGTGAAAAACCTTAAAAAAAATAAATAAATACATAACTTAGCATTTAAAAAACCGTACAAATTCACTGAAAAAACCATAGGTTTCACACACGTTAGAGTTAGGAATTAGCATTTAAAAAACCTTGCAAATTCACTTAAAAAACCATAGGTTTCACACATGTTATAGTTAGCTGGACATTTCACTCGTGAAAAACCATTGAAATTCCCCCGTTATAGTTAGTGCAGGCAACTATAACTCACGCGACCGCAATCCTCTGCTGATGACGTCAGATATTACATCACTGATGACATATGTGTCTTTCTGAAAAAAAAATATTTGTAATATATGTATAGCTAAAAATGGAAGAAGACATGGGTAAATAAGTGTCTAAATACAGTGATGTAATATCTGACGTCATCAGCAGAGGATTGCGGTCGCGTGAGTTATAGTTGTAAGTGAATATATATATATATATATATATGTATATTCACTGAAAAAACCATAGGTTTCACACATGTTATAGTTAGCGGAAATTTTACTGATAAAAAACCAGTGAAATTCCCCCGTTATAGTTAGTGCAGGCAACTATAACTCACGCGACCGCAATCCTCTGCTGATGCTAATACTGTATTTAGACACTTATATGCCCATGTCTTCTTCCATACATTTTTAGCTACACATATATTACAAATATTTTTTTTCATAAAGACACATATGTCATCAGCAGAAGATTGCGGTCGCGTGAGTTATAGTTGCCTGCACTAACTATAACGGGGGAATTTCACTGGTTTTTTATCAGTAAAATTTCCGCTAACTATAACATGTGTGAAACCTATGGTTTTTTCAGTGAATTTGCAAGGTTTTTTAAATGCTAATTCCTAACTATAACGTGTGTGAAACCTATGGTTTTTTCAGTGAATTTGTACGGTTTTTTAAATGCTAAGTTACTTTACGCCATTCGAGGCGTGCGCGCCCACTTAACGCAGTTCGTTCCGTGCACGGTTTTTATCAACTTTAATAAGCCCTGTACATTTGGTGGCCTTCGGCCACCAAAAGCACAGGGGGTGGGGTCAATGTGGATAGTGTTTTTTTTATTTCAATTTTATAATTTCATGTTGCCAAAATTTAGTTTTTTTTACCTATTAATAAGCCCTGTACATTAGGTGGACTTCGGCCACCAAAAGCACAGGGGGTGGGGTAAGTGTGGATAGTGTTTTTTTATTTTTATTTTTTTACCGTACGCTTACGGTAAGCGTACGGTAAGTGTACCCCGCGAAATTGCCGAAAAAAAAATACAACTGTTTTTGCTCTTGGGGGATGTTTGTGGACTCCCTCAACATGACTATGTGGGAGGGAGTTGTCAAAACAGCCCCGTAACATGTTTTTGGCCATCATGTTTGATAAACAACACTCAGTGCGAGAGACAAAATGGCGGCCGCCGCTTCCTGGTTTCAGCCGATTCGAATGTTTACTAAGATCTAAGAGCCAATCAGAATCGCGCTCGCGCACGCCACCGTACGCTTACCGTAAGCGTACGGTAAGCGTACCGTAAGCGGGCTCAGATATATATATTGATTTAAAGGCTATTTTCTCAGAATCTACTGAACAGATTTACACCAAACCTACAAAAGGCACTTCCTTGACCTAGGGACTACCTCTCTGCCAATTTTTGAGTAATTCTGTTCAGCCGTTCGGGCTGTAGCTCGTTCTAAAGGTCCTATGGAAAAATGCATGGGAAAAACGCGTTTTGGGACCCCCCTTTTATCTCAGCCCCCGCTTGACGGATCCCCCCGAGACTTTCAGGGTAGGAGCGGAGCGTAGCGCCCCACCTATTTTGAGAAATTCGCGAGGATTCGTCGACCAGCGCCAAAGTTATTCAAAATAGAATGTTGAGGTTTTCCTATGGAAACGTGGTCCTAACTATAACTACCTAATATATATATATATATATTACCTACTGGCGGTCGCCCCAGTAGGTAGTTATAGTTAGGACCTATTTTCCATAGGAAATCCGCAACATTCTATTTCCAATAACTTTGGTGCCGATTGACGAATCTTCGTGAAATTTTCAAAACTTTTGGCCAGCTCCAGTCCGCTCCTATCCTGAAAGTCTCGGGATGATTCGTGTATTGGGGGCCGAGAAAAAAGGGGGGTCCCAAAACATGTTTTCCCCATGCCATTTCCCATAGGACCTTTAGCCGCAGCTACAGCCCGAACTGCTGAACGGAATTATGCCAAGTTTGGCAAAGAGGTAGTCCTCAGTTCAGACTCGTGCCTTTTGCTTAAATGGTGTAATCCGTTCAGTAGTTCCTGAGAAAATGACATTTAAAATTACATATATAGCGTCAGGCTCCGAAACAGGCTCATTGACTAGCAATAATGAATCTGAAGACGGGGCACTGAGAACTATTAATTCTGATACCACCAATATACTGAGTACATCGGAAGAGCTAACTTTTTTAGTAACGGATCGCCTGCAGACCCTACGACCACGGACCCGGAATGCAGCAAAAGTACCCGGCAAAGAAGAAACCGGCGCCACAGAGAAAGGCGCAAGCACAGGAAGAGGGTAAACCAAAAGGCAACAATGGCGCAGAAGATAGAAGATGATCCTAAAACCGTTATCAATTTATCAAATGTATCTCTCACTAAGGCTGAAACTCAGTTGTTGGCTCTCGGATTATCATATTGTCCTGAAAGTAACTTTAATTATGGCAAAACTCGAGTGGACATATATAAATATATTAGAAAGCTTAAGTTAAAAAAGTTTTTCAGGATTAAAAATGGCACAAAAATCGCGGAAAATGAAACTCAAGGAGCCACTAATAGCTCAACTCTTTTAGCATCTGACGCTAGAACCTTACTTGCACTACATGAATTAAATAATGAAAACTGTTCAGTAGAGGTGGAACACAACAGCCAAATGTCCACTCAAGAAAAATTGACAGCTCTGAATCTTATGCAGCCCAGTGCGGGTATCAGCCCCTTCAAAGTCAAATCTTCATTTTACCCCATGATGCCTAAAGATGCAATTGATATATTCCATGAGAGAGTTACTGATGAAATAAAAAAACTATATTACAAGATCAATCATAGCAAAGTAAGATTCAAATGCCGGGACATTGAATATGATAACCTTATCCACAAACTGTGCAATAATAAAGACATAGTTATCAACAAATCTGATAAGGGCGGCAATGTTGTTATCTGGCCACGCAAAGAATACATCGAAGAGGCATACAAACAACTATCCGACCCGGACTGCTACTTCATCAGCAACATAACGGAATACAACAAGGTGAAGGATAATTTGAAAAAGGATTTGATGAGTTGGAAAAGATTAGGGCTGATATCCAATCAAGAATTCAAATTCATGATCAATGACTTTCCAATAATTTCTACCCTGTATTTCATTCCTAAAATTCACAAGGGTGTATGTCCAATTCCTGGCAGACGTATTATCTCTGCAACAGGTGGCATGAGCGAACAGATTACACAATATGTGGATTACTTTTTACAAATACATGTACAAGCTCTCCCATCATATGTTAGGGACACCAGTGACTTCCTTGAAAAAATTAAAAACATCAAATGGGAGGATAATTTTTCGCTCATTACTATGGACATTGAATCACTGTATACGAGCATTAATCATCAAACAGGTTTGAATGCTGTTAAGTACTATCTAGACACAAGATCTCTTACTTTCCACAATCATAATGTGATGCTCCTTGAAATGATTAAGTGGTGCCTATTCAATAATTTTTTCATGTTTGACAACAAATTATTCTGTCAAAAACGAGGCGTGGCTATGGGAGCCTGCTTCTCTCCCAGCTATGCGTGTTTGCACGTAGGCTGGTGGGAGGAGCAGGTTCTCAGAGGCTCTATGGGTGCAATATATGACAGCAATGTGGCATATTGGCTTAGATACATTGATGACGTGTTCCTGATATGGAAGGGAGACACTGACAGTGCTATATCTTTCATCAATGATCCTAACAACAATGATTTGAATCTTAAATTTACATCATACATTAGTCAATCACAAGTAGCCTTCTTAGATACCACCATTTATGTATCAGGAAACAAGTTGGAATCTACTTTGTTCAGGAAACCCACTGCGGGCAATTCCACTCTGCACGCATCTGGTTCCCATCCCAGCCACCTAATTAGAAGTATCCCCTACGGGGGAACTTCTTAGACTCAAAAGAATTTGCAGCACAGATGTTGAGCTCACCAACTGTACCCAAGAGGCATTAGCAAGATTTAAGACTAGAGGCTTTAATGAATCTATACTCAAACAAGCCATCGATAAGGCGGCACTAAAAACAAGAGAGTCACTATTATGCAATGCCAGTAGGTCTTGTGAGATAAGACACAAAGGAGATGAGGATAATGCTCCGCGTCTTATCATTACTTATAACAGGCAACATAAACAATTGAAGGCTATCATCAATAAAAATTGGCCTATTCTGAGACCGGATGGTGTGTTGGCGCCCTTTTTACCAGACAAACCGTCTATTACTTATAGACGTGCTGTCTCTATGAGAAGCCAATTAGTTAAAAGCAGCCCTGAGACTACATCCAGTAACACCTGGCTGCAACCAAAGAAAGGCTTCTATAAATGCACGACGTGTAGAGCATGTAAATTTGGTACTAATCGCACTACATACATCACTCCTTTTAGTTCCAAGGAAACACAAATTAAAGGGCACTACACTTGCCGAACAGAATATGCTGTCTATGTTCTTACCTGTACTTGTGGTCTCTCTTATGTAGGCAGCACTAAACTCCAAGTGCATGCCCGCATTCTTCAACATTTGAGAGCTATTGTGAATAATGATGCCACCTATCCAGTGGCTCGTCATTTTAAAGAAAGGCACAACAATGACCTCAAATGTCTCAGTTATTTTGTAATTGATGCCATTCCCAAATTACGACGGGGCGGCAACAGGGAAAGGTTACTGAGACAATTAGAGACTCGCCTAATACTGGAACTCGACACCAAAGCCCCTTTTGGTCTTAACACCACTGAGGATATGCACACTTACCTGTAGTGTTCCACCTCTTACTTATAGCCTCTACATGTCCTGCCTCCAAATCCCCATGTAATGATAATATTCGTCAATTTGTTGACTGTTTTTTTTTTCTTTTTTACCACATATATTTATGAGTATGATTTACTATGTATATTCAGTGTATTCTATGCCCATATATTTATTTCTGGCATGATCAGAACTTATATATTTGATATAACCCTAGGCGTAGTTCGCGAAGTAGCACTTTGCGAAGCTATGCAAAGTGCACTTCGCACTACGCGAGCTACGCGTAGCACTTCGCGAACTGCGTAGTACCTTGTTCGCACTGTGCCAGATGCCGTTTTCAATGATTGCACAGTGCGGACAAGCAACCGGCACTGTGCAATCATTGAAAATGGCATCTTGCACAGTGCGAGCTGTAGTTTTCTGCTGCTCGAGTAGATTTTTACTCGAGCGGCAGCTTTCTCAACACGAACTGGTAGTTTCTCATCGCGAGCGGTCGCGAGCATAAGTGACCACTCGCAATGAGAAACCTGACCTCCTCGCGTTGGGAATCTCGCCGGGAGGTTTATTTTCCATGCTCGCGATCGCCAACTTGATGTTGCTGATCGCGAACAAGGAAAAAGTCTCGCCGGGATGTCATTTTGCTTGCTCGCGGTCGCCAACTGGACGTTAATACTGAGGGTCCCTAAGTGCCAACTAGCCCAACAGGTATCGCCAGTGTGAGCCAGGGAGCTGCATTGCAGACAGGTGTTCAGAGGCCACGCCCCTTTTTACACCTCTCTGGAACGCAGCTCTGTGGTGCTTACTGGAGGTAGCTAGTGGGGTAGTTTGACCTTAGGGACCCTTAAGATTCAAGGGGACTTAATATCTCATCTTACAACGGCCACAGGGCGGGTTTACAAAGTGGTGAAGGGAGGGGACGGGGCCTGAGGTAACGTGTGCAAACACGCCCTGTGGCGCTTTTTAAGTTGGGGAAATAATTCCCCTTCAATCCTGAGGGCCCATGGGGGCCAACTAGTCCACCAGGTACTTCCAGTAAGCAGCACTGTGCTGCTTTGCAGAGAGGTGGTCCAGGCCGGGCCCATTTTCTCTGCAAGGCAGCTCTGTGGTGCTAACTAGAGATACCTGATGGGCTCGTTGTACCCAAGGGACATTCAGGATTCAAGGGGACTTTATCCCCCAAATTAAAACAGCCATAGGGAGTGCTAGCACACGTCAGCTCTGCCACCCCATCCCTTCACCAGAGTGCAAACGCGCCCTGTGGCACGTTTTAAGAGGTAGTTTTAATTCCTCTGCCCTATTCTATACTAGGGGCTTACAGAGGAGGTCATGCTAATCACAGGGGGACCCCAATGCATAGTGTTCCCTAGTGTATGTAGGTGTTTTCACTGTATTCTGAGTGTCTTTTAACATAGCACTGACTCTAGGACTGGTTAGTAAGACTCAGTTACCACCAGTATCCGCCTGAAAAAGTTGAGGGTACAGGATGATTTTGCAACAAGGCTTCTTTCTGCTCTTCTGTTTGTTCTTTCTGCACGTTATCCTTCTTCCTGCACTTTTCTTCATCTTTGAGGACTTCTGTTGCTTCTTTCTGCATTTCTTTTTCGTCTTTCTGTGTGTTTTTTCTTCTTTCTTCACGTGTCCTATTTCTGTAGGCATAGTTAGAAATTAGCATTTAAAAACCTTTGAAATTCGCTTAAAAAACCATAGGTTTCAGGCACGTTATAGTTAGGAATTAGCATTTAAAAAACCTTAGAAATTCACAGAAAAAACCATAGGTTTCAGGGGTGTTATATTTAGCTGGACATTTCACTTGTACAAAACCATAGAAATTCCCCCGTTATAGTTAGTTCAGCTAACTATAACTCGTGCCCTCGCAATGCACTGCTGATGATGTCACATATTGCATCATTCATGACATGGTCAGTGACAGCACTGATGACATCACTGATGACATCTCAAATGACATCACTGATGACATCACTTATGACATCATCCATGTGACAATCTGATACACCTCATCTTAGACTAGTATACCCTTTCATCACTCACTGTAAAATACAGAGTACAATATTTGAAACTATTGACACACCAATACCAGTTACTACATACCCACTCACTGATTCCTAAGTCTACACACACAACTCCCCATTCAACAACAAAATCATTTATACATGCAGTCACTAATTAATAGAACACTATCAAATGCACTTATACACATATATAGACGTTGACACATCAGCAGTCATCTTAGACGGTTATGCTGTCATCCTACTCACTCATGAAAAAAATTAATCAAACATACATTTGCTCACTTACACAATTATCCAACAACACCTCATTTATTCATTTATTCAAACACATAGTAACTCATAGTTAATATGTTAAAAAATCACCATTACAATTATACACTCATTCATATAGTTACTCTCACAATCACTGACTCTTACACATACTTATTTATATACAATGCCTTTTATTTTTTTTACTTTGTTGAAGATGTACAACTAAAACTTATATTCACTCACCAACCCACAAATAAATACACTCAGTCACCCAAACAACTTTTTCCACATGCACTCTTAGACCTATACACCTAGTCAATCAGCCATTCACACATCTATGCATAGAGTTACACACACCCCATCCAACCACACACAAACTCAGTGTCCCATACAAATACTCACCCAACTAATCAATAACTAATATACACACTCATGTAGTTATTGACCAACTGATGCAGCATGTTATACAACAACAGAGACAGTGATGCACACATTCACATAGTTTAGTTACTAATCCATGTATTAAGTGAGACACTTTTAATTACTCACTTAAACAGACACTCAGAAGGCTACTAAATCCTCCATCCAGACAGTTATATATCCACTCAATCTTCAATACAGATTGGTGTATATATAATACATATTTAAATTTCAAACTAAACCACATTCACTGGATGATGTCATCAGTGATGTCATTTGAGATGTCATTAGTGATTTCATCAGTGATGTCACTGACCATGTCATGAATGATGCAATATGTGACATCATCAGCAGTGCATTGCAGGCGCGCGAGTTAGAGTTAGCAGAAGTAACTATAAAAGAGGAATTTCTATGGTTTTGTACGAGTGAAATGGCCAGCTAACTGTAACACCCCTGAAACCTATGGTTTTTCTGTGAATATATATATATATATATATATATATATATATATATATATATATATATATATATATATATATATATATATATATATATATATATATATATATATATATATATATATATATATATATATCTATATTACCTACTAGCAGTCGCCAGTAGGTAGTTATAGTTAGGACCTATTTTCCATAGGAAATCCGCAACATTCTATTTGGAATAACGTTGGCGCCGATTGATGAATCTTCGCGAAATTTTCCAAACTTTTGGCCAGCTCCAGGCCGCTCCTATCCTGAAAATTTCACGGTGATTCATCAAGTGGGGGCCGAGAAAAAAGGGGGGTCCCAAAACACATTTTCCCCATGCATTTTCCCATAGGACCTGTTGACGCAGCTACAGCCGAAACTGCTGAACGGAATTACACCAAATTTGGCAAAGAGGTATTCCTAAGTTCAGACTCGTGCCTTTTGCTTAAATGGTGTAAATCCATTCAGTAGTTCCTGAGAAAATTAGAGTTAAAAAGATAAATATATCTGGGCGGAGCCTAACCACACATCTCATCGTGAGATCTGATTGGCTGTCAGTACTTCATCCAAGAAGTGTTGGCAGCCATCTTGGAACCGATATACATGATAGCACCTCATTAAAAAGCATTGCAGTTAATAGAAGGTTTTAAGACTTTAGTTACATTATAAATCATTTGTTGATGGTACCATACTCATTTTAGGAATTGTGGTGTGTTCTAAGGTGATTTTACCATGTGAAAAAGCCTTCTGCTGTGATATCATGAATCATGTTTGAGAGAAAACTATTTTCTCATGCTTTTCCCACAGAGGTTTGGAAGGTGATGTATAAGCTAAACTGAGAGCATATTTTCTGTAAATTCACATTATCTTTCTCAGTCATGTGAGAATGAAGTCTGAAATTCTCAGTAAAACATGTACATCCAACAAGGGCAGAGACTGTCAGTTGATTCCTTTGTGTTCTACTGCAGCTTCCCAGAGTGTTCTAAAGAACAACTTGAGCGCTAACAGTCCTACTTATGACAAACGTATTGCACACCTGAAGCCATCTTGATTGGAATAAAGTGGTAACTCTTAAAACATTTAATTTAAAAAGGAACACAATGAGGGGGTTCATTTTGTCATAGAAATTATGATTAGTGCTGCAGAAAGAAAAATTAGGGCACATTTTGACTTCTCAAATCATCTAATATTTCATAAAAAAATTCTGACATGCAGACTGAAACATGCACCTTGAATACCAGCAGCAGACTTTCCTGGTGAGCAGTAGCTTTACTACAGTGATCTAATGAGCAACTAGAATGCTAACATTCAGAATTTAGGGCAAATGTGTGACACATCTGAATGCCTTCTTGATGGAACCAAGGTAAAAAACTGAAAGTATTTCCTACTGAGGAGACTGCAGTAAATGAGGAAATTAGGAAACTTCATAACAAATAAATCTCCCAAGATGGCCACCAGAGACAAAAGAGCCCAAATGTAGCCCAAATATCACCCAGATGTAGCCCAAGTATAGCCCAATGATAGAATGTCCCAGAGTGTTCTTAAGAACAACTAGAGCGCTTACTGTCTTACTTATGACAAAAGTATGGCACACCTGAAGCCATCTTGATTGGAATAAACTGGTAACACTTCACCCCTTCTGAGCCTATGACGAGCTGGACTCGTCATGGAGCACAGTCGCGCTGTGCCCATCACGAGACCAGCTCGTCATGACACCCACCCACGGGGGAAGCGCTGGCGCTCCCCCCGTGAGTGGTCGATCTTTTTTTTTTTTATTGGGAAGGCAGGGGAAGACCTTCCCTTGCCTCCCCTGGACCCCCACCCCCGCGTCATCAATGACGTCAGCGCACGAGCCGCGCTGACGTCATCGGAGGTTTCCCCTTTGTTCTCCGAGGCGCAGGAAGCCATTTGCTTCCTGCGCGTCGGAGAGTGAAGGTGAGTTTTGGGGCTGGGGAGGGGTGATTTTGTTGTGATTGTTGGTTTTTTCAGGGTGGTGGCACTATGTAGGGGGAGGTCGAAGCCATGCTGCAAGGCTCTGCTTCGTTCGTGTTTTTTGTCTGTTGCTTCCCTGTGAAATGGATCCAAAAAAGAAAAAACGCTCTGCCGAGTAATGCCCTTCTTCTGATCTTTACTATTACAAAGTGCAGCAGGATGGAGAGAGTTAGAAGATATTATATGGGAAATAAATGCACAACTAAAGAAAGCAAGACAGAGGGGTTGCAAAGTGGCCAGATTGGTTTTATTTACATCCAAATACATCAGCCTCACTTTACAGAGTTTGCCAGTGAAGCGCTACTTTAGTTTTCTCGTCTTTCTTTGAACAGCATTGTGGTTCCCAGGTGGGAAAGTGTACCATGAAGGTACTGCAATACCTGGTTGATGGGTGGATTGGAAAACACAATGTGTACCATGGCTCTGTGTATATGGATGTGGTCTTTTTTGATACCATAGTGCTTACGTTTTGTAAGGATATAAGCAATGGACATTGAAACGGTTCCCTTCAGGGCCCTCTAGTCATGTCCATAACTTTTCAGTTTCTGATTTCTGAATAGTGAGTGAGAGATCGTTAAGGTAACCATGTTGTTTCTGCTTACATTTCACAGGCTTTACTTAATTTTGCATTCCCTATGAGTGGTTGCTTTTTTTTATTTTTTAGGCAGCATATTACTCTTATCAAGTGTATAATTTGAATTGAGCCCCATCCAAGTGTTTACAGTGGGCACAATTAGGTTATAGCTGAAGGCAGTGCGAGTTTCTGTCAGTGGGGAAGTATGGTGTTCATTGGGGGAGAGGATGTGACACTATGGCCAGAGCTGTCGAATTTGGAACTGGGGAACCGGGTTCAGCCTTCATGACCAGTCCACCAGACCACTCTACTGAGGGAGCACATTCCCATGCTAGACCGTAGAAGGCCCCACTAGACCTTAGAAGGCTTGATGTCTTAGCACAAGCAGGTGTACCCTAGTGGTGTCTATTGTGGGTTAACCTTGAAGGCCTGTCCACCATAATCCATCTCCAGTCTTGCGGGCAGGCCTACTAAGCAGCACACCCTAGAGCAACAGTGATCCAGTCGCTGTGACTCTGTCACTGAGGTCACATGAACCTTGAGCAGATTAGGGCGATGCGAATGGTGTGACCTCACTGGGTACCTATTTTGGGTGGGTGCGTAGTGTTTTCAAGTTTATTATGGTTTGAAAAAAACTTGCTGCCTCCTTCCTGGCCTCCAGCAATTTTCAGAAACAATAAAAATGTCATGATAACTTTGGTGATTAATGTTCTTCCTAGAGAGAGATGGAGTTTTTTCTAGTGGAAGGGTTGACTCCTGGAAAGGTAGTACAGAGGGTTAATGTGCCTGCTGCAAAGAACATGTACTATGCAGATCACAAAGTGCACTGCTTTAATGGGGGGACCATGATGAATGGTCATTTAATGTCAGCTGTAGCTGATGGATCCCTGAACAGTGTCATGTATGTGCATGTTTGCATTGTGCTGAGGGGATTACCAGGTAATTTTTCACGCAGCTCTCTGACGGATGTCACATGTGGTTTTTCTGAGTCCCCAGATATATCATGCAGTCTGTGTGTTCTCTTTTGTACTGCCAGTCACTGGTGTATTCAACTGTGTAGCCTTGGACCGTGTCATGTATGTGCATGTAACTTGCATGATCGAGGTAACTATTAGCGGTGATACTACGTGTCTCTCGGACCTCTTTCAAGTGGTCGCCATCTTTTTTCCCCAGCAACCCCCCCTCCCCAGGGGCGGCAATTGGAGAGATAGTCCCGGGCACCACAAGCTCTAGCTACGCCTCTGCCCCCAATGTCTCTTTTATGCATTCCTGCTGCACGATAGTGCAGCAGGAATGGCCACTAGCGCCAGGGTTTTTTGATTTTGTTTTTTAGGTTTGGGGTTGTTTGTGGGAGTGGCGCCTTAGGCAAGGGTCGCACCCCTTATTGCCACATTATTTTTTAAATATTTTAAAGTGCAAACAAATTCAAAGAGGTAGCAAACAATACGTTACAAGAGGAAAAGTGACATGTGTGCAAGTTACAGAAGAGTACAAAGTACAAGTAGAGGTATAAAAGTGCAATAAATGGCAGACACTCCAAACACAGGAACACACTGGGAAGGCACTTCTATAGGCATGGAGAACAGAATTTCCTATAATGTAAAGACTTCCTTCAGACAATAGAGAGGGCATGAATTAAGTTTGGAAGTGTCTTTGCAGGAGGAGAACTTTGAGGTCAGTTTTGAAGGACTGGGAAGAGGGGGTGGTCCAGAGCTGAGGCTGAGTTCCAGACTCTCGCCGCGTTGCCTGTAAAGGATTGGGCCATCGATCTTTCCTTCTTGAAAGTTGGAGGTTCAAGCAATACATTTTGCACAGTACATGATGGTCTAGAGCATTATATGCATATGTGACATTAATGTTTTTTTCTCCTTTTTATTCTAGTCTAAAGCTTTTGATTCCTGTTTACGGTTTCGACAGTGGTTGTTCTGCAGTTTTGTGTAGTTGCATTGTTTTGGTAAGATTTTTTTGTTGTTGTATTTACTCCAAATGAGTAATATTGTAATGTTTGAATGAATTTTTTTGTGATGTCATAATGGCAGCATATTTAGTTAGTGGTTTGAGCATGAAATTCTTTGTGATGTGTTTTGCATAGTCTTATGTGTAATTTCTTTTCTCTTTCTTTTTTAGTAGGATATTGTTGATCCATACTGTGTCTGTGCAGAGTAGGTGGTGGTGAGTAGTTTAGCTGCCTCTGGCAAGTGAGTGGTATTGTTTTGGAGTATATATGTGTTTTTGATAAAGGTGCTTTTTGTTTATTACTTATTTTACAAAGTGTTTGTTGTTGTTGACTTGTTTGACAAGTTACCTTTATTAGTAAGCATTATGGCTAGCCGTAGAATGACTGCTCAGCAGGTGGTTGGTATGCTTCTTAAATCTTCCTCTGAGCATGATTATGAGACTGACAGTGCGTCTGAGGGAGAGGAGGGAGGTGAAGATTCTGGCAGTGAGTTTTCTCTCCATATGGAATCTTCAGATGATGAAGGTACTCTCAGTGCAGATGAAGGAACTCTTGGTGTGGATGAAGCAACTCTCAGTGTGGATGAAGTGCCTGTCTTAGAGGAGGAAACTGCTGTGCCAATGGTGCAAGGGGCATCTGGATTGCAGTCTGAGGCTGCTAGGCTTCCTACTGGAAGTGCTGGACTTTGGGTTGATCCAAACAAGGTGCAGCCGGTGTTGCCTGCCTTTAGCGGTGATGCAGGGTGTAGAGTGGATTGTGGAAACTTTTTGCCTATACATTTTTTTCAGTTGTTTATGGATGATGTATTTTTGGGTGAGATTGTTGAGCAGACAAATTTGTATGCTGAACAGTTTTTGAGGGACAACAGTGACAAACTTAGGCCCCAGTCTAGAGCTACCCGGTGGACTCCCACAAATCTGGAAGAGATTAAGAAGTTTTTGGGTTTGACTTTATTGATGGGTGTGGTAAGGAAGCCAACCTTGGCTTCATATTGGTCTACTAGCCCCTTGTTTGCAACTGCCATATTTCCTGCAGTTATGACTCGTAATCGGTATTTACTTTTGCTACGTAGGCTGCATTTTGTTGATAATTCTATGGCGTTGCCATGAGATCACCCTGACTGTGACCGTCTTTTTAAGATTCGGCCCGTTCTTGATCACTTTGTAGATCGATTTTCTGAGATCTATACGCCAGGGAAAGAAATATATATTGATGAGTCTTTGGTCTTGTTCAAGGGCCGTTTGGTTTTTAGGCAGTACATCCCTAGCAAGAGGGCACGCTATGGAATTAAGCTGTATATGTTGTCTGAGAGTAGGACAGGATATGTTTTTAATTTTCGTGTGTACACTGGTAGAGATTCTACTATTGACCCCCCCAGGTTGTCTGTCCACTTTTGGAGTTTCAGAGAAAATTGTCTGGGATCTTGCTAGAAGACTGTTTAACAGAGGCCACCATTTGTACCTTGATAACTTCTATACTGCTGCGCAATTATTTAAGGAATTGTATAAAGTGGACACTTTTGCATGTGGCACAATCCGCTCTAACCGTAAAGGTTATCCGAAAGAGCTTGTTTGCAAAAAACTTCAGAGGGGGCAGTGCACTTCCTTGCGTAGTGATGGACTACTAGCTGTAAAATTTGTGGACAGGAGGGATGTGTACATGCTGACTACCATCCATGATGAGAGTGCTTCACCTGTGGCTGTTTGGGGTCAGCTTGCTGAAGTGCGCAAACCTGTGTGCATTCTAGACTACAATAAGCACATGGGTGGTGTTGACAGAGTAGATCAGAGGTTGGAACCTTACTCTGCTATTCGGAAGGCTTATGTTTGGAATAAGAAGTTGGCCATCTATTTCTTCGAATTAGCAAATTTCAATGCTTTTATTGTGTTCAAGGAGTGTTCTCCTGCGTCAAAGTTGACATTTCTTCAGTTTCAGCACTCTGTGATAGCTAGCCTTGTTGTTGTGGAACATGCAAGTGTTCCTAGATTTGGAGTGGTGGAGGATGTGGTTCGATTGAAAGATCGCCACTTTCCTGATTTCATCCCTCCCACACCGGCAAAAGATTTTCCCACTAGGAGATGCAGAGCCTGTTGGCGAAGAGGTACGCGGAAGGAGATTTGTATGTACTGCCCCGACTGTCCTTCTAAACCTGGGCTGTGTGTCCCTGCTTGTTTTAGAGCGTACCACACGCAAAATAATTTTTGGGAGCATTCATGATTTGGTAAAGTGAACTGCCTGGTCTGTATTCTTTGAAAAATTTGATTCTGTTTCAAGGTTGGCGTTAGTGCAATGCATTTAGTTTCTGATTTTGTGTTTGTAGATTTGTATCTATTTGCGATTTGTTTGTGTTTTTATTTTTGTCTAAAAAAAATCCTAAATGTGTTGGCGGTGTGTGTGGAATGGTGCTTGGCTGGCGGTGTGCGTGGAATGGTGCTTGGCTGGCGGTGTGCGTGGACTGGTACTTGGCTGCCGGTGTGCCTTGACTGGCGATTGGCTGGCGGTGTGCCTGGACTGGCGCTTGGCTAGCGGTGTGCGTGGACTGGTGTTTAGCTAGCGGTGTGCGTGGACTGGCGCTCGGCTAGCAGTGTGCGTGGACTGGCGCTCGGCTGGCTGTGTGTGAGTAGTGACTTGCTGCTGGTCACTACACACACTGCTAGCTGAGTGCCACTCCACGCAATCCATCAGCTTGTGTAGTTGCTGTGTCAGGAATGTGGGCGTGTGAAAGTGATGGGCCCTTGAATGGCGCTGTGTGCTGGTGTGAGTTTTGTTATGTGATGGGCTCGCGGCTGGCGGTGTGAATGGTTTTGTATGTCTCACACGTATGAAAGGTGTATGAATGGCCTGTAAAGAGGTTGGTGCCTTGTCATGGCTTTACAGCTCACGAGCTGTGAGTCAATGGTTCAGTTTCTCGCCCTTTCAATTATTAACAGTGCATTTCATTTTTGTGAAATCACTTGCTAATACAATTGTATATACTGAACCATCACTCACCCTCGTGCCAAATCCAACCAGTATGTGTGTGTGCTTGAGGATTAGATGGCTGTGCAGTAATATTTGCCTTTCTGAAGCAGGGTGTACCTTGTCCCTTTTGTGAATTTTGTAATGTGTTGTTTTTGTGCCTGGTGGTGCGAATGGTCTTGTGTGTATCACGTATGAAAGGTGTGTGAATGGCCTGTAAAGCGGTTGGTGCCTTGCCGTGGCTTTACAGCTCACGAGCTGCGAGTCATTGGTTCAGTTGTTTCTCCATTTAATTATTGACAGTGCATTTCATTTTCGTGAAATCTCTTGTTAATAAAATTTAATATACTGAACCATCACTCGCCTAGGCCTGGGCGAAAATTTCGTTCCGTTCGCGGAAATTGCGATAATTTGACATTTTTGCGTTCCGCGGAGAGCGCGAAAATGTCAAAAATTCCGGTTTCCGCAGCTTGGCGATAATTTGTTTCTTGCTCGCGCTGTAAAATAATACATTCTCGCGCGCGCGCGATCGCCTTACCTGAATCCCTGCGTTCGCCGACAAGTTTTCTTGATCCGGTCGCGTTCTCCATGAGATGTTGTATTGTTTTTAGCCATTTGCGCTGTCTCGCGACAGTTCGCGCCCGCAGTGACGTCATGCGTCGCGCGATCACGTCTTTCTTCTCACGATCATGCACCGCGAGACAACTCAAAACAAGATGGCCGCGCCCGCAAGCAACCACATGGGTAAGTTGGCGACCCGCAACCATGCAGAAAATCTCGCGAACATGCCGGAAAAAAACTTCCGCATCTTCGCGATATTTCCGCTTGTTTGCGATAATTTTAAACATTTTCGCGATAATTTGCGAAAGTTAATTTCACAAATTCCGCCCACCCCTAGTGACTCGCCCTCGTGCCAAATCCAACCTGTATGTGTGTGTGTTTGAGGAATAGATGGCTGTGCAGGAATCTTTGTCTTTTTAGTTTCTCTACCAAGGTGTATGTTCCATGTAAGAATAATCCACCAACTGTAGATATTGTCGTAAACCCACGGGAGTTCATGGTGATGTCTCTCTTGTGAATTCCAAAAAGTTATTTTATCCACAATGTGCTGCAAACCTCAAAATGTCTGTCACATTTTCCTTGCAATATTGTGACGAAATTCTCACGCTGTAGAAACCAAAAACGAATTATGTCAAAACGATCTGGTTTTGCACGGGGGTCAACTGTCTTTTTGGCACGTGCTCGGCGGCCATCTTGGGAAACCTACCAAACCCATACATTTCTGAAAACTGGACACCCGGGGGCTTCCAGGGAGGTATGGCTTGCGTGGATCCCCCAACGTTTCCTTACCCAGAATCCCCTGCAAACTTCAATTTTAGCTGAAAAAATCACATTTTTCACACATTTTTGTGTAGGAAAGTTGTGGCATCACCGGGCTCACTCAAATTTCCCACCACCCAGCGTTCCCCCGGGTCTCCCGGTAAAAATGGTGCCTCACTTGTGTGGGAGGCCCAAGTACCCGCGACAGGAAAGGGCCCAAAACGTAGTGAGGCGACATCAAAATTGCCTATCTCAAAACCACCTGGTTTTGCAAGGGGGTCACTTGGGTTTTTGGCCCGGTGCTCGGCAGCCATCTAGGGAAACCTACCAAACCTATACATTTCTGAAAACTAGACACCAGGGGGCTTCCAGGGAGGTATGGCTTGCGTGGATCCCCCAACGTTTCCTTACCCAAAATCCCCTGCAAACCTCACATGTTTGTGTAGGAAAGTTGTGGCATCACCGGGATCACTCAAATTTCCCACCACCCAGCGTTCCCCGGATCTCCCAAGTACCCGCGACAGGCAAGGGCCCAAAACGTAGTGATGCGACACTTGGGCCTCCCACACAAGTGAGGCACCATTTTTACCGGGAGACCCGGGGGAACGCTGGGTGGTGGGAAATGTGAGTGAGCCCGGTGATGCCACAATTTTCCTACACAAAAATGTGTGAAAAATGTAATTTTTTCAGCTAAAATTGAGGTTTGCAGGGGATTCTGGGTAAGGAAACGTTGGGGGATCCACGCAATCCATACCTCCCTGGAAGCCCTCGGGTGTCTAGTTTTCAGAAACGTAAGGGTTTGGTAGGTTTCCCTAGATGGCCGCCGAGCACCGGGCCAAAAACCCAAGTGATCCCCCTTGCAAAACCAGGTGGTTTTGAGATAGGCAATTTTGATGTTGCCTCACTACGTTTTGGGCCCTTGCCTGTCGCGGGTATTTGGGCCTCCCACACAAGTGAGGCACCATTTTTACCAGGAGACCCAGGGGAATGCTGGGTGGTGGGAAATGTGAGTGAGCCCCGTGATGCCACAACTTTCCTACACAAAAATGTGTAAAAAATTTAATTTTTTCAGCTAAAATTGAGGTTTGCAGGGGATTCCTGGTAAGGAAACGTTGGGGGATCCACGCAATCCATACCTCTCTGGAAGCCCTTGGGTGTCTAGTTTTCAGAAATGTAAGGATTTGGTAGGTTTCCCAAGATGGCCGCCGAGCACCGGGCCAAAAACCCAAGTGACTCCCATTGCAAAACCAGGTGGTTTTGAGATAGGCAATTTTGATGTCGCCTCACTACGATTTGGGCCCTTGCCTGTCACGGGTACTTGGGCCTCCCACATAAGTGAGGCACCATTTTTACCGGGATACCCGGGGGAACGCTGGGTGGTGGGAAATGTGAGTGAGCCCGGTGATGCCACAACTTTCCTACACAAAAATGTGTGAAAAGTGTGATTTTTTCAGATAAAATTGAGGTTTGCAGGGGAATCTGGGTAAGGAAACGTTGGGGGATCCACGCAAGCCATACCTCCCTGGAAGCCCCCGGGTGTCTAGTTTTCATAAATGTATGGGTTTGGTAGGTTTCCCAAGATGGCCGCCGAGCACCAGGCCAAAAACCCAAGTGACCCCCCTTGCAAAACCAGGTGGTTTTGAGATAGGCAATTTTGATCTCGCCTCACTACGTTTTGGGCCCTTGCCTGTCGCGGGTACTTGGGCCTCCCACACAAGTGAGGCACCATTTTTACCGGGAGACCTGGGGGAACGCTGGGTGGTGGGAAATTTGAGTGAGCCCGGTGATGCCACAACTTTCCCACACAAAAATGTGTGAAAAATGTGATTATTTCAGCAAAAATTGAGGTTTGCAGAGGATTCTGGGTAAGGAAACTTTGGGGGATCCACGCAAGCCATACCTCCCTGGAAGCCCCCGGGTGTCTAGTTTTCAGAATTGTATGCGTTTGGTTGGTTTCCCAAGGTGCCCGCAGAGCTAGAGTTAAAAAACTACAGCTAGACATTTTGCCAAAAAAGGGTCATTTTTCACAGCGAAATTAAGGTGTGACCACGTTGCGTTTTGCGCCGTTTCCTGTCACGGGCACTAGGCCGACCCACACAAGTGAGGTACCGTTTTTCTCGTAAGACTTTGGGGAACGTGGGGTGCAAATTTGTGGATCCACGCAGATTCCGGAACTTTCCACCACAGAAATGTGGGGAAAATGTGTTTTTTTTTACATTTTTTTAGGTTTGCAAGGGATTCTGGGTAACAGACCCTGGGGGGAGGCAGTCAAGTCACCCCATCCTGGATTCCCCTGGGTGTCTAGTTTTCAAAAATGTATAGGTATGCTAGGTTTCCCAAGGTGCCCGCAGAGGTAGGGTTCAAAAACAACAGCTAGACATTTAGCCAAAAAAGGGTCATTTTTCACAGCGAAATTGTGGTGTGACCACGTTGCGTTTTGCGCCGTTTCCTGTCACGGGCACTAGGCCGACCCACACAAGTGAGGTACCGTTTTTCTCGTAAGACCTTGGGGAATGTGGGGTGGGTGGAAATTTGTGGATCCACACAGATTCCGCAACTTTCCACCACAGAAATGTGGGGAAAATGTGTTTTTTTAAAATTTTTTAAGGTTTGCAAGGGATTCTGGGTAACAGACCCTGGTGGGAGGCAGGTCAAGTCACCCCATCCTGAATTCCCCTGGGTGTCTAGTTTTCAAAAATGTATAGGTTTGCTAGGTTTCCCAAGGTACCCGCAGAGCTAGGGTTCAAAAACTACAGCTAGACATTTTGCCAAAAAAGGGTCATTTTTCAATGCGAAATTGAGGTGTGACCACGTTGCGTTTTGCGCCGTTTCCTGTCGCGGGCACTAGGCCGACCCACACAAGTGAAGTACCGTTTTTCTCGTACGACTTTGGGGAACGCGGGGTGTGTGGAAATTTGTGGATCCACGCAGATTCCAGCACTTTCCACTATAGAAATATGGGGAAAATTTGTTTTTTTTGACAATTTTTTAGGTTTGCAAGGGATTCTGGGTAACAGACCCCGGTGGGAGGCAGTCAAGTCACCCCCTCCTGGATTACTCTGGGTGTCTAGTTTTCAAAAATGTATAGGTTTGCTAGGTTTCCCAGGGTGCCCGCAGAGCTAGGGTTCAAAAACTACCGCTAGACATTTTGCCAAAAAAGGGTCATTTTTCACTGCGAAATTGAGGTGTGACCACGTTGCGTTTTGCGCCGTTTCCTGTCACGGGCACTAGGCTGACCCACACTCTAAGGTACCGTTTTTCTCATAAGACTTTGGGGAACGTGGGGTGTGTGGAAATTTGTGGATCCACGCAGATTCCGGAACTTTCCACGACAGAAATGTGGGGAAAATGTGTTTTTTTGGACAATTTTTTAGGTTTGCAAGGTATTCTGGGTAACAGACCCTGGTGGGAGGCAGTCAAGTCACCCCTTCCTGGATTCCCCTGGGCGTCTAGTTTTCAAAAATGTATAGGTTTGCTAGGTTTCCCAAGGTGCCCGCAGAGCTAGGGTTCAAAAACTACAGCTAGACATTTAGCCAAAAAAGGGTCATTTTTCACAGCGAAATTGTGGTGTGACCACGTTGCGTTTTGCACCGTTTCCTGTCGCGGGCACTAGGCCGACCCACACAAGTGAGGTACCGTTTTTCTCATAAGACCTTGGGGACCGTGGGGTGGGTGGAAATTTGTGGATCCACGCAGATTCCGGAACTTTCCACTATAGAAATGTGGGGAAAATGTGTTTTTGTTACATTTTTTTAGGTTTGCAAGGGATTCTGGGTAACAGACCCTGGTGGGAGGCAGTCAAGTCACCCCATCCTGGATTCCCCTGGGTGTGTAGTTTTCAAAAATGAATAGGTTTGCTAGGTTTCCCAAGGTGCCCGCAGAGCTAGGGTTCAAAATCTACAGCTAGACATTTTGCCAAAAAAGGGTCATTTTTCACTGCGAAATTGAGGTGTGACCACGTTGCGTTTTGCGCTGTTTCCTGTTGCGTGCACTAGGCCGACCCACAGAATTGAGGTACCGTTTTTCTCGTAAGACTTTGGGGAACGCGGGGTGGGTGGAAATTTG
Organism: Triturus cristatus; assembly: GCF_964204655.1. Lineage (NCBI taxonomy): Eukaryota > Metazoa > Chordata > Amphibia > Caudata > Salamandridae > Triturus > Triturus cristatus. Next base: position 1,224,969,708 of record NC_140590.1, on the reverse strand, counting down.
TGGATCCACGCAGATTCCGGAACTTTCCACTATAGAAATGTGGGGAAAATGTGTTTTTTTGGACACTTTTTTAGGTTTGCAAGGGATTCTGGGTAACAGACCCTGGTGGGAGGCAGTCAAGTCACCCCATCCTGGATTCCCCTGGGTGTCTAGTTTTAAAAAATGTATAGGTTTGCTAGGTTTCCCAAGGTGCCCGCAGAGCTAGGGTTCAAAATCTACAGATAGACATTTTGCCAAAAAAGGGTCATTTTTCACTCCGAAATTGAGGTGTGACCACGTTGCGTTTTGTGCCGTTTCCTGTCGCGGGCATTAGGCCGACCCACAGAAGTGAGGTACCGTTTTTCTCGTAAGACTTTGGGGAACGCGGGGTGCATGGAAATTTGTGGATCCACACAGATTCTGGAACTTTCCACGACAGAAATGTGGGGAAAATGTGTTTTTTTGACAATTTTTTAGGTTTGCAAGGGATTCTGGGTAACAGACCCTGGTGGGAGGCAGTCAAGTCACCCCATCCTGGATTCCCCTGGGTGTCTAGTTTTCAAAAATGTATAGGTTTGCTAGGTTTCCCAAGGTGCCCGCAGAGCTAGGGTTCAAAACCTACAGCTAGACATTTTGCCAAAAAAGGGTCATTTTTCACTGCGAAATTGAGGTGTGACCACGTTGCTTTTCACGCCATTTCCTGTCGCGGGCACTAGGCCGACCCACAGAAGTGAGGTACCGTTTTTCTTGTAAGACTTTGGGGAACGTGGGGTGGGTGGAAATTTGTGGATCCACGCAGATTCCGGAACTTTCCACGACAGAAATGTGGGGAAAATGTGTTTTTTTTGACAATTTTTTAGGTTTGCTAGGGATTCTGGGTAACAGACCCTGGTGGGAGGCAGTCAAGTCACCCCATCCTGGATTCCCCTGGGTGTCTAGTTTAAAAAAATTTATAGGTTTGCTAGGTTTCCCAAGGTGCCCGCAGAGCTAGGGTTCAAAATCTACAGATAGACATTTTGCCAAAAATGGTCATTTTTCACTCCGAAATTGAGGTGTGACCACATTGCGTTTTGTGCCGTTTCCTGTCGCGGGCACTAGGCCGACCCACAAAAGTGAGGTACCGTTTTTCTCGTAAGACTTTGGGGAACGCGGGGTGCATGGAAATTTGTGGATCCACACAGATTCTGGAACTTTCCACGACAGAAATGTGGGGAAAATGTGTTTTTTTGACAATTTTTTAGGTTTGCAAGGGATTCTGGGTAACAGACCCTGGTGGGAGGCAGTCAAGTCACCCCATCCTGGATTCCCCTGGATGTCTAGTTTTCAAAAATGTATAGGTTTGCTAGGTTTCCCAAGGTGCCCGCAGAGCTAGGGTTCAAAACCTACAGCTAGACATTTTGCCAAAAAAGGGTCATTTTTCACTGCGAAATTGAGGTGTGACCACGTTGCTTTTCACGCCATTTCCTGTCGCGGGCACTAGGCCGACCCACAGAAGTGAGGTACCGTTTTTCTCGTAAGACTTTGGGGAACGTGGGGTGGGTGGAAATTTGTGGATCCACGCAGATTCCGGAACTTTCCACGACAGAAATGTGGGGAAAATGTGTTTTTTTTGACAATTTTTTAGGTTTGCTAGGGATTCTGGGTAACAGACCCTGGTGGGAGGCAGTCAAGTCACCCCATCCTGGATTCCCCTGGGTGTCTAGTTTAAAAAAATGTATAGGTTTGCTAGGTTTCCCAAGGTGCCCGCAGAGCTAGGGTTCAAAAACTACAGGTAGACATTTTGCCAAAAAAGGGTCATTTTTCACTGCGAAATTGAGGTGTGACCACGTTGCGTTTTGTGCCGTTTCCTGTCGCGGGCACTAGGCCGACCCACAGAAGTGAGGTACCGTTTTTCTCGTAAGACTTTGGGGAACGCGGGGTGCATGGAAATTTGTGGATCCACACAGATTCTGGAACTTTCCACGACAGAAATGTGGGGAAAATGTGTTTTTTTGACAATTTTTTAGGTTTGCAAGGGATTCTGGGTAACAGACCCTGGTGGGAGGCAGTCAAGTCACCCCATCCTGGATTCCCCTGGGTGTCTAGTTTTCAAAAATGTATAGGTTTGCTAGGTTTCCCAGGTGCCCGCAGAGCTAGGGTTCAAAACCTACAGCTAGACATTTTGCCAAAAAAGGGTCATTTTTCACTGCGAAATTGAGGTGTGACCACGTTGCTTTTCACGCCATTTCCTGTCGCGGGCACTAGGCCGACCCACAGAAGTGAGGTACCGTTTTTCTTGTAAGACTTTGGGGAACGTGGGGTGGGTGGAAATTTGTGGATCCACGCAGATTCCGGAACTTTCCACGACAGAAATGTGGGGAAAATGTGTTTTTTTGGACAATTTTTTAGGTTTGCTAGGGATTCTGGGTAACAGACCCTGGTGGGAGGCAGTCAAGTCACCCCATCCTGGATTCCCCTGGGTGTCTAGTTTAAAAAAATGTATAGTTTTGCTAGGTTTCCCAAGGTGCCCGCAGAGCTAGGGTTCAAAATCTACAGATAGACATTTTGCCAAAAAAGGGTCATTTTTCATTCCGAAATTGAGGTGTGACCACATTGCGTTTTGTGCCGTTTCCTGTCGCGGGCACTAGGCCGACCCACAAAAGTGAGGTACCATTTTTCTCGTAAGACTTTGGGGAACGCGGGGTGCATGGAAATTTGTGGATCCACACAGATTCTGGAACTTTCCACGACAGAAATGTGGGGAAAATGTGTTTTTTTGACAATTTTTTAGGTTTGCAAGGGATTCTGGGTAACAGACCCTGGTGGGAGGCAGTCAAGTCACCCCATCCTGGATTCCCCTGGATGTCTAGTTTTCAAAAATGTATAGGTTTGCTAGGTTTCCCAAGGTGCCCGCAGAGCTAGGGTTCAAAACCTACAGCTAGACATTTTGCCAAAAAAGGGTCATTTTTCACTGCGAAATTGAGGTGTGACCACGTTGCTTTTCATGCCATTTCCTGTCGCGGGCACTAGGCCGACCCACAGAAGTGAGGTACCGTTTTTCTCGTAAGACTTTGGGGAACGTGGGGTGGGTTGAAATTTGTGGATCCACGCAGATTCCGGAACTTTCCACGACAGAAATGTGGGGAAAATGTGTTTTTTTGGACAATTGTTTAGGTTTGCAAGGGATTCTGGGTAACAGACCCTGGGGGGAGGCAGTCAAGTCACCCCATCCTGGATTCCCCTGGGTGTCTAGTTTTCAAAAATGTATAGGTTTGCTAGGTTTCCCAAGGTGCCCGCAGAGCTAGGGTTCAAAAACTAGAGCTAGGCACTTTGCCAAAAAAGGGTAATTTTTCACTGCGATATTGAGTTGTGACCACGTTGCGTTTTGCGCCGTTTTCTGTCGCGGACACTATGCCTACCCACACAAGTGAGGTACCAGTTTTTATCGGGAGACTTAGGGTAATTCAGATTTGTAAAGGAACTGTTATTATCTATTGACTTTTGATGCATTTCTGCCTTCCAAATGAAAGATATTGTGTAAAAAATAAGTTATTCAAGAAAATGACTGATAATTCTCATGCTAGTATGAGTATTCCCAATTTCAGAAATGTGCAAATATCTACTGTTTCTAAACTCTATATTTTGTTCTCATTTCAGAAATACATAGGTGTCTTTCATACCGATTTTTCCATGTACACATTTTTACAGAATAATTACTATATACCCGGTACATAATAAAAAACCATTGCAAGTTGCTGCTCAGTTTTTGGCTCTGGGTTCGTCGGGTTCTTGGTGAACCTACAAGTCCTATATATCCCCACAACCAGTAATGTCCAGCGGATGTAATGGTATATTGCTTTCAAACAACTGTCATAATTAGAAGAAGTTACAGGTGAAAACGTTGACACAAAAGGCTGTTTTTTTCAACAAATTTTCAATTTATCCTATATTTAACTGTTAGTTTCTATAAAGAAACCTTGATGGATCTACACAAATGACCCCTTGCTGAATTCAGAATTTTATCTACTTCTCTAAAATGTATAGCTCTCCAGGATCCATTAATGCTTTTGTACCCATTTCGACCATTAACTGGAAGGAGGTCAAAAGCACAAAAAATAGCAAAGATAGGCTATGTCCCAGAAAAATGCCAACAACTGTGTAAAAAATGTTGGGTTTCTGATAAAAGTCTGGTATCCCCGAAAAGCTGGGAAAATGGTGATTTCAACCCCACAAACCCTTTTTTGATAACATTTGCAGGGAAAAACCCAGATGCTTTCATTTGCAGCCCATTTTTCCAATTTTTCCAAAAAAAACCCAAAATGTTGGTGTATTTTGGCTCATTTCTGTGACCCCTCCAGGGGAATCCACAAACCCTGAGTACCTTTAGAATCCCCATGATGTTGGAAGGAAAGGACGCAAATTTGGCGTGGATACCTTATGTGGTCAAAAAGTTACAGGGGCCTTAGCGCGCACTACCCCAAATAGCCAAAAAAAGGCTTGGCACAGGAGGGGGGAAAGGCCTGGCAGCGAAGGGGTTAAAACATTTAATTTAAAAAGGAACACAATAAGGGGGTTCATTTTACCATAGAAATTATGATTTGTGCTGAAGAAAGAAAAATTAGGGCACATTTTGAGTGACTTCTCAAATCCTCTTCTATTTCATTAAAAAATTCTGATATGCAGACTGAAACATGCACTTTTAATACCAGCAGCAGACTTCCGTGGTGAGCAGTAGCTTTACTACAGTGATCTAATGAGCAACTAGAGTGCTAACATTCAGAATTTATGGCAAATGTGTGACATATCCGAATACCTTCTTGATGGAATCAAAGTAAAAAACTGAAAGCATTTCCTACTGAGGAGACTGCTGTAAATGAGGAAATTAGGAAACTTCATAACAAATAAATCTCCCAAGATGGCCACCAGAGACAAAAGAGCCCAAATGCAGCACAAATATCACCCACTTGTAGCCCACATGTAGCCCAATGACAGAAGTGTCCAAAACACTTATTTTTTGTGTATTTACAGTTTTATATAGTGCAGACTTGTCAGGTATTGGAGTACTTTACATGAGCATTGGTTAAATCACACAAGATCAAATTCATTTTGGTTGTAGACATGGGGAGATTAAGTGATTTGACCAGAATCACAGAATGTTGAGCTGAAGCAGAAACTCCAACCTGGTTCCCCAGTTGCAAGGTCTGCAGCTCTGGAAGTAACACCACATCCTCTCCCCTAGGTGCAACATTTAATCAAGTGGTCAACTGGATAAAAAAACATAAAGATTACAAATAATTTAAAAGTTCTTTGTCGCTATTTGAAAACTCAGAAAATATGTCCTCATTTTAGTTTTTTAGAGCACTAACCATACTTTTGATGCAAAAAAGACCCTCTCATATATGTAATTTCTAAAGAAAATGCTCTAGGTATTACAGTTTTGATTACATCAAGATGACGTCAGGCGTTCCACAATTTTGTAATGAATATAGAATGTTAGCAATCTAGTTGTTCATTGGGATACTGTTGAGAGGCAGAGGCCAGGGGCACGGACTCTGAAAATTGAAGGCAGGTAGGAGATTGCAGAGGCAACAATTTGACCACACTGGGCAGACAGGAAGGGCAGTGGCAGCACAACAGACTATGGAGGGCAGTGGAAAGGGGGGCAAGGGCAACAAACCAACAATACAGGACTGGCAAGGGAGGCTGTGGCAATATAATAGACCATTGTGGGCAGAAGGAAGAGGCAGTGGTAGTACAACCATACATGCCAACAGACCCGTTTCAGCCAGGAAACGTCCAATGTGTTTAAGCTCAAATGTGTTTTATTTGATCTGTCTCCTGTCTACAATCTCCTCTTTTTCAATGTAACTCAAAGGGGAAAATCAATACCCCAGTTTTTTTTCAAAATCTCCCTCTTACCAAGTTCAAAATGTTCGCAAGTATGGTACATTGGATCATGGTAGGCAGGAGGAATTGGGGTAGGGACATGGACTCGGATAACAGAGGACAGGAGGGACATGGAGAGGTGCACCAAACTGACCCTACAGGGCAGGCATCAGGGTTTGCAGCAGCACAATACACCACACAGGGCATGCGGGACGGGGGTGCAGCACAACAATCCATAGAAAGCAATAGGGAGGGGACAAGACCATGCACATGGACAACAGAGAACAGAGGGGAAAGAGGCAATGGTAGCTAGCTAGCCATAATGGTCAGACAGGAGAGAAAGCTGCAGCATAACAGACCATAAAGGGCAGGAGGGACAGATCAGGGGCATTACAATGGAACAGGCAAGCCAGGAGGGAGGGAATAGGGGTCTGCACATGGAAACAGAGGGCTGGGGGCAAGGGGGCAGGGCAGGAGCAGCAAGATGACCATGGAGGTCAGACAGGATGGGCACTAGAAACAAGACACACCATGGAGAGCAACAGTGAGACTATGATGGCATACACACAGACCATGGAGGGAAGGTGGGAGGGGGTCAGGGGCAGCTAGCTGACCACACAGGGAAGGTGGGAGGGGCCATGGCAGCACAGAAGACCGTGCATGGCAAGCGGGAGGGTTAGTGGCAGCACAATGGCTATGATGGGCAAGAAGGAGGGTGCAGGGGCATACACAAAGGACCATGGAGGATAGAAGGGAGGGTCAGGACCTGGGCACAGACAAGAGAGTTCAGGGGAAGGGGCCTCACAACTGACCGTGCGGGGCAGGCAGGAGGAGCAGTTGCAGCACAACAGACCAGGGAGGGCAGAAGGGTGTGGCAGTAAAATGGACCATGGAGGACAGGAGGAAGGGCATAGGGGCATGGCATGTGGACAGGCAGGGTGGAGGTGGCAGGGACAGGTTACAGTCATCTGACAATGCTAGGCAGGTGGGAGGGGAGTGGCAGCTCGACAGAACACTCAGAGAAGATAGGAGTGGCATGTCCATGGAACATGGAGGGCAATAAGGATGGAGCAGGAGCATGCACAAAGACATCGGAGGGCAGGGGGAAGGAGAATAGGGGCAACAAGCTAAGCACAGAGGCTAAGCAGGAGGTCAATGATGGGCCATAGAATTGGGCAATGGAGGGCAGGAGGAGTGGACTGGTACATCATGCTAAATGGAGGGCAGTGGCAGCACATCAGACCATGCATGGCAGGAGGGAGGAGGCTAGTCCATGGATTCAGACAACAGAGGATAGGGAGGAGGTGGATGGGGCAGCAAGCTAACTGTTTAGAGAAGGTGGTATTAGGAACGTTATTGTTTTTAAAATGTGTGTGCGAACTACTTAAAATATGAACAAGTATGCAGCATAATCTCACTTTTATTCAGGAAGAAGAGGACGTTTGTGACTGTGACTCCGGGCTCACTTGGCAGAAACACCCCCTGACCCTCCACCCCCCATCGCAAAATGTAATGCCCGTGAAAAGGGTGGGTGGACGCAGTGTTATATAGAACATAGTCCTGAGAGCACGTTTGAAAATGAAAACTAGATATAGTATATGGTATAAACTATGCACCAAAAAGTGTGATATAAGATGAACCGGGGCGTGAAATATAATATGCAATACATTGTGCGCAATTACAGATTCATTGGAGAGCGCGAGATAGCACAGGCACTAGTGCGTGCTATGCGATATGCGCCTTGGAGTGTAATATGCACAGGGCAGTGTTGTGTAACCTAACTATTCTCTTAAGTTGTAATATAAAATATGTGCTGGGGAGTGTAACGTTGCATATGCACTGTGACAAAGATATGGATCCCAGATTGTAATATGTATGGCATAGCGCTGTGCGTTATAACATAGGCATCGAGGAAGGCACGTTAGATGGGGCAATATAACCCGTGCGATGGCAAGTGTGGCATGACATATTCACTGGGTGGTGTTACAGTGCACATGGGCTAGAGAGTGTCATAGCATACGCACTAGCTGGTGGAATACAACAGAGGTGTGTGGCACTCGGCGTGCACTGGTGGGTGTAACACAGCATTGGGCTCAGCCAGGAGCACGCTGTGACACTCAAGTGAGGTTCGTCTCCTTTCCAGAGAGTAAAATACACATCCGGCGGTGGATGTGTGTTTTATTAACCGTGAGGGGGGGTTTCTTGCATAGTTTGGTCAAATTTTTGTCGAATCTCCTTTGAATGGCTTGGTGTGCGTGTGTATTAAATGTGCCCATCAATAGCTACCCATGTTTGTATAAATAAACGACAAGGGTGTCTATTTGGAGAGTACGCACTGGCGGGGGCGCCAGGATTAGGCACGGTAGGGCGTCAGACACGTCAGAGCTTCACTAGTGGTGTAAATACATTCCACGTGGATTCATTGTATGCATAGTCGCCTTTTAATGAATATCACGCAAATCGCCATGGTGATAGGTACATACGGTTTGTCCAGCATGTCCTAGGTGTTTCTATAAATATATTTAAAAAAAAAAATAAAAATCATAGGCCGGCCCCGTGGGATGGGGTCCCCGGGGCCATAAGTGGCCTGAGGAGGGGGACAACGCAGCCCCCCTCCTAAAGAATAATAAAAAAAAAAGGCCATGACCCGGGGTTTGGGGTCCCCGGGGCCGATTAAGGCCTTGGGAGGGCCAAATTTATTTTTTTCAACAAAAAAATTAGGGTGCAGGCCCTGGGGGATGGGGTCCCCAGGGACAATAAATTAGAAAAAGAAGGGGGGCCACACAGCCCTCCTTCTTAAAATAATAAAATAAATAAAAGATCGGCATCGCACCGGAGGCCACGCCCCCTCCTTGCAGCACTCTGCAAATGCGCCCCCTGGCCAGTTGTAAGTTGGGGAATTAATTCCCCTTCAATACTGAGGGTCTCTGAGTGCCAACTAGCCCAACAGGTATCTCCAGTATGCACCAGGGAGCTGCGTTGCAGACAGGTGTTCTGAGGCCACGCCCCTTTTTACACCTCTATGCAACGCAGCTCTGTGGCGCTTACTGGAGGCACCTAGTGGGCTAGTTTGACCCTAGGGACCCTTAGAATTCAAGGGGACTTAATCTCTCAACTTAGAACGGCCACATGGCGCATTTACACAGTGGGGAAGCGAGGGGACGGGGCCTGAGGTGACGTGTGCAAACACGCCCTGTGGCGCGTTTTAAGTTGGGGAAATAATTCCCTTTCAATCCTGAGGAACCCTGGGGGCCAACTAGCCCACCAGGTGCTTCCAGTAAGCGCCACTGCTCTGCGTTGCAGAGAGGTGGTGCAGGCCGTGCCCCTTTTTACACCTCTCTGCAATGGCGCTTACTGGACGTACCTAGTGGGCTATTTTGCCCCTCTGGACCCTCAGGACTCAAGGGGACTTAATCTCCCAACTTAAAAAACGGCCACAGGGCATGTTTACACAGTGGGGAAGGGAGGGGCCGGGGCCTGAGGTGACGTGTGCAAACACGCCCTATGGCGCGTTTTAAGTTGGGGAAATAATTCCCCTTCAATCCTGAGAGCCCCTGGGGGTTAACTAGCCCACCAAGTGCTTCCAGTAAGCGCGACTGAGCTGCGTTGCAGAGAGGTGGTCCAGGCCGTGCCACTTTTTACACATCTCTGCAACGCAGCTCTGTGGCGCTTACTGGAGGTACCTAGTGGGCTAGTTGGACCCTAGGGACCCTCAGGATTCAAATGAACTTAATCTCCCAACTAAAAACGGCCACAGGGCGTGTTTACACAGTGGTGAAGGAAGGGGACGGGGCCCGAGTTAACGTGTGCAAACACACCCTGTGGCGCGTTTTAAGTTGGGGAAATAATTCCCATTCAATCCTGAGGATCCCTGGGGGCCAATTAGCCCACCAGGTGCTTCCAGTAAGCGCCACTGCGCTGCGTTGCAGAGAGGTGGTCTAGGCCGTGCCCCTTTTTACATCTCTCTTCAACGCAGCTCTGTGGCGCTTACTGGAGGTACCTAGTGGTCTAGTTGGACCCTAGGGACCCTCAGGATTCAAATGGACTTAATTTCCCAACTTAAAATGGCCACAGGGCGTATTTACACAGTGGGGAAGGGAGGGGACGGGGCCTGAGGTGACATATGCAAACATGCCTTGTGGCGCATTTTAATAGGTAGTTTTAATCCCCTGCCCTATTATATACCAGGGGCTTACAGAGGAAGTCATTCTAATCACAGGGGGACCCCAACGCATAGTGTTCCCTAGTGTATGTAGGTGTTTTCACTGTATTCTGAGTGTCTTTTAACATAGCACTGGCTCTAGGACTGGTTAGTCAGACTCAGTTACCACCAGTATCTGTCTGAAAAAGTTGAGGGTACAGGATGATTTTGCAACAAGGCTTCTTTCTGCTCTTCTGTTTGTTCTTTCTGCACGTTATCCTGCTTCCTGCACTTTTCTTCGTCTTTGAGGACTTCTGTTGCTTCTTTCTGCATTTCTTTTTTTTCTTTCTGTGCGTTTTTTCTTCTTTCTTCACATGTCCTATCTCTGTAGGCATAGTTAGAAATTAGCATTTAAAAAACCTTTGAAATTTACAGAAAAAACCATAGGTTTCAGGCACGTTATAGTTAGGAATTAGCATTTAAAAAACCTTAGAAATTCACTGAAAAAAACGTAGGTTTCAGGGGCGTTATAGTTCGCTGGACTTTTCACTCGTACAAAACCACTGAAATTCCCCGTTATAGTTAGAGAAATTTGGCTGTTACATTTAATAGAGCTAACTATAACTCGTGCCCCTGCAATGCACTGCTGATGACGTCGCATATTACATCACTCATGACATGGTCAGTGACATCACTCATGACATCACTGATGACATCTCAAATGACATCACTGATGACATCACTGATGACATCATCCTTGTGATAGAGTGGCAGACCTCCTCTCCCCCTAATATAACCTTTGATACATACATTCAAAAATAGAAACTACAATTTTCAAAACAATGGACATACCAATACCAGTTACAACAACCTATTCAGTAATTCTAAGATCCACATACACATCCACTCATTCACCAACAGACCTATACAGTCACTCATAACTGTACTCACTCATCATATGTACTCATACACCTATACAACCTGTTACACAACGCCACTCATCCATAGAGTTACTCACACACATAGTCACTCATACTAATAAAGAATCAAACATCCATTTACTTGCATATACAGTTATACACACACCACCACACTTACTTCTACAGAAACTTACACATACTTAGTCTTTTAAACAATCACTTATAGAAACACATACTTATTCATACAGGAACTCTTTCAATCTCTCACTCTCACATATACTCACTTATATACACCAATAGTCACATATACTAGTTTAAAACATGTAGTTACTCATAAAGACACTATTGAGACATTCACTCACTAACACACCCATGCACACACTCATCCACCATACAGTCCTGCACACATGCTGTCTTCAACACATACAAACAGTGAGTCACTCATTCATGCACCTATGCACTACGTAATACCCCCCACCGAACCATACAGAGACTCAGACACTCATACTGATACTCAAAAAACCAACTAATAACCTATATAGACACTCATGTAGCTACTCACCAACCCATGCAGCCACTTATATACAAAGTGAGAGACTGATACAGATATTTATATATTTAAACATTACTCACTAAGCCATGTATTCACTAAGATACACTTAATCAGTCAGTTATACAATCAATTTTTCAAAAACGAATCATCCATTTAGACACTTATATACCCATTTATTCTTCCATCGACCTTGCGCTATACATATATAAAACATATGTAATTTTCAGAAAAACACACATTCACTGGATGATGTCATCAGTGATGTCATCAGTGATGTCATTTGAGATGTCATCAGTGATGTCATGAGTGATGTCACTGACCATGTCATGAGTGATGTAATATGTGACGTCATCAGCAGCGCATTGCGGGCGTGCGAGTTATAGTTAGCTGAACTAACTATAACGGGGAATTTCAATGGTTTTGTACGAGTGAAAAATCCAGCTAACTAGAACGCCCCTGAAACCTATGGTTTTTTCAGTGACTATATATATATATATATATGTATATATTCATTGAAAAAACCATAGGTTTCAGGGACGTTATAGTAAGTTGGACATTTCACTCGAATAAAACCAGAGAAATTTGGCTGTTAGTAGAGCTAACTATAACTCGCGCCCCCGCAATGCACTGCTGCTGACGTCACAATTTAAATCATGATTACATGCTCAGTGACATCACTGATGACATCACTGATGACATCTCAAATGACATCACTGATGACATCACTGATTACATCTTCCAGTGACTGAGTGTTTCTAAAAATGTCAAGAATGTTATATCTATATATGCCAAGGTATAGTGAAGTATGATTAGCTGTCTGAGAACCCGTATGGGTGCTTGAGAGTCTGAGTGGGTGAGGGGTATGTGACTCCCTGCATGGATATGTGAGTGGGTGATTCACTGGGTGTATGCGTTTATGAGTGCATGTGTTAGGTAGTGTATCCGTGAGTGGAGTGTACGTATATCTGTGTTGGTGAGTGAATGGATGTGTTAGTAACTACCTATCTGAAAGGCCGTATTTGTGAGTGTTGGAGTATATAAGTGAGTATATGTAACAGTGAGTGATTGTGACAGTGGCTGCATGGATAGGTGTGTGCTTATGTCAGTAATTGTTGAAGACAGTACGTGTCTGTATGAATAAGTGATGTGGTTTGTGTATAACTGTATAGGTGAGTAAATAGCAGTGTAATTCATTCTTTGGGTGACTGACTACGTTTTTGAGTAACTCTTTGGGTGAGTGGCAGTGCGTGAGTGTCTATATGGGTGTATGAGTGGATATATCAGTGGCTGTATTGATAAATGACTGCGTGTTTTAGTGACTGTATGGGTTAGTGGGTGAATGTGTATGTTGACGTATGAATCACTGAGCGGGTTTGTACTAATTGCCATTGATGTGTCTATGGTTGCGATATTGGTAGCCTGTATTTTAGAGTGGGTGTATAAAAGGTTTTATTAGGGTGTGACGATGTGCATCAGATGATCACGTGGATGATGTCATCAGTGATGTCATCAGTGATGTCATTTGAGATGCCATCAGTGATGTCACTGAGCATGTCATGAGTGATGTAATATGTGAAGTCATCAGCAGTGCATTGCGGGGGCACGAGTTATAGTTAGCTCTACTAAATGTAACAGCCAAATTTCTCTGATTTTATACCAGTGAAATGTCCAACTAACTATAACGTCCCTGAAACCTATAGTTTTTTCAGTGAATTTCTAAGGTTTTTTAACCCCTTCACTGCTAGGCCTCCCCCCCCGTGCTAAGCCTTTTTTTGGCTATTTGGGGTAGTTCGAGCTTAGGCCCCTGTAACATTTTGACTACATGAGGTATCCACGCCAAATTTGCGTCCTTTTTTTCTAACATCATGGGGATTGTAAAAGGTTCCCAGGGTTTGTGGATTCCCCTGGAGGGGACCCAGAAATTAGCCAAAATACAGCAATTTTTTTGGGGGGGAATGGGAAAAAAGGGCTACAGATGAAGGGCTACCTCACTTGTGTGGGTAGGCCTAGTGCCCGCGACAGGAAATGGCTCAAAACGCAACGTGGACACACTTTATTTTAACAGTGAAAACTGACACTTTTTTTGTAGAGTGCTTAGCTGTAGATTTTGAACCCTAGCTCTGCCGTCACCTAGGGAAACCTAGAAAACCTATACATTTTTGGAAACTAGATACACAGGGGAATCCAGGATGGGGTGACTTGACTGCCTCTCACCAGGTTCTATTACCCAGAATTCCCTTCCAAACCTAAAACTTGTTTTAAAAAACAACACATTTTCCTCACATTTCTGTGGTGGAAAGTTCTGGAATCTGCGTGGATCCACAAAATTCCCCCAACCCCATGTTTTCCAAAGCTTTCTGAGAAAAATGGTACCTCACTTGTATGGGTAGGCACAGTGCCCGTGACAGGAAACGGCCCAAAACGCAACATGGACACACCACATTTCCACAGTGAAAAAAGATCCTTTTTTGCAAAGTGCCTAGCTGTAGATTTTGTCAAGAAAGACACATTTCTGCGGTGGACAATTCTGGAATCTGCGTGGATCCATAACATTCCATCCACCCCGTGTTCCCCTAAAGTCTTTTGAGAAAAATGGTACCTCACTTGTGTGGGTAGGCCTAGGGCCTGCGAATGGAAACGGCCCAAAACGCAACGTGGACACACCACATTTTCACAGGGAAAACTGACCCTTTTTTTGCAAAGTGCCTAGCTCTAGATTTTGAACCCTAACTCTGCCAGCACCTAAGGAAACCAAGCAAACCTATATATTTTTGAAAACTAGACACCAAGAGGAATCCAGGATAGGGTGACTTGACTGGCTTTCACCAGGTTCTGTTACCCAGAATCCCTTGCACACTTCAAAATGTGTCCCAAAAAAACACATTTTCCTCACATTTCTGTGGTGGAAGGTTCTGACATGTGTGTGGATCCACAAAACTCCACCAACCCAGGGTTCCCCAAAGTCTTTCAAGAAAAATGGTACCTCACTTGTGTGGGTAGGCCTAGTGCCCGCGACAGAAAACGGCCCAAACCACAACGTGGACACACCACATTTTCACAGTGAAAACTGGCCCTTTTTTTGCAAAGTGCCTAGCTGTAGATTTTGAACCCTAGCTCTGCCGGCACCAAGGGAAACCTAGCAAACGAATACATTTTTGAAAACTACACACCCAGTGGATTCCAGGTAGGTATGGCTTGCCTGGATCCCCCAACGTTTTCTTACCCAGAATCCCCTGGAAATCTCAAATTTAGCTGGAAAAAAAAACACTTTTTCCACACATTTTTGTGTGGGAATGTTGTGGCATCACCAGGCAGACACAAATTTCCTACCACCCAGCATTCCCCCAGGTGTCCCAATAAAAATGGTGCCTCACTCGAGTGGGAGGCCCAAGCACCCGCGACAGGCAAGAGCCCAAAACGTATTGAGGCAACATCAAAATTGCCTATCACAAAATGACCCGGTTTTGCAAGGGGGGTCACCTGGGTTTTTGGCCCCGTGCTTGGCGGCCAGCTATGAACTACAGAAAGGACCGTCCCTAGTTGTGTCTTAAGAGATGCCCAATTTAGTGGGGGCAAATCACAAAAATTGACGGCCAGCTAGGGAAACATACCAAACTCACACATTTCTAAAAACTAGACAGCCGGTGGATTCCAGGGAAGTATAGCTTGCGTGGATCTCCCAACGTTTTCTTACCCAGAATCCCCTATAAACCTCAAATTTAGCTGAAAAAATGACATCAGTGATGTCATTTGAGATGTCATCAGTGATGTCATCAGTGATGTCACTGACCGTGTCATGAATGATGTAATATGTGATGTCGTGAGCAGTGCATTGCGGGTGCGTGAGTTATAGTTAGCTGAACTAACTATAACGGTGGAATTTCTATGGTTTTGTAAGAGCGAAACGTCCAGCTAACTATAATGACCCTGAAACCAATGGTTTTTTTCAGTAAATTTCAATGTTTTTTTAATGCTAATTCTAACTATGATATCCCTATCAAGTCCCCTTGAATCCTGAAGGTCCCTGATGGCCAAGTACCCACCTGGTACATCCAGTAAACGCCACAGACATGCGTTTCAGAGAGATGTTCTGAGGGTATGCCCCTTTTTACACCACGCTGTAAACGCAGCTTCTGTTGCACTGCTGCTCAGAGCATGAAGTCCACTTGTGTCTTGAGGTCCTCAGGACACAAGAGGACCTCATCGCCCCAACAGCAGTGCAACGGAAGCCGCGTTTGCAGAGTGGTGTAAAAAGGGGCGTGGCCTCAGAGCACCTCTATGCAACGCACCCCTGTGGCATTTACAAGAGGTACCTGGTGGACTAGTTGTCCCTCAGGGACCCTTAGGATTGAAGAAAAATTAATCCCCCAACTTAAAATGCACCACAGGGCACGTTTGGACTGTGGTGCAGGGAGGGGGGCAAGGCCTGATGTGACAAGTGTGCAAACGCTCCCTGTGGCATGTTTTAAGTTGGGTGATTAAGTCTCCTTGAATCCTGAGGGTCCCTGATGGCCAACTAGCCCACCAGCTACCTCCAGTAAGTGCCACAGAGCTGCGTTGCAGAGTTGTGTAAAAAGGGGGTGTGGCCTTGGACCACCACTCTGCAACGCAGCTCCCTGGCACTTACTGGAGGTACCTGGTGGGCTAGTTGGCCCCCAAGGAGCCTTAAGATTGAAGGGGACTTAATCCTCCAACTTAAAATGCACCACAGGGTGCAATTGCACACTTGTCAAATGAGGTCACACCCCCTCCCAGCACCACTGTGCAAACACACTCCCTGGTGTGTTGTAGCTTGGGGGATTAAATCCCCTTTAATCCTGATGGTCCCTGGGGTCAAACTAGCCCACCAGGTACCTCCAGTAAGCACCACAGAGCTGTGTTGCAGAGAGGTGTTAAAAGGGGCGTGGCCTCGGACCACCTCTCTGCAAGGCAGCCCTGTGGCGCATACTGGAGGTCCCTGGTGGGCTAGTTGGCCCCCCGGGACCCCCCAGTCTTGAATACGCCACAGGATGCGTTTGCAGAGTGTTGCTGGGAGGGAGCGGGGCCTCCGGCACGATGCCGGTCTTTTTTTTAATTTCTTTTTTTAGAAGGGGAGCTTTGTGGCCCCACTTATTTTTCCTTTTATTGGGCCCTGAGGACCCCATCCCCCAGAGCCTGACCTCCCTGGACTCCATCCCCCGGGGCATGGCCACATTTATTTAATGTTTTATGGAGGGGGCTGCGTGGCCCCCATCCTGAGGCCTCTATTGGCCCCGGGGACCCAATCCCCCAGGGCCGGCCTCTATTTTATTTTATTTTATTTTGGGGGGGAGGGGGGCCGCGTGGCCCCCCTCCCAGGTCACTTCTAGCCAAGGGGACCCCATCCCCCGGGAATGGCCACACATATTTCTTTTTTTATGGAGGGGGCTGCGTGGCCCCCCTCCTTAGGCCTCTATTGGCCCCGGGGACCCCATCCCCCGGAGCCGGCCTTTATTTTTTTAAAATTATTGTTGTGTTTTCTTTGGGAGGGGGCCGCATGGCCCCCCCGGGCCACTTCTAGCCCTGGGGACCCCATCCCCGGGGCTGGCCCTATCCGAAGGGGACCCCAATTCCCCCACGGTCCCGCCAGCTCCCCGCGTCCTGCAGGAGCTGGCATTGCTTTTCCACATGGGGAGCTGCTGACTTGCAGCTCCCCGTGTGGAAAAGCAATCTGCTTTGGATTTTGGAAGAGAGAGCAGGTTTTGCTGCTCTTGCTTCCAAAATCCAAAGCAAGTTTGCTATGACAGGACAGGAGCCGCACGGCTCTCACCCTGCCATAGCAAACAGCAGTGTCCGGGGGTTGGGCACCCCGGGACACTGCAGGAGCCCCCCTCCAAATGTAATTGAAGCCCCGAGGAGGTGGTGGTCCCCGGGGCTCAGGGGTCCATAACGGGCCCCCGCATCTGCATTATTAGTGCCCCGGGGAGGTGGCGGTCCCTGGGGCTTGTGGGGGGCTGTGTGCCCCTCCTGCCAATATTTCTTAAAAACCCCGGGGGGTGGCGGTCCCCGGGGTTTGCGGAGGCCTTGGAGGCTCCCCACAAATTAAATAAGCTCCGGGGGGGGTGCTCCCCAGGGCTGCGGGAGGGCCGCGTGCCCTCCTGAATATTCAAAAAATAGCCCCGGGGAGGTGGCAGTCTCCGGGGCTGCAGGGGTCCCCAAGGGCCCCTGCTAATATATTTTTGCAGTGCCCCGGGACGTGGCCCACCCGGGGGCCTCAATTAAATGAAGTACGGGAGCCCGTGCTTCATTTTTTTAACATTTCGTCGGGATTCGCAACCCCAGCGCGAATTTCACAGAAGTTTAAAGAAAATGCTTTTTTGGGCCCTGGGATCCTTGTGGGACCCCCTGAGCAGGCCTAGGGGGTCAGGGGGTTTCTACCCTGCCCCCTTTTCTTGTTTGTAAACATTTTTTTCACTGTTGGCTGCCAACGCTTCCTGGTTTGGAGTGTTGATAGCCAATAAGAATAAAGCCCGTGGTCGGGGGGGTTCGCGAACCCACCGCGGCCATAGATATCGATATTTTTATTTTTTGATTTTCACAGCAACTACTGAATGGATTTGCACCATTTTACAAAAGGTAGCTTTCTGAACCAAGCACTATGATTTTGCTAAATTTGGGGTAATTCCGTTCAGCAGTTTGGGCTGTAGCCTTGCCTACAGTTTCCTATGGGGAAATGATTTTTTGACTCTTATTTTTTGAATTCCTCAGCAACTACTGAACGGATTTACACCATTTAGAAAAAGGTCACTTTCTGAACCAAGAGCTACCTTTCTACCAAATTTGGTGTAATTCCGTAGCCTGTCTCAAACTTTCCTATGGAAATTAACCCACGAAAAACGCGTTTTGGGACACGCCTTTTTTCTCAGCCCCCGCTTGATAAATCACCCCAAAACATTCAAGATAGGAGCTGCCCTGGATAGACTTTTTTTTGGAGAATTTCGAGAAGATTTGTCAAATGACGCCAAAGTTATTATAGCAAATCAAAAAATGCCTTTCCTATGGAAACTAGGTTCTAACTATAACTACCTACCTATTGGCGATCGCCAGTACGTAATATATATATATATATATTCACAAAAAAAAACATAGGTTTCAGGGGTGTTATAGTTAGCTGGACTTTTCACTTGTACAAAACCATTGAAATTCCCCCGTTATAGTTAGTTCAGCTAACTATAACTCGCGCGCCCGCAATGCACTGCTGATGACGTCACATATTACATCACTCATGACATGGTCAGTGACATCACTCATGACATCACTGATGACATCTCAAATGACATCACTGATGACATCACTGATGACATCATCCAGTGAATGTGTGTTTTTCTGAAAATTAAATATGTTTTGAATATGTATATCTCAAGGTCGATGGAAGAATAAATGGGTATATAAGTGTCTAAATGGATGATTTGTTTTTGAAAAATTGATTGTGTAACTGACTGATTAAGTGTATCATAGTGAATACATGGCTTAGTGAGTAATGTTTAAATATGTAAATATCTGTATCAGTCTCTCACTTTGTGTATAAGTGGCTGCATGGGTTGGTGAGTAGCTACATGGGTGTCTATATAGGTTATTAGTTGTTTTTTTAAGTATCAGTCTGAGTGTCTGCATGGTTCGGTGGGGGGTATTACGTAGTGCATAGGTGCATGAATGAGTGACTCACTGTTTGTATGTGTTGAAGACAGCATGTGTGCAGGACTGTATGGGTGGATGAGTGTGTGTATGGGTGTGTTAGTGAGTGAATGACTGTCTCAATAGTGTCTTTATGAGTAACTACATATGTTTTAAACTAGTATATGTGACTATTGGTGTATATATGTGAGTATATGTGAGAGTGAGAGATTGAAAGAGTTCCTGTATGAATAAGTATGTGTTTCTATAAGTGATTGTTTAAAAGACTAAGTATGTGTAAGTTTCCGTAGAAGTAAGTGTGGTGGTGTGTGTATAACTGTATATGCAAGTAAATGTATGTTTGATTCTTTATTAGCATGAGTGACTATGTGTGTGAGTAACTCTATGGATGAGTGGCATTGTGTAACAGGATGTATAGGTGTATGAGTACATATGATGAGTGAGTACATGTATGAGTGACTGTATAGGACTGTTGGTGAATGAGTGGATGTGTATGTGGATCTTAGAATTACTGAAGAGGTTGTTGTAACTGGTATTGGTATGTCCATTGTTTTGAAAATTTTAGTCTCTATTTTTGAATGTGTGTATCAAAGGTTATATTAGGGTGAGAGGAGGTCTGCCACTCTATCACAAGGATGATGTCATCAGTGATGTCATCAGTGATGTCATGAGTGATGTCACTGACCATGTCATGAGTGATGTAATATGTGACGTCATCAGCAGTGCATTGCGGGTGCGCGAGTTATAGTTAGCTGAACTAACTATAACGGGGGAATTTCAATGGTTTTGTACAAGTGAAAAGTCCAGCTAACTATAACACCCCTGAAACCTATGGTTTTTTCTGTGAATTTCAAAGGTTTTTTAAATGCCAATTTCTAACTATGTCTACAGAGATAGGACATGTGAAGAAAGAAGAAAAAATGCACAGAAAGAAACAAAAGAAGTGCAGAAAGAAGCAACAGAAGTCCTCAAAGACGATGAAAAGTGCAGGAAGAAGGATAATGTGCAGAAAGAACAAAAAGAAGAGCAGAAAGACGCCTTGTTGCAAAATCATCCTGTACCCTCAACTTTTTTAGACGGATACTGGTGGTAACTGAGTCTGACTAACCAGTCCTAGAGCCAGTGCTATGTTAAAAGACACTTAGAATACAGTGAAAACACCTACATACACTAGGGAACATTATGCGCTGGGGTCCCCCTGTGATTAGCATGACCTCCTCTGTAAGCCCCTAGTATATAATAGGGCATGGGGATTAAAACTACCTCTTAAAACAGGCCACAGGGCGTTTTTGCACACGTTAACTCAGGCCCCGTCCCCTCCCTTCACCACTGTGTAAACACGCCCTGTGTCCGTTTTTAGTTGGGAGATTAAGTTCATTTGAATCCTGAGGGTCCCTAGGGTCCAGCTAGCCCACTAGGTACCTCCAGTAAGTACCACAGAGCTGCGTTGCAGAGAGGTGTAAAAAGTGGCACGGCCTGGACCACCTCTCTGCAATTCAGCTCAGTGGCGCTTACTGGAAGCACTTGGTGGGCTAGTTAGCCCCCAGGGGCCCTCAGTATTGAAGGGAAATTATATCCCCAATTTAAAACGTGCCATAGTGCGTGTTTGCACACGTCACCTCAGGCCCCGTCCCCTCCCTTCACCACTGTGTAAACGCACCCTGTGGCTGTTCTAAGTTGAGAGATTAAGTCCCCTTGAATCCCAAGGGTCCCTAGGGTCAAACTAGACCACTAGGTACCTCCAGTAAGCGCCACAGAGCTGCGTTGCAGAGAGGTGTAAAAAGGGGCTTGGCCTCAGAACACCTGTCTGCAGCACAGCTCCCTGGCGCATACTGGAGATGCCTGTTGGGGGCGCGTTTGCAGAGTGCTGCACGGAGGGGGCATGGCCTCCGGCACGATGCCAGTCTTTTATTTATTTTAATTTTTTGAGTAGGGGGGCTGTGTGGTTCCCCTTCTTATTCTAATTTATTTGCCCTGATGACCCCATCCCCCAGGGCCTGTCTCCTAATTATATTTTTTTGACCCCAATCCCCAGGGCCGGCCACTGTTTTTTATTATTTTTTAAAAATATATATTTATAGACACACCTAGGACATGCTGGACAAACCGTACGTACCTATCACCATGACGATTTGCGTGATATTCATTAAAAGGCGACTATGCATACAATGAATCCACGTGGAATGTATTTACACCACTAGTGAAGCTCTGACATGTCTGATGCCCTACCGTGCCTAATCCCGGTAGACACCCTTGTCGTTTATTTATACAAACATGGGTAGCTATTGATGGGCACATTTAATACACATGCACACCAAGCCATTCAAAGGGGATTCGACAAAAATTCGACCAAAACTATGCAAGAAACCCCCCTCACGGTTAATAAAACACACATCCACTGCCGGATGTGTAATACTTTTTATTTTACTCTCTGGAAAGGGGACGAACATCACTTGAGAGTCACAGCGCGCTCCTGACAGAGCCCAATGCTGTGTTACACCCACCATTGCCTACCGAGTGCCACACACCTCTGTGTTGTATTCCACTAGCTAGTGCATATGCTATGACACTCTCTAGCCCATGTGCACTGTAACACCACCCCGTGAATATGTCATGCCACACTTGTCTTCGCACGGGTTATATTGCCCCATCTAACGTGCCTTCCTCGATGCCTATGTTATAACGCACATTGCTATGCCATACATATTACAATCTGGGATCCATATCTTTGTCACAGTGCATATGCAACGTTACACTCCCCAGCACATATTTTATATTACAACTTTAGAGACTAGTTAGGTTACACAACACTGCCCTGTGCATATTACACTCCAAGGCGCATATCGCATAGCACGCGCTAGTGCCTGTGCTATCTCGCGCTCTCCAATGAGTCTGTCATTGCGCACATTGTATTGCATATTATATTTCACGCCCGGTTCATCTTATATCACACTTTTTGGTGCATAGTTTATACCATACACTATATCTAGTTTTCATTTTCAATCGTGCTCTCAGGACTATGTTCTATATAACACTGTGTTCACCTACCCTTTTCACGGGCATTACATTTTGCGATAGGGGGCGGAGAGTCAGAGGGTGTTTCTGCCAAGTGAGCAAGGAGTCACAGTCACAAACGTCCTCTTCTTCCTGAATAAAAGTGAGATTATGCTGCATACTTGTTCATATTTTAAGTAGTTCGCACAGACACAATGTTTTAAAAACAAAAAAGTTCCTAATACCCGCCTTCTCTGAACAGTTAGCTTGCTGCCCCATCCCCCTCCTCCCTATCCTCTGTTGTGTGAATCCATGGACTAGCCTCCTCCCTCCTGCCATGCATGGTCTGATGTGCTGCCACTGCCCTCAATTTAGTATGATGTACCAGTCCACTCCTCCTGCCCTCCATTGCCCAATTCTATGCCCCATCATTGACCTCCTGCTTAAACTCAGTGCTTAGCTTGCTGCCCCTATTCTCCTTCCCCCTGCCCTCCAATGTCTTTGTGCATGCCCCTACTCCATCCTTTTTGCCCACCTACCTACTCTGAGTGTTCTGTTGAGCTGCCAATCCCTTCCCACCTGCCTAGCATTGTCAGATGACTGTAACCTGTCCCTGCCACCTCCACCCTGCCTGTCCACATGCCATGCCCCTATCCAATTCCTCCTGTCCTACATGGTCCATTGTACTGCCACACCCTTCTGCCCTCCCTGGTCTGTTGTGCTGCAACTGCTCCTCCTGCCTGCCCCGTGTGGTCTGTTGTGAGGCCTCTTCCCCTGAACTTCTATCCTCCATCGTCCTTTGTGCATGCCCCTGCACCCTCCTTCTTGCCCATCATAGCCATTGTGCTGCCACTAACCCTCCCACTTGCCATGCATGGTCTTCTGTGTTGCCATGGCCCCTCCCACCTTCCCTGTGTGGTCAGTTAGCTGCCCCTGACCCCCTCCCACCTTCCCTCCATGGTCTGTGTGTATGCCATCACAGTCTCACTGTTGCTCTTCATGGTGTGTCTTGCTTCTAGTGCTCATCCTGCCTGACCTCCATGGCTATCTTGCTGCTCCTGCCCTGCCCCCTTGCCCCCAGCCCTCTGTTTACATGTGCAGACCCCTACTCCCTCCCTCCTGGCTTGTCTGTTCCATTGTAATGCCCCTGTTCCGTCCCTCCTGCCCTTTATGGTCTGTTATGCTGCAGCTTTCTCACCTGTCTGTCCATTATGGTCAGCTAGCTACCATTGCCTCTTTCCCCTCTGTTCTCTGTTGTCCATGTGCATGGGCCTGTCCCCTCCCTCTTGCTTTCTATGGATTGTTGTGCTGCACTCCCGTCCTGCATGCCCTGTGTGGTGTATTGTGCTGCTGCAAACCCTGATGCCTGCCCTGCAGGGTCAGTTTGGTGCACCTCTCCATGTCCCTCCTGTCCTCTGTTATCCAAGTCCATGTCCCTACCCCATTTCCTTCCATGATCCAATGTACCATACTTGCGAACATTTTGAACTTGGTAAGAGGGAGATTTTGAAAAAAAACTGGAGTATTGATTTTCCCCTTTGAGTTACATTGAAAAAGAGGAGATTGTAGACAGGAGACAGATCAAATAAAGCCCATTTGAGCTTAAAAACATTGGACGTTTCCTGGCTGAATCGGGTCTGTTGGCATGTATGGTTGTACTACCATTGCCTCTTCCTTCTGCCCACAATGGTCTATTACATTGCCACAGCCTCTCTTGCAAGTCCTGTATTGTTGGTTTGTTGCCCCTGCCCCCCTTTCCACTGCCCTCCATAGTCTGTTGTGCTTCCACGGCCCTTCCTGCCTGCTCAGTGTGGTTAAATTGTTGCCTTTGCACCCTCCTACCTGCCTTCAATTTTCAGAGTCCGTGCCCCTGGCCTCTGCCTCTCAACAGTATCCTAATGAACAACTAGATTGCTAACATTCTATATTTATTACAAAAGTGTGGAACGCCTGACATCATCTTTCTGTAATCAAAACTGTAAAACCTAGAGCATTTCCTTTAGAAATTACATATATGAGAGGGTCTTATTGGCATCAAAATTATGGTTAGTGCTCTAAAAGACTAAAATAAGGACATATTTTCTGAGTTTTCAAATAGCGACAAAGCACTTTTAAATTATTTGTTATCTTTATGTTTTTTTATCCAGTTGACCACTTGATTAAATGTTGCACTTAGGGGAGAGGATGTGGTGTTACTTCCAGAACTGCAGACTTTGCAACTGGGGAACCAGGTTGAAGTTTCTGCTTTAGCTCGACATTCTGTGATTCTGGTCAAATCACTTAGTCTCCCCATGTCTACAACCAAAATGAATTTGTTCTTGTGTGATGTAACCAATGCTCATGTAAAGCACTCCAATACCTGACAAGTCTGCACTATATAACACTGCAAAAACGCAAAATAATAAGTGTTTTGCACACTTCTGTCATTGGGCTATATTTGGGCTACATCTGGGTGATTTTGGGCTACATTTGGGCTCTTTTGTCTCCGGTGGCCATCTTGGGAGATTTATTTGTTATGAAGTTTCCTAATTTCCTCATGTACTGCAGTCTCCTCAGTAGGAAATGCTTTCAGTTTTTTACTTTGATTCCATCATGAAGGTATTCAGATGTGTCACACATTTGCCATAAATTCAGAATGTTAGCACTCTTTTTGCTCATTAGATCACTGTAGTAAAGCTACTGCTCACCAGGGAAAACTGCTGCTGGTATTGAAAGTGCATGTTTCAGTCTGCATGTCAGAATTTTTTAATGAAATAGAAGAGGATTTGAGAAGTCACTCAAAATGTGCCCTCATTTTCTTTCTTCAGCATTAATCATAATTTCTATAGCAAAATGAACCCCTTCATTGTGTTCCTTTTTGAATTAAATGTTTTAAGTGTTACCAGTTTATTCCAATCAAGATGGCTTCAGGTGTGCCATACTTTTGTCATAATGAAGACAGTAAGCGCTCTAGTTGTTTTTAAGAACATTCTGGGACATTCTGCCATTGGGCTATACTTGGGCTACATCTGGGTGATATTTGGGCTACATTTGGGCTCTTTTGTCTCTGGTGGCCATCTTGGGAGACTTATTTGTTATGAAGTTTCCTAATTTCCTCATTTACTGCAGTCTCCTCAGTAGGAAATACTTTCAGTTTTTTACTTTGATTCCATCAAGAAGGCATTCAGATGTGTCACACATTTGCCATAAATTCAGAATGTTAGCACTCTTTTTGCTCATTAGATCACTGTAGTAAAGCTACTGCTCACCAGGGAAAACTGCTGCTGGTATTGAAAGTGCATGTTTCAGTCTGCATGTCAGAATTTTTTAATGAAATAGAAGAGGATTTGAGAAGTCACTCAAAATGTGCCCTAATTTTTCTTTCTGCAGCAGTAATCATACTTTTTATGGAGAAATGAACCCCCTCATTTTGTTCCTTTTTAAATTAAATGTTTTAAGAGTTACCACTTTAATCCAAGCAAGATGCCTTCAGGTGTGCCATACGTTTATCATAAGTAGGACTGTTAGCGCTCTAGTAGTTCTTTGGAACACTCTGGGAAGCTGCAGTAGAACACAAAGGAATCAACTGACAGTCTCTGCCCTTGTTGGATGTACATGTTTTACTGAGAATGTCAGACTTTATTCTCACATGACTGAGAAAGATAATGTGAATTTACAGAAAATAAGCTCTCAGTTTAGCTTATAGATCACCTTCCAAACCTCTGTGGTAAAAGCATGAGAAAATATTTTTCTCTCAATCATGATATCCCAGCAGAAGGCTTTTTCACATGGTGAAATCACCTTAGAACATACCACAATTCCTAAAATGAGTATGGTACCATCAACAAATGATTTATAATGTAACTAAAGTCTTAAAACCTTCTATTAACTGCAATGCTTTTTAATGAGGTGCTATCATGTATATTGGTCCCAAGATGGCTGCCAACACTTCTTGGATGAAGTGCTGACAGCCAATCAGATCTCAGGATGAGATGTGTGGTTAGGCTCCGCCCACATATATATATGCATTTAAATGCTATTTTCTCAGGAAATACTGAACAGATTTACACCAGACCTGCAAAAGGCACTTCCTTGACCTTATGGCTACCTCTCTGTCAAATTTCACGTAATTCTATTCAGCCGTTCGGGCTGTAGCTGCGACTAAAGGTCCTATGGAAAAATGCATGGGGAAAATGCGTTTTTGGACCCCCCCTTTTTCTCGGCCCCCGCTTGACGAATCACCCCGAGACTTTCAGGGTAGGAGCTGAACGGAGCGCCCCATTAGTTTTGAAAATTTCGCGAGGATTCGTCAACCGGCGCCAAAGTTATTCAAAATAGAATTTTCAGATTTCCTATGGAAACTAGGTTGTAACTATAACTATCTACTGGCGACCGCCAGTAGATAATATATATATATATATCAACCCAACTTTGCCCTGCAATTGAGCCCGCACTCACCGCCGGTATTGTTGAGACATCAACTTTTATTCAATTCAAAGCGAGCATTTTTGTCAGACACTTTTCCCATACTGCTTACATTCTGCTTGCCTGACGCGTTTCAGAGAACTTTCTCCTTTCTCAAAGGCGCAATTGTTGCAGTGTTCAGGCTCCCACAAACACTACTTCCTGCTCAAATCCTTTTAAACCCTTTTAAGAATCTTAGGTGTGCTCAAGTCTCTGGTATGCTTTTGTTTCCTCTCCATGGCATTACGGTATTTGTAGTTCCTGAAAAAATAAATCCTCGATTTTAGAAACAGGGAAAACACCAACTGAAAGTCCCGCTTTCCTTTAATTTTTGAAATACCAGCGGTCGTTTTTTCCTGGCACAATTACCAACAAACACAATCCCTATTTTCGGGCGGTGCGTAGGCTCCGCGGCTGGACCTGCCGCGTATAAATCAACCCAACTTTGCCCTGCAATTGAGCCCGCACTCACCGCCGGTATTGTTGAGACATCAACTTTTATTCAATTCAAAGCGAGCATTTTTGTCAGACACTTTTCCCATACTGCTTACATTCTGCTTGCCTGATGCGTTTCAGAGAACTTTCTCCTTTCTCAAAGGCGCAATTGTTGCAGTGTTCAGGCTCCCACAAACACTACTTCCTGCTCAAATCCTTTTAAACCCTTTTAAGAGTCTCAGGTGTGCTCAAGTCTCTGGTATGCTTTTGTTTCCTCTCCATGACATTACGGTATTTGTAGTTCCTGAAAAAATAAATCCTCGATTTTAGAGGGTTGATTTATACGCGGCAGGTCCAGCCGCGGAGCCTACGCACCGCCCGAAAATAGGGATTGTGTTTGTTGGTAATTGTGCCAGGAAAAAACGACCGCTGGTATTTCAAAAATTAAAGGAAAGCGGGACTTTCAGTTGGTGTTTTCTCTGTTTCTAAAATCGAGGATTTATTTTTTCAGGAACTACAAATACCGTAATGCCATGGAGAGGAAACAAAAGCATACCAGAGACTTGAGCACACCTGAGACTCTTAAAAGGGTTTAAAAGGATTTGAGCAGGAAGTAGTGTTTGTGGGAGCCTGAACACTGCAACAATTGCGCCTTTGAGAAAGGAGAAAGTTCTCTGAAACGCGTCAGGCAAGCAGAATGTAAGCAGTATGGGAAAAGTGTCTGACAAAAATGCTCGCTTTGAATTGAATAAAAGTTGATGTCTCAACAATACCGGCGGTGAGTGCGGGCTCAATTGCAGGGCAAAGTTGGGTTGATTTATACGCGGCAGGTCCAGTCGCGGAGCCTACGCACCGCCCGAAAATAGGGATTGTGTTTGTTGGTAATTGTGCCAGGAAAAAACGACTGCTGGTATTTCAAAAATTAAAGGAAAGCGGGACTTTCAGTTGGTGTTTTCCCTGTTTCTAAAATCGAGGATTTATTTTTTCAGGAACTACAAATACCGTAATGCCATGGAGAGGAAACAAAAGCATACCAGAGACTTGAGCACACCTGAGACTCTTAAAAGGGTTTAAAAGGATTTGAGCAGGAAGTAGTGTTTGTGGGAGCCTGAACACTGCAACAATTGCGCCTTTGAGAAAGGAGAAAGTTCTCTGAAACGCGTCAGGCAAGCAGAATGTAAGCAGTATGGGAAAAGTGTCTGACAAAAATGCTCGCTTTGAATTGAATAAAAGTTGATGTCTCAACAATACCGGCGGTGAGTGCGGGCTCAATTGCAGGGCACAGTTGGGTTGATAGATATATATATATATATATATATATATATATATATATATATATATATATATATATATATATATATATATATATATATATATATATATATATATATATATATATATATATATATATATATATATATAATTCACTGAAAAAACCAAAGGTTTCAGGGGTTATAGTTAGCTGGACATTTTCCTCGTACAAAACCCTAGAAATTCCCTTGTTATAGTTAGTTCAGCTAACTATAACTTGCGCCCCCGCAATGCACTGCTGATGACGTCACATATTACATCACTCATGACATGGTCAGGGACATCACTGATGACATCACATATTTTTTTCAGTGAATTTCTAAGGTTTTTTTATGCCAATTCCTAACTATAACGCCCCTGAAACCTTTGGTTTTTTCAGTGAATTTCAAAGGTTTTTTTAAATGCCAATTCCTAACTATAATGTGCATGAAACCTATGGTTTTTTCAGTGAATTTCAAAGGTTGTTTAAATGCTAATTCCTATCTATAACTTATCTCTGAAGATATCATGAAAAGCATTCTTTTTTCAAGTAGGGTGCACATTAGTTTTGTGGAAAATCATCTTTGTGATTGGTTAAGAAAAAGCAGTTTCAACGTGGAGTACATATCATAGGATAAAATTTGCTCAGCTCAACCACACCTGCTACTTGCATTTGGAAGGCACTGTTCGAACTTAAAACAATTGTCAACTTTTAACCTGCACGTGTCGTTAAATGTTCAAGAAAATGATACAAAAAAATATCGTAAAGTTTTAAAAAATGTATGAACTTTTAACCTGCACGTATTGTAGAATGTTCTAGAAAGTGTGTTAATAGAATACGTTGCACTTCTAACTTCTATGTGTTGTTGAATATTTTAAGAAACGGTTCATATGGAAAATTGAAAAGAAACCAATAGTGAAGTTTTGAAACCTTAAATAATCAAGGAACTATTGTCATTTATTCTTTACATGTATTTATGTGTGCAGCGACAAAATTATAGACACAACAGCACTAGGAAGAGGAAGAAGCAGGGAGTGGGGGAGTGGGGTAGATGGGCAGAATGGCACACATGCACAATTAAGTACAACACACATATAGACTAACAATGGCCAAAATGAAACACACCAACAAGGAGCACAAGTCACACAACCTGCCAACATCACACCACTGAACGAGCATAGAAGTTAAAACCACTCTGCATTCATACAGGATGTGTACAAAGGCCAGTCGTTGGTGTTGTGGGATGTCTGAGACCGTGGTCATCATGGATGAGATGCCCAGCATGTGGCACATGGACGAGTTCACTGTGTGTTATGTTGCCAAACGGCTGCTCCTCCCTCCCACGAGCCCCCACACTTTTGTACGGTGAGCTGTTCTATCTCGTGCACTCGTATGGCACGCCATTGTAATGCCTATTTGCGCATGTCCTGCTACATTCCAACTACAACATCACAGTGCCGTTTGGAGGTGGTGCATGCCACTTTACAACATCAACTGCTACGGCTCTTGTAACAGGCCACACCGGAACACAGAGACACACTTACCGCACTTCCTGTACACGGACATGTCCGAGACACCCCGTTCCCCTTGCCGGATAGGCACACCCCTGCACTGACCTGTGAATGACAGACCAGCACAAGCCAGTTGTGCATGCAGGAGGATGCGTACGTAGCTACACATCCAGGCTCACTGCCAACGCTGAGGTGACAGCACACTGTGATGTTGCAGGGCTCGTGCCTATCATGCTAAGACAATGACCACAGGGACACACTTACTAAGATGTGGGTTTGGGGGGCATTGGCGGTCCTGGAGTTGTTGAGATGAGTCTTCTGGCCCTCATGGGTATCCCTGTATTATGCTCATTGACTCTACGGCACCTGTGGGTGTTCTGGTGTGGCTCTTGGCTGTGTTCCCTTTCATGGTGCAGGTAGTTTTCCTGCTTAACACCAGCAGAAAGCAGGTGTAAAATCCCCGGTGCTAACGTGTCTTATCGCCGGAATTTGTTTTGCATTGCAGTTGGTGTGAAAGTTGTGATGTGATTTTTTTCGTGTGCACAACAATATACAAACTGAGCAGTGTATCTCGTCAAGATCCAGCACGTGATGCACTATTCACAATCAATATAAATACAATTACATTTCTTAATAGATTTTGTGTGTACACTGTAAGTGCAGCCAATACCTCAGTGCAATACAATACAGGATTTTAGTATTTAGAATAAATCGGAAAGGTGCACCTCGTGTCTTTTTGCACGGGAACGGCTACTCTCCATTTCATTATCAGCACTTTAACGGAAGTAAAGTTGAGATAAATCTAACACACTATTCACAAGTTGGTCAAACTGCAGATATCACCAGTATTCCAGCGATAAGTGCCCCAAAATTTAACACCATGGTGGACTCCATCAAATAACAGTAATAAGAACAAGAAAGAGTCACACAGCAGTTAAGAGAACAACCAAAAACTTTATCATTATTTTTTTTTCAAACTTTATTTTTTATAATAATAAATATATAAACGATAAACAATTTTCAAACTTTATTTTTTTATTAACATAAATATAAACAATAAACTAATAAACAAAATGTAACAACAATAATACAAAACAACAAGGCGGAACACTCCTGTGGGAACCACGGATGTCGACGACAGACCTGGAAAATCAGAAAGATTGTTAAATAAAAAACAATATGGTATTCTCAACAAAATACCGCAAGAAACAAATCACAGATATATAAAATGCATACAGCTAACAAAATTTTATAAGTTTAACTTATAAAAACTGTAAATGTTGCCGCTTTAAAATATTTACCGAATCTAAGGAATTTTTTTTGCAGAAGGCACCACGCCTACAACGTTTTTCTTCAGTGGTGAAGAAATTTTTAACTTTTTCCGAGGGGCAAACAAAGACCAATGCCACCTTCTTCATTCGCAAGATTTGCCAAAGAGTTCTGTTACGAGGGGATCCTAACAAAAAATACTCGTGCGGCACAGCAAGTATGATGAAACACCTAAGGACCCTTCATCCAAACAATCTTGCACGAGAAGAGTGCAAACAGATGAGAAACACTCCTGTTCTGTATCTATAAAAATGAATCACAAATAAATGTATATTAATAACTTTCAAATTTATACTATTCCATTACTGTACAAACACATTTTATATAAAAACTGACTAAGAAACTATAGCCCTGAACCACAAGTGTGACGATGGTTAAAACACTACATGCATAGTGCATACTACTTGGAAGCAATTCATGCCCTAAAGCCTACCTCACTAAAAGACTACATGCTAACTAACTAAATGATTACAATACTATAAGGAGACACACTGGGTGAGTGACAGGATGTTTGCTAGAAGTGTATGAATACTAACTAGGGAATTGAAGGTGTGAAAGACAACTGTGTAGGTGGTTAGAGGACTCATGCATACTGGATAGGCATTTGAAGCAGTCCATGTGCTAGGGCCTCGCTCAGTGCATATATACTTAGGCACTGACTGAATGATTAGAGTACTGCAAGGAGAGTGCCTTGGTGAATTTATAAGTGTTTGGGTTTTGGCACAGTGAATGGATTAGTACATGGTGCTGAATGGGTCACTAGAGGACTGCAAAGGGAGTGACAAGTGCTGGACTGTATGGATACTGACTACGAAATTGAAAGTGTGAAAGACAAGTGTCTAGGTGATTAGAAGACTGCATGCATAGTGCATAGAGGTTTGAAGCAGTCCATATACTAAGGCCTGGGCCACTGGATGAGTTCTTAGGTACTGACTGAATGATTAGAGTACTGCAAGGAGAGTGCCTAGATGAATTTATTAGAGTTTGGCGCAGTGAATGGATTAGTACATGATGCTGAATGGGTCACTAGAGGAGTGCAAATGGAGTGACAGGGTGTTTGCTGGAAGTGAACGGATACTGACTGGGGAATTGAAGGTGTGAAAGACAAGTGTGTAGGTGCTTAGAGGACTGCATGCATAGTGGATAGGGGTTTGAAAAAGTCCATGTGCTAAGACCTGGCTCAGTGCATGAATACTTAGGCAGTGACTGAATCATTAGAGTACTGGAAAGAGAGTGTCTTGGTGAATTTATAAGTGTTTGGGTTTTGGCACAGTGAATTAATTAGTACATGCTGTTGAATGGGTCTCTAGAGGACTGCAAAGGAAGTGACAGGATGTTTCCTGGAAGTGTATGGATAATGACTAGGGAATTGAATGTGTGAAAGACAAGTGTATAGTATGTTAGAACACTACATGCATACTGCATAGACATTTGAAGCAGTCTATTTGGTACTTAGAAACTGAATAAATCATCAGACTACTTCTAGGACAGTGCTTGGGTAAAACTTTTAAATTTTCAGTTCTGCCACAGTGAAGAGAATAGTACATGGTACTGCACCTTAGTGTCAAACCCTGACTCATTTTATCAATGCATAAGCAAAGACTAGCTTCTAATGCTACTAAAACTTGACAACATGAGAGGTTTTAAATTAGTTATCTGTCAGCAAATACACGATGTTACCAAATGCTTCTCTCACAGTGGTTCTCAAATGCACACAGACTCACAGTGTGATTTTAGACAAGCAGCACTATCCTAGGAGTTTACCAAAACTCATTCACTACTCTGGAAGAGTTAATGGTACTGCACACAATCTACATATTTAAGTACACCACATCAGTGTCAAAGCATGACTCATTTAATCAACGCATAAGCAAAGACTGGATTCTAATCCTACTAAAACTTCACAACATGACAGATTTTAAAACAGTTATCTGTCAGCAAATACATGATGTTACCAAATGCTTCTCTCACAGTGATCCCAAATACACACTAACTCACAGTGTGATTCTAGACAAGCACCACTATCCCTATGAGTTTACCAAAACTCATTTACTACAGTGCAAGTGGTAAGGGAACTGCACACAATCTACATATTTCACAACTGCAATTTACTGTCAATGCCTGACTCATATAATGAAAGCATAAGCCATAACTGTCTTCTAATGCTACTAAAACTTGACAACATGACACAACACTTACCTGTCAGCAAATACACGATGTTACCAAACACTTCTCTCACAGTGGTTCCCAAATGCACACAGACTCACAGTGTGATTCTAGACAAACAACACTATCCCTAGGAGTTTACCAAAACTCATTCACTACAGTGGAAGTGGTAAAGGAACTGCACACAATCTACATATTTCACGACTACACTTTAATGGCAATGCCTGACTAATTTAATCAACGCATAAGCAAAGACTGGCTTCTAATGCTACTAAAACTTGACAACATGACAGGTTTTAAAACAGTTATCTGTCAGTAAATACACGATGTTACCAAATGCTTCTCTCACAATCCTTACCCAAATGCACACAGATTCACAGTGTGATTTTAGACAATCAACACTATCCTCGGACTTTACCAAAACTCATTCAGTACTGTGGAAAGGGGTAAGGGGACTGCACACAATCTACCTATTTAAGTACAGCACATCAGTGTCAAAGCATGACTCATTTAATCAACATATAAGCAAAGACTGGATTCTAATGCTACTAAAACTTCACAACATGACAGGTTTTAAAAAAGTTATCTGTAAGCAAATACATGATATCACCAAACGCTTCTCTCACACTGATTCCAAATACACACTAACTCACACTGTGATTCTAGACATGCACCACTATCCCTAGGAGTTTACCAAAACTCATTCACTACAGTGCAACTTGTAAGGGAACTGCACACAATCTACATATTTCAGGACTGCACTTTTGTGTCAAAGCCTAACTCATTTAACCAACGCGTAAGCAAAGACTGGCTTCTAATGCTACTAAAACTTGACAACATCACAGGTTTTAAAAGAGTTATCTATCAGCAAATACAAGATATTACTAAATGCTTCTCTCACAGTGGTTCCCAAATGCACACAGACTCACTGTGTGATTCTAGACAAACAACACTATCCCTTGCACTATACCAAAACACATTTCTTCATCTAGAAGTAGTACTATATTTTAGTATAGAAACATAACATAACTCATTTCCCAAATTCATAAACAATGACTGGTTTCTAATTCTACCAAAATATAAAAACAGCACAGTTATCTATTTACAAACACATGAAAAACACAAATGCTTATCACAGAATGGTTTCTACATGCACACACATTGTAGAGAAAAAAAGTACTCCCTACACTTTAGCAGGAAAAATACATTAGTCTGATTAACATCAAAATAGTCTACATACATCCCCTCACAATTAAATAACTCATCTTTCAAGTTCTTTTGTAGATTAAGAAGTATATCAATCACTCACCATATTTTCTTTTACAGAATCTCTGCACTGTGAACCTCTCAGCAAAAGCAAAGAATGGAAACATTTCCCTTTCATTTTCCACACATATTCATGTAAACATCAAATCACAATCCTTCACACATAAACTCAAAAGCAATCACACATTTCTATTGGTTAAACATTTCAACCCTTTCCAACTGAAATATATTTCAACCCTTCCCCCAATCTGCCTTCTGCCTGTTACCATAGAAACAGGTCATGGAACACTGCACTGAGCTCACAGGTCACAAGTTCAGCACACAATGTTCCTACACAAGACAGGAAGTGTGCTTGACTTTTCAACATATCAGCTTATCATATATAATGTTCCTTACAATCTGTTTTTGTTAACCAATAACAATCATACCTTTAAAAAACAGAAATATATACCCTACCTTTCAGTGTAGAAAGTTGTCATACAACCAAGGATTTCTTGTCGTTTTTCAAAAAACGTTGCCGTGGATCCGCGCTCCCACCGCGAGAGAATCCGTGCATCCAACGCGATAGGATGCGCGCACCGTGCGCGAATTCGCCAGTTTTTTTTTTTTAAAGGGGGGCCCCAGGGGGTCCTTCTGGGAACCCCTAAGCACCTCTATAGGGTCAGAGTATTGCCACTCTGCCCCCTTTATTGTTTTACACACTTATTCCCCTTGCATCTTCAGCCTCGCTTCTACCGAGGCAGAAAATGGCCGCCAACAGTTCTTGGTTTCGAATGTAGAGAGACACTCGACAGCCAATTAGCATTCAGCGCGTGATCGGGAGGGTGCGCGCTCGGTTCGGGGAGGGTGCGCATACGGTGCGGGTAGGGTCCGCGGATCCTCCCCGGCCATAGATATCACTAACTTTTTTACCCTAATTTTCTCAGGGACTACTGAACAGATTCACACCATATATGCAAAAGGCACGAGTCCAAACTGAGGACTACCTCTTTGCCAAATTTTGTGTCATTCCATTCAGCGGTTCGGGCTGTAGCTGCGACAACAGATCCTATGGGAAATTGCATGGGGAAAACGCGTTTTGGGACCCCCCTTTTTTCTCGGCCCCACTTGACGGATCACCGCAAAACTTTCAGGGTAGGAGCGGAGCAGAGCTGGCCAAAAGTTTGGAAAATTTCGCGAGGATTCGTCAACCGGCGCCAGACTTATTGGGAATAGAATGTTGCGGATTTCCTATGGAAAATAGGTCCTGACTATAACTACCTACTGGCGACCGCCAGTAGGTAATATTTGTGATCAAGGACAAGTGTTGTCTGAAACCCGTCGTCAGAACTGAGGTTTGGTGAGGAATAAAGAACATTGCCATTATTCCTTGGGGTTCGTGTCTCTCTACTCATGGGAAGGAGGTTTGGAGAGTCAAGGTGTTTTTCAAATATATGTATTTATGTATATATACATTTATGTATAGTGATGTATGTATATACAAATATATACAAATATATATATATATATATACATGAAAAAGTTCACCATCCTGTTCTCCGTAGTCTCCAAGAAGATACACAGGTACAGACCACAGCGTACTAGCGAAATTAAATGTTCAGTGCAAACTTTATTCCGTGCACCCTGACATGACGCGTTTCGGTTGCTTTCCCACGACCTTGATCACATGATATATATATATATATATATATATATTCCAATACGTGTGCTCTGCACTTGAAGGTGCACTCGGTGAACTTCAATCTGTTCGTTAGGGCACTGACAGCACTTCAACCTCGAGTGTTTGCCTGACGCGTTTCGGATGATTCCTTCCTCATAGGCTCACTCCAATGATTTGCTGTCAGCTGACACTCATTTAAATGCTCCAATGAGCTTCTTCACCTTTTCCCAACGCCTGCTGGGACTTGTAGTGTCAGCCGCCGCCTCTTGCTCAAATGAGATAGGTAAGTGTATAGTCCTTCAGCACAGTTGCGCCGTGATGTGCCGCTGATGCCCATATTGAATTCAGTCCCCCACAACTGGCGACGACATGATTTGCGCGCCGTGGCCCCCTTTGGCAATCCTGGGGTGGTGCTACCTTCCTACGCCTGAGCTGGCGCGACAATATTCCAATACGTGTGCTCTGCACTTGAAGGTGCACTCGGTGAACTGCAATCTGTTCGTTAGGGCACTGACAGCACTTCAAACTCGAGTGTTTGCCTGACGCGTTTCGGATGATTCCTTCCTCATAGGCTCACTCCAATGATTTTCTGTCAGCTGACACTCATTTAAATGCTCCAATGAGCTTCTTCACCTTTTCCCAACGCCTGCTGGGACTTGTAGTGTCAGCCGCCGCCTCTTGCTCAAATGAGATAGGTAAGTGTATAGTCCTTCAGCACAGTTGCGCCGTGATGTGCCGCTGATGCCCATATTGAATTCAGTCCCCCACAACTGGCGACGACATGATTTGCGCGCCGTGGCCCCCTTTGGCAATCCTGGGGTGGTGCTACCTTCCTACGCCTGAGCTGTACACTTACCGAGTGCACCATCAAGTGCAGAGCACACGTATTGGAATATTGTCGCGCCAGCTCAGGCATAGGAGGGTAGCACCACCCCAGGATTGCCAAAGGGGGCCACGGCGCGCAAATCATGTCGTCGCCAGTTGTGGGGGACTGAATTCAATATGGGCATCAGCGGCACATCACGGCGCAACTGTGCTGAAGGACTATACACTTACCTATCTCATTTGAGCAAGAGGCGGCGGCTGACACTACAAGTCCCAGCAGGCGTTGGGAAAAGGTGAAGAAGCTCATTGGAGCATTTAAATGAGTGTCAGCTGACAGCAAATCATTGGAGGGAGCCTATGAGGAAGGAATCATCCGAAACGCGTCAGGCAAACACTCGAGGTTCAAGTGCTGTCAGTGCCCTAACGAACAGATTGCAGTTCACCGAGTGCACCTTCAAGTGCAGAGCACACGTATTGGAATATTGTCGCACCAGCTCAGGCGTAGGAGGGTAGCACCACCCCAGGATTGCCAAAGGGGGCCACGGCGCGCAAATCATGTCGTCGCCAGTTGTGGGGGACTGAATTCAATATGGGCATCAGCGGCACATCACGGCGCAACTGTGCTGAAGGACTATACACTTACCTATCTCATTTGAGCAAGAGGCGGCGGCTGACACTACAAGTCCCAGCAGGCGTTGGGAAAAGGTGAAGAAGCTCATTGGAGCATTTAAATGAGTGTCAGCTGACAGCAAATCATTGGAGTGAGCCTATGAGGAAGGAATCATCCGAAACGCGTCAGGCAAACACTCGAGGTTGAAGTGCTGTCAGTGCCCTAACGAACAGATTGCAGTTCACCGAGTGCACCTTCAAGTGCAGAGCACACGTATTGGAATATTGTCGCGCCAGCTCAGGCGTAGGAGGGTAGCACCACCCCAGGATTGCCAAAGGGGGCCACGGCGCGCAAATCATGTCGTCGCCAGTTGTGGGGGACTGAATTCAATATGGCCATCAGCGGCACATCACGGCGCAACTGTGCTGAAGGACTATACACTTACCTATCTCATTTGAGCAAGAGGCGGCGGCTGACACTACAAGTCCCAGCAGGTGTTGGGAAAAGGTGAAGAAGCTCATTGGAGCATTTAAATGAGTGTCAGCTGACAGCAAATCATTGGAGTGAGCCTATGAGGAAGGAATCATCCGAAACGCGTCAGGCAAACACTCGAGGTTGAAGTGCTGTCAGTGCCCTAACGAACAGATTGCAGTTCACCGAGTGCACCTTCAAGTGCAGAGCACACGTATTGGAATATTGTCGCGCCAGCTCAGGCGTAGGAGGGTAGCACCACCCCAGGATTGCCAAAGGGGGCCACGGCGCGCAAATCATGTGGTCGCCAGTTGTGGGGGACTGAATTCAATATGGGCATCAGCGGCACATCACGGCGCAACTGTGCTGAAGGACTATACACTTACCTATCTCATTTGAGCAAGAGGCGGCGGCTGACACTACAAGTCCCAGCAGGCGTTGGGAAAAGGTGAAGAAGCTCATTGGAGCATTTAAATGAGTGTCAGCTGACAGCAAATCATTGGAGTGAGCCTATGAGGAAGGAATCATCCGAAACGCGTCAGGCAAACACTCGAGGTTGAAGTGCTGTCAGTGCCCTAACGAACAGATTGCAGTTCACCGAGTGCACCTTCAAGTGCAGAGCACACGTATTGGAATATTGTCGCGCCAGCTCAGGCGTAGGAGGGTAGCACCACCCCAGGATTGCCAAAGGGGGCCACGGCGCGCAAATCATGTCGTCGCCAGTTGTGGGGGACTGAATTCAATATGGGCATCAGCGGCACATCACGGCGCAACTGTGCTGAAGGACTATACACTTACCTATCTCATTTGAGCAAGAGGCGGCGGCTGACACTACAAGTCCCAGCAGGCGTTGGGAAAAGGTGAAGAAGCTCATTGGAGCATTTAAATGAGTGTCAGCTGACAGCAAATCATTGGAGTGAGCCTATGAGGAAGGAATCATCCGAAACGCGTCAGGCAAACACTCGAGGTTGAAGTGCTGTCAGTGCCCTAACGAACAGATTGCAGTTCACCGAGTGCACCTTCAAGTGCAGAGCACACGTTTTGGAATATATATATATATATACATACATATGCACTTCAACGAACCTTTGATGTAAATAATGCCTCATGCAAAGTAAAAAACAAATAATTAAACAATTGTAAGCATCACTTACCAGGCTATACCATCTCAATATCCTTCTACCAGTCCAGAATGTCAACTCAGTGGTGCATGTCCTGCTTCTGGATGCAGGAGACCAAGTTGTAGTGGCACATGCTGCACTACACTCTCCTCCAGCTCGGGCCCTGCCATGTTGAGTCCCTTGCTGGGCTTGCTGCTGCTGCCAACTTGAAGGGGTTTGGGGTGGAGGTGGGGGTGCTGTGCATAAAACACTAACACAGTCACTCCCTTCTCTGAAAAATTATTGTGCATGGTGGCTGGCAAGCACGGACACTGGGGATTACAGCATCCACCTCATCCTCACTGTCTGCATCTGCCCAAGTTGTGGTACCCGAGAATAACAAAAAACATAACCAAAACAGATGAAAAAAATGACTGTGGGAAGGAGACAAAAAAGTGAGAAGAAAGTTGAACAATGGCTGAGATGGTCAGGAATGTAATGGGCATGTTTGGATGGGCGAGGAAACACACCTAGGAGGGAGCAGGCTAGAGTCAAGGTGCCATTTTCTGATCAAAATGGCTGTGCACATATGTCTCATGTCATGGCATTTTGTACTATATTTTTAACGCAATATGCAGCTTCCCATTCGTTTTTTGCATGACAGGCAGGGAGACACATTTCGCTTAATCATGCGTAATTTCGCCGGGTTTTTTATCACAGTCTGCATACTTACGCTAACATTGATGCATTTATGGCTTTATGTTCAAAACATGGCCATTTCACACACTTTGCAAGTGTACCGAAGACAGTGGAAATCAATGTGTACTATTTTTACAGATTGAGTCACACAGAGCTGGATAAAAGCTACCTGTACCTCGGCATAACTTGGTGCAAATTGCTTTTGACTAATTTGCTATACGACACTGATACATTTTCTTCAGTTGTCAACCGTGAAATACTGGCCTCTGTCTGAGACAAAATCCTTTGTTTAGGAGTTTATTTTATAGGTAGCAAGAATAGTGCAAAAACAGTTCTCCTTTATAGGGGTTTTAATGGATAAGAATTCTGCCAACCGCCCAGGAGGTACTATTCCAAATAACTGATTTTCTATTTTTTCAAGCAAAGAAGGGTTTATAGGTGAAACAATCTGCTGGGATTTAAACCTTCGAGATGAAGATTCTACAAGGTCTCGGAAGTAGGTATTTAAACCGCTGCGCTAGGATGCAAACGCTTAACAAGTTGCAAGCTGTGAGCAGCAGAAATAATTATCAGCATTACTCATTTTCAGGAATGTAAACTGCTCCCACTTCAGCATGCATTTTCCATTAAAAATTCTATAATAAAATATGGTACTTCGCTACTAGCATAAAACAATGCAGGGAGCACACTGCCTGGCATACCATCACGCGAGTCACCCAGATGGATTGTGGGAAATGCAATGCTTGATGATGCTCACTTTATTGGAAATTATTTTCAGTGTCCGCCATTGTTTATGCAGCCAGTGTTGTGTAGATCATGACGTGTTTAAGTATACCTGTCCGTTTTCGATAGAAGAGGAGGAGATATGACATAACAGCTAAAGTTACTGACTTTGGAACCTGGGGAACCAGGTTTGAGTCCGTCATCAGCTCAACACTTGGTGATTCTGAGCATATCAATTATTCTGCCCATGCCAGTAAAAAAATACAAAAATTGAATTTCGCTTTGTGTAAGTTACACTGGTGCAAATATAAAGTGCTGAAAATACACAGGGTGGAATTTGCGCTAGATGACATAGCAAAAATAAATAAATAGAAAGTGACATCTAAATGTGGAGGTGCTGGAAATGCTGCTCACAGTCTTCTCTGGTTAATGTACCACTAATTGAGCAAAAGTGCATCCTTAAGAGCCCATCAGCCCAATAACTCAAAAATGAGCCAATCAAAATTAAGGGATGTCAGTAGACAAGTCACCCAGATGCACTGTGGTAAATGCAATGCATCATAACACTTTATTTGAAAGTACTTACCGTATTCACCATTGTAGGTGTGGCCACACCTGTGCAAATGTGTTTCAGGATATTGTCCTTTCTCAGTAGAAAGCAGCATTTGAATATGTTATTGTGCACCGCATTAACCATAATGCAGCTCGGTGTCTTACATAGTC
Organism: Triturus cristatus; assembly: GCF_964204655.1. Classification (NCBI taxonomy): domain Eukaryota; kingdom Metazoa; phylum Chordata; class Amphibia; order Caudata; family Salamandridae; genus Triturus; species Triturus cristatus. Next base: position 1,224,928,351 of record NC_140590.1, on the reverse strand, counting down.
GTACGCCAGTGTCCTCCCTCGTTTGCTTTTTTTGTTACATTGCTGTTCGCCTAGGCAATACTAATAAGCTGAACTAGGCCTAAACAGTGATAGGAGTTCACAGAGCAAGATTCTGTACCAAAGGCAGACTAGGTTGTTTTCAGGCTGAATTAGCCCCTGCATGCTCTACTCCAGTTCTCAATTGTTAAAACATATAACAATCATAAATAATGTGGGACAAAAGGCTGCCTCCAGATGCCAGGCTTGCTGAATAACAAGGGTACTGTTTCTCTTGTCTTCTTATTCTATAATCTACACTTCATAGGGTTTATTAACAAGCCCTATACGCTACCGGAATATCACTTTTTGTGATGTTCCGTGGGGCACAGGCATCAGCCTTATCTACAAGGCCACGTTAAGCCAGCCTGCATGGCTTTTCATGACCTTGTAAATGTGTACTGAGGCAACGCAGGGCAAGTCGCTGCGTTACCTCACACTACGAAGGGGAGGCGTGCCATGGTGGGTGCTTGTAACCCTCATGGCATTTGACATATTCCCAGATTTACAACAAGCTGTAAAACTGTGAATGCATCAGAAAGCCTAAGCCTCCCCATGGAAGGTGCAGGGGAGGTATAATGAGGAGAAATAACATTATTTCTCTTTGTTTTTTCCTCTTTCACACATAGAAATGAGGAAATCGCCCGCCTTCCTGCACAAAAACAATCATACCTACAACACGATGGTGCAAGGTGCCTGTGTTGGTGAATGGCAGCCATTTAAGCAGCAGCGCAGTAAGAAAGGACAGGAATACACCTATCTCACTGATAGGAAGCTTCATGCCTTTTTCTTTGGATGTAGGGAAGCTCAGCAGGAAGGCTTGTAGCACTGCCCTCAGCCAGGGTCGGATTGGTAATGCAGGCCCGAGGGGCTGGTACCTGAATTCCAGCTGTAGGCTGCTTTTTTGAGCAGCCTGGGGGGCGATTTCTGGAGGTAGATGGGCGTACATCACCTTCCTTTTATCAACGGGCAGAGGTGTCATTACCTTACTCTCGCTGGGCAGGCCCATTAATATATGCATATTGAGCGGGGCTGGGGGCCTCACTTGTTTTCAGGTGCGTTTCGCCAGTGTAAACTATTTTGTGCATTTCCCCCCCCCCCCCCCCCCCCCCCTTATCTAATAAATATTTGCCGAAGCAGTGTTGTGCGGAAAGGCAATATGCAAATGTGGGCCACTTTTTGTTTGCGTGCCCGGGCCGATTTTTAATCCCAGCCCTGCCCTCAGCCAAAAGTTTGTAAATGAGGCCCCATGTTTCTTGATATCACTCTTGCAGGTTCTTTTACATCTCTACTGTCTCTCTTTGTTATTGTTTTCCTATTATTTTCTTACTCTTTCTCCCTTTTCTGCTTTTCCTACCTCTCGCTCTCGCTCTGGGTCAAGGTCTGATGATAAAAATAAGACCCGGTCCCTTAAAATAAGTGCAGTTGCTTTGCGACCACTCTCACAAATCATGCCCGGCTCCCACCCAAAGGCAGACTGAGTTCCGAACCCCGTCAGAGGCAGCCTCAGTCTCACAGACCCTTAACGGCACACACCTACTCGGGCGTCATCCACTGCGGTTTGTTTGTTGTCCTCGACCGACTGACTGCCTTACACCTGCTCTCAATCTAAGCACTATCCCCGACAGCTGCCTCAATCATTCTGACCTAAACTGAGCGCCACACAGGCTTGCGACAAAGCGTTCTAGAACTCACCCAGTCTGAGGAAGAGCAGCAGCACCCCAAAGTGACGCAGGTGGGGCTGGGACATAGTCCGGGTTCCCTTCGACGGCCACCGTCCTCTCTGCCTCTTTAAGGTGTTTATAGCTTCCACATCCGAGCTCAAATGGTTACACACGTCCCTCGCATGGCTACGGTTATCTCTATGACAAAAGTAATGCGCTTTAATGAGGTTGGCCAGAATGCTGCTGGACAAGTTTAACTAGACAGTGTCAAAGGCCTTAACTCCGCTACCTGCTAAGAACGCTCCTCTCCCCACTACACTTCAAACCGGTCTTTTGCTGCCACTGACGTCATTCTTTGCAAAACACCAAGGGGCTTATCTACAAGACCCTTGCGCCACTTTTGCGTCACTTTTTCCGTGTTAAAAATGACGCAAAAGTAGCGCAAGGGCCTTGTAAATCTGCCCCCAAGTTACACCTTCAGGGGCAGATTTACAAGCCCCTTGCGCCACTTTTGCGTCACTTTTAGCATTGGAAACGTGACACAAAAGTGGTGCAAGGGGCTTGTAAATCTGCCCCTCGGTTTATACAGATTAAGAGCATAATTTCGGATTGCGAATGGGTGCTTAAGGCAGTCTTTTGTAGTGGTAATAACAGGCTACCTTGTCTCCATGACGTAATCCATTGAATGCTCAAAGGGTCTAAATATAAACCGGAAGCCATTTTCACGAGAGGTCCTTGTGCCGTGTGAGTGCGCACAGCTCCGAGTCTGTATGCGCGCACATGGGTTTATGCATGTGTGTGAGTATGCTTGTGTAATTTAGCAGAAAACGTGTATTTGTACACCTTCATTTATTTCCCCTTTGTGGCGGCAAATACATATGGGGTCCCAATACCTGTGATTTCCCATTTATTACAAAACAAATGTAAACGAAGGCAACACCCTTTCAATCACACACCCTACACAGCGTAACTTGTCGCGCATGTAGGCAAGCGATTCAGCGCCCACATAGGAGTAATAACAGCGTTATAAACCATGCATAAGATAATATACAATGTGTTGCTTGAGAACATAGCAAACATAACTTGACAACTTTATCAAAACTTGTAAGGAAAGACGTGCCTGCTCCACCTTGAAATTTGTTTAGAGTTCTACCTAATTGTTTGCAACGGGTTCTGGAATATTACCATTTGAATAGTCTCCCTGTCAAATAAATACAAAATTAAATCAATGAAAAAATGGCATTTTGTGAAGGTATATGCAGTCTTACCTCCTGTGGCGCCCTCTCGCAATGAAAGTAAACAGAACTCTGTGGCTCATTTATAAAAAGTGTTGCATTGCTGCGATAAAACAGTGTTGCAACACTTTTCACTGTGCCCTCCTTACATCATCATGGATGCTCCTTATTTATTATATGGTGCTCAATGTTGCAAGGAGTGACCAATGCGTCAGGAATCCTGAGGTATCTTTCGGCGCTAAACTCACCATTGCTGGAGTTGTGTCGTAAGCATGACGCAACTCCAGCAATACTTGGAGGAGGCCTATATACATTGAACTGTGTCACCCTTACACTTGCAGTGAGGAAGGCATAAGGTTTTGATGATGTGGTGTGCTAGAAGTGACGCAGTGGAATCTGATAGATTTCACTGTGTCACATCTACAAGGCTTTGTTGCATGGGAACGCCTACTCTGCATACATTATACATACATTATACCTGATGCAGGTATAATGTGGCGCAGGGGTTTGCAAGGTGACGCATCTGCCTAGATGCGTCAATTTGTAAATATGCCGCAAAGTGGTGCATTGTTCACATCGCCGCTCCATCACGAAAAGTGACGCAATGGAGGTGCAAAAGTGTCGCAAGGAGCTCATAAATAAGCTTCTCTATCTTTATAGAAAACATTAATTTTTTCACACATCCAGGGATGTTTTGAAATATTTTGCCAATTCTGTCAACAAAAGGAGATTCCTGCCCACTATTTTAACAGAGGAACCAAAAGAATGCATCTCATGGGTAAGGCTGTGTTGAAGTAAGAGGGCAGGACCTTCATGCAAAATCCTGGAGCAGGTTGAAAGTAAAATCTTTATTTAATTGTAGGCCCATAGGTAACATCAACAGCAAGTAGGTTCTGTTAGGACTCCTGCTACCCTCCAACTCCATCCCTCCCAGCTTCCACTCCAGACCACACACCAACATCCAATTACATGATTCTCTATGTCAGGATTCCAGACACCAGTTCAGAGATGCCGGGAATGGGGATGCACAGAATACTACATGCTGGCTCTTCATGAACGTTGTTGGAGGTGAAATTACCACTTTTCCATCATTAGGGAAGAAGATTTGTCTATGTCATTGATGTTATGGACAACCACAGAAGCAGAGTTAGAACCCATTGTTGTTTTTTAATTGAGGCGTTGGACATTCACCAGTGACATGACAGTGGCTATGTGTTTGCCCATTTCTCTTATGGAATGCTCACCAAACAAGATTCCTTGGTCGCCAGACAAGTCTCTGAGCTTGCAAGCTCGCCTAATTTGAGTTTTAAGAGCAAGTCTTTGCATCTTTATAAAGAAATATTTATGGTACTGTTGTAAATTAAAGAAATGGCTCAATGGAAATGCAGCTCAGGATCTAAAGGATCACCAGACTCTTTGTCCTTTTTAAGGATCTTGGCAAGAGGATTAACTCTTTCCCAGAGTATGCCTTAATACATGCTCTCCCAGCCCCTTTTTGGGATCTCTTTCATTTCTGGAAAAGAGGTGGTTATTTTAGAATCAAGAACAGGGGTAGCAATCAGTAGTTGCTGGCAGGGAACAAGAGTGGGGGAGATCATGGGGGTGAGGTGGTAGAAAAGTTTTTTAAAAAACCTTGTCATCTCTCTGTGGGAAATCAGGAAGCGTACATGCTCCCTCCCCTAAGCCAATCACATGGGGAATTGGAGGATGGGCATGTTCCCTACCAAGCAGTGTAATGCAGCCTGGTGGGGAACATGAAAAGTGCGCATTACTATTTGCAGTCATGCCACCTTCGGACTGCAGCAACCACTCCTCCTCCAGGACATCACTGGAGACCAGACCCGTCTCACCCCACCAAACCTGGCTAATACCCCAAAAATATTATCATTTTATTTTTGCACTTCACACAGCTCCCAGAGCAGTGGGGCGACACTCCTCTGCCTTAGTGGAGGAGCTGCCACTGGTAGAAATAACTTTGTGGGCAATGATCAGACTTGACGTTCCCCTTTAAGTGTAGATCAAATGTTTTTTTTCCCATTATCACTTTTGGAGGCAGATGTAATACATTTTAGCACAATACAGCACAGCCGCCAAAGTTGCCGGGCTGCGCTGCGCAAGAGAAATAGAGCAGCATAGAGACACATATTGTAAATATGGCTTGTGGCTGCTGCCTTTACCTGGGTTGGCACACAGATAGGCAGCTTAAAGCCATGTGCACACCTTTGCACTGTAGTGCAATGGCTGTGCATGCTGTCTAGCTCAGACTTTGTACTCAAAGGATACCGTTCCAGAACAAAATCATATATTTAGGAGAACGTTCTGTCGGCGCCTCGGCATAGCCATGTCTGGGGCAGCTTTACCACATCACAGGGTCAAGATTTCGATGGGAGTCAGGGCAGACTTGAGGGTTTGGCAGACTTTCTTGGTGGATTTCAATGGGGTATCTTTGGATTTCTTGGAAGACTATAATATCTGGCAGGTGCAGATTTTTGGGGTTGCAGCAGGGGCCTCTGGTTTTGGACTGTTCTGGATTGGTCGCTGGTGTGTGGAGCAGTGGCCCGTGCATTGGTGACACAAGGACCGAGCATAGCATTTTTGGAGTTTTTCCCACTTTTGGTTGCACTGGCAGTTTGGGGTTCTTAACTAAGCCTGGGCAAAGCACTACGCTATGCTCGCGTAGTTTGCGAAGTTCGCGCTACTTCGCACTATGCGAATTGCACGTAGCACAGTGCAAACATGCGTAACGTAGTGTTGCGTAGTGCTGCGGTCATTTTTTGCATGCTCGCGATCCTCAACGTCAAGTTGGCGACCGCGAGCAAGCATAATGACATCCCGGCGAGACTTTTTCCTTGTTCGCGATCAGCAACATCAAGTTGGCGATCACGAGCATGGAAAATAAACCTCCCGGCGAGATTCTCAACGCGAGGAGGTCAGGTTTCTCATTGCGAGTGGTCGCGTATGCTCGCGACCGCTCGCGATGAGAAACTACCAGTTTGCGTTGAGAAAGCTGCCACTCGAGTAAAAATCTACTCGAGCAGCAGAAAACTACAGCTCACACTGTGCAAGATGCCGTTTTCAATGATTGCACAGTGCCGGTTGCTTGTCCGCACTGTGCAATCATTGAAAACGACATCTTGCACAGTGCGAACAAGGTACTACGCAGTTCGCGAAGTGCTACACGTAGCCCGTGTAGTGCGAAGTGCACTTTGCGTAGCTACGTAAAGCGCTACTTCGCGAACTACGCCCAGGGTTATTCTTAACTACAGAATAGGATGGTGCTGCTTCATGAGGAAAACATGCCTGTGGTGGGACTGGTGAACAGACAGAAGGCAAGGGTCTTGGGAGTTTTGCGGCTGTTGTGAAGGTTCATGTTGAAGTACTTGAGGCTGAATGTGGTGTTACGTGCGGAAACACGCACCTGGGGCCAGTAGTGACATTGCAGATGCTTTGTCTCGTTCGCAGTGGCGACAATTTCGAGTACTGGCCCTTGGAGCAGACATCCACAAGACAGAGCTGCTGGATGACATCTGGGCCTGGGGGGAGTGATAGGCCTGGTTGAAAAATCTTTGGCGGAATCCACAAGACGAAACCACAGGCTGACATGGTCTGAATTTGGTGTTTTCATGGGACAGACGGTAGACACATGGAACATGGCGAGACAGGACACTGAGCAGGGAGTGATGCATTTTATTCTAAGTTGTATTGACAGAGGTCTGTCACAGACGACGATAGCAGGAAAAATGGCAGGAATATTGTTTTATAGCAAGCTGTACCTAGGTTTCTATCCCACAAAAGATGAGATCCTGAGTAAAATGTTGAAAGGGTGGGGGTGTGAACGGGGGGGGGGGTAGCGGACCCATAGGGAGGCCATAACTTTTGAGTTATTACAAGGCCTGTTGGGGGTGTTGCCAGTGTGTTGTTATGACACATTTGAGGTATCAGTGTTTAGGTTATGCATCGTTTGGATGTTTTGGGGGCTTTTAGCGTCTTAGAGTTGTTTGGAACAAGGCAACAAGCTGGAGGAACATATGAAATAATATTGGATCAGGGCCGACTGGGGATTTCATTGTCATTGCTCATTGCAAAATAGACCAGGCTGGAAGGGGTAGATGGATTTGGTTGAATGAGAGCAGTTGTAGTGGTGTGTGTCCGGTGCAAGAATGGGGGGATTTCCTAGCAAGAGCTGCGCAGCCTCTAAGAGATATTTCCTATCATGCATCAGGGAAACGGCTGACAGCGTTTCAGCTACTGGTGGTGTTGTGCATGAATTCAAGGCGATTGGGCAGGGATCCGTCCTGGTATGGCACCTATTCTTTCTGCATTGGTACTGCAATGGTAGCAGCAACTTTAGGTTGGTCCTGGGACAGAATACAACAGATTGGGAGATGGAGGTCTAGGTGCTGCGAGAGATATGTGAGCAAGTGGAAGGGCTGGTACAAAGAAGGGCAGGGACAAAGGGATATGGGGGCAGGAGTAAGAGATGATGGGTTAGTTTGTACACTAATGTATTCTCTTTTGTCACAGGTTGTGTGGGCGGCCCAGGATTCAAGATGGTTACCTGGATCGTGGGACATTCTTTTGTACATTGGGCAGTGAAATATGCAGGTCGGCAGGTCTATGGTTGTAACATGGGTCTGAGAAGCAGCCATCATGAAGTGCATTGGTGGGGTAAAGGAGGGATGCGTTCGGGGGCTTTATTGCCGTGACTGACAAGGATGGTTTCAGAAAGCGGCTGCCCCGATATGTTGGTCCTACACTTGGATGAAATTTACTTGATACGGTTATCAGGATTGTCAATTTTGCAACACATGCAGAGGGACTTGGAGGTGATGAAACTCAATTTGGGAGGAACCTGCTTAGTAGGGACTGAGTTTGTGCCGGGCAGTGTGGAAGGGGGCGGTTAAGCCTGCAGCCGTGGAAAAAGCATGCAGGAAGTTTAGTTGGGCAATGAGGGTTTTCTGCCAAGCTAAGGACATTCACGTGATTGTGCATGTGGGGCTAAAATTGGAAGAGCCATTGTTCTTCAGGGGCGATGGAGTGCATCATTCTCAGCTAGGGAATGCCTACTATATGATGGAGATACGGGATGTGATTAGTAGGATGTGAAACAAATCCATCCGGTGCCACTGGAAAAAAAAAGAGTAAGGAGAAAGGTATACGGGGGGAGCAGGTAACCGCCCTACAGGGGGTCCCTGGTTGGCAATACTTTGGAAGGGGGGTTGAGTCACGTACGGGCATATCAACCCCTCGGTGGGGGGAACAGGTGACTAATGGTGGGGAGCAGGACGCAATAGAGCTGTGGCAGGAAATCCAAGAGAGGATGTTGGAAGAGAAGTAAAGACGAGAATGGAGATATTGGAGGAGGTCGCAGAGTGAATGGGGAGGAGTGCAACAGGTGGGATGGTTGAGGATGGATGGAGTGAATGAGGGGGATGTTGATGGGAAATGTTATAGTTTATGATGTTTTGGTTAACGTTGATTGTTACAACCTTTTCCTGATAAAAGGGCCTTTTACGCTTCAAGTAACAGCGTGGAGTGTAATTATTGCGATGTGCTGGGCCCCGAGGGAAGTAGGGTCGCAGACCAGTCTTCCCCCAGGTTTCTTTAGCGCAATATGCAGAAGGACAAGCTGGGAGGGGGTCAAGGTGTTGGGTAATGGGAGGGATTCGGGTGGGTATAAAGGTGCAGGAGGGGAGGTCTCAGCCTCTTCTTTCACCTGGCATCACCGGGGAGGGTCAAGAAAAGCTTTAGTCCACCCACCCACCCTACAAGTTTTTTAGGGCTGGGATATGGGCTGAGATGTGGGTGAGTTTAGCGTGCCAGTTTAGGACAGGTTGTGGGTTTCTTGGGTAGCATTACTTTGGAGGGTGGTGAGTCACATACAGGAGCATCCATCATGGGGAAACAGGTGACTGATGGTGGGGTGCGGGATGCAAGAGAGCGACGGCAGGAAATCCAAGAGAGGAGGTTGGAAGAGAAGTGAAGACAAGAATGGAGAGATTGGAGGAGGTCACAGAGTGGAAGGGGAGGAGCACAACAGCTGTGATGGTTGAGGATGGATGGAGTGAATGACGGGGATGTTGAAGGGAAATATTATAGTTATTGATGTTTTGGTTTATGTTAATTGTTACAACCTTGTCCTAATATATTGGTCTTTTAAGCTTCAAGTAACAGTGTGCAGTGTAATTATTGCATGAAGTCAGCAAGAAACAAACTAAGAATAAAAGTCACTAGAGAGAGCTCTATCTTAAAAATCCAATTAGAAATTTGTCTCTGTATTTCTGACCTCAGGCAAGTCCTCACTGTAAACTGGACGAGTGCCAAGAGCTACATATTATTATCTCTTGGAAACATCAAACCAATAAATGATTAAACTAAAGCTGCTAAAGGGGACATACTTTTAAAGGAAGATTAGCTTTTCAAACAGTTTAAATAGCTCATCCTCAAACTAGGGGTTTTGTATGTCATTATCAGACATAGTAAATGTTAAAAAAGATCTCAGGTGTAGTAATGAGCGAAAAGCCAGCAAGAAAAAAACTAAAATTAAAAGTCACTAGGGGGAGCTCTAGTTTAAAAATCGAATTAGACATCTGAGGCGTCCCTGTATTTTTATCTCGAGGCGAATCCTCACTGCAAACTGGACACGTGCCTATATCTAAATATTATCACCTGGGAACATAAAACATACATTTTTAAACAGACGGCTGCTAAACAGAGGGGAAGATCAGTGCCAGGAATATAAACGCTGTAGGAATGGTGTGGTAGGCAAAAACATGGATTGGGAGGAAACCACTAAGTTGAGTACGAACACTGCTGCCTTTAAATAAGCATTACCTCCTCGTCCCATTCGTTACTATATGTACTATGCAGTTCTTAATTTGTAACAAATTAAGTGCTGGGACCCTCCTCAGAAGGCCACTGCATCCTGAACCAGCCAGAGCCTGCCAGCGGCAGTACTAAGACTAGGGGTGGGAGGAATTTGCAAAATCCACTTTCGCAAATTATCGCGAAAATGTTAAAATTATCGCAAACACGCGGAAATATCGCGAAGATGCGGAAGTTTTTTTCCCGCATGTTCGCGAGATTTTCTGCATGGTTGCGGCTCGCCAACTTACCCATGTTGTTGCTCGCAGGCGTGGCAATCTTGTTTTCAGTTGTCTCGCGGTGCATGATCGCGAGAAGAAAGACGTGATTGCGCGACACATGATGTCACTGCGGTCGCGAACTGTCGCGAACTGTCGTGAGACAGCGCAAATGGCTAAAAACAATACAACATCTCATGGAGAACGCGACTGGATCAAGAAAACTTGTCGGCGAACGCAGGGATTCAGGTAAGGTGATCGCGCGCGCGAGAATGTATTATTTTACAGCGAGAGCAAGAGCCAAATTATCGCTAAGCTGCGGAATGCGGAAATTTTGGCATTTTCGCGCTTTCCGCGGAACGCGAAAATGTCAAATTATCGCAATTTCCACGAATGGAACGAAATTTTAGCACAGGCCTAACTAAGACAACACCTAACCATTGCACTCCTACAAGCGTGACAATTCACACTATATCGGCCACACAAAGCTATATTAATGGCATGAGAGGCTGGTATTATTCATTTTCAATGTATATTGACTTAATAAACATGGCCGTTGTGCTCATCTCAAAATGAAAAAGACAGCCCAACCATGTGGTGGACTGTCACTAGAGCCAGTGCTAACAATTTAGTGCTGGTCCTAAGCACCGGAAAACACCGGCACAAATTAAGCACTGCTAGGTGAGACAAGGCCTCACCACTGCCACACCTATCAAGCAACAGGCATAAAAAACAACAACCCCTCCGGCCACCCCACTTACTAATAAAGGAAGATAAGGATAAAGCACATCCTGTACATACCAAGCCTCTACAGCCACTCCTCAGCTGTAAAAAAAGGGAGGGCAGGAAACATAAGTAACCTGCTCAGCCATTTCCATCAGCTGGCCAAATGAGTCTCTCTGGAAGACATTATGCAGTGTCATCGTACGGAAGGGAACCTCTGTGACCCCTTCCGTTGGGATGTATGTGCTTGTTGGGAACACCCCACACAAAAGCAGCTCTCATAAACAATCGCTGGCCCCCATGAGATTTTGAGCATGGGTAGTGGGCCGTATCTCTTTTGCATAGGGGCGGCACCAAGCAAATAAGGTAAGTCCATTCTGGTAGCAGAATTCGCTGCCCATTTCCTCCTGCAATTTACCGATAGATGAAGGTTTATTTCCTGCTTTCTCACTTGCTACTTTTTTTTTTTTTTTTAAAGTTTTTATTGAACAATAATTCGGTTACAAGCATGGGCCTACAACCACCCGGGCCGGCCGCTAGGTACAGAAGGAAATCTACACATATCAAAGCTACAATCAGTTCCCAGGGCACTGCCCCGCAGTGGCTCCGGATAGTTCTCGAGGAACAGGAGGCTTAAGTCCAACAGTCACAAAGACAAAAAGAAAAACAATAAAAAAACAATAGGCGAGGTATAAGGGCAAACAGTGCAGGTCAGGCTCCCCCCGGGGAACTCCAGTCAGGACAATTGAGCAATCGGCAAAAGGAAGGAGTACCGGGAGGCCGGGGACGGAGGGGGGGTGGGGGGGGTCAAGGGAGATGAACGTCCATATGTAGTTATTCCAAAAGGTGCCAGGAGCCATCAAGGGTCAGGGGGACATGGCGATATCAGTGTCTACCAGGGGGGGCGTACAGATACCTCCGCGATACGCGTTCCATTGCCCCCAAATTCTACCCCATGCCCCCGGCTTGCCACGGGCCACATACACTGTCTTCTCCCTAAACATACACCAGTCCATATTCTCCTTCCATACTGACACGGTGGGCGGCCGTTGAGCGCCCCAAAGTTGCGCTATGTCCCTCTTAGCAATCATGTTCCCTAGGGCCGCCCACCGAGTCTGAGCCGCGCTGTAATCATTGGGCTCCCACACATTCAGGACACAGCGACGCACCTCCGGCAGCAGCACCACCCCAGTGACCTGTCCCATAACCGTATGAACCCGGCGCCAGTAGTCCGCCACCTCGTGGCACTCCCACAGGATATGAAGGAAGGTGGCGCTGAGCCCACAGCCCCGCTTACAGAGCCCGTCGTCGGAAAATCCCATCGAAACCAAGCGAGGACCCGTCACATACACCCGGTGAAGAATTTTGAGCTGTACCAACCGGAGACGAGCTGGAATGGCGACCTCCTTGGGGGACGACAGTGCAGACTGCCAATCCTCGTCGTCCAATTCCACCCCATCCCCAGTCCAAGCCTCCCGAAGGCGCACAAAGAGGTCAGCCCGATGATTAATAAATTTTTTATAAATTAAAGAAATAGTACTATCAGGGACATGTCCGTCAAGTATGCGGTCCTCGAGGGGCGAGGAAACCGGGATCTTGGTCCCCTCCCCGAAGACCGAGAGCAGGGCGTGCCGAACCTGGGCGTAGCGGAAGAACTCCCTGTCCGTTAGCTCGTATTCGGCCTGGAGCACCGCGAAAGTCTTAACCGCACCCTTGTGCCACAGGTCTCCCACTTTGCTGAGACCAATCGTGTCCCACTGGTCAAACCCCTTCGTGGTCCAGAGGCTGCCCAGGCGGTCGGAGTCAAACAAGGGGGTAGCACATGTTAATCGCTCACTCCAGCCCGTGGCCGCAGTGGCAGCCCTCCAGGTCCGCACCGCTATCTTAGTAGGACCCGTCAGGGTCCGGCCAGCCAGACGGGAATAAAGCGCCCTGTTATAGTTCCCGCCGGGAAGCAGGAACTTGTCCATCTCATACGCCGGATTCAAGCCAGGCGCATACGTGGCGTGGTTAATGGCCGATAGCTGCGAGGCCCAATAGTACCTGCGAATGTCAGGAAGCGCGATGCCCCCGTCATACCAGGGGAGAGTGAGCTTAGCAAGAGCAATACGCGCCCGCCCGTCCCACACCAGTCTCCTCTGCAGGCTCTCCACCTCCCGAAAGTAGGCCGCTGGGATAACGTCGAAGGAGTTCTGGAGTGCATAGAGGAACCTGGGAAGGGACATCAGTTTGAACAACGCGGCCCGACCCAGCGGGGACAGGGGCAGCCTGCACCACCGGGCCGTGTCCTCCCGCAATCGCCGAAGTGGACGCAGGAGATTCTGCTCATAGCGAGCCACCGGGTCCAGCGAAACGTATATCCCCAGGTACTTAAAGCCGCTCAGAGATATTTGGATCGGGAGCCGAGGCGGCAGGAGAGGAGGACCACCCGAGATGGGATAGACGCTCACTTGCTACTTTAATGAATAGCAGCCACATAGGAGGGACATTTATTGCAAGCAGTGGGAGTCCCCCCTCACTGACCAGTTGACCTAGAAACCTAGAATAGCCGTAAGATGCCCAGCCCTAAAAGAACAGATATATAGTAATCATGCTAAGATAATACCGTCACTAGCTACTGCTATGAGTTGTTGTTGTTTTTTATCTCCCTTTCTTTTGTTCCTTTCTTTTAAAAAATTATGTAACTTCTGCATTCTAATTGTAATACACATTGCTGCACATATTTGCGCCAGGGTGTGCAAACCTTGGTGCACCACACATACCAAGGTGTAAACCTTGCAAATGGCCTTATGGGCAGATTATGAGAATTGTAAGATGTGCATGTTCTGTGACAATAATGCAGCCCTGTAAAGAAAATAAGTAAAAATAAAATAAAAAATGAATAGCAGCCACAAAAAACTACACTTGCCAGAAAGCCCTGAGTAAAGACCTATAAACAATGCCCCCCATCCCGTTAGTCTATTTTGCTTCTTGATGCTCAGCCACATGATCTCTTTCTTGCTCTTGTTCTACATTTTCATGTTGTGTAGAGTTATGTATTTTGTAAATGGATGCATTATTTATATTAAGTTTGGTGAGTTTGTAATGCTCTGATTACTTACCTGTAATATTCATTATCCAAATTCCTAATTCCTCTTCCCATTACTTACTATGTGAGATATTTGAGGCAAGGCCTCACCACTACCATACCTATCAAGCACACTCTAACTTGAACAGTCATAAAAAGCAAGCAGCCCGCCTCCCCTTACTAGTAAAGAGAGACAAGGATAAAACATAGCCTGTTCTTTCTTTGTGCACTTCTCTACACACTCTTAGCGCAGAGCAAGGCCTGTGCTCTTTCAGATTGTCAGGTTGGGCCTGATTCTTACCACTTTTGTGCTCGCTGTGGCTGCATTTTATTTTCTCTCCGATTGTATGACAGGTTTGTGCTTTCCCTTTTATTTTTTCAAGTGTGCTGGGTCACATTTAATCTTTTCATTCTGCCTGAGGCTGGATTGTTGTGTGGGAGAAGCGCAACTGGCTTACTCTCTGCCTTTCAATTTTAATGTTTTGGTCTCCTATGAGTAAGATCTGCCTCATCAGGCAGTACACGGAGGCTGGGCGCGCCTTCTCTTTGCCCCAAAACTGCTGTCTGGGTTGCAACTAGACCTGAACTTCTAGGGGCAGGGATGGTGTTAGCGCTGGTGGAGCCCAGTGAAACAGTGTTTGTTGGTGCCACTCAATGACCACCTCTGCTATGGGTTCTCTCACTACCACCCTTTAACAGTGCCCCTCAAGTCTCCATAACAACTCTCTCTCAGATGCATTGTAATTGCTTTATAGGGCCACTCACACTAGTGCAGGGTGTCAGAGCAATTTACATCACACACATTACACAAAGACAATTAACCATTCATGTGTGTAGGAAATGTTACATAAGACAGAGGACTACAAGGTGTAAGAGTCACATGTCATTCATACTGGTAGGCAGTATACTTTAAGAGTGCTTGGTATCGAGAATCTCAGAATTTAAAATGTAACACCATTGTTGGGGGTTATATTTAATAATAATGTTAGTAATGGGGGTGTCTAGTTGGCAATTGCTGGCGCTAATGTCCAATTAGGGACCCTTCTTTCTAAGTCAGGGCAAGTGGACTACCCCCTTTAATAACCCCTGCTCAACCCTGTGGTAACGTAGCACGAGCAGTTAGGCCTATCTCAGAGGCAGTGTGTTTAGCATTTATGACCATGCACAATAAGGCAGCAACAACACTACAAAAGGACACAACTCAAGTAGGTATAGAAAAATAGTATCTTTATCTAAAGGTTAACTCAAGACTCTCAAAGCGTTTTAACAAGCTACCACGCACGTAAATCAGAAGGGACTTAAAAATGCAATAACTTATTCACCAGAACGTGGCACTGACTGAGTTCAAGGCCGGGGCCTACGCGACCCGTTGCGCACCAGTTACCTGCTGTTGGAAGGGGACTCAGCATGCAGCTTCTCGAAGAAGCGGAGACGGTGACAGGCGGACCCCCAGCGACCACAAGTCATGGCTGCAGTGGTCCGCAGCGTGCACCCACAATGATTCGGGCACTTGGGGACAGGGGGCTCTTAGCAGCAGCAGCAGCACGTGGCTGCGGCAGCCCGGGCGGGTGATGGCGATACCCTCGTTGTGCAGCTCTGTGGTGGGCTCACAGCGGCAGCAGTTCTCTCTTCGCTGTGGCGGCCCACGAGACGATAGAAACGATCTGCGACAATGGTGAACAAGATGCGGGCACCCAGCGGCGGCAGCTCTCCCTTAGCTGCGACGGCCCACAGGACAAATGACAATGAGGCAAAGTTACAAAAGGTGCGGGCACTCAGCGGCAGCAGCTCTCTCTTAGCTGCGGTGGCCCACAGGACAGTTCATGATGATGCACAGTTGGCACAGGTGCGGTCACTCAGCGGCAGCAGCTCTCTCTTAGCTGCAGCTGCCCACAAGACAATTCACGATGAGGCAAAGTTTGCAAAAGTGCGGGCACTCAGCGGCAGCAGCTCTCTCTTAGCTGCGGCTGCCCACAAGACAATTCACGATGAGGCAAAGTTGGCAAAGGTGCGGGCACTCAGCGGCAGCAGCTCTCTGTTAGCTGTGGCGGCCCACAGGACAAAGGATGATCTCGACCAGGCTGGCACAACGGTGGGCACACAGCGGCTACAACTCTCTCTTAGCTGCAGCGGCCCACACACAGAGTTAACAAGGGCTACCAGTCCGCGCTCCTCACAGTAGAACTAGAGGCTCCAGATTACTCAACAGAGGCCTCACCTGCAAGTAGAATTCCTCACACAGGGATTCCAGCGGCTAACGGGGTGAAGTCTAATGTCCCTGAGACTTCAGCAGGAGGCGCTCTTGATTCAGGCCCTCGGGTAGGTTCTTCAGCAAGCTTAGTGAAAGTTTCAAAGTCCTTTTCTCTGTTCACTCGGACAGAGTTTCATCTTGACATCCAGAAGGAACACACCTGAACAAGGTTCCAGCGCAGCGTTTTATGCCTTTGTTCTTTAAAGTCACAAATCACTCAATCCAGCCAGAACCAGTTTGGTGGGGTCAGGGAGCACTTGGTTTACGAGGCGACATCCTGCCCTTTCAGAATGAGGGGGTCTGCTATCAGACACCCAGTGGGAGGTGGAGCCATCATTCACCTTGCCAGGCATGGCCCTGCTCAGATCAAAGAGTCACCCCTCCCCATGCGCTGAATGCCGATCTCTCTCACCAGCCAGGTCTGACCCAGCTGGCCCTGCTGCTCCAGAACCAAATGGCCAATACACATGCAAGCAAAGCCTACAGGAAAGTTTAGGCAAGAAAATACCGCGTTTCCAGAAGAGGCATTTTCGAACGTGGAATATAGAGAGGGTACTTACTAGAAGGTGTAGCTCAATATCCTGAGCTTAAACATATCAAATTCGAATTTCCTATCAGGTTCCTGGGGTCAGATAGGATTATGAAAGGTAATCCCCATCCTGCCCATTGGGGCCTATGAGAATGGATAACTTCACAATAGTAAACAGTGAAAACTCGCTATTAGAACATGCTACACAGACCTAGGCAATATGGTTATCCCAATTCATACAGTCATCTTTACACAGGGAGGATTCACGCTGTGACACTGATTAGCAATGGCACAGCGTCCAGAGCATCTAAATCCAGCCAACATAAAAGATAGGAAGCGAACCGAGGAAGGGAGACCGACCCCAATGATGCCAGGTCTAACAAATAAGAATTAATTTTTACCGAGATGAACACTTTTTGCAACATTATGATAATGAAAGACTGGGGAAAAAAATCATAATGCTCTAATCTATTCCTTGCAGTTTGCATGCAGCTTGTGATGACAGTTAATAGCTCACTATTCTATGTTGGATTTTTAACTCAAAGCAACAAAATTATCTCTCAACAAAATGATCTCTCTGACTCAAGTAGTAACCCACTGACATATTTACATTACATGCATTTTGTGATCTGCATGGTACACGTTCTTTGCAGCAGGCATATTAACCCATTGTGCTACCTTATAATGAGTCAAAACTTCACCTAGACAAAACTCTGATGTCTCTGCAGGAAGAACATTATTCACTGGAGCTATCTTGATATTTGTATTGTTGCCTGAAAACACTGGAGGCAAGGGACATGGTAGCAGTGCTTTAAAATCCATAATCTACTTGCAAACAGGACACCCCCACCTGAAGACAGCGCCTGGTGCTGTGGAACCAGTCGCACCGCCCTAGAGCTGGCCCGGTCTTGGGGGGGCTAGTACTTCAAGTTGTGAGGATCAAGACGTGCAGAAAACCAGTATTAAACCACACATTTACAAAGCCAGTAAGGCTGACTTTAATGTTCTAACTCATGCAAACTGCATTTGTACATTCCTGCATCTTCATGCTTCAGCATATTGAAGCCAGATCTATTGGCTTTGCCAATGTTTTTCCTGAGTCAATGAGCACTGCATGAGTTCAGATAGCATACATTAAGACTTGTGAGCATACGTTGTCTGTAATGTTGTTGGTCCTAAGCAAGTCCTGTGCCTGGTGTGCATGTCTGACACAGAAAAGAAAGCACGTAAGGCTTACTGGCAAGGTGTCTTTCTTACTACAAGCGACACAAGGTGCATAATAAACAAATGCTTGCAGGAAGATGGGTGTCTGGAATGTATGGCATTACAACGAGAACTATTACAATGCATACCTTTACAACGTGGTCAATACAACGCAGCTTCCATTACAATGCATGACATTATAATGCAAGCCATTACAACGAATATTCCATTACAACGGAAATTACTATTCTAACACCGCCGGGTGCTTACCTCAGGGAAGGTGCTGGTCAGGGAAGGATATGCGTTGTGATGGCATGCGTTGTAATGGCATGCGTTGTAATGGATCCTGCATTGTATTGTCCACGTTGTGAAGGCATTGCGTTGTAATGCCTGAATTGTAATGGATGTTTCCCAGGTGTGGGGGATCTCCCAAGTAGCAGGAGAAAGTGCTCCTACAGATTTTGTGAAGTAGACATGTATGAAACCCATTAACAGTGTGGAGCATTCACTGCCACAAAGAAAATCGTGGGAGGCTTCCACCAGGCTGCCACAAAATGAGAAGAGTTTACTAGGAGCTCAAAGGCAAGGGGTATCCACAGAGCATTATAAGTGGGATACCTGGTCACAGTGTAAAACATGCACATATTGGTACTTATACAGCACAGACCCAATTGGGGAGCATCAGAGCATTGCACATTATAGGAGTCGATGTAAGACCATGTAAGATTGTATACATCATGTGGAGGTTTAGATATTATTTGCAGCATTTATACTAGTATATTACACATTTACATGTTAGGCACAGTGAGATTAAGTGATTTGCCCAAAACTACACAATTTTCAGTCAAGTGCCATGCTGGATTCATACCAATGTCCCCAGATCAACAACTTAGTCACTAGATTAGTCTTTCCGTAGTTGATGTAATGAAACATTCAAATTAAAGTTTAGAGTTCACAATATACTTGAAAATGCTTCATATGTTGGCCTTCATCAATCCTTGTGAGAATTCACATTGCATTAATATTTTACCTTAGGCTTTGGGCCGTGTTCCTCCTTCTATCAAGTGAGAAGATTGAATGCAAATTATTTTGGATGTAGGTAGTCTACATGGACAGCACCGTGACTGCACTGTCTCTTGCTTCAGGTTGTCTATTAGCCTATCATACTAGATTAAAGTAATTTTTAGGTTTCCCCTGCACAGCAATTGTGAAATCACTTAAATGTAGTATATTTTAAAAGAGGCTCTTATTAGTACCAGATCCCGAAGTACTGTGTTCATCCACTTGTGTGTGGAATTGTTTTTGGTTTACTTTCCCTGGCTGCATGCACTGAAACTGTGTCGTTTTGTTTCAACACACATTCTTTTAAATATAATTTCATCGTTTCAGCACGCATTGTGAAAGGTTTTCAGATCTGTATGGTTTCTTCGATTTTATTGGCTCTGTTGGACAACTGCTTTTTGTTTATTTTCCCTGGTAGTATGTTGTCTCTGCATTAGTTGTTGCTAATGAATAAAAACATTCCCGCGCACAACATAAAAGTTAATAAAAAATGTAATGTAGGCGCGCACTAACTTAAAGGGTTGCATGTCTTTTATTAAACTGGACCTATTAAAATGCAGCCATCATTGCATGTTATTTAAGCACAACATTTTGTTGTTTGTCCAACAATCATTGAACGCATTTAACGACGATTACACACATTTGAAGCTTTTGTTGGTTGAACTTTTCCTCTGCTTCACGCATTGACAATGTTTTTGAAAGCTGTATAATTTCATTAATTTTTCATGCACTAACTTGTTCACCACTATTCACCAATTTGTCTGATAATGATGGTGCTTTTCTAAATGTTATTTGCGGTCGTGTACCCAGCTGTTTTCCAATGTCCGGGTCGTTAGTTAAAACTTTCCAGTATATGTTCAATATTCTTTTACTTTTGAAACTCTCCTTGCTATAGGTTAGAATAATTCTGATTGTATCATCTTTTTGACAAATGGGTCAATAGTCACTTCGTGATGAGGAAATCTGAATCTTGGCTACAAAATTTACAAAAGGGATTCAGCAAAGGTAGCAGCTGCAAAGCTTGTAAAATTGGCAAAAACAGGAAGACCTTCACTAATGCACGATGGAAAGTATTCAACATCAAGGAAACAATCACTTGCGAATCTACATATGTAGTGTTTTTAATTGAGTGGCTATGTGGAAAACGATACATAGGCAGCACAATATTCCCTTTAAAAAAACAGATGTTAGAACACTTTAGGGCAACTCAAAACAAGGATACTACATTTGCAGTGGCCAAGCACATGATGACACACAAAGGGAAAACGTGGCAAGACATGACATATTCAGAACTTGCAACGGTTCCAATACATGAGAGGAGAGGCAACAGAACACTGAACCTAAGATGTTTGTAGTCACGACTCATTATCAGTAGGGGTGGGCATCAAAATCCGGTACGCTCTCGGAATTTGCGAAATGTAGGCATTTTCGTGTTCCGTGGAGAACGCGGAGATGTTGAAATTTCCACGTTCCGCCGCGTATTTTTTCATGTTCACATTTTAAAAATGCGTTCTCGTGCCCGCGCTCGACTTACTGGGATCCCTGCGTTCGCCCATAAGTTTTCCGATCTGTTCGCGTGCGCCACGAGATGTTGGTAGCCGGTCGCGCTATCCTGCGAGAGTTTGCGATCGCGAAGACATCATTCGCCGCACCATCGGACACCACGAGATGTCTGCGATCGCGAACACATCATTCACCACCGCGAGAGTGAGCATGAGATCATGAACACGTCATTTGGCGGCTCCATCTGACATCCGGTTGAAGTGTGGTGAAGCTCGCGATCCCGAACACGCAAAATTTTCAATCTGGAGAAGAAGAATATCTCGAGCAGCATAAAACCTTCTGTAAAGGATGATTTGATGTACAAGGAGTCCTTTTAAAAAAAAAAAAATTGGGGGAGAGGGAAGTAATGCCACATAGTCTCCAACTTCCTGTTCCTGTCCAACAGGCTCCTCCCAGTGCTTTGTCCATCTCCTGTTCATTCTGCCTTTGGATTTTGAGCTGGAAGGATCACTCTTTGTGTCTGCTGCATCATTATCATTGGATTTGAGGACTTTTGAATTTTATATTTTACAAGTAAGTTGCTGTTCTTGTTTGTTTGATTGGGGCATTGAATTGTTGTAGGTAGCCAGTAGGCCCAGAGCTAGTCAAGGGTGGGTGCATGATGAAGCAACTGTTCCTTTGTTGTGTGTTGAATTTATTTCAAACATCATTTAGGGCATGGATGGTATTGGATGAATTGCAAAATGTGTATTTTTGGGGTTATTTCTGTTTTTGTGTGTGTGTTAAATAAATGCCTTTGTTGTGTGTGGTGTGTTGTTGTGTACCGTGCTGACCTTGTTTAGCCCTGTGGATTTTCGTTTTTGCATTTTATTGCATTAACGGCAAAGCAGTGTGGTTTAGCATGCATCCTTTGCCTGGCTATTACAGGCCTTTTGTCAGTACAGTGTTTTCCAGGCCTCCTTCTTGTTGCTTGTGATTTTGTAAGAGTGTCCATGTGGCTGGTGGCCATTTCTGGTGGGAGTTATTAGTGTGCTGCTTTTGCCATATAGGCCTGAATGTTATTCCTTTGTGGCCTAGGCTTCTCGTTGTTGTGGGCCTGGCCATGAGGCTGGTGGCCATTTTGAAGCCAGGCCGTGTGCTTTTTGCAATAGGCCTGCATTGTCTGTCTTCAGTTTCTTGTAGTTGCGTGGGCCTGGCCATGTGGCTGGTGGTCATTTTGAAGGCCGGTAGTGTGCTTTTGCCATAGGCCTGCAAGCTTGTGGCCTAGTCTGCCAACAGGCCTTTCATCCAGTAGGCTCAGAGATAGTCACAAGTGCATGAAACAACTGTTTCTGTGTGTTCTGTTGAATTTAAACATCTTTTAGGGCATGAGTGGCATTGGATTGAATTGCAAAATGTGTACTTTTGGGGGTATTTCTGTTCTTTTTGGGTGTGTGTTAAATAAATGCCTGTGTGGTGTGTTGTGTACCTTGCAGACCTTGTTTAGCCCTGTGGATTTTCGTTTTTGCATTTTATTGCATTAAAGGCAAAGCAGTGTGGTTTAGCATGCATTCTTTGCCTGGCTATTATAGGCCTTTTGTCAGTATATTGTTTTCCAGGCCTCCTGCTTGTTGCTTGTGATTTTTTTAGAGTGTTCATGTGGCTGGTGGCCATTTCTGGTGGGAGTTATTAGTGTGCTGCTTTTGCCATATAGGTCTGGATGTTATTCCTTTGTGGTCTAGGCTTCTTGTTGTTGTGGGCCTTGCCATGAGGCTGGCGGCCATTTTGAAGCCAGGCTGTGTGCTTTTTGCAATAGGCCTGCATTGTCTGTCTTCAGTTTCTTGTAGTTGTCTGGGCCTGGCCATGTGGCTGGTGGCCATTTTGAAGGCCGGTAGTGTGCGTTTGCCATAGGCCTGCAATCTTGTGGCCTAGTCTGCCAACAGGCCTTTCATCCAGCAGGCTCAGAGATAGTCACAGGTGCATGAAACAACTGTCTCTGTGTGTTCTGTTGAATTTAAACATCATTTAGGGCACGGATGGTTTTGGATTGAATTGCAAAATGTGTATTTTTGGGGGTATTTCTGTTCTTTTTGGGTGTGTGTTAAATAAATGTCTGTGTGGTGTGTTGTGTACCTTGCAGACCTTGTTTAGCCCTGTGGATTTTCGTTTTTGCATTTTATTCCATTAAAGGCAAAGCAGCGTGGTTTAGCATGCATACTTTGCCTGGCTATTATAGACCTTTTGTCAGTACATTGTTTTCCAGGCCTCTGTTGCTTGTGACTTTTTGTGAGTGTCCATGTGGCTGGTGGCCATTTCTGGTGGAAGTTATATAAGTGTGCTGCTTTTGCCATATAGAGTTAAGCACACAGGGGTAACCCTATAACCCAAGGAACCTGGGCCTCGTAAATATATATGAACAATGGTTCCGTAGGGGAAAAATATTATTTACAATTAAGACAAATCAATTAAACATGAACACAGCAATCGATGATCTAGCAAGCAATTAATCTTAAAGAATGAATAATATTTCAAAAAACGTAACAATTTATTTTTTAGTATTTCATCTGAATTTTAAATCATTCATCAACTCCTTTAGATATGTACAAAAATGAAAACGGGCTGTATATACAATAATATTTACAAAACAACGACGCAGTGACAAAGTGAATAGGGTGACTCTGTGTGATAGTGAGGAAGTGAATATTTACAATGTTATGTGCGTGATTATCAATAAAATACAAAGGAAGTTTTTTACACAAAAAGTCCTCAGCTGAATTATGGATAGGTAATGACCCTTGTATGGCACAAGTCCTGATTTATCTGTATATACAAGGAATTCCAGTTAGTGCAGGACTGTGGAACCGTCAACGTTTCGACCCTATATCGACCAGTTGTTCTATACAGTCATATCGGGTCTTCTTCAGGACACGGGGGGTGTATAACAGCCTGCATAAAATAGATATAGATCAATATCTCTGCTGTGTTAAAAGTAAAAAACAGGGAAGGTATAAGTTTCCCATAAACTCACCCAATTATAGGTGATAGGACCGATGTCCAAGAGTATGACGTGATTGCTGCTCAGTGCCAGTCAGAGGAGAATACCTATTGACATATGTGCACATTAGTAAGCAAATATTGGATGCGAGTCTTAATTAAACAGCATAGGGAACGTGTAAAGATAATAATTTTTACCAGTGTCGTAGAAGGTCTAGATTCTTCTTCGTCTATTTATTTACTCTTTTTCTTCTTTTGTCATTCAGATTAGCGTGCCCGCTGTGAGTCACTGCAGACATGAACGCAGATAAGGGTATTCAGAATAATAACCATAAAGCCCAAATTGGGTAACATTAAAGCTTAGTGGTCCATGTGATGGCTCACCTGACTTCAGGATAAATATTTTGTACTGCCGGAGACACGGTCATCAGGATACCACTTCGACTAGAAGAAACCATAAATCAACCCTCATTAAATACTACTAGACTAGTATGGTCTGTAAACATTTCAAGACTTCTAAACTATTGGCTCGTAGTATGCTCTGGTTCATTCAAAAAGCGATCCTATCGGAGCGAGAATGAGTCATAAATGAGCCCTCATAAAAGCAAGTGTGGTCTGTAGGTATTTCAAAGAATGTCATGATTTCCCTCATTAACACTACAACATGCGACCCAATTAAGGGAGATTATTGTAGTGGCGGCGAATCAACACAAGAGTAGCAGACAGTGTATAATTGACCTTCAAAAACATTTACTATTACCCAAAGACACTAATCAGTTGTCTTATAGACAATAGTTACTTCGCGCACCACGAGCGTCACGCAAGACATCATCAAATAAACTAATCAGCTGTCATTAAAAATCGTTACTTCACGCGCTACGAGCGTCAAGCAAGACATTATGGAGTTTTCTCCTACCTGATGTATTTAGTGTATTCTCCTGGTCTCGGGGAGTCCGTCCGAAGCACGCCACCAGCCCGACTGCGGAGCGTGCAGCAGCTAAATAGTAGCTGCTCATAGATATCGAAACGGGACTGGTGTGGGTGTTTTCTATAAAGACGAACAACCCATTTTGGTTTATTAAATCTGGGATTGCCGAATTGCTTAAGATGTTAGTTTTGATAACATATTTAAGCAGGTGATACAATTGCTCAACCTCACAGTTCTACCTAGAACACCGTCGGGTAAAAGCATGATTAGGCAAAATGAAACAAATTGCTCGAACTAGCAAATCTAGCAAATCTGAACAGACCTGGCCGAATTGCTTACGATGTTAGTTTTAATAATGTATTTAGGCGGGTGGTACAATTCCTTAACCTCACAGTTCTACCTAGCACACCGACGGGCAAAAGCATGATACGCTTAGGCAGAATGAGACAAAATGCTCGAACTCGCAAATCTGAACAGACCTTGACCTACGGGCATTTCATTGCCATGTAGGTGAGTTCATCAAAGTTAAAAACAAAAACACATCATGTTTTGAATGCTTAAGAACAATAAATCGATTAAACAACCAATCCAATTATAGTTTTTTTAAGAAAAAGGTTGCAATGCTCTGTGATCAAAGACAGTTGTTCCAAATGGTGTCAGAAGTCGTAGATATATTTTTAACCTCAGCCATTTTTTGTGGACCAGTGTGAGCAAAGTATATATATATATATAATAGCATTTGGTGGCATTACGATGATTGTTACGTACAGTGCGTTTCATGTAGCATGCAAGTGATATAGAAAGGCTGTCATTGTATATGCGTTTTTCACAACATTTCATCGCACCTTGGTGACAGGACAACAGAAGGTAGTCATGGCATGCACCTTTGGAGTAATGTCAAAGATCTAGCATGCTGATCGAAGAAAGCATGTCTATAAGATGGTTTAGACCTTACTGTGTACAGTGTGTTTCATACAGAGTAACCATAATGTGCAGATGATGTCATTACATGTGCATTTCAACAGTTGTTCATCGAATCTTTACAGTGATCATGCCCTGAGACTGTGGATTATTATCAAAGTTCCAAAAAGCTTATCGCAGACAGGTGAAGTGGTAATTTATAATTACCTAAAGCATAACATTCCCAGTTGTTTGTTAGTCTCCTCATTTTCGTTGAGCCCTGTCTTTACAGAATCTAGGGAGTGGATCCATCTACACTCCTTATAATTGAGCATGGAATGAATATTACCGCCTCTCGGGTGCAGCCGCACCCTCTCAATTACTGTCCATCTCATACTGTCTGGTGGATGGTTGAAGCTCAAGAAATGGTCAACTAGAGGTGCCCCTTGCGTTCTGCATTTGATCCTGCTCATATGTTGCAGAATTCTACACTTGATTTTTTGTGTAGTTTGCCCTACATATACTTTATCGCATGGGCAATAAATTGCATAAATAACGTTGTTACTGTTGCAATTAGTAAATGTAGGTCGTGTGAAGTTCTTTGTACCATACACGAATACCATACCCTCTATCGATGAATCACAAGCTTTACAGTTGCCACATTTTTTATGGCCCAAGATCGGTGGCAATGATAGTTGCGATCGTAAGTCTGGTTTAGGGGGACCATGAAGGTAGGCACTGACCACTGTATCTTTTATACTCTTGCCACGTTTAAAGGCAAATAGTGGTAATTCCGTAGTTCCAATTTCTGTGGCTACCAGATTCCAATACTTAGCAATAGTTTTTTTGATGGATTGGCTGTCTGGGTTGAAGGTGGTGACACAGACTATTCTATCACTCGTCTTTTCACTTTTTTTAGTCTCTAGTAGAGTCTCTCGTGGGCAGTACCAGGCTCTCTTTTTAGCCCGTTTCAGGAGGGTGTTAGGGTAACCTCTATCTCTTAGCCTTTTTGTGAGAACAGTTGCTTCCGCAAAGTAATCTGTTCTCTGTGTGCAGTTGCGACGCAGTCTAAGAAACTGCCCATAGGGCAGATTATCTCGAAGACTGCGGGGATGGTTCGAATTATAGCTAAGAAGAGCGTTTCTCTCAATTGGTTTTCTGTACAATCCAGTATAGAGTACCCCCTCTGCCGTTTTCACATTGAGGTCTAAGAAGCTTATAGTTTCACTGTTTTCGCTCATTGTAAATTTTATGTCGTTGGATCTTCCATTTAACCAGTCAAAAAACGACTTGAGGGTCGTAGTTGAACCGGTCCAGATCATAAAGACATCATCAATATATCTTTTCCATATATTGATGCTGTCTCTATATGGATTACTTTCATCATAGAGAAAGGTCCACTCAAAATGGTTCATGTAAAGGTTTGCCAGGGACGGCGCATAGCTCGCGCCCATAGCAACGCCCTTGCATTGGAAAAAGTATTGATTTTGAAACACAAAGTAGTTTTTTGTCATTGCGATATCCAACATGGCTATTAAAAAATCGGTAGGGATTCTATGGGGGGCGGGTCTTGTATTAAGTACTTCTTGTACTACAGCCAATGCCTCTTGTTGTGGTATGCTCGTGTACAAGGAAGAAACGTCTAAGGTTACTAAGAGTTGTTTCTCCTTATCAAATGGATGGTCCTCTATGAACTGGATCATTTGAGTTGAATCCCGAACATAGGATTTAGTGGCAATCACAAATGGCTGTAGAAAGTAATCAATGTATTGATTTAAAGGTTCCAGTATGGAGCCACAACCCGATACGATTGGGCGTCCTGGTGGTTTATCAAGGTTCTTATGGACTTTCGGCAGAGTATAAATTGTTGGAATTCTGGGGTTAGTTTGAGTGAGAAATTTAGACTCTGGGATACTCAGGAAACCTGAATCAAGTGCTTGTGTTAGTAAGGAGTCAATCAGAATTTTTATTTCGGGTGTAGGATCCTTTGTGATTGGTTGATAGCTATCACGGTCATTAAGTTGTCTTTGGATCTCATCTATGTAATCACTCCGATTTTGTATTATAATTGAACCCCCTTTATCAGCAGCTTTGATAATTATTTGGTCGTTGTTCTTTAAGGACTGTAGGGCCAATTTTTCTCTCAATGAGATGTTATAGGGGACAAATCTAGGTTTGTCCAATGTGGACAAAACTTCATGTGTAACAATTTGTTCAAAAGCTACAATTTTTTGGCTCATAGTCTGTATACCAGGTGTAAAAACAGAATTAGGTTTGAAAGGTGTTGCTGCAATAGATCGAACACAAGGTTCTCTTTGTGCATAAAAATACTTTAGTCTGACCTTTCTGAAAAACTGCATCAATTCAAGTTTTACCATAAAGGGATCTGTTCTCTGAGTGGGCACAAAAGATAGCCCTTTTGATAGAATGTTATTTTCTTCTTGCGATAAAGTATAGTTAGAGAGATTAATGATAGGATTGCTCTCGTTTACAGCCACCTGTTCAATTTGGATGTTATTGGGAGTGAGGGCATCTCTAGTGTCAACCTCTCTAGAGGGAACATTTGTCAGTAGTAAGGTCACATTTGAATTCTCAGTAATTAAGGTGTCAGACGTTGTATTAGGGGGAGTCGACGTTACCATCGGTATGTCTGGCGTCTTGTTGAAATTTCCCCATGATTCACCTGGTCGTAGAATCTCACTTGTTGGTTGCCTCGTTGGGGTGGGGGATTCTGATTTCCCCTTTGGGTGTGGACCTGTTGGTTCCCACCCCTGCCGCGATACCAACCTCTCTGTCTCTGAAAACCTCTCCCTCTGTTGGAACTCCATGGCGCGTCCCCTAAAAAAGACTGTTGTTGAGGGCCTTGTGGTCTTGATGCTGTGCTTGTCGAAGCTTGCTCACTTTCTCCTTCGGAATTACTCCCAAAGGAGGAATTCGACAAGGTGGTAAACCTTCGTGGACTCTGTCTGCTGCGGTTCGTGTAAAAGCCTTGATTATCCTGCTGGTAATAATCGTCTGAGATAGAAGGATATGTTATCTTTTTGTCATAATTCTGTATATCCTTCTGTAATTTGTCTGACTTTCTTTGTAGTGTGAAGGTATGGAATTCGGCAAGTGTTTTCTCTGCCTTTTCCAATGCTTCTTTAGCGTTTGTTAGAGTATTGTCTCCCACTATTTCTCTTTTAAGATCATTGATTTCTTGGATAAGTTTTTTCGAATATTCCAAAGCCGTTTCAACTCCAAGTACCATCCAGTATCTTGAACAGTTATTTGAAATAAAACTAAAACCTTCTCTAAATTTAGGAATATCAATGAAAATAGCGGGTTCGTTTCGGACTTGAAGACCCTTGGGAATAATATTGGCCTGTAAGTATTTAGTCAGAAAATGTCCATGTAGTCTAGTTCGTACTAGCTTCTTTTCTAGACGTTCTAATTTTGTCAATTTATCATTTAGTGTAGTATTGATGGCTGATAACTCTACTCCAAAAGAATTTGATACTCCTTGTTCAGCTATTAGTTTCGCTATATATTCTTCAGTATAAGAAAGAGTATCTGACATATTTTGTTTCTAAATGAATTTGCAGAAAAAACCCTCGCAAGCCAGCGCTTGCACAGGACAAGAGTTAAGCACACAGGGGTAACCCTATAACCCAAGGAACCTGGGCCTCGTAAATATATATGAACAATGGTTCCGTAGGGGAAAAATATTATTTACAATTAAGACAAATCAATTAAACATGAACACAGCAATCGATGATCTAGCAAGCAATTAATCTTAAAGAATGAATAATATTTCAAAAAACGTAACAATTTATTTTTTAGTATTTCATCTGAATTTTAAATCATTCATCAACTCCTTTAGATATGTACAAAAATGAAAGCGGGCTGTATATACAATAATATTTACAAAACAACGACGCAGTGACAAAGTGAATAGGGTGACTCTGTGTGATGGTGAGGAAGTGAATATTTACAATGTTATGTGCGTGATTATCAATAAAATACAAAGGAAGTTTTTTACACAAAAAGTCCTCAGCTGAATTATGGATAGGTAATGACCCTTTTGCCATATAGGCCTGCATGGTTTTCCTCTTGGCTTACTGTTTCCATCCATCCCCTTTGCCAGCAGCAGCTCCCTGAATGATGTGATGAGATGAGCAAATAGTTTAATGCCAAACAGGATCCACTTCCATTACATTTGTATTTTTGTTGTTGTTGTTCTTCTTCTTTCCTATCCTTCCTGAGAGTGTACACAGTATACCATGAAAGTCCTTTTTGACAAAGTCTCACAAATGGCTACACTAAGTTATATCTTTTCTTTGTTTGTTTGTACTAGTAGTAGTCAGTCAGTCAGTCAGTCAAAATACTTTATTTCGATAAATAAATATCATAAAAAGACATAGGAACAATACAATACAATTTCAAACAATCATCAATTCATAATTAATAAAAGAAACTTAATTATTAAAATGTTTAAGAAGAGGTCAGTTAGATAAAACTCACATCACTTACATATTATATTTATATATATTAATTTCAATAAGTGACCATTTCATATGAACAATGTTAAAAGATTCACCATTATAAAACCATATTAGTTGGATTATTGGACAGCTTCCTTTTCTTAAGCCTAACGGCCCCCACTAAAAAACTAGCAACATAAAACATAATCCTGGGGGTCTGCAATAACTGTAAATACAGGAGTGCTGGCTTAACCTGTATAAACCCTGCCTCCTTTAAAATCGGGAACAAATATTTCTTTCTTAAAGCTGTGTAGTGATCACAGAACATCAAAAAGTGCAGTGTGTTCTGGGTCGAGAAGTTGTCACAATTACACGGCATTGCATTTTCGGGAGTACACCAAGTTGGGAAGTGTCCAAGGGTTAGATGGATCAAATTAAACCGAAAACGGGTTAAGAGAAAACGATGGAAAGGTTGGTTTACAGTAGTTAAGTATGATTCAGGGCCTACATAAGTGCTCAGGATAATACTAAGCCGAACCGATGGTTTCTCTAGTTCTACTTTTTCCCTTTCTAGACTAAGCAATTCTCCCATATTACCTTTAATCAGACCAATGTCTTTAGCAGTTATCGATTCCGGGGAAGAAAAGAGATCTGATCTCCCTAACTTAGCAAGACAGTTTTTAATGTAAACAAGCCACGGTATTTTGTTTACTCTCTCCAGCTGCAGGCAGTCTTTTAAAATAATATGGTTAAGGGGGATTTCTTGATTCAACCAGGTCTTTAACCAAGCCAGGTCTTGCTTCCCACAGGTAAATATTTTTAAAAACTTGTTATTTTTACCCTTGCCCATTATCATAATTTGAGACTTTTTAACATTAATCTTTAGGTCCAAAGAACCCATAAAGTCCTCAAAAGCATCCAATAGTCGTTGGAGACCAACACCAGTACGTGAGAGCAAGACGGCATAATCCGCGTATAAAAGAACTGGAATTCCAAGTTCTCCTATACGTGGAATGTCAAGGGTTGCAGCTTTTAGGGTAGGTTCCAGGGCATTTATATAGACACTGAATAGGAGGGGTGCCAAAATGCACCCCTGCCTAACTCCCCTTTCTGACTTAAAGTGACTCGTGCAACGCCCCTCCGTGGTAACTCTAACCGAGGCTATTAGATCGGTATGTAAGTCTGCTAAAAGACTAACTAGGGCCCTATCCAGTCCAATATCAAGCAAAATTTTCCATAGCTTGGAACGATTTACAAGGTCAAAAGCAGACGAGAGGTCCATGAACCCCAGGTACATGGACCCCTCTTTGGCCCTCGTATATTTTTCCACTAATAAGTGTACTGGTAGTAATTGAACCACAACATCAAATGCAACATTTAACTGATGTTCTTCTCATGGCTTCTTTGCTTTTAGGTGCACAAAAAGACAAAGGAGGAGGTATCATCATCACCCGTTGTACTGCCAGACAGAAGTCCTGCTGCGCACCACGTCACGTCCACGTGTGACCACAGACATCTCTGCAACTTGTGCACCTGCATCCTGCTGACATCTGAAGAAGATGGGCCCAAAGAAAGGTAACAGGTCCTCCAGTACCAAGAAAGTTGTCAGTAAGAAGAAGGAACAGAAAAAGGAAGTGGCACTTACCAAGACTGGTGTGCCGCCCCAGATGTGTTTTGGGAAACAAAAAATTACGCCTGCAGCAGCGCTGTCCGGGGACCAAGCTGGGAGCAGCACCTCTGCATCAGCGGGCCAGCCCCACCAACCTAGGCCCAAGCTCATGAGTGTCGCAGAGGTAACCAGTCTCCTAACGAGCAGCGATGTTCAAATGTCATTAGCGCAAAGTAGTACACTATCAACGCAGGCAGAAACTCAGCAGATAAATGGGCAGCAGCAGGTGCCACAGCCCACAATAGTAGTTGTTCCTCCTGAAGTAGGGGCATTTCAGGAAATCAAGCTTCCTGCAGACAAAGAGGAGCAAGCCACTGTTTCAGAAGATCCATTGTCTTCCAGACCCCTATCAAGGAAAAGGAGGGTTAGTCCATCATCTTCTGTTTCAAGCCCCGCTTCTGATGATCTTGATGCCACTTGGAAGCCACCTGCTCAGTCTGAGGGTGATGCACGCCAAAAGACAAGGCCAGTGAAAAGTAAGGTTCCAGAAAGCCTTAGAGTTATGGAGGTAGATGTACAAGAGGGGGATGATGATGATGAACCATTTATCACAAATATCACTCCCGGCCCGAGGAGATGGAGACCAACATTATTACCTCATCCAAAATTGCTGCAAGGGATGTAGCACGGATACCTCTAACACAGGTAACAACAACATGACTTCCAGCTTCCATATTTGCAAAGGCCCGGCAGGGACCTACATTCAGCTCAACCACCACCTCAGTAGGTAGTGGTAGTGTAACTGCACAGAGTCAAATTCCAGGCCCACCCTCCAGTTCATCTGGTATTGAAAGTGGAACATCTAGCAGTGCCAGAAAGTTCTCCTCCCCAGTTTGGGACTTCTTTTCGGTTAGCAGTAAGGAGGAGAACATTGCTATATGCTCAATTTGTTGACAGGCTGTTAGGCGGGGTAAGCTTGGTACAAACTATGGAATCGGAGGCCAAACAAGTCATCTCAGAATACACCACAGTATCCAGTGGGAGGCTCACCTACTTCGCTTAGAAAAAAGTAAAACTGAACCCATTGCTGTTGTTGGGGATGAAGAATTAGGGGAATATGTGATGGCGGTGGAAGGTGAGCAAGAGGGAGACATTTCTAGCCCTGTCCCGAGCAGTGTAGTGGTACCGCCCACATCCTCAGCAAAATCTCAGTGGCACCGCAGTAAGAGTCAGACTCAGACTCAGCCTGAGACACCAAGGCAACTGAGTACTGCAGTGAAAAAAGTGCGTCGTTGAGCCTAACTCGGTTCAGAAAAATAGATGCACCACAAAGGAAAAAAATCCAGCCTACCATTCTCAGGATGTTTAGGTCGGAGAGGCAGTACGAACGCAACCACCCGTTGACACTGTTGTACAATGCAAAGCTGGCTAAAAATTTTAGGGCTGGACCTTCTCCCTTTTTCATTTGTGGAAGGGGTGCATTTCATTTGCTCTAAATGGAAGGTTCTCAGCCGGTCCTATTACACCAGAGTTGCTGTTCCAGCACTACATCATGATGTGCTGGAATTGGTTGGACAAGCTTTGCAGCAGAGTGCTGTTCACAATATCCACCTGACAACAGACATGTGGACCAGTTGCCAAGCCACTAATTACATTTGCATCACTGCACACTGGGTCACTTTTGTGGGGGTTAGAGATAAGCTGTCTGAAGTAAGTGCTGTTGACACAGCTGAGATTTTTAATGCTACTTGGAAACATGCAACTGTAGCCATGTTCGCATGGAGAAATCTCATACTGCTGTAAACATTTTGGAAGAGTTTCACAGCAAGTTCTTTGAATGGCTGCGCCCAAGTACTTAAGGCCATGCAGCTTGGTTCCTATTTCAGGGTCCCGTGTTTGTCGCACTGCATTAACATTATAGTTCAAGACTTTCTGAAAAAAGAAACCATAGTCAGCAACTTTCTGACCACCTGCCGAATAATATGCACCCCTTTCAGCCATTCTTTTAAAGCTCGGAAGCAGCTGAGGATCATTCAACGTGACTATAGAATGCCAATCAAAACACTCATCCAGGAGGTGGCAACACGTTGGAACTTAACTTATTACATGCTTGACCGTCTGTTTGAACAATACAGATCAATCATTGAATAAGTCATGCGAAGAGGGGATGCTACTGTGAAAGGCGTGACCCTTCTGATGGACCAATGGTGCCTAATTAAATGCCTGACTGAGATGCTTCTTCCTTTCGAGGTCTTCACACCTGAAGTCAGCAAGGGCCAAGCTATCCCATTGTTGCAAATGCTAGAGCAACAGCGAAGGAGGTGTCTGAAGTGTACAAAGGTGTAGATGAAAAAAAAGAACCAAATGAGTTGGTGGAGAGCTTATCCCGTTGCTTAGCTGACAATACAAGGATGCAAAATAAAATTTTATCACAAGAAGATTACATTTGTGCCACAATTCTGGATCCACGTTCCAAATCAGCACTGAAAAGTAAGACATTAATTCCTTTTTCTGAAGTGGATGTTGCCCGGTACAAAACTGGGGTAGCTGAGACAGCCAGTAGTTTGAAAATGAAAGGCTGGTAATTAAAAGCCTGCTCCATACACCCACAACCATAACAAGTACTGCAGCAGTGCATCCGGCGTCAAGTTCATTTTCAGAGGGCAGTGCCTTTGGCTCAGAATACTCATCAACACTATCGACAACAGCAAGAACCGGATCATCAGCCCCAGTAAAATCATTAAAGCACTTGGACTTGCTAGGTCCAGTGCTGATGCAAAGACAAAATAGACCAAACAAAGTGTAGCACCCCTGAACATTGAGCGGATGGTCCAGGCCTATCTGGATGACCCCACAGAGGTGTACATTGATCAAAACCCATTGTGGTATTGGTATGGGAAAAGTAGCCAATGACCACTGCTCAGCAGGTTGGCGATAAACTATCTGGATTGCCCTGTCACACGTGTCTCTTCTGAACCTGTTTTCAGTGCTGCTGGTTCCATTGTAACAGTGCGAAGGACCAGTCTCTTGCCCAAAATCGTGGAGAGGTTAACCATGATCAAAAGGAATCAGCACTTTATACCACTGAATTACACAATACATGAATCAACACAGGAAGATGAGGACATCGGCTCAGGTGATGAAAGTAGCGTGTTAGATGATGATTACCTACTTCTGGTTGAACCCCCAAAGTTTGAAGACGAGCTATACTTCCCTGATAACTAGACTTCCACTTCTTACTGTATTCCTCCCTTATTTACTTTTATTTGTGTGTCTGTCTTTCTGGTTAGAAACTTCGAATCACAACAAATCCATCACCACCGTCTTCTAGTCTTTTATTGCCATATATGAGTTTCAGCTTTCTGCATTTCAGTCCACTCCTCTGAGTCCTGCTCCTCCATCCTCCTGAATCGCCCTAAATCTATTGCCCTCAAGCCAGATGATTAGCATAATAGAAGAAAATCTTGCCTAGTTGAGTCCCTCCAAAAGAAGTGGAACATGATGATGACTACTATAGCTATCCTCTTTTCTGAGCCGAGAGAGACTGCCCATTAACTGAAGATGAGAAGGAACAGGTATGAATGATGACATGCATTGGACGCTGACTGAGTGATTTGTGTTGTTGTTGTTTGTAGTGCATGAAGTTATTCATTGTGCACTATTATCTAAAAGTAACTCAAGGCAATGTTTGCTTCTCTTCTCGTTTTTTAATAACAAATTTGTACTTCGACTGCAGGCCAATCTATTGCATTTTGAATATGGAAAGGGGACTCAATCTGTGCAATGCACACTGAGTTGGACAACACCATGATGATGACCACAGCGACATAATATCTTCGCAGCCACGCAGTCACTCAGTAGGACCCAAGATGATTGAGGGAATAACTCAGGGTGTTTCATGAGTGACATAAAAGGTAAACAAGTCAACAACAACCACTGCAGACCTACCTGTCTGTGTAGTGGTGGAGTCGAGAGTGGTGGTATGACTAAGAGCAGTGCATTGATTTAGTCACATAATTTGTAAAATGCTATGTTGCTGTATATTATGTGCTTTGTCTGTCTCTGTCCCAAATAAATGTACACTACATGGACGATGGGTCACGGCGGGTGCCGTGGGCCGTGGGCCTGCTCTGTCCTGTTGTTGTTGGAGATTAATGCTGGAAACAGACTAGAGTAGACATGATGTATCCATGCCACCTCTGAAAGTGTTCTTGTTGCAGTCCACCGTAATTTATGCATTTTTTTTCAACTTGATCTTTCAATATGCCTTTTGTTTTTCCATCTACAATTACAGGCCGGCCCTTACCCTGTGCTATACTGGGAAAAACAACTCACACTTACCTTACCAATAAATCTACATCAGCCAGGCAGGCAGTGGCGTCACCCAAGGTTGATGGCCGAAGTGTCCATGGAAGAGAGGACCAAGAGGAATGCCGAGATGCAACTCCCCATTTTGACCAGGATAACATACAGTAACAGTATCAACTTTCATCATCTTTTAAATATTTTAATTCATTTTTTGTCTTCAATCATTACTACTGTGTGTTGTTGTTATTAGTATGCTTGCTCTCTGCTTACAATTCAATTCATCCCTACAGCTATTTTTGAAATTCCTTTGCTATCTTTAATAGTATGCACTGGCCGGTATAACAGAACAGAAACCGAATGTAATTTGGGTCTCTGAGGGCAGACAGGCAAGGCAAATTGCATAATATACTGCTGCCCTGTACTGTCTAGTAGTAGTTAGTAAGTACTTCATTAACCATCAAGTGATCATCATCATGCATGCATTTCCTTTTTCTCCCTTAACAGATTTATGGATGTGGTCATCTGCCAAGATTGTTTTTTCATTTGTTGTTGTCCATGCGTACTGTTTTTCTTTGTCAAACCTTTCCCCAAACCCCCCTTCCCAACCATTCATCAAACCCTAACCCTCTTCCCCCGGGCTGTGGGACTTAATGAGGTGTGACTAAATGAAATGGACACCAATAATTTATCACACGATTACTTGGGTGGATGTGGCAAAAGCAACACTAATTCAATTTCAAGGCAGGGCGAGGATCTTCTTCTGCTTGCCCACCCATGAGCAGTATATTTGCGAGGAAATTTTTTTACCAAAGGAACCTAATCCATCAGCATTAATTGCCGGCATCGAGAGGATTTGCTGTCATCCTCCTACACAGCACTAACGGTTACGCTTGCGTCGAGTGTACTATAGGCCTAATAGAGTGACTCGACAAAACTAGAAATTGTAACTCTATGTAGGTCTCCAACCTTTTCGGTATTGAGAGCTACTTCAGCTCAAGGAAAGTCCTGTTGAGCTACTAGCAAATGTTATCACTGTAATATATTGACAGCACATGTAAACATTACACTATGACCACCCTAAGCAGGATTATTATAGTGCCACCCAAGTATTCCAGGTGATAGTACCAGAAGAAATGCTAGGGAAACAATTATCAAAATTAAATGCACCCACCTGACTGATAAAGTAACATTCAAATCTTCACATGCATTGTGACACAAAGGACATAACCACAGCAATAAGTCTCTTCAATTCAGCTTGACATATCTTTCAAGTATCAGCTTTAAATGTGTTTTGGAAATGCAACCTTTTGTCTTCATCAGCATATCAATTTCTGAAAATATACAGATTTTCCTATCACCACTTTCCATTTTTGGCAAACAAACTAAATTTTCCTGAAGAAAACCCTTGTTTTTTTTCATTTTTAGGAAATACATAGTCCGCAAACATCAGCTAGTCATTTTAATTGAGCACTCACCTGTACAAATGCCTCATATGGACAGACTGCTTCAAATGCTCAGGAATTACAGTCATAATCCATGGCACCATAGCACCGAGGACGACTGTATAATGCCAATAATGCCCACCAGTATAAATTGTGCCAAGTCTGGACACCATAAGGACCAGGATGACCACCATATTATTAGTCATGGTCCTTATTATGCAAGGGGCAGCCACAATTATATCAGGGACACCTAAATATAGTGCAGTCATGCTCTTAATATGTCACTGATGGCTGCCAGTGTACCATAACTAGACCACGAATACCCAAAATAGTAAAGGATGGCCATAATTATGTCATTGGCACTATTATGCCATGAACTGACACAATAGTGTCACAGACAAAACCCATATGATGGGGGCTAGCATACCCATTTGGTAGTTCTTGACACCAGGTGTAGTTTACAGGAATCTACAATGTTTATAATGGACACAAACATAGATGAATGCAGATGAGGCTCTTTATTTTCTCTGCTCAGGATCATAGCTTTCCTCAGCCCTTGGCTGCTCATGCACCCAACTGAAACATTTTCACTCTGACTCCTGCAGTCCCACACTTTAGCAGGTCTGCCCTGATTACTGCTCAGGCTACCACCGCCACTCTTCATTTGTGGCCCACTGTTCACACACATGGTGAAATTGATAAACCAGGGGACTACCACATGGCTAATCACCTTGTGACTTAGTCTGAGACTGGATAAAGGTGACCATGTGGCAGACTCAATAGACTGACACAGTGCGTGTTGGATTGTGAATATTAGTCCCTGCCATAGGCTGGTTGGCTAAAGATCTTCAGATGAGAAGTGCTGCCTTTTTTAATATGCTTAGAGTCTCTGCATAGACTCTCTGAATGAGATGCTGGGATTGACTTCACCTCTGAGAGCTACTTTGAGGGTACTGACGAGCTACCAGTAGCTCCCGAGCTACTCGTTGGAGACCCCTGTTATCCCAGCCAACATTATATTTTATTGGATTTTTGTATATATAATTGTTTGGCAGTTCTGTACTGTACTTCGTTCTACTACTCCTCCAACAGTCTCTCTCAGGCGACTGACTGTCTCATTTTCTTTTTGTGCACATGCTACTGCCAGTGTCTACTACTACTACCACCACAACCATGGCATGTTGGGAAAGAAAACCATCATCACCATGCAGCCATCAAGCACAGGTAAGAGAAGAAGTTTGGGGGAGGCATAATTAATAATGGATTTTTTTTCATTAATTCAATTTCACACACCCCTTTGATGAGTCCAGTTGCAGAATGCATAGTCTAGGAGGAGAGACTGACAGTACTAGTAGGACAAGTCACTCAGTGAGGGGTACCGCAACTATCTGTTTGTGTCTTATAAAGTCAGCCAATTATTTAAATCAAACACTGGCTGTGGCCCTGCACCAGCAAGGAAACAGTGTGACGTAAAACAGTAACCACACCCACAAAACATTAACAACATCATATGTAAAGTATACATATATAATTTAATCCCCAAACAAAAATAAACCATGTAAAAAATCCCAAAACAACCCCTGATCCACCCCTCTCCCTAACCCCAACCAATGTCCGGAATGAAAAAGTCCAACCTATATGAAATGTCCAATTGTCCAAAGAAAGTTAACCCCAAAGCCCGATTCCCACCCACCAAAAGAAGAAATAAAAAAGGGGCAATTAACAGGGTCTTATCGGTGGGCTCGCCTCTCCAGGAGGACACGATCTTGCTCCTCTAGCCGGGCCACGCGGCGCTTCAATGCGCGGCAATTGCATCCACAGGGGGGGGGCAGCAGTGATATTAAAAGATGGGTGGTAGCGGGCGGCTGTCAGATGGTGGCACCGTAACGTTGGAGGGGTGGCTAGGGCCCGGGGCATTGGAGGAGGCTGCAGCTGCTGCTGCATCCTCATCGTCCTCCTCTGCCAAAACCACCAGCCACCGGTATTCACTTCTGGTGGTGGGCCTTGGCTACCAACTCCTTCCTGTCCGATTTTCCTTTGGAAGGAGTAGCTATATCAAGAAGAAAAAACAAGATTATTGTAAAATATACTGTTAGCAAAGCAGTAAGACAAATTAATTCTACACATAGTGGCACGGTAGCACTAGTAAGCACAGTACATAACATTTGTGGTATGTATCTATCTTCCCACTTCCTCAGCCTCTAACATTTGTGGGAGTTTCAGGCATTCAACCACCCATGCATCTGATTCCTATCTGCCACCTATGCATGCATGCATCCCACATAGCCTTCTCTGCCAGTCATAAATATTAAATCTTGCCAATCTTTCTTCTTCCCACCCTTCTTTCCCTTTTCGTTCAACCCATCCATCAAGGTCTTCTGATCTGACTTTTAGTCTTCTCCATAAAACTTTCACAGCTGAGTTGAAGTCAGATAGAAGAGGCCATTGGTTACTCAACACTCCCGCCGCTAATTCTTTTACTAATGCTAATTAAAGGGTGTCTTCAACCGTTCACAACAACTTCCTACTCAATACATCTCAACAATACAGTATACAGTACACACTTGCAGTGAGTGTAATGTCAATAAGTAAGGATTCGGAATATAACTTACCACTGCCCCACCATCTGCAGCTCTTCCTGCAACTGCTGCATCTTCTCCGCATTCAGCAGCCGCGTAGCCTTCGCCGCTGGCCCCGGCACTGGTGGTCGGTAGTGCGCCTAGAAAAACATTACACATTTTTTAGATGCCATATACACCTTCCCCTATTTTTCACTAGCAAGATTTTTAAAAAAAGTTAATACATACATATACAACATACATCACTAGTACAAATCAGGTAGTAGAGTAGACACTAGTAGTGTTATATGGTCCCTAGGGTCATTCTAGTCTTTGCTTAGTTAGCCCGAGCCATGCAACCATTTTACCTTTGTGTCTTTTATTTTTGCACACGTTAGCTCGAAGCTTGTTGTGTAAGACGCCGTTGAGCCCACATGAGCTCATACTGCTACTGTCTTAGCTCTGCGTACAAGTCGAAAAACAAGCCACTTTGTTATGGAGTTCTGGTGTTAGTCCATATTGCTTATCCATAAAAATGCTACACTTTTTGGCACGACTGAGAAATGCTTGCAATATAGTACTAACGCGCACCATTTTTCTCATAACAGACAGAAGATTCCCTTCTACGAACCAGAGCTTTGCAGAGCTTATGATGTAACCAGTACTAGGTTCTTCTAAGGTGAGGCGTCCCCAGAATTCACTCAGAGATCTTCATTTATAATTTTATATAAATATATTCCTACCAAAGGGAGGGTGGTGCTTCCACCACTGTTCAGATCAATTATCATGATTTCGCCTTTTGTCTTCTATAGACTTGTAGTTGTTGTAAGTGTAGCTAAGTGTAACAATGTTTATTGTTTTAATCTTATGCATTTTGCTGTTGGTGCTGCATTATAGAACAACGTACAGAGCTTGTCAGTTGAAAAAAAACCTTTTGAACTTGCATAGACTCAGTGGTATTTGGTATGGACTTACACAAGTGAGTGAGAGAAAGGGTGTGCATGTGCATTGCTTCCGCGACCGAGAGGTCGGGAGTGTTATAATCTGGGTTGTCTACTCATTGGGTATCTTGGGGGTGTTTGGAGAGCTAATAGTAATGAGACACTATAACTAGTCGGTCGGGGATTGTGGTGGGTTCTGATTAAGGTGTGAGGAAGGTCCAACCTCCCATCCCCAATGTCCTATTTTCTTGTGCAAAGTTCTGTATGTGCAGAATCCCTACAACAGTAGTAGTATGTCCTATCCTATCAAAAATAGTAAAATCTGGTTGGGCATTTTGTTGGCGGGAATTGTCAAAAAGCCTCAAGATTAAGAAAGTCTCAAGATTAAGAAGACTAGAAGTAGTAGAAGAGGACAACCCAAAGGACTGGACTCAATGGCT
Organism: Triturus cristatus; assembly: GCF_964204655.1. NCBI lineage: Eukaryota > Metazoa > Chordata > Amphibia > Caudata > Salamandridae > Triturus > Triturus cristatus. The sequence goes on along the minus strand of NC_140590.1, from coordinate 1,224,887,434 downwards.
AAAGCTTAGCTACAGACAGAATAGTAGTAGTACAGAGAGTCATAGCAAAGCCAGTTAGAGGCAGGGATAACAAGAATTCATAAACAGATAGTCTAGATCGAAGAAGAATTGGTAAAAAATAGCATTAGGAAACGGAAACAATAGTTCAGAAAAAATAAGGTGCAATAAAAGTTAGGGAATAATAATTATTAATATTAACAACAGGAAGACTTACTGGGGCCAGCAGCAGAGCCCTCGATAGAGGAGCTGTCCAGGTCCTGTTCCTCCTGTCCCTGGTGTTCTTCTCCAGCTGCTCCCGCCGACTCTGACCCTATCTTCTTGCCCCTGGATGCTGATCATGAAAGATATAAGAAAGAAAGAGACAAACATTGATGATTGGTGTGAAACACATAAAATATTTTTAAAAAACGGTACAAAAAACATTTATGGAAACAACAATCGCAATAAAATTGACCTATCTAATCTTGTTGACGAGTAGTATCGGGGGATTTGCGGACCAATTAGTTATTATTTATCAACACTAATCCAGTGTTCCATTCTGATTCCAGAATACTAACAAAGACGAAGTACCACCTGACCTAGCCCACCTATTCCAGGCAGGCCAATTGTTCACTAAGTCTGCATTTCCATTTATTTCAGTCCTCAAAAATGCATAAATGGAGGACACATGGCTACATTTTTGCATACATCAAATTGTTGGTTGGTTGCTGCTGATGTTCTGCTAGTGCTACGCCTATTACCACTCACTAAACAAACTACAAAAGGTTCTACTAAGGACTAGGGTAAGCAGCATTCAGCAGCACATGCTGTAACAGAGAGTGCTTCACGCAGACCACTAAAAAATTACCAACTCATACTAATAAGTAACTAAACCAAAGTATCAATCCACCACTATCTCTTAGTGACAGGAGGACAAAGGAAGGACTAGAGTCTCTCTAGCATTACCTAACGTAGGTTCTCTAAAAGAAACTCTTACATAAACACGCTAAGCGAGTGCAAAGTTGCAAACAAGTAAGATTAGTAGCCCTGAGCACCTGTGTCATAACAATCGCAGAAGATGTTTAAACGTAATTTACCTGCAATGAAAGCAGCAGCATTCTTGCTGGTCGGAAAAAAAATATGTTTGCGCAATATATAACAGAGAGCAGAAGAACAGACACAAAGTAGTAATATTAAATAGCTACTCACCAAGCCCCGGGACCTCCACTCCTAGCAGGTCTAGCAGGTCCTACTCCCGCTCCAGGATATCGGACCACCGTTGCGTCAACTGGTTTTGGGTGTGCCGGATACCAAAGCAGCGAAAGACTGCCCGGTGCATCTTTCCCTAATGCTGCCGATGCTCCCGGATCCCGGACCCAGGCCTGCCGCCTGCTGCCAGGGTTAAGGGGAGGTGGCACTGCACAAAAAAAAAACAGTGAGGCCACCTCGGCCTCACCGAATAAGGCCCGTGGCTTCACCCCGTGTTGGCGCCCGCGGCTCTGGCCACGACTACGAGCCCTGCGGCCCTTTGCCATGGTTCTGGGTAGGACAGGGGTAGGAATGAAAAAGTAAGTAAAAGAAATGAAAAAAGCAGGTGAAAGAAAAAGAGTGAAAAATACACAAAAAGTAGAAAAAAACTTAAAATATAGAATCAGGAAAATAGAGAGATAGATAATAAATAAAAAAAGATCAAAAAAAGTTTCCAGAAACAAAGGATTGAAAAGATAGAGGGAGGACTGAAAAGCAGGCCCAGAACCATAGCAATAGAGTGAAAAACAAGATGGCCGCGCCCATTGCGACCGCGTGGGCCCGTTCACGCGATATTTCCCCCTGAGCATGCAAAAAGCATCGCTAACACGTAATACGAGTTCCTGAACAGGAGATACTTCTCGTGAACGGGCGGGAGCATGCAGTACGCGGCCCGGAACAGGAAATAAGCATCGCGGGCATGCAATACGCGAACCGGAACAGGAAATAACCATCACGAGCGGGTGGGACAAGTGAAAAACAAGATGGCTGCGCCCATTAGCGACCGCATGGGCAAGTTAGCGATATATTTTCCCGCAAGCATGTAAAAACATATCGCAAACGGGCGGGACAAGCATTTCCGCGTCTTCGCGGAGTTTTCGCATGCTCGCGGAGATTTGTGACAATTTCACGGAAATTTACGTAGCGCGACTACGCAAATTCCGCCCACCCCTAAGTCAGGTTCAAAGCAAAGAGGCCACAGGATTGAATGGGGATGAAGAGATGCATATACATCTGTAACTGTGTTCAGAGAAATCTATGTAACATAGTTCTTGAAAAAATTTACAATGTACACATAAGTCTGTTTCTTGTCTAACCAAAGTGACCAACTTAGAAACGTATTAACTGGTTGTATTCATGTGAGATGTGGGACTCATGTGAGATTTGAATAAGGTATAAGGATCAGGATGACCTTGGAAATGGACAATACATTGTTATACAACTGCATGTACATAATTGGGGCACTTAGCCGCAAAATAAAAAATGTGAAAAAGGCACTGACTCATAAATTGAGAAATAGTATAATGTGTAGTAGTTGTGCACAAGAGGCGAATGTGTGGACAAACCCACATGTGTCACTAAGACACAATGCCATGTGAACTGAGACACTCGCTGTGATTTGGGCTTACCCAATTTTGACACATTAGATCATATGCCATGTTAATATGTTTATTCAATGGTAATTCCACCAGACAAGTCTAATAATCATGTTTTAATTATGCTCTTTGATACAAATGACTACCAATCCCACAATGCCTCATAATAGGCATCAGTGGGAGTCTAGTATAAATAGGTGAAAGGGTAGGTGGACTATCGCTATGCACCATGACCAAGACCTGTGTGGTTGAAACATGTAGGTGTTGGAGCAAAATGGCTTGAATAAGAAAGAAAAACAAAACCTCAACGAGAGTGCTGCGTTATATTTTGAAATTGGTGGATAATATATTTTCAATGAGGAGTCCAGCCTTGCCGTATGTACCAGCTGTTAAGTGCACCCTTCGTGATATGGACTTTGTTGTTGGTTTCATATATATATATATATATATATATATATATATTAACCCTGGGCGGACACCTACACTACACTCGCTTAGTTTGTACTACTTCGCGCTACGCGAATTGCATGTAGCACAGTGCAAAAACGCGTAGTGTAGCTGGCATTTTTTGCTTGCTCGCGGTCCTCAATGTCAAGTTGGTGACCGCGAGCGAGCAAAATGACATCCCGGCGAGACTTTTTACTCGTTCGCAATCAGCAACATCAAGTTGCCGATCGCGAGCGTGGAATATAAACCTCCCGGCAAGATTCTCAAAGCGGGGAGGTCAGGTTTCTCATTGTGAGTGGTCGCGTATGCTTGCGACCACTCACGATGAGAAACTACCAGTCCGCGTTGAGAAAGCTGCCGCTCGAGTAAAAATCTACTCAAGCGGCAGAAAATGACAGCTCACACTGTGCAAGATGCCGTTTTCAATGATTCCACAGTGCGGACAAGCATCCGGCACTGTGCAATCATCGCTAACAGCGCACTACGCAGTTCGCGTAGTGCTACGCGTATCGCGCGTAGTGCGAAGTGCACTCTGCATAGCTACATGTAGCGCTACTACACGAACTACTCCCAGGGTTAATATATATTCAATGAAAAAAACATAGGTTTCAGGGATGTTATAGTTAGTTGGACATTTCACTCATATAAAACCAGAAAAATTCTACCGTTATAGTTAGTTCAGTTAACTATAACTTGCACACCCGCAATGCACTGCTCATAAGGTCACATATTACATCATTCATGACATGGTTAGTGACATCACTGATGACATCTCAAATGACATCACTGATGACATCATCCTGTGACTGTGTGTTTCTGTAATTTTTAAATATGTTTTATATATATTCCGAGGTGTATTGAAGAATGAGTGGGTGTATAAGTGTCTGGATGGAGGATTCAGTAGGGGGTGACTGACTGTATAAGTGAGTGATTAAATGTGTCTTACTGAATGCATGGGTTAGTGACTAAAGTGTGTGAATGTCTGTATCAGTCTGTCTGTTGTTGTGCAAGCTGCTGCATGGGTTGGTCAGTAGCTATATGAGTGTCTAAATAGGTTATTGATTGGTTGTCTGAATATTTTTTGGGGGAGATTGAGTGTGTGTCTGGGTGGGTGTGAGGTGTGTGACTCTGTGCATAGATATGTGAGTGGTTGATTCACTGGGTGTATTGGTTCAACACCATAGTGATGAGAAATATTAGCACATATTTTTTTTCTTCTATTCTGAACGATATTTTGCCTTATGTCTTCTATTTAGACTTATGGCAATTAATAGATGTTCTTAGTCATGAGAATGAAAATGACACGGTTTGCCGGGTAACAGTTTTTAAGCTCTCCAAAGTATGTATATATTAAGGACCTTATACGTGTTAGGATTGAGATCGAAACCTTTACCGCTTCACATTTTGTAATTTTTCCCAACACGTGCACAAGCTAAACAGTTAAAACGTGAGCATGTGTCAACTGTAAAATGTGACATCTAAATGGGCGGAGCCACATCTTCCTTCCATACACTACTTTATAACCAAAAAGTATATAAACCACACCCGTTGTTCGATTAGTTTCGTTTTTGTGAGTTATTTACGCATGTCCATTTTGTGATGCAGATTCCATTTTCTAGTGTCAGATTCTTCTTTTGTGGCCACAAAACATATTCCAGAGTTGTAAGTTATTTGATTATGGCATAGTAGATATTTATAATGCATAGCGATTTGTCAATATTTAAACACTTATTTTTATAAAAAGGTGTTATTGGTTGTGTTTGCCATTTATATGTAACGTCAGCAGCTTGTTTTCAGAAACAGACAGCATACAGCAAACATTGTTACTTTTCTGGCTCCTTTGAGCTCATATAGTGTAACTTTGTATATTATAATATTGACAATCTACTTGACCTCGGAGGTATTGGTGAACCGTCGGCAGGAAGATTAAAGGTTTATATGTAACGTCAGCAGCTTCTGGTTCTTACTCTGTTTCCCCCTTGGGATCATAAAGTGTGATTATGTATATTATAATAGCCACCCATTATGATCTCAGAGGAGTTTATGACCCGTCGGCGCGAAGGCTAAAGATTTATATGTAACGTCAGCAGCTTATGGTTCTTACTCTGTTTCCCCCTTGGGATCATATACTGTGAATATGTATACTATAATATTAACAGTCATTGTGATCTCAGAGGGGTTTATGTCCCGTCAGCGTGAAGACTAAAGATTTATATGTAACGTCAGCAGCTTCTGGTTCTTACTCTGTTTTCCCCCTGGTATCATATAGTGTGAATATGTATATTGTAATATTCACAGTCATTATGATCTCAGAGGAGTTTAAGACCCGTCGGCGCGAAGATGAAAGATTTCGAAGTCCGGGAGAAAAGAAGATCTGAACATATTCATCACTAAAAAGTATTTCGTTATTGATCTTGTTTTGTATTCATGACTTTATTTTCCTTTTCCTTTTTGTGTGGCATGAGTGACACTCTGTATATTGTAATAGAGTGTCATATTTTCAGACAACAGGAATTGGAGATTTGTCGACGCCAGGAGTAAACCATCTGAAATACAGCGTACTGACCTTTATACGTTACTTGATTAGATATTTTTACAGTGAGAATATTTTTCGAAATTGCAGTTTAAAAAAAGATAGTTTGCATAGATACTTTCTTATTGAATACCTTTGATAAACCCTACATTTCTGAATGTTATTTTGGTATTTCTATTTTTCTCTGTTACGGTTCCTATTCAGCTTCTTCCTATAGAATATATAGGACCAGCAGTGTTTATCTATATACTACTATCCTATATATTCTTAAAAGAGTATGTGATTTGTTAGTGGAGCAGTGACTGGCCGCTTAGCACTACGACAGAACTTTCCCGAATTCTACAGAATAGAAAGTGTAAAAAAATTATAAAGCGAACAATTCTATGTAATATAAAGTCATTTGTGTTTAACTGTTTTTTACTTGTTATTCTTCTTGTGACCTGAGATGATGTAGTGCGGGAGTGTTTCTTTTAGCACTTCTTTTCTAGTTTATCTAAAAGTAACTCATGCCCTCTTATATTATCAAGAATATGGGGCAACACTTTTACAAAGTATAGCAAAAAAAAATGATAGGGTGTGGCCACGCTTAAGGGATATTTTATGAATTGCGTTTTTATTTGTCACCCCTTTGATATATACAGCTTCAGTTTCCGAAGAAAGTTTATTTGTAATTGTTTAATAAAAACTGTTTCAAAACTAGACTGAAATTTTTGCTGAGCAACCACACCTCCCCGTCAGAAAAGTAAACACCACATTATAAGTAAATAGTGCTCCTGGGAAGTATCCCAACCGCAAACTTAATAAAAAGAAGACCGCAACACACTGTGGTTTTTTCCCGCAGTGATTTGTACACCCCATGCCAATTATATAAATGGCCCTTAAAATATATAAAAAACTATTTTTACCTTCACAATCCCTGTCCACCACCTTGTGACCACTTTACAGAGTTAATAGTGTTCCTACCCTCCCCGCTACTACTTTTGTTTTCCCATACTCTATTGAAGTGCAGCACAAAATGGTTCACAACAGTGAACCGTTCCCAGTCAATAATGAGCAAACTTGTACTCGGAACACTTTAGCCAATAAAATGTCCATGGTGTTCTTCAGAGGGTGAGGGAATCGCTGCCAACACTTCTACTTTCAATGCTTCACAGCCAATTAACATTAAGCTTGAGAAGATCCTGCTTGGAACACGTTACCCAATCAGATGTCCCTGATGCTCCACGGAGGGGAATGGAATGGCTGGCAACACTTCTACTTTCAATGGTTTACAGCCAATAAACATTACGCTTGGGAAGGTCCTGCTTGGAACACGTCAGCCAATCAGATGCCCCTGCTACTCCGCGGACAGGGAGAAAATGTCTGGCAACACTTCTACTTTCAATGGTTCGCAGCCAATGAACATTAACATCTGGAAGGTCCTGCTTGGAACATGTGAGCCAATCAGATGTCCTTGCTACTCTGCGCAGGGGGAGGGAATGGCTGGCAACACTTCTACTTGTAATGGTTAGCAGCCAAAGAACATTGAGCTCGTTGTTGGAACACCTCAGCCAATTAAACATTAATATTGTTCCGCGCACAGGAACAGAACACGCCCTCCCACGGAATATTAAATTTCGTCTAACAAAGTGACACTGTCCGTGATAAAAGTGAACATCGCATTATAAGTAAACATAACTGCGCATTATATTAAAGGAAGGCTGCAATACAGCGCATTGTTATTTTTCTGAGATGATTTCCACAGCCTACTGAACATTGCCGCAATACCGCGCATCGTTGTTTTGCAGACGTGATTTCCATGGCCTACGCAACATCCACACTACCTGTGAGTGCACCCTACACACTGCTTGCCGCAATATGGCGCATTGTTTTCCCGACGGGATTTCCAGAGCCTAAGCAACCTTGTCACAATACCGCGCACTGTTGTTCTGCGGATGTGATTTCCACGGCCTACGCAACATTCAAACTCCCTGCCTCTACACCGTACAGTCTGCTTAAACTAAGTCCACAGTGTTCCTACTATACCCTCTTATATAATTATTCTCTTATTTTCCCCTCTGCCTTTCAACTGAGTCAAAAAATGGCTGCCAACACTTCCTAGTTTTAACAGTTCGCAGCCAATGAGCCACACCCTTGTGCTTGTAACGCCTCAGCCAATCAGGTGTCAGAATTCTCAAATATCGATATCTGTAAAATTAGATATTTCTCAAAAACTACCAAACAGATTTACCCCATTTAAACAAAAGCGTGCTTTCTGGACCAAGACCTTTCTCCCTGCCAAATCTGGCGTAATTCCGTTCAGCAATTTGACCTGTAGCCTTGTCTAAAGTTTGCCATGGAAAATACATGGAGAAAACACGTTTTGGGACCCCACTTTTTTCTCAGCCCCCCCCCCTCGAAGAATCACCCCCAAACATTTAAGATAGGAGCTGATCTGAAAAGAGAAGTTTTGGGGAAAATGTTGTGAACATTCGTCAAACGACGCCAAAGTTAAAAGCAAATCAAAAAACACTTTTCCTATGGAAACGTGGTCCTAACTACAACTATCTACTGGTGATCGCCAGTAGATAATACATATATATATCAACATCAACAGTCTCCTTCTGGATTGTCAGGGACCCGCGGAGAGTGGCGCACATGCCGGCGGAGTACCGGTAAATTCAAATTCAAAAACACAATCCACAGAGTCAACGCACTCTCAGGAAAAGAAGATCCGTCTTCATGAAAGTATCACCAAGTGTTTATTTCACAACGCGTTTCCATTTCATCCGAAAACGTGTTTCACATGAACAAGGTTTTGGATGAAATCGAAACGAGTTGTGAAATAAACACTTGGTGATACTTTCATGAAGACAGATTTTCTTTTCCTGAGAGCGTGCTGACTCTGAGGATTTTGTTTTCAAATATATATATTTATCTTAATTGTTTTTACAGTTTCATATAGCGTTAACAAGCTCTGGAGGCTTTACAAAGAAGTGATTTGAGTAATATGTAAACACCATCAAATCTCTGGGGAGCTGACACGTTATTGGAGCCAAAAACACACCGGGGCAAAACTAGTATTAATAGAAAAAAAGTTTCAGTCAAAAATTGTATTAGATTATTCACGTGGGCAATAAACGCAGGTGGACTTGAAAAGGTAAACTATGTACATACACCAAGCACTCCTTGGTGTACGTGGGTCCCGTGCTCTCCATGCCACTGGAATCAAGCTATCCTGGCTGAAGAGGGGTGAAACCCCGAAACCGATCCTAGGATGCTTGTTTCCAGTCCAGGGAGGACCTGGCTTGGCAGTTCGGGATGGACTGTTCCCATGAGGCACAGGGTCACGAGTGATTTGCATATGGCTGGGTTCAAACTGGAATGGCATGGTGAGCTAAAAAACGATGGATTTAGGCCCAGATCCCTGTACTTGGGTGAATGTACGACATTTTTCTGCATTCTGTCCATCAACTGTTGTTTTTGGTTTATGAGAAATGGCATAGGCTCCCAGGAACTGTCTGAGTGGCAAACAGGGCTGCTCAGACCAATCCTGGTGCTGCTTTCATGCTATGAGAGCAGCGTCTGGATTGGGTGAGTAACCTGTGCTTTCAGGCCCATCCACTTCTGGAGGAGTACAGGAGCCGGAGCAATGAGGCCGCAGCAGTAGAGGAGTGGAGTGGCAGCTAAGTGATTTTTAAACGTTTATTTCCCAAACCCCCACGCACCGCCCTACCAGTTTCAATTGGCGGCAGCCACTACTGGATCTATGTATGCAGGGACTTGGTTGTATCTGTGCAGGAGCTTATCTCTGCAATATGAGGGTGTCTATTTGTGATGGAATCTCACTATGTGTAAGTGGGAAATAATTTCTCTCTGCGTAGGATCACATTTATGTCTTTTAGGTGTTCAGCACTATCTTCAGAGGAGCAACAAATTTCAGTTTCTGGTTCCGCCCCTTAATAAAACAAGCACAGAAATAAGCTTTTCCATCTGAGAGACTTGACCCTTTGTTGGTCCTTAGCCCTGCTAATTTGTTTACTTTTAGTGATGTGAAACTCTTATGACCACGAGTACATTTTGTTGTGAACAAATTTGTCTCAGTTATTGCTTCTTTTTGGTCTAAATTTGTAGTACAGAACTTTAAAATGATCAGGAAAAAAATAGGTAGAGGCAACTGTGAAATGTAAGGGATGGAAATCTGCAGGCTGAGAAAAATTAAAACAGAGAATTACAGTTAGCAGTAGAGGGTGCAGTGGCATGTGGAGAGGGTGACTACATGGACATAGGGCAGGAAGAACAGTGCTGAAGCCCAGGTGATGGACTATGGGAAATGCAATAGAAGTTAAAATGCACGGTAGCACATGGGAAGGAAAGAATGGACCTTGGCAGAAAAGCAGAGACAAAGAAAAGACATGCTTGAGCTTTACTATCCACTCTTTAGGTGGACATTGAAAAGGGGAGAGTCCCATAGATTGTGACTCACAAGGCTATAGTTACTAGTTTGAAGATGGTAAAGGGTAGTAGAAGGTGGGGTAGTAACCAGCTAAATGTGTGTCACAGCCAGTATGCTTTTAAATTGAGCCTTTGAAATGAGTATATGTCTCAGACTTGGAGCAGGTCACCCTTCATCTCTCTTCAGGACAAGAGTTTTCAACCACAAACTGCCACTCACAGGGAAAATAAGAAGGACCAAGAGACAGACCCCAGAAGGGCTGGCCTGGCACACAGCATGCTACTGCGGTGGAAAGCTTTGGTGGGTGAAGTTCTAGGCTCTGTCTGTCACAGGGCCATGCTGATCTGCCTCTTCATTCTAATATGTGTTCGGCCACCAAACTTGCAGGGCAGGAGGCACATAGTGGACTTCTGTGAGATGGATTGTCAGATGTGAGCAACCAGAACTCAGCAGCCTTTGGCAAAGCACAGAGAAAAAGTGCACCAGATGTGGGTCCCTGCTGTGGGGCACATGTTCCATCCTATTAGGGTGACCAAACATCCAGATTTTTCACCACTTGTTCTGCCAAATTGAAATAAACTTAGCATATTCCCTGTTTCTGGAGAGGATCAACTGAACACAGAGAGAGGCAACTTTTTATGTGTAGCAATTCAGATGGCATTCAGACAAAATATCGAGTCAGTAATGACGACTGACACAATTACCGAGTTATTAATATCGTGACACAGAAATATCGACAGCAAGAATATTGTGGACAAGAATATTTATTGTAAGGTAAGTAATATCGATTTTTAAAATATAGAAGTCATTTATATCGTTTGCAGAAATATAGGGCCTCATTGCAATGTTGGTCGGAAAGGTTCCGAATGGCATTCGGTTTTACCGAACCCGTGTTGTAAGCAATGTTTCTGACCGGCTCAGAAACCTTTCAGACCGACCAATTATGAGAGAAAGTAGTTGGTCGGTCATTCCTAGTCAGTTCTGACTGGCATTTGGAGAGTCTGAGTCGGTCGGAGCCGAATCGTAGAGCTCAACGGGCCACGTTTCCAATCGCCCGAATACGATGTCGGATTCCGACAGCCGTTCCGACTTGGTCTGTCTGACATAGATCGGCTGGCAGAAACTGACTTTGGGGGCCTGTAGCAGGCCCCCCTTCACCCGGAGGCCTCCGGTTGGGGCCTGTGGGGGTACCCATGGGACCCCTCTTCTCAACCATGCAGAGTGTGGCCGGTATCATTGGATGCCGGCCACAGGGTCCAAGGTTTTCCACAACCACGCCTTCTGTCAATGGGAGTCTGTGTTGTCGGTCGGAACACAGACTCTCCTTGAAGTCAAGGGGAGTCCGACTGAATGGTGTTCGGAAACATCGTAATCGGTTGGTCGGACTCCCTGAACCAGAGTGCTTTCCAATCAACATCGTAATGGGGCTCATAGTTGTTTAAAATATTGGGTTTTTTAGTATTTTTATTTTAGAATATATTTTAAATGTATGTGATGTATTTTTTTATATCAGTATCGTTTATGTTTTTTGAATATATTTGTTAAATTTTAGCAGTTAATAATTTTAATTAAAATTTGTGGTTTTTAGTTCCGTAGTGGGTTGTGGGTTCATAGGGGAATAGGGTGGGAAGTAATTTATAATAAATGAATAATTATGTTTAATTTATTGTTAAATATTTAATTGACATAGTATAGTGTTATTTGTGCTTTGAATTTTTTGGAGGGTAGATTTTATGTGTGGGTTTTAGGGTTTGAAGGGGTAAAAGGTGGGCAGTAAAATATTTTTAATTATTAATTAGTTATTAATTAATGTTAATTAAATAATTGATAATTCATTGTGGTAATTGTGTAATTTATTTTAGGTGTGGGTTGTGGGTGTTATAGGGGTAAAGAGTGGGAAGTATTGTATTTTTCATTGATTAATAATCAGCTGATAATTACTTTTGTTAAGTGTTTAATTACATTATTTTGGGTGTGGGTTTTGGGTTAAATGGGGTAAAAGGTGGGAAATATTTTATTTTTAATTATTTAACAATTCGTTGTTAATTAATATTAATTAAATTATAATTAAATATGGACATTTTTTAATTAATTTTAGGTGCAGGTTGTGGGGTTTATAGGAGTAAAGGGTGGGAAGCAATTTATTTTTAATTAATTAATAATTCGTTTTTAATTACCATTGATTAATTAAGTGATCATTAATTATGGTAATTCTTTAATTACCATTTTTTGAGTTTGGGTTTTGGGTTGATAGGGGTAAAGGGGGGAGTAAATTATTTTACTTACATTATAATTAGTTGTTAAATACTATTAGTTATTTAATTGAAAATGTATTTTAATTGTGTAATTAATTCTTTTTAAGTTTAATTTTAGGTGCGGGTTGTGGGGATTATAGTGGTAGTGTGGAAATGTATTATTTTTAATGAATTGTAATTTGTTTTTTGAAGTAATAATATTTGTTTAATTGATATCTAATTATGTTAATTGCGGGTAAAAAAATGTTTAGATTTTAGATAATTAATGTTTTTGTTAATAAATAATTTCTAGATAAAAATATTTATTGGTATGAAAATATTTTTTTAAATTGTATTTAATATAATATTTGTAGGTATTTGTGATATGTATTTAACATAAGAATATGTTTTAGTTTTACATTTTTTATATATTTAATATATTTGTATTTTGATTTTCAACATATATATATTTTTTTATTTACTTTGTTTTTAAAATATTTTTATTTTGTTGATGATATTTTGTTTGTTTTTACTTTTGAACTGACTGGAGTAGGATTAGTAAATGTTACCCCTCTGCAATCAAACACTTTCCCTACTGTTGTACTGACTAGAGTGGGAATAATAAATTGTTTCCCTCAGCTAGCCAACACTTTCCCTACTATTGCACTCATTGGAGTTGGAATAGTAACTTTTACACCCTCTGCAATCCAACACTTACCCTACTGTTGTACTGACTGGTGTGGGAATGATAAATGTTATCTCTCCGCTATCCAACACTTTCCCTACTGTTGCACTCACTGGAGTGGGGATGGTAATTTTTACTCCTCCACAATCCAACACTTTCCCTACTGTTGTACTGACTGGAGTGGGAATATTAAGTTTTATCTCTCCGCAATCCAACACTTTCCCTACTGTTAGACTCAATGGAGTGGGAATTGTAAATTTTATCCCTCTGCAATTTAACACTTTCTCTACTGTTACACTCAGTGGAGTGGGAATAGTAAATTTTACCCCTCTGCTCTTTAACAGTTTCTCTAGTGTTGTATCGGCGGGAATGGGTGCAGTAAATATTTCCTATGTGCAGTCTATTACTTTTACTGCTGTTGAATTTATTGGAGGGAGATTTATACATTTTATTTTTATCCAGTTTTTATCCAGTTTTATCATTTAAGTGTTGCGCTATGTGGGAGTGCATTTTGTTTAGATATTCACTTTAATAGTTTGCATAGTTTTGTTTAAATTGTAGTTGGAATTGTAGTTGGAATAGCATGTGTATTACATGTTATAATTTATTTTGTATTGTTATAATATATATTATTATTCTTTGCTAATTTGAGATTATAATATTCTTAATTATTAATATTTGTAATTTGAAAAATAATTTTTACTAAATGTAAAGATTTTTGATTTGTTTATTGTCTTACTTTAATTAGAATGGTTTCGTTTTTATAGATTTTATGTTGTTAGTATATGTTTGAAGCAAACCCCTCCAAATTCAGAATGCTTTTGGTAGAAGTGTCCAAACTTTCCGATGATGAATGAATAAGTGCAAAACCATTTAGGAAAAATGAAGAGAAAAAAATCTCCCCTTGTTTGCATTTATATGGAGCATACAAACCCTTGTATGGGTAGTTTGCACTATATAAATGCAATTATATTTCAAGACACCCTGGGATGTCTACTTCTTTGATGGAAGAGCTCAGGGCATCGGTTAAGTCGGACACAGAGATCTCCTTTCAAGTTCAAATGCTCTCTCATCCCAATGCTAATGGCACAACATGGTTTCTTCTTTAAAACAGCAGTAAATGATAAAACACACTGCCCTGTACATGGACAGCCTTACCACGGGGTCTGCGGATTATGATATTGTGATCCCCAACCCCTCCTGTGAAGACACTTTGCAGCAGCTGAACCTGATTTGAAAAAAAAGGCTTATTCTGGCATCTGCTTTTTGTGCGCTGCTCAGCCGAGACTTACCCTGTTACAGGCATCCATGAAGATGCAGCCCATGCTATGGCACATGATGGGGAAGGGGCTAATGCCCTTTAAGCCAAATGCGCATTGGGCGCCTGACTGCAGTTTTGTTGGGAGAGGCACGACTGGTTCATGATTTCCATTTCATTTTTAAGTCAAGCCTAGGCAGTGATTGCACTGTCTCTTCGAGGCATGCTGTATTCACTCCCTGGGCTTACAGCCTGTCCATTGACTTTTTATTCATTACTTCTATTATGCTTTTGAAAAGGCTTGCTTGCCTAGTGGGTAATCTTTTCTCTTTGTCACTTCTTGTGCTCATTTGTTTCCTCCCACAGAGCAGTGCCTAACTACTGGCATTTTATTCTTTCTTTCCTTCTCGTCTTTGTGGAGGCAGCTTACAGGCTACCAGCTGCTACTGTGCCACCTCTCACACTGCCAGCATTAGGTTACACAGATGAAATACAGTTTCTGTCCACAAACGCAATTCGCTAGACGCACAGTCAACTCAGCCGATGCTTTCCCTGCACTGCATACCAGTTGCCAATTAGTATGCAGAGTGTATTGGCCCTCGCAGGTACAGATTGTCAACGCTTCTGCTAACACCTCAGCCTCTGTTGCTATGAAGGCGTATTATTTTCTCCGGTGTCTCATGGTTGCAGCCAGGCTCACATGCACATGCACACAGGCTGCCTGCATTCCTGAGATAAGATGAGCGACTGGGATGCCTGGCGCATGTGAGAGCTTCAAATGAATATGAAACCGGTCATTATTTGTTTAAATTAGTAGCAATGAGTCTAAGAGAGCTAGGGCCAGATGTACGACGTGCAAAATTGCGCCTCCAAAACTGCGAGTCATTTGCGACTCAATTTGCGAGGCACTATTTTGCATGTACAACAGTCTGTTTAACACTGTTTGCGATTCCCAATGGGGTCACAAATTGCGAGGCTCATGAATATTAATGAGCCTCTCGCAATTTGTGAGCCCAATGGGAAAAACAGGCTCTCCCAGGGATGGTGGCCTGCTGGGCTCAGCAGACCACCATGTCTGGGACTGCTTTAAAATAAAGCCATTTTTTTTTAAATGCAGCCCGGATGCATTTAAAAAAAAAAAGAAACATTTTCATTTCATTTTTTAAGGGCAGGTAGTGGTCCCTTAAAAAATATTTTTAGAGACAGTCACAAAGTAGAAGGGGTCCCCTGGGGACCCCTTCTAAATTGCGACTGCATTACCACCCTCTTGAGGAGGGTGGTAATTTGTGAGTGTTTTGCAACCATAATTGCAGTCACAAAACATTCATACATTGCTTTGCGGATGCTATTTGAAAGGGAACGTCCCTACCTAATAGCGAGTCGCAATTCCTAAATAGAGAGTCGAAAATAAATTGTGACTCACTATTTAGGAATTGTACATGGCCCTGGGCCATTTTGCATGCGCAAACGGGTCGCAAACCTGTTTGGGCATGCAATTTAGGGTTGTACATCTGGCCCCTAATTCTCCTTTTAGCTAGTAACTACATTGCTGGCAATCACAGCCAATTATACTTGGTTTCTTACACTGCCACACCACTTTAACTAGATACCATTTTAGTGCAGCAAAAGTCAGCATGCAAGTGGCCTAGCGATTCGCCTTGCTCCAGCTGTTGTGCTGTACCTTTCCACTTCAAAGCTCTGTTTTTCAAGTCCTGACTGAGCCTTCTCGTCTGTTTCTAGGTGAACGTTTGTTTGTTCTCCAAGAGGTAGCCTGCCTAGATCTATGCAACAAACTGCAGCAAGATGGCAGCAGTAGGTCATTATCTAGCAGACAGTCACCAAGCTCTTGGCCTTTCAAAGTGATAAAACTTTTGGAATTCCAAGGAGAAAACATCATGTATTCTGTGTGAAAATTCACTGACCCCTTGGCGCAGTTCTGCAAGCCTTTAAAATTCGATGTAGTCCTAACACAAGAAATGTTATTTGGAATTTCGATTGCAAACTTGTAACTTTAAACACACCCTTTTGGTATCCCCCTGTTTTCCTAAAAATGCTTGGCAGTGAATAAAAAAAGAATATTGAAATATTAATAATGTAGGTAAGTGACATAGCTGTTCAGTAGCACTTTGCTTGTCGGTGCCTATAGTTTCACTTTTCCTGTTATACGTATGGGCCTGTAAGTTCCAGAGTGCAAAGCCCAGATTGGTAAAGCATCAGAACTGGATGAAGGTGTCACATAATGCCACAACACCCACATCCACACCGAATAAATTCACTACACATTGTAACATCTCAATAATATGCCACACATGCCAACTACACACACTTCAACACCACATCATTCCACTCCATTCCACATAATTACAAACCAATAAAATATACTCCACATACTTCCTCTCTGCTCCATGCCACAACATTCCACTTCACACAATACCACTCTGCTATACAGTTCCACTCCACGCCAAACCATATCATTGCATTCCATGCAAAACAATTCCACTCCAGATTATTCCATTATACATAATTACACTCCAACCTATATAAACACACTTCTTGCCACATATTTACACTCCACATATATCTACTCAATTCCAAAATACATAATTGCACTCCACAAAATAAAATCAATTTTGTAACATGTCAAATAGTTCCACACTATATAATATTACTGAACACTGTGCCACATATTTCCACTGCACACCATGCCACATAATACCACTCCAAACCATGCCACATAATTCTACACAACACACTTCCACACCACACAGTTGAATGCTACACAATTCTACACCACATAACATAAATATGCTACACATAATACCACTCATCACCTCATAATTGAACTCCACATAATTGCATTGTACTCAGTACCACATAAATACACCCCACATAAATACACTCTATGCCATATAGCAGCAATCCACATAAATACATTCCACACCATGCTACATAATTCCAGTCAGCATAATTTCACTCAGCGCCACACAATTCCACCCTCACAATTCAACAACTCACATTTCCATTCCACACCACATAGTTCAAACTTAAACAACATAATGTAACTCCACAACCCAAATCGACAACACACCACATACATCCAATCCACGCCCCACAATTACACATCATGCAATAAAATTCAACAGCACACCGCATAATTCACCTCCATTACATGCCACTCCACAACACACAATACAATTCCACATAATTATACTTTTTGTATTTTCTGTGTAGCATCTGCCCACTGCTTTCTCACAGTGCAAGAAGCAGAACCATAAAATGGAAATGACTACCATTTTATGTT
Source organism: Triturus cristatus (assembly GCF_964204655.1). NCBI lineage: Eukaryota > Metazoa > Chordata > Amphibia > Caudata > Salamandridae > Triturus > Triturus cristatus. The sequence continues at coordinate 1,224,869,938 of NC_140590.1, read as the reverse complement.
TGTGCTTCTCGCACTGCGAGGATGCAGAAGGGTTTGGTTTCAGGTGGGCAGGCTGCTCTGCGAGCATGAATGGGCAGGGAAGGAGTGGTGTGCCCATTCCAGAGTGCGCATGACTGGTTTTATCGGCCCTCTGGGGCTACCAAACCAGTCATGCGCACTCTGCCCTTCTCCATGTTGGCTGCAATTAGCACCTGGCTGGGTGACGTCCTGACCAATCTGCGGGAGGCAGGAGAGCAAGAGCAAAAGCAGAGACAATGCAGGACCCGGCCGGCAGGAAGGTAACTTTTTTTTTTAATTATTCAATTAATCCCCCTTGCGTGACCCCCCTCCCCTCGCGACCCCCTGCTTCCCAACCCACAAGTCATGCCGGCCGCGACTGGGTACTTGTTCAGCAGCAGGTCCGTACTTGCCTGACTAAGCTGCCTTACCAAGGGCCCAAGTCCCATTGTAACCACAGCTGTCAGCATGGAGGTGTACCTTTACTGACTGATGCACCAGGGGTCCTTCCTTTAACCCCCCGTGCCATTCCCCGACTAGAGTGAGGAGAGTGTTTGATATTGATGGTGATATCACTTCTCACGTTTTAATTTGTATGGGCTTCAATGCCATTCTTAGTATTAAGTCTTGAGTTTGACTTATAGGATGCTGCCAGGGCTGTCTTCTGCATTTGTGCCCCCCCCCCAAATTTAACCTGTTTTACAGCGCTACTCATAACCCAGTAGGGTGTCAGAGCCTTTCACATCACATGCATATTATCTAGACACAATGAATGTATAACTCAGTGTATAGGAAATGTCATGTAAGATAAAGAAGGTCTCCAATGTGTAGTATTTATTCCTCCTCCGTACGCCATTGTGATTAAAGAGTGCTTGACCTGGAGATCTACGAGATCAGGTTTTAAAAGTACCACCCACTCCCAGATGACTCGCAGAATATGTTTAGCCGTGGGCTTGGTTGTCCTGCGATTGAGAAGCGCCGAAACTACAGACAAATGATATACGTTAAAAGACCGGTAGTCGACCATAGGCTGTTTTCACGGACGACACTTGTAAGGTGCTCACCTTAATGCAGGAGACCTATTCACTCTGAAGAACCTTACTAAGAAGAACCCAAATTGCTGCGAGTTGAGTAGAATTTGACACAAGCCACCAGATCCAAACTGAGGTGGTGGTTTGTTACTCCTCCTTTATGATTTTCCCTGAAGAGACTCCAAACCTCAAGCTGGTTTCTCGTTGTAAAACATTGTGTGGTTTGATGGAGTTTTTAATAAACGATTCGTGGGCTCCGTGATTGTTCTCTTGCAATCACATTGACTGCCTAGGTTTTAAAAGTAACACACTAGAAGGAGTTGGCTGTACCTATAAAGATGTATTTGTACCATACCAACCTTTCTTAGCAACATCGGATAATTAGACGCCGGGAGAATCATAAAGGTTTAACCTATACCTTGCAGTTTGCATGTAGCCCTTTGATGCTGCCTAGATTGCCATACTATGGGTATCCCTGGACATCGCCGATGGATCCTCGTCCAGTTGCCAGCAGTTACTCAATGGTTAACAAGGCCACGTTATTAATAAATCGAGCGCTGGGTTAGCAGTACTAATTGTGGCTCTGAGAGGGTGAAGCATGGTGGGCTCCATCTGTAATCTTCCCCAAACTCACTGATGAGACAGTCAAATACCTATTTTAGAGAAGTGATGAAGTACAGTGACCCCAAACAAAATCATCAGCTCAACTAACACCTTCAAACAGCTCACCCAGGATAGCACAGATGTTTTGCTTCCTGAGAACCTCACTATGGTGGCGTGCGAGCATGTGCACATGCATGGGGACATGTGGGCACTCTGCTGCCCAGAATGGTGTGGCCAAAAGTACATCGTGCATGCTTGTCAATTACCTTGAAATGTTACATGGCACTTTTAAGCACACTGGATTACAGTCATCATGTTTAATGCCCTTAGCAGGGCACGAGTCCTACAAAAATAAGTGGGGGGACTAACCTAGTTCAATAGTAAGCAAGTGACACCACAAATGTATGTTCATCATGTCTATCATGAGTACATTGGAGCACATTTCAAATATAAAGGGAAACCCTCCTGATTTATTCAGGAGATTCACACTTTTGTAAGCTACATATAAAACAATGTTGCCTTTTGTCAGCGTAAACTTCCTCTACCCATAGTGCTTTACAAGAAAAAATAGTGATATTTAAATTATTACAACGCTTCCTCAGAGGTAGTAAGCACTATATAAATGCTATTTATTTCATGTAAATACTGAGAAAAACCAACACATCTGACATTCCTAGAGAGCATGCATATCTTCTAAACAGAGCTGGAACAAAGTGAAAAGCTGCCTCTCTTAAGTATGTGTGAAGTGCTAACAAGGTTTGAGCCTTTGTTTCTCCTCTGCTGTATTTGCTTCTAGATGTGAGGCTCCTGACTGCTGTCAGCCAGGAGACTCCAACAAAAGGAGCCCTGATGACCCCTCAGATTCGGCCTTTGTTATGGGCCCAGCAGAAGTCTGAACTAAGAGAGCCCCCTCTCACTCTGCAGGTTGTCCCTTATTGAAAGAAGACAACAAGGTGCAGGCACTACTGAATGTGTCCCGGTGGTTGCAAATTACACCAAGACGAGTTCAGCATATTTTTCAGTGGGGCCCAACTTCTTGGCAGGGTGGACGGTGTCCACCGCGTCCACCCACTTGCACCCTCGACTTGTGCCCTGGCCCTTAGATATACATGGAGAGGTGCAATAAAAACACAGGGTCACATGGGGGAGCTATCATACTGCAATCAGGACTGCTGTTAAACCTGATATTGTAAGCACAACACCACGCAATCCACACAAGAGCCGCAAGTTTCTGTCTGGGTGCTCATAGGCTCCCCAGCCGCTGTCTCCTTGCTGTGGAACTGTGAACAAACTGTCATAGTGAGCTAGTGTCTCAGCCAGGTCATCACTGTAACTGTTACACAGCATACCAACCACCAACACAGAACAGCAGTATTAACTACGAACTATGGCTCTATAAGGCTGTCACCGTCAATATTCCAGTTAATATCCCATCCATAAACATGCAGGTATCAAATTGAAATGCCGCCTGAACTACTGCCATAATATGGCCTGGCGATGTTCTGCTTCTCATTACAGTTCAGATATACGGGGGGGGGGGTGGATATAATATAAAAAAAAGGCCCAACTATCACAGCATGATGTAAACCCTTGATGCAATGTGACAGACAACCATAGGCACTATTTACATTGATGATTGCCCTTCTTGAAGATGTCAGCCTGTTGATTGTGCTGCTCGGACATATCGTCATGATACCAGTGACCAATTACTCCAGAGAAGCCTGCATTATTAAGATTATGGTTCCATTTGACTCTGTAAAGCTCACATTAATATGCTCATGTCCTCACTTCCACATCATAGCAGTCACTCTCCTTCCCCCAGACTTGCCCTCATAGACCCCTTTGCCTGTTTGTACCAGGCTTCAAACCAGGAAGGCCTACCTAAATACTCGCTAAGAATTCCACAGAGGTGCACCATCACACAGAGGCTTGTGCCTGCTGAAACAAGTCTCGCATGTCTACACTGCTGTGTACACGGGTCTAGAACCCACATTATACTTCTCCTGCTAAAGCCTTTAGATGCACCCAGTGGCTTGTGTATGCCCACCTTCATCTTTGGACCAATTACCCATAGGTGGATGTTAACACAAGCAGGGGAGTGACATCAACATTTTTTTTTGCACTTTTATTTAGGGCGGACTTGGCCAAAGGGCATTAAAGCGCTTTACAAATAATACATCAGAGGGTCCCTGTACTATAACAATAACGGGGTAAAGTCGCAGGGAAAAACACAATTCAAAAACCACAAGGAGAACCCCTTTAAGGAAAAATCTATCTATCCCACAGAAAAACAAGCAGTCTGCTATAACATTCTTTTGTTTTTATTATAAAAAATATATATAGTTATATATGTACTTTTCGCTTTGAGTTAATCAAAAAAAAATTTTTTGTTCAAAGACAGACTCACTCTTTGTCTAACTGTGAAGAGTAATGTAGATTGACAAAGCAATACAAATACTAAAGGTGCATAAACAGTTACACAATCACATTAAAGACAGTTACAATTAGTGCAGTGCATACAAAAGTGTACAAATCAGTAAAGGCATACAAAACAATCATATACAAATGAAGAGACAATACAAAAAACATAAAAAACACAAATGCGCCGACACACGTTTTGGAATCTCATACACCTTCCTTCCTCAGGGCGCTGATGGTATTTTCAAACGGTGAACACTCAATGTAATCTGATACAATAAGTCTAATCAAGTAGATCAATCAGTTTCATAAGTTTTCCTTTGTGCCTCATCAGTCTCATTTGTTAAGCCACAAAAACTTCAAGTAGGGCGTACTCATGTAGAGTCGGAATAAATCACGAAAAAGGGCTTCCAAAGATAGTATTGACACAAGTCTAGCGTCTTATCAAGGATGTACAGTATGGGGAGATACTGGTTCTGCTGAGTCCAGGATGGGACTCACCGGACTAATTCCACAATACGTATTAGATAATTAGTATAATATAACTTTCATTTTCCTTTCATAGAGGTGGTTATTTCTCTCCCTCCCTATATCGAAATCCTTACGAGGCAAATAGTCCCCGTTTTGCTATCCTGGTCAATCACCAATCTTGATTCAACAGATTTTAGTCTGCAAAGATTAACTCGTGTGCGTCCGATTCTCCTACATTTCATCCAGGGACCGCCACCTCTGAATTCGCCATTAAAGCGCTTTACACAATAACTTTTTTTGGTGGGGCAGTACCTAGACCATTAATCTGTCTGCCCCCGAACAGCAGGATGTATTGGCTGAGGCAGAGACACAAACCTAGGACACCACCTCTGTAGTTGGCAGCCCAATGCATTTTTTATCGCTCTGAGAAAATGCAAAAAAACAAGAGAAGCGTTGATCCTTTCATAGGCTAGCATGCCCGCACACTGAATTTTCCCGCAGCTTCTGCAGCGCAGTGTCGACAAATGCTTTGGGGGTAGAAAACATGCATGTTTTACTTAATACCTCTGCCAGTCAGGTTTGGGCTCTCACTCTGCTCACATTTAGAGCAGCCCTTTCATGCCCTTTATGGGTGTCTGCATTTGATTGCTTTGTTTCGCTAAGCCAGGAGTGAATGCCAGTGTTCTGTCATTTTCAGCTCCCCTTCTGACTGTGCCCCCTCCTTTCATGTTAGAACACCGGCTAGCCTATGTAAACAAGCCAGTGCTGACTGGGAGCAGCCTGCATTCCAGGGAACAGGAATTGCATGGCAGCCGCAGATGTGACCTAACAGTATTGCTTTACCTGAGCACCAGTTGCCCTACTAATGATTACATCACATACACTGATGGGTCTGCCTGCTTAGGGACAAAGCACCAATATTCAGCTGTGTGGGCAATTGCAATTGTAAAATGGTAACATACTATATGCTCTTATTCCTTGAGTGAGGAATTGAGTTTTACGAAACACAGATCACAGACTGGGATTAATGCTAGCTGCAACCAAGAGTCTTGCTTCTGCAAATGTGGGGTGGCTGCTCTAATTTCATCATTGCAGCAGCGCTATTGGTGGCCTGGTCTTTACAAACAGACCAAGGACTTTGTCCTTAAATGTGACATCTGCCAACAGATGAAGGGGTCCACCACAGCGTGTCCACCACAGACACATCTGCTAATTTCAATCAAGCCATTGGCTTGTGTTTATTTGGACTATTGGAGCCCTCGACAATCAGATGGGGCTTACAAGTACATCTGGGTGGAAGTGGATTCCTGCTCTCAATTCCTGTGGGTATGGTCACAGCGGTAAGCTGGATCTGCGAGGATCGCGACATATGCGATTGCCACATTGCAATCCTACCAGGGTTCGGCATTCAGCTCTCTGGCTTCCAATGAGGCCATTGGACTTTTGGGTGTGACCTTGCGATACTCCTCCCCCTATCATCCTGAGGGAAAGTGAGTAGTGGAGAGCAAAAAAGTGACCTATAGCAGTCTTTAACAGCAAGCATTCTAGGCTCAGGTCACAGTTGGGTCCATCACCTATATGGGATCCAGAGGGCACTCAACAATATGTCAAGAAAATCCCTAGGTGATCAGGCTCTCTATGAAATCTTGTTTGGGGTAAAGATGCGGGTCCCAGACTTTGACAATCCCAGCACAGTGGTGGCAGAAACACAATTTGATGGATGAAAAGTAATTGATATAACTTTATTGATATCTGGCACAAATTTATTTTTTAAAAAGCAGATTTTTATATTAATTCAGACACCAAGATGAACAAAATCATTTACATATAACTGGAATTATCGATTTGAGAAGAAAACACACATTACAGCAATTCAATACAGGAGAGCTTTTGCATTAGGGTCAGTGGGAAAAGGTGGCAGTGACTATCGGTCATTTGCAGGTCAAGTTACGTGAAACCTAAGGAAGGTAAAAGTGATATGCGTCCCAGGACCTAGCTGCAACAGTCAGTTCGATTCTATCTGAAGCCGGGGCCAGTGTTGTCCTGGCTGGTGCACAGACATATTATCGAGTTTTTAATATCGACCTACTTTAACATCGAGTTTTAAATATCATAGGAACAGAATATCGACATCAAGAATATCGACGACCAGAATATCGACCTGAAGGTAAGAAATATCGTTTTTGTTAATATCGAAGTTAGTAATATCGATAGCAAAAATATCAATGTTAATAATATCGATGTTCATATTAGTGTTATGTATTTTAGTATGTATTTTATATGTATGTGTTCTATATTTTTTGTTAAGTATTGTACTGTTTTTTTAAAATATATGTATAACATTTTTAGAAGTTAGTAATTTTTTTAAAGTCAATTATGCGTTTTAGTACCATAGCGGGTGTTGGTTTATAGGGAATAGGGTGGGAAGTTATTTAAATATAGTAAATAAATAATAATTTTAGGAAATATTAATTATTTTTACTTAAATTGTGCATTTTAGTTCTGTAGCGGGTTGTGGGTTTAAAGGGTAATAGGGTGGGAAGTAATTGAATTGTAATTAAGTAATTATTAATTTTTATTTATTGGTATTGATAATTATATTATTGTTTATTAATTGGTAATTCATTTTTATTAATTGATTAATTGAAAATTATATTAATTGTATTAATTTATTATTGGAGCGGGTTTATGGGTTTATAGGGGAATAGGGTGGGAAGTAATTTTATTTTAATTAAGTAATTACTAATTTTTATTTTGGGGTATTGATAATTAATTTATTGTTAATTAATTATTAAATGGAAAATAAATATTAGTAATTATTATGTACTGGTATTCATAATTAATGTATCATTAATTATTCATTGGTAATTCATTTTTATTAATTATTATTTATTGGTATTTTAATTGATCTATTGTTCATTTATTAAGAAATCATTATTTAATTACAAAGATTATTTAATTCATGAGTATGATATTTTTAACCCATACGCTATGCAACACTTTGCCTACTGTTGCACTCACTGGAGTAGTAATAGTAATTTTTACCCCTACGCTGTCCAACACCTTCCCTACTGTTGCACTCACTGGAGTGGGAATAGTCATTTTTACCCGTACGCTATCTAACACTTTCCCTACTGTTGCACTTTCTGGAGTGGGAATAGTAAGTTTTTACCTCTAAGCTATCCAACACTTTCCCTACTGTTCCATTCACTGGAGCGGGAATAGTAATTTTTACCCCTACTCTATCCAACACTTTCCCTACTGTTGCACTCTCAGGAGTGGGAATAGTAATTTTTACCCCTATGCTATCTAACACTTTTCCTACTGTTGCACTCACTGGAGTGGGAATAGTAACTTTTACCCCTACGCTATCTAATACTTTTCTTACTGTTGCACTCTCTGGAGTGGGAATAGTAATTTTTACCTTTACGCTATCCAATATTTTCCCTACTGTTGCACTCTGTGGAGTAAACATATATATTATTTTTTATATGTGTATGTTTAATTTTTTTAACATTATATGTATTAGAAATTATTTTAAACATGTTTTATTATATTTAACTATATTTGTTTTAATTATATGTATTATTGACTTTAAATAAAAAAAAATATTAAAAAAAAGATTTTCTTTACGATATTTTTAACATCAATATTTTTTTCGATATTTTTGTACTTACAATGATGTAGATAGAATGTCGATATTCTTGACTTCGAGGTTTTTGCGTAGATATTTTGCTATCTCGATATTCGGTCCGTCGATATTATATCAGTGATCCGTCCTGGCTGTACTTGGTGCTGAAGTGGGAGCTGCAGGAGAGTTGCTTTTACCGCTTAAATTGTGCTGCTGGGGAATCGGGTGCAAAATATCAACAACAAAGCATTTAATGATATTCGATTAATGCTTTGTGGAGTTCACTGAAGGTTTAGCGCCAAGTAAAGAGGGTGGTTGCCGGACTGCCAACCAACAACTTTTGGCAGCGGTAAGCTCAGCAAAATGCTATTTCGATGTCCGGAGTTCTGGTGGAGCACAGTGCCTGCCTGAAACTTTGTGAAGGGCAGAACCATTTGCCACAATGCACTTTACCATCTACTTCTGGGCAATCCTTCAGAGGGCCCAATGGCCAGCAAATCTTTGGCTCCGGGACATTGGGTTACCTGTAGACTGCAGGGGACAAGTGCCACTAGTCCATGAAAGTCTGGAGTTGCCTTTGACTCTCAAAGGTGTCACTCTGTCTGGAGAAGCCAAACTTTGGTCCCAGACAATCCGCAGTCGTGCAGTTCAGGAATGTTGTCAAAGGTGCAGAGTATTGCGCCTTTGGTTTGCGCACCTCCTGTTGTTGCAGACACGGGTCTTTTCTTTGTCCTTCCTTCAAGCCAGATCAGAACTAAGGTTCTGGTGTCAGGAGTGGCCCTAAAATCCTAGATTAGGTGGTGTTAGGTGTGTGTGTGCAAGTGGCCAATGGGCTACTAGCCCCAATTGCTAATCTGCTGCTGTGGTGAACCAAATACAGGGTGCTCACCTTTCCTACCCAGAATCCTCTATTCTACCACACCTACAAATGGCAGATGTCTTTCTCAGCTATGCAGATCAGGTAGTCCACACTAGAGGTGTGGCTAGCCTTCTGGGGGTGTACACTTCCTGAAAACATAATTAGGGAGGTCTGTTTCCTCCTTTGGGAAGCAGTCTAGTTAGATATTACCGGGGGCGACGTCTTTGAACCTCACCGCCTTGATATACCACTTGGCTAGCGATCCCGTCAGCGAAGGAAGTGTGACCTCCTTCCCGTCCAGGCCATTGTTTCTGACTCCTGGGAGTGTTCACACTTCCTTGCAGGGTGTCAGAATCTTGTCTTTGTGGCAGCAGCCAGAGCACAGGAAAGCTGGGGCAACCAGGTGGGCAGCATCTGATGTAGCCACATGGATGCATGTGACATCCTCCTCGATACGAGATTTGTGTCTGGGGGAGCAGGCATGTGACATATTTTGGTGGTACCATAATGGAGTTGGCAACCCAGAGTATTCTTGGGTACCAGCCCATGTTATTCTTTTACCTCCTATCACTTAAGATAGCCTTTAATGGTAAAGGTCACTAAAGAGACATATAAGCTTGAACTTACACATCCACATCTTTAATACAATGTTGTCAGTACTTTACTTGGGACACTCAGGGTGGCACAAACAGTGCTTTAGGCCCTGAAGACCCCTTTGACACCTATGCCCTAGGTACCACTGGTACCATATACTAGGGACTTATATGGGTATAAAGTATTTGCCAATTGGGGTTACCAATTCACATATATCAGTTTTAGGGAGAGAGCAGTGACACTGGGGCCTGGTTAGCAGACTTCAGTGCACTGTCAGAGTGGAAAAATATAATCTACGACTTCAAATGGGGGCAAAAAGTGGGAGGACATCTCCAAAAGGGCCTACTTTGTTACAAGGGCTATCTGAAGTGCAGAGGGATTCCCATGTCATACATGCCAAAATCAAGGCACATTAGGCAATTATTCTTTTTGGAAGCAGGGATAGGAAAAGAAAAGGCATAATCTGAGATCAGCAAAATGGTTGATGCAAAGGTCTCAGAATGTGCCCAGAAAATGCTGTTGAAAGAAATGTTGGGCATCAAAGTATCTATAAGTACAGTTAAAGACACAATAGCGGCCACATCTAACAACATGCACTCCCTCTGTGAAAACATTCACCTCATTACAGTCCAAATTGGTAACATTGGAATAGACAATGACAGATGTGGAAACCAGGTGGGACCATCAACCTGATTGGGGGCCAGGACTTTTGGGCACTGCACCGCAAAACAATTGACCTGGAGAATGAAAGCTGGAGAGATATAATATGCATACTAGGAATACCTGAAACAAAGAAACAAGATGATATGTTGAAGTTGCTTGTCATCTTTATCCCAACTCTCATGGCTATTCATTTTAACTAACCCCTGAAGTTCCAGAGAATGCATAGGGTCAGGTTGTGATACAAATCAAATCATAGCCGCCCACCACAATCCTAGCTTGCTGTTTGAGTCACCAACAAGCCCCCCCCCAAGTCATTGCCACTGCAAAAACACACAGGCCTTATACATATGAAAACAGCCAAGTGTTCTTCCTGCAGGACAATGCATTTGCAACTAATTCAAAAAGGAAAAACTTCCTGGCACTCATGCCCTAACTGAAGAAAAGAGACATAAAATATGGTTTACTAGACCCGGAAATAATGCTTATTACACTGGACAATCGCACAAACAAAAACAAGGAGCTGGAAGATGAGTGTTAGACGGACCGGGAGGGTCGGCCGAGGACAAGGGGAGAGGTCTCCGGGGAGAGCCGTCTCCAGCGATCGTACAGACAAGTAACTTCCCCCCCACAGATGTACACCACACAAGGATAGGTTTTACCCTCTTTATAAGCAGTTTCTTAAGGTACGATGGAATGGTACAAGGAGGTCTGGACTCCGGGGTCCCCTCGATTTTAGTCTCTGGGTTTGGGAAAGGGGGTAGCGGGACAGTCTGGTTACCAATCTGGTAGATGCAATGATGGATAGCTCACAATCCTCGAGCTCGGTGTTCTAGCTGGACGGGCCGCGGCGGCGCCAGCAGGTCCCGGTGAAGATGGTCGTTACACGGTCCGCGGCAGCGCCAGCAGGTCCCGATGAAGATGGTCGTTACACGGTCCGCGGCAGCGCCAGCAGGTCCCGATGAAGATGGTCGTTACACGGTCCGCGGCAGCGCCAGCAGGTCCCGATGAAGATGGTCGTTACACGGTCCGCGGCAGCGCCAGCAGGTCCCGACGAGGATGGAGGATGTAGAAGGCCGCGGCAGCGCCAGCAGGCAGGACGGTAGTTCACAAGGCAGGGCTACGGCAGCGCCGGTAGTCCGTCAAGGATGAGTTCTTCGCGGTGTCTCTCGACTCCAGGATACAACTGCCTTCCTGCTCTGGAGCTGCCCCAGTTATAGGTCTGGCGCCCTTTGATGTCCGGACCCTCGCACTTGGAGGTCGGGAGGTCCGGGATGAGGGAGTCCAGACACCCAGCAGGGGGGTGGAACCAGCGCCCGGGGGAGCTGGGGCGATCGGCACCTGGCGGGGGAGAGCCATTGACACTTCTTCCTCCCAACGACCTGCCAAGTGGTCCGTTCACCTCCTGGGTGGATGGTGGTGCCGGGATGGTGGGGCCTGGCCAGGCCCAGGGTTAGGGTCGAGCTGAGGCCACGCGGCCTCGTGGTGCAGTGTCCAAGATGGCGGCTGGTCCGGACGGGGGAGCCGGGAGTGGGTCGGCCCCCTGATACAAAGATGTCCGGGGGCAGGAGTTCCGTCTGGAGACGGGTTGCGGGCTGGTCCTGTGGGTCACACCTAGAGGGCCGGGGCTTGGCCGTGTCATGCGGGGAGGGAGCAAGCCCTTCATGTGGCCTGTCCAACAATGAGGAAAAAATCCAGGAAGAGAGGGGAGTCATGAGAATGAAGACTTCAACTACTGAGTCATCACAGGACCTACACAGAGACAGGGAAAGAGGCAGGTAGGAAGAGGTTCAGAGTAACACCGGCACAAAGATTGTGATGCAGAAATGGATGAATGAGACCAACCACGAAAATGAAATTCTGCAAGGTAAAGAGGCTACAACCAATAACCTATAAAATCATAATTATAGTTGTTTGGCCTGTAGGAAGCCAGCCCACCCTCCCCCAGACTGCTGCAGTTGGAAAAAGACTTCTTATGGAACCATGGTGGTGGGAGAAATCTGGAGTCACTGCGGATATGCTGGAAGGGTTCATTGTTCTCATTCTTCTTCTCTCCTTTTTTGTTTTCTCTTGCTTTTTTTTAGAATTCTTACATCCTGAAGGTGTAGTTTGCCTCGGGACTTAGCCTCAAGTGCTGTCAACGTGAAATAGACAGGGCTGTGTACATTGCAGATGGATATTGTGCCTTCTATCCCTCACTCAGTTAGATGCTACCAGCCTCAACCCATCAACTAATCAGGGATTTTTAAGCATGCTACTCACCTGTGACAGTCTGAAGGCGCTGGGGGAGAGGGGCGCAGCTCCAGTCAGTCAAAGAGCCAGGTCTTGAGGGTCTTTCTGAAGATGTGCATGGTGGGGGCATGTCTGATTGGGAGCTCGTTCCAGGTCTTTGCTGCTATGTAGAAGTAGGTTCTTCTACCCGTTCTGGCTCTGCGGATGTGCAGGGGTTTGTCGAGGACATGGTCGGAGGATTGGAGGTTCCTCTTGGGAACGTGGAAGGAGATTCTATCATTGAGATATTGGGGTCCGGTGTTGTGGATGCATTTTTAGGCATGGGTGAGTATCTTGAAAGTTACTCTCTTCTCGATGGGGAGCCAGTGGAGGTTACGCAGGTGTTGGGTGATGTGTTTGTGTCTAGTTATGCCGAGGACGAGTCTGGCTGCAGTGTTCTGTATGGTCTGGAGTTTGCAGAGCAGAGATTTGTTGATACCGGCGTAGAGGGCGTTTCCATATTCCAGTCTGCTGGTTATGAGTGCGTGGGTGACGGTCCTCCTTGATTCGGGGGGGATCCATTTGAAGGTCTTTTGGAGGATTCGGAGGTTGTTGAAGCAGGTGGCAGCAATGGCATTGACTTGTCAGGTAATGGAGAGAGAGGAGCTGAGTACGATTCCGAGCTTTCTGGCGTGGTCCGTGGGGAGGGGGGGCTGCCGAGGGCAATGGGCCACCAGGTGTTGTCCCATGCAGAGTGGGAGGTTCAGAGGATGGGGACCTCTGTCTTCTCCAAGTTGAGCTTCAGGCAGCTGCTGCTCATCCAGGATGCAACGTCCTTCATTTCTTCCTGCAAGGTGAGTCTGGTCGTGATGGGGTCCTTCGGTGAGGGAGAGGATGAGCTGGGTGTCGTTGGCACAGGATGCTATGCTGAGTAGTGCTGTCTGATGATAGCAGCGAGGGGGGCCATGGAGATGTTGAAGAGGGTGGGGCTGGGTGACAATCCTTGGGGTACTCCAAATTTGATTTCTGTGGGTTCGGAGAGGAAGGGTGGCAGTCTGATTCTTTGGGTTCTGCTGGTGAGGAAGGAGCGGGATTCATTCTGGCACGATGCTTCTGTCATTTTAAACCTCAACAGGAAGAACAAACAGATTTAAAGCAGGTGCCCGAGTTTAAGGTCACTTTCAGTAACGCATTAATCAGCACAAAAGATTCGTGAGCACGGTGGAGGCTAGGCAGGTGTGCTTTCTCCCCATATCTACCATCAGCAATTTGCTGTATTTATTGATGGAGGTCTGTGCATCCATGGGTTTCTCGAGCGCAATCCCCTTGTAGTTCCTGACACCAGGAGGTTTTGTCTCCTCATCTGCTGCTCTGGTCGGTCTCTGACCCTTTATAAACAAGAGGCATGTGAACTGCATAGAAGCCCCGCCCCACACACTGGCGGTGTGCAACGTCTTCCCGCCCTTTCCCAACTATGATGGACAGCTCACTCGAGGGACCCCGGCGCCCATCGGTGCGGTGGCAAAGTTACAGACACACATGGTCGCTGTACACTATACATTTAATATCCATCTTTATACAAAGCGCACTCTTCAGGGTAGAGGTGTATGGGTGAAATGTCAATCTTCATTTCATTGTGCATCAGAAACATTTGTCCCTCAACGATACATGTAAGTTAACGCTGTAAATCACGCCCAGAGGAAAATAGACGAATATGAGAAGGGAATAGACTTTCACATGATTTCTCGTGTTTAATCAAAAGTCTATTTACTTGTTCCTAACGTGGGCAACAAATATGTCCGCTCTTCTGATTGGCTAGGGATTCCGTCACTCTCAGTGCTCCGAAAGCTGGGATTTCAGCATACCCGGTATTAGTTGCAGCTCCAGTGGACAAATGGGAGCAAGGAAAATCCCGCGTGGGGATTTAAAGGTCTCCTGATACCTCGAAACACCTACCGTAGGTGACAGTTACGCCCACAGAAAATCCAGAAACCGTAACTGAGGAATAGATAAACCCTGAAGGCATTCAGTGAGTAGAGACCACCTCAGAGGGACCCAGACTGCAGGGATACACATTATATACTGGCAAACTAGTACTGCGGTCATTCAAGGATTCCTGCACACGGAGGAACAGACCTCTTTTTGAATGACAGCACGTGATCATAATGTCTTGACCCCTTGGAGCCCACAGATAACACTCCCATGCTTCAAAGGACACTCATCCCGTAGAATTAAAGGGCCGTTCATTTCACAGGTGCACGGCCACTCAGTGGATCCAGAGACCAATATTTCTTCCCCCAGGGTGCATTTACCCAACGAAGTAGTACTTACTGATTAACCAGTAGAAAATACTCCAGTTGAGTAGAGGTATTGCACAAAACGGTGGCATCTTCTTGGATAAATATGCAGGGCAGGATTCATTCTGGCACAATGCTCCTGTCACAAAAATTAAACCTCAACAGGAAGCACTTACAGATATAAATAAAGTAGGTGCCCGAGTTAAAGGTCAAATTCAGTAATGCATTAATCAGCACAAAATCTCTGCGATCACGCAAAATTTTGCGTGATCGTGGAGATTTTTTGACGTTTCGTGATATTTTGCGAAAGGCACTTTCGCAAATTCCGTCCACCCTTAATCCTTGGTTTAGGAGGGTGCGGATGCTGTCTTCGACGGCGAGTAGAGCTGTATCGGTGCTGTGGTTGTTGCGGAATCCAGATTGAGAGGGGTCAGGGATGGAGTTTTCTTTGATAAATTTTGTTGGTTGGACGTTGACAGTCTTCACGGTGACTTTCACTGCGAAGGGGAGGAGGGAGATGGGTCAGTAGTTCTTGAGGTCCGTGGGATCTGGTGAGGGCTTCTAGAGTAGGGGTCTGACTTCTGCGCAATTCCAGTCTTTGGGAAAGATGCCGGTTTCGAAGGTGGTGTTGATGGTGCGTTGTAGTTCTGGAGCGATGGCGGCAGCGGCTCTGTGGAAGATGTCCGGGGTTCAAGGGTCCGTCGGGGATCCTGAGTGGATGCCTTTCAAGGTCGGTGTGGTGTCTTCGGTGGTGACTGGTGTCCAGGAGGAGATGGTGCGCTGGCTGGCGTTGCTGGAGAAGGGTGTGGTTTCAGACTATAGTGTCTGGTCATTGAAGTTGTCCTAGAGGCCCTTGATTTTCTGTGCTGTCCTGTCCAGTTACTATTAATGAATAGCCTGGCTCAGTGTGTGCTCATCTTGCTTTGAAAACAAGTGCAGCATTATTTTTAAATCATAATAATGTTGTTTTCAACGCAAGATGAGCGCATGCCGAGCTAAGCTATTCATTAAAAGGGATTCTATTTTAGGTAATGTCCGGCGAGAGGAAATACGCCCACGCCCAGGCTCAGGCCTGAACACGAGTGAGCAAGATTCAAAGATTGTCATATATTTCAAATGTCAAGTAAGCCCCAGGGGAGGGAGTCACTGTAATGCACCCAATTTCCAAAGTTAAAGCACTTACGAAGGCGAAGCACTGAAGCAGCTCTTTTTCATAAGCTCCATGCGGGCGGTCTGTCTCTCTCTCTTCGTGACGCCGGAAATAGAAAAGAAAGCAGTCGCAGCCGGTAAACTCGCGGCCCATAAAAGGAAATTAATTTTCCATGCTATATGCAAGGTTCTGGGCAACTACTTCATACTTTCTTTTTGATTGTCAGTGACCAAGTAAATATTAGCGTTTTTTGCTACTTGAAAGACCGCCAGTCAAACAGTACATAATTTCTGCTGCTTAGCAAGCAGCTAGGTAAATAATAGTGCAAATAAAGCGTATTCGCTGTGTGCATGCCTGCTGCCCAAATGATGCATGATCTGTGCTATTTTGCCAGCACCCAGATAACAGTTGAAGTTTCTTTGCAATTTGCCTGCCTGTGATAAATAATGCATAGGCCGGGTGAATGGTGACGTTTCTTTGCTGTTTGCTGTTTGCATGGTTGCCAGTCAAACAGTACATAGTCTCTGTTCATTAGCCACAGGTAAATAGTGAAAATCCCTTGCTATTTGCATGGTCCAGCGAAACAGTACAGAAAGTGGTTTACCAAGCCACAGAAGACTGCCCTGAATTGCTTGGCAAATCTGGAGTAATGCAAGACAGCGCAAGTTATGCCTTGCATTTCTATGCCCCAGTGGCACTGGGCATTCTGCAATGCACATAGAAAGAGGACAAAGCCTCAAAGGATTATTTTGGTACAGGAAGTTGTCTCTTCCTGCACTAAAACAACCCTGCCATGGTGCAAGGGTGCTTGTGTTGGTGCCAGGCAGCACATAGTGCGCCAGCGCATGGAGAGGAAAGGAATGCACCATAAAATGTTAAATATGGAGCATTACTGTCCTCTCCCTTTTATGCAGCACAGCAAGGTGTTTTGCTGCATTGCGTGACATTTTGATAAACCTGAGCCTCAGTTTTTACTGGGTGCTCAGCTACATAGATGCTTATTACTTCCTTTAATTTTTGCTGTGAATGGTAAACATAAAATATCAAGTAAAAAATACAAATATTTCTGTACAATAAAGTTCCCAGACAAATTCAAGAGGAAATCCCAAGATTTTATTAATGAAATAGCAAAACACCTTGGTGTGGTAAAAGCATTTCCCCCAATGCTTATAATTGTGCAGGTCGTTGCAGGGGGTGGTCACCAGTACTTAATTTTGGTGGCTCGAACTTATTTTTCAGCACAAGACTTTGTTCAAGAGCAAAAGCGAAAAAGAGAGACATTGGAAAATAGTAACTAAAGTAAAAGCAGGCATGACGAACCAGCAAGAGTGAGATTCAGCGACAAGAAATGTAGGGGCATATCAGCAACAACCGGCGATACTTATCGCTAAGCACACTTAGCGCTAGGATAATTATCGCCGGCTAACGTGGATTTTTATCGCTGAGATAGCGTGCTATTAGCAATGCTTATCTCAATAGCGATAAACATCCTAGCGCTAACTGCCTAATGTGAGATTATCGCTGGAAACCCAGCGATAATCTCACAAAATGTGGCGTTAGCTTGTTGATAGGGCCTCACAAACTTAGCCATGATATCCACCTTCCATAGGATATCATGGCTAAGTCAGTCCTGAAGCAGGTGTAAGGAAAGTAGCGATAACAGGGGTTATGGCTACTTTTCTTGCGCCTATGCTTCATAGCGTGGGGCTTGATGATAGGAGAAATGTCGCTTAGCGACATTTCTCCTGTCATGTTAGGTCAGGAACGCCCACTTTGCATCTCATTAGAGATGCAAAGCTGGGCGTTAAGATTTCATGCGCTAAAGCAAGGTTTCACGCGTTAGAGTGACCTTGCTCATTAGGCGATAAAATTATCGCCGCTTTTCGGCTGAAAACGGTCGCAAAAGCGGCGATAATTTTCTATCGCCCCCTTGTAGATATGCCCCGTAGTGTGGTGGGAGGAAGTGGCGTGAGGTAGAGTAAGATCAATCAGCCTTGGTATCCGGCAACCCTCACTCTGAGTCAGGCTCCAAAGAGGCAATGTGGGCCACTGTATATTCCTACAAAGTAAGCATTGCATTGCCCAAGCTCTCCTCACACCTTCTTGATTGATTTCCATCATTTGTTTTCGGTAAGCTCGTTTGTTGCAGTAGTCAGTCTGGCAGCATTTCACTTCATTTACGCTTAATGACTTCTCCCGTTGGCACTCTTCCTTGGTCACGCAATCCGTGAATTCACCTGTGGATGAAGCAACATTTTTAGCTTTTGTCCTGTTTTTGCATGTGCAGCATCATAAAGAAAGATGGAAGGAACCAGCAAAAAAGTAGAGGATATGCACTTGTACATTAACTAAGGCAAGGGTTGTGGTTTAAGGTAACAAATAACAGCTCGGTTGTATTAATTTTTTGTGATACTTATTTGATGAACTGAATCACCTCTATTGCATCTGTGGCTTCTCCCTCCCTGCAAACTCTGTGATCTAAGAGCAGTGAATGCTGCTGACCCAGAGAAACTTAAATGGCAGAAGTGAGCAATATTCAAACCCTGTGGTCAGCATCGAACCCCACTAATACATCTTTTTACCTCTTAAACATTTCAATGGTTGTATTAGTCACTGGGCCTCATTTAGACCCTGGTGACATGCCCGCAGGCCACCCAGTTCAGCAGAGGCCATGGCCTTTATTTCCATTGAGGAAGACTACCTCCAAGTGTAGAGATCTCTGCCAGGTTGGCAAGGATATCTGTTCTTTCAGGGCAGATGTGAGTGCAACTGTTCTGCTGAAAGCATTAACCATTGCTGAGTAGGTATCGTGATTGATAAGTCCTCATTGCAAATTATTTTGTAATAAATCCTACCATTCACAAAATCACTAAATCCAATTTGCTAATCAGTAGCTGGCCAGAAACCTGAATCCAATAGCTATGTGAAGGGGGCATGCTTAGGGCTTCCTTTCCAAACAGCGATTCGTTAAGGGCTGTATTAATGTTTTTTAAATGCAGTTGGAAAACATTGAAAAGTTACAGACTCCCAAGTTGGGGTGGTAAAATATTTGCAAAAGGGAAGTGGTCCTGTAAGGATCCCTTTGTTTTTGCGAATGTAAAAAAAAGTTTGTTGGGGAGTAGGCAGCGGTCTTGGGGACCATTGCCAAATCTCAAATGAACTTTAAAAAAAAAAATCTTTTGAATATAGCCCCATTTTCTTTCAGTAAAATGGACAGTTTTTAAAAACAAGTTAACTGTTTTCAAAATGAGATCACGGACATGGTGGTCTGCTGAACCCAGAGAGCATCTTTCGTTGTTGAGATCAGGGTTGAACCAGGATTTAGAAGGTATGTTTCTTTGGGTTTTAAGTTTGCGGAGGGGGCACTTGGTCTAGGACCTCGGTAACTGATTCATTATAGCGTTCTGTGAGGGTGTTGGCATTTTGGGAGAAGGGAGCTAGCAGGAGTTTGGCTTTGATTTTCTTTTCAAGTTTGCCGGGTGGGATAAGATGAAGGTTTCTGGTCCGTTTCTTGTGTTTGATGCTTTTGGCGTGGATGGGGGGGCAGTAGTATTGATCTTGAAGAGGATGAGATGATGGTCAGACCAGTCGATGTGGATGATGCTGATGATGCTGGAAAAGGAGTCCAAAAGGAGTTGGCCTAATGGCTAGGGCGCTCGACCTCGGACCTGGGGAACTGGGTTCGAGTCTCGGTTATGACGCTGAACATCCTGTGATTCTGGGTAAATCACTTAATCTCCCTGTGCCTATCAAAAAATGAATGTGTGTCCTCATGTAACGTAACTGGTGCTATGTAAAGCGCTCTGATACCTGATTGGATTCGGGTAAAGTTTGCGCTATATAAAATTCAAAAAAAAAACTCAAAAATAAAATCATCATTAGTGATGATGGCATCAAGAGTGGCCCCTTTGGAGTAAGTTGGAGAGTGACAGATTTGTTTAAGGTCACTGATCTCCAGAAGATTCAAGAGGAGATTAGTTGCAGGGTCTTTGATGTAATTCCAGTGGAGGATGAAGTCTCCAAGGAAGAGATTTTTAGAGTTGGAAAGTGAGGATTGGGTGAGGAGGTTGGAAAGTTCCTCTGCGAAGGGAAGAGATTAGGCCTGGGCGAAAATTTCGTTCCGTTCGCGGAAATTGCGATAATTTGACATTTTCGCGTTCCGCGGAGAGCGCGAAAATGTCAAAATTTCCGGTTTCCGCAGCTTGGCGATAATTTGTTTCTTGCTCGCGCTGTAAAATAATACATTCTCGCGCGCGCGCGATCGCCTTACCTGAATCCCTGTGTTCGCCGACAAGTTTTCTTGATCCGGTCGCGTTCTCCATGAGATGTTGTATTGTTTTTAGCCATTTGCGCTGTCTCGCGACAGTTCACGCCCGCAGTGACGTCATGCGTCGCGTGATCACGTCTTTCTTCTCGCGATCATGCACCGCGAGACAACTCAAAACAAGATTGCCCGCAAGCAACCACATGGGTAAGTTGGCGACCCGCAACCATGCAGAAAATCTCGCGAACATGCGGGAAAAAAACTTCCGCATCTTCGCGGTATTTCCGCTTGTTTGCGATAATTTTAAACATTTTCGTGATAATTTGCGAAAGTTAATTTCGCAAATTCCGCCCACCCCTAGAAGAGATTCGCCAGGAGGATGGTAGATATTATGTAGGCGAATAGGAGGGGTGCCCTGAATTATAAGTTCTGCATGAGGTATTCAAAGGTGGTGGGGTCAGTGTTCTTAACAAGCGAAAGTTGAAGTTGGTTTTTAAAGATGATAGCTAGACCACTTCCAATTCTATCTAGTCTATCTTTTCTGAGCATGGAGTAACCGGGGGGGAGAGTAGGTCAAGGATGGATGTAGAGTGGTCATTGAGCCAGGTTTCCGTAAGGAAGGCAATGTCAATATCATCACTGAGGATGGATTCAGCTATTTCTGTCGAATGACGGACAGCTGAGCGGCAGTTAACTAGCATGCTTGCGAGGGGTTTCTGGTTGTTTATGGGGGAGGGCAGGATTGGATGGTAGAGAGTTGTGATGGGGGTCTCGGGGAGATGGGGGAGATGGGGGAGGAAGGGATTCTGCTCCTCCCCAGGATCACAGGTATGGTGAAGTGGGGAGGGCATGGTTGGATAGCAGTAAGTTGTGATGGGGGTCTAGAGTAGGTGGGGAGGAAGGGATTCTGCTCGTCCGAGGATCACAGGAATGGTAGGGTGGGGGTGGGGTGGGTTGATTGGATAGTTAGGGAGGTAAGAGTTACAGGGGTTGGGGAGGTCAGAGGGGGAGAGGTGGTACGTGTCGCGGGGGCCTATGGGAACAGTTGCAGCGGGGACGGTTCTCCAATGTTGGAGTTTGGAGGGGTTTGGTAAGTCAAGACTTGGGGAAGTCGCGTGGTTTTGGCAGATTTCAGAGGAGAGGGAGTTAAAATCTTTCCTGAGCTGAGACAGCTCGGACGACAAGTTCAGAACATTCCTGAGCTGGGAGAGTTCAGAAGACAAGGAAAAGAGATAGTTTTCAATGTTAAATAGAGTCTGAGTTAAAGGAGTGATAGGGACTGGGGGAGGGAAGGTGTTGGGGAGAAGAGTAGGACCAGATTTGTCCGGGTAAAGTGGTCTGTAGAGTGTATAGGTTGGGAGGCTGGGGCAGGTGGAGAGGCGTTTTCAGGTTGGTGGACGAAGAGAGGACTGTGTGGTCAAGAGAGGAGAGTGGGGGAATAGCATCCTGGATAAGGGGGAAAGGTAGTAAGGGGGATGAGAAATTGGGACGGGCAGTCTGATAATAGAAACTGCGGGGAGAGGGAGCTGGGGGAAGCAGTGAGTACAGGGGGGTGCCTGGTGGTGGGTAGAGAGAAGACATTATGGATATAAAGGGTTTGGGAGGCTGAACTAGCTGTTGAGGTGTCCAGATGAGGAGGGGTGCTAACAAAGGGGGATTATTGGGGGATTGGGTTTGAGAGACATTGTACGTAGTAGAAGTGTCTGTAGGGTGAGGGGTTGTGGAAAAGGAAGGGGAGGGGAGAGGGTGTCAGTCAGTTGGGATTGTGAAGTGTTAGGAGGTGTGATGGAAGGTAGGTAGGAGAAGGTGCTGAAATGTTGTTCAAAGATAGAGAGGTGATTTTCAGAAGCTTCGATGAGAATGTTGTTGGATTTCAATATGGAGATGGCTATTTTGCCGAGGGAATGCAGGAGAAGGGGAGGTGGACAATTTAAAACCATATGGGATTTTACATGATTTGGTGATGGAGAGGTGGTGGAGGAAGATGCTTTTCCATTTGGAGGGACGTTTGGAGTACAGAATGTAGTTGGTTTTTATTATGGAGGAAAGGCTTAGGTAGTTATCGACAAAAAGAGTTTCATGGTGACCAATGAGTAGTTTGTGTTTAAAGTTTTTTTGCCGTTTTTGGAGAGATTAGGGGGGGTAGAGGATGGACCATGAGTTTGGGCCATATCTAGTGATGGGCGAGTCCAGTGGATTGAGTCTGAGGCCAGTTGTATTGCAGGGGTGTGCGAGAGGGTGCATGGTGATTCAAATTAAGGCGGCTAGGTGAGGGGGAGCGGGGAAGGAGGGAAAGACTTGGTATAGCTTGAAGAAAAGGAGGGAGGGTCAAGGAAGGAGTAGCAGGAGCCAGTGGATGGGGGAGGGCCTTGATAGGGGGCAAGGGAGAAGGTATAAACAAAGATGGTTAGAAAGTGGTTATCTGTTGCAATCATTTGTAGGGAAAGTGTTTGGAAGATGCTACGACCCTCTCCATTTGTGGTAAAGGTATAGAAAACATTGAGCCCTCTTGCCAGTCACTTGAGCAGCTCGCTTTATAGAGTAGGAAGTGCAATTATTTCTGGATTAATCCCAATGTTATACCACCCTCTAAAATATACGAACAGTTCCTTCCGGAAACAGTGTCAAGATTTTGAATATTAGATCATGTGTTATCCTGCTTGCCTTTGATTCTCCCAGAGCTCCCTCGCTGTTATCACCACATTCTGTTGCCCCCGCCGGATTTCTCAAGCCTCCCCTGGTGGGACGTGGGTCCCAGAGGCCACGCACCATCCGATGCCATCGGCGCTCCACTAATCACACTTTGGGGTGGACTTCAACCCCCAGAGTGTACCAGTGCATCGTTGCCCCTCACACCTGCCGTGAGTGAGGGGGAGGTGGGGCCAACTCGCTCATAGCGCAGCCTCTCCCCCCGCGGCGCGGGTGTTATCCTGCTTGCCTTATATTCTCCCGGAGCTACCTCGCTGTTATCACCGCATTCTGTTGCCCCCGCCGGATTTCTCAAGCCTCCCCTGGTGGGACATGGGTCCCAGGGGCCACGCAGCATCCGCTGCCATCGGCGCTCCACTAATCACACTCTGGGATGGACTTCAACCCCCAGAGTGCACCAGTGCATTGTTGCCCCTCACACCTGCCGCGAGTGAGGGGGAGGTGGGGCCAACGTGCTCACAGCGCAGTCTTTCCCCCACGGCGCGGGTGTTAATCTGCTTGCCTTTGATTCTCCCGGAGCTCCCTCGCTGTTATCACTGCATTCTGTTGGCCCCCCCGGATTTCTCAAGCCTCCCCTGGTGGGACGTGGGTCCCAGGGGCAATGCAGCATCCGCTGTCATCGGCGCTCCACTAATCACACTCTGGAGTGGATTTCAACCCCCAGAGAGCACCAGTGCATCGTTGCCCCTCACACCTGCCGCGAGTGAGGGGGAGGCAGGGCCAACACGCTCATAGCGCAGGATCTGCCCCCATGGCGCGGGTGTTATCATGCTTGCCTTATATTCTCCCGGAGCTCCCTCGCTGTTATCACCGCATTCTGTTGCCCCCGCCGGATTTCTCAAGCCTCCCCTGGTGGGACATGGGTCCCAGGGGTCACGCAGCATCCGCTGCCATCGGCGCTCCACTAATCACACTCTGGGGTGGACTTCAACCCCCAGAGTGCACCAGTGCATCGTTGCCCCTCACACCGGCCGCGAATGAGGGGGAGCCAACGTGCTCATAGCGCAGCCTTTCCCCCGCGGCGTGGGTGTTATCCTGCTTGCCTTTGATTCTCCCGGAGCTCCCTTGATGTTATCACCGCATTCTGTTGCCCCCGCCGGATTTCTCAAGCCTCCCTTGGTGGGACGTGGGTCCCAGAGGCCATGCAGCATCCGCTGCCATCGGCACTCCACTTATCACACTCTGGAGTGGACTTCAACCCTCAGAGTGCACCAGTGCATCATTGCCCCTCACACCTGCCGCGAGTGAGGGGGAGGCGGGGCCAATGCTCTCATAGCGCAGGATCTGCCCCCGCAGCGCGGGTGTTATCCTGCTTGCCTTTGATTCCCCTGGAGCTCCCTCGCTGTTATCACTGCATTCTGTTGCCCCCGCTGGATTTCTCAAGCCTCCCCTGGTGGGAGGTGGGTCCCAGGGGCCACGCAGCATCCGTTGCCATCGGCGCTACACTAATCACACTCTGGGGTGGACTTGAACCCCCAGAGTGCACCAGTGCATCGTTGACCCTCACACCTGCCGCAAGTGAGGGGAGGTGGGGCCAATGCGCTCAGAGCGCAGCCTCTCCCACCGTGGCACGGGACGTAGCCCAGACGAAGCCCGGACCAAGGGCATGCCGTTTAACGCTGTTCTGACTTCTTATTTGGAAACATCTGGCGTTAAGGTAATGTGAAGCAGTTTACTGCTTATTGCCCTTCGTTATTGTCTGGTGGGTCTACAACCGGGTCATCAGGTCATTATACGATATAAAATGAGTAAATTAAGAGGTGTAGCCGGGACCCTGGACGCATTTATTGTAAGGGCTGAGTCGCTCTTGACGCACAAAATCCATCTGACTGAAAGACGGCTGTCTTTGGACCCTGTCACATTACAATTTCGTCTGTCGCTGGGTGGTTCTGCTAGTGTTAACACAACTTGTCCGAATACATCAAATACATCACCAGCGAGGCCTGACTTTGTTTCCCCTAACCCACCACCACCACTTTTGGATTCCTCTAATGTGTCTGTCCCAGACGTGCCCTGTATTAACACCCGGGGAAATACTGCAAAGTCGCAAAGGAATATCAAATCAAGTGCCCAATCCACTAAAAAAAAGCATGCTGCTATTGCTAAACCCAACTCTAAAAACGCTAAAGGCCATCAACCTATTAGCAGCTCAAATAATC
This sequence comes from Triturus cristatus, assembly GCF_964204655.1. Taxonomy (NCBI): domain Eukaryota; kingdom Metazoa; phylum Chordata; class Amphibia; order Caudata; family Salamandridae; genus Triturus; species Triturus cristatus. Next base: position 1,224,844,884 of record NC_140590.1, on the reverse strand, counting down.
ATGCGGCTGCCATCACAAATTCAGTAGCGACCCAGACAGACACTACCTTTGAACCTACGTGTAATGAGGTAAACACAGGTGTTGTGGGGGGAGCTATACATACAGGGTCTGCAACGGAAGCACTTGAGACTATGTTGGTTGTCATCAAGGATGTGATCGATAAAAACTTTGAACTGTTGTGGGGGAAATTAAAGCAACTGGACTGTACTGTGGATAACTTAAGTGGTGGGAAGTTGAATCAAGTTCCTGATGAAGCGGGACGAGGGAATCCTACAACATCTGTGGTCAACAAACATGGGCTTGTTATGCAATCGATGGGTGCTCCTCTCCCTCCTCTGGCTACCCCCTTTGTCAATTCTAGTGTATCCTGTTGCAACCAAAACAAATTCCCTGTGCCAAATTCTATTCTTGCGCAGAGGGAAAATCTGGGTATATCACAAATACGTAATATAAATGATTCCAACGTGGCCCTTGGGAGTGCAAACTGTAATCTGCCTCAGCAGGGAACTATTGTGGCTGACCCAAACAATGTTGTTGCAGATTACCCTAGAGATATACATTCAAGTCCCAACACCGATGTCCTGAGCCTTCCACCGGCCTCCAGTCCTTATGTGTTAGTACTGGCTGGTGTTCCCAACCTTGTTGAGGGACAGAGGGAGTCCTGGTCAGACCTCCACAATAAATCTGCAGATTGACTACGCAAACACAAAGGTTTCCACCCCTCATTAATGAACGAAATTATTATGGCCAGGAGAGTGGGTGGGTTGGCCAATCGGATAAGAACATTAACGGAGATTGTATCGTCCTTAATTTACGCAGACCGCAAATGGTTCGCCATTTACTTAGCGTTCAAGAGCAATCCCTTTCACAATGTACCGACATCTGTGCACTCCCTTTAGGTTATTTTTATAAACCACCAGTTACACCGTTTAGGGATGCCCATGTAATACCGTTGGTAGCTAATAGGTTTCATGCACTTTCCAATTTAGATGCTCAGGACTGACAGCCACCGTTGTTGACTAACTCACAGGTTTATGAGAAGGATCATTTAGATACCTTACTCCTATCCTCTAATGATAAACCAGCTTTAATTAGGGCAAACAGGGGAGCCAACCTGAGCATTTTAAGCTGGAACGTGGCGGGACTCCAACCCATGCTCGGAGAGCAAGATTGGCTGCGCATAGTAAAGGAACAAGACATAGTCATGTTCCAGGAGACCTGGGCTACTAGCGATCTACATATCGAAGGGTTCCACTGTTTTAGTGTAGTAGCTCCAAGCCCCAAATCGGGTAGACCATCAGGGGGGCTATTTATTGGGATTAATGTGGCTGCTGGAGGCAGCTTCAAAGTTCTCCCAACTAATAGTAGAAACTATCAAGTTGTGTTTTTTAAAAGGAGAGTTTGTTTCTACCTGGTAAATTTTTACAATAATGATTTTTATTCTGTTCCTAATAGGAACTTCATTGGGCTTTTTGATTTTATTTCTACTTTAGATAGCCAGCGAAATGTGAAGGGACGTACCGGGATTCTCTTGGGGGGGAGATTTTAACGCTAATATTACTGGCATGGCGCATGACGAAGGAACAAGCAATCCTGGGCCCTCGTCCTGTAGGGGGGCTGAGTTAGCAGTGTTCTTAAGATCATACAATCTGACCAATGTAATGGATTTGGTGAGCAGTTGTAATACCACCAATAACAAATTACCACCATTCAGGGGAAGGGTTGCTCGTCAACTATTGACTTCATCTTTATTTCCCTCTGTCTCGAAGACCAACTAATGGCCGCTGAAGTCGTCGCCACGGATTATGGGGATCATAACCCCATCAAAATAGTACTGAGCTCTGCATCCCGGCCCGTGTTTCCCTCTGAATGCGGGGCCCTCAACTGACAACCTGAGATTAACATGGAAGGGTGTTGATAGTGGCAAACTTTTCAAAACACCAGTTAGGGGCCATATGCATCTTATTAATTCTTGTTTGTCATCACAAATTGCCCACACTGAGGTAGTCCAGGATTTCTCCAGATTGTGCCTAGCCATTAAAACTCTTCTGTCGAAACCTGCCCCTTTGGTAGGAAACAATCCTAGATGGTTTGACCGTGAGTGCACATTGGCCAATAGGAATCTCCGCAGGGCACTGTCATCTAATTTGAGGTGCACTATAGATGTACAATTGGCAAGACGGGAATATAATACAGTAATTTCGAATAGGAAGGGAGCCCTTCTAAATGAACGGCGGGAAACTTTATCACAGGCTGCAAGCATAAAAAGGGCAACAGTTTTTGGTCTGCAGTAAAGGAGCCTCGATCGATGGGTCAGCTACTAACCCCCATTAGCTGCAATATTTCGAGTGAGTGCTGGGAAAATCATTTCTCGAAAATGTATGCTATCCCCCCAACCAGAGTTTGATCAATATGATTACGGCCCTTTTACCACCATTGAGCTAACCATTTCTGAGGTAGAAGAGGCCATTCAACAGAGCATTGGGAAGAAAGCACCTGGCCCAGACGGGCTACCAATTGATTTAATAAAATGGAAACCAGACTTTTGGGCCCCGCTACTTTTTTAATGTTTTTAACAGTTTAACTCACACTACGCTACCAGTATCATAGTTCCAATCTTCAAAAAAGGAGCTCGGTCCCAGTCTAGCAATTACAGGCTGATCTCCCTAATTGATAATACCCTAAAAATATTGGGGAGAGTCTTGTATAATAACATTTTAACCTGGACAGAGGAAAACAGTATCTTAGAGCCCTGTCAGCTAGGCTTCCGTAGCAAGGTGGGCACTAACGAACAATGTCTCAACCTTAATTTGGTTATTGGGAAATACACCATTGCACGGAAGTCTCCGTCTATTTGGCCTTTATGGATTTGTCCTCAGCGTTTGACCTTGTTAATAGGTCAAAGCTCTGGACAATCCTCTTGGCATATGGCCTGGATGAGCCTCTGGTACACTTTTTAGCGCACCTTCATAGAGACCTCCAGGCTCAGGTGAGGATCGGCATGGGTGGAGAGGTTTCGGGAGCTATCAAGGTAGGAAGGGGGGTCAGACAGGGTTGTGTCTTGGCCCCCCTGCTTTTTATTATCTATATTAACGGACTGAACAATCTTCTTAAAACCTCGACCCATGACGTTCCTATGATTAATGGCAAAACTCTCCCCGTGCTACTATACGCAGATGACGCGATGCTTAAAGGCCGAACTCCCTGCGTATTTTAGTACAGACCTTTGTTGGGTATATGGATAGTTTGGATCTATGTGTCAATTTTAACAAATAATTTTTAATGTCCTGTGGCCCCAGGAAGCGACAGCTAAGCTCTATCGTAGTGGGCAGCCAGAAATCGACAAGTACCCGCACATTTCCCTATCTTGGGTTGGTCTTAGCTGCGAACGGCTCCTGGACTGAGCACCTTGCTCACTCCAGGAACAAGTTCTCAAAGGCCACCAATTCAATCCTTAGCCTTCCCCGTCCAAAGACCACTGGTGCCATATCAGCCATTTTTTTTTTTTTAATTACAGTGTATCCCTGTGGCCACTTATGGGGCTGAGATTTGGGGTATCACAAATTGTTCCTGCATCCAGCAGGAAGAAAATAGGTTCTGCAGGAAACTTTTGGGTATCCCAATCTCCACCCCACAATATATTTGCCACAGAGAACTTAATCTTAATTTTATATCGGATTTTATACGTGCCCGTCCTGCTCTCTTTTGGCTAGCGGTATGGAAGATTCAGGCTGCCTCCCTCACTAGAGAGATTATTAATGACTGCCTCTTGTGTGAGAAAGGGACGAAAATTCCTTGGCTGAGTGAAGTACACCAAAGCTTACGCAGTGTCAACAAAGAAAGCATTTTTTTAAACTCAAATATAGTTGACACTGTGCCAAAAAAGGAGATAAGGGATGTTCTCTACTCTTTATATAATACAGAAAGGATTGGTTTGGAATCCAAGAAATCTTCTCTTCTTAGCTATATGTCTATTGAACAGTATCAGCATCCCCTACGTATATATCTCACCCTACGCATGAGCCATTGGGAAAGGAGCCTATGATTCCGTTTAAGAGCAGGAACTGTCAGATTTGCACTGTGCTTCCCTCTTGGCTACCACCCTAATCTCGATCATGTACCATGCCCTTGTAATGGGGTGAGTGGCCAATCAATTTTACATTTTTTATTTTGCTGTAAGTATTATATTAAATATACAAAGTGGCTTTTAAACCCATATTTTTAAAAAGAAAAGACCAATAAGTCTGGACAATGCTTATTCGTGCTTAGTTTCCCTGGCCGATGAAGAGCTGATTTTCCGCATAAGCACCTTTCTGAGAATTGCCATTAGAGCACGTAAGACTATGCCCGATCCCTGAGTTTTTATGACTGACTATCTCTGTGTAATTGCTAGTTGACATAATGTTTTATTAACAGTAAGTTACTCACTTATTACCAATGAAGTTCTTTTTTAACTTGTCATTTAATTTACCAAATGTTATAGTTACATCACTACAAATGTTTTATCATTATGTACTCTTAACCCTCCATTTGTCATTCAATTTGTTATGATGTTGTGCTTTTATGGGTACTAAGCTACCCGAATAAAGTTTATGAACTGAACTGAACTGAGATCATGATGACAGGTGATTTCAATATTTACCTAGATACAGTAAACACTATGGCAAAGGATTTCATGGCACAGATTAGTGGTCAGGGTTTACAGCATATGAAGGACACCACACCTCAAGCAGCTCTTCTAATGGAGCATATCCTACAATTAAACCTACACTCTTTAAAATCAACTAGTATCTAAGGGGCCGATTCCGACTTTCGTAGTGCTGTGCTGGCTCTGCACCAGCTCAGCACCGCCAAAGCTGTGCAGGAACTGCCTGTCAGATTACGAGTTGCACTTGTGTCTGGTGGACTTTTCCTGTCTTTTCTTTTGCCATTTCCATGGCAGTGCTCTGTAAACAAGCACGACAATGAGGATGCAAAGGAAGTTCTAGAACGTCATGGACTGTGAAGTCCATGCCACACGGAACTTGGGGTGCATGTAAACAGGGGGGCACATGTTGTGCCCCCCTGAATGCATCCCCATGGCTAAAGGCATGATGGCCATCTATGGCCCCCTTTGTTTACCCTCTGCCAGCCTTTTCAAGGCAGTAAGCCTGGCATGAAATGGCTGGTGGAGGGAAAACTCATAAAATGCTTGGCGGACCGCAGCAGTCCATCTTAGCATATTGTATAGGCCTCTGCTCTGTGCCACAGCCAGGGAGCAGCGGTTCCATGGCTCAGCCGGCGCAGCAGTGGCAGATCCTAAAAGCCTCCTCGTAATGCGGTGGACGCAGGACCATCACCGCCGCACCACTGCAAGCGGCGGCCAAATACCACCTTACTCCTAATCGAGCCCTAAGTGTCATGGTCTGTTGATGCCTTTTTTAAATTTGTTATTGATTAACAACACCTTTTCAACAAACCTACCCATAATACAAGCGTCCCACCCACAAACCTGAAACTTTTCTCTCTAGTTGACCTATCTACAGACTGTCTAGTATCTGCTTGCATTACCAAAAATGGAGACACTTTTGTGTATCAATTCGGTGATGAATGTGGAACAGTGTTAGACGGCTTCCCACCATTGGAAAACAGAATAACTCATCTGATTAATTAAATCAGTGGACTTGGTTTAATACCCAATTTATCTTAAAATATAACCTGCTAAGACGCCACTGGCACATAACACAGGATGACTCTGAAAAATCAGCATTTAAGGCACACTATACTATTCATATAAAAATTAATCTAAGGAATTATATAAAATACATAAGAAACATGTAGCATTGAATAATATGGAGACTTCAAGGGTCACTCAAACACAAGTCCTTTCTGACTTATTAGCTACCTACTTTTCCAGGAATTCAACATCAGTCAGTAAGAGATCAATGCAGATACTAACATTGATCCAGGACTAATGTCATTCACACTGTTAGACCTGGCATTTTCAGCAGGCTTTATCCCCAGACATTTTACTTTTTGGACTACCGTTTCTGACCTAATTTTGCTAGTTGTATGACTCTGGGCACTTTAACACTGCTGATCAGTGCTAAAGTGCATATGTTCTCCATGTAAATTGTGTTTATGGGATTGTTGTTTCCATGATTGGCTTATTTAACCTACTACTAAGCCCCTAGTATAGTGCACTGTGTGTGCCCAGGGCCTGTAAGTCAAATGCTGGTAGCGGGCCTGCAGCACTGATTGTGCCACCCATGCAAGCAGCCTTTAAAAAGGGTCTCAGACCTCCCACCGCAGTGTCTGCGTGCAGTTTTTACTGCCATGTCAACCTGGCAAGTTCACCCACCTGCCAGGCCCTAACCTTCCCTTGTCTTACATGTAAGACACCCCTAAGGTAGGCCCAAGGTATCCCTGTTGGCAGGGTGCAGTGTATGTGAAAGGTAGGACATGTACCGGTTTTTGTGACATGTCTTGATAGTGAAATACAATGTATTTCATTTTTCACTATGGAAAGGCTATCTGTTCCATAGGATAGAATGGGAGTTTATTTATAACATCTTATAAGTATAACTTCCCATTAGGGCCAGGTAGGAAGACAGAGTTTAGTATGCCTGAACTCAGCATATAAAAATTCATCTTTTATTAAATATAATTTTAATATTGTGGTTGGAAATACCACTTTTAGAAAGTGCGTATTTTCTTGCTTAGCCATCCTGAGTGTCTCTCCTTGTTCCTGGATTGACTGTCTGGCTTTGGAGAGACAGGGGCTGGCAATGTGCATTTTTTTCAGACAGCAACTGGGTGGTTGAGGTGTGTCCTGCCTTTCCTGAATGAGTAAGGACTGGGCTTAATATACCTGGGCTGCATTTAGAATAGTTGGAGGAATCCCTGCACCTGAATTGGCCTGGTCTTCCTAACACAATGCCGTCTCCACCTCCTGCCATGAGGCAGTGCCTGGGAGGACAGAGCTGGTTTGAACTGAGCATAGAGCCTCTCTGCCACAAGAGGACAACAAGATATTGAGTATCAATTTTGAGACCTAGACCCCAGGACTTTAGATTTCTTCTAGATTCAAGAGGAACCTCTGCCAAGGAGAAGAGCTGGGAAAGCTGAAGGAGAAGTACTGCCCCTTTGCTGTGTGCTGTCTGGGGTTGGCCTGCAGTGGCTGTTTCTGCTAAGGATAGGACCAAGCCATTGCTGTGTGCTGTGTAATCTGCTTGAAGAAGATCTCCATGGGCTTTGTGTAGAGATTGCCTCCTGTTCTGAAGTCTGAGGGACGCAAAGACTTCATTTCCTCCGTGTACCTGCTGTTTCAGCTGCCACAGAGGGAAATTGCAACACTGACACCAGCGAGAGATGCCGCGGCCTGCAATGAAATTTGAAATTATTGTACACTGAGTCTATGTTACTATCAATATGTTTTGAATAGGTCTTGATTATTAACTCGCGCTAGTATTTCCATGGGATGTTACTTTTCAGATTTGTGTCCTGCAATGAAGCCATGGGCCTCACTTGTGAAGTGCACAACACACCTTTCAGACTTACACAGCAGCCCGGACACCTGCCAACACCCCACCTTACTGACTCTGACCCCGTCACATAGGCCGCTGCCTGCACCGGAGCCAAGGGCACATCTTGTGATGCTCACGATGCACCTCCCCAACTAGCACCGCAGTCCTGACCTTACTGACAACAGGTGCTTCATCATCGCAGAGTCGATACCTGATGTGAGTGACCTCCCGAAACCAACGACTCTGCATCGTCGTAAGGAACTGATGCCTCGATGGCACTGCGACGTCACCTCCCTGGCAACAGTAAGGAACCAACGCCTCACCTTCCTTTCATCACAGTAAGGAACCAATGCCTCATCTCACCTGTGGTCGTAAAGAACCGAAGCCAACAAAGCATCACCTCCCCGATGCTATGCGCCATCTTTGTTTTCATCGTTTACCAAGGTACTGTTCTCTGGGGTCCGTGTGACTCCAGGCCCTATGCTGCCCAACTCTTGGTTGGTGGTGTACTTTGGAATTTTCAGCTGTCACAACGGCGTAATAGCCCAAGATGGAGCTATTCGTTGCTACAAGCTTTATTTTTATGAATAACATATTTTTCATGATATCTTGATATATGTATGGTGGGATTTTGTCATTTTGGTTTTGTGTTTAATTAAAGATTTCCTTTTTTTCCACACTCATGTAGTATCCATTTGTAGTTTTTTCACTGTATTACTGTATGTATGCACAAATGCTTTACACACTGCCTCTGAGATAAGCATGTGCGCTCATGCCAAACTACCAAGGGAGGAGCAAGGGTTGTCTAAGGGTGTAACTCCCTTACCCTGAGTAGAAGCAAGGGCCCCTTCTTGGACAAATGTGCAAACCAGTGCCAACTAGAGACCACCATTTCTAACACACACCATTTCACCTTGAAAGAAAGGTATTAACATTAATTTGAGTGACTGGAAGGGGTGCAGCTATTAGAGATGTCTAAATAAGGGCCTGATTTAGATTACGGCAGACGGGTTACTCTGTCATGATGGTGACAGACATCCCATCCGCCGAAATATAAATCCCACAGGATACTATGGGATTTATAGTTTGGTGAGCAGGTTATCTTTCACAGTTGTTACGGAGTAACCCATCCACCGAAATCTAAATCGGACCCTAAGATTCAGATGGCACAGGTAGAAGAACAGTTTCACATTTAAGAGATGTCCTGTCAGGTAGGTGAATTTAAGTTATGCCAGCAAAATTTGCGTAATTTTGGGAATTATGAGATACACTTGCTATGGAAAATAACACCATTCTCCCACTTTGCATAATTATGCAGTATTTACTGTTAGAATTTACTGTGCACAATCTGTGGTAAAAACTTACAACAATTGGCAGGAACAATAGAATGCAAGCAGCTGTTTTTCACTGTGTATTTTTTAAATGTATCCTCACACCAAAAATTGATGCAAGGGCACATTGTGTGATAAAATATTGCACAAAATTTCAGTTTCTCATTTTAGACAATTATGCATAATGTTTTGTATTTTGTACACTTCATATAATTTAGTGTAATTACCTGAAAGCAAGTTGCATACAATTTGCACACTCCTATTATTGATCCTCTTGAAGGACAACATTCTATATTTATGTTCAGCAGGGAAAGAGGATCAAGGGTGGCCACTAGCATGGACCTTTTTTGTCCTCTTGACTGCCTTCACTACAGTGGATCACGAGGTACACCAGGATCTTGTAAAAAAATGATTTAATACCTCCGCTGAAGTATGGATTTGCCCCATATCCTTCCTCAAAAATTAATGAAAACTGATCTAGGTAATTCAATACACCTCCAAAGAGACCACTCTAAATTGCAGTTTCTTACAGGGTTATATCTCTTTGCCTCTTGATCACATATATGTTACTTTTGGCATGGTTATTTGATTAAGGGGCTTTCACTGTTGCTAGTTGATCCAATTAGCACTTATAATAAGGAAAACTGTATTTATGACTGGCTTTTGATAACAAAACACTACATGAGGCTAAACGACTTCCGACTGAACAATGCTAAACCTAAGATTCTCAGATGAGCCAATCAGTAGCCATGCTAGGGGGCACATACTTGGGTTTACTCTTTTATTCTCAGTTAAATCATTTGAATAATTGAATCACCCCACCGTAAAACTGTCCAACCACATTTACATAACCTGATAAGAATGTGTCCTGTGTTGACATTGGTGCATCATAAACTACTAATTTGTTCAACGGTGATGTCCAGACTTCAATGCTGTACAGCCATATGTTTAAGTCTCATGAAAACAAATGCTGCAGTTGGTGCAAACACGACCATACACATGATTATTAATTTGAGTAAAAATGATCAAGTGACTTCCATGAAAAATTATGTCAAATCCAACAAAGGGGCCTATGTCTAATTAAAAAACGTATAAATGGAAAAGCTCCAAAACACCTGCCATACCTATTTCATCTTAGCAACCAGTGGACTGTAGCAATTTTTTTGTGACCAACAAACAATGCTTAATTTGAGCCAGTGGTTGCCTGTGGGGGCACCAGTCCTGAATTTTGGGGAGTGGCGCTTATTTTTCAACCTCAGACGTGTACTGACACAAGAGAGGCCAAAACAGAAAAAGCTGAAATACGGGAGAAGAAAAAAGACGGAAACGCCATTGCAAAGGAAGAACTTTAAGTTGTTTAATGTTTTGTGTACTATCAATCAATAATGAGAGAACTCATTGTACTCTTCTGAAGTATTCAAGCATACATCTACCAATGTGTTTTTTCCTGAAAACATAGGACTTCTTCAGTGAATAAGTGAAGAATGTTTGACAAGACTCAATATTGTTGTGCTTCAAATTTGTTAATCCATGTAGAATAAAATTAAACAAACATTGTGTGTGTGGACCTGGTAGAAATGAGATGCACCACAGATATGTTTAAGTCTTTCTAGACCCCTGCAGAGAGTCAGATTTGATTAGCCCTCAAGGAGATCTTGCTTTCTGCAACAACAAAGGAATTTTCGGAGGAGGAGTTTAACATAGAAGATGAACTATCTGTAATCTAGAAGGAGATTGCGACCAATCTGCAAATTTGCAAATCGGCCTACGACCTAATAGGACATCTTGATAATTTTCAAATCGTAATGGGTCGCAAGTTGACCCAGCTCGTGACCCATTAGGCATCGCAGGGATGGTTGCCTGCTGAGGTCAGCAGACCACCATGTATGTAATTGCTTTTAATACAGCAATCTTTTTTTTAAGCCCATTATCGTTAAAGGAAAGTGTGATGCATTCAAAAGAAAAAAATGAAACCATGCAGTTTCATTTTTTAGGCGTAATCTGTGGCCCGTGGACCACTGCCTGCTCTTAAAAAATATTTTTATTTACATTCTCAAAGGGGTATGGGTACCCAGGGGATCCCTTCTCCTTTGTGAAGGGGTTACCACCAGTTTTAAACTGGTGGTAAAGTATTACTGTTTTGCAGCCGGAATTCGGTGGCAATACAGTGATACATACCATACCGATTTGGTATCAGGAAGAGACGCCCTCAACACGACTCTTCCTAATACAGAATTACTATGTAAATTCAGTTACCAAATCACAATTTGGATTGATGGATACAAAATGCATTTTTGCAGAAGCAAACAGCCTGATCCTGCGAATTGGGCAGTTTGCGACCTACATCTAGCCCCATTTTCCAAAGACTGGACAGGTGCTGGGTAATAGCTACAAAAGACAAAACTAGGTGGACAATTTATATGAAAATAAAGAACCAATGAAAAGGGCCAAAGTATGAACCACAGGAAAGTAAACAACAAGAGAACAGTAGAACATTTTTCATAAATGGTAGCTTATATGCTCCATGGAAAATTACTCGCCTTTCATGGCCTTCAATTTATCAAAATGCCAAGGGTAGCGAAAGCGAAATCATATGCCATGTGACCCCTGCCTGATGTCACAGGAAGTGGCATCACATGAACTTTGACCTGATGACATCACAGGAAGTGACATCACCCTCCTTATGACCCATCCCGATAATATCACAGGAAGTGACATCCCACGAACTTTGACCTGGTGACATCACAGGAAGTGACATAACCTGCCCTTTGGACCCCTATGAAATCAAAGGAAGCAACATTGCATGACCGTTGACAAAAATACTTCAAATCCTATTGAAAATGAAGTTGCAGATATTGTTTCAGGTAGTATCTTCAGATATACGATTAAGATAATGTACATTGATTAAGAATCTATCACATAGTGTGAAACAATGGAGAATACACTAGTCAAGTTGAAATCAGCCATTATCAATATCAAATAACTTATATAATGGTGGGAAGGTGATGGGCTTATAATGTTGAAAACAAGTTCACTTTATCATTTGTTTCAGAAACTAACAGTACCATGTAATTAAATCTAAGTCTTGGAACACTGAACACAATGCAATTTAATGCAGGTTAAGTTCTACCAGTAACCTTCCTTTCCATGGCATGGTATACATACTTCTAAACCTGTGGAGCCATTGAACCCTTCCAGGTTTACTATCATTAATTTCTTCTACATAAAACATGCACATCACTGGTACAGTACACTTGTGTTGATCATTATATCTGCATTAGCAATTTAAAGTGTTCCAAAAACTTGGGTAGATTTTAATCACATAGACGGAGATACTGGCTGTCATGTTGATACTGCATTACTAATAAGAAGAGATGCTGCTACTCAGCTTCCTTGGGAAGAAGAAGGTGCTGACAGGGTGGATAGAAAGAGGCCAAAAGTTCACATGTCCCCATCTAGGACTGTATCCTATGGTATGAGCAGCAGCTGGTTCTAGTGATGATTGGGGCATCCTCCTATGTAGAGGCTGACTTGAGGGTAAGTTGATGATCAGCTAATATGAAATCCAGAATAGGTTGACAGTGCCACAGATATGGTATTCATATTTCCGAGTAGGCAACTTGAAGGTACAAAGAATAGTTGCTGTACAGATAATTGCCAGTCTTGATGAGAAAACAAATCAGTGGACAGCAAGTGCTTGGTTACTAGAAGTCAAGTGGCTAACAGTGCTTTGTAATACTGGTTCGGGTGGCATAGGCCTCAAGCAGAATGGAGACTGATTGAAGAGTAACTGTTGTTTGCCTGGCCATCGGGAGAGGCCGATACTGCATGGCTGTGTGGTGGCTGCTCCTGCATAGTCTATTGGCCTCTGTGATCACTGGCAGGTCTCTTCAGGTGGCATAGGCCTTAAAGGGAATAGAGACTGATTGAGGAGTAACTGTTGTTTGCCTGGCAAAGTGTGATGCTGCTGCTCTGCTTCTCTGAAGCTGCTTCTATGAATGAGGAAAAGGACCAGCTTATTTTTGAAGAGGATACCTCCGGTGATGCATGTAAATAAATCTGTAGGTGGCTTCGTTCATGTTTAGCAGCTTAACCTCAGTAGATTCACAAGCCATTAGCATTACATCAATGAGTCTATTATCTCCATATTTAATGTGCAGGTAATTTTTTTACCCTTTTCATACAGGAGAAGAATCTCTCATTTGCAGCAATAGTAATAGGTAATATAAGAACTAGATGTAAAAGATCCAAAACCTGAGGAAACGCTCCTGGTAGATACATGAGCTATTGCCTGACAGTGAATACCTGGTACATTGTTGTCTGAATTATACAATTTAGCAGTCTTCTATTCAAATAGTAGAAGACTTCAATCTACTGGAGCCTCTGGATATTTGTCAAAAATAACTAATGTACAGTAAAAGTCCCAACAATGTGTAGCTTTTCAATGGAACAGTCCAACAGCAGACATGAGGCCAATGTTGTCTGCAAATCGAGCATCAAATTCATTTACAAATCTATCCAAAGTAGAGAAATAAACTTCCTGCTTTAATCAAACAGACAGTGGCGTTTGACTTTTTAAGACATCAAAATGGGTGGATATTTTCCTTACAGAGGTACTGACAAAATAATCTATCAGTTTGTTATTCAAATTAGAGTGTCTCAAAAGTGGAGCCCATGGATTGGATTTTTCTTGAATCTCAATTCCACACTGCTCAACTAATTCCTTAGCCTGACTTAACAATTTTGCCCACTGACTGTCTTGATAAAGTTCCAATAAATCACTTCTTGTTGACTTAATTAGATCACATGCTCTCGGCAAGTCAAGGTCTTTGCTCTGTAGAACATCAAATAGCCTGTGAATCTTTCAGAGAATGAGTCCCATACACTGCAATATAAGCAAGAAACTAATGTTTTCAATATGCTTAAGTCTTTTGGCTTCTGAACTAACCTCCTTGTCACGTTGTTGTGATTGTGATTCTACTACATGGAGATAAACGATAATAGACTCAAATTGCATCTACACAGGAGTACCAGTAAAACCACCTCGTACTTGAGAGTCTTTCTAGTTTAATTACATGCAGATAACTCTCTTTCTGACCTTTCGCAAGGAGCTCATGCCTTGGTGAACTTTGTGAAAGAAAAACATAAACAGCTTGCAATATTGAAAAGAAATGTTATACTGGTTGTATGTAATTTACTGTTTGCACTTATGCAAGGTTTAGGCAATGGACATTGCAGTGTATATAAATGGCTTGTGATGCAATATATCTTGTTTTTGCTTCGACACCATTAATACACCCACTCATAACGGATGCTCCATCGTAGCACTGTGCAACACATTCCTTCCAGTCAAGTCCAGCTTTCTGTACTACTTCAGCACTGGCTGCAGCAAGGCTGGAGGACATCTAACTTTTACATTTGGTAACACCCTAGTGCATTCTCCTGAACATTTCCATCACCATCCACAAAGTAGATGATACAACTCAGCTGCTCTTTATGTGAGACATCTTTGGTTTCATCAACTAGCACTGCAAAATATTTTTTCACTTTTTTGACAATGCATTCATGGACAAGCATTGCCACGAGAGATATGTAATTTTGGGAATCAGGAGAGGTAAAGTGCCCACACCTCCTGGAATTTTTCCTTTTAAGCTTTTATCTTAATCAGAAATTATTTCCAAGAATTCTATGAAATTTCCCCTATTGTGAGAATGCTCAGTTTCATCAGTGGCACCGAATGCGAGCCCTTGATGACCCAAAAAACATACTACCTTAAGCAAATGCTTGACATGTCTATTCTCCTCAATTTACTGCTCTGCACCTCTTACTTTCATGGAAGAAACTGACTGCTGACGGTTTGTAGGCTGCTGTAATCTTTTGAAGTTGGTCCAAGCAATAACTGAAGATTTATGCTTTTCTGACTGTGAATGTTTGGACAAATCAATCAATCAATCAAAGCCATTTATAAAGCGCACTACTCACCCGGAGGGTCTCAAGGCGCTAGGGGGGGGGGGGGGTGCCGCTACTGCTCGAACAGCCAGGTCTTGAGCTTCTTCCTGAAGGGGAGGTGGTCTTGGGTCAGGCGCAGGTCGGTCGGGAGGGAGTTCCAGGTCTTGGCGGCCAGGTAGGAGAAGGACCTTCCTCCAGTTGTCGCTCTTCGGATGCGGGGGACGGCGGCGAGGGCGTGGCTGGTTGATCGGAGATAGCGTTTGGGAGCGTAGAAGTTGAGGCGGTTGATGAAGTAGCTCGGGCCTTGGTCGTGTAGGGCTTTGTGTGCGTGGGTGAGGAGACGGAAGGTGATTCTCTTGTTGACGGGGAGCCAGTGCAGGTCTCTCAGATGTCCGGAGATGTGGCTGCTTCGGGGGATGTCGAGGATGAGTCTGGCTGAGGCGTTCTGGACCCGCTGGAGTCTCTTCTGGAGCTTGGCGGTGGTTCCGGCGTAGAGGGCGTTGCCGTAGTCCAGTCGGCTGGTGACAAGCGCCTGGGTGACCGTCTTCCTGGTCTCGGTGGGGATCCACCGGAAGATCTTCCGTAGCATGCGCAGGATGTTGAAGCAGGACGAGGAGACGGCGTTGACTTGTCTGGTCATGGAGAGGGAGGAGTCCAGGATGAAGCCCAGGTTTCGTGCGTGGTCTGTCGGTTTGGGTGCGGTGCCCAGGGCGGGGGGCCACCAGGAGTCGTCCCAGGCAGAGGGCGAGGAGCCCAGGATGAGGACTTCCGTCTTGTCTGAGTTCAGTTTCAGGCGGCTGGTCATCATCCACTCGGCTACGTCTTTCATCCCTTCGTGGAGGTTGGCTCTGGAGGCGGCGGGGTCGTTGGTCAGGGAGAGGATCAGCTGGGTGTCGTCGGCGTAGGAGATGATGTTGAGGCTGTGTTGGCGTGCGATGGCCGTGAGGGGGCTCATGTAGACGTTGAAGAGGGTGGGGCTGAGTGAGGGTCCTTGGGGTACGCCGCAGATGACTTCGGTGGCCTCCGACTTGTACGGTGGTAGGCTACTCTCTCTGTGTCCTTCCGTCGAGGAAAGAGATGATCCATTCCAGTGCCTTCTCCTGGATTCCGACGTTGCTGAGGCGCTGCACTAAGGTGCGGTGGCAGACAGTGTCGAATGCCGCGGAGAGGTCTAGGAGGATGAGGGCCGCTGCCTCTCCGTTGTCCATCAGGGCTCGGATGTCATCGGTGGCAGCGATGAGGGCGGTCTCGGTGCTGTGGTTGGCTCGGAAGCCAGACTGTGAGGGGTCGAGGGATCCATTCGTCTCGAGGAAGGCGGCCAGCTGCTTGTTGACGGTCTTCTCGATGACTTTGGCTGGAAACGGGAGGAGCGAGATGGGGCGGTAATTCTTGAGTTCGGTGGGGTCCGCTGTTGGTTTCTTTAGTAGAGCGCTGAGTTCGGCGTGCTTCCAGCTCTCGGGGAAGGTGGCGGTGTCGAAGGAGGTGTTGATGATGTCCCGTAGGTGGGGTGCGATGACAGCGTCGGCCTTGTTGAATACGTGGTGAGGGCAGGGGTCGGTTGGAGATCCGGAGTGGATAGAGTTCATCGTGCGGATGGTGTCTTCTGTGTTGATCGGGGTCCAGGCGCTGAGGGTGGTGGTGGGGGGCGTTGGTGCGGTCGTGGGGGGCGTTGTTTGTGGGATGAAGCTGTTGTGTATGTCAGCGATCTTGTTGTGGAAGTAGGAGGCGAGGGAGTTGCAGAGGTCTTGCGATGGGGTGATGTCGTTGTTTCCGGCGTTGGGGTTGGAGAGCTCTTTCACGATGTTGAAGAGTTCCTTGTAGTTGTGTGCGTTGTTGTCCAGCCGGTCCTTGAATGCAGTTTTCTTGTTGGCGTGGATTAGTTGATGGTGCTTCCGGGTGGCGAGCTTGAGGGTGGTCATGTTGTCCGGTGTTGGCTCGCTTCTCCAGGCTTTCTCGAGGGCTCGGCAGTTCTTCTTGGAGCTCTTGAGTTCGTCGGTGAACAATGGGGCCTTCTTGCTGCCGGGTCTGCTGGGCGGGATCCTCAGTGGGGCGAGTTCGTCCGCGCAGGTGCTGATCCACTTCGTGAGGTTGTCGGCGGCCTGGCTAGGGTTCGCTGAGCTGGCTGGAGGGTGCTGGCTCAGGGAAGTGGCGAGCTGATCGGCTGTGATCTTGTTCCAGCTTCTTCGAGCCTCCTGTTGTTGGTGGTGGTGGATCGTGGTTCTTCTGAAGGTGAAGTGGACGCAGCTGTGGTCCGTCCAGTGGAGTCCAGTGGCGTGGCTGAAAGCGATGTCTTTGCTTGATGAGAAGACGGCGTCGAGTGTGTGTCCGGCGAGGTGCGTGGGGGTGGACACCAGCTGCTTGAGTCCGAGGTTGGCGAGGTTGTCAAGCAGGGTGGTGGTGTTGTGGTCATTGTTGTTCTCCAGGTGGAAGTTGATGTCCCCCAGGAGGATGTAGTCAGTGGAGTGGAGGGCGTGCGGGCTGATGAAGTCAGCGATGTCTTCGCTGAATGGTGTGCGTGGTCCCGGGGGTCGGTAGATCAGGGTGCCTCTGAGGGTGGTCTTAGGGTCGGTGTGGATCTGGAAGTGTAGGTGTTCGGCGGTAGTCAGGGTGTCGTCGGTGTTGGTCGTGATGCGGATGGTGTTCTTGGGGATGATGGCGATGCCTCCTCCAGTCTGGTTGTTGCGATCTCTCCGGGTGATCTTGTATCCCTCTGGGATGGCGATGGCGATGTCGGGCGCTGAGGAGTCGTTCATTCAGGTTTCCGTGAGGAAGGCAACGTCTGGAGATGTGGTGTCGAGGAGGTTCCAGAGTTCGATGGTGTGTCTGTGGACGGAGCGGGTGTTGAGCAGGATGCACTTGAGGTGGTTGCTGCTGGTGTTCGGCTTGGCGGGTGCTGGTACGGGGCAGGTCCGGATGCAGGTGAACTGGCAGGCGAGGCAGCTGAAGGGTCCGTGGGTGCGTCTCGGGGTGGCTTGGTAGCATCCCGCAGTTCGGCCGGTGTTGAGTGCGTTGAGGGTGGCGGCGTCGTACGTCTGGCGGGTGTGATAGGGTCCTCGGGGGCCAGGGGTTCGGGCGCTGGGCGCGGGCCAGGCGCGGACGGGCGCAGACGGGCTTGCCTTAGGCGCGCCTCCATATGAGTGGAAGCGGGAGGGAGGAGCAGCTGGGAGGCGGGAGTGGGGCGGCCAATGGGGATCAAGGGGGCGGGGCCGCAGGGACGCAGCGGCGGGAAAGGAGCGGCGGGGGCAACGGAGCAGAAGGAAGGGTGCGAGGGGGAAAACCGGGCAGGGGTACAGAAGGCAAAATCAGGGCGGTGGACACAGAAGAAAACGGGGCTGGCTGAGGGGTACAGAAGTCAAGGGTTAGCTGGGGTACAGAAGACAAAGGTTAGCTGGGGTGCAGAAGGCACAGCGAACACAGGCAGTCAGGAACCAGTGCAAGCGGCAGCAGCGAGCGGCAGACGGCGGCCTGCAGGGCACACAGGGGGCTGCGTGGCGGTGAGGGGAGCGACCTACCTGAAGCAGGGTCAAAGGTCGCTCCCCTCCCCAAAGAAGAACAAGTAAGCTTTTCCCACTTAATGAAGTCAATATCAACAAACGCAACCTTACCAGGTTCACGTCCTGCTCCTCCCACAAAACCAATACTAAAATGCCTACATGCAAAACAATAAACAGCATCTTTACGGATTGAATACTTTAACCAAGGATGGGTTTTGTAATCTCAATTAAACCTACTGCATGCAGTTAAAGAGAATGTTTGAAGTTTTGGTTGCACTGGGTGGTATAATGACAGCGGCAGTTTCTACACTTGAGCGAGGGAGTATCCCTCCCTTGCCAGCTGCGAGCCTTGCAGGAAAAATGAAATGGCAATGAAAATATTAAATTTTCATTTTCTTTTTCTGATGTGCACACTCGCGCACTGCAGCAGCCAGCCTTCCCTGAGCCCTGAGACATATGGGCTTGTACTATGCTAATTGGCAGCAGAGGACAAGAGTAATGGCTAACTGGATGATCCAAAGTGTGCAAGTCACTTTGGCCAGCTGTCTTGCACCGGCCAAAGTGACATGCCTACTTTAAAAGTCTCCTCCTAGCTGACTTAGACAGCTGGATGGAGATCAAGCACAGGCCTAAAAGGCCTGAAGGAACGTCCAGCCGACATGCTCCATCCAATCCTGGCACTGCTCTCACAGCATGAGAGCAGTGCCAGGATTGGTTGAGGGAGCTGGCTGGGCCTCTGCCGGAGTGGAGAAGAAGATCGGGAGAAGCAAGAATGTAAGGATGAGGTAAGTGACTTATTTTTTTTTTTCCTTTCCCCCTGCCCTCTGCTTCCATCCCTTCCCCTCTCCACTTGGACGCCATGACACTGGCAGTGGTGGTTTGCCTGCCCCCCCCCCGTCCTCATAGCTTACACCCACCACTGTATAATGATTCAGTGACAAGTCGTCTGCCAAGAACTCTCTTGCCAGGTGGGATTTTGATGTTGATGTCTGACTAGTTTTGTTGTTTTGCAGTGTCTCTATTATGTCACTCTTCAAAAATACTCTTGTCTAAGCTGACAACATAAGAAGATGAATCTTCAACCTCAGTGTGAAATGAACACTCAGCGCTGTCTAATGCCAATGATGGTAGGACTTTCATCAACACAGGGAGAAGCAGCTAGCATGGCAGTATTAGATGCTTCAAGGTTTTCATAAGAATGTGAGCAGATGTCTTCACTGCTAGACAGAGCTGAATCAGGCATCTCTTTGGTTTTCTTGCCTTCATTAGAACCTGTAGGAGTGTCCTCTGAACTTCTTTTTTTAGCGAAAAAATCCAATATTGATCTTTGTTTTGTATCTTTGGGTTCTTTCTAGTAGGGAAATACATTTTGCTGTGTTCCTTTTTTTGCAGCTGAACTCTGCAATTCCACTGCTAAAATGTCAAACATACAGAAAAAAGGGTTATGGCATGGCATGGTACTCTGCACATAACAGTGAGTAAACATTGCACACCGGACTGTGAGGAAACATCGGACCATGCAGGGCAGGAGGAAGGGGGCAAGTGCATGGATTCGGATAACAGAGGGCAAGGAGGCAGTGGGTAGGGACAGCAAGCTAACTGTGCAGGGTAGGGCAGTGTTAGAAAAACAGCCACACAAGGCTAGACATGGTGGAGGAGTATGGACTTGGACAATGGAGGGCAAGGAGGAGGGGGGTTAGGGGCAGCAAGTTTAGACAGGGGCAGCACAATGGACAATGGCAGGCCAGACCCTGCTTCCAACCCCCTTGCTGTGCATTGTGATGGACATCTTACTTTACGTTACAAAAACCCTAGAAGTTACATGAAAAAAAAAGGTTTAAGTGACATTATAGTAAGAAATTGTAGGAATATCTGACTTTATATTAACAAAACTTTAGAAATTCACTGGGAAAAACAAAGGTTTAAGAGATGTTGTAGTTAGGTGACAATGTCACGTAAAACATACTATTTGAAACAACAAAACCACTGAAATTAACGCTAAGGTAACTATTACTTGCGCCCTCACCATGCACTGCTTTTGTCTTTAAGAGAGAAAGAAATACAAAGTTAGAGAGAGGGAGAGGTCAGAAAAAAGAGCTTGAGAGATAATTTTATCAGAATGGATCTTGGAAGGTAGGGGCTTTAGCAGTTTTCCACATAGCTCATTCCTTAAAACGTCTCTGGTTGCTTTCTTGCTCTGGCAGGTTGGAGAGTGAGGAAGGTGGCTTAGCCATAGTCAGGTTCACCATCCTTAATCTCAATACTTCTCATTCTTTTTGTTCATGTTTTCACTGTCTCTATTTTACTAATCTGTCTTTCATTCACCTACGCTCCTTTGGCAAAATTATACTCATTCCATTCAGCACTTTCTTTCAATCTTTGTGTCTTTCTGTGTTTCTTACTTTTTTCAAAGCCCTATCTCTGTCTTTTCATCCCTCCTATCACACACCTTACCTGCTCTATCTCTTCTTCTTTAGGATCTCCTCTACCATTTCTTTTCCCTGCCTCTTGTTAAGTTTTCTCCTAGTTCTCCCTCTTTGCACCCTTGCAGTACTCCCAAGGTCCGTGGGCTTGCAGGGACAGCAATGCTGCAGCACATGTGCAGAGAATCTGACAGGGCAGGGACAAGGGCAACATAAAGCCGGATCCAGCCAGGAGGCGGAGTTGTGAATCTCCCACTGCACCTGGGCTCCAGCGAGGCTGCTCAGGATCCCAACCCATTAGTGCTATGGTACTAATCCATCGTGCCTTGCATAATATCGGCCCTCTATATCTTAGAGCTAGAATTCAAAGGTACTCGCAAAATAGACTTTTAAGATCTAATAATCTGAATCTTCTTAAGGTACCAAAATTTAGAAAGGTCAGAATGGGCGGTCGGTCATTTTCTGTCCGGGCACCCACTATCTGGAATTCTATGCCGAAGGATCTTAGAGCGCTTGAGAAAGAAAATGTCTTCAGAAAGGCCTTGAAAACCTGGCTTTTTCTTTTGCATTGATTCATCTCCTCACTGGTCACAGCTCCTTTCTGTTCAGGTCCACATGATTAGTAACAGCGCCTGGACACCTCCGTTGGAGGTAGCTGCGCGCTATATAAGCTCCCATAACATAACATAACCTGTGTCTATCATGCGCTGGTGTGCCAGGGTAGGAGTCATATGTATGATGCTACCGGCTTCATACAGTGAGAAATGGGTTGAAAATGGCTCTTTGCGTCTTTTTAATTTTTTTTATTGAATGCTCCTTTAAAGCCTTGGTGGAAGGGCTAATGCGTATATTGCACAGACTTTAAAATGTGGAATGTTAGGGTGTTTCTAATATTAAATGTTCTGAAAATGTTTTGAAAATGGAAAATATACATGTTTTTAGCTCAACTAATTCTAATTAAAAGATATGGGCCGCAGATGGGTGTGGTGAGAGTTTTAAAACAAAAGAGATGCTGATGTATGTCCAAAGTGTTTTTGTGTGTTCATGCTACCGCATCTCTCACTGGTACTGCCTCTAAATAAATGCGTGCATTCAAGAGACGCACAGCAAGTTAACATACATTTAAAAATAATTATTCAGAAGAGGTGTTATTTCCTTTGGTCTCTTGGATATTATGCATGATAGACTTGTAAATGTATGTGTGACATGTGTGGTGTTTGAGGCTTGGCCGGCTTTAGCGCTGGTGGCACCCAGTGCGACAATCTTTGGTGGCCCCTCTCTCACATGCATTTCATTATTTTGTAGTGCAACTCATACCAGTAGTGTAGGGTATCAGAGCACTTTAAGTCACACACAATACACACAATACAGAGCCAATGAATCATGCATGTGTAAATCAGTCTATAGGCTCTTTACAGCTAAGCTTCAGTGATGCTGGTCCTACTCATTCCCCCCCCTATGCTGGCCTCAATCTGCACAAATGATTGTTTCTATGGGTGGCCCAAGCAAGCCCCATATGCGTATGGGCCCAGCAGGGGATATATAAGGACGCTGCCAGCCCCACCTAACAGGTGGTGAGATTACAAGATTTAGTCTGTACTTGCTGGAAGCTTTGAGAGAGCATGCTTATGCCCCACATAGCCATTAGCAACTCCAGACAAGAAAAGGTCAGCTCACCGCAAAACCTTTTAACCCCTTCCCTGCTCATGACGGAACCACTCCGTCATGAGCCACGGTTGCGCTGTGCTCATTACGGAGTGGTTCCGTCATGCCGCGGGCGTTGGCTGCCGCTCCGCCCACGCGGGGCGTTTTCCCCGCCTGTGCGGGCGTCCAACGTAAGTGAGCGGCGCCGTGACGGAACCACTCCGTCATGAGCACAGCTCAACTGTGGCTCGTGGCGGAGCGGTTCCGTCACGAGCACAGCGCCACCGCGCTGCCCCCAAACCTCCCCCCAGCGCCGCGGCGGAATTCCTGCCGCGGCAAAGGGGTTAAAAGGGGTGCACCAATGGAGAAAAAAATACAACTGAGCCTCAGGCACTGGCCCTTTGCCCGTAGCCCAAATACCAGGTATACCAATCTGACCCTGGGTGTCAGGGACTACTGCTAATGGGGTACTGTTTCTTACTTTCCCTCAACAATGTTTATCTGACATGTGATGTTGGCCAAAGTGAGGGAAAGTACAGCAGAAGGAAAGGGACAGAAACGAGGGGCCTGGCAAGGCAAAACAAATAATTATGCCAGGGCTATCATTTACTACCACCGGCTGTTGGTTGCTTTTGGATTCTACCTGGGCCCGGGCTTGGCTTGGCTGCTGGCCTGGGCGGAAGCCGTCTGCACAATGCACAATCATTGCCCAGCCTCTGAGAGAGAGCACCACCACAAGGTCTTCTGATGACCTGGAAGGAAGAGAGGCTGTGGTGTGTGACGAGGGGAGGGAGGGTGTGAGGAGAGGACGGGGGAAAAGCATAGTGACATGATTTGGGTGATATTATACAAGGGCCGCAATTGGTAGTGCTTTCATGAGCCCCTAAAGATTGATGGGCCACTGAGCAAACACACCACTGGGGTGGTCACATGGTGCATAAACACACCACTAGGGGGTGGTCACGTGGCGTTACTTATTATTATTATTTTTCTGAAATTACTGTTGGGTCCATGTAAGCACTGGCGTGCCAGCCCCGGGAGGCTGGAAACAAGAGTGAGAAGTGAGTGATGATTATGCTGGCCAAGGGGTTGCAAAGCAAGGTAGCAGGGGTAATTACCAGTTGCCTGGGGGTCACTGTTGCAACCCCTAATTGACGCCCGCACTGCCTGTAGCAAACAAGGGCCACAATAAGACAAGGAACAATAATGCTCTTTGGGGACACCCGGCAGCCTCGCAAGGAATGAGAAAGGTAGGTGGGTCTTTTTGCACAGAAGCAGCAAGTCTCAAAAGTCACCTTCAGCTCTTCCAAAAAAAAAACGACTTTTTTAACACAATATAAGAAATGAAAAAGGGAAGATAATGAGGGGAACGGAATACAAGAAAAGGCTTAGGAAAGTAAGAACGGGAGTCTAGGAAACAGAGAATGAGATGAGAGTAATATTACAGATCGGGATGGATCGGGACTCAAGAAAGGCACCACTGGAATCTAAGAAAGAGAAATGGGTTGAGAGTAATGATACAGTAATAAGGCATAGTAAAGGCAGAGCTGAAAGGCAGCACTGGATGCTTAGAAACGTAAAATGGAGAGAGCATGACAATATTCAGAAAGAACTGACAAACCCACCTAATTATCTGGGAAAACAAGACAGACACAATGGAATCTATGAAAAGCAGATATGGGAAGCAATGATTGGTAGTGTGCATCTAGAGTAGGGGTAGGCGGAATTTGCGTAATCGCGTTACGCAAATCTCCGCAAAATGGTAAAAAATCTCCGCGAACAAATTCCGCAAACACGCGGAATTGCTTGTTCGCGATACTTTTTTCCTGTTCGCGATCGCTGTTTGTGTGCTCGGGGTGAAATATCTCGGGAACACGCATATTGAGAATGCGAACAAGCAAAAAATTTCGCGAAGTCGCGGAACGCAGTTTTTTTTGGCAATTTCGCGTTCTCCGCGGAACGCGAAATTACCCTTATTCCGCAAATTCCGCGAGTGGAACGGAATTTGCCACCCAGGCCTAATCTAGAGGCACACAGAGCAAAGAAGCTGCAATGCAAACACAAACAGATTATGCAGATCGTACAAGGGGGACCTCAATACAGCCAAGAAATTTGTAAGACAAATGCGAACAAGACTGGAGGCAGGGAGACAGATCAACGAACCCTGGAGTATAGGACAAAAGTATTTGTAGTACAACAAGAATAGGCCTTAAAGTATGTAGACAGAACAAGGTATATTGGAATACAGTCACAATCACACACATCCTATTTTCCACACCCCTAAGAGAAACTCTTCAAACATAACCTCACTCATTCAAATCTGAAACAATTAAGCACCTAGTGCAACATTGTTTTGAATTGAAATGAAATGGAAAACAATGTATTGTTAAGTTAATACAAACTTACAATAAAACACCTTTATACAATTATCTTACATTTCATACGGAACCAGTCCTGTACCCTTATTTAAAAAACACATAGTTAACAATACTTTTCATCAATTAATAAATGCTAAAATCTCTTCATTGACAACTGTTAAAAAAAATCTGCCAGTATATTGTAAACATTCTCCCTGCAAGCAGGCTATGACTGCTTGTCAACATGTTTGTTTCAGTTGACTATTAAAGTCCAGCCTCAGCAGTCTTCTACATTCAACTATTAAAGCTGGGCAGCTACAAATGATATGGCAGATGTCTTCTCTCTTGTAATTACAGAGACGGCACTTCCTTTCACTACTCAGCTTTTTCCCAGCTAGGGTGTCTCCACGAAATTGGCTATTGCCAAATCGAAGTCTCATAAACTTCATCTTAGCCCTTTGGCTATTCAGATCCCCTAGATAACTCTGAGGTTTAAGCATGCCATAGGAAGCAATCCCTGTCCACGCATGGGATCTCTTTGAAAATACTGCTCTATCCAGTGGCGATGACATTTTTTTTACTGCACCCATTTATAACTTTGTTAAATGCCACCTCTGAGAGGGGTAAAGCCCAAAATTGTTCAGCCTTAAACCTGTCCATAGCCAATTTGAAATATTCATGGGCCTGCATATGTTTGCTATCACATATAGCGTCCCAGACCACTGTCATTTGTGTGGAGTTATTATCCCCACTAAGTGTATGACAGAATTTCACATATGCCCCTAAGCTGTTTAAATTCTGTCGTTTAAGACCGAACTCAAGTCAAATTTGCGCTGGTGATATCTGCTGAGGGAGATTAAACAGGCGACTGTAGGTACCTGTCACAAGCTTGTCTATGATATTATCAGCACATCCTCTTAAAATCTCTACACCATATGTCAGAGATGGAACATGTTTAAATGACATAAGTTGTAGTAATGGTTTGAGGGAAAGCCCTTTTTAGTTATTCTGGAGGGTAGCGAATACTGCAGTTAATGAGTTATTTCTACTCTGTAGTGCTGCACACTGATTCTTACCCGATCCCCTTGCATCTAGTATGACGCTCAGATAGTTCTACTCTGAAATTGTTTCTAACACCGACCCTTCTATGCTCAATAAAGGTCGTGAAGCTGTCCCCCTTGACACCAGTATAGTTTTTGTCTTCTTTAAGTTGACCTTTAACCCATGAGACGAACCATAAAGATCAGTTTCACTAATTAATCTCTGCAGCCCCACCACTGTATAACTTATTAATACAATATCATCCGCATACAATAAGTGGGAGACCTTAAAACCAGCCACCGACGGAGAGTGAGAGTTAATACTATTCAACCCCGAAGAGATGTCAGCAAGATAAAGGTTGAACAAGGTTGCTTGCTTCAAACCATTCCTTGTTATCATTTTTTTTACACTGCTGTACCCTGGCCCAACCTTACTCTTGTCTAGGTATTAGTATATAGCAGTTGGATCGCTCTCAGCAGTCTAGGTGCAATTCCCATTTTCGACAACTTGTTCCAAAGTATGTTCCTTTGCACGGTGTCAAAGGCAGAGCTAAAATCGATAAAACACAGATGAAGATTCAATGAGCGGTGCCTAGCCATTTAAATTATGAGAGCTAACATTTGAATGTTAATGATAGTCCCCATGCCTTTAATAAAACCTGTTTGATTCATTGGCAGCAGTTTACTGGTGCCCACCCAAGCCGTTAACTCTGCCAGCAAACATTTAGCAAAAAACTTTGCTTCACAATCCATTAAGGCTATTAGCCTGTAGTTAGCAGGGTCCGAGGCTAGACCAGCTATATAAATCGGGACCACAATTGAGCCCCTCTATTTATCGGGGATTTCTTCGTTCATCAGATCATAATTACATAATATTGTTAGTATCTTTGCCCAATATGGCGGATTGAGGGAGGCCATTTGGCCCCGGAGCATCACTACGGTGACTAGAACATATGATTTTCTCCACTGTTATCTGCTGGATCTCTATTATCTGCTGGAACTCTTGAATTGAATTGTATACATCACGGTTTTTCGGACCAGATGATTATACTGGCTAGTCCCCATACATTGACGTTTTGTGAGTGGGCTCTTAATTTATTTATGAAGAGTTTCTCTAAAGGGTGCAAGGAATAAGGGTTTTTGCTATTGTGTCTATTTGAGTGGAGGGTTCCGTCTTTCCTTATATCCCTCTGTGCTCATTTTTAGGTCAAGCCTAGAGTCAGCACGCAAGCCCTGCTCTCGGGAAGATATGTGGTACTTCAGTACGGGAGAGAAGTCCTGCCGACTTCCCCGCCCACATTTTCCATTGGCTTGTGTCTTGTCTTTCGTAAATGCAGGCTTCTGATTCATAAATAGGCTTGTTAGTCCCTCCTTAGGATGGCCATATCTTCATTTGTATCCTCCCATGGTTACTGGCCCCTTTGCTTGGTTGTTGAACAGTAGGTGTACTATTCATTTATTGAGCTGTTCCTACCTTAGGCTGGATGACACAACGTGCTTTGTTTACATTCCACGGCTCCAACACTGATCCTGAGGTCCGGAGTCAGCAGCTCTGATGTGGCCGCTCATTGGAGGAGGGGGTGGGGTACAGCCAAGGCCACTCTGTGTGCTTGTTTTGGTTTAGTTACGTGGGACTCACTGGAATGCAGCATTTCAGTTGGAAGAATCATGGCTGCATGCCTTTCTTATAGTGCGGCTTCCCAAATCATTTGTTTATTGAAAATTAAACTTTCATATGCAGCAGCAGACAATGCTTGATGTTCATGGTGGGTGTCCACTTTCTCTGTGGCTCGAGCTGCCTCCTTCCCCCACCCCTCAGGAGAAAGGGCTGCTGCTTGCGCCGCTATTACAGGCCGCCTGCCTGCACCCGAGCGCGCCTCTCTCACCAGGGGACTTGTTTTGTTTTTTAACCAACCCTGAGTAACTCCAAAAGAAGTGAATACTTTCTTATGCTTCTAGACTCGCTGCATTTTTTTGTGAGTTTGACCCTGCCTTAGGGCATTAGCCCATTACTAAGCCCTTTCAAAGTGTCAGATGTGTGAACCTCCATAAACACATGTGCAGCTTGTATAAGCCATTCTAAAGACAAGCTCTGATGCCACGACCCTGGATTATATATATAGTTTTTTTCGTGAACTGACCGCCCCAACATGAATACTGATTCACTGAAAGACCTACGAACTTGCTGCAAATGCCTGCCAAAGCTAATAAAATAGCTTGACATCTATAAGGATGTTAAAATGTGGATTTAATGTCGACACATTGCATACTTCCCAGCAATGCAATTGCCTGGGTGAAAGTGTAAATCCCTAGATGCTCCATACGTTTTGATGCCACATGTGTATCCCAGTTGTATGTGCACATGTGTGAGGACCTAATCATTGAAATATAACTAACGCTAGACGCCTGGTACCAGTCTTTTTACTCCATCAGGTTTTCCTTAAATTGTTGCTCCTATTACTTCATGACTACCCTAGTTTTTACGATTCAGTTACACTGTTATTAGACTTTGAGTAGTACATACTGTATAAATGTCAGTTGCACCACTATTGTTTTTTCCTCCAGAGCGGTGCCCCATCCTGAGCTGTCACCAGGTCGAGGTGGAGTTCCTTACCCAGCAAAAGCGGGTAAGAGTTACTCTTGTTCCTTTTTCACTTATAATAGATTGAAGCCATTAGTTATACCACCTTCCCACAGGTTGCACAGATTTGATTGAACGGTTCTGTTTCCATTAGGTAAAGTCACCTTCCGGAGCAGATGGACCATGAACGTTCCTGGTTCTCATATCCTTTTTTGTTTATTCACTTGAGCACTGTAGCAGCAGCATCTGTATAGGTCCTGAAGAAAGCCTTGCCCGACTCAGGGGCATTTTAGGCTGAAACATGTTGACCACTACCTTCCACCATACCACTGCGGCTTAAATCCATGTCACTGGTGCCCTGTTTTTAACCCTGGCAGAGGGTGCACCCGAATAAAACGTATATTCTGCGCCCACTAGCTAGTTTTATTCACACTTCTTGCACATTTTTTACTTTCTTTGCGCTGCGCCCTTGCTCACACTACTTTGTTCATCACATGTGGATTTAGAATATCCCAAGCAAGTAGAAATTTAAAACATCCCTGAGCTCCTCCCTTTCAGAGAGGTGGCTGTAGCCCTCAAAGGAACTAGGTTTTTCCTTTGAGAGGAGAATCCCATATGATGAAGCATGTCACCTATGGTGAATGACGGATTTCGTCCTGAAAAGGAAATTTCCCACAGCTAGGTCTGTGTGTTATAATTTGTGGCTTACAATCCTGTACTCACCCATATTCTACACGAAATAGACCCAAGGATTTTGTACGTGTTTTTTGTCTGATACCTTTTGGGGATATAATCCTTCGCAGGTCTTTAAACTTCCCTAGGACCCTCCTGCTTCAAATTTATTGTTGTGCTAGTACCCTTTGAGGAACTTTAGGAAGAAGTTCAAGAAGTTTGGAGAACTTTGGAGCAACTTTGAAAAAAGTTCCATAGAGGGACCGACTCAACCTGGCCAGCCAAGCCGCCTGCCTTCAACCGCGAGCCGGCCAAGACATCCAGGTTCATCCCTCTAAAAGGTCCATAGGTCCAACTTCCAGAGTTTGACCGGGAGTAGAAGAAATCCAAGGCCGGTGAACCCTCACCGAACCCGGACTGGCTGAGAGCTTCGAGGGACCACGGGAAGAAAAGCTCCAGAAAAGTTTCTCAGTCCAAAGGTAAAAACTGTGACCGGGACCTACCGTGAGTGGTAGCCACTCAGGGCTCCATCGTGGTATACCAATAAGGCGCTATATGTTTCTAAGTGCTATATAGTGCTAAATCTTTGAAAATTCATATCTCCGGTTCCCTACATTGGATTTTGGTCATTTTGGTGTCATTTCAAAGATAAAAATATTTCCTATTGTTTTAAATTGGATTAGATTTGTATTATGTGCTGTGTCTAAATTATTTACTGAATTGGTGTTTTTAAATGCTTTACATACCTGTCTCTGAAGTTAAGCCTGCCTGCTCGCAGCCAAGCTACCAAGGGTTGAGCATAGGAATAATTTTCTAAGACCTATGCTGAGTCCTATCATGTATTAGTATAAACAACAATCAGTTCTGTCGGGTCGACAGCAATTTCTTTGTAGTTTTTATAATTAAATAGATGATTGAAACACACCAGAAAAATATACACAAAAGGAAGAAAGTTTTTTTGTACGTTTTTCAATGATTCATACAACGGGTCACCAAATACCACGACAGAACAAAAATGAACAGAATGCTGTCCGGTAATTCAATAAATAAAAATGGTGCATGTGAGCGTGATTATGGTGACATAGTGAGTATAGTGACCAAGTGACAGAATCTGTGTATTTAAACACAAGGGTGACATAATACTGTACATGTAGTTACAACAAAAATATATCGAAACACGCCCTTAGCTTAATAATTCTATAAATTCTGTGCTAGAAGGGCATCTTAGGACATGTATGGACAAGAAAACCGTCAACGTTTCGACCCTAGCAAAACAGCCTAAGTAGAGGAGGTCAAAGGCTGGTCTTCATCAGGACGGGAGTTGTATGGGACAGTCTGCAGAAGAAATCTGTATAAGTGTGTGTTCCATATGCAATTACAATTAGGTGACGTGGATGAAATGCGCGGAGACTCACCAGTTATTCAAAAGTGGATAGACTCCCAATTGACAAGTCAAAGGGGCCTAAAGATGAAGGGCACCAGTGGAATCTTCCATCTGGACATCAATGGTGGATTAGGCCCGGTATCTAGATAAATGACGGGGAATAATTATATATGTGTCCAATAGTGTTTGTAGAACATGATGGAATGTTGATTAGAGATTTGTCCATACCTGAATATTTGTGGAGAACCAGAGAACTCAAAGCCAGATTGGCTGAGGTGGCTCAGATGAGAAGTAGAGTGACAATTAATGTCCAACTGGAAAAATTAAGGAAATAAACTGAGCATATGGTACATTTAGAGTATGTGATAGGACTAACACACCCAGCCTAATAGTATGACGTACCTTGTGGTCAGTACGAGTCTGACCGAATTACACTAGACGTGGCAATAAATGTCAAACGCGGCGTGTCTGTTTTTTAGAGGCATCATTCAGTCACTGAAAAGAGATGGAAGGAACCCTTCATCACAGTTTGGAAAAGTACAGTGCGTAGATACTGCTGACTAAGGACATCCTTAAATTAAGAGGTAAAACACGTGAGAAATTCAAATTAAAAACATGCTCAAAGAATCTGCTAAATGAAGCACCTGGGCTCCCGTTCAAGCGGTCATAAGGTAATTCTTGTTAAAAATCGGCAAGGTTCAGTGATGTTTGTAAAATTAAAGGAGCATGTCTTTATAACTGCGTGGAGTCTTTTATAATGAAAGGAGACGAGACCCTGGGACAATTATCAAAACTTGTGTGAGCAACCAACCTCAAAATCGGCAATATCGAGAGACGATGTTAAACTAATAAAAAGCATGCCTTTGGGAGTGACGAGACCCTAGAAAAAATGTTATTACTCATAAAAGTCCTCGCAAGAACCCGTTGTCATCATATTACACATCTGTTCAGACGAGAGCAACGGTGGGTGCACAGATTAGATAACAAGGACGCCACCCGAAAACACCACCACCTCATCAGACTCACCAAGAGAGCTGCCCTCAAAGCCCGCCTAGACAACAACGCACACGACAGCAAAGAGCTCTTCAGCATCGTGAAGGAACTCTCCAACCCCAGCGCCAATGGCAACGACATCCCACCCTCACAAGAACTCTGCGACTCACTGGCCATCTTCTTCCACCGCAAGATCACCGACATCCATGACAGCTTCAACACAATGACCCCCCCGGCATTGCCAGACCCCACCCCACCCGCAAACCTCACCTGCACCAACCGCCTGACATCCTGGACCTACGTCAACGACGACGAAATACGCAAGACCATGAACTCCATCCACTCAGGATCACCATCAGACCGCTGCCCTCACCACATATTCAACAAAGCCGACGCCACCATCGCACCCCAACTTCAGAAAGTGATCAACACCTCCTTCAAGACTGCCACTTTCCCGGAAAGCTGTAAACACGCCAAACTCAACGCCCTTCTCAAGAAACCCAAGGCGGACCCCAAGGACCTCAAGAACTTCCGGCCCATCTCCCTGCTCCTGTTCCCAGCAAAGGTCATCGAGAAAATCATCAACACCCAACTGACCCGACACCTCGAGGACAACAGCATCCTGGACCCGTCCCAGTCTGGATTCCGCAGAAACCACAGCACTGAGACAGCCCTCATCGCCGCCACAGAAGACATAAGGGCCCAACTGGACAACGGCGAAACATCGGCCCTCATCCTCCTGGACCTGTCAGCCGCCTTCGACACGGTCTGCCACCATACCCTAAAGACATGCCTCCAAGAAGCCAGAATTCAAGAGAGGGCCCTGAACTGGACCACATCCTTCCTCTCCGACAGAACCCAGAGAGTCCGCCTCCCTCCCTTCCAATCCGAAGCCACCAACATCATCTGCGGCGTACCCCAGAGATCTTCCCTCAGCCCGACGCTATTCAACGTCTACATGGCCCCCCTCGCCCAAGTCGCCCGACAGCACGACCTCACCATCATCTCCTACGCCGACTACACCCAGCTCATCCTCTCACTCACCAAGGACCCGCACTCCGCCAAATCCAATCTCCACGAGGGCTTGACTGCCATCGCCAAATGGATGAGAAACAGCCGACTGAAGCTGAACTCAGACAAGACGGAGGTCCTCATCCTCGGATCATCCCCCTCAGCCTGGGACGACTCCTGGTGGTTAGCCACACTGGGAACACCACCGACCACGCACGCAACCTAGGATTCATCCTCGACTCCTCCCTCTCCATGTCAAAGCAGGTCAATGCCATCTCCTCCTCCTGCTACAACACCCTCCGCATGCTTCGCAGGATCTACAAGTGGATCCCCACCGAAACAAGACAGACTGCGACACAGGCCCTCGTCAGCAGTAGGCTGGACTACGGCAACGCTCTCTACGCAGGCATCGTGGCCAAGCACCTGCAATGCCTACAACGTATCCAAAACGCCTCCGCCCGACTGATCCTCGACATCCCCCGCCGCAGCCATATCACTCCACACCTGAGGGACCTACACTGGCTCCCCGTCAACAAGAGGATCACTTTCAAGCTGCTTACCCACGCACACAAGGCACTCCACAACACCGGACCAGCCTACCTCAACAGCAGACTCAGTTTCTACACCCCCACCCACCAGCTCCGCTCCGCCAGCCTCACCCTTGCCACCGTCCCCTGCATCCAGCACACAACCACCGGCAGAAGATCCTTCTCCTTCCTCGCCACCAAGATCTGGAACTCCCTCCCTACCCACCTGCGGCAGACCCAAGACCTGCTCACCTTCAGAAAACTCCTCAAGACCTGGCTCTTCGACCGGTAGCGGCGCTGCCCCCCCCAGTGCCTTGAGACCCTCACGGGTATGTAGGGCGCTTTATAAATACCGTGATTGATTGATTGATTGATTCTGTGCGCTGCACCATCGCTCACACTACTTTGTTCATCACATGTGGATTTACAATATCCCAAGCAAGTAGAAATGTAAAACATCCCTGAGCTCCTCCCTCTCAGAGAGGGGGTTGTAGCCCCCAAAGGAACTAGGTTTTTCCTTTGAGATGAGAATCCCATATGATGAAGCATGTCACCTATGGTGATTGAGGGATTTCGTCCTGAATAGGGAATTTCCCACAGCTAGGTCCATGTGTTATAATTTGTGGCTTACAATCCTGTACTCACCCATATTCTGCACGAAATAGACCCAAGGGTTTTGTAAGTGTTTTTTGTTGGTTCCTCAAAGGGTCCCAAAGTGTCTCAAACTCACTCCAATGGTCTGGAAGATGGTCCTTGAAAGTTGAGGACTTCAGATAACACAATCCACATGGACAAAACCCTTACAAATCCACTGGTGTTCTCCAGGTTGTGGATCCTTGGTGGTGATGGTTCAGGTGAGCTCTGCTAACCTGTAGCTTGCAGGGCGTTCACTCTTTAGTTCTTTTGCAGCAAGGTAATCCACAGGGCTGTAGTTTCAGCTGGTGCAGTCTTCAGAGGACAGGACTTAGAACTTTGCGCCCCAACTTCTCAGCATGGCAACGTCTTGCTTACTTAAGTTTCAAGCAGCAGATCTGAGAGGCCTGCCCCTCTCAGATACTTATTCCAAGTTCTCTGGGTCAAGCAGGTCACTGCTTACCAATGGGAGCAGGGCCACTCCCCAAAAATATGACCACATCCTGTAGAGTGTGGCATTATTTTGTCCCAGAGTGCACCAAATCCTCCAAATTCATAACACCTGGTTTTCCAGCAGGGAGGTAAGAGCTGGCTAAACACACCATTAGGATGGCTTACTTTCGATAAACACTCCCCCTTGCATCTGTGCATTCCCTCCATAAGCCTGGCTCTGGCTGAGGTGAAGAGTTGGGAGTTGTGAATGACACTAAGACCTCTTCTTCCCTTTGAAGACCATGGTTTACGACTCCTCCCCCTGCTCTGGCATTCCTGTGTAGCAGCACACTGCCCTCCCAGCAGAGCTGGTTAACCCAGGGGCTCTTTATCACCTCTTTAATGCAGCCTGGCTAATCCACTTAACTCTGACCAATCTGAACAGACCACTGGAAGGATGAATTTGGACTTACAAACAAGAAAGTCTGTTAACTTCTTGTATGTACACTTTAGGAGAAATTCAAAAATACCACATTCTTGAGGTAACTAAAACCATTCTGGGAAGTCTTTGAATGGGAGTTCTAGCCCTCTCCTATCAAGCGTTATTAGTTAATAACTTCCTACCATGTTAACCTATGTAGCAGGGGATTTGCAATGGGAAAAATACCTTGGGACATTTTTCCAGCACCAGGATTTACAAAAACATATTTTATAAGTACTTTGCTTATATCTACAGGACCCCCACCCCATGGGACAAACAAACATTTGCAATGCAATAGGTCTCACATTTCTGTGAGTTTAAGCTATTGGCATTGTAAATGACAATGCGTTTTATTTATGTTTCAAAAACGGAAACCTAAATAAAGGGCACTGTCATTTACAATGCCAATAGCTCAAACTCACGTAAATTTGAGACCTGTTGCATTGCAAATGCTTGTTTGTGTGAGGTGCTGGAATATAAAACAAAGTGAGCCACAGAATGTGAGAACAAGCACCGGTAAGGTACGACATAAAGAACAAGATACAGGTATATAGGAGCAAAAACATGTGTACTAGGAAATCAAGTAATACTGAATGTGCAAAGAACACACAAACAAAAATCACATTAACTAGAAAAACAGCCAGTAAGAGCAGGTTCACACAGAGCCTCAGTAGAAGGATACTTATGAAAACTCTGAACACTGAATGTACAGGGAACATATAGCTGGTAGATCAGAAAGAGAAGCACAGAAGTAACAGAAGCAAAGTTCTGAAGTTTCCCAGGGTCAGAGATTTTCATTTGCAGTCTGGGACTTGTAGTCATTGATTTTATTGACTTTAAAATAAGATCAAATGGATTGCGAGCACCAGAATGTCAAGAAAAACTGGCCTGGCTTTGGTTTTTCATGCATAGAACAGAGAAACTTAAGATCTTTAGCCTTGAGAAAGAAGTGCAGGTGTTTAATGCGTATTGCTTTATTCTAATGTTAACCAGGGCAAAGGCAGGACCTCAAATGGCCCTTGTGAGTGTCAACTGGTGACAGGCTGGTAATATGCCGACAGCGACTGAGCCAAAGTGCGGTCACACAACGTAGTATCAGAATAAAAGATGGATTTGCCATCTAGTGGCACACAGCATAAACATGAGTTGATATTATGAGTGTCAAGTAATGCTGGATCGGCCTCATGTGTATGACTTGTTCAGAGTGTGCATCTGCCATGGTAAGTTGAGAAGTTACTTCCAAACGGATGAGTGGTAACAACCCTTATGGAAGCAACTACAGCGCCTACGCTAAATTCCTTCATATGCAATGGGGAGCAATCTGAATTGTCCTTTGTAATTGCAACCCATTCCTAACGCATGCATTAACCCAGAGACACATGATAGCCCTAGGTGTTTGTGACAGGGGGTGTATATTTAACTCACAGGCATCAGTTTAGGATATTTTGAGGGCTTATTTTTTAATCCTGCATATTCAATGCAGTTGCTCTTTTGCACCAGTGATTCCTGAATGGCTCTGTGGGCAGAATGTGAAATTGGTGCTTACCAGGGCTGGACTTGTCATTCAGGTAGTGGGTGACAGAGAAATATACAACTTAGCTGTTCTGTCCTCTAAGCAAGGTACCCTGAGTCACAGACACGGTTGTAAATTTAAGGACCGATACATTTTACCCCAAAAATGGGAAACTATATGGAGAAGAAATGTTTGAAAATGGCCGCTGAGTTTTTCTTTGGAAACCAACAAGCTGTCGGATTGACATCTCGCGATGCTTGCAAGTGAATCTTTGTGACGTTCGAGCCCATTTCTGCACACTTCAACTAACCATGTTCATAGTAGTGTCTTGTGTTGACGCCAATTTCTGAGGCGAGTCACTCCTTCCTTCCAAGTTACCTATTAGGCTTACCCTTTCCTTTATCCCTTCGGTTTAACTAAGCTGCAGTTCATGTTCTCATAATACATTATTTTGAGAGAAGATGTATCTTGTATTGTACTTCTAACCTTTACAGTAATGAGATCTCCGTAGGGGTGGGCATAGCTTGCATAATTCCGTGTTGCGTAATCACATGAAATTAACTATGACTTCTACAAGATAACGCACAATTATGCGAAAAGAGTAATTCTGCATATAGTGCTATATCTTAGTGCAAAAAGGCCCCCTCAAATCCATGTTGGCATGTTTGCACTAACAAATAGCTCTCAGTGGGAAGTGCAAGTAGCCTCTTGCTCTCACTAAATATGTGATTGTGGTAGGAATTTCCCCCCAAGAGACTTCAGGCATTTAGTGCTACTTTCTTAGCACAAAATGCACTTCTGCATCCAAATGGATGTATTTTGTGCTAAGAAATTCCTCTAAATGCAGAAAAACACAAATAGCAGTTGCTCACATTTGTACTCGATAAAAGTGCTCTTGCTCTTGGATTTTATCCCCCAAATGATTGAAGGAGTCATTGCATAAATATCAGTAATTCAGCGTCAAAGAGTAACGAAGAATTTGTATTTTTAAAAATATTTTTATTGCATTTTTTCCATTCAACAAACTATGTGAGCTTGAAGCCTAATGTATGCCGTAATATCAGAATGGAATACATTGTGTATAATCTCAAGAGATGTCCTGCTAGTACAACCAGCCCGAGGCCTGGGGACCTGATACAAGGGCCCTGCAAGTCTGTCCCCACCCCAGAAGTGCAAATCCGTTCTGGGCCTCCCTATCAACCCTGTTACTCTTCCAGATAGGTAAACGCAGTCGACATTAGGGCTCTGTATAAGCTTCTCAATGGGCGGGACTTCGCCGATCAGTGAGAGCCAGTCCATTGTACTCTCTCCACATTCCCCAGACCCGATCAAATTTTCAGGGGCAGCCTCCAATTAAAGCAGAGTTACTAAAATTACTCCAATTACTCTGTCGTAATTGAAATTGCACCCAGGCCAAGTTCTCAGTCAGCGATTGTTGCCTCATTCCACTATCATGTTCTCAGTCAGCGCTTGTCCCCTCACTGCAGTAGTGTGTTCTCAGTCAACTGGATCCCAATGTCACAAGGCAAACCCAAAGCCTGGGTAGAGATGCCAATTCCAAGGTGCACAGTAAACCACACAGTGGGCAATATTACAAAAAGCCATTTTGTAGATTATTAGACACACTTAAAGAAACCAAGGTGTCTACATGCAGAATGAGTCCACCGATAAATGTATGAGTTAGGACTTGTTTCTATTAAATGTTCAATGTATTTGGAGTGGGATGGCACAACACAAATGTGGGCACACTAGTACCAGAAAAATGTGGCATGGCACAGTAGAGTTACAGAGGGTTGAAATGCAGATCGAAACATCTAATATCACAGCACTCGACTGGAATTTACTGGAGTCACAACATAGGCATCTGGGACAAAGCAATTATATCACATAAAGTGGACAGTTAACAATGACTAGCCATGTGGAGAGAAAGTACAAAAAAACAAAAGGCAGAAATTGAGAAATTCATAGGTCACTCATCATCAATGATGTGCCCTTTGATCGTCTGTAAAATAAATCCTAATTAAGTAATAAACATGTAACCTGTTGCTCTTCCAAACTAAACTTACTGTGAGAGGAGGGGGGCAATGCTATAGTTATACCACAAATGAAATATCATTACAAATTGCACATAAATGTTTATTCTACTCACTGAAATCCTCAAAAATGTAAAGGTAAGTATCCTTAGGAGAACGACATTCTATAGCTCTTTTACTGCCATACACGTCAGCGTAGCATATGAGGGTTTCACCTAAATGAGATAAGAGAGTGTTAGAGAGATGGAGGAGGAGAAGAGGGCAGGGGATAGGAGAGGAGAGAAGAGCAGAGCAGGGGGGTCGCGATGGGGAGATGAGATGAGATGAGACAAAGGCAGAGATTGAAAGTGACATCATGAGAAACATACTGGGAAGCATCAAGGAAGGTAAGTAGATTGAGAGAACTTTGTAGCTATATGAGCACAGTATAAGAAATAAAGAATTTTGGATGAAGTATGTGTATAAGTTTTCTGCACCTGTTTATATTACCATGCTCTACACCTTTTTGCTTCAATTGTCTATGACTCATGTGCCAAACAGC
Organism: Triturus cristatus; assembly: GCF_964204655.1. Taxonomy (NCBI): domain Eukaryota; kingdom Metazoa; phylum Chordata; class Amphibia; order Caudata; family Salamandridae; genus Triturus; species Triturus cristatus. The sequence continues at coordinate 1,224,806,340 of NC_140590.1, read as the reverse complement.
TATGTTGAGAGATGAAATGGGATGCAGACACACACAGAACGGCATTACTTCCCTCACCATTCAATGTTCATATGAGCCTTTCAGTGCTGCTCACATATCACCTGTATTCCCAGGATATTGATTACAGTTTATGTAGGCTCTGCTTACTGACATAAGATGCTAAGTATCTTGGGTACTGCTATACAGAAACTACATTTGATTCATGGTACATTTTGGATCAGCTACTACTAGTGTATATCAGTTCAAATTAAATTAGATATTTCCCCTACTTCTGTATGATTAAATAAGAGAAAATGTAATTCCCTCAACTAGATGTAGTAAAATAAAACATTTGGAACAGCTCAGCTATTTTCCCAGGAATAGGTCTTCTTCTATTAGCAATTGTTTTCCAAACATGCAACACATGGCAAGACCTAAACTGAGTGGCTCTTACCTTTGAGGGAACAGCTAGGGCCATAATACATACCATACCCCAATCGTACCTAGCCTGTTGCCAGACCGGCAGCTGAGTGCATCACAAGACAGTAACCATGAATAAATTTAGTGATGAATGATGTATATTTGTTACGCTGCAGTGGTCACAACTGTTTAGTTAGAGTTTCCATAGAAGAGTTTTTTTCTTTTGCTAATAACTTTAGCACCTTTTTAGGAAGATTCACAAAACTTTCTGAAAAAAGATTCATCCACCTCAGCTCCATTCTACAAAGTTTCAGGGCGATCTGTGACCAGCGGCTAAGGAGGGGAGGGTTTCCAAAAACTTTGATTCCTCATGTTAATTACCAAGGGGAAACATCCTTTACCACGCAACCATTACAACGCGGTATGGTTACATCGTGGTTTTAACAACGCAAGTCGTTACACCGACTTGCACTGGAGGGCGCTGTAGGATAAGGAATAGTGTGAATTACTTTCCAACACCTTCCCTACTGTACGTAGACTGGAGTTGGAATAGTAATTCTCACTATTCCTATGTCCAGCGCCCTCCAACGCAAGTCGATGTAACGACTTGCGTTGTTAAAACCGCGATGTAACATACCGCGTTGTAATGGTACGCGTTGTTACATCATACATCCATTACCAAGAGTGTTTAAAGCAGCTACAGAAAAAAATGCTAATAAATCAAATTTTACAAAAAGTTTGAACTTGATTCAGAAAGTGTGCTTTTCAGTATTTGGTTCAAACATTTTTTATAATGTGAATTTAAAGTGGTCTTTGAAGTAGTAACAAAGAGGTTAAATAGTTAGGTGTTTCTAGGCCCAAATTATACATATGTTGCAGTGTCCATGTTTGCTCCATGGCCATCTTTCAAAAGTTCCTCCTGGTGCAGACTGGGATAGTTCTCCCAGGATGATGAATGCAGTGTCCCCAGCGTAGCTACAAACTTACTACCATGTTACCAGTACATTCAGTGAAATACAGAGGGGCTGCTTACAAGTCACTCAATGTTTCACAGTCCCAGCAGTAACCCACCTCGGTTTTAAATAGAGCGCAGAAATCTGGCTGAAACAACATGGGCAGAATGTTGTGGAAGTCCTTACAGGACTCATTCAAATGTATTGTGTTGAAAGCCTGCTTTGCAGGGCCACAAAAAGGAATACATATAAAGATTGATATCAAATTTGTGTTACAATATAACTCATATTTTGGTGGTACCTTACTCATTTTACGAATTGTGGTATATGGTATGGTGATTTTATCTTGTGACTTATGCTGAGCCTGGGTTTGAGGAACCATTTTTGAGAGAAAATTGGTTTCTCTCATGATTTTCTCAAAGGGGCCAAACAGCAGATTTTTATATACATCATCATTTAGACTAGTCATGTGTTAATGTACAGTCATATAGTCATATATATATATATATAAATTCACTGAAAAAACCCTAGGTTTCACACACGTTATAGTTACGAATTAGCATTTACAAAACCTTGCAAATTCACTTAAAAAACCATAGGTTTCACACATGTTATAGTTAGCTGGACATTTCACTCGTAAAAAACCAATGAAATTCCCCCGTTATAGTTAGTGCAGGCAACTATAACTCACGCGACCGCAATCCTCTGCTGATGACATCAGATATTACATCACTGTATTTAGACACTTATTTACCCATGTCTTCTTCCATTAATCTTTAGCTATACATATATTACAAATATTTATTTTTCATAAAGACACATATGTCATCAGTGATGTAATATCTGACGTCATCAGCAGAGGATTGCGGTCGCGTGAGTTATAGTTGCCTGCACTAACTAAATGTTGGTTAAAGATGTGGTGTTGGATCTTGAGGTGCCATTGGTCACACCAAGATAGGGAACTTTTGTGCAAGTGTACTAACTGAGATTAGTGTTTGGTAAATCCTTGTGTACCAAAGGAGGAACTGCACTAGTCAGGGTTATGTTAAGTTGTTTTTTTATAGTTCATTAATCACCCAAGAGGGTATTGAGGCACTTGGGCAGGTGTGTAGGTTTATGGTCCCAAGGTGCTCATACACAGAGCCAAGTCTTCAGCTTCTGGTGGAACTCAATAAGTGAAGAGGAGGCTCTGATGTGTTGAGGGATGTTGTTTCATTTCTAAGTGAGATATAGGACACTGAGCTACCTCCAGTTTTGCTTTTGCAGATGTGGGGATTTTCATATAGTAAGAGTGGGTCTGGTGAGTTGGTGAAAATGTATGTGGCTGTTCAGGTATCCTTGTTTTGTGCTGTTTAGGGCTTTGTGTGTGTATGTGTGTGTGCGTAAAAAGTTTGAATTGGTCGCACTTGTTAATGGAAAGCCAGTGAAGCTGCCTGAAGTGCAGTGTGATGTGGGTGTGGCATGGGAAGTCAAGTATGAGTCTTGCGGCGGTGTTATAAATAGTCTGGACTCTGTGCAGGAGTTGTTTGGAGAGTCCGGCGCAGAGAGTGTTGCCTTAATCCAGCATGCTGGTGCTGAGAGCTTTTGTGATGGTCCATCTAATATTCTGAGGCAACCATTTGAAGACCTTCCGCAGCATGCATAGGATGTGAAAGTAGAAAGCCTTGACTTTAGCCACCATGTTGAGCTTACCATCTAGGATGATCTCTAGATTTTCTGCATGGTCTGTCAGTGTTATCCAAGCTCCGCCAACCACCAGGTAGAATCCCATGGGAAGGTCTTTTTCTCGAAGACCAGTACTTTTGTTTTGTCAAAGTTAAGCTTTAGGCAGTTGGTTTGCATCACGTCTGCTACCATGATCATGCTATTGGTGAAGTTGGTTCTGGTGGTGGTTGTCTTGTCTGTCAGGTAAAGGATGAGTTGTGTGTCATCTGTGTAGGAGATGATGGTGATGTCTTGTGAAGGAACAACGTTTACGAGAGATGTCATGTATATGTTGAACAGGGTGGGCCTGAGGGACGATCCCTGCGGACTCCACATACCAGTTTCTTAGTCTCTGATGGGAAAGGTGGTAACCTGACCCTTTGGGTTCTTCTCATGAGAGAGTAGCAGATCCATTTCAGAGTGCATCCTTGTATGCCAATCTCTTCTGATGAGGGTGTTGTGGGAGATGGTGTCGAAAACCGTGGAGAAGTTGAGAAGGATGAGGGCCACTGTTTCTCCTCATTCCAGGATTATTTGAATGTTGTTGGTGGCCGCATTGAGTGGTGTTTTGATGCTGTGATTCTTGCTAAATTCTGATTGAGTATTGTCTAGAAGATGGTGAAGTATGACGTCTGTGAGCTGCTTGTTGATGCCCTTTTCAATGAATTCAGCTGGATAGGGCATCATGGAGACGGGTCAGAAGTTTCTCAGTTGATTCAGGTTGGCTGGGGGTTCCTTGAGAAGGGTATTGATTTCTGCAAGTCTTAATTCATCCTGGAAAGTGGCAGACGTGATGGAGATGTTGATGGTGTGCGCCAGGGTGGTGCTAATCGGTGATGTTTCCAGGTTGTAAATGTGGTGGGGGCATGGGTCCTTTGGGCCCCTGATAGAACAGTCTGCATGATTGCCACTGTGTCGTTTTTGGTGACGGTTGTCCAGTCGGTCAGGTGACCGGTTTGGTTGGTCGTGGGTAGGTTGAAAATTTGATAAAGAATGTTGTATTATATGAAGCCTTCACCTAGACCAGGCTAACATAAGGCATTGAATGCATGGGATAGAGCCGCACATATGAAGGATAAGGTGAAATATCAGGTTAAGACAAAGAATAGGGTGCCTAGCATATTAAATGCAAAGTAGGATGCAGAACAGCAACAACGGAGGAGAGACATAGTTGAAGGCGTATGGGACGTACCCATTCTGTCCAATGAGCGTACACCGAAAAAGCAAGCACAAGAAGGGGTGGTAAAGGTACATTGACAGAGAGGAGTACTGATGGTGATTCTAGTGATGATTTTCTGGGGGATTTTCTATCTTCACAACCACCTCCATACAAAATAGTTCCTGTGGCTGGAGGGAAACAACCACCTGTTGATCAGTGTGCAGGTGCACCTGATGGTCAAGTTCCAGTAGCAGTAGCTCCTCCTCCTCCTGATACCCCAGCTCAAGTAGTGGAAACCCCAATCATTTTGCCTATAGTGACTAGGGTGCTATCAACTCTGAGTGACTCATACCCAGTGACAGAAACCCAAGTTACCCCAGGTACTGTTACAACTCCAAACCTGCATATGATTGTTGTTACCCCAGTCACATCAGGAGTTTTTCCTACAACTCACTCACCTAAGGTTGTCTATACCCCAAGAACGTTAGGTGCTGTTGGTCCATTAGATTTGGGTAAAAGACCCCAAATAGTGGGAGCCTCTATTGGATGTGTGACTACAGAGTAGGTGAGTGATAGTCCTGTAACACATTGTCTCACAAGACCATTTGATGTTATAAGACTAGAGAGTAGAATTGGATTAAATTATAAAAGAAAATTTAGGGCTGTCTGCATTGACAAAAAGAGCTATTGTTCCTGTGTAGTGAAAGCACTTGATGGTGTTGCTGGAATATGAATTTACTTTGAAAAAACTAAAACAAGAGGCATTTAGAAAAACAGGAGTAGTTGATTTATTTAAATGCTTCGTCTGGGAAACAACCACAGGAATGGGTCTGAGAACTGTCTTAACATACATTTGGTCTGAATGCCAATTATATACAGTCGTTGGAGCATCACAAAACACTTAAATCTTATTTTAGAGAAAGGAATGCAGGCCTAGTTAAAGGGCTGTAAATCAGGCCACCTGAAATTGAATGCAGGTGGCTCTCGATCTTGTGTGGACACAATGAGGGTCAGTAGGCGAAGGGCCCAGATGTCCAGTATTGGAAGCGCATGATTGTTGCATGCCCTGATTGGTTGAGTGTTCCTAACTTCATGTGGCATCTAACTGTATGGTGTTTTAGGAATACAAGCACCCCTCCAGCCATATGTGCTTTATTAGGGCCAATCACCTGGGACCATTGTGGTGTTGCTGCCTCTCTGTGGGACTAATCTGGGATTTATCTGTTTGCATGTTTGTCCTGTTGGTTACGTGCCATCCCACCTCCGATCTGTCGATCAACAGCCTCAGGTCTAGGTCACAGGGCCTGCCTGACTACGTATTTCTTACTCGGGTTGATGAAAAAGTCATCTCAGGAGATTTCGACAACAGAGCCTTGATCTCGTTTTTGAATATACATGTATTGTTCTGTAAATTCAGATCAGTATTAACAATGTGCATGGAATCTCATGAAACCTAAGAAACAGTTACTGCAGAATAAGTAGTTGACATATCTAAGAGTCAGAATTTGCCAATAAATGTCAGACTGTTTTGACAAGGCGATACCCTTAGCAACAGGTTTTAGAGAATCTGATTTAGTGAGCCTCAAGAAACCGTATTTTTTCATAGCGACAGGCAGGGTTTAGGCTTAGACCTTAGAACAGTAATTAGGGATTTGTGTGATTTGTAAGAAAACTGTGCTACTGGGAAAAGGTCACTAACCCTGGGCGCAGTACTACGCTACGCTCTCGGAGCATGCGTAGTTTGCGGTACTACGTACTACGCTAATTGCATGCAGCACAGTGTAAAAACACGTAGCGAGCAAAATCAACATCCCAGCGAGACTTTTTTCTCGTTCGCCATCAGCAACATCAAGTTGCCGATCGTGCGCGTGGAAAATAAACCTCCCGGCGAGATTCTCAACGCGGGGAGGTCTGGTTTCTCATTGCGAGTGGTCGCGTATGCTCGTAACCGCTCGCGATGAGAAACTACCAGTCCACGTTGAGAAAGCTGCCCCTCGAGTACAAATCTACTCGAGTGGGAGAAAACGACCGCTTGCACTGTGCAAGATGCCGTTTCCAATGATTGCACAGTGCGCACAAGCATCCGGCACTATGCAATCAGTCCGAACAGCATTTCCTTACCGGACTACGCAGTTCGCGTAGCTACATGTACCATGCGTAGTGCGATGTGCACTTCGTGTAGCTACACGTAGCGTGTGAGAAGTTGGCCTGGTATATGCTGTCCACTAGTTATAGTGGGCACCTTGTACCAGTCCAAACAACCCTTATTGATGATAGGGTAAAGACAACCTTTATTGAAAGCTATCATAGTGGTAACTATGGAGAGCAGCCTTCAGGCTAAGTCTTGAAGGAATGTAAAGCAGCTTGTTTTACCTGTCTATAATCTCTTGAATGACCAAATCAAAAGAGATCCATACCAGGTATATATATATAAAATATATGCATTCTTTCTAAAACACACCCCCCTAGTCTCTTTAGGAGGCTAGAAGTCGAAGTACACAAGTTGCAAGTCAAATATTCACAGTAAATAGCACAGTTTACGATAGGCCCCGCGGGGGACCAAACCATATACTAAAATTGTGGTATAAGAACCACGACTTGACTAGACACAAGGCCTAGAGCCTGTAGAATAGTTGGGCCCCTTCGGAACCACCCAAGGTAGTGACACAGGGGACCCACGGGGGACGCGTGCAGTGTGGGAACACAGCCACGAGCGCTGTTAGCTTCTATGGGGAAAGTCGCGGTTGAAAATTTAAAGTTTAAGGACACTTAGGAGGTGACTAGGAACAAACCCTTTTGGACTTAGATGGTTCTAGGGCCAAAACCCACGGGAGCACCGGAGTACTTGTGTTACCTAACCCAGGGAAGCCGGGTGCATAGGTGTTGAATGGTGTTGGGTCGCGTCGTCGTTTTCAATGGCGAGTCGCTGCAAAGTTCTGCTGCCGTGAAGAGGAGCCTGGATCGAAGATGAGAAGAACCTGAAAGCAGAGGGGACAGAGTCTGGGTCGCTTGCCAGTGACCAGGGGCACGATAGTCGAATGCCCACCGATGTCGGGTGCTTATGGTGAGATGAGGGGAAGCTTGACTCTTCAGCCACGAGGACCAGGAGGCATTGAGGATGACCAGGAGCGGGAATCGAGCTGCCCCATGAAGGATGTCGAGTGCTGCAGTGTCAGTGCACGATTGGACACAACAAGCCTTGGCTACAGCAACCCACGCAGGAAGAGAACAATGGCTTCGGTGTGAACCAGCAAGGTACGAGGGACTCACCAAGCGATGGGCAGTCAGGGCACGACTGGAGCAACCAGGGAAGCCCAAGGAAAATCAGAGTTGCCTTCTCAGGGACCCACAAGTCGACGGAAAAGGGATCGCGAAGGTACCTAAAGCTGAATCACAAAATGGTGGCCCATGGGTCACTCAGAGTGGGTAGGCCAGCAATTTTTGGTTGATTCTCTGCTCCGGGTCTTGGCTATAAGTAACCCAAAGCACTACCTCAAGGGTTGTAGAGAAGCTGATGCACTTGCAAATGTGCATGGTGTCCATGGGTTCCGGTTCCACGTTACCTACGATGGCTACGGGTCTCAGCTTTGCTGGGGACTCAGGTCAGCCTCTGGGAAGTCTGGATGACCACCTCTGGTGTTGCAAAGTCTTCAATGTCCGGCGGGAGCTTCGGACATGCAGACCAGACAGATGCATCGTTGGTGCCTGCCAAGTAGGGGAGTAACTCCTTTACTCAAAGGGAGATTCTTCAGTCATCTGGCGTTGAACAGATTGTCGAAGGTCCAGGATTCAGTTTCAGAGTTTCGTCCAGGGATATCTAAAGTTCTGGTTATAGAGGTTCCTTCTTTATACCCAAGGAAGGGGTTGGACTAACTCAGGGGACCCACCTATGGGAGGGTTTGGAAAGAGGGGTAGCTACACCCATTTCCTTTGTCCAGTTTCACGCTGGTTTGAACTGGACTATGCACAGGAACACCAAATGTGCTTCCAGTGCAGACTCAAAGCACTCTTGGAGTGCACCCACCCAGCCCCAATACACAAAAGCCTGTTTGGGAGGTGGTTACACCTCCCTGTGACAGGAAACCTATTGTCCAGGCCTCCCCTGCCGGAGTTTTGGTCAGCAGCAGGAGGCCAGACTTGTGTCTGTGGCTGCAGCATCCATTTTTTGATGCCAGGGCTCTGTTAAGCTGGTACCGGGTATACCGGTGCTGTCATGTCTCTCCCTCTAGAAGGGTGGGATCATACTCCTACACCAGTTACTGGTGTGGGGGTATGAATCCAAGGTGTTTGACACCAAACACGACATGTTTCCGTGCAGCCATCCCAAAGTTAGCATTTACCGCGAAGTTATAATACACTTAAGAGTATATGGTCAGGCTGCACTACTGACAGCCCCGTGGATAGATTCTGAAGGCTGCAGAGGGGCTCAGCTCATGCCTGGGCACCCTCTAACATATAACCAAGCAACCTGCCTTCAGGATTGATAAGACCTGCCATAGGGTGACTGATAGGTTTCTATGTGTAGTAATAGGGTGAGACATAGTGAACCTATATCTCAGTAAGGGGTGCATGAACCACCTCACTCAGGCTGCAGTAGCAGTCCTGTTGTGTCATTTTGGAAGGTTTCCCAGGGGTGGCATAATACAGGCTTCAGCCCCTGGTAGGCCTCTAGGGTACCTATGCCCTGGGTACATAGTATACCATATACTAGGGACTCACAAGGGTACCTCAGAATCCAATCTGGCGTGTACCTGGAGAACATCAAATCAAATTTAGAGAGGAAGTAGCTAGTTTGGGGTCCTGGATAGCAGGGCCCCAGCCAGACTAAAGTCGAAAAACAGTGAAACATCAGCAAAAAGTGGTGGTAACCATAAGAAGAAGATCCTACTCTCATACATAGCGCTACTACGCAAGCTACGCCCAGGGTTAGTCACCTCTATCTAGTAGCTTAGAGCAGCCTTCGACCTGGTCCCCTGAAAAACACTGGGGGGGGGGGGGGCGGGAGATTTAGCTAACATGGGAGTACCTGAAAGTTTACTAGATATTCTGATTAGACTCCACCCTGGAAATCTAGTGATTGTCAGCTATGGGCAGAATAGGGAACAAAGTAACTCTACTGAAATCAAAAGGGGAGTAAGGCCAGGCTGCCTTTTGGCCCACACCCTATTCTCTTTGTACATTAACGATGTGACGTAGGTACTTGACTTCCCAAACACTGATGCTCCCATGATAGGCGCAACTAAGATGCCCACTTTCCTGCTCGCCGATGACACTTTCCTTATGTGTAAAACCCTTGCAAGCCTCCAGGCCATTTTAAATTGCTTCTTGACATTTCGATCAGATCGCAGCCTGGACCTCAATATAGGAAACACTAAATGTATGTCCCTTAACCCATATAGGTCAAGTCGGGTGAACATTTCTGTGGGCAACGTGTCTCTCGACTTCACCTACTTGGGGGTAAAAGTGTCCCCTAATTTTAGCTGGAAGCATAAAGTGGGTAAAAATATGCTCAGGCTGACCCAAGAGGCAGGAGCTATCCTTAAAATGGCAAGGGAAACGAAATCTAAAAATTGGCTTCCAGCACTTGAGATTTACAGGGTCAAAGCCAAAATCTCAGTACTTTAAGGTGCAGAACGTTGGGGCTTCGGGGACATAAAGTAGCTGACGTACCCAGAAAATAATTTCCTAAGGAATTTAATAAATCTTCCCACAAAGTACGCACTTGCTGCCTTTAGCCCTAGATATGGGACTATTTCCCATTGACTTGCATTCCAAAATGAGAACACTGCTATATTAGCACAGGGTTTAGTCTATCCCCGAGCTAGAACTGTATAGATGACTGATTAAAGAACTATGATGCCAGAGGGACTGCCTTAGAATCTCATGGCTAGCTAATAAAGATCATGCTTCACCATCTTAGGCTTGATTCCCTCTGGACCAACGCGGAAAAAGCCATACAGCTATCTAAACAGCAGATAAAAGAGAAGTGCCAAGACTTTTATTGGGTAGAAAAGATTCAGGACTGCAGGCCAGGTGATCTGAAAGACCAATTCTTAGACCACAATAACCTCCCATTGTACAACATATCCCTCAAGGCTATATAAAAGGCTCCCAAGCCAGACACATTTATTTGAAATGTTGGTATGGCACACTCCTAATCTTCAGGTTTACCTCAAGGTGGAGCGATGGGAATAGCTTCAACGATTCATAACTTTCATGCTTCCAATCACCTGAGTCCATTTTTCAATTCTTATTTTCTTTGCCCAGACTATGGGGCCCCCGCAAAAGATGGAAAATTTTAGTAAGCCATCTCATAGAGGTGAGGAGATGCACTTCATATCCTGAAATCTGATACGATGGAGGTGATAGTGGTTAGCATGGCTAAATGTTGGAAAGCGGCATGGCTAATCCGTATGAATGTTTGATGGCCTCTTTACTGAAAGGACCAGGAGATAGTCCTAGAGCATGCATCAGGTGCAATAGGAAATTCAGACTAAATGTTTAATGGTTCCTAACAATAAGGACAAGGAGTGAGCCTTCGTCTTTGACTCTGGTAATTAGGGCCTTAGGTTATCGATCTTCAAAAAATCAGTGGTTGTTATGTGAAGAGAGAGTAAACAAATCCATAGGAGATGTAGGACTTTGGGCAAAAATTGTATTTTAGCAACTTACAAAGCAGCACTAAAGGTATACATTGATAGGAATTGTATGAAGTTCTAGAGTTCTTTTTAGCTTTCTTCTATAAATGTTTCAATTATTACTTATTTGAGGGGAAGTATTCAGGAATTGTAAATGTGATGTAAATGATGTGCTTTTTATTATGTACGTTTTATGGATTTTGTAGCAGAAAAAATGTTGTTGCTAGGAGAATACCCTTTGTTATCCTTGCCATAGTCCTTAGAAACTATTCAGTACTCCAGTAGAAACACATAGGATTTATATAGTTATACAGATCTTCTAAATAAGATATGTGTATTTTTCTTCGATCTCCTACTTGATTCTATGCTTACAGTGTTGGTAAGGAAATTCCAAGAATATAGTTTATTTTAATATATTCCTGTAGGAGGGTCACGTAGCTTTATATTTTTATTGGACGCTTTTTTTTTTAAAGGGGAAAAATGGTGAATGTTTCGCTGCTCTGCCAGATTTACACAGAACAGAAAGCATTTTAGTGATATTTTAACAAGGAAAACTGCTGCACCGTTCCATTTGCACAGTATGGATGCAGTATAATCTGGTCTTATTTCAAAATGTTGGAACTCTGTATATTTTTATTGTCGCTTATGAATTATCAGTTGTATTTTATTGTATGTTTTATGGATTTGTAATCCGAAAGAAACTGTTTTGTTGATTATGATGAACTCTTCTATTATGGGCATACAAAAACCAATAGTAAAATACTGAGTGGTCCAAGAAAATATTGCTGTTCCATGTTGTCCTTTGTTACCAACTCCTGCTGTTATACTGTTTTAGATACCCTGTGATTCAGAATGGTTCACTGTCATTGATTTGTGCTAAGCATTTTGTTCCTTTCCATTGCATAACGAGAGCCAGTTTATCTTCGTATTCAGATTTCAGAAAAATGCTTTGGCATGGTGCTGCATTCCACCAGGGTATACAATAAGCCCCTCGATCTTCAACCAGATCTTGAAAAGAAATCCGAAGACCCTAAAGTAGCTATATAATTCAGTTCTGGTTCAGTATATCAATGACCTGTTGGTGGCATCAACAACATATGAAGCATGCCAACAAGATACCATTGTCCTGTTGATTTATTTGGCCAAAACAAGCATAACATGCACCTGGCCTAATTATTATACTGTAAAAAAGAAGTTGAGTACCTAGGACTTCACATTGAAAAAGGAGCAAGGAAAGTGTCTCAACAGAAAAGGTCTGCTTTTTGAATATCAATTTTCCTACCACACAGAGAGAAGTCAGAATGTTCCTTTGAGTAGTGGGCTTCTGTCGTCAGTGGATTCCCAACTTTTTCCTACTGGCAAAGTCTCTACAGAGGCTTACACATAAATATGAATCTGATTCGCTACTGTGAGACACTAAAAGCATGAATGTCTTCCTCAAACTGAGAGAAAGTCTCAGTCATACCATGACTCTAGGAATTCCAGATTACTGTAAAGAATGGTGCTCTCCTTCCTCAGTGCTAGGGGTGGGCGGAATTTGCGAAATTAACTTTCGCAAATTATCACGAAAATGTTTAAAATTATCGCAAACAAGCGGAAATATCTCGAAGATGTGGAAGTTTTTTTCCGGCATGTTCGCGAGATTTTCTGCATGGTTGCGGGTCGCCAATTTACCCATGTGGTTGCTTGCGGGCGCGGCCATCTTGTTTTGAGTTTCTCGCGGTGCATGATCGCGAGAAGAAAGACGTGATCGCGCGACGCATGACGTCACTGCGGGCGCGAACTGTCGCGAGACAGCGCAAATGGCTAAAAACAATACAACATCTCATGGAGAACGCGACCGGATCAAGAAAACTTGTCGGCGAACGCAGGGATTCAGGTAAGGCGATCGCGCGCGCGCGAGAATGTATTATTTTATAGCGTGAGCAAGAAACAAATTATCGCCAAGCTGCGGAAACCGGAATTTTTGACATTTTCGCGCTCTCCGCGGAACGCGAAAATGTCAAATTATCGCAATTTCCGCGAACGGAACGAAATTTTCGCCCAGGCCTACTCAGTGCTCACTCAGAACCTTGGAGATTCATAGAGGCCGGTGGGCTATTTTTCAGCAACTTTTGACCTACCAGCCGCAAGGTTCCCAGGATGCCTGCAGTTGGTATCAGTTTTTTAACATTGTGAAAAAGCAATATCACTGACCTTGTAAGCAAACTGCTTCCCGGCTTGGACAGCTCTGCCTGGTAGCTGTTGCCCGAATCTTTTCCAGGTCCAGAGTTCAACACTCTCCTCCACCTGCAGTTACCTGCCTGCACCTCATCCCTGGTGGTCCAGTGGGGAGCATCTCTGTTCTACTGCTGCTTTGCCCTCTGTCTCTTTGCTTCTGACGTTTTCCTCTCCTCTTTTCTGTTTCATTTATTTCCTTTTGTCATCATTGTTCATCTTTCCTGCCTTTTTAAAAATCTGCCTTTCTGCCACTTTTGCGTCTTTCTGTTTTTGTGCCTTTCTATTCTTGTGCTTTTCTGTTTAAGTTCTTTACTTTTTGCATTACTGTTCTTCTTTTCTGCCTTTCTTTAATATCTTTTTCTGCCTTTTGGTCACTTTTTTGCGTTTCTCACTGTGTCCCTGCTGCTGCTTGCCCCTTCCAGCGCCACTTTCCTGCTTCCTGCTTTCCCGCCTCCCTGCTGTCCAGTCCTCCCACTCACGCTACTTAATGGCAGCTGCACATCTGGCACGCCAAATGCATGCAAAATGCAAGCCCGTCTGTGAAAGTCTATGCCTGGACCATGCCCAGTGCCATTGACCCTGGCTCTCGAACCATCCACCGATATGTGGCCCGCACTCTCCATGCCTTAACCACTGGACGCCACGCTGCCTGCCACCTTGCGTTGCCAACTAACACCCAATGCTTGTTCTCCTTATCGAACAGCAGCTTCATCCTCACCCACCTCTACACTCCAGTTCCTTCCACCGCTCTGCTGACCTACAGAGTACTTGACCGGCTCAGTTGCATCCTCCTCAACACTCACTCCCTCCACAAACACGCCACAGAAATCTGAGACCTCCTCAACTCCATGTCTCCCAATATTGCCTTCCTCACAGAAACCTGTATGAACCTCAGCTCAGCCCCAGCGATCCCCACTGCCATCCCTGATGCCTACAAGATCACCCGCAAGGACCTCACTAACTGACCAGGAGGAAGCATCTTCATGGTTTACAAAAACACCCTCCACCTGACCACCTAGTCAACGAACCAACGACAACCAATAAGCATCTCCATTTCCAGGTCCAGACCAACCCCAACACCACCCTTCACAGCACCCTTGTCTACTGACCACAAGGCCCCTGTCCGCCCTTCAGCAACACCATCATCGACTTCGTCGCACCCAAGACTCTTGCATCTCCTGACCATATACTACTAGGCGACCTCAACTTCACCTGGACAATCCCAGAACCACCAGATGCCTTCTGGAGAACCACGCCAGCCTAGGACTTAAGCAGCTAGTCACTTCACCAACCCACTCAGCAGGACACATGCTTGACCCCGTTTTTTCCACCTGTGAAAACATCACCTTCAGCCACACCTCAGAACTCCTCTAGACTGACCACCACTGTGTCCATTTCACTTTCACCAAATCCACCACGACCACCGCCTTCCCCGCAGAAGCTGGAACAATGTCACTGAAGTACATCTCACTGCCTCCCTCATACAACCCCACCACGGTCATCCACAAATGCCAATACCTCAGCATGCAACCTCCACCGATGGATCTCAAACTGCTCTAACACTCTTGCGCCCCTCAAGAAAGCACCCAGCAAGCAGCACTCCAAGAAAGCCAGCTGTTTCACTCTCGTCCTTCAAGAGTCCAGACTCACCTGTAGACAGTTCGAGAAGAGATGGAGGAACAACAAAACCCCGGAATCCCATGCAGCCTTCAAAGCTGGCATCACCGCAAACCACCTCCTCCTCAAAGCTACCAAGAAAATGGCCCTCAAAGACAGAATCAACGCCAACGCACACAACAGCAAAGAGTTCGCCAGACCAAACAGCGAGACCACAAAGTCCCACCATTCCAAAACCAACCAAAAAATCAACTCCCTGAGAAGTACAATATCTATCCTGTTCTCTCGCTCAGTACTTACCAGTTTACTCTGTGAAGTTACTTATATTTGTTATTTTTACTGACAGGCCGCATACCAGGTACCCTTAACTGAAAAGGTCCATGAATTTCAAGCGGTCCATGGATCTGTGTGTATTTTAATTAATCTTGGATATTTGGAACCCTATACTCTTGGGTTAGATGTGGGTATGGCTGTTTTGAAAAGAGACATGAGGTTCTTAGGGGGCCCTAACTGTGGGACGGGTTATATTGGTGGTCTCTTTGAACAGTCACGTGGCTGATCAGAATTAGTTTATTCTTTTACATCTGTATTAAGATGTTGCCAGTAGGTCTCCGTTATTGGGGTTCCATTTGTGAAATTTCTTTTTTAACAGCTAGCACGGTACGGCCTTGGTCTTTACACTTCGTTTCTGTTATAGATCCTGCAACACTTGTCCACCTCTTATTAGAGGTCGATTACATCCTTGGAGGCTCACATTATTCCACCATACTACTTATATCGATTACTAAGTTGGACATAGACAAGGTGAGATCAGCCTACACTCTTATATTCCCCTTTTCTTTTTTTTTTGTTGACCCCCATGTTTATGTCTGTAGATAGCCAGGTTGAATAATTTTGGATTTCTTTCTCTATTTGGGCGAGTGCCCCTCCGATACAATCCATGTTTATTCACAACGTTATTACACTGAGTGAATTGTGTCTTTATTGATTTTAGTCACTTTATTTGGGTTTATTTGTGTTTCCAGATTGTGTGTTCTTTTCTTCCTAAAAATAATGTTGATGTTGTCTTTGTGGTTCACAATACATATGTATAAGCTGAACAAATTGCAATTGCATTTTGCACAAAAGGAACTCCCACCTGATCTCCTGCACGTAAGCGCGTAGCCCTTCCGGTTTCTCCCCGGTCCACCACGGGTCTCTGTCCCGATTGAGTGGAGGGAGCCGACTTCCGGTAAAGGGTCAGCACTCTAGTTTCTCCT
Organism: Triturus cristatus; assembly: GCF_964204655.1. Taxonomy (NCBI): domain Eukaryota; kingdom Metazoa; phylum Chordata; class Amphibia; order Caudata; family Salamandridae; genus Triturus; species Triturus cristatus. The sequence continues at coordinate 1,224,790,391 of NC_140590.1, read as the reverse complement.
TCCCTCACCCCATAAAACCTGATGCAGGGCGAAGCGCGCAGCAGACGCGCGCAGCGGGCGCGCCGGCGGCGTGCCGAAGGTGCGCCAAAGGCAAGCCCGTCTGCGCCCGTCCGCGGCCGAACGGGCTCAGGGCTCAGGAACTCCGGGCTAGACACCCCAAATCTTGGTACATACTCAAGAGAAAACTTGTTAGCCATCAGGACCCATTCTAACAGCTGCTGTGTCCACCCTATGCCCTTGGACGCCCCCAAGGACAAATGTCCACATTGTGGATACAACCTTGCCCTTATACCCAACACCCCATCCCCCGCAAGTAAGCAACTAAACATGGCCCTGCTGAATTGCAGATCCTTGCCAAAGCATGCCACAGAAATCTCCATACTATTACACAAGTCTGACTTAGATATCATATTCCTTACAGAGACCTGGCTCTCACGTAACTCGGACCCCGACGTGATTCAAGCACTCCCCTCGGGTTACAGGATCCAACGCCTAGATAGAATAGGCAGCAGAGGTGGAGGATTTGCCATTATCTATAGAGACCAGTTCGTCTGTCGTCTTTTAGATAGTCCCCTGCTGGACTGCGAAAATGTTCGATTCTCTATACAACTGACCCCCTCAGTCACTTTCTCTGGGATCCTCATATACCGTCCCCCAGGAACCCCTGGAAATTTCTGCAGCTCGCTACTTGAAACCACACTAAATCTAGCCAGTACCTCGTCCAACTTTACCGTGCTTGGAGACTTCAATCTACACATTGACGAGCTCTCTAATAAAGTGTCAACTGACCTTATGCACGACCTCGCAGCTTATCAGCTTCATTTGAAAAACCATCTTGCCACACACTCAAAGGGCCACCTCCTTGACCCCATTTTCTCTAATATCAAAGAGCTGGAGGGACTAGATCCCATCCCCCTTCCTTGGTCAGATCACTTTCTGATCCCTTTCATATGGCACCCTCCCGATATACACACTCCCCTGATGTCTTCTCGAATCTGGGCGCGACACTGGCCCAGACTCAATATCAAGAATTGGACCCAGGGGAGGAGCCTAGCGCGCAACCAAGATGGCCGCGTAGGTGCGAGGCTCCCGAGGACCTCCACGACCTCCTACATCTATCCTGTCTTCATCCTGATTTGGTTGAGGGGACTTTGTTTGTGAACCTGAGCCGAGGTGGTGCCCGTTTTCCGTTTTCGAATCGGACCCCGGGTGCCGTGATGGGCATCGCTTGAAGTTTGCGGCCTGCTTCTCCTCTGACCCCGGACTTGAGTTGAGGGGCGATCCAGTGGTGAAGTGAATAACAACGGCGGGACGAGCCTGGCAGGGCGCGCACCCCACACTTTCACTTTCGCTTTCGAGCCCTCTCGCCATCATCGCAAGTGGGATCTCGGCTCTTTCGCGGAGTGTGGTGGTTGGCTCACTGGGGGACCCTGCCTACTCTGCGGGGACCCGTTCCGCCTTCCTGAGGCGACCTCTGGGGTCTTCGGCCTCGATTGTTCGCCCTCCGCCGCTGGACTCGTGGGTGCACGGATTGCAGGGCGATGGCGACGAGGCAGGATGGAGAGAGGCTGAAGGCCAAATCGGCCCGGCGTGGTGCCTCTACCCAGGCCAACGTTATGGATCGCTACACCCTGCCGAAAGGTTCTCCCGGCGGGTCGCATAAGTCTCCGGAGCGGCCCGCGGATGCCCCGGATTTGCCAACGGACCTGACCTTGCAGGATATCATGGGCGCCATAGCGGAGATGAAGACCTCGGTGGGTCAACAGTTTGACACCCTGGCGCACAAACTTGACGCGGTTCTCATCGATGTCAACCTTGTTAGGGCTGATCTTTCCCAGACAAATGATAGGGTTGACTCTTTGGCCCTCACCGCGTCGGGCCTCACGACTGAGGTGGCTGCCCTCCAAACGGAGGTACGTCGGCTCCGGCAGGCCAGTGCTCCCACGGATCGGCGACTGGAGGATTCCGAGAGTAGGGCCCGGAGGAACAACGTCCGCATTATCGGAGTGCCTGAGGGATTGGAGGATTCGGCTGCGGATCTCTTTGTGGAGGACTTGATTTCCAATCGTCTGATGCCTCGGGGATTGAGCAAATTCTTCGCGGTGGAGAGGGCCCATAGAGTTCCTGGTGGCAAGCCGAAGGTCGGACCTCCTCTGCGGCCTCTTATTGCACATATCTTCAATTTTCGGGATAGAGATGCGATTTTACAAGCCTCTAGAGTGCAGGGGCCGCTTAAGCTAGAGAACGTTGAGGTGAACTTCTATCCTGACTTCACGCAAGCGGTCCAGAAGCAGAGGCTGGGTTTCATGGGCGTCAAACGGCGGCTCCGAGACATGAACTTGAAGTACGCCATGTTTTTCCCGGCCAGGCTGCGGGTGGAATCCGAGGGTCGTTCTCATTTCTTTGACCGTCCGGAGGCGGCGGGGGATTGGTTGGACACTTTGCCTAGGGGACATGATCGAGAGGGGCTGGGGGCCGCGAGTAGAGAGTGCCCACCGGACCGGGCCTAATGTATTGACACTGGGGCTACTTCCTGATGATGTCACTTCTTTGTTGGGCTCAGGGTTCCTTGACTGTCGTGCTTTGTTCTCCCTCGCTTGGAGGTTGTGGTGTGTCTTGAGGGGGTTCTCTTTCCTCCTCCAGGGGGTCTTTTTGTAGTTTAGTTCATGCAAGGGCGAAAGGCACACTGCAAGTTGGGGGGGCTGTTTGGGCTCATGCAGGGGTGCAGGGTGGGGGGAGTTTTGTTTGGAATGTTGGGTTGGGTATTGTTTGTTCGTACCACAAGGCAGGATTATTGTTGTTTCATACTTAAAGTGCTCTCTGGGAGGGTGGTGATTGGAGCTGGTTGTGATGGGGGGTAGGGGACTGAGACTTCTTTCCTGGAATGTTAACGGACTGGGGGACAGGATAAAACGGGGGGTGGTCCTGCATTTTTTAAAACGGATCTCACCCGATATCGTGTTTCTGCAGGAAACACACCTCATTGGTAATTCCTTCCGTGCTATGAATAGGCGGGGCTATCGCCTTCTGGCTCATTCGGGCTTCACCTCTGGTTCGAGGGGTGTGGGCATAATGGTTAAAACCTCGCTCCCGCTGGAGGTTGACGAGGTGATCCATGATGACAGGGGGCGCTACACTGCACTGGTGGGCAGATGGGAGGGTAAAGTGATTGTTTTGGTTTCTATTTATGTCCCGCCGGGTTTGCAGACGACTACTTTTGCCGACTTGGGGCGCCTTCTTCTTGGGCTACCAGAGGGGATTCTAGTGGTTGAAGGGGACTTTAATGCTGTGGTTTCCGGAGCCGAGGATCGATACCCCCCCAGGGACCTCCCCCGGGCCCAAACTTGGTTGTCTGGACTCTTGGACACCCTGGGATTGGTGGATTGTTGGCGGCTAAAACACCCTGCACAGACACAGTACACTTTCCACTCCGGGGCCCATGGTAGTCTTTCAAGACTTGATTATGTTCTTATGCCAGCGGCCCAGGCGGGGAGGATCGGGGAGGTGCGACATCTTGCCCGGGGTATTTCAGACCACTCCCCGCTTCTGTTACACTTCGATATTGTCCTGGGGGTGGAGGGGAGGGTGGTCCCGATTAACTCCTGGTACCTGCGTAATCCCACAATTCGTGCAGATTTGATTAAATCCCTTGAGCAATATTTTGAAGATAATGTGGGATCGGTCTCGTCTGCTGTTTCTCTTTGGGAGGCGTTCAAAACGGTACTCCGGGGGGAAGCCCTGTCCCTCATTTCCCATTCCAAGAGGCGCGAGCGGGAGGAGGTGACTCGTATTGAGTCTGAAATTACTGAGTTGGAGGGTGACCTGGATCGTGGTGCCACGGAGGACAAATTGCATGCTCTCAGACTCAAACAAGCAGACTACAAGGCCCTGGTCACTGAAGCGGCCAAGGGCATGAGTAGGGAGCAACAGGGGCGACTGTATGATATGGGTGATAAGGCTGGAAAACTGATTGCGTGGCTGGATAAAAAGGAGAGAGCGAGTCGAGTTGTGCCTCTGGTTGAGAGAGTGGATGGTGTGTGTGTTACTGATCCCGAGGAAATTGTTGATTGCTTTGCAGAGTATTTCCGCGGGGTGTACTCCCCGGTCTCTTCTCGCCCGGAAGAGGATTCCCGCGTCCTGCTTAAAGATATTGGGTTGCCTTCCCTTTCGGAGGAGGATAAATTGTTGATGGACGCGACTCCGACGTCTGAGGAGATCGCCCTGGCCATACGCTCAGTCGCTTCTGGCAAGGCCATGGGTCCTAATGGCCTTCCCATTGAATTGTACAAGTTGCGGCCGGATACATTAGCGCCGCATCTTCGTGATATGTTTCTCGCGGCTCGGGCGGTGGGTTCTCTCCCGCTGGACCAGCGTCTAGCCACCATCGTGGTTATTCATAAGGAGGGGAGGCCGCGGGATCGAGTCATGTCCTACAGGCCCATTTCGCTTTTGAATGCGGAACCGAAAATCCTTGCTAAGGTGCTGGCTAATCGACTGGTTGGCGTGGTGTGCGATCTGATCCATCAGGATCAGTCCGGTTTTATTCCTCATCGCAACACCGCGCTTAACCTGCGGCGTCTGCATGGGGTGCTCGCGAGGGTTCCGTTCATACGTGAGCCAGCCATTTTGGCGTCCCTGGACGCCACTATGGCGTTTGATACGCTTGAGTGGCCATATATTTGGGCGACGCTGGAGAAGTTTGGGTTTGGCCCGGGATTCATCGGTTGGGTGAAATTGCTGTATTCTAGCCCGCTGGCGCAGGAGGTGGTGAATGGTAGAGTGTCGGCTCCCTTCGAATTGGGCAGGGGCACGCGTCAGGGTTGTCCGCTGTCGCCTCTCCTCTTTGCGCTCGCTTTGGAGCCCCTGGCGGAGTGGCTGCAGTGGCACCCTTCGATTCGTGGTCTCCGATGGACCCCAGAGTATGAGGACCGAGTCTCTCTCTATGCGGACGATATTCTTTTGTATCTCGCTTCCCCGCGTGAATCGTTGATTGTGTTGGTGGATGTATTGTCCTCCTTTGGCCGTAACTCCGGCCTAGTCATCAACTGGGCTAAGTCCTGTGTTTATGTTCTTTTCGGAGAGGCTCCTATCCTCCCGCGGGGTTGCCCTGTCCAGGTCGCTCACCAGGGATTCAAGTATCTGGGAATTTTTATTACCCTGGACTCAGCAGCCCGATACACACAGAATTTACTCCCCCCTCTCCAACGTTTGAAGGCGGATGTGGCGAGTTGGCGGCGTTTGCCGCTCTCGCCGCTTGGCCGGGCGGCGCTGTTTAAGATGATGTCGTTGCCGCGGTTTTTATACGCCTTACAAAACACAATGGATGTCGTGCCGGCTAGCTATTTTAGGGAGGTGGAGGGTCTGCAGCGCCAACTGTTCTGGGATGGGAGGCCGCGGATCGCCCTCGCGAAGCTGACGCTCCCGTGGTACGACGGGGGGGTCGCCCTCCCCGATATCAAACGTTATTATTGGGCTTCCCAGCTGGCAGCGATAAATCACGGGCTTTATGGGCCTGCCCTTAATCCGGCTTTTGAGATGGACAAATTGTTGTTGCCGGGTGGCGACTACAATAGGGCGCTCTACTCCAGATCGCTCAACGCGCGTTTGACGGGTCCGACACGGGTCGCGGTACGCGTGTGGCACGCGGCAAACTCGGCGATGGGGTGGAAGGATCGGTTGACCCGGGCGACGCCATTGTATGCTTCCGAGCGATTGGGTTGTTTGTGGATGACGAAAGGCTTTGAGAAGTGGGACACGATTGGCATTAGCAGGGTAGGGGATCTCTGGACGAAAGGGGGATTTAAAACGTTTGATGTGCTGAAAGCGGAGTACCAGTTGCATGACAGGGAGTACTTTCGGTATGCGCAGGTTCGTCATGCGTTGCTCTCCGTATTCCCGGAGGTCGCGTCCATCCCGGAGTGCTCCCCATTGGAAGATAGAGTACTAGATGGGTATGTGCCGGATAGCACTATTTCATTGATCTATAAAAAGCTCGTCAATGATCGCTCGGGGCTGCTGGCCGCCCTTCGTGAGGCATGGGTCGCTGATGGATTGGAGCTGGATGACGAGGATTGGGTGTCTGCGGTGGCCTCCCCGAAAGAGGTGGCCATACCAGCCCGCCTTCGGTTCGTCCAGCTCAAGATACTCCACAGGGTGTATGTTACGGGTCCTGGCCTGATGCGTATGGGATATGCGGTGGATGGGATGTGTAAGCGTGGGTGTGGTATGATTGGGACCTTCCTCCATGTTTTGTGGGAATGTCCGGAGGTGACTCGGTTCTGGCGTGGCGTGCATGCAGTATTGCAGGCGGTCACGCATGTTGCGTTGTTCCCCGAGGCGAGGAGGTGTTTCTTGAATGTTTGGGAGCCGACTGATTACACGGTGGCGCAAACGTGGTGGGTGACATTGGGATATATGGTGGCCAAGCGTGACATAGCACAATTGTGGGGCTCCCAGAGGTCACCCACGATTTCGGTGTGGAATGAAAATATGGATTGGTGTATCTTCCGAGAAAAGACTGTGTATGTGGCGAGAGGCAAGCCTGGGAAATGGGTAAAGGTGTGGGGCCCCTGGAACTCCTATCGTGGTGGGATTTGCGCCCCGCCCCTAACGCGTGACTCTGCTGAGGCCCTGTCTCCCTAGTCTGCGCATTCCCATGATTCTGTGTTATCGGGATAACTTTGTCTCTGCCCCCTGCCCTTCCCCCCCCTCCTTCCATTGTAGTTTGGTAGGCCCCTCCCGAGGGGAGCGCATAATGTCACCTGGACTTTTGCCGCCTTGTGGGTTTGTTTCTTGTTTTTTTCATTTAAAATGAAACCGTCATTTGGGATGTCAAGGCCTATAGCCGCAAATGATATTTCGGATCCTTGGGACTTACACTGCTTGCTGCTTGTGTTTATACCTATATGTTTATGACCTTATTGTTTACTAGCGGCCGGCCCGGAGGTTGTAGGCCCATACCTGTATATCTATTGAAATTTGTAATAAAGGTTTAAAAAAAAAAAAAAAAAAAGAATTGGACCCATGAACTGGAACGGACTACTCCCAGTCCCGACCCTAATCATGTAACTGCAAACAAAAAGATTCATTCATGGATTGAAAACTCGCTTAATACAGTACTCCCCCGTAAAAACAGTCTACAAAAAAGTGGTCCTAATAAATGTCCCTGGTTCACCACTAGCCTCCGCAATCAAAAACAACAATGTAAAAGATTAGAACGAGCCTGGAGGAAAGACTGCTCAAGCGAGAAAAAAGCTGCTTATAGAACGTTGATTGCTTCCTATAAAGCAGAAATCAGAGCAACACAGGCTGCCTACTTCGAAGATAAAATTCAAGCCTCCTCCAACTCTTCCAAAGAAATCTTTCGCATTGTAAAAAAACTCACACATATCCCAGATCCCCCTCAGACGATCGACCCCACTGGTCGTCACTGTGAGAACCTGGCAGGTTTCTTCTCCACAAAAATCAAAAAAATCCTTAATCTTCTCCCACCCATCACGAAGAACCTTGTTTCGAACCTGGAACCCTTGGAAAACAAGAGACACCTTGATTCTTTTCTCCCTCTCTCTGAGGAACATCTTAGCCACATCATAGAGACAATAAAAAGTGGCTCCCCTAACGACCCAGCTCCCTTCAAAATACTCAAACAGTCTTCATCTACCATTATTCCTCCCATTGCCAACATAATCAACGCCTCTCTAGCCCTCAGGACTGGAAAAAGGCCATGGTCAGGGCACGTCTAAAGAAACCACACCTTGATCCCTCGGATTTGGGCAACTATCGACCCATCTCGCTGCTTCCAGGCATTAGTAAGGCTGCAGAAAAACACGTCAATCAAATACTCTCAGCCCACCTGGAAACTTCGAATATGCTCCACTCCTCACAAACAGGCTTTTGCCCTGGCCAGGGCACCGAGACGGCGCTTATTGCGGTGGTGGAGGAATCTCGAAAGATTCTGGATACGGGAGGCTCCGCAGCTATTATCCTCCTGGACCTGAGCACCGCCTTCGACACGGTGAACCACTACACTCTTATTCACCGTCTCAGAAACGTGGGAGTGACGGGTGCAGCTCTATCCTGGTTGGAATCATTTCTGGAAGACAGATCCTTCCAGGTATTTGACGGAAACACTCAGTCCCAACCTGTTCCCCTCCTATGCGGAGTACCGCAGGGCTCCTCTCTGAGCCCTACCCTTTTTAACGTATATATGTCCCCATTAGCTCAGATAGTATCCCCGTTTGGAATCCAGCTGGTCACCTACGCAGATGACACTCAGCTCATCGTAGCGCTGAACCAGGAAGAACAATCCTATGGCAATCTCTGTTCATGCCTCAAAGAAATTAATAACTGGATGAGCCTCTCCCATCTCAAGCTCAACGGCGATAAAACAGAGATTATGCTGCTGGGTAATCAAGCTAGCTTCAATCCCAGCATATCCTGGCCACTATGCATGGGACCTGCGCCACTACCAAAACAAGAAATAAAAAGCTTGGGCATATGGCTAGATCATGAGCTTACCCTAAAAACTCAAGCTAGGAAAACGGCGGCCACCTGCTATGGTATACTCCGCACCTTACGGAAAATACTCCCCCTCTTACCTACCCCCTCAAGAAGGCTTGTGGTCCAGGCACTTGTCCTTTCCAGGCTGGACTATGGCAATGCCCTTTATTTGGGTGCACCTAAGGCAGTGATCTCTAGACTGCAGATTGTCCAGAACTCAGCCGCCAGGCTTCTCACTGAAACTAATAGCCGCAGCTCAGCAAAGCCCGCTCTGCGCACACTCCATTGGCTACCAATACAGGAAAGAATCCATTTCAAGACCCTCTGTATTGCACATAAAATACTTCACAACAAGGGCCCTCCCGCTATTAAAAACCTTCTCATACCCTACAGACCCACAAGAAATCTCCGCTCTGATCAACTCCATCTAGCGGCAGTCCCCAGAATCAAAAAGGCTCGATCAGGAGGTCGCTTGCTGTCCTATAATGCCCCGAGACTCTGGAACACCCTTCCTCTCTCCATCCGTAAGGAAGCTAACCATCTGTCCTTTAGGAAACAACTGAAGACCTGGCTATTCCCTTAAACTCCATCTTTTCCTTGGCCCTCTCCGCAGCGCTGGGATGCCTCCGGGTAGCCATGCGCTATACAAGAACATCTTCATTCATTCATTCATTCATTCATTCATATGTATATTCAATGTTAAATTGTGCATTTTGTAAAGTGTAGTGTCATGTTATATATTTTTGCGATATCGTGGTGGTCGTCTCTAACTAGTGATGTTTTGTGAATGTTATATTGATGTGCTATTTATGTCACGTTTTGTTTATAATTGTTACAGCCCTGACGATGTTCCCCCTGGCAATTGGAAATGAAACGCGTTGGCTCTGTGCCAGTTTTAAGATTTACTTATTAAAAGAAGTATTTTGGACAAACATGGCCTGATTGATTGACTCTGCAACGAGTGCACCTTCCATTTTTTTTCTTAACATTGAGATGCCTTATTACATGTAATAAGTGCTAACTTTTGATTGGGAACAGGTAAACATCTCATGTTTGGTGTCTGAGAAATTGTAATTAAAATCCTCTTTAATGATCAAGTCAGATTTTAAGATTTTAAAAATTGCACTTTTAGAAAGTTGACATTTTTGTGCCCTAACCATTTGGTAACTGCAGCTGTTACTGGGTCACAGGACTGGATGTAGTGGGCAGTTGGACTTTTTTCAATTCCTCCCAGACAGCCACACAACAGATGGATTAGGCGTGCCTAGATTGGGCCATCAACTGGCAGAATGGCGGGGCTGCACACAGCCCCACTTAAACTGAATTAGCTATGTCCTGCCTTGACACCATGGACTGTCAGCCCTGCATTGTTCACGCAGACATCCAGGAGTCAGGGCAGGGAAAGCAGGAAACTTCAAAAACTTCACAGACAGTTCTATAGAATTTTCTCCTACTTCAAAGAAGGCACCAGGTATAAAAATAGGACCGTCAGACCCACTCTTCAATTCACTTTCTGGACCTGCGGAAAGACACTCAAAAGACTACTTGCTGCCCTAGCCTGCTCTGTACTCCACAAGACTACTTTGCTGCACCTAGAAGGTCTGATGTGCTGCATGGAGCCTGTCTAGTACCCTCAGAGGCCTGCCCTGCTGCTTGACTCATGTTTCATCACATCAAACCAGGACTACCAGAGTGACTCTCAGGGCTTGTTTGCTGGCCTCGTGATCAGATCAACAGGAACAGAAGAGGCTCCAACCATATTTAACCTGCACCTGGACCCAGCCTGAGTGATTCCTAACACCCCAAGGATAGCCAAAAACAAACACTTGGGACTTTGAACATTTTTGGCTAAAAACTGTTCTGAGAACTGTGAGAAGGCACAGACCACCTTGCTCATCTATCTGCCCAAGATGCATTGCCAGTCGACCAGACTTCACAACAGCTTCTGATGCATTCTTCTTCGCAGAAGCAGATCCTGTGCAGCGGATCTTTGCCAAACAGCTATCCTTCCTTGTAAAACTCTCATGATCTACAGTCTCCAGCCTTGTTCCTCTGGAGATTTTCAGCTTCCAAAACAACACACTAAATCTGAACATAGCAATCTTCACCGTGATTTCGTCCAGCAGCTCCTTGACGATTACTCCGCGGACAACGCCTGCAACCTTGCCACATTGAACTTTGCCGTCTCAGACTATTATCCTCAAAATTTCTTCTAAGTCTGAAGGTAAGTGCTGACCGGGCCCAATCCACTCTGTATTCAACCCACTCTCCATCCCGCTCTGCCGTATTTTTTTTACTTTGACCAGGGCTCACATGACTAGATGTCCATAGTTGGAGCTGTGATCTTTTAGGGGCTAGTTTTTACCTTAAACTTTAAAGATTCATACTCTGGTTCTACTGTTTGCATTTCTGTCGTTTTGGTGTCAAATAATTTATTAAAATGTACTCTATTTTTTTCTCAATTGATGTGGGAAATTTCTTTTGCTTCACAAATAGTTTACAAGTTGCCTCTGAGTTAAACCTCACTGCTTTTATACGAAGCTCCCAACGGGTAAGCACAGGTTAATTTAGTGACTTTTGTTGTTCACCCCGACAGGGATTGTGGCTTTTGCTTAACCAGGGTTAACATCCCAGTCGACCAATAACCCAATTTCTCACTTTGGTGATCAGTGATGGGGTTCAGTACTTGTTTTTATGCAGTGCCATACTGTGACCTGTGTAGCACAAATGTCCCATATAAGTAATTTGACACCAGAATTGACCACATTTTAAATTCTTCTTAGTTTGCATTGGCTGTTTTCTCATTTTTCTAAATTTAAGTGCCCTACCTCCCTTTGTACAATGGATATGGATTTGATCATATTTGACACCCTCAGAAGAGCTGAACTGCTGAAGCTTTGCAAAGACGAAGATGGAGCTCAAACTGCAGCTGGCTAAGGTGAAGCTGGAAGCAGAAGAGAGGAAGACTGAGGCAGAGAGAGCATTGGCTGACAAGAAACGTATTCTAGAACATGAGATGGGTCTTAAGGATCTGGAGCCTAAAGCAATGGTGTCCACTGGATTGGTGAGAGTCCGCATACCGCAAAACCAGATGCCTAATTATTTGGTGGGAGATTACAAAGATAAATGTTTTTCTGCATATGAGGTAGCTGTGAGGGTACACAAGGTCCATTATGAACCTGCACCTGTACACAGCCTGAGTGAGTCCTAACCCCTCAAGTGGTGCCCCTCCAGTCCTGAACCCTTGGTGAATTTGCTAAAGGTACCCAGATAGCCAAAGCCAACAATTTGGGACTTAAAAAGTTTTTGGCTTAAAACTGCTCTGAGAACTGAGAGAAGCCTAGGACCAACCTGCTCGTCTAGCCACCCAAGGTCCATCACCAGTCAGCCTGACTATGCTGCAGCTCCCCCTACGTTCTTCCCTACAGCAGCAAATCCTGTTCTGTGGTCCTTCGCTAAAGGGGTTACCGACCTCGTGGAACTCTCGTTAGGTACAACCTCCAACCTAGTTCCACTGGAGATTTTCTACTTCCAAAAAGCCTGAATGTAGGAATCTTCATTGCAACTTTGGCCAGCAGCTCTCAAAAGACAATGCCTCCCCCTCGGACATCACCTGCAGCCTTGTCCCACCAAACTTTACATTCCAAGAACATTTTCCTAAAAATTTTTCTAAGTCCAAAGGTAAGCTCTGACAAGGCCCAATCCACTCTTTGTATCTGACCCGTGCTTTTTTTGGGTTGCCCATATTTTTTTAGTTTGACCCGGTCACATGCGACTAGATGTTCGCGGTTGCCACTTTGATCTTTTAGATGTCCTTTTTTACCATTTACTTTAAATATTCATAACTTCAGCTCAGCTGTTAGAATGTTGTTGTTTTGGTGGCAAATAATGTATTAAAATGTACTTAAATTTTCTAAATTGGTGTGGAATTTTTCTTATGTGTTTTTGCTTTATTACTGTTTGTGTGCTATATCAGTACTTTACACATTGCCTCTAAGTTAAGCCTAACTGCTTTTATGCCAAGCTACTAGAGGGTTAGGCATAGGTTGATTTAGTGAATTTTGTGGTTCCCCATGACGGGAATTGTGACTGTTGCTTAACTTCGGTTAACACCCAAGTCAACTAACAACCCAATGTCTCACACTGCTCCTTTGTTCGACTATGTGAAAGAAGGGAGTTTGCAATCTCAAGATTTTGTATTTATAATTGGTTCTCGTGAATTGGGAGTTTTTGTGGGAAGGAGTTTTGGGTGAAACAAAATGCTTTATTGTGTGTCCTTAGAATTAGTTAGACAGATTTTCTCCTGACTTTAACAAAAGTAGACATTTCCTGACTTCACAGAGATCAGACCTGTCCTTACAGTTGAGACTTTGATTGCTCAAGAGTTAAACTCCTTACCTGATTTCAAATCTTTACTTACTCAACCTTGAACTCCTTATGTCTGACAACTGCTGCTAGATTTTCCCCATGCTGAGCAGGTAATTTATCTTAGAATAACTACTCTCTTCCATTTGTGGGAAAGAAAATGGATTTCACTGTACTTTGGAAGTATATATTTGATGATTGCTCCCAGACTTTACACCTCTTTAAACCAAGCATCCAGCCAGTAGCACAACTGAGGTTTTAACCTCTTCAGTGCCCGTGACGAGATAGTCTCGTCATGGAGCACGGTCGCGCTGTGCCCATGACGAGACTATCTCGTCATGAACCCCACCCACTAATGTAACGCCCGGCACAGGAGGGGGAAAGGGCGTGGCACAGAAGGGGTTAACATACATCTAAGGTTTATTAGATGCAAAAAAACACACTCCATTAGTGGTTATGAAAGTTCTCCAAAAGCTAAAATGAGAGCACATTTTCTATGAGTTCCCCCTGCCTTCTTCAGCCATGTGAAAATAAGGTCTGATATTCTGAGTAAAATATGTACTTCCAACAGCAGCAGCCTGTCACTTGATTCCCCGGTGTTCTACGGCAGCTTTTCACAGCATTCCAAGAACAAATGAGCACTAACATTCTGTATTTATGACAACATCGTGGCTCACCTAAAGACCATCTTGATGGAATCAAAGCTGTAAAACTTAAAGGGCTTTCTTTAGCAATGAACAAAATGATGGGTTCTTTTGTCATACAGATTATGGCTAGTGCTATAGTGCCGCAGCTAAAGTACACATTTTCTGTGAGTTTTCAAATAACTTTCTGATCCAAGTCAGTAGAACTTTCTGACATGCAGACTGGAAGGTGTTTTGAAGACCAACAGCAGTCTTTCAGTGAACTCTCCAATATTCGACTGCGCCTTCCCAGGGATTTCTAATGAAAAGCTAGAGCACAAACATTATGGGCCTGATTCACAAAACTAACTTAAGACAAAATCCTAAACGTACAACCATTTTGGTATTCACAGAAGGCACTTACTCATTTTGGTATTCACAGAAGGCACTTACTCATTGATGAGTAAGTGCCTTCTGTGAATACCAAAATGAGTAAGTGCCTTCTTCGAATACCAAAATAGCAGTAAGTTTAGGATTTTGTCTTAAGTTAGTTCTTTGAATCGGGCTATCTTGATGGAATCAAAGCTATAAAGTATAAAGCATTTCCTTTGTCATTGAACAAGTCGAGGGGTTATTTTTGTCATGGAAATTATGTCTAGTGTTCTGAAAGCTGAAATGAGGACACGTTTTCTATGAGTATTCAAATATCTTCCTCATGCTCTTCAGTAAATGCTGACATGCAGACTAAAACATGTAGTTTGGAAAACAGCCGCTGTCTGTCAGTAAACTCGTCAGTGTTCTACTGCACCTTTCCACAGAGTTTTAATGAGTAAATAGAGCACAAGGGTTTTGTATTGAAGCCAAAAGTAAGGCATTCTCAACACAATTTGCTAGAAAAGAAGTTGTTCAATATAAATTCTTTCCTGAGGAGACGGCTGAGAGAAATCTGTATTGAAGTTTTTATGCAAAAATGCAACCAGAAGGGTAAAATGTGAGGGGAGGTGTGGGTGGTTAGTAATTTGAAGCATAATGTATTTCTAGAAATAGTCATAGAGAGATGTGTTACAAAAGTGCAAAACCATACCAAAATTGTTTTCCCAGTCTCCCCATATTCTCAGGGGGTGTTTGGACAAAATATCACAGAAAAAATATTGTGAGACCAAATTATTTTGGCAAGAATCTCAAGGACAAAAATATTGTGATGGTAAGTTTCTAGGGGTAAGCAAAGTTTTACTGCACCTAACTCCACATATATTTATCTTGACGATATATGTCTTCAAGGCACGTAGATGTAGATTTAAGAATAGTAAATCTATACTTACTTATTTGTACTTGCCTTCTTGATATTTTGAACCTCGATATTTTTGACACAATTTTCTAGCTACACAATATTTTTGGCCTCGATATTCTGTCAGTGATCTTCTCTGTTACTTAACAGCTCCATATACATAAAATAGTTACATTTATGTAGAGAAGAAAAAATTATATATATTTATAAATATATTCACTGAAAAAAACAAAGGTTAAAGTAGCGTTATAGTTAGGTAAGAATGTTAATGATAAAGTAATGTTTTAAACACAAAATAGAATTCAATTTACAAATTATAGTTTTCTCTAGTACCTATAAATCAGGCCCTAAAGAAGCAATAACTCGCGCTCCACCATGCACAGTCTTGGCATCAATGTTGTCATTTCAGATGTTGCAGTCATGTTATCAATGATATCATAAATAATGTGTTGAATGAAGTAATATCCGGTATATTTAACAGTGCATGGTAAGGAAACAAGCTATTAATATTTTAGGGCACAAACTGTAGTTACTAGAGATAACTATACCTGGTCAAATGCAGTGGTCTTTTCAGTCTAAAACATTACATTGCCACAGAAACATTACCCTAACTATAACGTTACTTTTGCTTTTTATTTCAGTGAATTTCTAACGTTTTTTAATGTAAATTAAGATATAATTGAGGTTTGCAAGGGCTTCTGGGTAATACAATCCTATGAGAATCATGCCAGTCACCCTACCATGGATTCCCTTGGGTGTCTAGTTCTAAAAAAATGTGCAGGTTTATCATGTTTCTTTAGGGGCTGGTTGAGTTAGGGTCCAAAACTCACAGTTAGCCACATTGCAAACAAGCATTTGCAATGCAATAGGTCTCGCATTTACGCGAGAAGGCACAGACAATGGGAGGGAGGGGAGTAGAGAAGGCAGTAGGGGAACCTCATTAAAGAAAATAGTGCTCACAGTCGAAATAACAGGTACCGTGTAACACTCAAAGTAAAGGGGCCAGTAGCCATGGGAGGATACAAATGACAACCTAGCCATAATAAGGAGAGACTGACAAGCCTATACACTAATCCGAAGGCAGCATTATGAAAAACAAAGACACAAGCCAATGAAAAATATGGGTGGTGGAGTGGGCAGGGCTTCCCTCGTGTACTGAACTACAGCAGATCTTCACCAGAGCAGCGCTTGCACGCTGACTCTAGGCTCGACCTAAAAACTAGTCAGTTTTCAGTAAAAAAAAATGTGATGAATCCATGTTGCGTTTGGAACCTTTCCTGTTGGGTGTACTAACCCTATTTACACAAGTATGGGTACCATTTTTACTGGGAATGCTGGGTGGGAGAAGATTTGTAGCTTTCACAAAAGGCAACTACTGATATCTATTTCCAAGAGTTGTTCAATAGATCCCCGGGCTCCGGTTTTGAATCAATTCCGGTGGTATTATGTCTCAGATGTTGTCCTGGACCATAACCATTCTAACTCCTTTAGGATATCCACAGATATTGGAGAAGATGCCTCACTCACTTAATAGTGACATGCTTCATCATGGGCGTCTTTCCACACCCAGGTAAGATGGTACTACCTGGGCGGACTCAACCAAAAGATGTTATGGGGGTTCTTATATACATTTTTCTGGTTATGCAGGGAACCAGTTGGTAAGAGGTTCAAAAATACCTACAGGTATACCCCAATGCTTTGCTTTATTCGTGGGGTACCTGGGGTAATAGATAAAAAAACATATGTTTTGATAGGGTTATTGTGAACTATTTGGTTCAGATATACCCTTATTCATGTGCCAACATGTTTCGGCCCACGCCAAGAGCCCTACCGGGTCTGGGGCCTTCTTCAGGGCTGTGTTTTATTATATGGTTTCCCTGGTTGTTGTTTAATATTACACTTAATATAAACAATGGCTTTTATGAGGCCTGTTGCACTCACCTATTTAACGGAATCCAGTAGATTATCTGGAAAAAGAAAGAAAAAACAAATCTATGTACCTATTACTTGGTCTATATTGAAAAACCACCATTAGTGACATCTATAAATATCTGTGGTACTATGATCTATTCCATTCTACCCAGGACTAAAACTGGTGAAAAATATCCACTCATACCTGGTGTGTCTATAAATCTAAGTACACCCGTGTTACTAAAGTGTGACTTAATTTCACTCTTCCACTTCCAAAACGTCATCTCTTCTCCACGTGCAAATGCTTATTTATTGTTTCTGAATACCCAGGTGACAATATTTTGACAGAGGGTGAATAAGGAATTTTTTCAATTTAAAAAAAAAAAAACATTTATTTTGCGAAACCAATAAGTGATCACCGGATGTGCTAGCTTCACCTACTGCTCGGTGCTGATATGCACCATGCGGGTCTCATGACACAAGGCGTCGTCTTGTAGTCACACACTGGAACGAATCACAACGTATAACTACAGTCAATTTCCACTTGATCTGATCTATATTCAGATGCAGGATTTTATTGGTATAATTTAAAAGAAATTGTCTTAAATCTAGAAGAAGATTTGTAGCTCCCTGCAGATTCTAGGTTTCCTCACAGAGATGTGAGGAAAAGTTGTGTTTTCAGTTGATGTTTGCATTGGGTTCTTGGTAGAAAATCTTTGTAGGAGCCACACAAGTCACCACACTATGGATTACGCTAGTGTGTCTAGTTTTAAAAATCTGCAGGTTTGCTAGGTTTCCCTAGGTACCTGCTGAGTTTGGGCACAAAATCCAAAGAATCCAACATTGAAAAAAAGGGTCGATTTTTAGTGAAAAAAAATTCATGTATCCATGATGTGTTTTGGTCGGTGTCCTATCGCACTCACTAGGCCTACCTACACAAGAGAGGTACCATTTGTATTGGGCGACATGTGGAAATACAGCATAGGGGGCATATTGCGGACATCAGGCAGTGAAGAGCGAGCCACGAGCCAGCACGTACCTGGGGTACCTGGGGTCCCGCTGCAGCACTAGGACCACCGACGCTCTTTCTTGCCCTGCCACCGACCTGACATCCACGGCGGCAGCGGCAGCGCTGCACTACACTTCCCAGCCTGCTGAGAGGCACTGGGGCACTTTCGCCCGTCGTCGCGCCCGGAGGCGTTGAAAACAGAGAGGCTCCCTCGGTGGAGGGGGGGCATATTGCGGACATCAGGCAGTGAAGAGCGAGTCACGAGCCAGCACGTACTTGGGGTACCTGGGGTCCCGCTGCAGCACTAGGACCACCGACGCTCTTTCTTGCCCTGCCACCGACCTGACATCCACGGCGGCAGTGGCAGCGGCAGTGGCAGCGCTGCACTACACTTCCCAGCCTGCTGAGAGACACTGGGGCACTTCTGCCCGTCGTCGCGCCCGGAGGCGTTGAAAACAGAGAGGCTCCCTCCGCGTTGCGGGACGCGCGCGGGTAGCGCCGGGAGAAGCCCGGGACAAGGACGGGACCGTCTGTGGCCGTCCGGGGCCGGCCGAGGCCGGGCTGGGCTACCTCCCTAACGTCTTTGCTCCGTGTCGGACGTGGCACTCATCATCATCTACGCCTACCCTACCATAAGGTACTGCGTTGCTATTGTGGGGCTCCCTGCTTGACTGCAGATTTGGGGAATCTGTATAATAGTTCACCATCTACCGTGTGGTTGAGTGAGGGCTACTATGGGCAAAAGAAAAATGTCTGATGTGAATGGGGGTGCTGCTAGCCTTACTGGCAACATGGCTAAGAGGAACAAGGCCAGAAAGCTGAGCAAAAAATCTATGCCTGCTACTACATTAGATCGCATTGACTCTCTAGTTGATGATTGCACTTCCATCTTAGAATCAGATCTATCTGCCACACCCCCACCCCCACTGCTTCCATCCAACCATCGCCCAAGCCCTGTTGTTATTCCCCAAATGTTTAGTAAAAAATCTACAGCACGGGACGCTTTGCAGAGTAACATTGACAATTCTTTACTAGCCATCAAAGAAGCAAGCCCTTGTGCCCCTCTTGTTAACCCAGTCCCTCTTGACCCCACTGTCATTGTTTGTTCAAATCGCTTTGAGCCATTAGCCGATATTGTCAATGACTATGTTGAGCCTATTCGTAGTATTGCCAGTTCTGATGTACCTGTAATATCTAACTCATGTATAGATCGGGGTTCTGGATCTGGGTCAGTGCCAGATGGGGATAGGTTGCACCAAGAATTACTAGGAAGAACCGCCCCAGAAACAGGTCTAATCATGGAAACTATTAAGGCCCTGAAGCTTGAAATTAGTGACTTAAAAGCATTAGTAATGGAATTACTGCTAATAGTCAAAAAACGTCCAACTCAACCATTGCAACCACCAACCACTTTACCTGTTACTGCTTGTTACCCAAAGCCACAAACACCTTCTATTCCAAACACCGATTCTTGTGTACTCATATTGTCTCAGTCGTCATCCTCACTTCTGCAGGATAAACCAAACCCTTCACCACCTACTAGAGCTGGGAGTAATTTTTCTAATACCAACATGAAGTCTCGTTCAATTCCGAACTCCCATGCTATTACTAGTCAGCCTTATCCTGCCCAAAGAAATATAGCCCACGCCCTGTCCTTCCCACCGCCCACAGTGCAAAGACCGAGGGCTATTACACAGCCTACTGTTTACATGGTGGGTGTTCCCAGGACTGTTGGGCATGTGAACGAAGAACCCCTAAAGAACAAGGTCATCCACTGGATCCGCCATGTCAGAGGCTGTCGATCCCTCATAAGAGATGACCTATTGAGGGCCCGTAGACTTAGATCTAACAACATCTCTACAGACACAATAGAGTTGACCCTAGCTAATCATTTCTTGGCTGATGGCCTTATAGCACTTGAGTATAGATCCTCCTCCCTGGACTCGTCTTCTATTCAATTTAGACGCTTTCTTACATCAAGCCAAGACTGTGCGGGGAGGTGGGGTGAATTGTTAAATCATGGTTCTGAGGGTGCATCTACCCTGGAACAAATTGACTGACTAATCCCGGTGATAAATACTCCACAAATTGTTGGTGAAGTGCCTTATGCAGCCCCGACTGCCAATTGCAGATTGTTTACCCAAATACTCCCTCCTGCAAATCCCAGTGAGGCCAGGGGGGAAGGCGGGACACAACCTATAGTTCCAATTCTATACACTATGGACCCCGATGCTTCCCTATCTACAGCTTCACAAATGAATTTTAAAATCATCTCATGGAACATCGCTGGTCTGAAAGCCAAACTCACATTGCCGGACTGGAATAATTTTATTGCTACCTTTGATATTTGTATATTCCAAGAGACTTGGAGCTTAACACCTTTGTACAAATCTGGCTACAATTGCCATTGTGTTCCTGCCCTATTCACTGGCCGTGGTCGTCCCTCTGGAGGCCTCATAATATGGACAAAATTTGCCCTTCCCTGTAGAGTCCGTGAAGTACAAAGTCCCTCACCGGACGTGATGCATTTAACTCTGAGTGGGCCGAAAGGGGGGCCCATCATCGAGCTCTTTAACATATACCTCAGAGGTACCCAAGGAGGATCTAAGTCATCTATTGTCACCACTTTGGAAGAAGAGCTTTCCTCTTGTCCATCTAGTTCACTTATTTTGGTTGCAGGGGACCTGAATTGTACTTATGAGCCCCTTGCCTCTGAAGACATCCTAGAGGTCGATGAGGAAGATGCCAGGTGGGGGATACCCTCCCTGACTGTTCCTCCAGTGAAGAGATGGACACCGGTGATAATTCAATTAAATGCCTTGGCTCTGGAATTTGGGCTGAGAGCTGCTAACGGTCGACTTCCTTCCGATCTTCAAGCAGCACTTACTTTTTTTTTTTTTTTTAGTTAAGTAGTTTTTATTGAAGATAAAAGCACACAAGATAAGTAATACAAAATAAGCCAGTAGGAGTAAGTAAATTGTAAAACATGCCAGCAAAAATAGAGGATGTCTATACGATAAGCTAATACTACGGAGGGAGGAAACAGAGTTTAAGTAATGTAAACAGTTAAAAAATATTAACAATTGGCTAAGAATAATCAATAATAGGTAAAACATAATAAAACACCATGAGGAATAAAACTCCTAAAGAATGTAATAGTGCAGATATACAATTTAAGTAGGCGAGTGAACATTTTTATGAAAAAGTGGAGAAGGAGAGAGAAAAAGAAAAAGGATAGGTGGAGAGAGAAAAGAGAAGTATAGGAAAGAGAGAGGACAGAAAAAGAAGAGAGAAGAACAAGATGTTAGAATAGATAGAAACTATGATGATGCTGATAAGAAGGATGTAAAGGGAAACCATAGTAGGTCGGACTTAATTTGTACATGAATGGAAGACTGAGGGATAGAAGCAATTCTATGTTCATCACAAATATAGTTCCACCAATGTAGAGAGGATAGTTTAGAATTATCTTTCCAGCAAGTGAGAATTACTTTAAAGGCCACAGCAAGGAATAAATCTAACAACGGAGAGGGGGGAGTGACTAGATCAAAATCTGGTAAAACAGTACCCAAAAATACATTATGAATATTAAGTTGTACATTATTAGAAAAGATCCGAGTACACTTTGACCAAATCTCCTTCCAAAAGGCATAAACCTTAGGACAGTAAAACAGTAGGTGTACTAATGAGCCTTCAGCATTAGAGCAAGACCAACAAGATGGCGTGACAGAGTGATTAAATTTATGAAGTAAAAGAGGAGTAATGATGACTCTATTAAAAATAAAAAAGAGGGATTGAGTGAGATTTGCAGCTTTGGAGGTTTTGAAAAGTTTCAGCCAAAACTTATCCCAATGTGATACTGATAGAGTCAAGGAAAGGTCATGTTCCCATTCTAGTTCCGCCTTGGATTTAACCCTTGTGCAGATAGAAGTAGATAGAGATTTATAGATATAAGAGGCACTAGGAGTAGTATCAAAAGAAGTGTGAAATAATGAAGAGTCAGAAGGAGAGGAAGGAGGAGTTGGAGGAGAAGAGAATTTCTGTAAACACTCTTGCAAAATTGGGACTAGTGTATCATATTGTAGAATACAGGAATCAGGAAGATTGAAGGTAACTTGTAGCTGATGGAAAGAGAGAATTACATTGTTGACAATTAGCTGATGAACAAAAAGAAGGCCCTTTTCTTTCCATTGTTTGTAATAGAATGACTTGTGGCGAAATTTAATGTACTTATTAAACCAAAGGGATGACGCTAGAAAAGATTCATAGTTATTCATGTTCTTAAAGAAAAGCGTATGCAACAACATATGGGAATGTTTCAAAATAGGGTATTTAGAAATAAAAGTACAGTTAGACATGTGTACAACATCTCGTATTGAAAATTCATTAAGCAAGGAGCATTCAACATTAACCCACGCAGGCTTAGGCAAGTCTTGATAATCCCTAGACAAGGCAAAAAATTGACGAATCAAAAATGCATTATGATACAAAATAAAATCAGGGAATCTTACACCTCCTTCATTCTTAGGCCGAATCAATTTAGCTAGAGCAATACGTGCATGCTTGTTATTCCAAAGAAATTTTGTGCATAGCGAATTAATCTGGGAAAAATAATATTTAGGAATTTTGAAGGGTAACATAGATAATATAAACAGAATCTGAGGAACAATCATCATTTTGATTGTATCAAGTCTGCCCCACCAAGAGAGGAACAATGGAGACCACAAATTCAACAAATTAGTAATTTTAAGTTTTAAGGCAGAGAAATTCTGGACAAGTGTATCACGCATGGTGGGGGTAAACCATGTACCAAGGTATTTTATTTTCTGGGGACACCAAGTGAAATTAGACGATTCAAACATATATCTGTAACATGAAGAATTTAAGGGTAAAATCTCCGTTTTAGAGAAGTTCAGTTTGTAACCTGAAACCTTAGCGAACGCTGCAATTTCCTTCAAAAAAGGGGGCAGGGAGGATACAGGATTAGACATATAAATGAGGACATCATCAGCATATGCGGACAGTTTAATTTGTTGAGATTTAAGATTAAAACCAGTAATGAGAGGATTACTTCTGATACGTTCCAGAAATGGTTCCAGACATAACAGGAAAAGTAATGGTGAAAGAGGGCAGCCCTGACGTGTACCTCTTTGAAGGGAAAAATAAGGGGAAAAGAGACCATTAACAAAAATACAAGCTTTGGGGTTGGTGTATAACAACTTAACATAAGACATAAACTTTGGACCAAAGCCAAACCATCGTAAGGTGTGAAGCAGAAATTCCCAATTAACACGGTCAAAGGCTTTTTCAGCATCCAGGGATAGAGCCGCTAAAGGGGAGGGATATTTTGTACTAAGAGCAAGGATATTGGAAAACATTCTGGCATTGTCAGAGGCCAAGCGACCTTTAACAAAACCAACTTGGTCAGGATTAATAAGATGGGGAATAATTTTCTCTAAACGAGAAGCCAATATTTTTGCAAAGATTTTACAATCATAATTAATTAATGAAATAGGATGAAAATTTTTACAATAGGAGGGATCTTTATCTGGTTTGGGGATTACAATAATAAGAGCTTCCAAAAAAGAACCACAGGCTTGGGAATTGGAGATAAAAGAATTAAAAAGTTCTAATAATTTGGGTGCAAAAATTGAGGAGAAGGCAGAAAGTAATTCAATGGAAAAACCATCCGGGCCTGGAGCTTTTGCTTTCTTCATAGATTTAAGTGCATCAGATAATTCTTGTAAGGACACGTCATCTTCAAGGGGTTGGAAAATATCCTGGGAAATTTGAGGCTTAGGGATATCCCTGAAAAAAGTAGCAAAATCATCTTCAGAGGGATTGGTGGTTTCCGTGTAAAGTAGCCTATAATATGATTGAAATGTGTCAATAATATCTGAATCAGATGAGAGGAGAGAGTCGTCAAATTCTGAATGGATTGGGCCAATGGCTTTTCGTTCTGATTTAATTTTTAGGTAGTTTGCCAACATTTTCCCGGCTTTATTTTGGCCTCCATGATACTTCGACTTAACCTTGAGGAGAATATTACAGGCCTCCGTTGTGGCAATCTTATTCAGGGTTGATTTGGCTTTGATTAACTCTTGTAAAGATGATGAGGACTTGGAGGAGTAATACTTATGCTCTAACGCTTTTATGTGGGTTAAAGTTTCTTTATACTTAGCATGCAGCAATTTTTTCTTCTTTGAGGAATAGGCAATAGTAAAGGCTCTGAAAGATGCTTTAAAAGCATCCCAATTGTTGTGTAGGGAGGTATTTAAGGATTTATTAAAAGAAAAAAATTCCTTAATAAAAGCAGTCGCCTCTGAAATAAAAGTGCGATCTGATAAAAGAAAGTTATTGAAACGCCATCTACCTTGTTTGAAAGTGGTGAGGGATAAGTCAATGTGGGTGGAGACAGGAGCATGGTCAGAAATAAAAATAGATCCAATCTCAGATGACTGGAGACAAGGTAGCAGTGGTTTGGAAACAAGAATATAATCAATACGAGATCTAGTATGATGTACAGGTGAAAAAAAAGTGAATTCTGAGGTATCAGGGTTACAGGTTTTCCAAGTATCGAATAGTGGGCGAGAGGAAATGGCTGTTTGAAAGGATTTGTGGGATTTGTCAGGTTTGAACTTGCATTTGGATTGCCTATCGGTGAACGGGTCTAACCAATTATTAAAATCACCACCAATCACAATATTAGAATTAGGAAGTGACAATAATTTCAATTTTACAGAATTCCAAAACTCAATGTCTGGTTTAACAGGTCCGTAAATATTGAAAAAAGTCAATTGTCGTTTATTAATGATAACCTCAGCCAATACCCAACGACCATTCGGATCACATTCAGATGATAGGATTTGAGCATTAATGGATTTATGAAATAAAATAGCGACACCACCGTGTCGGTCATTGGCAGGAGAGAAAACAATCTGATTGACCCATTGACGTTTAAGTTTAAGTGATTCTTTATCATTGCAATGAGTTTCCTGTAAAAAAGCAACCTGGGTGTTAAGTTTAGCTAGATGAGACAATACCTTTTGACGCTTGACGGGGTGACCCAGACCACGAACATTCCACGACACGACATTAACCATATTTCCGGGACCAGGGGAAGGAACGAACATAGGACCATAAAACTGCAGGGTTGACAAGAGGAAAAAAGGGAAGACATGTTACAATCAGTGAAACATGAAGATAAATCTTATGAACTAAGCCAGACCTAGAAAACAAGAGTAGAAATAAGGGAGAACGAAAGAAAGAAAAATAGAAAGAAGGAAGAGGAAGAGGAAAGAAATGAGAAAGGGGGAAGAAGAGAAAAGCAAACAGATCAAGGACGAACATCCAGATCTGAAAAAAGAAAGAAGATCTAAGAGCAGGGAAACGTGGTGACACCGAAGGACGCGGACCACAAAGAAAGCAAAAGCAGAGGACAAAAATAGGAAATGGGCTATAAGCCTCACAAGAATAAAGAAGGACAGGGAATCAACATAAGAAAACAGGCAAGTCAAAGAGAACAATTAAAGCAGGAACAATCCGATAATGTAAATGAAGTCAGGAGCCAGTGTCCATGCCATGCGAAGAAAAATTCTGCAGGAAAAGTCTGAGTTTATCCGGATCCTCAAAAGAGCGGGAACGACCCTCATGAGTGATTTTGCAGAGGCATGGATGAAGAATTCCATATTGGATGTTGAGTTGTCGCATTTGAGGCCGAAGAGCAAGGAATTCTTTGCGTCTGGCGTTAGTAGCATTAGATATATCTTGAGAAATGAAAATGTTATGACCAGACCAGGTAAGGCGACGTTTAAATCTGACAGCCTTCAAAACTTGCATTAGTTCGGTGAATTCCAAGAACAACATTATAATACCACGAGGTTTACTAGCAGATGGCTGAAGTCGACCCAATCGGTGCGCTCTTTGTATGTTGAGAGGATGAGACAATGACTGAAGGTCCAAAAGTTCTGGAAGAAATTTCTGTAAAAATGAAACCAAGTCAGACCCTTCAACATTTTCTGGCAGACCAAAAAGGCGTAGGTTGTTTCTGCGATTGCGATTTTCAAGGTCCTCAGTGTGGAGTTTTAGTTTCGCAATTTCTTGTTCAAGATGAGGAATCTTAGCAGAGATATCTTGAATGTCACTAACTCGTTGTTCAAGATCAAGAACTTTACTTTCCATAACAATCCATCTTTCCTCAATTTGCCTAAGCTTGTGATTGGTGGCAGTCATAAATGGCTGAAGGCCACGAACCTCATCCAAAATAGTATCCAGGATCGGATTTTGCGATGACAAAATTGGTGAAGGTGGATCATTCTTGTGCCTTTTCGGTTTTGTGCCAGAGACCGATGGTCTGGACAAGTGGGATTCACTAGCCATCATCAAAAACAACAGCCAGTCAAACCAAAAAAGAAAAACGAAAAAGTGAGACCAGCGCAGCAAAATTGTGACAGAGCTGCAATGCAGGGAGGTAAGTGTGTCACACACACAGGTGCACTGAATCAACTTAGGGAGTGACGACTGAGAATGGACTTGAGCTTAGGCTTGAACAGGACCGAGGTACCCCAGGGACCTTGCACTGATGTATAAAAAGTAAAAAACAGTGTACCCAGGACAGAATGCAAAAAGTCCATCAATTATAGACAAAGAGCACCTGCATATTAAAGTAGGAGGCTGGCCAGAGCATTGCAGTATCAAGTAGAGGTGAAGAGATAGAAAAAACGGTTAAAAAATCGATAAAACATCCAGAGGTGGGCTTCAGGCATCACAGAGGAGCTGGTAGAAGGCAATACAGCTTCATGCGAGCAAACGACAAAGATTGATGAAGAGAGAGCGAGCGCCGCCAAAAACGGGACAAAATGGCGGCCGCTCGCATCTCTGATGAGGAGAAACTGCCGATACGAGTGAAAGTCTCAGGGTGCATAAAAAATTAGAGCGGAAGCGGTTGAAAGACTCACCGCGATCTCCTCATCACTCCGCCGTCCCTCAAAGCAGCCCTACTGCCAGAAAGACGACAATAATTAGTTCCGAGTCCCGCGACGACGCGGAGCTCAAGCCGGGTCCGCCATCTTCCCTTGGCGCTCAAGCCACGCCCCGCAGCACTTACTTTTAATAGAGTTTCCAGCCCATCCCGAATCAATTATATCCTAATCGATCGCAGACTCTGGCGTTATGCAGAGGACTTGGTCATAGTCCCAACTACCGATAGTGACCACAACCCCCTGTGCTTTACACTAAGGAATCCGTGGCCATCAGATCCATCAATTTCTGATCCCTGTCTCACACTGCCTACCAAAGATATTATTCCATCGAATTGCAAAAGGTTTCTTAAATGGCCTAAAATCGCCTTAGATGAACAAAAACTCACTTCCATAAAAGAAATATTGCTATCTAAAACCGCAGAACTCAGGGAAGCATGTGAGGATTCTGACCAGAGTTTAAGGGCCACATCTATATATGCAGCTACAACCGAGATGATCGGGGCACTTTTTATATCCTCTTCCACTAATAAAACTAATAAATATAAATCACCTGGCTCTTGGTTCAATTCTGAGTGCAGATCAAGCAGGAAAGAGCTTGCAACTGTCATTAAAACTAAGGATTGTTCCCTAATCAAATATGCCAGTTTTGCCTACAGGAAGGCTGTTACCAAAGCAAAGTGCACCTGGGAGGAATCTCATTGGCTGGCTTTAACAACCGCTAGTCTAGCCAGGGATGGAACCACATTCTGGAACCTGTGTAGATATTCAAGAGGCTCTGACCCTGATGCAATTGTTAACCACATCACAAGCCATGAATGGTTTGTTCACTTCTCGAATCTTTACTCAGGTGAGGACAACCAAAGTCCGAGTACATCTCCCTCTACTGCCCCAACAGATTCCACCTTGGCCAATTACGATCCGTTCACAGAGGCAGAAGTCGTGACTGCCATTAACAGATTGGTTCCAGCTAAAGCTCCAGGCCCTGATGGTCTGCCAGGTGATCTGTTCCGCTCCGATCCTAAATCTTGGACTGTGTATTTCACCATCTTACTTAACGCTCTCCTTGAGGGGTCGCCAATCCCCGAGTCATGGAAAGGAGCGGAGGTAGTACCGATATACAAGAAGGGTTCCAGAGAGGACCCTGCCAACTACCGACCAATAAGTCTTATTGATGTTGGCCAGAAGTGTCAGATCCCCACACTGCTTACCGTTAGTTGCGTGGGGTGACAACCCCCTCCAGTACCCTTGTTCCCCCCAGATAGGGTGACTACTACCTAGGAACACCAAGGAACCGGGGGAGGCCGCCAGAGGAGCCAGGGGAGATGAGGACGGCTGGGGAAGATGCCTAGGAACCACGACTGGGTCTGCTGATGGGCGTGACCTACAAGAGGAAGCACATGGGTAGCAAACACGCCTCAAACATAGACATCCCAGGCAGACTTGACAGACTTGACTAACAGAAAGAAAGGTATGGTCACCTGGGGTGTAGTGATTCTCTAAGTCTCTGGCAATGAATGGTGGCGAAAACAACGGTCCAAGCAACACGGGGCCCAGAACACTTCCCAGCCAGGTCCCACTGGCGACTGAATGGAGAAGAGGTGCGCTGCCGGGAAGCCCCACGGGGCGTGAGGTGCAGAGGGACTGTAAGGCAGGTAGAGTTGTCGGAACTTGCTCTTTTCCCGGAGTGACACTAGTCCGGTCAATATCCGAGGAGAGAGCGTGATGCAAAGAAGGGCAGAGGGGGCGATGAGCAAGGGACGGGACCCAAGGAACTGATGTAGCGCTCCTGCGCCAAGGTACCAGGAGGAGTGTCCGCCTCGCGCTGGAGCACGAGCGGTGAGAAGGTTACAGCGACCCCGTGAGCTACACGGGTCGCGGGAATCTCCGAAGGCGCTCCTGCGCAGCGGAGATAGCAAAGAGGGATTACCTTGCTGTTAGCAGGATATAGCAGTAGTAGTAGCTTCGAGGAATCCAGCGGTAGTTGGCGCCCTTGCGTAGGCTCAGGACGTTAATACGAAGCCCAGAGTTCTGTGGCTTCGCGGGTGAAATAGACCCGCTCCCGGAAGTACTTGCTCATTGGTTCGAGGCGGGTCACGTCGAACAACTAGACCGCTGACCCTCCTCGATAGGTCCTTGAGTGCTCAGGCGCGCGCATGGGCAGTACGTTCAGCACGCCAGACACAACAGCAGGGGGAAGGACGTGACAAGAAGGTGGTTGGCAGGGTCCTGTTGGAGCGCATTCTGTCTTGGGCCACTGAGTATAGTGTCTTGTCGCACTTCCAGGCTGGGTTCAGACCGAATACGAGCACGATTGACCAGGTCTTCAGGCTGCTTCTGTTGCATTGGAAGGTTGTCTCGATTGGTAGGGGCAGCCTCCATTTAGCCTTTATAGATCTGAAGTCCGCCTTCGATCTGGTCCCTCGTGACCGTCTTTGGTCTGTTCTCCAGGAACTGGGTCTCCCGTCTCCTCTTCTTGATCTTCTGGTCCGGCTCCATGAGGACAACTTTGCAAGGGTGCGGTGGGGAACCCAGGCACAGAGAACTGAAAAGATCCCAGTCAACAGAGGTGTCCGCCAGGGCTGCGTATTGGCGCCCACCCTCTTCTCTTTGTTTGTGAATGGAGTGGTGACATTTTTGCAAGATGTTCCAGCTGACGCCCCCGCCCTGGCGGGCGAAAAGGTCCCCACCCTCCTCTTCGCGGACGACACCCTTTTGATTTCTAAGACACCAGCAGGGTTACAGAAGCTCCTAGATAGATTTCATTTGTTCTGTTCACTGAGAGGTTTAGCTATTAATACATCAAAAACCAAGCTTCTCTCCTTCAAATCACATAAATCACCCAGCGTATCTATTACGTCTGACGGAATCCCCCTAGAATATGTCAAATTATTTGACTATCTAGGAATTAGAATTTCCGACACCTTAAGCTGGAGACCCCATATTAACAAGATGCTGCTAAATTACAAACGAGCCACGGGAGTGATTGCAAAAGAACATCGCTCCTCGAGGAGCAAGCCAATCACTCCCGTATTAACGATCTATCAGGCTAAAGCAGTT
This sequence comes from Triturus cristatus, assembly GCF_964204655.1. Classification (NCBI taxonomy): domain Eukaryota; kingdom Metazoa; phylum Chordata; class Amphibia; order Caudata; family Salamandridae; genus Triturus; species Triturus cristatus. Next base: position 1,224,760,658 of record NC_140590.1, on the reverse strand, counting down.
GGCTCGGCCCTATATGGAGCCGAATTATGGGGCTTTGACAATCTTGAAGATATCATCTTGTCCGAGAACAAATTCTTGAGAGAGTTACTCTCAATGCCAAGGGGCACCCCTCTGAAACCACTATTTAGTGATCTGGGCAGGAGTTCGATTAAAGATATTGCAAGGTTGAGCCCTTTGTTATTCTGGGCCCGCCTATGGCGCACCCCGGAGTTAGTAAAATATACTGAGGGCCTGAAAGAAATTATGAACACCGCAGGCTCCCATAAAATTAGCTGGCTCCGTAACATCAAAAAATCCCTTAACCAGCTTGGTCTAAACGGTGTATGGGAGCTTGGAGTGCCCGTGAGCAAGGCAGGATCTTAAAAGAGCATATTGGGCTTGGATTGACAATCAGGACCTCAGCAATTCCAACGTAGGCAGGTTAACCGAAGCTTTTTATATACACAAACAGTCTATTAGCTTCGAGCCTTATCTCGAGTTTGTACAAAAACCAAGGGATAGATCATTGTACCTCCACTTCAGACTAGAGATTCTTCCAACTCGAGAGTTTACCAACAAATGGAAGCCTCCCTACCAGACACATGATAATTGCCTGAATTGTGTGGAGAAGGTCGAAAGTATAGCCCATATTATGTTTGAATGCCCAGCGTACAGAAATCCGAGAAGTAGATGGTTAGGCCCCGCCTGCCGTCTCCTGGGCATCTCAAACTATCGCGTCGCTTTACGCATTTTACGATCCGACACAAGCTTGGTGCTTGTTTGTGCCGTGGCCAAATTCTTGGGTTGGTCCTGGATTATTAGAAGCAAATTCACTAGTTCCAGTAGATGATTCTGATATAGCATTTTTTATTGTCTTTTTAACTTTATTTTAAACAATTTTAACATTTTACATTGAATCTACCCAACCATTCACTAAGCCATTTGATTGAGAGCATTCCTACAACTATTGTGATTTCTTGCATATACTGCTCTCTCGATGAATTGTTTGTTCTTTTACGTCTGTATGAATATGCTTTTATGATAACTTTTTATCGAAATAAAGCTTTTTGACTGACTGGCATAGTACCAATAGTATTTCTATGCCTTCCAAATGAGAGCTAATGTGTAATAAAGAAGACATTTTGAAAAATGCCCTCTGAATCACATGCTAGTATGGGTATCCAAAAATTCAGAAATGCACAAACAACATCTGCTTCTAGACTTCATTCTGGTATATATTTCAGAAATACATAGATATCCTTGATACCTATTTTCCACTCTTTATATTTTACCATATGAATTGCTCTATACCTAGTACACAATGGAAAACCATTGTAAGGCGCAGTTCAGTTGTTGGCTGTGGGCACCTCTAATTCATGGAAAAACCTACAAACCCTACATATCCTCACAACCAGAAGGGTCTAGCGGACATAATGCTCTATTGCTTTTGTAAATTTGCCATTGTGACAATAAGTTAAAAATGAAAACGTTTATCACAATAGCTGTTTTGTCATACTTATTTTGAATTCTTTTTATTTAAGCAGTTAATTTGTTATATAAAAAATATTGAGGGGTCTACACAAATGATTCCTTACTGAATTCAGAATGTTTTCTACTTTTCAGAAATCTATATTTATTTATTTATTTAAGAGTTTTATATAGTGCTAGCTAGACCCGAGGGTATCAGAGCGCTTTACAGCATTATCACACGTAAGATACATTAACACAGTAATATGTACAGTGAGTCATGACGCATCGCAGAGTATCGTTGTAAAGACCACATTGTCCTTCGTAAGATATGTTAACATAGTAGGCTGTACAGTGTCTCATGACGCTTCACAAAATGTCATCGTAGAAAGCACCTTGATTCTTGGCGAGATTGGGTCGGGGGGATAGAGGAGAGAGACATGAGGAGAATGAGGTAGAGGTCTTAATGTCAAAGAGTCTGTGTGCTGCTGGCTACAGGCTTCGTTGGTTAGGCTTTAGCTATCCATTCAGGAGAGATCGATTGAGAAGGAGGTCTTTGAGCTGCCTTTTGAATATTAAGTGGGAGGGATTGGTCCTGATATGGATTGGTATGGAGTACCAGATTTTGGGCGCATTTCCTGCGAAGGAGCGAGATGCGTTTTTTTGTTTGCGAGTTTTCGGAGGGATAAGGAGTAGAGTGTTGGTACTCCTTAGGCTTCTTGTCTGACCGGCCTTCCGGAGTTTTGAGGCCAGGTAGGTGGGATTCCCTGTGTGCAGGGCTTTGTGTGTGAGGCAGGCAGTTCTGAAGTTGGCACGTATTTCCATTGGGAGCCATATTTGATCTCTGAGTGCAGGCGAGATGTGTTCATATTTCTTGACTCCGGTGACCATTCTGGCTGCTGCGTTCAGAGTGGAGCTAGGTGAGATTTTGCTGATCCTGTGAGGGTTGCATTCCCGTAGTCCAGTCTTGACAGCACCAGGGATTCAGTGGCTTGTTTGAGGTCATTAGGAGGGATGAAGGGTTTTATTTTGTTGAGTAGTTTAAGGTTGAGGAAGGCGCTCTTTGCGGTGTTCTTGATGTGTTTGCTCATGTCTAAATTAGGGTCCAGAGTGATTTCCAGCGATTTTACAGAATCGGCTGGGGTGGGTTTATAGTTGAGAACATCAATAGCTTTTAACCATTCTGTGATTTTGGGATTCTTCTCCTTGTTGGAGATGAGGAGGATTTCTGTGTTGTCTTGGTTTAGTTTCAGGTGGTTGTGTGACAACCAGTGTTGGACTTCTCTCTGAATGTCGTTCAGTCTGTGAATGTCTTCAATGGAGGAGGTTTCCAGATAGATCTGGGTATCGTCAGCATAGAGGTGGAAGGGAATGTTGTTTTTTTTGTATGGTTGTAAGTGGTTCCATATAGAAGTTGAAAAGCTGCGGCAAGAGAACTGATCCTTGTGGGACACCCCTGCTAACTGGGAGTAGGTCCGATGAGACGTTTTTGATTTTTATTCTTTGGGTGCGGTTCTGTAGAAAAGAGGTGAACCACTGTAAGACCACCTCTTCTGCTCCAACCCTTTCTTGAAGTGTCTTAATGAAACGGTTATGGTCAACCGTGTCAAAGGCTGCCGATAGGTCCATGAGTATGAGACATTGGCCTGTATCAAGAGATTTGTGCATATCGTCAATTATATTTAGGATCGAAGTCTCTGTGCTGCATCTTTTTTTCTGAAACCCAATTAGTGAGGGTCTAGAAGGTTGGTGCTGTCCAGGTGTTGAGTAAATTGGAGGAGAACACATCTTTCCAGGAGTTTCGCTAGGAGAGAGAGGTTGGAGTTGTTCAGATCGTTTGTGTCAGAGCCCAGTTTTTTCAGTAGAGGTGTGACTTGGCTGATTTTGAGACAATCCGGCATGACTCCAGTGCTTAGGGAGCTGTTTATAATCGTGGTCCAGAGCGGGGCTAGGGAGGGTTTGAGCTTTTTGGCCAGTTGGGCAGGTATGGGATCCAGGATGTGTGCTGAGGGTTTGGAGCTGGAAATCATTTTGATGATCTCTGCTTCTATAGCGCAGGGGTTGTGCACCAGTCTCCACCACAAAATTGAAGTAGATTGAGAGCACAAATATTTGGAAAAATGAGCTGTATCTTTGAAAAGTGGGAAAACTGGGGCAAAACATTGTTTTTTTGATTCACCTCTACGTGTTCCTGAAAGCCAGGGAAATTGTGGCCTTAGGACAGCAAACCTTTTGTTGATGCCATTTTAGGGAGCAAAAACAGACACTTTTTTGTGGAGCACTTTTTTCCTATGTCCTATTGTTGCCCCAAAAAATATATTTAGATTTATTTGGCTATTTTCTCAGTCCCCTTCAGGAGAAATACACAAACCCTGGTTACCTTTGGAATATCAAGGATGTAGGAAAAAATGCCGCAAATTTGGCATGGATACCTTATGTGGAATAAATGTTATAGAGGTCTTTACCTTCCGCTCTACCCTTCATGGAGACCACACTTTCTCCAGACACTCAGGCCTCTTTTGGACACAAAGCGTCTGATACACAAAGCCTTTGCCCTATACTAAACACTTTCTGGGTAACCAACGTTTTGTGAGCAACCATCCCACATGGGTAGTCAAAGACCCGCTGCACATTGTCTTTGCCCTGGGCAAAACCCTTTATGTAGAGAGTAGAGACCACTCACTATGGGCACCCAAGAGCTCTTATGTTTCCAAGTGCCTTCTACACAGCCCTATCTACTAGTTTTAACAGAGAGCCCACTCCTTCCAGACACGTAAGTCCCCTACTATGCAGAACGTTTTCTCTCTACTGAACCGTTTGGGCATAGCTGATCTCTTGTGAGGAATGAGCAACATACTTACAGGCAAGTAGCTGTTTTACAAGGTATACCTTCTGCGCACAATCTCTCACAGAGGCACCACTCCCTCCAGACACTCAAACCTCATTAGAAACCAAAGCCCTAATACACTCAGCCTTTCGCTCTGTACAAACTGTTTGCAGATAGCCGGCCTCTCCAGGGCAATCAATAAGACACTGGTGATCAATCACACTTATGCACAGCCTTTTTTCTATACACAATTCTTCATGGACATCCCACTCCCTCCGGATACTCAAGCTTCCTTAGGTGGCAATGCTTTATCAAGCCTGCAGACACAGGGGGCGTGGCCAACTGCCAAGCGAAATGGCCGCACGGTAGCCGAGCTCCGTCGCGCCACTCCCGATTCATCCGTCTAATCTCATCGTGCCCCGGCCACCATCGCCTAAATCGAAGCCTGGCTGCTTGGGATCCCCTGGCCCGCACCTGGGTCAAGTTTTGCTGCATTCAGAGGCACCTACGAGTTGTGGCGAGCTCTGATCCGTGGCGGAGACTCCTGCGGCCCAGCATGCACACCAAATTCGACGCCGAGATCGTGGCGTGGTGTGTGGGCCTGAAGTCGTGCCGGCGAAGGCCGTGCTGAAATTCTTGGCTTGGCGTTCCTGGAGCTGTTTCCTCTCCTACCCCTATACCTCACGCCCTTATTCTCCCACTCCGTATGGTTGGAACTATCCTGGCAGCCACAAGTGACAGGCACGCTTGTTCGGCGCGGCCTGCGGTGCCCCGCGGCCTGAAATCCGACACGCCTGACCCATCCACAGAGAGGCGCCTCCACGGGGAGCGGTCATACCAGACAATTGTAGTGAGTCCGGACCAGCAATACCTGACCTGGGCCCCAGAAGCTGTGACACTGATCGACGGGGCCTTCAGTGCGAGTTGGGAGTCGCTCCATAACACCGACCCCTAGAGACTTGGGCCTGTTTTCTCTCAGAAGCCTGGTGGGGGCGAGACTCGGGGGCTCTGCTTGCGCCTTGTCTCCTATGGAGGGGACGGGGTAGCTCATACAGTCTCACCTGACGGTGGTGTACTGCCCCACATTCTTGAGTGGCGGCCCCAAGCTATTGAAGTGCAGTGCATACACTGGGGAGGACTGACTAGCCCATGGAAACCGACAGGCCGGTGTGGGTTGTCACCCATGGCAGGCGGCGGTGAGAAGCCGGTGAGGCCTGGCATCCCCCCCACTTTTCTACCGATTTGGGTCCATCACCAAGACGATGGTGACCTGCCGCAGTGGTCGCAGCGCTGTCCAAGCTAAGCTGGGAAAATTTGCTTGGCAGAAGGGCCATGAGGGAGAGCAGTCAAACCCCACCCCTCCCCCCCCGGGGAGAAATCGGAGCCTACACTACAGGACATTTTATCGGCCATAACGATGGTGCGTACCTCCCTTGAAGCCACAGAGGTATCCCTGATGAGAGCAGACATGGGGATGATGCCGAACCTTGTCGGGGCTGTCGAGGGAGCCACTTAAGAACTGAAAACCGATATGGACCTCCTCAAGCGTCAAGTGTCTGAACTTCAGAATGTTCAAGAGACTCTAACCCTGCAGCTTAATGACTATGAAGGCTGCATGAGACGCAACAACGTCCGAATCCTGGGTGCGCCGGAATGGGCGGAGGGGCAAGCGGCTGACCTCTTCATGGAGGAATTGATTCTCCAGCAGCTTAAGCCAAAGGGCTTATCCAAGTGTTTTTCAATCGAACATGCACATCATGCTCCTGGGGGCCTAGGCCTGGGGCGCCTCCTTGGCCTCTCCTGGCAAGGGTGTTTAATTTCCGTGACAGAGATTCTATTTTACAGACAGCGAGGGCGGCCCCATCAACAGTCATTGACAACAGCAAAGTCATCTTCTTTCCTGAATGCACCCTGCGTGCCCAGAAACAGTGGCGTAGCTTCCTGGAAGTGAAGCGTGCATTGAGGGATCAAGAAATCAAGTACGCAATGATGTTTCCGGCCAAGCTACGGATCGAGGCGGATGGTAAACTGTGGTTCTTCACTAGAGCGGCGGACGCATGGGACTGGCTCGAGGGCTGGAGAACTGTTGGCAAGCGTTCCCAATGTTCCGCGGGTGGCTCTGGGGGCCCCGGCGGACGAGGTCAGTGGCAGGGGTCGCCACCCAGGGGTGAATCGACGACTCGGAGCCCGGAAGGGTGACACTCACGGTACTGCAAGTATAAGTATTTACCGATGGAGTCGGAGGGCTCCTTAAACATGCCACATATAGACACAGACTGTCCTTGAAAGAATTATTCCTTATACTGTCTTGAGATGTGGTACACTGTGTTTATGCAGGATTTCTATTGACTGCTACCTTGCTGCAGGAGTGTTGGTTCTATTGTCACGTTATTGCAGCAGGTTCATTGATGTTGTTTGAACTACACATTAAGGGGTTTGCTGTCCGGGATTGTTAGCGTCTTTACTTACAGATGCTACAGGGAGTGGGGTTGTATCGCGTTCCCCAAACTGTTAAGGGTGGGCGAAAGGCACTGAGCAAGTTGGGGGTGATGTGTGGTAGTATGCCCATTATGCAGGGAAGCTGGGTGGGGGGTGGGTGTTGGGATTGGGGGGTCGGGAGGGGGTTTTCTTTATGTTTTGTTCATGGTACTTGTGCAATTTTGCTTCTTGCTATATTTCATGCTGTTGAGTCCAATAGATTTTCACCGCATCACCTCTTCACAATGGCTCGTCATTTGCATTACCTGCTTCAGTCCACACCACCAAGGGATACACATCCCGTCTTAAGATAGGATCTGCTCCTCAGCAGGTGGCTCCCAGCACAGGGTATACTTACATTCTCCTACATTGCATGCCCTCTTCTCCATGGGGCTGCCTTGGCTTTTTTCTGTGCCCGTCACCCGGTCTTCGACACGACATTGCCCGCATTTCATTGCACTCATGGGATCAAACCTAGTGCAAAAAATACATGGAACGGTAATGGCCTGGGGGACAAGATCAAATGGGGGTAGTTCTGCAGTACCTTAGGCGTCAGGCACTGGACATAATTCTGATTCAGGAGATGCACTTATTTGGCAATTCATGCCAGGCATTGAATAGATGGGGCTATTGTATGGTCAGTCACTCCGGGTTCACCTCAGGTTCACGTGGTGCGGTGGTACTCGTCCGTAGGGGGTGTCCGTATATTGTGGATAAGACTTGGTCGGATGACCAGGGTAAATATCTTGCGCTCTTGGGCACTTGGGAAGGGACGTACTCAATGTTGTCTCTGTTTATGCCCCCCCCGGACTACAGCGTCCTGTCTTGCGAAATATCGGAGCGCTCCTGCTTGACCTTCCAGCGGGATTACTGGTGTTGGACGGTGACTTTAACCTGGCAATGGATGGCACTAGGGATCGCCTCCCTCATCGGAGTGACCCCCAAGGGGGATCCAGGCTGTATGGGTTTTCATCTGCGCTGGGCCTGATGGATGTATGGCGTTGGCTCAGCCCTACCACCACACAATTTACTTATCATTCAGGAGCTCACAATAGTCAATCACGTATAAACCACATGTTCATGCTTGCGCAGGATATCCAGTTCTTCTCAGCTTCCAGATACCTTGCTCGTGGAATCTCCGATCACTCCCCGATCCTTACAATGCTAACTATGGGGTAACCTAAGCGCACTCAACTCTCACAATACACCCTTGGGCACTTAAGGTACCTCACATCAGGGAGGCACTGCTTAAAGATGCTGACTATTATTTTGCCGAAAATGTGGGGTCAGTCTCATCAGCGTCTGTGCTGTGGGGAGCGTTCGGCGTTGTAATAAAGGGCAGAGCTTTGTCACTTATGGTAGGGCATAGGAGAGAACTTACTAAGCATGTGGTTGAAGAAGAGGAGGACATCCTCGCTAGAGAAAAGGCCCTGGCGACTGCTTCTGACTTGGAGGCTCAACACTTTCTGGATATGGTGCGCCTAGATTATCAGCAGCTTTTGACTGAAGGGGCTAAGGCTCGACACACAGCCACCCGGCATAAAATATACGAGCATGGCGAACGTACGGGCAGGCTTTTGGCATGGTTGGAGAGAGAGGAAAGTGCACTCGCTCCTTGGGGCTGATAGGGAATTGCTCACTGACCCCCAAAAGATTACTGATGCATTTGCCTCTTATTTCTCGTTGGTGTATACACCTGCCGAGACGTTCCAGTCCGCCATGGCTACAGAACTTCTGTCGACTATTCAAGTTGCTTGTCTGTCCACACAAGACAGGGACGCCCTTGAGGGCGACATCACCGACACTGAAATTCAGAAAGCCATTCAAGATTTGTGCTCCAGTAAAGCTATGGAACCCAAAAGGCTCCCAATCGAACTTTTTAAACAGATGGCATCCAAGCTCTCTCCCCATCTATTACACATGTATACTGAAAGTTTTGATGCGGGGTTCTACCACCTGCATTCTGGATGGCGTCAATTGTGGTTATCCATAAACCTGGCAAACCTGCAGAGGACTGTGAGTCGTTCTGTCCAATTTCCCTTCTCACGGTTGAGGCAAAAATTCTGGCGAAGCTATTACCCAATAGGCTTCTCCCCTACCTGAATGGGTTGGTGCATCCCGATCAATCCGGCTTCATGCCAGGAAGGAACACAGCTTTGAATATACGCCATTTAAATGGGGTCCTGAGCAGAATAGACACCATTAGGGAGGATGCAATCTTGCTGTCCCTAGACGCAACGATGGCTTTTGACACCATTGGATGGGACTTTCTCTATGTGGTTTTGGCCCAGATGGGGTTCGGTCCCAAGTTTATCAAATGGTTCCGGCTACTCTATTCTCAACCTGCTGCGCAGGTGGTTGTCAACAATCATGTATCTGGATCATTTCCACTGCGGCGCGGCACTAGACAGGGGTGCCCCCTATCACCCCTTCTCTTTGTACTAGTGCTGGAGGTCTTGGCGGTTTGGATCAGGGGGGATCCGGTGATTAGATGTCTGAAATGGACAAAGGACCATGAAGACCGCATCTCCCTATATGTGGATGATATCCTCCTTTACCTGGCTTCGTAGGTGCGGTCTCTTAACCAAGTCCTCCATATTTTCCGTATATTTGGTGCCCACTCGGGCTACACTATCAATTGGGCTAAGTCACAGCTTTATATCCTATTGGGCCATCCACCTCGTAACCCTAGGGGATATAGCATACCAGTTGCCTCACAAGGCTTCAAATACCTCGGTATCTTTATCACCCCAGACCCGGTCTTATTCCACGAGTCCAACTTGCTCAAGCCCTTGACTCGCCTTCGATGCGACGTCAAGCATTGGCAGTCTCTCCCCCTTACTCTCATGGGACGTGCCACCCTTTTTAAAATGCTGGCGCTGCCGCGCTTGCTCTATGTACTGCAAAACTCCCCCAATGTGATCCCTGACACCTATTTGGTCGGTGTGGAGGCCGCAGTGCAAGAGCTACTATCAGAGGGACGGGCACCACACATAGCAATTAAAAAGTTAACAATGGGATGGTACGATGAAGGCATTGCATTTCCAGATATAAAGCTATACTACCAAGCTTCTCAACTGATCATAATTAATAAGTGGGCGTACAGTGAGCATGATGACCCGAACTTTCGCACTGACCGCAGGCTCCTGGGACGGGGTGGATACAATAGGGTGCTCTACACAAACCCTCACAAACTTCACCTCATGGGGTCCACGGCACGCACAGTAGGGATTTGGCATGGGGTCAACAAAAAATGGGGTTGGAACAACACTCTTACCAAGGCCACGCCACTCTGGGAGCCCGACATGTTGGGTCAGCTTAGCAAATGCGCTGGCTTCGACAAGTGGGACATGATAGGTATTTCGACAGTAGGGGATATGTGGGTGCGAGGTAAACTAGCAACATTTGCAGATATGCAGGCTAAATATCAACTAGCCCAGTCTGAGGCCTTCAGGTACCTACACATCAGCCATGCAATTGCCGCTGCCTTACCTAAGGACTGCCATTTGACCACATCCACCCCGCTGGAGGATAGGCTGGTACTCGACCCTATGCCTACAAAAGCCATATCCCTCACATACAAGAAATTACTAAATAACCGTCCTGATCCCATGATCTGTTTGCGTCAGAGTTGGGAGGTGGACCTGGGAGACATTGAGAATGAGGACTGGCGCGATGCCCTGGCTACCCCTAGAGAGGTGGCCATCCCGCTAAGACTGCGCCTGGTCCAGCTAAAAATCCTACACCACGTCTACTTCGACTTTAAAATGGGAAGAAGACCTGACCCTCTGTGCCTCCGGCACTGTAACCTACCAGGCACCTTCTTTCACATACTGTGGGAGTGCCCCAAAATGCGACAATACTGGGAAAAGATCGCGAAGCAGATGGAGAGAGTGTGTGGTAAATCTCTAAAGGCTACCCCCCAGCTATGTCTCCTCAACATGAGGGAAGCCACGGACCTCACACAGGCTGAACAGACATGGGCTTCAACTGGGCGGTCCATCGCCAAATGAAATATAGCGCAGAAATGGGTGGTGGCGGTGGTCCCATGCCTGAGGGACTGGGTGATTGCCATGGACAGGGCAATGATCTCTGAGAAAGACGTCTTTAAGCATAGAGGGTATCCCAAGAAATGGGACCATAAGTGGGGGAGGCGGAACAAATACAGAGGCGACATTTGTGTATCCCCTACCATTGAATTACAGCGTAATAGATGCCAAACATTGGACCTTCTCTGATTTTGATGACACACTCCCGCACTGACGAGACTGATATGCCTGTTCTATTGCAAGTAGCCGAGTGGGGTGGACTCACACTAAGTACAACATTCTGTCTAAATGCAAGTTGTTGCCGGGTTGAGATGTTCTTATATTTTCATTGGGATGTTGGGAGGTGGACTGTGTACACTGCACACTTTATGAGCTGCATCTGGTAAATGTTTACTGTGGACCCAAAGACTGCTCTAACAATGCATTGTACCCCTTTCTTTTTCTCTCTCAATAAAAATTGTTAAAAAAAACAAAAAACGTGCAGACATAGGTGAGCAAGCCCCTAGTACACACAGTCTATGCCCTGTACATGTCTGCAGAGAGAGCCCAATCCCTTCATGCACTCAAGCATCATTAGGTTGACAAGCTGCAACAACACACGGTCTTTGCCCTGTACTGAACACTTCAAAGATAAATGTCCTCTTATCAGGAATGAACCATGCAAGTACCTGTGGTGCATGGTCTGTACCATGTATACAATGCCTCACAGAGACGCCACTCCCTCCAGACACTAAAGTGCCCTTATGACACCAAGCTCATACTACACACAGCTTTTGACTTGTACTGAACTCTTCATGGGTAGCTGAACTCTCATTAGCAACCAACCACATAAGGATGAGCAAGTACCTTCTGTGCATGGTCTTTGCCTTATGAACAACCCTCCATGGAAAGGCCACTTACTTTAGACATCCATGACCCCTGAGGTAGCCAAGCCCTCAAATACCGAACTCGCTTTGTAGTCACGTGTGTGCTGATAGTTGACATTTAATGGACAACCAGTTATGCAGGGGTGGGCAGATACTGAGGGTGTTAGAGTCCGTTGTAAGTTTCTTCAATAGATCATTGACTTTCTGCATTTATTCAGCACAACGGGAAGATGGCGCTGGGTATGGAGGTGTCGATGATAGTAGTGAGCGTGGGGGACATGATGGTTCTTCCAAGGTTATCTATGACATGGGCCTGGTCTGAGAGGGCTCCTGAGTGGATGGTATTCATCAAGGCCGGGGTTTATTCATTTAAAAGGGGCTTCCTGTTGCTTAACTGCTGTTTGGCTTGGCAATAAAGGAGGTGTCCAGCTGGTCAGGGAAGTCGAATGTGTTGTAGATTTTAGCAATCTTCTGTTCAAAGAAGTTCGAGAGGTTGTTGCACAGTGCTTGCGATGGGAAGATATAATTGATGGCAGCTGTGGAATTGGAGAACTCCATAACAATGGTTAAGAGTTCTTTGATGTTGCTGGAGTCTTAGAGTTAGGGCTTTTTTCTTTGTGTCTCTAAGTTGTTGGTGGTAATGTTTGAGGGCAGCTTTGTATGGGGATCTCACGGTTTTATTTTTGTTGAGCCTCCATTTTCTCTCAAATTGTTTGCAGTGTCACTTGGACCCCCAGAGGAGGTCCATGTGCCAGCTGGGTCATTTGTTGTTTTTGTAGGTTTTGATTCTGGTGGGAGCAGTGCGGTTCTCACAGTCAGTGAGTTATTTATTGACAAGCTTGGTGTCAAAATTGAGGTTCAGTGGGCATTCCTGAAGGTTTGTAGTCTGGTTATCTTTGGATATTTTGCCCAGTGTTGTGATGGTGCTTTAGGTTTTTCTGGTAGGGTGGCTTCGTGGACGAGTATCTTGAAATCTTGGAATGTATGATTTAGTGGTCTGATTATGTGAGCGGGGTCATTTGGATGCTGTGATCGTGTTGTTGGAGGAGAAAATAGGGTCAAAGGTATTGACTGCTGTGTGCGTTGGTCCGTGGGCAAGCTGGGTGAGTCTATTGATGCTGAGGCTGTTGAGGAGGGCCGTGGAGTTAGGGTAAGACCCTGTCTTCCACTTGGAAATTGAGGTCACATAGGAGGATGTAGTTGGTTGATCTGATGGAGAGGAGATCGATGAAGACTGTGAAGTGGGGACCAGGGGACGGTAGGTAAGGGTTCCCTTAAGGGTGGCATTGTAGTCCATTTGTATTTTGAAGTGGGTTCAATCCTGGTGTATGATTTTGTAGGCAGGCAGGATGACTGAGGTGATGTCTGGATTTGAGCCTTGGTTGAGTCATGTTTCAGTCAGGAAGAGAAGGTCAGGTGTGTTGCTGTTAAGGAGATCTCAGATATTGGTGGAGTGTATTCCGTGGGATTCGACATTGAGGAGCATGATGGACAGTTGGTGTGGGGTTGTGGTGGTGGTGGTGGAGTGTGTTATTGTTTGGAGGTGGTGGTGTTGGCATCTGAGGTGCCGCAGGTGAAATCGCAATGGGTGCAAGAGAAAGGTCCGACCTTGGTGCTGGGGAATGCATGTTTGCCAGTGTATGGTGGTGGTGTTGGCATCTGAGGTGCCGCAGGTGAAATCGCAATGGGTGCAGGAGAAAGGTCCGACCTTGGTGCTGGAGAATGCATGTTTGCCAGTGTATGTTGTTGAGGTTGCGGAGGATGGGGAGGAGTTGTCAAGGCATTTGTTGGCTTCAGTGGCGGCTGTGGTCTAGTGTTGGATGGTCATGGGGCCAAGGTTCCTGGTGCTGGGCATGGTCCAGGCCCAGACAGGCAGAGACAGGCTTGCATTTGGTGCTCCAGCTATATGCCCGCTGCGTGGGCTCGCTGCAGCCTGAATCAAGTAGGTCTTGCTGTGGGTGGGGCTTCTTTTGGCAGAAGAATGGTGAGCTGGAAAACCCAGGCAGGGTGACGTCTCTCTAGCCAGTCTCAATAGGTAGCTGGTTATCTCTGCTTTAAGTTGTCAGGAACCTCTGCATCCTAGTCGACTCCTTCAGGCAGCAGGGTTGTACTTCTGGTCCTTCTTCTGAGTCCAAGAGTGTTTTGAAGGGTTCTGAGAGTGCTACTTTTATCCTCATTGCCAGTCTGTTGGTGTGTAGGGGGGGGGGGGGGTAAATCCCTTGTTTAATATTCCACCTTTCCTGGGTTTGGCTTTAAACTGGCTAGGGTAACAAAGGACAGACATGCCTAGGTGTGAGCTGTATTGTCAGTAGCATGGCAGGCAGCCCTCAGAAGTCAGGAAGGAGTAGGCAAGTCCTGAGGCAGCCCCTTTGAAGCTCAGGAAGGTCAAGTGCCACCCCAAGCGATCCTCCACAGGGAGGCAACTCCCTGCCACACTTCCAAAGCCCTTTTGAGCATATGTCTGGGAGGAATACGCATAACACCACAGGAGAGCCATTCACGGTTATGTGAATCTGTATTCTGGAGGAGAAGCACATTTGGTTTAGGTAGGAAAAGGCCAACTTTATAAAAGTAGCATTTCCAGAGCAGTAACTTAAAATCCAAGTTTGCCATGAAAGAGGATTTTAAATTATATTTCATTTGAGTATAAATAGTTGCACTTATTAATTGTAATAAGTTAACTCAATGTTACATAGACTAAAATTGGCTGGTCGAAATGGCAGCCTAAAACTGCACTTTAGGCTGCAATGGCAGGCCTTAGACATGCTTTAAAAGACTACTTTAGTGGGTGGCACTATGAGTATTGCTACGGACTAGTAGCATTTCATTTAGAGACCTTGTGAACATGTAGTAGCATACACTATGGATTTAAAAGTAAATTAAATGTAGCAATCATGTGTATTCCAATTTTACGGTTTTAAAAGAGAGAACAGAAGCATTTTATCCTGATTAGCAGGGGAATTGTGCACAGCATTTAAATGCCAACAAAAACAAGTACAGAAAAGGAGGCACAAGGAAGGCAAACTTCTCAGATGACCCTGCAAGAAGGGCCACGTCTAACAACAATTAATCACCAGTCTACTGCCTTTCTCCTACTGATTACTCATTATACTAATTGCTTAATGATTTGCTACTCTACTATATCCTCCATGTGCCAGGAGGCTTTTGGATAGTGAATGTTGCACTTTATAAATGCATATAAAGAAATTATAAAGAAATAAATACATTTAAATCATCCTGCCTCAGCGACTAGAAGGGGATCCCTCATTGCCCAAAATGAATTCTAATGCTGTTTTAGCGGCCATTATAATTGATTACTGAAATGTGTAACCAATTATAATATGAGATATACTGATTGCATCATCTACACACTTGCTAACCAGTATAATTATTTGGTCCCACAGAGCTTTATATTGTTTGCAATTCTCCCTGGTTGCAGCACAAAGTTGACTGTAATATTCTTCCTAGATCAAAATTTTCCAGATTCCACAGGAAGTATAGTTCTTCAGATAGATATCTAATTTAACTAAGTATCATAGAATAAAGATTGGTACCCTTCTAGTTAACAGTAACGCAAGATTGGCTTCAACAATTGTCTGGATGTAAGCATTACATTTGACAGAAAATAGATTCTTTTCTTTGATAGATTTCTGATAAACAGGGTTGTGCCAGAGGTCTTTAAGCAGAAAGGATTCATATAGATTTTACCTGAAATGTGGCTGATTTTCAGTTTAGTATAATTTACAATAATTGTTACTATAAGTGGGCATGCAGAGACTGAGGCTTGCTGTGAAAATTAGACGCAGCAAAAGTTGTGGTAGAATACTTCCTGGAACCTCATTGGGTGGAACATCCAGGTCATGGAAGACAGTCATGTTTATAAATAGATTAATTCCATTGGAAGATGCCTAGCAACTTTCAGTGTGTATCGGCTTGTTCGCTGTCGCTTTAGTTCCTTCACTGTAGTACCGGCCCTTTATGTTTGCAACTTTTTCAGTTTCCTCAGTTTCCTAACTTCCTGCATGAACTTTGGCCTGTGTGTTTATTATAATTTGACTTAGTTTGCTTTGTTTGGTCCCTTGATTACTCTTACTTTTTTCCAGGTTTGCTTTCAACCTGGAGTTAGGTATTTATGATACCTACTTCCTCCACCTTAGTTTAGGCTCACTGGTCCTTGCCATTCAGAAGCCAGTAAAGATAACAATGAAAATCATCATTGTTATTACATTGCTTCTAACTGTGAAAAGTGACAAATGTTCAACCTGGAAGAACACTACTGTGAATTCCCTGAAGTCTGAGAGACACACACCAGATGAGACTGTGGTGCTCCGGCTATCTCTTTTTACTTCGACTCTCTCTTGCCTCCAGCATTTGGTCCAACCATCCATTCTTACTAATGTACAGGCATAATTACATCCTAGGCAGTGATGCTGATTGTCATTAGACTCTGCTGTTCAGGCTCTGCAGATCCTTTACAGTTTGCCGACTGTAATGAGTTCTGATCCTAATCTGCTGCAGGTTATGGTGCATGTCATTATTTACCACTAGCAGTGAACAAGCATATTTATTAAATTGTTTGAACCAAATATCTCCGGCTCTATGAGATTCTATTATTCCAGCTTCACTAGTTCCACTTTTCATTCAATATGTGACTCCATACAGGCTTTAAAAGCCTATCATATGGAGAACACTAATACGGTACCACCCGATAAATTCACAGGAGATCCACAGTTTTTTGGGTCTATCCTGACTCAGGGTCAACTGCACTTTTTTAGTGTGACTGCACAGTTTTCCACCAGTTCCTCTAAGATTGCATTTATTTGACCTTATTTGTTTAAGGATATACAAATCTGGACAAAGACCCTAATCTTGAACCAACTCCTTTTCTTCAACAATATGCATTCTATTTAGAACAGTGTAAAGCAGTGTTTCATCGACAACAGTTTAAGCATACCCTGGCTTAATCACTTTACGGCAAGGTGATAAAGTTATTTTTACCTTTATTAGTACATTTACTCAATCAAGGTCAAAAGCAGTACGAACTGATGAGGCTTCACCCACCAAATTCTATCACATACTAAGAGAGGATCTTAAAAATGATTTTTTGCTGGTGGGCAGTCAAACAACTAAATGTAACTAATTAATTGATTCAGTGCTTCAGATATATTGTCAGCAAAGACAATTGCGTATAGAAAGATGTGGGAATTTGTGTGGATCGAGTCCAAGCAAGTCACACCTTCGGATGCGCCCATAGAAATTGGTAATGCATGCAAGTTTTTGTCCCAAGCCTAAAAAGAACAAAGAGGGATTTACTATTAAGGCAGAATGTTTTTGGCGGAAATGTTCACAGCAGGAGGAAAACAAGAACACCCATTCTCAATTTGCAAACCAAGGCCAGGCAATTCAGATCTACAAGTGTCTGCTGAGAATAGTGCAGGCTTTTGCTAAAGGTCAAGCTTACCACTTCCTCTTGCCCACTTGAATGTTAGACAATATTAGATTTAGGGTAGCTCATTGCTTTATGGATCTACAAGTCGCTGAATTACAATATATTTCCACAAGGAGAAAGACCAAACCTGTACCCAATATATGTATAACCAAAATAAACCATAGAGAGACTCTACCTGTATCAATTCAAAGGGTGCTTTAAGTCACCTATTTTCATAGACCGCTCTTGCTAAGCCACCGCAATCAATACCAGTATTCAGAGAAGCATAGTCATTGCCTAATTTATTATTTTTTGACTTTTCTGTACATAAACATTAATACATTCATGAGGACAAATCGTGACTATACAGTTTCAGTGAAATTCATCGGATCCCACTGGCAAACAGTTCATTCATCAGAATACAATCACTTTCATACCCACAGCATACTCACGCGAAACCACCAATACATACATCGCATATATACAAAAGCAGCATAATACGCACTGAGTCCCCTCTCGCTGCGTGTCCGTGGACAAAGAGAATTATTTCAAATACTATTTGAAATAATAATAATAATAAAAACTATTTGAAATAATTGTCTTTGTCCACGGACAAAGCGCAGTTTGCTTTAGATGTATTAAAACAAAAAGGTTACATATTTCATACCTCCCTACAGGGACAATGATTGTACAATAGAACTCCTTTCAAATACATAGATTCCACATAGTGGGATAAATTGGCTAACGTTGAAGGAGGATGAAAATTTGAAGAAATATATTGATGAGAATTAAGCTGAATGTGTCATTAGGCATTCCACATTGCAGACAGGTGCACCTATATTCTTCATCCCCAAGTCAAATGGTGGCTTGAGACCTTGTCTGGATTATCAATACCTGAATGCCACCACTGTAAATTTAAAAACTGCATTCACTATAGTTCCTGTTCTAAGACACATCGATCAAAAGTTGCCTTTATTTGTGGGATCTGATGGATTCCTATTTCCAATGGGAACTATAGTGCCTCAAAGAGATTTTTTTGATGAAAGCTGTGCATCATGCAGCCTTTTTCTTGTGCACTCTAACCAACAGTGAGCAGAATTAAACCATAAATGTCAAAGAACTACTAGCTATTACAAAAAACGTGCTCCCTTACATCAACATCTGAAAGAGGCCTTGCATTTAGTGACACTATGGGCTAACCATAAAAATCTGGGATTCTTGAATTCAATTAAATAGACCAACTCTTAGCATGCATGGTGGATGTGGTTCTTCTGGAGGTTCCAGTGGCTAATCACTTGTAGATCACAGAAAATGTATGGAAAATCAGGCGCTTTCTCCCAACAAATAGAACCAAGAAAAAGCCAAAATGGACACACCTCATATTTTGGAATTATAGAACGTCAATGTTTCTGAACCTGAGGGTTTGTGCAATTGCAGTGAATAAGGAAGAACCCCATGATTGCACCATAACAGAGATGTTGTTTTTTCATACAAGCACACTGTTTATTCTTTCATCTGAAATACAGATAAAAGGTCTATTCCAATCTCATAACACTTCCATCGCAGGCCAACCTGGGGTAACCAAAACATGTGATCTGGTGATTAGATATTTCTGGTGGCCCACTATCAGAAGGAATGAAGATAGATATGTAAAACAATACTCTCCTTGTTTCCAGATGAAATGTTCCTATCAAAATCTTTCTGGCCTTAGTTCCCTTAACCATCCCTAAAAGGTCCTAGTAAATATCCATGGATTTAATAACTGATCTCTCTCATTTGCAGAAAACACAGAAGTGCTATTAGTGATAGACGTCTTCACTATAATGCTACTTTCCTTCTGTTGCAAAAATGACCTAGTGCTCAACAAATAAGTATGATCTTCCTAAAGTACATGGTACCATTACATGATTTGCCTTCTGAACTAATCATTGACAGAGGTTCCTAGTTAACCTCAATGTTTTGGAACATAATGATTCATTGGTTGGGAACTGTCAGGATTAAGCCTAGTAGTTATCAATCCCAGGTGGGTGGTCAGACTAAGCAAATGAATCAATCTCAAGTAAGTTTCGTCAATATTGCTCCATGAACCAACAAGAACAATAGACTTATGGTTACCATTAGCAGAATTTGCTTCGATAAGCATTGGCATTCTTCTTTAACCCCTTCGATGCTCATGACGAGCTGGACTCTTCATGGCACACAGTGGTCGTGTGCTTATGACGAGTCCAGCTCGGCATGAAACATCGCCCTTGAAATCCCTCTGGGGCGGGCACCAGAGGGATTCCCTTTCTGCCAAAAGAGCCTCGGGAGCTGGGGAAGACCTTCCCCAGCTCCCGAGGCCCCCCCTGGTTTTCCTGAAATGACAATCGGCGCACATGTCGCGCTGACGTCATTTCAGTGAAACCGAAACTGAAATGAGCCATCTCACTCCCCTGAGAAAGTAGAAAGACGGGAGAGGTATCATTGGAAAGGGGAGAATCTCCCCTTTCTAATGGTACCCCTCCCCAGTGGATCCCTGCTTGGGGATCGCCACAGGAGGGCGATCCCCAGGCAGGGATCCACCCACTAGACACCAGGGAGGGGGAACGGCCCCTTGGGCAAGAGCCTTTGCTCCCCCAGGTCAATTTGGCACAATTTAGTCTTTTTGCCCCCCTGGGGGCAGATGGGGGCAGTAGCCCCCAATCTGCCCCCCCGGGGGGGGCAATAAGCCCACTAGACACCAGGGATTTTTATAGAAAAGTAAAAATAAGGGTGAGGCTGCCCAAAATGGGCATGCCCATGGCCCACCCCCCCAATCATTACAGTCTTTCTTCCCTCCCGGGGGGCAGAAGGGGCATTGGCCCCTAATCTGCCCCTTTGGGGGGGCAGAAAGCCCACTAGACACCAGGGATTTTTTTAGAAATTAAAAATAAAGGTGGGGGCTGCCCAAAATGGGTATGCCCATGCCCCCCCAATCATTACAGTCTTTCTGCCCCCCCTGGGGGCAGATGGGGCATTGGACCCTAATCTGCCCCTTTGGGGGGGGGGGCAGAAAGCCCACTAAACATCAGGGATTTGTTTTTTTAAGTTTTCTTTAGGGTGGGGGCTGCCCGAAACGGGCACGCCAATGCCCCCGGCCACCATTACAGCCTATCTGCTCGCCCTGGGGGGCAGAGAGCCCACTTGACGCCAGGGATTTTTTTTTGTGCCATCTTTTAGGGTCGGGCTGACACTAAACACCAGGGATTGGTTTTTGGAATTTCTTTGAGGGTGGGGCCTGCCCAAAACGGGTATGCCAATGCCCCCCGACACCATTTCAGCCTTTCTGCCCCCCCCGGGGGGCAGATGGGGACAGTAGCCCTCAATCTGCCCCCGGGGAGGGTAGAAAGCCCACTTGACGCCAGGGATTTTTTTTGCGCATTTGTTTTTAGGGTGGGGTCTACTTGAAATGAGCACCCCAACTATTACAGCCTATCTGCCTCCCCAGAGAGGCAGAAAGCCCACTATCCACCAGGGATTCTTTTTGCCCAATTGTTTTTAGGGTGTGGGCTGCATGAAACGGGCATGCCAATGCCCCCACCCTCACACAAAAATGACAGTCTTTCTGCCCCCCGGGAGGCAGATGGGAGCTGTAGCCCCCAATCTGCCCCCCCCCCCCGGGGGAGCGCAGAAAGCCCACTAGAAACCATAGATTTTTTTGTTTTATTAGTGTAGGGGTAGGGGCTGCCCAAAATGGGCATTACAATACCCCCACCCCAGAGAAATTCCAGTCTTTCTGCCCCCCCGAGAGGGAAGATGGTGGCAGTGGCCCCTGATCTGCCCTCTGGGGGGCACAGAAAGCCCACGAGGTTCCGACTTTTTTTAGCAATGTGCCTACCTGTGGATTTTGGGCCCTAGCGCAAGCTGGCACCTAGGGAAACCTAGCAAACCTATACATTTTTGAAAACTAGACACCCAGGGGAATCCAGGATAGGGTGACTTGACTGGCTCTCACCAGGTTCTGTTACCCAGAATCCCTTACAAACCTAAAAATGTGTCCAAAAAAACAAATTTTCCTCACATTTCTGTGGTGGAAAGTTCTGGTACATCACTTACGTGGGTAGGCCTAGTGCACGCGACAGGCATGGGCACAAAACCTATTTAGGAGACATCAAAATTACCGATCACAAAACAACCTGGTTTTGCAAGGGGGGCCACCTGGGTTTTCGGCCCGGTGCTCGGCGGCCACCTAGGGAAACCTACCAAACCCACACATTTCTGAAAACTAGACACGTGTGGACTTCAAGGGAGGTATGGCTTGCGTGGATCCCCTAATGTTTCCTTACTCAGAATCCCCTGCAAACCTCAATGTTAGCTGAAAAAAATCACTTTTTTCACATATTTTTGTGTGGGAAAGTTGTGGCAACACAGGGCTGACACAAATTTCCTAGCACCCAGCGTTACCCCAGCTCTCCCGATGAAAACGGTGCCTCACTCGTGTGGGAGGCCCAAGTACCCGCAACAGTCAAGGCACTAGGCCGACGCACACAAGTGAGGTACCATTTTTCTTTTCAGAAGACTTTGGGGAACGCGGATTCCAGAACTTTCCACCACAGAAATGTGGGGAAAATGTGGGGTTTTTTGCCACTATTTTAGGTTTGCAAGGGATTCTGGGTAACAGAACCTGGTGGGAGGCAGTCAAGTCACCCCATCCTCGATTACCCTGGGTGTCTAGTTGTCAAAAATGTATAGGTTTGCTAGGTTTCCCTAGGTGCCGGCAGATCTATGGTTCAAAAACTACAGCTAGGCACTTTGCCAAAAAAGGGTCATTTTTCACTGCGAAACTGAGGTGTGTACACGTTGCATTATGTGCCGTTTCCTGTCGCGGGCACTAGGCTGCCCCACACAAGTGAGGTACCATTTTTCTCGGAAGACTTTGGGGGACGCGAGGTGGGTGGAAATTTGTGGATCCACGCATATTCCAGAACTTTCCACCACAGAAATGTGGGGAAAATTTAGTTTTTTTGCCAATTATTTAGGTTTGCAAGGGATTCTGGGTAACAGAACCTGGTGGGAAGCAGTCAAGTCACCCCATCCTGGAGTACCCTGGGTTTTTTAGGTTTCCCTAGGTGCCGGCAGAACTATGGTTCAAAAACTACAGCTAGGCTTTTTGCCAAAAAAGGGTCATTTTTCACTGCGAAACTGAGAAGTGTGTCCACGTTGCGTTTTGTGCCGTTTCCTGTCGCGGGCACTAGGCCGACCCACACAAGTGAGGTACCATTTTTCTCTGAAGACTTTGGGGAACGCGAGGTAGGTGGAAATTTGTGGATCCACGCAGATTCCAGAACTTTCCACCACAGAAATGTGGGGAAAAGGTGTTTTTTTTTACAATCTTTTTGGTTTGCAAGGGATTCTGGGTAAAAGAACCTGGTGGGAGGCAGTCAAGTCACGCCATCCTGGATTCCCCTGGGTGTCTAGTTTTAAAAAATGTATAGGTTTGCTAGGTTTCCTTAGGTGCCGGCAGAGCAATGGTTCAAAAACTACAGCTAGACACTTTGCCAAAAAAGGGTAATTTTTCACTGCGAAACTGAAGTGTGTCCACGTTGCGTTTTGTGCCGTTTCCTGTCGCGAGCACTAGGCCAACCCACACAAGTGAGGTGCCATTTTTCTCACAACACTTTGGGGAACGTGGGGTGGGTGTAAATTTGTGGATCCACGCAGATTCCAGAACTTTCCACCTCAGAAATGTAGGGAAAATGTGTTTTTTTGACAATTTTTTAGGGTTGCAAGGGATTCTGGGTAACAGAACCTGGTGGGAGGCAGTCAAGTCACCCCATCCTGGATTCCCCTGGGTGTCTAGTTTTCAAAATTGTATAGGTTTGCTTGGTTTCCCTAGGTGCCGGCAAAGCTATGGTTGATAAACTACAAACTGACACTTTGCCAAAAAAGGGTCATTTTTCACAGCAAAATTGAGGTGTATCCACGTTGCGTTTTGCGCCGTTTATGTCGCGGGCACTAGGCCGACCCACACAAGTGAGGTACCATTTTTCTCGAAAGACTTTGATGAACGTGGGGGGGTGGAAATTTGTGGATCCACGCAGATTCCAGAACTTTCCACCACAGAAATGTGGGGAATATGTGGGTTTTTTGCCAATTTTATAGGTTTGCAAGGGATTCTGGGACACAGAACCTGGTGGGAGGCAGTCAAGTCACCCCATCCTGAATTACCCTGGGTGTCTAGTTTTCAAAAATGTATAGGTTTGCTAGGTTTCCCTCGGTGCCGGCAGAGCTATGGTTCAAACACTACAGCTAGGCACTTTGCCAAAAAAGGGTCATTTTTCACTGCAAAACTGAGGTGTGTCCAAGTTGTGTTTTGTGCCTTTTCATGTCGCGGGCACTAGGCTGACCCACACAAGTGAGGTACCATTTTTCTTGGAAGACTTTGGGGAACGCGTTATAGGTGGAAATTTGTGGATCCACGCAGATTCCAGAACTTTCCACCACAGAAATGTGGGGAAAATGTGTTTTTTTAACAATCTTTTTGGTTTGCAAGGGATTCTGGGTAACAGAACCTGGTGGGAAGCAGTCAAGTCACCCCATCCTGGATTCCCCTGGATGTCTAGTTTTCAAAAATGTATAGGTTTGCTAGGTTTCCCTAGGTGCCGGCAGAGCTATGGTTCAAAAACTACAGTTAGGCACTTTGCCAAAAAAGGGTAATTTTTTCACTGCGTTTCCTGTCGCGGGCACTAGGCCACCCACACAAGTGAGGTACCATTTTTATCGGGAGACTTAGGGTAATTCAGATTTGTAAAGTAACTGTTATTACCTATTGACTTTCGATGCATTTCTGCCTTCCAAATGAAAGACCGAAAGGCTATTTTTTTCAACTAATTTTAAATTTTTCCTATATTTAACTGTTAGCTTCTATAAAGAAACCTTGATGGATCTAAACAATTGACCCCTTGCTGAATTCAGAATTTTGTCTACTTTTCCAGGATCCATTGTTGCTTTCATACCCAATTTTTCCCATTAACTGGAAGGAGGTTGAAAGCACAAAAAATAGCAAAAATAGGCCATGTCCCAGAAAATGCCAAAACTGTGCAAAAAATGTTGGTTTTCTGACAAAAGTCTGTCATTCCCTAAAAGCTGGGAAAATGGTGATTTCAGCCCCACAAACTCTTTTTTTATACCATTTGCAGGGAAAAACCCAGATGCTTTCATTTGCAGCCCTTTTTTCCCATTTTCACCCCCAAACAATAACATTTAGCTGTATTTTGGCTAATTTCTGGGACCCCTCCAGGGGAATCCACAAACCCTGGGTACCATTACAATCCCCATGATGTTGGAAGAAAAGGACGCAAATTTGGCATGGATACCTTATGTGGTCAAAAAGTTACAGGGGCCTAAGCACGCACTACCCCAATTAGCCAAAAAAAGGCTTAGCACAGGGGGGGAAAAGGCCTAGCAGCGAAGGGGTTAACAAATTCTTCCTTCTTCTGTTCCTTTGGCTTTTACCAATTGAGCCCAATGGGGATTGCCCTTGCCAGTAACTTTACTGAATCCTTCAACAGGTTGCTCAGTCTTTCTATAATAGGTGCAGACTTAAATGGAGCTCAGTTGTGGGTTCCCTGGTTGTGATTAAGGAGGTTTATGGTATGGTGGTAGCAGGGTTCAAGGCTGTGCAATCTGTGATCCAGCCCCAGGTTGATGTGTCAATGGCAGAGTCTATATCCACTGTTCATAATGCTATGTTTACAACTATGAGGGATATTTTTTGTGGAGTCAAATTCTCATAATAATAAGCAAAAGTCTACTAAATCATGGTACAACTAGTCATGTAGGGAAGCCAGACAGACTTTATCTAAGTCATCCAGGGTCAGGACAGGACCCTGATTTCTTAAACTAGGCAAGCTTTTAAGGCTACTGTAGCCCGTGCTAAGAAAGATTGTGTCCTTGACAGCTAGGCCTCTATGCTCCATGCCCTCAAGGAAAGAGACCATCGTACTTTTTGGCATATCTTGGTCAATGGAAATCTGGAGAAATCTTCCTCCCTGGAAACTAATATCACGGCAGCACATTGGGTTTCCCACTTTTCTGGGCTTTATTCTTTCAAATCCCCCATTTCTGATTTTGCTGAGAATTCTTTATATGGTTCTGGCACAGTGAGCAATGGGCTACTTTATTTTTCATGTGACTCCTTTGGAGGTCAGGACTGCTTTGGACTGGATCATCCTAAATAAAACCGCAGGCTTGGGCAAAGTTCCGGGGGCCTTTTTCAGGGCTGAAAATGGTATTTGGTGTCCGTATCCGTTCATATTTTTAACTGCTGTTCTGAAAGGTGCACCTCTGCCTCCTACTTGGGAAGGAACTGAGATGATTCTAATATTTAAAAAGGGGGGGTGCCAGTCAATCCCCTTGAACTACAGGCCTATAAGCCTTAATAACAGCACACAGAAATTCTTTAGTAGGGTCATTCTGGCTAAGTTGTGTGATTGACTCACAGATGCTGCAATATTGACACCACTACAAGCTGGGTTCAGAGAAGCCATTGGTACTATTGACCAGGTTTTCCGACGCCAGTTGTTTATTGGAAGTATGTCTTACTAAGGAGTTGTCGTTTTTTTGTGACATTTTTTTACCTTTGGTCAGTTTTTGATCATGTTTCAAGGAATGTCCTCTGGAAGGTTTTAGATGAAATGAGCATCCCTAGATATCTTTTGTTTGTTTTGATTAGGTTACACACCGGCAACTTTGTACAGGCACACTGCAGGGCACAGGGTGAACTCATGAATGCTATCCCTGTTAATCGGGGTGCTCCACAGGGTTGTGTTCTCGCTCCAACTCTATTTTTGCTCGTTATTAATGGTCTGGTGGCATATTTGGCTGATTGCTAGAAAGATGCTCCGAGTTTTGCTAGTGTTAGGATTCCAGCCCTACTGTTCATGGGCAACACCCTTGTCATTTCTAAATATCTGATGGGGCTTCAAAAGGTCTTGGCACAGTTTGGGTCATTCTGCATGCAGAGGGGCTTGGAGGTCAACTTCAGCAAGACCAAGTACATGGTCTTCAATCCTTGTCCTGCATCTAGGGCCAACCCTGAACTTAATGGAGTATGGTTGGAGCGAGTTCCAATATTTGATTATCTAGGGGTCACACTTACTGAATATTTCGATTGATCTCCACATATTATAAAATGTACGTTGAAGCTCGAACAGTACTCTGGAGGAATTATTAGGTCCCTTAGGGGTACTCAATTATGCCCTATTTCCAGCCATACAAATGTATAACATTCAAGCTGTGGGGGCTGCTTCGTATTGTGCGGAACTTTGGGGCCACAAGGATTGCAGATCGTTGGACAAAGTTAAAGACTGTTTTATGCGCTCACTGACCAGACTCCCTGTCAGCACCACACTCATTCCCTTGCGCTTAGACCTGTGACTGAGAGTGCTCAGTGCCAAATTATGTCTTAAACCAATACTGTAGTGACGCAGAATTTGGGTGACACCCAAGATATTAGCCTATCGGCAGTGTTTAGAGGATGTACTTACATCGCCTGGTGTTTTAAAAAAAACATGGGTCAGGTATATCAGGGAAACATTTATCCAATTAGGCTTTGCAAATCTTTGGACCACTCCAGCAGACCTTAGTGGGGTATCCAAGGCTGCCTTAATGAGATTGTGTTGGCAGTATGACACTTCCACGTACATTGGGCAGTGGGAGCAAGTTCCCTAGCTTCTGCATTCCTGGATTTAAAACCCGATTTTAAATTGCAAGCTTTTCTCGATGACTTCAAGCATCTTTTAGCTAAGTTTATATATTTGAAATTCCATTGTGGGACTCTTCCTCTATGTTCCTTCACTTCCAAATGACAGCGAGCAAATAGGGATCTGGAAGGAACCTGCCCTCTTTGTTCCAGAACCAATGAGACCATTGAACATGTCTTGCTCTTTTGCACAGCTTATTTAGGATATCAGAAACATTGGATACTTCCATTATGTCGGCTTTTTGGCATACAAGATTACAGAACAGTAATAAAGATATTGAGAAGCTCTACAAGACAATCTATAGTGTATGCAGTCTCACTATTTCTGCTCTGTATGTCAAGACTAAGGTCCAAATGTCTGTAGTCCAATTAACCTGCTTTTATTAGTGTTTGATTTGTATGTATTGTGTATGTAAAGTTGTTGCTAAATTGTATTGCTGGAATGGCTTTATCATTTAATTTATTTATGTACTGTATCAATGGATTTTTATCAAATCATATGTTATTATGTACTTTTATGGCTTTGTGCAGAATAAAGACACTTATGATGATGTTAGCAAAAATCACCTTTACTCTTTCATTGCTTGTGACTGCGAACTAAAGTAAATGTATGTCTGTTTTTCGCAGTGGTAGTAAATGCTTGCAGTTAATCTGTAAGAACACAACCTGGTGTGATGTTTAGAAATTGCAAATCCTGATAGTTATTACCAGAAATAAGTAATGGAACTTTTCCTTGACAAAAGCACTAATGCTGAATATCCATGTTGATATCTCAGGTTCTGCAAACACATTTTTATATTCGTAACTTCAACATAAGGGAGAATGTTTTGTCAAAATGTGCAAAAGGGGCTGGCTAGGTAAAGGCTAAGCACTTAGAATACAAATTCTTACCTCATTTCCCCAACTTAAGTGCACAACACTATTCTAATAGGAGACTGCTACATTGTCCATCCTTTTATTTTTCGCGGGTTCTAAAGTATTGGATAACAAGGGGTGAAGCCCTTATTTCGGTCATTTCACTAACTGCCTGTTAATTTAAATTCTTCCATTGCTAGCTTCTATCCCATCCAGTAACATTATCTCCTCTTTCATCATAAGGATTTTGAGGCCCTGGGCAAGACATTTTTTTGGACCCCTGTATGGAACAAATCAAAATGTTATCCATTCTATTCCAATTCAAGCTCCCAGGATGCCTAACAATTCTAAATAGCATCACTCAAAAACAGTTGAAATATATCTTGCCTAGGTACCCCCAAAATCCTTAAGATGACACATGCTAGAGAGATGGAACTAGAGGTGGAAGCTGGCAAACACAGAGAGAGAAACGTTTAGATAAATAAAAGGGAGAGTAGTCAAATAAAGAGAAAGTTTCCTCTTCAAATGGAGCCCTTGGAAGATGGGTGACGTGGGTAATTACGCACTTTGTCAATGCCTTAAAATGTCTCAGATTATTTCATCTACCCAGTCTTTTCATGGTTTACCATATCACCTATTGCCTGTTGTCTTCCTCCAAAGAATCTGACTTCCTCATTATAGTTCTGATAGACGTTTATTGCAAGTCCATCCTACCAGAATGCAATTCAAAATTAGATTCCTTCATCACAAGACCATTCACCCCAAGAGCCCACCTTACCCCACAGCTTCTATTACAATCTATAGTGGAGATAGAAGATTTGGGAGCAAGAACCTAGACACATCTCCTCTTTCGAACTCCAGCCTTGAGCTCTTACCTAGCACTAAAACAGTTTTTCTCTTGAGCCACTTCCAGTCTCTGGAACACTCTTTCTTCATCCATCCAACAACTCATTTGTTCTATCTTCAACTCCACTTATGCCTTTCAGCATGTCTGATGTTCTTGGCCTCCTACTTGTGTCTAGGCTATTTTCGTCCTGTTTTCTTTGACATTGTATCTTCCTTGTTATTTATGAAGTGCATTTTATGCCTTTTTGGTATTACAGCACTATAGAATGCCATACATTTTTAAAAATGTTTTATTCTTGAGTTTTGGAGACTGGTTCTATTTTTGATCATATTTTACTTATCTCAGGAAGATCGCTCAAAGTTTTTGTTGTTGAACCTGGCCCATTTTGTAGGGTCACCCAAATGTATTTTTTGCCTCCCTCTGCATCCTTTTTCTGACCCTGTTTATGTTGGCGTTAGAACTATGTGCACTTTACCCTGGCTAACCAGTGCTAAAGGGCTTGTACTCCACCTTTTAAACATTTTAAAATTGGCCTACACATGATTGGTACCTTTAATTTACTTGCAAGTCTCTAGTATATGGTACCACTACCCTGGGTCTATAAATTAAATACTACTAGTGAGCCTGCCACACTCATTGTGCCACCCATCAAAGTAGTAATGTAACAAATCTCAGTTCTGCCACTGCAACCTGTAGTGCAGTTCTAAACTGCCCTTTTGACCTAGCAAAATAATCCATCAAACCTTCCTTTTTAAAACTTATAAGTCACCCCTAAGGTAAGCTCTAACCAGAGCCATTTTAAAACACTGGCAAAGTGGGCAATGGCTGAGAAAGGGAACTTTCTCTATGGCTCCCTTTTGTGTATTTCTGCATCTCAACCTCCAGTATACAATTCAATAATATAATTCTCTAATGTTTGGCAACATAATGATGGAATTTTCAGAAAAATGGGTAATAAAATTCAAAGTTGCACCAAACAGGGGCCCCAAAACATCTCTTGCCCAGGACCCCCACCATCCTTAAGATGATACTGGCCAAAACAATTCTTAGGGCAGAGTGATTAGAATAAAAAATGTTGGAAATGTGAGCTTAGGTTTTAAATGTCCTTGCAGAAAAAAACTCTTAACTTTAGTTACTCTGTTGCATTGCTTATCTTTTCCACACTCTGACACTGGAATACCTCGTTAAATTTGATATGCGTTAACTACAGTTTAGGACTAGAAAGAGATACGCTGTTTGCACTCAAATAAACTATAATTTTAAATCTCTTCCTTTTTTTGCAATGCTTATTTCAAAATTTGCAATAATAGTAACAGGAAGTACAAACCCTTCAGGCAGAAAGACATTCAATACAGCACAGTTCCCCTCACCCTACACAGACACGTGCCCCACCCCATCCTACCCCATCCCCCATTGAATTCCTAGCAGATTGTACTACTCAGTAGTGGTTAATCAGAGACCGAGGGCCAACAGGCGTGCTGATCTTGTGAGTTAGTGATCAAGCCAGTGTCTGACCAATCCTCTTCAATTGGAGCCATCAATTCTTGTAACATTCCAGTCACCTCAAAACAGTCCTCCTACTCCTTATCATCTGTCCCGACCGCATGCATCGTGCGTTCCTCTGCTAGAGCTCATTCTCCCATGTCCCACTCCATTGCTCATATATAGGCCTCCTATGTTAAATCCATCTAATGGCTATTCTATGATTGGCCAGCACGAGACCCAACAGCACAAATTAGTTTGCTCTCACTTGAACCTGGTATTAGGTGTAACAGACAGTGGCAGACCGTAACGCCTATGTGTACGTCAGTCACCTCTTGAAGTCTATGTGTAATCACGCTCCAATATTCTGACAGCTTAGTAAACCCCCATCGTCATATGCAAAAAGTCCACCTCAGCAGCCGCATACCTGGGACAAGCGCTGGACCTAGTTCTATATATACACCCCACAACTGTTTTAGTGAGAGATAAACTCAGTGTAGGATGTAGAAGTGTGCCAGTTTGAAACTCACATTGCAGGAGACCCCTCACACTAATGTGCAAGAATTCATACAGTCTCTGTCTATCAATGGCTTTTCCAAGTCACCATCCCTGCCCTGCCTTGCGACCACCTGAGTGCTCTATACAGTCAGGAGACCAGCCCCCAAGTAAGGCTCCCATCGAACAGCACTTCCAGTGTGGGTGACTCTACCGGTGTCTTTGGAAACTAGGCCAAATGTCACTAGCCGCCTTGGTAATTTAGGTACATTTTAAAACTTTGCCTGGGCCTACCCTACATGCCTCTCATGCCTCTGCAAACATTAAACACCTTTCCCCTGGGTATAAGTCCCCCAGAGTTTCACAGTCTCCTGCGATCCATGCCTCCAGCAACATAATCCCCTTTGACCTGTAGAAGTGGCTTCAGCCACCACAGCAGCAGCTGTACAGAAAACAGCGCAATAACTATTGGATCAACTCCTACGTCCATGCTGTCAGTGTCACAATGTATGGGTAATCGTATGTAACCGAGCTCCTTCCATAAGACAGAGAGGCAGCCGCTCAGCACCCTTCGTACCCACTAATAACCCCTTCTCTACATTAGAGCCCTCCTTCCTCCATGTCCAGCATAAGGACCCAGACACCCACTCGACATTGCTTACCATCCTAGACCAGGCTGATCAAAAGGCAGCCCAACTTTTTAAAGGTTGAGCAACCTTTGGGGCATTGCGTGTTTTGCAGAACATATACACAATGGGGCAGGAACACCATCTTGGTGACTGCTACGCTACCAGAATTCCCAGTCGAGGACGTTGCTGTATCCCGCTCTTGGATTTCAACCTACCTAAAGAGACCTAGTCCTAAGGGCTACCGAATCCCTATCCAGTTAAGCACGGCCCCCCTGGTTTTCCTCTAGAATCACCACCCAGCATCTTGAGTAGTTTCAATTCCCCCCAGTGATTGGCTATACCTCTATTGTTTGCCTGGACTGGTGCCCAGATCTCATGGAATCAGAAACCTTTTGGTACAAGCCCATTTTTCAAGATTTTCTGCATCAGTATTACCTGCGCTACGGTATGCAGACGACTGTCCCTAAATCATCTTGGGTACGGTCCTAATGACATAGCAGGACCATTTTATTCTTCACTTCCAGATGTCCAGCTATTCCCTGGATACCTATTAAGTCTTTTGTTAATTGAGCCCTGTGTATCAAATTACTGATGGATCACACATTTTGCCCTATTGGCTTGCTGCTACTGAACTTATGAATTCTACGCTCTGAAAAAGGAATTGTACAAATACTTTGGTGTTCCGAAACGCGCGTCGGCGTTTTGTTCAGTTAGCTCAATTTTATCTTTTCCCATTGCAATATTGTTGAATTGTCTTGGTGTGCATATATGTATTGTTCTCTATTACTGTTTAGTGTTTGAATTGTTGTTGTTGTTGTAATACTTTATTCGATAGCAAGGTATCATAAAAGTAAATACAAATACATCATAAATTGAATTAAATTCACTAGCTACAATTTCATCATAATTTGATATAATTTGCTAAAAACAGCATACAAATATAGACTAAAAAGGAACATTTAAAATAAGTTTTCTTAAAATTCATGATTATAAATAGACAGGACAACAAGCCCGGGGAACTGCATTCACGGCCAAAAAATGTTAATTAAAAAAAAAGGAGCTAATTCATAAAACAGCACAGTTACGCATGTTAACAGTCTAACCAAAACGCAATTGAACAAGCTTGGTTCGTATTTGCCACGCTTTCCCCAGAAATTTAGCAACCCCACAAATTACCATTAAGGATGTAGTATCCGTTGTCAGGATGCGAAGGGCCTCAGAGCACCGCCTTGTTCCCAATTTTCTACAAACTGGGCACAATAGTGTTTGAATTTGTTTTGTTCTGTTGTCATGTGCATATTTATATTTTTAGTGTTTCATTATGTTCTGTGTTGTATTTTTATGTCTAGTGGGCTCTTCTTTTCAATGTATCTATGATGTGTGATTATTTAAATGAATGTTACTGTATATAGTAAACATAAAGTAATTAAATAAGATGTATTATACATTTTTTTAAAATATTTTTGATAATAAAAATCACAAATTGATTGTCTGTGGGACAACTATTTGTTCATCCTGGATGTACTGGAAGGGAGTCCAGGACATCCCTGGCCCACCCCGCGATAGAGAATAATCAGGGGCCTAGCTACTTTCACCAAAAGACTGGACAATCTCCCAAATGTACGAAGAGCATCCAGCAGGAGTGGCACAGTGCGCGTTCGGCTCTGTAGATGTACCAGGGCATCAACTGCATACAGGGATACTATATGCTCATTGTTTCCTAACCCGTATCTACAGTCCCTACAATGTGGCCCTCAAATACACTGCAAGCGGCTGTATGGCCAGCTAAAATAAGGGGGGGACAAGCGGCAACCTATCTAGTCCCCCTCTGTATGTCCAGACTATCGGAGACATATCTCCCTGATCAGACTCTAGACAAGGAGCTGAGTGCAACAGGGCTATCACCAAAACCCACGTGTGACAAGACCACCCACTGGAATGGATGTATGACGTTACAACGCATGCTGTTACAACGCATGCTGTTACAACGCATGCTGTTACAACAAAAGTTTTACAACGCGAGTGCATTGACAACGCAGGACATTACAACGCAAGTCTTTACATCCACTTGCACTAGATGGCGTGCTAACATTAAAAAAGTGTAATTTACTATTCCAACTCCAGTCCACGTAACAGTAGGGAAGGTGTTGGGATAGTAAACTACACTATTTTTAATGTTAGCACGCCATCTAGTGCAAGTCGATGTAAAGACTTGCGTTGTAATGTCCTGCGTTGTCAATGCACTCACGTTGTAACAGTTTCGTTGTAATGGTAATGCGTTGTAAAAGTTGTGCTGTAAAGGTTGTTCCCCACTGGAATTCCCAACTGACTGTATCAAAAGCTTTCCCCATCTTGAGTGCTACCACAGCCATCTCCATTCTTAAATCCTGCACCAAGTGCATGACATGTGTAAGCCTACGAATATTCATGTGGGTGCTCGGCTGTCAGATAAACCCCCACTGATCTTCATGTATGAGCTCCCAAACATCCCCCGTAATCTGTTAGCCAGTGTCTTGGAAAGTATTTTCACATCTTCATTGATCATGGACAACTGGTGGTATGAGCCTAATTCCTCTGTGTCCATTTCTGGTTTAGGGAGTGTAACTATAAGTGACTCTCTCATGGTCGAATGGTAGTATACCTCTCACCCCCACTTCATTATAGACCTCGATCTGCTTCTCAGCTACTATGTCAGCATAAGCAACATAAAATTCCATGGAGAAGTCATCCGGACCTGGGACCTTGTGTCTTATTCTTGGCAGGGCCTCGATCACCTCTTGAATCTCCTCCTTGGTCAGCGCTAAGTCGAGGGCCTCCCGCTGTGAAGCCTTTAGTGTTGGTAAGGATACGCCCACAAGGAATTCCTATTTTTCAGGGGCAGCAAGATCCTCTCATTGTTGGTATAATCATACTGTCACCCTCCCTATGCAACAGCTGCCTGTATTCTATCATTGTGAATTTATCTAATCTATCCCATTTCTCCCCCACAACCCTCTTGGCCTCCACTATTTCTCCCTGCAGTAATCATCCGCCGTTCCCCGCGCTGAAGGGATGCCAATGTAGCTTCCTGTGCCTGTTACTCCAAATCAAGCTTATGGTTGATATCAGAAGCCTTAGTAACTCACTTCCACCATAAAAACATCGTCAATGGCATCCTATTCATTAGCCCTGGTATCTGCGGACCCCCGGTTGTTCTCCAAGAAGAGCACTAGGGCCTCTCGGATGACAGATTAAAAAGTGCTGTCATATAGCACCTCAGAACGCAGACGCCATGTAGGAATAGGTGGGGTCTCTCGGAGCCACCCGTAGGTCATGAGCACTGGAACATGATCAGACAAGAATCGACCCAAGTGCACCACTGCAACCACTTAGTTAGCCAATTCTCAGGCTACCAGGATTCTGTCCTGCCTATCATAATTACCATCTGTTACCGACTTGTATGTGTATTCTAGACTCGTCGGGTACATCGCTCTCCATGCATCAATACAGTCCACCCTGGACATAGCCACTGCTAGTGCCTTAGACATGCCCGGTTTAGTAAGATGCTTTGGGGATATCTGTCCAGATCTCCATCTAAAATACAAATAAAATCATCCACGCGCAGAAGGGGTATCCCCAGGCTTGATCGAAGCACGTTCAGCACCTCCCCAAAAAACCCTTTCATCACAGTTGGGAGAGTATACATTTAAGAGGCTCATATCCTTGCTGTCCAAAGTACCTGAGAGGAACAAATAATGACCCTCAACATCTGCATATACCTCTCTCATACAGGAGGGCACCCCTGGGGAAATCCATATAGCTAACCCCTAGAGAAGGAGGAGTATGTGCATGTATATAGCTGCCCCTCCACTTCTTCTTTAGCTTGAGGAGAGCTATACCCACCTGATGATGACCTGCTATACCCTGTAACACTTTGTATAGTCCTTTAGGCTCCTGACATTCCAGGTGAGAAATGTAACCTCTCCCACCATATATTCTCAGGTCACCCCATATCTCCCAGCGGGGTTCATCACCGCCCCATCACTCATCCTGTGCCTTTAACCAGTATATAGAACCCCAACTATCCAACTACCATTCTCGCATGCCCCAGCAGTGTCTGTCTGCATGAACCACTCCTGTAGTCTTTCACTGCCTAAGAACAAACATAAACCAAATACAGCATACAAACCAATAGAACACCGCCCCCTGGCAAGCATCAAACCACTTTGTCAAAACATGGTTACCTATATCAGATGCCAATGTGTGTATCTCCTGCTCCCTCTCAATATAGCATCCACAACCCTGTGTTAACCTGCAAACAATAACACGAATCATATAGTAGAACACACAGAGGACTCCACAAGAGAACGAATGGCACTCCAGCAGAAGCTAGTCTCGAACTCACTCCCCCAGATCCCCTAAAAAAAGTAACTCTTCCTTGTAGTGAGGCTCAGCAATTAAACTGTAAAGTAAAGGAAACTTGCAGGTATAATCTGGGAATATCTGGATCTGAGTCCCCTTATAGGTGGATTTCCCATGCGTTCTGGCCCATTGCAGTATACTACTGGTGTCCCAGTAGTTGAGCACCTTTGCTATCATGGTTTGAGGTGGGGCTCCCAGCATCTGGTGTGCTCTTTTGATCACAAAAAAAGGAGACAGGTAAGAGGGGTCAACAATGTCCTGGAGCCAACTTTCTAAAAATGCTGCAGAAGAGGGCCTGTCTTGCCCTTTGGAAAGTGCAGATTACACCGTCGAGCCCTACCCTCAGAATCCTCCCAGCAATCATCCAGCTGCTTTATTTTGTCATACAGTGTTCAGACCATTGCCCAAAGTTCTTTCATCTCCGTGGATAGGGTCTCAACACTAACATCTCTCTCCCCGGTCCTCTCTGTGACTTTGTGCACATCCACACGTAGAAGATTGACCTCAATGGAGGTGGAGCCTACCTTTCCCTCCAGTGTCGCTTATTGTATCCGGGCACCCATAGGACCTCAATGTCCCCTAGCCCTCCCCCTCTACTGTCCCAGTGCGACAAAGCATAGATCTGGGGGACTCAGTGTATTGATCCATTCTAGTTTGCTGCAATGTGGTGGCCCTATCCCGGACCATGGCGACAGTCCAGGCCTCCAAATCACCAGCCACCCAATGGGGGAGTGGGTTCAGCCCAATCAGAGCTTCCCAAGTCCAGAGGAGCCCTGCAACAAACAGTTGAGCAGTCCCAGCACAGGCATCATCCCACAGGCAACTGAGATCATATTTATTCTCCCCTCAGAGACAGCTCTCGTATCTCATGGCCACTCAGCTTAAAAAAAGATTGCTTAATGTCCTTGGGCGATATCCAGTCTGTGCATATTTTTCCCTGCACCTGGGCTTCCAATCTCAGGGTACCAATAGCTATCCAAGGCACTAAACCATACAGCCAGTATCAACCACAGCCCCAGGCACAAGCAGGGGTGACCCAGCAAAACTGTCCAGCCAGATTCCCCCAGACCCCAGCAACCAAGGTTTGGGGGGTTGGTCAGAGCACATTCAACCAATCAGCCTCCATCAGCCACATGTCCAATGAGGTGAAATGGGGTAGTTGACTCTGTCCCTGCAGGTTCATCAAAACGCCTCTAGACCTCAACCCCACCTCAGGGGAAGTACTGAAAATCCAAGCTCTCTTGTGGTTCGCACAGCAGCCCTAGCCCTCGGCACTCGCTAGGCGATCGCTGCCACCATCTTTATTCTCATTGGGCCAACAGCACCTATCCAGTAGTTCAGGGCCCCAGTCCTTTACCCGCACCAGGGCTCACCCTTACTCGGGGCTGTACTATCACGGACCCCCTCTCCTCGTCGATGCAGCCCAGTCTCTCTGCTGCCCCCCAGAATGGGGGGTACCAAAATTCACAGGAGGGGTAAGAGAGAACCGAAGACAGGCCCGTCCCCCAAGACTCTGCTCTCAGGGTTGGAATGGCATTGGCAGCCTTCGTCCATGGCTCTGTCACCCTCTACTGTAGCTGTGCTGCACACCACCATCGGGGAGAAGTCCCGGGCCCTGGCCACTCTCACTGCTTTATGCCACCTGCCCAGGTGCCCGCAAGGCACACACAAGGTGCCCAGCAAGGCAACCGGCAAGGAACGCGGGAGGGTCACCATCTTGTGACTGGGGCCAATATGGCAGGAGAATGCCCATTAGACAGGGCACCAGCCCTGGGCACACCGGCAGCGTCAGGGAGTCAGGATGTCGTCGGATCGCATGGGGCTGGCGTAGTCTCAGCTCCAAGCGTGCGGTCTGCCATCTTCCTTGGCCATGCCCCCACATTTAAAATTCTCTTTAATGGTATAGTTATATTTTAAGTTAATGTTCTTTTTTTAGCAATTTTCCATTTTCCTGCTTAACCAAATATGCCTTTCTGCAGCCATCCGGACTCCCAATTTATTCCCCTCAGTCCTTTGTTTGCACAAGTCCATCATCGCTGGGCAAATACACAATACAGTATACTGGGATTCGTTTGCCATGTCGCAGCCTCTACACCTAATATCCTCTGATGGACGACGCCAGTGAGCTAAATGTTTCAAAAAATGTCACTCACCCAGTCTGAGAGTCATGAATCCTAATTTTAGGTGCAAGGAGTATGTGCAAGCAAGATATGACGGTGGGAAAGCAAGCTGATATGAATTTATTACTGCCCATACATGTTTACATTTGGGTAGCGTGTGTTGCTCTGTCTGAAGAGTAGGAAGAAAGATTGATACATTTCTTTATGCTTGATTGAAAAGCCTTTCGACTTGGGTTTAGGACCCACTATGTTAAACCTGCACTTTGCGCTACAGAAACAACATCCGCAATGACAGCCAAAGCAAAGCTCCAGCGACGACTGGCTCTTTGCACTACAGAGACAACCACCTGCGATATCTGACCCGATCTTTACATTACAGTGGCAACTGTCTATGATGTTCAACCTGCTCTTCACTCCGAAGCCCCCTCCTTGCAGCCCTCTCCAGTGCGAGCAGAACACTTTGCTTTGAATTGAGATGTTAGCTCTATAGTTGGACTAACCTGGTCCCTGCATTCGACTCACACTCCATCGCAGTCAGCCTGAACTTGTGACTTTCCCCGGGTCTGGCTAGCTATGAGTGGTACTCTTTTCCTTTTTGGAGCTATTTTTACCTGAAACTTTAGTATACAGATCTCCGGTTTTACTGATTAGATTTTTGCAGTTTAGGTGGCATTTCCTTTATTAATCTACTCTTTTTTACAAAATTGGTTTGGTGTTTTTCTTGTGTTGTGTTTTCACTTTATTACTGTTTGAGTGCTGTATAAATCGTTTACACTTTTCCTCTATGTTAAGCCTGACTGCTTAATGCAAAGCTACCAGAGGGGTAATGTCCTCACTTTTTGTGCTGCACCTTGCAAGGATTTTTTATTTTTTATTTCAGTGGGTCTTCCACTCTTCTCAACTAATAACCAAATTTCTTACAATTTCCAGCTGGCAATGAGGTTTTGTCTAATATCTGAGATGGCAAAAACAGTCACATTACTTGAAATAGGTGTGTTGTTGTACAGAAAATATGTGATGCTGTGGAAAAACTGCCTAAGGCGCTGTCAATTCTTTAATTAAACAATGAATATTTATATCATATATACGTAGCTTAATAGAAATAGAAATTTCTGCAAGAATGTCACTATCATTACATTTTTTTTTTCAGTATTCAATTGAGATTTAGGTTAGCAATATTAAAGATGACAATTACAATAATTTCATTGGGAATCTGAACTCCCAAGTATTTAATGCATAAAGGTAACATGGGCAGTGTTTAAGTCAAATGAAAAATCGAAGATGGAGAATCTGAGCTGTTTGCTCAATTTACCATGTATCATTTTAAAAGAAATGTGATTTATTTATAAACCAAGCAGGGATGGAGCACACCCATTTGGGACTGGTAGAACATAAATTCAAGGGACTCATTCCCAAAGGGATTTTTTATATAAGATTATAAATACGGACAAAAAAGTTAGATTTATGCCTACTAGATATTTGCAAAAGGATACATAGAAGTGTAACAATTTTTTCACATTCCTTATTGTAAGTTATTCATTCAGGACCTCCTACATATGTGGTCGGGGATCGGAGTTGGAGGGCGTTAACCTTGAGCATCTCCAAACATTTGTAAGCATTCATTTTTTAACCAGGCAAAGGTCAGAGATTTTCTCTTTACAGAGGTTCGAGTCAATGTTTTTTCAGGGAAGAAAGGGGATCAGAACATCACCGAATTTTTTTGGGCATAAAGGAAAAGTTTTTCTAGGTTAGAAACAAACCACGCTATTATGCTATTGCACATTGACACTGCATTTCTCTAATGTGGAATTCTGCTGACATACATTTTCAAATAAAAATAAAATTATCTAATGACTTGTAAAATCCCGACGCCTGTGCAAACCACCCTTTGTACCGTTTTCAGAATTATTAGTATGTTGGAAATATCCGAGTGCAAGACTTTTTACCCAATACGTTTGCCGAAATTTACCGGGTGAAAAACACCTTTGAAAAATTCATCCAGAGGACTTTGGTGCAGTAAGCACCAAAAAAGTGCATGTTATACCCATTTTGGGGCAAAACTCCTAATTGCCATGAGGTAACACATATTATAAATAATTGAATGCAATAAACCACAATGCACTTGAAACAAAGTCATAATTAAAGACAGGGGGGTATATTCACAAGAACGTGTGCTAAACATTGCCAAAAAATGTTAACGCAACTTTACACATCGCAGCCTATCGTGGGAAAATAACCCTGTGTCAACATGAAATTCACAACATGGCGGTACCATGCGATAGTCTGCCCAAAACGCGGACAATGTCCACGATACAAGCACCTCGGCAGAGATAAAATCACCAACCCCAACGCTAAAAAAACAGCGATGGGCCAAAGCGCGATGAGAAAATCAGCGATAAGCAGCGCCAGGCCTGCAACACACACCTGGCAGGTGGGAAAAATCACCATAAAAGTAGAAAAAACACCCAAACAGAAACTGACCAACACCCAAGCACCATGGAGGCAGCCGGAGCAGGCGCAGAGGACGAGCGCAACCCCACAAGCACCCTGGACGACCAGCCTGGGACCTTGGGGACAGGAAAGGGCAAGGACAAGAAGAAGCGGAAGACGAAGTTCAGTCAGCAGGCGAACAGGATCAAAGTCACGGAGGTGATGAAACACCATCAACAACTGTTCGTCACCTCCAACGTGTCATTGGGTACCAAAACTGGAATATGCCGGGACATCATGGACAAGGTGAATGATGTTGAAGAGCACAAGAGGACAATGGACGAGGTCAAGAGGCGATGGAATGACAGCAAGAGAAAGACCAAGGAGAAACTCGCAGCCAACCAGAAGTCAGCAAAGCAGACTGGAGGTGGGAGCCCAGCGCCACAGCTCGTGCTGGATGGCATGGAGGAGCTGGTGTCGACAATCATCAGTGTGGATACTGTGGCCAGAGTCGGGGGACTGGACACTGCTCGACAGGACACAACACAACCGCAACAGGGTGAGTGACCACCAGGTACTGGGGGGATGGGTGGAGATGGCCACGATGGCACACATGCACAATCAAGCAGAGCACAGTGCACACCCTCAATGACTCTGGGTCATCGCCCAGATCTATAGACTGTCACAATGTACAATGCCATGCTGTCTGAATGTCAACATGTACCATGCGGCTACATACATGTGGACATATTGCAATACACCATCTCCCCTTCACATTGCAGGGCCACTGTCAACACCCCCTGCAGAGCAGTCATAGCCACTCTTCACTGATGACGAGGAGGACAACCCCAGCATCACCGCACAAGCCCTCCTCGACATCATTGACATCATCCGCGACTCACCTCCAGGATCAGGGCTGCCCAGTTGCATCAAGGAGACCCCACCCTTCACCCAAACGACCCAGCAGGAGGCACCCATGGCCCCAGCAGTCTCCCAAGACCCCCAGGAACAACACACGGTCTTCCAACGCCGTGTGCTGGAGGGCCAGAGGGAGAAAGCTGAGCAGGTGCAGGTGGGGTTCGACCTCATGACTACCAAACTGGACGCCATGCATGGGTGTCTAGTCCCGCTCCATTGTCTCCAATGAGCCCTGACTGACATCGCTGGAGTCATGACACGGAGAGAAGAACACCTGTCTGCTCAGTGGGACTCCAGGGATACCAGCCATGAGCTGGCACACATGAGGAAGCTCATGGAGGACATGGTGCGGATGGAGGCGGAAAGGATGGCAGCCACCGCTGCACACCAGCGAAATGTAGCTGGGATCTACCATGCCCTGAAGATCCTCATCATGGCATTGCTGCCACAAGGCATGGCGATGATGAATGCTGCTGCCCCCACACCATCCACATCTCCATGCCCTGGTGTGCCAACACCTCACAGTGCGGCAGACGTATCCACTCCAGCACCTGATGTGTCAGTGGCACACAGTGCTTCAGCCGGTACTGCAACACCCACAGGTGGGGCAGAGCACACATCCGGGGACGAGGATGTGGATGGTTTTGTGATCAGGAGGCACTAGCAATTATTTCCGCCACCTGGCCTGTTTCTGCTTAGTGCCACACATGGCCCATGACCTCCCACTGACCCCTGATGCACTCACCTTGGACAGCGGCATTGGCTGCCATATCCTGTTTGAGGACCAATGACACGGCGACCAGAATGCAGACTGTACCCTTCCTCTTCCGCATTACTTGTCATCCCCGGATGGACTCTGGCTGGCCCTCCATGGGCCCATTTTGTGGAGTGTGCTTGGCATTGCCCTGTACCGCTCCAGCTGCAAAGCTGTACTGGATGTGCAATAAACATCCAGTGACGCACTGCTGTGTTATGTCTTTCATCATTCATGTATGAATGTGTGGATGAATGTAGGGACAGTGATTTCCCTTGCGTCAATGATGCGCATCCAGTCAGACGGTGCTACATTGCATATTGTGTTCCAGGTGCCGCGGACACTACAACAGGGACACACGCATCAGTCAATTCCATGTCCGGACATTGACTGAACCACACCCAGAGCCCACGAGTCATTGTTGCAAGCCCTGCGCTGGTCCGGCGTACGGCAGGCCAGACCACTCTGCTTACGCTCCGAGGAGGGGCCCTCATTGCTACCCATCGCAGGCGTACTCACTGGTGGTGTGCAGGTCACTGGTCTAGTTGTCAGCATGTCACAGCCACTCCCTCGGGGCAGGTTTGCACACACACCACACCCATCTGGCACAGGCGTCACAGGCCATGTGACTCCGCCAGCATAAGCTTCCGACGACGTCTCATTCCCCTCTGCCGGTGGTGACTGCATGACGGACGCTCCACGGTTCTCAATCATAAAGGGCCCA
The DNA here is from genome assembly GCF_964204655.1 of Triturus cristatus. Lineage (NCBI taxonomy): Eukaryota > Metazoa > Chordata > Amphibia > Caudata > Salamandridae > Triturus > Triturus cristatus. The sequence goes on along the minus strand of NC_140590.1, from coordinate 1,224,718,188 downwards.
TGAGTTGTTGCACACAGGGTTAGTGCCACCTGAGGCCTTGCGGCCATCACAGGCCTACCACCACGTGGCGCTGACTGGGGTTGCACAGTGTTAATGGCACCCGATGCTTTGCGGCTGGCACCTTAAGTGCTGAGCGGGTGTGCAGCCTGAGATGATGCTCCGACCCGGCGGTCTGGACAGCTCAGGTTTCGTGTGCCCTGCTGGACCTCAGTGTAGGCCAGAGCTAGCGGGCAGCGCGGGCCTACTGCCACATGACATCGCTTCCGGGATCCCAGAGTTAGTGGCACCTATTGCACTGGTATGTCCTCTGCCATGGAGTAATCAAGACCCAGCACCAAAAGTGATACCTGGTGGCCTGCGGAGCGGGGCTGCATGATGTGGAGGGTGCCATGTCCACGGGCCCCAAGCTTGTGGCTTGCCGCGGCATGTGGTGGGACCTACTGTCTGGACGGCGGTGGTGGAAGGTGAGCAGTGAGGCCTGGGTGCGCAGGGGCAGGCATGCACCGCTGGGCAGCGGAAGGGGCTGGGGTGCATCCACCTGGGTGCGCAGGGGCGGTCAGGCGATGATGCCTTGTGCAATTGTATGTACGTTGCCAATCATGTATCTGGACTCTGTTTCAGATGATGGATCTCTTTCAGATGTGTGACCTGGTGGACTGCATTACATACCGGCACGTGGTTGGAGACACACTAGTGGCAGCAGATGAGCAGTGTGGCCTGCGTGCATGGGGGGAACTCTCTCTCTCTCTCTCCCCCTCTCTTCTTTTTTCTCACTCTCTCCCCCTCTCTTCTTAGCTCTCTCTACCCCTCTCTTCTTCTCTCTCTCTCCCCCTCTTTTCTTCTCTCTCTCTCTCCCCCTCTCTTCTACTCTCTCCCCCTCTCTTCTTCTCTCTCTCTCTCTCTCCCCCTCTCTTCTTCTCTCTCACCCCCCTCTCTTCTTCTCTCTCGCCTTCCTCTCTCTCTGTCCTTTGATCTGCGCAGGACACACCTTCTCATCATGATTTTTGTCTTGCAGGCTGTGACCTACGGATTGTCCTGAGGGGAGCTGCTGTGTGTCTTCATTTCAGTTCAGTCTTCATGTTAATAAAGTTTCATTTGTTGCTTCGAATGTGAATGTGTGATGCTCATTTTTGTGACGACACATGCATGCCACCAGTTGTGATTGTGGACATCATGTGGAATATTTTGTACATGAGTAGGTGTAGCTGATGTGACATGTCTTTGGTCGAGGGGTGCCGGGAAAGCGAGGTCCTGGGGGTGGCGGAGGCGGGTGTTGTTCCCCTTTCGGCCCTCCAGGCTGCATGTTCAGTTGCCCGGGTGAATCTGTTGTTCTTCAGGTGTGACTGTGGGCTGGGATCCCTTTTGTGGTGCAGGCTGCCGTCTGTCTTTGCACCAGGTTAGAGCAGGTGTTATTTTCCTGCTGCTAACGCGCCTTATCGCCTGTTTTGTGTTCTTATCACAGATCTGGCTGGTCGTTGAGAATGTTGTGGAATAGTTTTGACGTAGATTTTGGCACTGGAATGCCTACTCTCCATCTCATTATCGATAGTTGCGGGGGTCATCTGTGGCAATGTTTTTGGCGGCTGCTATCGTGGGTAAACCGGTGCTGTGTGATGTTAACACCAGCTTGTGATTGGGGCGATAACTTTATCGCTACTTTGGCTGCGATAAAGTGCCGTTGACTCAGCGATAGATCCTTGTGAATATGCCCCTTAGACTAATTATCAGATACATTTCTCAGAATGCCTTCAAAGTTGTGATTTGCACAGCTTTCAGAGAGTACACTGGGAACGTTTGGCACATTCTCATAATAGCGTAAATCTCTGATCAAGCGGGTGAGGAAATGTTTCAACAAAACCTTCCTACTTTTTAGGAGCTAATCTGTCCCTGCTCATCAGTGCATACATGCCCAATTTGGAGCTTACCAATAATTTTATATTGCAAATACAGTTATGCCACTCAAAAATGCTTGGGTAAGTCAAGTCAGCACATGTGTGGCCACTGATTATTGTTATCACATTCAGGAATGATGTTGGTTGATGACCAATATTGGTGACATTTATACACCATAGGGCTGGCTGATCTTTACTCTTTAGGAACCCTTTGAAATTGAGACATATAAAATTTAGAATGACAGTATTGCCCTAAATTACCATAACATAAATGTTGTAGTTCAATGTTCACTTTTACATGTGTCACAGCAGAGTCACAGTGGCACATGTAGTAAATGTGTGAATACATGGATGAACTGATGGCCCTTTATCTAACTCCCCATTTTGGCACAGCCAACCGATTGACATAGTTGCCGGACAGCAGGGGCGGACAAAGAAGACCCTGTTTAAGGGGTGGAAATCCATGATCACAACCATCATGAATGAGGAGCTGGAGAAGGAGAATCAGAAAGATCCCTCCTTTGAAAGAAGAAACAATACCAGCCCAGAGATGCACCCTTTTACAGGATAAAGACACACCAGAGGAACAGGAAGTGATCCTGGACACCACCATATAGCAAGAAGAGAGAAAGAAAATGGGTATTCCTGGCCATAAACAACTGTGCTGTCCAAAAAACAATATACTCAATAACATAGTTTATAGCATCTAACACTCTTGTGTCTCCCAATCCCCTACCAAAACATTATGTACCAGGAGCCAATCCACCAGCTGATGGTGCAGGTGTGCATGAGCAGAATCATCCTGAAGGCCCTTGTAAATATATTTACTTTTATTGAAAGGGGTGGAGGTACCTGCAAAATGCACAGGATACCCATCATTGGAAGAAGACCTGCCTCATATACTTCTAGATTGCTTCTGCTTCCTCCCCAAGACCACCTCATGCGTCTTTCTCTGTTGCCTTTATCACCCCACTCCTTCTTCTGATCCTGCGCTTACATCTGGTCCCCAAAGGAGGTGTTTGGTCCTGTGAGATTGCCTGAGCCCAGGACGGCAGTGTCTTCCACCCCACGCATTAAACCATTATCCATGTTAACAATGAGAGGGTGCAGTAAAGGTAATGGGTGTATGGTAAAGGACAGCTTATGGAGGTAGTAGCTCTGGTCCAAAAAGCTGAGATTTTCAATAAGTGTGCAAAGGCAATTAATATTGAGTCTAAAGATGAACATAAGGAAGTGGTGAGTAACATTAACCTTTTCGGTGCTCATGACGGAACGGTTCCGTCATGAGCGTCGGTTGAGCTGTGCTCATGACGGAACCGTTCCGTCATGACCACGCCCGCGCAAGAAACGGTCAGCGCTGAGCGGGAATCGGCGCCGCATCGAAGAGGTTAATCAAAGAGCTAGAAAAGGTATACGTAATCCTAAGGAACAAAAGAAAGAAGAACTTAAAAATGGAAAAAAATGTTGCAGATGTGGAAGTAGGGATCATCTAGCCTACAGTAGGAGATGTACAGCCAAACATCAAAAATGCTGAGAGTGTGGTGTCATAGGACACTTTGCTAAAGTATGTAGGAGGTGTAAAAGTGGCAAAAAAGTTGTATTGTTCAAATTGTAAACAATGAATCTGAATCAGAAGAATCAGCTGGGGAAGGTACCTCATCCTCTAAAGTATATGACTGTTTTGGATATTTCCACACAAAGTGAGAACACAGTGAATCATTTAAGTGTGCAGTGCAGAAATAAACCAGTTTTCAAAATAAAGTTAGGGGGTATTGAAACACTTGTGGCTAATTCAGGGTCCCGTTATACCAATATTGACAAGAATATATGGGTAGAGAAATTTGTTGGGACATTGGGTCCTGTATTATTACCTTCAAATGTTACTCCAGAAAGTTTTACTGGTGAACGAATACTGTTTCTTGGATACAGAGAACTTACTTTTGAGTTTAAAGAAAGGACGGGCACAGGGAAAATATATATTGCAGAGGAAGATCCATCGGTCTTGGGATGAATTGACCAAAGGAAGTTGGATATTATATTTGATCCAAACAGTGCAGAACAAATTTTGGTTATGGGGTGCAATGACCAGTATGGAAACGAGTTTAGGAAGGAACTCCCAGAAGTGTTTTCAGGAAGGGTTGGTGAGTAGGGGGGCTATGTACTCAAAATAATTCTTAAAGATAATGCTAAACTCAAAGTGCATACATCTAGAGAGATACCATGGGTCTTGTGGGAAGAAGTCAACAAGCAGTTGGATAATTTGTTTAAAGTGGGTATCATTGAGGAAGTGGATGCCTATGAATGGATTGCACAATTAGTGGTAGCCCTTAAGGCCAATGGGAAGTTTTGCTTATGCATTGACCTGATATATTTAAATAATAACATCGTGGTGGAGAAATTTCCTCATCCAAAAATCAATGAAATGTTAGCAATGACTAAAGACATGAAGTGGTTCTTGGTGGTCGATCTATCATCTGCATACCACCAAGTAAAGTTATACGAGGAAAGTAAAAGTTTTACAACATTTATGACGCCACAAGAGTGCTACCGGTATGTTTGTATGCCCTTCGGCTTAGCTTCGTCAGCAGACATTTTTCAAAAAGTTATGTATAAAGTGTTTAAGGGTGTTCTGGGAGTGATCTTCTTCCAAGATGATATCTTGGTTATGAGAAAATTTAAGTCTGAACATGATGTTAGAATGGTAAATGTTCTTGAAAAGTTAAAGGGTCATGGATTAACAGCTGAAATTTCGAAGTGCAAATTTGGTGCGCAGACTTTGGATCATTTGAGACATGAGATTTCTTCAGAAGGTATAAAACCCCCAAAAAATCTATTAGGTGCAATAAAGAATGCCCCGGCACCTCAGAATAAGGATGAATTGAGTTCGTTCTTAGGTCTGGTGGAATTTTATGGGAAATGTGTGAAAAGTTTCTCTGAGAAAACATAGTGTTTGAGGCAATTATTGAAAAACAAAAGTAAATAGGTATGGTCTGATGTTTTACACAATGAATTTGAAAGAGTGAAAAAGGAAATCTGCAATGAAAAACAATTTAATTGGTTTGATCCAAAGCTGGATTGTGTGATCACTTCGGATGCAAGCAGTAAAAGCCTAGGAGCAGTATTGTCACTACGAAATGGAGATGGGACAGAATTTACTGTTGCCTATGCCTCAAGAGATCTTTCTTCTGCTGAGGAAAAGTATTCTGTAATTAATAAGGAGACACTTGCGGTAGTATGAGAGCTGGAACACCTTCGAAATTTTGTGTGGGGATTTCAATAAGAGGAGTGTTGTGACCACAAACCCCTCATGAAAGTATTGTCTAGCAAAGGTTTGGAGAAATCTATTACACCCAGGATAGCAAGAATGTCAGTTAGATTTCTAGATTTTAAGTATACTGGGCATTTTTTGCAGGTGTGAGAAATCATGTGGCATATTGTCTGAGTAGACTACCTTTACCGTTGGAAAGAGATCCTAAAGTTTATGAGGAGTTCAGTGTAGCCTGGGCTGCAGGAGAGATGTGGAATGATACTATCAGCAGAAAAGAATGGAAGGATGCCCATGTGGAAGATGAAGTACTGGAGTGCATCAAAACGAGTGGCGTAATGAAACTTGAGGGGGCCTCTCTGCAAAGTACATGGAGGGAACTCCCCATGCCACATACCCAGTCAGGAGCTCTCAGTCCAGGGGCCCGCTTTTCATGCACAGTGTCGGAGGGGGCCCACCATACCAGGGGCTGCTGGGGCTATTGCCACTGGTGTTTGCAAAGGCCGGGGCCCTGTAATTGAGAATGCCCACATGAATAGAAGGTGAACTGTTGGCATCATTGGCCTCTTCAGTGGAGCAGGAATGCCTGTACTCTACGCAGTGTAAATGTTATCTCTGTAACTGCCTCGAAACTCCCCATCCTGTGAATTGGAGCCGACTTATGACCCTCACAGGCTTGGATACTGTATCCCCCCACAGCTTCTGTATGGGTTCTGTATGCATTTTGCGATGCAGCGCGCGCAAAGGAATTCGTTTTATCTTAACATATCTTAACAGTATCTTAACAATAATACTCAAAAAATATACCAACAACACACTAAATAAACTCTGCATATTTACTTTCCTCTGCAACTACATGTTTCTTTTTTTTTTTTCTAGTCCTCATTTCACCATCAGCATCAGCAAAATTAACAATAAACCCCCATTTCGACCTGGGCGCCCTGGGCTTATGTTATTGCATATGCATTAGACCGACCAGGCCAGCTTCTTTTGTACAAGGCTTGGTGTAATCAATGGACCTTTGAAGTCTGAGAGCAGCCTCATTTCCTTGCCCCAAAAGATCAATGGTGACCAGATGGTATTATCCTCATTGTCCATCATGCCCTGATCCAATCTTGCTGTGCCCAGTACTACACCCAACCAGCTCTCATAAGACAGAGGTCTAGGGTCCTTCCTCCATAGTTTACAGATCTCTCTGCGAGCAATCAAAATCAAGCTGAAGAATAAACCCACCTGCGTCATAGAGAGCTGCCTTATAAGATCATTATCCAATCCAAAAATAATTCGAGCTAAGTTGATATGCAGCATAAATTTAAAAACGCCTTCCATAGTGCACTCCACATTATGCCAAAAGTCTCTCAAGTGGGTACAATCATAGAAGATATGCATATCTTCGGCCTCAACCAAATCACATCTGGGACACCTAGGGGTTGGACAAGAAACACATTTTGCAATCTTCTTAGGCGTATAATATAGCCTATTAATCAGGTAGAAATGGTTCTTTTTAAGAGAGGCTGGCTTAACAAACGTATATAGAATTTGGAGAGACAGAGCATATAAACCGACAGATGCATCTCCCACTACAGTAGAACTCCATACCAGATAAGAAGGGGGAAGCTCTTCATCCTCGGCATCTAATAGGCTCCGATACCAGAATCCGACCTCCTTTTTTCTTGAGTTTACATTCTGAAGTATATTCTCAATCTCCCAATTTCCGCCTATAAGCTCCTTCTCTGCTGAAAACCAGGAGCACAATTGCAAATATTTGAATCTAGAAAAGGAGTCACCTATTTTTGATCTTAGAACCTCCCAGGGAAGGACTCCATAGGACGAAATGAGGTCAGACCAGATCATGATTCCTGCCTTTCTGATTGGGGACGCCAGACTGTCTTTCAAACATACGGGTAATCCCGGGGAGTCCCAAATTGGGGCAAAGTCTGAATAATATCTTATCCCCCATTTCGCCTTGACTTTATACCACACATTAAGTGCAGCTTTTAAAACCTTTAAGCGGACCTTCTTAAAAAACCTTGGCGCCCCAAACTTATACAGAAATCCAATACCCCCACCCTCAAAATGAACCATAACCCTCAAGATCCTCCCCCAATTAGTATCAACAGGGCTAGAGAGTAGACAGCGTATATTTTTAAACTGGAAGACAAAAGAATACAAAAGCACATCTGGAAGGGCTAATCCACCCTTTAGCAGTCTTCGTTTTAGCTTCTTCCAAGATAATCTGGAGTTTTTATTAGACCATATAAAGCTGCCTATATTACTTTGGATTTTTCCCAAAAGTTTACCTGGGAACTCAAGTGGAATAGTGCTAAATAAATACGTCAATTTAGGCAGAATTACCATCTTGACTAAATTTACACGGCCATAGATGGTGAGAGGTAAATTCTGCCATCTAGAAAAAAGATGGTCAATTTCCTTAGCCACTTTCCTCAAGTTGATCAGTGGGATGTTGCTTAAATCCTGCACTATGGTTATTCCCAGGTACCTAAACTCCTTACTGCTACTTTCAGGCCAATTATCGACACCCCAATACATTACCTCAGTCTTGGAGGAGTTAACCAAATACCCAGAGTACAGACCAAATTCCTTCAGGGTAACTTCTACCCTGGGAAGCACCTCCGCTGGATTGTTGGTGAAAACCAACAAATCGTCCGCATAAAGGGCTCATTTGCACCTATAATCTAAAGCTTGGAAGGGGGTGATTTGTATATCTAGTCTCAATGCTTGTGCAAGGGGTTCGATATAGATATCAAACAATAGGGGTGAGATGGGACACCCCTGTTGAGTTCCCCTTTTTATACTAAAACTCAATGTCAATAAACCATTTAAAAGGATGACTGAATGCAACTACATGTTTAAATATGAGAGCAACTGCACACCGGTGTAAGACCCATTTGTAATGTCAAATCAATAGATAATCATAAGAATCAGAGCTCTCAGTAGCTGTGATGGGCCAGAAGTCATAACTGTGCTGACATACAAAGAGTGGCAATTGAACTTGGGACATTGCCAACAAGCCTACCTGGTGGAAGGACGCTCCGCTGCGCACTCTGCATTGCCCGGGGGTCGGAGGGCGTGAGACCGCGCTGAGACCGCGCTGGACGCCGCGAAAGGGACTACAGCCCCCAGAGTCCCTAGCGGTATCTTCCGCTTCCGCTTCCCTGCGCGCCCTGAGGCGCTTATAACTGAGAGGCTCCCTCGGTGGAGCGGGGGACATTGCCAACAAGCCTACCTGGTGGAAGGACGCTCCGCTGCGCACTCTGCATTGCCCGGGGGTCGGAGGGCGTGAGACCGCGCTGAGACCGCGCTGGACGCCGCGAAAGGGACTACAGCCCCCAGAGTCCCTAGCGGTATCTTCCGCTTCCGCTTCCCTGCGCGCCCTGAGGCGCTTATAACTGAGAGGCTCCCTCGGTGGAGCGGGGGACATTGCCAACAAGCCTACCTGGTGGAAGGACGCTCCGCTGCGCACTCTGCATTGCCCGGGGGTCGGAGGGCGTGAGACCGCGCTGAGACCGCGCTGGACGCCGCGAAAGGGACTACAGCCCCCAGAGTCCCTAGCGGTATCTTCCGCTTCCTGTTAGACCTGGCACCTTGGCGTGAGTCTCCCTCCCACATTTTTTCGTTGTGCCTCGTATGTTTTTGCTGGTGTTAGCGGCTCAGGGCACTGTGCCACGGCCAACCCGTGCCACCGTGCAAGTGCTCCCTATTTAAAATGTTATGTTGTCTGGATTCCATGATTGGTTCATTTGGTTTACTGTCAGCCCCTAGTAAAGTGCACCGGGAGTGCCAGGGCTTGTAAATACAAATGCTGCTGGTGGGCTTGCAGCGCTGGTTGCGCCACCCACAGAAGCGGCCTTGTAAAAAGTGTCTAGGGTCTGCCATTGCAGAACCTGCGTGCAGTCCGGTACTGTCATGCCGACTGGGTAAGTGCACCCACTTTCCAGTCCCGAAACCTTCCCTTAACTTCATATCAGTCACCCCTATGGTAGGCCCGCGGGCAGGGTGCATTGTAAGCATAAGGTAGGACAAGCCCTGATGTGTGTGGCATGTCCTGATAGTGAATTACTGCCATTTTCGTCTTTCACTATTGTAAGGCTACCTGTTCTCCATAGGCCAGAATGGGCTGTCAGAATCGTTACATCCTATGATCCTAGCAGACCCAGAGAACATGGTAGGAATTCGAGTTTAGTATGCCTGAACTCAGAATAATGAGATACACCTTTTAGTGAAGGTTATTTTAATATTCTGTGTTCGCAAATACTACTTTTAGAAGGTTGGTATTTGCTTGCCTGACCATTTCAGCCGCCTCTGCTATGATGTGTATCTGCCTGTCTGGATGTATGAGTGACAGGGAGGGGGAAACCCAGAGGGGCAGGGCTAGGTAGCCTGGTGGTGAATAGGTAGATGGGCCGTCAGATGGGTGGGTGGAGTACACCTGGGCTCTGAATAGGGTTGTGCTCCGCTCCCACAATGCCGGCGCCGCCTCCTGCGGAGCGGCTGATGTCTCTGCCCTGCACCCTGAATAGAGAGACCGAGCCACGTCAACAGAGTGCTCAGGAACTGGTTTGGACTGGGCAAAGGCCCCTCTACCCCAGAGGAACAAAGGAATTAGGGGTATAAATATTGGGACCCTGCTCCCAAGAAATTAGATCAGATCCTGCGGAAACAAGAAGAACCTCTGCCAGAAGAGAAGGAACCGGGAAAGCTGTAGGAGGAGTAACTGTCCCTGACCTGGGGGATTGGCCTGCAGTGGTTGCCTTGCTGCGGAAGGAGAGGAGAAAAGACTACAAAGACTTTTATTTCAACTTGTGCTTAAAGATCTCCAAGGGCTTGAACTGAGCTTGCCCCCTGAACGAAGTCCCAGGACCAGTGGACTTCATCCCCAGCTCCCCACGTCTTTTGGAAGTGCCGACTGTGTTGGGCCTTCTGAGGGACAGCGTGTCGCAGGGAGCTGGAAGCACGACGCAAGGGAGAGAAGCGTGTCGCCGTCGGGGCTGTGGCCGTCGCATCTCGCAGAGAGTGTCGCCGCTGCAGAACCGCATCGAGCGGAAGCATCTCGTATCGACCGGAAGGGTCTCGCCTCCACGGAGAAGCGTGTCGTCGTCGGAGCCGCGGTCGCCGCACCTCGCAGAAGGGGTGTCGCCGCTGCAGCCTCGCATCGAGCGGAAGCATCTCGCAACAGCGGAGAACGTCACACGACTGGAAGATCCCTTCTTTATTTCTTTTGCACCAAGAACTTCAACGCAACTGCATCGCTGCAACATTTTCGTTGCCCTGCGTGTCGCATCTAAGGTACATTGACTTAAAGTGTCGTATCGAAAGAACTCAAGAGAAACTAAGCAACCTTTTACCAACTAAGCAATCGTATTGTGTATTTTTAATCGTTTAATGGTCTTGTGATAATCCTATATAAAGAATCCTTATTTTTATTATACCTACCTGTGTGGTGTCCGTTTGTAGTGTTGTCACTTGGTTACTGTATGTGTTCACAAATGCTTAACCTATAACGCTCTGAGATAAGCCTTGCCTGCTCGCGCCAAGCTACCTAGAGGGTGAGCGGGGGTTATTTTAGGAGTGTAACCCCTTACCCTGACTAGAGGAAAGGTTCCCTGCCTGTCACAAGTACCTACCTGTGCCAACCAGAGAACCCGGATTCTAACATTGGTGGCAGCGGTGGGATTCTGTATTTGCATTTGTGACTCATGTACAGTAATTGGTGAACACTACGTAGTGAGTGCAGACCTTAAACGCAACCAATACGTGTTGGTAGATTTCTTCTTTGGACTGTCTATTTTTGAGCACTGCCAAGCTTAACCATGGTGGAGAAAGCAGCATCCGTAGTCTCGGTGGATACGGAGTTGCAATGGGAAGAAGAAAAGCTAGACAGCTACACCTTATCACAGCTGAAATACTTTTGCAAAAAGTTTCAAGTTGCTACAACTGGATGTAAAAACAAAACAGGGTTCTACACGGCGCTGAGGGCCTGGGTAGAAGCAAGGAATGCCAGTGATGAGGAGAATGCAGAAGAACCAGTGGGTTCGCGAGGAAGGAGAAGCCCTTCCCCTGCAGGTAGCAGTGTCTCCGACAAAAGTTTATCTCCAGAGGAGTTGGCAGACAGGAAAGATACCAGAGCTCATGAAATAGAGATGGCCAAGCTAAATGGACAGCTAGCCATGGAACAAAAAAGAATGGAAATGGAAGAGAGAAAAATGATAATGGAAGAGAAAAAGACCCAAATGGAGCATGACAGAATAATGAGGGAGCTGGATTTGAAAGCCCAGGGCTTGGGAAGCACTCCCTCTGGTGGCAGCACAACCCCAGCGCAGGTAGAGTCTAGAGTGTACATACCCAAGGATGTAGTGAAGGAATTTTTTAAAAATGATGACATAGGGCAGTGGTTTAAGGCCTATGAGGTAGCCATGTCTTCCCACCGGATCCCTGAGAAAGATTGGGGAGCGGGGTTGTGGGGGCGGTTCCTTAGTGAGGGACGGGATACACTGCTGGATTTGCCTTCTGACGAGTATAATTCCTATCCCCATATGAAGGCTGCGTTGATGTCTAGGTATGGGCTGACCCCTGAGTTGTATAGACAAAGGTTCAGGGGTTGCACTAAGATTCCGAACAGTACGTATGTTGAGTATGTGACTTTTTTTTGCAGAGCACTGGATGGTTGGGTGAAGGGTAGCAAAGTTAATGATTTTCAAGGGCTTCTTGATTTAATGGCATGGGAGCACTTGTCTAGTAATTGTTTTCCTGAGCTACGCCAGCACCTGATCGATAGTAGGCTGACTAACCCTAGGAAGCTTGCTGAGGAGGCGGACCGCTGGGTCAGTACCAGGGTCCACAAGGGTCAAGTGGGAGATTCCGCCAAAGGTGGGCAGGGTCCCCAGCAGAAGAGTGGGGGGGACAAGGGTAAACAGAGGGAGTTCCAGAGAGGGCCCCAAAGTAATCCCCAAGGGAACCAAGGGAAAGGTTCTCAGCCTCCCCCACCCCCGAAGCAGACCGGGGCCCCGACAGGTACACCTGTTCCGAAGGGGCCCATCCGGTGTTACAAGTGTAATAACCTGGGGCATTTTGCCTCTGATGTGAAGTGTCCATTGTTTGGTAAACCCGCACCCACTGGTGCTCCATCCCGGCAGGTGACTAGTGTAGCCCTGGGGGAGGAGGTGAATGTCCAAGGTGGGTGGGGTCCCTCAGAGATGTCCCTTGTCTCATTAGGAGACTGTGAAGTGGTCCCACAAACCCAGCTGCCTGAGAACACTAAGAAATACAGGCAGTGGGTGACCATAAATGGCCATAGAGTGGAAGCTCTCCGAGATACAGGAGCCAGTGTGACGGCTGTCAAGCGCCACCTGGTGTCTCAAGAGCAGGTTGTCCCAGGAGCATTCTATCCGGTGGTTGCCGCCGACAACACCGAGAGTCACTGCCCAGTGGCTCAGGTTCCCTTTCAGTGGGGGGGGGTCTCTGGTACTCTTCAGGTAGCTGTGAGGCCCGCCATGCCTGTTGACTGTCTGTTAGGGAACGACTTGGAGAGCTCGCCTTGGGCTAAGGTGGAGCGGAGTGCTCACCTGGAGATGTTGGGTATGCCGGATTGGGCGTGTGTCACCACACGGTCCATGGCAGCCAGTAAGGGTACTCAAGAGGTCCCGGAGCCTGAGAGGGAGGCCCAGGGACCGGCCTTAGAGAGAAGGAGCAGGGAGCGCGGGAAACCGGCTCCTGAAGTTCCCACGGTCCAGGAGGGAGCAGACCTTGAGGGGGATGCCCTGGAACCTACAGGGGAACAGATAGCTGAACTGGGGGACCTGCCTGAGCTGACCCATTGGCAGCAGGAAGGAGGACCCTCCAGGGAAGAATTCTGCAGGGAGCAGAAAGAATGCCCTTCTCTCGTGGGTATGCGGCAGCAGGCCGCAGACCAGGCCAACGGTGATCAGTCTGGAACACACTTCATTTATTGGGAGAACGACCTCCTGTATTCAGAGCCTAAGGTTGCTGAGCCTGGGTCAGCCCGTGTGCTGGTGGTACCCCAGCGCTTCAGAACCTTCCTACTGGGGCTGGCTCACGATGTGCCATTAGCAGGACATTTGGGGCAGGACAAGACCTTTGAGAGGCTTGTCACCCACTTCTTTTGGCCCCAAATGCGCAAGAGTTCGGATATGCACTGCAGAACATGCCAAACTTGCCAGGCAAGTGGGAAGAGTGGAAGGAAGCAGAAGGCTCCACTCCAACCGTTCCCGGTGGTCGGTACCCCATTCCAACGAGTGGGGATTGACATCGTAGGGCCACTGGACCCTAGGACAGCGATGGGCAATAGGTTCATCCTGGTCCTGGTGGACCATGCCACCCGGTACCCGGAAGCCATACCTCTGAGAACAGTGACGGCCCCCGTGGTGGGACGTGCGCTGATGGGAATTTTCTCCCGAGTGGGGTTCCCTCTAGAGGTGGTGTCTGACCGAGGTACCAACTTCATATCTAAATATATGAAGTCCCTTTGGCAAGAGTGTGGTGTAACCTACAAGTTCACCACACCTTACCACCCCCAAGGAAACGGGTTGGTTGAGAGATTCAACCGAACCCTAAAGGGCATGATAATGGGTCTCGAGGAACCCATGAGGCGTAAGTGGGACGTCCTCTTGCCATGCCTTCTCTTCGCTTATCGAGAGGTGCCACAGAAGTCTCTGGGGTTCAGTCCCTTTGAGCTTCTGTACGGTCACCCAGTCAGAGGACCTCTAAGTCTGGTAAAGGAAGGCTGGGAGCAATCTCCCAGGAAACCTCCCCAGAATGTATATAGTTACATGCTGGCCTTCAGAAACCAGACTAGGCGTTTCAGGGAACTTGCTGAGGCAAACCTGGAAGCCAGCCAGGAGGAGATGAAGCGGTGGTACGACCAGAATGCCACTCTGGTAGAGCTTCAGCCTGGACAAAAAGTATGGGTCTTGGCACCCGTGGAGCCCTGTGCACTTCAGGATAAGTGGACAGGCCCCTTTGAGGTGGTGGAGCGCAAGAGTCCTGTTACCTACCTGGTGGACCTGAAGTCTCCTAGGAACCCCTTAAGGGTCCTACATGTCAACCGCCTCAAGCCCCACTTGGAGAGGTCCCAAGTGGGCATGCTCTTAGCGACAGATGCTGGGATGGAGGAGGAGACCGAGCCTCTTCCTGACCTCCTGTCGGTCAAAGAGCAAGATGGGTCAGTGGATGGTGTCATCCTCTCTTCCACCCTGACCCCGGAGCAACAGAATGATTGTCGCCAGCTGCTGGGACAATTTTCTGACCTGTTTTCCCTGGTTCCCGGTGTCACTGAGTGGTGCGTCCATGATGTGGACACTGGGGATAGTACGCCTGTGAGGCACAAGGCCTACAGGGTGACTGACAGGGTGAGGGCCTGCATCAAGGAGGAGGTCTCCAAGATGTTTGCCCTCGGGGTAATTGAGTCTTCAAGCAGTCCTTGGGCCAGCCCAGTGGTCTTGGTCCCAAAGGCTGCCGCGCCGGGAGCCACACCCGAACTCCGGTTCTGTGTGGACTACAGAGGACTCAATTCGGTCACTAGGACTGACGCCCACCCCATCCCCAGAGCTGATGAGCTCATCGATCGGCTAGGGGCTGCCAACTACCTCAGCACGTTTGATCTAACGTCTGGGTATTGGCAGATCGCCTTGACCGAGGGGGCCAAAGAGAGGTCAGCATTTTCCACCCCTGATGGGCATTACCAGTTCCGGGTTATGCCCTTTGGGATGAAAAATGCCCCTGCCACCTTCCAGAGGTTGGTCAACCGGGTGTTGGTTGGGCTGGATTCGTTCAGTGCGGCCTACCTGGATGACATCGCAGTGTTTAGCTCCACGTGGGAGGAACATCTGCGACACCTCTGGGAAGTGTTGATGGCGCTGCGGAGGGCAGGCCTCACGATCAAGGCGAGTAAGTGCCAGATCGGGCAGGGTTCAGTGGTGTACTTGGGACACCAAGTTGGGAGTGGCCAGGTGGCACCCCTTCAACCCAAGATAGAAACCATCCTGAATTGGGAGTCGCCCAAAACCCAGACAGAGGTGAGAGCCTTCCTCGGTCTCACCGGGTACTACAGGAGGTTTGTCAAGGGGTATGGCAACATCGTTGCCCCCTTGACAGCGCTGACTTCAAGGAAGCAGCCCAGGAAGGTGATCTGGACTGACACCTGTCAGAAATCGTTTGAGGCCCTGAAAACTGCTATGTGCACGGCGCCCGTGCTTTTGGCTCCCAACTTCTCCAAAGAGTTTATCGTTCAGACAGACGCTTCAGAGCATGGTGTGGGGGCTGTTCTTTCACAGATTAATGAGGAGGGCCTGGATCAACCTGTAGCCTTTATTAGCAGGAGGTTACTACCACGGGAACAGAGATGGAGTGCTATTGAGCGTGAGGCATTTGCTGTGGTCTGGGCGCTGAAGAAGCTAAGACCCTACTTGTTTGGGTCTCACTTCCGGGTTCAGACAGACCACAGGCCCCTCAGATGGTTGATGCATATGAGGGGTGAGAATCCAAAGCTGTTGAGGTGGTCCATTTCCCTACAGGGTATGGATTTCACGGTGGAACATCGCCCTGGTACAGATCACGCCAATGCTGACGGTCTGTCCAGATTTTTCCGCCTTAGTGATGAGGAACTCCCTGGGGTAGGGTAGTTCTCCCCACTTTTCAGCTGGAGGGGACACGTGTTAGACCTGGCACCTTGGCGTGAGTCTCCCTCCCACATTTTTTCGTTGTGCCTCGTATGTTTTTGCTGGTGTTAGCGGCTCAGGGCACTGTGCCACGGCCAACCCGTGCCACCGTGCAAGTGCTCCCTATTTAAAATGTTATGTTGTCTGGATTCCATGATTGGTTCATTTGGTTTACTGTCAGCCCCTAGTAAAGTGCACCGGGAGTGCCAGGGCTTGTAAATACAAATGCTGCTGGTGGGCTTGCAGCGCTGGTTGCGCCACCCACAGAAGCGGCCTTGTAAAAAGTGTCTAGGGTCTGCCATTGCAGAACCTGCGTGCAGTCCGGTACTGTCATGCCGACTGGGTAAGTGCACCCACTTTCCAGTCCCGAAACCTTCCCTTAACTTCATATCAGTCACCCCTATGGTAGGCCCGCGGGCAGGGTGCATTGTAAGCATAAGGTAGGACAAGCCCTGATGTGTGTGGCATGTCCTGATAGTGAATTACTGCCATTTTCGTCTTTCACTATTGTAAGGCTACCTGTTCTCCATAGGCCAGAATGGGCTGTCAGAATCGTTACATCCTATGATCCTAGCAGACCCAGAGAACATGGTAGGAATTCGAGTTTAGTATGCCTGAACTCAGAATAATGAGATACACCTTTTAGTGAAGGTTATTTTAATATTCTGTGTTCGCAAATACTACTTTTAGAAGGTTGGTATTTGCTTGCCTGACCATTTCAGCCGCCTCTGCTATGATGTGTATCTGCCTGTCTGGATGTATGAGTGACAGGGAGGGGGAAACCCAGAGGGGCAGGGCTAGGTAGCCTGGTGGTGAATAGGTAGATGGGCCGTCAGATGGGTGGGTGGAGTACACCTGGGCTCTGAATAGGGTTGTGCTCCGCTCCCACAATGCTGGCGCCGCCTCCTGCGGAGCGGCTGATGTCTCTGCCCTGCACCCTGAATAGAGAGACCGAGCCACGTCAACAGAGTGCTCAGGAACTGGTTTGGACTGGGCAAAGGCCCCTCTACCCCAGAGGAACAAAGGAATTAGGGGTATAAATATTGGGACCCTGCTCCCAAGAAATTAGATCAGATCCTGCGGAAACAAGAAGAACCTCTGCCAGAAGAGAAGGAACCGGGAAAGCTGTAGGAGGAGTAACTGTCCCTGACCTGGGGGATTGGCCTGCAGTGGTTGCCTTGCTGCGGAAGGAGAGGAGAAAAGACTACAAAGACTTTTATTTCAACTTGTGCTTAAAGATCTCCAAGGGCTTGAACTGAGCTTGCCCCCTGAACGAAGTCCCAGGACCAGTGGACTTCATCCCCAGCTCCCCACGTCTTTTGGAAGTGCCGACTGTGTTGGGCCTTCTGAGGGACAGCGTGTCGCAGGGAGCTGGAAGCACGACGCAAGGGAGAGAAGCGTGTCGCCGTCGGGGCTGTGGCCGTCGCATCTCGCAGAGAGTGTCGCCGCTGCAGAACCGCATCGAGCGGAAGCATCTCGTATCGACCGGAAGGGTCTCGCCTCCACGGAGAAGCGTGTCGTCGTCGGAGCCGCGGTCGCCGCACCTCGCAGAAGGGGTGTCGCCGCTGCAGCCTCGCATCGAGCGGAAGCATCTCGCAACAGCGGAGAACGTCACACGACTGGAAGATCCCTTCTTTATTTCTTTTGCACCAAGAACTTCAACGCAACTGCATCGCTGCAACATTTTCGTTGCCCTGCGTGTCGCATCTAAGGTACATTGACTTAAAGTGTCGTATCGAAAGAACTCAAGAGAAACTAAGCAACCTTTTACCAACTAAGCAATCGTATTGTGTATTTTTAATCGTTTAATGGTCTTGTGATAATCCTATATAAAGAATCCTTATTTTTATTATACCTACCTGTGTGGTGTCCGTTTGTAGTGTTGTCACTTGGTTACTGTATGTGTTCACAAATGCTTAACCTATAACGCTCTGAGATAAGCCTTGCCTGCTCGCGCCAAGCTACCTAGAGGGTGAGCGGGGGTTATTTTAGGAGTGTAACCCCTTACCCTGACTAGAGGAAAGGTTCCCTGCCTGTCACAAGTACCTACCTGTGCCAACCAGAGAACCCGGATTCTAACACTTCCGCTTCCCTGCGCGCCCTGAGGCGCTTATAACTGAGAGGCTCCCTCGGTGGAGCGGGGGACATTGCCAACAAGCCTACCTGGTGGAAGGACGCTCCGCTGCGCACTCTGCATTGCCCGGGGGTCGGAGGGCGTGAGACCGCGCTGAGACCGCGCTGGACGCCGCGAAAGGGACTACAGCCCCCAGAGTCCCTAGCGGTATCTTCCGCTTCCGCTTCCCTGCGCGCCCTGAGGCGCTTATAACTGAGAGGCTCCCTCCGCGTCGCGGGACGCGCGCGGGCGGCGCCGGGCTAAGCCCGGGCAAAGGGCGGGCCCTCTGTGGCCCTCAGAGGCCAGAGGAGACTGGACTGGGCCAGAGACGCTGGCCCTGGACATAAGATCTGTAAGAAGCAGCGGGGGTGATATTGAGTATTTGCTAATAATTGTTAGTGTTTTAAAAATTGTTATTTAAGTAAGTATTAACGGACATAACGTTCTATCAATTCAGCAGGCTTTTGACGAGGGTGTGACTGCTTACAATATGTCTAGATCTAAACCCTCTTCGGGGCCACGTACAATGGATAACTACTTGGTTCAGAGGGTTAGTAAGATAAATTCTGAAAGACGACAGTCATTGGGGAAAAATAGTACCCCGCCTCGAGAGAGCCCTTCAGGAGGGTTATCAACCTCCGGCGTGGAGGATGCAAACAATCACTTTGATACTACTACCCCGGAGGTGGTTGAGTTAATTGAGTTGGGACACCTTGACTCTGTACAAATTAGCCCCAATGAGTTAATAATAGATGACTGCCATGACAGGGTGGAACAATGTCTACCTCCCCCAAAAAAACGAACAGTAAGAACATGCAGGAAATTTCCGTCTAAAAAAGGGACACTATGTAATGGGCAGAAATCTGCAGTCTCACCAGACAAAGACATAGGGAATACTGCCTTAAGCAACATTAATAAGGTGGGAATAGAGGATAATATTGTTAGTAACATTGAGGAGATTATTGGTACCAAGATTAAGAACATAATAGATCCACTGGTTTTAAAAATAGAGGAGTTAACGGAAGAAGTTGTCAGATTGGGTGGCTTGCTAAATAGGGCCTTAGGCAAATTGGGAGAAGTGTCTGCTGCTACTTCTGTTACAGATGTGGTAACCGACACTACTAACACCCAAAGTAAGATTCAAGGACAGAGAGACCCTGCTAAGAAAGCCATAGGGAATAAAGGGAACAATAGTGCTACCCTGGCAATACCACAAATGAGCACCGACCCACCAGGCAGTGATTTGCCTGCTATAGATAATATAAACAGATGGGAGGGAAACAAAATAAGGGGTGCTGTTAATCTCCCACCTGAGTGTGCTCCTTATGTGGTGGTACTCACAAATGTGCCACCGCTAGATAATAAGGGTCCCCAAGAAACTCATGATTCCTTAAAAAATAAATGTTTGTCGTGGTTAAATAGACAATGTGGTTTCCCATTGAATTTTTCTGACAACATTTTGACAACCAGGAGAGCCAACTGGATCGGGAGTGACAGGAAAAGATTAAAGGGGGACTGTGTAATTATTAACTTCAAATATCCACAGCATGTTTCTACCGTCCTCCTAAGAGCGGCATCTCTCCCAATCTTAGATGGCAATGTATGTGCTCGAGCACTAGGATACTTTTATAATCACCTTAATGATAAAGGGAGGGTTAACACTAGAAATTCAATCAGGTTACAGAATTGAAAAAATAGGAAAAATAGCATTAATACAGAACATATTACAGTCTGCATATAAGCATCACATATAGGAAGGGGAAATGTGGCGCAAATTGTCAGTCAAAACTCTTAAAGAGTTTCTAAGAAAAAGAGTAAGTGTTACAAGGTTAATCAATAATTAATAATGGCAAAAATATCCCATAAAGAGAAATAAATGTGGTTTAGCACCTAAAATCGAAATCTGTTCTGATCCTTTCACTCTTTCCCTCTGCCTCTGCTTCGCTGCGCTAGTCTGTGTCTCTGTCTCAAGCTGCACCATAGACCCCACAGAATGCAGCCCCTCCCTGTCTCTGTGTCCAGCACAGAAACTGGGCCTGGCCCTCAGAAAAATGAAAAAAGAAGAGAGAGGCAAAAAGCAAGGCAAAAAGGAGCACTCCTCCCACTTGTAAGCCATATTTCAAGTAAAAGTTCACGTGCTCAGTCCTCATAGCTGGTCCAATCAGAACTTCAAGACACATCATCTCCCCATGGGCTGACTGGATACTTCATTAATCAGGCTTGTTCAAATTTCAGTCTTGTGATTTATGAAAAAAAAGTGTGTTCTTCTCTCCACGTTTAAACAGGCTACAAAAATATGCAACATTTTGAAGGTCGGAGGAAGCTGTAGGCAGGATTTTTGATCAGGGCTCTTTCATTGAAAGTTGCTGGGGAAAAAGTAGCACATTCCAAACTGTTTCAGTTTAGTCCACTAAAGCAAACTAAAATCACGTGGTTTTCTACACTGTGAAACACAATTCAGCACATTTCTACTCTTGCAAAAATACATGATGCCATTTTAACAGTACAAATACATTTTCTAAATTAATGTGCATTCTATAGTGAAATTACATATGGATTAATCACATATAAGCATGGCTGTTCAACTAATTAAGCAGGTTTTCACATGAAAGCACCTCCAAACTGAAGCATTATGATCAGGCCCTATGTTTTGATCTTGCTTGCGCCACAATCTGCGTGCCATTTTAAAACTCATGTCGGCAGCTTTTGTCATATAATAATGCATACATTTTATAGGTGATATCTAAGCTCCATCAATTCACCCTTTTGATAAATATCAATTATTGTACCTCACATGATTTCGAAATTTATCACACTAATTTAATTTCACATGTTACATTTGTTGAAAAAAAACCCCAAAAAAACACATCATTAGTTGAGTCAAATATATGTTTTTCTCTACCTAAAATATTACTACTCATCTTTAGTACACAAGTGTCTAAAAGAAAACCCTACTAAATTAGTATGTTCTTTATCACCGGTTATTACAAAAGCTGAGCATATAACCATGTTACCTTTATTTCTAAGGCCACACAAATTTGGTCTGTAAGCAGATCATATATGGCCAAGCTCAAATGTTGTTGTGCAGATTTCTCTAAGTAGCTTCTTGGAACAGTTTGACAGCTCTCATTTATTTGTTTCAGCAAATTTTGGCTCCTTGTCACCTGCTTGCCTTCAGGGTGGCTCAAACAGTGTGGCATCCTTTACTTTTTCCATGCATTTTGACCACTCAGGTGCTGAAAAACTCTGACATAGCACCATCAATTCCGTGCACTTTTCCAATCCAAGCCTTTCACTTTTATTTTCACTTTGATCAGATTCAGATGTTTCAGCTATGGGTGCAAATGATTTTTCAAGGGACCACTGCAAACTTTTTGGATTCCCTTTCAGCCAGCTTTTTCCTACCTCCACTCATAGGCCCACAGCACTAATTTCTTCTTCAGAGGCTGCATCTGACTCTTTCACCCTTTGGATACTGCTTTCATCTGAGTCAGTTTCCGCTTTTTGCTTTTCCAGTGCCACCTCAGTTTTTTCTAGTGCTGCTTCAAACTCTGTGTGTTCCCTTACAGCTTGACTGACCCTCTTCTGTGGACTTTTGACCACTGCTGGCATCTTTTCTTGAAGAGGGACTGTTTATCAGGGGGACACAGGACCATACGTGTGTGAGAGGCATGCACCCAATTTGGAAGGCCACCACATTTCACAACAGTCTTTGCCAGGATCATTTGGAACAGGCCTTTCCATTTCACAGCATCTCTCGGATCAAAGTTTTGGCACCATTTATTATGTAGATCTTGTGTAGCAGCTGCACTCTGGTGAGAAACTGCACGCTCCACATCACTCAGACCTTCACGGCAATGGCTAGTCTTTTTATTAGTCGTTGTCACAAGTGCATTTGCTTGTAAATACTCAAGCAACTTTGGTGACGCTGAAATACAGTCTTTTGCAAAGTGTAACTCTGTGCTGCTTTTGTGTTGCTTTATGACGCTTAAAACTTCAGGAAGATAGCTACAATCCCCTTCTTGTCCAGTCTGTGGTTTTGCACTCATCATCTTTGAAACCTCATTATGATCTGATTTCAGAGAAACTGGCAATCTATACCTGGGCATCAGCTTTTGCAATAACACATTTGAGACTAACAGGATACAATATTGTGCAACTGAATTAGCATTTCTCTTTCCCAGGACAACAGTGACTCTAAATTGAGAAATGATATTGCATGTTATGGTAAGGGCAATCAATCTCGAATTTTGGCCTAAGGTAACTGCTGACAGCCATGAAACTTTGACAACATAATATATAGGAAGCACAGCATGTGCTGCTCTTAATGTGTCATTGTTACCTTTCAAATATGGGCCATCTACAAAATGGTTGGGCTGAATCAGACGTTCATCATTAAAGTCTAACTTTGGTTTCAGGCAGAAATTCATGACATTTAAACATTTAGGTTCAGTTTGATCACAAACAATTTCATTTGCTGGCAGTAAGCCAAATACATTTGAATTTAGACATTTCTTGGTCACAATATTTTCCCAAAACAACTCCACAAAGGAAGCAACCATTACAATAATTGGAAATGCCATTATTATAAACTCACTCTTTTTATGACTGACATCTACCACAGCTACTAAATTAAGGCAGCTGGGCATTTCTGTGACGTCGGGGTCAAGGGTCATTGGGAAATATGTCACAGACCTTTGAACGCATTCATGTTTTTGAACAGGCACTGAGAGAGTGCAGCTCTCCCTCTCACTGCACATCAGTGTATTTTCTTTTAAATAAACTTGCATTCCTAGTGCCGGGGCGTGACACCTTTTCTCTTTCAACTCTAGGAAAGTTTTTGTGCAATTGTTGTCCAATGGAAGCGGATCTGACACATCCTTGTGTTTCAGCCTCAGAAAAGGCTTAGCCACTAGGGAAAGGTTTAGCAACCACTCTCTACAGCAGCTAACCATTCCCAAAAACTTCCTGACTTCTTTCTGAATTTGAGGTGGATTCATCTGGTAAATTATTTCCACTCTCTCTGGTGACACCTTTCTACCTCCCTTTCCAATTATGTGTCCCATCCATTCATTCTCTTTCTGACAGTACTCCTCACTAGCTTCATGCAATGGCACTGTGACATGAACTTGGCAAAAATCAATAACAGTAAGCCATTCTTCAGCACATGGAATGTGAAAAAATATATTGGCTGGATTCGGTACCACAGGACAACATGGAAAAATTATGCTATTAATCTCCTGCTCTAATCTGTTCTTTTCATTTAGTTCTGCGAACCTGTGATCAGAAAGTTACATAAACTTCCAATCAATTCCATCAAAAATCCTTTTATTGGTAAAATTCCTGCAACTGATGCTGTTCTTGAATACATGTCATCTAATTCTAATTTGAATGAGACATGCTCTGCACATTTTATTAATCGGACATCTTTCTCTGTGATCTCTCTTATTTCTGTGTTCATTATTGCTTTCAAATCAGAAGGTAATTTTTCAACTGTCTTTTCTGAAAACAATGCTACAGGTGTCTCTTGATGGGCCATTGTAAAATGTACATCCTCATCAGGAATCTGAAAATTAACATTATCTGATGTACAGTAATCTGTGCGGTTTAATTTGCAAAACAATTGTTTTTCTGTCAGGCCTTGTTTCTGGAAATTATTCACTTTTGCTCTGGACAACTTATTTAAATTCATTTTAGCATTTTCCATATTTTGTGGGACAATTTGGGCTTGAAACATTTCTGTCATTGGTACCTGTTTCTGAACTGACATTTGCATTTGCTTAGCTGGCACCTCTTGCACCTGCATGTCTCTCTGTTTTTGCACATTTCCTACTGCTGCATCATGTTTAAATTTAAATTTCTTCTTCCAGTGCTCAAATCTGTCACAAAGATGGCAAAGGACACCTTTTCCAGCAGTACAATATCCATACCTGAATTTGCACAAACCAAAACACCTTTATTTCCATCCTGTGGAACACCAAATCTTCCTTGAGCACTTTTTACCACTGCTTGTGAAACATCACCCTGTACCACAATTTTATTCTCTGCAAACAGCTTATTCTGAAAACGTTTCTGTGCAAACCTTCTCTGTACCATCATAGGTTTTTCTTCAAACTCTTTTGGCTTCATTCCCTGTCCAGCACAATAGTAACCTTCATCCTTCAGGTGCCATTCTATCAGCTTTTGCTGTATGTGCACACTGATCTGATCAGAAAATATTAAATAAATAACCAACTGAGTCACAAAAAATCTTATGCTAGTGGCATCAGGACATACTCTACCACTGTTTTGTTGAAACATTAAACACACACTTTCACAAAACTCATGAGCCAATTTTAGCTCCTGTTTTGTTCTTTTTGTCTGTACCCAATTAACACATTTTGCTGGCACTCTGCCCTTCAGAAAAGTAATCACTGCTTCATTTTTCTCAACAACAAGAGAAACTGATGGTGCATTCATGCAAACATTTTTCATTGTTTCCTCACCTGGCCTTTGCACCGTATCTTTAGATTCAAACCATAATTCAGTTTGCATGGCAGTGTCAAAAATCATTTCCAAATTAATACACAACTCCTTTCAAATTTCGATAAATCCATCAGCTTGTGGGTACCACAGCATAAATTTGTCTCTCAATTTCGGGAATGTATTCAGAAATTCTGCAAGTTCACTTTTGTTCCGTGGCACATGAACATGCACTTCTCCCACCATTTCTCTCAATGAGCAAGCAAAAGCTTCTCCCTCATTCTGCTTATTATTTTCCTCAACTAAATCTGGTGGGTTCTTTTTCTTATCCAGTTTCCTTGCTAGGTCTGGTGGTTTCTTTTTCTTCTCATGTTTTCTTGTACACTTGTCTCCTAATTTCTCAAACCCATTGTATTTAAAAATATATTTTGTTTCTGCAATGTGCAATTGTATTTCTGAAGAACACATTGTCTCATTTGCATCTTCATTCATGTGTACCCTGAAGCTTTTCTGAAAAGGAAAACTTCCTGAAATATTCATTTCATATTTTTTAGCCAAATCGGTCAGTCTACCATGTGTAGTTACTGCACATGTATTTGTTTCCTTACTCAGGGAAATTAATTCTTTTTCATGACACTGGTTCATATTTTCCTGATTTAAATAGCAAGGACTGTTATTTCTTCATGCTCAAATGTTGAATTTAAAACACTATGCTGTTTCTCTTTTTCGGGGTCTGGGTTAATTTGTTCCCCCATGCTTTCTCTCTTTTTAATTACTGCTGCTTCCTCAAAGTAGGTTTGAAAAATCCCATCTTCAAATATATTCATTTTATCCTGGGCTGTGGGTGCTGTAAACACCATTTGTCCTCATCTTTCAATGCTTGGACTGTCTGGGTTCATTTCTGTTCAATAATCTGTGCATTCTGAGTTTCTGGAATAAACCCTGACATATTTACTCCTTCTACAACTCTTTGAACTTTTGAGTAGGGCCCATATTAATTTGAACAGTCATAATTTGTCTAGGCACTGTCTGTACATCTGCAGCTTGTAGTTTTTTCACTGAATCAATCACATTTAAAGCAGTAACACCTGGAGGTACCACTGTCAGGGCTGAATCAACAGGTAGTGGGTCAATCTGAAATGTTTGCACATTTCTCTCATTCTGTATTTCTCTCTGTTCAACAGAAGCAGTAGCCACTGTAGCACTTACTGGTACACTATTTTCAGTATTTTTAATGGGAACCACATAAAGTGGCAGACACTCAGTTAACAATGCATCCCTTATTTCATCCCCTGAATCATTATTTATTTGAAGCTTTTTATCATCATTAATTCCCTTCTCCTGCATCTGGTGCTTTACCTTTTTATCCTCACTTGCTTTCTCTCTTGCTGCTTTTTCCCACATGCTTAAGGCCTCAAATTGTTCAGCTCTAGATGGTGTCTTTCTTCTACCTTACCCTTCTAACAAGCATTAGCTAACCGTTTCTCCAGAATTAAGACACTAAGGGGCATATTAACAAGGAACAGGGAAAATTAACGCTAAGGGCGCTTAGCGTTAATTTTTTTAACGCCCGCTATCGCTGGATAATATCGCCTGGTTATCGCGTTATTAACAACGCTAACCGCCTAGGCGATAAAAAAGCCAGCGATAGCGGCATTTTGGGGGGTTATCGCTGGTAATGCAGCGATAAAACTACAAGGATAGGGATATCCTTGTTGATAGCCCATGGTGGATTTAGCCATGTAATCCACCTCCCATTGGATTACATGGCTAAGTCTGAAAATTAGCAAACGTAAAAAAGCAGCGTTAACCGTGGTTAGCGCTGCTTTTTTTGTCTCTAACAGCGTTAGCGTGAAGTTTGATAATAGGAGAAATGTCGCCTAGCGACATTTCTCCTATTATTTTGCTCTGGAACGCCCACTTTGCATCTCATTAGAGATGCAAAGGGAAGCATAGTGAAAAAGGGTGCTAACATGCGATTTTGCATGTTAGCACCCTGTTGTTGATAGGGCGATATTTTTATCTCCACTTCTTTGGCTTTTAAAGCCAAAAAAGCGGAGATAAAGCCCTTGTTAATATGCCCCCTAGTTGGAGACGCTCTGCTCCTGAGAAATAAAACCAGAGTTTCACAATTAAGCTGAATGCTATTTCATTCACGCACTTTCATACGGAAAAATGTAGTACATTCACACAGAATTCTGTCTTTCCCGAGAGCAGCGCTAACCTCTGCCCTACTACAGAATTATTACACTCGTTAATAAAGTAGCACTTCCCTCTGCTTTATCCTTCTATCAAGCTTAGGGGCCACCTATTACCTTTCCAGTGATAAACGTAATCAGAGTGCCTTTTGGACTCCTGGTACCTAAGACCAAAATTTCAAAGGTGACCTTCGCTACCCACACACCTCTTTCATACAGAAAAGTCCCTAACAGTAACACACGACGATGTTACCAAATCGAACCCAGACAATGCGTCGTGCAACTTCAATTGTTACATGTTTTCACTGTGTACCTACAGGGCAACAATAATTCCGTCTTTCCCGAGAGCAGCGCTTACCTCTGCCCTACTACGGAATCATTACAAACATCCGACTTCCTACATCCCAGAAATCTTCAAAACAACATAAAACGTGACGCGACTCAACATAGAATGTTAGTACATAAATCAATAATCAATAAATCTGGCCTATGAAATTACCAGTTCAATCAATAAAACAAAATAAAAAACATCAAGTCAAAATGAGCAAACTTTCATCCACAGTCAAAACCCTTACTATTTTTCAACACCACAAAAACATACCTGCAGGCACATTAACATTTCACAACCCTATTAATACTCACACCACTGCAGCAATCTCCTTCTTGTATCACCTTTCCAGTACTGCTTTGCCAGTCTTCAGGTTCTGAGCACAGGAATCAGGAATCAGGACTTTATCTAACTTATGCAATTATTTTCTAGCGCTAGGCATTAAACTAACTATGCTCCTTTTGGCACTAACCTTAACTCTGCTACCAAAAACTGATCCAGCGGTAATTACCTGGTAATTTCCCTATTCAAAACCACATTACCTATGGTTTACCGCTGTAATGGGTGAAAAATGATGGATATTTTGATGACCGTGTTTCACCAAACAGGAGACTTTACATATATATGAAAATTAAATGCAAACAATATTAGAGGCAATAATGAGAGTGGTGAGTTAATTTAAAGGGTTTTATTTTAAGTCAAAAGTTAAGGTTCTCTGACTCTTTATTCATTAGTCAAATATCAATCAGGTGACATAATTGAAAAAATAGGAAAGATAGCATTAATACAGAACATATTACAGTCTGCATATAAGCATCACATATAGGAAGGGAAATGTGGCGCAAATTGTCAGTCAAAACTCTTAAAGAGTTTCTAAGAAAAAGAGTAAGTCTTACAAGGTTAATCAATAATTAATAATGGCAAAAATATCCCATAAAGAGAAATAAATGTGGTTTAGCACCTAAAATCTAAATCTGTTCTGATGCTTTCAGCTCTTTCCCTCTGCCTCTGCTTCGCTGTGCTAGTCTGTGTCTCTGTCTCAAGCTGCACCATAGACCCCACAGAATGCAGACCCTCCCGGTCTCTGTGTCCAGCACAGAAACTGGGCCTGGCCCTCAGAAAAATGAAAAAAGAAGAGAGAGGCAAAAAGCAAGGCAAAAAGGAGCACTCCTCCCACTTGTAAGCCATATTTCAAGTAAAAGTTCACGTGCTCAGTCCTCATAGCTGGTCCAATCAGAACTTCAAGACACATCATCTCCCCATGGGCTGACTGGATACGGAGGAAGCTGTAGGCAGGATTTTTTATCAGGGCCCTTTCATTGAAAGTTGCTGGGGAAAGAGGAGCACATTCCAAACTAATGTTTCAGTTTAGTCCACTAAAGCAAACTAAAATCACGTGGTTTTCTACACTGTGAAACTCAATTCAGCACATTTCTACTCTTGCAAAAATACATGATGCCATTTTAAAAGTACAAATGCATTCTCTAAATTAATGTGCATTCTATAGTGAGATTACATATGGATTAATCACATATAAGCATGGCTGTTCAACTAATTAAGCATGTTTTCACATGAAAACACCTCCAAACTGAAGCATTATGATCAGGCCCTATGTTTTGATCTTGCTTGCGCCACAATCTGCGTGCCATTTTAAAACTCATGTCTGCAGCTTTTGTCATATAATAATG
The DNA here is from genome assembly GCF_964204655.1 of Triturus cristatus. Lineage (NCBI taxonomy): Eukaryota > Metazoa > Chordata > Amphibia > Caudata > Salamandridae > Triturus > Triturus cristatus. The sequence continues at coordinate 1,224,689,548 of NC_140590.1, read as the reverse complement.
CATACATTTTATAGATGAAATCTAAGCTCCATCAACCTAATGTAAGGGAAATAGCACAGAAAGATTATTTTTCAACCTAATTGAATGTATTACCGTCAACTGCCAGAGAGTGCATGGGTTAAGGCTAGGCAGGCAATGGCATGACTACGAAGGGGCAGATTGATTATTTTTAGTGCATCACAGGACAGCAGCCAAAGTTACTGTGCTGCACTGCACAAGGGGGAGAAAGCATTGCAGAGCCACATTTAATAAGAATGGTCAGTTGGTTCTCACTACCCCTGTGCTTCCTAGCAGCACCCACAACCTTTGCACCATGATGCAGAGGTGTGTGCAAGCTGTTTAGTACAGCATTTGTACTTGAAACATACTTTTCCAACACAAAATCCAAATCCTAGTCTATTTGTATACATTCCAAACATTCAATGTCTGGAATGTTTGAAAAAATGAAAAAATCTCTTCATTTTTTTTTCTTACTCAAAGACCAGTTTTGGTAGCTTATGATATCGGGTTTTTCGACAAAACTTTTGGTGTGTGCGCGAATCCACCGAACTACACCCTTGTAATGCCCCTTTGATGCAAAGTGGTGCAAAACAGCATAAAATTCCATTTGTGCTGAGACAATTGCACTGGAAATCAAACACCTTTGTAAGAGTTTGTACTGCTTTGTATCCCTCTGTGTGGCTTTGCACTGGCCCAATCCCTTTTTTAATCTTGCACTCTCTATCTGTTAAGCATGCTCAGCTGTCAAATTAGAAAAAGATGCTGTTTTTTTAGGAGCAACGGGTGCCTTAGAAGTTAGGGGCCCTGGCTAATTTTCTTCTTTGCTCCTGCCTTAAAGCTTTTCTGATTGCTAGGTTAGGTCCAAGCATGTTTGGAAGCTAACAGTGACTATGGACTTTCACAAATGTTTTTAAACATATCTTTTTTTATTTTAACACATCACACATATCAAACACATTGGGAAGCTAATTCAGTGGACTTCAAGTACTATTGTTGTTTAAAAAACAATTATCCTCGTAGGAGGAACCACATCTTTGCAATTGTTTAATTAAAAATTATTATGATTATTTACAGAAAATAATGGCTAGAGGTCATATGGGTCAGCTGACCCTCTGATTAGGCACCAGAGGCTCCAAGTTACAAGATTCATCACTCTGTATCTCACGACTAGATGAAAACTTCTACAGCCAGGAATATCACATTTTGCTCCAACATGTTTCTGTATAGCAATAAACCTGGCTTGACACACAGGACACTAACAAAGTGTCCCCCACAAGATTTCTGAAGTGTAATGCCCTGCACCCAACCCACCAAGGATGCGCCACATCTGCCATGAACTCAACATGCAGTTGGCAGCCAATCCAGCTATGCACAGGTGGTGTCTGTTCCTCACTTTTATAAATACCTGGAAGTGGTGAAGGGAGTTCTCTGTGGCACACAGGGCCGCCTTATAAATGTTCTCTCCTGGGAGAGACCTTCACGTGGAGAGGCTGATGTCTGTTATTTTAGAGTATACGTAACCACTCAGCTTGTCACCAGTGCTAGCACAGAGTGGGAACCAGTTTAGATTCAATTGCAGCACCAGTGAATCTCCCCTGAATCTCGATGCACTTTGTTGATCAAGGAATATATATATAGTACTGGTCATTTAAAGTGTCTGTTACTGCGCAGCCACGTCTTTGAGCCAAAGCTTGTCACAATGATGAGTCTAAACACTTCTGCTCTAGGATGTGATGCTGAATATATATCTGCTTGCGCTAAACAAGGGGCATATTTATGAGGCCAGTTGCATTGCCCTTGCACCACGCAACTTGGTGCATGGGCGACACAACTAAAAAATGAGATTTATGAAGCCACGCAAGGCCACCTTGTGTGGCCCTGACTGGCTCAATAAATCTGGAGTAACATAATGCAGCACAAATTACTGTGATGCAATACTCTGCCCTGGGAAGGCATTTCATGGGCAATGCGAGGGTAACCCACACAACTCAAAATAGATTTTGACACATTCCCAGATTTGCCAGAACTGATAAACATAGCAATGCACCAAAATGCTGTACATTCCCAGGGGAGGCGTAATGAGGAGAAATATCTTTATTTCTCCTTGTTAGTTCATCTTTCTATGTGTGCTTCATTCTGCAGCACATATAGAAAGAGGACTATTCCTCAGGAGATTCTTTTTGTGCAGGAAGGTGTCCCTTCCTGCACACAAACAATCCTGCATGCAATAGAGGAACCTTGGCACCAGGGTGCCTGCATTGGCGCTAGGCAGCCCATTGTGTGCCAGCGCTACAGGAATGCGCCATATTGGTCCCTTTACCTGTGTCAATTTGTATGTTATGGCCCCAAGTATTTATTCTCTTTACCGGGAGCCCAGCCGTGACCAGGAGACATTGCTACATGATACAAACGGAGGCAGTTCAGATGGAGGAGGCAGCCCTACAGCAAGCCTAGGCCTGGTAAATGCTAACCTCCACCCCCTCACCAAATGAATACTCGCAAAGGATTACTTGCACTACTAAGAAAAGCCCAACTGTCTGGCAGTGATCTCTGTGATGTGGGTGTGGTGTATACTCTTTCATCATTGCTGAGTTGCTGAGCGGCCTGCCTTGTTTTGCACCTACTTTACATTCTCTTTATGAAAAGAAACGTCCCAAATCTTCATAAGAACAAATGAGAAATGTCCATGACCTTTAGGGAATTATTTCCATGGATGTCACTTTCCCCATCCCTGGTTCACAAGCATTGAATGCAAGTGGTTGCCTCCTGGCTCTAAGTAGTGCTGGGCTTTTGCATCTCTGATCATGAGGACCTGTGAAAAATATGCTTCGGGTAAACGACGAAGCACATGGAGATTTCACCAGCAACAAAAAATCAGCCGCTCCCCCACATCCGAATGGGGCTGTGAAACTGCAGGTTTGACAGATAGGAAGCTAGGCACATTTATGACAGAACATCCGTTCCACTGGTCTCTAAATGAGTACCTACTTATGTCATGATTTTGGGCTGGAGGAGGTCAGTTTCACCCAGTAGTGAGCTTGAACTATCACAAACTCAAGATGCAAAAGCGTAGCTGTCGAACTCACCTGTGGTTGTCGTCTACTGTTCATGGATCTGACTGTGGTGCTCACTGTTTCAGGTCAGCTCTATATAAGAGTCTCTGACTGTGCCCACTGGCTCCATATCTAAGCCTGGGGTTAGTGAGGAATAAACAAGATACACAATTTTCAGGCAGATGTTAACTATTCTAATTTCAGGGTAAACACTAAAACTACATTTTTCATAAACACAATGAATTCTTAAACCCCTACGCTGGTCAGGTCAGGACGCCAGGCAGCCTCCATCATGCATCTTTTTCCCTTGTGACACTCAGGTGTGTACACAAGGGATGCTTCTTTCAAGTCAAGCGCACATCAGTGCCTTAAGCAGTCGGCCTCTTACTTACTCAGACCTTTGCATTTAATTTAGTTTGTTAAGATAACATTTAAGGCACTTGAGATTATGGTCTGAAAGAAATCACTGCTTTTGGGGATCAACTTAGGTATAGAAGATGTAAATTGGCACCTTGTTCTAGGTTGTTTAAAACAGAAAGATGAAGTATTAGGCTTGAAATGTATAAACAGGTTCTTTAATGAAAATATTCGCCCATAGAATGTAATGTGTCTTTGCACATTTCTGAGCGGGGAATACTACCGGACATAATGTGAAATGTTGTTGGAAACATTATTTAAAAAATATACAATTTGGATTCAGGCAGAGTTGGATTACTTTGCAATGCGTACAGAACTGTCTGTTGTAACCTTACTGAATTACAAGAAACATAGATGGGAAGCAAACCTCATGCCACCACAAGCAACATTCGCAAGCATTCGCAAAGTCAAGATGTCTGTTGTTTGTAATAGGCTTGGGCGGAATTTCGATTACGCCAGAGTAATTGTGGTAATTCCACGATACTCATTGACGCCGAATTACTGATAATTTTGTGATTCTTTTCTCCTTGCATAATTAAGAGTATTTTGGGGGTAACAATCCTAAAGCGAGAACACAAATTAGTGAGCGTGCACCACTGTTCATGTTACTATTAATGTTCTGCTGCATTCACCCCTGTTTCTTAGCGCAAAATGCATCCTCAAGTCTATTTTAGATGCAAAGGTGCATTTTGCAATAAGAATATAGCGCTAAAAGACGGGAGTAAGTTGGGGGAAAATCCTACCACAAGAGCACATTTGACGAGTGTTTGTGGCTGCTCTTGCTTGGTATTCGCATTTTTTGGCATTTAATGCAATTTTTTAGTACAAAATGCATCCTCATATCCTTTTTTGGTATGAGGGGGCATTTTTGCACTAAGAAATTGTGCTAAAGGCAGAATCTCTCTTCTCATGTATTTGAAGCTGAAGCTAGTGGAATTCTCAGGTAATCCTGCATGATTACACCACATGGAATTATACAAGTTGATCCTCAAAGTGACCAAAAAACTGCGCAGTGCTAATCGGAGTTCCACAAGCAACGAAGTGCGTTTTGGTCATGCCGTTCCCATTGATTTTCAGTATTGGGTGTTTGTCCATCGCTGTAAAATAATTGCAAACACACCAAGAGGGCGCTGCTATCTTTCTGCCGCTCGAGTAGATTTTCTACTCGAGCTGCAGTTGTCTAAATGCGAACGGAAGGCTTCTCAATGTGAGCATTTACAACCAAATGCAACCACCTGCATTGAAAAATTAAACCGCCCGTGTTGAAAAATCTCGCCGGGAGGTTGATTTTCCTTGCTCGCGTTCGCCAATGACAAGTTGGCAAGAGTGAGCGAGGAAAAATCTTGCCGGGAGGTGGACTTTCCCCACTCGCTAACTTGACCTTGGTGAGTGAGGAAAAAAACTCCGCTCTGCAGAGTTTTTGGGAACTTACCATGCTTCGCAGAGGGGGGAGTGTGAAACACTGTGCAAACTCCACGCACGGAGTGGAGTTTACTGCCCAGGCCTACTAACCACGTCAGGTGTAGTGCTGTCTCCTCCTACAGGACCCCAATGTTATCTTTCTACAGGAAACCCACCTTCTGAGCCACGATACTCCTAGCATGTTCCACCCAAATTTCCCTATTTGCTACTGGACACACGCCACAACTAAAACAGCTGGAGTTGCAATCATGCTCAAGACTACCTTCTGCTCTAAGGTCCTGAAGGTTGTGAGGGATGATAAAGGCCATTTCCTGAAACTTACAGTTCAACATAGCCCTCATCAACTCACCCTTCAAAACATCTATGCTCCCAATCAAGCTCAAGACCTATATCTAAGGGACATTTTATGTTACCAGGTAGTACATGAAGGAGGTGAAATGTTGATAGGGGGGCAGGCTTTAACCTAGTATGGGACCCTGACATGGATCGCAGCTCGGCGTCCTTTCAAGGAATGGAGGCGATGTCAGCTGCTCTCAACTGGGATCTTACTGTATGGGCCTAGTGGATGCATGATCACCCTCAGGTTCAAGACTATTCTTTCTACTCACACGTCCACACCTCTTACTCTTCTATCAACTACTTCTTTCTTACCCATACACTGCAATGCAACTTAGACCCTGCCAGCTTCTCCGATATATCTATCTCAGATCATGCACAATTAGAGATAAACTGACCAGAGCAGGGCCTCCCACTCACACCCAATCTTGATGGCGTCTTCCCCCACAATTGCTTAGAGACCCAGTCAATGATGCTGAGATCCAAAAAGAGATCTCCACATGCTTCAAAATCCAACCATCACCTTGAGAATTCAGGCACCCGCTCTGGGATGTCTTCAAACCTACCATTCAGGTGGTCATCTTTTCTTTTGCCATTGCCCATACACAGTAAGCCAGACTGGTTGAGTCAGGCCTAACAGCTGAAGTTAAGACCCTGGAACGCCTCAACCCCTCTGCCTCATCTAGACGTAACAAAAGACAACTGAGGGTACACTGAACGAACAAGGCAGAACATTTGTTGATGGCCTTGAAACAGAGTTACTATACAGGGGGCAACAAGTTGGGACATTACTTGCACATAAACTCTGTCAACAAACCGCACGCACACTCATATCTAATATCAAACTTGGGAATGGGACCTAAGCTATCAATGACAGGCAAAACAACAAACGTTTCACCAATTCTCTCAATCCCTTTATAATGGGGACACCACACCTCAGGGGAAACTTTACGCCTATCTCAAGGACTGTCCTTCATATCCCCTGACTCTCAGCACTGGTAACTCTTAGAAGCCCCCATCACTCTGGCTGAGTTGCAGAGTGCCCTCAAGGAGTTACCAGTCGGCAAAACTCCAGGCTGGATGTTCTTCCTGTGGTGTTCTATTGCAAAGTTCTCCCACAAATTCAGGACAACAATCTGCCATTATTTAATAGGTTTACTACAGACACAGACCCCATCCCCACTATGGTGGCAGTGGAAATAATGCTTATTCCAAAACCTGGTAAGGATCCCTCTCAATCTGCATTGTACTGCCCAACAGCTCTTTTAAATACTGATGCCAAGATTAACACAAAGATCCAGGCAAATAGGCTGGAGCAATACCTTCCAGGTCTAATTGACCAAGACCAGGTTGGCTTTCTCTGCCAGAGACAGGGAGTGGACAATATAGTTGTGCTGCCCACCTAGTCAAAAAGGCACACCGCCACAACATCCCCGCCAGCCTGCTTTTACTGGATGCGGAGAAAACCTTTGATCGGGTCAGCTGGCCATTCTTAAAGGCTGCCCTCAGTAGTAAGATCGGTCTTGGGCAGGGCATGATCTCCAAGATAATGGCATCTTATTTGTGTTAATGGGCAAGCATCACAACCAATCCACCTGCCGATGGACACCTCACAGGGCCTGCTCTCGCCTTTGCTTTTACCCCTAGCTGTCGGACCCCTAACCATTACTATCCACTGAGTGAAGGACATTTAGGGCATCCCTTTTGGTTGACAAGAACATAAGGTTGCCCTATTCGCAGATGACCTGCTCACATTCACTCAACCTTCAACCTCACTCCCCACCCTAGTAAATGTTTTAACAGCCTCTGAAGGGGTCTCCTGTTTTTAAAATAAACCTGGCAAATCTCAGGCTTTGAATTTGACGATTCCTAAACTGACCCTTCCTACCCTGCAGTCCCTCACCCCCTTTCAGTGGGCCCAGGGCTCTATCAAATATTTAGGTCTCAATTTAACCAGCTCTCTAGCTTCATGGACACAGCCCAATTGGTCCGAATATCACTCGGTCCTAGAAGATTTACGCAGATGGAATCCCCTACAAGTATCATGACGGGTGCCACAACGTTGTTAAAATGTTAATACTGCTGAAAATCCTCTACTTCTTCCAGATCCCACCTACCTACCCCTGTTCACCAAGACGCTATTCTTTGCCTCCAGAAGGACTTACGCACTTTTGTTTGGAGAGGGAAACATCTGAGATTTGCAAACACAATACTGATGTAGATTTGGGGGGGTCTGGCAAGCCTCAACCTCCTCAAATACTATTGGGCGGCCCTTTTACATTACATTACAGAGTGGGTCGTCCATGAAAGTGAAAAGCATTAGTTCCACATGGACCAGGCAGTGGCATGCCCACCCTGCTTTGAAATCAGGCATGGGTTCCTAAGCATACTGGACCTTGAAACGCATATATAGCTACTCCCACCAAAACAGTCCTTCCTTGACATTTTGGACAAAATAGCCCTCAGAACGGAACTGACCACCCTCTCCTCCCCAAATACTCTGCTTGCCCGCAACCTGGAGTTCACACCCGTTTTACAGTCCTACTCCTGATCCAGCGGGTTACCAGCTAGAGATACACACAAACCACATACTCACCTGGGCCATTAAACATAGATTCACATGAGCTATTAAAGTACCGCTGGGGTCAATTTGTTGTACTAATACCTATAAGATGAATTTACCGTATCATTTCTTATTAAACATTTCCGACCAAATGTACTTTCCTCTGGTCAATGGACCTTTTAGTTAACTATTTTAGACAAAAATTGACATTAGAATAAAATCTCTTTAAATAACCACAGACTCCGGAGAGTTTTAAATGTTTATCTAGTTAAATTCTTGTGAGCCAAGAACCCAAATACAATTCGTTCACCGTTTTCTCCAAGCAAGGAAATCAAATTTAAGTCAGAAAAAATCGTTAAACAATGTCAATACGATGACAGTACCTGAATAGGGAGAAATAGAGTGAGCAGTACAATGACATACTACACAGAATTATAGTTACCTAGGATGGTGTGGAAACCAACCCCTTGGCCAAGGAGCTAGAAACGGTCCCCTGGGACAGATCAGGTGACAAAGGTTCAAGACAGGATTCAGGGACAGGATAGATGGCCACTTCTAGATCCGACGCCTGCGTCACACCCCTCTCTGACACTATCTTCCTCCTCGATTCTTCCGCGATCTTCTTCTAGATCTTTACCTTTCCCTCCTCGATTCTTCCGCGATGTTCTTCTAATCAATTACGTTTTAGGCTCTAAGTCTGCAATTCGAGTCTTCTTCAATATTTGCTCAGTTCTTGGACAGCATCCCGGTCTCTCTGCATCACAGCAACACGAGGTCTGCTTCTAACAAACTAAAACGTCCCCAATTATACCCTTCTAACGGTACACACCACTCAAAAATGTTTCCTATTTATGAAACTCCTAATTCCTATTGGAGAAGCAAGGGGGGATGATCATCATACCATGCTAAGTTTTAATAATTTTCTTTAGTCTATTGTTCAGCGTTCCTGCCCCTTAATTTATCTTTCCCAAGCTTTATTTCCCACCCGCATTTCACATCTTTATAAAAAAAAGAATACATTTAATAATTTTCTCATTCATTATTCAGGATGTCCACTGCTTTCTCAGGACATGTTGCGATCGTGGCCTTGGCTGAGCTTCAAGAACATCATCATGGTTCCTGGCGGGTTACGAGTGCACGTGCGTAGGTTGTCACATGGTGTATAGACTTTAGTATTGCTCTGAGGCCCAAAATACGAACTAAATAGAAAGAGTCAAAGAAACATGTTAGAAATAAAAATAAAATTATTTCACTATATATACCACCTATCTCTACTCTAATCCCATTTACTTATAAAAATCTTTCGCTTTAGCATTTTAGTAAAGTTGCATGGTTTAGTTTCAGCAAAAGCATGCGTTTTTCAAGCGGCCATCTTAGAAGCGAATGCGCAGCTGCATAAATTTCCCACGCATGCACAGTACAGAATTTGGCGTTAGCAGCCATTTTAAGTCACACTTGGGTTAATTGTTAGTACCACACATATGCAAGCTTCCTCTAAGCTTAAATGTATGAACTGTAATGCAAGTTAGTATTTACAAACATAATTATTACGGGATTACAAGTTATTTTGAGAGGATTGCATCTCTGATGGCATTTTATGTCATCACTAATTTCCCACCACCTAATCAGATGCCAACTTTAACACATCTCAATTCCTTCTTCAACCTTTTCATTTCCTTCTTTTTCGTTACTGTACTGTAAACTCCTCATTTTTTTTATATAGATCTCCTTTCATTTCTTCTAATTGTATCTCATCGTACTTTCTTTTCTTCCCTTTTTCGGTCACTTCGTATCTCTTTCTTTTCTTACAACATTTTAACCTTATCATTATTGCTAAGACTAACAGTGTTATTCTAAATATTGGCAGTATTATTTGGCCTATAATGCTCTTACCTATGTTAGAAAACCTTCTCCCTATGGTAGTGATACTGTTTGTTAATTTTGCCATACACTGTCAACTTCCAGTGGTTTCAAATCTTCCTCCAATTTCGTAATATTTTTAATATATCCTCCAATTTCAACACTTTTGTCTGGAATGTAAGTGCAACAATGTTGCGCTTTCAGCATTTTGCAGACTCTGCTCTCTTTTGCCAATAATATATCAAGAGGAAGTCGATTTTGCAAAACCATTGATTTAATTGCAACCATTTCTGTGTTGATCATCAAAAATCCTCCAGCAGTGTCAGTTGATAATCGATCAACTTCTGTAGACAGCTGACAAATTTTTCGTGAATTCAGAATTACTCCCACTGAAGGTATCAATGCACTAAATATATCCCCTACTGCGGAGGTTCTGGGATGGGAGGTCCCCCATGAGCCTAGAATGGCCCTGCTGGGCATCACGGACGAGATGGATGGGTCCCGTAACGACAAGTACTTCCTCACTACTGCCCTAATGGTGGCTAAGAGGGACATAGCAGCCGCATGGTCGCAGCCAGACCCGCCCAGAAGGGCTACCTGGAGTAGAGGGGTAGATTGGTGTGCGGCCCAAGAGCGGTCGTTGTACACTGCCCGGGGCTGCCCCAAAAAATTCCGCAAAATATGGGGGAAATGGCTGGGGGGACTGCTTTGAGGGGTGAGGGCGCAGAGGGTGGGGACGGGGGCTGGGGGGGGAAGGGGGGGTGTTTACATTCGTTTGTCGATACCTTCCTGATTGCAGGTACTGATGCCATGTTCAATGCACTGTTGTATATCTTTCTTGATATTGTCCTTTATGCTGCAAAACACAATAAATTTGTTTATCAAAAAAAATATATCCCCTACTATTTCTAAAAAACTAGCTCTCTTTGTGCGTGTTAGTTCCTTTGTGTCTTCATTGCTTCCAGTGATTCTTTTCACATGGTACACCTTTGGGAATACTATTCCAAAATAGCAACTCCCGTACCAATGAGCAAGCAGCCTGAAATAGGCTTTATTGCCACATCCGTAATAAACTCCAGGAAATACTGGGTCTGTTCCACCTTTTAGTCCCCATCCCCCAATAACTAAGAAAGTATGTTCACATTCACTGGAACCAATAAATGCATTGATATATTCAATCTTTAATCTATGGAGGCAGATCTTCCCTTTCTTTTTGAAGTCCAAGGACATAGCAGCATGAGTCTTGCCAGTTGTATACATTTCTTCTTTCTCAGCTCATTGAGGTATTTGAGGTTTCAGTTCAGAAGCCCTTCTTTGGAAGTCCTGTCTCCTTTGCTCAACTAAATTCAAAAATATATTATATATTTACATGTTAAATTGTGCTTGTGTGCTTATGCTATATCTATTGTTTTCATAGTTAGAAAATATTCTCCCATAAACTGTGCATCCTTAGTACTAAGAACTGGGTTCCTGCTCTTTCGCATAGGAACCTCAGAAAAAATCACATCTACATTAGAATAGTAATATTGTAACTTTCCTGTTCTATAAAACAAACTTGCCAAAATACTACAAGAAATACCATGGCTTAATGGAATATGGTGATATGTTACACCTACTGCTACTAATGCAGGTAATTTCACACACACATAATAATAACTAACTTCCATAGTGTCCACGTATTGCACTAATACCTTTGTAAATACATTTAAAGCAGTGTCATTATTTGTCACAGTGTGGTGTAAATCTAACTCATCTTGTGCTCCTAAATCTGCTCTGTCTCTTTTAGTCTTAGACTTATCTGATGCTTCTAATGCTACTCTATCTCCTTTAATGTTAGCTACCCTTTCATGTGTGTTTGTGTTATTCCTTTCTTTTGTAACCATAAAATAAGGGATGGCTACTGTTAGTACTAACCAAATTATAAGTACCAAAAATATACAACATATGCATATTCTACAACATCTTTTTACACAATTTCTTTTTGGTTTTCCAGCGTCCCTTTCATCAGCCATTTTGGGCTAAGAAGATTCCTCTTCTTTATTTCAAATTATTTATGAGATATAAATTCTTGGGGGATTTTCAGGTTCGTCTCACTTCTTCGACAATCTGTTCTGCATTTATTTCTTCATCACTTTCTTCATTTAAATCTAGATTCTTGAATTCTTCAAGAATTACATATGTCCATTCAGGACCCTTGAACTTATTGTTCAATACTTTTAATACTTTTAATCTTTGACGTCTTCGTTTGGACGTATCAGTAGATGTCCCAGACTGACTAGTAATTTTGTTTACCTGCTCAGGTTCTTCATTTATTGTTTTGAAATGATACTTTACCCATTTAACACCACCTGGCCAGTTATCACCCCTTCTGACCTTTTTGTCTTGCACTGCACTGTCACTTTCTTTGAGTGTTCTTTTATTTTCATTAAGTTGTGGCACAATCTGGTTATTTTCGTTTTTAGAATCCCTCTCTGTCTGTCCTTGTCCAGGGCTTATTTCTGTAAAGTAATTTTCTGCCTGGACGCATTCTTCTTCTCTGGCTTGGCCCTGTTCAGGTTTTATTTCGATTTTCTCTTCTTCTTCTACCTGAACTTGTTCTTCTCCTAACTGGTCCTGCTCAGGTCTTACTGCACTTTTGTTTCCTGAAGTCTGAGCGTGTTCTTCTAGACCTATCTGTCCCTCCTCAGACTCATGAATGGTTTCATCCACCTCTGTTTGAATAGATTGTTCTCTCCTTGTCTGATCCTGCTCAGGTTCTCCAACAGTCACTTTCCTGAACTTGTTCTTCTATGCCTATCTAGTCCTCTCTATTCTCCTGTCTCTCTAACCTGGTTTGACTTCTTGTTCTCACAATTACTTCAGGTATGTCAACCACTGGTATCCACTCATCCTGACTTATGCTCGGTTGTTCTTGGTCAGCTACTTCAGGATCTGATACTCTAGATCCTTCAACTGCACAACCTTCTGCAGCTCAACTGCTTGAGTCAGTTGGGGTCCTCCCTCATCAGGTGCTGGTACTCTCTTAGTATGACTTGCATGAATCTAGTTAGGCAAGCCTGCACATTTCACTGCTGTTGTTGTAACCAATATAACCTGATGTGGTGTTTCCCACCAGGGTGCTAAGCACGACTCTCAAATGTGATTCTTCACCAACACCCAGTCACAGGGATTCAGATCATATGCTTGATCCGGCTGCCTGGCAGCTGCGTCCTCTCCAACCTGGGGAGAGATAGAACGCACTAGGTCAGCCATTCTTTGCAATAGTCCAATATCACATCATCAGCTATATTCAACAGTTTGTGTCCTGGTATACATGCTTGCGTCATTGCTCTTCCCATAAGTATTTCATGGGGACTCAATCCTGAATTCTTGTCAGGAATGCTTCTGAGTCCCATCAGAACAAGAGGTAAAGCATTAGGCCACTCCAGTGGGGTGGATGCATACACCTTTGCCAGTCTTGTTTTGATAGTGCCATTCATGTGTTCTACCTCTCCAAAAGCCTCTGGGCGATATGCACAGTGCAGTTTTTGTTCAATTTTAAATGCTTCACAGATTAGTCGAATCATTTCATTATTTAAATGAGACCCTCTATCTGATTCCAAAGTTACTGGAAAACCGAACCGTGGAATCAGTTCTCTCAACAATAGTTTGGCAACTGTTATACTGTCATTTCTTCTAGTAGGGTATGCCTCCACCCACCGTGAGAATAAGCAAACTATGACAAGTACGTACTTCAAACCTCTGCAAGGTGGTAATTGTATGAAATCTATTTGTAGCCTTATAAATGGACCTTCTGCTTTTCCAATTCCTCCCATACTAACCATTGTTTTTCTGCCTGGATTCATTTGTTGACAGATTAAGCATCTCTGGCACAGACTCTCTGTGACATTCCTGAAGTTTGGATTAAACCAATCCTGCCTAAAGAGTCTGATCATAGCATCCCTGCCTATATGTGTGTCTCCATGATACATCCTAGCCAATTGTGAAAGCATACATTCTGGCATTACTGGCATGCCATCTAGGTAAACCCACACATCATCTTCTGACCTCTTTTGGCACCCTACTTTTACCCATTCTTCTCTTTCTCTCAATTCCACCTCATCTTGTAGTTGTCTTACGTCTTCCCATGTTTCCAATCCTGAGAGTAGCATAAGTTGGCAGCTAATTCCACTTGTTTCAATTTTCTTGTTTACCGCCAATTTATTTCTGGCACAGTATTGGACAACCTGGTCAGCATACCTATTACCGGCTGTCACATAGTCATCTCCTGACTGATGTGCGGCACACTTGACCACTGCCACTTCTTTTGGCAATTGTAGTGCTTCAAGCAGTTCTTTTACAAAGTTTCCATTTTTAATTGTGGATCCTGAAGAAGTCAAGAAATCCCTCTGCATCCAAAGCTGGCCAAAATCATGCACAACCCCGTAGCCATACTGGCTATCAGTAAAAATGGTTACTTTCCAATTTTTCCCAATTTTGCAAGCTTTAATCAAAGCTATTAATTTGGCAACTTGTGCAGATTTGATTCCTGGTAAATAGGATGCTTAGACTATTCCAGCCAATGTACACACAGCGTAAGCAGCACTTAGTTCTCCCTCCTCATGGCGCATACACGAGCCATCTGCAAATAGCTCATGTTCAGCATTCTTCAAAGGCTCTTCCTGTATGTCTGGACGAGGTTTGGTACACAGCTCAGTCACATCCAAACAGTTGTGCTCAACTTCATCTTTCACCTCTTCTCCATATACATCTGGTCATAAGGTGGCAGGATTAAGTACAGTACACCTGACTATTGTCACGTTTTCAGCACCCAATATGATTCTTTCATAATTAGTCATGCGACTAGGAGTAAGATACTGAGTTTGAGTTCTTGTTGAAAGAATCTCAACTGAATGTGGAACATGCACCTTTACAGGATATCCCATCACAATTGATTTGCTTTGTTCCAGACTCATACAGGGTGCAGCTACTGCTTTTAAACAATCAGGTAAAGCTGAGAATACAGGGTCCAAAGTAGCAGAGAAGTAGGCCACTGGACGTCTCATCCAACCTTGTCTCTGTGTCAAAACTGAGAGTGCACAACTTTCTCTTTCACAACAAAACCGTGCAAATTCTTTCGAGTAATCTGGCATGCCTAAGGTAGGGGCTTCACACAAACACTTCATTCATTTCACAAAAGCTTCCATACTCTCATCATCCCATTCTATAGGATCCTTTGCTCGTTTCTTGGTCATTTGTATTAGTAGTTTGGCTAGCAGAGAAAACCCCACAATCTACTGCCTACAGTATCCCACAACCCCAAGGAACATTCTAATTTCTCTCTGGGTTTGCGGCAATTGCATTTGTCTTATTATTTTTATTCTTTCAGGGGTCACTTTCCCTACTCCGCATTCTATTTAGTGTCCTGATATTTAACTCCGGGTTTGCAAAACTGAAACTTTTCTGTGGACACTTTATGTCTACCATCAGCCAAATGATTTAAAATATTTAATTAAAAATCGAAGGGCTGTCAGTATACCCTTGAAGAATGCGATTCCAGACTAAAATACGATCCTCAAATTTGAAAGAAAATAAATTCTGGCTATCAGGATGTAATGGAAAGAAGAAAAAGGCATGGCAGAGATCAACTACAGTAAACCATCCTGCCTTCCATGGTATCTGGTACGGAATTACTGCTGGGTTGGGCACTACAGGGCAACAAACTACAAAAATCTTTCTTAAATCTTGAATTATTCTATATTTCCCACTGGGTTTCTTAATGCCAATTATAGGTGAATTACAGAGACTGCTCATTATTTCTTTTAGAATGCCTTGTTCAATCATTCAATCAATTTCTACTGCAACACCAGCTTTAACTTCGGGGCTCATTTTGTATTGTCGAGTGTTTGGATAGACTGCACCTTCCTTCACGGTTACCTTCACTGGGTCCACATTTGCCGTCAACCCTACTTCTTTTCCTGTTAAATCCCACACCTCAGGATTCACTGTCATTTTGACCTCATCTGGTAAATCGTCTTTTGTCATCAAGGAATACATGTCATCTACCTCTGTGCCTTGTTTAGCTAACATAATTTTATAGACTCCGTCTTCATCTGTAGTTTGAATTGCAACACCATCCGGCGTGCAAAATATTGTGCACTTCATTTTGCACAGTAGATCCCTTCCTAATATGTTTACGGGACTGGAGTCACACACCACAAATTTGTGCATTTCCCTGAAATTGCCAATGCGTACCTCCATTGGTTCTGTAATAGGGGTTCTATTCTGTTTATTTGAAACACCCACTACTTGGATCGCTTCTACCGAGAGGGGTAGGTTTGGGATGTCTGCTGTTCTCACAGTAGAACGGTTAGCACCAGTGCCCAACAAAAAGGATATATCTTTTCCTTCTACTTTACCATCAATATATGGACCTGACTGATCTACCGGTAAGGATGCGCCAAGTACGCACTCCTTTTCCTCCTTTTCCTCCCCCCTCAGGCACCGTCGTTGGTCATTGTCATCAAGATAACTATTCTGTAAAAGAAATTGTGAAGTTACAGAATTTTTCTTACCACTTCGTCCTTGAAATCCGGTGTCTGCACTGTACTTGGCCTTGTTCACAAAATTTGGCATTGGGGCAGATGCCAACTGACTCTGTAGATTTACAACCTGCTGCGGTTGACTCGTTGTCACCTCATTCTGCGTCTGTGGATTTAAATTTTGATTTGGGCCATTATTATTTTGAATATTTTTACACTTGTTTTTCCAATGCCCCAATTTTCCACACCCATGACAGGGAAACTTTTTCTTTACCTCCTCTCTACTTGTTCGTCCTTTTTTTTCCCCCCATTATTTTCACTTTGGCCTTGCCCCTTCCCTTGATTTCCTGTCTGACTGTTTAGTTCGAGTTCCTGTTGTTCTGCTAATTTTACTTGGGCCCACATCACCTTTTCTTCTAACTTCTTTCGTCTATTGTCAATTTCATCTCCGCAATATTTTGCGTATTTAAGAATGTCATCAATTGGTCTCGCTTGCCAACACAACAATTGTTGACGAATTATGTCACCAATGTCTGGTTTTAATCCTGTCACAAATCGATACACAAAACGTCCCATCTCTTTATCTCCAATGTCCTCAAATCCACTATACTGTTTAAATACCTGCAGTAGGTGTTCATAATAAGTATGTACAGACTCATTTATATCCTGGGTCATTCTATCTATCTTTACCCAATCTGTTTCTTTTGGAGGAATTTTCCCTTTCAAGAAAGGGATCACCTGGTGATATTTCTTCATTGCCTCTTCTGAAGGGGCTCCTGTTTTCTCATCTCTCGGGTATTCATCACAAGGTCAATCAACAGTGATTTTACATTCTGTCCATAAATCAGTAGGTTCCACTATGTCAAATAAGCCATCCAAATCTTTTAACAATACTTTTGAAACCTTCACAAATCTTTCAACTTGCCGATACCATTCAACTGGTTTTACTCTTAACTTCGGGAAATCATTTGTAAACGACAAAATATCCCTTCTGGTCCATGGAACATGTACATATCCTCCTCCAGGAACTTCTCTCATTGGGCACAATCTTTCTACCTTTCCTGTTTCTTTTTCTAAAACTTCTGAAGTTGTTTGATTTGCCTGTGCTTCCTCCTTTTTCCTCATCAACCTGGCTTTCCATTTGTCTAAATCTCCACATTTTTGCAAAATGTTAAATAATTCCTTAATCTGTAATTTTGACACATTCATGTTTTCTAAATCCTTATCACTAAATTCTGCTCTAAATGGTTTCTGTAGTACCTTTGATTTCCCTATCTCAATCCCCATTTCGGAGGCTAAATCTTTCAGTTTCTCATGAAATATCTTCGTGTTTCTAGTAATACTTCTACAAATAAACAGCAATTCTTCTTCGCTGTAGTCATTTAACCGGTCCAATCCCACATTTCCAGCTATCATTTCTTACAATTCCACTCTTAATTTGTAAATATCTAAAATCTTTAGCGGCTGTTTCGGCTTATCTATTCCCTGCGCCCATCTTTCTAATACTTCTGGAGATACTATTGTAGCATTCTTAACTCCTGTTGAAGTTTTGAATCGTATTTCTTTTGAACAACTAGGTATAACTCTTTTCGGGGTTGTTTCCTTTATCTGTCCTTTTTTGCTAAATCCATCAATGATATTACCGAATCGCACTCACTGCCTTGATCATCAATTATTATATTTTTTTTTGTAGACTCAATTATAGGTGTGGTCATGACTGGTGGTTTGGGGCAGATCGTTTTATCCCCATACTGGTATAGTCAGTGCTTCAGGGTGTGTATTCAATTGGGTTATTTTCTGTATTAGGTCTTCTCTATTTTTATTTATTGCTTCTCTCTCCTTCTCCTGAAGTACCCTTCCACTCATTGGCTCATGTATGACTTGCGGAACCAGAGGTGTTTCCAAAACAGGGGCTTCTAGGAGTAGTTCTAGTGGGTCCTTCCTGGTATGGTGGAGGTTTTTCATTAAAATGTCCTCCATGAGCTCATCTTCTGATTCCCCACATCCTGTCATTGTCAAATGTCTGGTTTTCTCTGTACACTTGCCTCCTAACTGTTTCTCAGCCATTAGTACAGGATACAGTCCTTCTGTAACCATTACTTGTCTCCATTGTTTTATCTGGCTATCTCGTGATTCGCGCATCTGTCTAGGGAAAAATCCTCTGTAACTTTTACTACTTCTAGGTCTGTCGCGCTCAAATGCCTCAGTTTCCCATTCTTCGAAAGCACCATACTGTGCTAATCTAGGTCTGGGCTCTAATTCATTCCTTCGCATTCTCAAATTATGTAGTATCCTCCCATTGAATGTGCCATTCTCTGGGAAAGCTAACACTCCATCACTTTTAGTATATTCTATCCAATTTTCTAACCATACTTAGGCATGATAACCTCTTTCAATCATCATGAATGATGTGGGCGTTTTCGGGGGAGGGATAAGAATTCCATCTCTAGTCTTAATGGGCTTATCCTTCTTAAAATAATTTTACATTTTCTGCATGAATGACATTTTTCTCTTTTCTCCGCACATTTTGGGTGATGATCTTTATAAATATTCTTCACGGGCAAATCCTAAGGACCTTCTGTCTGGGCGATTCCCTATTAATGTTGGATCGTAATTCCACATACAAATCTCACTTTCAAATACCAGTATAGCTTCTATTGTGATAACCAATTAGATGTTCACTTTTACTCTAATGTCTTGACCAATATCAGCGCAGCTTTTATTCTTTCAATGAATCAAATTCTCACTCACGCTGTTCGTTTAGCCAATACTAGCGTGGCTTTTCTGTGACGTCAGTATCACTCCTTACTACTGACCCCACCATTACACTTTTGCGTCAGTCACACGCCTGCTGTTCCAACCAATCCCAGCGTGGCCCTCTGTCACGTCAGTGCAGCACCCGAAACTGACCCCTCCTTTACAAGGTAACACAAATAACTTATTTTTCTTACAACTTACATACAAAATTCATTAAATGACAACATAGAAACATTTGCTACTCTGTTTGCTGGTGAGCAGTCTATATATCGACTTTTTAATATCGAGGGACATAAATATCGAGTCAAAAATATCGAATGTCCAAAATATCGAAATAGCTAATATCGATGTTAAAAATATAGTTATTTTTTTTTTACTTATATGTCGATGTAAGTAATATCGTTCGTAATAATATCGACATGTGAAAATATCGTTATTGTGTGTTTAGTAAATATTTTGAAGTTGTTTGTATAAATATTTAAAATGTATATAATATGAGAAATATTTATATTGTTTTAGGGGCGGGATGTTGGGTTATAGGGGATAAGGGTGGGGAGTGTTTTAAAAAAGTTAATTTATTTTTTTAATATATTGTAAAATTTAATTATTAAATTTAATTTAAAATGTGAAATGTATATTTAATTTTAGGAGCGGGATGTTGGTTTATAGGGGATAAGGGTGGGAAGTGTATTAAAAATGTTTATATATTGTTTGAATTTTTTGAAAAATTATTTAGAAATTGTAAATTAAATTTAGAATTTTAAAAATAATTTTAGGAGCGGGATGTTGGTTTATAGGGGATAAGGGTGGGAAGTGTTTTAAAATTTTTTATATATTTGTAAATTTTTTAAAATAATTTTCTAGAAATTCTAAATTAAATTTAGAATTTTATAAAAAAAATTAGGAGCGGGATGTTGGTTTATAGGGGATAAGGGTGGGAAGTGTATTAAAAATGTTTATATATTGTTAGAATTTTTTTGAAATTTATTTAGAAATTGTAAATTTAATTTAGAATTTTAGAAATAATTTTAGGAGCGGGATGTTGGTTTATAGGGGATAAGGGTGGGAAGTGTTTTAAAAATGTTTATATATTATTTAATTAAAAAAAATAAAAAATTTAGAAATTGTAAATTAAAATTTGCATTTTAAATAAAATTTTAGGAGCGGAATGTTGGTTTATAGGGGATAAGGGTGGGAAGTTTTTTAAACATTTTTATATATTATTTAATTTAAAAAAAAAAATTTAGAAATTGTAAATTAAAATTTGCATTTTAAATAAAATTTTAGGAGCGGGATGTTGGTTTATAGGGGATAAGGGTGGGAAGTTTTTATTTGTTAATTTTTTATTAAAAATATTTATAAATAGGAAATAAATTTTCGATTTTTACAAATATATTTCGGAGCGGGATGTTGGTTGATAGGGGATAAGGGTGGGAAGTGTTGTAAAAATGTTTATATATCTGTTAATTTTTTAACAAATTAATTTAGAAATTTTAATTTTTTTTTAGAATGTTACAAATAATTTTAGGAGCGGAATGTTGGGTTATAGGGGATAAGGGTGGGAAGTTAATTTAACATGTTTATATATTGTTACTTTAAAAAATATTAATATTTAGAAAATTTAAATTTATTTTTGAATTTAACTAATCCCATAATTAAATATAGATTTCAGTCAGAGTATTAAATTAATTAAGTTCACTGTCCAGCACTTATTTTAATTTAATATAGAATGGAGTGGGAATAGTAAATTAATTTAGTTCAGTGTCCAGCACATACTGTAATTAAATATAGGTTGGAGTGAGAATAGGAAATTCATTAAGTTAAGTGTCCAGCACTTATTTTAATTTAATATAGACTGGAGTGGGAATAGTAAATTAATTTAGTTCAGTGTCCAGCACCTACCTTAATTTAATATAGGTTGGAGTGAGAATAGTAAATTAATTAAGTTCAGTGTCCAGCACTTATCTTAATTAAATATAGAGTGGAGTGGGAATAGTAAATTAATTAAGTTCATTGTCCAGCACCTACTGTAATTTAATATAGTTTGGATTGAGAATAGTAAATTAATAAGTTCAGTGTCCAGCACTTATCTTAATTAAATATAGATTGGAGTGGGAATATTAAATTAATTTAGTTCAGTGTCCAGCACATACTCTAATTAAATATAGGTTGGAGTGAGAATAGTAAATTAATTAAGTTCAGTGTCCAGCACTTATTTTAATTTAATATAGACTGGAGTGGGAATAGTAAATTAATTTAGTTCAGTGTCCAGCACCTACCCTAATTTAATATAGGTTGGAGTGAGAATAGTAAATTAATTAAGTTCAGTGTCCAGCACTTATCTTAATTAAATATAGAGTGGAGTGGGAATAGTAAATTAATTAAGTTCATTGTCCAGCACCTACTGTAATTTAATATAGTTTGGATTGAGAATAGTAAATTAATTAAGTTCAGTGTCCAGCACTTATCTTAATTAAATATAGATTGGAGTGGGAATAGTAAATGAATTCAGTTCAGTGTCCAGCACATACTCTAATTAAATATAGGTTGGAGTGAGAATAGTAAATTAATTAGGTTCAGTGTCCAGCACTTATTTTAATTTAATATAGACTGGAGTGGGAATAGTAAATTAATTTAGTTCAGTGTCCAGCACCTACCCTAATTTAATATAGGTTGGAGTGAGAATAGTAAATTAATTAAGTTCAGTGTCCAGCACTTATCTTAATTAAATATAGAGTGGAGTGGGAATAGTAAATTAATTAAGTTCATTGTCCAGCACCTACTGTAATTTAATATAGTTTGGAGTGAGAATAGTAAATTAATTAAGTTCAGTGTCCAGCACTTATCTTAATTAAATATAGATTGGAGTGGGAATAGTAAATGAATTCAGTTCAGTGTCCAGCACATACTCTAATTAAATATAGGTTGGAGTGAGAATAGTAAATTAATTAAGTTCAGTGTCCAGCACTTATTTTAATTTAATATAGACTGGAGTGGGAATAGTAAATTAATTTAGTTCAATGTCCAGCACCTACCCTAATTTAATATAGGTTGGAGTGAGAATAGTAAATTAATTAAGTTCAGTGTCCAGCACTTATCTTAATTAAATATAGAGTGGAGTGGGAATAGTAAATTAATTAAGTTCATTGTCCAGCACCTACTGTAATTTAATATAGTTTGGATTGAGAATAGTAAATTAATAAGTTCAGTGTCCAGCACTTATCTTAATTAAATATAGATTGGAGTGGGAATATTTAATTAATTTAGTTCAGTGTCCAGCACATACTCTAATTAAATATAGGCTGGAGTGAGAATAGTAAATTAATTAAGTTCAGTGTCCAGCACTTATTTTAATTTAATATAGACTGGAGTGGGAATAGTAAATTTATTTAGTTCAGTGTCCAGCACCTACCCTAATTTAATATAGGTTGGAGTGAGAATAGTAAATTAATTAAGTTCAGTGTCCAGCAATTATCTTAATTAAATATAGAGTGGAGTGGGAATAGTAAATTAATTAAGTTCATTGTCTAGCACCTACTGTAATTTAATATAGTTTGGAGTGAGAATAGTAAATTAATTAAGTTCAGTGTCCAGCACTTATCTTAATTAAATATAGATTGGAGTGGGAATAGTAAATGAATTCAGTTCAGTGTCCAGCACATACTCTAATTAAATATAGGTTGGAGTGAGAATAGGAAATTAATTAAGTTCAGTGTCCAGCACTTATCTTAATTAAATATAGAGTGGAGTGGGAATAGTAAATTAATTAAGTTCAGTGTCCAGCACTTATCTTAATTAAATATAGAGTGGAGTGGGAATAGTAAATTAATTAAGTTCATTGTCCAGCACCTACTGTAATTTAATATAGTTTGGAGTGAGAATAGTAAATTAATTAAGTTCAGTGTCCAGCACTTATCTTAATTAAATATAGATTGGAGTGGGAATAGTAAATGAATTCAGTTCAGTGTCCAGCACATACTCTAATTAAATATAGGTTGGAGTGAGAATAGTAAATTAATTAAGTTCAGTGTCCAGCACTTATTTTAATTTAATATAGACTGGAGTGGGAATAGTAAATTTATTTAGTTCAGTGTCCAGCACCTACCCTAATTTAATATAGGTTGGAGTGAGAATAGTAAATTAATTAAGTTCAGTGTCCAGCTCTTATCTTAATTAAATATAGAGTGGAGTGGGAATAGTAAATTAATTAAGTTCATTCTCCAGCACCTACTGTAATTTAATATAGTTTGGAGTGAGAATAGTAAATTAATTAAGTTCAGTGTCCAGCACTTATCTTACTAAAATATAGATTGGAGTGGGAATAGTAAATTAATTCAGTTCAGTGTCCAGCACATACTCTATTTAAATATAGGTTGGAGTGAGAATAGTAAATTAATTAAGTTCAGTGTCCAGCACTTATTTTAATTTAATATAGACTGGAGTGGGAATAGTAAATTAATTTAGTTCAGTGTCCAGCACCTATCCTAATTTAATATAGGTTGGAGTGAGAATAGTACATTAATTAAGTTCAGTGTCCAGCACTTATCTTAATTAAATATAGAGTGGAGTGGGAATAGTAAATTAATTTAGTTCAGTCTCCAGCACCTACCCTAATTTAATATAGATTGGAGTGAGAATAGTAAATTAATTAAGTTCAGTGTCCAGCACTTATCTTAATTAAATATAGAGTGGAGTGGGAATAGTAAATTAATTTAGTTCAGTGTCCAGCACCTACCCTAGTTAAATATAGGTTGGAGTGAGAATAGTAAATTAATTAAGTTCAGTATGTAGTGGGAGTAGTATGTTAATTAAGTTTGGTAAATAGCAAATATTAGAATTAATTATAGAGTTGAATAGGAATAGTTAAATTAATTGGATTTAATTGACAAAAAATCTGTAGATTTTAGTTTGGGTTGGATAAAACATAGAAGTTATATCAGAATGCAAATTCCAAATTATTTTTAAATTAAATAGTAGATAGGAAAATAATATTTATTTTATAGTTGTTGGAATGTATATTCATTCGAGAGAAAATTTTGTTTAATATTACGCATATTTTAATAATTACATCATTGAAATAAACATGTCTGATATATACTATACGAACTGTCTAAAGCTATCGACCTATTACCTAGATTGAACTCTGGGTCCTGCCGATTTCGTCATACTACCCCCCGTTTTGACGTGTAAATATTTCTTATTGTTGAAACTCGCCTTGAAAATCCCATGTTTGGGCGAAATGCATTGGCTGCGGATCTGGTCTCACTAAATCTTGGAATAAAGGAATTCAAGCAAATACTCAACTACTGTGTGGATTCGAAACACAAAAGTTTATTTTGACATTAATTTACATTTCTTCCAATATGTCGCCTCTCATACTTGTGGATAATTGTTGTCTTGGTGGTCATTTGAGCAGCTGACCATTTGAGGTGGGCAATATTATCGTTACTGATAAAGTGAAAAGTCCAGGCTGAGCATTCACCTAAAACCCTGCTGCTTTAATTTCCAAACTTCCTATGTTTGTTTGGTTCTTTTATTTTGTAACCGCTCGCTGTTGTTTTGGGTTATTTTGGTCGGATCCAGGTCGCGGTTCGGAGCTGTTTCGCGTTTGAGAAGGTAAGAGTTATTTGCTTTATTATTAAATAGTTTTAAGTGTTTTGTGGAAGTAGTTATGTTGTAATAAGTGTGTATTGATTGATGTTTTAGAAGTTAGGGTGTTAGTAACAGTTTGTATACGGTTTTATAATTAACGTTGTGTTCCGTGTTTGTGGCTTTGTTAGTGTTTTGTTATTTCGGTGTGTTAAAGTTTTATAGTGTTTGAATAACGTTTGTAGTGATGTTTGTACGTGCGTTTTGTGTGTTTGTGGGTGGGTGGGAATGTTTGTTTCTGTTTTGTAGGTTTTACGGAGAAGATATTTTCGTCGGTTTCAAACACCTTATTTTTTTTAAAGGAAGTGTGTATTAGTTGTGTTTACTAATGTTTATTTAACACTTCCTTTATTGTTCGGGTTTCCAGGAGCGGTTATTTACCTTTTTAATATTTTTCGGGATTTTTATGGTTAATGGATATTCATTTTTTGGATACCTATGGATTTTGAACTCCCTGGATTTATTTGGAAGGAATGTTAATATCCCATTGGAGATACTACACAGGTAAGTTCATTTAAATATTTTTATTGTTGGTGGCCAAACCTTATATATTTAATATTGTTGTTGTGTACTTGGTTTGTTTAATTATGTTGTCTAAATATATGTCCATATAATTCATGTATATATTTTAGACCACATAATTAAATATGTGATATAATAAAGTGGATTATTTATGTTGTGATAGTTGTTTTAGTAGAATTGTGGGTTAATATTTAGAAAAGGGTTTAGAAGAGAGTTTGAGCTATTATATTTAAGTACTCAAGTCCTCTTGTGGATGGGTATAGCTGTACCTGTTGTTGTAGGTAATTATACATTTGAGTAGTTTGTCTAGACTGTTTTGGTTTTAATTGTAGGACAGATTGTTGCATTCTTAATTCTTGGACACTTTGTTCCTTTTGTATGGCAATTAGTAGTTTTTGTAGTGTTGGAGTTGTTCTCCCAGTAGAAGTTAGGAATGCATTATGCCAGCCCTCGACGGCGTTGTTAGTTTTGGCTTGTTGGTTGAGTGTACTTACATATACATTCCACCAAGGTATTTGGAACTTGGGCTGACGTCTATGGCCTGATCTGTGCAGTCTCCCCACCCAGGTATCCTCAAAATAATCTAACAGGGGAGATAACTTTACTTCATTTTGTTTGTAGAATGGACTTTCTAATAAAAGATTGTAATGTTCTGCAACATCTGTGGTTGGTACATAAGCTAGGGCTGTTAGAAGTTTTATTTGATGTGCAAAACTTATGTTAGTGGCGTATTCTACACTTAGTGAAGATTTTTGTAAATGTTTCCATATACATTGGTTTAGATGGAAGTAACATCCTTGGATAGCTGTATGGGGGTACAGTTTTAGAATGGAATTTATCATGGCTTGCTCAAAGTCTATGATAATTGTTTGAGGGTAAAAATCATTAGATTCTTGTTTTACTTTTCCTAGCATTTCATTATATGTTGTGTTTTGTTTGTTAGGTAATAGTGCATAAATTAAAGGTATGGAAGTGTTGTGATATTGACCGT
Organism: Triturus cristatus; assembly: GCF_964204655.1. NCBI lineage: Eukaryota > Metazoa > Chordata > Amphibia > Caudata > Salamandridae > Triturus > Triturus cristatus. Next base: position 1,224,663,457 of record NC_140590.1, on the reverse strand, counting down.
GTATTGTGTAAAGCTGATAGAATGGTTTTGGGCATATTGTAAAGGTGCCATCCATCATCCATGTTTGGCATTGTTGCAGTTTAGTTATATTGTTTGCAGTAGCAAACATTATGATTCTTTTTTCTGGGCTTTTGTTATCAAAAAAAATAAAAGGTTCATTATTGTGGGTGATACTTAATTCTGGTGGAATGATGATCTCTTGAAAAGTTTTAGGGGATGGTATAGTTGTCGTGGTTGCTTTTTTGGTCCTAGCAATAGTTCTTTTTATAGAAGCAATTGATGGTAATTGCCCTCTTGCTTCTTTGGGCACTCTAGGTAATAGTTCTTTTAGGATTACACTTGTAGCAGTTTGTGAACCTGTGCTTAATTCTTTGATATTTTCAAGAGTTGATCTGAGTTGATCTGACTTCTATTTCAGAGAGATTGGGTGGATGGTTATGCTCTCTTGTATATAGTACAGTTGTTTCTCTTGTTGTTGCTCGGCCGTAGCATTTGTTAGAATAATATTTAGTACACTTCCAGTTCACTTTTCGGTCCGTCTGCTTTTCTTGGGTGTATGTGTAACCCATGTAACACAATAGGAATTTTCCTTTCTGCGAAGTTATAAATTGGGCTTCTTCTGTCATCGTGATGTATTACAATTCTGGAAAAAATGTATATGAAAATATATGCTATAGTACTTTATATCTTTATATGAAATTAGCAAAAAAGCATTTTTATATATACTTACCAAGTCTTTTTGGTTGTATTTGAATGAAGATGTTGTTTGTCGCAAAAATGTTGTTTAGTTGATTTAGTCTCTGAAAGTTAAAGAACATTTATTGTTGTGGTTGGTTTAGTTTTTTAAGTGGGGTGGTATTGCTGTTTGGTATAGACTATATTTTTATTGAAGAAACTTATTTTATTGTTTTACAAATTAACAATTCAAAAAACATTCCCCCACCTTCATCTGTCCCGGAAGTACCACACATTTATCATCAAGACCAATTATTCAGGAGAATGAACAACCTTTCCACCCAGTTCTCTACCCCCCCTCCCCCACCACATGTCAATGTACCCCCGTCTCCTACCCCTCTTACTATGTGCCCCTCCTGCCTAATAAATAAGGTGCAGTAGCCTAACCTCTCACTAAGCAAACAGAGCCTACCCTCATGCCCAGTGGTATAGACTATAGGTGTTAATTTATACAGGTTTTTTACAATTTAAAAAAGAGAATATGGATTTGTTTAGGGGTTTAGGATGTTTTGGGGTTTGAGTAGGATTTAATTAATATTTTATAAAGTATTTTGATAGTATACTTACTTTTTAGTGAGTCTTTTCTGGCAATCTTCAATATTTTCTTTAGCTGTTTGGAGTAATATCTGTAGTGGAAACATAAAGAGATGGAATATATAAGTTAGTTATTTATTTGAGTAAAGATAAATTAGTGTTTTAGTTTAATTTGGCAGTTTAGTTAGAAAAGAATATTTACTTACGTTTTTAGAATAGTAATAGGATGTAGGTTTCTTCTGTTTAGTAGAGCTTCTTCTTCGTTCAATGCTTTGGTTTAAGGCACCGTGGAAGACTTGTTTTAATTGGTTTATATAGTGGTTTCAAATTGTTTCTTGAATGTTATTGGTTGTTTTCTGTATGTGGCCTTTCTATTGGATGGTTTGAATTTTTTTTAGTGAATTGGTTTCCTTTTATGGAAAATGCTAAGTAAGAGTATATTTAGTTTTAAAGGAGGAGAGTTTTAAATTATTATATATAAAAAGATTGTTTATAATGTGTAGTAATTTTATTTAAATGTGTTCGAAATGCCAATGTGATAATTATTTTAGTGTTTTTTTATTATGTTGTTAAATATTGAGATCGCTATAAATGTTATGTTTATGTTTAAGTAGAATCTCATTTGAAAATGTATGTTTTGGTAAAATATTGTCTTTATGTTGTTGAAAGTATTGGTTTTATTAGTATTAGAATTGTCGATATATTTAAAAAAACGATATTATTGATGTCTATATTTTGGTTATCGATATTTGTGACATGTGTCATATTTATTAACTTATGTCGATATTTAGTATTGCGATATTAATGTGTGCGATATTTGTGTGATCGATATAATTGTATTACGATATTGTAGTGTCGATATTAGTGTAGTTTTTTAAATAAGTATACAATGTCGATATTTTTGATGTCGATATATTTGATGCGATATTTGTGTAGTTCGATAATGTGTCTGTCGATAATATGTCAGAGATCCCTGTTTGCTCTGCTAAAATCAGAAAGTCAATTACATTTACTGCGAGTAAAACCTTTCCGCTTACTCTTCACACACTACAAGTAAAACTCTTCTGCTTACTTTTCACTCAAGCGCCGACGAACCTGCTACTCCTTCGGTATTACCCTTTCTAGGTGATATAAGACCAAAGTTTCACCAGTGAACTCTTTGCTATCAATCACTCTCACTTTTATACAAATTAATCCCTAAATCAGCACTGCCAGCCTTGGATAGCCTTTCAGCGCTATCTTTAACAAACGAGTAACCTCACTGCATTGTGGTTTCCATTCACCACCCACTATTCAATATTCCCGGGAATTTCCAGACTACATAGAACAAAATACAAAACGGGTTTGTTAATACATTATCAATAATTCAAAATTTCAATATTTTCACCTAACTAGTTAATAAAATAAACCATAGCTCTGCTACCAGAAAAACGGATCCAGCGGATTACCAGCTAGAGATACTCACAAACCACATGCTGACCTGGGCCCATTAAACACACATTCACATGAGTTAGTAAAGTACCGCTGGGGTCAATTTGTTGTACTAATTCCTATAAGATGAATTTACCTTATCATTTCTTATTAAACCTTTCCGACTAAATGTACTTTCCTCTGGTCAATAGACAATATAGTTAACCGTTTTAGGCAAAAATTGACATTAGAATAAATTCTCTTCAAATAAGCACAGACTCGGGAGAGTATTAAAAGTTTATCTAGTTAAATTCATGTGAGCCAAGAACCCAAATACAATTCATTCCCCGTTTTCTCCTAGGACGGAAATCAAATTTAAGTCAGAAAAAATCGTTAAACAATGTTATTACGATGACAGTACCTGAACAGGGAGAAACAGAGAGAGCAGTACAATGACATACTACACAGAATTATAGTTACCTAGGATGGTGTGGAAACCAATCCCTTGGCCAAGAAGCTGGAAAGGGCCCCCTGGGACAGATCAGGTGACAAAGGTTCAGGACAGGATACAGGGACAGGATAGATGGCCACTGCTAGATCTGTCACCTGCGTCGCACCCCTCTCTGACACTATCTTCCTCCTCGATTCTTCCGCGATCTTCTTCTAGATCTTTACCTTTCCCTCCTCGATTCTTCCGCGATGTTCTTCTAATCAATTAGGGTTTAGTCTCTGAGCCTGCAATTTGAGTCTTTCAATATTTGCTCAGTTCTCAGACAGCAACCCGGTCTCTCTGCATTTCAGCAACACAAGCTCTGCTTCTAACTAACTAAAACTTCCTCATTTATACCCTTCTAATGGTACACACCACCCCTAAATATTTCCAATTTATGAAACTCCTAGTTCTTATTGGACAAGCAAGGGGAGATGATCATCACACCATGCTAAGTCTTAATAATTTTCTTTAGTCTATTGTTCAGCGTTCCCGCCCCTTAATTTATTTTTCCCAAGCTTTATTTCCCACCCGCATTTCACATCTTTATTAAAAAAAAAGAATACATTTAATAATTTTCTCATTCATCATTCAGGATGTCCACTGCTTTTTCAGGACATGTTGCAATCATGGCCTTGGCTGAGGATCAAGACATTATCATGGTTCCTGGTGGGTTACGAGTGTGTGCGCGTAGGGTGTCATGTGGTGTATATAGACTTTTGTATTGCTCTGAGGCTCAAATACAAACTAAATAGAAAGAGTCAAAGAAACATGTTAGAAATCAAAAAATAAATGATTTCACTGTATACCACCTATATCTACTCTAATCCCATTTACTTATAAAAATCTTTCGCATTAACATTTTAGTAAAGTTGCATGGTTTACTTTTTCAGCAAAAGCATGTGCTTTAACATATGAGTTTCAAGCTGCCATCTTAGAAGCGAATGCGCAGCTGCAGAGCAGAGATTTCCCTCCAAGCAAGGACTCCTCATTACTACATAGATGTAGTTGACATATGCGCAGTACAGAATTCTGCGTTAGCAGCCATTTTAAGTCACACTCGGGTTACTAGTCAGTACGTTACTAGTTAGTACGACACATATGCAAGCTTCCCATAAGCTAAAATGTATGAACTGTAATGCATGTTACTATTTGCAAACATAATTATTATGGAATTACAAGTTATTTTGAGAGGATTGCATCCAAGCAAGTCTCTTTTATACGAGTTATTGCTCTATCACTCCTTCCCAGCTTGGAGGGAGGGAGACGGTCACACTCTCCGAGACCTATTTGAGGGAGAAACAATCAAGACTTTTGATCAGTGCAAACAAGATTTCCAGGTTCCCAAATTGTCCAGGCTGCAATATTATGAACTGTGGGCACTGGGCATACTCTCTTTCCAATATTCAAGTGGTGACATGACAATGCACCTCCTTTGAAACACTAGTTCGATCATTCAGTGGGACAAGAGGATTGATCTCACACATCTACCAGGTCATCCAATCACAAGACCCTGAATGACCACACACATATCAATCCCAGTGGGAATCCAACACCACGAGGGAATCTCCCAGAAACAATGGGAGCAATTATAGCACAACATCTCCAAATTATATAGGAGCGTCCCCCAGTGGGACACTGCATTTAAGCTGATGACAAGGTTTTGCTATACCCCGACACACTAACGCTCTATTTATCCCTCTATCTCACCACTGTGCTGGCGATGCAAGTCAGCAACTGGCTACTTCCTCCATAGATGAGGGTCTTGTCCTCTCAATAGCTACATACTGGAAGGAAATCCTGAGCCATATTAAAGGAGTTGTGGGCTTCCCGCTCCACACTCCTATAACACTGCAATACTAGGCAAACCCCCTCTGGCATTGGAGGCAATGATACAAGTGGATTGGCGACTAAAAACCCACATGCTTGGTGCTGCAAACAACTTACTGCACTCCACTGGAAGAAGTCGGCTTCCGTGCCGATTCCCCGGTGGTTTACACGCCTCTGGCATGTCATGGAACTGATAACAAATTCACGTACATTTGGAAATCCCTGATAGATTTTTCCACGATTGAAACACCTCTGCTTTACTCTGCCCAGATTCAAGGCTCTTCAACTGCTCCAATAATGCTTCTCATGGCTGTGGTGTTTGCACCTATAGGGAAGGGAAGCTCTTAACATGTGACTTTATCATTCACCTTCCTATACTTAGGCCGCCTGGTTTACCTCTTTGGTTTATCCTTGACCATGCTTTTCCCTGGCCCAACATTGTTTTTCACAGGCTTAACAACAACATCTAGTATTTTATTGTTTATTTGTATTAATAGATATGGACTTTTTCATTTTTCTTTGATGTGTTTTATTGTATATATTATCAATGTTATATAATACTTATACATTCCTTACGAGCGCCTGATGCTGAGACTCCCTCTCAGTTTCGACTATTCGTACATTTGATTGTGCTCCCAGCAGGCTTATCTATTCAAATGCTGTACTGTTGTATGTGCATTTACAAAACGGATGTCCTTTAGGGACTATGGGGCATATGTACAAGCCCCTATCACCACAGGAATGTCACTTTTTAGGATTTTCCTGTGAAGATAGGGGCTTCTCCTTATTTACAAGGCAGCGTTAAGCAACTTAATGAGGCTTAACGCTGCCTTGTAAATAAGGCTCCCTTTCACACTATGCTTGGCTTGAATGGGGAGGGCAATGGGTGTTGCTGTGGGTGTTCCACCGCAAAACCCATTGATTCTGACGCTGTCTCCTATTTACAAGGGAGGTGTAAATAGGAGGCAGCTCTAGAATTAAGACCAGGGAAACCCTGGTCTTACCCTGGCGCAACAAGGAGAAATGTTTAATTTTGCCTCGTTTTTGCTGTTTTCATGTGTGCTGTGTTGTGCAGCACACATGAAAACAGCACAAGGTCAATGAATGTTTATGTACAGGAAGGTCCCCCTTCCTGCACATAACAATCATTTTTTTTAAATGCCGTTTTGCAACTTCTGTGTGTGCTGCATTAAGCAGCGCAAATAGAAGTTACAAAACAGCATTTAAAGATTGTTTATGTGCAGGAAGGGGGACCTTCCTGCACATGAACAATCTTCCCCTGCATGCAGACAACCTTGCACTATGGTGCAACAGTGCCTGCGTTGGTGCTAGGCTGCTAAGTGTAGCGCCAGCGCAGGGGGAAACGCAGGGCTGCAGCATATTCTTGTAAATGTGGTGCAGCCCCACGTTTCTGAAGTGGCGGAGAGAGGCGTTGAGCCAGGAAGGCTAATGCCTCTCTCAATCAACTTTCCTTGTACATATGCCCCAAAGTTCAAGAGTAGACTGCAAGCATTCTATAGGTGTGAGAGATATAATTCTGTGCGTGCTGCATATAATTCTGTGTGTCCTGCATTAAATGTGGTACAGTCCTGCGTTTCTGAAGTGGCGGAGAGAGGCATTAAGCCAGGAATGCTAATGTCTCTCTCCGCCACTTTCCTTGCACATATTCCCCTATGTTTAAGAGTAGACTGCAAACACTCTATAGGTGTGAGAGATATAATTGGATATGTTGTGAAAATAACCTGTGTACTTCGTGCCAAAAGTAATTTTGATAACACAAATGACCTAGACATGTGTAGCGGTCTAGATGTTGCCTAGTGAATACCCTGTTACCCTGGAAGGGCCACCACACATTTTAGCACTCTCTGGCCAGGCGTGGCCAGAGAGCATAAATAAATGGGCAGAGGTTGCTTGTGACTTCCAGCCCTCGGACTGACACTGGTGTCTGTATGTGTCTTTATGCTACGCTGCGGGCCCAGTATAACATAACGGCCCAACACTGGCGACGAGGGTGGCATGCCACCCTGCGCCTGCAACCCCAAGCGTTGCCCTGCTCCCGGCCCGTCGGCCCGGCGCAGCGCTGTCCGGCGTGTGCGGTGCCTGAGATGAAGAATCATCAGCGGTGTGAGGGGTGCGTGCCCTGCAACGGCGTACCTGCTATTCCTCGCTCCTGCTGTATCTGGAGCCTGAGGTATGTGCAGGACTGTGCCGTGCCTCCCCCCATGTGTCCTGCTGGACGCTGGAGCTCCAGGTGCAGAGCAGGTGGAAGCCTGCGTCGAAATCTGCCAGTGCGCACATGCGCAGAAGTATCCAGTCTGCCTGCTCTCGCTCCCATGCAGCCAAAGCGCACCTCCTGCAGCGCCTCCTGCTCGCTGTACCGCCTCTGAAGGAGTGGACGAAGTCGCGCTCACACAAGGTCAGAGGCCCCTCCGTGTAATCAGGAGGCTGGTTTGTGCCTCGGCAGCTGCCCAAAGGCTGCAAGTCAAAACATTAACAAGGAAGAAAAAAAACACTGTAAAAGTGAACCACAGAGGTGGAATTAAGTAGAAAGAGGAAGAAGAAAGCAAACAAGGACACAGATACAGTGAAAGGCATTCCATACCCACACGTACATGGGAGGCGAAGAGTCAATCAGGCACCTGCCATGGTTAACACACCCAGGGGCAGCACACCACTCATAATCACGCCCTAGAGCGGGCTGAATCGCTGAGAGCACATGCCAAAATTAGCAATCCTGCTGGTCAAGCAGCACCGCAACCACCGCCACCTGCCCAGCAAGGAGGACTACCAGCCGCCCAACAGCCGGCGCAGCACTCGCAAATTAGTGCCCTGCCCCCATTCAATGAACTTATTGACCCGGCCACCGCTTTCCCCCTATGGACTGTCTGGATCAACAGGTTAGACAATTATTTCACAGCGACACGTGAAACAGATGGGCAGTCAAATGGTCTCTGCTGTTGCATTTTGCAGGGGAAGAGATATACAAGTTTTTTCTGCACCTACCCAACACCAGGGCACCCAACGACTACAATGCGGCTGTGACAGCCCTGAACGCCCATTTTGATCCTCAACTGAACCCGGATTATGAAAGGTTTAAGTTACGGCAAGCATGGCAGAGGGAAGGCGAATCAATGGACGCATTTTATGCGCGCCTCAGGGAACTAGCCAGCACATGTATGGCCGATGATCAAAACAAAGAGGTACGAGCCCAGATGATAAAGGGGTGCAGAATCGAAAACCTCCGGGCCTTTTCTTTAATCAACCCGGCATCACCCTTGAAGATATTCTCATCCTGGCACGATCCCACGACCTATCGGATGCCAGGGCAACAGCGATGGACATAGCCATAACACAATAGGGTGAAAAACCTGCGGTTGTCAAAACTGAAAGAGCGGACGCTGTGCGCACACCGAACCGAAGTGCTCGAGGGAGATGGCCGAACAGGAATACGCAAAAGGCGCGTTATGGATACTGTGGCGGAGAAGAACATCGCCAGGAAGAATGCCCCGGGCAAGTGCGGACGTGCTCGAAATGCGGCACCCCCAATCACTTCTCAGTGGTGGGCCGAGGAGGACCACGGAGTCAAGTTGCCCAAGGGAGGAGACCACCATTCAGATCAGTGAAACACCTGTCACTAGAGGACCATGAAATCCCAAAAACATCCCGGACAACAGTGCAATCACGACAATACCTGGAAGACTCCTCCACAGATGACGAGGGTGAATGCTACCTCCTATCATTCGCTAGCGACCTCAAGCGGAAGAGACACCCCCAACCTACCTGAGCCATCGAGATCGCTGCGTCACCCATCACAGCCTGATTGACACGGGTGCGTCCGTTAACGTGATGGGGTGTCGGCAATACAAACGCCTTAATCCAAGACCCCTGCTAGTTCCGTCACACATGAGAATACTCACCTATGGAAGCCAAATGCTTCTACCCCTCAAAGGCAAGATAGTAGTGCCAGTTAAATCTGAAAACCATGAAATTACCACAATGTTCCATGTGGTTGACCGAGAGGCAGACCTGCTAGTAGGAAGCCACACGGCCGAAGATCTTGGCCTATTCACTTTTGCCAATGCAGTCAAGACCCTACAAATGGAAGACATCCTGGATATATTTCTGCAACTGTTCAGTGGGTTAGGGTGCGTAGAAAGGTCCCGATAAAGCTGCATATTGATAAGGCGGTCAAGCCTGTCGCGCTGAGACGTCGACGAATACCATTTCATCTCAGGCCCCTCATCGAACAAGAACTTCTAGACCTCGAACGTCAAGGAGTCATAGAAAAAGTCACTGGCCCAACCCTGTGGGTCTCACCCATCGTGATAACGGAAAAGCCTAAACAACCAGAGAAGATCAGACTATGCATAGATATGCGCTTGCCTAACCAAGCGATCACACGAGAAAGTCACTTAACCCCAAGGTCGACGACATACAGGCAGACTTAAACGGATCCCGTTGGTTCTCTAAACTGGACCTCAATGCAGGGTACCATCAGTTGAGGCTGGCGGAGGAGAGTAGATACATCACAGCCTTTTCAACCCACATCGGCTTGTGCCGATACAAAAGGCTGAATTTCAGAATCTCCTCGGCGGCGGAAATATTTCAGAACACAGTCCGTGAGCTGTTGTCAGGTCTCCAAGGGGTGCTCAACATGAGTGATAATATCTTAATACATTTGGCCACCATGGAGGAGCATCACCGCCACCTCAAAGCAACCCTCCAGTGCCTGGCAGACCATGGAGTCACCCTCCATAGAGAAAAGTGTTTATTTTTTCAGAAGTTCATAGAGTTTTTCGGATACGTATTCAACCAAGACGGCGTCAAAGTAGACCCTCACAAGTCACACGCCATTCAACAAGCGCCTGCCCCCACAACAGCCTCGGTGATCCGCAGTTTCCTCGGGATGGCCACCTACTGCGGGCGGTTCATACCTAGCCTGGCCACGCTGGCAGAACCCCTGAGACCTCTGACGAAGAAGGATGCCAGCTGTAAATAGGCCAAGAAGAGGAACAAGCGATCCAGAAGATCAAGACAGAGCTGCTGGGGAAGACAACCATGGCGTATTTTGACACGACTCAGATGACTGGACTCCTGGTGGATGCTAGTCCCATAGGGCTGGGAGCGCTCCTGACCCAAGAAACAGAGCCAGGGAAGTGGGCTCCACTGGCATTTGCAAGTAAGGCCCTCATGCCAACAAAGGCTCGCTACTCCCAGATCAAAAGATAAGCGCTTTCAATCAAGTTGGCCTGAAACCACTTTCACCTGTACGTAATTGGACATCCCTTCAGAGTAGTGACGGCCCACCAACCCTTAGTTCCGCTGTTCAAGGGGACTCTGCCGCATCCACTGCCAAGAATTGAATGATGGGCGATTCAATTACAGCAGTACCAGATTGGGGTGGTGTACCAACCCGGGGAAAAGAATCCCACGGGCATTTTATCACGGTACCCCCCCCCCCGCCCCCCCGAGAGGACTGGAGAGGAAGGAGACCGAGAACAGCAGATGGAAGAATACATTGACATTGGCAATAGGCATGCGCACGTGCTCTGACTATGGACAAGATCAAAGAACAAACCAGCACAGACCCTGTGCTCAGGAAGATACTGGCGTTGATCCAGAAAGGATCCTGGAGCAATTCTTCGTGATGCCAATGGCTGGGATAGAACCGACCTAGACCGCCTCGGAAAACTCTGACAGGTTCGTGATGAGCTAAGCATCACCCCTGAAGGCGTGGTGGTAAGAGGATCTCAGATCGTCGACCCCATAAGCCTCCAAGAACAAGCCACACTCCTTGCTCATGAGGGGCACCAAGGAGCCACAAGAATGAAATCACGGATGAGAGAGAAGGTGTGGTTCCCCAGACTAGAAGCGGCAGTAGACGCCGTGGTGAGAAATTGCCGGCCATGCCAATTAACCAGTGGTCAAGAACACCCCGCTCCTGTAATCACTGGATAACCTGCAACTTCTCCCTGGTCGCAAGTGAGCCTCGATTTTGGAAGTTTTCCGGACGAACAGGTAACTGCAGTACTGATCGACAGCTACACTAAGTTTCCGTCGTGGAAATAATCGCATCTACCACATTCATGCATTTACAACCTGCTCTGGAAAAAATGTTCGCAATATTCGGACTACCTCAAGAAATCAAGACCGACAACGGACCCCCATTTGAAGGAGCTGATTTTAAAAATATGCTCAATTCACTCAGAGTACATCATCGTCTCGTCACTCCTCAATGGCCACAAGCCAATGCTGAAGTAGAATGTTTTTTACGGACACTGAACAAAACCATCTAAGTTGCCGTGTCGGAACAATCTGACCCTGAGCATGCTGTTCAGAGATTCCTATGGGACTATCGGAGCACCCCACACTCCACAACACAGAGATCCCCCTGGTCTCTGATGTCAGCCAGACCTCATCGAGATGTCATTCCCGCAGCAAGCAGCTGGACCCCAGAGCCTTATGATCCTGCTGGTACCCAGGTTCAGCGAACAGTGAACAATGACCGAGCCAGTCGGAGGAGGAAAGCCAAGACCCGAGTCATAGCTCCAGGGAGTTTTGTCCTGGTCCGAAACTGGCGTGGCGGATGCAAGTTTTGCACAAACTATGAACCTGGTCAATGGACTGTAGGATCGACTAATGCGACAGCCATCACAGCTCAACGAGGTAACGAGACAATCACCCGGAATGTATCCTGGTTTAAGAAAACAACGAGCCCTGATGTCGCCGATGTGATGGCGAGCCCAGTGACCGGGTCAGGTGATACGGCCGAGGATAGCGTCGTCAGCCAAGAACACGGCTCAACTCTGTCCTCATCGTCTTTGCCTAGGACCGCTGGCGCTGAGACAAACGTATCCATCCACCCAGGGCGGCCAAGTGGTGCTATAGAAAATCAGCGTAGTAAGGCATTACAATACCACCTTAGACCCAATCCTAAGCCAAGCCAAAGACTCACAGACTTCATGTGTTAATTTGTTTTGGTTGTTTTGAAGGCTAACTCTGGAAGGGATGTTGCGGTCTAGATGTTGCCTAGTGAATACCCCGTTACCCCTTGGCCCAGAAGAGCCACCATACATTGTGGAAAGGTGACCGTCACTGGGCATCTAGCGCTTGCAGCGCGCACACGCTCATCTGTTGGCTGCTCTTATTGATTTTAAGCTTCCTTGTTGTTTATTTTGGTTCATTCTCATTTTCGTTATTCCTTGTTTTTATCGCGGGGTTTCCCTTCCCTGGCCCTTACCTGCACTGTAAAATCATCAAAACACGCACCGCTGTTTTGGCGGGCCCGGGCTCACGGGGCTCCCGCGCGCACTTTGGCCGCCATCTTGGAGCGGGTTGGGATGCTCCTTCAACATCCAGGTGAGCGCTCTAGTGCTCCGACTGGAAAATCTATTTCAGGCGCCGAGTCCCTGTAGGTCAGCCTGGAAAGGTGACCGTCACTGGGCATCTAGCGCTTGCAGCGCGCACACGCTCATCTGTTGGCTGCTCTTATTGATTTTAAGCTTCCTTGTTGTTTATTTTGGTTCATTCTCATTTTCGTTATTCCTTGTTTTTATCGCGGGGTTTCCCTTCCCTGGCCCTTACCTGCACTGTAAAATCATCAAAACACGCACCGCTGTTTTGGCGGGCCCGGGCTCACGGGGCTCCCGCGCGCACTTTGGCCGCCATCTTGGAGCGGGTTGGGACGCTCCTGCAACATCCAGGTGAGCGCTCTAGTGCTCAGACTGGAAAATCTATTTCAGGCGCCGAGTCCCTGTAGGTCAGCCTGGAAAGGTGACCGCCACTGGGCATCTAGCGCTTGCAGCGCGCACACGCTCATCTGTTGGCTGCTCTTATTGATTTTAAGCTTCCTTGTTGTTTATTTTGGTTCATTCTCATTTTCGTTATTCCTTGTTTTTATCGCGGGGTTTCCCTTCCCTGGCCCTTACCTGCACTGTAAAATCATCAAAACACGCACCGCTGTTTTGGCGGGCCCGGGCTCACGGGGCTCCCGCGCGCACTTTGGCCGCCATCTTGGAGCGGGTTGGGACGCTCCTGCAACATCCAGGTGAGCGCTCTAGTACTCCGCCTGTCACTCCTATATAACATCACTACCGCAGCGCAGCGGTCACGCGCAGCGGTGAAGCGCCTTCACTACGCCTGAGTCTCGCCAAAGTCCTGCCCGTCTGCGTCCGTCAGCGACTCGGAGGCGACGGAGCGGCGGGAGACTCTGGCCAGACCTGGCGCCCCGCTAGGATGATTTGTTACTCTTCATCCATTCTTCATGCTATGCGGACTTCCTCTCGCTCCTGTCGGACAACATTCCCGGGAGGCTACAAGGGGAAACGATGTTGCCCGGGTTGTGGCTGGTCGCCTACTTGGGCTCCGGTGGCCGCCCGCCGACCAGATGAGGCTTGTGCATCCATTCTTGCCTTTTGCTTAACACCAGATCATTAGGCAGCCATGCCTTGGACATCTATGATCTGTTGGTCAGGGAAAGCCCTTTATGCCTCCTACTGACCGAAACTTGGTTGGGTGAGGCGTCTAACCCGGACATCTTCGCGGCCATCCCTCCAGCCTATAACATCTTCCGGCAGGATAGGGTCAAGGGTAGGGGAGGGGGAGTAGCGGTGGTGGTGAAGAAGAGTGTCTCCTGCTCTCTTCTCCCCCTGAATCCTCTCTGTGGTTCTGAGGCTCTTGCTTTCTCGCTTAGATTGTCCCCGCACCAAGCACTGAAAGGGCTACTGGTATACAGGCCTCCAGGTCCTGTGGGTTCCTTTTTCGAGGACCTGCAGATGGCCTTTTCCGAACTGGCCCTGTCCACACAGCACTGCTTGTTCGCGGGTGACTTTAATTTCCATCTGGATGTGGAGGACGACTCAGACGCAATCAGATTGATGGACATTACGTCTCCGCTGGGTCTCGCACCCTTTGTCACGGGCTCCACCCATGAGAGGGGTCACACTTTGGACCAAGTGTTTTCTTCGACTCCTCTTGTCGACATCGATACTGTGCCAGTGCTATGGACTGATCACAGGTTGATTAAGTTCTCTATACCGGAGGCGGTGTTCCCACATAGCGACACCCCTATACAACCTAGTTCAGTCTCAAGGGCACTGCACAAAGTGACGCCTGAGATGCTGGTGCAGGCGCTGGTGGACCATCCGTGCTCCCTCACGGGCGATCTGGAGCGGGACACCGAGGCCCTGCAGATCTGGCTGGCAGAAAGGCTGAACGATCTCGCCCCTGCAGTTCCCCTTCGGTCCACGGCCAAACGACTATCCGCGCCGTGGTTTACAGAGGCGCTTCGCCTGTCCCGCTGCCAGTGTAAGGTTGCGGAGAGGGCCTGGCGCTTCCAATATGACGCGGAGGCTAAACTAGCCTAGGGCGGCAGTGAAAGTGTACCATCGTGACATCTTGTGTGCGAAGAAGGAATACTTGGCCAGGAGGATAGAGGCGTCTATGAACTCCTGTAAGGAGATCTTCACTGTGGTGAGGGAGTTCACGACCCTGAGATCCAGCGCGCCCCTTCCAGCGTCATCTGACACATGGGTCTGTGATCTTGCTAGCTTCTTCACTGAGAAGATCAAGGCCATCCAGGCCTCTTTTCCGGAGAGGTCTGGTGAGGGGGGGGTGCAGCATTGGGGTGGGATCTGTTTCATCGTCCATGCCAGCTGTTGTGCTGGAGGATTTCCCCGCTATCTCCAACGAACCTTCCCTGATACTGCTAACCAATCTTAAATCTGGTTCGCCATTGGACCCCTGCCCGGCCAAATTTCTGGCCAGGGTGGCATCGGTGGTGAACCCATTGGTTAATCCTCTCTTTAATGCCTCCTTGAGGGAGGGAAGGGTCCCATGCGCCTGGAAGATGGCGATGGCGATGGTGATCCTCCTCCTGCAGAAGCCTGGACTAGACGCCGAGGTGTTGGCCAACTACAGGCCAATCTCCCTTCTCCCGGCCCTAGCTAAGATCATGGAGAAGCATGTCCATGGCATCTTGTCTGGTTTCTTACAAACCAACCATCTCCTGCATCCATCACAATCCGGGTTCCGTCCCAATTTAAGTACTGTGACGGCACTGCTGGAGGTCTCGGAGGTCATCCGGGAGACGCTGGATGTAGGCGGCAAGGCCATGCTTGTCATGCTAGACCTGTCGGCGGCCTTTGACACCGTCCCCCATGAGGCGCTTCTCGCCAGGCTTTATGACATCGGTCTTATGGGGACGGTGTTCAAATGGTTTACATCTTTTCTCGAGGGCCGCCGACAAACAGTCTGGGTTTCCCAAAGCACCGCAGAGATGCCGCCATTGGGAGTCGGAGTTCCACAGGGATCTGTGTTGAGCCCGACTCTTTTTAATATCTTTATGGCCCCTCTGGCAGCATTGGTGGAGGTTTTTGGGGCCCAGATTGTATCCTATGCAGACGACACTCAACTGCTCTTCACATGCGGGAAAGATCAGGCATTCGATGGAGAGTGTATTCGGGGCTGTCTGGGGATGGTCTTTGACTGGTTCCAGCGGAACAGCCTTAAGGCCAACTCCAGCAAGTCAGAGATCCTGTTTTTCGGATGCACCGCCGACCCTGAATGGCAGGTCTGGTGGCCTATGCATATGTGTCCCCCTGCTCAGTCTTCTTTGGTCGCCAAAAACCTGGGAGTTAAGCTGGACAACAAGCTTACGTTAAGATCACATATCCTTGGTTTGGTCGGCACCTGTTTTGGCATTTTGAAGATGCTCCGCAAATTTCTACCATTGCTCTCTGAGGAGCACAGGCGGATCACTGTTCAGGCTCTAATAGGCTCTAGACTGGACTACGCCAATGCCCTCTTTCTGGGGCTCCCGGACTACTTGGTCCAGCGCCTGCAGGTGGCGCAGAACGCTGCGGCTCGCGCTATTTTTGGACTCCATAGGCGAGCGGGAGCTTCGGGGCTGGTGCAGGCGCTGCTTTGGTTGCCTATCCGGAAACGGATCATATTTAAAACCTTGACCCTGATGCATAAAGCTCTGTTTGGCACAGGGGCAAAGCACTTGCAGCGGAGGTTGACTTTTTATCGCCCAGCCCGCTCTCTACGATCAGAAGCTCTATACCTGGCCTTGGTGCCACGGGTAAGGAAAGCCCGTACTGGGGGGCGTTCTTTTAGTTTGAAAGCCCCCCAGCTTTGGAACTCGCTGCCTCTGGTTCTACGGAGCACGTCTAATTTGCTTCTGTTTAGGAAGAGCCTTAAGACCTGGCTTTTTAATCTTTAGGTTTTTTTCTTCTGACTTTTTCCGTTTTGTTTCCATGTTGTTATGTTATTCTCGCTGAGCTGCAAGTGAAAAGCGCCGGGACACTCTGTCGGAGTAGCCGTGCGCTATAGAAATTCTATATAACATAACATAACATAACATAACATTGTAGCACTCTCTGGCCAGGCGTGGCCAGAGAGCATAAATAAACGGGCGGAGGTCGCTCATGACTTCCGGCACGCAGACTGACACTGGTGTCTGTGTGTGTCTTTATGCCGCGCTGAGCTGTGGGGTCTAGTATAACATAACGGCCCAACAACATACATAGGCATTTTCCCTTTTGAATGTTTTAATGAAGTAATCATGATGACCTCTGACAACCACTCATAAGCTTCGTATACATGCTTTTTTGCCAATATCAAGTGTGTTCTTTCAAAGTTACATCTCATTATTGACTTTTTAATACAAGTAAATGTTCTATTGTGATTTGTTGATCTGCACCTCACTTTGAGTGGGGTATGAGTGAGTGTGCAAGGTCCTCAAGAAAAAGTTCAATCAGCTTGTGAATAATTATAAATTGTTGCATAGTATTCAGTAGTGTGTGTGTAATAAAAATTAACTTTTTCCTTTTTCAAAAGAAAAAGCACAGAATCGACAATCAATTATTGAGGGCTATTATTGTGTATCTGTCAATGGTGATTACTAGCCCACACCATATCCCTTGACTAGGCCATGGAATGTTCCCCTTCACTACCCAATGAGAGTCAAGCGCTACCGAGGGGTATTTGGTTCCCACTGGAGGACAAATGTAGTTCCATTACTTGTGCAGGCCACACAACTAATTACGCATTTTCTAAGAATGATAGAAGGCTGAAATAGTATTGCAGGCTCAAGTTAGTTTAATAATGAAATAACACAAATCGGGAGGGGTTGACAAGTGGGGAGAGAATGAAGGAGCCTTGGTGGAGGGGTTGCATATTTTTTTTTAAAGCAGAAAGGGGCCCAGCAGACAAGCTCTGGGGAGGTGGAGCAGAAGAAACACAGAGAGTGTGGGAATGAGGGCAAACTGATTGGGGAAGAAACACATAGGAAAGTGAGCAGGAAAACACCTGCAGTCCAATGGAATCTTTATAGGAAAAGTGAAAAAAGTAATTCAGTGACTGCAGCAAACTCAGCAGTAGAAAGATGCAAGTCAACTAATTGGAAGATTATGAGACTGAAATGTTACTGGGTAGGATGAAAACAAACAAAGGGAGAAGAGCCAATGAATCAAGAGGAGACAACTAAGATAGACAACAAGACATTCAATCATGAAAAAGGATCTGACCCTGACTTAACCCTATGCTTAACATTGATTGAACAACCATGGTATTAGTTCAAATCAAAGTTAAATCACGTTTTAATAACCAAGGTAAACACACCAAGGTACCCTGCTGTGAGCTGTCACAAAAAAGAAATATATCCATTGTGGGTGAGTGTGTGTATGGGTGTGTTTGTGTGAATGGATGTATCAGTGGTACATGTGTGAGTAACTACGGACCACCTCTCTGCAAATCAGCTGTGTGACGCTTATTGGAGATACCTGGTGGGCTAGTTGGCCCCCAGGGATCATCAGTATTTAAGGGGACTAAATTCCCCAACTTAGAATGCACCAGAGGGTGCGGTGCGTTTGCAGAGTGCTGCAGGGAAGGGACAGGGCCTCCGGCGAGTTGCCGGTTTGTTTTATTTTTTTTCTTATTTTATGGGAGGGGGCTGCGTGGCCTTCCTTCCCTGGGCTACTTTTTGGCCCGGTGACCCCATCCCCCGGCGCCTGTCAGCCTTGTTTTTTTTTAAATATTATTTTTGGGAGGGGGGGCCGTGTGGCCTCCCTCCAAAGGCCAAATATTTCCCCTTGGACCCCATCCCCTGGGACCTGGCAGCCTTTCCGTGTTTTAAAAATATATATATATGTAAATTATTGCGGAGTGGGGCCGCGTGGTCCCCCTCCCAGGCTACTTCTGGACCCGGGAACCCCATCCCCCAGGGCCTGGCCTCTCTGTTGGGGACCATGGGGGGAGCCCCATTGCCCCCACGCTCTCGCCGGCTCCCGGCCTCCTACGGGAGCCAGCATTGCTTTTGAGCAAGGAGAACTGCTAACATGCTGCTCCCCTTGCCCAATAGCAATCCTGCTTTGCTTCATTGAAGCGAGAGCAAGTTTTCCTGCTCTCGCTTCAATGAAGCAAAGCCGTGCTCCTTCCCTGTCATAGCAAACGGCAATGTCCCTGGGGTGGGCACCCCAGGACATTGCTGGAGCTGGCTCTGGCAGGTGGTGGTCCCCAGGGCCATCAAGGGCTCCTGGAGGGGGGCCGCATGGCCCACCCCCTTCGTTTTAAAAGCCTGGGGGAGGTGGTGGTCCCCGGGGCTAGGGGTCCATAACGGACCCCCAAATTTGAATAAAGAGTGCACGGGGAGGTGGTGGTCCCCGGGGCATGTGGGGGGGGCTCTTGCCCCCACACATCTCTTTTGTTTTTAAAAACCAGACCCCCGGGGAGGTGGCAGTCCCCGGGGCTGCAGGGGTGCCGCGTGCCCCTGCATCCAATTAAAAAAGCCCCGAGGGGGTGGTGATCCCCAGGACAGCGTGGCGGGGTTGGGACCCCCCACGCATTCATTTTAAAAGAAGCCCCAGGGAGGTGGCAGTCCCTGAGGCTGTGGGGGGCCCCGTGGCTCCCCGCTATTTGTTTTTGACATTGCCCCCGGGACTTGGCCGACTCAGGGGCCTCATTAAAATGATGCGCGGGAACCCTTGCTTCGTTTTTTTTCTATTTTCATGGCAGGATTGCCGACCCCAACACAAATTCTGCTGTTTTTAAAAAAATGTTTTTTTGGGCCCTGGGTGTCCCTGTGGGACCCCATGAGCAGGACTATGGGGTCAGTATGTTTCTACCCTGCCCCTTTTTCTTCTTTTACAACCTTGTTTCCACTCTTTTCTTGTGACTTGGTTACCGAGTCATCAGATGGCTGCCAACACTTCCTGGTTTTGTGTGTTGGCAGCCAATCAGAGTGAAGCTCATGCCCGGGAGGGTTCGTGAACCCTCCTCGGTGCACAGATATCGATATTTTTCTTTTTTAAATTTCTTAGGAACTACTGAATGGATTTACACCATTTTTTTAAAAAAAAGGTCTCTTTCTGAACCAAGGGCTACCTTTTTGCCAAATTTGGTGTCATTCCGTTCAGCAGCTATGGCTGTAACCTGTTTAAAATTTCCTATTCAAATTAACATGGGGAAAACGCGTTTTGGGACCCCCTTTTTTCTCAGGTCCCGCTTCACAAATCACCCCGAAACTTACAAGACAGGAGCTGACCTGAGTGAACTATTAGTTTTTAAAATTTTGCGAAGATTCGTCAAACGGCGCCAAAGATATTGGCAAAAGAAAAAACGCTTTTTGAATAGAAACAAGGTCCTAACTATAACTACCCACTGGTGACCGCCAGTGGGTAATATATATATATATATATATATATATATATATATATATATATATATATATATATATATATATATATATATATATATATATATATATATATATATATATATATATATATATATATATATATATTGACGCTCCAGATTCCTTATTACGTAAAGAATACAAGCACTCGCGGGTGGCGTGTCATCGGGTCTTTATTCCCAGAACAGACGCGTTTCGGCGATCTGCCTTCCTCGGTGTTCACGGCACACCGTAACCGCCATATTTTTAAGCATCACAGTGTGTCAAACAAATCAACATAGACAGAGGACAGCGTGAAATGCTTACGGAGTTAATTGCGCCATCTTGTAATGTAGCCACATCCCATGTATAGAATATACATCTGCAATGCGAGGTACAGAATGTTCAAAGTTATCAATTCATTGAATCTTCTTTGACATATACACACGTGAATCACTTTAAATAAAATGATCGCCATATAATTCAGGACACAAATTGAAAGTGCCTTAATGTATGTATTGCACCAAATAAGCATGGCAACAACTCCACCCATCTCCACAATAATGCCGTGTATCGGCACCCAACTTAATCATGCCGTGTATCGGCTTTCGCTAGCTGTCAAAAAATAGTCTAATCTACACACATATATCAAGGGGTAATTGAAATAGCTCAACACAGCGATCATTGCACTCTAAAGACATAATCCATTATACTCTTACTTATATTATCAGACTGTCTTGTTAAGTTCCCAAATGTACTGATAACTCTTCATTACTGTTCAAACCGAGCGGAAACTTGGATTGTAGATCTATAATATACCGTGATTCTAACTTTCGTAGTTTCTTCAGGCGGTCACCTCCTCTAATGTTTTCTGGGACATAGTCTAAGCCAAAAAACTGTAAAACATTTTTACTGTTAGGATGTTTTTCATCAAAATGCCTCGCTACAGGATATGAAGCATCGCCTTTCACTATTGCCCTCCTGTGTTCAAGTATTCAAATTTTTAAAGAATGAATTGTACTGCCTATATATAATAGGCCGCACGGGCAAACAAGGCAATAGACTGCATAGGGGGTACTGCAAGTTAAAAACTTTTTGATAGGTCTTTTCAAATTAACATTGGGTACTGAGTAAGTTAAGACTCTCTGGCTATTGGAACAAGCCTTACACTTCCCACACGGAAAGAAACCTTGCATGTGTTTCAAAGTGCCCTGCAGTGATGGTTGTTTTGTTAGGTGGCTACTGACCATCCTATCCTTTAATGACCTGGCCTTTTTGAAGGTTATCATCGGATAGTTAGGAATGTCCTCCCCTATGATTGCATCGCTTTTTAGAATATGCCAATTTTTCTTGAACATTTGTTTCAAGAGATTAGCCTCTGCAGAATATGTGGTGATCATTCTGAACTTTCCTTCATGGAAGTCGACGGACTCTTTTCTTGTTTCTGTCTTGTTTTCTAGCAAGTGTTGTCTAGGGATCCCCCTGACCTTCTTTAGTGTATTTTCTAATAGGATCTGTCCATAACCCCTTACTCGGAATCTAGATACACAATCCCTGGCTGCTAGTTCAAAATCACAGGCTCTAGAGCTATTGCGTTTTAATCTTAAAAGCTCTCCATAAGGGATGCTTTGGATTAGTTTGGGGGGGTGATTACTGGTCGCAAAGAGAATCGAATTACCCGCTGTATTCTTGCGGTAAAGAGCAGTTTCTAACTTTCCTTCTGAAACAAACACCTTCAGATCCAGATAGTCCACTGCCACTGGACTTACTGTACCCGAAAAGTGCAAATTAAGGTTGTTGTCATTCAGATTCTCTATATAACCTTTCGCTGACTCAGTTGTTCCCTACCAGACAATGAACAGGTCATCGATATATCGATACCATACTTTCACCTGACCTTTCATATCCCCTCTCTCATAGGTTTTGGGCACCTGTTCCTCCCACCAGCCTACAAACAAGTTGGCGTAGCTGGGGGCGAAACAGGGGCCCATCGGCGTTCCTGAGATCTGTTTGAAATACTGATCTCCAAAGACAAAAAAAAGCTTGTGAATTCTATTAGCATAGAATTGTGTTCCGCAAATCTTAGTTGTCGTCTGTTAAGAAAAAATTGGACAGCTTTCATACCGTCTTCATGTTTTATACATGTGTATAAACTGGTAATATCCAATACCATTAGTATATACTTGGAGTCCCAAATTAGATTGTTCAGTTTACTCAAAAAATCTTTCGTGTCTCTCACGTATGATTCCAATTGTAACACGAATGGGAACAGAAAATGGTCGATAAACATGGACATATGTTCTGTTAAACTGCCCTGGGAGGATACTATAGGTCTACCCGGTGGCCTCTCTTTGTCCTTATGGATTTTGGGAATGTGATAGAATGTTGCCACCACTGGAGTAGTGTTCCTTAAGAATAAATGTTCCTCTGTCCCCAGCATTGATCTATCATACCATTTTCTGATCAAAGTCTCGTAACTGTTAACACTTGCTTGATAGAGCTATCGAGAGGATTTTTCATAGTAATTACTGTCCGACAGTTGCCTCAGGGCTTCACCACAGTATTGTTCCCTGGTTTGTAGCACTACGTTACCTCCTTTATCAGAAGGTTTGATTATGATTGATGTATCCTGCAATAGACCATCTAGAGCTTGCTTCTCCTCTTTGGTCAAATTCTTACAAATATTGTGTCTCTGATTGCTGCATCTGAATTTCAATAAATCCTTGACCATCGTATCTGAAAATACATCTATGGCATCAAAAGGCATTTGTGGTACAAACGTAGATTTTAATTTAAAAGGACTTACTTCCGATTCTTGTTCAATGCCCACAGCTATTGCCCTTTGAACCATGTCTTCCGATGTACTTGATTGAGTGGATATTCCAGTATGCAGATTATGCAGAAGTTCGACTCCTGACAGGTCATTGCAGGTGAGTATATCAGTTGTGGTCATTCTTACTCCTACTGATGTTGATTTAGTTAGGATAGGTCTCAATTTAAAGTACTTGTGTAGCTTCAATTTGCGTATAAAATTATACGAATCGATCCTTGTTTGTGTAAACTCCAGTTTGCTACTAGGGCAAAATGTTAATCCCAAAGTAAGTACCTTGATTTCATTTTCTGTTAATTTTTTAGGAGTAAGATTAACTACCGTTAAATTGGTTTCTGTTATTGGCGTTTGTAATTCCTCTTCTTGCGTGACATCCAGATGGGTTTTCCTCTGCCTCTTCCGGCCCCACCCTGATCGACGTGTTCTCCGGACTGATGTTCGGGTGGTTTGTTTTTCCCGCCCCGTAGCCATGATTGCCTTATTATTTGGAACTCGTCGTGAAAAGGAGTCGGCCTGCTGGCTCCTTCCAATGTAGGTATGGTGCGTTCATCTCCTAATTCATTCTCCGTTAAATCAGATTCTGAGGTTTCCACTCGCACATTTGCTGTTGATGTAGTTCTTTGCGTCAGTTCTTTTCTTGGGCCGTCAAATTTCTGCGCAAAAGTAAGCACCCTGCCCTGTAGGTAGTCTTTCTCGTCACGCTCAAATTTCTCTTGTTTTCTTGTTTTAATTTTGTTTTCATATTTCAACAGTCGTGCTTTCATCTGTCCCATTAATTCCTCAAGTTGGTTTTTATCTTCCTCTTTAGTTAACAGTTCCTCCAGAGCCTTAATCTCCTCTAAGGCCTTCTCCCGGTCACTCCAAGCATACTTGACCAGGATATCAAGAGTGCCCTGGCAGTACTTCGCGGTATGCTCTGCCCATTCCGATAATAAATTGGGGTCCGGGTTTTCATATGAGGGGACAGTATAAACTTTAAGGCCTCTGGGAACTCTGTTAGTGTCCACATAATTCTGCAGAGAGGTGGCCTCCCACCACTTCCTTGTCTCACGTTCGTACAGTCTTTCTAATTTCATTAGATTGTTATGGAGGTTGCCGACAGGTTGCAATGCTTCAACTGTGTTGGCCCTTTCAGTTCCTTCATAGCAACCGACCGCGAGTGATTCGTCTTTGGTGCAACGGGAGCAGTAATATATATATATATATATATATATATATATATATACAGTATATGTACATATTTATAAATAAGATTTCTCATTAAAAAGTAGAGTGTTAAAAAGGAAATAGAAATATCCCAGGTGGGGTCCATATAAGACACTCTGGGATTTAAGTCATCAAACGGGTGATCAACCTACGACTTTCTTGCTTAGCACCCACATTGCTCCCAAGACTTATGCAACAGAAATGGGCAGTGGTATGGAAGGGTCTGATCTAAGATTACGGAGGGCATCCTGGTAATTCCGCACACCTAGAGTCCTACAAATCAGTGCCAGCCAATTATGCTTGGGGGATGAATAGTCTGGGCAAGCAAATATAACGTGTTAAACACTTTCCTTCGGATGGTCACATAAAGGACAAGTGCTACCTCCTTCACCCTTCCAACCTGCTGTAAATGACCTGAGGGGTAGGGTGCCAATACAAAACCTAAAATAAAATGTCTGTTACTCACTATTATAAATACCTGAAAGTGGTGTAGGGAGTTCTCCATGGCACACAGGGTGCACTATATCAAGGTTCTCTCCTGGGGGAGACTTTCACATGGAGAAGCCAATGTCTGTTTTTTTAGTGTATAGCTTGTCACCAGTGCTAGTTCAGAGAGGGAACCAGTTTGGATTCCTCTGCAGCCCCAGTGAATCCTCCCTGAATCCCGATGCACTTTGTTGATCCACGGATATATGCAGTACTGCTCTTTAGAGAGTCTGCTACTGTGCAGCCAAATCTTTGAGCCGAAGCTTGTCATATCGATGTTTCTAAACACTTCTGCTCCAGGATGTGATGCTGAATATACCTCTGCTTGGTAAACAAGGCTTTGTTCTCTTTAGCAGGACCCCAGCCATGACCAGGAGACATTGCTACATGATACAATGGGAGGACGTTTAGATGGAGGAGGTACCCTTGTAGAACGCCCAGTCCTGGTAAATGCTCACCTCCATCCCCTCACCAAATGAATACTCGTAAAGGAACACTTGCCCTATTGAGAAAAGCCCAACTGTCCGGCAGTGATCTCTGTGATGTACGTGTGGTGTATACACTTTCATTGCCGCTGAATTGCTCGGTGGCCTGCCTTTTTTTGCCTTTTCTTTACATTTTTCTAAAGAACAAAAGAGAAATGTCCATGTCTTTTTGGGAATTATTTCCCTGGATATCACTTTCCCCATCCCTGATTATAAAACATGTAATGCAATTGGTTACCTTTCTTTTTTAAGTAGGGCTGGCTTTTCCATCTTTGACCATGAGGGACTGTGAAAAATATGCTTCTGGCAAAGGGTTTTGCCAACAGAGCACATGGAGATTTCACCTGCAGAAAATATTCTGCTCCCCCACATCTAAATGTGGCTGTGAAACTGCAGGTTTGACAGAAAGGAAGTTACTCAGATCTATGACAGGACATCCATCCCACTAATCTCTAAAACCTTCCTATGTCATGATTTTGGGTTGAAGGGGGTCAGTTTCACAAATTAATGAGCTTGAACTATCACATACTCATGTTGCAAAAGCATAGCTGTTGCGCTCACCTGTGGTTGTTGTCTACTGTTCAGGAAGCCGACTGTGGTGCTCACTGTTTCAGGTCATCCCTATATAAGAGTCTCTGACAAAGCCCAATGGCTCCATATCTAGACCTTGGATTAGTGAGGAGTAAACAAGACACACAATTTTCAGGCAGAGCATAACTGTTCCTATTTCATGGTAAACACTAAAACTTCATCTGTCATGAACAGAATGGGGATTATTTACTAGTTTTTGATACAGGGCACTGCTGTAAGTCACTTTGCTGCGCTGCCCTGCATCAAAAGAAATGGGCAGGAATGTGCAGTATTTAGGAGATATGGCGCATTTCTGTCCTTTTCCACTATACTGGTGCATAATTGGCTGTTTTGCGCCAACTCAGGCACCCTTGCACCATAGTGCAAGGGTGTCTGTGTTGTAGAAATTATTGTTTTTGTGCAGGAATGGCCACCTTTCTGCACAAAAACAATCAATGGAGATGTTTTCCTCCTTCTATGTGTGCTGCAGAATGCGGCACACATAGAAAGAGGTAAAACAAGTAGAAATTAAGTTATTTATGCTCGTTAAGCCTCCCCTGGGTAGGTATGGCCTTTTGATGCATTCCCAGGTTTACAGGGAATGCGTCAAAACCCACATGTGTTGTGTGAGAACAGCCACCACAACGCCCATGGAACACCGCTTTGACACAGAGTAAGGCAACGCAGCAACTTGCGCTGCTTTGCCTCACTCCATATCTACAAAGCTATGAAAAGCCACACAACGCGGCTTTGCGCGGCCTCATAGATATGGGTCTGCATTCTGTGCTGCCGGGGCTTCAAAAGAAG
This sequence comes from Triturus cristatus, assembly GCF_964204655.1. Classification (NCBI taxonomy): domain Eukaryota; kingdom Metazoa; phylum Chordata; class Amphibia; order Caudata; family Salamandridae; genus Triturus; species Triturus cristatus. The sequence goes on along the minus strand of NC_140590.1, from coordinate 1,224,637,400 downwards.
TGATGCACCAGCGGCGTAATGGGCTTGTAAAAAAAACCCAATGTATTCTTAAACCCATGAGCTGGTCAGGTGAGGACGCCAGGCAGCCTCCGCCATGCATCTTTTTCCCTTGTGACACTCTAGTGTATACAAAAGTGGTTCTTCTTTCAAGTCATGTGTACATTAGTGCCCTAAGCTGTCAGCCTTCTACTTACTCAGACCTTTACATTTCATTAAGGGGATTATTTACAATTCCTGTGCACTGCGGTAGTGTCACTTTTTGTGAAGTTCAGGTCACACACAGGGCTTAGCCTTGTCTAGAAAGCCACGTAAAGCCACCCTGCATGGCTTTTCGTGGCCTTGTGTATATGGAGTGCGGCCACGCAGCACTAGCCTCACACTGCATCGGAGAGGTGTGTCATGTACGTTGCAGTGGGTGTTCGCCCTGAGGATTTGACACATTCCCAGATTTACAACTAAATCTGGGAATGGGTTAAATCTGTGCGCCTCCTCAGGTGCAAGGGTGCCTGCTTTGGCACACGGCTGCTAATTGTGCACCGGCCCAGGCTTAAATGACAAAAATGCACCATATCTTGTAAATATGGAGCATCCCTGTCCTTTTGAATTGGCGTAGGGCAGTACAGCAAAATGACTAGTAAAGACAATATATCTATTACTTGTATTAGGTTTGGGCGGAATTTCGATTACGCCAGAGTAATCAGAGTAATTCTGATAATTCCACATTACTCTTTGATGCAGAATTACCAATAATTATGTGATTTTTATCCTTACATAAATTAAGAGAAATTTTGGGGAAAAATCCTGCATGGAGAAAACATTTTGCGAGGGTGAGCCACTGCTCATGCTTGTTATTTATGTTCTGCTGCATTAAACGGTGTTTCTTAGCGCAAAATGCATCTTAATTTCAATTTTAGATGCAACGGTGTATTTTGTGATAAGAAAACAGCGCTAAATGATGGTAGTAAGTTTGGGGAAAATCCTACCCCAAGAGCACAATAGCTAGTGCAAGTTGCTGTTCTTGCTTGATATTTGTGTTCTATGATATTTAATATCTATTTCTTAGCACAAAATGCATCCTCATGTCCATTTTTGGATGTGAGGCTGCATTCTTGCACTAAGAAATAGCGTTAAATGCAAGATTACTCTTCTTATGTAATTCAAGCATAATTTAGCGAAATTCTTTGGTAAACCCAGATGATTACAGTACATGGAACTATACAAGTTACTCCCACCCATAATTTGGATGACAGGCTGATTTGGCATGCACACACAGTCCAACCATCAAACCTATTGTACTGTAACCCAGACAAAACCATCTGAAGAAGCAAAGGAACAAAATGTAGTAACCCATCTTTTTATAGCATTCTTTTTTTAAGAATCCTTTGTGAGCAATTGTTCTCCACTGCCACCAAGCCACTCCAATATTAATTTCGAATGTAAAATAGTCACATCAGCAGAGTAGATTGTGGCAGCCTTGAAATTATCAGCTTCTATCATGTTGGCATGGATTCATGCTAAGTTCTGCATAAACCCATTAGTCAGTTTTTGCTGCAGGCGTGAGCAAAATTTCCTATATATTCAACGATAGCTACTATGGATGGAAGAGTATCCACATGCCTGAACAGTCACTGCACCGCCAGACGTGGCAGCAGAGGTGAATACAATTTATTTTTAGCGCTTGTTCGTGGGCTTGTTAAATCTCTACCTAAAAAGCTTTTAAATAATTTGTATGACTGTTAATTTTTGGAATTTTTTCTGTGTTGGGGTGATTGAAATTATTGAATTGAACTGGGTTGAGACCACTAAAACGGGGAAACTGCACTGAGCACGCGTACTTTAGACAGGCACATTCAGGGCCTCATTTATGAGAAGTGATGCATTGCTGCGTGAAAGCAGCGATGCGTCACTTCTCAGTGCGCCCTCCTTGCGAGATGATGGATGCGTCATATTTACAGTATGACGCATCATGTCGCAAGGAGTTACAGATACGTCAATATTCCTGACGTATCTGTAGGCGCAAAAGTGGCGCATTGCTGGAGTGTGTCACAAAAGGCATGAGGCAGATGTAAGATATTGACACATATGCGTCCTAGAAGTGGCGCAGTGAAATCTCGTAGATTTCACTGCGTCACTTCTACGAGGCTTACTTACGTGGGTACGCCCCCCATGAATACATTATACCTGCCGCAGGTATAATGTGACGCAGGGGTTTACAAAGTGACGCATCTAGGTAGATGCGTCACTTTGTGAATATGGTGCAACAAGTTTCACTTCTTACGCCACTGGTGCATCACAAAAAGTGACGCACCAGCGGCACAAAATTGACTCAAGGGCTCATAAATAAGCCCCTTAGAGTCTGCATTTTTTTACGCACTCTAGTTGTTGCAGTCAGTCCTCATTAAATGAAGGACATGTTGTTTGGTTGTTATGCCCTGGGCACACACACATTCATGTTTCAGGCTCACATTGGAACTTGACATCTTTTACACGGAGACCTTTCACATACATTTGCCTGCGCATCATCTCATGACAATGTATGGAGAATGTATTTGCTTACATTTCCACTTCTCAGTAGACACCTTATCATTTCCTAGGACCTTCTGTTCAAGAGCCCTGTGCACTGAGCAAATCATTGTTATTGATATTGCTGTTTGGCAACAGTTTGGGGTGGGTGGAATAAATAAATGTTCCAGACAAAGAGCTCAGGCATCAGAACATATGCAGGCCATTTAATGTATTAACCAGCCAGTCCTTTGTTTATAGAGAGGAGCATTTCCACAGGATGTTCGTGGTCACTCTATGCCTGATTTCTAGTCCAGCTGAATCCTATCTATAGCCTGAGAAGGAAGGCTGCCTGCTCTACATCAGAACCGGCTGCCAGATAAAACACACACACAGTAACTGGAGATAGACCACTCATGGTATCTTAGCAGATTTACACGCCTATGTTTGGTTAGGATAGGGTAAGGTAGACTGGAGTAAAATGATATGTATTCATATAATCAAGGGCTAAATGTACAAAATGGTTGAGCTCTTCATTACGTTCAGCGTCATTATTATGCTAATGACTCTATACTGTCTCATTTTATTCATCATTACAGCGAAAGTATTTTATGCAAGAATACAATTTCCTCAATAAATATAATGAAGTGCCAATCTGTGTCTTTCTTGTGTTTCTCTTTTGGGCACCCCTGAGTTACAAGCGAAAGGGTAAAATTTGCTTCCATGATTTCCTTGGGGATTTAGGGATGCCATTCTCTAAGGTTACAGACATTATCCAGTACCTTGACAGGTGAAAGGTCTGGATGGCACACTGTGAGCTAGTCAGTTATATTGCTCCAAATATTCTAATGGTGTATGTGGAGATAGTCCCATATAGTTCAGATACTTATGTTGCAAAAAAAGCACAGTCTTACTTAGAAAAATAGAAACCACACGACATGGCACCACCAGTGTTCTAAATTGGGTACTTATTTAATGAGTCTCCTGAGTAGTTTTCTAGGTGTACCCAAAGACCCTACTCACCAATCAACCGGAAACACCTGTGGTGTAAAGGAGAAATCCTCCCTAGTTAAATACTTTGAAGGTTGTTCAAGCTTCAACCTTTCAAAAGATACCCCACAATCGTAATCTTCTCTGAATTTTTCCACAAATAAAAATGGTTGAAGAAGAAAAAAACTTAAACATACTAGTAAATTCTAGACATGTAGTAACACAATGGTAACAACATCATGGGCTCCAACCTACAGCTGGAGATGTTACATTTGTGGGAGGGGCTCATTAAGCGTATACAATAGAGTTATTCTTTTCATGGGTAAAGTTTACAGCTATAGATGATAGATTCTGATTCTTTCATGAATACACTGTACAAGAAGTTCCAGAAAATTATGAAGCTAATGCAGAACTTGAGATACCGCTCTCAATATGGTTCCAAGGGATGTATGATGATACAACGTGATCATTTAGATTGCGGTACATTACATCGCTGCTTTTACAACGTAAGTCGTTACAGCAACTTGCGCTGGAGGCTGCTGAACTTAGGAATAGCGTGATTTACTATTCCAACTCCAGCCTACGTAACAGTAGGGAAGGTGTTGGAATAGTAAATCACTTTATTCCTTAGTCTAGAGCGCCATTCAATGTAACGACTTGCGTTGTAAAAACAGAAATGTAAGTGTATCGCAGTGTTTTGACACGTTGTAAAGGTCGTTTTCCGGTTACAAGGTGCTCTTGCACATACTGCAGCTACTGTTTGGCTTGGATCCCTCAATAATGAAGGAACTACATGGCCAGCACTAGCTGGTTACACACCTTATGCCGACTAGTCTAGTTGGACTGTACAGGAGCATGACACAGCTAGTCATGCATACAATGGCACATAACCCAGCAGAAATTCTCCAGCTGCTCAACCAATGTAGGAATACGCTTAATTAGTACTCTTACCATTAATTTGATAATGGGAAGAATTCCCACCAGACAGGAGGAAATTCTGTTCTGGAGAGCACAAAAAACAAACCAGCTTGAAGCAATTATTTCCTAAACAGGACTTGAAGAAAAATATAGAATTCTCACAATATGCCTGTCATTGAGAATAGCCCCACCAGTAAAAGATTGTGCCACATGGGGCACTGTGTTTGTTGCCATATATACCACAACACATGTTAAACCTTCAATTGCTGTTTTACCAGAAGTTCTAAAAGAGATTCAAAATTAAAACGGGGCTTCCTGGCCCTAGACTGGGGGAAAAAACAGTTTGATACTTTTTCCATAGTTTCCTCAATGATATTAAGTAATAATAAAGGGGAAACAGCTGTGCTGGCAGTTCACCGATGGCTCACTCTTGTTCCAGTCAAGAATCAGGAGCTAGAACTACAAAAATAGTTGCAAAAACCTACACATCTATAGGTCAAGAAAATTTGGAAGCCATATCGAATTAACCACAAATTAAAGCAATTCTGATAAGGAAAAAACAAAGCAGGCACCTGAGTCTTCCAAACAAACACTGGGAAAATAATAAAAAATACAGAAAATTTAGAAAAATAAAAAACACTGGGTGGATCTCCTTCACAGGAGTCCCCTGAAAAGCGCTATAATTTACACAACCATGAAACAACTGATGGGTATCAGTATACTGATAAACGTTTTTCTTGTCCCTTTCAGGAGTCATCTGAGGAAAGATCGGAGAAGAGGACAATCAGAGTGCAGGAGTACGTGAAGACAAAAAAGAACTCACAATGCTTTTCAGACTTCAAAGTAAAAAAGAAAAAATACATACTCTTCAAAAAAAGCCTCAATTCAAAAAGAAGTTGGCAAGTAATTCTGTACGAAATCCCACAATTACTAAGGAGCCTGCTTCTGAACTGGGAATGGGTTCTGACTATGCTAGACAGTGCAGCAGAGGTTACAATATTTAGCCAGAATCTGCAAGAGTTTCCGATTGTGAAAGTGACTGATGAATGGGTCTAGGTGGAAACATCAGACTAGAGAGTAAATCCTACCAGCAATTATTTGAAAAAATATTACAAATTGAAGGCAAAAGACTACGCACCATCAAGCTTCTCTTTTGGGAAAATTTAACTTTCGCTACAATATTCTTCTGGCTGAAAAGGATTGGCCACCAGAATTTGTTAGGGACTCTCCTCTAAAAGGGGAACATGTAATAATGCCATATTTTTCCAATAATATTTCGAAAGTAGAAAAGCATAAATTAGCCAAGGAGTGGACTTAGTCACAAAAACCAGCATTATACCACAATAACTTGGGCTGGGATATGCGATCCCTTTTCTTTGTAATTCCAATAAGGTCAAGCCCACTGGTGCAGCCCAAATATCCCATTAAAAAGGAAGCTAAAAAATCAACAAGAGAAGTCTTCACATAACTTGAATTCCAAGGCGTAATTGAACCATGTAATTCACCAATGAACAATCCTTTGTTTCCAGTAGAGAAACCAGATCAGTCATACAGATTGGTCTTAGACTGCAGACACCTAAACAGTTACACTCACACATTTGCAGTACAAAATGCACACAGCACAGTGCTCATGAACAACTTAATACACAAAAAATATAACACTACATTGGGCATTTCCAATGGTTACTTTTGTCAAAACATAGCATTTGAAAGCAGGCATCAAACTACATTCACTGTATTGGGTTCTCAAAAACAATTTAAATGGTTACATCAAGGATATAAGAAAATCCTGATGTTGTCCTGAGCTTGTGTAACAAAACTATTACTCAACTTGGACAGGGAAAGCATTGTCCTACGTCGATGATATTTACCTTACTGATATTGACTTAGATATTCATCTTACCAGAGTAATTCACGGATTTGTTTTACAGACATGAAATTAAATTTCAAAAAATTGCTTTTCTCAGTGTCCTGTTTTTGGAATACAAGTTGTCAAATGAAGACAAAAGCTTAGCTCCCCACTTCTGTGTGAAGTGTGCACTTTTACTACCACCTACCTCAATTAAAGGTTATAATCACCTCTAGGGTTTCAAAATTTTGGAATATCGTACATACCAGGCTATGCACAGCGATTAAAACCATTTAATGAACTGATACGTCCAGATTTTCTAAACACTGATTAGACACCTGATGATAAACAGATTTTGCGTGCAGTACAAACTGATATGCTACATACAAATCATGTATACACATGTGTAAATACAACAAACTTGGTGATCCACATAATCGCAGGACTCACAGGATACACTTGTATCATCTTCAACAAGGGTGAGATAGTACCAATTGCATATATATCGCATGTATATTCCAATGCTGAAATGTGTTTTGCACCTATAGTAAAATACTGACTGCTGTGTAGACAGCAATAGTTAGAGAAAGATCCTTGGCCCAGATAAAAGGCATAATTGTTGTGACCTAGTCCAAGTCTTAGAGGCTGTTACAAAAGCAAGAGTCCCCAAGGCCAAAGCCTAACATCCAAGATGGATATAGTGTGCAAAGTCTCTAACAGCAACTAATGTAGATTCTAGTTTTGACTCTACACTACAATCACAAGCTTACCTGCAATTTGTAAAAGAATATCCTCTGCCCACTGAAATTAGGCCTTATGATGGTTCTGCCCAGCCTGCCAAGTAGGGACATACCAGCAATACACAGCCGCTTGCACAGCAGTAAAGTATAAAATGAGGAATGGAGAATTCTAACCTCTTAAAACTTACACACAACCACTAGTTGATTGCACAGCACAGCTGGGTGAACTAACAGCCCTAATTCTGGCACTAACAAATAAGGATTGTGAGTTCCCACACTTACTGTGTGTGATTCATCTTACAACAAGAACTTATACCACTGGGGCCAAAATAGATTCAAAGATTCAAAAGGTTGAACTATCAAGCATAAAATACTTTGGAGAGAAGTGACAAACCTTAAAGAAAATTTGCCACAGGCTTATGTCATTCACACGCTGAGACACCAACGTGTTGGAATACACGTTGCAGGGAATTGAATGGTTGATTAAGCTGCAAAAGCAGCAGTGCATACTGCTGTTATCACTGCAGTGACTCGTTCACATACAAGAATAGATAGAGACATAATGGTAGCTGTCACAGACTCACTTAGTGGAACTTCATTACCTAAGACATATCCAGCAAAATACTCCTTTCTACTAAGTGCACAGAACATTCCATTTGCTCATTTACCTGGAGTGGGTCATAGAGTAATACCAAATGTAGACCGCAGGCAAGAATAATTCTAGTGGCACATGAAGTTAGCTTCTGCTCTCGCAGGGGTGGCGGCTACAGTTTACTGCTACAGCAGATATACTGGTGGCCAGATCTATATAAACAGACTAAAGACTATGTTCTTAAATGTGACATTTGCCAACAAATTAAAGATTCCACAGTGGCCAGACCATCACAGTCACCTCTCTTGATTTAAAACAAACTGCTTGACTGGATCTTTTTGGACCATTGCGGACTGTTATCTAGTGACTGTTATTTTAAATACATACAAGTAGCAGTAGATTCCTGTTCTCATTTCCTGTGGGTATTGCCACTACGATCGGCTGACGCTCAAACTGTTATTAAAGTTTTGCAAGCCTTTATCAGGACATTTGCAATTGCTACATTCCCTTCGAACCGAGGACCCACGCCTACTTCTAAAGATTACAGGGATACCACGGAACTATTGGGTGTACCAGTGCAGTGCTCTTCCCCATATCATCCAGAGGGAAATTCTGTTGTGGAAAGGAAAAACAGGACTTAAAGGAGTCTTTAACAGAGATAGTATTAGGTTTAGGGCGTAGTCGGGTGGATCACCTATATGGATTTGAGAGAGCTTTAAATAATCTACCAAGAAGATCCTTGGGTGGTTGAATTCCCTAAGAAGTCCTGTTTCGGGTTTCAATGTATGTACCTGACCTAGACAATCCTGTCCCAGTGGTGGTGGTAATGCCTTTTAATATCAGTGCATTTTTGGATGTCTTACAGAACTTAAAAGACTTCTGGGAAGGAAAACAGCAATAAAATAAAGAAATGTTCAGCCACTGGAGAAGTGGGGCCACAACCAGCAGGCTCTGTCTGGATTCCGAAGATTGGAGACCTCATCAGAGAAAAGGTGGCAGAAAAGAAAGGATTTGGCCCATTATACGGAGCACCTATGTCTTTACTAAAGGTTGATGATACCAAAACTGTACCTTTGCTGCCTCTTGCTGGTTGTAAGAAGAAAAAGTTTATGTGAATAGATCTGATCAAACCACAACAGGTGGCCAATTCTGCAAAGTAGGCCATGAGGAATCTGAAGTAGTTAGCCATCTCCTCTCACCAATGTATGAGAAATTCCTTAAAACACTTTAACAACCTTTGAAGTGGCTACACTCTAACTAGGGTCATCTGATACAGAAGTTCTGATGCTTCCAGTCACATCAACTATTGCAATTAGAGCTTAATACATAACTGCAAATGATTCATCTACAAATATCAGCAGCGAAGTTGTATGCTATGTTCCACCACTGAAGTCCACTACAGATTCTATCATACTTGCATGAAGAACATTTTTACACAAACTGCATCTGGCTATTTTTTGATGATATCGATGACTTTTCCTCGGATTTATCAGATGCATCACCATCAAAGGTCCATGCATTGTGGACCTGTCTCAGAACAACCTACTTTGTTTCACCATGGACATATGTGTGGATTTCCATTTCACTGCTTTCCTCCATTTGGATTTGTTTTTTGACTGTGTTCTTTTTACTTTTAAATGGACACTACCTGCCAGAATACGCTAATGGACACTACCTACCAGAATACGCTGTTGTTGAAACAGAAGTTGAGGTATTGACTCCTCATTCTTCATCACACAAAATGTGAAGAGATCTTTCGCTAGTGAACATTTCAGCTGTTCCAGTACATGATTGTATTGCATGGGATAAGGTATTATTTGACATATTCGGTCCTACAGAAATGCTACAAAATCCATATGTGTTTAAAATGTCATTACAAGATGTTATAACACCTGGCACCATCTCTGATGACTGGGATTTGCATAGAGTGAAAGCACTGTTGTCTGATTTAGAACATTATGCTGTATTTGATACCGACGATATGTATAGTGCATCATCTAATTGCAATGAAATGTATTGTTTCATCCATTACGCACAGTATTACTTATATAAAGCAAGTGCTCCACGTGCAGTGTTTAATGTCACACAATGGGTACATTGCCCCACACTGCTTCTTGGCAGTCCCACAACAGATGCACACATGTTTACATACTTTTCAAAAACAACCCTGTTGAACAAGGGGCTTATTTACAAGAGAGAAAACACTAATATGTATGAAGGGTCTTAGGGAATATTTAGAGACCTAGCGTGGATATACTCCCCAATCACAAAATCAATACACAAATACAATATCCACGGGTCTTTCCAAACAAATAGAACCATTCCATTAGTCTTTATTTCGATAAAATTTCATCATAAAAGACATTTTACAGCCAAGAAGAAAATACAATTAAAAAAAGTGTTTAAAAAAAACGTGAACAATAAAACACAAAAATGAAGATAACAATTGCAACATCACTCAGGTAATTAATTGGCTCCTATTTCTAATGATCCAGACCCAGCCTAGAAATTTGGCCACTGCGATTACAACGCTTTCACTAGTATCAAATCGCAAGATGTTGAGGGCAACAAATCCCTGTTGAGTTCCCATATTGCGACATATAGGTTTAAGCCATTTGGCCCTAGGGGCAGCATATGCCGGGCAGGCGAAGAACATATGCCCAACTGAGTCAACACAATCAGAACAGCAACTACAGGTGTCGCGAGACCCACCCTTCCATTTTTTTGTAAATGATTTGGTAGGTAGGGAACCGACCCTGAATTGGTGGTAGAGTTTCCTATCTCTAGGCCTAGTAATAATGTCCCAATAATCTTCTAAAACAGGGACTATTTTATGTTCAAAAAACCTGCCAGACAATGACTCAATGGGAACTGAGGAGATGTGTTTTTGGGATATCATTGACCAATAAAGATCTTTAAAATGTTTTTTGGATGGAAAGGGGTTGTTGGCTGGATCTGTCCAAAGTATTCCCAGACCCATGGATTCCAGTAGTAGTCTAACATGCTTGCACCAGGGGATATTACTGGCTCCCAGAATGCAGCGGACATCCAGAAAGGCCTTAGCGTAGGGTCCTAGTTCCGGTACCGTCCATAATCTCCTCCAAAAGGCCAGTGGTTTGAACCTGGCAATGTCATCAAAGGAATGACATCCAAGATCTAACAAAAGCGGTTTCACTGGGGTGGAGCTGGGGAGGCCCGTAAGCTTTCTAAAAAAATTATATTGTGCTTTGACCAGGGGAGAAAGATCGGCGAAACCCCAGAGTTCAGCGCCATACAAGATCGCTGAAGTGATCCTTGCATCAAAGATTTTAATAGGAGGACCTATCATTTTCGTCTGAGATTGCTTTTGTTCCTTAATCAAGCAGCCCGAAAGTTGGGCGAATTTAAGAGAAAGTACGTCTATTTGTGGCCTCCAATTCAACTTATTTTCAAAAACAACCCCCAAGTAGGTCATGACATTTGTTCGTTCCAGTATGTCGTTATTCATGGACACCTGGCCTTTCACAGGTTTCCCTTTGTTGAAAACCATGTATTTGGTTTTTGAGATATTTACTAGCAGGTCATAGTCGGAGCAGAAATTGGAGAATACATTCAGAGCCGACTGCAGCCCGGACAAGGTTTGAGAAAGAAGTAGGGTGTCATCCGCAAACATGAGGAGGGGTATTTTGGAACCGCCCAACGTGGGGGCGTCCGTAGATGTATTAGAAAAATATTGCACAACTCTATTAATAAATAATAAGAATAGGGTAGGCGCAAGGACGCACCCTTGTCTGACACCTCTATTAACATTGAATCTTTCAGTGACCTGCCCTTGATTCCCCCAACGAACTTTAGCAAAATTATTTTCATGTAACCTAATGATGATATTTAAAAGATCCGAGGGCAACCCAAGTACCGCTAATTCACCCCAAAGTTTGGTCCTATTGACTAGGTCAAATGCAGACCGTAGATCTACAAAAGCTGCATAAATTGTACCACCACAAAGATTAACCGTTTTCCAGACAATTAGTTGGAATTTAAATGCCTGATCTATGGTACTAGTGCAAGATCTGAAACCTGCCTGTAAAGGTGAAATGATATCATCCTGCTCGGCCCATGACTGGATCCTAGCCAGGATCATTCTTACAACAATTTTTTGGACGGAGTCAATAAGACTAATTGGGCGATAGTTACCCGTGCAAGAGCGGTCACCTTTTTTGAAAATGGGCAGAATCTCGGCGCCCTTCCATGATTCTGGAATGGGAGCCCCCTTAACTATGGCGTTTGCCAGAAAAACAATGTAGGGCACCCAATTACAAGGGTCAGATTTGAAAAGATCCACGGGGACACAGTCAATTCCTGGTGCCTTACCACTAGGTACCTTCGATAATGCCAACTTAACCTCTTCGATATCGAATTCGAGGTTAGAGGGAATAGTCGAATCCCAACTTAATGAGGAAGTGAGCGTAACAGCCGAGTTGGTATCTGAAAACTGGGATTCGTAATGAGATACCCAGTTATCCGAGGAAACGTTATTAGAGGGCACCTGCATACTAGGTGTGTTACCCCACTTCAGAGTGTGCCAAAACAAGGTTAAGTTCCTTAGTTTACTTGCTGCCAAAAGATCACTCCAGTGGTTGTTGTCCCAATTACGTTTCGCCTGGACTTTGGCCCTGGTATAAACTTTCCTCGCAGATCTAATAATAGCCTGATCCTTGGTGGCAATAGCTAATTTCAATTTGCTATAAGACTCCCAGCAATTTTTATTATACCATGAGCTTTGTTTGGGGATCGAAAATGTCGTGGCCCTACAAGGTTTAAAAAAGAGGGACTTAAGATCAGAAAATAAATTTAAATGTATGTTTGTGGATTCACCAACAACATCATTGTCGGACCGAAGGGACTCTAGGTCTTCCAACGCAGTGGAGACTTTGAGGCTGATCTCGGAGAGTGTTGCACTATCAAGGGCAACCTTTTCCCAGCGCACTCTCCGTTGATTATTGGTTAGGAGGACTTTAGCAGTCATTATCTCAGATTGTGCGCTTCTGTAGTGAGGAGAGAGCAGAAGTGTCAAAACTAAAGGATTGTGATCACTCTCTGAGCGCTCACAGACCATCATATCGCTCAGGGTGGGCCAAAACTCCACTTCTATTAAAGCGTAATCAATTCTACTGCTACGACCTCGACCATCGGAGAATGTCGCCTTACCGGTCATATCAGAAGGAGTTCGTCCGTTGGCTGCCCTAAAACCACGTTCCATACATAGACTCATCCACTGAACAGCGGATTCAGTCCATCGCTTGATGGGTGGAAGATCAAGGGGGGGAATATTCAGTATAGTATCAACTTCCAAGGTCAGAGAGTCACAGTCAGGGTACATCGGCTCAAAGCAACAGTTTAAATCACCTACTATTACAACATTGGTACTGGGGTCAACGGTGTCCAAAAACTCGTCCAGTTGTAAGAAAGTATTTGTGCCACGACCTCCGGGAAGGCCCCTGTTGTAAACATTTATTATCAGGGTTAGAGGTTCGTCATTGCGATGCAGAGAAATGATCAGTAGATCAGGATTATCAATGGCCATTTCTGTGAGACTATACTTCAAGGTTTGCCTAACCCAAATACAGAGACCGCCTGAAGGACGGCCCCTCAGACTACTAGTAGCCCCCTTATAAAAATTCACATACCCGGGGTAGTGGATAGGGTCAACAGCCCACGTTTCCTGAACAGCCAGGATATCGTGGGAGATTACCCAGGCAGACCAGTCCTCGATGGTTAGTTTGCTTCGGAGACCGGCAATGTTCCACGAAGCCAGGGTAAGGACAGAGGAACAAGGAGAAGCCATGGACGATTGAGTACATAAAGGACTCAAAACAACTGAGTAAGATGCATTACTGCCAGGAGCCACACTCTCAATCGCAGGGGTACTGGGGGCAGTTGGTAAGGTGGGAGATATGACTATAGGCGACGCACCATCATCGAGTACCAGCTCAGTGCTTGCAGGATTGGCATTGTTAGGTATAGGGGGCGAATGGGTGTCAAAACTCACCGAAGCTGCTGGTGAGATGTAGGGTTTGTTAAGGTGGACAGTTTGCATGGCACAAGAAAAACTAGGAAATGAAGGACCCGAATCCATGTGAGTTCTCCCAGAGCCACCCCGAACAGTAGGTCTATGAAGAACAGGGCCAACGAAGGCCCTGGTCACACGGCCCACCAAACGGGGATTGGGGAATGGTCAATCAACCCCATCTAAATTACTCAGGGGGGCGTATGGGTTAGATAGTGGGAGATGGAAATCTAAACACTGCAAACGGCGGGAACCCCTATTAACCCTCTCCCAACCCGATGACATGGCATTAGATAAAGAGCTTGGATCAGGGGGGTAAAAGTATGACAAATCCATGGCGATTATTCCGGTGGCACTCAAAGTATTGGGATGAGAACATATGTAGCTCACCACCCTAGGGTCCCGAAAATTAATAATCACACAATCACCCTCCACTCTCTTAACCCCATTTCCCAACCAACACACCCTGCGAACGGTCAAAATTTCAGCACAGGATGAAGCCGGTAGTGGCCTGTTACGGTTTAACCAGTAAATGACCTTATTCTTTACCTCACTGTGGGACTCTGACTTGGCCTGCGTGAGACTTGGGACGCCCGCCAAGATGACAGTGTATGGATGCGACTCTGGAGGGAGGTTAATGCGTGGAAGTTTTGAAAAAGAGCCATCACCCTCGACAATAGAGTGTCTAATTGTGGGGTTACTCCTATTGGTGATTACATTGCTATCTGGGTCAGGGTGGGAGTCAGAACTAATTGGCGGGTGAGAGGTATTCACAGTATGGGCTTTGGGAACTGGCCGATCGTATGGAGCGCTAATCGTAGAAGTAGTGCCGTTGGGAATGACCCCCACCTCAATAGCTGTATCAGGGATTAATGAAGTCATGGAGGTAGATGGGGTCGCAAAGTGCTTCTCTAATAAGGCCATGTTGGTAAGCATCATACCCTCTAGTTTTTCGAGCGAGCAAGAGAGCCGGTTAACTCTCTCGTATAGAGGTAGAAAAAAGGACTTGAGTAACTGTTCCAAAGGCTCGATATGGTCAGGAGGCAGGGGAGGTACGTTGGACAGGATAGCAGGGGAATGTAATGGCGTGGGACTCACATCAGCAACAGGGATACTATGTGACGAATGTGGGTGGGAAGCAGGGCGGGGGTTTCTGGGTTTGATCAATTCGGATTCTTTAACTCGTTTACCCTTTGGGTGCACTCCCCCATGTTTATTCTTCCCCTGGATAGACCGTGACTTGCCACCCAGTGTCGTAGAAGCAATACCTGTCGGATCAGGAAGGGGCTGTAATTGAATATCGCTGGCATTGGAAGACAGACCACTGGGAACAGAACTGTTTATGATAACAGGTGTATTATCCAACGAACTGGGGGCTAAACACACCTCTAATCCTAGCTCGGTGCTAACTGGTTGATCAAGTATAGGTTGGGGTAACCTACATTCGGGGGAAGAGGCTGCCAGACCTCTTACCAGAAAGTTCGATAGACAGTCTTAGAACTATTTCATGTTCAAGGACCCATGCTGCTCTGGTGATAAAATTATCCAATGTCCCTGAGACACAACCCCCAATGCTGTCCCGCATGATCTTCCTACCTGACCTCAGAGACGACATCCCTGAGGGTAGGAAGCACGATGTAACTGAGATTTCCAAGAAGAAGTATATAATAATAATGAGCTATATTTTGTATGGCACGGACAATTGCACCAATATGGATACTGGCCCATCCCGTCCTCGCCCGTCCACGAAACGGCCACAAACGGCCCGCTCTTTGCCCGGTCTTCGCCCGTACTGCGTCCCGCGCGCGTACCGCTAGCGCGCTTGGGCGTGGACTGTATTAAGCACGGCGAGAAGGAGGGGGCGTGAGCGGGAAGAGGAGCCAGGTGAGCACAATCAGAGGAGCGCAGTGCTCCGTGGTCCTCACAGTCCCGTGGGTGTAGAAGTCCGCAGCCTACCCCCTTGTAACAGCGTAGCGTCCAGGTAGGTATGGGAGCACCAAAGAGTCACACACAGAATGAGCACCAGCCAGGAATTTATGCAGATGAGACCGGCGAGCGGCTCCCGCGAAGCGGGGGCCGCGAGGCGCTGCGTGCGAGATGAGAGCCAAGGCGGGAAGAGGAGCCAGGTAAGCACAATCAGAGGAGCGCAGTGCTCCGTGGTCCTCGCAGTCCCGTGGGTGTAGAAGTCCGCAGCCTACCCCCTTGTAACAGCGTAGCGTCCAGGTAGGTATGGGAGCACCAAAGAGTCACACCAAATAGAACCACAATGAGGCCTCAAAATCATAACCATTAACCTATACAACCCTTGCAGATTGTCAAAAGAAATATCCTATATTAGGATGGATTCCCATCACTTACCAGTGGTGACATGCTTCATCATCTTCGTCTCCTCCTAGTGTCACGCTAGTGGCACTAAGGGCTGCAACCCTTTCAAAAGGAAAGGGAAGCTTGCGGGTGTTTTTTGGAATATATATAAAGCTATACTATTTATAGCGATGCTACATGCTGTGTATAGACCTAAAAATGCGAGTAACACATTCATGTGGGAATTCTAAGTGCAGTGCAAAGTGTGAGTTAATATTGACCAATGAGAGAGAAAAACTGTTATTGCTATCCCTCAGAGATCAAAATTAAAAACAGTGCAAGCCACAGTTTTCAACTAATGACTGTCTGAATGTAAAGGGTCAACATGTTTCAGCAAAATTGGACATATTATCCTATGCCTTCTTCAGGAACACAAGATTGTTGCTACTGCAAGAAAGTGAAGTGTATGTAAAACAAATTTATAGTGTATGAAAGGTTGGAACAAATACAACCTCATAACCTGTATTCGTGAGTGCAAAAACAGTTCCTCTGTAACTGATGGACTGTCGATAGTTTCTGCAAGAGAGTAAAATACAACGATCTGAAGTGTAAAAGTTGGTACGATTTCATAAAAGCACTACAGGATCCATAACTGAATTTTTTTTTAGTGACGTGACCAATCAAATCAATTAATTGTGCCATTATTCCATTGAGTATGATGGGTGCTTACCCATCTTTTACGAGGATAAGACCTCACCTCACCTGGCCACGGCTCAGGAAAAAGGAGGCACCGTTCTGTGAAAAGAGGTAGGAAGAGAACAGCAGTTGTACATGATACCTACTTTCTTCTCAATCTCTTTAAGCTTTAATATAGTGAAAACAACATGAACACAGACTAACAACGGAACAACAGGTCTAGTTGGCTGACGGAATATTTAGAAAGAGAATATATTTTAAAATCGGAAGGTGTAAACAAATGAGATATCTGGTTAAAAACAGCATCTATATTGGACCACTAATGTCCCTGCTAATCCCTTGATCCAAACCAGGGATACTGCCAGTCTGAATCTCAGCCTGAATGATGTTCTAGCTTGAATGGACAAACAAATGTATATCGCTCTCATTCTGCGCTAGTGGTATCAGGTATACTGTTTACCAATATGTTGTTTAGGTATAATTGTAATGTTTACCAATATATTATTCAAAGTCAACCTGCGTCTAGCATAACACCTTCATGCTAAATTGCGTGTAACTCGCTAGTAGTTTGTACGCAGGAGGTACATAGAATTTGGTTGTCATCTACCTTGTTTTCGCTGGTGGTATATTATATTTGAATTTTTGAATTTTTGGAAATTTGTAAAGTCCACGTACACTATGCAGTTTCTTGGCGCTAGAGGGAGTCCTGAGCGGTATGGGGCCACGGGAACCTGAGGGACTAAGGACTGAAAGCTTGCTGGAACAAAAGGGTCTTAAGGGCCTTACGGAACTCCGTGTAGGAGGGAGAGAGGCGAATGGAGAGCGGAAGGGTATTCCAAAAGGTAGGCGCGAGGACTGAAAATTTCAGGCCTCCCGATCTTTGTTTCTTGAAACGGGGAATGACAAGTAGGGATTTAGTGGAAGAGCGAAGATCTCTAGAAGGGAGATAATTGGTGATGGCAGAGTTGATGAAAACGGGAGCTGTGCCCACCCGAGCTTGAAAGGTAAGGCAGCCAAGTTTAAAAAGGGCCCGTTGTTTGATGGGAAGCCAATGAAGGGCGATGAGAAGGGGAGAGGAATGGTGAGATTTAGATAGTCCATGTACCAGATGAGCTGCCTGGTTCTGCACCAGTTGAAGGCGTTGAAGAGCATAAGCGGGAACACCATTATAAATAATGTTTCCATAATCGATCTTGGATAGGATCATAGCCATAACAATCAGTTTAAGTGCAGAGGGAGAGAAAAACCGGGAGACTTTCCTAATGATGCGCAGGGAGAGGAAGCAAGAGGAAACAACGGCACTTATGTGGAAATGAAGTGTCAGCTGATGATTGAGTGTGATACCGAGAGTCTTGGCTGAGTGAGAGGGAGTGGGGGGAAGGCCAAGAGAAGGGGGCCAGAAAGAGGGGGACCAGGGGTTGCCACTGCCTCCAGTCAGTACCAGCTCTGTCTTATCCAGGTTTAGTTTAAGATGGTTCGCATTCATCCAATCCCGGATAAACAGCATGACGGACTGGAAGCTAGAGATGTCTGGTGAGGGGGAGGAGAAATTAAAAATGAGTTGGAGGTCATCGGCGTAGTTGTAGACTGTGACCTCCATTTGTTGCAGTGCAGATATGAGGGGGAAAATATAAAGATTGAATAAAAGAGGGGAAAGAGAGGAGCCCTGAGGGACACCACATTGTATCCTACGAGGCGGAGCGAAGAATTCGGCTAGGTGGACAGCCTGGGTGCGGTTAGCCAGGAAGGAGCCTAACCAGCCCAGCACCCGTCCCCCTATGCCCACCGCCCTGACACGGGACAGGAGAATGGAATGGTCGACCGTGATGAAAGCGGCGGAAAGGTCGAGGAGGACAAGGGCCTGGGGGATGTTGGTGTCAAGCCCCTCCCTGAGTTGGTCCATGACCGAGATGATCACCTTCTCAGTAGAGTGGCGGGGGCGAAAGCCCGCCTGGAAGGGTGAGAGATAATTGCTATCCTCTTTAAAGGAGCTGAGCGCCTGGGTTACGTGAGACTCAGCTACCTTGCCCAGATAGGGAAGAAGGGATATGGGTCGGTAGTTTGCCGGGGAGGCCGGGTCCGCTCCGGGTTTTTTTAGTATAGGAAGAATTATAGCAGTCGTGAAAGTGGCAGGGACATGGCCATGTAAAAAACAGTCATTCAGGAGAGTGAGGACTGGGGATGGGCACTCGGCAAATATCTGACGGAGAATGCGTGCCGGGCATATATCAGTTGGAGAGCCCGACTTGACATGCCTGAGTAAAGGGGGCAAAGTTTCTCTGGTCAGTGCAGGAATGGAGGTGAAAAACAGGTTGTTGCCAGGTGGTTGGAAGTGAGTGAAAGTGGGCGAAGGGGAGGGAATGTTGGCTTTAATGCAAACTATTTTCTCAATGAAAAACTCATTAAGCGAGTTGCATAAGGCCTGGGAAGGGGGGATCTTGGGCAATGTTCTGTCCGATGAAGCCAGCTCGTGGACGGTGGCAAAAATCTCGCGAGGCTGGTTTTCTGCGGCTAGAATACGCCCCGAAAAATATTCTGTCTTGGCTGCTATGATGGCTTGTTTATATTCGCTGAGTATGGTGATATAGTGTAGCCTCTGGGTCGAGCAATATGCTCTTCTCCAAGCTCGTTCAGCCTGCCGTAACTCCAGTTTCTTGGCTTTAAGGCCAGGGCTGAACCACTTGTTGGCGTTATGGGTGCGGTTGATGGTAATCCGCTTCGGGGGGGCCACTAGGTCACAGGCTTTGGCAAGCCAGCCAACTAGAGTGGTGGTCTGGAGATGTGGAACCAAGCCCGAAAGATCCGGGCAGGTGGCAGTTAACAAGTTGCACAATGACGGGGTGTCAACTCGATTCCAATTCCTGGCCCGGATGATGTTGGGGAAGGAAGGTGTTGTTTTATGGCTCAGGTTCAGGGAGAAGGCGAGCACGAAGTGGTCGGACCATGGACAGGGCGAGATAGTTGGAGCAGAAATTGGGATGTTTAGAGTCCATATCTGGTCGAGGATGTGGCCCCGGATATGGGTGGGACCATGAACGTGCTGAATGAAATTGAGACTGAGGAGTAATTGAGTAAAGTTTTTAGATATGGCATCCTCGGCGGGGTCGGTGGGCCAGAAATTGAAATCTCCCAGGACGAGGACGGATCTGCTATTGACTGCTAGGGTGGCCAATAAGTCCTGGAAGGCAGGGAGAAAACCAGGGGAAGGCAGGGGTGGCCGATATATTAATACACAGGTGATAGGGGTCTTAGACGAGGTAGAGCGTACTACAAGACAGTCGGCTGCTGGTATCATGGACGAGGCGAGTGTCTGGAAGTGAAGTCCATTGCGGGCAATCAAGGCTACCCCGCCGCCCGCTCTATCCTCCAAACGATCTGCACGGAGCATACTATAGTGGGGGGGGAGGGCCGCCAGGACGTTCGGCAAGGAATCAGGCCGGTACCATGTTTCGGTTAAGAACAGAAGATCTGGAGAGTTGGAGTCTAAGAGATCGAATATTTTGGTCTGATGTTTAACCGCTGACCTCGTGTTGAGAAGGAGGGCAGCAGTGAAGGGAGGGGGGGAGGCGAGCGAGACGGTTTTGGGCAAATCAATGCCAAGATCTTGGACATGAGTCCATATTACAGGATTGAGAGGCCAATCTTTGTTAAAGGAGCACAGTTGTTCGGAAGTATATATTTGGAGACGCGCATAGTGGTGTGCCCCTTGCCCCGGTCGGCCGCGGACGGGCGCAGACGGGCGCGTACGACATATGCACATTATCAAGGGGGCAAGGGGGCGTGGCCTCGTGCCCGTGGGCGTGTCCTGTGGGCTAGTGGGGAATGGCGGCGGATGTGTGCTCAAGCCTCGGCAGCACAGGATCTGCTGCGCGAGGAGCTGCCATAGCTGGTGTCAAGGGGAAAATGCCCAGTAGAAAGAACGCAAGTAAGTTAAAATCGGCAATACAATTTACAGTTTTAAAAGGTCACAAGCTAATCTCCCGGCTTTCCGCCTCAGGAGCAATGTTCCCTTTGTCACGCGCTAGCAATCAGCGCGTCTTAATATGGTGTTTATATTAATCAAAGACAGCCAGCATTTATCTTAATGCCTTCATACTCAGTTGCATATAGCTCTTGGATGGCTTATGTGTAAACAGTGCATCTCATATTCGTTATATGCGATCAGTGTGCGAGTTGCCCGAGACCTATATTTAAACAGTACATCGCTCATTTGTTCTCTCCTCATGAGAACATATCTAGCAATTACTTCTATATACAGTCAGTCAGTCAATAGGTCTTTATTCGATTCACATCATAAAAGACATTCTACACATATTAAAACAATTCATATACAATGCAATTCATTTTACAATGCAAGATAAGACTCATAAACCTTTAAAATATTACATAAAACAGTAGATTAAAAATAATCGCAACATGATAAAAAATACAATAAAATACAATTAGGTACACGCCAGTTAACCCAAAGTCCATAATATGATGCTACTTAATAGCAACTAACAACAAAAATCACGACTTAAGTTTCCTAGCCCTAAGGATCCACGATCTATATACTTATCGCTGCCCAACGTTATGAGGTCTGTGTTAGTATACTACTTGCTGGCTTGTTTCACTGCAAGGGGTGTGGGTATCTGGAAGAGTTCGTACGACTTCGATCTGTCATAGTTATTACCGAACAACTCATCTTAAATAAAGAGAAAAAGAAAACCCGGCAATCGTGAACATTTATAAAACATTTCTAAGAAAATGCCCGCTTAACCACCGCAAACGCTTACCTATCCGTCGGTATCGCTTAGCGGTACATAGAGCTGTCTGGGGAGGTAACATGCAATGTGAAACGCCATGTTTATAAAAGGTAAATTGCGTATCACGCAATGTTCCCCGACCCGCCCCCCCATGTGTTCGATTACAAACCAGGAACATGGGAATTGTAGTTTAGAGAACAGGAATGTTATCGAATGCCTCGAGACGAAGACGGAAATAGAAATAAAAAGGATACTAGAATTTGATTGTTTGTTTCCTTGTTTACAGATATAAGAGCTAAAATAAAACAATCGATTACAACAAACTGAACCACACGTGTTCCGCGCCTATACGGGATCATGGGAGTTGTAGTTTCCCGAATAACTCTTGTGTTTCTCTAAGCGATGATAGAAACAAAAAAAGGACTGAGCTTAACAGTACCCCTGTACTTATTTACAGGCCTCAAATCATTGCACCGAGAGTATACCAATATTTGAGCATCGAGACCACATATCCCGATCAGCTACTAATGAGGAGGGGCTCTTGAAAGTTACAAGTCTTCAAAACTGCACCAGTTTGAATAAAAATGATTAAATAAAAGAATAACAGGTTGAATGAGAAACGAATTCACTGTAAAATAACGAATTGCTTGTATGATTTGTGGCCTTCCTGTGTCTCTAGAGGCGCTGGTATTCAATGTATGTCTCATCGTTTGTATGTCTTAAGATAGACAGATACGAGAGCCTATTCTTGTGTGTACTATGTATATATGTACCTGAATAGGTCACTCTCCTTGACATATCACAATTTGTTGTGAAGTTTATCACTTCTTATATACCAGGCCCACTATTTCACAAACTTCCTGTTCCTTATTTACTGTCATGTTATTTATCACGGTGTTACCCAAGGTATTGCGTCATTTAGACCAGACTTGTCACTCTGCAATCTAAAAACCCATTTCTGTTTTTTAACCAATAAGAACCTAGAGATGTCTGTAATGTGTTCAGGAATAAACGGTTGTTCCAATACAATCCATTTAAATTCTTCAGGGTGATGACGCATTTCACGAAAATGGCTTGTCAATTTTGTAGCCTGTTTTTTACATCTCACCGTGCTTTTGTGCTCAAGAATCCTCAATTTTATCCTACGAGTGGTCATGCCCACATATTTTAAATCGCATGGGCAGGTGATAAGGTAAATGAGTTTGTCACTGTTACAATTAGTACATTTCTTTTGTAGCCATGGTTTGTTAGTCCCTATATCAACTGTTTTGGATGGGTGTGTCATGGTTTGTTAGTCTCTATATCAACTGTTTTGGATGGGTGTGTCTGTGGGCAAGCTGCACATGACCCACATGGAAAGTGGCCCTGACCTGCGGGGAGATTCCATAGGGTCCCCACTCCTGGGGCAGAATTGGTTTTTGGTTGTGTCTGGACAAGTTGATCCCGAAGGCTGGTGCTTCTTTTAAAAGAAAATAGAGGAGGCGGAATGTGTTCATTGCCTATATTAAGTATCCGCCAATGTTTGCGTACACTTTTTTGGATGCTGTTTGACATGGTGCTGAATGTGGTGACGAATATGAGCCTAGTTAGTTCAGGTTTTCGTACAGGCAGGTCTAGCAAGGCCTCCCTGTGGTTGTTGAAAGGCCCGTTTTAGTGAGCGTCGCACCAATCTTTTAGGATATTTTCTAGCACGTAGCTGAGAGGACAGTGTAGAGGCATGGTTCTCAAATATCTCGTTCATGGTACAATTTCTCCGCACACTGAGAAATTGGTCAAAGGGTAAATTATCACAGAGTGATTTTGGATGATGGTTATCATAACACAATAGTGAATTCCTCGCCATCGGTTTCCTATATAGTTCTGTCTCTAAGCCTGATGGTGTGGCCACAATCAATAAGTCCAAAAAGGCTTATATGTTCCCGTCCTATTCCACAGTAAATTTCAGGAAGTTATTCCTGCTGTTGAGCCATGTTAGAAATTGGCCAATTGATTCTGTCTCGCCCCGCCAGACCACAAAGACATCGTCTATGTAGCGCCTCCATAGACGTTTAGAATCACGGAAAGGATTGATCTCTGACAGCACATGTTCTTGTTCAAACCCATGCACATACAAATTTGCCAAACTGGGAGCAAAATTGCTTACCATGCTGGTACCGGAGACTTGTAAATAGATGGTATTTTCAAACTTAAAATAGTTCTCCTTCTTTGTAATTTGGGCACAGGCCATAATGAACTGCACTGGTGTAATCGTATCCAGGTCTCTCTCAGTCAATAACAGTGCAATGGCATCAAGGGTCTCATCCTGAGGAATAGACGTGTAGAGAGACTCTACATCAAAAGAAACTAAAACATCAGTTTCCATGTTAAAGTCAACCTGTGGTAGCAGGCGCAACACATCTTCTAGATACCCACACCCCTTGCAGTGAAACAAGCCAGCAAATAGTATACTAACACAGACCTCATAACGTTGGGCAGCGACGAGAATATAGAAGTAATTGCTAGATATGTTCTCATGAGGAGAGAACGACTGTGCGATGTACCGTTTAAATATAGGTCTCGGGCAACTGGCACACTGATCGCATATAACGAATATGAAATGCACTGTTTACACATAAGCCCTCCAAGAGCTATATGCAACTGAGTATGAAGGCATTAAGATAAATGCTGGCTGTCTTTGATTAATATAAACACCATATAAGATACCACCAGCGAAAACAAGGCAAATGACAACCAAATTCTATGTACCTCCTGCGCACAAACTACTAGCAAATGACACGCAATTTAGCATGAAGGTGTTATGCTAGACGCAAGTTGACTTCGATTAATATATTGGTAAACATTACATTATACCTAAACAACATATTGGTAAACACTAAACCTGATACCACTGGCACAGAATGAGAGCGATATACATTTGTTTGTCCATTCAAGCTAGAACATCATTCAGGCTGAGATTCAGACCGGCAGTATCCCTGGCTTGGATCAAGGGATAAGCAGGGGCATTAGTGGTCCAATATAGATGCTGTTTTTTACCAGATATCTAATTTGTTCATAAGTCCCAATTTTAAAATATATTCTCTTTCTAATTATTCCGTCAGCCAACTAGACCTGTTGTTCTGTTGTTCGTCTGTGTACATGTTGTTTTCACTATATCAAAGCTTAATAGAGATTGAGAAGAAAGTAGGTATCATGTATAACTGCTGTTCTCTTCGTACGTCTTTTCAGAGAGTAGTGCCTCCTTTTTCCTGAGCCGTGGCTAGGTGAGGTGAGGTCTTATCCTCGTAAAAGACGGGTAGGCACGCATTATACTCAATAGAATAATGGCACAATTAATTTATTTGATTGGTCACGTCATTCAAAAAAAAATTCTGTTATGGATGCTTTAGTGCTTTTATGAAATCGTACCAACCTTTACACTTCAGATCATTGTATTTTACTCTCTTGCAGAAACGATCAACAGTCCGTCATTTACAGAGGAACTGTTTTTGCACTCCTTAATACAGGTGATGAGGTTGTATTTGTTCCAACCTTTGTTACACTATAAATTTGTTTTATATACACTTCACTTTCTTGCAGTAGCAACAATCTTGTGTTCCTGAAGAAGGCAAAGGGTAATATGTCCAATTTTGCTGAAACATGTTGACCCTTTACATTCAGACAGTCATTAGTTGAAAACTGTCGCTTGCACTGTTTTTAATTTTGATCTCTGAGGGATATCAATAAAAGTTTTTCTCTCATTGGTCAATTTTAACTCACACTTTGCACTGCACTTAGAATTCCCACATGAATATATTACTCACATCTGTAGGTCTTTAAACAGCATGTAGCATTGCTATAAATAGTATAGCTTTATATATATTCAAAAAAACATCCGCTAGCTCCCCTTTCCTTTTGAAAGGGTTGCAGCCCTTAGTGCCACTAGCGTGACACTGGGAGGAGACCCAGATGATGAAGCATGTCACCATTGGTGAGTGATGGGAATCCGTCCTAATATAGGATATTTCTTTTGACAATCTGCAAGGGTTGTATAGGTTAATGGTTATGGTTTTGAGGCCTCTTTGTGGTTCCATTTGTTTGCTTATTTACAAGCCCCTTGTGCCGCCGATATGCCACTTTTTCCCATATAAAATGTGATGTACAGGCGGCACAAGGGGCTTGTAGATAAGCCCCCCAGTGTCTTATTATTACAAATTGACTCTGTCCCAAGCAAAGGAAACAATGCTAATGGACAACAAATTGATATACTCTGCATCTTTTATTTCCTAACTGTTGACACAAGGGTTTAACTTTTGGAAAGACACTATTGAGTTAAAAACTATTTGGGAAACAAAATACTGGCAGGTGCAGGATAGCAAGGCTTTGTTTAGAGATAGTTTGATACCAAGTCAGATGATATTTCTCAACAAGATAGTGCAGCAAACATCTTACCTAGACCTAGCAAAGATAAAAGACTTGAATACACCAAACATTCCCACAATAGCCTAGTTTGATAATTGGACACAGTTTAAAAATTTCATGAAGAACATGCTAAACAACATGCTTAAGAATGGTACATAGATTTCTCGCATTCCAGTCCTGGGGATTGGTTAATGTGGCCCCTAGATAAAAATGGCTATCAAGCGCGATTTCAGAACAACGAAGAGTGCTTTTGTTTCAACAGGCCTTATCCACGGTATGCGCAGACACAACACTCTGGGGTGGTAACACTTACTGTATGTGAAATTTATGCCTAGTTTGGTTACGCCATTCCACAATGAATGAAGTAAAAATACATTTGTTTCTCCTGTCTGAAGACATGGATGTTTAGGATGTTTTATTAGGTCCTAGGAAGTCATGTAGAATACGCTTCATGTGTGCAATAGATAATGAGATTTGAAAGGTTTCACAACAAGAAATTGATAAACTGATACATGAGGCAGATAGAGGGAATTCAGAGAAAACTTCATCAGTGGTTGACAATGGGATGACTGCATTATCCAATCGCATATATTTTCTAAGGAACATTGTAACATCAGCTTTCAATATCATACAACATGATCCTTTTTACAACATGGGTAAATCCAACTTAAGTCTATTCTTCTGTTGAGCTGGACGCTTGTAATTTAAGGAATGGTCACGCACCATGGCATCATTTACACATCACAGATTTCTTTTTGCAGTTTAATTTAACAAAAGATTAGGAATTAATTGCAAAGAAAGACACCACTTATAATATGTTACACATAGAACATCTGGAGAAATTGCCATTTAATGTGGCAGAGACACCTGCAGTGGATTGGGTAATTCATGGATTCATATCACTGCCAATAGCAACATTCCACTTCACACACTGTTTATAACATTTTCCGGCAGGTAGATATGAAGCGTTAAAGGAGAGCTAAGTGCATAAGACATGGGTCTTACCTTTCGATCTTAGGTGTAGAACTGGAGGGACAAATGTCTTTCTCACTGGTATAGACTGCGAGAACACATTTGGGTAGTCATTAAATTGCAGGGACATTATGCTTTTTGGAGCTTGTAATGGTTCAAAGCCTGCTATTTTAAGGATTCCCTGGTTGCCAAAATTCATTCGACTTTTAAATTACTTTCTAATGGGAGTATTTTCATGTTGAACGATCAAGGTTCCTGTGGGATACATCCAGGAGTCCCCTATGTGGTTAATGTTAACCAGATTGTGACCTGCTGTGACAATGTCTAAATTGCACCATTCCACAAAGACAAGTGTGACGGAGGGAGGTTGGAGCAGGGACAGGAGGGGACTGAAGTAGATTGGTGGACCTCGACACCCCTATCTTCCCCTCTTGTCTCCATACAGCCGGAGGAATGACCACGTCAACTGTTATGCATCAGCCCGAGGAATACAACGTTTCCTTTCAGTGGGAAAGCCAGGCGAGAAAAGACACGCCCCCTCCTGCTGACGAGGCACCGCCACGACCAATAAAGGTGTGGGATTCCCCCTCATCGGTGTGTGACGACACCAGCGAGGGAAACCCGGAAGCCAGAGAAGACTTCCAAGACGGAAGACGAGACCGAGAGGGTAGCGTGAAGCGGAATCGAGCCGAAGGACTGCCGGGCACCGGGGGAGAGCCCGAAGGCCAACGACAACACGCTACGTCCAGCCACATCCCAGGAGGAGCGTGGCTCAGCCAGGTACGTGAGTGCTTCGCGGGTTGGGCTGGAAGGAGGCAGAGTGCCGATAACTAGCCCGATGTTCCCTGGTTTCTCTTTTTTTTGTGTGTGACACCCTACCCCGTGCACTCTCACCACACACCCCACAATCTGAAAGTCCTCTCACCGTATTCAGGAGTGTTCGCGAGTGTTTTCCCTCACCCCCTTTCCCATTACTAAACCTAACGGTAACACAGAGCTGACGCCCGTTCTCTCCTTTCTGGTTTTTTTTTGTTACCGAGGTGGAGGTGAAGCTAATCCCTTGACGGTGCCAAATCAAACCAGAAGCCCATGCTAGTCCCCATATCAACGGTCGTATACCGGACTGCGGAAAAGTAGTGCGAGGAGGAAAACCCTTTGTCTGATAGACGTCAAACCTGTACAGCCTGGTCTAACAGGGTTAAAAGCTAACATCGAATAGAAAGCGAGTCTTGGGAAAAATAAAAGTCCTCATTAACTAGAGTTGGAGTACGTGTCCCTTATTCGGTCCGGCAACAGCTGGTGGAGAATGCGGGCACTATAACACCACCCATCAGTAACAGCACGATGGACACCCTTATTCAACATCTTGTCAGGGGACAAGAGAAACTAGAATGGGCAATCGAAAGGCAAATGACGTCAGCACAGGCTGATCGCGACATCTTTAAGAACACTATATCCGCGCAAATAGAGGGGATACAGAAGGTGGTAACTGAAGCGACAGCCCCTAGGTCCCGGGACTATCAAGCCTTACAACATGGTCCATCGGAGATATCTTTCAAAAAATTTGTACAGGGGGAGGACCCGGACGCCTTCCTTCTCAATTTCGAGCGCGTGGCCCGAGCGTGTGGATGGCCAGAAGAGAAATGGCCCCTTTTTATCCCCCTTACTAACCGGAGAGGCCCAAGCAGCATACCAGGTAGCAAATGCTACCGGAGACTCTTCCTATGCAGAAATCAAGGACGTTATCTTGGACCACCTTGGTCTTGATGCTGAGGCCTATCGAGTATGGTTTAGAAAGGAGAAGGGTCTGGTGGAAGAGAATCCTAAAACCCTGTACTTCCATCACAAGGCGGCCGCAGACAAATGGCTACACCCTACAACAAGCACCATGGAGGAAATAATGAACCGTATATATTTAGAACAATTCCTCGAAGCCTTACCCTATAACACTTCAAGATGGCTAAGACAACACCCATGGTTAACCCCTGCACAGGCAATCCAGATGGCTGCTACATATTCAAGGGCCCAGCCTCGCAACCCAGTTTGGGAACCTGAGAGGACCCAACGCTCTTTACCAATGAAAATAGAGAGAAAACCTAGACCTCCGATGGAAACAGTGAGGCCCAAGCCCCCCAAACACGATGCCCTCCCTACTAGGGGCCCCCAATGTTTCGACTGCGGGGAATGGGGCCATATAGCCCGCCTCTGTCCCTGTAGAAAACCCACGGAGGAGCCCATGGAGGTGGGATACATCCCAAAGGCCATTTAATATACAGCAGAAATGGGAGGCGCATTCCATGTAAGTGTACAGGTGAATGAGGAAGAGGTAAAAGCACTTCTGGATTCCGGGTATAAGCAATCCGTTATACAACAAGCTCTTATAGAACCCAGTCAAATCATCCCTGATACCATGGTACAAATTAAATGCGTCCATGGGAACATTAGACCCTATCCCCTGGCCTCGGTAGTGGTATATCCCAAACAGACTCCTCCCTGTAGAGTGAAGGTAGGGGTTTTAGAAACATAACCAGAAGACCTCATTATAGGGACCGACAACCCCGATTTCCTGACCTTGTTTCAATGCTCTTTGTCCACCTGTCAATTACAGTCATCCAAGCCCCAACCGGCCCTCGTTACCCCCGAACCCTGGGTAATGGATCGCAGTTTCAAGTTCGCACAAGCTAATGATGCCACCTTGTTGAACGCCTGGGAAAGCGCCCATATAAACCAAGATAACCCTTCCCCAACCTATCCCAGATTTACTATAAGAGAAGGACTGTTGTATCGTCAAGGAAATTCCGATGACCCACCCCAATTACTGGTACCCAAACCCTTTAGAGAACAAATACTGTTTTTTTGCATTCACACCTCACAGCAGGGCATACAGGGACCGAAAAGACTACACAAAATATATTGAGGAACTTTTTCTGGCCAGGTATATATAAAGATGTACACATATATTGCCAAGAGTGTGGGGTCTGCCAAAGGAAGAACTTGCAACGTCCCCCAGCCGTTCCCTTACAACCATTACCAATCATTGGAACCCCATTCGAGAGGGTGGGTATGGACCTCATTGGACCACTGCCTAAAACCCAAAAAGGGAACATATACGCCCTGGTTATAGTAGACTACACAACCCGCTTTCCCGAGGCCTTCACGTTAAGGGCAGCCACCACCCGGAACATCGCTGACAAAATGGTGGAGTTCTTCTCGAAAGTAGGGTTTCCAAAGGAAATCCTCACAGACCAGGGCACTCCTTTTTTATCTCGACTGATGAGAGAAGTATGTTGCCTTTTAGACCTTCAAAGTATTCGAACATCTGTCTGCCACCCACAAACAGATGGGCTCGTAGAGCGATACAATCGGACATTAAGAACTATATTAAAAAAGATGCTCTCGGTAGAAGGTAGAGAGTGGGATCGCCTGTTACCTGTGGCCTTATACGTTATTAGGGCCCAAGTCCAGAGTAGTTTGGGGTGTTCATCGTTCGAACTCCTGTATGGAAGACAACCCCGGTCCTTGTTGGACATGACAAGAGATGCGTGGGAACGGGAAGAAACAACGGGAACCCGAACGGTGCTAGACTATACCAAACAATTAAAGAACAAAAAAGGAAAACTTCAAGAAATAGTGTATTCTCATTTAGAACAAAGTAGGAAACATCAAAAAACCTTCTATGGCAAGGGAAAAAGTGGAGGAGTCTCACACTTGATGACTGGGCCTTAGTCCTCTTACCCTCCTCTACCAGGAAATTCCAATCTGAGTGGCAGGGCCCCTACAAGGTTGTAAAGATAATAGGAAAAACGACATACCAGTTGCAAATGACCCCCACAAAGAGACAGACATACCACATAAACCTGTTAAAAAGGTGATTAGGTCCAATACCCAAAAGTGCTCACCTGACCCTACCTAATGTTGAACCCTCCGGAAACACGATAGGGCAGCTGGTG
This sequence comes from Triturus cristatus, assembly GCF_964204655.1. Classification (NCBI taxonomy): domain Eukaryota; kingdom Metazoa; phylum Chordata; class Amphibia; order Caudata; family Salamandridae; genus Triturus; species Triturus cristatus. The sequence continues at coordinate 1,224,606,698 of NC_140590.1, read as the reverse complement.
ATTAACGAAGAGCTGTCAGGGCCGGAACGAGAAGACTTGCTCACAACCTTAGAACCCTTTGCCCATCTTTTCTCGGACATCCCCGTGAAAACGAATATGGCAGAACATTGTATAGAAACCACTCCAGGGAAAATCGTCAAGCAACGCCCATACCGAATATCCGCAGCCAAAAGGGAGGTAATCCGCAAAGAAGTACAAGACAGGCTACAACTGGGTGTTATCAGACCATCCAAAAGTAATTGGTCCTCCCCAATAGTGATGGTGCCGAAACCTGATGGGTCCACGCGCTTCTGTATGGATTTCCATGCCCTGAATGACATCTTCTCATTTGATGCGTACCCCATTCCGAGGGTGGAGAAATTGGGGGATGCCAAGTTCATCACTACTATCGACTTAACAAAAGGCTATTGGCAGGTACCACTAAGAGAGGAGGACCGACTGAAAACCGCTTTTTCCACTCCAGATGGCCTGTACGAGTTCAACGTACTCCCTTTTGGACTACACGGAGCCCCGGCCACGTTCCAACGCCTAATGAACACTGTTTTACAGAATCTCCAGTCATTTTGTTCAGCTTACTTAGACGACATTGTAGTATTCAGTCCTACCTGGGAGGCACACCTGAGACATCTCAAAGCTGTCCTTGGCGCCCTTGAACAGGCCGGGTTGCATATCAATTCCAAAAAGTCTAGGATAGCATATCGTAAGGTTCGATATTTAGGCTATCTGTTAAGAGATGAAGTGGGAAAGCCGAGAGAGAAAATACACGCCCCCTCCCGCTGACACGGCATCGCCAGGACCAATAAAGGTGTGGGATTCCCCCACATCGGTGTGTGACAACGCCAGAGAGGGAAACCCGGAAGCCAGAGAAGACACCCAAGACGGAAGACGAGACCGAGAGGGAAGCGAGAAGCAGAATTGAGCCGAAGGACTGCCGGACACCGGGGGAGAGCCCGAAGGCCAACAACAACGCGCTTCGTCCAGCCACGTCCCAGGAGGAGCGTGGCTCTGCCAGGTACGTGAGCGCTTCGCGGGCTGGGTTGGGAGGAGGCATAGTGCCGATAAATAGCCCGACGCTCCCTGGTTGCTCTTTTTTTTGTGTGTGACACCCTACCCCGTGCACTCTCACCACACACCCCGCAATCTGAAAGTCCTCTCACCATATTCAGGAGTGCTCACGAGTGTTTTCCCTTACCCCCTTTCCCATTACTGACGCCCGTTCTCTCCTTTCTGTTTTTTTTTCGTTACGGAGGTGGAGCTGAAGCTAATCCCTAGATGGTGCGAAATCAAAGAAGAAGCCAACGCTATTCCCCATATCAACGGTCGTATACCGGACTGCGGAAAAGTAGTGCAAGGAGGGAAACCCTCTGTCTGATAGACGTCAAACCTGTGCAGCCTGGTCTAACAGGGTTAAAAGCTAAACTCGAATAGAAAGCGAGTCTTGGGAAAAATAAAAGTCCTCATTAACTAGAGTTGGAGTACGTGTCCCTTATTCGGTCCCGCAACAGCAGGGGAGTCACAATTTGGCCTTGCATAGCTATCTGGACTATGAACTTTGATGAGTTGAGCACACTGAAAGCCTTATTGTTCCAAAAAGAAATTTCTTCAACATCTGCAAGTGAGACATTTGATCTCTAAGGTGCTGACATACAGTTGGTGCTGCGCACCAACTTCCTACTGCATTTGAGGAACTGATACATAGCATCCTCAATACATCCAATGCAATGGGTACTGTTTTTTTTTTTAAAGCGATTGAAGCTGGCTTTGTCAGTACATTTCAGACGATCTTCGGAGTAATTCCGTCATTCATTCATTCATTCTCTGGTGATCAGCGTATTTGAAGGTGTACCACTTATCCTAGTCCTGGTGGTCGGGATCTTGGTTCTATTTTTACTGATCCACAATGAATGTTCCACCTTGCTGCCAAATAAGGATGGCTCTCCCACATGTCCTACTGTGTCTTGCTTGTATGATGCAGTATTTTGGCAAATGCTGTGCGGGCACGCTGCTGGTGCACCAGAGGCACACCAAAGGCAAGTTTGTCTGTGCACGTCCATGCTCATCCAGTACCGGGGGCCATGGACTATGCCCCTTTCATACAGAATAAGATAACTTTATTGGCTAGCCAACTGTGAGCACTGCAAACCACTTTAGCTGACTCCTATCTTCACTCTATTAACCTTAGTCAATTTACAATGTCCCCAGCCCAGCTTCAGTCAGGTATGTGGGACCCCTGCTAATATAGTTTGGCATATATTTCTAGGTAATTGTCGCTCCCTAGCTGCCCTATGTTGGCTATCTTTTGTTTTTTTGTTGAATCAGCAGCTGATGTGTTCTTTCTCACCAAACTTGGCTCCATGAGGACTTTGCCCCTCATTTTGTCCAAGCTTTGCCACTTGGCTACCTTATCAATAGGCTAGACCGGTCAGGAAAAGGTGGTGGGATAGCCATCATATATAGAGAAATGCTAAAGTGCATGTTTTCCCCTCTTGACATTCAGAATTGCAGAGTCTGCTTTTTTCTCTGGAATTAAACTCCACCTTCACTTTTTCTGGAATCTTGTTGTATGGACTGCCGGGCCGGTATGCTCCTTTTCTACAGGCTCTCCCTGATTTGGTTGCTTACCTGGCCATAAACAGAGCTAATTTCACCTTGCTTGGTGATTTTAACATACACATGGATGAAACCAACAGTGACTCCTCCAAGTATCTTTTACAAGATCTTGTGTCTTTACAGCTAATGCAATGGCCTTATAGTAAGTCACAGGGATGGACCAATAGGGTACTCCAGAACAGTGTCTCCTGGGCCTCCATCCTCAGCCCCGAGGCTCCAAGGTAACACTGCAATTTGCTGATCTAGCCTTATATTTTGGCGAATTCGCCATAGAGCCGAAGTTAGACACATGGTGGAACAGGATGGCCCACTGGGGACTTGATGAAAGTGATGCTCTTCATCATGAGATGTATCTTTTCCTACATATGTAGTCCATCTCTCTGAAGTATGATGCTCTTCTAGAGGGGCTGAAAGTGAAGGACATTGCACCAGACTAATCACTTCAAGCGCTGCTGACACACATGCTGCACCGTAGGCTTACCCCTTTGCACCTTGTGAGCCCATTAACAATGCAGAGATGATTAACATTCGTGGGTGGTGACGTGGATGGCTCCCTTCTCTCTATCACTGTATATATGCAGTATTCCCCTCAACTTTCTTTTGCATGCACATTTGGCTTCTGTATCCCCTCTTTGTGTCAAGAGAGAACAAGAGAGAAATGTCCATAACTTTTAGGGAATTATTTCCATGGATGTCACATTCCCCATCCCTGGTTCACAAGCATTGAATGCAAGTGGTTGCATCCTGGCTGTGAGTAGTGCTGGGCTTCTGCATCTCTGGTCACGAGGACCTGTGAAAAATATGCTTTTGGTAAAGGGTTTTTCACTGCAGAGCATATGGAGATTTCACCAACAACAAAACATCAGCCGCTCCCCCACATCCAAATGGGGCTTTGAAACTGCAGGTTTGACTGATAGGCAGCTACGCACATTTATGACAGAACATCCGTTTCACTAATTTTAAAATGAGAACCTTCCTATGTCATGATTTTGGGCTGAAGGGGGTCAGTTTCACCCATTAATGAGCTTGAACAATCATAAGCTCATGCTGCAGAAGCATAGCTGCTGCATTCACCTCTGGTTGTCGTCTACTGTTCAGGAGGCGGACTGTGGGGCTCGCTGCAAATGACAACTATTCTAATTTCAGGGTAAATACAAAACTGTGTCTGTCATAAACACAATGTATTCTTAAACCCATGCGCTGGTCAGGTGAGGACGCCAGGCAGCCTCCATCATGCATCTTTTCCCCTTGTGACACTCTGGTGTATACACAAGGGGTTCTTCTTTCAAGTCAAGCGCACATCAGTGCATAAGCAGTCAGCCTCTTAATTAATCAGACCTTTAAGTGGAATTTACTTAGTTAAGACAATATTTATGATTAAGGTCTGAAAGAAGGGAGAGGAGTTGGCCTAACCGCGAGGGCGGTCGACGTCGAATCTGAGGAACCGGGCTCGAGTCTCGGCAATGACGCTGAACATCCGGTGATTCTGGGCAAATCACTTAATCTCCCTGTGCCTAACAAAGACAAATGTGTCCTCGTGTAACGTAACTGGTGCTATGTAAAGCGCTCTGATACCCAATACCGGGTCAAGTTCGCGCTATATAAAACTCCTAAAAAATACAAATAAATAGTAGGAAAGCCCTCTGCTTTCGGGAATCCACCTGGAAAGAGAAGGTGTGAGCTGCCACTTTGCTCTAGGTTGCTTCAAAAGTAAGATGAAATATTAGGCTTGAAATGTATTAACAGGTTCTTTAGCGAAGCACTCGCCCATAGAATGTAATGAATCTTTGCACATTTCTGAGTTGGGAATATATTTCTGGACATAATGTAAAATGTTGTTGGAAACATTATTTAAAAAATATCCATTTCGGCTTCAGGCAGAGTTGGACTACTTTGCAATGCTTACAGAACTGTCTGTTCTAACCTTACTGAATTACAAGAAACATACGGATGGGAAGCAAACCTCATGCCACCCCACACAACATTAACAAGCATTAGCAAAGCCAATATGTCTGATATTTGTATTAGGAATGGGTGGGATTTGATTACAACAGAGTAATCAGAGTATGTTGGTAATCCTGCATTACTCTTTGACACTAAATTTCCAATAATTGTGTGATTTCTTCTCCTTGCATAATTAGGAGCAATTTGGGGGAAATATCCTACCGCTAAAACACATTACAGCGGTGAGCCACCGCTCACACTTGCTATTCATGTTCTGCTGCATTCAGCGCTGTTTCTTACCAGAAAATACATGCATGAGTCTATTTTAGATGCAACGGTGCATTTTGCAGTAACAAAATAGTGCTAAATGACAGTACTACGTTAGGAAAAAAATCCTACCCAAAAAGCACATTTGATGAGTGCTCGTGGCTGCTCGTGCTTGCTGTTCGTATTCTGTGGCATTTAACGCTATTTCTTAGCACAAAGTGCATCCTCACATGTATTTTTGCATGTGAGAAGGCGTTTTTGCACTAAGAAGTAGCACTAAACTCAGCATTGTAATAGTCAAACCAGCAGAGTTGGTTGTGGCAGTTTTGATATTATCAGCTTTTATCATGCTGCCCTACTGCTTCAAGCAGTGAAATGGAATGGTGGCACAGCTTTGTGATATGACACTGGTATGATACAGCACTTGCTTTATGTTCTGTGTTAGAGGGGCACTATAGGATGTTAGTGTGAGGCTCCCTAATATAGTTATGACAGACTTTAGTGTATGGTATAGGCCATATCTTAGATTCAAGTTGCCCTCAATTTTCCTTTCACTCAGGCACTATATTCTTTTAGTGGGCTGTCTCTAAATGTTTTACTGGCTGTGGGACCCATTACTGGGACCATACTGGCTGCATGAAGTTGATGTGCCTCTTCAAAAAGGGTAGGCACAGGAACTTCAATCAAAGTTGAGTTGTTATATAAAGGTATCTGACTGTCTCATATTTCTGATCAGATGGACTAATTAATGTGAGTGGGATCATTTATGTGTGTCCTTGCAATCTCCTTCTGCAGTCCTACTCTTAGGCACATGCATTCCAGATATGAACATGATCTGTCTCCCATGCTGTAGGGACCTGGATAAGTTGCAGATTACTTTTTTTAAACTATTTTTTAATGTTTTATGAACTTAAAACAGCATATGACACCACATGCATTTATAGGTATCACTGTAATGCAAATAATGCCAAATCAAATAAAAGTGACACATTATTCCCTCTTGTGTATCTCATTACAATGCCGCCAGTCCTCCTATCAGCATCACCCTGGATTTACTTCTTGAAAATGGTTTCTTCCACCAAAAATCTATTGTGTGCACAAATGCATATCCTATTCTTGCACACTATTTCCTCCAACAAGGAACTATAATCCATACCTGGTAGCCATTCTTCTTTTGTTTGGGTGCACAATATTGTTCAACAATGTCTCTCTTTGCCACCAACTAACCAATATTCAGCAATTTCTCCTCACTTCTGTCACCTTCCCTTTCCAATGATATCGTCTGCAAGATAGTTCTGGGATCCCACATACTGGGATCTGAGATCAAGGTTACCTGAAACTGGAAACATGAGTTCTGAATCACAGAACATCCCCAAGTCAAATGTAGAAATAAGCCTGCTCCCACCCAACATCTTGTACAACCTGAATTAGGTATTTTGCCCATTTTATAAAGCTTAACAGAGGCATAATACATCCGATGGAATTATATAAATTGGATAAAACTCAATCTGGATGAGATTGATGACTCTCTCGCTGCCATTTCGGCCTCTTGCCAGTCAGTGTCATCAAACATGACCAAGTCTGCAGCCTACTTCTCCCTCAACTGCAAAAAAGAGTCCGGTGTGTTAACCACCAGAGCCCAATGTATCAAGGGACCCCAGCAATGTTTTTCAAAGCCAGTGTAGATCCCAACAGGCTAAACTCTGGTAGAGGGATTACTTAATTTTTCTAGTTTCCAGGGCTTGCCAGATCTGCAGGAATCAAAAGAACTGTGACCTATGCAAATCATACACACCACGAAGGTCAGCAAATGATTTGATATGTGGGAATATCCAAATATCTTCGAGGTGAGAAATGCCTATTTAGTTCCATAGTCAAACCTCTACAGTTTGGACACAGCCGGAAACCAATCCCCCACCCACAGTTGGGTCATCTTTGTCAGTTTACTTCTCCAGGAAATTCAATTAAAACCTTTGAGTAGACAGTTTACAAATACCCTTGATATAGATGGTATAGCCTTTTTTGGGGGGAGGTATTTTTCTCTATAGTGGTGTGATAAATCGGGTTGTTTTTGACGGTGAAACCCTACTGAAGCAACAGCCACAATCCTTGAGAGGGTGAACCACAAAATGTCACTAAATTTACCCATGTATAACTCTCTGAAAGATTGTCACAAAAGCAGTCAGATTTAAAATAAAGGCAATTTGTAAAGTTTTAATGCAACACACAAACAAATTATTTGACACCAAAATGCTGAAAATCCAGACAGTTGAACAGGAGTTATGCAAGCTTGAAGATTTAGGTGAAAATACTGCCTAAAAGCACAAAGTGCCAACTGTGTTTATTTGGTCACATTGGACCCGGACAAAGTCACAAGCTCAGGCCAGCAGCGATGGAGCGCAGGCAGAATAGTACAGGGACCAGGTTAGTCTAAGAATTGTACCATATGGGTTTAGATGATGACCACTGCTGGGGTCCAGAACTGGGGGCACCACTTGGGAGGTCAGGGCTCACTGCAAACAGAGTCCAGTTGCAGGGTTCAATGGTGTTGGAGTTTGTTATGTCCCTGTAGCCCAAAACAGGAAGCTAGCCAACATGCCCTTTGAATCACCCTGGTGGCCCTGGGTTCAAGGTGCAGGTCCAGTCCTCCTTCCTCAGGCAGCATAGCAGCAGAGCAGTCCTTCTTCTGAGTCTTTCACAGGTCCAGAAGAGATCTGAAGATTGGGTAGGAGGGTCCTATTTTTTATAACTTTTGAACTCTTTGAAGTGGGAGAAACTTCTGGAGGCTTCTCCAACAGAGGTGTCTGGAATGGGGATGTGGCCATAATGAGGACCCATGTAGCAGTGTCCTCGCCGAGCTCCAACTGCCGGAGGGCCCTTTGGGCCCTGAACCGAGACTAAATGCAGCTAGGAGACCCCTCACTGTTCCCATGAGGCGCAGGGTTAAAGGCTGATTTGCATTTAGCTGTGTCTGAACTGGGGTGGCAAAGTGAGCTAAAGAACGATGATGGATTCAACCCGGATCTGTGACTGGGGGTGATTGTCTGAAAAGTTTCAGCGCTCCGTCCATCATCTCCTTGTGTTTTCTTTGTTCTCCCTAAGTTGGCAGGGTAGGCCCAGACGTGGGACCCTTGCTCACATTGCCACTGGATTCAAACTAGCCTGGCTGATGAGGGCTGCTAGCCCGAAATGGTCCCAGGATGTTTGTTTCCGGTTCAGGAAAGACATGGCTTGGCAGTGTAGGCTGGACTGTTCCCATGAGGCATATGGTCAAGCCTGATTTGCATATAGCTGTGTCTGAACTGGGGTGGTGAAGAGAACTAAAGAACAATATTGGATTCAACCCAGATCTGTGACTGGGGTTGAGTGTCTTAAAAGATACAGTGCTCCATCCATCATCTCCTTGTGTTTGCTTTGTTCGCCCTAAGTTGGCAGGGTAGGCCCAGACGTGGGTCCCTTGCTCACATTACCACTGGATTCAAACTAGCCTGGCTGATGAGGGCTGCTAGCCCGAAATGGTCCCAGGATGTTTGTTTCCGGTCCAGGAAAGACATGGCTTGGCAGTGTAGGCTGGACTGTTCCCATGAGGCATATGGTCAAGCCTGATTTGCATATAGCTGTGTCTGAACTGGGGTGGTGAAGAGAACTAAAGAACAATATTGGATTCAACCCAGATCTGTGACTGGGGTTGAGTGTCTTAAAAGATACAGTGCTCCATCCATCAGCTCCTTGTGTTTGCTTTGTTCGCCCTAAGTTGGCAGGGTATGCCCAGACGTGGGCCCCTTGCTCTGTTTGCCATTGGATTCAAGCTAGCCTGGCTGATGAGGGCTGTTAGCCCGAAACTGGTCTCAGGATGCTTCTTTCCGGTCCAAGGAAGATATGGCTTGGCAGTTCAGGCTAGAATGTTCCCATGAGGCACAGGGTCAATACTGATTTGCATATAGCTGTTTCTGAACTGGTGTGGTGAAGTGAGCTAAAGAACGATGATGGATTCAGCTCAGATCTGTGACTGGGGGTGAGTGTGTGAAAAGTTTCATCGCTCGCTCCATCATCTCCTTGTGTTTACTTTGTTCGCCCTAAGTTGGCAGGGTATGCCCAGACGTGGGTCCCTTGCTCACTTTGCCACTGAATTCAAGCTAGCCTGCCTGATGAGGGCTCTTAATCCAAATCCAGTTGCAGGATGATTGTTTCTGGTCCAGGGAAGGCTTGGCTTGGCAATTCGAGCTGGACTGTTCCCACGAGGCACAGGGTCAAGACTGATTTGCATATAGCTGTGACTGAACTGAGGTGGTGAAATGAGCTAAAGAACGATGATGGATTCAACCCAGATCTGTGACTGGGGGTGAGTATCTGAAAAGTTTCAGCCCTCCGTCCATCATCTCCCTGTGTTTGCTTTGTTTGCCCTAAGTTGGCAGGGTATGCCCATGCGTCGGTCCCTTGCTCACTTTGCCACTGGATTCAAGCTAGCCTGGCTGATGAGGGCTGTTAGCCTGAAACCAGTCCCAGGATGCTTGTTTCCGGTCCAGGGAAGAAATGGCTTGGCAGATCAGGCTGGACTGTTCCCATGAGGCACAGGGTCAAGACTCATTTGCATATAGCTGTGTCTGAACTGGGATGGCGAAGTGAGCTAAAGAACGATGATGGATTCAACCCAAATCTGTGCCTGGGGGTAAGTATCTATAAAGTTTCAGCTCTCCATCCGTCATCTCATTGTGTTTGATTTGTTTGCCCTAAGATGGCAGTGTATGCCCAGAGATGGATCTCTTCTCACTTTACCACTGGATTCAAGCTAGCCTGGCTGATGAGTGTTGTTAGCCTGAAACCGGTCGCAGAATGCTTCTTTCCGGTCCAGGGAAGACATGGCTTGGCAGTTCGGGCTGGACTGTTCCCATGAGGCACAGGGTCAAGACTGATTTGCATATAGTTGTGTCTGAACTGGGGTGGCGAAGTGAGCAAAAAACAATGATGGATTCAACTCAGATGTGTGACTGCGGGTGAGTGTCTGAAAAGTTTCAGCGCTGTTTCCATGATCTCCTTGTGTTTGCTTTGTTCGCCCTAAATTGGCAGGGTATGCCCTGACGTGGGTCCTTTGCTCACTTTGCCACTGGATTCAAGATAGCCTGGGTGATGAGGGCTGATAGCCGAAAACTGGACCCAGGATGTTTGTTTCCGGTCCAGGAATGAAATGGCTTGGTAGTTCAGGCTGGACTCTTCCCGTGAGGCACAAGGTCAAGACTGATTTGCATATAGCTGTGTCTGAACTGGGGTGGCGAAGTGAGCTAAAAAACAATGATGGATTCAACTCAAATGTGTGACTGTGGGTGAGTGTCTGAAAAGTTTCAGCGCTCTTTCCATGATCTCCTTGTGTTTTCTCTGTTCACCCTAAGTTGGCAGAGTATGCTCAGGCGTAGGTCCCTTGCTCACTTTGCCAGTGGATTCAAGATAGCCTGGCTGAAGAGGGCTGATAGCCCAAAACTGGACTCAGGATGTTTGTTTCCGATCCAGGGAAGACATGGCTTGGTAGTTCGGGCTGTACTGCTCCCATGAGGCACAGGGTCAAAATTGACTTGCATATAGCTGTGTCTGAACTGGGGTGGTGAAGTGAGGTAAAAAACGATGATGGATTCAACCCAGATCTGTGACTGGGGTTGAGTGGCTGAAAAGTTTCAGCGCTCTGTCCATCATCTCCTTGTGTTTGCTTTGTTTGCCCTAAGTTGGCAGGGTATGCCCAGACATGGTTCCCTTGCTCACTTTGGCACTGGATTCAAGTTAGCCTGGCTGATGAGGGCTGTTAGCCCGAAACCAGTTCCAGGACGCTTGTTTCCGGTCCTGGGAAGACTTGGCAGTTCAGGCTGGACTCTTCCCGTGAAGCACAGGGTCAACACTGATTTGCATATAGCTGTGTCCAAATTTGGGTGGCGAAGCGAGCTAAAGAACGGTGATGGATTCAACCGAGATCTGTGACTGGGGTTGAGTGTCTGAAAAAATTCAGCGCTCCGTCAAGCATCTCCTTGTGTTTGCTTTGTTTGCCCTAAATTGGCAGGGTATGCCCAGACTTGTTTCCCTTGCTCACTTTGCCACTGGATTCATGCTAGCCTGGCTGCTGAGGGCTGTTAGCCCGAAACCGGTCTCAGGATGCTTGTTTCCGTTTCAAGGAAGACATGTATCGGCAGTTCGGGCTGGAAAATTCCCATGAGGCACAGGGTCAAGACTGATTTGCATATAGCTGTGTCTGAACTGGGGTGGCGAAGTGACCGAAAAATGATGATGCATTCAACCCAGATCTGTGACTGGGGGTGAGTGTCTGAAAAGTTTCAGCGCTCCGTCAATCATCTCCTTGAGTTTGCTTTGTTCACCCAAAGTTGGCAGGGTATGCCCAGTCTTGGTTTCCTTGCTCACTCTGCCACTGGATTCAAGCTAGCCTGGCTGCTGAGGGCTGTTATCCCGCAACCTGTCCCAGGATGCTTGTTTCCGGTCCAGGGATGACTTGGCAGTTCGGGATGGACTCTCCCCATAAGACACAGGGTCAAGACTGATTTCCATATAGCTGTGTCTAAACTGGGGTGGCGAACTGAGCTAAAAAACGATGATGAATTCAACCTGTATCTGTGATTGGGGGTAATGGTCTAAAAATGTTCAGCGCTATGTCTATCATCACCTTGTGTTTGCTTTGTTTTCCCTAAGTTGGCAGGGTATGACCAGACGTGGGTTCCTTGCTCACTTTGGCACTGGATTTAAACCAGCCTGGCTGTTAGCCTTAAACTGGTCTCAGGATGCTTTATTCCAGTCCTGGGAAGACATGGCTTGGCAGTTTGGGCTGGACTGTGCCTATTAGGCACAGGGTCAAGACTGATTTCCATATAGCTGTTTCTGAACTGGGGTGTCGAAGTGAGCTAAAGAACGATGATGGATTCAGCTCAGATCTGTGACTGGGGTGAGAGTCTGAAAAGTTTCAGTGCTCTGTCCATGATCTCCTTCTGTTTGCTTTGTTCACCCTAAGTTGGCAGGGTATGCCCAGACGTGGGTCCCTTGCTCACTTTGCCATTGTATTCAAGCTAGCCTGGCTGATGAGGGCTGTTAGCCCAAAACCGGTCCCAGGATGCTTGTTTCCGGTTCAAGGAAGACATGTATCGACATTTCGAGCTGGAATATTCCCATGAGGCACAGGGTCAAGACTGATTTGCAAATAGCTGTGTCTGAATTGGGGTGGCGAAAAGAGCTAAAAATGATGATGGATTCAGCCCAGATCTGTGACTGGGGGTGAGTGTCTGAAAAGTTTCAGCGCTCCATCAATCATCTCCTTAAGTTTGCTTTGTTCGCCCTAAGTTGGCAGGGTATGCCCAGACTGGGTTTCCTTGCTCACTTTGCCACTGGATTCAAGCTAGCCTGGCTGCTGAGGACTGTTAGCCCGCAACCTGTCCCAGGATGCTTTTTCCGGTCCAGGGATGACAGGCTTGGCAGTTGTGGACTCTTCCCATAAGACACAGGGTCAAGACTGATTTGCATATAGCTGTGTCTGAACTGGGGTGGCGAAGTGAGGTAAAGAACGATGATGGATTCAAACCAGATCCATGATTGGGGGTAGGTGTCTGAAAAGTTTCAGTGCTCTGTCCATCATCTCCTCGTGTTTGCTTTGTTTTCCTAAGTTGGCAGCGTATGACCAGATGTGGGTTCCTTGCTCACTTTGCCATAGGATTTAAACTAGCCTGGCTGATGATGGCTGTTAGCCCGAAACCAGTTCCGGGATGCTTGTTTCCGGTCTAGGGATGACTTAGCTTGGGATCTCGGGCTCGACTGTTACTATGAGCCACAGGGTCAAGACTGATTTGCATAAAGCTGTGTCTGAACTGGGGTGGCGAAGTGAGCTAAAGAACAATGATGGATTCAACTCAGATATGTGACTGCGGGTAAGTGTCTGAAAAGTTTCAGCGCTCTTTCCATGATCTCCTTGTGTTTGCTCTGTTCGCCCTAAGTTGGCAGGGTATGCCCAGACGTGGGTCCCTTGCTCACTTTGCCACTAGATTCAAGATAGCCTGGATGATGAGGGCTGATAGCCCGAAACTGGACCCAGGATGCTTGTTTACGGTCCTGGGATGACATGGCTTGGTAGTTCGGGCTGGACAGCTCCCATGAGGCACAGGGTCTAGACTGATTTGTATATAGCTGTGTCTGAACTGGGGTGGCAAAGTGAGCTAAAGAACGATGATGGATTCAACCCGGATCTGTGACTGGGGTTGAGTGTCTGAAAAGTTTCAGGGCTCCGTCCATCATCTCCTTTTGTTTGCTTTGTTTGCCCTAAGTTGGCAGGGTATTGTCATGCCACCACCTCTTGCCTCCACCTCTAGTCACCCTGAGCACATTTGCAACCCAGGGCAGAGTGCATATCCACGCTCGTTCTCAAGCGTATTTCCCGGATTGAAACCCACCCCTGCCCCGTACAACCAACACGCCACAAAAACCACGTATGTAATATGGGCCATATCTTGTTCTCTGATAATGGTCTTCAGGAAATATTTATTATGTTAGTACTTCGTTGCTTTCAATTCTCATATTGCCTTTCATTTTGTGTTTTACGTTGACTTTGCCCTTGTAAACAAAGTGTAACCAAATGCTGTATGAACTCATGATTGTGTTAAGAGACGCAGCATGAAACTCGGCAGCAGTGTGCTTTGAGCAAGAACAAAAATCAAGTGACGCGCACATTATGTAGCGTGCAACGTGCGGTTGCCATCTTGGGTGTGGCAAGACTATATATTGCCCCACCCACATTCTGTAAGACGCCTAGACTTCCGCTGGTTGTCAAGGAGACAACACCCTCAACTGGTCTTCGTCGCGGGATCCTTCTGCTTTCCAGCTGACTTCGGTTCTTCAGATACACAGTGCTTGGGATGTCAGATGTTGCAGGACCCTGGAAAAGAAACAGAAAGCTAAGTGAACGTTTCCTCTAATCTAAGGCGCCCAAAGCAAGAAAGCAGGAATCAAGTTCTACTTGCATGTAGATTTATTTGGAACAATTTTTGGAATGTTTTTTCTTGTAGGGGAAAAAACATAGAACTTAAATACTATTTGAATTCACAAAACATAGAGACTCGTCATTTGATGCTAAAATCTCAAGACTGTAAAATTGGGATTCTGTCAATGAGAATAAGACTTATTAGAGTTGTAGGTTTGTTGTGCATATTTCTTCTTTTAACACAGGTCATGATGGAGCGTTATTGTGGGGGCATGTTACAAGTGAGTGTCATATAAGTACGTGAAGTAGTTACAGTGTTGGGTATTGGTTGATGGTTATTGGAAAACAAGTAACTTATTCTATTTATCTTTAACTCACAGACTGGAGCAGTACACATTCTCCTTATTGCAACCACATCTACTGACCACTACGCTACCTTCCCCTCTCTGCTTCGAACAAGACCATCACGAGACTACAAGGACACTACACTTCACACTCCTAGATCGCAGGTAGGGGACATCTCAGATTGGATAGACCTCTCAATAAAGAAGAATTGTTACAATAGTAAAACCCTTACATTAAAAGACGCTTTAGTTACGAATTGCCTTGTTGCCTCGCAGGTTGTCAACAGGAATCAGCCAGCATCCAGAATCCGGCCCTCTTCCCCGAACCCAACCACATAGCCTTAGTGAGAATATCGATACACTGGTTATAGGTAAGGGTGCTGGGAAGTCGGCTCAGAGCGTCTCTGCGAAACCATCAAACAAGCATCTGACAGGTAAGAATGCTTGTTGTCCTGACAGGTATGATCAAGAAAATAACTTCTAACCTGACCTATATTTCAGGGATCCAGCGGCGTGACTGGCCTTACTCTTTGAACATTAAATGAGAAGACTTAAGGTTGATTTCATCTTTTTTGAGAAGTTTGTCATAAAACAAAGGAACCATATTCCAACTACGCACAGTACTCGCTGTGGACTTTAATATATCACAGCCGGATAGTAACGTGGAAATATATATTGATTAATATTTAATGGCACAGTCGGTGCCTCTTTCTCTGCTTATATCCTTAGACACCCCCCGCCCGTCCTCAATGGGATGCCTAGGAATGTTGTTTTTGGTCCTGAGGAAGGTGGTGCTATTGCTATATTCCACCGAAATGCGCTTAGAACATCATTATATGGATGGAGAGTCCCCACAGAGACGGACATATCAATCATGTTAAGCGTGGAATAATTTGCGCTTACGTCTGTCCCTGCTCAATTGTTTGGGATCCCCTTAGGAGAATGTTTTGAATCCTTGTATGAGTGTCAGTTTGCATGGGTTTATTTGAGGAGTGAATGCAGGAGAGAGGTGCAGTGTGGGGTGTGTTTTTTGTATTATTCTGTTGACAAATAAATTGTAGTGTTTAGATTTTATGCTTTGTCCTATCTCTAGCACATAACTATAGAGGAAGTACTGATCACTATGTGAGTACATGTCGCGATGTTCTATGATCTTGTCTAACAACACCTCTTTATATCAATAATGTTAGATATCTAAAAATGTACCAATATATTCATGTGTTATGTGACTACCAGGACAATTATGTGTGAAATACAATGTATGATTAACTCATGTTTTAAAGACAATAATGAATAAAGATGCTTAGATCATTTGTACAGAAACCATTTCATTAGACTCTATTTTGTGCTGGTTGCTTAGCTTGAACCCTTGAGGTCGCATTGTAAAGAAATATAGGTCAGGTTAGAGGTTATTTTCTTGATTGTACATTCCCCCCTCCTCTTGGACCTAAAGTACCTGGGGGGCACCTTTTTCCTATTGGATTGTCCTGACAGGTATGCCCAGATATGGTTCCCTTTCTCACTTTGGCACTGGATTCAAGCTAGCCTGGCTGATGAGGGCTGTTAGCCCCAAACCGGTCCCAGGATGTTTGTTTCCAGTCCAGGGATGACATGGCTTGGTAGTTAGGGATCGACTGTTACCATGAGGCACAGGGTCAAAACTGATTTGCAAATTTGCTTCTGGGGACCTAACAAAACAATCCCTAAGATCCATGTCATCCGAGAGAGGGGTCAAGTGTTGTTTCACTTGGGACAGTGTTGAGGTCTTTAGCCACTCAATGCATAACCTCCCAACACTATATGATGTCACCCCCGTGTGTTCTGAGTGTACATAGCGCTGGTCAGGCCCATGTATACGAAACCCTTCGGTTGTACCCCTGAATTGTGACTGACAACTATTTGTGTCGGTAGCTCAAACCAACCATCTCTTCCAATTGGGGTCAGAGGAATTGTACGAGCCATAATGTAGAACGCAATCTAATATGTCCTCACTCTGTTGTGTATAATTTTGCCAACCCTCAAAGTGTGTAATCGAGGGAATCTGCGGTGTGTTCAAGTCTTTGAACTTGGCTAGTCCAAGACAGCAATTCTGTTGCACTGTGTCATCCAGGAATATCATCTGATGTGGTATGAGGCATGCTCTAAATAAGACCTCAGTTCCCTGAACTTGCCAATCTTTAGTCCCCCCGACAGATTTTGTGTCTATAGTGTATTTCCAACAGTCAAAACCATGAACAAACATCTTGCCATTAAAGGAAGCAGAGCATATCTGTTTTGTGTTAGTGAGCATATTTTTCTTGCAGGTGTAAGCGCAAGCTTATAGTGATAAGAGATGTTAAACCCAGAAAAATAAGCAAAAGTCTGTGCAAATGTGTTTGAACTACCTTTCGGTGGTGTTGGGCAATGTTCCCATTGATGGTAATAAAAAACATAACGTGGGATACTTGCTGTGAGCAAGAAATGATGACCATAGTGTTGGCAACAAAACATGGTGTCACAATTAGATGTATCATCATACAATTCATTATTTGAAAATGCAGCAGATTGTTCTAAACCAGTCAGCATAGTATTTACAGTTTCAAAATCCCAATTATCAGAGGAAGTACTAGAGGTGATGATATCACTAAGAGAAATTTTAATTAAGAGTGGTATTCTTAGAAGTTCAATAGGACCATATACGTCATAAAAAAATTCTGTCCCAAATGATTCCTTCAGGAACTGGAACTGTTGTAATGTTCACTAAGGACATGTCTCTTTGTTCACGGTGTGATGATGCTTGCAGTTTCAGGACCAAGTTCACATTTTGTACTGCAGAGCAGTTTGGGAGGTAATGTCCATTCAGGAGCAAGAAAAAGACAGTCACTATACCCATCCAAAGGACTAAGAACAGTAGACCAATTGCAATCCAGAGCTGTATCCAGGGAGAAACAAAGTAAGTCTTTTTCAGCCTAAGGTAGAAATCACAAATTCTATTCTTGTGGGTAACAGGCTTTGGCGGTACCTCGGGTTCACTTGGATCTAAAGCGAAAGCATCAAAATCAATGAAGTAGCCATACGCAGTTCAATCTATCTTTGGTGGCTCAGCAGCTTTTGTGGGACTGGCAGAGGTCTCCTTTTGAGACATATTCACATAGATATCGGTGTTAGGCCGATTTGAGATCTGTGTGTCATTTGTAGATTGAAGTTGTTCAATTTCCACAGGTACAAGTTCCACTTTGTGGAGTAGAATCTTCAAATGTAATTAATCTTTCCATCTGAACTTCCTGTATGGTATCGAGAGGAGCTGGTGCTACCCAGGAGCCCATGTGACCTACTATTGAGTATCGGTCACATAGTGTGGTTTGATCAGATCAATTGAGACAAATCTCTTTTCTTTCTTGCCAGCAAGAGGCAGAAGAAGTACTGTTCTTGTTCCTTCGACAGCCAGGACAAGTACAGATGCCCCAAATAATTTTTTGTCCACAATCTTTTCTCTGACTGGGTTCCCAATCTTTGGGACCCAGGCAGGTCTTGCCGTTACAGCTTTCACTTCTCCAGTGGTGGTGCATTTTACTTGGATGCTGCTTTGTAATGCCTAGAATTCATTGAGTTCCTGTTAAACAGCCAAAAGATCATTGATGTCAAATGGCTTTTCATCTGCCACTGTACTACCACAGTCGAGGTCAGGTACCAACATTCTAATCCCAACAGGACTTCGTATGGAGTACTGCCCCCAGGAAACTTCTAGGCATGTTGTTATGTGCCCTCTGGACCCGATATAGGTGATTGACCCTACTACCACCCACCTAATACACAAGCTGTTGCTTTAAGTATAGGTTCTTCCTCTCCACAATCAAATTTCCCTCTGGATAATACAGAGAGGAGTACCGCAATACTACACCCAAACTTCCCATGGCTTCTTTGTAAGCCTGTGAGCTAAACGCATGGCCACGGTCTGAATGTACTGTACCAATTGCGTATGTCCCTATTAAACCTCGCAAATCCTTTATAACAGTTCAGGCGTCAGCTGAGCACTGAGGCCAAACCCACAGGAATCTGGTGCATGAATCCCACCACCATAATGTACTTGTGAACCCCGTCAGATTGTAAGGGGCCGCAGTGGTCCAAATAGACACATGCGAGAGGTATGTCTGATATCAATAATGGTGTTTGTGGTGGACGTGCTACGGTGGAACCTTTCATCTGCTGCCAGATGTTGCACTTAAGGACACATCCCTTGGTCTGTTTAGTAAGACTGTGTGAGCCGGCGCTGACAGCGTTGGAGCATTTTTACTGAAAGTCTGGCACTGGTGCGGTTGACTGAAAAACCGTCCAGCGCAATTTCTTTTACTCTGTATAGCGCCTCGGTGCAACTCTATATTTAAAATTAAATACGTCTAATGGGGGGTGAATTTGTGTGCTGATATTGTTATTCTGGTCTGCACTTGGCACCCACCTGATTCGGTCCCCGGTCCGTCACGGCGATTTTGTGCCGATTGAACGGAGGGACGCGACTCCTCCCCCTTGCTGCCTACAGAGGTGCCTGTAATTTCTGCCGCGCTGGTGAGAGCAGTGTGAGCCGGCGCTGACAGCGTTGGAGCATTTTTACTGAAAGTCTGGCACTGGTGCAGTTGACTGAAAAACCGTCCAGCGCAATTTCTTTTACTCTGTATAGCGCCTCGGTGCAACTCTTTTTTTAAAATTAAATACGTCTAATTGGGGGTGAATTTGTGTGCTAATATTGTTATTCTGGTCTGCACTTGGCTCCCACCTGATTCGGTCCCCGGTCCGTCACGGCGATTTTATGCCGATTGAACGGAGGGACGCGACTTCTCCCCCTTGCTGCCTACATAGGTGCCTGTAATTTCTGCCGCGCTGGTGAGAGCAGTGTGAGCCGGCGCTGACAGCGTTGGAGCATTTTTACTATAAGTCTGGCACTGGTGCGGTTGACTGAAAAACCGTCCAGTGCAATTTCTTTTACTCTGTATAGCGCCTCGGTGCAACTCTATTTTTAAAATTAAACACGTCTAATGGGGGGTGAATTTGTGTGCTGATATTGTTATTCTGGTCTGCACTTGGCACCCACCTGATTCGGTCCCCGGTCCGTCACGGCGATTTTGTGCCGATTGAACGGAGGGACGCGACTCCTCCCCCTTACTGCGTCACTTCCTCTACCCCTCCTATATTTGGTAATGACTACTCGACCGCGCAGCGGGTGAGCACAGCGGGCGAGCGCAGCGGGCGCGCCGACAGCGCACCGAAGGCGCGCCTAAGGCAAGCCCGTCTGCGCCCGTCCGCGGCTGGCCGGGGACAGGGGCCACGACCCCTGGCCGAAATAGGTCAGTAATATGCTGGAGCGCGCAACAACTTTGTGCCCTCTGTCCTGCATTTGCTAAAGCCTGTCTCCATAGTCTTAAGGCGGAAGACACTAACAACTGTAAAGAGTGTCAGTATACCTGGCACAATAGATCTACGCTTAAGGCTGAGAATATTAGGCTTACATGCGGACTACTTAATACTAGATCTATGCGGAAGCATAATCTTGATATATACGATCTGCTCACAGATATGAAACTCGACCTCCTATTCCTTACTGAGACTTGGCTTGACTCCAGCTCAGAACCGGATATAGTTGCTTCTCTTCCAGCTGGCTATGCCATAGTACGACTGGACAGAACTGTGGGTAGAGGTGGTGGGATAGCTATAATATCTAAGCAGCAACTATGTTGTCAACTTGAACCTCTAGCTATCGCTGACAGTGAGACAGGAGCTTTTTCCATTAAGGTTAACGCTGGTAACACGGTGAAGGGCTTCTTGGTCTATCGCGCTCCTGGTCCTTTTACCCACTTTACTACCAGCCTAATCGAAGGTATAATGGAAGCCGCTTTGCGTAGGGACAAGCTTATGCTTTTAGGTGACCTTAACATCTATTTGGATGACCAACAGAACAAAGGAGCAACTGACTTCTGTCAGCAACTACATTCCCTCCAATTACACATTAGATCTAAGGCCCCGACCCACCAAAAGGGCCATCTCTTGGACCCTATCTTTGGCAACTGGGAAGACATTGAAGTTAAGGCCCCCGTTCCAGTCCCTTGGTCCAACCACTTCTTAGTGCCTTTTATAATAAATATCCCTGCTAGCAATATCCAAAAGCGTACCAACTCTAAATATATGAGCCGCAAATGGACTGCTTTTTCCAAAGCAAAGTTCGATACTGCTCTGACTAAAGGCGGCAGACCAGGAGGTGAGGATGCTGATACTGCATCGGATAGACTAGAAGGCCGCATTAATAATGCTTTAGATGACATAGCCCCTCTTTGTCATAAATATCCCTGTAGTAGACCCCAGAGATCCGCCCCCTGGTACAGCGATGAACTTCGCCTAGCTAAAGCGGAATGCAAACAACTAGAAAGACAGTGGAGGGTGGCTTACCTTGATCAAGCAAAACAGAGGTATATAGACAAACGTAGAGAATATCACAGCTTGATCAGGTGTGCCAAAACAACTTACTTCTCAGGTAGGATAGGAGAAGCTAATAACTCTACCAAGGAGCTATTCAAAATTTATAAGGAAATCTCTCTCTGTGGCTCATCTGTTGACCCGTCCTCCGTCTCAGAGGAATCCTGTAACCGCATTGCTGCCTTCTTTTCTGATAAAGTGGCCACCATCTATTCCACTTTTTCGGGGGGGAAGAAAAAGGAAACAGAGTTCAGTGAGAGTATATTGGTAGATGTGGGTGTTAATAGCCTGGACAACTTTTTCACCCCATCCCCTGACGGGCTCCAGCAAATGTGCCGCTCCATTAAGTCAGGATCCCCCGTGATCCTGCATCACCGAAACTTCTTGGAGAGAGTATTGAGATCCTTAAACCCTATATTAGGGATGTTCTGGATCTTTCCTTCAGATCCAGCACTGTACCCAAAAGTTGGAAGCAGGCTGTAGTACTCCCGCTTAAAAAAAAACGAATCTTAGCTGGGACAGGCTGGACAATCTCCGTCCTATTTCACTCCTCCCCTACCTGGCCAAAGTAGCAGAAAAGGTGGCAAATCTTCAACTTATGGCATTTGTGGAGAAAGCCAACCTGCTCCATACAACTCAGTTTGGCTTCCGTGCACGCCACTCCATGGAGTCTGCGCTGCTCATGGCCACTGAGACCATCAGGCAAGGGGTAGATGAGGGGCATACTATGGCCCTCATTTTACTTGACCTAAGTGCAGCCTTTGACACTGTAGCACATTTCACCTTGCTACAGTGTCTCAACAAAGGTGGAGTCACTGGGTCAGCGCTGAGGTGGATCCAATCTTTCCTGACTGATAGGGGTTTTCAGGTCAGACAGGGAGAACACTACTCTCGTGTGTTCAATCTTGATCAAGGGGTGCCCCAGGGCTCCGCCCTGAGCCCCACCCTGTTTAACCTTTATGCTTCCCCTGTAGCCACCATTGTGGAAAGTCATGGTATCCAATTAGTGTCATATGCCGATGACACACAGCTAGTCATCTCGCTGTCACGGGCACCTGATGTTGCGGCATCCAGCTTCAGTGCTTGCATGCAGGAGCTTGCATCCTGGATGTCTGACAACTGCCTGAAGCTGAATGGGTCCAAAACTGAAGTGCTCGTGGTAGGAGGTGGACCGAATGTGTGGTCCTCGGTATGGTGGCCAGCATGCCTGGGCTCCACTCCAGTGCCTTGTCAACAGGCCAAAAATCTTGGTGTGATGTTTGACTCCGACCTGTCATTTGCGCCCCAGATTAATCGGGTTGTCGGAATGTGCTTCGGTATGCTCAAGAGTCTAAGGAAGACCCTTGACCTACTTCCAGTTGGTGCCAGGCAGACTCTTGTGCATGCCTTGGTCACATCTAGACTCGATTACTCTAACCTCCTCTATCTGGGAATAACAGCTAGATGCCTCAATCGTCTCCAGGTACTTCAAAATGCCACAGCCCGGCTGGTGCTGAGGCTTCCTAGAAGAACGGCCTCTAAAGTTGCTTTGAAGTCCCTACACTGGCTTCCGATCAGAGAGAGGATTACCTTCAAAGCACTTTGCATGTGTCACCGCATTATCAGGGGCAGGGCGCCCGTTCCCCTATACAACCTCATCATCCCCTACAGACCGGAGCGGATGCTCAGATCTTCTGGCACCGGACTGGTAGTTGTCCCCAAAATTCATAAAGCTCGAATGGGGGGCAGATCTTTCAGGCTTCTTGCAGCCAAGAGCTGGAATATGCTTCCGATGGAGCTGCGCCTCGAACCTTCAGAGGCTAAGTTCCGCAGAGCTCTAAAAACTCACCTCTTTCGCTCAGTACTGATGTAACCTCCCTGTTCTGGCCACTTCATACTTCTCACTCAGCGCGGGGACACGCCGGGGCGCGTAACCATGCGCTTTACAAAATTCCATAATAATAATAATGATAATAAAGACCTGGCCACCAATAACGCTGCTTCAATAGTAAAATAGCTGCAGGGATACCTGTGTGTGCTGAGCTGAATCAAGACCCTTGTATGCAGCTAGAATTAATCCTAATCTGTGATTCATGTTGGGTATTACTTAACCCTGTTTGTAGTGGGTGTAGTGGGGCTATGCGGAGTGCCACAGAGTTTAAAACAAACTCCGCGTAGCTCAGCTACGTTCCATACGCCTCCCACCTGCCCTATTAACAATTATTATACAAGCTTAAAAAAAGTATATAAAGTATTAATAACGCCTTACCTGAGCTGCGGCATCCCCGGTCTGCCCTCTTCCTCCATAGCTACTTCTTGATGACAACTGCTCATGCGCTGGCGCCCACGCATGCGCAGTTGTCATCAAGAAGTCGCGATGGAGGAAGAGGGCAGCCCGGGAACTCCGCAGCTCAGGTAAGGCATTTTTCTTTACTTTGTATCCTTTTTTTAAGCTTGTATAGTAATTGTTAATAGGGCAGGTGGGAGGCGGGGGCTGGTCAACTCCGCCCCACCGCAGAGTGTGCGGAGTTTTGCCTACTCCACCTACTTCGTGTAGCGCAGAGTAGGCAAAACTCTGCACACTTCACGAGCGGAGCTCTCCGCCCACCCTTAGTATTTCTCCATACCCCACTCCTTGAATTTGAGCATATGGAATGTTTTGCACATCTAACTTGTAGGAGTAGTTGAGTGGAAAACCTTTTGGCAAGTCTGAGCTGTTGTTGCACGTGGCGTTCACAGCTATCATTATCTGTCCATCTATCCTCGTGCTAGAACAACTGATTGCAGCACACTGCCACCTTTGCGGCTTCATCAGTCACTGAATTCCCTTCAACGTGCACGCCAACATGCTGATGACTTAATGTGTGAATTACATGAGCCCATGGCAAGTCTTTTTTCTTTCAACTCTGCCACTTGTTCCCAAAGCAATTTGCCCTTTATTGTGCATCCTTTGGAATCTCTAAATCCATTCTGGCCCCAATAGTGAAGCTATTTATTGTATGACTTGACACAGTAAAACAAATTGCACACAATGAGTGTGGGGAATTCCCGATCTGTGTTTTTTAGTGCCAGTATCAGGGCTTCTTTTTAATTTCTGCCAGCTGTGCCCTGCAATCGTCTAGAAACTGCGTCTGTGGATGGCTAGGATGGAACTTGCCATCCCGCATACATCCTTTCACAATCGCACATGCTGCGCTGTATTGCTGTTTACCTTCTACGGCAGGCTGGGAAGATCTGTCAGTGTAAATGATGTATTCATACTGATCTAGAGGCATTATTTCATTTGGGAGAGGATATTCTTATTTGTAATGCAGAAATGCTTGTGTTTTTAATGTAGAATCATATTTGTAGTCTTCATCTGTTGCAGTGAGAGAATTAGCCCATTGTATCCACCACGGATGCCTGCTTTGGTAACAGCCTCTAAGGTTGGTAATGACAATTATGCGTTTCCCCTGTGCTAGTGCTCTTTCCCTCACTACATCAGTCTGTACTGCTGTCAGTATCTTTTCAGTGGATGCAAAGCGCCTCTCAGCGTTTGTGTACAAATGTGATTTGTATGCAAAGAGAGCCTTCATTGAAGGTGAGATCTGTGTACCCTGATTGACCAGCGATTACATGGATCACCAAATTTGTGGTATTTACACGTGTGTGTAAATGTTTGGAAGCTATCATGTCAGCTTGTACGGAACAGTAAATTTCTGTATGTTCTTGTGTCCAATGTTGGACTGGAAAATCAGGTCTGATTAGGTTGTAGAAAGGTTTGACATTTTCTGCGTTATCTAAAATGCATGTTCTGGCAAAATTTAGAAATCTTAAAATGGATTGTAAGCCTTTCAAAGTTTTCGGAGGTTGGAGCAGCACACATTTTTCTAAAATAATTAGTTGCCAGGATTTTTCCTTCACTTGATAGCTCATATTCCAAAATAAGGATATTGAGGTGGGCAATTTTAAATTATTTTTAAGTTAAATTTGTAGCCCACAGTGGCAAACCCAAAAATGATGTTGTTCACCCTGTGCAAGTGATCGAATGACTCATCGTCTGTCAGATAAATACCATCTACATAGGACAATGCCTCTGCTGGAGCAGGGTTTTCTATTGAAAATTTATTGAGATTTAAACTCCAGTTTATGTTATATGTCGTGATTAAAATTACTGATAAATAATTAATAATTATTAATTTTGTTAAAGTCTCTGACTAATCAATATTACTAATGAGAGCAATTACACGCGGGAATGCAAATATGTTGCTTTATTAATACGTGAACTAAATTGGTGAGCAAATTAATTGAATAAGTGTCACAAAAGTGCTATTTGTTTTGTGTTGGCGCTTTTAAATAACGTGCTTTAATGCTTCTTTGTGTTGCAGACGGCTAGATAATTACATACACATAAGGGTATTAGTGGGTATTAACACTGTATTGTCATTACAATGTATTAACGTTGTTTTGTATTTCTTTTGATTAAGATGGTCCGTTTTGGCCTAATCCAAGATGGCCGCTATTTACAGCCTGCACTCGAGTGATTGAATTTTGACAAGAGGCCTCGCTGAACATGGTTGGAAGTCACCTGACCACAGCCTCTGTCTGAAATAAAAGTTTCCGTGAGGACAGCAGCTCCAGGCTCGCTGCCAATTGCCCTTGGAAAAAAATAAAAGCCACAATGAACACTGATAAATTTGCGGTGGCTTCACTATGGTTCCGAGGAAGAGCATTCATGGATGTATCGCTTGTATCGTTTTCTAGTTTGAGCTTCCTTCTTCTGTGTTTTTATTTTTGTGTTTTTTGTGAGCGGAGGTTTTTCTAAATGTTGCCAGTCAACATACTTTCCTGCTCACTCTGCTCAGCGGCTCAACGGACGTTTAGAGTTTGTTTGTTTCTTTTATTTTGTAAGTTCCACTATAAATAATGTTAGACTAGAGAGGGTCTAAGGCCACTTCTTTCTGAAATCATGCTCGAGAGGATCGATGCTGATCGAGAGGACGGTGACTCGGGAGACTTTACTGAGAGACTTGTCCTGACCCATTTAGCTAGAATAGGTAACTATGAGAATAATGATTTTGCTATTGATTGACTTTTATTCAAACTAATTTAGATAAAATAACCTTTGTTTGAATTCCAGTGTCGGGTGGTTATTTCTTTGTCAATTATTGAGTTCCGAATGTTTTTCCTGTGTTTAAAATCATGACTCAAGACATGTCTTTATGGTCACATTGACCTCACACTGGATGCAGATTTGGTAGGTTTCTCTCATATACACAGTGTGGATAGAGTAATAGTTATGAATGTTAGTGTGATGGGCCCTAGCGTATGATGAGTGTATGTGCGTATGACTGTGGATTTACTCTGTCCGTGGAAGTAGGGAGAATTTATATGCGCCGATCTGCAGCAGTTTCCTGGTAGCAGTATGATGGTTTTAGATTATTGTCTTGATCTGATAGAGTGCTTGTACATAGGCTTTTTGATTCATTGATTTATTGATTGATGTTGATATATGTATTAACACTATATGTTGAAGTCGTCGTATTGAGTTATATGTAGTGTGTACGGCTTCTGGAACATGGGGAGCTGGTGACGGTTCCGTAGTAGGGCAGAGGGAAGTGAGTGCTGCTCTCAGGAAAGACGGGATTGTTGGAATTACCTGTACGTATGCAGGAAAAACGTGTGACAATTTAAGTTGCGCGTCACATTGTTTGGTTTCGGAATCAGTGACATCGTCGTGTGTTACTATTAGGGACATATTTTCAGTATAAAAGGAGTGCGTATGGTAGCGAAGGTTATCTGTGAAACTCTGGTCTTAAGTCCCAGGGATCCGTAGGTTTGCCGTTAAAGCTTACTGCTGGAGAAGTAATAGGTATTCTCTGAGCTTGTCTGAAGGACTGGGCAGAGGTAAGCGCTGCTTGGTTAACGTGTGTTATAATTCTGTAGTAGGACAGACTGTTCGCTGTTCTCGGGAAAGGCAGGATTCTGTGTGGAAGTGCTACATTTTCTGGTGTGAAAGTGCGTGAATGTATGAGCATTTAGTTGATTGTGAGACTCTTTTGGAGCATTCCAGGAGGAAACAGTTAATGGATGCATGTTAGAAGGGCAGAGTAGAGGGATGTGCTACTATGTCAACGAAAGTAATAATTCTGTGGTAGAGCAGAGGCAAGCGCTGTTCTAGAGAGAAGCGGGATTCTTGTGAAAAAAACCTTTCTTTACTATTCTGTGGTTAGCGAAGCAGACAATGGAGATGTTTATATGTTGTAACTAATAGATTTTGTAGAAATCTGAAACGAAGTCTACTGAGAAGGCTTTGTAAAGGAGGGGTAGATGAGTGATAGGAGACAGGGTAGAAGCGACTGCAGCGACTACTGACGTCATACAGACCGCGCTGTGATTGGGCAGTGGATTAAGAACAGTGCTCGCACTGGGATTGGTGCGTAGGTGTGAGCCGCGCAGGGATTGGAAGGAGTACAGGGTGACGTAGACGCTCCAGGATTGGTGCGTTAGTGTGAGTCGCGCTGTTATTGGACAAAAGATCGTACAGTTGCGGAAGGGTCTAGAGAATAGTGGTAAACGCGAAAATGTATTATCAACCGGAGGAAAAGAAAAATAAATCCTTGTTCGGTAAAATTAAAAGGTGGTTCGACAAGGATAAAAACATAATAACTAGAGAAGGTGAATTGCTACCTCCGACAAGAACTCCTGCATCCTTCATGGTTGCGAAATATGGGTATCATACCTGTATATGGTTAGACAACTGGGCTAAGTACACTAAGGATGATGGTGTTTTAGCATTCCCGGAACATGGTTCATTTAATTTGGCCGTGTTAAGAAATTTACGGGAAAAAATGATGTGTCTAGAGCCTAGACCAAGTCCGACACAGTTTGAGGCGTTGGTGGAATGGGAAGATGAAGTGCATGAGCGAGAAAAGCAGAGGAGTGGAGGCAATTATAGGTATATTTTCGGGAGAAAATATGATTGTGAAACTCATCATGATCGAATGAGGAGATGGCGAGATGTTAATATGTCAGAGGGATTATATCCTATGAGAACTGTTGAAGAGAAGGAAGAAAGGAAGGGTACGGAGAAGGTGCCTGATGCAGAAGTGAGAAGGTATGGGGCTAATGATTATGAGGATGAGGTCTTAGATGACATGATTTACAAGAGACCGCCTCCATATAGACCAGAACCAGAAGAGAGTACGCCAGTTGCTACTCCAATAAGAGATACTTTGCGAATTGTTAAAACTGAGGTTATGACACCTGATCTGAAAGGTGGTAGCTCTTTCACGGAAAGAGAGAGAGAGAGAGAGAGCGAGAGAGAGAGAATCGAAACGGTGATGAGAAACAAGAGAATTAGCCAGAACCACATCTGAGCTGACTGAGAAAATTAGAGAGCTGACGAAAAATCTAGAAGCTGTTACAGGGCCTGTAACCATAGGTCCGGTTGTGCCTATTTTTGATAAGCAAAGAATGGGTGAGAATGGTTTGACAGTTCCCTATGTTGGAAATGGTTTGGTTGGTTCTTGCACTTTGGAGGAATCAAGGATGAGGACAGGAGAAAATAATTTGAGACAGCTGAGACATGACACATGTAGTGGAGGATCAGATGTACAGCCTAATTCAGGATTGAATACTGGTTGTTTGGGAGGAACGATTTTGGAACCACAGAGGATTGCAGAACAAGTGGGTGCAGTGAAAAAATCTACTGAAATAACAGCTGAGGATTTGAATGATTGGTTGAAGGTTCTTCAAAAGAAGGATAAAGATTCACAGGCAATTGATGTAGCCAGGTTGCGCATAGAATTAGAAGAACTTATTGCAGGAACAATTCCTACAGATATACTGAAAAATCATCATGATGGAGAATTGTTATTCATGTGCAAGAGTATCACCTGGAGGGCTAAGAGTACACATGACAGGTTAAAAGCAATAGCGAGTGAACTAGGAGTTGACATGGATAAGGTGAAAGCTTTGCAGAAGTCTTACAGGATGGATTTCTCGGATAAAGACATTGAAAATTTAAATGGTGCTGGTAGGACAGGGCAGATTAAGGAAATGATTGCCTTATTGCGAAAATGGGGTGATGTGGAAAAGTGGAAGGATAGATGGTACAAGAAAAGGCAAGATTCAGTGGACAGGACTTACTCAGCTTTCCCTATGAGAGAAAAAGAAAAAACAGTGGATGCTTATCCTATGAGAGAGATTCCTGGAGGAGGATATGTACATGTCCCATGGACTAGACAGGATATTTTGTCATTTACGAATGATTTCCCTCGACTGAGAGAAAAGCCCGTCGAGTGGTATAGGCAGGTAGACAGGTTTGTGAAATTGTCAAAAGTGCTGTGGATTGACCTGAATAGTCTGTTTGATATAATTGTTCCAGCAGACTTGTGGGCAGAATGTAAAATAGTTGTAGATTGGCCTGCTAAGGAGTATCCAAGAGATCCGAAAACAGGAGCACCAGATCCAGAGGTGATGAAGAAATATGATCAGGTTATTGTGTTCCTGAAAAATAAGGTACCCCCAAAAGAGACAGATTGGGTTAAGATAGATCGAACACATCAGGAAGCAAAAGAATCAGTTCATGCTTTTTATGAAAGGCTGATACTGGCTTTTAAACAGTTCAGTGGAGATGAACACCTGGGTGATAAAGATTTGAGTCATTTTGTATACAGATTTGTATATGGCTTGAGACCTGAAATCAGTGAAAGAATACGCGAACATACAGTTGATTGGCAGAGTAAAAAGATTGATGAAATCTTGAGACATGCAAAGTACTTCAGTGATGAAATTGAGGCAAAGCAGAGAAAGCTGAAAGAAAAGGCAATGTGGGCACAGGTGAAAGTTGCAGAAAGACAAGAAGCACAGCTGGTGGAACAAGCAAATAATCCAGGAAATAGACCCAGATATGCAGGAAAAGGGAAGGGGAATCTAGAAGAAGCAAAGAAAAAGTTCCCTTGTCACAACTGTGGACAATTGGGGCATTGGAGATCCGAGTGTACCAATCCACCATTAGTGAGTAATGAAAATAAATCATTGAATCAACAGGTGCAGAACGAGGGGTGTAATCATCAGCAACAACAGCAGAAGGTTGTCAGACAGCAGAGCCAAGAGCCAAAACCGCCCTTGCCGCAGAATAGAGGGTCCCAAAAGTATAACCAGGACTCAGGATTCTACAATGATGAGCAGGTAAACAAACCGAGACGTTCAAACCCGGTACAGCAGTACTGGTTAAAAAATGAGGGGAGTGAGTCTGAAGGGGACTATTGACGGTGCCGAAGAGAGGAGGAAGAGTGCATACTTGGTGCAACTCTAGAAATAGACCAGGCAGGACCATTTGTAGATGGGAAAATAAATGGGGAGAGTGTTACTTTTTTGGTAGACGCAGGAGCGACGAGATCAACTGTCAGGTCAGCAGATATTAGAAATCTTCCTCTCTCGGACAAAGCAATCCAAGTGGTTGGTGTAGCTAATACACAGATTAAGACTCGTCTTACCGAACCAGTAAGGGTAAGAATAGGGAAATTTTCAGACATGCACAGATTTGTAGTCTGTGATACTAGTCCAGTGAACTTGTTAGGTAGGGACTTATTATGTAAAATGAACTGTACAATTTTCTGTACTCCGGATGGAATAGCTTTTGAGACACCAGATGAGGATGTTTTGTACAGGATGACTCTAGATAATAGAGAGAGTGAGATTGTTGGTACATATGCTGTGTTTAATCCAGATGATTTGCCTCAGGAGTTGAGACACACAGTAAAACAGCAGTTTGGGATTTTACTGGAGAAGATGTGGGATTGATGAATAATGTAGATCCAGTGAAGATTTCAGTGAAAGAGGGGATTGTTTATCCTAATATCCCACAGTACAGATTGACACCAGAGATAATTGAGGGAATAACCCCTATAATTGACAAGATGATTCAACAGGGTGTTTTGAGAGAGTTACTGAGTAGCCCGTGTAATTCACCGATAATGGGGCTAAAGAAACCTAATGGAAAGTTCAGGATTGTACAAGATTTGAGAAAGGTTAACAAAATTGTGGTGGCATGTTGTCCCATTGTGCCAAATCCATCAGTGATTTTGTATCAGATTCCACATGATGCTGAATGGTACACGGTGATTGATTTGTGTCATGCTTTCTTTTCAATTCCATTGCATCATGACAGCCAGCCGATTTTTGCATTTCGGTTTGGACAGCGTATTTTAGCATGGTGTCGTATCCCACAGGGGTATACAGAGAGTCCATCGATATTTAATCAGTTATTGAAAAAATCATTGGAGAGTTTGATCATGCCTGAAAGCTCAGTACTAGTGCAGTACATCGATGACCTACTTGTGGCATCGAAGACACGTGAAGCTTGTGAACTAGATACCATAGCTTTACTGAATCATCTGGCAGATGGAGGGTTAAAGGTATCTCCAGCCAAATTGCAATTTTGTAAGAAAGAGGTGCATTATCTTGGACACAATATTGAAAAGGGTCTGAGAAAGGTGACTGATGACAGGATCAAAATTATCAGAGGAATGAGAGCCCCGATGACCCAGAGAGAAGTGAGGATGTTTCTGGGGATGGTGGGTTATTGTCATCAGTGGATAAGTAATTTCTCCCTGATAGCAAAGCCATTGATTAAATTGACTAAAAGTGAGGTGAGAGACCCATTGGAATTAGATGCAGAACAAATGGCAGCATTTGAAGAGTTGAAGAGCAGAATGTGTGAAGCACCTGCATTGGGAATGCCAGACTATGAGAAAGAGTTTGAGTTGTACTGCAGTGAGAGAAATGGATGTGCACTTTCAGTGTTAATTCAGAAACATGGACAACTGAGAAGGCCAATTGCGTACTTCTCATCAACACTTGACCCCGTAGCTGTGGGTTTGTCAGGTTGCCTGAAAGCAGTAGCTGCTACATGCAGAAGTTTGGAACAGAGTGAGGGTATAATAATGGGATATCCTGTACGGGTATTCGTACCTCATGATGTGGCAATTCTTTTGACAAGAAGCAGGACTCAATATATGTCACACAGTCGGTTGACTAAATATGAGAAAATCATACTGGGAGCATCAAATGTGACTCTTGAGAGATGTGTGAATGTGAATCCAGCGACACTTTTGCCAGATGCTGAAAATGTGAGTGTGGGAGATGATGTTGATCATGATTGTTTGGATGTACTTGATTACTGCACAAAACACAGACCAGACATAAGAGATTTACCATTACCTGAGAGTGATCATGTGTTGTTTGTGGATGGATCATGTCTGAGAACTGATGATGGTGTGCTGAGTGCAGCATATGCGGTGTGCAAGGTTTCAGAGGTTATGGAAGCCTCGTCTTTGAAAGGAGTGAGATCTGCTCAAGTGGCTGAATTGGTGGCATTGACGAAAGCTTGCAAGATTGGGAAAAATCTGAGAGTGACTGTGATGACTGATAGTCAGTATGGATTTGGAGTGGTTCATGATTTTGGCCAGCTTTGGCTACAGAGAGGTTTCTTGACGTCGAGTGGAACTCCAATAAAGAATGCTGAAGTGATTGGGAAGTTGCTTGAGGCGATACAGCTGCCTAAAGAATTAGCGGTTGTAAAATGTGCTGCTCATGGACAAGGAGATGATTTTGTTACTCTTGGTAATCGTTTTGCAAATGACATAGCACAGTATTGTGCAAAGAACAATCATTCGATTAACAGGGGACGAGAAAGGGAGATGTCTTTTTGTTCTGTGATGTTTACTAATGTGCTGGAAACGTAGGATGAAGTGAAACAGTTGCAGGATGAAGCAGGAGATGAGGAAATGAGAGATTGGATAAAGGCAGGTTGTGCCCCAAGAGAGACAGATCATGTTTGGATCTATAGAGATGGAAGACCAGTCATGCCAAATAGCATGTTATCAACAATGGCAAGAATGTATCATGGCCAGGGACATCTGTGGAGGGACGCAATGATTAGGTCCTTCAAACAAACCTGGTACAATGCAAAGTTCAGGCTGATTGCAGAAAGCATCTGTCAGAGATGTTTGATTTGTCAACAGTTCAATACTGGAAAGAAGACAGTGGTGAGCCTAGGAACAATAGGCAGGGAAGGAGGTCCTTTTACCAGAATGCAAATAGATTTCATTGAAATACCCCAAGTGAACAGATTGAGGTATGTTCTAGTGGTAGTCTGTTTGTTCTCAAGATGGGTGGAGGCTTATCCGACTAGGAGAAATGATGGAATAACAGTGGCAAAGTTACTGTTAAGGGAGTTGATTCCTAGATACGGGTTCCCAGTGACAATTGAGTCAGACAGAGGTGGACATTTCTACAATGAGCTCATGGGTTTAATTTGTGAAGCATTGAGCATACAGCAGAAGCTACATTGTGCATACAGACCAGAGGCTTCTGGTGTTGTTGAACAGATGAACGGCACAATCAAAAACAGAATTGGTAAGATGTGCTTAGCCACTGGAATGAAATGGTCTGATGTCTTGCCTCTAGTGCTAATGACTATTAGGTCTACTCCAGATACAACCACAGGGTTGAGTCCACATGAAATATTGATGGGACGTGCCATGAGACATGCTTTTGTGCCTGTCAACAAGTTGATGACAATAACTGATGACATGATTTTGGATTACTGTAAAGGCCTGGCTGACGCAGTTCATTCTGTGTTTCACCAGGTTGGAGAAGACGCCACAACACTTGAAAAGAAGCAAGCCCATGATCTGAGTCCAGGGGACTGGGTGAGGATTAAAGTACACAGAAGAAGAAATTGCTTGGTTCCAAGGTGGGGAAGGCCAAGACAAGTTATTCTGACTACGACAACTGCAGTAAAGTGTGCTGGTGTGAAAAACTGGGTTCATGCAAGTCATACTCTGAGAGTTCCAAATCCAAAGGATGGAACTGGGAAGGAGTATTTTGAAAAATCAGATTCCAGTGATGATGTGGAGGCTGAATCAGTGAGAAGAAAAAAGAATCCTGAAAGGGGAGAAGGAGAAAGAGAGTCAGGTGATTCTTTTTTCTTTCCGAGAGAGGATTCAGGAGAGGCATTGAGAGTCTCAGAGGAGAGATCGGATTCTGTAAGAGTGCCTGAAGTTCCAACAACAAGTGGAGGAGAAAGAAGAGAAAAGAATAAAACCACAGAGACTACACCTGAATCAGATGAAGAGGTTGAAAATCCACCTGAGATTACTCCTGAAGAAGCAGTGTCAGTAGAAGATAGAGATGGACAGATTGCGGAAGACCCCCGAGGAGGTGTAGGGAACATTCCTGATAAGCTAGGTGAAGGGACAAGTAGACAGCAAGAAGAATGCGTGTCGGAGACCCGAGGAGGGACAGAAGCAGGGAAATCTCAATCGGTGGTGGGGAAGAAGTCTGTGGAGCAAAAGAGAATTGTTGAAGAACAAGGGGCAAATGAAACAGAATCAGATGAAAGTGAGAATGAGAAATCAGAGGGTCGAGTTCTGAGAAAGAGAACTTGGATCGGAGAAAGAAATAATAAAGAAGTGAGACCAAAAAGGGTTGTAAGAGGAGATCTTTGGCCTAACAGGATAAAGAGACTGAGATATAGACTGACACGAGCAAATTCATCGAAAGCTGAACAGGTGAACGAGGTGTCCAGTCAGAATCAAGCAAAGGGCGATAAACAAAAGGTCTCAAAAGAACCAGAGGAAATCAAGAGAATCAGAAAACCTAACCAGAAGTATTGGTCACCGGAATGGACGTATGTGGCACTGTCTGAAGGTGAAGAGGCAGAGAGTCAAGGAAATCCAGAGGGGACCATACGAGAAGTGGTTGAGGAGGAGAAAACTGTTGGAATCCTGAAAGTTATCCTGACTGACATTGGAGAAGAGTCGGATGCTCAGGATGTTGTTGAAGATCTGATACAATTTGATGTTGCTGAAGAAGAAGTGAAAAGTGATGAAAATCCAAATTGAGTGAACTGAAGAAGTCACTTGGAGAGGAGTGAAAAGAAGAAAATCTAAAATTAGCTGTTTGAAATAATCTAGAGTTCTAGAAATTCAGTAGTGTAGTAGTAGAGGCTAAGTCAAAAGACACTGCCGAAGTAGTAAAATGGCTAACACAGAGAATAATCAAAGTAGATGTGCCTTCTTGAAAAGATGGTGTAAAATGTGCTGCTGCTGTACTGGATTATTAATGCTGTTATGGGGTGTGCTAGCTTTACTAGTTACTTTTAGGATTACAATAGACACTTTTGGAATACATACTGAGAATGTGACTAACATGGAGAAGAATTCACAGAAAGTAGTTTCAACTAGAATTAGTAACATTTACATACATAAAGATAGGTCAATTAATGATTTTTCTAGCAATGTTTTTTCAAAGTTGTTGTACGAATACGTGAAGACAATGGAAGTTAGGGATTGCTACGTTTGTATGCAATTGCCTGCATCCGTTTCAGAAGGTGTTACTTATCACCATCTTCCAGCTACGTATGGGATTTCATGTAGTGTGTTAAGTAGTGTTTTTTATTTGTTAGGGAAAATAGATTATGAGATGTCTAACAAAGATAACATTTTTGGGCAATTACCTATGAATAGAAAGCTGAATCCAGCTAAAGAAGCTAACATTTTTGGTGAGATTTTTATTGAGACAGAAGAATTAACATTAGATTACATTTTTAGAAATAATTTAACTTGTAGTTTGAAAGAAGAAGAAAACGCTTTCCTAGACATGGTAGAGGAAAGGAGAGTGAACATGCATGAAAAGGCCGGGAAATATAAAGTGAGTGAGACAATATGGGATATTGAGATGGGAAAGGAATTGAGGAATGGGGCCAGTCCAACTTTGGCTTTAGATGCACCACAGAAGGGTAAACTATGCATTACCAGAAAGAAATCCCAATATGATAATTACTTTGTTGGGACTAGTGAGTGTCATGATACATACTTTATTGCAACAGGATGGGGTTTCAAGGGTGGAGAAGATCCAGTTTTCCCGGGAGTGTATTATATTTGCGGTAACAAGGCTTATTACAGGTTGCCTGACCATTGGTATGGCACGTGTTATGTGGGCCTGGTCTTTCCAAAGATTTTCCATATAGATAGGATAGAAGATGTAGAACACATTAATCTACTAACTTGTTTTAAGAGAGAAACTTGGTCAGAAATTGTAGGTGATATCTTTGGAGCTTTAATTCCAGCAGTGGGAATTTCTTTAAATGCATATGGAATTCGGAAACTGTCAACAGTGGTGGATCGCTTATCGACAAGTACCGCTGGAGGGTTTCTTTTGGTAAATACGGAAATGATTGCCGTACGTGCCATGTCTATGCAAAATCGACTTGCCCTTGATATTCTATTGGCCAAAGAGGGTGGAGTTTGTGGAATGCTGAAAGTTCAACATTGTTGCACTTACATTCCTGACGAAAGCAAAGATCTAAAGGTCTATATCAAAAATATTACTGATTTGCATGAAGAATTAGTACCACTGGAAGCTGAAAGTGTCTGGACTAAATTAGCTAATAAGATAGTTGCTGTTAAGAGTTTTATTGCTAAGATAGGTAGCACTATTATTGGTAAGATATTATTTCCTTTGACATGTGTGATTGTTGCTTTATTGATACTAAGATTGGTGTGTTTGTGTTGTAAAAACAGGGGAGGGAAAAAGAGAATAATTAGAGGAAATACTGCAAAGAAACAAAAGAGGTCAAAAAGAGATCCACAAGAGATAGAATTAGAAGAATTGAGGGAGAGTGTTTACTTGGAGTCAAAGAGGGATGATGAAAGAGAGTCTGGTGTGTAGTGTCATAATGAAAAAAAGACATTTCAATTTCTCCTAAAAATGGGGACTACATTTTTTTTTTTTGGGTTGGTTTTTGTGGTAATATATATATCACCAAAGGGGGGATTGCTGGAGCAGGGTTTTCTATTGAAAATTTATTGAGATTTAAACTCCAGTTTATGTTATATGTCGTGATTAAAATTACTGATAATTAATTAATAATTATTAATTTTGTTAAAGTCTCTGACTAATCAATATTACTAATGAGAGAAATTACACGCGGGAATGCATATATGTTGCTTTATTAATACGTGAACTAAATTGGTGAGCAAATTAATTGAATAAGTGTCACAAAAGTGCTATTTGTTTTGTGTTTGCGCTTTTAAATAACGTGCTTTAATGCTTCTTTGTGTTGCAGACGGCTAGATAATTACATACACATAAGGGTATTAGTGGGTATTAACACTGTATTGTCATTACAATGTATTAACGTTGTTTTGTATTTCTTTTGATTAAGATGGTCCGTTTTGGCCTAATCCAAGATGGCCGCTATTTACAGCCTGCAGTCGAGTGATTGAATATTGACAAGAGGCCTCGCTGAACATGGTTGGAAGTCACCTGACCACAGCCTCTGTCTGAAATAAAAGTTTCCGTGAGGACAGCAGCTCCAGGCTCGCTGCCAATTGCCCTTGGAAAAGAATAAAGGCCACAATGAACACTGATAAATTTGCGGTGGCTTCACTATGGTTCCGAGGAAGAGCATTCATGGATGTATCGCTTGTATCGTTTTCTAGTTTGAGCTTCCTTCTTCCGTGCTTTTATTTTTGTGTTTTTTGTGAGCGGAGGTTTTTCTAAATGTTGCCAGTCAACATCCTTTCCTGCTCACTCTGCTCAGCGGCTCAACGGACGTTTAGAGTTTGTTTGTTTCTTTTATTTTGTAAGTTCCACTATAAATAATGTTAGACTAGAGAGGGTCTAAGGCCACTTCTTCCTGAATTCATGCTCGAGAGGATCGATGCTGATCGAGAGGACGGTGACTCGGGAGACTTTACTGAGAGACTTGTCCTGACCCATTTAGCTAGAATAGGTAACTATAAGAATAATGATTTTGCTATTGATTGACTTTTATTCAAACTAATTTAGATAAAATAACCTTTGTTTGAATTCCAGTGTCGGGTGGTTATTTCTTTGTCAATTATTGAGTTCCGAATGTTTTTCCTGTGTTTAAAATCATGACTCAAGACATGTCTTTATGGTCACATTGACCTCACACTGGATGCAGATTTGGTAGGTTTCTCTCATATACACAGTGTGGATAGAGTAATAGTTATGAATGTTAGTGTGATGGGCCCTAGCGTATGATGAGTGTATGTGCGTATGACTGTGGATTTACTCTGTCCGTGGAAGTAGGGAGAATTTATATGCGCCGATCTGCAGCACCTCCTCATCACAATTTCGAAGTGACTCTGTTACTCTTGCTGAGAACAACCTGGGCATATTCTTATACCATTGTGGCAGTCTACAGAATTGGGGTTGAGAGTAGGCCTGGACAAAAATTTCGTTCCGTTCGCAGAAATTGCGATAATTTGACATTTTCGCATTCCACGGAGAGCGCGAAAATGTCAAAATTTCCGCATTCCGCAGCTTGGCGATAATTTGTTTCTTGCTCGCGCTCTAAAATAATACATTCTTGCACGCGCGTGATCGCCTTACCTGAACTCCTGCGTTCGCCGACAAGTTTTCTTGATCCGGTCGCGTTCTCCATGAGATGTTGTATTGTTTTTAGCCATTTGCGCTGTCTCACGACAGTTCGCGCCCGCAGTGACGTCATGCGTCGCGCGATCACGTCTTTCTTCTCGCGATCATGCACCGCGAGACAACTGAAAACAAGATGGCCGCGCCCGCGAGCAACCACATGGGTAAGTTGGCGAGCCGCAACCATGCAGAAAATCTCACGAACATGCGCATCTTCGCGATATTTCCGCGTGTTTGCGATAATTTTTAACATTTTTGCGATAATTTGCGAAAGTGGATTTCGCAAATTCCGCCCACACCTAGTTTAGAGCCTTATGACAAGAATGCTGTCAAATGTCTGCTTCCAGGCGCTATATTTTGGCAGAAGAATCAATTTGAGACATCTAATGTTTTTTGTATTTCTTCAGCACAATGTTATTCATTAATGTGGCACTGTGTGCATTTTGTACTGTAAATGTTTTTGTGCAAGTGTTCAAATGCCTGTAGTCTAAAAGTAGAGGCTATGAATCATCGGATTTCATTACTAAAAACAAAGGATTATTCATGGAAGGGGTGCAATTCTCAATCATTCTCAATCACACCTTAGTATACAAGTTGATCTAAGATCTCCCTGATTAGTTTCTTAGCGTCATGTTTTATTGGGTCCTGCCTCTGTGAAGCAAAAGTAGATTTTAATGGGATTTCATGATGAGTTGACTCTGCATCCTACCCTACATGAAGGGTCACCCTCAGAGGAAAGGAAAAGGACTAGAAAGCCCAACCAGAAGTATGTCACCAGAATGGTCGTATGTGGCGCTACCTGAAGTACAAGAAGAGGCAGACAGCCAAGGAGATCTAGAGGTGTCTGTACCAGAAGTGGTTGAGGAAGACGAAGAATTGGAAATCCTGAGAGTTATCTTGTCCGACATCAGGGAAGAGACGGATGTTCAGGAAATTCTGAATCAAGATTGTGAAAGAAAAGTGAAAGACGATCAAATGCCAAATTGAAGAGACAAAAGTGCTCCAGACGGAGAAAACTTGAAATTAACCGGAAAAGAAATAAACAGAAAAGGACCAAGTAGGTGCTTAGAGCCTTGGGTTAGACAAAACTAGTTGTGAAGTAGAAGAGGCCAAGTCAAAAGACACTGACCGTTTTTCGAAATGGCAAACACCGAAAGTAGAAAATCAACAGGTGTGTTCCTTAGAAGATGGTGCAAAATGTGTTGTTGTACAGGATTGCTAATGCTTCTGTGGAGTGCGTTAGCTTTAACGGTCTCATTTAAGGTTACATTAGATACAATAGAAGGTCATAGTGAGAATAAGACTAATGTAGAAAAGATTCAAAAGTTGAATCCGACTAAAATAGATAGAAATTATTTACATAAAGATAGTTCGATAACTGATTTTTCTAACAATGTTTTTTCAAAATTATTGTATGAATATGTTAAAACAATGGAAGTGAGAGACTGCTACGTGTGTATGCAGTTGCCAGCATCAGTGTCTGAGGGAGTAACGTACCATCACCTCCCAGTGACATATGGAATACCATGTAGTGTATTAGCAAGTTTGTTTTACAAGATAGGGATGCTAAAGTATTAGGTGAATTTTTCTTAGAAACTAAAGAATTAACATTAGAGTCAATATTCAGAAATAATCTACCTTGTAGTCTGAAAAGAGAAGAGAAGACTTTCTTAGATATGGTAGAAGAAAGGAGATTAAAAATGCAAAAAGAAGGTACCTGAGGGAAAAGAAGAAAAGACAGTTTGGGATGTTGAAAGAGAAAAACATTTGAAAGGAGAAACTAGTCCAACAATGGCACTAGATTGGCCTCAGAAAGGAAAATTGTGTATTAGAAGAAATCTAACTGCATATGATAACTATTTTGTGGGTACAAGTGATTGCCATGATACTTATAGAATCATTGGTTGATGGGGATTTAAAGGAGGAAATGATCCGGTTTTTCCTAGATTATATTTTATCTGCGGGAACAAAGCTTATTATCGCTTACCTGACCAATGGTATGGCACATGTTATCTAGGCCTGGTTTTCCCAAAGATATTTCATGTGGGAAGAGGAAAAGATGGTGCACATGAGATAGGTAGACAACTAACACGTAGAAGAAGAGAATCTTGGTCAGAAATTGTAGGAGACATTTTTGGAGCGTTGATACCAGCAGTTGGAATATCCCTGAATGCACATCAAATTAGAAAATTATCAACAGTACTGGATCGCTTGTCAACAAGCACTGCTGGAGGATTTGAATTGGTAAATACTGAAATGGTTGTCATGAGAGCTATGGTAATGCAAAATCGACTTGCCCTTGATATAATTTTGGCAAAAGAGGGTGGAGTCTGTGGAATGCTGAAAGTTCAACATTGTTGTACTTATATTCCTAACGAAAGTCAAGATTTAAAGACAAACATAAAGAATATAACTGATTTTCATGAGGAGATTGTCCCACTGGAGGTTGAAGGTATTTGGGAAAAGATTGGAAAAAGGTTTTCTACTATTAAAGACTTTTTACTAAAATTAGGTAGTACCTTTATTGGTAAGATATTATTTCCAGTGACATTTGTGATTATTCTAGTATTAATTCTGAGATTAGGATGTTTATGTAGCAAAAGAAAGAAAATACAAAATAACATAAAAAGAGAAACTGTAAAGAAAAGAGAGAAAGAAAGAAAAGAAAGAGAATGTGAAGAGGTAGAATTAGAAGAGTGGAAAGAGAATATGTACAAAAAGACAAAAGAAGAAGAGACAGGAGAAACGGTCATGTGATCTAACAAATTATTAAGAGAACTGAATTTATTTCAATTTACAAAATTTATACAATTTTAAGGTAGTGCGGTGATGTTAAAAATCACCAAAGGGGGGATTGATGGAGCAGGTAAAACAAAATGTTGTATACCTTCTCTATTTTGCATGAAAATTTTAACTATATAACCTACTGATTATAATTTTACTAACAGAGTGCAGTGTGCAACTAAATCAACCATTTGCATACACCAATTATACGTGGGACTTATTGCTTTTTTTTTTGCATGGCAAATTAACTCTAATAACTAAAATATGTACGCATATTAATAGTAGTACATGTGGTAATAGATATCGCATGGTTTATGTTGCTTATGTGATGTTTGCATTCCTGTTTGGATCCTAAAGGTGAATATTATCGCTTTAAATGTCGCCATATGATAAGAAAATACTAACACATAAAAGGATTAGTGAGGGTTTAACATTATAATCTTCATTTCTTTGTATTAATTATTCTTTTGTGTTTATTTCGCTTAAGTTGACATTTGGGCCTACCTAAAAATGGAGTTCAGAAGTGGCCACCGTCTCGTGGGCGCGATACCTACTGCGCAGACTCGGATGGCTCAGTGAACTTTCTGACGGTCCCGACTCGCCATGTTCCTGGTCAAGTATAGGAACTTGGTGGACTGCCAAACTACAGTCAGTAAAAACTGGTCTAAATGAACAATTGGGACATGCAAACAAGCCTTAAACATTGTTGCATAAGGGCAACATGAACTACGGAAATGAACCAGCAAAATCCATGGGAACCTCATAGAATAAAAAATCGGACGTTTTCCACTCAGCCAATCACAACTTTCCATTGCCTAAAAATGTTTCATGTTATCCCGAATGTTATTATAAAAAGAGTAGTAGAATAGGGAGGGGTCTGGCATTCTGCGGTTTCGATGACTGCACACCCTCTTTTGACTCCACAGGCGATAACAGATGCTTGCACGACTTCTGGTCCTTTGAAGATCTTTGGGACTGTAACGTCCTGAGCAAAGAACTTTCGGACTTTGAGCTTTGGCCTGCTTTATTTGGACAATTAATGGCTAAATTCAGTTATGCAGAGCCAAATGAATTAGAGAAAAATATCGAGATAGCAAGAATAGGTAAATATAAATGTCATGCGTTTTGTGAACAAAATTCAAAATTTGATTGATTATTAATGCTGATGTTAATTGCAAATAATATTTAGATAAACAAATATGATTAACGGAAATTACGAGTTTGTGGTTTTTCAATGAAAAGAGTAAAGGATTCTGAGTCTTAAATGTGTTTTAGCTGGTTCTAGATCACCATCAACCAATCCAACTAATTGGTCCGTCGACCAAGTGGTGGAGTGCCTTGATGTTTAGGGTTAGGAATCTATAGGTGGTGAATGCTAATGTATAGTTTGTAAAATAACTTTTCTTCCCTATAGGTAATAGGGTACCCCCACATGTCCAGCACATCTTTCCTCCTGAGTGGAGACCTGTGAAAGAGACGTGTGAGTGTTGGTGTTATGGGCCCCACCAATGAATGCGTGTGTAAATGAGTTAGTGTGATGACGGGTCTGTGACGCAGGGAGGATTTTGTAAATTTCGCCCCCCCCCTTGGGTTTGCGCTGAATCACATGTGCAGAATAATGTACTGTAGCAACGTATTAGAAGCACTGAGCACTTTACATATGTTTGTTTTTCTTTTATCTTTAAAGTATATATGATTATTGTAATGAGTTAGTGTATGAGAAATCTTTTCATGATGGAACTCTGGCGTTATATTGTACAACTGATAATTTTCTGTATTTTTCTGGTCACACAGAAACAAAATAAAATGTTTCTGATCTGATAGTGTTGCGAATTGGGGGTTCTTTCCTGCCCATAGTGCTGACCCCTTTCCACCTGGGTCAGTACATCCCCCTTCCAACCTTTTACCCCCCCACCCCATCCCACTAAGGAGTAGAAGCTGTTGGATAGATTTGAACCCAGACGGACATCAACTACTATCTGGAAGACACCAAGCTCTTTGTTGGGGACTATGGTGCCAAAAAAGGTAAAGCTGTGCAAAAAAGAACCCTTACAGGGTGGATTATTCTCTGCATCAAGACAAGCTATGCTTGGCCAAGAAGTACCCTCTAAAAGGGATCAGTGTGCATTCTACAAGGGCCAAATCTACCACTTCTGCTCTCACCAGAGGCATTTATATAACAGCAATCTGCAAGGCAGTGATATGGGCTTCCCTATACAGGACTTCCTTGTTTTTTTAACACAGAGTTTTATTGAGTTTTCAGTTTTGGTGAGAGTTGCATTACATTTCAACTATTCACTCAATTATTAGTTAACATCACATACTTCTGGTAATGGCAAAAGTAACATGGCTAATAACAGGATGACAATGACTGTATCTTCAAGGTATCTGTTTACATATATAGGTCATAGAAATGAGAAAAACAAAGAAGGAAAAATAAAATAGAATATGCGTTATATATGTATAATCAATATGCTGACTACAATCCTAACCGTACTGTCTGTCATCCCATCATTAAACAAGAGAAACAACAATAAAGAACTGTACTACTAGAAAAAACGAAGGGGCATATTCTCAAGAACTTATCACCGAGTTAGCAGCACCTTATCTCAGCCAAAGTGGCAATAGATTTATCGCCCTATTCACAAGCTGGTGCTAACAGCCGCTAGTGCCAGTTTCCCTGCGATAGCAGCCGCAAAAAGCATCGCCACGGATGACACCGGCAACTAACGCTAATGAGATGCAGAGTAGGCTTTCCCACGCAAACAGCCGCGACAACACCACTTTGCAACATTTTCAACGACCAGCCAGATCGGCCATAAGACCACAAAACATGCGATAAGGAGCGTTAGTAGCAGGGAATTAACACTTGCTCTTTACTGGTATTAAGTCGGACAATAACCTGCACCAGAAATGGGAGCCCAGCCCACAGCCACACCAGAAGAACAACAGATGCCATGGAGCTACTGATCATGAAGCTCGGACACCTAAGAGGGCCACAACACCCCCGCCACCACCCCCAGGACCCCCCCGGGCTCAACCCCCCTCTCCCCGGACAAAGATATTTTATATCAACTTTACGAAATCATGAACAAAACAATTCGCCTGATGTCGCACAATTACAACAATTAACATTCATGTGTGGTCAGAAAAAGGAGAATCATTCATTCATCTCTGAATTTCCAAGCAAATTATTTAAAAAATTTAACTCAAAACAATTATTTGGAAGAGTCATGGCAGGTCTCCTCTGGACAATCTGTAAGTCACAGCCTGCAAGACAAAATTCAAGATAGGAAGGTGTGTC
The DNA here is from genome assembly GCF_964204655.1 of Triturus cristatus. Taxonomy (NCBI): domain Eukaryota; kingdom Metazoa; phylum Chordata; class Amphibia; order Caudata; family Salamandridae; genus Triturus; species Triturus cristatus. Next base: position 1,224,562,615 of record NC_140590.1, on the reverse strand, counting down.
ATGTGCTCATCAAAGGACACAGAGAGAGAGAGCGAGAGAGAGAAAGAAAGGGAGAGAGAGAGAGTGAAAGAGAGGGAGAGAGAGAAAGAGAGAGAAAGAGAGGGAGAGAGAGAGAGACAGTGAAAAGAAGAGAGGAAGAGAGAGAGAGAGAAAGAGAGAGAGAGAGTGAAAGAGAGGGAGAGAGAGAGACAGTCACTTTAAACATCTCATTTTATCTTTAGAAGTGATTTTCCACGTACAAATGTGAATTGTAGTTCAAAGAGGCAACATTTGAAAATGGACCATTTTTTTTGTTTCTGAAGCATGTCGTAAGGGGGGGTGGTTATCTCTTTTGTCAAAAATTGTGCGTTTTCGCTTGAACAATAAAGGCCTATAAATGTTATTTAATTCACTTCCCTTGGAGGAGAAACACTTTTTAAGGCCTCAGAATGAGTAAATTGGTCATTTTCATTCACTTTTACCCATTCCTCAAATCTTGTGTTTAAGGCCCCTGGAAGCATGAAAATCACTTTAAACATCTCATTTTATCTTTAGAAGTGATTTTCCACGTACAAATGTGAATTGTAGTTCAAAAAGGCAACATTTGAAAACGGACCATTTTTTTGTTTCTGAAGAATGTCGTAAGGGCAGGTGGTTATCTCTTGGGTCAAAAATCGTGCGTTTTCGCTTGAACAATAAAGGTCTATAAATGTTATTTAATTCACTTCCCTTGGAGGAGAAACACTTTTTAAGGCCTCAGAATGAGTAAATTGGTCATTTTCATTCACTTTTACCCATTCCTCAAATCTTGTGTTTAAGGCCCCTGGAAGCATGAAAATCACTTTAAACATCTCATTTTATCTTTAAAAGTGATTTTCCATGTACAAATGTGAATTGTAGTTCAAAGAGGCAACATTTGAAAATGGACCATTTTTTTTGTTTCTGAAGAATGTCGTAAGGGGGGGTGGTTCTCTCTTTCGTCAAAAATCGGGCGTTTTCGCTTGAACAATAAAGGCCTACAAATGTTATTTAATTCACTTCCCTTGGAGGAGAAACACTTTTTAAGGCCTAGGAATGAGTAAAGTGGCCATTTTCATTCACATTTACCCATTCCTCAAATCTTGTGTTTAGGGCCCCTGGAAGCTTGAAAATCACTTTAAACATCTCATTTTATCTTTAAAAGTGATTTTTCACGTACAAATGTGAATTGTAGTTCAAAGAGGCAACATTTGAAAACAGACCATTTTTTTAGTTTCTGAAGCATGTCATAAGGGGGTTATCTCTTTCATCAAAAATCGGACGTTTTTGATTGAACAATAAAGGCCTACAAATGTTATTTAATTCACTTTCTGGGGTGGAGAAAAACTTTTTAAGGCCTCAGAGTGAATAAATTGGCCATTTTCATTCACATTTGCCCATTCCTCAAATCTTGTGTTTAGGGCCCCTGGAAGCTTGAAAATCACTTTAAACATCTAATTTTATCTCTAAAAGTGATTATCCACGTACAAATGTGAATTGTCGTTTAAAGACGCAACATTTGAAAATGGACTATTTTTTTCGTTTCTGAAGCATGTCGTAAGGGGGGGTGGTTATCTCTTTTGTCAAAAATCGTGCGTTTTCGCTTGAACAATAAAGGCCTATAAATGTTATTTAATTCACTTCCCTTGGAGGAGAAACACTTTTTAAGGCCGCAGAGTGAATAAATTGGCCATTTTCATTCAAGTTTACCTATTTCTCAAATCTTGTGTTTAGGGCCCCTGGAAGCTTGAAAATCACTTTAAACATCTCATTTTATCTCTAAAAGTGATTATCCACGTAAAATGTTAATTGTAGTTCAAAGACTCAACATTTGAAAATGAACCATTTTTTTAGTTTCAGAAGCATGTCGTAAGGGGGGGTGGTTATCTCTTTCATCAAAAATCAGGCGTTTTCGCTTGAACAATAAAGGCCTACAAATGGTATTTAATTCACTTCCCTTGGAGGAGAAACACTTTTTAAGGCCTCAGAATGAGTAAAGTGGCCATTTTCATTCACATTTACCCATTCCTCAAATCTTGTGTTTAGGGCCCCTGGAAGCTTGAAAATCACTTTAAACATCTCATTTTATCTTTAAAAGTGATTTTCCACGTACAAATGTGAGTTGTAGTTCAAAGAGGCAACATTTGAAAACGGACCATTTATTTTGTTTCTGAAGCATGTCGTAAGGGGGGGTGGTTATCTCTTTCACCGAAAAACAGGCGTTTTTGGTTGAACAATGAAGGCCTCCAAATGTTATTTTATTCACTTCCCGTGGAGGAGAAACACTTTTTGAGGCCGCAGAGTGAATAAATTGGCCATTTTCATTCACATTTGCCCATTCCTCAAATCTTGTGTTTAGGGCCCCTGGAAGCTTGAAAATCACTTTAAACATCTAATTTTATCTCTAAAAGTGATTATCCACGTACAAATGTGAATTGTCGTTTAAAGACGCAACATTTGAAAATGGACTATTTTTTTCGTTTCTGAAGCATGTCGTAAGGGGGGGTGGTTATCTCTTTTGTCAAAAATCGTGCGTTTTCGCTTGAACAATAAAGGCCTATAAATGTTATTTAATTCACTTCCCTTGGAGGAGAAACACTTTTTAAGGCCGCAGAGTGAATAAATTGGCCATTTTCATTCAAGTTTACCTATTTCTCAAATCTTGTGTTTAGGGCCCCTGGAAGCTTGAAAATCACTTTAAACATCTCATTTTATCTCTAAAAGTGATTATCCACGTAAAATGTTAATTGTAGTTCAAAGACTCAACATTTGAAAATGAACCATTTTTTTAGTTTCAGAAGCATGTCGTAAGGGGGGGTGGTTATCTCTTTCATCAAAAATCAGGCGTTTTCGCTTGAACAATAAAGGCCTACAAATGTTATTTAATTCACTTCCCTTGGAGGAGAAACACTTTTTAAGGCCTCAGAATGAGTAAAGTGGCCATTTTCATTCACATTTACCCATTCCTCAAATCTTGTGTTTAGGGCCCCTGGAAGCTTGAAAATCACTTTAAACATCTCATTTTATCTTTAAAAGTGATTTTCCACGTACAAATGTGAGTTGTAGTTCAAAGAGGCAACATTTGAAAACGGACCATTTATTTTGTTTCTGAAGCATGTCGTAAGGGGGGGTGGTTATCTCTTTCACCGAAAAACAGGCGTTTTTGGTTGAACAATGAAGGCCTCCAAATGTTATTTTATTCACTTCCCGTGGAGGAGAAACACTTTTTGAGGCCGCAGAGTGAATAAATTGGCCATTTTCATTCACGTTTACCTATTTCTCAAATCTTGTGTTTAGGGCCCCTGGAAGCTTGAAAATCACTTTAAACATCTCATTTTATCTCTAAAAGTGATTATCCACGTACAAATGTGAATTGTAGTTCAAAGAGGCAACATTTGAAAGCGGACCATTTTTTTTGTTTCTGAAGTATGTCGTAAGGGGGGGTGGTTCTCTCTTTCGTCAAAAATCGGACGTTTTCGCTTGAACAATAAAGGCCTCCAAATGTTATTTTATTCACTTCCCGTGGAGGAGAAACACTTTTAAAGGCCGCAGAGTGAATAAATTGGCCATTTTCATTCACGTTTACCCATTTCTCAAATCTTGTGTTTAGGGCGCCTGGAAGCTTGAAAATCACTTTAAACATCTCATTTTATCTCTAAAAGTGATTATCCACGTACAATGTTAATTGTAGTTCAAAGACTCAACATTTGAAAACGAACCATTTTTTTAGTTTCAGAAGCATGTCGTAAGGGGGGGTGGTTATCTCTTTCGTCAAAAATAGGGCGTTTTCGCTTGAACAATAAAGGCCTCCAAATGTTATTTTATTCACTTCCCGTGGAGGAGAAACACTTTTAAAGGCCGCAGAGTGAATAAATTGGCCATTTTCATTCACGTTTACCCATGTCTCAAATCTTGTGTTTAGGGCCCCTGGAAGCTTGAAAATCCCTTTAAACATCTAATTTTATCTCTAAAAGTGATGATCCACGTACAAATGTGAATTGTAGTTCAAAAAGGCAACATTTGAAAACGGACCATTTTTTTGTTTCTGAAGCATGTCGTAAGGGGGGTGGTTATCTCTTTCGTCAAAAATCGGGCGTTTTCGCTTGAACAATAAAGGCCTACAAATGTTATTTAGTTCACTTCCCGTGGAGCAGTTTTAAGGCCGCAGAGTGAGTAAATTGGCCATTTTCATTCACTTTTACCCATTCCTCAAATCTCGTGTTTAAGGCCCCTGGAAGCATGAAAATCACTTTACACATCTCATTTTATCTTTAGAAGTGATTTTCCACGTACAAATGTGAATTGTAGTTCAAAGAGGCAACATTTGAAAATGGGCCATTTTTTTTGTTTCTGAAGCATGTCGTAAGGGGGGGTGGTTATCTCTTTTGTCAAAAATTGTGCGTTTTCGCTTGAACAATAAAGGCCTATAAATGTTATTTAATTCACTTCCCTTGGAGGAGAAACACTTTTTAAGGCCTCAAAATGAGTAAATTGGTCATTTTCATTCACTTTTACCCATTCCTCAAATCTTGTGTTTAAGGCCCCTGGAAGCTTGAAAATCACTTTAAACATCTAATTTTGTCTCTAAAAGTGATGATCCACGTACAAATGTGAATTGTAGTTCAAAAAGGCAACATTTGAAAACGGACCATTTTTTTGTTTCTGAAGCATGTCGTAAGGGGGGGTGATTATCTCTTTCGACAAAAATCGGGCGTTTTCGCTTGAACAATAAAGGCCTACAAATGTTATTTAGTTCACTTCCCGTGGAGGAGAAACACTTTTTAAGGCCGCAGAGTGAGTAAATTGGCCATGTTCATTCACTTTTACCCATTCCTCAAATCTCGTGTTTAAGGCCCCTGTAAGCATGAAAATCACTTTAAACATCTCATTTTATCTTTAGAAGTGATTTTCCACGTACAAATGTGAATTGTAGTTCAAAGAGGCAACATTTGAAAATGGACCATTTTTTTTGTTTCTGAAGCATGTCGTAAGGGGGGGTGGTTTTCTCTTTTGTCAAAAATCGTGCGTTTTCGCTTGAACAACAAAGGCCTACAAATGTTATTTAATTCACTTCCCTTGGAGGAGAAACACTTTTTAAGGCCTCAGAATGAGTAAAGTGGCCATTTTCATTCACAATTACCCATTCCTCAAATCTTGTGTTTAGGGCCCCTGGAAGCTTGAAAATCACTTTAAACATCTCATTTTATCTTTAAAAGTGATTTTCCACGTACAAATGTGAATTGTAGTTCAAAAAGGCAACATTTGAAAACAGACCATTTTTTTAGTTTCTGAAGCATGTCATAAGGGGGGGGTGGTTATCTCTTTTGTCAAAAATGGTGCGTTTTCGCTTGAACAATAAAGGCCTATAAATGTTATTTAATTCACTTCCCTTGGAGGAGAAACACTTTTTAAGGCCGCAGAGTGAATAAATTGGCCATTTTCATTCACGTTTACCTATTTCTCAAATCTTGTGTTTAGGGACCCTGGAAGCTTGAAAATCACTTTAAACATCTCATTTTATCTCTAAAAGTGATTATCCACGTACAATGTTAATTGTAGTTCAAAGACTCAACATTTGAAAATGAACCCTTTTTTTAGTTTCAGAAGCATGTCGTAAGGGGGGGTGGTTATCTCTTTCGTCAAAAATCGGACGTTTTCGGTTGAACAATAAAGGCCTACAAATGTTATTTAATTCACTTCCCTTGGAGGAGAAACACTTTTTAAGGCCTCAGAATGAGTAAAGTGGCCATTTTCATTCACATTTACCCATTCCTCAACTCTTGTGTTTAGGGCCCCTGGAAGCTTGAAAATAACTTTAAACATCTAATTTTATCTCTAAAAGTGATTATCCACGTACAAATGTGAACTGTAGTTCAAAGAGGCAACATTTGAAAATGGACCATTTTTTTCGTTTCTGAAGCATGTCGTAAGGGGGGGTGGTTATCTCTTTCACCAAAAAACAGGCGTTTTTGATCGAACAATAAAGGCCTCCAAATGTTATTTTATTCACTTCCCGTGGAGGAGAAACACTTTTTAAGGCCGCAGAGTGAATAAATTGGCCATTTTCATTCACGTTTACCCATTTCTCAAATCTTGTGTTTAGGGCCCCTGGAAGCTTGAAAATCACTTTAAACATCTAATTTTATCTCTAAAAGTGATGATCCACGTACAAATGTGAATTGTAGTTCAAAAATGCAACATTTGAAAACGGACCATTTTTTTGTTTCTGAAGCATGTCGTAAGGGGGTGTGGTTATCTCTTTCGTCAAAAATCGGTCGTTTTCGCTTGAACAATAAAGGCCTCCAAATGTTATTTTATTCACTTCCCGTGGAGGAGAAACACTTTTTAAGGCCGCAGAGTGAATAAATTGGCCATTTACATTCACTTTTACCCATTCCTCAAATCTCGTGTTTAAGGCCCCTGGAAGCATGAAAATCACTTTAAACATCTCATTTTATCTTAAGAAGTGATTTTCCACGTACAAATGTGAATTGTAGTTCAAAGAGGCAACATTTGAAAACGGACCATTTTTTTCTTTCTGAAGCATGTCGTAAGGGGGGGTGATTATCTCTTTCATCAAAAATCGGGCGTTTTCGCTTGAACAATAAAGGCCTACAAATGTTATGTAGTTCACTTCCCGTGGAGGAGAAACACTTTTTAAGGCCGCAGAGTGAGTAAATTGGCCATTTTCATTCACTTTTACCAATTCCTCAAATCTCGTGTTTAAGGCCCCTGGAAGCATGAAAATCACTTTAAACATCTCATTTTATCTTTAGAAGTGATTTTCCACGTACAAATGTGAATTGTAGTTCAAAGAGGCAACATTTGAAAATGGACCATTTTTTTTGTTTCTGAAGCATGTCGTGAGGGGGGGTGGTTTTCTCTTTTGTCAAAAATCATGCGTTTTCGCTTGAACAACAAAGGCCTATAACTGTTATTTAATTCACTTCCCTTGGAGGAGAAACACTTTTTAAGGCCTCAGAATGAGTAAATTGGTCATTTTCATTCACTGTTACCCATTCCTCAAATCTTGTGTTTAAGGCCCCTGGAAGCATGAAAATCACTTTAAACATCTCATTTTATCTCTAAAAGTGATGGTCCACGTACAAATGTGAATTGTAGTTCAAAAAGGCAACATTTGAAAACGGACCATTTTTTTGTTTCTGAAGCATGTCGTAAGGGGGGGTGGTTATCTCTGTCACCGAAAAACAGGCGTTTTTGATTGAACAATAAAGGCCTCCAAATGTTATTTTATTCACTTCCCGTGGAGAAGAAACACTTTTTAAGGCCGCAGAGTGAATAAATTGGCCATTTTCATTCACGTTTACCCATTTCTCAAATCTTGTGTTTAGGGCTCCTGGAAGCTTGAAAATCACTTTAAACATCTCATTTTATCTCTAAAAGTGATTATCCGCGTACAATGTTAATTGTAGTTCAAAGACTCAACATTTGAAAATGAACCATTTTTTTAGTTTCAGAAGCATGTCGTAAGGGGGGGGGTGGTTATCTCTTTCATCAAAAATCAGGCGTTTTCGCTTAAAAAATAAAGGCCTCGAAATGTTATTTAATTCACTTCCCGTGGAGGAGAAACACTTTTAAAGGCCTCAGAGTGAGTAAATTGGCCATTTTCATTCACTTTTACCCATGTGTCAAATCTTGTGTTTAGGGCCCCTGGAAGCTTGAAAATCACTTTAAACATCTCATTTTATCTTTAGAAGTGATTTTCCACGTACAAATGTGAATTGTAGTTCAAAGAGGCAACATTTGAAAATGGACCATTTTTTTTGTTTCTGAAGCATGGCGTAAGGGGGGGTGGTTATCTCTTTTGTCAAAAATCGTGCGTTTTCGCTTGAACAATAAAGGCCTATAAATGTTATTTAATTCACATCCCTTGGAGGAGAAACACTTTTTAAGGCCTCAGAATGAGTAAATTGGTCATTTTCATTCACTTTTACCCATTCCTCAAATCTTGTGTTTAAGGCCCCTGGAAGCATGAAAATCACTTTAAACATCTCATTTTATCTTTAAAAGTGATTTTCCACGTACAAATGTGAATTGTAGTTGAAAGAGGCAACATTTGAAAACGGAATTTTTTTTTTGTTTCTGAAGAATGTCGTAAGGGGCGGTGGTTCTCTCTTTCGTCAAAAATCGGGCGTTTTCGCTTGAACAATAAAGGCCTACAAATGTTATTTAATTCGCTTCCCTTGGAGGAGAAACACTTTTTAAGGCCTCAGAATGAGTAAAGTGGCCATTTTCATTCACATTTACCCATTCCTCAAATCTTGTGTTTAGGGCCCCTGGAAGCTTGAAAATCACTTTAAACATCTAATTTTATCTCTAAAAGTGATTATCCACGTACAAATGTGAATTGTCGTTTAAAGACGCAATATTTGAAAATGGACTATTTTTTTCGTTTCTGAAGCATGTCGTAAGGGGGGGTGGTTATCTCTTTTGTCAAAAATCGTGCGTTTTCGCTTGAACAATAAAGGCCTATAAATGTTATTTAATTCACTTCCCTTGGAGGAGAAACACTTTTTAAGGCCGCAGAGTGAATAAATTGGCCATTTTCATTCACGTTTACCTATTTCTCAAATCTTGTGTTCAGGGCCCCTGGAAGCTTGAAAATCACTTTAAACATCTCATTTTATCTCTAAAAGTGATTATCCACGTACAATGTTAATTGTAGTTCAAAGACTCAACATTTGAAAATGAACCATTTTTTCAGTTTCAGAAGCATGTCGTAAGGGGGGGTGGTTATCTCTTTTGTCAAAAATCGTGCGTTTTCGCTTGAACAATAAAGGCCTATAAATGTTATTTAATTCAATTCCCTTGGAGGAGAAACTCTTTTTAAGGCCTCAGAATGAGTAAATTGGTCATTTTCATTCACTTTTACCCATTCCTCAAATCTTGTGTTTAAGGCCCCTGGAAGCATGAAAATCACTTTAAACATCTCATTTTATCTTTAAAAGTGATTTTCCACGTACAAATGTGAATTGTAGTTCAAAGATGCAACATTTGAAAACGGACCATTTTTTTTGTTTCTGAAGCATGTCGTAAGGGGGGGTGGTTCTCTCTTTCGTCAAAAATCGGGCGTTTTCGCGTGAACAATAAAGGCCTACAAATGTTATTTAATTCACTTCCCTTGGAGGAGAAACACTTTTTAAAGCCTCAGAATGAGTAAAGTTGCCATTTTCATTCACATTTACCCATTCCTCAACGCTTGTGTTTAGGGCCCCTGGAAGCTTGAAAATCACTTTAAACATCTAATTTTATCTCTAAAAGTGATTATCCACGTACAAATGTGAACTGTAGTTCAAAGAGGCAACATTTGAAAATGGATCATTTTTTTCGTTTCTGAAGCATGTCGTAAGGGGGGGTGGTTATCTCTTTCACCAAAAAACAGGCGTTTTTGATAGAACAATAAAGGCCTCCAAACGTTATTTTATTCACTTCCCGTGGAGGAGAAACACTTTTTAAGGCCGCAGAGTGAATAAATTGGCCATTTTCATTCACGTTTACCCATTTCTCAAATCTTGTGTTTAGGGCCCCTGGAAGCTTGAAAATCACTTTAAACATCTCATTTTATCTCTAAAGGTGATTATCCACGTACAATGTTAAATGTAGTTCAAAGACTCAACATTTGAAAATGAACCATTTTTTTAGTTTCTGAAGCATGTCGTAAGGGGGGGTGGTTATCTCTTTTGTCAAAAATCGTGCGTTTTCGCTTGAACAATAAAGGCCTATAAATGTTATTTAATTCACTTCCCTTGGAGGAGAAACACTTTTTAAGGCCTCAGAATGAGTAAATTGGTCATTTTCATTCACTTTTACCCATTCCTCAAATCTTGTGTTTAAGGCCCCTGGAAGCATGAAAATCACTTCAAAAATCTCATTTTATCTTTAAAAGTGATTTTCCACGTACAAATGTGAATTGTAGTTCAAAGAGGCAACATTTGAACACGGAATTTTTTTTGTGTTTCTGAAGAATGTCGTAAGGGGCGGTGGTTCTCTCTTTCGTCAAAAATCGGGCGTTTTCGCTTGACCAATAAAGGCCTACAAATATTATTTAATTCGCTTCCCTTGGAGGAGAAACACTTTTTAAGGCCTCAGAATGAGTAAAGTGGCCATTTTCATTCACATTTACCCATTCCTCAAATCTTGTGTTTAGGGCCCCTGGAAGCTTGAAAATCACTTTAAACATCTAATTTTATCTCTAAAAGTGATTATCCACGTACAAATGTGAATTGTCGTTTAAAGACGCAATATTTGAAAATGGACTATTTTTTTCGTTTCTGAAGCATGTCGTAAGGGGGGGTGGTTATCTCTTTTGTCAAAAAACGTGCGTTTTCGCTTGAACAATAAAGGCCTATAAATGTTATTTAATTCACTTCCCTTGGAGGAGAAACACTTTTTAAGGCCGCAGAGTGAATAAATTGGCCATTTTCATTCACGTTTACCTATTTCTCAAATCTTGTGTTTAGGGCCCCTGGAAGCTTGAAAGTCACTTTAAACATCTCATTTTATCTCTAAAAGTGATTATCCACGTACAATGTTAATTGTAGTTCAAAGACTCAACATTTGAAAATGAACCATTTTTTCAGTTTCAGAAGCATGTCGTAAGGGGGGGTGGTTATCTCTTTTGTCAAAAATCGTGCGTTTTCGCTTGAACAATAAAGGCCTATAAATGTTATTTAATTCACTTCCCTTGGAGGAGAAACACTTTTTAAGGCCTCAGAATGAGTAAATTGGTCATTTTCATTCACTTTTACCCATTCCTCAAATCTTGTGTTTAAGGCCCCTGGAAGCATGAAAATCACTTTAAACATCTCATTTTATCTTTAAAAGTGATTTTCCACGTACAAATGTGAATTGTAGTTCAAAGAGGCAACATTTGAAAACGGACCATTTTTTTTGTTTCTGAAGCATGTCGTAAGGGGGGGTGGTTCTCTCTTTCGTCAAAAATCGGGCGTTTTCGCTTGAACAATAAAGGCCTCGAAATGTTATTTAATTCACTTCCCGTGGAGGAGAAACACTTTTAAAGGCCTCAGAGTGAGTAAATTGGCCATTTTCATTCACTTTTACCCATGTCTCAAATCTTGTGTTTAGGGCCCCTGGAAGCTTGAAAATCACTTTAAACATCTAATTTTATCTCTAAAAGTGATGATCCACGTACAAATGTGAATTGTAGTTCAAAAAGGCAACATTTGAAAACGGACCGTTTTTTTGTTTCTGAAGCATGTCGTAAGGGGGGGTGGTTATCTCTTTCGTCAAAAATCGGTCGTTTTCGCTTGAACAATAAAGGCCTCCAAATGTTATTTTATTCACTTCCCGTGGAGGAGAAACACTTTTTAAGGCCGCAGAGTGTGTAAATTGGCCATTTTCATTCACTTTTACCCATTCCTCAAATCTCGTGTTTAAGGCCCCTGGAAGCTTGAAAATCACTTTAAACATCTAATTTTATCTCTAAAAGTGATGATCCACGTACAAATGTGAATTGTAGTTCAAAAAGGCAACATTCGAAAACGGACCATTTTTTTGTTTCTGAAGCATGTCGTAAGGGGGGGTGGTTATCTCTTTCATCAAAAATCAGGCGTTTTCGCTTGAACAATAAAGGCCTCGAAATGTTATTTAATTCACTTCCCGTGGAGGAGAAACACTTTTAAAGGCCTCAGAGTGAGTAAATTGGCCATTTTCATTCACTTTTACCCATGTCTCAAATCTTGTGTTTAGGGCCCCTGAAAGCTTGAAAATCACTTTAAACATCTAATTTTATCTCTAAAAGTGATTATCCACATACAAATGTGAACTGTAGTTCAAAGAGGCAACATTTGAAAATGGACCTTTTTTTGGTTTCTGAAGCATGTCGTAAGGGGGGGTGGTTTTCTCTTTTGTCAAAAATCATGCGTTTTCGCTTGAACAACAAAGGCCTATAAATGTTATTTAATTCACTTCCCTTGGAGGAGAAACACTTTTTAAGGCCTCAGAATGAGTAAATTGGTCATTTTCATTCACTTTTACCCATTCCTCAAATCTTGTGTTTAAGGCCCCTGGAAGCATGAAAATCACTTTAAACATCTCATTTTATCTCTAAAAGTGATGGTCCACGTACAAATGTGAATTGTAGTTCAAAAAGGCAACATTTGAAAACGGACCATTTTTTTGTTTCTGAAGCATGTCGTAAGGGGGGGTGGTTATCTCTTTCACCGAAAAACAGGCGTTTTTGATTGAACAATAAAGGCCTCCAAATGTTATTTTATTCACTTCCCGTGGAGGAGAATCACTTTTTAAGGCCGCAGAGTGAGTAAATTGGCCATTTTCATTCACTTTTACCCATTCCTCAAATCTCGTGTTTAAGGCCCCTGTAAGCATGAAAATCACTTTAAACATCTCATTTTATCTTTAGAAGTGATTTTCCACGTACAAATGTGAATTGTAGTTCAAAGAGGCAACATTTGAAAATGGACCATTTTTTTTGTTTCTGAAGCATGTCGTAAGGGGGGGTGGTTTTCTCTTTTGTCAAAAATCGTGCGTTTTCGCTTGAACAACAAAGGCCTATAAATGTTATTTAATTCACTTCCCTTGGAGGAGAAACACTTTTTAAGGCCTCAGAATGAGTAAAGTGGCCATTTTCATTCACAATTACCCATTCCTCAAATCTTGTGTTTAGGGCCCCTGGAAGCTTGAAAATCACTTTAAACATCTCATTTTATCTTTAAAAGTGATTTTCCACGTACAAATGTGAATTGTAGTTCAAAGAGGCAACATTTGAAAACAGACCATTTTTTTAGTTTCTGAAGCATGTCATAAGGGGGGGGTGGTTATCTCTTTCATCAAAAATCGGACGTTTTTGATTGAACAATAAAGCCCTACAAATGTTATTTAATTCACTTTCTGGGGTGGAGAAAAACTTTTTAAGGCCTCAGAGTGAATAAATTGGCCATTTTCATTCACATTTGCCCATTCCTCAAATCTTGTGTTTAGGGCCCCTGGAAGCTTGAAAATCACTTTAAACATCTAATTTTATCTCTAAAAGTGATTATCCACGTACAAATGTGAATTGTCGTTTAAAGACGCAACATTTGTAAATGGACCATTTTTTTCGTTTCTAAAGCATGTCGTAAGGGGGGGTGGTTATCTCTTTTGTCAAAAATCGTGCGTTTTCGCTTGAACAATAAAGGCCTATAAATGTTATTTAATTCACTTCCCTTGGAGGAGAAACACTTTTTAAGGCCGCAGAGTGAATAAATTGGCCATTTTCATTCACATTTACCTATTTCTCAAATCTTGTGTTTAGGGCCCCTGGAAGCTTGAAAATCACTTTAAACATCTCATTTTATCTCTAAAAGTGATTATCCACGTACAATGTTAATTGTAGTTCAAAGACTCAACATTTGAAAATGAACCATTTTTTTAGTTTCAGAAGCATGTCGTAAGGGGGGGTGGTTATCTCTTTCATCAAAAATCAGGCGTTTTCGCTTGAACAATAAAGGCCTACAAATGTTATTTAATTCACTTCCCTTGGAGGAGAAACACTTTTTAAGGCCTCAGAATGAGTAAAGTGGCCATTTTCATTCACATTTACCCATTCCTCAAATCTTGTGTTTAGGGCCCCTGGAAGCTTGAAAATCACTTTAAACATCTCATTTTATCTTTAAAAGTGATTTTCCACGTACAAATGTGAGTTGTAGTTCAAAGAGGCAACATTTGAAAACGGACCATTTTTTTTGTTTCTGAAGCATGTCGTAAGGGGGGGTTGTTATCTCTTTCACTGAAAAACAGGTGTTTTTGATTGAACAATAAAGGCCTCCAAATGGTATTTTATTCACTTCCCGTGGAGGAGAAACACTTTTTAAGGCCGCAGAGTGAATAAATTGGCCATTTTCATTCACGTTTACCTATTTCTCAAATCTTGTGTTTAGGGCCCCTGGAAGCTTGAAAATCACTTTAAACATCTCATTTTATCTCTAAAAGTGATTATCCACGTACAAATGCGAATTGTAGTTCAAAGAGGCAACATTTGAAAACGGACCATTTTTTTTGTTTCTGAAGTATGTCGTAAGGGGGGGTGGTTCTCTCTTTCGTCAAAAATCGGACGTTTTCGCTTGAACAATAAAGGCCTACAAATGTTATTTAATTCACTTCCCTTGGAGGAGAAACACTTTTTAAGGCCTCAGAATGAGTAAAGTGGCCATTTTCATTCACATTTACCCATTCCTCAACTCTTGTGTTTAGGGCCCCTGGAAGCTTGAAAATAACTTTAAACATCTAATTTTATCTCTAAAAGTGATTATCCACGTACAAATGTGAACTGTAGTTCAAAGAGGCAACATTTGAAAATGGACCATTTTTTTCGTTTCTGAAGCATGTCGTAAGGGGGGGTGGTTATCTCTTTCACCAAAAAACAGGCGTTTTTGATCGAACAATAAAGGCCTCCAAATGTTATTTTATTCACTTCCCGTGGAGGAGAAACACTTTTTAAGGCCGCAGAGTGAATAAATTGGCCATTTTCATTCACGTTTACCCATTTCTCAAATCTTGTGTTTAGGGCCCCTGGAAGCTTGAAAATCACTTTAAACATCTCATTTTATCTCTAAAAGTGATTATCCACGTACAATGTTAATTGTAGTTCAAAGACTCAACATTCGAAAATAAACCATTTTTTAGTTTCAGAAGCATGTCGTAAGGGGGGGGTGGTTATCTCTTTCATCAAAAATCAGGCGTTTTCGCTTGAACAATAAAGGCCTACAAATGTTATGTAGTTCACTTCCCGTGGAGGAGAAAAACTTTTTAAGGCCGCAGAGTGAGTAAATTGGCCATTTTCATTCACTTTTACCAATTCCTCAAATCTCGTGTTTAAGGCCCCTGGAAGCATGAAAATCACTTTAAACATCTCATTTTACCTTTAGAAGTGATTTTCCACGTACAAATGTGAATTGTAGTTCAAAGAGGCAACATTTGAAAATGGACCATTTTTTTTGTTTCTGAAGCATGTCGTAAGGGGGGGTGGTTTTCTCTTTTGTCAAAAATCATGCGTTTTCGCTTGAACAACAAAGGCCTATAAATGTTATTTAATTCACTTCCCTTGGAGGAGAAACACTTTTTAAGGCCTCAGAATGAGTAAATTGGTCATTTTCATTCACTGTTACCCATTCCTCAAATCTTGTGTTTAAGGCCCCTGGAAGCATGAAAATCACTTTAAACATCTCATTTTATCTCTAAAAGTGATGGTCCACGTACAAATGTGAATTGTAGTTCAAAAAGGCAACATTTGAAAACGGACCATTTTT
Organism: Triturus cristatus; assembly: GCF_964204655.1. NCBI lineage: Eukaryota > Metazoa > Chordata > Amphibia > Caudata > Salamandridae > Triturus > Triturus cristatus. The sequence continues at coordinate 1,224,547,331 of NC_140590.1, read as the reverse complement.
TTGTTTCTGAAGCATGTCGTAAGGGGGGGTGGTTATCTCTGTCACCGAAAAACAGGCGTTTTTGATAGAACAATAAAGGCCTCCAAATGTTATTTTATTCACTTCCCGTGGAGAAGAAACACTTTTTAAGGCCGCAGAGTGAATAAATTGGCCATTTTCATTCACGTTTACCCATTTCTCAAATCTTGTGTTTAGGGCTCCTGGAAGCTTGAAAATCACTTTAAACATCTCATTTTATCTCTAAAAGTGATTATCCGCGTACAATGTTAATTGTAGTTCAAAGACTCAACATTTGAAAATGAACCATTTTTTTAGTTTCAGAAGCATGTCGTAAGGGGGGGGTGGTTATCTCTTTCATCAAAAATCAGGCGTTTTCGCTTAAAAAATAAAGGCCTCGAAATGTTATTTAATTCACTTCCCGTGGAGGAGAAACACTTTTAAAGGCCTCAGAGTGAGTAAATTGGCCATTTTCATTCACTTTTACCCATGTGTCAAATCTTGTGTTTAGGGCCCCTGGAAGCTTGAAAATCACTTTAAACATCTAACTTTATCTCTAAAAGTGATGATCCACGTACAAATGTGAATTGTAGTTCAAAAATGCAACATTTGAAAACGGACCATTTTTTTGTTTCTGAAGCATGTCGTAAGGGGGGTTGGTTATCTCTTTCGTCAAAAATCGGTCGTTTTCGCTTGAATAATAAAGGCCTCCAAATGTTATTTTATTCACTTCCCGTGGAGGAGAAACACTTTTTAAGGCCGCAGAGTGAGTAAATTGGCCATTTTCATTCACTTTTACCCATTCCTCAAATCTCGTGTTTAAGGCCCCTGGAAGCTTGAAAATCACTTTAAACATCTAATTTTATCTCTAAAAGTGATGATCCACGTACAAATGTGAATTGTAGTTCAAAAAGGCAACATTCGAAAACGGACCATTTTTTTGTTTCTGAAGCATGTCGTAAGGGGGGGGTGGTTATCTCTTTCATCAAAAATCAGGCGTTTTCGCTTGAACAATAAAGGCCTCGAAATGTTATTTAATTCACTTCCCGTGGAGGAGAAACACTTTTAAAGGCCTCAGAGTGAGTAAATTGGCCATTTTCATTCACTTTTACCCATGTGTCAAATCTTGTGTTTAGGGCCCCTGGAAGCTTGAAAATCACTTTAAACATCTAATTTTATCTCTAAAAGGGATGATCCACGTACAAATGTGAATTGTAGTTAAAAAATGCAACATTTGAAAACGGACCATTTTTTTGTTTCTGAAGCATGTCGTAAGGGGGGTTGGTTATCTCTTTCGTCAAAAATCGGTCGTTTTCGCTTGAACAATAAAGGCCTACAAATGTTATTTAGTTCACTTTCCGTGGAGGAGAAACACTTTTTAAGGCCGCAGAGTGAGTAAATTGGCCATTTTCATTCACTTTTACCCATTCCTCAAATCTCGTGTTTAAGGCCCCTGGAAGCATGAAAATCACTTTAAACATCTCATTTTATCTTTAGAAGTGATTTTCCACGTACAAATGTGAATTGTAGTTCAAAGAGGCAACATTTGAAAATGGACCATTTTTTTAGTTTCAGAAGCATGTCGTAAGGGGGGGGTGGTTATCTCTTTCATCAAAAATCAGGCGTTTTCGCTTGAACAATAAAGGCCTCGAAATGTTATTTAATTCACTTCCCGTGGAGGAGAAACACTTTTAAAGGCCTCAGAGTGAGTAAATTGGCCATTTTCATTCACTTTTACCCATGTCTCAAATCTTGTGTTTAGGGCCCCTGGAAGCTTGAAAATCACTTTAAACATCTAATTTTATCTCTAAAAGTGATGATCCACGTACAAATGTGAATTGTAGTTCAAAAAGGCAACATTTGAAAACAGACCATTTTTTTGTTTCTGAAGCATGTCGTAAGGGGGGGTGGTTATCTCTTTTGTCAAAAATCGGTCGTTTTCGCTTGAACAATAAAGGCCTCCAAATGTTATTTTATTCACTTCCCGTGGAGGAGAAACACTTTTTAAGGCCGCAGAGTGAGTAAATTGGCCATTTTCATTCACTTTTACCCATTCCTCAAATCTCGTGTTTAAGGCCCATGGAAGCTTGAAAATCACTTTAAACATCTAATTTATCTCTAAAAGTGATGATCCACGTACAAATGTGAATTGTAGTTCAAAAAGGCAACATTCGAAAACGGACCATTTTTTTGTTTCTGAAGCATGTCGTAAGGGGGGGTGGTTATCTCTTTCGTCAAAAATCGGTCGTTTTCGCTTGAACAATAAAGGCCTACAAATGTTATTTAGTTCACTTTCCGTGGAGGAGAAACACTTTTTAAGGCCGCAGAGTGAGTAAATTGGCCATTTTCATTCACTTTTACCCATTCCTCAAATCTCGTGTTTAAGGCCCCTGGAAGCATGAAAATCACTTTAAACATCTCATTTTATCTTTAGAAGTGATTTTCCACGTACAAATGTGAATTGTAGTTCAAAAAGGCAACATTTGAAAATGGACCATTTTTTTTGTTTCTGAAGCATGTCGTAAGGGGGGGTGGTTATCTCTTTTGTCAAAAATCGTGCGTTTTCGCTTGAACAATAAAGGCCTATAAATGTTATTTAATTCACTTCCCTTGGAGGAGAAACACTTTTTAAGGCCTCAGAATGAGTAAATTGGTCATTTTCATTCACTTTTACCCATTCCTCAAATCTTGTGTTTAAGGCCCCTGGAAGCATGAAAATCACTTTAAACATCTCATTTTATCTTTAAAAGTGATTTTCCACGTACAAATGTGAATTGTAGTTCAAAGAGGCAACATTTGAAAACTGACCATTTTTTTTGTTTCTGAAGCATGTCGTAAGGGGGGGTGGTTCTCTCTTTCGTCAAAAATCGGGCGTTTTAGCGTGAACAATAAAGGACTACAAATGGTATTTAATTCACTTCCCGTGGAGGAGAAACACTTTTAAAGGCCTCAGAGTGAGTAAATTGGCCATTTTCATTCACTTTTACCCATGTCTCAAATCTTGTGTTTAGGGCCCCTGGAAGCTTGAAAATCACTTTAAACATCTAATTTTATCTCTAAAAGTGATTATCCACATACAAATGTGAACTGTAGTTCAAAGAGGCAACATTTGAAAATGGACCTTTTTTTGGTTTCTGAAGCATGTCGTAAGGGGGGGTGGTTTTCTCTTTTGTCAAAAATCATGCGTTTTCGCTTGAACAACAAAGGCCTATAAATGTTATTTAATTCACTTCCCTTGGAGGAGAAACACTTTTTAAGGCCTCAGAATGGATAAATTGGTCATTTTCATTCACTTTTACCCATTCCTCAAATCTTGTGTTTAAGGCCCCTGGAAGCATGAAAATCACTTTAAACATCTCATTTTATCTCTAAAAGTGATGGTCCACGTACAAATGTGAATTGTAGTTCAAAAAGGCAACATTTGAAAACGGACCATTTTTTTGTTTATTAAGCATGTCGTAAGGGGGGGTGGTTATCTCTTTCACCGAAAAACAGGCATTTTTGATTGAACAATAAAGGCCTCCAAATGTTATTTTATTCACTTCCCGTGGAGGAGAAACACTTTTTAAGGCCGCAGAGTGAGTAAATTGGCCATTTTCATTCACTTTTACCCATTCCTCAAATCTCGTGTTTAAGGCCCCTGTAAGCATGAAAATCACTTTAAACATCTCATTTTATCTTTAGAAGTGATTTTCCACGTACAAATGTGAATTGTAGTTCAAAGAGGCAACATTTGAAAATGGTCCATTTTCTTTGTTTCTGAAGCATGTCGTAAGGGGGGGTGGTTTTCTCTTTTGTCAAAAATCGTGCGTTTTCGCTTGAACAACAAAGGCCTATAAATGTTATTTAATTCACTTCCCTTGGAGGAGAAACACTTTTTAAGGCCTCAGAATGAGTAAAGTGGCCATTTTCATTCACAATTACCCATTCCTCAAATCTTGTGTTTAGGGCCCCTGGAAGCTTGAAAATCACTTTAAACATCTCATTTTATCTTTAAAAGTGATTTTCCACGTACAAATGTGAATTGTAGTTCAAAGAGGCAACATTTGAAAACAGACCATTTTTTTAGTTTCTGAAGCATGTCATAAGGGGGGGGTGGTTATCTCTTTCATCAAAAATCGGACGTTTTTGATTGAACAATAAAGCCCTACAAATGTTATTTAATTCACTTTCTGGGGTGGAGAAAAACTTTTTAAGGCCTCAGAGTGAATAAATTGGCCATTTTCATTCACATTTGCCCATTCCTCAAATCTTGTGTTTAGGGCCCCTGGAAGCTTGAAAATCACTTTAAACATCTAATTTTATCTCTAAAAGTGATTATCCACGTACAAATGTGAATTGTCGTTTAAAGACGCAACATTTGTAAATGGACCATTTTTTTCGTTTCTGAAGCATGTCGTAAGGGGGGGTGGTTATCTCTTTTGTCAAAAATCGTGCGTTTTCGCTTGAACAATAAAGGCCTATAAATGTTATTTAATTCACTTCCCTTGGAGGAGAAACACTTTTTAAGGCCGCAGAGTGAATAAATTGGCCATTTTAATTCACATTTACCTATTTCTCAAATCTTGTGTTTAGGGCCCCTGAAAGCTTGAAAATCACTTTAAACATCTCATTTTATCTTTAAAAGTGATTTTCCACGTACAAATGTGAGTTGTAGTTCAAAGAGGCAACATTTGAAAACGGACCATTTTTTTTGTTTCTGAAGCATGTCGTAAGGGGGGGTTGTTATCTCTTTCACCGAAAAACAGGTGTTTTTGATTGAACAATAAAGGCCTCCAAATGGTATTTTATTCACTTCCCGTGGAGGAGAAACACTTTTTAAGGCCGCAGAGTGAATAAATTGGCCATTTTCATTCACGTTTACCTATTTCTCAAATCTTGTGTTTAGGGCCCCTGGAAGCTTGAAAATCACTTTAAACATCTCATTTTATCTCTAAAAGTGATTATCCACGTACAAATGTGAATTGTAGTTCAAAGAGGCAACATTTGAAAACGGACCATTTTTTTTGTTTCTGAAGTATGTCGTAAGGGGGGGTGGTTCTCTCTTTCGTCAAAAATCGGACGTTTTCGCTTGAACAATAAAGGCCTACAAATGTTATTTAATTCACTTCCCTTGGAGGAGAAACACTTTTTAAGGCCTCAGAATGAGTAAAGTGGCCATTTTCATTCACGTTTACCCATTCCTCAACTCTTGTGTTTAGGGCCCCTGGAAGCTTGAAAATAACTTTAAACATCTAATTTTATCTCTAAAAGTGATTATCCACGTACAAATGTGAACTGTAGTTCAAAGAGGCAACATTTGAAAATGGACCATTTTTTTCGTTTCTGAAGCATGTCGTAAGGGGGGGTGGTTATCTCTTTCACCAAAAAACAGGCGTTTTTGATTGAACAATAAAGGCCTCCAAATGTTATTTTATTCACTTCCCGTGGAGGAGAAACACTTTTTAAGGCCGAAGAGTGAATAAATTGGCCATTTTCATTCACGTTTACCCATTTCTCAAATCTTGTGTTTAGGGCCCCTGGAAGCTTGAAAATCACTTTAAACATCTAATTTTATCTCTAAAAGTGATTATCCACGTACAATGTTAATTGTAGTTCAAAGACTCAACATTCGAAAATAAACCATTTTTTAGTTTCAGAAGCATGTCGTAAGGGGGGGGTGGTTATCTCTTTCATCAAAAATCAGGCGTTTTCGCTTGAACAATAAAGGCCTACAAATGTTATGTAGTTCACTTCCCGTGGAGGAGAAACACTTTTTAAGGCCGCAGAGTGAGTAAATTGGCCATTTTCATTCACTTTTACCAATTCCTCAAATCTCGTGTTTAAGGCCCCTGGAAGTATGAAAATCACTTTAAACATCTCATTTTATCTTTAGAAGTGATTTTCCACGTACAAATGTGAATTGTAGTTCAAAGAGGCAACATTTGAAAATGGACCATTTTTTTTGTTTCTGAAGCATGTTGTAAGGGGGGGTGGTTTTCTCTTCTGTCAAAAATCATGCGTTTTCGCTTGAACAACAAAGGCCTATAAATGTTATTTAATTCACTTCCCTTGGAGGAGAAACACTTTTTAAGGCCTCAGAATGAGTAAAGTGGCCATTTTCATTCACATTTACCCATTCCTCAACTCTTGTGTTTAGGGCCCCTGGAAGCTTGAAAATAACTTTAAACATCTAATTTTATCTCTGAAAGTGATTATCCACGTACAAATGTGAACTGTAGTTCAAAGAGGCAACATTTGAAAATGGACCATTTTTTTCGTTTCTGAAGCATGTCTTAAGGGGGGGTGGTTATCTCTTTCACCAAAAAACAGGCGTTTTTGATCGAACAATAAAGGCCTCCAAATGTTATTTTATTCACTTCCCGTGGAGGAGAAACACTTTTTAAGGCCGCAGAGTGAATAAATTGGCCATTTTCATTCACGTTTACCCATTTCTCAAATCTTGTGTTTAGGGCCCCTGGAAGCTTGAAAATCACATTAAACATCTCATTTTATCTCTAAAAGTGATTATCCACGTACAATGTTAATTGTAGTTCAAAGACTCAACATTCGAAAATAAACCATTTTTTAGTTTCAGAAGCATGTCATAAGGGGGGGGTGGTTATCTCTTTCATCAAAAATCAGGCGTTTTCGCTTGAACAATAAAGGCCTACAAATGTTATGTAGTTCACTTCCCGTGGAGGAGAAACACTTTTTAAGGCCGCAGAGTGAGTAAATTGGCCATTTTCATTCACTTTTACCAATTCCTCAAATCTCGTGTTTAAGGCCCCTGGAAGCATGAAAATCACTTTAAACATCTCATTTTATCTTTAGAAGTGATTTTCCACGTACAAATGTGAATTGTAGTTCAAAGAGGCAACATTTGAAAATGGACCATTTTTTTTGTTTCTGAAGCATGTCGTAAGGGGGGGTGGTTTTCTCTTTTGTCAAAAATCATGCGTTTTCGCTTGAACAACAAAGGCCTATAAATGTTATTTAATTCACTTCCCTTGGAGGAGAAACACTTTTTAAGGCCTCAGAATGAGTAAATTGGTCATTTTCATTCACTGTTCCCATTCCTCAAATCTTGTGTTTAAGGCCCCTGGAAGCATGAAAATCACTTTAAACATCTCATTTTATCTCTAAAAGTGATGGTCCACGTACAAATGTGAATTGTAGTTCAAAAATGCAACATTTGAAAACGGACCATTTTTTTGTTTCTGAAGCATGTCGTAAGGGGGGGTGGTTATCTCTGTCACCGAAAAACAGGCGTTTTTGATTGAACAATAAAGGCCTCCAAATGTTATTTTATTCACTTCCCGTGGAGAAGAAACACTTTTTAAGGCCGCAGAGTGAATAAATTGGCCATTTTCATTCACGTTTACCCATTTCTCAAATCTTGTGTTTAGGGCTCCTGGAAGCTTGAAAATCACTTTAAACATCTCATTTTATCTCTAAAAGTGATTATCCGCGTACAATGTTAATTGTAGTTCAAAGACTCAACATTTGAAAATGAACCATTTTTTTAGTTTCAGAAGCATGTCGTAAGGGGGGGTTGGTTATCTCTTTCGTCAAAAATCGGTCGTTTTCGCTTGAATAATAAAGGCCTCCAAATGTTATTTTATTCACTTCCCGTGGAGAAGAAACACTTTTTAAGGCCGCAGAGTGAGTAAATTGGCCATTTTCATTCACTTTTACCCATTCCTCAAATCTCGTGTTTAAGGCCCCTGGAAGCTTGAAAATCACTTTAAACATCTAATTTTATCTCTAAAAGTGATGATCCACGTACAAATGTGAATTGTAGTTCAAAAAGGCAACATTCGAAAACGGACCATTTTTTTGTTTCTGAAGCATGTCGTAAGGGGGGGGTGGTTATCTCTTTCGTCAAAAATCGGTCGTTTTCGCTTGAACAATAAAGGCCTACAAATGTTATTTAGTTCACTTTCCGTGGAGGAGAAACACTTTTTAAGGCCGCAGAGTGAGTAAATTGGCCATTTTCATTCACTTTTACCCATTCCTCAAATCTCGTGTTTAAGGCCCCTGGAAGCATGAAAATCACTTTAAACATCTCATTTTATCTTTAGAAGTGATTTTCCACGTACAAATGTGAATTGTAGTTCAAAGAGGCAACATTTGAAAATGGACCATTTTTTTAGTTTCAGAAGCATGTCGTAAGGGGGGGGTGGTTATCTCTTTCATCAAAAATCAGGCGTTTTCGCTTGAACAATAAAGGCCTCGAAATGTTATTTAATTCACTTCCCGTGGAGGAGAAACACTTTTAAAGGCCTCAGAGTGAGTAAATTGGCCATTTTCATTCACTTTTACCCATGTCTCAAATCTTGTGTTTAGGGCCCCTGGAAGCTTGAAAATCACTTTAAACATCTAATTTTATCTCTAAAAGTGATGATCCACGTACAAATGTGAATTGTAGTTCAAAAAGGCAACATTTGAAAACGGACCATTTTTTTGTTTCTGAAGCATGTCGTAAGGGGGGGTTGTTATCTCTTTTGTCAAAAATCGGTCGTTTTCGCTTGAACAATAAAGGCCTCCAAATGTTATTTTATTCACTTCCCGTGGAGGAGAAACACTTTTTAAGGCCGCAGAGTGAGTAAATTGGCCATTTTCATTCACTTTTACCCATTCCTCAAATCTCGTGTTTAAGGCCCATGGAAGCTTGAAAATCACTTTAAACATCTAATTTTATCTCTAAAAGTGATGATCCACGTACAAATGTGAATTGTAGTTCAAAAAGGCAACATTCGAAAACGGACCATTTTTTTGTTTCTGAAGCATGTCGTAAGGGGGGGGTGGTTATCTCTTTCGTCAAAAATCGGTCGTTTTCGCTTGAACAATAAAGGCCTACAAATGTTATTTAGTTCACTTTCCGTGGAGGAGAAATACTTTTTAAGGCCGCAGAGTGAGTAAATTGGCCATTTTCATTCACTTTTACCCATTCCTCAAATCTCGTGTTTAAGGCCCCTGGAAGCATGAAAATCACTTTAAACATCTCATTTTATCTTTAGAAGTGATTTTCCACGTACAAATGTGAATTGTAGTTCAAAGAGGCAACATTTGAAAATGGACCATTTTTTTTGTTTCTGAAACATGTCGTAAGGGGGGGGGTGGTTATCTCTTTTGTCAAAAATCGTGCGTTTTCGCTTGAACAATAAAGGCCTATAAATGTTATTTAATTCACTTCCCTTGGAGGAGAAACACTTTTTAAGGCCTCAGAATGAGTAAATTGGTCATTTTCATTCACTTTTACCCATTCCTCAAATATTGTGTTTAAGGCCCCTGGAAGCATGAAAATCACTTTAAACATCTCCTTTTATCTTTAAAAGTGATTTTCCACGTACAAATGTGAATTGTAGTTCAAAGAGGCAACATTTGAAAACTGACCATTTTTTTTGTTTCTGAAGCATGTCGTAAGGGGGGGTGGTTCTCTCTTTCGTCAAAAATCGGGCGTTTTAGCGTGAACAATAAAGGCCTACAAATGTTATTTAATTCACTGCCCTTGGAGGAGAAACACTTTTTAAGGCCTCAGAATGAGTAAAGTGGCCATTTTCATTCACATTTACCCATTCCTCAAATCTTGTGTTTAGGGCCCCTGGAAGCTTGAAAATCACTTTAAACATCTAATTTTATCTCTAAAAGTGATTATCCACATACAAATGTGAACTGTAGTTCAAAGAGGCAACATTTGAAAATGGACCTTTTTTTGGTTTCTGAAGCATGTCGTAAGGGGGGGTGGTTTTCTCTTTTGTAAAAAATCATGCGTTTTCGCTTGAACAACAAAGGCCTATAAATGTTATTTAATTCACTTCCCTTGGAGGAGAAACACTTTTTAAGGCCTCAGAATGAGTAAATTGGTCATTTTCATTCACTTTTACCCATTCCTCAAATCTTGTGTTTAAGGCCCCTGGAAGCATGAAAATCACTTTAAACATCTCATTTTATCTCTAAAAGTGATGGTCCACGTACAAATGTGAATTGTAGTTCAAAAAGGCAACATTTGAAAACGGACCATTTTTTTGTTTCTGAAGCATGTCGTAAGGGGGGGTGGTTATCTCTTTCACCGAAAAACAGGCGTTTTTGATTGAACAATAAAGGCCTCCAAATGTTATTTTATTCACTTCCCGTGGAGGAGAAACACTTTTTAAGGCCGCAGAGTGAGTAAATTGGCCATTTTCATTCACTTTTACCCATTCCTCAAATCTCGTGTTTAAGGCCCCTGTAAGCATGAAAATCACGTTAAACATCTCATTTTATCTTTAGAAGTGATTTTCCACGTACAAATGTGAATTGTAGTTCAAAGAGGCAACATTTGAAAATGGACCATTTTTTTTGTTTCTGAAGCATGTCGTAAGGGGGGGTGGTTTTCTCTTTTGTCAAAAATCGTGCGTTTTCGCTTGAACAACAAAGGCCTATAAATGTTATTTAATTCACTTCCCTTGGAGGAGAAACACTTTTTAAGGCCTCAGAATGAGTAAAGTGGCCATTTTCATTCACAATTACCCATTCCTCAAATCTTGTGTTTAGGGCCCCTGGAAGCTTGAAAATCACTTTAAACATCTCATTTTATCTTTAAAAGTGATTTTCCACGTACAAATGTGAATTGTAGTTCAAAGAGGCAACATTTGAAAACAGACCATTTTTTTAGTTTCTGAAGCATGTCATAAGGGGGGGGTGGTTATCTCTTTCATCAAAAATCGGACGTTTTTGATTGAACAATAAAGCCCTACAAATGTTATTTAATTCACTTTCTGGGGTGGAGAAAAACTTTTTAAGGCCTCAGAGTGAATAAATTGGCCATTTTCATTCACATTTGCCCATTCCTCAAATCTTGTGTTTAGGGCCCCTGGTAGCTTGAAAATCACTTTAAACATCTAATTTTATCTCTAAAAGTGATTATCCACGTACAAATGTGAATTGTCGTTTAAAGACGCAACATTTGTAAATGGACCATTTTTTTCGTTTCTGAAGCATGTCGTAAGGGGGGGTGGTTATCTCTTTTGTCAAAAATCGTGCGTTTTCGCTTGAACAATAAAGGCCTATAAATGTTATTTAATTCACTTCCCTTGGAGGAGAAACACTTTTTAAGGCCGCAGAGTGAATAAATTGGCCATTTTCATTCACGTTTACCTATTTCTCAAATCTTGTGTTTAGGGCCCCTGGAAGCTTGAAAATCACTTTAAACATCTCATTTTATCTCTAAAAGTGATTATCCACGTACAATGTTAATTGTAGTTCAAAGACTCAACATTTGAAAATGAACCATTTTTTTAGTTTCAGAAGCATGTCGTAAGGGGGGGTGGTTATCTCTTTCATCAAAAATCAGGCGTTTTCGCTTGAACAATAAAGGCCTACAAATGTTATTTAATTCACTTCCCTTGGAGGAGAAACACTTTTTAAGGCCTCAGAATGAGTAAAGTGGCCATTTTCATTCACATTTACCCATTCCTCAAATCTTGTGTTTAGGGCCCCTGGAAGCTTGAAAATCACTTTAAACATCTCATTTTATCTTTAAAAGTGATTTTCCACGTACAAATGTGAGTTGTAGTTCAAAGAGGCAACATTTGAAAACGGACCATTTTTTTTGTTTCTGAAGTATGTCGTAAGGGGGGGTGGTTCTCTCTTTCGTCAAAAATCGGACGTTTTCGCTTGAACAATAAAGGCCTACAAATGTTATTTAATTCACTTCCCTTGGAGGAGAAACACTTTTTAAGGCCTCAGAATGAGTAAAGTGGCCATTTTCATTCACATTTACCCATTCCTCAACTCTTGTGTTTAGGGCCCCTGGAAGCTTGAAAATAACTTTAAACATCTAATTTTATCTCTGAAAGTGATTATCCACGTACAAATGTGAACTGTAGTTCAAAGAGGCAACATTTGAAAATGGACCATTTTTTTCGTTTCTGAAGCATGTCTTAAGGGGGGGTGGTTATCTCTTTCACCAAAAAACAGGCGTTTTTGATCGAACAATAAAGGCCTCCAAATGTTATTTTATTCACTTCCCGTGGAGGAGAAACACTTTTTAAGGCCGCAGAGTGAATAAATTGGCCATTTTCATTCACGTTAACCCATTTCTCAAATCTTGTGTTTAGGGCCCCTGGAAGCTTGAAAATCACATTAAACATCTCATTTTATCTCTAAAAGTGATTATCCACGTACAATGTTAATTGTAGTTCAAAGACTCAACATTCGAAAATAAACCATTTTTTAGTTTCAGAAGCATGTCATAAGGGGGGGGGGTGGTTATCTCTTTCATCAAAAATCAGGCGTTTTCGCTTGAACAATAAAGGCCTACAAATGTTATGTAGTTCACTTCCCGTGGAGGAGAAACACTTTTTAAGGCCGCAGAGTGAGTAAATTGGCCATTTTCATTCACTTTTACCAATTCCTCAAATCTCGTGTTTAAGGCCCCTGGAAGCATGAAAATCACTTTAAACATCTCATTTTATCTTTAGAAGTGATTTTCCACGTACAAATGTGAATTGTAGTTCAAAGAGGCAACATTTGAAAATGGACCATTTTTTTTGTTTCTGAAGCATGTCGTAAGGGGGGGTGGTTTTCTCTTTTGTCAAAAATCATGCGTTTTCGCTTGAACAACAAAGGCCTATAAATGTTATTTAATTCACTTCCCTTGGAGGAGAAACACTTTTTAAGGCCTCAGAATGAGTAAATTGGTCATTTTCATTCACTGTTCCCATTCCTCAAATCTTGTGTTTAAGGCCCCTGGAAGCATGAAAATCACTTTAAACATCTCATTTTATCTCTAAAAGTGATGGTCCACGTACAAATGTGAATTGTAGTTCAAAAATGCAACATTTGAAAACGGACCATTTTTTTGTTTCTGAAGCATGTCGTAAGGGGGGGTGGTTATCTCTGTCACCGAAAAACAGGCGTTTTTGATTGAACAATAAAGGCCTCCAAATGTTATTTTATTCACTTCCCGTGGAGGAGAAACACTTTTTAAGGCCGCAGAGTGAGTAAATTGGCCATTTTCATTCACTTTTACCCATTCCTCAAATCTCGTGTTTAAGGCCCCTGTAAGCATGAAAATCACGTTAAACATCTCATTTTATCTTTAGAAGTGATTTTCCACGTACAAATGTGAATTGTAGTTCAAAGAGGCAACATTTGAAAATGGACCATTTTTTTGTTTCTGAAGCATGTCGTAAGGGGGGGTGGTTTTCTCTTTTGTCAAAAATCGTGCGTTTTCGCTTGAACAACAAAGGCCTATAAATGTTATTTAATTCACTTCCCTTGGAGGAGAAACACTTTTTAAGGCCTCAGAATGAGTAAAGTGGCCATTTTCATTCACAATTACCCATTCCTCAAATCTTGTGTTTAGGGCCCCTGGAAGCTTGAAAATCACTTTAAACATCTCATTTTATCTTTAAAAGTGATTTTCCACATACAAATGTGAATTGTAGTTCAAAGAGGCAACATTTGAAAACAGACCATTTTTTTAGTTTCTGAAGCATGTCATAAGGGGGGGGTGGTTATCTCTTTCATCAAAAATCGGACGTTTTTGATTGAACAATAAAGCCCTACAAATGTTATTTAATTCACTTTCTGGGGTGGAGAAAAACTTTTTAAGGCCTCAGAGTGAATAAATTGGCCATTTTCATTCACATTTGCCCATTCCTCAAATCTTGTGTTTAGGGCCCCTGGAAGCTCGAAAATCACTTTAAACATCTAATTTTATCTCTAAAAGTGATTATCCACGTACAAATGTGAATTGTCGTTTAAAGACGCAACATTTGTAAATGGACCATTTTTTTCGTTTCTGAAGCATGTCGTAAGGGGGGGTGGTTATCTCTTTTGTCAAAAATCGTGCGTTTTCGCTTGAACAATAAAGGCCTATAAATGTTATTTAATTCACTTCCCTTGGAGGAGAAACACTTTTTAAGGCCGCAGAGTGAATAAATTGGCCATTTTCATTCACGTTTACCTATTTCTCAAATCTTGTGTTTAGGGCCCCTGGAAGCTTGAAAATCACTTTAAACATCTCATTTTATCTCTAAAAGTGATTATCCACGTACAATGTTAATTGTAGTTCAAAGACTCAACATTTGAAAATGAACCATTTTTTTAGTTTCAGAAGCATGTCGTAAGGGGGGTGGTTATCTCTTTCATCAAAAATCAGGCGTTTTCGCTTGAACAATAAAGGCCTACAAATGTTATTTAATTCACTTCCCTTGGAGGAGAAACACTTTTTAAGGCCTCAGAATGAGTAAAGTGGCCATTTTCATTCACATTTACCCATTCCTCAAATCTTGTGTTTAGGGCCCCTGGAAGCTTGAAAATCACTTTAAACATCTCATTTTATCTTTAAAAGTGATTTTCCACGTACAAATGTGAGTTGTAGTTCAAAGAGGCAACATTTGAAAACGGACCATTTTTTTTGTTTCTGAAGTATGTCGTAAGGGGGGGTGGTTCTCTCTTTCGTCAAAAATCGGACGTTTTCGCTTGAACAATAAAGGCCTACAAATGTTATTTAATTCACTTCCCTTGGAGGAGAAACACTTTTTAAGGCCTCAGATTGAGTAAAGTGGCCATTTTCATTCACATTTACCCATTCCTCAACTCTTGTGTTTAGGGCCCCTGGAAGCTTGAAAATAACTTTAAACATCTAATTTTATCTCTGAAAGTGATTATCCACGTACAAATGTGAACTGTAGTTCAAAGAGGCAACATTTGAAAATGGACCATTTTTTTCGTTTCTGAAGCATGTCTTAAGGGGGGGTGGTTATCTCTTTCACCAAAAAACAGGCGTTTTTGATCGAACAATAAAGGCCTCCAAATGTTATTTTATTCACTTCCCGTGGAGGAGAAACACTTTTTAAGGCCGCAGAGTGAATAAATTGGCCATTTTCATTCACGTTTACCCATTTCTCAAATCTTGTGTTTAGGGCCCCTGGACACTTGAAAATCACATTAAACATCTCATTTTATCTCTAAAAGTGATTATCCACGTACAATGTTAATTGTAGTTCAAAGACTCAACATTCGAAAATAAACCATTTTTTAGTTTCAGAAGCATGTCATAAGGGGGGGGGTGGTTATCTCTTTCATCAAAAATCAGGCGTTTTCGCTTGAACAATAAAGGCCTACAAATGTTATGTAGTTCACTTCCCGTGGAGGAGAAACACTTTTTAAGGCCGCAGAGTGAGTAAATTGGCCATTTTCATTCACTTTTACCAATTCCTCAAATCTCGTGTTTAAGGCCCCTGGAAGCATGAAAATCACTTTAAACATCTCATTTTATCTTTAGAAGTGATTTTCCACGTACAAATGTGAATTGTAGTTCAAAGAGGCAACATTTGAAAATGGACCATTTTTTTTGTTTCTGAAGCATGTCGTAAGGGGGGGTGGTTTTCTCTTTTGTCAAAAATCATGCGTTTTCGCTTGAACAACAAAGGCCTATAAATGTTATTTAATTCACTTCCCTTGGAGGAGAAACACTTTTTAAGGCCTCAGAATGAGTAAATTGGTCATTTTCATTCACTGTTCCCATTCCTCAAATCTTGTGTTTAAGGCCCCTGGAAGCATGAAAATCACTTTAAACATCTCATTTTATCTCTAAAAGTGATGGTCCACGTACATATGTGAATTGTAGTTCAAAAATGCAACATTTGAAAACGGACCATTTTTTGGTTTCTGAAGCATGTCGTAAGGGGGGGTGGTTATCTCTGTCACCGAAAAACAGGCGTTTTTGATTGAAAAATAAAGGCCTCCAAATGTTATTTTATTCACTTCCCGTGGAGAAGAAACACTTTTTAAGGCCGCAGAGTGAATAAATTGGCCATTTTCATTCACGTTTACCCATTTCTCAAATCTTGTGTTTAGGGCTCCTGGAAGCTTGAAAATCACTTTAAACATCTCATTTTATCTCTAAAAGTGATTATCCGCGTACAATGTTAATTGTAGTTCAAAGACTCAACATTTGAAAATGAACCATTTTTTTAGTTTCAGAAGCATGTCGTAAGGGGGGGGTGGTTATCTCTTTCATCAAAAATCAGGCGTTTTCGCTTAAAAAATAAAGGCCTCGAAATGTTATTTAATTCACTTCCCGTGGAGGAGAAACACTTTTAAAGGCCTCAGAGTGAGTAAATTGGCCATTTTCATTCACTTTTACCCATGTGTCAAATCTTGTGTTTAGGGCCCCTGGAAGCTTGAAAATCACTTTAAACATCTAATTTTATCTCTAAAAGAGATGATCCACGTACAAATGTGAATTGTAGTTCAAAAATGCAACATTTGAAAACGGACCATTTTTTTGTTTCTGAAGCATGTCGTAAGGGGGGTTGGTTATCTCTTTCGTCAAAAATCGGTCGTTTTCGCTTGAATAATAAAGGCCTCCAAATGTTATTTTATTCACTTCCCGTGGAGGAGAAACACTTTTTAAGGCCGCAGAGTGAATAAATTGGCCATTTACATTCACTTTTACCCATTCCTCAAATCTCGTGTTTAAGGCCCCTGGAAGCATGAAAATCACTTTAAACATCTCATTTTATCTTTAAAAGTGATTTTCCACGTACAAATGTGAATTGTAGTTCAAAGAGGCAACATTTTAAAACAGACCATTTTTTTAGTTTCTGAAGCATGTCATAAGGGGGATGGTTATCTCTTTCATCAAAAATCGGACGTTTTTGATTGAACAATAAAGGCCTACAAATGTTATTTAATTCACTTTCTGGGGTGGAGAAAAACTTTTTAAGGCCTCAGAATGAGTAAATTGGTCATTTTCATTCACTTTTACCCATTCCTCAAATCTTGTGTTTAAGGCCCCTGGAAGCATGAAAATCACTTTAAACATCTCATTTTATCTTTAGAAGTGATTTTCCACGTACAAATGTGAATTGTAGTTCAAAGAGGCAACATTTGAAAATGGACCATTTTTTTTGTTTCTGAAGCATGTCGTAAGGGGGGGTGGTTTTCTCTTTTGTCAAAAATCATGCGTTTTCGCTTGAACAACAAAGGCCTATAAATGTTATTTAATTCACTTCCCTTGGAGGAGAAACACTTTTTAAGGCCTCAGAATGAGTAAATTGGTCATTTTCATTCACTGTTCCCATTCCTCAAATCTTGTGTTTAAGGCCCCTGGAAGCATGAAAATCACTTTAAACATCTCATTTTATCTCTAAAAGTGATGGTCCACGTACATATGTGAATTGTAGTTCAAAAATGCAACATTTGAAAACGGACCATTTTTTTGTTTCTGAAGCATGTCGTAAGGGGGGGTGGTTATCTCTGTCACCGAAAAACAGGCGTTTTTGATTGAACAATAAAGGCCTCCAAATGTTATTTTATTCACTTCCCGTGGAGAAGAAACACTTTTTAAGGCCGCAGAGTGAATAAATTGGCCATTTTCATTCACGTTTACCCATTTCTCAAATCTTGTGTTTAGGGCTCCTGGAAGCTTGAAAATCACTTTAAACATCTCATTTTATCTCTAAAAGTGATTATCCGCGTACAATGTTAATTGTAGTTCAAAGACTCAACATTTGAAAATGAACCATTTTTTTAGTTTCAGAAGCATGTCGTAAGGGGGGGGTGGTTATCTCTTTCATCAAAAATCAGGCGTTTTCGCTTAAAAAATAAAGGCCTCGAAATGTTATTTAATTCACTTCCCGTGGAGGAGAAACACTTTTAAAGGCCTCAGAGTGAGTAAATTGGCCATTTTCATTCACTTTTACCCATGTGTCAAATCTTGTGTTTAGGGCCCCTGGAAGCTTGAAAATCACTTTAAACATCTAATTTTATCTCTAAAAGTGATGATCCACGTACAAATGTGAATTGTAGTTCAAAAATGCAACATTTGAAAACGGACCATTTTTTTGTTTCTGAAGCATGTCGTAAGGGGGGTTGGTTATCTCTTTCGTCAAAAATCGGTCGTTTTCGCTTGAATAATAAAGGCCTCCAAATGTTATTTTATTCACTTCCCGTGGAGGAGAAACACTTTTTAAGGCCGCAGAGTGAATAAATTGGCCATTTACATTCACTTTTACCCATTCCTCAAATCTCGTGTTTAAGGCCCCTGGAAGCATGAAAATCACTTTAAACATCTCATTTTATCTTTAAAAGTGATTTTCCACGTACAAATGTGAATTGTAGTTCAAAGAGGCAACATTTTAAAACAGACCATTTTTTTAGTTTCTGAAGCATGTCATAAGGGGGATGGTTATCTCTTTCATCAAAAATCGGACGTTTTTGATTGAACAATAAAGGCCTACAAATGTTATTTAATTCACTTTCTGGGGTGGAGAAAAACTTTTTAAGGCCTCAGAATGAGTAAATTGGTCATTTTCATTCACTTTTACCCATTCCTCAAATCTTGTGTTTAAGGCCCCTGGAAGCATGAAAATCACTTTAAAAATCTCATTTTATCTTTAGAAGTGATTTTCCACGTACAAATGTGAATTGTAGTTCAAAGAGGCAACATTTGAAAATGGACCATTTTTTTTGTTTCTGAAGCATGTCGTAAGGGGGGGTGGTTATCTCTTTTGTCAAAAATCGTGCGTTTTCGCTTGAACAATAAAGGCCTATAAATGTTATTTAATTCACTTCCCTTGGAGGAGAAACACTTTTTAAGGCCTGAGAATGAGTAAATTGGTCATTTTCATTCACTTTTACCCATTCCTCAAATCTTGTGTTTAAGGCCCCTGGAAGCATGAAAATCACTTTAAACATCTCATTTTATCTTTAAAAGTGATTTTCTACGTACAAATGTGAATTGTAGTTCAAAGAGGCAACATTTGAAAACGGATTTTTTTTTTAGTTTCAGAAGCTTGTCGTAAGGGGGGGTGGTTATCTCTTTCATCAAAAATCAGGCGTTTTCGCTTGAACAATAAAGGCCTCGAAATGTTATTTAATTCACTTCCCGTGGAGGAGAAACACTTTTAAAGGCCTCAGAGTGAGTAAATTGGCCATTTTCATTCACTTTTACCCATGTCTCAAATCTTGTGTTTAGGGCCCCTGGAAGCTTGAAAATCACTTTAAACATCTAATTTTATCTCTAAAAGTGATGATCCACGTACAAATGTGAATTGTAGTTCAAAAAGGCAACATTTGAAAACGGATCATTTTTTTGTTTCTGAAGCATGTCGTAAGGGGGGGTGCTTATCTCTTTCGTCAAAAATCGGTCGTTTTCGCTTGAACAATAAAGGCCTCCAAATGTTATTTTATTCACTTCCCGTGGAGGAGAAACACTTTTTAAGGCCGCAGAGTGAGTAAATTGGCCATTTTCATTCACTTTTACCCATTCCTCAAATCTCGTGTTTAAGGCCCCTGGAAGCTTGAAAATCACTTTAAACATCTAATTTTATCTCTAAAAGTGATTATCCGCGTACAATGTTAATTGTAGTTCAAAGACTAAACATTTGAAAATGAACCATTTTTTTAGTTTCAGAAGCATGTCGTAAGGGGGGGGTGGTTATCTCTTTCATCAAAAATCAGGCGTTTTCGCGTGAACAATAACGGCCTCGAAATGTTATTTAAATCACTTCCCGTGGAGGAGAAACACTTTTAAAGGCCTCAGAGTTAGTAAATTGGGCATTTTCATTCACTTTTACCCATGTCTCAAATCTTGTGTTTAGGGCCCCTGGAAGCTTGAAAATCACTTTAAACATCTCATTTTATCTTTAGAAGTGATTTTCCACGTACAAATGTGAATTGTAGTTCAAAGAGGCAACATTTGAAAATGGACCATTTTTTTTGTTTCTAAAGCATGTCGTAAGGGGGGGTGGTTATCTCTTTTGTCAAAAATCGTGCCTTTTCGCTTGAACAATAAAAGCCTATAAATGTTATTTAATTCACTTCCCTTGGAGGAGAAACACTTTTTAAGGCCTCAGAATGAGTAAATTGGTCATTTTCATTCACTTTTACCCATTCCTCAAATCTTGTGTTTAAGGCCCCTGGAAGCATGAAAATCACTTTAAACATCTCATTTTATCTTTAAAAGTGATTTTCCACGTACAAATGTGAATTGTAGTTCAAAGAGGCAACATTTGAAAACGGACCATTTTTTTTGTTTCTGAAGCATGTCGTAAGGGGGGGTGGTTATCTCTTTCGTCAAAAATCGGGCGTTTTCGCTTGAACAATAAAGGCCTACAAATGTTATTTAATTCACTTCCCTTGGAGGAGAAACACTTTTTAAGGCCTCAGAATGAGTAAAGTGGCTATTTTCATTCACATTTACCCATTCCTCAAATCTTGTGTTTAGGGCCCCTGGAAGCTTGAAAATCACTTTAAACATCTCATTTTATCTTTAAAAGTGATTTTCCATGTACAAATGTGAATTGTAGTTCAAAGAGGCAACATTTGAAAACAGACCATTTTTTTAGTTACTGAAGCATGTCATAAGGGGGGGTGGTTATCGCTTTCATCAAAAATCGGACGTTTTTGATTAAACAATAAAGGCATACAAATGTTATTTAATTCACTTTCTGGGGTGGAGAAAACTTTTTAAGGCCTCAGAGTGAATAAATTTGCCATTTTCATTCACATTTGCCCATTCCTCAAATCTTGTGTTTAGGGCCCCTGGAAGCTTGAAAATCACTTTAAACATCTAATTTTATCTCTAAAAGTGATTATCCACGTACAAATGTGAATTGTCGTTTAAAGATGCAACATTTGAAAATGGACTATTTTTTTCATTTCTGAAGCATGTCGTAAGGGGGGGTGGTTATCTCTTTTGTCAAAAATCGTGCGTTTTCGCTGCAACAATAAAGGCCTATAAATGTTATTTAATTCACTTCCCTTGGAGGAGAAACACTTTTTAAGGCCGCAGAGTGAATAAATTGGCCATTTTCATTCACGTTTACCTATTTCTCAAATCTTGTGTTTAGGGCCCTGGAAGCTTGAAAATCACTTTAAACATCTCATTTTATCTCTAAAAGTGATTATCCACGTACAATGTTAATTGTAGTTCAAAGACTCAACATTTGAAAATGAACCATTTTTTCAGTTTCAGAAGCATGTCGTAAGGGGGGGTGGTTATCTCTTGTCAAAAATCGTGCATTTTCGCTTGAACAATAAAGGCCTATAAATGTTATTTAATTCACTTCCCTTGGAGGAGAAACACTTTTTAAGGCCTCAGAATGAGTAAATTGGTCATTTTCATTCACTTTTACCCATTCCTCAAATCTTGTGTTTAAGGCCCCTGGAAGCATGAAAATCACTTTAAACATCTAATTTTATCTTTAAAAGTGATTTTCCACGTACAAATGTGAATTGTAGTTCAAAGAGGCAACATTTGAAAACGGACCATTTTTTTTGTTTCTGAAGCATGTCGTAAGGGGGGGTGGTTCTCTCTTTCGTCAAAAATCGGGCATTTTCGCGTGAACAATAAAGGCCTACAAATGTTATTTAATTCACTTCCCGTGGAGGAGAAACACTTTTAAAGGCCTCAGAGTTAGTAAATTGGCCATTTTCATTCACTTTTACCCATGTCTCAAATCTTGTGTTTAGGGCCCCAGGAAGCTTGAAAATCACTTTAAACATCTAATTGTATCTATAAAAGTGATTATCCACATACAAATGTGAACTGTAGTTCAAAGAGGCAACATTTGAAAATAGACCTTTTTTTGGTTTCTGAAGCATGTCGTAAGGGGGGTGGTTATCTCTTTCACCGAAAAACAGGCGTTTTTGATTGAACAATAAAGGCCTCCAAATGTTATTTTATTCACTTCCCGTGGAGGAGAAACACTTTTTAAGGCCTCAGAATGAGTAAATTGGTCATTTTCATTCACTTTTACCCATTCCTCAAATCTTGTGTTTAAGGCCCCTGGAAGCATGAAAATCACTTTAAACATCTAATTTTATCTTTAAAAGTGATTTTCCACGTACAAATGTGAATTGTAGTTCAAAGAGGCAACATTTGAAAACGGACCATTTTTTTTGTTTCTGAAGCATGTCGTAAGGGGGGGTGGTTCTCTCTTTCGTCAAAAATCGGGCATTTTCGCGTGAACAATAAAGGCCTACAAATGTTATTTAATTCACTTCCCTTGGAGGAGAAACACTTTTTAAGGCCTCAGAATGAGTAAAGTGGCCATTTTCATTCACATTTACCCATTCCTCAACGCTTGTGTTTAGGGCCCCTGGAAGCTTGAAAATCACTTTAAGCATCTAATTTTATCTCTAAAAGTGATTATCCACGTACAAATGTGAACTGTAGTTCAAAGAGGCAACATTTGAAAATGGACCATTTTTTTCGTTTCTGAAGCATGTCGTAAGGGGGGGTGGTTATCTCTTTCATCAAAAATCAGGCGTTTTCGCTTGAACAATAAAGGGCTCGAAATGTTATTTAATTCACTTCCCGTGGAGGAGAAACACTTTTAAAGGCCTCAGAGTTAGTAAATTGGCCATTTTCATTCACTTTTACCCATGTCTCAAATCTTGTGTTTAGGGCCCCAGGAAGCTTGAAAATCACTTTAAACATCTAATTTTATCTATAAAAGTGATTATCCACATACAAATGTGAACTGTAGTTCAAAGAGGCAACATTTGAAAATAGACCTTTTTTTGGTTTCTGAAGCATGTCGTAAGGGGGGTGGTTATCTCTTTCACCGAAAAACAGGCGTTTTTGATTGAACAATAAAGGCCTCCAAATGTTATTTTATTCACTTCCCGTGGAGGAGAAACACTTTTTAAGGCCGCAGAGTGAATAAATTGGCCATTTTCATTCACGTTTACCCATTTCTCAAATCATGTGTTTAGGGCCCCTGGAAGCTTGAAAATCACTCTAAACATCTCATTTTATCTCTAAAAGTGATTATCCACGTACAATGTTAATTGTAGTTCAAAGACTCAACATTTGAAAATGAACCATTTTTTTAGTTTCAGAAGCATGTCGTAAGGGGGGGTGGTTATCTCTTTTGTCAAAAATCGGGCGTTTTCGCGTGAACAATAAAGGCCTACAAATGTTATTTAGTTCACTTCCCGTGGAGGAGAAACACTTTTTAAGGCCGCAGAGTGAGTAAATTGGCCATTTTCATTCACTTTTACCCATTCCTCAAATCTCGTGTTTAAGGCCCCTGGAAGCATGAAAATCACTTTAAACATCTCATTTTATCTTTAGAAGTGATTTTCCACGTACAAATGTGAATTGTAGTTCAAAGAGGCAACATTTGAAAACGGACCATTTTTTTTGGTTCTGAAGCATGTCGTAAGGGGGGGTGGTTCTCTCTTTCATCAAAAATCGGGTGTTTTCGCGTGAACAATAAAGGCCTACAAATGTTATTTAATTCACTTCCCTTGGAGGAGAAACACTTTTTAAGGCCTCAGAATAAGTAAAGTGGCCATTTTCATTCACATTTACCCATTCCTCAAATCTTGTGTTTAGGGCCCCTGGAAGCTTGAAAATCACTTTAAACATCTAATTTTATCTCTAAAAGTGATTATCCACGTACAAATGTGAAATGTAGTTCAAAGAGGCAACATTTGAAAATGGACCATTTTTTTGGTTTCTGAAGCATGTCGTAAGGGGGGATGGTTCTCTCTTTCGTCAAAAATCGGGTGTTTTCGCTTGAACAATAAAGGCCTACAAATGTTATTTAATTCACTTCCCTTGGAGGAGAAAAACCTTTTAAGGCCTCAGAATGAGTACATTGGCCATATTCATTCACTTTTACCAATTCCTCAAATCTTGTGTTTAAGGCCCCTGGAAGCATGAAAATCACTTTAAACATCTCATTTTATCTTTAAAAGTGATTTTCCACGTACAAATGTGAATTGTAGTTCAAAGAGGCAACATTTGAAAACGGACCATTTTTTTTGTTTCTGAAGCATGTCGTAAGGGGGGGTGGTTCTCTCTTTCGTCAAAAATCGGGCGTTTTCGCTTGAACAATAAAGGCCTACAAATGTTATTTAATTCACTTCCCTTGGAGGAGAAACACTTTTTAAGGCCGCAGAGTGAGTAAATTGGCCATTTTCATTCACTTTTACCCATTCCTCAAATCTCGTGTTTAAGGCCACTGGAAGCATGAAAATCACTTTAAACATCTCATTTTATCTTTAGAAGTGATTTTCCACGTCCAAATGTGAATTGTAGTTCAAAGAGGCAACATTTGAAAACGGACCATTTTTTTTGTTTCTGAAGCATGTCGTAAGGGGGGGGTGGTTCTCTCTTTCATCAAAAATCGGGCGTTTTCGCTTGAACAATAAAGGCCTACAAATGTTATTTAATTCACTTCCCTTGGAGGAGAAACACTTTTTAAGGCCTCAGAATGAGTAAAGTGGCCATTTTCATTCACATTTACCCATTCCTCAAATCTTGTGTTTAGGGCCCCTGGAAGCTTGAAAATCACTTTAAACATCTAATTTTATCTCTAAAAGTGATTATCCACATACAAATGTGAACTGTAGTTCAAAGAGGCAACATTTGAAAATGGACCATTTTTTTGGTTTCTGAAGCATGTCGTAAGGGTGGGTGGTTCTCTCTTTCGTCAAAAATCGGGTGTTTTTGCTTGAACAATAAAGGCCTACAAATGTTATTTAATTCACTTCCCTTGGAGGAGAAACACTTTTTAAGGCCTCAGAATAAGTAAAGTGGCCATTTTCATTCACATTTACCCATTCCTCAAATCTTGTGTTTAGGGCCCCTGGAAGCTTGAAAATCACTTTAAACATCTAATTTTATCTCTAAAAGTGATTATCCATGTACAAATGTGAAATGTAGTTCAAAGAGGCAACATTTGAAAATGGACCATTTTTTTGGTTTCTGAAGCATGTCGTAAGGGGGGGTGGTTCTCTCTTTCGTCAAAAATCGGGTGTTTTCGCTTGAACAATAAAGGCCTACAAATGTTATTTAATTCACTTCCCTTGGAGGAGAAACACTTTTTAAGGCCTCAGAATAAGTAAAGTGGCCATTTTCATTCACATTTACCCATTCCTCAAATCTTGTGTTTAGGGCCCCTGGAAGCTTGAAAATCACTTTAAACATCTAATTTTATCTCTAAAAGTGATTATCCATGTACAAATGTGAAATGTAGTTCAAAGAGGCAACATTTGAAAATGGACCATTTTTTTGATTTCTGAAGCATGTCGTAAGGGGGGGTGGTTCTCTCTTTCGTCAAAAATCGGTCGTTTTCGCTTGAACAATAAAGGCCTACAAATGTTATTTAGTTCACTTTCCGTGGAGGAGAAACACTTTTTAAGGCCGCAGAGTGAGTAAATTGGCCATTTTCATTCACTTTTACCCATTCCTCAAATCTCGTGTTTAAGGCCCCTGGAAGCATGAAAATCACTTTAAACATCTCATTTTATCTTTAGAAGTGATTTTCCACGTACAAATGTGAATTGTAGTTCAAAGAGGCAACATTTGAAAATGGACCATTTTTTTAGTTTCAGAAGCATGTCGTAAGGGGGGGTGGTTATCTCTTTCGTCAAAAATCAGGCGTTTTCGCTTGAACAATAAAGGCCTCGAAATGTTATTTAATTCACTTCCCGTGGAGGAGAAACACTTTTAAAGGCCTCAGAGTGAGTAAATTGGCCATTTTCATTCACTTTTACCCATGTCTCAAATCTTGTGTTTAGGGCCCCTGGAAGCTTGAAAACCACTTTAAACATCTAATTTTATCTCTAAAAGTGATGATCCACGTACAAATGTGAATTGTAGTTCAAAAAGGCAACATTTGAAAACGGACCATTTTTTTGTTTCTGAAGCATGTCGTAAGGGGGGGTGGTTATCTCTTTCGTCAAAAATCGGTCGTTTTCGCTTGAACAATAAAGGCCTCCAAATGTTATTTTATTCACTTCCCGTGGAGGAGAAACACTTTTTAAGGCCGCAGAGTGAGTAAATTGGCCATTTTCATTCACTTTTACCCATTCCTCAAATCTCGTGTTTAAGGCCCCTGGAAGCATGAAAATCACTTTAAACATCTCATTTTATCTTTAGAAGTGATTTTCCACGTACAAATGTGAATTGTAGTTCAAAGAGGCAACATTTGAAAATGGACCATTTTTTTTGTTTCTAAAGCATGTCGTAAGGGGGGGTGGTTATCTCTTTTGTCAAAAATCGTGCGTTTTCGCTTGAACAATAAAAGCCTATAAATGTTATTTAATTCACTTCCCTTGGAGGAGAAACACTTTTTAAGGCCTCAGAATGAGTAAATTGGTCATTTTCATTCACTTTTACCCATTCCTCAAATCTTGTGTTTAAGGCCCCTGGAAGCATGAAAATCACTTTAAACATCTCATTTTATCTTTAAAAGTGATTTTCCACGTACAAATGTGAATTGTAGTTCAAAGAGGCAACATTTGAAAACGGACGTTTTTTTTGTTTCTGAAGCATGTCGTAAGGGGGGGTGGTTATCTCTTTCGTCAAAAATCGGGCGTTTTCGCTTGAACAATAAAGGCCTACAAATGTTATTTAATTCACTTCCCTTGGAGGAGAAACACTTTTTAAGGCCTCAGAATGAGTAAAGTGGCTATTTTCATTCACATTTACCCATTCCTCAAATCTTGTGTTTAGGGCCCCTGGAAGCTTGAAAATCACTTTAAACATCTCATTTTATCTTTAAAAGTGATTTTCCATGTACAAATGTGAATTGTAGTTCAAAGAGGCAACATTTGAAAACAGACCATTTTTTTAGTTTCTGAAGCATGTCATAAGGGGGGGTGGTTATCGCTTTCATCAAAAATCGGACGTTTTTGATTAAACAATAAAGGCATACAAATGTTATTTAATTCACTTTCTGGGGTGGAGAAAAACTTTTTAAGGCCTCAGAGTGAATAAATTTGCCATTTTCATTCACATTTGCCCATTCCTCAAATCTTGTGTTTAGGGCCCCTGGAAGCTTGAAAATCACTTTAAACATCTAATTTTATCTCTAAAAGTGATTATCCACGTACAAATGTGAATTGTCGTTTAAAGATGCAACATTTGAAAATGGACTATTTTTTTCATTTCTGAAGCATGTCGTAAGGGGGGGTGGTTATCTCTTTTGTCAAAAATCGTGCGTTTTCGCTGCAACAATAAAGGCCTATAAATGTTATTTAATTCACTTCCCTTGGAGGAGAAACACTTTTTAAGGCCGCAGAGTGAATAAATTGGCCATTTTCATTCACGTTTACCTATTTCTCAAATCTTGTGTTTAGGGCCCTGGAAGCTTGAAAATCACTTTAAACATCTCATTTTATCTCTAAAAGTGATTACCCACGTACAATGTTAATTGTAGTTCAAAGACTCAACATTTGAAAATGAACCATTTTTTCAGTTTCAGAAGCATGTCGTAAGGGGGGTGGTTATCTCTTGTCAAAAATCGTGCATTTTCGCTTGAACAATAAAGGCCTATAAATGTTATTTAATTCACTTCCCTTGGAGGAGAAACACTTTTTAAGGCCTCAGAATGAGTAAATTGGTCATTTTCATTCACTTTTACCCATTCCTCAAATCTTGTGTTTAAGGCCCCTGGAAGCATGAAAATCACTTTAAACATCTAATTTTATCTTTAAAAGTGATTTTCCACGTACAAATGTGAATTGTAGTTCAAAGAGGCAACATTTGAAAACGGACCATTTTTTTTGTTTCTGAAGCATGTCGTAAGGGGGGGTGGTTCTCTCTTTCGTCAAAAATCGGGCATTTTCGCGTGAACAATAAAGGCCTACAAATGTTATTTAATTCACTTCCCGTGGAGGAGAAACACTTTTAAAGGCCTCAGAGTTAGTAAATTGGCCATTTTCATTCACTTTTACCCATGTCTCAAATCTTGTGTTTAGGGCCCCAGGAAGCTTGAAAATCACTTTAAACATCTAATTGTATCTATAAAAGTGATTATCCACATACAAATGTGAACTGTAGTTCAAAGAGGCAACATTTGAAAATAGACTTTTTTTGGTTTCTGAAGCATGTCGTAAGGGGGGTGGTTATCTCTTTCACCGAAAAACAGGCGTTTTTGATTGAACAATAAAGGCCTCCAAATGTTATTTTATTCACTTCCCGTGGAGGAGAAACACTTTTTAAGGCCTCAGAATGAGTAAATTGGTCAATTTCATTCACTTTTACCCATTCCTCAAATCTTGTGTTTAAGGCCCCTGGAAGCATGAAAATCACTTTAAACATCTAATTTTATCTTTAAAAGTGATTTTCCACGTACAAATGTGAATTGTAGTTCAAAGAGGCAACATTTGAAAACGGACCATTTTTTTTGTTTCTGAAGCATGTCGTAAGGGGGGGTGGTTCTCTCTTTCGTCAAAAATCGGGCATTTTCGCGTGAACAATAAAGGCCTACAAATGTTATTTAATTCACTTCCCTTGGAGGAGAAACACTTTTTAAGGCCTCAGAATGAGTAAAGTGGCCATTTTCATTCACATTTACCCATTCCTCAACGCTTGTGTTTAGGGCCCCTGGAAGCTTGAAAATCACTTTAAACATCTAATTTTATCTCTAAAAGTGATTATCCACGTACAAATGTGAACTGTAGTTCAAAGAGGCAACATTTGAAAATGGACCATTTTTTTCGTTTCTGAAGCATGTCGTAAGGGGGGGTGGTTATCTCTTTCATCAAAAATCAGGCGTTTTCGCTTGAATAATAAAGGGCTCGAAATGGTTTTTAATTCACTTCCCTTGGAGGAGAAACACTTTTTAAGGCCTCAGAGTTAGTAAATTGGCCATTTTCATTCACTTTTACCCATGTCTCAAATCTTGTGTTTAGGGCCCCAGGAAGCTTGAAAATCACTTTAAACATCTAATTTTATCTATAAAAGTGATTATCCACATACAAATGTGAACTGTAGTTCAAAGAGGCAACATTTGAAAATAGACCTTTTTTTGGTTTCTGAAGCATGTCGTAAGGGGGGTGGTTATCTCTTTCACCGAAAAACAGGCGTTTTTGATTGAACAATAAAGGCCTCCAAATGTTATTTTATTCACTTCCCGTGGAGGAGAAACACTTTTTAAGGCCGCAGAGTGAATAAATTGGCCATTTTCATTCACGTTTACCCATTTCTCAAATCATGTGTTTAGGGCCCCTGGAAGCTTGAAAATCACTCTAAACATCTCATTTTATCTCTAAAAGTGATTATCCACGTACAATGTTAATTGTAGTTCAAAGACTCAACATTTGAAAATGAACCATTTTTTTAGTTTCAGAAGCATGTCGTAAGGGGGGGTGGTTATCTCTTTTGTCAAAAATCGGGCGTTTTCGCGTGAACAATAAAGGCCTACAAATGTTATTTAGTTCACTTCCCGTGGAGGAGAAACACTTTTTAAGGCCGCAGAGTGAGTAAATTGGCCATTTTCATTCACTTTTACCCATTCCTCAAATCTCGTGTTTAAGGCCCCTGGAAGCATGAAAATCACTTTAAACATCTCATTTTATCTTTAGAAGTGATTTTCCACGTACAAATGTGAATTGTAGTTCAAAGAGGCAACATTTGAAAACGGACCATTTTTTTTGGTTCTGAAGCATGTCGTAAGGGGGGGTGGTTCTCTCTTTCATCAAAAATCGGGTGTTTTCGCGTGAACAATAAAGGCCTACAAATGTTATTTAATTCACTTCCCTTGGAGGAGAAACACTTTTTAAGGCCTCAGAATAAGTAAAGTGGCCATTTTCATTCACATTTACCCATTCCTCAAATCTTGTGTTTAGGGCCCCTGGAAGCTTGAAAATCACTTTAAACATCTAATTTTATCTCTAAAAGTGATTATCCACGTACAAATGTGAAATGTAGTTCAAAGAGGCAACATTTGAAAATGGACCATTTTTTTGGTTTCTGAAGCATGTCGTAAGGGGGGATGGTTCTCTCTTTCGTCAAAAATCGGGTGTTTTCGCTTGAACAATAAAGGCCTACAAATGTTATTTAATTCACTTCCCTTGGAGGAGAAAAACCTTTTAAGGCCTCAGAATGAGTACATTGGCCATATTCATTCACTTTTACCAATTCCTCAAATCTTGTGTTTAAGGCCCCTGGAAGCATGAAAATCACTTTAAACATCTCATTTTATCTTTAAAAGTGATTTTCCACGTACAAATGTGAATTGTAGTTCAAAGAGGCAACATTTGAAAACGGACCATTTTTTTTGTTTCTGAAGCATGTCGTAAGGGGGGGTGGTTCTCTCTTTCGTCAAAAATCGGGCGTTTTCGCTTGAACAATAAAGGCCTACAAATGTTATTTAATTCACTTCCCTTGGAGGAGAAACACTTTTTAAGGCCGCAGAGTGAGTAAATTGGCCATTTTCATTCACTTTTACCCATTCCTCAAATCTCGTGTTTAAGGCCACTGGAAGCATGAAAATCACTTTAAACATCTCATTTTATCTTTAGAAGTGATTTTCCACGTCCAAATGTGAATTGTAGTTCAAAGAGGCAACATTTGAAAACGGACCATTTTTTTTGTTTCTGAAGCATGTCGTAAGGGGGGGGTGGTTCTCTCTTTCATCAAAAATCGGGCGTTTTCGCTTGAACAATAAAGGCCTACAAATGTTATTTAATTCACTTCCTTTGGAGGAGAAACACTTTTTAAGGCCTCAGAATGAGTAAAGTGGCCATTTTCATTCACATTTACCCATTCCTCAAATCTTGTGTTTAGGGCCCCTGGAAGCTTGAAAATCACTTTAAACATCTAATTTTATCTCTAAAAGTGATTATCCACATACAAATGTGAACTGTAGTTCAAAGAGGCAACATTTGAAAATGGACCATTTTTTTGGTTTCTGAAGCATGTCGTAAGGGTGGGTGGTTCTCTCTTTCGTCAAAAATCGGGTGTTTTTGCTTGAACAATAAAGGCCTACAAATGTTATTTAATTCACTTCCCTTGGAGGAGAAACACTTTTTAAGGCCTCAGAATAAGTAAAGTGGCCATTTTCATTCACATTTACCCATTCCTCAAATCTTGTGTTTAGGGCCCCTGGAAGCTTGAAAATCACTTTAAACATCTAATTTTATCTCTAAAAGTGATTATCCATGTACAAATGTGAAATGTAGTTCAAAGAGGCAACATTTGAAAATGGACCATTTTTTTGGTTTCTGAAGCATGTCGTAAGGGGGGGTGGTTCTCTCTTTCGTCAAAAATCGGGTGTTTTCGCTTGAACAATAAAGGCCTACAAATGTTATTTAATTCACTTCCCTTGGAGGAGAAACACTTTTTAAGGCCTCAGAATAAGTAAAGTGGCCATTTTCATTCACATTTACCCATTCCTCAAATCTTGTGTTTAGGGCCCCTGGAAGCTTGAAAATCACTTTAAACATCTAATTTTATCTCTAAAAGTGATTATCCATGTACAAATGTGAAATGTAGTTCAAAGAGGCAACATTTGAAAATGGACCATTTTTTTGATTTCTGAAGCATGTCGTAAGGGGGGGTGGTTCTCTCTTTCGTCAAAAATCGGTCGTTTTCGCTTGAACAATAAAGGCCTACAAATGTTATTTAGTTCACTTTCCGTGGAGGAGAAACACTTTTTAAGGCCGCAGAGTGAGTAAATTGGCCATTTTCATTCACTTTTACCCATTCCTCAAATCTCGTGTTTAAGGCCCCTGGAAGCATGAAAATCACTTTAAACATCTCATTTTATCTTTAGAAGTGATTTTCCACGTACAAATGTGAATTGTAGTTCAAAGAGGCAACATTTGAAAATGGACCATTTTTTTAGTTTCAGAAGCATGTCGTAAGGGGGGGTGGTTATCTCTTTCGTCAAAAATCAGGCGTTTTCGCTTGAACAATAAAGGCCTCGAAATGTTATTTAATTCACTTCCCGTGGAGGAGAAACACTTTTAAAGGCCTCAGAGTGAGTAAATTGGCCATTTTCATTCACTTTTACCCATGTCTCAAATCTTGTGTTTAGGGCCCCTGGAAGCTTGAAAATCACTTTAAACATCTAATTTTATCTCTAAAAGTGATGATCCACGTACAAATGTGAATTGTAGTTCAAAAAGGCAACATTTGAAAACGGACCATTTTTTTGTTTCTGAAGCATGTCGTAAGGGGGGGTGGTTATCTCTTTCGTCAAAAATCGGTCGTTTTCGCTTGAACAATAAAGGCCTCCAAATGTTATTTTATTCACTTCCCGTGGAGGAGAAACACTTTTTAAGGCCGCAGAGTGAGTAAATTGGCCATTTTCATTCACTTTTACCCATTCCTCAAATCTCGTGTTTAAGGCCCCTGGAAGCATGAAAATCACTTTAAACATCTCATTTTATCTTTAGAAGTGATTTTCCACGTACAAATGTGAATTGTAGTTCAAAGAGGCAACATTTGAAAATGGACCATTTTTTTTGTTTCTGAAGCATGTCGTAAGGGGGGGTGGTTATCTCTTTTGTCAAAAATCGTGCGTTTTCGCTTGAACAATAAAGGCCTATAAATGTTATTTAATTAACTTCCCTTGGAGGAGAAACACTTTTTAAGGCCTCAGAATGAGTAAATTGGTCATTTTCATTCACTTTTACCCATTCCTCAAATCTTGTGTTTAAGGCCCCTGGAAGCATGAAAATCACTTTAAACATCTCATTTTATCTTTAAAAGTGATTTTCCACATACAAATGTGAATTGTAGTTCAAAGAGGCAACATTTGAAAACTGACCATTTTTTTTGTTTCTGAAGCATGTCGTAAGGGGGGGTGGTTCTCTCTTTCGTCAAAAATCGGGCGTTTTCGCGTGAACAATAAAGGCCTACAAATGTTATTTAATTCACTTCCCTTGGAGGAGAAACACTTTTTAAGGCCTCAGAATGAGTAAAGTGACCATTTTCATTCACATTTACCCATTCCTCAAATCTTGTGTTTAGGGCTCCTGGAAGCTTGAAAATCACTTTAAACATCTAATTTTATCTCTAAAAGTGATTATCCACATACAAATGTGAACTGTAGTTCAAAGAGGCAACATTTGAAAATGGACCTTTTTTTGGTTTCTGAAGCATGTCGTAAGGGGGGGTGGTTTTCTCTTTTGTCAAAAATCATGCGTTTTCGCTTGAACAACAAAGGCCTATAAATGTTATTTAATTCACTTCCCTTGGAGGAGAAACACTTTTTAAGGCTTCAGAATGAGTAAATTGGTCATTTTCATTCACTTTTACCCATTCCTCAAATCTTGTGTTTAAGGCCCCTGGAAGCATGAAAATCACTTTAAACATCTCATTTTATCTCTAAAAGTGATTATCCGCGTACAATGTTAATTGTAGTTCAAAGACTCAACATTTGAAAATGAACCATTTTTTTAGTTTCAGAAGCATGTCGTAAGGGGGGGGTGGTTATCTCTTTCATCAAAAATCAGGCGTTTTCGCTTGAACAATAAAGGCCTCGAAATGTTTTTTAATTCACTTCCCGTGGAGGAGAAACACTTTTAAAGGCCTCAGAGTGAGTAAATTGGCCATTTTCATTCACTTTTACCCATGTCTCAAATCTTGTGTTTAGGGCCCCTGGAAGCTTGAAAATCACTTTAAACATCTAATTTTATCTCTAAAAGTGATGATCCACGTACAAATGTGAATTGTAGTTCAAAAAGGCAACATTTGAAAACGGACCATTTTTTTGTTTCTGAAGCATGTCGTAAGGGGGGGTGGTTATCTCTTTCGTCAAAAATCGGTCGTTTTCGCTTGAACAATAAAGGCCTCCAAATGTTATTTTATTCACTTCCCGTGGAGGAGAAACACTTTTTAAGGCCGCAGAGTGAGTAAATTGGCCATTTACATTCACTTTTACCCATTCCTCAAATCTCGTGTTTAAGGCCCCTGGAAGCATGAAAATCACTTTAAACATCTCATTTTATCTTTAGAAGTGATTTTCCACGTACAAATGTGAATTGTAGTTCAAAGAGGCAACATTTGAAAATGGACCATTTTTTTTGTTTCTAAAGCATGTCGTAAGGGGGGGTGGTTATCTCTTTTGTCAAAAATCGTGCGTTTTTGCTTGAACAATAAAGGCCTATAAATGTTATTTAATTCACTTCCCTTGGAGGAGAAACACTTTTTAAGGCCTCAGAATGAGTAAATTGGTCATTTTCATTCACTTTTACCCATTCCTCAAATCTTGTGTTTAAGGCCCCTGGAAGCATGAAAATCACTTTAAACATCTCATTTTATCTTTAAAAGTGATTTTCCACGTACAAATGTGAATTGTAGTTCAAAGAGGCAACATTTGAAAACGGACCATTTTTTTTGTTTCTGAAGCATGTCGTAAGGGGGGGTGGTTATCTCTTTCGTCAAAAATCGGGCGTTTTCGCTTGAACAATAAAGGCCTACAAATGTTATTTAGTTCACTTCCCTTGGAGGAGAAACACTTTTTAAGGCCTCAGAATGAGTAAAGTGGCCATTTTCATTCACATTTACCCATTCCTCAAATCTTGTGTTTAGGGCCCCTGGAAGCTTGAAAATCACTTTAAACATCTCATTTTATCTTTAAATGTGATTTTCCATGTACAAATGTGAATTGTAGTTCAAAGAGGCAACATTTGAAAACAGACCATTTTTTTAGTTTCTGAAGCATGTCATAAGGGGGGGTGGTTATCGCTTTCATCAAAAATCGGACGTTTTTGATTGAACAATAAAGGCATACAAATGTTATTTAATTCACTTTCTGGGGTGGAGAAAAACTTTTTAAGGCCTCAGAGTGAATAAATTGGCCATTTTCATTCACATTTGCCCATTCCTCAAATCTTGTGTTTAGGGCCCCTGGAAGCTTGAAAATCACTTTAAACATCTAATTTTATCTCTAAAAGTGATTATCCACGTACAAATGTGAATTGTCGTTTAAAGACGCAACATTTGAAAATGGACTATTTTTTTCATTTCTGAAGCATGTCGTAAGGGGGGGTGGTTATCTCTTTTGTCAAAAATCGTGCGTTTTCGCTTGAACAATAAAGGCCTATAAATGTTATTTAATTCACTTCCCTTGGAGGAGAAACACTTTTTAAGGCCGCAGAGTGAATAAATTGGCCATTTTCATTCACGTTTACCTATTTCTCAAATCTTGTGTTTAGGGCCCCTGGAAGCTTGAAAATCACTTTAAACATCTCATTTTATCTCTAAAAGTGATTATCCACGTACAATGTTAATTGTAGTTCAAAGACTCAACATTTGAAAATGAACCATTTTTTCAGTTTCAGAAGCATGTCGTAAGGGGGGGTGGTTATCTCTTGTCAAAAATCGTGCGTTTTCGCTTGAACAATAAAGGCCTATAAATGTTATTTAATTCACTTCCCTTGGAGGAGAAACACTTTTTAAGGCCTCAGAATGAGTAAATTGGTCATTTTCATTCACTTTTACCCATTCCTCAAATCTTGTGTTTAAGGCCCCTGGAAGCATGAAAATCACTTTAAACATCTAATTTTATCTTTAAAAGTGATTTTCCACGTACAAATGTGAATTGTAGTTCAAAGAGGCAACATTTGAAAACGGACCATTTTTTTTGTTTCTGAAGCATGTCGTAAGGGGGGGCAGTTCTCTCTTTCGTCAAAAATCGGGCATTTTCGCGTGAACAATAAAGGCCTACAAATGTTATTTAATTCACTTCCCTTGGAGGAGAAACACTTTTTAAGGCCTCAGAATGAGTAAAGTGGCCATTTTCATTCACATTTACCCATTCCTCAACGCTTGTGTTTAGGGCCCCTGGAAGCTTGAAAATCACTTTAAACATCTAATTTTATCTCTAAAAGTGATTATCCACGTACAAATGTGAACTGTAGTTCAAAGAGGCAACTTTTGAAAATGGACCATTTTTTTCGTTTCTGAAGCATGTCGTAAGGGGGGTTGGTTATCTCTTTCATCAAAAATCAGGCGTTTTCGCTTGAACAATAAAGGGCTCGAAATGTTATTTAATTCACTTCCCGTGGAGGAGAAACACTTTTAAAGGCCTCAGAGTTAGTAAATTGGCCATTTTCATTCACTTTTACCCATGTCTCAAATCTTGTGTTTAGGGCGCCAGGAAGCTTGAAAATCACTTTAAACATCTAATTTTATCTCTAAAAGTGATGATCCACGTACAAATGTGAATTGTAGTTCAAAAAGGCAACATTCGAAAACGGACCATTTTTTTGTTTCTGAAGCATGTCGTAAGGGGGGGTGGTTATCTCTTTCGTCAAAAATCGGTCGTTTTCGCTTGAACAATAAAGGCCTACAAATTTTATTTAGTTCACTTTCCGTGGAGGTGAAACACTTTTTAAGGCCGCAGAGTGAGTAAATTGGCCATTTTCATTCACTTTTACCCATTCCTCAAATCTCGTGTTTAAGGCCCCTGGAAGCATGAAAATCACTTTAAACATCTCATTTTATCTTTAGAAGTGATTTTCCACGTACAAATGTGAATTGTAGTTCAAAGAGGCAACATTTGAAAATGGACCATATTTTTTGTTTCTGAAGCATGTCGTAAGGGGGGGGTGGTTATCTCTTTTGTCAAAAATCGTGCGTTTTCGCTTGAACAATAAAGGCCTATAAATGGTTTTTAATTCACTTCCCTTGGAGGAGAAACAATTTTTAGGGCCTCAGAATGAGTAAAGTGGCCATTTTCATTCACATTTACCCATTCCTCAAATCTTGTGTTTAGGGCCCCTGGAAGCTTGAAAATCACTTTAAACATCTAATTTTATCTATAAAAGTGATTATCCACATACAAATGTGAACTGTAGTTCAAAGAGGCAACATTTGAAAATGGACCTTTTTTTGGTTTCTGAAGCATGTCGTAAGGGGGGTGGTTATCTCTTTCACCGAAAAACAGGCGTTTTTGATTGAACAATAAAGGCCTCCAAATGTTATTTTATTCACTTCCCGTGGAGGAGAAACACTTTTTAAGGCCGCAGAGTGAATAAATTGGCCATTTTCATTCACGTTTACCCATTTCTCAAATCTTGTGTTTAGGGCCCCTGGAAGCTTGAAAATCACTCTAAACATCTCATTTTATCTCTAAAAGTGATGATCCACGTACAAATGTGAATTGTAGTTCAAAAAGGCAACATTTGAAAACGGACCATTTTTTTGTTTCTGAAGCATGTCGTAAGGGGGGGTGGTTATCTCTTTCGTCAAAAATCGGTCGTTTTCGCTTGAACAATAAAGGCCTCCAAATGTTATTTTATTCACTTCCCGTGGAGGAGAAACACTTTTTAAGGCCGCAGAGTGAGTAAATTGGCCATTTTCATTCAGTTTTACCCATTCCTCAAATCTCGTGTTTAAGGCCCCTGGAAGCTTGAAAATCACTTTAAACATCTAATTTTATCTCTAAAAGTGATTATCCGCGTACAATGTTAATTGTAGTTCAAAGACTAAACATTTGAAAATGAACCATTTTTTTAGTTTCAGAAGCATGTCGTAAGGGGGGGGTGGTTATCTCTTTCATCAAAAATCAGGCGTTTTCGCGTGAACAATAACGGCCTCGAAATGTTATTTAAATCACTTCCCGTGGAGGAGAAACACTTTTAAAGGCCTCAGAGTGAGTAAATTGGCCATTTACATTCACTTTTACCGATTCCTCAAATCTCGTGTTTAAGGCCCCTGGAAGCATGAAAATCACTTTAAACATCTCATTTTATCTTTAGAAGTGATTTTCCACGTACAAATGTGAATTGTAGTTCAAAGAGGCAACATTTGAAAATGGACCATTTTTTTTGTTTCTAAAGCATGTCGTAAGGGGGGGTGGTTATCTCTTTTGTCAAAAATCATGCGTTTTCGCTTGAACAATAAAGGCCTATAAATGTTATTTAGTTCACTTCCCTTGGAGGAGAAACACTTTTTAAGGCCTCAGAGTGAGTAAATTAGCCATTTTCATTCACATTTACCCATTCCTCAAATCTTGTGTTTAGGGCCCCTGGAAGCTTGAAAATCACTTTAAACATCTCATTTTATCTTTAAATGTGATTTTCCACGTACAAATGTGAATTGTAGTTCAAAGAGGCAACATTTGAAAATGGATGGTTATCTCTTTCACCAAAAAATTGGCGTTTTTGATTGAACAATAAAGGCCTCCAAATGTTATGTAATTCACTTCCCGTGGAGGAGAAATACTTTTTAAGGCCGCAGAGTGAGTAAATTGGCCATTTTCATTCACTTTTACCCATTTCTCAAATCTTGTGTTTAAGGCCCCTGGAAGCATGAAAATCACTTTAAACATCTCATTTTATCTTTAAAAGTGATTTTCCACGTGCAAATGTGAATTGTAGTTCAAAGAGGCAACATTTGAAAATGGACCATTTTTTTCGTTTCTGAAGCATGTCGTAACGGGGGGTGGTTATCTCTTTCACCAAAAAACAGGCGTTTTTGATTGAACAATAAAGGCCTCCAAATGTTATTTAATTCACTTCCCGTGAAGGAGAAACACTTTTTAAGGCCGCAGAGTGAGTAAATTGGCCATTTTCATTCACTTTTACCCATTCCTCAAGTCTTGTGTTTAAGGCCCCTGGAAGCATGAAAATCACTTTAAACATGTCATTTTATCTTTAAAAGTGATTTTCCACGTACAAATGTGAATTGTAGTTCAAAGAGGCAACATTTGAAAAAGACCATTTTTTTAGTTTCTGAAGCATGTCGTAAGGGGGGGTGGTTATCTCTTTCATCAAAAATCGGACGTTTTTGATTGAACAATAAAGGCCTACAAATGTTATTTAGTTCACTTCCCGTGGAGGAGAAACACTTTTTAAGGCCGCAGACTGAGTAAATTGGCCATATTCATTCACTTTTACCCATTCCTCAAATCTTGTGTTTAAGGCCCCTGGAAGCATGAAAATCACTTTAAACATGTCATTTTATCTTTAAAAGTGATTTTCCACGTACAAATGTGAATTGTAGTTCAAAGAGGCAACATTTGAAAAAGACCATTTTTTTAGTTTCTGAAGCATGTCGTAAGGGGGGGTGGTTATCTCTTTCATCAAAAATCGGACGTTTTTGATTGAACAATAAAGGCCTACAAATGTTATTTAATTCACTTTCTGGGGTGGAGAAAAACTTTTTAAGGCCTCAGAGTGAATAAATTGGCCATTTTCATTCACATTTACCCATTCCTCAAATCTTGTTTTTAGGGCCCCTGGAAGCTTGAAAATCACTTTAAACATCTCATTTTATCTTTAAAAGTGATTTTCCACGTACAAATGTGAATTGTAGTTCAAAGAGGCAACATTTGAAAACAGACCATTTTTTACGTTTCTGAAGCTTGTCGTAAGGGGGGTGGTTATCTCATTCGTCAAAAATCGGGCATTTTTGCTTGAACAATAAAGGCCTACAAATGTTATTTAGTTCACTTCCCGTGGAGGAGAAACACCTTTTAAGGCCGCAGACTGAGTAAATTGGCCATATTCATTCACTTTTACCCATTCCTCAAATCTTGTGTTTAAGGCCCCTGGAAGCATATAAATCACTTTAAACATCTCATTTTATCTTTAATAGTGATTTTCCACGTACAAATGTGAATTGTAGTTCAAAGAGGCAACATTTGAAAACGGACCATTTTTTACGTTTCTGAAGCATGTCGTAAGGGGGGGTGGTTATCTCTTTCATCAAAAATCGGACGTTTTTGATTGAACAATAAAGGCCTCCAAATGTTATTTTATTCACTTCCCGTTGAGGAGAAACACTTTTTAAGGCCGCAGAGTGAGTAAATTGGCC
Source organism: Triturus cristatus (assembly GCF_964204655.1). Classification (NCBI taxonomy): domain Eukaryota; kingdom Metazoa; phylum Chordata; class Amphibia; order Caudata; family Salamandridae; genus Triturus; species Triturus cristatus. The sequence goes on along the minus strand of NC_140590.1, from coordinate 1,224,507,832 downwards.
ATTTTCATTCACTTTTACCCATTCCTCAAATCTTGTGTTTAGGGCCCCTGGAAGCTTGAAAATCACTTTAAACATCTCATTTTATCTTTAAAAGTGATTTTCCACGTACAAATGTGAATTGTAGTTAAAAGAGGCAACATTTGAAAACGGACCATTTTTTACATTTCTGAAGCATGTCGTAAGGGGGGGTGGTTATCTCTTTCGTCAAAAATCGGGCGTTTTTGCTTAACCAATAAAGGCCTACAAATGTTATTTAGTTCACTTCCCGTGGAGGAGAAACACTTTTTAAGGCCGCAGAGTGAATAAATTGGCCATTTTCATTCACATTTACCCATTCCTCAAATCTTGTGTGTAGGGCCCCTGGAAGCTTGAAAATCACTTTAAACATCTAATATTATCTCTAAAAGTGATTATCCACGTACAAATGTGAATTGTCGTTTAAAGACGCAACATTTGAAAATGGACCATTTTTTTCGTTTCTGAAGCATGTCGTAAGGGGGGGTGGTTATCTCTTTCACCAAGAAAAAGGCGTTTTTGATTGAACAATAAAGGCCTCAAAATGTTATTTTATTCACTTCCCGTTGAGGAGAAACACTTTTTAAGGCCGCAGAGTGAGTAAATTGGCCATTTTCATTCACTTTTACCCATTCCTCAAATCTTGTGTTTAAGGCCCCTGGAAGCATGAAAATCACTTTAAACATCTCATTTTATCTTTAAAAGTGATTTTCCACGTACAAATGTGAATTGTAGTTAAAAGAGGCAACATTTGAAAATGGACCATTTTTTTCATTTCTGAAGCATGTCGTAAGGGGGGGTGGTTATCTCTTTCATCAAAAATCGGACGTTTTTGATTGAACAATAAAGGCCTCCAAATTTTATTTTATTCACTTCCCGTGGAGGAGAAACACTTTTTAAGGTCGCAGAGTGAGTAAATTGGCCATTTTCATTCACTTTTACCAATTCCTCAAACTCGTGTTTAAGGCCCCTGGAAGCATGAAAATCACTTTAAACATCTCATTTTATCTTTAAAAGTGATTTTCCACGTACAAATGTGAATTGTAGTTAAAAGAGGCAACATTTGAAAACGGACCATTTTTTACGTTTCTGAAGCATGTCGTAAGGGGGGGTGGTTATCTCTTTCGTCAAAAATCGGGCGTTTTCGCTTAACCAATAAAGGCCTACAAATGTTATTTAGTTCACTTCCCGTGGAGGAGAAACACTTTTTAAGGCCGCAGAGTGAATAAATTGGCCATTTTCATTCACATTTACCCATTCCTCAAATCTTGTGTTTAGGGCCCCTGGAAGCTTGAAAATCACTTTAAACATCTAATATTATCTCTAAAAGTGATTATCCACGTACAAATGTGAATTGTCGTTTAAAGACGCAACATTTGAAAATGGACCATTTTTTTCGTTTCTGAAGCATGTCGTAAGGGGGGGTGGTTATCTCTTTCACCAAGAAAAAGGCGTTTTTGATTGAACAATAAAGGCCTCAAAATGTTATTTTATTCACTTCCCGTTGAGGAGAAACACTTTTTAAGGCCGCAGAGTGAGTAAATTGGCCATTTTCATTCACTTTTACCAATTCCTCAAACTCGTGTTTAAGGCCCCTGGAAGCATGAAAATCACTTTAAACATCTCATTTTATCTTTAAAAGTGATTTTCCACGTACAAATGTGAATTGTAGTTCAAAGAGGCAACATTTGAAACCAGACCATTTTTTTAGTTTCTGAAGCATGTCGTAAGGGGGGGTGGTTATCTCTTTCATCAAAAATCGGACGTTTTTAATTGAACAATAAAGGCCTACAAATGTTATTTAATTCACTTTCTGGGGTGGAGAAAAACTTTTTAAGGTCTCAGAGTGAATAAATTGGCCATTTTCATTCACATTTACCCATTCCTCAAATCTTGTGTTTAGGGCCCCTGGAAGCTTGAAAATCACTTTAAACATCTCATTTTATCTTTAAAAGTGATTTTCCACGTACAAATGTGAATTGTAGTTAAAAGAGGCAACATTTGAAAACGGACCATTTTTACGTTTCTGAAGCATGTCATAAGGGGGGGTGGTTATCTCTTTCGTCAAAAATCGGGCGTTTTTGCTTGAACAATAAAGGCCTACAAATGTTATTTAGTTCACTTCCCGTGGAGGAGAAACACTTTTTAAGGCCGCAGAGTGAGTAAATTGGCAATTTTCATTCACTTTTACCCATTCCTCAAATCTTGTGTTTAGGGCCCCTGGAAGCTTGAAAATCACTTTAAACATCTCATTTTATCTTTAAAAGTGATTTTCCACGTACAAATGTGAATTGTAGTTAAAAGAGGCAACATTTTAAAACGGACCATTTTTTACGTTTCTGAAGCATGTCGTAAGGGGGGGTGGTTATCTCTTTCGTCAAAAATCGGGCGTTTTTGCTTGAACAATAAAGGCCTACAAATGTTATTTAGTTCACTTCCCGTGGAGGAGAAACACTTTTTAAGGCCGCAGAGTGAGTAAATTGGCCATTTTAATTCACTTTTACCAATTCCTCAAATCTCGTGTTTAAGGCCCCTGGAAGCATGAAAATCACTTTAAACATCTCATTTTATCTTTAAAAGTGATTTTCCACGTACAAATGTGAATTGTAGTTCAAAGAGGCAACATTTGAAAACAGACAATTTTTTTAGTTTCTGAAGCATGTCGTAAGGGGGGGTGGTTATCACTTTCGTCAAAAATCGGACGTTTTTGATTGAACAATAAAGGCCTCCAAATGTTATTTAGTTCACTTCCCGTGGAGGAGAAACACTTTTTAAGGCCGCAGACTGAGTAAATTGGCCATATTCATTCACTTTTACCCATTCCTCAAATCTTGTGTTTAAGGCCCCTGGAAGCATATAAATCACTTTAAACATCTCATTTTATCTTTAATAGTGATTTTCCACGTACAAATGTGAATTGTAGTTCAAAGAGGCAACATTTGAAAACGGACCATTTTTTACGTTTCTGAAGCATGTCGTAAGGGGGGGTGGTTATCTCTTTCATCAAAAATCGGACGTTTTTGATGGAACAATAAAGGCCTCCAAATGTTATTTTATTCACTTCCCGTGGAGGAGAAACATTTTTTAAGGCCGCAGAGTGAGTAAATTGGCCATTTTCATTCACTTTTACCCATTCCTCAAATCTTGTGTTTAGGGCCCCTGGAAGCTTGAAAATCACTTTAAACATCTCATTTTATCTTTAAAAGTGATTTTCCACGTACAAATGTGAATTGTAGTTAAAAGAGGCAACATTTGAAAACGGACCATTTTTTACGTTTCTGAAGCATGTCGTAAGGGGGGTGGTTATCTCTTTCGTCAAAAATCGGGCGTTTTCGCTTGAACAATAAAGGCCTACAAATGTTATTTAGTTCACTTCCCGTGGAGGAGAAACACTTTTTAAGGCCGCAGAGTGAGTTAATTGGCCATATTCATTCACTTTTACCCATTCCTCAAATCTTGTGTTTAAGGCCCCTGGAAGCATGAAAATCACTTTAAACATCTCATTTTATCTTTAAAAGTGATTTTCCACGTACAAATGTAAATTGTAGTTCAAAGAGGCAACATTTGAAAACAGACAATTTTTTTAGTTTCTGAAGCATGTCGTAAGGGGGGGTGGTTATCTCTTTCATCAAAAATCGGACGTTTTTGATTGAACAATAAAGGCCTACAAATGTTATTTAATTCCCTTTCTGGGGTGCGGAAAAACTTTTTAAGGCCTCAGAGTGAATAAATTGGCCATTTTCATTCACATTTGCCCATTCCTCAAATCTTGTGTTTAGGGCCCCTGGAAGCTTGAAAATCACTTTAAACATCTAATATTATCTCTAAAAGTGATTATCCACGTACAAATGTGAATTGTCGTTTAAAGACGCAACATTTGAAAATGGACCATTTTTTTCGTTTCTGAAGCATGTCGTAAGGGGGGGTGGTTATCTCTTTCACCAAGAAAAAGGCGTTTTTGATTGAACAATAAAGGCCTCAAAATGTTATTTTATTCACTTCCCGTTGAGGAGAAACACTTTTTAAGGCCGCAGAGTGAGTAAATTTGCTATTTTCATTCACTTTTACCCATTCCTCAAATCTCGTGTTTAAGGCCCCTGGAAGCATGAAAATCACTTTAAACATCTCATTTTATCTTTAAAAGTGATTTTCCAAGTACAAATGTGAATTGTAGTTCAAAGAGGCAACATTTGAAAACGGACCATTTTTTACGTTTCTGAAGCATGTCGTAAGGGGGGGTGGTTATCTCTTTCGTCAAAAATCGGGCGTTTTCGCTTGAACAATAAAGGCCTACAAATGTTATTTAGTTCACTTCCCGTGGAGGAGAAACACTTTTTAAGTCCGCAGAGTGAGTAAATTGGCCATATTCATTCACTTTTACCCATTCCTCAAATCTTGTGTTTAAGGCCCCTGGAAGCATGAAAATCACTTTAAACATCTCATTTTATCTTTAAAAGTGATTTTCCACGTACAAATGTGAATTGTAGATCAAAGAGGCAACATTTGAAAACAGACCATTTTTTTAGTTTCTGAAGCATGTCGTAAGGGGGGGTGGTTATCTCTTTCATCAAAAATCGGACGTTTTTGATTGAACAATAAAGGCCTACAAATGTTATTTAATTCACTTTCTGGGCTGGGGAAAAACTTTTTAAGGCCTCAGAGTGAATAAATTGGCCATTTTCATTCACATTTACCCATTCCTCAAATCTTGTGTTTAGGGCCCCTGGAAGCTTGAAAATCACTTTAAACATCTAATATTATCTCTAAAAGTGATTATCCACGTACAAATGTGAATTGTCGTTTAAAGACGCAACATTTGAAAATGGACCATTTTTTTCGTTTCTGAAGCATGTCGTAAGGGGGGGTAGTTATCTCTTTCACCAAGAAAAAGGCGTTTTTGATTGAACAATAAAGGCCTCCAAATGTTATTTTATTCACTTCCCGTGGAGGAGAAACACTTTTTAAGGCCGCAGAGTGAATAAATTGGCTATTTTCATTCACTTTTACCCATTCCTCAAATCTCGTGTTTAAGGCCCCTGGAAGCATGAAAATCACTTTAAACATCTCATTTTATCTTTAAAAGTGATTTTCCACGTACAAATGTGAATTGTAGTTCAAAGAGGCAACATTTGAAAATGGACCATTTTTTTCGTTTCTGAAGCATGTCGTACGGGGGGGTGGTTATCTCTTTCACCAAAAAACAGGCGTTTTTGATTGAACAATAAAGGCCTCCAAATGTTATTTAATTCACTTCCCGTGGAGGAGAAACACTTTTTAAGGCCGCAGAGTGAGTAAATTGGCCATTTTCATTCACTTTTACCCATTTCTCAAATCTTGTGTTTATGGCCCCTGGAAGCATGAAAATCACTTTAAACATCTCATTTTATCTTTAAAACTGATTTTCCACGTACAAATGTGAATTGTAGTTAAAAGAGGCAACATTTGAAAACGGACCATTTTTTACGTTTCTGAAGCATGTCGTAAGGGGGGGTGGTTATCTCTTTCGTCAAAAATCGGGCGTTTTCGCTTGAACAATAAAGGCCTACAAATGTTATTTAGTTCACTTCCCGTGGAGGAGAAACACTTTTTAAGGCCGCAGACTGAGTAAATTGGCCATATTCATTCACTTTTACCCATTCCTCAAATCTTGTGTTTAAGGCCCCTGGAAGCATGAAAATCACTTTAAACATCTCATTTTATCTTTAAAAGTGATTTTCCACGTACAAATGTGAATTGTAGTTCAAAGAGGCAACATTTGAAAACAGACCATTTTTTTAGTTTCTGAAGCATGTCGTAAGGGGGGGTGGTTATCTCTTTCATCAAAAATCGGACGTTTTTGATTGAACAATAAAGACCTACAAATGTTATTTAATTCACTTTCTGGGGTGGAGAAAAACTTTTTAAGGCCTCAGAGTGAATAAATTGGCCATTTTCATTCACATTTACCCATTCCTCAAATCTTGTTTTTAGGGCCCCTGGAAGCTTGAAAATCACTTTAAACATCTCATTTTATCTTTAAAAGTGATTTTCCACGTACAAATGTGAATTGTAGTTCCAAGAGGCAACATTTGAAAACGGACCATTTTTTACGTTTCTGAAGCTTGTCGTAAGGGGGGGTGGTTATCTCTTTCGTCAAAAATCGGGCGTTTTCGCTTGAACAATAAAGGCCTACAAATGTTATTTAGTTCACTTCCCGTGGAGGAGAAACACTTTTTAAGGCCGCAGACTGAGTAAATTGGCCATATTCATTCACTTTTACCCATTCCTCAAATCTTGTGTTTAAGGCCCCTGGAAGCATATAAATCACTTTAAACATCTCATTTTATCTTTAATAGTGATTTTCCACGTACAAATGTGAATTGTAGTTCAAAGAGGCAACATTTGAAAACGGACCATTTTTTACGTTTCTGAAGCATGTCGTAAGGGGGGGTGGTTATCTCTTTCATCAAAAATCGGACGTTTTTGATTGAACAATAAAGGCCTCCAAATGTTATTTTATTCACTTCCCGTGGAGGAGAAACACTTTTTAAGGCCTCAGAATGAGTAAAGTGGCCATTTTCATTCACATTTACCCATTCCTCAAATCTTGTGTTTAGGGCCCCTGGAAGCTTGAAAATCACTTTAAACATCTCATTTTATCTTTAAATGTGATTTTCCATGTACAAATGTGAATTGTAGTTCAAAGAGGCAACATTTGAAAACAGACCATTTTTTTAGTTTCTGAAGCATGTCATAAGGGGGGGTGGTTATCGCTTTCATCAAAAATCGGACGTTTTTGATTGAACAATAAAGGCATACAAATGTTATTTAATTCACTTTCTGGGGTGGAGAAAAACTTTTTAAGGCCTCAGAGTGAATAAATTGGCCATTTTCATTCACATTTGCCCATTCCTCAAATCTTGTGTTTAGGGCCCCTGGAAGCTTGAAAATCACTTTAAACATCTAATTTTATCTCTAAAAGTGATTATCCACGTACAAATGTGAATTGTCGTTTAAAGACGCAACATTTGAAAATGGACTATTTTTTTCATTTCTGAAGCATGTCGTAAGGGGGGGTGGTTATCTCTTTTGTCAAAAATCGTGCGTTTTCGCTTGAACAATAAAGGCCTATAAATGTTATTTAATTCACTTCCCTTGGAGGAGAAACACTTTTTAAGGCCGCAGAGTGAATAAATTGGCCATTTTCATTCACGTTTACCTATTTCTCAAATCTTGTGTTTAGGGCCCCTGGAAGCTTGAAAATCACTTTAAACATCTCATTTTATCTCTAAAAGTGATTATCCACGTACAATGTTAATTGTAGTTCAAAGACTCAACATTTGAAAATGAACCATTTTTTCAGTTTCAGAAGCATGTCGTAAGGGGGGGTGGTTATCTCTTGTCAAAAATCGTGCGTTTTCGCTTGAACAATAAAGGCCTATAAATGTTATTTAATTCACTTCCCTTGGAGGAGAAACACTTTTTAAGGCCTCAGAATGAGTAAATTGGTCATTTTCATTCACTTTTACCCATTCCTCAAATCTTGTGTTTAAGGCCCCTGGAAGCATGAAAATCACTTTAAACATCTAATTTTATCTTTAAAAGTGATTTTCCACGTACAAATGTGAATTGTAGTTCAAAGAGGCAACATTTGAAAACGGACCATTTTTTTTGTTTCTGAAGCATGTCGTAAGGGGGGGCAGTTCTCTCTTTCGTCAAAAATCGGGCATTTTCGCGTGAACAATAAAGGCCTACAAATGTTATTTAATTCACTTCCCTTGGAGGAGAAACACTTTTTAAGGCCTCAGAATGAGTAAAGTGGCCATTTTCATTCACATTTACCCATTCCTCAACGCTTGTGTTTAGGGCCCCTGGAAGCTTGAAAATCACTTTAAACATCTAATTTTATCTCTAAAAGTGATTATCCACGTACAAATGTGAACTGTAGTTCAAAGAGGCAACTTTTGAAAATGGACCATTTTTTTCGTTTCTGAAGCATGTCGTAAGGGGGGTTGGTTATCTCTTTCATCAAAAATCAGGCGTTTTCGCTTGAACAATAAAGGGCTCGAAATGTTATTTAATTCACTTCCCGTGGAGGAGAAACACTTTTAAAGGCCTCAGAGTTAGTAAATTGGCCATTTTCATTCACTTTTACCCATGTCTCAAATCTTGTGTTTAGGGCGCCAGGAAGCTTGAAAATCACTTTAAACATCTAATTTTATCTCTAAAAGTGATGATCCACGTACAAATGTGAATTGTAGTTCAAAAAGGCAACATTCGAAAACGGACCATTTTTTTGTTTCTGAAGCATGTCGTAAGGGGGGGTGGTTATCTCTTTCGTCAAAAATCGGTCGTTTTCGCTTGAACAATAAAGGCCTACAAATTTTATTTAGTTCACTTTCCGTGGAGGTGAAACACTTTTTAAGGCCGCAGAGTGAGTAAATTGGCCATTTTCATTCACTTTTACCCATTCCTCAAATCTCGTGTTTAAGGCCCCTGGAAGCATGAAAATCACTTTAAACATCTCATTTTATCTTTAGAAGTGATTTTCCACGTACAAATGTGAATTGTAGTTCAAAGAGGCAACATTTGAAAATGGACCATATTTTTTGTTTCTGAAGCATGTCGTAAGGGGGGGGTGGTTATCTCTTTTGTCAAAAATCGTGCGTTTTCGCTTGAACAATAAAGGCCTATAAATGGTTTTTAATTCACTTCCCTTGGAGGAGAAACAATTTTTAGGGCCTCAGAATGAGTAAAGTGGCCATTTTCATTCACATTTACCCATTCCTCAAATCTTGTGTTTAGGGCCCCTGGAAGCTTGAAAATCACTTTAAACATCTAATTTTATCTATAAAAGTGATTATCCACATACAAATGTGAACTGTAGTTCAAAGAGGCAACATTTGAAAATGGACCTTTTTTTGGTTTCTGAAGCATGTCGTAAGGGGGGTGGTTATCTCTTTCACCGAAAAACAGGCGTTTTTGATTGAACAATAAAGGCCTCCAAATGTTATTTTATTCACTTCCCGTGGAGGAGAAACACTTTTTAAGGCCGCAGAGTGAATAAATTGGCCATTTTCATTCACGTTTACCCATTTCTCAAATCTTTTGTTTAGGGCCCCTGGAAGCTTGAAAATCACTCTAAACATCTCATTTTATCTCTAAAAGTGATGATCCACGTACAAATGTGAATTGTAGTTCAAAAAGGCAACATTTGAAAACGGACCATTTTTTTGTTTCTGAAGCATGTCGTAAGGGGGGGTGGTTATCTCTTTCGTCAAAAATCGGTCGTTTTCGCTTGAACAATAAAGGCCTCCAAATGTTATTTTATTCACTTCCCGTGGAGGAGAAACACTTTTTAAGGCCGCAGAGTGAGTAAATTGGCCATTTTCATTCAGTTTTACCCATTCCTCAAATCTCGTGTTTAAGGCCCCTGGAAGCTTGAAAATCACTTTAAACATCTAATTTTATCTCTAAAAGTGATTATCCGCGTACAATGTTAATTGTAGTTCAAAGACTAAACATTTGAAAATGAACCATTTTTTTAGTTTCAGAAGCATGTCGTAAGGGGGGGGTGGTTATCTCTTTCATCAAAAATCAGGCGTTTTCGCGTGAACAATAACGGCCTCGAAATGTTATTTAAATCACTTCCCGTGGAGGAGAAACACTTTTAAAGGCCTCAGAGTTAGTAAATTGGCCATTTTCATTCACTTTTACCCATGTCTCAAATCTTGTGTTTAGGGCCCCTGGAAGCTTGAAAATCACTTTAAACATCTAATTTTATCTCTAAAAGTGATGATCCACGTACAAATGTGAATTGTAGTTCAAAAAGGCAACATTTGAAAACGGACCATTTTTTTGTTTCTGAAGAATGTCGTAAGGGGGGGTGGTTATCTCTTTCGTCAAAAATCGGGCGTTTTCGCTTGAACAATAAAGGCCTACAAATGTTATTTAGTTCACTTCCCGTGGAGGAGAAACACTTTTTAAGGCCGCAGAGTGAGTAAATTGGCCATTTACATTCACTTTTACCGATTCCTCAAATCTCGTGTTTAAGGCCCCTGGAAGCATGAAAATCACTTTAAACATCTCATTTTATCTTTAGAAGTGATTTTCCACGTACAAATGTGAATTGTAGTTCAAAGAGGCAACATTTGAAAATGGACCATTTTTTTTGTTTCTAAAGCATGTCGTAAGGGGGGGTGGTTATCTCTTTTGTCAAAAATCATGCGTTTTCGCTTGAACAATAAAGGCCTATAAATGTTATTTAGTTCACTTCCCTTGGAGGAGAAACACTTTTTAAGGCCTCAGAGTGAGTAAATTAGCCATTTTCATTCACATTTACCCATTCCTCAAATCTTGTGTTTAGGGCCCCTGGAAGCTTGAAAATCACTTTAAACATCTCATTTTATCTTTAAATGTGATTTTCCACGTACAAATGTGAATTGTAGTTCAAAGAGGCAACATTTGAAAATGGATGGTTATCTCTTTCACCAAAAAATTGGCGTTTTTGATTGAACAATAAAGGCCTCCAAATGTTATGTAATTCACTTCCCGTGGAGGAGAAATACTTTTTAAGGCCGCAGAGTGAGTAAATTGGCCATTTTCATTCACTTTTACCCATTTCTCAAATCTTGTGTTTAAGGCCCCTGGAAGCATGAAAATCACTTTAAACATCTCATTTTATCTTTAAAAGTGATTTTCCACGTGCAAATGTGAATTGTAGTTCAAAGAGGCAACATTTGAAAATGGACCATTTTTTTCGTTTCTGAAGCATGTCGTAACGGGGGGTGGTTATCTCTTTCACCAAAAAACAGGCGTTTTTGATTGAACAATAAAGGCCTCCAAATGTTATTTAATTCACTTCCCGTGAAGGAGAAACACTTTTTAAGGCCGCAGAGTGAGTAAATTGGCCATTTTCATTCACTTTTACCCATTCCTCAAGTCTTGTGTTTAAGGCCCCTGGAAGCATGAAAATCACTTTAAACATGTCATTTTATCTTTAAAAGTGATTTTCCACGTACAAATGTGAATTGTAGTTCAAAGAGGCAACATTTGAAAAAGACCATTTTTTTAGTTTCTGAAGCATGTCGTAAGGGGGGGTGGTTATCTCTTTCATCAAAAATCGGACGTTTTTGATTGAACAATAAAGGCCTACAAATGTTATTTAGTTCACTTCCCGTGGAGGAGAAACACTTTTTAAGGCCGCAGACTGAGTAAATTGGCCATATTCATTCACTTTTACCCATTCCTCAAATCTTGTGTTTAAGGCCCCTGGAAGCATGAAAATCACTTTAAACATGTCATTTTATCTTTAAAAGTGATTTTCCACGTACAAATGTGAATTGTAGTTCAAAGAGGCAACATTTGAAAAAGACCATTTTTTTAGTTTCTGAAGCATGTCGTAAGGGGGGGTGGTTATCTCTTTCATCAAAAATCGGACGTTTTTGATTGAACAATAAAGGCCTACAAATGTTATTTAATTCACTTTCTGGGGTGGAGAAAAACTTTTTAAGGCCTCAGAGTGAATAAATTGGCCATTTTCATTCACATTTACCCATTCCTCAAATCTTGTTTTTAGGGCCCCTGGAAGCTTGAAAATCACTTTAAACATCTCATTTTATCTTTAAAAGTGATTTTCCACGTACAAATGTGAATTGTAGTTCAAAGAGGCAACATTTGAAAACAGACCATTTTTTACGTTTCTGAAGCTTGTCGTAAGGGGGGTGGTTATCTCATTCGTCAAAAATCGGGCATTTTCGCTTGAACAATAAAGGCCTACAAATGTTATTTAGTTCACTTCCCGTGGAGGAGAAACACCTTTTAAGGCCGCAGACTGAGTAAATTGGCCATATTCATTCACTTTTACCCATTCCTCAAATCTTGTGTTTAAGGCCCCTGGAAGCATATAAATCACTTTAAACATCTCATTTTATCTTTAATAGTGATTTTCCACGTACAAATGTGAATTGTAGTTCAAAGAGGCAACATTTGAAAACGGACCATTTTTTACGTTTCTGAAGCATGTCGTAAGGGGGGGTGGTTATCTCTTTCATCAAAAATCGGACGTTTTTGATTGAACAATAAAGGCCTCCAAATGTTATTTTATTCACTTCCCGTTGAGGAGAAACACTTTTTAAGGCCGCAGAGTGAGTAAATTGGCCATTTTCATTCACTTTTACCCATTCCTCAAATCTTGTGTTTAGGGCCCCTGGAAGCTTGAAAATCACTTTAAACATCTCATTTTATCTTTAAAAGTGATTTTCCACGTACAAATGTGAATTGTAGTTAAAAGAGGCAACATTTGAAAACGGACCATTTTTTACATTTCTGAAGCATGTCGTAAGGGGGGGTGGTTATCTCTTTCGTCAAAAATCGGGCGTTTTTGCTTAACCAATAAAGGCCTACAAATGTTATTTAGTTCACTTCCCGTGGAGGAGAAACACTTTTTAAGGCCGCAGAGTGAATAAATTGGCCATTTTCATTCACATTTACCCATTCCTCAAATCTTGTGTGTAGGGCCCCTGGAAGCTTGAAAATCACTTTAAACATCTAATATTATCTCTAAAAGTGATTATCCACGTACAAATGTGAATTGTCGTTTAAAGACGCAACATTTGAAAATGGACCATTTTTTTCGTTTCTGAAGCATGTCGTAAGGGGGGGTGGTTATCTCTTTCACCAAGAAAAAGGCGTTTTTGATTGAACAATAAAGGCCTCAAAATGTTATTTTATTCACTTCCCGTTGAGGAGAAACACTTTTTAAGGCCGCAGAGTGAGTAAATTGGCCATTTTCATTCACTTTTACCCATTCCTCAAATCTTGTGTTTAAGGCCCCTGGAAGCATGAAAATCACTTTAAACATCTCATTTTATCTTTAAAAGTGATTTTCCACGTACAAATGTGAATTGTAGTTAAAAGAGGCAACATTTGAAAATGGACCATTTTTTTCATTTCTGAAGCATGTCGTAAGGGGGGGTGGTTATCTCTTTCATCAAAAATCGGACGTTTTTGATTGAACAATAAAGGCCTCCAAATTTTATTTTATTCACTTCCCGTGGAGGAGAAACACTTTTTAAGGTCGCAGAGTGAGTAAATTGGCCATTTTCATTCACTTTTACCAATTCCTCAAACTCGTGTTTAAGGCCCCTGGAAGCATGAAAATCACTTTAAACATCTCATTTTATCTTTAAAAGTGATTTTCCACGTACAAATGTGAATTGTAGTTAAAAGAGGCAACATTTGAAAACGGACCATTTTTTACGTTTCTGAAGCATGTCGTAAGGGGGGGTGGTTATCTCTTTCGTCAAAAATCGGGCGTTTTCGCTTAACCAATAAAGGCCTACAAATGTTATTTAGTTCACTTCCCGTGGAGGAGAAACACTTTTTAAGGCCGCAGAGTGAATAAATTGGCCATTTTCATTCACATTTACCCATTCCTCAAATCTTGTGTTTAGGGCCCCTGGAAGCTTGAAAATCACTTTAAACATCTAATATTATCTCTAAAAGTGATTATCCACGTACAAATGTGAATTGTCGTTTAAAGACGCAACATTTGAAAATGGACCATTTTTTTCGTTTCTGAAGCATGTCGTAAGGGGGGGTGGTTATCTCTTTCACCAAGAAAAAGGCGTTTTTGATTGAACAATAAAGGCCTCAAAATGTTATTTTATTCACTTCCCGTTGAGGAGAAACACTTTTTAAGGCCGTAGAGTGAGTAAATTGGCCATTTTCATTCACTTTTACCAATTCCTCAAACTCGTGTTTAAGGCCCCTGGAAGCATGAAAATCACTTTAAACATCTCATTTTATCTTTAAAAGTGATTTTCCACGTACAAATGTGAATTGTAGTTCAAAGAGGCAACATTTGAAACCAGACCATTTTTTTAGTTTCTGAAGCATGTCGTAAGGGGGGGTGGTTATCTCTTTCATCAAAAATCGGACGTTTTTAATTGAACAATAAAGGCCTACAAATGTTATTTAATTCACTTTCTGGGGTGGAGAAAAACTTTTTAAGGTCTCAGAGTGAATAAATTGGCCATTTTCATTCACATTTACCCATTCCTCAAATCTTGTGTTTAGGGCCCCTGGAAGCTTGAAAATCACTTTAAACATCTCATTTTATCTTTAAAAGTGATTTTCCACGTACAAATGTGAATTGTAGTTAAAAGAGGCAACATTTGAAAACGGACCATTTTTACGTTTCTGAAGCATGTCATAAGGGGGGGTGGTTATCTCTTTCGTCAAAAATCGGGCGTTTTTGCTTGAACAATAAAGGCCTACAAATGTTATTTAGTTCACTTCCCGTGGAGGAGAAACACTTTTTAAGGCCGCAGAGTGAGTAAATTGGCAATTTTCATTCACTTTTACCCATTCCTCAAATCTTGTGTTTAGGGCCCCTGGAAGCTTGAAAATCACTTTAAACATCTCATTTTATCTTTAAAAGTGATTTTCCACGTACAAATGTGAATTGTAGTTAAAAGAGGCAACATTTTAAAACGGACCATTTTTTACGTTTCTGAAGCATGTCGTAAGGGGGGGTGGTTATCTCTTTCGTCAAAAATCGGGCGTTTTTGCTTGAACAATAAAGGCCTACAAATGTTATTTAGTTCACTTCCCGTGGAGGAGAAACACTTTTTAAGGCCGCAGAGTGAGTAAATTGGCCATTTTAATTCACTTTTACCAATTCCTCAAATCTCGTGTTTAAGGCCCCTGGAAGCATGAAAATCACTTTAAACATCTCATTTTATCTTTAAAAGTGATTTTCCACGTACAAATGTGAATTGTAGTTCAAAGAGGCAACATTTGAAAACAGACAATTTTTTTAGTTTCTGAAGCATGTCGTAAGGGGGGGTGGTTATCACTTTCGTCAAAAATCGGACGTTTTTGATTGAACAATAAAGGCCTCCAAATGTTATTTAGTTCACTTCCCGTGGAGGAGAAACACTTTTTAAGGCCGCAGACTGAGTAAATTGGCCATATTCATTCACTTTTACCCATTCCTCAAATCTTGTGTTTAAGGCCCCTGGAAGCATATAAATCACTTTAAACATCTCATTTTATCTTTAATAGTGATTTTCCACGTACAAATGTGAATTGTAGTTCAAAGAGGCAACATTTGAAAACGGACCATTTTTTACGTTTCTGAAGCATGTCGTAAGGGGGGGTGGTTATCTCTTTCATCAAAAATCGGACGTTTTTGATGGAACAATAAAGGCCTCCAAATGTTATTTTATTCACTTCCCGTGGAGGAGAAACATTTTTTAAGGCCGCAGAGTGAGTAAATTGGCCATTTTCATTCACTTTTACCCATTCCTCAAATCTTGTGTTTAGGGCCCCTGGAAGCTTGAAAATCACTTTAAACATCTCATTTTATCTTTAAAAGTGATTTTCCACGTACAAATGTGAATTGTAGTTAAAAGAGGCAACATTTGAAAACGGACCATTTTTTACGTTTCTGAAGCATGTCGTAAGGGGGGTGGTTATCTCTTTCGTCAAAAATCGGGCGTTTTCGCTTGAACAATAAAGGCCTACAAATGTTATTTAGTTCACTTCCCGTGGAGGAGAAACACTTTTTAAGGCCGCAGAGTGAGTTAATTGGCCATATTCATTCACTTTTACCCATTCCTCAAATCTTGTGTTTAAGGCCCCTGGAAGCATGAAAATCACTTTAAACATCTCATTTTATCTTTAAAAGTGATTTTCCACGTACAAATGTAAATTGTAGTTCAAAGAGGCAACATTTGAAAACAGACAATTTTTTTAGTTTCTGAAGCATGTCGTAAGGGGGGGTGGTTATCTCTTTCATCAAAAATCGGACGTTTTTGATTGAACAATAAAGGCCTACAAATGTTATTTAATTCACTTTCTGGGGTGCGGAAAAACTTTTTAAGGCCTCAGAGTGAATAAATTGGCCATTTTCATTCACATTTGCCCATTCCTCAAATCTTGTGTTTAGGGCCCCTGGAAGCTTGAAAATCACTTTAAACATCTAATATTATCTCTAAAAGTGATTATCCACGTACAAATGTGAATTGTCGTTTAAAGACGCAACATTTGAAAATGGACCATTTTTTTCGTTTCTGAAGCATGTCGTAAGGGGGGGTGGTTATCTCTTTCACCAAGAAAAAGGCGTTTTTGATTGAACAATAAAGGCCTCAAAATGTTATTTTATTCACTTCCCGTTGAGGAGAAACACTTTTTAAGGCCGCAGAGTGAGTAAATTTGCTATTTTCATTCACTTTTACCCATTCCTCAAATCTCGTGTTTAAGGCCCCTGGAAGCATGAAAATCACTTTAAACATCTCATTTTATCTTTAAAAGTGATTTTCCAAGTACAAATGTGAATTGTAGTTCAAAGAGGCAACATTTGAAAACGGACCATTTTTTACGTTTCTGAAGCATGTCGTAAGGGGGGGTGGTTATCTCTTTCGTCAAAAATCGGGCGTTTTCGCTTGAACAATAAAGGCCTACAAATGTTATTTAGTTCACTTCCCGTGGAGGAGAAACACTTTTTAAGTCCGCAGAGTGAGTAAATTGGCCATATTCATTCACTTTTACCCATTCCTCAAATCTTGTGTTTAAGGCCCCTGGAAGCATGAAAATCACTTTAAACATCTCATTTTATCTTTAAAAGTGATTTTCCACGTACAAATGTGAATTGTAGATCAAAGAGGCAACATTTGAAAACAGACCATTTTTTTAGTTTCTGAAGCATGTCGTAAGGGGGGGTGGTTATCTCTTTCATCAAAAATCGGACGTTTTTGATTGAACAATAAAGGCCTACAAATGTTATTTAATTCACTTTCTGGGCTGGGGAAAAACTTTTTAAGGCCTCAGAGTGAATAAATTGGCCATTTTCATTCACATTTACCCATTCCTCAAATCTTGTGTTTAGGGCCCCTGGAAGCTTGAAAATCACTTTAAACATCTAATATTATCTCTAAAAGTGATTATCCACGTACAAATGTGAATTGTCGTTTAAAGACGCAACATTTGAAAATGGACCATTTTTTTCGTTTCTGAAGCATGTCGTAAGGGGGGGTAGTTATCTCTTTCACCAAGAAAAAGGCGTTTTTGATTGAACAATAAAGGCCTCCAAATGTTATTTTATTCACTTCCCGTGGAGGAGAAACACTTTTTAAGGCCGCAGAGTGAATAAATTGGCTATTTTCATTCACTTTTACCCATTCCTCAAATCTCGTGTTTAAGGCCCCTGGAAGCATGAAAATCACTTTAAACATCTCATTTTATCTTTAAAAGTGATTTTCCACGTACAAATGTGAATTGTAGTTCAAAGAGGCAACATTTGAAAATGGACCATTTTTTTCGTTTCTGAAGCATGTCGTACGGGGGGGTGGTTATCTCTTTCACCAAAAAACAGGCGTTTTTGATTGAACAATAAAGGCCTCCAAATGTTATTTAATTCACTTCCCGTGGAGGAGAAACACTTTTTAAGGCCGCAGAGTGAGTAAATTGGCCATTTTCATTCACTTTTACCCATTTCTCAAATCTTGTGTTTATGGCCCCTGGAAGCATGAAAATCACTTTAAACATCTCATTTTATCTTTAAAACTGATTTTCCACGTACAAATGTGAATTGTAGTTAAAAGAGGCAACATTTGAAAACGGACCATTTTTTACGTTTCTGAAGCATGTCGTAAGGGGGGGTGGTTATCTCTTTCGTCAAAAATCGGGCGTTTTCGCTTGAACAATAAAGGCCTACAAATGTTATTTAGTTCACTTCCCGTGGAGGAGAAACACTTTTTAAGGCCGCAGACTGAGTAAATTGGCCATATTCATTCACTTTTACCCATTCCTCAAATCTTGTGTTTAAGGCCCCTGGAAGCATGAAAATCACTTTAAACATCTCATTTTATCTTTAAAAGTGATTTTCCACGTACAAATGTGAATTGTAGTTCAAAGAGGCAACATTTGAAAACAGACCATTTTTTTAGTTTCTGAAGCATGTCGTAAGGGGGGGTGGTTATCTCTTTCATCAAAAATCGGACGTTTTTGATTGAACAATAAAGACCTACAAATGTTATTTAATTCACTTTCTGGGGTGGAGAAAAACTTTTTAAGGCCTCAGAGTGAATAAATTGGCCATTTTCATTCACATTTACCCATTCCTCAAATCTTGTTTTTAGGGCCCCTGGAAGCTTGAAAATCACTTTAAACATCTCATTTTATCTTTAAAAGTGATTTTCCACGTACAAATGTGAATTGTAGTTCCAAGAGGCAACATTTGAAAACGGACCATTTTTTACGTTTCTGAAGCTTGTCGTAAGGGGGGGTGGTTATCTCTTTCGTCAAAAATCGGGCGTTTTCGCTTGAACAATAAAGGCCTACAAATGTTATTTAGTTCACTTCCCGTGGAGGAGAAACACTTTTTAAGGCCGCAGACTGAGTAAATTGGCCATATTCATTCACTTTTACCCATTCCTCAAATCTTGTGTTTAAGGCCCCTGGAAGCATATAAATCACTTTAAACATCTCATTTTATCTTTAATAGTGATTTTCCACGTACAAATGTGAATTGTAGTTCAAAGAGGCAACATTTGAAAACGGACCATTTTTTACGTTTCTGAAGCATGTCGTAAGGGGGGGTGGTTATCTCTTTCATCAAAAATCGGACGTTTTTGATTGAACAATAAAGGCCTCCAAATGTTATTTTATTCACTTCCCGTGGAGGAGAAACACTTTTTAAGGCCGCAGAGTGAGTAAATTGGCCATTTTCATTCACTTTTACCCATTCCTCAAATCTTGTGTTTAGGGCCCCTGGAAGCTTGAAAATCACTTTAAACATCTCATTTTATCTTTAAAAGTGATTTTCCACGTACAAATGTGAATTGTAGTTAAAAGAGGCAACATTTGAAAACGGACCATTTTTTACGTTTCTGAAGCATGTCGTAAGGGGGGGTGGTTATCTCTTTCGTCAAAAATCGGGCGTTTTTGCTTGAACAATAAAGGCCTACAAATGTTATTTAGTTCACTTCCCGTGGAGGAGAAACACTTTTTAAGGCCGCAGAGTGAGTAAATTGGGCATTTTCATTCACTTTTACCCATTCCTCAAACTCGTGTTTAAGGCCCCTGGAAGCATGAAAATCACTTTAAACATCTCATTTTATCTTTAAAAGTGATTTTCCACGTACAAATGTGAATTGTAGTTCAAAGAGGCAACATTTGAAAAGAGACCATTTTTTTAGTTTCTGAAGCATGTCGTAAGGGGGGGTGGTTATCTCTTTCATCAAAAATCGGGCGTTTTCGCTTGAACAATAAAGGCCTACAAATGTTATTTAGTTCACTTCCCGTCGAGGAGAAACACTTTTTAAGGCCGCAGACTGAGTAAATTGGCCATATTCGTTCACTTTTACCCATTCCTCAAATCTTGTGTTTAAGGCCCCTGGAAGCATGAAAATCACTTTAAACATCTCATTTTAACTTTAAAAGTGATTTTCCACGTACAAATGTGAATTGTAGTTCAAAGAGGCAACATTTGAAAACAGACCATTTTTTAGTTTCTGAAGCATGTCGTAAGGGGGGGTGGTTATCTCTTTCATCAAAAATCGGACGTTTTTGATTGAACAATAAAGACCTACAAATGTTATTTAATTCACTTTCTGGGGTGGAGAAAAACTTTTTAAGGCCTCAGAGTGAATAAATTGGCCATTTTCATTCACATTTACCCATTCCTCAAATCTTGTTTTTAGGGCCCCTGGAAGCTTGAAAATCACTTTAAACATCTCATTTTATCTTTAAAAGTGATTTTCCACGTACAAATGTGAATTGTAGTTCAAAGAGGCAACATTTGAAAACGGACCATTTTTTACGTTTCTGAAGCTTGTCGTAAGGGGGGGTGGTTATCTCTTTCGTCAAAAATCGGGCATTTTTGCTTGAACAATAAAGGCCTACAAATGTTATTTAGTTCACTTCCCGTGGAGGAGAAACACTTTTTAAGGCCGCAGAGTGAGTAAATTGGCCATATTCATTCACTTTTACCCATTCCTCAAATCTTGTGTTTAAGGCCCCTGGAAGCATGAAAATCACTTTAAACATCTAATTTGATCTTTAAAAGTGATTTTCCACGTACAAATGTGAATTGTAGTTCAAAGAGGCAACATTTGAAAACAGACCATTTTTTTAGTTTCTGAAGCATGTCGTAAGGGGGGGTGGTTATCTCTTTCATCAAAAATCGGACGTTTTTGATTGAACAATAAAGGCCTACAAATGTTATTTTATTCACTTCCCGTGGAGGAGAAACACTTTTTAAGGCCGCAGAGTGAGTAAATTGGCCATTTTCATTCACTTTTACCCATTCCTCAAACTCGTGTTTAAGGCCCCTGGAAGCATGAAAATCACTTTAAACATCTCATTTTATCTTTAAAAGTGATTTTCCACGTACAAATGTGAATTGTAGTTCAAAGAGGCAACATTTGAAAACAGACCATTTTTTTAGTTTCTGAAGCATGTCGTAAGGGGGGGTGGTTATCTCTTTCATCAAAAATCGGACGTTTTTAATTGAACAATAAAGGCCTACAAATGTTATTTAATTCACTTTCTGGGGTGGAGAAAAACTTTTTAAGGCCTCAGAGTGAATAAATTGGCCATTTTCATTCACATTTACCCATTCCTCAAATCTTGTGTTTAGGGCCCCTGGAAGCTTGAAAATCACTTTAAACATCTCATTTTATCTTTAAAAGTGATTTTCCACGTACAAATGTGAATTGTAGTTAAAAGAGGCAACATTTGAAAACGGACCATTTTTACGTTTCTGAAGCATGTCATAAGGGGGGGTGGTTATCTCTTTCGTCAAAAATCGGGCGTTTTTGCTTGAACAATAAAGGCCTACAAATGTTATTTAGTTCACTTCCCGTGGAGGAGAAACACTTTTTAAGGCCGCAGAGTGAGTAAATTGGCAATTTTCATTCACTTTTACCCATTCCTCAAATCTTGTGTTTAGGGCCCCTGGAAGCTTGAAAATCACTTTAAACATCTCATTTTATCTTTAAAAGTGATTTTCCACGTACAAATGTGAATTGTAGTTAAAAGAGGCAACATTTTAAAACGGACCATTTTTTACGTTTCTGAAGCATGTCGTAAGGCGGGGTGGTTATCTCTTTCGTCAAAAATCGGGCGTTTTTGCTTGAACAATAAAGGCCTACAAATGTTATTTAGTTCACTTCCCGTGGAGGAGAAACACTTTTTAAGGCCGCAGAGTGAGTAAATTGGCCATTTTAATTCACTTTTACCCATTCCTCAAATCTCGTGTTTAAGGCCCCTGGAAGCATGAAAATCACTTTAAACATCTCATTTTATCTTTAAAAGTGATTTTCCACGTACAAATGTGAATTGTAGTTCAAAGAGGCAACATTTGAAAACAGACAATTTTTTTAGTTTCTGAAGCATGTCGTAAGGGGGGGTGGTTATCACTTTCGTCAAAAATCGGACGTTTTTGATTGAACAATAAAGGCCTCCAAATGTTATTTAGTTCACTTCCCGTGGAGGAGAAACACTTTTTAAGGCCGCAGACTGAGTAAATTGGCCATATTCATTCACTTTTACCCATTCCTCAAATCTTGTGTTTAAGGCCCCTGGAAGCATATAAATCACTTTAAACATCTCATTTTATCTTTAATAGTGATTTTCCACGTACAAATGTGAATTGTAGTTCAAAGAGGCAACATTTGAAAACGGACCATTTTTTACGTTTCTGAAGCATGTCGTAAGGGGGGGTGGTTATCTCTTTCATCAAAAATCGGACGTTTTTGATGGAACAATAAAGGCCTCCAAATGTTATTTTATACACTTCCCGTGGAGGAGAAACATTTTTTAAGGCCGCAGAGTGAGTAAATTGGCCATTTTCATTCACTTTTACCCATTCCTCAAATCTTGTGTTTAGGGCCCCTGGAAGCTTGAAAATCACTTTAAACATCTCATTTTATCTTTAAAAGTGATTTTCAACGTACAAATGTGAATTGTAGTTAAAAGAGGCAACATTTGAAAACGGACCATTTTTTACGTTTCTGAAGCATGTCGTAAGGGGGGTGGTTATCTCTTTCGTCAAAAATCGGGCGTTTTCGCTTGAACAATAAAGGCCTACAAATGTTATTTAGTTCACTTCCCGTGGAGGAGAAACACTTTTTAAGGCCGCAGAGTGAGTTAATTGGCCATATTCATTCACTTTTACCCATTCCTCAAATCTTGTGTTTAAGGCCCCTGGAAGCATGAAAATCACTTTAAACATCTCATTTTATCTTTAAAAGTGATTTTCCACGTACAAATGTGAATTGTAGTTCAAAGAGGCAACATTTGAAAACAGACAATTTTTTTAGTTTCTGAAGCATGTCGTAAGGGGGGGTGGTTATCTCTTTCATCAAAAATCGGACGTTTTTGATTGAACAATAAAGGCCTACAAATGTTATTTAATTCACTTTCTGGGGTGCGGAAAAACTTTTTAAGGCCTCAGAGTGAATAAATTGGCCATTTTCATTCACATTTGCCCATTCCTCAAATCTTGTGTTTAGGGCCCCTGGAAGCTTGAAAATCACTTTAAACATCTAATATTATCTCTAAAAGTGATTATCCACGTACAAATGTGAATTGTCGTTTAAAGACGCAACATTTGAAAATGGACCATTTTTTTCGTTTCTGAAGCATGTCGTAAGGGGGGGTGGTTATCTCTTTCACCAAGAAAAAGGCGTTTTTGATT
Source organism: Triturus cristatus (assembly GCF_964204655.1). Taxonomy (NCBI): domain Eukaryota; kingdom Metazoa; phylum Chordata; class Amphibia; order Caudata; family Salamandridae; genus Triturus; species Triturus cristatus. Next base: position 1,224,485,130 of record NC_140590.1, on the reverse strand, counting down.
GAACAATAAAGGCCTCAAAATGTTATTTTATTCACTTCCCGTTGAGGAGAAACACTTTTTAAGGCCGCAGAGTGAGTAAATTGGCTATTTTCATTCACTTTTACCCATTCCTCAAATCTCGTGTTTAAGGCCCCTGGAAGCATGAAAATCACTTTAAACATCTCATTTTATCTTTAAAAGTGATTTTCCAAGTACAAATGTGAATTGTAGTTCAAAGAGGCAACATTTGAAAACGGACCATTTTTTACGTTTCTGAAGCATGTCGTAAGGGGGGGTGGTTATCTCTTTCGTCAAAAATCGGGCGTTTTCGCTTGAACAATAAAGGCCTACAAATGTTATTTAGTTCACTTCCCGTGGAGGAGAAACACTTTTTAAGTCCGCAGAGTGAGTAAATTGGCCATATTCATTCACTTTTACCCATTCCTCAAATCTTGTGTTTAAGGCCCCTGGAAGCATGAAAATCACTTTAAACATCTCATTTTATCTTTAAAAGTGATTTTCCACGTACAAATGTGAATTGTAGATCAAAGAGGCAACATTTGAAAACAGACCATTTTTTTAGTTTCTGAAGCATGTCGTAAGGGGGGGTGGTTATCTCTTTCATCAAAAATCGGACGTTTTTGATTGAACAATAAAGGCCTACAAATGTTATTTAATTCACTTTCTGGGCTGGGGAAAAACTTTTTAAGGCCTCAGAGTGAATAAATTGGCCATTTTCATTCACATTTACCCATTCCTCAAATCTTGTGTTTAGGGCCCCTGGAAGCTTGAAAATCACTTTAAACATCTAATATTATCTCTAAAAGTGATTATCCACGTACAAATGTGAATTGTCGTTTAAAGACGCAACATTTGAAAATGGACCATTTTTTTCGTTTCTGAAGCATGTCGTAAGGGGGGGTAGTTATCTCTTTCACCAAGAAAAAGGCGTTTTTGATTGAACAATAAAGGCCTCCACATGTTATTTTATTCACTTCCCGTGGAGGAGAAACACTTTTTAAGGCCGCAGAGTGAATAAATTGGCTATTTTCATTCACTTTTACCCATTCCTCAATTCTCGTGTTTAAGGCCCCTGGAAGCATGAAAATCACTTTAAACATCTCATTTTATCTTTAAAAGTGATTTTCCACGTACAAATGTGAATTGTAGTTCAAAGAGGCAACATTTGAAAATGGACCATTTTTTTCGTTTCTGAAGCATGTCGTAAGGGGGGGTGGTTATCTCTTTCACCAAAAAACAGGCGTTTTTGATTGAACAATAAAGGCCTCCAAATGTTATTTAATTCACTTCCCGTGGAGGAGAAACACTTTTTAAGGCCGCAGAGTGAGTAAATTGGCCATTTTCATTCACTTTTACCCATTTCTCAAATCTTGTGTTTATGGCCCCTGGAAGCATGAAAATCACTTTAAACATCTCATTTTATCTTTAAAACTGATTTTCCACGTACAAATGTGAATTGTAGTTAAAAGAGGCAACATTTGAAAACGGACCATTTTTTACGTTTCTGAAGCATGTCGTAAGGGGGGGTGGTTATCTCTTTCGTCAAAAATCGGGCGTTTTCGCTTGAACAATAAAGGCCTACAAATGTTATTTAGTTCACTTCCCGTGGAGGAGAAACACTTTTTAAGGCCGCAGACTGAGTAAATTGGCCATATTCATTCACTTTTACCCATTCCTCAAATCTTGTGTTTAAGGCCCCTGGAAGCATGAAAATCACTTTAAACATCTCATTTTATCTTTAAAAGTGATTTTCCACGTACAAATGTGAATTGTAGTTCAAAGAGGCAACATTTGAAAACAGACCATTTTTTTAGTTTCTGAAGCATGTCGTAAGGGGGGGTGGTTATCTCTTTCATCAAAAATCGGACGTTTTTGATTGAACAATAAAGACCTACAAATGTTATTTAATTCACTTTCTGGGGTGGAGAAAAACTTTTTAAGGCCTCAGAGTGAATAAATTGGCCATTTTCATTCACATTTACCCATTCCTCAAATCTTGTTTTTAGGGCCCCTGGAAGCTTGAAAATCACTTTAAACATCTCATTTTATCTTTAAAAGTGATTTTCCACGTACAAATGTGAATTGTAGTTCCAAGAGGCAACATTTGAAAACGGACCATTTTTTACATTTCTGAAGCTTGTCGTAAGGGGGGGTGGTTATCTCTTTCGTCAAAAATCGGGCGTTTTCGCTTGAACAATAAAGGCCTACAAATGTTATTTAGTTCACTTCCCGTGGAGGAGAAACACTTTTTAAGGCCGCAGACTGAGTAAATTGGCCATATTCATTCACTTTTACCCATTCCTCAAATCTTGTGTTTAAGGCCCCTGGAAGCATATAAATCACTTTAAACATCTCATTTTATCTTTAATAGTGATTTTCCACGTACAAATGTGAATTGTAGTTCAAAGAGGCAACATTTGAAAACGGACCATTTTTTACGTTTCTGAAGCATGTCGTAAGGGGGGGTGGTTATCTCTTTCATCAAAAATCGGACGTTTTTGATTGAACAATAAAGGCCTCCAAATGTTATTTTATTCACTTCCCGTGGAGGAGAAACACTTTTTAAGGCCGCAGAGTGAGTAAATTGGCCATTTTCATTCACTTTTACCCATTCCTCAAATCTTGTGTTTAGGGCCCCTGGAAGCTTGAAAATCACTTTAAACATCTCATTTTATCTTTAAAAGTGATTTTCCACGTACAAATGTGAATTGTAGTTAAAAGAGGCAACATTTGAAAACGGACCATTTTTTACGTTTCTGAAGCATGTCGTAAGGGGGGGTGGTTATCTCTTTCGTCAAAAATCGGGCGTTTTTGCTTGAACAATAAAGGCCTACAAATGTTATTTAGTTCACTTCCCGTGGAGGAGAAACACTTTTTAAGGCGGCAGAGTGAGTAAATTGGGCATTTTCATTCACTTTTACCCATTCCTCAAACTCGTGTTTAAGGCCCCTGGAAGCATGAAAATCACTTTAAACATCTCATTTTATCTTTAAAAGTGATTTTCCACGTACAAATGTGAATTGTAGTTCAAAGAGGCAACATTTGAAAAGAGACCATTTTTTTAGTTTCTGAAGCATGTCGTAAGGGGGGGTGGTTATCTCTTTCATCAAAAATCGGGCGTTTTCGCTTGAACAATAAAGGCCTACAAATGTTATTTAGTTCACTTCCCGTGGAGGAGAAACACTTTTTAAGGCCGCAGACTGAGTAAATTGGCCATATTCATTCACTTTTACCCATTCCTCAAATCTTGTGTTTAAGGCCCCTGGAAGCATGAAAATCACTTTAAACATCTCATTTTAACTTTAAAAGTGATTTTCCACGTACAAATGTGAATTGTAGTTCAAAGAGGCAACATTTGAAAACAGACCATTTTTTAGTTTCTGAAGCATGTCGTAAGGGGGGGTGGTTATCTCTTTCATCAAAAATCGGACGTTTTTGATTGAACAATAAAGACCTACAAATGTTATTTAATTCACTTTCTGGGGTGGAGAAAAACTTTTTAAGGCCTCAGAGTGAATAAATTGGCCATTTTCATTCACATTTACCCATTCCTCAAATCTTGTTTTTAGGGCCCCTGGAAGCTTGAAAATCACTTTAAACATCTCATTTTATCTTTAAAAGTGATTTTCCACGTACAAATGTGAATTGTAGTTCAAAGAGGCAACATTTGAAAACGGACCATTTTTTACGTTTCTGAAGCTTGTCGTAAGGGGGGGTGGTTATCTCTTTCGTCAAAAATCGGGCATTTTTGCTTGAACAATAAAGGCCTACAAATGTTATTTAGTTCACTTCCCGTGGAGGAGAAACACTTTTTAAGGCCGCAGAGTGAGTAAATTGGCCATATTCATTCACTTTTACCCATTCCTCAAATCTTGTGTTTAAGGCCCCTGGAAGCATGAAAATCACTTTAAACATCTCATTTGATCTTTAAAAGTGATTTTCCACGTACAGATGTGAATTGTAGTTCAAAGAGGCAACATTTGAAAACAGACCATTTTTTTAGTTTCTGAAGCATGTCGTAAGGGGGGGTGGTTATCTCTTTCATCAAAAATCGGACGTTTTTGATTGAACAATAAAGGCCTACAAATGTTATTTTATTCACTTCCCGTGGAGGAGAAACACTTTTTAAGGCCGCAGAGTGAGTAAATTGGCCATTTTCATTCACTTTTACCCATTCCTCAAACTCGTGTTTAAGGCCCCTGGAAGCATGAAAATCACTTTAAACATCTCATTTTATCTTTAAAAGTGATTTTCCACGTACAAATGTGAATTGTAGTTCAAAGAGGCAACATTTGAAAACAGACCATTTTTTTAGTTTCTGAAGCATGTCGTAAGGGGGGGTGGTTATCTCTTTCATCAAAAATCGGACGTTTTTAATTGAACAATAAAGGCCTACAAATGTTATTTTATTCACTTCCCGTGGAGGAGAAACATTTTTTAAGGCCGCAGAGTGAGTAAATTGGCCATTTTCATTCACTTTTACCCATTCCTCAAATCTTGTGTTTAGGGCCCCTGGAAGCTTGAAAATCACTTTAAACATCTCATTTTATCTTTAAAAGTGATTTTCCACGTACAAATGTGAATTGTAGTTAAAAGAGGCAACATTTGAAAACGGACCATTTTTTACGTTTCTGAAGCATGTCATAAGGGGGGGTGGTTATCTCTTTCGTCAAAAATCGGGCGTTTTCGCTTGAACAATAAAGGCCTACAAATGGTATTTAGTTCACTTCCCGTGGAGGAGAAACACTTTTTAAGACCGCAGAGTGAGTAAATTGGCCATATTCATTCACTTTTACCCATTCCTCAAATCTTGTGTTTAAGGCCCCTGGAAGCATGAAAATCACTTTAAACATCTCATTTTATCTTTAAAAGTGATTTTCCACGTACAAATGTAAATTGTAGTTCAAAGAGGCAACATTTGAAAACAGACAATTTTTTTAGTTTCTGAAGCATGTCGTAAGGGGGGGTGGTTATCTCTTTCATCAAAAATCGGACGTTTTTGATTGAACAATAAAGGCCTACAAATGTTATTTAATTCACTTTCTGGGGTGCGGAAAAACTTTTTAAGGCCTCAGAGTGAATAAATTGGCCATTTTCATTCACATTTGCCCATTCCTCAAATCTTGTGTTTAGGGCCCCTGGAAGCTTGAAAATCACTTTAAACATCTAATATTATCTCTAAAAGTGATTATCCACGTACAAATGTGAATTGTCGTTTAAAGACGCAACATTTGAAAATGGACCATTTTTTTCGTTTCTGAAGCATGTCGTAAGGGGGGGTGGTTATCTCTTTCACCAAGAAAAAGGCGTTTTTGATTGAACAATAAAGGCCTCAAAATGTTATTTTATTCACTTCCCGTTGAGGAGAAACACTTTTTAAGGCCGCAGAGTGAGTAAATTGGCTATTTTCATTCACTTTTACCCATTCCTCAAATCTCGTGTTTAAGGCCCCTGGAAGCATGAAAATCACTTTAAACATCTCATTTTATCTTTAAAAGTGATTTTCCAAGTACAAATGTGAATTGTAGTTCAAAGAGGCAACATTTGAAAACGGACCATTTTTTACGTTTCTGAAGCATGTCGTAAGGGGGGGTGGTTATCTCTTTTGTCAAAAATCGGGCGTTTTCGCTTGAACAATAAAGGCCTACAAATGTTATTTAGTTCACTTCCCGTGGAGGAGAAACACTTTTTAAGTCCGCAGAGTGAGTAAATTGGCCATATTCATTCACTTTTACCCATTCCTCAAATCTTGTGTTTAAGGCCCCTGGAAGCATGAAAATCACTTTAAACATCTCATTTTATCTTTAAAAGTGATTTTCCACGTACAAATGTGAATTGTAGATCAAAGAGGCAACATTTGAAAACAGACCATTTTTTTAGTTTCTGAAGCATGTCGTAAGGGGGGGTGGTTATCTCTTTCATCAAAAATCGGACGTTTTTGATTGAACAATAAAGGCCTACAAATGTTATTTAATTCACTTTCTGGGCTGGGGAAAAACTTTTTAAGGCCTCAGAGTGAATAAATTGGCCATTTTCATTCACATTTACCCATTCCTCAAATCTTGTGTTTAGGGCCCCTGGAAGCTTGAAAATCACTTTAAACATCTAATATTATCTCTAAAAGTGATTATCCACGTACAAATGTGAATTGTCGTTTAAAGACGCAACATTTGAAAATGGACCATTTTTTTCGTTTCTGAAGCATGTCGTAAGGGGGGGTAGTTATCTCTTTCACCAAGAAAAAGGCGTTTTTGATTGAACAATAAAGGCCTCCAAATGTTATTTTATTCACTTCCCGTGGAGGAGAAACACTTTTTAAGGCCGCAGAGTGAATAAATTGGCTATTTTCATTCACTTTTACCCATTCCTCAAATCTCGTGTTTAAGGCCCCTGGAAGCATGAAAATCACTTTAAACATCTCATTTTATCTTTAAAAGTGATTTTCCACGTACAAATGTGAATTGTAGTTCAAAGAGGCAACATTTGAAAATGGACCATTTTTTACGTTTCTGAAGCATGTCGTAAGGGGGGGTGGTTATCTCTTTCGTCAAAAATCGGGCGTTTTCGCTTGAACAATAAAGGCCTACAAATGTTATTTAGTTCACTTCCCGTGGAGGAGAAACACTTTTTAAGTCCGCAGAGTGAGTAAATTGGCCATATTCATTCACTTTTACCCATTCCTCAAATCTTGTGTTTAAGGCCCCTGGAAGCATGAAAATCACTTTAAACATCTCATTTTATCTTTAAAAGTGATTTTCCACGTACAAATGTGAATTGTAGATCAAAGAGGCAACATTTGAAAACAGACCATTTTTTTAGTTTCTGAAGCATGTCGTAAGGGGGGGTGGTTATCTCTTTCATCAAAAATCGGACGTTTTTGATTGAACAATAAAGGCCTACAAATGTTATTTAATTCACTTTCTGGGCTGGGGAAAAACTTTTTAAGGCCTCAGAGTGAATAAATTGGCCATTTTCATTCACATTTACCCATTCCTCAAATCTTGTGTTTAGGGCCCCTGGAAGCTTGAAAATCACTTTAAACATCTAATATTATCTCTAAAAGTGATTATCCACGTACAAATGTGAATTGTCGTTTAAAGACGCAACATTTGAAAATGGACCATTTTTTTCGTTTCTGAAGCATGTCGTAAGGGGGGGTAGTTATCTCTTTCACCAAGAAAAAGGCGTTTTTGATTGAACAATAAAGGCCTCCAAATGTTATTTTATTCACTTCCCGTGGAGGAGAAACACTTTTTAAGGCCGCAGAGTGAATAAATTGGCTATTTTCATTCACTTTTACCCATTCCTCAAATCTCGTGTTTAAGGCCCCTGGAAGCATGAAAATCACTTTAAACATCTCATTTTATCTTTAAAAGTGATTTTCCACGTACAAATGTGAATTGTAGTTCAAAGAGGCAACATTTGAAAATGGACCATTTTTTTCGTTTCTGAAGCATGTCGTACGGGGGGGTGGTTATCTCTTTCACCAAAAAACAGGCGTTTTTGATTGAACAATAAAGGCCTCCAAATGTTATTTAATTCACTTCCCGTGGAGGAGAAACACTTTTTAAGGCCGCAGAGTGAGTAAATTGGCCATATTCATTCACTTTTACCCATTCCTCAAATCTTGTGTTTAAGGCCCCTGGAAGCATGAAAATCACTTTAAACATCTCATTTTATCTTTAAAAGTGATTTTCCACGTACAAATGTAAATTGTAGTTCAAAGAGGCAACATTTGAAAACAGACAATTTTTTTAGTTTCTGAAGCATGTCGTAAGGGGGGGTGGTTATCTCTTTCATCAAAAATCGGACGTTTTTGATTGAACAATAAAGGCCTACAAATGTTATTTAATTCACTTTCTGGGGTGCGGAAAAACTTTTTAAGGCCTCAGAGTGAATAAATTGGCCATTTTCATTCACATTTGCCCATTCCTCAAATCTTGTGTTTAGGGCCCCTGGAAGCTTGAAAATCACTTTAAACATCTAATATTATCTCTAAAAGTGATTATCCACGTACAAATGTGAATTGTCGTTTAAAGACGCAACATTTGAAAATGGACCATTTTTTTCGTTTCTGAAGCATGTCGTAAGGGGGGGTGGTTATCTCTTTCACCAAGAAAAAGGCGTTTTTGATTGAACAATAAAGGCCTCAAAATGTTATTTTATTCACTTCCCGTTGAGGAGAAACACTTTTTAAGGCCGCAGAGTGAGTAAATTGGCTATTTTCATTCACTTTTACCCATTCCTCAAATCTCGTGTTTAAGGCCCCTGGAAGCATGAAAATCACTTTAAACATCTCATTTTATCTTTAAAAGTGATTTTCCAAGTACAAATGTGAATTGTAGTTCAAAGAGGCAACATTTGAAAACGGACCATTTTTTACGTTTCTGAAGCATGTCGTAAGGGGGGGTGGTTATCTCTTTCGTCAAAAATCGGGCGTTTTCGCTTGAACAATAAAGGCCTACAAATGTTATTTAGTTCACTTCCCGTGGAGGAGAAACACTTTTTAAGTCCGCAGAGTGAGTAAATTGGCCATATTCATTCACTTTTACCCATTCCTCAAATCTTGTGTTTAAGGCCCCTGGAAGCATGAAAATCACTTTAAACATCTCATTTTATCTTTAAAAGTGATTTTCCACGTACAAATGTGAATTGTAGATCAAAGAGGCAACATTTGAAAACAGACCATTTTTTTAGTTTCTGAAGCATGTCGTAAGGGGGGGTGGTTATCTCTTTCATCAAAAATCGGACGTTTTTGATTGAACAATAAAGGCCTACAAATGTTATTTAATTCACTTTCTGGGCTGGGGAAAAACTTTTTAAGGCCTCAGAGTGAATAAATTGGCCATTTTCATTCACATATACCCATTCCTCAAATCTTGTGTTTAGGGCCCCTGGAAGCTTGAAAATCACTTTAAACATCTAATATTATCTCTAAAAGTGATTATCCACGTACAAATGTGAATTGTCGTTTAAAGACGCAACATTTGAAAATGGACCATTTTTTTCGTTTCTGAAGCATGTCGTAAGGGGGGGTAGTTATCTCTTTCACCAAGAAAAAGGCGTTTTTGATTGAACAATAAAGGCCTCCAAATGTTATTTTATTCACTTCCCGTGGAGGAGAAACACTTTTTAAGGCCGCAGAGTGAATAAATTGGCTATTTTCATTCACTTTTACCCATTCCTCAAATCTCGTGTTTAAGGCCCCTGGAAGCATGAAAATCACTTTAAACATCTCATTTTATCTTTAAAAGTGATTTTCCACGTACAAATGTGAATTGTAGTTCAAAGAGGCAACATTTGAAAATGGACCATTTTTTTCGTTTCTGAAGCATGTCGTACGGGGGGGTGGTTATCTCTTTCACCAAAAAACAGGCGTTTTTGATTGAACAATAAAGGCCTCCAAATGTTATTTAATTCACTTCCCGTGGAGGAGAAACACTTTTTAAGGCCGCAGAGTGAGTAAATTGGCCATTTTCATTCACTTTTACCCATTTCTCAAATCTTGTGTTTATGGCCCCTGGAAGCATGAAAATCACTTTAAACATCTCATTTTATCTTTAAAACTGATTTTCCACGTACAAATGTGAATTGTAGTTAAAAGAGGCAACATTTGAAAACGGACCATTTTTTACGTTTCTGAAGCATGTCGTAAGGGGGGGTGGTTATCTCTTTCGTCAAAAATCGGGCGTTTTCGCTTGAACAATAAAGGCCTACAAATGTTATTTAGTTCACTTCCCGTGGAGGAGAAACACTTTTTAAGGCCGCAGACTGAGTAAATTGGCCATATTCATTCACTTTTACCCATTCCTCAAATCTTGTGTTTAAGGCCCCTGGAAGCATGAAAATCACTTTAAACATCTCATTTTATCTTTAAAAGTGATTTTCCACGTACAAATGTGAATTGTAGTTCAAAGAGGCAACATTTGAAAACAGACCATTTTTTTAGTTTCTGAAGCATGTCGTAAGGGGGGGTGGTTATCTCTTTCATCAAAAATCGGACGTTTTTGATTGAACAATAAAGACCTACAAATGTTATTTAATTCACTTTCTGGGGTGGAGAAAAACTTTTTAAGGCCTCAGAGTGAATAAATTGGCCATTTTCATTCACATTTACCCATTCCTCAAATCTTGTTTTTAGGGCCCCTGGAAGCTTGAAAATCACTTTAAACATCTCATTTTATCTTTAAAAGTGATTTTCCACGTACAAATGTGAATTGTAGTTCCAAGAGGCAACATTTGAAAACGGACCATTTTTTACGTTTCTGAAGCTTGTCGTAAGGGGGGGTGGTTATCTCTTTCGTCAAAAATCGGGCGTTTTCGCTTGAACAATAAAGGCCTACAAATGTTATTTAGTTCACTTCCCGTGGAGGAGAAACACTTTTTAAGGCCGCAGACTGAGTAAATTGGCCATATTCATTCACTTTTACCCATTCCTCAAATCTTGTGTTTAAGGCCCCTGGAAGCATATAAATCACTTTAAACATCTCATTTTATCTTTAATAGTGATTTTCCACGTACAAATGTGAATTGTAGTTCAAAGAGGCAACATTTGAAAACGGACCATTTTTTACGTTTCTGAAGCATGTCGTAAGGGGGGGTGGTTATCTCTTTCATCAAAAATCGGACGTTTTTGATTGAACAATAAAGGCCTCCAAATGTTATTTTATTCACTTCCCGTGGAGGAGAAACACTTTTTAAGGCCGCAGAGTGAGTAAATTGGCCATTTTCATTCACTTTTACCCATTCCTCAAATCTTGTGTTTAGGGCCCCTGGAAGCTTGAAAATCACTTTAAACATCTCATTTTATCTTTAAAAGTGATTTTCCACGTACAAATGTGAATTGTAGTTAAAAGAGGCAACATTTGAAAACGGACCATTTTTTACGTTTCTGAAGCATGTCGTAAGGGGGGGTGGTTATCTCTTTCGTCAAAAATCGGGCGTTTTTGCTTGAACAATAAAGGCCTACAAATGTTATTTAGTTCACTTCCCGTGGAGGAGAAACACTTTTTAAGGCCGCAGAGTGAGTAAATTGGGCATTTTCATTCACTTTTACCCATTCCTCAAACTCGTGTTTAAGGCCCCTGGAAGCATGAAAATCACTTTAAACATCTCATTTTATCTTTAAAAGTGATTTTCCACGTACAAATGTGAATTGTAGTTCAAAGAGGCAACATTTGAAAAGAGACCATTTTTTTAGTTTCTGAAGCATGTCGTAAGGGGGGGTGGTTATCTCTTTCATCAAAAATCGGGCGTTTTCGCTTGAACAATAAAGGCCTACAAATGTTATTTAGTTCACTTCCCGTCGAGGAGAAACACTTTTTAAGGCCGCAGACTGAGTAAATTGGCCATATTCATTCACTTTTACCCATTCCTCAAATCTTGTGTTTAAGGCCCCTGGAAGCATGAAAATCACTTTAAACATCTCATTTTAACTTTAAAAGTGATTTTCCATGTACAAATGTGAATTGTAGTTCAAAGAGGCAACATTTGAAAACAGACCATTTTTTAGTTTCTGAAGCATGTCGTAAGGGGGGGTGGTTATCTCTTTCATCAAAAATCGGACGTTTTTGATTGAACAATAAAGACCTACAAATGTTATTTAATTCACTTTCTGGGGTGGAGAAAAACTTTTTAAGGCCTCAGAGTGAATAAATTGGCCATTTTCATTCACATTTACCCATTCCTCAAATCTTGTTTTTAGGGCCCCTGGAAGCTTGAAAATCACTTTAAACATCTCATTTTATCTTTAAAAGTGATTTTCCACGTACAAATGTGAATTGTAGTTCAAAGAGGCAACATTTGAAAACGGACCATTTTTTACGTTTCTGAAGCTTGTCGTAAGGGGGGGTGGTTATCTCTTTCGTCAAAAATCGGGCATTTTTGCTTGAACAATAAAGGCCTACAAATGTTATTTAGTTCACTTCCCGTGGAGGAGAAACACTTTTTAAGGCCGCAGAGTGAGTAAATTGGCCATATTCATTCACTTTTACCCATTCCTCAAATCTTGTGTTTAAGGCCCCTGGAAGCATGAAAATCACTTTAAACATCTCATTTGATCTTTAAAAGTGATTTTCCACGTACAAATGTGAATTGTAGTTCAAAGAGGCAACATTTGAAAACAGACCATTTTTTTAGTTTCTGAAGCATGTCGTAAGGGGGGGTGGTTATCTCTTTCATCAAAAATCGGACGTTTTTGATTGAACAATAAAGGCCTACAAATGTTATTTTATTCACTTCCCGTGGAGGAGAAACACTTTTTAAGGCCGCAGAGTGAGTAAATTGGCCATTTTCATTCACTTTTACCCATTCCTCAAACTCGTGTTTAAGGCCCCTGGAAGCATGAAAATCACTTTAAACATCTCATTTTATCTTTAAAAGTGATTTTCCACGTACAAATGTGAATTGTAGTTCAAAGAGGCAACATTTGAAAACAGACCATTTTTTTAGTTTCTGAAGCATGTCGTAAGGGGGGGTGGTTATCTCTTTCATCAAAAATCGGACGTTTTTAATTGAACAATAAAGGCCTACAAATGTTATTTAATTCACTTTCTGGGTTGGAGAAAAACTTTTTAAGGCCTCAGAGTGAATAAATTGGCCATTTTCATTCACATTTACCCATTCCTCAAATCTTGTGTTTAGGGCCCCTGGAAGCTTGAAAATCACTTTAAACATCTCATTTTATCTTTAAAAGTGATTTTCCACGTACAAATGTGAATTGTAGTTAAAAGAGGCAACATTTGAAAACGGACCATTTTTACGTTTCTGAAGCATGTCATAAGGGGGGGTGGTTATCTCTTTCGTCAAAAATCGGGCGTTTTTGCTTGAACAATAAAGGCCTACAAATGTTATTTAGTTCACTTCCCGTGGAGGAGAAACACTTTTTAAGGCCGCAGAGTGAGTAAATTGGCAATTTTCATTCACTTTTACCCATTCCTCAAATCTTGTGTTTAGGGCCCCTGGAAGCTTGAAAATCACTTTAAACATCTCATTTTATCTTTAAAAGTGATTTTCCACGTACAAATGTGAATTGTAGTTAAAAGAGGCAACATTTTAAAACGGACCATTTTTTACGTTTCTGAAGCATGTCGTAAGGGGGGGTGGTTATCTCTTTCGTCAAAAATCGGGCGTTTTTGCTTGAACAATAAAGGCCTACAAATGTTATTTAGTTCACTTCCCGTGGAGGAGAAACACTTTTTAAGGCCGCAGAGTGAGTAAATTGGCCATTTTAATTCACTTTTACCCATTCCTCAAATCTCGTGTTTAAGGCCCCTGGAAGCATGAAAATCACTTTAAACATCTCATTTTATCTTTAAAAGTGATTTTCCACGTACAAATGTGAATTGTAGTTCAAAGAGGCAACATTTGAAAACAGACAATTTTTTTAGTTTCTGAAGCATGTCGTAAGGGGGGGTGGTTATCACTTTCGTCAAAAATCGGACGTTTTTGATTGAACAATAAAGGCCTCCAAATGTTATTTAGTTCACTTCCCGTGGAGGAGAAACACTTTTTAAGGCCGCAGACTGAGTAAATTGGCCATATTCATTCACTTTTACCCATTCCTCAAATCTTGTGTTTAAGGCCCCTGGAAGCATATAAATCACTTTAAACATCTCATTTTATCTTTAATAGTGATTTTCCACGTACAAATGTGAATTGTAGTTCAAAGAGGCAACATTTGAAAACGGACCATTTTTTACGTTTCTGAAGCATGTCGTAAGGGGGGGTGGTTATCTCTTTCATCAAAAATCGGACGTTTTTGATGGAACAATAAAGGCCTCCAAATGTTATTTTATTCACTTCCCGTGGAGGAGAAACATTTTTTAAGGCCGCAGAGTGAGTAAATTGGCCATTTTCATTCACTTTTACCCATTCCTCAAATCTTGTGTTTAGGGCCCCTGGAAGCTTGAAAATCACTTTAAACATCTCATTTTATCTTTAAAAGTGATTTTCAACGTACAAATGTGAATTGTAGTTAAAAGAGGCAACATTTGAAAACGGACCATTTTTTACGTTTCTGAAGCATGTCGTAAGGGGGGTGGTTATCTCTTTCGTCAAAAATCGGGCGTTTTCGCTTGAACAATAAAGGCCTACAAATGTTATTTAGTTCACTTCCCGTGGAGGAGAAACACTTTTTAAGGCCGCAGAGTGAGTTAATTGGCCATATTCATTCACTTTTACCCATTCCTCAAATCTTGTGTTTAAGGCCCCTGGAAGCATGAAAATCACTTTAAACATCTCATTTTATCTTTAAAAGTGATTTTCCACGTACAAATGTGAATTGTAGTTCAAAGAGGCAACATTTGAAAACAGACAATTTTTTTAGTTTCTGAAGCATGTCGTAAGGGGGGGTGGTTATCTCTTTCATCAAAAATCGGACGTTTTTGATTGAACAATAAAGGCCTACAAATGTTATTTAATTCACTTTCTGGGGTGCGGAAAAACTTTTTAAGGCCTCAGAGTGAATAAATTGGCCATTTTCATTCACATTTGCCCATTCCTCAAATCTTGTGTTTAGGGCCCCTGGAAGCTTGAAAATCACTTTAAACATCTAATATTATCTCTAAAAGTGATTATCCACGTACAAATGTGAATTGTCGTTTAAAGACGCAACATTTGAAAATGGACCATTTTTTTCGTTTCTGAAGCATGTCGTAAGGGGGGGTGGTTATCTCTTTCACCAAGAAAAAGGCGTTTTTGATTGAACAATAAAGGCCTCAAAATGTTATTTTATTCACTTCCCGTTGAGGAGAAACACTTTTTAAGGCCGCAGAGTGAGTAAATTGGCTATTTTCATTCACTTTTACCCATTCCTCAAATCTCGTGTTTAAGGCCCCTGGAAGCATGAAAATCACTTTAAACATCTCATTTTATCTTTAAAAGTGATTTTCCAAGTACAAATGTGAATTGTAGTTCAAAGAGGCAACATTTGAAAACGGACCATTTTTTACGTTTCTGAAGCATGTCGTAAGGGGGGGTGGTTATCTCTTTCGTCAAAAATCGGGCGTTTTCGCTTGAACAATAAAGGCCTACAAATGTTATTTAGTTCACTTCCCGTGGAGGAGAAACACTTTTTAAGTCCGCAGAGTGAGTAAATTGGCCATATTCATTCACTTTTACCCATTCCTCAAATCTTGTGTTTAAGGCCCCTGGAAGCATGAAAATCACTTTAAACATCTCATTTTATCTTTAAAAGTGATTTTCCACGTACAAATGTGAATTGTAGTTCAAAGAGGCAACATTTGAAAACAGACCATTTTTTTAGTTTCTGAAGCATGTCGTAAGGGGGGGTGGTTATCTCTTTCATCAAAAATCGGACGTTTTTGATTGAACAATAAAGACCTACAAATGTTATTTAATTCACTTTCTGGGGTGGAGAAAAACTTTTTAAGGCCTCAGAGTGAATAAATTGGCCATTTTCATTCACATTTACCCATTCCTCAAATCTTGTTTTTAGGGCCCCTGGAAGCTTGAAAATCACTTTAAACATCTCATTTTATCTTTAAAAGTGATTTTCCACGTACAAATGTGAATTGTAGTTCCAAGAGGCAACATTTGAAAACGGACCATTTTTTACGTTTCTGAAGCTTGTCGTAAGGGGGGGTGGTTATCTCTTTCGTCAAAAATCGGGCGTTTTCGCTTGAACAATAAAGGCCTACAAATGTTATTTAGTTCACTTCCCGTGGAGGAGAAACACTTTTTAAGGCCGCAGACTGAGTAAATTGGCCATATTCATTCACTTTTACCCATTCCTCAAATCTTGTGTTTAAGGCCCCTGGAAGCATATAAATCACTTTAAACATCTCATTTTATCTTTAATAGTGATTTTCCACGTACAAATGTGAATTGTAGTTCAAAGAGGCAACATTTGAAAACGGACCATTTTTTACGTTTCTGAAGCATGTCGTAAGGGGGGGTGGTTATCTCTTTCGTCAAAAATCGGGCGTTTTTGCTTGAACAATAAAGGCCTACAAATGTTATTTAGTTCACTTCCCGTGGAGGAGAAACACTTTTTAAGGCCGCAGAGTGAGTAAATTGGGCATTTTCATTCACTTTTACCCATTCCTCAAACTCGTGTTTAAGGCCCCTGGAAGCATGAAAATCACTTTAAACATCTCATTTTATCTTTAAAAGTGATTTTCCACGTACAAATGTGAATTGTAGTTCAAAGAGGCAACATTTGAAAAGAGACCATTTTTTTAGTTTCTGAAGCATGTCGTAAGGGGGGGTGGTTATCTCTTTCATCAAAAATCGGGCGTTTTCGCTTGAACAATAAAGGCCTACAAATGTTATTTAGTTCACTTCCCGTCGAGGAGAAACACTTTTTAAGGCCGCAGACTGAGTAAATTGGCCATATTCATTCACTTTTACCCATTCCTCAAATCTTGTGTTTAAGGCCCCTGGAAGCATGAAAATCACTTTAAACATCTCATTTTAACTTTAAAAGTGATTTTCCACGTACAAATGTGAATTGTAGTTCAAAGAGGCAACATTTGAAAACAGACCATTTTTTAGTTTCTGAAGCATGTCGTAAGGGGGGGTGGTTATCTCTTTCATCAAAAATCGGACGTTTTTGATTGAACAATAAAGACCTACAAATGTTATTTAATTCACTTTCTGGGGTGGAGAAAAACTTTTTAAGGCCTCAGAGTGAATAAATTGGCCATTTTCATTCACATTTACCCATTCCTCAAATCTTGTTTTTAGGGCCCCTGGAAGCTTGAAAATCACTTTAAACATCTCATTTTATCTTTAAAAGTGATTTTCCACGTACAAATGTGAATTGTAGTTCAAAGAGGCAACATTTGAAAACGGACCATTTTTTACGTTTCTGAAGCTTGTCGTAAGGGGGGGTGGTTATCTCTTTCGTCAAAAATCGGGCATTTTTGCTTGAACAATAAAGGCCTACAAATGTTATTTAGTTCACTTCCCGTGGAGGAGAAACACTTTTTAAGGCCGCAGAGTGAGTAAATTGGCCATATTCATTCACTTTTACCCATTCCTCAAATCTTGTGTTTAAGGCCCCTGGAAGCATGAAAATCACTTTAAACATCTCATTTGATCTTTAAAAGTGATTTTCCACGTACAAATGTGAATTGTAGTTCAAAGAGGCAACATTTGAAAACAGACCATTTTTTTAGTTTCTGAAGCATGTCGTAAGGGGGGGTGGTTATCTCTTTCATCAAAAATCGGACGTTTTTGATTGAACAATAAAGGCCTACAAATGTTATTTTATTCACTTCCCGTGGAGGAGAAACACTTTTTAAGGCCGCAGAGTGAGTAAATTGGCCATTTTCATTCACTTTTACCCATTCCTCAAACTCGTGTTTAAGGCCCCTGGAAGCATGAAAATCACTTTAAACATCTCATTTTATCTTTAAAAGTGATTTTCCACGTACAAATGTGAATTGTAGTTCAAAGAGGCAACATTTGAAAACAGACCATTTTTTTAGTTTCTGAAGCATGTCGTAAGGGGGGGTGGTTATCTCTTTCATCAAAAATCGGACGTTTTTAATTGAACAATAAAGGCCTACAAATGTTATTTAATTCACTTTCTGGGGTGGAGAAAAACTTTTTAAGGCCTCAGAGTGAATAAATTGGCCATTTTCATTCACATTTACCCATTCCTCAAATCTTGTGTTTAGGGCCCCTGGAAGCTTGAAAATCACTTTAAACATCTCATTTTATCTTTAAAAGTGATTTTCCACGTACAAATGTGAATTGTAGTTAAAAGAGGCAACATTTGAAAACGGACCATTTTTACGTTTCTGAAGCATGTCATAAGGGGGGGTGGTTATCTCTTTCGTCAAAAATCGGGCGTTTTTGCTTGAACAATAAAGGCCTACAAATGTTATTTAGTTCACTTCCCGTGGAGGAGAAACACTTTTTAAGGCCGCAGAGTGAGTAAATTGGCAATTTTCATTCACTTTTACCCATTCCTCAAATCTTGTGTTTAGGGCCCCTGGAAGCTTGAAAATCACTTTAAACATCTCATTTTATCTTTAAAAGTGATTTTCCACGTACAAATGTGAATTGTAGTTAAAAGAGGCAACATTTTAAAACGGACCATTTTTTACGTTTCTGAAGCATGTCGTAAGGGGGGGTGGTTATCTCTTTCGTCAAAAATCGGGCGTTTTTGCTTGAACAATAAAGGCCTACAAATGTTATTTAGTTCACTTCCCGTGGAGGAGAAACACTTTTTAAGGCCGCAGAGTGAGTAAATTGGCCATTTTAATTCACTTTTACCCATTCCTCAAATCTCGTGTTTAAGGCCCCTGGAAGCATGAAAATCACTTTAAACATCTCATTTTATCTTTAAAAGTGATTTTCCACGTACAAATGTGAATTGTAGTTCAAAGAGGCAACATTTGAAAACAGACAATTTTTTTAGTTTCTGAAGCATGTCGTAAGGGGGGGTGGTTATCACTTTCGTCAAAAATCGGACGTTTTTGATTGAACAATAAAGGCCTCCAAATGTTATTTAGTTCACTTCCCGTGGAGGAGAAACACTTTTTAAGGCCGCAGACTGAGTAAATTGGCCATATTCATTCACTTTTACCCATTCCTCAAATCTTGTGTTTAAGGCCCCTGGAAGCATATAAATCACTTTAAACATCTCATTTTATCTTTAATAGTGATTTTCCACGTACAAATGTGAATTGTAGTTCAAAGAGGCAACATTTGAAAACGGACCATTTTTTACGTTTCTGAAGCATGTCGTAAGGGGGGGTGGTTATCTCTTTCATCAAAAATCGGACGTTTTTGATGGAACAATAAAGGCCTCCAAATGTTATTTTATTCACTTCCCGTGGAGGAGAAACATTTTTTAAGGCCGCAGAGTGAGTAAATTGGCCATTTTCATTCACTTTTACCCATTCCTCAAATCTTGTGTTTAGGGTCCCTGGAAGCTTGAAAATCACTTTAAACATCTCATTTTATCTTTAAAAGTGATTTTCAACGTACAAATGTGAATTGTAGTTAAAAGAGGCAACATTTGAAAACGGACCATTTTTTACGTTTCTGAAGCATGTCGTAAGGGGGGTGGTTATCTCTTTCGTCAAAAATCGGGCGTTTTCGCTTGAACAATAAAGGCCTACAAATGTTATTTAGTTCACTTCCCGTGGAGGAGAAACACTTTTTAAGGCCGCAGAGTGAGTTAATTGGCCATATTCATTCACTTTTACCCATTCCTCAAATCTTGTGTTTAAGGCCCCTGGAAGCATGAAAATCACTTTAAACATCTCATTTTATCTTTAAAAGTGATTTTCCACGTACAAATGTGAATTGTAGTTCAAAGAGGCAACATTTGAAAACAGACAATTTTTTTAGTTTCTGAAGCATGTCGTAAGGGGGGGTGGTTATCTCTTTCATCAAAAATCGGACGTTTTTGATTGAACAATAAAGGCCTACAAATGTTATTTAATTCACTTTCTGGGGTGCGGAAAAACTTTTTAAGGCCTCAGAGTGAATAAATTGGCCATTTTCATTCACATTTGCCCATTCCTCAAATCTTGTGTTTAGGGCCCCTGGAAGCTTGAAAATCACTTTAAACATCTAATATTATCTCTAAAAGTGATTATCCACGTACAAATGTGAATTGTCGTTTAAAGACGCAACATTTGAAAATGGACCATTTTTTTCGTTTCTGAAGCATGTCGTAAGGGGGGGTGGTTATCTCTTTCACCAAGAAAAAGGCGTTTTTGATTGAACAATAAAGGCCTCAAAATGTTATTTTATTCACTTCCCGTTGAGGAGAAACACTTTTTAAGGCCGCAGAGTGAGTAAATTGGCTATTTTCATTCACTTTTACCCATTCCTCAAATCTCGTGTTTAAGGCCCCTGGAAGCATGAAAATCACTTTAAACATCTCATTTTATCTTTAAAAGTGATTTTCCAAGTACAAATGTGAATTGTAGTTCAAAGAGGCAACATTTGAAAACGGACCATTTTTTACGTTTCTGAAGCATGTCGTAAGGGGGGGTGGTTATCTCTTTCGTCAAAAATCGGGCGTTTTCGCTTGAACAATAAAGGCCTACAAATGTTATTTAGTTCACTTCCCGTGGAGGAGAAACACTTTTTAAGTCCGCAGAGTGAGTAAATTGGCCATATTCATTCACTTTTACTCATTCCTCAAATCTTGTGTTTAAGGCCCCTGGAAGCATGAAAATCACTTTAAACATCTCATTTTATCTTTAAAAGTGATTTTCCACGTACAAATGTGAATTGTAGATCAAAGAGGCAACATTTGAAAACAGACCATTTTTTTAGTTTCTGAAGCATGTCGTAAGGGGGGGTGGTTATCTCTTTCATCAAAAATCGGACGTTTTTGATTGAACAATAAAGGCCTACAAATGTTATTTAATTCACTTTCTGGGCTGGGGAAAAACTTTTTAAGGCCTCAGAGTGAATAAATTGGCCATTTTCATTCACATTTACCCATTCCTCAAATCTTGTGTTTAGGGCCCCTGGAAGCTTGAAAATCACTTTAAACATCTAATATTATCTCTAAAAGTGATTATCCACGTACAAATGTGAATTGTCGTTTAAAGACGCAACATTTGAAAATGGACCATTTTTTTCGTTTCTGAAGCATGTCGTAAGGGGGGGTAGTTATCTCTTTCACCAAGAAAAAGGCGTTTTTGATTGAACAATAAAGGCCTCCAAATGTTATTTTATTCACTTCCCGTGGAGGAGAAACACTTTTTAAGGCCGCAGAGTGAATAAATTGGCTATTTTCATTCACTTTTACCCATTCCTCAATTCTCGTGTTTAAGGCCCCTGGAAGCATGAAAATCACTTTAAACATCTCATTTTATCTTTAAAAGTGATTTTCCACGTACAAATGTGAATTGTAGTTCAAAGAGGCAACATTTGAAAATGGACCATTTTTTTCGTTTCTGAAGCATGTCGTAAGGGGGGGTGGTTATCTCTTTCACCAAAAAACAGGCGTTTTTGATTGAACAATAAAGGCCTCCAAATGTTATTTAATTCACTTCCCGTGGAGGAGAAACACTTTTTAAGGCCGCAGAGTGAGTAAATTGGCCATTTTCATTCACTTTTACCCATTTCTCAAATCTTGTGTTTATGGCCCCTGGAAGCATGAAAATCACTTTAAACATCTCATTTTATCTTTAAAACTGATTTTCCACGTACAAATGTGAATTGTAGTTAAAAGAGGCAACATTTGAAAACGGACCATTTTTTACGTTTCTGAAGCATGTCGTAAGGGGGGGTGGTTATCTCTTTCGTCAAAAATCGGGCGTTTTCGCTTGAACAATAAAGGCCTACAAATGTTATTTAGTTCACTTCCCGTGGAGGAGAAACACTTTTTAAGGCCGCAGACTGAGTAAATTGGCCATATTCATTCACTTTTACCCATTCCTCAAATCTTGTGTTTAAGGCCCCTGGAAGCATGAAAATCACTTTAAACATCTCATTTTATCTTTAAAAGTGATTTTCCACGTACAAATGTGAATTGTAGTTCAAAGAGGCAACATTTGAAAACAGACCATTTTTTTAGTTTCTGAAGCATGTCGTAAGGGGGGGTGGTTATCTCTTTCATCAAAAATCGGACGTTTTTGATTGAACGATAAAGACCTACAAATGTTATTTAATTCACTTTCTGGGGTGGAGAAAAACTTTTTAAGGCCTCAGAGTGAATAAATTGGCCATTTTCATTCACATTTACCCATTCCTCAAATCTTGTTTTTAGGGCCCCTGGAAGCTTGAAAATCACTTTAAACATCTCATTTTATCTTTAAAAGTGATTTTCCACGTACAAATGTGAATTGTAGTTCCAAGAGGCAACATTTGAAAACGGACCATTTTTTACATTTCTGAAGCTTGTCGTAAGGGGGGGTGGTTATCTCTTTCGTCAAAAATCGGGCGTTTTCGCTTGAACAATAAAGGCCTACAAATGTTATTTAGTTCACTTCCCGTGGAGGAGAAACACTTTTTAAGGCCGCAGACTGAGTAAATTGGCCATATTCATTCACTTTTACCCATTCCTCAAATCTTGTGTTTAAGGCCCCTGGAAGCATATAAATCACTTTAAACATCTCATTTTATCTTTAATAGTGATTTTCCACGTACAAATGTGAATTGTAGTTCAAAGAGGCAACATTTGAAAACGGACCATTTTTTACATTTCTGAAGCATGTCGTAAGGGGGGGTGGTTATCTCTTTCATCAAAAATCGGACGTTTTTGATTGAACAATAAAGGCCTCCAAATGTTATTTTATTCACTTCCCGTGGAGGAGAAACACTTTTTAAGGCCGCAGAGTGAGTAAATTGGCCATTTTCATTCACTTTTACCCATTCCTCAAATCTTGTGTTTAGGGCCCCTGGAAGCTTGAAAATCACTTTAAACATCTCATTTTATCTTTAAAAGTGATTTTCCACGTACAAATGTGAATTGTAGTTAAAAGAGGCAACATTTGAAAACGGACCATTTTTTACGTTTCTGAAGCATGTCGTAAGGGGGGGTGGTTATCTCTTTCGTCAAAAATCGGGCGTTTTTGCTTGAACAATAAAGGCCTACAAATGTTATTTAGTTCACTTCCCGTGGAGGAGAAACACTTTTTAAGGCCGCAGAGTGAGTAAATTGGGCATTTTCATTCACTTTTACCCATTCCTCAAACTCGTGTTTAAGGCCCCTGGAAGCATGAAAATCACTTTAAACATCTCATTTTATCTTTAAAAGTGATTTTCCACGTACAAATGTGAATTGTAGTTCAAAGAGGCAACATTTGAAAAGAGACCATTTTTTTAGTTTCTGAAGCATGTCGTAAGGGGGGGTGGTTATCTCTTTCATCAAAAATCGGGCGTTTTCGCTTGAACAATAAAGGCCTACAAATGTTATTTAGTTCACTTCCCGTGGAGGAGAAACACTTTTTAAGGCCGCAGACTGAGTAAATTGGCCATATTCATTCACTTTTACCCATTCCTCAAATCTTGTGTTTAAGGCCCCTGGAAGCATGAAAATCACTTTAAACATCTCATTTTAACTTTAAAAGTGATTTTCCACGTACAAATGTGAATTGTAGTTCAAAGAGGCAACATTTGAAAACAGACCATTTTTTAGTTTCTGAAGCATGTCGTAAGGGGGGGTGGTTATCTCTTTCATCAAAAATCGGACGTTTTTGATTGAACAATAAAGACCTACAAATGTTATTTAATTCACTTTCTGGGGTGGAGAAAAACTTTTTAAGGCCTCAGAGTGAATAAATTGGCCATTTTCATTCACATTTACCCATTCCTCAAATCTTGTTTTTAGGGCCCCTGGAAGCTTGAAAATCACTTTAAACATCTCATTTTATCTTTAAAAGTGATTTTCCACGTACAAATGTGAATTGTAGTTCAAAGAGGCAACATTTGAAAACGGACCATTTTTTACGTTTCTGAAGCTTGTCGTAAGGGGGGGTGGTTATCTCTTTCGTCAAAAATCGGGCATTTTTGCTTGAACAATAAAGGCCTACAAATGTTATTTAGTTCACTTCCCGTGGAGGAGAAACACTTTTTAAGGCCGCAGAGTGAGTAAATTGGCCATATTCATTCACTTTTACCCATTCCTCAAATCTTGTGTTTAAGGCCCCTGGAAGCATGAAAATCACTTTAAACATCTCATTTGATCTTTAAAAGTGATTTTCCACGTACAAATGTGAATTGTAGTTCAAAGAGGCAACATTTGAAAACAGACCATTTTTTTAGTTTCTGAAGCATGTCGTAAGGGGGGGTGGTTATCTCTTTCATCAAAAATCGGACGTTTTTGATTGAACAATAAAGGCCTACAAATGTTATTTTATTCACTTCCCGTGGAGGAGAAACACTTTTTAAGGCCGCAGAGTGAGTAAATTGGCCATTTTCATTCACTTTTACCCATTCCTCAAACTCGTGTTTAAGGCCCCTGGAAGCATGAAAATCACTTTAAACATCTCATTTTATCTTTAAAAGTGATTTTCCACGTACAAATGTGAATTGTAGTTCAAAGAGGCAACATTTGAAAACAGACCATTGTTTTAGTTTCTGAAGCATGTCGTAAGGGGGGGTGGTTATCTCTTTCATCAAAAATCGGACGTTTTTAATTGAACAATAAAGGCCTACAAATGTTATTTAATTCACTTTCTGGGGTGGAGAAAAACTTTTTAAGGCCTCAGAGTGAATAAATTGGCCATTTTCATTCACATTTACCCATTCCTCAAATCTTGTGTTTAGGGCCCCTGGAAGCTTGAAAATCACTTTAAACATCTCATTTTATCTTTAAAAGTGATTTTCCACGTACAAATGTGAATTGTAGTTAAAAGAGGCAACATTTGAAAACGGACCATTTTTTACGTTTCTGAAGCATGTCATAAGGGGGGGTGGTTATCTCTTTCGTCAAAAATCGGGCGTTTTCGCTTGAACAATAAAGGCCTACAAATGGTATTTAGTTCACTTCCCGTGGAGGAGAAACACTTTTTAAGACCGCAGAGTGAGTAAATTGGCCATATTCATTCACTTTTACCCATTCCTCAAATCTTGTGTTTAAGGCCCCTGGAAGCATGAAAATCACTTTAAACATCTCATTTTATCTTTAAAAGTGATTTTCCACGTACAAATGTGAATTGTAGTTAAAAGAGGCAACATTTGAAAACGGACCATTTTTTTCATTTCTGAAGCATGTCGTAAGGGGGGGTGGTTATCTCTTTCATCAAAAATCGGACGTTTTTGATTGAACAATAAAGGCCTCCAAATGTTATTTTATTCACTTCCCGTGGAGGAGAAACACTTTTTAAGGCCGCAGAGTGAGTAAATTGGCCATTTTCATTCACTTTTACCCATTCCTCAAATCTTGTGTTTAGGGCCCCTGGAAGCTTGAAAATCACTTTAAACATCTAATTTTATCTCTAAAAGTGATTATCCACGTACAAATGTGAATTGTCGTTTAAAGACGCAACATTTGAAAATGGACCATTTTTTTCGTTTCTGAAGCATGTCGTAAGGGGGGGTGGTTATCTCTTTCACCAAGAAAAAGGCGTTTTTGATTGAACAATAAAGGCCTCAAAATGTTATTTTATTCACTTCCCGTTGAGGAGAAACACTTTTTAAGGCCGCAGAGTGAGTAAATTGGCCATTTTCATTCACTTTTACCCATTCCTCAAATCTCGTGTTTAAGGCCCCTGGAAGCATGAAAATCACTTTAAACATCTCATTTTATCTTTAAAAGTGATTTTCCAAGTACAAATGTGAATTGTAGTTCAAAGAGGCAACATTTGAAAACGGACCATTTTTTACGTTTCTGAAGCATGTCGTAAGGGGGGGTGGTTATCTCTTTCGTCAAAAATCGGGCGTTTTTGATTGAACAATAAAGGCCTACAAATGTTATTTAGTTCACTTCCCGTGGAGGAGAAACACTTTTTAAGGCCGCAGAGTGAGTAAATTGGCCATATTCATTCACTTTTACCCATTCCTCAAATCTTGTGTTTAAGGCCCCTGGAAGCATGAAAATCACTTTAAACATCTCATTTTATCTTAAAAGTGATTTTACACGTACAAATGTGAATTGTAGTTAAAAGAGGCAACATTTGAAAACGGACCATTTTTTACGTTTCTGAAGCATGTCGTAAGGGGGGGTGGTTATCTCTTTCGTCAAAAATCGGGCGTTTTCGCTTGAACAATAAAGGCCTACAAATGTTATTTAGTTCACTTCCCGTGGAGGAGGAACACTTTTTAAGGCCGCAGACTGAGTAAATTGGCCATATTCATTCACTTTTACCCATTCCCCAAATCTTGTGTTTAAGGCCCCTGGAAGCATGAAAATCACTTTAAACATGTCATTTTATCTTTAAAAGTGATTTTCCACGTACAAATGTGAATTGTAGTTCAAAGAGGCAACATTTGAAAAAGACCATTTTTTTAGTTTCTGAAGCATGTCGTAAGGGGGGGTGGTTATCTCTTTCATCAAAAATCGGACGTTTTTGATTGAACAATAAAGGCCTACAAATGTTATTTAATTCACTTTCTGGGGTGGAGAAAAACTTTTTAAGGCCTCAGAGTGAATAAATTGGCCATTTTCATTCACATTTACCCATTCCTCAAATCTTGTTTTTAGGGCCCCTGGAAGCTTGAAAATCACTTTAAACATCTCATTTTATCTTTAAAAGTGATTTTCCACGTACAAATGTGAATTGTAGTTCAAAGAGGCAACATTTGAAAACAGACCATTTTTTACGTTTCTGAAGCTTGTCGTAAGGGGGGTGGTTATCTCTTTCGTCAAAAATCGGGCATTTTCGCTTGAACAATAAAGGCCTACAAATGTTATTTAGTTCACTTCCCGTGGAGGAGAAACACCTTTTAAGGCCGCAGACTGAGTAAATTGGCCATATTCATTCACTTTTACCCATTCCTCAAATCTTGTGTTTAAGGCCCCTGGAAGCATATAAATCACTTTAAACATCTCATTTTATCTTTAATAGTGATTTTCCATGTACAAATGTGAATTGTAGTTCAAAGAGGCAACATTTGAAAACGGACCATTTTTTACGTTTCTGAAGCATGTCGTAAGGGGGGGTGGTTATCTCTTTCATCAAAAATCGGACGTTTTTGATTGAACAATAAAGGCCTCCAAATGTTATTTTATTCACTTCCCGTTGAGGAGAAACACTTTTTAAGGCCGCAGAGTGAGTAAATTGGCCATTTTCATTCACTTTTACCCATTCCTCAAATCTTGTGTTTAGGGCCCCTGGAAGCTTGAAAATCACTTTAAACATCTCATTTTATCTTTAAAAGTGATTTTCCACGTACAAATGTGAATTGTAGTTAAAAGAGGCAACATTTGAAAACGGACCATTTTTTACATTTCTGAAGCATGTCGTAAGGGGGGGTGGTTATCTCTTTCGTCAAAAATCGGGCGTTTTTGCTTAACCAATAAAGGCCTACAAATGTTATTTAGTTCACTTCCCGTGGAGGAGAAACACTTTTTAAGGCCGCAGAGTGAATAAATTGGCCATTTTCATTCACATTTACCCATTCCTCAAATCTTGTGTGTAGGGCCCCTGGAAGCTTGAAAATCACTTTAAACATCTAATATTATCTCTAAAAGTGATTATCCACGTACAAATGTGAATTGTCGTTTAAAGACGCAACATTTGAAAATGGACCATTTTTTTCGTTTCTGAAGCATGTCGTAAGGGGGGGTGGTTATCTCTTTCACCAAGAAAAAGGCGTTTTTGATTGAACAATAAAGGCCTCAAAATGTTATTTTATTCACTTCCCGTTGAGGAGAAACACTTTTTAAGGCCGCAGAGTGAGTAAATTGGCCATTTTCATTCACTTTTACCCATTCCTCAAATCTTGTGTTTAAGGCCCCTGGAAGCATGAAAATCACTTTAAACATCTCATTTTATCTTTAAAAGTGATTTTCCACGTACAAATGTGAATTGTAGTTAAAAGAGGCAACATTTGAAAATGGACCATTTTTTTCATTTCTGAAGCATGTCGTAAGGGGGGGTGGTTATCTCTTTCATCAAAAATCGGACGTTTTTGATTGAACAATAAAGGCCTCCAAATTTTATTTTATTCACTTCCCGTGGAGGAGAAACACTTTTTAAGGTCGCAGAGTGAGTAAATTGGCCATTTTCATTCACTTTTACCAATTCCTCAAACTCGTGTTTAAGGCCCCTGGAAGCATGAAAATCACTTTAAACATCTCATTTTATCTTTAAAAGTGATTTTCCACGTACAAATGTGAATTGTAGTTAAAAGAGGCAACATTTGAAAACGGACCATTTTTTACGTTTCTGAAGCATGTCGTAAGGGGGGGTGGTTATCTCTTTCGTCAAAAATCGGGCGTTTTCGCTTAACCAATAAAGGCCTACAAATGTTATTTAGTTCACTTCCCGTGGAGGAGAAACACTTTTTAAGGCCGCAGAGTGAATAAATTGGCCATTTTCATTCACATTTACCCATTCCTCAAATCTTGTGTTTAGGGCCCCTGGAAGCTTGAAAATCACTTTAAACATCTAATATTATCTCTAAAAGTGATTATCCACGTACAAATGTGAATTGTCGTTTAAAGACGCAACATTTGAAAATGGACCATTTTTTTCGTTTCTGAAGCATGTCGTAAGGGGGGGTGGTTATCTCTTTCACCAAGAAAAAGGCGTTTTTGATTGAACAATAAAGGCCTCAAAATGTTATTTTATTCACTTCCCGTTGAGGAGAAACACTTTTTAAGGCCGCAGAGTGAGTAAATTGGCCATTTTCATTCACTTTTACCAATTCCTCAAACTCGTGTTTAAGGCCCCTGGAAGCATGAAAATCACTTTAAACATCTCATTTTATCTTTAAAAGTGATTTTCCACGTACAAATGTGAATTGTAGTTCAAAGAGGCAACATTTGAAACCAGACCATTTTTTTAGTTTCTGAAGCATGTCGTAAGGGGGGGTGGTTATCTCTTTCATCAAAAATCGGACGTTTTTAATTGAACAATAAAGGCCTACAAATGTTATTTAATTCACTTTCTGGGGTGGAGAAAAACTTTTTAAGGTCTCAGAGTGAATAAATTGGCCATTTTCATTCACATTTACCCATTCCTCAAATCTTGTGTTTAGGGCCCCTGGAAGCTTGAAAATCACTTTAAACATCTCATTTTATCTTTAAAAGTGATTTTCCACGTACAAATGTGAATTGTAGTTAAAAGAGGCAACATTTGAAAACGGACCATTTTTACGTTTCTGAAGCATGTCATAAGGGGGGGTGGTTATCTCTTTCGTCAAA
Organism: Triturus cristatus; assembly: GCF_964204655.1. Lineage (NCBI taxonomy): Eukaryota > Metazoa > Chordata > Amphibia > Caudata > Salamandridae > Triturus > Triturus cristatus. The sequence continues at coordinate 1,224,456,374 of NC_140590.1, read as the reverse complement.
AATCGGGCGTTTTTGCTTGAACAATAAAGGCCTACAAATGTTATTTAGTTCACTTCCCGTGGAGGAGAAACACTTTTTAAGGCCGCAGAGTGAGTAAATTGGCAATTTTCATTCACTTTTACCCATTCCTCAAATCTTGTGTTTAGGGCCCCTGGAAGCTTGAAAATCACTTTAAACATCTCATTTTATCTTTAAAAGTGATTTTCCACGTACAAATGTGAATTGTAGTTCAAAGAGGCAACATTTTAAAACGGACCATTTTTTACGTTTCTGAAGCATGTCGTAAGGGCGGGTGGTTATCTCTTTCGTCAAAAATCGGGCGTTTTTGCTTGAACAATAAAGGCCTACAAATGTTATTTAGTTCACTTCCCGTGGAGGAGAAACACTTTTTAAGGCCGCAGACTGAGTAAATTGGCCATATTCATTCACTTTTACCCATTCCTCAAATCTTGTGTTTAAGGCCCCTGGAAGCATATAAATCACTTTAAACATCTCATTTTATCTTTAATAGTGATTTTCCACGTACAAATGTGAATTGTAGTTCAAAGAGGCAACATTTGAAAACGGACCATTTTTTACGTTTCTGAAGCATGTCGTAAGGGGGGGTGGTTATCTCTTTCATCAAAAATCGGACGTTTTTGATGGAACAATAAAGGCCTCCAAATGTTATTTTATTCACTTCCCGTGGAGGAGAAACATTTTTTAAGGCCGCAGAGTGAGTAAATTGGCCATTTTCATTCACTTTTACCCATTCCTCAAATCTTGTGTTTAGGGCCCCTGGAAGCTTGAAAATCACTTTAAACATCTCATTTTATCTTTAAAAGTGATTTTCCACGTACAAATGTGAATTGTAGTTAAAAGAGGCAACATTTGAAAACGGACCATTTTTTACGTTTCTGAAGCATGTCGTAAGGGGGGTGGTTATCTCTTTCGTCAAAAATCGGGCGTTTTCGCTTGAACAATAAAGGCCTACAAATGTTATTTAGTTCACTTCCCGTGGAGGAGAAACACTTTTTAAGGCCGCAGAGTGAGTTAATTGGCCATATTCATTCACTTTTACCCATTCCTCAAATCTTGTGTTTAAGGCCCCTGGAAGCATGAAAATCACTTTAAACATCTCATTTTATCTTTAAAAGTGATTTTCCACGTACAAATGTGAATTGTAGTTCAAAGAGGCAACATTTGAAAACAGACAATTTTTTTAGTTTCTGAAGCATGTCGTAAGGGGGGGTGGTTATCTCTTTCATCAAAAATCGGACGTTTTTGATTGAACAATAAAGGCCTACAAATGTTATTTAATTCACTTTCTGGGGTGCGGAAAAACTTTTTAAGGCCTCAGAGTGAATAAATTGGCCATTTTCATTCACATTTGCCCATTCCTCAAATCTTGTGTTTAGGGCCCCTGGAAGCTTGAAAATCACTTTAAACATCTAATATTATCTCTAAAAGTGATTATCCACGTACAAATGTGAATTGTCGTTTAAAGACGCAACATTTGAAAATGGACCATTTTTTTCGTTTCTGAAGCATGTCGTAAGGGGGGGTGGTTATCTCTTTCACCAAGAAAAAGGCGTTTTTGATTGAACAATAAAGGCCTCAAAATGTTATTTTATTCACTTCCCGTTGAGGAGAAACACTTTTTAAGGCCGCAGAGTGAGTAAATTGGCTATTTTCATTCACTTTTACCCATTCCTCAAATCTCGTGTTTAAGGCCCCTGGAAGCATGAAAATCACTTTAAACATCTCATTTTATCTTTAAAAGTGATTTTCCAAGTACAAATGTGAATTGTAGTTCAAAGAGGCAACATTTGAAAACGGACCATTTTTTACGTTTCTGAAGCATGTCGTAAGGGGGGGTGGTTATCTCTTTCGTCAAAAATCGGGCGTTTTCGCTTGAACAATAAAGGCCTACAAATGTTATTTAGTTCACTTCCCGTGGAGGAGAAACACTTTTTAAGTCCGCAGAGTGAGTAAATTGGCCATATTCATTCACTTTTACCCATTCCTCAAATCTTGTGTTTAAGGCCCCTGGAAGCATGAAAATCACTTTAAACATCTCATTTTATCTTTAAAAGTGATTTTCCACGTACAAATGTGAATTGTAGATCAAAGAGGCAACATTTGAAAACAGACCATTTTTTTAGTTTCTGAAGCATGTCGTAAGGGGGGGTGGTTAACTCTTTCGTCAAAAACCGTGCGTTTTCGCTTGAACAATAAAGGCCTACAAATGTTATTTAGTTCACTTCCCGTGGAGGAGAAACACTTTTTAAGGCCGCAGAGTGAGTAAATTGGCCATTTTCATTCACTTTTACCCATTTCTCAAATCTTGTGTTTAAGGCCCCAGGAAGCATAAAAATCACTTTAAACATCTCATTTTATCTTTAATAGTGATTTTCCACGTACAAATGTGAATTGTAGTTAAAAGAGGCAACATTTGAAAACGGACCATTTTTTACGTTTCTGAAGCATGTCGTAAGGGGGGGTGGTTATCTCTTTCGTCAAAAATCGGGCGTTTTCGCTTGAACAATAAAGGTCTACAAATGTTATTTAGTTCACTTCCCGTGGAGGAGAAACACTTTTTAGGACGCAGAGTGAGTAAATTGGCCATATTCATTCACTTTTACCCATTCCTCAAATCTCGTGTTTAAGGCCCCTGGAAGCATGAAAATCACTTTAAACATCTCATTTTATCTTTAAAAGTGATTTTCCACGTACAAATGTGAATTGTAGTTCAAAGAGGCAACATTTGAAAATGGACCATTTTTTTCGTTTCTGAAGCATGTCGTAAGGGGGGGTGGTTATCTCTTTCACCAAAAAACAGGCGTTTTTGATTGAACAATAAAGGCCTCCAAATGTTATTTAATTCACTTCCCGTGGAGGAGAAACACTTTTTAAGGCCGCAGAGTGAGTAAATTGGCCATTTTCATTCACTTTTACCCATTTCTCAAATCTTGTGTTTATGGCCCCTGGAAGCATGAAAATCACTTTAAACATCTCATTTTATCTTTAAAACTGATTTTCCACGTACAAATGTGAATTGTAGTTAAAAGAGGCAACATTTGAAAACGGACCATTTTTTACGTTTCTGAAGCATGTCGTAAGGGGGGGTGGTTATCTCTTTCGTCAAAAATCGGGCGTTTTCGCTTGAACAATAAAGGCCTACAAATGTTATTTAGTTCACTTCCCGTGGAGGAGAAACACTTTTTAAGGCCGCAGACTGAGTAAATTGGCCATATTCATTCACTTTTACCCATTCCTCAAATCTTGTGTTTAAGGCCCCTGGAAGCATGAAAATCACTTTAAACATCTCATTTTATCTTTAAAAGTGATTTTCCACGTACAAATGTGAATTGTAGTTCAAAGAGGCAACATTTGAAAACAGACCATTTTTTTAGTTTCTGAAGCATGTCGTAAGGGGGGGTGGTTATCTCTTTCATCAAAAATCGGACGTTTTTGATTGAACAATAAAGACCTACAAATGTTATTTAATTCACTTTCTGGGGTGGAGAAAAACTTTTTAAGGCCTCAGAGTGAATAAATTGGCCATTTTCATTCACATTTACCCATTCCTCAAATCTTGTTTTTAGGGCCCCTGGAAGCTTGAAAATCACTTTAAACATCTCATTTTATCTTTAAAAGTCATTTTCCACGTACAAATGTGAATTGTAGTTCCAAGAGGCAACATTTGAAAACGGACCATTTTTTACGTTTCTGAAGCTTGTCGTAAGGGGGGGTGGTTATCTCTTTCGTCAAAAATCGGGCGTTTTCGCTTGAACAATAAAGGCCTACAAATGTTATTTAGTTCACTTCCCGTGGAGGAGAAACACTTTTTAAGGCCGCAGACTGAGTAAATTGGCCATATTCATTCACTTTTACCCATTCCTCAAATCTTGTGTTTAAGGCCCCTGGAAGCATATAAATCACTTTAAACATCTCATTTTATCTTTAATAGTGATTTTCCACGTACAAATGTGAATTGTAGTTCAAAGAGGCAACATTTGAAAACGGACCATTTTTTACGTTTCTGAAGCATGTCGTAAGGGGGGGTGGTTATCTCTTTCATCAAAAATCGGACGTTTTTGATTGAACAATAAAGGCCTCCAAATGTTATTTTATTCACTTCCCGTGGAGGAGAAACACTTTTTAAGGCCGCAGAGTGAGTAAATTGGCCATTTTCATTCACTTTTACCCATTCCTCAAATCTTGTGTTTAGGGCCCCTGGAAGCTTGAAAATCACTTTAAACATCTCATTTTATCTTTAAAAGTGATTTTCCACGTACAAATGTGAATTGTAGTTAAAAGAGGCAACATTTGAAAACGGACCATTTTTTACGTTTCTGAAGCATGTCGTAAGGGGGGGTGGTTATCTCTTTCGTCAAAAATCGGGCGTTTTTGCTTGAACAATAAAGGCCTACAAATGTTATTTAGTTCACTTCCCGTGGAGGAGAAACACTTTTTAAGGCCGCAGAGTGAGTAAATTGGGCATTTTCATTCACTTTTACCCATTCCTCAAACTCGTGTTTAAGGCCCCTGGAAGCATGAAAATCACTTTAAACATCTCATTTTATCTTTAAAAGTGATTTTCCACGTACAAATGTGAATTGTAGTTCAAAGAGGCAACATTTGAAAAGAGACCATTTTTTTAGTTTCTGAAGCATGTCGTAAGGGGGGGTGGTTATCTCTTTCATCAAAAATCGGGCGTTTTCGCTTGAACAATAAAGGCCTACAAATGTTATTTAGTTCACTTCCCGTGGAGGAGAAACACTTTTTAAGGCCGCAGACTGAGTAAATTGGCCATATTCATTCACTTTTACCCATTCCTCAAATCTTGTGTTTAAGGCCCCTGGAAGCATGAAAATCACTTTAAACATCTCATTTTAACTTTAAAAGTGATTTTCCACGTACAAATGTGAATTGTAGTTCAAAGAGGCAACATTTGAAAACAGACCATTTTTTAGTTTCTGAAGCATGTCGTAAGGGGGGGTGGTTATCTCTTTCATCAAAAATCGGACGTTTTTGATTGAACAATAAAGACCTACAAATGTTATTTAATTCACTTTCTGGGGTGGAGAAAAACTTTTTAAGGCCTCAGAGTGAATAAATTGGCCATTTTCATTCACATTTACCCATTCCTCAAATCTTGTTTTTAGGGCCCCTGGAAGCTTGAAAATCACTTTAAACATCTCATTTTATCTTTAAAAGTGATTTTCCACGTACAAATGTGAATTGTAGTTCAAAGAGGCAACATTTGAAAACGGACCATTTTTTACGTTTCTGAAGCTTGTCGTAAGGGGGGGTGGTTATCTCTTTCGTCAAAAATCGGGCATTTTTGCTTGAACAATAAAGGCCTACAAATGTTATTTAGTTCACTTCCCGTGGAGGAGAAACACTTTTTAAGGCCGCAGAGTGAGTAAATTGGCCATATTCATTCACTTTTACCCATTCCTCAAATCTTGTGTTTAAGGCCCCTGGAAGCATGAAAATCACTTTAAACATCTCATTTGATCTTTAAAAGTGATTTTCCACGTACAAATGTGAATTGTAGTTCAAAGAGGCAACATTTGAAAACAGACCATTTTTTTAGTTTCTGAAGCATGTCGTAAGGGGGGGTGGTTATCTCTTTCATCAAAAATCGGACGTTTTTGATTGAACAATAAAGGCCTACAAATGTTATTTTATTCACTTCCCGTGGAGGAGAAACACTTTTTAAGGCCGCAGAGTGAGTAAATTGGCCATTTTCATTCACTTTTACCCATTCCTCAAACTCGTGTTTAAGGCCCCTGGAAGCATGAAAATCACTTTAAACATCTCATTTTATCTTTAAAAGTGATTTTCCACGTACAAATGTGAATTGTAGTTCAAAGAGGCAACATTTGAAAACAGACCATTTTTTTAGTTTCTGAAGCATGTCGTAAGGGGGGGTGGTTATCTCTTTCATCAAAAATCGGACGTTTTTAATTGAACAATAAAGGCCTACAAATGTTATTTAATTCACTTTCTGGGGTGGAGAAAAACTTTTTAAGGCCTCAGAGTGAATAAATTGGCCATTTTCATTCACATTTACCCATTCCTCAAATCTTGTGTTTAGGGCCCCTGGAAGCTTGAAAATCACTTTAAACATCTCATTTTATCTTTAAAAGTGATTTTCCACGTACAAATGTGAATTGTAGTTAAAAGAGGCAACATTTGAAAACGGACCATTTTTTACGTTTCTGAAGCATGTCATAAGGGGGGGTGGTTATCTCTTTCGTCAAAAATCGGGCGTTTTCGCTTGAACAATAAAGGCCTACAAATGGTATTTAGTTCACTTCCCGTGGAGGAGAAACACTTTTTAAGACCGCAGAGTGAGTAAATTGGCCATATTCATTCACTTTTACCCATTCCTCAAATCTTGTGTTTAAGGCCCCTGGAAGCATGAAAATCACTTTAAACATCTCATTTTATCTTTAAAAGTGATTTTCCACGTACAAATGTGAATTGTAGTTAAAAGAGGCAACATTTGAAAACGGACCATTTTTTTCATTTCTGAAGCATGTCGTAAGGGGGGGTGGTTATCTCTTTCATCAAAAATCGGACGTTTTTGATTGAACAATAAAGGCCTCCAAATGTTATTTTATTCACTTCCCGTGGAGGAGAAACACTTTTTAAGGCCGCAGAGTGAGTAAATTGGCCATTTTCATTCACTTTTACCCATTCCTCAAATCTTGTGTTTAGGGCCCCTGGAAGCTTGAAAATCACTTTAAACATCTAATTTTATCTCTAAAAGTGATTATCCACGTACAAATGTGAATTGTCGTTTAAAGACGCAACATTTGAAAATGGACCATTTTTTTCGTTTCTGAAGCATGTCGTAAGGGGGGGTGGTTATCTCTTTCACCAAGAAAAAGGCGTTTTTGATTGAACAATAAAGGCCTCAAAATGTTATTTTATTCACTTCCCGTTGAGGAGAAACACTTTTTAAGGCCGCAGAGTGAGTAAATTGGCCATTTTCATTCACTTTTACCCATTCCTCAAATCTCGTGTTTAAGGCCCCTGGAAGCATGAAAATCACTTTAAACATCTCATTTTATCTTTAAAAGTGATTTTCCAAGTACAAATGTGAATTGTAGTTCAAAGAGGCAACATTTGAAAACGGACCATTTTTTACGTTTCTGAAGCATGTCGTAAGGGGGGGTGGTTATCTCTTTCGTCAAAAATCGGGCGTTTTTGCTTGAACAATAAAGGCCTACAAATGTTATTTAGTTTACTTCCCGTGGAGGAGAAACACTTTTTAAGGCCACAGAGTGAGTAAATTGGCCATATTCATTCACTTTTACCCATTCCTCAAATCTTGTGTTTAAGGCCCCTGGAAGCATGAAAATCACTTTAAACATCTCATTTTATCTTTAAAAGTGATTTTCCACGTACAAATGTGAATTGTAGTTAAAAGAGGCAACATTTGAAAACGGACCATTTTTTACGTTTCTGAAGCATGTCGTAAGGGGGGGTGGTTATCTCTTTCGTCAAAAATCGGGCGTTTTCGCTTGAACAATAAAGGCCTACAAATGTTATTTAGTTCACTTCCCGTAGAGGAGGAACACTTTTTAAGGCCGCAGACTGAGTAAATTGGCCATATTCATTCACTTTTACCCATTCCCCAAATCTTGTGTTTAAGGCCCCTGGAAGCATGAAAATCACTTTAAACATCTCATTTTATCTTTAAAAGTGATTTTCCACATACAAATGTGAATTGTAGTTCAAAGAGGCAACATTTGAAAACAGACAATTTTTTTAGTTTCTGAAGCATGTCGTAAGGGGGGGTGGTTATCTCTTTCATCAAAAATCGGACGTTTTTGATTGAACAATAAAGACCTACAAATGTTATTTAATTCACTTTCTGGGGTGGAGAAAAACTTTTTAAGGCCTCAGAGTGAATAAATTGGCCATTTTCATTCACATTTACCCATTCCTCAAATCTTGTTTTTAGGGCCCCTGGAAGCTTGAAAATCACTTTAAACATCTCATTTTATCTTTAAAAGTGATTTTCCACGTACAAATGTGAATTGTAGTTCAAAGAGGCAACATTTGAAAATGGACCATTTTTTACGTTTCTGAAGCTTGTCGTAAGGGGGGGTGGTTATCTCTTTCGTCAAAAATCGGGCGTTTTCGCTTGAACAATAAAGGCCTACAAATGTTATTTAGTTCACTTCCCGTGGAGGAGAAACACTTTTTAAGGCCGCAGACTGAGTAAATTGGCCATATTCATTCACTTTTACCCATTCCTCAAATCTTGTGTTTAAGGCCCCTGGAAGCATATAAATCACTTTAAACATCTCATTTTATCTTTAATAGTGATTTTCCACGTACAAATGTGAATTGTAGTTCAAAGAGGCAACATTTGAAAACGGACCATTTTTTACGTTTCTGAAGCATGTCGTAAGGGGGGGTGGTTATCTCTTTCATCAAAAATCGGACGTTTTTGATTGAACAATAAAGGCCTCCAAATGTTATTTTATTCACTTCCCGTGGAGGAGAAACACTTTTTAAGGCCGCAGAGTGAGTAAATTGGCCATTTTCATTCACTTTTACCCATTCCTCAAATCTTGTGTTTAGGGCCCCTGGAAGCTTGAAAATCACTTTAAACATCTAATTTTATCTCTAAAAGTGATTATCCACGTACAAATGTGAATTGTCGTTTAAAGACGCAACATTTGAAAATGGACCATTTTTTTCGTTTCTGAAGCATGTCGTAAGGGGGGGTGGTTATCTCTTTCACCAAGAAAAAGGCGTTTTTGATTGAACAATAAAGGCCTCAAAATGTTATTTTATTCACTTCCCGTTGAGGAGAAACACTTTTTAAGGCCGCAGAGTGAGTAAATTGGCCATTTTCATTCACTTTTACCCATTCCTCAAATCTCGTGTTTAAGGCCCCTGGAAGCATGAAAATCACTTTAAACATCTCATTTTATCTTTAAAAGTGATTTTCCAAGTACAAATGTGAATTGTAGTTCAAAGAGGCAACATTTGAAAACGGACCATTTTTTACGTTTCTGAAGCATGTCGTAAGGGGGGGTGGTTATCTCTTTCGTCAAAAATCGGGCGTTTTTGCTTGAACAATAAAGGCCTACAAATGTTATTTAGTTTACTTCCCGTGGAGGAGAAACACTTTTTAAGGCCGCAGAGTGAGTAAATTGGCCATATTCATTCACTTTTACCCATTCCTCAAATCTTGTGTTTAAGGCCCCTGGAAGCATGAAAATCACTTTAAACATCTCATTTTATCTTTAAAAGTGATTTTCCACGTACAAATGTGAATTGTAGTTAAAAGAGGCAACATTTGAAAACGGACCATTTTTTACGTTTCTGAAGCATGTCGTAAGGGGGGGTGGTTATCTCTTTCGTCAAAAATCGGGCGTTTTCGCTTGAACAATAAAGGCCTACAAATGTTATTTAGTTCACTTCCCGTAGAGGAGGAACACTTTTTAAGGCCGCAGACTGAGTAAATTGGCCATATTCATTCACTTTTACCCATTCCCCAAATCTTGTGTTTAAGGCCCCTGGAAGCATGAAAATCACTTTAAACATCTCATTTTATCTTTAAAAGTGATTTTCCACATACAAATGTGAATTGTAGTTCAAAGAGGCAACATTTGAAAACAGACAATTTTTTTAGTTTCTGAAGCATGTCGTAAGGGGGGGTGGTTATCTCTTTCATCAAAAATCGGACGTTTTTGATTGAACAATAAAGACCTACAAATGTTATTTAATTCACTTTCTGGGGTGGAGAAAAACTTTTTAAGGCCTCAGAGTGAATAAATTGGCCATTTTCATTCACATTTACCCATTCCTCAAATCTTGTTTTTAGGGCCCCTGGAAGCTTGAAAATCAATTTAAACATCTCATTTTATCTTTAAAAGTGATTTTCCACGTACAAATGTGAATTGTAGTTCAAAGAGGCAACATTTGAAAACGGACCATTTTTTACGTTTCTGAAGCATGTCATAAGGGGGGGTGGTTATCTCTTTCGTCAAAAATCGGGCGTTTTCGCTTGAACAATAAAGGCCTACAAATGTTATTTAGTTCACTTCCCGTGGAGGAGAAACACTTTTTAAGGCCGCAGACTGAGTAAATTGGCCATATTCATTCACTTTTACCCATTCCTCAAATCTTGTGTTTAAGGCCCCTGGAAGCATATAAATCACTTTAAACATCTCATTTTATCTTTAATAGTGATTTTCCACGTACAAATGTGAATTGTAGTTCAAAGAGGCAACATTTGAAAACGGACCATTTTTTACGTTTCTGAAGCATGTCGTAAGGGGGGGTGGTTATCTCTTTCATCAAAAATCGGACGTTTTTGATTGAACAATAAAGGCCTACAAATGTTATTTAGTTCACTTCCCGTGGAGGAGAAACACTTTTTAAGGCCGCAGACTGAGTAAATTGGCCATATTCATTCACTTTTACCCATTCCTCAAATCTTGTGTTTAAGGCCCCTGGAAGCATATAAATCACTTTAAACATCTCATTTTATCTTTAATAGTGATTTTCCACGTACAAATGTGAATTGTAGTTCAAAGAGGCAACATTTGAAAACGGACCATTTTTTACGTTTCTGAAGCATGTCGTAAGGGGGGGTGGTTATCTCTTTCATCAAAAATCGGACGTTTTTGATTGAACAATAAAGGCCTCCAAATGTTATTTTATTCACTTCCCGTGGAGGAGAAACACTTTTTAAGGCCGCAGAGTGAGTAAATTGGCCATTTTCATTCACTTTTACCCATTCCTCAAATCTTGTGTTTAGGGCCCCTGGAAGCTTGAAAATCACTTTAAACATCTCATTTTATCTTTAAAAGTGATTTTCCACGTACAAATGTGAATTGTAGTTCAAAGAGGCAACATTTGAAAACAGACCATTTTTTTAGTTTCTGAAGCATGTCGTAAGGGGGGGTGGTTATCTCTTTCATCAAAAATCGGACGTTTTTGATTGAACAATAAAGGCCTACAAATGTTATTTTATTCACTTCCCGTGGAGGAGAAACACTTTTTAAGGCCGCAGAGTGAGTAAATTGGCCATTTTCATTCACTTTTACCCATTCCTCAAACTCGTGTTTAAGGCCCCTGAAAGCATGAAAATCACTTTAAACATCTCATTTTATCTTTAAAAGTGATTTTCCACGTACAAATGTGAATTGTAGTTCAAAGAGGCAACATTTGAAAACAGACCATTTTTTTAGTTTCTGAAGCATGTCGTAAGGGGGGGTGGTTATCACTTTCATCAAAAATCGGACGTTTTTAATTGAACAATAAAGGCCTACAAATGTTATTTAATTCACTTTCTGGGGTGGAGAAAAACTTTTTAAGGCCTCAGAGTGAATAAATTGGCCATTTTCATTCACATTTACCCATTCCTCAAATCTTGTGTTTAGGGCCCCTGGAAGCTTGAAAATCACTTTAAACATCTCATTTTATCTTTAAAAGTGATTTTCCGGGGGAGGAGCCAAGATGGCGACCGGAGCAGACGCTTGAGCGCCCGGCTCCGTCGGCCCTTGGCCTCGGACTATCATCCTGATTCCTATCCTCGCCGATTTTCGAGGTGCACCGTGTGCGACGACGCGCTGACCGCGCCGCCGCTTTCCCGGAGTCTTAGCCCGCCCGGATGCCAGAGTTTTTGGTGCCTTTGTTCTCCGCACTGGACCCCTGCTCTATTGTGGCCTTGGCCGGCCCCCTGGAAGCTCCGCAGTCACCGGCCCGCTGTCGCAAACCTGAGCCCCGCGGCCCCGATCCCGCCTCACACCACGGACTGTCGCCTGATGAGCCCGGGGAGAGACGCCCAGACACCTCCTGCACCCTGCACCTGACGGGCTGGAGCTATGGGGTAAGCCCCGGAGTGGCGGGTCTCCTGGCCCGCTCTGTGGACCGCGCTGCGGAAGGCTGCAGACCCCCCTCTTCTATCGCCTAGTCGGCGGCAAAGAGAGCCCGAGGGAGGGGAAGCGACTGTTGGCTTTCACCTGTTGCGGCGTAGACCTGATGGGAATTGCCTCCTTGTAACGACCCCCCCCTGGCCACTGCACCGTTCAGCGGTAAAACATGGCGTTGATTGCCTGCTCGCTATCGGGGGGTGATGCTTTGGTCTCGCCCGCTGCCCGCTTCGCCCTCCCTCTACCAGACTCTAGCTCCACGGTGCCGTCCCGGAGTGCTGCCGATGTGGGGGCGCAGCTTCCGCTGACATGCGGCTCCGTTCTGGCTGCCCTGCAGGACTTTCGTCTGCAATTGTGTGCTGGCTTGCAAACGCTGAGTGAGCGGTTCGACTCCATACTGTCGGATGCGGGTCGTGAGCGCCCCGTTTGGTATCAACAAGACATGGGTCAGCCGGTGCTTTTGTCCTCTTGCGGGGACGCAATGACTGTGTATAACCGTGCTACACTGGTGTCTGCAACTGGCTTTCCCGGCACCCAGGATCACTCGCTCTCCTGTTCAACTGCGGACACTTTGCTTCCTCGTTCATCGCTGCCTGCTTTGTTGTTGCCTGCCTCACCGCGCCCGCAAGAGTATCCAGCTGAGCGACACCTGACGTCCTCGAGGAATCGTTCACGGTGGGCTACGGCTTCTTTTATGTGGAACTCCTGTACTTTACAGTCCAGGTCTGGATTTTATGTGGTGCAAAAGGGGACCTCAATAAATGATCGGCGGCCATTTTGTGACTCTACTTCCCCATCTTTTCCCCAGCGGCCATATTGTCTTTGTTTGCACGGGATGCGGGGCCTTCCTGTGGGGGCTGGTCTAATCTTAAGCCCGCGATCGGGCCAGGGCTAGGTTGAGTTCTATCATCAGGGTTTCACGGATGGACTGGACTCGGACTGGAACTGTTTGCATATGTTGTGCGCACTCGTCGCGAATTGTTTGCCTTCATTTAAATTGCTGTGACATGCTATCTACACACGACCGCTTTTGGGTGTAGTGGGTTTTCAGTGTGTGGAGGCGTGGCCGGCCGGTGGTTCCGGGCGCTCTGAGGTTACGTGGGCTCCTCCCCGCTTTCCTTTCTTCTTTGTTTTCTTATTTTCTTTATTCTTTTCCTACTTTCTCTCTTGTCTATATTTCGGGTTCATTGGGCGACAGGCACTATGCTGGGGGGGGGCAGGCCGTAGCCTCCGCATTGGTGTAGGGTGGGGGGGTAATTCACTGTTTCTTTTTAGTTCTATGGGCCTTTTTCTTCTATGTCTCTGTGCTATACTTGTTTCGATTCGGGGTCCGGGGGTGGGGTGAACTGAGTGGGGGCGGCTTTGGAGGGGTGCGTATTTACTCATGTAACTATCCTGTTGTCTAACTGCACCGCCTCACTGTCTGAGATTTTCTATGGTCGTTTTAATGATGCTGCTGTTTCCCCGTGTGGTGAAGCCATCTTGCGGACTCGAATCTCCTTCGTTCTATCCTCTACTGGCTTTTTTCTCGCAAAAATCATTTTAAAAACCTTAAAATTAACCTTCACTTCTCCTTCCCCTGGTGTCAAGGATTTCTCCAGTGTATACCTCTTGAATCGTTGCACGCTTGACCATTGATGCACAAGGGATGTAATGTTTGACTCCGTGCTTCACCGTATTGTGGCCGGCCGGATGGTTGTAGGCCCGTATTTGTTCTTTTACTATGCACAAATAAAGGTTTTTAAAAAAAAAAAAAAAAAAAAAAAAAAAGTGATTTTCCACGTACAAATGTGAATTGTAGTTAAAAGAGGCAACATTTGAAAACGGACCATTTTTTACGTTTCTGAAGCATGTCATAAGGGGGGGTGGTTATCTCTTTCGTCAAAAATCGGGCGTTTTCGCTTGAACAATAAAGGCCTACAAATGTTATTTAGTTCACTTCTCGTGGAGGAGAAACACTTTTTAAGGCCGCAGAGTGAGTAAATTGGCCATATTGATTCACTTTTACCCATTCCTCAAATGCTGTGTTTAAGGCCCATGGAAGCATGAAAATCACTTAAACATCTCATTTTATCTTTAAAAGTGATTTTCCACGTACAAATGTGAATTGTAGTTAAAAGAGGCAACATTTGAAAACGGACCATTTTTTTCATTTCTGAAGCATGTCGTAAGGGGGGGTGGTTATCTCTTTCATCAAAAATCGGACGTTTTTGATTGAACAATAAAGGCCTCCAAATGTTATTTTATTCACTTCCCGTGGAGGAGAAACACTTTTTAAGGCCGCAGAGTGAGTAAATTGGCCATTTTCATTCACTTTTACCCATTCCTCAAATCTTGTGTTTAGGGCCCCTGGAAGCTTGAAAATCACTTTAAACATCTAATTTTATCTCTAAAAGTGATTATCCACGTACAAATGTGAATTGTAGTTTAAAGACGCAACATTTGAAAATGGACCATTTTTTTCGTTTCTGAAGCATGTCGTAAGGGGGGGTGGTTATCTCTTTCACCAAGAAAAAGGTGTTTTTGATTGAACAATAAAGGCCTCAAAATGTTATTTTATTCACTTCCCGTTGAGGAGAAACACTTTTTAAGGCTGCAGAGTGAGTAAATTGGCCATTTTCATTCACTTTTACCCATTCCTCAAATCTTGTGTTTAAGGCCCCTGGAAGCATGAAAATCACTTTAAACATCTCATTTTATCTTTAAAATTGATTTTCCACGTACAAATGTGAATTGTAGTTCAAAGAGGCAACATTTGAAAACAGACCATTTTTTTAGTTTCTGAAGCATGTCGTAAGGGGGGGTGGTTATCTCTTTCATCAAAAATCGGACGTTTTTGATTGAACAATAAAGGCCTCCAAATGTTATTTTATTCACTTCCCGTGGAGGAGAAACACTTTTTAAGGCCGCAGAGTGAGTAAATTGGCCATTTTCATTCACTTTTACCCATTCCTCAAACTCGTGTTTAAGGCCCCTGGAAGCATGAAAATCACTTTAAACATCTCATTTTATCTTTAAAAGTGATTTTCCACGTACAAATGTGAATTGTAGTTCAAAGAGGCAACATTTGAAAACAGACCATTTTTTTCGTTTCTGAAGCATGTCGTAAGGGGGGGTGGTTATCTCTTTCATCAAAAATCGGACGTTTTTAATTGAACAATAAAGGCCTACAAATGTTATTTAATTCACTTTCTGGGGTGGAGAAAAACTTTTTAAGGCCTCAGAGTGAATAAATTGGCCATTTTCAATCACATTTACCCATTCCTCAAATCTTGTGTTTAGGGCCCCTGGAAGCTTGAAAATCACTTTAAACATCTCATTTTATCTTTAAAAGTGATTTTCCACGTACAAATGTGAATTGTAGTTAAAAGAGGCAACATTTGAAAACGGACCATTTTTACGTTTCTGAAGCATGTCATAAGGGGAGGTGGTTATCTCTTTCGTCAAAAATCGGGCGTTTTCGCTTGAACAATAAAGGCCTACAAATGTTATTTAGTTCACTTCCCGTGGAGGAGAAACACTTTTTAAGGCCGCAGAGTGAGTAAATTGGCCATATTCATTCACTTTTACCCATTCCTCAAATCTTGTGTTTAAGGCCCCTGGAAGCATATAAATCACTTTAAACATCTCATTTTATCTTTAATAGTGATTTTCCACGTACAAATGTGAATTGTAGTTCAAAGAGGCAACATTTGAAAACGGACCATTTTTTACGTTTCTGAAGCATGTCGTAAGGGGGGGTGGTTATCTCTTTCATCAAAAATCGGACGTTTTTGATTGAACAATAAAGGCCTCCAAATGTTATTTTATTCACTTCCCGTGGAGGAGAAACACTTTTTAAGGCCGCAGAGTGAGTAAATTGGCCATTTTCATTCACTTTTACCCATTCCTCAAATCTTGTGTTTAGGGCCCCTGGAAGCTTGAAAATCACTTTAAACATCTCATTTTATCTTTAAAAGTGATTTTCCACGTACAAAAGTGAATTGTAGTTAAAAGAGGCAACATTTGAAAACGGACCATTTTTTACGTTTCTGAAGCATGTCGTAAGGGGGGGTGGTTATTTCTTTCGTCAAAAATCGGGCGTTTTCGCTTGAACAATAAAGGCCTACAAATGTTATTTAGTTCACTTCCCGTGGAGGAGAAACACTTTTTAAGGCCGCAGAGTGAGTAAATTGGCCATATTCATTCACTTTTACCCATTCCTCAAATCTTGTGTTTAAGGCCCCTGGAAGCATGAAAATCACTTTAAACATCTCATTTTATCTTTAAAAGTGATTTTCCACGTACAAATGTGAATTGTAGTTCAAAGAGGCAACATTTGAAAACAGACCATTTTTTACGTTTCTGAAGCATGTCGTAAGGGGGGGTGGTTATCTCTTTCGTCAAAAATTGGGCGTTTTTAATTGAACAATAAAGGCCTACAAATGTTATTTAATTCACTTTCTGGGGTGGAGAAAAACTTTTTAAGGCCTCAGAGTGAATAAATTGGCCATTTTCATTCACTTTTACCCATTCCTCAAATCTTGTGTTTAGGGCCCCTGGAAGCTTGAAAATCACTTTAAACATCTCATTTTATCTTTAAAAGTGATTTTCCACGTACAAATGTGAATTGTAGTTAAAAGAGGCAACATTTGATAACGGACCATTTTTTACGTTTCTGAAGCATGTCATAAGGGGGGGTGGTTATCTCCTTCATCAAAAATCGGACGTTTTTAATTGAACAATAAAGACCTACAAATGTTATTTAATTCACTTTCTGGGGTGGAGAAAAACTTTTTAAGGCCTCAGAGTGAATAAATTGGCCATTTTCATTCACATTTACCCAATCCTCAAATCTTGTGTTTAGGGCCCCTGGAAGCTTGAAAATCACTTTAAACATCTCATTTTATCTTTAAAAGTGATTTTCCACGTACAAATGTGAATTGTAGTTAAAAGAGGCAACATTTGAAAACGGACCATTTTTTACGTTTCTGAAGCATGTCGTAAGGGGGGGTGGTTATCTCTTTCGTCAAAAATCGGGCGTTTTCGCTTGAACAATAAAGGCCTACAAATGTTATTTAGTTCACTTCCCGTAGAGGAGGAACACTTTTTAAGGCCGCAGACTGAGTAAATTGGCCATATTCATTCACTTTTACCCATTCCCCAAATCTTGTGTTTAAGGCCCCTGGAAGCATGAAAATCACTTTAAACATCTCATTTTATCTTTAAAAGTGATTTTCCACATACAAATGTGAATTGTAGTTCAAAGAGGCAACATTTGAAAACAGACAATTTTTTTAGTTTCTGAAGCATGTCGTAAGGGGGGGTGGTTATCTCTTTCATCAAAAATCGGACGTTTTTGATTGAACAATAAAGACCTACAAATGTTATTTAATTCACTTTCTGGGGTGGAGAAAAACTTTTTAAGGCCTCAGAGTGAATAAATTGGCCATTTTCATTCACATTTACCCATTCCTCAAATCTTGTTTTTAGGGCCCCTGGAAGCTTGAAAATCACTTTAAACATCTCATTTTATCTTTAAAAGTGATTTTCCACGTACAAATGTGAATTGTAGTTCAAAGAGGCAACATTTGAAAATGGACCATTTTTTACGTTTCTGAAGCTTGTCGTAAGGGGGGGTGGTTATCTCTTTCGTCAAAAATCGGGCGTTTTCGCTTGAACAATAAAGGCCTACAAATGTTATTTAGTTCACTTCCCGTGGAGGAGAAACACTTTTTAAGGCCGCAGACTGAGTAAATTGGCCATATTCATTCACTTTTACCCATTCCTCAAATCTTGTGTTTAAGGCCCCTGGAAGCATATAAATCACTTTAAACATCTCATTTTATCTTTAATAGTGATTTTCCACGTACAAATGTGAATTGTAGTTCAAAGAGGCAACATTTGAAAACGGACCATTTTTTACGTTTCTGAAGCATGTCGTAAGGGGGGGTGGTTATCTCTTTCATCAAAAATCGGACGTTTTTGATTGAACAATAAAGGCCTACAAATGTTATTTAGTTCACTTCCCGTGGAGGAGAAACACTTTTTAAGGCCGCAGACTGAGTAAATTGGCCATATTCATTCACTTTTACCCATTCCTCAAATCTTGTGTTTAAGGCCCCTGGAAGCATATAAATCACTTTAAACATCTCATTTTATCTTTAATAGTGATTTTCCACGTACAAATGTGAATTGTAGTTCAAAGAGGCAACATTTGAAAACGGACCATTTTTTACGTTTCTGAAGCATGTCGTAAGGGGGGGTGGTTATCTCTTTCATCAAAAATCGGACGTTTTTGATTGAACAATAAAGGCCTCCAAATGTTATTTTATTCACTTCCCGTGGAGGAGAAACACTTTTTAAGGCCGCAGAGTGAGTAAATTGGCCATTTTCATTCACTTTTACCCATTCCTCAAATCTTGTGTTTAGGGCCCCTGGAAGCTTGAAAATCACTTTAAACATCTCATTTTATCTTTAAAAGTGATTTTCCACGTACAAATGTGAATTGTAGTTCAAAGAGGCAACATTTGAAAACAGACCATTTTTTTAGTTTCTGAAGCATGTCGTAAGGGGGGGTGGTTATCTCTTTCATCAAAAATCGGACGTTTTTGATTGAACAATAAAGGCCTACAAATGTTATTTTATTCACTTCCCGTGGAGGAGAAACACTTTTTAAGGCCGCAGAGTGAGTAAATTGGCCATTTTCATTCACTTTTACCCATTCCTCAAACTCGTGTTTAAGGCCCCTGAAAGCATGAAAATCACTTTAAACATCTCATTTTATCTTTAAAAGTGATTTTCCACGTACAAATGTGAATTGTAGTTCAAAGAGGCAACATTTGAAAACAGACCATTTTTTTAGTTTCTGAAGCATGTCGTAAGGGGGGGTGGTTATCACTTTCATCAAAAATCGGACGTTTTTAATTGAACAATAAAGGCCTACAAATGTTATTTAATTCACTTTCTGGGGTGGAGAAAAACTTTTTAAGGCCTCAGAGTGAATAAATTGGCCATTTTCATTCACATTTACCCATTCCTCAAATCTTGTGTTTAGGGCCCCTGGAAGCTTGAAAATCACTTTAAACATCTCATTTTATCTTTAAAAGTGATTTTCCGGGGGAGGAGCCAAGATGGCGACCGGAGCAGACGCTTGAGCGCCCGGCTCCGTCGGCCCTTGGCCTCGGACTATCATCCTGATTCCTATCCTCGCCGATTTTCGAGGTGCACCGTGTGCGACGACGCGCTGACCGCGCCGCCGCTTTCCCGGAGTCTTAGCCCGCCCGGATGCCAGAGTTTTTGGTGCCTTTGTTCTCCGCACTGGACCCCTGCTCTATTGTGGCCTTGGCCGGCCCCCTGGAAGCTCCGCAGTCACCGGCCCGCTGTCGCAAACCTGAGCCCCGCGGCCCCGATCCCGCCTCACACCACGGACTGTCGCCTGATGAGCCGGGGGAGAGACGCCCAGACACCTCCTGCACCCTGCACCTGACGGGCTGGAGCTATGGGGTAAGCCCCGGAGTGGCGGGTCTCCTGGCCCGCTCTGTGGACCGCGCTGCGGAAGGCTGCAGACCCCCCTCTTCTATCGCCTAGTCGGCGGCAAAGAGAGCCCGAGGGAGGGGAAGCGACTGTTGGCTTTCACCTGTTGCGGCGTAGACCTGATGGGAATTGCCTCCTTGTAACGACCCCCCCCTGGCCACTGCACCGTTCAGCGGTAAAACATGGCGTTGATTGCCTGCTCGCTATCGGGGGGTGATGCTTTGGTCTCGCCCGCTGCCCGCTTCGCCCTCCCTCTACCAGACTCTAGCTCCACGGTGCCGTCCCGGAGTGCTGCCGATGTGGGGGCGCAGCTTCCGCTGACATGCGGCTCCGTTCTGGCTGCCCTGCAGGACTTTCGTCTGCAATTGTGTGCTGGCTTGCAAACGCTGAGTGAGCGGTTCGACTCCATACTGTCGGATGCGGGTCGTGAGCGCCCCGTTTGGTATCAACAAGACATGGGTCAGCCGGTGCTTTTGTCCTCTTGCGGGGACGCAATGACTGTGTATAACCGTGCTACACTGGTGTCTGCAACTGGCTTTCCCGGCACCCAGGATCACTCGCTCTCCTGTTCAACTGCGGACACTTTGCTTCCTCGTTCATCGCTGCCTGCTTTGTTGTTGCCTGCCTCACCGCGCCCGCAAGAGTATCCAGCTGAGCGACACCTGACGTCCTCGAGGAATCGTTCACGGTGGGCTACGGCTTCTTTTATGTGGAACTCCTGTACTTTACAGTCCAGGTCTGGATTTTATGTGGTGCAAAAGGGGACCTCAATAAATGATCGGCGGCCATTTTGTGACTCTACTTCCCCATCTTTTCCCCAGCGGCCATATTGTCTTTGTTTGCACGGGATGCGGGGCCTTCCTGTGGGGGCTGGTCTAATCTTAAGCCCGCGATCGGGCCAGGGCTAGGTTGAGTTCTATCATCAGGGTTTCACGGATGGACTGGACTCGGACTGGAACTGTTTGCATATGTTGTGCGCACTCGTCGCGAATTGTTTGCCTTCATTTAAATTGCTGTGACATGCTATCTACACACGACCGCTTTTGGGTGTAGTGGGTTTTCAGTGTGTGGAGGCGTGGCCGGCCGGTGGTTCCGGGCGCTCTGAGGTTACGTGGGCTCCTCCCCGCTTTCCTTTCTTCTTTGTTTTCTTATTTTCTTTATTCTTTTCCTACTTTCTCTCTTGTCTATATTTCGGGTTCATTGGGCGACAGGCACTATGCTGGGGGGGGGCAGGCCGTAGCCTCCGCATTGGTGTAGGGTGGGGGGGTAATTCACTGTTTCTTTTTAGTTCTATGGGCCTTTTTCTTCTATGTCTCTGTGCTATACTTGTTTCGATTCGGGGTCCGGGGGTGGGGTGAACTGAGTGGGGGCGGCTTTGGAGGGGTGCGTATTTACTCATGTAACTATCCTGTTGTCTAACTGCACCGCCTCACTGTCTGAGATTTTCTATGGTCGTTTTAATGATGCTGCTGTTTCCCCGTGTGGTGAAGCCATCTTGCGGACTCGAATCTCCTTCGTTCTATCCTCTACTGGCTTTTTTCTCGCAAAAATCATTTTAAAAACCTTAAAATTAACCTTCACTTCTCCTTCCCCTGGTGTCAAGGATTTCTCCAGTGTATACCTCTTGAATCGTTGCACGCTTGACCATTGATGCACAAGGGATGTAATGTTTGACTCCGTGCTTCACCGTATTGTGGCCGGCCGGATGGTTGTAGGCCCGTATTTGTTCTTTTACTATGCACAAATAAAGGTTTTTAAAAAAAAAAAAAAAAAAAAAAAAAAAGTGATTTTCCACGTACAAATGTGAATTGTAGTTAAAAGAGGCAACATTTGAAAACGGACCATTTTTTACGTTTCTGAAGCATGTCATAAGGGGGGGTGGTTATCTCTTTCGTCAAAAATCGGGCGTTTTCGCTTGAACAATAAAGGCCTACAAATGTTATTTAGTTCACTTCCCGTGGAGGAGAAACACTTTTTAAGGCCGCAGAGTGAGTAAATTGGCCATTTTCATTCACTTTTACCCATTCCTCAAATCTTGTGTTTAGGGCCCCTGGAAGCTTGAAAATCACTTTAAACATCTAATTTTATCTCTAAAAGTGATTATCCACGTACAAATGTGAATTGTAGTTTAAAGACGCAACATTTGAAAATGGACCATTTTTTTCGTTTCTGAAGCATGTCGTAAGGGGGGGTGGTTATCTCTTTCACCAAGAAAAAGGTGTTTTTGATTGAACAATAAAGGCCTCAAAATGTTATTTTATTCACTTCCCGTTGAGGAGAAACACTTTTTAAGGCTGCAGAGTGAGTAAATTGGCCATTTTCATTCACTTTTACCCATTCCTCAAATCTTGTGTTTAAGGCCCCTGGAAGCATGAAAATCACTTTAAACATCTCATTTTATCTTTAAAATTGATTTTCCACGTACAAATGTGAATTGTAGTTCAAAGAGGCAACATTTGAAAACAGACCATTTTTTTAGTTTCTGAAGCATGTCGTAAGGGGGGGTGGTTATCTCTTTCATCAAAAATCGGACGTTTTTGATTGAACAATAAAGGCCTCCAAATGTTATTTTATTCACTTCCCGTGGAGGAGAAACACTTTTTAAGGCCGCAGAGTGAGTAAATTGGCCATTTTCATTCACTTTTACCCATTCCTCAAACTCGTGTTTAAGGCCCCTGGAAGCATGAAAATCACTTTAAACATCTCATTTTATCTTTAAAAGTGATTTTCCACGTACAAATGTGAATTGTAGTTCAAAGAGGCAACATTTGAAAACAGACCATTTTTTTCGTTTCTGAAGCATGTCGTAAGGGGGGGTGGTTATCTCTTTCATCAAAAATCGGACGTTTTTAATTGAACAATAAAGGCCTACAAATGTTATTTAATTCACTTTCTGGGGTGGAGAAAAACTTTTTAAGGCCTCAGAGTGAATAAATTGGCCATTTTCAATCACATTTACCCATTCCTCAAATCTTGTGTTTAGGGCCCCTGGAAGCTTGAAAATCACTTTAAACATCTCGTTTTATCTTTAAAAGGGATTTTCCACGTACAAATGTGAATTGTAGTTAAAAGAGGCAACATTTGAAAACGGACCATTTTTTACGTTTCTGAAGCATGTCATAAGGGGGGGTGGTTATCTCTTTCGTCAAAAATCGGGCGTTTTCGCTTGAACAATAAAGGCCTACAAATGTTATTTAGTTCACTTCCCGTGGAGGAGAAACACTTTTTAAGGCCGCAGAGTGAGTAAATTGGCCATATTCATTCACTTTTACCCATTCCTCAAATCTTGTGTTTAAGGCCCCTGGAAGCATGAAAATCACTTTAAACATCTCATTTTATCTTTAAAAGTGATTTTCCACGTACAAATGTGAATTGTAGTTAAAAGAGGCAACATTTGAAAACGGACCATTTTTTTCATTTCTGACGCATGTCGTAAGGGCGGGTGGTTATCTCTTTCATCAAAAATCGGACGTTTTTGATTGACCAATAAAGGCCTCCAAATGTTATTTTATTCACTTCCCGTGGAGGAGAAACACTTTTTAAGGCCGCAGAGTGAGTAAATTGGCCATTTTCATTCACTTTTACCCATTCCTCAAATCTTGTGTTTAGGGCCCCTGGAAGCTTGAAAATCACTTTAAACATCTCATTTTATCTTTAAAAGTGATTTTCCACGTACAAATGTGAATTGTAGTTAAAAGAGGCAACATTTGAAAACGGACCATTTTTACGTTTCTGAAGCATGTCATAAGGGGAGGTGGTTATCTCTTTCGTCAAAAATCGGGCGTTTTCGCTTGAACAATAAAGGCCTACAAATGTTATTTAGTTCACTTCCCGTGGAGGAGAAACACTTTTTAAGGCCGCAGAGTGAGTAAATTGGCCATATTCATTCACTTTTACCCATTCCTCAAATCTTGTGTTTAAGGCCCCTGGAAGCATATAAATCACTTTAAACATCTCATTTTATCTTTAATAGTGATTTTCCACGTACAAATGTGAATTGTAGTTCAAAGAGGCAACATTTGAAAACGGACCATTTTTTACGTTTCTGAAGCATGTCGTAAGGGGGGGTGGTTATCTCTTTCATCAAAAATCGGACGTTTTTGATTGAACAATAAAGGCCTCCAAATGTTATTTTATTCACTTCCCGTGGAGGAGAAACACTTTTTAAGGCCGCAGAGTGAGTAAATTGGCCATTTTCATTCACTTTTACCCATTCCTCAAATCTTGTGTTTAGGGCCCCTGGAAGCTTGAAAATCACTTTAAACATCTCATTTTATCTTTAAAAGTGATTTTCCACGTACAAAAGTGAATTGTAGTTAAAAGAGGCAACATTTGAAAACGGACCATTTTTTACGTTTCTGAAGCATGTCGTAAGGGGGGGTGGTTATTTCTTTCGTCAAAAATCGGGCGTTTTCGCTTGAACAATAAAGGCCTACAAATGTTATTTAGTTCACTTCCCGTGGAGGAGAAACACTTTTTAAGGCCGCAGAGTGAGTAAATTGGCCATATTCATTCACTTTTACCCATTCCTCAAATCTTGTGTTTAAGGCCCCTGGAAGCATGAAAATCACTTTAAACATCTCATTTTATCTTTAAAAGTGATTTTCCACGTACAAATGTGAATTGTAGTTCAAAGAGGCAACATTTGAAAACAGACCATTTTTTTAGTTTCTGAAGCATGTCGTAAGGGGGGGTGGTTATCTCTTTCATCAAAAATCGGACGTTGTTGATTGAACAATAAAGGCCTCCAAATGGTATTTTATTCACTTCCCGTGGAGGAGAAGCACTTTTTAATGCCGCAGAGTGAGTAAATTGGCAATTTTCATTCACTTTTACCCATTCCTCAAATCTTGTGTTTAGGGCCCCTGGAAGCTTGAAAATCACTTTAAACATCTCATTTTATCTTTAAAAGTGATTTTCCACGTACAAATGTGAATTGTAGTTCAAAGAGGCAACATTTGAAAACAGACCATTTTTTTAGTTTCTGAAGCATGTCGTAAGGGGGGGTGGTTATCTCTTTCATCAAAAATCGGACGTTTTTAATTGAACAATAAAGGCCTACAAATGTTATTTAATTCACTTTCTGGGGTGGAGAAAAACTTTTTAAGGCCTCAGAGTGAGTAAATTGCCCATTTTCATTCACATTTACCCATTCCTCAAATCTTGTGTTTAGGGCCCCTGGAAGCTTGAAAATCACTTTAAACATCTCATTTTATCTTGAAATGTGATTTTCCACGTACAAATGTGAATTGTAGTTAAAAGAGGCAACATTTGAAAACGGACCATTTTTACGTTTCTGAAGCATGTCGTAAGGGGGGGTGGTTATCTCTTTCACCAAAAAATTGGCGTTTTTGATTGAACAATAAAGGCCTCCAAATGTTATTTTATTCACTTCCCGTGGAGGAGAAACACTTTTTAAGGCCGCAGAGTGAGTAAATTGGCTATTTTCATTCACTTTTACCCATTCCTCAAATCTCGTGTTTAAGGCCCCTGGAAGCATGAAAATCACTTTAAACATCTCATTTTATCTTTAAAAGTGATTTTCCACGTACAAATGTGAATTGTAGTTCTAAGAGGCAACATTTGAAAATGGACCATTTTTTTCGTTTCTGAAGCATGTCGTAAGGGGGGGTGGTTATCTCTTTCACCAAAAAACAGGCGTTTTTGATTGAACAATAAAGGCCTCCAAATGTTATTTTATTCACTTCCCGTGGAGGAGAAACACTTTTTAAGGCCGCAGAGTGAGTAAATTGGCTATTTTCATTCACTTTTACCCATTCCTCAAATCTCGTGTTTAAGGCCCCTGGAAGCATGAAAATCACTTTAAACATCTCATTTTATTTTTAAAAGTGATTTTCCACGTACAAATGTGAATTGTAGGTAAAAGAGGCAACATTTGAAAACGGACAATTTTTTACTTTTCTGAAGCATGTCGTAAGGGGGGGTGGTTATCTCTTTCATCAAAAATCGGACGTTTTTGATTGAACAATAAAGGCCTACAAATGTTATTTAATTCACTTTCTGGGGTGGAGAAAAACTTTTTAACGCCTCAGAGTGAATAAATTGGCCATTTTCATTCACATTTACCCATTCCTCAAATCTTGTTTTTAGGGCCCCTGGAAGCTTGAAAATCACTTTAAACATCTCATTTTATCTTGAAAAGTGATTTTCCACGTACAAATGTGAATTGTAGTTCAAAGAGGCAACATTTGAAAACGGACCATTTTTTACGTTTCTGAAGCTTGTCGTAAGGGGGGGTGGTTATCTCTTTCGTCAAAAATCGGGCGTTTTTAATTGAACAATAAAGGCCTACAAATGTTATTTAATTCACTTTCTGGGGTGGAGAAAAACTTTTTAAGGCCTCAGAGTGAATAAATTGGCCATTTTCATTCACTTTTACCCATTCCTCAAATCTTGTGTTTAAGGCCCCTGGAAGCATATACATCACTTTAAACATCTCATTTTATCTTTAATAGTGATTTTCCACGTACAAATGTGAATTGTAGTTCAAAGAGGCAACATTTGAAAACGGACCATTTTTTACGTTTCTGAAGCATGTCGTAAGGGGGGGTGGTTATCTCTTTCATCAAAAATCGGACGTTTTTGATTGAACAATAAAGGCCTCCAAATGTTATTTTATTCACTTCCCGTGGAGGAGAAACACTTTTTAAGGCCGCAGAGTGAGTAAATTGGCCATTTTCATTCACTTTTACCCATTCCTCAAATCTTGTGTTTAGGGCCCCTGGAAGCTTGAAAATCACTTTAAACATCTCATTTTATCTTTAAAAGTGATTTTCCACGTACAAATGTGAATTGTAGTTAAAAGAGGCAACATTTGAAAACGGACCATTTTTTACGTTTCTGAAGCATGTCGTAAGGGGGGGTGGTTATCTCTTTCGTCAAAAATCGGGCGTTTTCGCTTGAACAATAAAGGCCTACAAATGTTATTTAGTTCACTTCCCGTGGAGGAGAAACACTTTTTAGGCCGCAGAGTGAGTAAATTGGCCATATTCATTCACTTTTACCCATTCCTCAAATCTCGTGTTTAAGGACCCTGGAAGCATGAAAATCACTTTAAACATCTCATTTTATCTTTAAAAGTGATTTTCCACGTACAAATGGGAATTGTAGTTCAAAGAGGCAACATTTGAAAATGGACCATTTTTTTCGTTTCGGAAGCATGTCGTAAGGGGGGGTGGTTATCTCTTTCATCAAAAAAACAGGCGTTTTTGATTGAACAATAAAGGCCTCCAAATGTTATGTAATTCACTTCCCGTGGAGGAGAAATACTTTTTAAGGCCGCAGAGTGAGTAAATTGGCCATTTTCATTCACTTTTACCCATTTCTCAAATCTTGTGTTTAAGGCCCCTGGAAGCATGAAAATCACTTTAAACATCTCATTTTATCTTTAAAAGTGATTTTCCACGTACAAATGTGAATTGTAGTTCAAAGAGGCAACATTTGAAAACAGACCATTTTTTTTGTTTCTGAAGCATGTCGTAAGGGGGGGTGGTATCTCTTTCATCAAAAATCGGACGTTTTTAATTGAACAATAAAGGCCTCCAAATGTTATTTTATTCACTTCCCGTGGAGGATAAACACTTTTTAAGGCCGCAGAGTGAGTAAATTGGCCATTTTCATTCACTTTTACCCATTTACCCAACACAGTTAAAGAATTAGCCGGAGCTAATTCTATGGCAGTTGCACGTCCCCTGACCCCTCAAAAATGTCAAGACCTTGCCACATATTTTGTGGAAAAGATCGAGACTATTCTTGCCAACATTAATGTTCCGGTGAGGGATGACAGGAAAGTTCCTCTTTTAGAAAGTCTACCAGGAAACCGACTTGTCTCTTGGCCAGCCATCTCCCTGGACACCTTGAAATCTTTAGCCACCTCCATCAAGTCGGGCTCTCCATGTGACCCTCTCCCAATTAATATTCTGAGCCAACTGGACGACAGGGCTTTGGGGATTATTGCCGAGACACTAAACGCCTCCATTCATCTGGCAACCGTCCCATCGTCCTGGAAGCACGCCATGGTCAGCCCTCTGCTGAAAAAGCCGTCGGCTGATCCAGAGGTACTGGCCAACTATCGTCCGATTTCCCTGCTGCCAGCATTCTCAAAAATACTGGAGAAGCACATCCATGGTGTACTTTCAACTTACACAGAGAATAACAACCTACTCCATTTTTCCCAATCGGGTTTCAGGGCAGGCCACTCCACCGAATCTGCCCTCCTGGGAGTCACGGAGAAGATCAGGGGACTCTTGGACGACGGGCAAACGGTTGCTCTGGTTTTGCTTGATTTAAGCGCAGCCTTCGACACCATCTCACACAACAGACTGCTTGTCAGGCTGAGTGAGGATGGTGTCGGAGGGGCAGCGCTGGACTGGATTAGATCTTACTTGAGCAACAGGACGTTTCAGATCTCGTCCTCACAGGCCCAGTCGGACATTTTTCTGTCACCCCATGGTGTGCCTCAGGGCTCAATTTTGAGCCCGTTATTTTTCAATCTGTATCTCCGCCCCCTCGCCGACTTGGCAGAACGGGTTGGTCTAGAACTTATGACCTATGCGGACGATTCGCAGATTATTTTTTCCCTTACCAACTCAGAATCTTCATCCCCCTCTGTGCTGAAACTAGGCCTCCAGGAAATCTTCAGCTGGATGTCTACGAACCAGCTAAAGTTAAATGGGGAGAAGACAGAGATTCTTCTCCTGGGGAAAAATAAAGATCTGTGGCAGGATACCCATTGGCCAACATCTTTGGGCGCCTTCCCCACCCCGGCTACCCAAGCTAGAAATTTGGGGGTGTGCATTGATGATTCATTATCAATGAAACAGCAGGCCAACAAAGTCGCCGGTGTCTGCTTCACGATCCTTAAATGGCTGAGGAAGATTATCTGGATGCTGCCTGTGGATACCCAGAAGACCGTAGTCAATGCACTAATTACATCTAGGCTTGACTACGGTAACATCTTATACCTGGGTTCCAATCTAGCCGTGATCAGGAGATTGCAGCTGGTCCAGAACTCCGCAGCCAGGTTGCTGTGCAAGATTCCTAGGACAGCAAGGATCTCGAAGCATCTGAGGAACCTGCATTGGTTGAGGGTAGAGAACCGAGTTCGGTTCAAAGCCCTGACATACATGTTTAAGATCAGGGCAGGAACTGCACCAAAATACCTGCAAAAATTGGTTAGGCCTCATGTTCCTGCACGCAATCTCCGTTCTTTAAATGGAGCAACTTTCGTGGTTCCCAGATTCAAACTGGCCCGAATGGGGGGGAAATCTTTCTCCCATCTGGGACCAGTTCTTTGGAATTCCCTCCCCTTAGCCTTACGGAAGGAGGAGAATTTTGCCAGTTTTAAGAAAAACGTTAAAACTTGGCTTTTTAATAAATAATTGTGGCCCTTGACAGTTACTGCCTCTATGTTTTGCCCTCTTAGCCCTGGCGCCGGGAAACCCTTTGTGGGTATCTGTGCGCATTACAAATGCAAAAAATAAATAAATAAAATAAATAAATTTCTCAAATCTTGTGTTTAAGGCCCCTGGAAGCATGAAAATCACTTTAAACATCTCATTTTATCTTTAAAAGTGATTTTCCACGTACAAATGTGAATTGTAGTTCAAAGAGGCAACATTTGAAAACAGACCATTTTTTTAGTTTCTGAAGCATGTCGTAAGGGGGGGTGGTTATCTCTTTCATCAAAAATCGGACGTTTTTAATTGAACACTAAAGGCCTGCAAATGTTATTTAATTCACTTTCTGGGGTGGAGAAAAACTTTTTAAGGCCTCAGAGTGAATAAATTGGCCATTTTCATTCACTTTTACCCATTCCTCAAATCTTGTGTTTAGGGCCCCTGGAAGCTTGAAAATCACTTTAAACATCTCATTTTATCTTTAAAAGTGATTTTCCACGTACAAATGTGAATTGTAGTTAAAAGAGGCAACATTTGATAACGGACCATTTTTTACGTTTCTGAAGCATGTCGTAAGGGGGGGTGGTTATCTCTTTCGTCAAAAATCGGGCGTTTTCGCTTGAACAATAAAGGCCTACAAATGTTATTTAGTTCACTTCCCGTGGAGGAGAAACACTTTTTAAGGCCACAGAGTGAGTAAATTGGCCATATTCATTCACTTTTACCCATTCCTCA
Organism: Triturus cristatus; assembly: GCF_964204655.1. Lineage (NCBI taxonomy): Eukaryota > Metazoa > Chordata > Amphibia > Caudata > Salamandridae > Triturus > Triturus cristatus. The sequence continues at coordinate 1,224,426,805 of NC_140590.1, read as the reverse complement.
AATCTTGTGTTTAAGGCCCCTGGAAGCATGAAAATCACTTTAAACATCTCATTTTATCTTTAAAAGTGATTTTCCACGTACAAATGTGAATTGTAGTTCAAAGAGGCAACATTTGAAAATAGACCATTTTTTTAGTTTCTGAAGCATGTCATAAGGGGGGGTGGTTATCTCCTTCATCAAAAATCGGACGTTTTTAATTGAACAATAAAGGCCTACAAATGTTATTTAATTCACTTTCTGGGGTGGAGAAAAACTTTTTAAGGCCTCAGAGTGAATAAATTGGCCATTTTCATTCACATTTACCCATTCCTCAAATTTTGTGTTTAGGGCCCCTGGAAGCTTGAAAATCACTTTAAACATCTCATTTTATCTTTAAAAGTGATTTTCCACGTACAAATGTGAATCGTAGTTAAAAGAGGCAACATTTGAAAATGGACCATTTTTACGTTTCTGAAGCATGTCATAAGGGGGGGTGGTTATCTCTTTCGTCAAAAATCGGGCGTTTTCGCTTGAACAATAAAGGCCTACAAATGTTATTTAGTTCACTTCCCGTGGAGGAAAAACACTTTTTAAGGCCGCAGAGTGAGTAAATTGGCCATATTCATTCACTTTTACCCATTCCTCAAATCTTGTGTTTAAGGCCCCTGGAAGCATGAAAATCACTTTAAACATCTCATTTTATCTTTAAAAGTGATTTTCCACGTACAAATGTGAATTGTAGTTCAAAGAGGCAACATTTGAAAACAGACCATTTTTTTAGTTTCTGAAGCATGTCGTAAGGGGGGGTGGTTATCTCTTTCATCAAAAATCGGACGTTTTTGATTGAACAATAAAGGCCTCCAAATGTTATTTTATTCACTTCCCGTGGAGGAGAAACACTTTTTAAGGACGCATAGTGAGTAAATTGGCCATTTTCATTCACTTTTACCCATTTCTCAAATCTTGTGTTTAAGGCCCCCGGAAGCATGAAAATCACTTTAAACATCTCATTTTATCTTTAAAAGTGATTTTCCACGTACAAATGTGAATTGTAATTAAAAGAGGCAACATTTGAAAACGGACCATTTTTTACGTTTCTGAAGCATGTCATAAGGGGGGGTGGTTATCTCTTTCGTCAAAAATCGGGCGTTTTCGCTTGAACAATAAAGGCCTACAAATGTTATTTAGTTCACTTCCCGTGGAGGAGAAACACTTTTTAAGGCCGCAGAGTGAGTAAATTGGCCATATTCATTCACTTTTACCCATTCCTCAAATCTTGTGTTTAAGGCCCCTGGAAGCATGAAAATCACTTTAAACATCTCATTTTATCTTTAAAAGTGATTTTCCACGTACAAATGTGAATTGTAGTTCAAAGAGGCAACATTTGAAAACAGACCATTTTTTTAATTTCTGAAGCATGTCGTAAGGGGGGGGGTGGTTATCTCTTTCATCAAAAATCGGACGTTGTTGATTGAACAATAAAGGCCTCCAAATGTTATTTTATTCACTTCCCGTGGAGGAGAAATACTTTTTAAGGCCGCAGAGTGAGTAAATTGGCAATTTTCATTCACTTTTACCCATTCCTCAAATCTTGTGTTTAGGGCCCCTGGAAGCTTGAAAATCACTTTAAACATCTCATTTCATCTTTAAAAGTGATTTTCCACGTACAAATGTGAATTGTAGTTCAAAGAGGCAACATTTGAAAACAGACCATTTTTTTAGTTTCTGAAGCATGTCGTAAGGGGGGGTGGTTATCTCTTTCATCAAAAATCGGACGTTTTTAATTGAACAATAAAGGCCTACAAATGTTATTTAATTCACTTTCTGGGGTGGAGAAAAACTTTTTAAGGCCTCAGAGTGAGTAAATTAGCCATTTTCATTCACATTTACCCATTCCTCAAATCTTGTGTTTAGGGCCCCTGGAAGCTTGAAAATCACTTTAAACATCTCATTTTATCTTTAAATGTGATTTTCCACGTACAAATGTGAATTGTAGTTCAAAGAGGCAACATTTGAAAATGGATGGTTATCTCTTTCACCAAAAAATTGTCGTTTTTGATTGAACAATAAAGGCCTCCAAATGTTATGTAATTCACTTCCCGTGGAGGAGAAATACTTTTTAAGGCCGCAGAGTGAGTAAATTGGCCATTTTCATTCACTTTTACCCATTTCTCAAATCTTGTGTTTAAGGCCTCTGGAAGCATGAAAATCACTTTAAACATCTCATTTTATCTTTAAAAGTGATTTTCCACGTACAAATGTGAATTGTAGTTCAAAGAGGCAACATTTGAAAACAGACCATTTTTTTAGTTTCTGAAGCATGTCGTAAGGGGGGGTGGTATCTCTTTCATCAAAGATCGGACGTTTTTAATTGAACAATAAAGGCCTCCAAATGTTATTTAGTTCACTTCCCGTGGAGGAGAAACACTTTTTAAGGCCGCAGAGTGAGTAAATTGGCCATATTCATTCACTTTTACCCATTCCTCAAATCTTGTGTTTAAGGCCCCTGGAAGCATGAAAATCACTTTAAACATCTCATTTTATCTTTAATAGTGATTTTCCACGTACAAATGTGAATTGTAGTTAAAAGAGGCAACATTTGAAAACGGACCATTTTTTACGTTTCTGAAGCATGTCGTAAGGGGGGGTGGTTATCTCTTTCGTCAAAAATCGGGCGTTTTCGCTTGAACAATAAAGGTCTACAAATGTTATTTAGTTCACTTCCCGTGGAGGAGAAACACTTTTTAGGCCGCAGAGTGAGTAAATTGGCCATATTCATTCACTTTTACCCATTCCTCAAATCTCGTGTTTAAGGACAATGGAAGCATGAAAATCACTTTAAACATCTCATTTTTTCTTTAAAAGTGATTTTCCACGTACAAATGGGAATTGTAGTTCAAAGAGGCAACATTTGAAAATGGACCATTTTTTTTGTTTCTGAAGCATGTCGTAAGGGGGGGTGGTTATCTCTTTCATCAAAAAAACAGGCGTTTTTGATTGAACAATAAAGGCCTCCAAATGTTATTTAATTCACTTCCCGTGGAGGAGAAATACTTTTTAAGGCCGCAGAGTAAGTAAATTGGCCATTTTCATTCACTTTTACCCATTTCTCAAATCTTGTGTTTAAGGCCCCTGGAAGCATGAAAATCACTTTAAACATCTCATTTTATCTTTAAAAGTGATTTTCCACGTACAAATGTGAATTGTAGTTCAAAGAGGCAACATTTGAAAACAGACCATTTTTTTAGTTTCTGAAGCATGTCGTAAGGGGGGGTGGTTATCTCTTTCATCAAAAATCGGACGTTTTTAATTGAACAATAAAGGCCTACAAATGTTATTTAATTCACTTTCTGGGGTGGAGAAAAACTTTTTAAGGCCTCAGATTGAATAAATTGGCCATTTTCATTCACTTTTACCCATTCCTCAAATCTTGTGTTTAGGGCCCCTGGAAGCTTGAAAATCACTTTAAACATCTCATTTTATCTTTAAAAGTGATTTTCCACGTACAAATGTGAATTGTAGTTAAAAGAGGCAACATTTGATAACGGACCATTTTTTACGTTTCTGAAGCATGTCGTAAGGGGGGGTGGTTATCTCTTTCGTCAAAAATCGGGCGTTTTCGCTTGAACAATAAAGGCCTACAAATGTTATTTAGTTCACTTCCCGTGGAGGAGAAACACTTTTTAAGGCCACAGAGTGAGTAAATTGGCCATATTCATTCACTTTTACCCATTCCTCAAATCTTGTGTTTAAGGCCCCTGGAAGCATGAAAATCACTTTAAACATCTCATTTTATCTTTAAAAGTGATTTTCCACGTACAAATGTGAATTGTAGTTCAAAGAGGCAACATTTGAAAATAGACCATTTTTTTAGTTTCTGAAGCATGTCATAAGGGGGGGTGGTTATCTCCTTCATCAAAAATCGGACGTTTTTAATTGAACAATAAAGGCCTACAAATGTTATTTAATTCACTTTCTGGGGTGGAGAAAAACTTTTTAAGGCCTCAGAGTGAATAAATTGGCCATTTTCATTCACATTTACCCATTCCTCAAATTTTGTGTTTAGGGCCCCTGGAAGCTTGAAAATCACTTTAAACATCTCATTTTATCTTTAATAGTGATTTTCCACGTACAAATGTGAATTGTAGTTCAAAGAGGCAACATTTGAAAACGGACCATTTTTTACGTTTCTGAAGCATGTCGTAAGGGGGGGTGGTTATCTCTTTCGTCAAAAATCGGGTGTTTTCGCTTGAACAATAAAGGCCTACAAACGTTATTTAGTTCACTTCCCGTGGAGGAGAAACACTTTTTAAAGACTCAGAATGAGTAAATTGGCCATATTCATTCACTTTTACCCATTCCTCAAATCTCGTGTTTAAGGACAATGGAAGCATGAAAATCACTTTAAACATCTCATTTTTTCTTTAAAAGTGATTTTCCACGTACAAATGGGAATTGTAGTTCAAAGAGGCAACATTTGAAAATGGACCATTTTTTTTGTTTCTGAAGCATGTCGTAAGGGGGGGTGGTTATCTCTTTCATCAAAAATCGGACGTTGTTGATTGAACAATAAAGGCCTCCAAATGTTATTTTATTCACTTCCCGTGGAGGAGAAATACTTTTTAAGGCCGCAGAGTGAGTAAATTGGCAATTTTCATTCACTTTTACCCATTCCTCAAATCTTGTGTTTAGGGCCTCTGGAAGCTTGAAAATCACTTTAAACATCTCATTTCATCTTTAAAAGTGATTTTCCACGTACAAATGTGAATTGTAGTTCAAAGAGGCAACATTTGAAAACAGACCATTTTTTTAGTTTCTGAAGCATGTCGTAAGGGGGGGTGGTTATCTCTTTCATCAAAAATCGGACGTTTTTAATTGAACAATAAAGGCCTACAAATGTTATTTAATTCACTTTCTGGGGTGGAGAAAAACTTTTTAAGGCCTCAGAGTGAGTAAATTAGCCATTTTCATTCACATTTACCCATTCCTCAAATCTTGTGTTTAGGGCCCCTGGAAGCTTGAAAATCACTTTAAACATCTCATTTTATCTTTAAATGTGATTTTCCACGTACAAATGTGAATTGTAGTTCAAAGAGGCAACATTTGAAAATGGATGGTTATCTCTTTCACCAAAAAATTGTCGTTTTTGATTGAACAATAAAGGCCTCCAAATGTTATGTAATTCACTTCCCGTGGAGGAGAAATACTTTTTAAGGCCGCAGAGTGAGTAAATTGGCCATTTTCATTCACTTTTACCCATTTCTCAAATCTTGTGTTTAAGGCCCCTGGAAGCATGAAAATCACTTTAAACATCTCATTTTATCTTTAAAAGTGATTTTCCACGTACAAATGTGAATTGTAGTTCAAAGAGGCAACATTTGAAAACAGACCATTTTTTTAGTTTCTGAAGCATGTCGTAAGGGGGGGTGGTATCTCTTTCATCAAAGATCGGACGTTTTTAATTGAACAATAAAGGCCTCCAAATGTTATTTAGTTCACTTCCCGTGGAGGAGAAACACTTTTTAAGGCCGCAGAGTGAGTAAATTGGCCATATTCATTCACTTTTACCCATTCCTCAAATCTTGTGTTTAAGGCCCCTGGAAGCATGAAAATCACTTTAAACATCTCATTTTATCTTTAATAGTGATTTTCCACGTACAAATGTGAATTGTAGTTAAAAGAGGCAACATTTGAAAACGGACCATTTTTTACGTTTCTGAAGCATGTCGTAAGGGGGGGTGGTTATCTCTTTCGTCAAAAATCGGGCGTTTTCGCTTGAACAATAAAGGTCTACAAATGTTATTTAGTTCACTTCCCGTGGAGGAGAAACACTTTTTAGGCCGCAGAGTGAGTAAATTGGCCATATTCATTCACTTTTACCCATTCCTCAAATCTCTTGTTTAAGGACAATGGAAGCATGAAAATCACTTTAAACATCTCATTTTTTCTTTAAAAGTGATTTTCCACGTACAAATGGGAATTGTAGTTCAAAGAGGCAACATTTGAAAATGGACCATTTTTTTTGTTTCTGAAGCATGTCGTAAGGGGGGGTGGTTATCTCTTTCATCAAAAAAACAGGCGTTTTTGATTGAACAATAAAGGCCTCCAAATGTTATTTAATTCACTTCCCGTGGAGGAGAAATACTTTTTAAGGCCGCAGAGTAAGTAAATTGGCCATTTTCATTCACTTTTACCCATTTCTCAAATCTTGTGTTTAAGGCCCCTGGAAGCATGAAAATCACTTTAAACATCTCATTTTATCTTTAAAAGTGATTTTCCACGTACAAATGTGAATTGTAGTTCAAAGAGGCAACATTTGAAAACAGACCATTTTTTTAGTTTCTGAAGCATGTCGTAAGGGGGGGTGGTATCTCTTTCATCAAAAATCGGACGTTTTTAATTGAACAATAAAGGCCTACAAATGTTATTTAATTCACTTTCTGGGGTGGAGAAAAACTTTTTAAGGCCTCAGAGTGAATAAATTGGCCATTTTCATTCACATTTACCCAATCCTCAAATCTTGTGTTTAGGGCCCCTGGAAGCTTGAAAATCACTTTAAACATCTCATTTTATCTTTAAAAGTGATTTTCCACGTACAAATGTGAATTGTAGTTAAAAGAGGCAACATTTGAAAACGGACCATTTTTTACGTTTCTGAAGCATGTTATAAGGGGGGGGGTGGTTATCTCTTTCGTCAAAAATCGGGCGTTTTCGCTTGAACAATAAAGGCCTACAAATGTTATTTAGTTCACTTCCCGTGAAGGAGAAACACTTTTTAAGGCCGCAGAGTGAGTAAATTGGCCATATTCATTCACTTTTACCCATTCCTCAAATCTTGTGTTTAAGGCCCCTGGAAGCATGAAAATCACTTTAAACATCTCATTTTATCTTTAAAAGTGATTTTCCACGTACAAATGTGAATTGTAGTTAAAAGAGGCAACATTTGATAACGGACCATTTTTTACGTTTCTGAAGCATGTCGTAAGGGGGGGTGGTTATCTCTTTCGTCAAAAATTGGGCGTTTTTAATTGAACAATAAAGGCCTACAAATGTTATTTAATTCACTTTCTGGGGTGGAGAAAAACTTTTTAAGGCCTCAGAGTGAATAAATTGGCCATTTTCATTCACTTTTACCCATTCCTCAAATCTTGTGTTTAGGGCCCCTGGAAGCTTGAAAATCACTTTAAACATCTCATTTTATCTTTAAAAGTGATTTTCCACGTACAAATGTGAATTGTAGTTAAAAGAGGCAACATTTGATAACGGACCATTTTTTACGTTTCTGAAGCATGTCATAAGGGGGGGTGGTTATCTCCTTCATCAAAAATCGGACGTTTTTAATTGAACAATAAAGGCCTACAAATGTTATTTAATTCACTTTCTGGGGTGGAGAAAAACTTTTTAAGGCCTCAGAGTGAATAAATTGGCCATTTTCATTCACATTTACCCATTCCTCAAATTTTGTGTTTAGGGCCCCTGGAAGCTTGAAAATCACTTTAAACATCTCATTTTATCTTTAAAAGTGATTTTCCACGTACAAATGTGAATTGTAGTTAAAAGAGGCAACATTTGAAAATGGACCATTTTTACGTTTCTGAAGCATGTCATAAGGGGGGGTGGTTATCTCTTTCGTCAAAAATCGGGCGTTTTCGCTTGAACAATAAAGGCCTACAAATGTTATTTAGTTCACTTCCCGTGGAGGAAAAACACTTTTTAAGGCCGCAGAGTGAGTAAATTGGCCATATTCATTCACTTTTACCCATTCCTCAAATCTTGTGTTTAAGGCCCCTGGAAGCATGAAAATCACTTTAAACATCTCATTTTATCTTTAAAAGTGATTTTCCACGTACAAATGTGAATTGTAGTTCAAAGAGGCAACATTTGAAAACAGACCATTTTTTTAGTTTCTGAAGCATGTCGTAAGGGGGGGTGGTTATCTCTTTCATCAAAAATCGGACGTTTTTGATTGAACAATAAAGGCCTCCAAATGTTATTTTATTCACTTCCCGTGGAGGAGAAACACTTTTTAAGGACGCATAGTGAGTAAATTGGCCATTTTCATTCACTTTTACCCATTTCTCAAATCTTGTGTTTAAGGCCCCCGGAAGCATGAAAATCACTTTAAACATCTCATTTTATCTTTAAAAGTGATTTTCCACGTACAAATGTGAATTGTAATTAAAAGAGGCAACATTTGAAAACGGACCATTTTTTACGTTTCTGAAGCATGTCATAAGGGGGGGTGGTTATCTCTTTCGTCAAAAATCGGGCGTTTTCGCTTGAACAATAAAGGCCTACAAATGTTATTTAGTTCACTTCCCGTGGAGGAGAAACACTTTTTAAGGCCGCAGAGTGAGTAAATTGGCCATATTCATTCACTTTTACCCATTCCTCAAATCTTGTGTTTAAGGCCCCTGGAAGCATGAAAATCACTTTAAACATCTCATTTTATCTTTAAAAGTGATTTTCCACGTACAAATGTGAATTGTAGTTCAAAGAGGCAACATTTGAAAACAGACCATTTTTTTAATTTCTGAAGCATGTCGTAAGGGGGGGGTGGTTATCTCTTTCATCAAAAATCGGACGTTGTGGATTGAACAATAAAGGCCTCCAAATGTTATTTTATTCACTTCCCGTGGAGGAGAAATACTTTTTAAGGCCGCAGAGTGAGTAAATTGGCAATTTTCATTCACTTTTACCCATTCCTCAAATCTTGTGTTTAGGGCCCCTGGAAGCTTGAAAATCACTTTAAACATCTCATTTCATCTTTAAAAGTGATTTTCCACGTACAAATGTGAATTGTAGTTCAAAGAGGCAACATTTGAAAACAGACCATTTTTTTAGTTTCTGAAGCATGTCGTAAGGGGGGGTGGTTATCTCTTTCATCAAAAATCGGACGTTTTTAATTGAACAATAAAGGCCTACAAATGTTATTTAATTCACTTTCTGGGGTGGAGAAAAACTTTTTAAGGCCTCAGAGTGAGTAAATTAGCCAATTTCATTCACATTTACCCATTCCTCAAATCTTGTGTTTAGGGCCCCTGGAAGCTTGAAAATCACTTTAAACATCTCATTTTATCTTTAAATGTGATTTTCCACGTACAAATGTGAATTGTAGTTCAAAGAGGCAACATTTGAAAATGGATGGTTATCTCTTTCACCAAAAAATTGTCGTTTTTGATTGAACAATAAAGGCCTCCAAATGTTATGTAATTCACTTCCCGTGGAGGAGAAATACTTTTTAAGGCCGCAGAGTGATTAAATTGGCCATTTTCATTCACTTTTACCCATTTCTCAAATCTTGTGTTTAAGGCCCCTGGAAGCATGAAAATCACTTTAAACATCTCATTTTATCTTTAAAAGTGATTTTCCACGTACAAATGTGAATTGTAGTTCAAAGAGGCAACATTTGAAAACAGACCATTTTTTTAGTTTCTGAAGCATGTCGTAAGGGGGGGTGGTATCTCTTTCATCAAAGATCGGACGTTTTTAATTGAACAATAAAGGCCTCCAAATGTTATTTAGTTCACTTCCCGTGGAGGAGAAACACTTTTTAAGGCCGCAGAGTGAGTAAATTGGCCATATTCATTCACTTTTACCCATTCCTCAAATCTTGTGTTTAAGGCCCCTGGAAGCATGAAAATCACTTTAAACATCTCATTTTATCTTTAATAGTGATTTTCCACGTACAAATGTGAATTGTAGTTAAAAGAGGCAACATTTGAAAACGGACCATTTTTTACGTTTCTGAAGCATGTCGTAAGGGGGGGTGGTTATCTCTTTCGTCAAAAATCGGGCGTTTTCGCTTGAACAATAAAGGTCTACAAATGTTATTTAGTTCACTTCCCGTGGAGGAGAAACACTTTTTAGGCCGCAGAGTGAGTAAATTGGCCATATTCATTCACTTTTACCCATTCCTCAAATCTCGTGTTTAAGGACAATGGAAGCATGAAAATCACTTTAAACATCTCATTTTTTCTTTAAAAGTGATTTTCCACGTACAAATGGGAATTGTAGTTCAAAGAGGCAACATTTGAAAATGGACCATTTTTTTTGTTTCTGAAGCATGTCGTAAGGGGGGGTGGTTATCTCTTTCATCAAAAAAACAGGCGTTTTTGATTGAACAATAAAGGCCTCCAAATGTTATTTAATTCACTTCCCGTGGAGGAGAAATACTTTTTAAGGCCGCAGAGTAAGTAAATTGGCCATTTTCATTCACTTTTACCCATTTCTCAAATCTTGTGTTTAAGGCCCCTGGAAGCATGAAAATCACTTTAAACATCTCATTTTATCTTTAAAAGTGATTTTCCACGTACAAATGTGAATTGTAGTTCAAAGAGGCAACATTTGAAAACAGACCATTTTTTTAGTTTCTGAAGCATGTCGTAAGGGGGGGTGGTATCTCTTTCATCAAAAATCGGACGTTTTTAATTGAACAATAAAGGCCTACAAATGTTATTTAATTCACTTTCTGGGGTGGAGAAAAACTTTTTAAGGCCTCAGAGTGAATAAATTGGCCATTTTCATTCACATTTACCCAATCCTCAAATCTTGTGTTTAGGGCCCCTGGAAGCTTGAAAATCACTTTAAACATCTCATTTTATCTTTAAAAGTGATTTTCCACGTACAAATGTGAATTGTAGTTAAAAGAGGCAACATTTGAAAACGGACCATTTTTTACGTTTCTGAAGCATGTTATAAGGGGGGGGGTGGTTATCTCTTTCGTCAAAAATCGGGCGTTTTCGCTTGAACAATAAAGGCCTACAAATGTTATTTAGTTCACTTCCCGTGAAGGAGAAACACTTTTTAAGGCCGCAGAGTGAGTAAATTGGCCATATTCATTCACTTTTACCCATTCCTCAAATCTTGTGTTTAAGGCCCCTGGAAGCATGAAAATCACTTTAAACATCTCATTTTATCTTTAAAAGTGATTTTCCACGTACAAATGTGAATTGTAGTTAAAAGAGGCAACATTTGATAACGGACCATTTTTTACGTTTCTGAAGCATGTCGTAAGGGGGGGTGGTTATCTCTTTCGTCAAAAATTGGGCGTTTTTAATTGAACAATAAAGGCCTACAAATGTTATTTAATTCACTTTCTGGGGTGGAGAAAAACTTTTTAAGGCCTCAGAGTGAATAAATTGGCCATTTTCATTCACTTTTACCCATTCCTCAAATCTTGTGTTTAGGGCCCCTGGAAGCTTGAAAATCACTTTAAACATCTCATTTTATCTTTAAAAGTGATTTTCCACGTACAAATGTGAATTGTAGTTAAAAGAGGCAACATTTGATAACGGACCATTTTTTACGTTTCTGAAGCATGTCGTAAGGGGGGGTGGTTATCTCTTTCGTCAAAAATCGGGCGTTTTTAATTGAACAATAAAGGCCTACAAATGTTATTTAATTCACTTTCTGGGGTGGAGAAAAACTTTTTAAGGCCTCAGAGTGAATAAATTGGCCATTTTCATTCACTTTTACCCATTCCTCAAATCTTGTGTTTAGGGCCCCTGGAAGCTTGAAAATCACTTTAAACATCTCATTTTATCTTTAAAAGTGATTTTCCACGTACAAATGTGAATTGTAGTTAAAAGAGGCAACATTTGATAACGGACCATTTTTTACGTTTCTGAAGCATGTCGTAAGGGGGGGTGGTTATCTCTTTCGTCAAAAATCGGGCGTTTTCGCTTGAACAATAAAGGCCTACAAATGTTATTTAGTTCACTTCCCGTGGAGGAGAAACACTTTTTAAGGCCACAGAGTGAGTAAATTGGCCATATTCATTCACTTTTACCCATTCCTCAAATCTTGTGTTTAAGGCCCCTGGAAGCATGAAAATCACTTTAAACATCTCATTTTATCTTTAAAAGTGATTTTCCACGTACAAATGTGAATTGTAGTTCAAAGAGGCAACATTTGAAAATAGACCATTTTTTTAGTTTCTGAAGCATGTCATAAGGGGGGGTGGTTATCTCCTTCATCAAAAATCGGACGTTTTTAATTGAACAATAAAGGCCTACAAATGTTATTTAATTCACTTTCTGGGGTGGAGAAAAACTTTTTAAGGCCTCAGAGTGAATAAATTGGCCATTTTCATTCACATTTACCCATTCCTCAAATCTTGTGTTTAGGGCCCCTGGAAGCTTGAAAATCACTTTAAACATCTCATTTTATCTTTAAAAGTGATTTTCCACGTACAAATGTGAATTGTAGTTAAAAGAGGCAACATTTGATAACGGACCATTTTTTACGTTTCTGAAGCATGTCGTAAGGGGGGGTGGTTATCTCTTTCGTCAAAAATCGGGCGTTTTCGCTTGAACAATAAAGGCCTACAAATGTTATTTAGTTCACTTCCCGTGGAGGAGAAACACTTTTTAAGGCCTCAGAGTGAGTAAATTGGCCATATTCATTCACTTTTACCCATTCCTCAAATCTTGTGTTTAAGGCCCCTGGAAGCATGAAAATCACTTTAAACATCTCATTTTATCTTTAAAAGTGATTTTCCACTTACAAATGTGAATTGTAGTTCAAAGAGGCAACATTTGAAAATGGATGGTTATCTCTTTCACCAAAAAATTGGCGTTTTTGATTGAACAATAACGGCCTCCAAATGTTATTTTATTCACTTCCCGTGGAGGAGAAACACTTTTTAAGGCCGCAGAGTGAGTAAATTGGCTATTTTCATTCACTTTTACCCATTCCTCAAATCTCGTGTTTAAGGCCCCTGGAAGCATGAAAATCACTTTAAACATCTCATTTTATTTTTAAAAGTGATTTTCCACGTACAAATGTGAATTGTAGTTAAAAGAGGCAACATTTGAAAACGGACCATTTTTTACTTTTCTGAAGCATGTCGTAAGGGGGGGTGGTTAACTCTTTCGTCAAAAACCGTGCGTTTTCGCTTGAACAATAAAGGCCTACAAATGTTATTTAGTTCACTTCCCGTGGAGGAGAAACACTTTTTAAGGCCGCAGAGTGAGTAAATTGGCCATTTTCATTCACTTTTACCCATTTCTCAAATCTTGTGTTTAAGGCCCCAGGAAGCATAAAAATCACTTTAAACATCTCATTTTATCTTTAATAGTGATTTTCCACGTACAAATGTGAATTGTAGTTAAAAGAGGCAACATTTGAAAACGGACCATTTTTTACGTTTCTGAAGCATGTCGTAAGGGGGGGTGGTTATCTCTTTCGTCAAAAATCGGGCGTTTTCGCTTGAACAATAAAGGTCTACAAATGTTATTTAGTTCACTTCCCGTGGAGGAGAAACACTTTTTAGGACGCAGAGTGAGTAAATTGGCCATATTCATTCACTTTTACCCATTCCTCAAATCTCGTGTTTAAGGACCCTGGAAGCATGAAAATCACTTTAAACATCTCATTTTTTCTTTAAAAGTGATTTTCCACGTACAAATGGGAATTGTAGTTCAAAGAGGCAACATTTGAAAATGGACCATTTTTTTTGTTTCTGAAGCATGTCGTAAGGGGGGGTGGTTATCTCTTTCATCAAAAAAACAGGCGTTTTTGATTGAACAATAAAGGCCTCCAAATGTTATTTAATTCACTTCCCGTGGAGGAGAAATACTTTTTAAGGCCGCAGAGTAAGTAAATTGGCCATTTTCATTCACTTTTACCCATTTCTCAAATCTTGTGTTTAAGGCCCCTGGAAGCATAAAAATCACTTTAAACATCTCATTTTATCTTTAATAGTGATTTTCCACGTACAAATGTGAATTGTAGTTAAAAGAGGCAACATTTGAAAACGGACCATTTTTTACGTTTCTGAAGCATGTCGTAAGGGGGGGTGGTTATCTCTTTCGTCAAAAATCGGGCGTTTTCGCTTGAACAATAAAGGTCTACAAATGTTATTTAGTTCACTTCCCGTGGAGGAGAAACACTTTTTAGGACGCAGAGTGAGTAAATTGGCCATATTCATTCACTTTTACCCATTCCTCAAATCTCGTGTTTAAGGACCCTGGAAGCATGAAAATCACTTTAAACATCTCATTTTATCTTTAAAAGTGATTTTCCACGTACAAATGTGAATTGTAGTTCAAAGAGGCAACATTTGAAAACAGACCATTTTTTTAGTTTCTGAAGCATGTCGTAAGGGGGGGTGGTATCTCTTTCATCAAAAATCGGACGTTTTTAATTGAACAATAAAGGCCTACAAATGTTATTTAATTCACTTTCTGGGGTGGAGAAAAACTTTTTAAGGCCTCAGAGTGAATAAATTGGCCATTTTCATTCACATTTACCCAATCCTCAAATCTTGTGTTTAGGGCCCCTGGAAGCTTGAAAATCACTTTAAACATCTCATTTTATCTTTAAAAGTGATTTTCCACGTACAAATGTGAATTGTACTTAAAAGAGGCAACATTTGATAACGGACCATTTTTTACGTTTCTGAAGCATGTCGTAAGGGGGGGTGGTTATCTCTTTCGTCAAAAATCGGGCGTTTTCGCTTGAACAATAAAGGCCTACAAATGTTATTTAGTTCACTTCCCGTGGAGGAGAAACACTTTTTAAGGCCGAAGAGTGAGTAAATTGGCCATATTCATTCACTTTTACCCATTCCTCAAATCTTGTGTTTAAGGCCCCTGGAAGCATGAAAATCACTTTAAACATCTCATTTTATCTTTAAAAGTGATTTTCCACGTACAAATGTGAATTGTAGTTCAAAGAGGCAACATTTGATAACGGACCATTTTTTACGTTTCTGAAGCATGTCGTAAGGGGGGTGGTTATCTCTTTCGTCAAAAATCGGGCGTTTTCGCTTGAACAATAAAGGCCTACAAATGTTATTTAGTTCACTTCCCGTGGAGGAGAAACACTTTATAAGGCCACAGAGTGAGTAAATTGGCCATATTCATTCACTTTTACCCATTCCTCAAATCTTGTGTTTAAGGCCCCTGGAAGCATGAAAATCACTTTAAACATCTCATTTTATCTTTAAAAGTGATTTTCGACGTACAAATGTGAATTGTAGTTCAAAGAGGCAACATTTGAAAATAGACCATTTTTTTAGTTTCTGAAGCATGTCATAAGGGGGGGTGGTTATCTCCTTCATCAAAAATCGGACGTTTTTAATTGAACAATAAAGGCCTACAAATGTTATTTAATTCACTTTCTGGGGTGGAGAAAAACTTTTTAAGGCCTCAGAGTGAATAAATTGGCCATTTTCATTCACATTTACCCATTCCTCAAATCTTGTGTTTAGGGCCACTGGAAGCTTGAAAATCACTTTAAACATCTCATTTTATCTTTAAAAGTGATTTTCCACGTACAAATGTGAATTGTAGTTAAAAGAGGCAACATTTGAAAACGGACCATTTTTACGTTTCTGAAGCATGTCATAAGGGGGGGTGGTTATCTCTTTCGTCAAAAATCGGGCGTTTTCGCTTGAACAATAAAGGCCTACAAATGTTATTTAGTTCACTTCCCGTGGAGGAGAAACACTTTTTAAGGCCGCAGACTGAGTAAATTGGCCATATTCATTCACTTTTACCCATTCCTCAAATCTTGTGTTTAAGGCCCCTGGAAGCATGAAAATCACTTTAAACATCTCATTTTATCTTTAAAAGTGATTTTCCACGTACAAATGTGAATTGTAGTTCAAAGAGTCAACATTTGAAAACAGACCATTTTTTTAGTTTCTGAAGCATGTCGTAAGGGGGGGTGGTTATCTCTTTCATCAAAAATCGGACGTTTTTGATTGAACAATAAAGGCCTCCAAATGTTATTTTATTCACTTCCCGTGGAGGAGAAACACTTTTTAAGGCCGCAGAGTGAGTAAATTGGCAATTTTCATTCACTTTTACCCATTCCTCAAATCTTGTGTTTAGGGCCCCTGGAAGCTTAAAATTCACTTTAAACATCTCATTTTATCTTTAAAAGTGATTTTCCACGTACAAATGTGAATTGTAGTTAAAAGAGGCAACATTTGAAAACAGACCATTTTTTTAGTTTCTGAAGCATGTCGTAAGGGGGGTGGTTATCTCTTTCATCAAAAATCAGACGTTTTTAATTGAACAATAAAGGCCTACAAATGTTATTTAATTCACTTTCTGGGGTGGAGAAAAACTTTTTAAGGCCTCAGAGTGAATAAATTGGCCATTTTCATTCACTTTTACCCATTCCTCAAATCTTGTGTTTAGGGCCCCTGGAAGCTTGAAAATCACTTTAAACATCTCATTTTATCTTTAAATGTGATTTTCCACGTACAAATGTGAATTGTAGTTCAAAGAGGCAACATTTGAAAATGGATGGTTATCTCTTTCACCAAAAAATTGTCGTTTTTGATTGAACAATAAAGGCCTCCAAATGTTATGTAATTCACTTCCCGTGGAGGAGAAATACTTTTTAAGGCCGCAGAGTGAGTAAATTGGCCATTTTCATTCACTTTTACCCATTTCTCAAATCTTGTGTTTAAGGCCCCTGGAAGCATGAAAATCACTTTAAACATCTCATTTTATCTTTAAAAGTGATTTTCCACGTACAAATGTGAATTGTAGTTCAAAGAGGCAACATTTGAAAACAGACCATTTTTTTAGTTTCTGAAGCATGTCGTAAGGGGGGGTGGTATCTCTTTCATCAAAGATCGGACGTTTTTAATTGAACAATAAAGGCCTCCAAATGTTATTTAGTTCACTTCCCGTGGAGGAGAAACACTTTTTAAGGCCGCAGAGTGAGTAAATTGGCCATATTCATTCACTTTTACCCATTCCTCAAATCTTGTGTTTAAGGCCCCTGGAAGCATGAAAATCACTTTAAACATCTCATTTTATCTTTAATAGTGATTTTCCACGTACAAATGTGAATTGTAGTTAAAAGAGGCAACATTTGAAAACGGACCATTTTTTACGTTTCTGAAGCATGTCGTAAGGGGGGGTGGTTATCTCTTTCGTCAAAAATCGGGCGTTTTCGCTTGAACAATAAAGGTCTACAAATGTTATTTAGTTCACTTCCCGTGGAGGAGAAACACTTTTTAGGCCGCAGAGTGAGTAAATTGGCCATATTCATTCACTTTTACCCATTCCTCAAATCTCGTGTTTAAGGACAATGGAAGCATGAAAATCACTTTAAACATCTCATTTTTTCTTTAAAAGTGATTTTCCACGTACAAATGGGAATTGTAGTTCAAAGAGGCAACATTTGAAAATGGACCATTTTTTTTGTTTCTGAAGCATGTCGTAAGGGGGGGTGGTTATCTCTTTCATCAAAAAAACAGGCGTTTTTGATTGAACAATAAAGGCCTCCAAATGTTATTTAATTCACTTCCCGTGGAGGAGAAATACTTTTTAAGGCCGCAGAGTAAGTAAATTGGCCATTTTCATTCACTTTTACCCATTTCTCAAATCTTGCGTTTAAGGCCCCTGGAAGCATGAAAATCAATTTAAACATCTCATTTTATCTTTAAAAGTGATTTTCCACGTACAAATGTGAATTGTAGTTCAAAGAGGCAACATTTGAAAACAGACCATTTTTTTAGTTTCTGAAGCATGTCGTAAGGGGGGGTGGTATCTCTTTCATCAAAAATCGGACGTTTTTAATTGAACAATAAAGGCCTACAAATGTTATTTAATTCACTTTCTGGGGTGGAGAAAAACTTTTTAAGGCCTCAGAGTGAATAAATTGGCCATTTTCATTCACATTTACCCAATCCTCAAATCTTGTGTTTAGGGCCCCTGGAAGCTTGAAAATCACTTTAAACATCTCATTTTATCTTTAAAAGTGATTTTCCACGTACAAATGTGAATTGTAGTTAAAAGAGGCAACATTTGAAAACGGACCATTTTTTACGTTTCTGAAGCATGTTATAAGGGGGGGGGTGGTTATCTCTTTCGTCAAAAATCGGGCGTTTTCGCTTGAACAATAAAGGCCTACAAATGTTATTTAGTTCACTTCCCGTGAAGGAGAAACACTTTTTAAGGCCGCAGAGTGAGTAAATTGGCCATATTCATTCACTTTTACCCATTCCTCAAATCTTGTGTTTAAGGCCCCTGGAAGCATGAAAATCACTTTAAACATCTCATTTTATCTTTAAAAGTGATTTTCCACGTACAAATGTGAATTGTAGTTAAAAGAGGCAACATTTGATAACGGACCATTTTTTACGTTTCTGAAGCATGTCGTAAGGGGGGGTGGTTATCTCTTTCGTCAAAAATTGGGCGTTTTTAATTGAACAATAAAGGCCTACAAATGTTATTTAATTCACTTTCTGGGGTGGAGAAAAACTTTTTAAGGCCTCAGAGTGAATAAATTGGCCATTTTCATTCACTTTTACCCATTCCTCAAATCTTGTGTTTAGGGCCCCTGGAAGCTTGAAAATCACTTTAAACATCTCATTTTATCTTTAAAAGTGATTTTCCACGTACAAATGTGAATTGTAGTTAAAAGAGGCAACATTTGATAACGGACCATTTTTTACGTTTCTGAAGCATGTCATAAGGGGGGGTGGTTATCTCCTTCATCAAAAATCGGACGTTTTTAATTGAACAATAAAGACCTACAAATGTTATTTAATTCACTTTCTGGGGTGGAGAAAAACTTTTTAAGGCCTCAGAGTGAATAAATTGGCCATTTTCATTCACATTTACCCAATCCTCAAATCTTGTGTTTAGGGCCCCTGGAAGCTTGAAAATCACTTTAAACATCTCATTTTATCTTTAAAAGTGATTTTTTTACGTTTCTGAAGCATGTTATAAGGGGGGGGGTGGTTATCTCTTTCGTCAAAAATCGGGCGTTTTCGCTTGAACAATAAAGGCCTACAAATGTTATTTAGTTCACTTCCCGTGAAGGAGAAACACTTTTTAAGGCCGCAGAGTGAGTAAATTGGCCATATTCATTCACTTTTACCCATTCCTCAAATCTTGTGTTTAAGGCCCCTGGAAGCATGAAAATCACTTTAAACATCTCATTTTATCTTTAAAAGTGATTTTCCACGTACAAATGTGAATTGTAGTTAAAAGAGGCAACATTTGATAACGGACCATTTTTTACGTTTCTGAAGCATGTCGTAAGGGGGGGTGGTTATCTCTTTCGTCAAAAATTGGGCGTTTTTAATTGAACAATAAAGGCCTACAAATGTTATTTAATTCACTTTCTGGGGTGGAGAAAAACTTTTTAAGGCCTCAGAGTGAATAAATTGGCCATTTTCATTCACTTTTACCCATTCCTCAAATCTTGTGTTTAGGGCCCCTGGAAGCTTGAAAATCACTTTAAACATCTCATTTTATCTTTAAAAGTGATTTTCCACGTACAAATGTGAATTGTAGTTAAAAGAGGCAACATTTGATAACGGACCATTTTTTACGTTTCTGAAGCATGTCGTAAGGGGGGGTGGTTATCTCTTTCGTCAAAAATCGGGCGTTTTTAATTGAACAATAAAGGCCTACAAATGTTATTTAATTCACTTTCTGGGGTGGAGAAAAACTTTTTAAGGCCTCAGAGTGAATAAATTGGCCATTTTCATTCACTTTTACCCATTCCTCAAATCTTGTGTTTAGGGCCCCTGGAAGCTTGAAAATCACTTTAAACATCTCATTTTATCTTTAAAAGTGATTTTCCACGTACAAATGTGAATTGTAGTTAAAAGAGGCAACATTTGATAACGGACCATTTTTTACGTTTCTGAAGCATGTCGTAAGGGGGGGTGGTTATCTCTTTCGTCAAAAATCGGGCGTTTTCGCTTGAACAATAAAGGCCTACAAATGTTATTTAGTTCACTTCCCGTGGAGGAGAAACACTTTTTAAGGCCACAGAGTGAGTAAATTGGCCATATTCATTCACTTTTACCCATTCCTCAAATCTTGTGTTTAAGGCCCCTGGAAGCATGAAAATCACTTTAAACATCTCATTTTATCTTTAAAAGTGATTTTCCACGTACAAATGTGAATTGTAGTTCAAAGAGGCAACATTTGAAAATAGACCATTTTTTTAGTTTCTGAAGCATGTCATAAGGGGGGGTGGTTATCTCCTTCATCAAAAATCGGACGTTTTTAATTGAACAATAAAGGCCTACAAATGTTATTTAATTCACTTTCTGGGGTGGAGAAAAACTTTTTAAGGCCTCAGAGTGAATAAATTGGCCATTTTCATTCACATTTACCCATTCCTCAAATCTTGTGTTTAGGGCCCCTGGAAGCTTGAAAATCACTTTAAACATCTCATTTTATCTTTAAAAGTGATTTTCCACGTACAAATGTGAATTGTAGTTAAAAGAGGCAACATTTGATAACGGACCATTTTTTACGTTTCTGAAGCATGTCGTAAGGGGGGGTGGTTATCTCTTTCGTCAAAAATCGGGCGTTTTCGCTTGAACAATAAAGGCCTACAAATGTTATTTAGTTCACTTCCCGTGGAGGAGAAACACTTTTTAAGGCCTCAGAGTGAGTAAATTGGCCATATTCATTCACTTTTACCCATTCCTCAAATCTTGTGTTTAAGGCCCCTGGAAGCATGAAAATCACTTTAAACATCTCATTTTATCTTTAAAAGTGATTTTCCACTTACAAATGTGAATTGTAGTTCAAAGAGGCAACATTTGAAAATGGATGGTTATCTCTTTCACCAAAAAATTGGCGTTTTTGATTGAACAATAACGGCCTCCAAATGTTATTTTATTCACTTCCCGTGGAGGAGAAACACTTTTTAAGGCCGCAGAGTGAGTAAATTGGCTATTTTCATTCACTTTTACCCATTCCTCAAATCTCGTGTTTAAGGCCCCTGGAAGCATGAAAATCACTTTAAACATCTCATTTTATTTTTAAAAGTGATTTTCCACGTACAAATGTGAATTGTAGTTAAAAGAGGCAACATTTGAAAACGGACCATTTTTTACTTTTCTGAAGCATGTCGTAAGGGGGGGTGGTTAACTCTTTCGTCAAAAACCGTGCGTTTTCGCTTGAACAATAAAGGCCTACAAATGTTATTTAGTTCACTTCCCGTGGAGGAGAAACACTTTTTAAGGCCGCAGAGTGAGTAAATTGGCCATTTTCATTCACTTTTACCCATTTCTCAAATCTTGTGTTTAAGGCCCCAGGAAGCATAAAAATCACTTTAAACATCTCATTTTATCTTTAATAGTGATTTTCCACGTACAAATGTGAATTGTAGTTAAAAGAGACAACATTTGAAAACGGACCATTTTTTACGTTTCTGAAGCATGTCGTAAGGGGGGGTGGTTATCTCTTTCGTCAAAAATCGGGCGTTTTCGCTTGAACAATAAAGGTCTACAAATGTTATTTAGTTCACTTCCCGTGGAGGAGAAACACTTTTTAGGACGCAGAGTGAGTAAATTGGCCATATTCATTCACTTTTACCCATTCCTCAAATCTCGTGTTTAAGGACCCTGGAAGCATGAAAATCACTTTAAACATCTCATTTTTTCTTTAAAAGTGATTTTCCACGTACAAATGGGAATTGTAGTTCAAAGAGGCAACATTTGAAAATGGACCATTTTTTTTGTTTCTGAAGCATGTCGTAAGGGGGGGTGGTTATCTCTTTCATCAAAAAAACAGGCGTTTTTGATTGAACAATAAAGGCCTCCAAATGTTATTTAATTCACTTCCCGTGGAGGAGAAATACTTTTTAAGGCCGCAGAGTAAGTAAATTGGCCATTTTCATTCACTTTTACCCATTTCTCAAATCTTGTGTTTAAGGCCCCTGGAAGCATAAAAATCACTTTAAACATCTCATTTTATCTTTAATAGTGATTTTCCACGTACAAATGTGAATTGTAGTTAAAAGAGGCAACATTTGAAAACGGACCATTTTTTACGTTTCTGAAGCATGTCGTAAGGGGGGGTGGTTATCTCTTTCGTCAAAAATCGGGCGTTTTCGCTTGAACAATAAAGGTCTACAAATGTTATTTAGTTCACTTCCCGTGGAGGAGAAACACTTTTTAGGACGCAGAGTGAGTAAATTGGCCATATTCATTCACTTTTACCCATTCCTCAAATCTCGTGTTTAAGGACCCTGGAAGCATGAAAATCACTTTAAACATCTCATTTTATCTTTAAAAGTGATTTTCCACGTACAAATGTGAATTGTAGTTCAAAGAGGCAACATTTGAAAACAGACCATTTTTTTAGTTTCTGAAGCATGTCGTAAGGGGGGGTGGTATCTCTTTCATCAAAAATCGGACGTTTTTAATTGAACAATAAAGGCCTACAAATGTTATTTAATTCACTTTCTGGGGTGGAGAAAAACTTTTTAAGGCCTCAGAGTGAATAAATTGGCCATTTTCATTCACATTTACCCAATCCTCAAATCTTGTGTTTAGGGCCCCTGGAAGCTTGAAAATCACTTTAAACATCTCATTTTATCTTTAAAAGTGATTTTCCACGTACAAATGTGAATTGTACTTAAAAGAGGCAACATTTGATAACGGACCATTTTTTACGTTTCTGAAGCATGTCGTAAGGGGGGGTGGTTATCTCTTTCGTCAAAAATCGGGCGTTTTCGCTTGAACAATAAAGGCCTACAAATGTTATTTAGTTCACTTCCCGTGGAGGAGAAACACTTTTTAAGGCCGAAGAGTGAGTAAATTGGCCATATTCATTCACTTTTACCCATTCCTCAAATCTTGTGTTTAAGGCCCCTGGAAGCATGAAAATCACTTTAAACATCTCATTTTATCTTTAAAAGTGATTTTCCACGTACAAATGTGAATTGTAGTTCAAAGAGGCAACATTTGATAACGGACCATTTTTTACGTTTCTGAAGCATGTCGTAAGGGGGGTGGTTATCTCTTTCGTCAAAAATCGGGCGTTTTCGCTTGAACAATAAAGGCCTACAAATGTTATTTAGTTCACTTCCCGTGGAGGAGAAACACTTTATAAGGCCACAGAGTGAGTAAATTGGCCATATTCATTCACTTTTACCCATTCCTCAAATCTTGTGTTTAAGGCCCCTGGAAGCATGAAAATCACTTTAAACATCTCATTTTATCTTTAAAAGTGATTTTCGACGTACAAATGTGAATTGTAGTTCAAAGAGGCAACATTTGAAAATAGACCATTTTTTTAGTTTCTGAAGCATGTCATAAGGGGGGGTGGTTATCTCCTTCATCAAAAATCGGACGTTTTTAATTGAACAATAAAGGCCTACAAATGTTATTTAATTCACTTTCTGGGGTGGAGAAAAACTTTTTAAGGCCTCAGAGTGAATAAATTGGCCATTTTCATTCACATTTACCCATTCCTCAAATCTTGTGTTTAGGGCCACTGGAAGCTTGAAAATCACTTTAAACATCTCATTTTATCTTTAAAAGTGATTTTCCACGTACAAATGTGAATTGTAGTTAAAAGAGGCAACATTTGAAAACGGACCATTTTTACGTTTCTGAAGCATGTCATAAGGGGGGGTGGTTATCTCTTTCGTCAAAAATCGGGCGTTTTCGCTTGAACAATAAAGGCCTACAAATGTTATTTAGTTCACTTCCCGTGGAGGAGAAACACTTTTTAAGGCCGCAGACTGAGTAAATTGGCCATATTCATTCACTTTTACCCATTCCTCAAATCTTGTGTTTAAGGCCCCTGGAAGCATGAAAATCACTTTAAACATCTCATTTTATCTTTAAAAGTGATTTTCCACGTACAAATGTGAATTGTAGTTCAAAGAGTCAACATTTGAAAACAGACCATTTTTTTAGTTTCTGAAGCATGTCGTAAGGGGGGGTGGTTATCTCTTTCATCAAAAATCGGACGTTTTTGATTGAACAATAAAGGCCTCCAAATGTTATTTTATTCACTTCCCGTGGAGGAGAAACACTTTTTAAGGCCGCAGAGTGAGTAAATTGGCAATTTTCATTCACTTTTACCCATTCCTCAAATCTTGTGTTTAGGGCCCCTGGAAGCTTAAAATTCACTTTAAACATCTCATTTTATCTTTAAAAGTGATTTTCCACGTACAAATGTGAATTGTAGTTAAAAGAGGCAACATTTGAAAACAGACCATTTTTTTAGTTTCTGAAGCATGTCGTAAGGGGGGTGGTTATCTCTTTCATCAAAAATCAGACGTTTTTAATTGAACAATAAAGGCCTACAAATGTTATTTAATTCACTTTCTGGGGTGGAGAAAAACTTTTTAAGGCCTCAGAGTGAATAAATTGGCCATTTTCATTCACTTTTACCCATTCCTCAAATCTTGTGTTTAGGGCCCCTGGAAGCTTGAAAATCACTTTAAACATCTCATTTTATCTTTAAATGTGATTTTCCACGTACAAATGTGAATTGTAGTTCAAAGAGGCAACATTTGAAAATGGATGGTTATCTCTTTCACCAAAAAATTGTCGTTTTTGATTGAACAATAAAGGCCTCCAAATGTTATGTAATTCACTTCCCGTGGAGGAGAAATACTTTTTAAGGCCGCAGAGTGAGTAAATTGGCCATTTTCATTCACTTTTACCCATTTCTCAAATCTTGTGTTTAAGGCCCCTGGAAGCATGAAAATCACTTTAAACATCTCATTTTATCTTTAAAAGTGATTTTCCACGTACAAATGTGAATTGTAGTTCAAAGAGGCAACATTTGAAAACAGACCATTTTTTTAGTTTCTGAAGCATGTCGTAAGGGGGGGTGGTATCTCTTTCATCAAAGATCGGACGTTTTTAATTGAACAATAAAGGCCTCCAAATGTTATTTAGTTCACTTCCCGTGGAGGAGAAACACTTTTTAAGGCCGCAGAGTGAGTAAATTGGCCATATTCATTCACTTTTACCCATTCCTCAAATCTTGTGTTTAAGGCCCCTGGAAGCATGAAAATCACTTTAAACATCTCATTTTATCTTTAATAGTGATTTTCCACGTACAAATGTGAATTGTAGTTAAAAGAGGCAACATTTGAAAACGGACCATTTTTTACGTTTCTGAAGCATGTCGTAAGGGGGGGTGGTTATCTCTTTCGTCAAAAATCGGGCGTTTTCGCTTGAACAATAAAGGTCTACAAATGTTATTTAGTTCACTTCCCGTGGAGGAGAAACACTTTTTAGGCCGCAGAGTGAGTAAATTGGCCATATTCATTCACTTTTACCCATTCCTCAAATCTCGTGTTTAAGGACAATGGAAGCATGAAAATCACTTTAAACATCTCATTTTTTCTTTAAAAGTGATTTTCCACGTACAAATGGGAATTGTAGTTCAAAGAGGCAACATTTGAAAATGGACCATTTTTTTTGTTTCTGAAGCATGTCGTAAGGGGGGGTGGTTATCTCTTTCATCAAAAAAACAGGCGTTTTTGATTGAACAATAAAGGCCTCCAAATGTTATTTAATTCACTTCCCGTGGAGGAGAAATACTTTTTAAGGCCGCAGAGTAAGTAAATTGGCCATTTTCATTCACTTTTACCCATTTCTCAAATCTTGCGTTTAAGGCCCCTGGAAGCATGAAAATCAATTTAAACATCTCATTTTATCTTTAAAAGTGATTTTCCACGTACAAATGTGAATTGTAGTTCAAAGAGGCAACATTTGAAAACAGACCATTTTTTTAGTTTCTGAAGCATGTCGTAAGGGGGGGTGGTATCTCTTTCATCAAAAATCGGACGTTTTTAATTGAACAATAAAGGCCTACAAATGTTATTTAATTCACTTTCTGGGGTGGAGAAAAACTTTTTAAGGCCTCAGAGTGAATAAATTGGCCATTTTCATTCACATTTACCCAATCCTCAAATCTTGTGTTTAGGGCCCCTGGAAGCTTGAAAATCACTTTAAACATCTCATTTTATCTTTAAAAGTGATTTTCCACGTACAAATGTGAATTGTAGTTAAAAGAGGCAACATTTGAAAACGGACCATTTTTTACGTTTCTGAAGCATGTTATAAGGGGGGGGGTGGTTATCTCTTTCGTCAAAAATCGGGCGTTTTCGCTTGAACAATAAAGGCCTACAAATGTTATTTAGTTCACTTCCCGTGAAGGAGAAACACTTTTTAAGGCCGCAGAGTGAGTAAATTGGCCATATTCATTCACTTTTACCCATTCCTCAAATCTTGTGTTTAAGGCCCCTGGAAGCATGAAAATCACTTTAAACATCTCATTTTATCTTTAAAAGTGATTTTCCACGTACAAATGTGAATTGTAGTTAAAAGAGGCAACATTTGATAACGGACCATTTTTTACGTTTCTGAAGCATGTCGTAAGGGGGGTGGTTATCTCTTTCGTCAAAAATTGGGCGTTTTTAATTGAACAATAAAGGCCTACAAATGTTATTTAATTCACTTTCTGGGGTGGAGAAAAACTTTTTAAGGCCTCAGAGTGAATAAATTGGCCATTTTCATTCACTTTTACCCATTCCTCAAATCTTGTGTTTAGGGCCCCTGGAAGCTTGAAAATCACTTTAAACATCTCATTTTATCTTTAAAAGTGATTTTCCACGTACAAATGTGAATTGTAGTTAAAAGAGGCAACATTTGATAACGGACCATTTTTTACGTTTCTGAAGCATGTCATAAGGGGGGGTGGTTATCTCCTTCATCAAAAATCGGACGTTTTTAATTGAACAATAAAGACCTACAAATGTTATTTAATTCACTTTCTGGGGTGGAGAAAAACTTTTTAAGGCCTCAGAGTGAATAAATTGGCCATTTTCATTCACATTTACCCATTCCTCAAATTTTGTGTTTAGGGCCCCTGGAAGCTTGAAAATCACTTTAAACATCTCATTTTATCTTTAAAAGTGATTTTCCACGTACAAATGTGAATTGTAGTTAAAAGAGGCAACATTTGAAAATGGACCATTTTTACGTTTCTGAAGCATGTCATAAGGGGGGGTGGTTATCTCTTTCGTCAAAAATCGGGCGTTTTCGCTTGAACAATAAAGGCCTACAAATGTTATTTAGTTCACTTCCCGTGGAGGAAAAACACTTTTTAAGGCCGCAGAGTGAGTAAATTGGCCATATTCATTCACTTTTACCCATTCCTCAAATCTTGTGTTTAAGGCCCCTGGAAGCATGAAAATCACTTTAAACATCTCATTTTATCTTTAAAAGTGATTTTCCACGTACAAATGTGAATTGTAGTTCAAAGAGGCAACATTTGAAAACAGACCATTTTTTTAGTTTCTGAAGCATGTCGTAAGGGGGGGTGGTTATCTCTTTCATCAAAAATCGGACGTTTTTGATTGAACAATAAAGGCCTCCAAATGTTATTTTATTCACTTCCCGTGGAGGAGAAACACTTTTTAAGGACGCATAGTGAGTAAATTGGCCATTTTCATTCACTTTTACCCATTTCTCAAATCTTGTGTTTAAGGCCCCCGGAAGCATGAAAATCACTTTAAACATCTCATTTTATCTTTAAAAGTGATTTTCCACGTACAAATGTGAATTGTAATTAAAAGAGGCAACATTTGAAAACGGACCATTTTTTACGTTTCTGAAGCATGTCATAAGGGGGGGTGGTTATCTCTTTCGTCAAAAATCGGGCGTTTTCGCTTGAACAATAAAGGCCTACAAATGTTATTTAGTTCACTTCCCGTGGAGGAGAAACACTTTTTAAGGCCGCAGAGTGAGTAAATTGGCCATATTCATTCACTTTTACCCATTCCTCAAATCTTGTGTTTAAGGCCCCTGGAAGCATGAAAATCACTTTAAACATCTCATTTTATCTTTAAAAGTGATTTTCCACGTACAAATGTGAATTGTAGTTCAAAGAGGCAACATTTGAAAACAGACCATTTTTTTAATTTCTGAAGCATGTCGTAAGGGGGGGGTGGTTATCTCTTTCATCAAAAATCGGACGTTGTTGATTGAACAATAAAGGCCTCCAAATGTTATTTTATTCACTTCCCGTGGAGGAGAAATACTTTTTAAGGCCGCAGAGTGAGTAAATTGGCAATTTTCATTCACTTTTACCCATTCCTCAAATCTTGTGTTTAGGGCCCCTGGAAGCTTGAAAATCACTTTAAACATCTCATTTCATCTTTAAAAGTGATTTTCCACGTACAAATGTGAATTGTAGTTCAAAGAGGCAACATTTGAAAACAGACCATTTTTTTAGTTTCTGAAGCATGTCGTAAGGGGGGGTGGTTATCTCTTTCATCAAAAATCGGACGTTTTTAATTGAACAATAAAGGCCTACAAATGTTATTTAATTCACTTTCTGGGGTGGAGAAAAACTTTTTAAGGCCTCAGAGTGAGTAAATTAGCCATTTTCATTCACATTTACCCATTCCTCAAATCTTGTGTTTAGGGCCCCTGGAAGCTTGAAAATCACTTTAAACATCTCATTTTATCTTTAAATGTGATTTTCCACGTACAAATGTGAATTGTAGTTCAAAGAGGCAACATTTGAAAATGGATGGTTATCTCTTTCACCAAAAAATTGTCGTTTTTGATTGAACAATAAAGGCCTCCAAATGTTATGTAATTCACTTCCCGTGGAGGAGAAATACTTTTTAAGGCCGCAGAGTGAGTAAATTGGCCATTTTCATTCACTTTTACCCATTTCTCAAATCTTGTGTTTAAGGCCCCTGGAAGCATGAAAATCACTTTAAACATCTCATTTTATCTTTAAAAGTGATTTTCCACGTACAAATGTGAATTGTAGTTCAAAGAGGCAACATTTGAAAACAGACCATTTTTTTAGTTTCTGAAGCATGTCGTAAGGGGGGGTGGTATCTCTTTCATCAAAGATCGGACGTTTTTAATTGAACAATAAAGGCCTCCAAATGTTATTTAGTTCACTTCCCGTGGAGGAGAAACACTTTTTAAGGCCGCAGAGTGAGTAAATTGGCCATATTCATTCACTTTTACCCATTCCTCAAATCTTGTGTTTAAGGCCCCTGGAAGCATGAAAATCACTTTAAACATCTCATTTTATCTTTAATAGTGATTTTCCACGTACAAATGTGAATTGTAGTTAAAAGAGGCAACATTTGAAAACGGACCATTTTTTACGTTTCTGAAGCATGTCGTAAGGGGGGGTGGTTATCTCTTTCGTCAAAAATCGGGCGTTTTCGCTTGAACAATAAAGGTCTACAAATGTTATTTAGTTCACTTCCCGTGGAGGAGAAACACTTTTTAGGCCGCAGAGTGAGTAAATTGGCCATATTCATTCACTTTTACCCATTCCTCAAATCTCGTGTTTAAGGACAATGGAAGCATGAAAATCACTTTAAACATCTCATTTTTTCTTTAAAAGTGATTTTCCACGTACAAATGGGAATTGTAGTTCAAAGAGGCAACATTTGAAAATGGACCATTTTTTTTGTTTCTGAAGCATGTCGTAAGGGGGGTGGTTATCTCTTTCATCAAAAAAACAGGCGTTTTTGATTGAACAATAAAGGCCTCCAAATGTTATTTAATTCACTTCCCGTGGAGGAGAAATACTTTTTAAGGCCGCAGAGTAAGTAAATTGGCCATTTTCATTCACTTTTACCCATTTCTCAAATCTTGTGTTTAAGGCCCCTGGAAGCATGAAAATCACTTTAAACATCTCATTTTATCTTTAAAAGTGATTTTCCACGTACAAATGTGAATTGTAGTTCAAAGAGGCAACATTTGAAAACAGACCATTTTTTTAGTTTCTGAAGCATGTCGTAAGGGGGGGTGGTATCTCTTTCATCAAAAATCGGACGTTTTTAATTGAACAATAAAGGCCTACAAATGTTATTTAATTCACTTTCTGGGGTGGAGAAAAACTTTTTAAGGCCTCAGAGTGAATAAATTGGCCATTTTCATTCACATTTACCCAATCCTCAAATCTTGTGTTTAGGGCCCCTGGAAGCTTGAAAATCACTTTAAACATCTCATTTTATCTTTAAAAGTGATTTTCCACGTACAAATGTGAATTGTAGTTAAAAGAGGCAACATTTGAAAACGGACCATTTTTTACGTTTCTGAAGCATGTTATAAGGGGGGGGTGGTTATCTCTTTCGTCAAAAATCGGGCGTTTTCGCTTGAACAATAAAGGCCTACAAATGTTATTTAGTTCACTTCCCGTGAAGGAGAAACACTTTTTAAGGCCGCAGAGTGAGTAAATTGGCCATATTCATTCACTTTTACCCATTCCTCAAATCTTGTGTTTAAGGCCCCTGGAAGCATGAAAATCACTTTAAACATCTCATTTTATCTTTAAAAGTGATTTTCCACGTACAAATGTGAATTGTAGTTAAAAGAGGCAACATTTGATAACGGACCATTTTTTACGTTTCTGAAGCATGTCGTAAGGGGGGGTGGTTATCTCTTTCGTCAAAAATTGGGCGTTTTTAATTGAACAATAAAGGCCTACAAATGTTATTTAATTCACTTTCTGGGGTGGAGAAAAACTTTTTAAGGCCTCAGAGTGAATAAATTGGCCATTTTCATTCACTTTTACCCATTCCTCAAATCTTGTGTTTAGGGCCCCTGGAAGCTTGAAAATCACTTTAAACATCTCATTTTATCTTTAAAAGTGATTTTCCACGTACAAATGTGAATTGTAGTTAAAAGAGGCAACATTTGATAACGGACCATTTTTTACGTTTCTGAAGCATGTCGTAAGGGGGGGTGGTTATCTCTTTCGTCAAAAATCGGGCGTTTTTAATTGAACAATAAAGGCCTACAAATGTTATTTAATTCACTTTCTGGGGTGGAGAAAAACTTTTTAAGGCCTCAGAGTGAATAAATTGGCCATTTTCATTCACTTTTACCCATTCCTCAAATCTTGTGTTTAGGGCCCCTGGAAGCTTGAAAATCACTTTAAACATCTCATTTTATCTTTAAAAGTGATTTTCCACGTACAAATGTGAATTGTAGTTAAAAGAGGCAACATTTGATAACGGACCATTTTTTACGTTTCTGAAGCATGTCGTAAGGGGGGGTGGTTATCTCTTTCGTCAAAAATCGGGCGTTTTCGCTTGAACAATAAAGGCCTACAAATGTTATTTAGTTCACTTCCCGTGGAGGAGAAACACTTTTTAAGGCCACAGAGTGAGTAAATTGGCCATATTCATTCACTTTTACCCATTCCTCAAATCTTGTGTTTAAGGCCCCTGGAAGCATGAAAATCACTTTAAACATCTCATTTTATCTTTAAAAGTGATTTTCCACGTACAAATGTGAATTGTAGTTCAAAGAGGCAACATTTGAAAATAGACCATTTTTTTAGTTTCTGAAGCATGTCATAAGGGGGGGTGGTTATCTCCTTCATCAAAAATCGGACGTTTTTAATTGAACAATAAAGGCCTACAAATGTTATTTAATTCACTTTCTGGGGTGGAGAAAAACTTTTTAAGGCCTCAGAGTGAATAAATTGGCCATTTTCATTCACATTTACCCATTCCTCAAATCTTGTGTTTAGGGCCCCTGGAAGCTTGAAAATCACTTTAAACATCTCATTTTATCTTTAAAAGTGATTTTCCACGTACAAATGTGAATTGTAGTTAAAAGAGGCAACATTTGATAACGGACCATTTTTTACGTTTCTGAAGCATGTCGTAAGGGGGGGTGGTTATCTCTTTCGTCAAAAATCGGGCGTTTTCGCTTGAACAATAAAGGCCTACAAATGTTATTTAGTTCACTTCCCGTGGAGCAGAAACACTTTTTAAGGCCTCAGAGTGAGTAAATTGGCCATATTCATTCACTTTTACCCATTCCTCAAATCTTGTGTTTAAGGCCCCTGGAAGCATGAAAATCACTTTAAACATCTCATTTTATCTTTAAAAGTGATTTTCCACGTACAAATGTGAATTGTAGTTCAAAGAGGCAACATTTGAAAACAGACCATTTTTTTAGTTTCTGAAGCATGTCGTAAGGGGGGGTGGTATCTCTTTCATCAAAGATCGGACGTTTTTAATTGAACAATAAAGGCCTCCAAATGTTATTTAGTTCACTTCCCGTGGAGGAGAAACACTTTTTAAGGCCGCAGAGTGAGTAAATTGGCCATATTCATTCACTTTTACCCATTCCTCAAATCTTGTGTTTAAGGCCCCTGGAAGCATAAAAATCACTTTAAACATCTCATTTTATCTTTAATAGTGATTTTCCACGTACAAATGTGAATTGTAGTTAAAAGAGGCAACATTTGAAAACGGACCATTTTTTACGTTTCTGAAGCATGTCGTAAGGGGGGGTGGTTATCTCTTTCGTCAAAAATCGGGCGTTTTCGCTTGAACAATAAAGGTCTACAAATGTTATTTAGTTCACTTCCCGTGGAGGAGAAACACTTTTTAGGACGCAGAGTGAGTAAATTGGCCATATTCATTCACTTTTACCCATTCCTCAAATCTCGTGTTTAAGGACCCTGGAAGCATGAAAATCACTTTAAACATCTCATTTTTTCTTTAAAAGTGATTTTCCACGTACAAATGGGAATTGTAGTTCAAAGAGGCAACATTTGAAAATGGACCATTTTTTTTGTTTCTGAAGCATGTCGTAAGGGGGGGTGGTTATCTCTTTCATCAAAAAAACAGGCGTTTTTGATTGAACAATAAAGGCCTCCAAATGTTATTTAATTCACTTCCCGTGGAGGAGAAATACTTTTTAAGGCCGCAGAGTAAGTAAATTGGCCATTTTCATTCACTTTTACCCATTTCTCAAATCTTGTGTTTAAGGCCCCTGGAAGCATGAAAATCACTTTAAACATCTCATTTTATCTTTAAAAGTGATTTTCCACGTACAAATGTGAATTGTAGTTCAAAGAGGCAACATTTGAAAACAGACCATTTTTTTAGTTTCTGAAGCATGTCGTAAGGGGGGGTGGTATCTCTTTCATCAAAAATCGGACGTTTTTAATTGAACAATAAAGGCCTACAAATGTTATTTAATTCACTTTCTGGGGTGGAGAAAAACTTTTTAAGGCCTCAGAGTGAATAAATTGGCCATTTTCATTCACATTTACCCAATCCTCAAATCTTGTGTTTAGGGCCCCTGGAAGCTTGAAAATCACTTTAAACATCTCATTTTATCTTTAAAAGTGATTTTCCACGTACAAATGTGAATTGTACTTAAAAGAGGCAACATTTGATAACGGACCATTTTTTACGTTTCTGAAGCATGTCGTAAGGGGGGTGGTTATCTCTTTCGTCAAAAATCGGGCGTTTTCGCTTGAACAATAAAGGCCTACAAATGTTATTTAGTTCACTTCCCGTGGAGGAGAAACACTTTTTAAGGCCGAAGAGTGAGTAAATTGGCCATATTCATTCACTTTTACCCATTCCTCAAATCTTGTGTTTAAGGCCCCTGGAAGCATGAAAATCACTTTAAACATCTCATTTTATCTTTAAAAGTGATTTTCCACGTACAAATGTGAATTGTAGTTCAAAGAGGCAACATTTGATAACGGACCATTTTTTACGTTTCTGAAGCATGTCGTAAGGGGGGTGGTTATCTCTTTCGTCAAAAATCGGGCGTTTTCGCTTGAACAATAAAGGCCTACAAATGTTATTTAGTTCACTTCCCGTGGAGGAGAAACACTTTATAAGGCCACAGAGTGAGTAAATTGGCCATATTCATTCACTTTTACCCATTCCTCAAATCTTGTGTTTAAGGCCCCTGGAAGCATGAAAATCACTTTAAACATCTCATTTTATCTTTAAAAGTGATTTTCGACGTACAAATGTGAATTGTAGTTCAAAGAGGCAACATTTGAAAATAGACCATTTTTTTAGTTTCTGAAGCATGTCATAAGGGGGGGTGGTTATCTCCTTCATCAAAAATCGGACGTTTTTAATTGAACAATAAAGGCCTACAAATGTTATTTAATTCACTTTCTGGGGTGGAGAAAAACTTTTTAAGGCCTCAGAGTGAATAAATTGGCCATTTTCATTCACATTTACCCATTCCTCAAATCTTGTGTTTAGGGCCACTGGAAGCTTGAAAATCACTTTAAACATCTCATTTTATCTTTAAAAGTGATTTTCCACGTACAAATGTGAATTGTAGTTAAAAGAGGCAACATTTGAAAACGGACCATTTTTACGTTTCTGAAGCATGTCATAAGGGGGGGTGGTTATCTCTTTCGTCAAAAATCGGGCGTTTTCGCTTGAACAATAAAGGCCTACAAATGTTATTTAGTTCACTTCCCGTGGAGGAGAAACACTTTTTAAGGCCGCAGACTGAGTAAATTGGCCATATTCATTCACTTTTACCCATTCCTCAAATCTTGTGTTTAAGGCCCCTGGAAGCATGAAAATCACTTTAAACATCTCATTTTATCTTTAAAAGTGATTTTCCACGTACAAATGTGAATTGTAGTTCAAAGAGTCAACATTTGAAAACAGACCATTTTTTTAGTTTCTGAAGCATGTCGTAAGGGGGGGTGGTTATCTCTTTCATCAAAAATCGGACGTTTTTGATTGAACAATAAAGGCCTCCAAATGTTATTTTATTCACTTCCCGTGGAGGAGAAACACTTTTTAAGGCCGCAGAGTGAGTAAATTGGCAATTTTCATTCACTTTTACCCATTCCTCAAATCTTGTGTTTAGGGCCCCTGGAAGCTTAAAATTGACTTTAAACATCTCATTTTATCTTTAAAAGTGATTTTCCACGTACAAATGTGAATTGTAGTTAAAAGAGGCAACATTTGAAAACAGACCATTTTTTTAGTTTCTGAAGCATGTCGTAAGGGGGGTGGTTATCTCTTTCATCAAAAATCAGACGTTTTTAATTGAACAATAAAGGCCTACAAATGTTATTTAATTCACTTTCTGGGGTGGAGAAAAACTTTTTAAGGCCTCAGAGTGAATAAATTGGCCATTTTCATTCACTTTTACCCATTCCTCAAATCTTGTGTTTAGGGCCCCTGGAAGCTTGAAAATCACTTTAAACATCTCATTTTATCTTTAAAAGTGATTTTCCACGTACAAATGTGAATTGTACTTAAAAGAGGCAACATTTGATAACGGACCATTTTTTACGTTTCTGAAGCATGTCGTAAGGGGGGGTGGTTATCTCTTTCGTCAAAAATCGGGCATTTTCGCTTGAACAATAAAGGCCTACAAATGTTATTTAGTTCACTTCCCGTGGAGGAGAAACACTTTTTAAGGCCGAAGAGTGAGTAAATTGGCCATATTCATTCACTTTTACCCATTCCTCAAATCTTGTGTTTAAGGCCCCTGGAAGCATGAAAATCACTTTAAACATCTCATTTTATCTTTAAAAGTGATTTTCCACGTACAAATGTGAATTGTAGTTCAAAGAGGCAACATTTGAAAACAGACCATTTTTTTAGTTTCTGAAGCATGTCGTAAGGGGGGGTGGTTATCTCTTTCATCAAAAATCGGACGTTTTTGATTGAACAATAAAGGCCTCCAAATATTATTTTATTCACTTCCCGTGGAGGAGAAACACTTTTTAAGGCCGCAGAGTGAGTAAATTGGCAATTTTCATTCACTTTTACCCATTCCTCAAATCTTGTGTTTAGGGCCCCTGGAAGCTTGAAAATCACTTTAAACATCTCATTTTATCTTTAAAAGTGATTTTCCACTTACAAATGTGAATTGTAGTTAAAAGAGGCAACATTTGAAAACGGACCATTTTTTACGTTTCTGAAGCATGTCGTAAGGGGGGGTGGTTATCTCTTTCGTCAAAAATCGGGCGTTTTCGCTTGAACAATAAAGGCCTACAAATGTTATTTAGTTCACTTCCCGTGGAGGAGAAACACTTTTTAAGGCCGCAGAGTGAGTAAATTGGCCATATTCATTCACTTTTACCCATTCCTCAAATCTTGTGTTTAAGGCCCCTGGAAGCATGAAAATCACTTTAAACATCTCATTTTATCTTTAAAAGTGATTTTCCACGTACAAATGTGAATTGTAGTTCAAAGAGGCAACATTTGAAAACGGACCATTTTTTACGTTTCTGAAGCATGTCGTAAGGGGGGGTGGTTATCTCTTTCGTCAAAAATCGGGCGTTTTCGCTTGAACAATAAAGGCCTACAAATGTTATTTAGTTCACTTCCCGTGGAAAAGAAACACTTTTTAAGGCCGCAGAGTGAGCAAATTGGCCATATTCATTCACTTTTACCCATTTCTCAAATCTTGTGTTTAAGGCCCCTGGAAGCATGAAAATCACTTTAAACATCTCATTTTATCTTTAAAAGTGATTTTCCACGTACAAATGTGAATTGTAGTTCAAAGAGGCAACATTTGAAAACAGACCATTTTTTTAGTTTCTGAAGCATGTCGTAAGGGGGGGTGGTATCTCTTTCATCAAAAATCGGACGTTTTTAATTGAACAATAAAGGCCTACAAATGTTATTTAATTCACTTTCTGGGGTGGAGAAAAACTTTTTAAGGCCTCAGAGTGAATAAATTGGCCATTTTCATTCACATTTACCCAATCCTCAAATCTTGTGTTTAGGGCCCCTGGAAGCTTGAAAATCACTTTAAACATCTCATTTTATCTTTAAAAGTGATTTTCCACGTACAAATGTGAATTGTAGTTAAAAGAGGCAACATTTGAAAACGGACCATTTTTTACGTGTCTGAAGCATGTCATAAGGGGGGGTGGTTATCTCTTTCATCAAAAATCGGACGTTTTTGATTGAACAATAAAGGCCTACAAATGTTATTTAATTCACTTCCCGTGGAGGAGAAACACTTTTTAAGGCCGCAGAGTGAGTAAATTGGCCATTTCCATTCACTTTTACCCATTCCTCAAATCTCGTGTTTAAGGCCCCTGGAAGCATGAAAATCACTTTAAACATCTCATTTTATCTTTAAAAGTGATTTTCCACGTACAAATGTGAATTGTAGTTCAAAGAGGCAACATTTGAAAACAGACCATTTTTTTAGTTTCTGAAGCATGTCGTAAGGGGGGTGGTTATCTCTTTCATCAAAAATCGGACGTTTTTAATTGAACAATAAAGGCCTACAAATGTTATTTAATTCACTTTCTGGGGTGGAGAAAAACTTTTTAAGGCCTCAGAGTGAATAAATTGGCCATTTTCATTCACTTTTACCCATTCCTCAAATCTTGTGTTTAGGGCCCCTGGAAGCTTGAAAATCACTTTAAACATCTCATTTTATCTTTAAAAGTGATTTTCCACGTACAAATGTGAATTGTAGTTAAAAGAGGCAACATTTGATAACGGACCATTTTTTACGTTTCTGAAGCATGTCGTAAGGGGGGTGGTTATCTCTTTCGTCAAAAATCGGGCGTTTTCGCTTGAACAATAAAGGCCTACAAATGTTATTTAGTTCACTTCCCGTGGAGGAGAAACACTTTTTAAGGCCGAAGAGTGAGTAAATTGGCCATATTCATTCACTTTTACCCATTCCTCAAATCTTGTGTTTAAGGCCCCTGGAAGCATGAAAATCACTTTAAACATCTCATTTTATCTTTAAAAGTGATTTTCCACGTACAAATGTGAATTGTAGTTCAAAGAGGCAACATTTGATAACGGACCATTTTTTACGTTTCTGAAGCATGTCGTAAGGGGGGTGGTTATCTCTTTCGTCAAAAATCGGGCATTTTCGCTTGAACAATAAAGGCCTACAAATGTTATTTAGTTCACTTCCCGTGGAGGAGAAACACTTTTTAAGGCCGCAGACTGAGTAAATTGGCCATATTCATTCACTTTTACCCATTCCTCAAATCTTGTGTTTAAGGCCCCTGGAAGCATGAAAATCACTTTAAACATCTCATTTTATCTTTAAAAGTGATTTTCCACGTACAAATGTGAATTGTAGTTCAAAGAGTCAACATTTGAAAACAGACCATTTTTTTAGTTTCTGAAGCATGTCGTAAGGGGGGGTGGTTATCTCTTTCATCAAAAATCGGACGTTTTTGATTGAACAATAAAGGCCTCCAAATGTTATTTTATTCACTTCCCGTGGAGGAGAAACACTTTTTAAGGCCGCAGAGTGAGTAAATTGGCAATTTTCATTCACTTTTACCCATTCCTCAAATCTTGTGTTTAGGGCCCCTGGAAGCTTAAAATTGACTTTAAACATCTCATTTTATCTTTAAAAGTGATTTTCCACGTACAAATGTGAATTGTAGTTAAAAGAGGCAACATTTGAAAACAGACCATTTTTTTAGTTTCTGAAGCATGTCGTAAGGGGGGTGGTTATCTCTTTCATCAAAAATCAGACGTTTTTAATTGAACAATAAAGGCCTACAAATGTTATTTAATTCACTTTCTGGGGTGGAGAAAAACTTTTTAAGGCCTCAGAGTGAATAAATTGGCCATTTTCATTCACTTTTACCCATTCCTCAAATCTTGTGTTTAGGGCCCCTGGAAGCTTGAAAATCACTTTAAACATCTCATTTTATCTTTAAAAGTGATTTTCCACGTACAAATGTGAATTGTACTTAAAAGAGGCAACATTTGATAACGGACCATTTTTTACGTTTCTGAAGCATGTCGTAAGGGGGGGTGGTTATCTCTTTCGTCAAAAATCGGGCATTTTCGCTTGAACAATAAAGGCCTACAAATGTTATTTAGTTCACTTCCCGTGGAGGAGAAACACTTTTTAAGGCCGAAGAGTGAGTAAATTGGCCATATTCATTCACTTTTACCCATTCCTCAAATCTTGTGTTTAAGGCCCCTGGAAGCATGAAAATCACTTTAAACATCTCATTTTATCTTTAAAAGTGATTTTCCACGTACAAATGTGAATTGTAGTTCAAAGAGGCAACATTTGAAAACAGACCATTTTTTTAGTTTCTGAAGCATGTCGTAAGGGGGGGTGGTTATCTCTTTCATCAAAAATCGGACGTTTTTGATTGAACAATAAAGGCCTCCAAATATTATTTTATTCACTTCCCGTGGAGGAGAAACACTTTTTAAGGCCGCAGAGTGAGTAAATTGGCAATTTTCATTCACTTTTACCCATTCCTCAAATCTTGTGTTTAGGGCCCCTGGAAGCTTGAAAATCACTTTAAACATCTCATTTTATCTTTAAAAGTGATTTTCCACTTACAAATGTGAATTGTAGTTAAAAGAGGCAACATTTGAAAACGGACCATTTTTTACGTTTCTGAAGCATGTCGTAAGGGGGGGTGGTTATCTCTTTCGTCAAAAATCGGGCGTTTTCGCTTGAACAATAAAGGCCTACAAATGTTATTTAGTTCACTTCCCGTGGAGGAGAAACACTTTTTAAGGCCGCAGAGTGAGTAAATTGGCCATATTCATTCACTTTTACCCATTCCTCAAATCTTGTGTTTAAGGCCCCTGGAAGCATGAAAATCACTTTAAACATCTCATTTTATCTTTAAAAGTGATTTTCCACGTACAAATGTGAATTGTAGTTCAAAGAGGCAACATTTGAAAACGGACCATTTTTTACGTTTCTGAAGCATGTCGTAAGGGGGGGTGGTTATCTCTTTCGTCAAAAATCGGGCGTTTTCGCTTGAACAATAAAGGCCTACAAATGTTATTTAGTTCACTTCCCGTGGAAAAGAAACACTTTTTAAGGCCGCAGAGTGAGCAAATTGGCCATATTCATTCACTTTTACCCATTTCTCAAATCTTGTGTTTAAGGCCCCTGGAAGCATGAAAATCACTTTAAACATCTCATTTTATCTTTAAAAGTGATTTTCCACGTACAAATGTGAATTGTAGTTCAAAGAGGCAACATTTGAAAACAGACCATTTTTTTAGTTTCTGAAGCATGTCGTAAGGGGGGGTGGTATCTCTTTCATCAAAAATCGGACGTTTTTAATTGAACAATAAAGGCCTACAAATGTTATTTAATTCACTTTCTGGGGTGGAGAAAAACTTTTTAAGGCCTCAGAGTGAATAAATTGGCCATTTTCATTCACATTTACCCAATCCTCAAATCTTGTGTTTAGGGCCCCTGGAAGCTTGAAAATCACTTTAAACATCTCATTTTATCTTTAAAAGTGATTTTCCACGTACAAATGTGAATTGTAGTTAAAAGAGGCAACATTTGAAAACGGACCATTTTTTACGTGTCTGAAGCATGTCATAAGGGGGGGTGGTTATCTCTTTCATCAAAAATCGGACGTTTTTGATTGAACAATAAAGGCCTACAAATGTTATTTAATTCACTTCCCGTGGAGGAGAAACACTTTTTAAGGCCGCAGAGTGAGTAAATTGGCCATTTCCATTCACTTTTACCCATTCCTCAAATCTCGTGTTTAAGGCCCCTGGAAGCATGAAAATCACTTTAAACATCTCATTTTATCTTTAAAAGTGATTTTCCACGTACAAATGTGAATTGTAGTTCAAAGAGGCAACATTTGAAAACAGACCATTTTTTTAGTTTCTGAAGCATGTCGTAAGGGGGGTGGTTATCTCTTTCATCAAAAATCGGACGTTTTTAATTGAACAATAAAGGCCTACAAATGTTATTTAATTCACTTTCTGGGGTGGAGAAAAACTTTTTAAGGCCTCAGAGTGAATAAATTGGCCATTTTCATTCACTTTTACCCATTCCTCAAATCTTGTGTTTAGGGCCCCTGGAAGCTTGAAAATCACTTTAAACATCTCATTTTATCTTTAAAAGTGATTTTCCACGTACAAATGTGAATTGTAGTTAAAAGAGGCAACATTTGATAACGGACCATTTTTTACGTTTCTGAAGCATGTCGTAAGGGGGGTGGTTATCTCTTTCGTCAAAAATCGGGCGTTTTCGCTTGAACAATAAAGGCCTACAAATGTTATTTAGTTCACTTCCCGTGGAGGAGAAACACTTTTTAAGGCCGAAGAGTGAGTAAATTGGCCATATTCATTCACTTTTACCCATTCCTCAAATCTTGTGTTTAAGGCCCCTGGAAGCATGAAAATCACTTTAAACATCTCATTTTATCTTTAAAAGTGATTTTCCACGTACAAATGTGAATTGTAGTTCAAAGAGGCAACATTTGATAACGGACCATTTTTTACGTTTCTGAAGCATGTCGTAAGGGGGGTGGTTATCTCTTTCGTCAAAAATCGGGCATTTTCGCTTGAACAATAAAGGCCTACAAATGTTATTTAGTTCACTTCCCGTGGAGGAGAAACACTTTATAAGGCCACAGAGTGAGTAAATTGGCCATATTCATTCACTTTTACCCATTCCTCAAAACTTGTGTTTAAGGCCCCTGGAAGCATGAAAATCACTTTAAACATCTCATTTTATCTTTAAAAGTGATTTTCGACGTACAAATGTGAATTGTAGTTCAAAGAGGCAACATTTGAAAATAGACCATTTTTTTAGTTTCTGAAGCATGTCATAAGGGGGGGTGGTTATCTCCTTCATCAAAAATCGGACGTTTTTAATTGAACAATAAAGGCCTACAAATGTTATTTAATTCACTTTCTGGGGTGGAGAAAAACTTTTTAAGGCCTCAGAGTGAATAAATTGGCCATTTTCATTCACATTTACCCATTCCTCAAATCTTGTGTTTAGGGCCACTGGAAGCTTGAAAATCACTTTAAACATCTCATTTTATCTTTAAAAGTGATTTTCCACGTACAAATGTGAATTGTAGTTAAAAGAGGCAACATTTGAAAACGGACCATTTTTACGTTTCTGAAGCATGTCATAAGGGGGGGTGGTTATCTCTTTCGTCAAAAATCGGGCGTTTTCGCTTGAACAATAAAGGCCTACAAATGTTATTTATTTCACTTCCCGTGGAGGAGAAACACTTTTTAAGGCCGCAGACTGAGTAAATTGGCCATATTCATTCACTTTTACCCATTCCTCAAATCTTGTGTTTAAGGCCCCTGGAAGCATGAAAATCACTTTAAACATCTCATTTTATCTTTAAAAGTGATTTTCCACGTACAAATGTTAATTGTAGTTCAAAGAGGCAACATTTGAAAACAGACCATTTTTTTAGTTTCTGAAGCATGTCGTAAGGGGGGGTGGTTATCTCTTTCATCAAAAATCGGACGTTTTTGATTGAACAATAAAGGCCTCCAAATGTTATTTTATTCACTTCCCGTGGAGGAGAAACACTTTTTAAGGCCG
This sequence comes from Triturus cristatus, assembly GCF_964204655.1. Classification (NCBI taxonomy): domain Eukaryota; kingdom Metazoa; phylum Chordata; class Amphibia; order Caudata; family Salamandridae; genus Triturus; species Triturus cristatus. The sequence goes on along the minus strand of NC_140590.1, from coordinate 1,224,384,984 downwards.
CAGAGTGAGTAAATTGGCAATTTTCATTCACTTTTACCCATTCCTCAAATCTTGTGTTTAGGGCCCCTGGAAGCTTAAAATTCACTTTAAACATCTCATTTTATCTTTAAAAGTGATTTTCCACGTACAAATGTGAATTGTAGTTAAAAGAGGCAACATTTGAAAACAGACCATGTTTTTTAGTTTCTGAAGCATGTCGTAAGGGGGGTGGTTATCTCTTTCATCAAAAATCAGACGTTTTTAATTGAACAATAAAGGCCTACAAATGTTATTTAATTCACTTTCTGGGGTGGAGAAAAACTTTTTAAGGCCTCAGAGTGAATAAATTGGCCATTTTCATTCACTTTTACCCATTCCTCAAATCTTGTGTTTAGGGCCCCTGGAAGCTTGAAAATCACTTTAAACATCTCATTTTATCTTTAAAAGTGATTTTCCACGTACAAATGTGAATTGTAGTTAAAAGAGGCAACATTTGAAAACGGACCATTTTTTACGTTTCTGAAGCATGTCGTAAGGGGGGGTGGTTATCTCTTTCGTCAAAAATCGGGCGTTTTCGCTTGAACAATAAAGGCCTACAAATGTTATTTAGTTCACTTCCCGTGGAGGAGAAACACTTTTTAAGGCCGCAGAGTGAGTAAATTGGCCATATTCATTCACTTTTACCCATTCCTCAAATCTTGTGTTTAAGGCCCCTGGAAGCATGAAAATCACTTTAAACATCTCATTTTATCTTTAAAAGTGATTTTCCACGTACAAATGTGAATTGTAGTTCAAAGAGGCAACATTTGAAAACGGACCGTTTTTTACGTTTCTGAAGCATGTCGTAAGGGGGGGTGGTTATCTCTTTCGTCAAAAATCGGGCGTTTTCGCTTGAACAATAAAGGCCTACAAATGTTATTTAGTTCACTTCCCGTGGAAAAGAAACACTTTTTAAGGCCGCAGAGTGAGTAAATTGGCCATATTCATTCACTTTTACCCATTTCTCAAATCTTGTGTTTAAGGCCCCTGGAAGCATGAAAATCACTTTAAACATCTCATTTTATCTTTAAAAGTGATTTTCCACGTACAAATGTGAATTGTAGTTCAAAGAGGCAACATTTGAAAACAGACCATTTTTTTAGTTTCTGAAGCATGTCGTAAGGGGGGGTGGTATCTCTTTCATCAAAAATCGGACGTTTTTAATTGAACAATAAAGGCCTACAAATGTTATTTAATTCACTTTCTGGGGTGGAGAAAAACTTTTTAAGGCCTCAGAGTGAATAAATTGGCCATTTTCATTCACATTTACCCAATCCTCAAATCTTGTGTTTAGGGCCCCTGGAAGCTTGAAAATCACTTTAAACATCTCATTTTATCTTTAAAAGTGATTTTCCACGTACAAATGTGAATTGTAGTTCAAAGAGTCAACATTTGAAAACAGACCATTTTTTTAGTTTCTGAAGCATGTCGTAAGGGGGGGTGGTTATCTCTTTCATCAAAAATCGGACGTTTTTGATTGAACAATAAAGGCCTCCAAATGTTATTTTATTCACTTCCCGTGGAGGAGAAACACTTTTTAAGGCCGCAGAGTGAGTAAATTGGCAATTTTCATTCACTTTTACCCATTCCTTAAATCTTGTGTTTAGGGCCCCTGGAAGCTTAAAATTGACTTTAAACATCTCATTTTATCTTTAAAAGTGATTTTCCACGTACAAATGTGAATTGTAGTTAAAAGAGGCAACATTTGAAAACAGACCATTTTTTTAGTTTCTGAAGCATGTCGTAAGGGGGGTGGTTATCTCTTTCATCAAAAATCAGACGTTTTTAATTGAACAATAAAGGCCTACAAATGTTATTTAATTCACTTTCTGGGGTGGAGAAAAACTTTTTAAGGCCTCAGAGTGAATAAATTGGCCATTTTCATTCACTTTTACCCATTCCTCAAATCTTGTGTTTAGGGCCCCTGGAAGCTTGAAAATCACTTTAAACATCTCATTTTATCTTTAAAAGTGATTTTCCACGTACAAATGTGAATTGTACTTAAAAGAGGCAACATTTGATAACGGACCATTTTTTACGTTTCTGAAGCATGTCGTAAGGGGGGGTGGTTATCTCTTTCGTCAAAAATCGGGCATTTTCGCTTGAACAATAAAGGCCTACAAATGTTATTTAGTTCACTTCCCGTGGAGGAGAAACACTTTTTAAGGCCGAAGAGTGAGTAAATTGGCCATATTCATTCACTTTTACCCATTCCTCAAATCTTGTGTTTAAGGCCCCTGGAAGCATGAAAATCACTTTAAACATCTCATTTTATCTTTAAAAGTGATTTTCCACGTACAAATGTGAATTGTAGTTCAAAGAGGCAACATTTGAAAACAGACCATTTTTTTAGTTTCTGAAGCATGTCGTAAGGGGGGGTGGTTATCTCTTTCATCAAAAATCGGACGTTTTTGATTGAACAATAAAGGCCTCCAAATATTATTTTATTCACTTCCCGTGGAGGAGAAACACTTTTTAAGGCCGCAGAGTGAGTAAATTGGCAATTTTCATTCACTTTTACCCATTCCTCAAATCTTGTGTTTAGGGCCCCTGGAAGCTTGAAAATCACTTTAAACATCTCATTTTATCTTTAAAAGTGATTTTCCACTTACAAATGTGAATTGTAGTTAAAAGAGGCAACATTTGAAAACGGACCATTTTTTACGTTTCTGAAGCATGTCGTAAGGGGGGGTGGTTATCTCTTTCGTCAAAAATCGGGCGTTTTCGCTTGAACAATAAAGGCCTACAAATGTTATTTAGTTCACTTCCCGTGGAGGAGAAACACTTTTTAAGGCCGCAGAGTGAGTAAATTGGCCATATTCATTCACTTTTACCCATTCCTCAAATCTTGTGTTTAAGGCCCCTGGAAGCATGAAAATCACTTTAAACATCTCATTTTATCTTTAAAAGTGATTTTCCACGTACAAATGTGAATTGTAGTTCAAAGAGGCAACATTTGAAAACGGACCATTTTTTACGTTTCTGAAGCATGTCGTAAGGGGGGGTGGTTATCTCTTTCGTCAAAAATCGGGCGTTTTCGCTTGAACAATAAAGGCCTACAAATGTTATTTAGTTCACTTCCCGTGGAAAAGAAACACTTTTTAAGGCCGCAGAGTGAGCAAATTGGCCATATTCATTCACTTTTACCCATTTCTCAAATCTTGTGTTTAAGGCCCCTGGAAGCATGAAAATCACTTTAAACATCTCATTTTATCTTTAAAAGTGATTTTCCACGTACAAATGTGAATTGTAGTTCAAAGAGGCAACATTTGAAAACAGACCATTTTTTTAGTTTCTGAAGCATGTCGTAAGGGGGGGTGGTATCTCTTTCATCAAAAATCGGACGTTTTTAATTGAACAATAAAGGCCTACAAATGTTATTTAATTCACTTTCTGGGGTGGAGAAAAACTTTTTAAGGCCTCAGAGTGAATAAATTGGCCATTTTCATTCACATTTACCCAATCCTCAAATCTTGTGTTTAGGGCCCCTGGAAGCTTGAAAATCACTTTAAACATCTCATTTTATCTTTAAAAGTGATTTTCCACGTACAAATGTGAATTGTAGTTAAAAGAGGCAACATTTGAAAACGGACCATTTTTTACGTGTCTGAAGCATGTCATAAGGGGGGGTGGTTATCTCTTTCATCAAAAATCGGACGTTTTTGATTGAACAATAAAGGCCTACAAATGTTATTTAATTCACTTCCCGTGGAGGAGAAACACTTTTTAAGGCCGCAGAGTGAGTAAATTGGCCATTTCCATTCACTTTTACCCATTCCTCAAATCTCGTGTTTAAGGCCCCTGGAAGCATGAAAATCACTTTAAACATCTCATTTTATCTTTAAAAGTGATTTTCCACGTACAAATGTGAATTGTAGTTCAAAGAGGCAACATTTGAAAACAGACCATTTTTTTAGTTTCTGAAGCATGTCGTAAGGGGGGTGGTTATCTCTTTCATCAAAAATCGGACGTTTTTAATTGAACAATAAAGGCCTACAAATGTTATTTAATTCACTTTCTGGGGTGGAGAAAAACTTTTTAAGGCCTCAGAGTGAATAAATTGGCCATTTTCATTCACTTTTACCCATTCCTCAAATCTTGTGTTTAGGGCCCCTGGAAGCTTGAAAATCACTTTAAACATCTCATTTTATCTTTAAAAGTGATTTTCCACGTACAAATGTGAATTGTAGTTAAAAGAGGCAACATTTGATAACGGACCATTTTTTACGTTTCTGAAGCATGTCGTAAGGGGGGTGGTTATCTCTTTCGTCAAAAATCGGGCGTTTTCGCTTGAACAATAAAGGCCTACAAATGTTATTTAGTTCACTTCCCGTGGAGGAGAAACACTTTTTAAGGCCGAAGAGTGAGTAAATTGGCCATATTCATTCACTTTTACCCATTCCTCAAATCTTGTGTTTAAGGCCCCTGGAAGCATGAAAATCACTTTAAACATCTCATTTTATCTTTAAAAGTGATTTTCCACGTACAAATGTGAATTGTAGTTCAAAGAGGCAACATTTGATAACGGACCATTTTTTACGTTTCTGAAGCATGTCGTAAGGGGGGTGGTTATCTCTTTCGTCAAAAATCGGGCATTTTCGCTTGAACAATAAAGGCCTACAAATGTTATTTAGTTCACTTCCCGTGGAGGAGAAACACTTTATAAGGCCACAGAGTGAGTAAATTGGCCATATTCATTCACTTTTACCCATTCCTCAAAACTTGTGTTTAAGGCCCCTGGAAGCATGAAAATCACTTTAAACATCTCATTTTATCTTTAAAAGTGATTTTCGACGTACAAATGTGAATTGTAGTTCAAAGAGGCAACATTTGAAAATAGACCATTTTTTTAGTTTCTGAAGCATGTCATAAGGGGGGGTGGTTATCTCCTTCATCAAAAATCGGACGTTTTTAATTGAACAATAAAGGCCTACAAATGTTATTTAATTCACTTTCTGGGGTGGAGAAAAACTTTTTAAGGCCTCAGAGTGAATAAATTGGCCATTTTCATTCACATTTACCCATTCCTCAAATCTTGTGTTTAGGGCCACTGGAAGCTTGAAAATCACTTTAAACATCTCATTTTATCTTTAAAAGTGATTTTCCACGTACAAATGTGAATTGTAGTTAAAAGAGGCAACATTTGAAAACGGACCATTTTTACGTTTCTGAAGCATGTCATAAGGGGGGGTGGTTATCTCTTTCGTCAAAAATCGGGCGTTTTCGCTTGAACAATAAAGGCCTACAAATGTTATTTATTTCACTTCCCGTGGAGGAGAAACACTTTTTAAGGCCGCAGACTGAGTAAATTGGCCATATTCATTCACTTTTACCCATTCCTCAAATCTTGTGTTTAAGGCCCCTGGAAGCATGAAAATCACTTTAAACATCTCATTTTATCTTTAAAAGTGATTTTCCACGTACAAATGTTAATTGTAGTTCAAAGAGGCAACATTTGAAAACAGACCATTTTTTTAGTTTCTGAAGCATGTCGTAAGGGGGGGTGGTTATCTCTTTCATCAAAAATCGGACGTTTTTGATTGAACAATAAAGGCCTCCAAATGTTATTTTATTCACTTCCCGTGGAGGAGAAACACTTTTTAAGGCCGCAGAGTGAGTAAATTGGCAATTTTCATTCACTTTTACCCATTCCTCAAATCTTGTGTTTAGGGCCCCTGGAAGCTTAAAATTCACTTTAAACATCTCATTTTATCTTTAAAAGTGATTTTCCACGTACAAATGTGAATTGTAGTTAAAAGAGGCAACATTTGAAAACAGACCATGTTTTTTAGTTTCTGAAGCATGTCGTAAGGGGGGTGGTTATCTCTTTCATCAAAAATCAGACGTTTTTAATTGAACAATAAAGGCCTACAAATGTTATTTAATTCACTTTCTGGGGTGGAGAAAAACTTTTTAAGGCCTCAGAGTGAATAAATTGGCCATTTTCATTCACTTTTACCCATTCCTCAAATCTTGTGTTTAGGGCCCCTGGAAGCTTGAAAATCACTTTAAACATCTCATTTTATCTTTAAAAGTGATTTTCCACGTACAAATGTGAATTGTAGTTAAAAGAGGCAACATTTGAAAACGGACCATTTTTTACGTTTCTGAAGCATGTCGTAAGGGGGGGTGGTTATCTCTTTCGTCAAAAATCGGGCGTTTTCGCTTGAACAATAAAGGCCTACAAATGTTATTTAGTTCACTTCCCGTGGAGGAGAAACACTTTTTAAGGCCGCAGAGTGAGTAAATTGGCCATATTCATTCACTTTTACCCATTCCTCAAATCTTGTGTTTAAGGCCCCTGGAAGCATGAAAATCACTTTAAACATCTCATTTTATCTTTAAAAGTGATTTTCCACGTACAAATGTGAATTGTAGTTCAAAGAGGCAACATTTGAAAACGGACCGTTTTTTACGTTTCTGAAGCATGTCGTAAGGGGGGGTGGTTATCTCTTTCGTCAAAAATCGGGCGTTTTCGCTTGAACAATAAAGGCCTACAAATGTTATTTAGTTCACTTCCCGTGGAAAAGAAACACTTTTTAAGGCCGCAGAGTGAGTAAATTGGCCATATTCATTCACTTTTACCCATTTCTCAAATCTTGTGTTTAAGGCCCCTGGAAGCATGAAAATCACTTTAAACATCTCATTTTATCTTTAAAAGTGATTTTCCACGTACAAATGTGAATTGTAGTTCAAAGAGGCAACATTTGAAAACAGACCATTTTTTTAGTTTCTGAAGCATGTCGTAAGGGGGGGTGGTATCTCTTTCATCAAAAATCGGACGTTTTTAATTGAACAATAAAGGCCTACAAATGTTATTTAATTCACTTTCTGGGGTGGAGAAAAACTTTTTAAGGCCTCAGAGTGAATAAATTGGCCATTTTCATTCACATTTACCCAATCCTCAAATCTTGTGTTTAGGGCCCCTGGAAGCTTGAAAATCACTTTAAACATCTCATTTTATCTTTAAAAGTGATTTTCCACGTACAAATGTGAATTGTAGTTAAAAGAGGCAACATTTGAAAACGGACCATTTTTTACGTTTCTGAAGCATGTCATAAGGGGGGGTGGTTATCTCTTTCATCAAAAATCGGACGTTTTTGATTGAACAATAAAGGCCTACAAATGTTATTTAATTCACTTCCCGTGGAGGAGAAACACTTTTTAAGGCCGCAGAGTGAGTAAATTGGCCATTTCCATTCACTTTTACCCATTCCTCAAATCTCGTGTTTAAGGCCCCTGGAAGCATGAAAATCACTTTAAACATCTCATTTTATCTTTAAAAGTGATTTTCCACGTACAAATGTGAATTGTAGTTCACAGAGGCAACATTTGAAAACAGACCATTTTTTTAGTTTCTGAAGCATGTCGTAAGGGGGGTGGTTATCTCTTTCATCAAAAATCGGACGTTTTTAATTGAACAATAAAGGCCTACAAATGTTATTTAATTCACTTTCTGGGGTGGAGAAAAACTTTTTAAGGCCTCAGAGTGAATAAATTGGCCATTTTCATTCACTTTTACCCATTCCTCAAATCTTGTGTTTAGGGCCCCTGGAAGCTTGAAAATCACTTTAAACATCTCATTTTATCTTTAAAAGTGATTTTCCACGTACAAATGTGAATTGTAGTTAAAAGAGGCAACATTTGATAACGGACCATTTTTTACGTTTCTGAAGCATGTCGTAAGGGGGGTGGTTATCTCTTTCGTCAAAAATCGGGCGTTTTCGCTTGAACAATAAAGGCCTACAAATGTTATTTAGTTAACTTCCCGTGGAGGAGAAACACTTTTTAAGGCCGCAGACTGAGTAAATTGGCCATATTCATTCACTTTTACCCATTCCTCAAATCTTGTGTTTAAGGCCCCTGGAAGCATGAAAATCACTTTAAACATCTCATTTTATCTTTAAAAGTGATTTTCCACGTACAAATGTGAATTGTAGTTCAAAGAGGCAACATTTGAAAACAGACCATTTTTTTAGTTTCTGAATCATGTCGTAAGGGGGGGTGGTTATCTCTTTCATCAAAAATCGGACGTTTTTGATTGAACAATAAAGGCCTCCAAATGTTATTTTATTCACTTCCCGTGGAGGAGAAACACTTTTTAAGGCCGCAGAGTGAGTAAATTGGCAATTTTCATTCACTTTTACCCATTCCTCAAATCTTGTGTTTAGGGCCCCTGGAAGCTTAAAAATCACTTTAAACATCTCATTTTATCTTTAAAAGTGATTTTCCACGTACAAATGTGAATTGTAGTTAAAAGAGGCAACATTTGAAAACAGACCATTTTTTTAGTTTCTGAAGCATGTCGTAAGGGGGGTGGTTATCTCTTTCATCAAAAATCAGACGTTTTTAATTGAACAATAAAGGCCTACAAATGTTATTTAATTCACTTTCTGGGGTGGAGAAAAACTTTTTAAGGCCTCAGAGTGAATAAATTGGCCATTTTCATTCACTTTTACCCATTCCTCAAATCTTGTGTTTAGGGCCCCTGGAAGCTTGAAAATCACTTTAAACATCTCATTTTATCTTTAAAAGTGATTTTCCACGTACAAATGTGAATTGTAGTTAAAAGAGGCAACATTTGATAACGGACCATTTTTTACGTTTCTGAAGCATGTCGTAAGGGGGGGTGGTTATCTCTTTCGTCAAAAATCGGGCGTTTTCGCTTGAACAATAAAGGCCTACAAATGTTATTTAGTTCACTTCCCGTGGAGGAGAAACACTTTTTAAGGCCGAAGAGTGAGTAAATTGGCCATATTCATTCACTTTTACCCATTCCTCAAATCTTGTGTTTAAGGCCCCTGGAAGCATGAAAATCACTTTAAACATCTAATTTTATCTTTAAAAGTGATTTTCCACGTACAAATGTGAATTGTAGTTCAAAGAGGCAACATTTGAAAACAGACCATTTTTTTAGTTTCTGAAGCATGTCGTAAGGGGGGGTGGTTATCTCTTTCATCAAAAATCGGACGTTTTTGATTGAACAATAAAGGCCTCCAAATGTTATTTTATTCACTTCCCGTGGAGGAGAAACACTTTTTAAGGCCGCAGAGTGAGTAAATTGGCAATTTTCATTCACTTTTACCCATTCCTCAAATCTTGTGTTTAGGGCCCCTGGAAGCTTGAAAATCACTTTAAACATCTCATTTTATCTTTAAAAGTGATTTTCCACGTACAAATGTGAATTGTAGTTAAAAGAGGCAACATTTGAAAACGGACCATTTTTTACGTTTCTGAAGCATGTCGTAAGGGGGGGTGGTTATCTCTTTCGTCAAAAATCGGGCGTTTTCGCTTGAACAATAAAGGCCTACAAATGTTATTTAGTTCACTTCCCGTGGAGGAGAAACACTTTTTAAGGCCGCAGAGTGAGTAAATTGGCCATATTCATTCACTTTTACCCATTCCTCAAATCTTGTGTTTAAGGCCCCTGGAAGCATGAAAATCACTTTAAACATCTCATTTTATCTTTAAAAGTGATTTTCCACGTACAAATGTGAATTGTAGTTCAAAGAGGCAACATTTGAAAACAGACCATTTTTTTAGTTTCTGAAGCATGTCGTAAGGGGGGGTGGTTATCTCTTTCATCAAAAATCGGACGTTTTTGATTGAACAATAAAGGCCTCCAAATGTTATTTTATTCACTTCCCGTGGAGGAGAAACAATTTTTAAGGCCGCAGAGGGAGTAAATTGGCAATTTTCATTCACTTTTACCCATTCCTCAAATCTTGTGTTTAGGGCCCCTGGAAGCTTGAAAATCACTTTAAACATCTCATTTTATCTTTAAAAGTGATTTTCCACGTACAAATGTGAATTGTAGTTAAAAGAGGCAACATTTGAAAACGGACCATTTTTTACGTTTCTGAAGCATGTCATAAGGGGGGGTGGTTATCTCTTTCGTCAAAAATCGGGCGTTTTCGCTTGAACAATAAAGGCCTACAAATGTTATTTAGTTCACTTCCCGTGGAGGAGAAACACTTTTTAAGGCCGCAGAGTGAGTAAATTGGCCATATTCATTCACTTTTACCCATTCCTCAAATCTTGTGTTTAAGGCCCCTGGAAGCATGAAAATCACTTTAAACATCTCATTTTATCTTTAAAAGTGATTTTCCACGTACAAATGTGAATTGTAGTTCAAATAGGCAACATTTGAAAACAGACCATTTTTTTAGTTTCTGAAGCATGTCGTAAGGGGGGGTGGTTATCTCTTTCATCAAAAATCGGACGTTGTTGATTGAACAATAAAGGCCTCCAAATGTTATTTTATTCACTTCCCGTGGAGGAGAAACACTTTTTAAGGCCGCAGAGTGAGTAAATTGGCAATTTTCATTCACTTTTACCCATTCCTCAAATCTTGTGTTTAGGGCCCCTGGAAGCTTGAAAATCACTTTAAACATCTCATTTTATCTTTAAAAGTGATTTTCCACGTACAAATGTGAATTGTAGTTCAAAGAGGCAACATTTGAAAACAGACCATTTTTTTAGTTTCTGAAGCATGTCGTAAGGGGGGGTGGTTATCTCTTTCATCAAAAATCGGACGTTTTTAATTGAACAATAAAGGCCTACAAATGTTATTTAATTCACTTTCTGGGGTGGAGAAAAACTTTTTAAGGCCTCAGAGTGAGTAAATTAGCCATTTTCATTCACATTTACCCATTCCTCAAATCTTGTGTTTAGGGCCCCTGGAAGCTTGAAAATCACTTTAAACATCTCATTTTATCTTTAAATGTGATTTTCCACGTACAAATGTGAATTGTAGTTCAAAGAGGCAACATTTGAAAATGGATGGTTATCTCTTTCACCAAAAAATTGGCGTTTTTGATTGAACAATAAAGGCCTCCAAATGTTATGTAATTCACTTCCCGTGGAGGAGAAATACTTTTTAAGGCCGCAGAGTGAGTAAATTGGCCATTTTCATTCACTTTTACCCATTTCTCAAATCTTGTGTTTAAGGCCCCTGGAAGCATGAAAATCACTTTAAACATCTCATTTTATCTTTAAAAGTGATTTTCCACGTACAAATGTGAATTGTAGTTCAAAGAGGCAACATTTGAAAACAGACCATTTTTTTAGTTTCTGAAGCATGTCGTAAGGGGGGGTGGTATCTCTTTCATCAAAGATCGGACGTTTTTAATTGAACAATAAAGGCCTCCAAATGTTATTTTATTCACTTCCCGTGGAGGAGAAACACTTTTTAAGGCCGCAGAGTGAGTAAATTGGCCATTTTCATTCACTTTTACCCATTCCTCAAATCTTGTGTTTAGGGCCCCTGGAAGCTTGAAAATCACTTTAAACATCTCATTTTATCTTTAAAAGTGATTTTCCACGTACAAATGTGAATTGTAGTTCAAAGAGGCAACATTTGAAAATGGACCATTTTTTTCGTTTCTGAAGCATGTCGTAAGGGGGGGTGGTTATCTCTTTCACCAAAAAACAGGCGTTTTTGATTGAACAATAAAGGCCTCCAAATGTTATTTTATTCACTTCCCGTGGAGGAGAAACACTTTTTAAGGCCGCAGAGTGAGTAAATTGGCTATTTTCATTCACTTTTACCCATTCCTCAAATCTCGTGTTTAAGGCCCCTGGAAGCATGAAAATCACTTTAAACATCTCATTTTATTTTTAAAAGTGATTTTCCACGTACAAATGTGAATTGTAGTTAAAAGAGGCAACATTTGAAAACGGACCATTTTTTACTTTTCTGAAGCATGTCGTAAGGGGGGGTGGTTAACTCTTTCGTCAAAAACCGGGCGTTTTCGCTTGAACAATAAAGGCCTACAAATGTTATTTAGTTCACTTCCCGTGGAGGAGAAACACTTTTTAAGGCCGCAGAGTGAGTAAATTGGCCATTTTCATTCACTTTTACCCATTTCTCAAATCTTGTGTTTAAGGCCCCTGGAAGCATGAAAATCACTTTAAACATCTCATTTTATCTTTAAAAGTGATTTTCCACGTACAAATGTGAATTGTAGTTCAAAGAGGCAACATTTGAAAACAGACCATTTTTTTAGTTTCTGAAGCATGTCGTAAGGGGGGGTGGTATCTCTTTCATCAAAGATCGGACGTTTTTAATTGAACAATAAAGGCCTCCAAATGTTATTTAGTTCACTTCCCGTGGAGGAGAAACACTTTTTAAGGCCGCAGAGTGAGTAAATTGGCCATATTCATTCACTTTTACCCATTCCTCAAATCTTGTGTTTAAGGCCCCTGGAAGCATAAAAATCACTTTAAACATCTCATTTTATCTTTAATAGTGATTTTATGGCAAGGCACGGAGGCCAATATTATGCATAACTCTTTTATTGCAACCCACAGCAGCAACACAAAAACAATGTAAAGAATTAAGAACATTCGTTTAACATTCCAAAAGTTCATAAAATCCAGTGAAAGGCAGCCATCTTCCTTCTTTTGTTGCTGCTCACAGCCCAGATAAGTTCGCTCTTTGATCTAACTTGTATGCTGATTAGGCAAAAGTTTTTAGTTAGGATTGTATGTATGATTAAGAAATTTAAAATGATCTGTGTGTAGTGAGTAAAAATGTTATGTGTGTAAGGATATTTTTTAAAGTAAAATATCAAGACAGGAGGATATTTTAAATTTAATCAGGTTAGAAGAAAATGTAAACGATGAGAGATTAATATTTTAAAAGGGGAATGGACTATGTAAATTAGTTTATGTTTATACAGGAGCTTTTTGTCAATGGATAAATGGGAAAGAAAATTTACCGTTAGTTCTATTAAGGTTAGGTAACCATGTGACAGGAATAAGTTTAGAGAGGTAAACGGAGGAAAGAAGACAGTTTATTTTGACCTGTTTATTATTTTACGATAAAACGGAAAATTATGTTTTAGGACATCGGTATGTGTAAGAAGGGGTCGCGCGAGCGTAACCGTCGCGTTCCGGTGTTTGTTAGTTTAAACAACGCGTCTCTGTATTTGACGCGCGAGGTCAAGCAGCGTTTCAGTTTTTACGCGCGAGGACAGGCAGCGCGTGTCTGTGTGAGGTAGCGAACGAGCGTTTAATGATTACGCACGTTTTCTCGCGGCGCAAACATTGGAGTTTATTTAAGTTATGATATTATGAAAAAGGGAGTTTACTTACTTGGCGATCGGCAGGCAGGTGTGGAGTGTCTATTGTTTTTTTTTTTTTGATCCTTTTTGTCCGCCGTAGTCACATGATTTATCGGCTTCGGCCATTTTGAATTGGGATTAAAATGTGAGAAGGGAATGTATCTCTGGCAGCCATCTTTTGAACAAGCAAAAGAGCCAGTATTCGGTTGGTTTCAGTCAGTCAGAGTTGTGAGAGCAGTGAATTGTATTTTAAAGGTGATTTATTAATTTTGAAAAATATTTGAAAATTTGTAGAGTGTATTTAGAAAGAGGAATAGTGTAGAACTGTTTTAAATTTGAGATTTGGGTTTAGATTGGTTTGTTGAAAAAGGAGAAATTAAAATGGATAATATTAATGAGAGTGGTGATGTATTGGATGGAAAGGTTAAGGAGTGTGTAGATAAGGCAGTATCTGTATTGGCTACACAATTTGGAAAAAAGTTAGAAGACTGTATGAGTAAGATGGAGAAGAAATTCACGAAGGTAATGGCATCAGATGAACAGTATTGGTCTGTTGAGGAAGGTCCAATTCCAAGTGGAAGTAAAGTTTCAAGGAAAAGAAAACACTTGAATACTGATGTGGAAAGAAAAAAGAAAGAGAGCCTTATAAAGAAAGGCAATAAGGGAAAGACTCTTTTGGAGTCAGATAAAGAGGCTATAAAGGCCAAAGAGGGGTGTCGTAGGGCGATTGTCTGCGATGAATCCTCAAGCAGTGGGGATGTAGTTATTTCATGCTCTTCTGAGTTTGGTTCTTCAGATGAAGAGGAAGTTCCAATTAAAAAGAGAAAAAGAGAAACGGAAGGTGATGGTATGGATCAGTTGAAAGACCCCTTCGGGGAGGAGATGTTTGATCCAAATACTATTCAACATCCACTTTCTCCTCAATGGGTGCCAGTTAAACACGTGGCACAATACGTTGAATTTTGGATAAGAAGAGAAATGCCTAAGGAAGTGAGGACACGTCTGAGATCTGAGTGTCCAAGGCCCTCTCTTGCAAATAAGGTGGCGTATACGCCCGAATTGGATGCAAAGATGATTACCTTCCTAAATAAAATGGGCAGAGACCCTAGGAAAGGGCTTGAGAAGGGTCTCAAGGGGTGTCAGGACCGTCTATTGGATGTTTTTGGTCCTTTGACAAAGATTTTTGATATTTGTGAAGAGGCATATGCAAAGGAAGGTGTTGTTGATACAATTGAGTTGCGCCAATGGGTGCAAAGGGCGGTATGTTTATTGGGGAATGCCAACGCTTCCCTCTGTGTTGAGAGGAGAAAGAGCCTGTTGTTTAAAATAGATCCTAAATTGGCGGATCTGGCAGGAAGAGAATCAGGGCATTCGGCAAATGGTTTGCTTTTTGGTGAGGAGTTTGTTAAGGAAATGGCAAGGTACGCAGGGACCTTTAATTCCATTCAGAAGGCGCAGAAAGATATTAGGAGAGTTTTTGGCACGGCCGGGAGATTACGAGGCCGTTTTCCCGGCCGAGGATTTGGAACCAATAGAGGCTTCTTTAATAGAGGAGGTTTCCGGACAGGAAATTATCAAGCAGGGTCCTATTCTCCTGGATTCTATCCACAGAGACAAAGAGGAGGAAGAGGCCGTTTTAGAGGGGAAAGGAGAACAAGATTTCAAGGTATGTTTGCAAAGAGACCTTTTTTCTACTCAAACAAAGGTGGGTGGAAGACTGGCACTATTCATAGACAGATGGAAGGACATCACGTCAGACCCTTGGGTGCTTCAGACAGTGGTAGGTTATCGGATAGATTTGGTAGGAAATCCAGTTCAAAGAAAGAGACCAACGCAATTAAGGTTTGCAAGGGATCAGGAGAGTTTAGTAAGTCAGGAGGTTTGGGAACTGGAAAACAAGGGTGCAATAGAATTGGCGGAATGGTCAGGAGGGTTTATAAGCAATCTTTTCTTGGTGGAGAAAAAAGACAAATCAATGAGACCTGTTATAAATCTAAGGGATTTGAACGAGTGGGTGGAGTACAACCATTTCAAAATGGAGGGTATTCATATGTTGAGAGATGTTTTGAGGAAAGGAGATTGGTTGACTCGCCTAGACCTAAAGGACGCCTATTTAACGGTTCCGGTCTGTGTAGATCAGAGAGATCTGTTGAAATTCGAATGGAAAGGAAGGATGTGGAGGTTCAAAAGCCTCCCCTTTGGTTTGACGTCGGCCCCTTGGTGCTTCACGAAAGTGATGCGTCCGATAGCAGCATGGCTTCGTTCAAGGGGAATAAGGTTAATCATTTATTTGGATGACATTCTAATCATGTCAGAGAGCAAGACACAGGCTCAGGAGAACACTTCACTGGCGGTAAAGGTTATAGAGGATTTAGGATTTGTAGTAAACAGAAAGAAGTCTTGTCTGATTCCAAATCAAGAAAGTGTATTTCTTGGTTTTCAGATCTCGACCTTGGATTGTGTGTTGAGTTTGCCGATGGACAAAGTCAGGAAAATCCGAAGGGAAGTGAGGAAGATTTTAGCGAAGGTGTGGGTTCCTTTGCGACAGGTTGCGAGAGTAATTGGGCTTCTATCAGCCTCAATTCAGGCAGTCTTCCCAGCCCCCCTTCACTATCGTGCTTTGCAGAGGATGAGAACTTTGTATTTAAGGAAAGGGGTGAGTTATTCACAGACAATTTGTGTAGAAAGGGAGGCGAAAGAGGAACTATTATGGTGGTTGGAGAATCTTGTAGCTTGGAACGGGAAAGCAATCTTCGGACCTTCCCCAGATATGGTTATAGAGTCAGATGCAAGCCTTCAGGGCTGGGGTGCAAGATGTGGTGCAATGACTACAGGGGGAAAATGGTCAGGAGAGGAGAAGAATATGCATATCAACTATTTGGAGTTGTTGGCAGGGTCTTTTGCTGTGAGAAGTTTCACGAAGGATCAGGTGAAATGTTGTGTCCTTCTAAAGATGGACAACATTTCTGCAGTAAGGTATGTCAACAAGCTGGGGGGTCCTCGCTCGAGGGTGTTGGCAGATTTGGCAAAAGAGTTTTGGCATTTTTGTCTGAGCAGGAACATTATGATTGTTGCTCAGTACTTGCCAGGGAAGAGCAATTCGGTTGCGGATTGGAACTCCAGGCAACTGAAGGATTTCAGCGATTGGATGTTGAAGAGGACTGTGTTTTTGGCTCTGGACAGGTTATGGGGACCTCTTCCAATAGATCTCTTTGCAAATCGCTTGAATGCACAAGTTCACAGGTTTTACAGTTGGAGGCCGGATCCGAGTGCAGAGGCTGTAGATGCGTTAATGCAAATTTGGAAAGAACCTCGGAGCTATGCTTTTCCCCCTTTTGCTCTCATCCAAAGGGTCCTGTTGAAGGTGAGGGAAGACAGGGCAGAGTTAGTTCTCATAACACCTTTTTGGATGACACAGGTATGGTATCCAGATGTATTGGGGATGTTAATAGCAGACCCGGTACTTCTTCCAGTTGTACCGGATCTGCTATCCAACGTTTCGGGAGATTATCACGAGTTGGTAATTCTCGGTCAGTTAAAGCTCATAGCTTGGTTGATTTCGGGAGAGCCTGGCAAATGCAGGGCTTATCTTCAGAAGCTTCAAAGCTCATTAAGGAGTCATGGGCACCAGGGACAGCAAAGGCTTATAGATTGGCATGGGGGAGATGGGTTCGTTGGAGTACTGAAAGGAGTCTGGATCCAGTATCAGCTCCTTTAGTTGAGATAGTCAATTATTTGTCAGAGGTTTTCCATAATGGGAAGTCTTATAGTACAGTTAATATAGCAAGGTCAGCTATCTCTTCTGGACATGATTTGGTGGATAGCATCACGGTTGGTCAACATGATGTAGTCAGGAGACTTTTGAGAAGTGTAAGGATTAAGGCTCCTCCTGGGCCTAAGTATTCTTCACTGTGGGATGTGGACGTTGTCTTAAAGGTTTTGATGAGTTGGAATGAAAATGAGTTTCTAAATCTTAAAGATCTTTCACTCAAATTGGTTATGCTGCTGTGTCTTATTTCATTCAGAAGGGTTTCAGACGTCAGAGCATTGGAAGTTACAAGGCGACGTTTTGTTCCAGAGGGTGTTTGTTTTTCTGTTTCAAGGAGAACAAAAACCTTATCAAGTACGATTTTTTACCCATGTTTGGATGTTTGTAGGAAGCTTTGTGTAGTAAGATGTATACGTGAGTATGAAAGGAGGACTGAGTTAGTAAGGGAGAGTCAAACCCAAATGATTATTTCTTTCAGGCCTCCGCATAAGGCTGTTTCTACACCTACCTTAGCTCGGTGGGTTAGGGAGGTGATGTTTAGAGCAGGTATTGATTTAAAGAAATTTGGGGCACATTCTGCAAGAGGAGCTATGGCTACTAAGGCATTTATTTTGGGAGGAGGTTTAACAGCTATTTTAAATGCGGCAGATTGGTCTTCGGACTCTGTTTTTAAAAAGTTTTATTTCAAACCTGTGGATTGTGCGGTAGAGAATATTATGGCAAGGCTTTGAACATGCATAATATTGGCCTCCGTGCCTTGCCATAAAATTCAGATTTTCCACAGCTAGGGTGGGTAGAAAATCATGATTTTATTAAAGACACGGAGGCAGATATTATCCCTCCCTGTGTTTTTTCCCACCCTCTTTAATGTGTTTGGTTTGGTTTCTTTTAGGAGACGTTAGGAAATGAGCCACCATGGAGAAGCGTTGGAGTGTTTTGGAGTCTTTCCTTCGCAGTAAAGTTGCATATTTTGGATCGTTTTATGGACTTGTTCGCAGCGTAAAAGAAGGAAGATGGCTGCCTTTCACTGGATTTTATGAACTTTTGGAATGTTAAACGAATGTTCTTAATTCTTTACATTGTTTTTGTGTTGCTGCTGTGGGTTGCAATAAAAGAGTTATGCATAATATCTGCCTCCGTGTCTTTAATAAAATCATGATTTTCTACCCACCCTAGCTGTGGAAAATCTGAATTTTCCACGTACAAATGTGAATTGTAGTTAAAAGAGGCAACATTTGAAAACGGACCATTTTTTACGTTTCTGAAGCATGTCGTAAGGGGGGGTGGTTATCTCTTTCGTCAAAAATCGGGCGTTTTCGCTTGAACAATAAAGGTCTACAAATGTTATTTAGTTCACTTCCCGTGGAGGAGAAACACTTTTTAGGCCGCAGAGTGAGTAAATTGGCCATATTCATTCACTTTTACCCATTCCTCAAATCTCGTGTTTAAGGACCCTGGAAGCATGAAAATCACTTTAAACATCTCATTTTTTCTTTAAAAGTGATTTTCCACGTACAAATGGGAATTGTAGTTCAAAGAGGCAACATTTGAAAATGGACCATTTTTTTTGTTTCTGAAGCATGTCGTAAGGGGGGGTGGTTATCTCTTTCATCAAAAAAACAGGCGTTTTTGATTGAACAATAAAGGCCTCCAAATGTTATTTAATTCACTTCCCGTGGAGGAGAAATACTTTTTAAGGCCGCAGAGTAAGTAAATTGGCCATTTTCATTCACTTTTACCCATTTCTCAAATCTTGTGTTTAAGGCCCCTGGAAGCATGAAAATCACTTTAAACATCTCATTTTATCTTTAAAAGTGATTTTCCACGTACAAATGTGAATTGTAGTTCAAAGAGGCAACATTTGAAAACAGACCATTTTTTTAGTTTCTGAAGCATGTCGTAAGGGGGGGTGGTATCTCTTTCATCAAAAATCGGACGTTTTTAATTGAACAATAAAGGCCTACAAATGTTATTTAATTCACTTTCTGGGGTGGAGAAAAACTTTTTAAGGCCTCAGAGTGAATAAATTGGCCATTTTCATTCACATTTACCCAATCCTCAAATCTTGTGTTTAGGGCCCCTGGAAGCTTGAAAATCACTTTAAACATCTCATTTTATCTTTAAAAGTGATTTTCCACGTACAAATGTGAATTGTACTTAAAAGAGGCAACATTTGATAACGGACCATTTTTTACGTTTCTGAAGCATGTCGTAAGGGGGGGTGGTTATCTCTTTCGTCAAAAATCGGGCGTTTTCGCTTGAACAATAAAGGCCTACAAATGTTATTTAGTTCACTTCCCGTGGAGGAGAAACACTTTTTAAGGCCGAAGAGTGAGTAAATTGGCCATATTCATTCACTTTTACCCATTCCTCAAATCTTGTGTTTAAGGCCCCTGGAAGCATGAAAATCACTTTAAACATCTCATTTTATCTTTAAAAGTGATTTTCCACGTACAAATGTGAATTGTAGTTCAAAGAGGCAACATTTGATAACGGACCATTTTTTACGTTTCTGAAGCATGTCGTAAGGGGGGTGGTTATCTCTTTCGTCAAAAATCGGGCGTTTTCGCTTGAACAATAAAGGCCTACAAATGTTATTTAGTTCACTTCCCGTGGAGGAGAAACACT
Source organism: Triturus cristatus (assembly GCF_964204655.1). Lineage (NCBI taxonomy): Eukaryota > Metazoa > Chordata > Amphibia > Caudata > Salamandridae > Triturus > Triturus cristatus. The sequence continues at coordinate 1,224,365,502 of NC_140590.1, read as the reverse complement.
TTATAAGGCCACAGAGTGAGTAAATTGGCCATATTCATTCACTTTTACCCATTCCTCAAATCTTGTGTTTAAGGCCCCTGGAAGCATGAAAATCACTTTAAACATCTCATTTTATCTTTAAAAGTGATTTTCGACGTACAAATGTGAATTGTAGTTCAAAGAGGCAACATTTGATAACGGACCATTTTTTACGTTTCTGAAGCATGTCGTAAGGGGGGTGGTTATCTCTTTCGTCAAAAATCGGGCGTTTTCGCTTGAACAATAAAGGCCTACAAATGTTATTTAGTTCACTTCCCGTGGAGGAGAAACACTTTATAAGGCCACAGAGTGAGTAAATTGGCCATATTCATTCACTTTTACCCATTCCTCAAATCTTGTGTTTAAGGCCCCTGGAAGCATGAAAATCACTTTAAACATCTCATTTTATCTTTAAAAGTGATTTTCGACGTACAAATGTGAATTGTAGTTCAAAGAGGCAACATTTGAAAATAGACCATTTTTTTAGTTTCTGAAGCATGTCATAAGGGGGGGTGGTTATCTCCTTCATCAAAAATCGGACGTTTTTAATTGAACAATAAAGGCCTACAAATGTTATTTAATTCACTTTCTGGGGTGGAGAAAAACTTTTTAAGGCCTCAGAGTGAATAAATTGGCCATTTTCATTCACATTTACCCATTCCTCAAATCTTGTGTTTAGGGCCACTGGAAGCTTGAAAATCACTTTAAACATCTCATTTTATCTTTAAAAGTGATTTTCCACGTACAAATGTGAATTGTAGTTAAAAGAGGCAACATTTGAAAACGGACCATTTTTACGTTTCTGAAGCATGTCATAAGGGGGGGTGGTTATCTCTTTCGTCAAAAATCGGGCGTTTTCGCTTGAACAATAAAGGCCTACAAATGTTATTTAGTTCACTTCCCGTGGAGGAGAAACACTTTTTAAGGCCGCAGACTGAGTAAATTGGCCATATTCATTCACTTTTACCCATTCCTCAAATCTTGTGTTTAAGGCCCCTGGAAGCATGAAAATCACTTTAAACATCTCATTTTATCTTTAAAAGTGATTTTCCACGTACAAATGTGAATTGTAGTTCAAAGAGTCAACATTTGAAAACAGACCATTTTTTTAGTTTCTGAAGCATGTCGTAAGGGGGGGTGGTTATCTCTTTCATCAAAAATCGGACGTTTTTGATTGAACAATAAAGGCCTCCAAATGTTATTTTATTCACTTCCCGTGGAGGAGAAACACTTTTTAAGGCCGCAGAGTGAGTAAATTGGCAATTTTCATTCACTTTTACCCATTCCTCAAATCTTGTGTTTAGGGCCCCTGGAAGCTTAAAATTCACTTTAAACATCTCATTTTATCTTTAAAAGTGATTTTCCACGTACAAATGTGAATTGTAGTTAAAAGAGGCAACATTTGAAAACAGACCATTTTTTTAGTTTCTGAAGCATGTCGTAAGGGGGGTGGTTATCTCTTTCATCAAAAATCAGACGTTTTTAATTGAACAATAAAGGCCTACAAATGTTATTTAATTCACTTTCTGGGGTGGAGAAAAACTTTTTAAGGCCTCAGAGTGAATAAATTGGCCATTTTCATTCACTTTTACCCATTCCTCAAATCTTGTGTTTAGGGCCCCTGGAAGCTTGAAAATCACTTTAAACATCTCATTTTATCTTTAAAAGTGATTTTCCACGTACAAATGTGAATTGTACTTAAAAGAGGCAACATTTGATAACGGACCATTTTTTACGTTTCTGAAGCATGTCGTAAGGGGGGGTGGTTATCTCTTTCATCAAAAATCGGGCATTTTCGCTTGAACAATAAAGGCCTACAAATGTTATTTAGTTCACTTCCCGTGGAGGAGAAACACTTTTTAAGGCCGAAGAGTGAGTAAATTGGCCATATTCATTCACTTTTACCCATTCCTCAAATCTTGTGTTTAAGGCCCCTGGAAGCATGAAAATCACTTTAAACATCTCATTTTATCTTTAAAAGTGATTTTCCACGTACAAATGTGAATTGTAGTTCAAAGAGGCAACATTTGAAAACAGACCATTTTTTTAGTTTCTGAAGCATGTCGTAAGGGGGGGTGGTTATCTCTTTCATCAAAAATCGGACGTTTTTGATTGAACAATAAAGGCCTCCAAATGTTATTTTATTCACTTCCCGTGGAGGAGAAACACTTTTTAAGGCCGCAGAGTGAGTAAATTGGCAATTTTCATTCACTTTTACCCATTCCTCAAATCTTGTGTTTAGGGCCCCTGGAAGCTTGAAAATCACTTTAAACATCTCATTTTATCTTTAAAAGTGATTTTCCACTTACAAATGTGAATTGTAGTTAAAAGAGGCAACATTTGAAAACGGACCATTTTTTACGTTTCTGAAGCATGTCGTAAGGGGGGGTGGTTATCTCTTTCGTCAAAAATCGGGCGTTTTCGCTTGAACAATAAAGGCCTACAAATGTTATTTAGTTCACTTCCCGTGGAGGAGAAACACTTTTTAAGGCCGCAGAGTGAGTAAATTGGCCATATTCATTCACTTTTACCCATTCCTCAAATCTTGTGTTTAAGGCCCCTGGAAGCATGAAAATCACTTTAAACATCTCATTTTATCTTTAAAAGTGATTTTCCACGTACAAATGTGAATTGTAGTTCAAAGAGGCAACATTTGAAAACGGACCATTTTTTACGTTTCTGAAGCATGTCGTAAGGGGGGGTGGTTATCTCTTTCGTCAAAAATCGGGCGTTTTCGCTTGAACAATAAAGGCCTACAAATGTTATTTAGTTCACTTCCCGTGGAAAAGAAACACTTTTTAAGGCCGCAGAGTGAGTAAATTGGCCATATTCATTCACTTTACCCATTTCTCAAATCTTGTGTTTAAGGCCCCTGGAAGCATGAAAATCACTTTAAACATCTCATTTTATCTTTAAAAGTGATTTTCCACGTACAAATGTGAATTGTAGTTCAAAGAGGCAACATTTGAAAACAGACCATTTTTTTAGTTTCTGAAGCATGTCGTAAGGGGGGGTGGTATCTCTTTCATCAAAAATCGGACGTTTTTAATTGAACAATAAAGGCCTACAAATGTTATTTAATTCACTTTCTGGGGTGGAGAAAAACTTTTTAAGGCCTCAGAGTGAATAAATTGGCCATTTTCATTCACATTTACCCAATCCTCAAATCTTGTGTTTAGGGCCCCTGGAAGCTTGAAAATCACTTTAAACATCTCATTTTATCTTTAAAAGTGATTTTCCACGTACAAATGTGAATTGTAGTTAAAAGAGGCAACATTTGAAAACAGACCATTTTTTACGTGTCTGAAGCATGTCATAAGGGGGGGTGGTTATCTCTTTCATCAAAAATCGGACGTTTTTGATTGAACAATAAAGGCCTACAAATGTTATTTAATTCACTTCCCGTGGAGGAGAAACACTTTTTAAGGCCGCAGAGTGAGTAAATTGGCCATTTCCATTCACTTTTACCCATTCCTCAAATCTCGTGTTTAAGGCCCCTGGAAGCATGAAAATCACTTTAAACATCTCATTTTATCTTTAAAAGTGATTTTCCACGTACAAATGTGAATTGTAGTTCAAAGAGGCAACATTTGATAACGGACCATTTTTTACGTTTCTGAAGCATGTCGTAAGGGGGGTGGTTATCTCTTTCGTCAAAAATCGGGCGTTTTCGCTTGAACAATAAAGGCCTACAAATGTTATTTAGTTCACTTCCCGTGGAGGAGAAACACTTTATAAGGCCACAGAGTGAGTAAATTGGCCATATTCATTCACTTTTACCCATTCCTCAAATCTTGTGTTTAAGGCCCCTGGAAGCATGAAAATCACTTTAAACATCTCATTTTATCTTTAAAAGTGATTTTCGACGTACAAATGTGAATTGTAGTTCAAAGAGGCAACATTTGAAAATAGACCATTTTTTTAGTTTCTGAAGCATGTCATAAGGGGGGGTGGTTATCTCCTTCATCAAAAATCGGACGTTTTTAATTGAACAATAAAGGCCTACAAATGTTATTTAATTCACTTTCTGGGGTGGAGAAAAACTTTTTAAGGCCTCAGAGTGAATAAATTGGCCATTTTCATTCACATTTACCCATTCCTCAAATCTTGTGTTTAGGGCCACTGGAAGCTTGAAAATCACTTTAAACATCTCATTTTATCTTTAAAAGTGATTTTCCACGTACAAATGTGAATTGTAGTTAAAAGAGGCAACATTTGAAAACGGACCATTTTTACGTTTCTGAAGCATGTCATAAGGGGGGGTGGTTATCTCTTTCGTCAAAAATCGGGCGTTTTCGCTTGAACAATAAAGGCCTACAAATGTTATTTAGTTCACTTCCCGTGGAGGAGAAACACTTTTTAAGGCCGCAGACTGAGTAAATTGGCCATATTCATTCACTTTTACCCATTCCTCAAATCTTGTGTTTAAGGCCCCTGGAAGCATGAAAATCACTTTAAACATCTCATTTTATCTTTAAAAGTGATTTTCCACGTACAAATGTGAATTGTAGTTCAAAGAGGCAACATTTGAAAACAGACCATTTTTTTAGTTTCTGAAGCATGTCGTAAGGGGGGGTGGTTATCTCTTTCATCAAAAATCGGACGTTTTTGATTGAACAATAAAGGCCTCCAAATGTTATTTTATTCACTTCCCGTGGAGGAGAAACACTTTTTAAGGCCGCAGAGTGAGTAAATTGGCAATTTTCATTCACTTTTACCCATTCCTCAAATCTTGTGTTTAGGGCCCCTGGAAGCTTAAAATTCACTTTAAACATCTCATTTTATCTTTAAAAGTGATTTTCCACGTACAAATGTGAATTGTAGTTAAAAGAGGCAACATTTGAAAACAGACCATGTTTTTTAGTTTCTGAAGCATGTCGTAAGGGGGGTGGTTATCTCTTTCATCAAAAATCAGACGTTTTTAATTGAACAATAAAGGCCTACAAATGTTATTTAATTCACTTTCTGGGGTGGAGAAAAACTTTTTAAGGCCTCAGAGTGAATAAATTGGCCATTTTCATTCACTTTTACCCATTCCTCAAATCTTGTGTTTAGGGCCCCTGGAAGCTTGAAAATCACTTTAAACATCTCATTTTATCTTTAAAAGTGATTTTCCACGTACAAATGTGAATTGTACTTAAAAGAGGCAACATTTGATAACGGACCATTTTTTACGTTTCTGAAGCATGTCGTAAGGGGGGGTGGTTATCTCTTTCGTCAAAAATCGGGCATTTTCGCTTGAACAATAAAGGCCTACAAATGTTATTTAGTTCACTTCCCGTGGAGGAGAAACACTTTTTAAGGCCGAAGAGTGAGTAAATTGGCCATATTCATTCACTTTTACCCATTCCTCAAATCTTGTGTTTAAGGCCCCTGGAAGCATGAAAATCACTTTAAACATCTCATTTTATCTTTAAAAGTGATTTTCCACGTACAAATGTGAATTGTAGTTCAAAGAGGCAACATTTGAAAACAGACCATTTTTTTAGTTTCTGAAGCATGTCGTAAGGGGGGGTGGTTATCTCTTTCATCAAAAATCGGACGTTTTTGATTGAACAATAAAGGCCTCCAAATGTTATTTTATTCACTTCCCGTGGAGGAGAAACACTTTTTAAGGCCGCAGAGTGAGTAAATTGGCAATTTTCATTCACTTTTACCCATTCCTCAAATCTTGTGTTTAGGGCCCCTGGAAGCTTGAAAATCACTTTAAACATCTCATTTTATCTTTAAAAGTGATTTTCCACTTACAAATGTGAATTGTAGTTAAAAGAGGCAACATTTGAAAACGGACCATTTTTTACGTTTCTGAAGCATGTCGTAAGGGGGGGTGGTTATCTCTTTCGTCAAAAATCGGGCGTTTTCGCTTGAACAATAAAGGCCTACAAATGTTATTTAGTTCACTTCCCGTGGAGGAGAAACACTTTTTAAGGCCGCAGAGTGAGTAAATTGGCCATATTCATTCACTTTTACCCATTCCTCAAATCTTGTGTTTAAGGCCCCTGGAAGCATGAAAATCACTTTAAACATCTCATTTTATCTTTAAAAGTGATTTTCCACGTACAAATGTGAATTGTAGTTCAAAGAGGCAACATTTGAAAACGGACCATTTTTTACGTTTCTGAAGCATGTCGTAAGGGGGGTGGTTATCTCTTTCGTCAAAAATCGGGCGTTTTCGCTTGAACAATAAAGGCCTACAAATGTTATTTAGTTCACTTCCCGTGGAAAAGAAACACTTTTTAAGGCCGCAGAGTGAGTAAATTGGCCATATTCATTCACTTTTACCCATTTCTCAAATCTTGTGTTTAAGGCCCCTGGAAGCATGAAAATCACTTTAAACATCTCATTTTATCTTTAAAAGTGATTTTCCACGTACAAATGTGAATTGTAGTTCAAAGAGGCAACATTTGAAAACAGACCATTTTTTTAGTTTCTGAAGCATGTCGTAAGGGGGGGTGGTATCTCTTTCATCAAAAATCGGACGTTTTTAATTGAACAATAAAGGCCTACAAATGTTATTTAATTCACTTTCTGGGGTGGAGAAAAACTTTTTAAGGCCTCAGAGTGAATAAATTGGCCATTTTCATTCACATTTACCCAATCCTCAAATCTTGTGTTTAGGGCCCCTGGAAGCTTGAAAATCACTTTAAACATCTCATTTTATCTTTAAAAGTGATTTTCCACGTACAAATGTGAATTGTAGTTAAAAGAGGCAACATTTGAAAACGGACCATTTTTTACGTTTCTGAAGCATGTCATAAGGGGGGGTGGTTATCTCTTTCATCAAAAATCGGACGTTTTTGATTGAACAATAAAGGCCTACAAATGTTATTTAATTCACTTCCCGTGGAGGAGAAACACTTTTTAAGGCCGCAGAGTGAGTAAATTGGCCATTTCCATTCACTTTTACCCATTCCTCAAATCTCGTGTTTAAGGCCCCTGGAAGCATGAAAATCACTTTAAACATCTCATTTTATCTTTAAAAGTGATTTTCCACGTACAAATGTGAATTGTAGTTCACAGAGGCAACATTTGAAAACAGACCATTTTTTTAGTTTCTGAAGCATGTCGTAAGGGGGGTGGTTATCTCTTTCATCAAAAATCGGACGTTTTTAATTGAACAATAAAGGCCTACAAATGTTATTTAATTCACTTTCTGGGGTGGAGAAAAACTTTTTAAGGCCTCAGAGTGAATAAATTGGCCATTTTCATTCACTTTTACCCATTCCTCAAATCTTGTGTTTAGGGCCCCTGGAAGCTTGAAAATCACTTTAAACATCTCATTTTATCTTTAAAAGTGATTTTCCACGTACAAATGTGAATTGTAGTTAAAAGAGGCAACATTTGATAACGGACCATTTTTTACGTTTCTGAAGCATGTCGTAAGGGGGGTGGTTATCTCTTTCGTCAAAAATCGGGCGTTTTCGCTTGAACAATAAAGGCCTACAAATGTTATTTAGTTCACTTCCCGTGGAGGAGAAACACTTTTTAAGGCCGCAGACTGAGTAAATTGGCCATATTCATTCACTTTTACCCATTCCTCAAATCTTGTGTTTAAGGGCCCTGGAAGCATGAAAATCACTTTAAACATCTCATTTTATCTTTAAAAGTGATTTTCCACGTACAAATGTGAATTGTAGTTCAAAGAGGCAACATTTGAAAACAGACCATTTTTTTAGTTTCTGAATCATGTCGTAAGGGGGGGTGGTTATCTCTTTCATCAAAAATCGGACGTTTTTGATTGAACAATAAAGGCCTCCAAATGTTATTTTATTCACTTCCCGTGGAGGAGAAACACTTTTTAAGGCCGCAGAGTGAGTAAATTGGCAATTTTCATTCACTTTTACCCATTCCTCAAATCTTGTGTTTAGGGCCCCTGGAAGCTTAAAAATCACTTTAAACATCTCATTTTATCTTTAAAAGTGATTTTCCACGTACAAATGTGAATTGTAGTTAAAAGAGGCAACATTTGAAAACAGACCATTTTTTTAGTTTCTGAAGCATGTCGTAAGGGGGGTGGTTATCTCTTTCATCAAAAATCAGACGTTTTTAATTGAACAATAAAGGCCTACAAATGTTATTTAATTCACTTTCTGGGGTGGAGAAAAACTTTTTAAGGCCTCAGAGTGAATAAATTGGCCATTTTCATTCACTTTTACCCATTCCTCAAATCTTGTGTTTAGGGCCCCTGGAAGCTTGAAAATCACTTTAAACATCTCATTTTATCTTTAAAAGTGATTTTCCACGTACAAATGTGAATTGTAGTTAAAAGAGGCAACATTTGATAACGGACCATTTTTTACGTTTCTGAAGCATGTCGTAAGGGGGGGTGGTTATCTCTTTCGTCAAAAATCGGGCGTTTTCGCTTGAACAATAAAGGCCTACAAATGTTATTTAGTTCACTTCCCGTGGAGGAGAAACACTTTTTAAGGCCGAAGAGTGAGTAAATTGGCCATATTCATTCACTTTTACCCATTCCTCAAATCTTGTGTTTAAGGCCCCTGGAAGCATGAAAATCACTTTAAACATCTCATTTTATCTTTAAAAGTGATTTTCCACGTACAAATGTGAATTGTAGTTCAAAGAGGCAACATTTGAAAACAGACCATTTTTTTAGTTTCTGAAGCATGTCGTAAGGGGGGGTGGTTATCTCTTTCATCAAAAATCGGACGTTTTTTATTGAACAATAAAGGCCTCCAAATGTTATTTTATTCACTTCCCGTGGAGGAGAAACACTTTTTAAGGCCGCAGAGTGAGTAAATTGGCAATTTTCATTCACTTTTACCCATTCCTCAAATCTTGTGTTTAGGGCCCCTGGAAGCTTGAAAATCACTTTAAACATCTCATTTTATCTTTAAAAGTGATTTTCCACGTACAAATGTGAATTGTAGTTAAAAGAGGCAACATTTGAAAACGGACCATTTTTTACGTTTCTGAAGCATGTCGTAAGGGGGGGTGGTTATCTCTTTCGTCAAAAATCGGGCGTTTTCGCTTGAACAATAAAGGCCTACAAATGTTATTTAGTTCACTTCCCGTGGAGGAGAAACACTTTTTAAGGCCGCAGAGTGAGTAAATTGGCCATATTCATTCACTTTTTCCCATTCCTCAAATCTTGTGTTTAAGGCCCCTGGAAGCATGAAAATCACTTTAAACATCTCATTTTATCTTTAAAAGTGATTTTCCACGTACAAATGTGAATTGTAGTTCAAAGAGGCAACATTTGAAAACAGACCATTTTTTTAGTTTCTGAAGCATGTCGTAAGGGGGGGTGGTTATCTCTTTCATCAAAAATCGGACGTTTTTGATTGAACAATAAAGGCCTCCAAATGTTATTTTATTCACTTCCCGTGGAGGAGAAACAATTTTTAAGGCCGCAGAGTGAGTAAATTGGCAATTTTCATTCACTTTTACCCATTCCTCAAATCTTGTGTTTAGGGCCCCTGGAAGCTTGAAAATCACTTTAAACATCTCATTTTATCTTTAAAAGTGATTTTCCACGTACAAATGTGAATTGTAGTTAAAAGAGGCAACATTTGAAAACGGACCATTTTTTACGTTTCTGAAGCATGTCATAAGGGGGGGTGGTTATCTCTTTCGTCAAAAATCGGGCGTTTTCGCTTGAACAATAAAGGCCTACAAATGTTATTTAGTTCACTTCCCGTGGAGGAGAAACACTTTTTAAGGCCGCAGAGTGAGTAAATTGGCCATATTCATTCACTTTTACCCATTCCTCAAATCTTGTGTTTAAGGCCCCTGGAAGCATGAAAATCACTTTAAACATCTCATTTTATCTTTAAAAGTGATTTTCCACGTACAAATGTGAATTGTAGTTCAAATAGGCAACATTTGAAAACAGACCATTTTTTTAGTTTCTGAAGCATGTCGTAAGGGGGGGTGGTTATCTCTTTCATCAAAAATCGGACGTTGTTGATTGAACAATAAAGGCCTCCAAATGTTATTTTATTCACTTCCCGTGGAGGAGAAACACTTTTTAAGGCCGCAGAGTGAGTAAATTGGCAATTTTCATTCACTTTTACCCATTCCTCAAATCTTGTGTTTAGGGCCCCTGGAATCTTGAAAATCACTTTAAACATCTCATTTTATCTTTAAAAGTGATTTTCCACGTACAAATGTGAATTGTAGTTCAAAGAGGCAACATTTGAAAACAGACCATTTTTTTAGTTTCTGAAGCATGTCGTAAGGGGGGGTGGTTATCTCTTTCATCAAAAATCTGACGTTTTTAATTGAACAATAAAGGCCTACAAATGTTATTTAATTCACTTTCTGGGGTGGAGAAAAACTTTTTAAGGCCTCAGAGTGAGTAAATTAGCCATTTTCATTCACATTTACCCATTCCTCAAATCTTGTGTTTAGGGCCCCTGGAAGCTTGAAAATCACTTTAAACATCTCATTTTATCTTTAAATGTGATTTTCCACGTACAAATGTGAATTGTAGTTCAAAGAGGCAACATTTGAAAATGGATGGTTATCTCTTTCACCAAAAAATTGGCGTTTTTGATTGAACAATAAAGGCCTCCAAATGTTATGTAATTCACTTCCCGTGGAGGAGAAATACTTTTTAAGGCCGCAGAGTGAGTAAATTGGCCATTTTCATTCACATTTACCCATTCCTCAAATCTTGTGTTTAGGGCCCCTGGAAGCTTGAAAATCACTTTAAACATCTCATTTTATCTTTAAAAGTGATTTTCCACGTACAAATGTGAATTGTAGTTAAAAGAGGCAACATTTGATAACGGACCATTTTTTACGTTTCTGAAGCATGTCGTAAGGGGGGGTGGTTATCTCTTTCGTCAAAAATCGGGCATTTTCGCTTGAACAATAAAGGCCTACAAATGTTATTTAGTTCACTTCCCGTGGAGGAGAAACACTTTTTAAGGCCGAAGAGTGAGTAAATTGGCCATATTCATTCACTTTTACCCATTCCTCAAATCTTGTGTTTAAGGCCCCTGGAAGCATGAAAATCACTTTAAACATCTCATTTTATCTTTAAAAGTGATTTTCCACGTAGAAATGTGAATTGTAGTTCAAAGAGGCAACATTTGAAAACAGACCATTTTTTTAGTTTCTGAAGCATGTCGTAAGGGGGGGTGGTTATCTCTTTCATCAAAAATCGGACGTTTTTGATTGAACAATAAAGGCCTCCAAATGTTATTTTATTCACTTCCCGTGGAGGAGAAACACTTTTTAAGGCCGCAGAGTGAGTAAATTGCCAATTTTCATTCACTTTTACCCATTCCTCAAATCTTGTGTTTAGGGCCCCTGGAAGCTTGAAAATCACTTTAAACATCTCATTTTATCTTTAAAAGTGATTTTCCACGTACAAATGTGAATTGTAGTTAAAAGAGGCAACATTTCAAAACGGACCATTTTTTACATTTCTGAAGCATGTCGTAAGGGGGGGTGGTTATCTCTTTCGTCAAAAATCGGGCGTTTTCGCTTGAACAATAAAGGCCTACAAATGTTATTTAGTTCACTTCCCGTGGAAAAGAAACACTTTTTAAGGCCGCAGAGTGAGTAAATTGGCCATATTCATTCACTTTTACCCATTCCTCAAATCTTGTGTTTAAGGCCCCTGGAAGCATGAAAATCACTTTAAACATCTCATTTTATCTTTAAAAGTGATTTTCCACGTACAAATGTGAATTGTAGTTCAAAGAGGCAACATTTGAAAACAGACCATTTTTTAGGTTTCTGAAGCATGTCGTAAGGTTATCTCTTTCATCAAAAATCGGACGTTGTTGATTGAACAATAAAGGCCTCCAAATGTTATTTTATTCACTTCCCGTGGAGGAGAAACACTTTTTAAGGCCGCAGAGTGAGTAAATTGGCAATTTTCATTCACTTTTACCCATTCCTAAATCTTGTGTTTAGGGCCCCTGGAAGCTTGAAAATCACTTTAAACATCTCATTTTATCTTTAAAAGTGATTTTCCACGTACAAATGTGAATTGTAGTTCAAAGAGGCAACATTTGAAAACAGACCATTTTTTTAGTTTCTGAAGCATGTCGTAAGGGGGGGTGGTTATCTCTTTCATCAAAAATCGGACGTTTTTAATTGAACAATAAAGGCCTACAAATGTTATTTAATTCACTTTCTGAGGTGGAGAAAAAAATTTTAAGGCCTCAGAGTGAGTAAATTAGCCATTTTCATTCACATTTACCCATTCCTCAAATCTTGTGTTTAGGGCCCCTGGAAGCTTGAAAATCACTTTAAACATCTCATTTTATCTTTAAAAGTGATTTTCCACGTACAAATGTGAATTGTAGTTCAAAGAGGCAACATTTGAAAACAGACCATTTTTTTAGTTTCTGAAGCATGTCGTAAGGGGGGGTGGTTATCTCTTTCATCAAAAATCAGACGTTTTTGATTGAACAATAAAGGCCTCCAAATGTTATTTTATTCACTTCCCGTGGAGGAGAAACAATTTTTAAGGCCGCAGAGTGAGTAAATTGGCAATTTTCATTCACTTTTACCCATTCCTCAAATCTTGTGTTTAGGGCCCCTGGAAGCTTGAAAATCACTTTAAACATCTCATTTTATCTTTAAAAGTGATTTTCCACGTACAAATGTGAATTGTAGTTAAAAGAGGCAACATTTGAAAACGGACCATTTTTTACGTTTCTGAAGCATGTCATAAGGGGGGGTGGTTATCTCTTTTGTCAAAAATCGGGCGTTTTCGCTTGAACAATAAAGGCCTACAAATGTTATTTAGTTCACTTCCCGTGGAGGAGAAACACTTTTTAAGGCCGCAGAGTGAGTAAATTGGCCATATTCATTCACTTTTACCCATTCCTCAAATCTTGTGTTTAAGGCCCCTGGAAGCATGAAAATCACTTTAAACATCTCATTTTATCTTTAAAAGTGATTTTCCACGTACAAATGTGAATTGTAGTTCAAATAGGCAACATTTGAAAACAGACCATTTTTTTAGTTTCTGAAGCATGTCGTAAGGGGGGGTGGTTATCTCTTTCATCAAAAATCGGACGTTGTTGATTGAACAATAAAGGCCTCCAAATGTTATTTTATTCACTTCCCGTGGAGGAGAAACACTTTTTAAGGCCGCAGAGTGAGTAAATTGGCAATTTTCATTCACTTTTACCCATTCCTCAAATCTTGTGTTTAGGGCCCCTGGAAGCTTGAAAATCACTTTAAACATCTCATTTTATCTTTAAAAGTGATTTTCCACGTACAAATGTGAATTGTAGTTCAAAGAGGCAACATTTGAAAACAGACCATTTTTTTAGTTTCTGAAGCATGTCGTAAGGGGGGGTGGTTATCTCTTTCATCAAAAATCGGACGTTTTTAATTGAACAATAAAGGCCTACAAATGTTATTTAATTCACTTTCTGGGGTGGAGAAAAACTTTTTAAGGCCTCAGAGTGAGTAAATTAGCAATTTTCATTCACATTTACCCATTCCTCAAATCTTGTGTTTAGGGCCCCTGGAAGCTTGAAAATCACTTTAAACATCTCATTTTATCTTTAAATGTGATTTTCCACGTACAAATGTGAATTGTAGTTCAAAGAGGCAACATTTGAAAATGGATGGTTATCTCTTTCACCAAAAAATTGGCGTTTTTGATTGAACAATAAAGGCCTCCAAATGTTATGTAATTCACTTCCCGTGGAGGAGAAATACTTTTTAAGGCCGCAGAGTGAGTAAATTGGCCATTTTCATTCACTTTTACCCATTCCTCAAATCTTGTGTTTAGGGCCCCTGGAAGCTTGAAAATCACTTTAAACATCTCATTTTATCTTTAAAAGTGATTTTCCACGTACAAATGTGAATTGTAGTTAAAAGAGGCAACATTTGAAAACGGACCATTTTTTACGTTTCTGAAGCATGTCGTAAGGGGGGGTGGTTATCTCTTTCATCAAAGATCGGACGTTTTTAATTGAACAATAAAGGCCTCCAAATGTTATTTTATTCACTTCCCGTGGAGGAGAAACTCTTTTTAAGGCCGCAGAGTGAGTAAATTGGCCATTTTCATTCACTTTTACCCATTCCTCAAATCTTGTGTTTAGGGCCCCTGGAAGCTTGAAAATCACTTTAAACATCTCATTTTATCTTTAAAAGTGATTTTCCACGTACAAATGTGAATTGTAGTTAAAAGAGGCAACATTTGAAAACGGACCATTTTTTACGTTTCTGAAGCATGTCGTAAGGGGGGGTGGTTATCTCTTTCGTCAAAAATCGGGCGTTTTCGCTTGAACAATAAAGGTCTACAAATGTTATTTAATTCACTTCCCGTGGAGGAGAAATACTTTTTAAGGCCGCAGAGTAAGTAAATTGGCCATTTTCATTCACTTTTACCCATTTCTCAAATCTTGTGTTTAAGGACCCTGGAAGCATGAAAATCACTTTAAACATCTCATTTTATCTTTAAAAGTGATTTTCCACGTACAAATGTGAATTGTAGTTCAAAGAGGCAACATTTGAAAACAGACCATTTTTTTAGTTTCTGAAGCATGTCGTAAGGGGGGGTGGTATCTCTTTCATCAAAAATCGGACGTTTTTAATTGAACAATAAAGGCCTACAAATGTTATTTAATTCACTTTCTGGGGTGGAGAAAAACTGGGGTGGAGAAAAACTTTTTAAGGCCTCAGAGTGAATAAATTGGCCATTTTCATTCACATTTACCCAATCCTCAAATCTTGTGTTTAGGGCCCCTGGAAGCTTGAAAATCACTTTAAACATCTCATTTTATCTTTAAAAGTGATTTTCCACGTACAAATGTGAATTGTAGTTCAAAGAGGCAACATTTGAAAACAGACCATTTTTTTAGTTTCTGAAGCATGTCGTGAGGGGGGGTGGTTATCTCTTTCATCAAAAATCGGACGTTTTTGATTGAACAATAAAGGCCTACAAATGTTATTTAGTTCACTTCCCGTGGAGGAGAAACACTTTTTAAGGCCGAAGAGTGAGTAAATTGGCCATATTCATTCACTTTTACCCATTCCTCAAATCTTGTGTTTAAGGCCCCTGGAAGCATGAAAATCACTTTAAACATTTCATTTTATCTTTAAAAGTGATTTTCCACGTACAAATGTGAATTGTAGTTCAAGGAGGCAACATTTGAAAACAGACCATTTTTTAGTTTCTGAAGCATGTCGTAAGGGGGGGTGGTTATCTCTTTCATCAAAAATCGGACGTTTTTGATTGAACAATAAAGGCATAGACCATTTTTTGTTATTTTATTCACTTCCCGTGGAGGAGAAACACTTTTTAAGGCCGCAGAGTGAGTAAATTGGCAATTTTCATTCACTTTTACCCATTCCTCAAATCTTGTGTTTAGGGCCCCTGGAAGCTTGAAAATCACTTTAAACATCTCATTTTATCTTTAAAAGGGATTTTCCACGTACAAATGTGAATTGTAGTTAAAAGAGGCAACATTTGATAACGGACCATTTTTTACGTTTCTGAAGCATGTCGTAAGGGGGGGTGGTTATCTCTTTCGTCAAAAATCGGGCGTTTTTAATTGAACAATAAAGGCCTACAAATGTTATTTAATTCACTTTCTGGGGTGGAGAAAAACTTTTTAAGGCCTCAGAGTGAATAAATTGGCCATTTTCATTCACTTTTACCCATTCCTCAAATCTTGTGTTTAGGGCCCCTGGAAGCTTGAAAATCACTTTAAACATCTCATTTTATCTTTAAAAGTGATTTTCCACGTACAAATGTGAATTGTAGTTAAAAGAGGCAACATTTGATAACGGACCATTTTTTACGTTTCTGAAGCATGTCGTAAGGGGGGGTGGTTATCTCTTTCGTCAAAAATCGGGCGTTTTCGCTTGAACAATAAAGGCCTACAAATGTTATTTAGTTCACTTCCCGTGGAGGAGAAACACTTTTTAAGGCCACAGAGTGAGTAAATTGGCCATATTCATTCACTTTTACCCATTCCTCAAATCTTGTGTTTAAGGCCCCTGGAAGCATGAAAATCACTTTAAACATCTCATTTTATCTTTAAAAGTGATTTTCCACGTACAGATGTGAATTGTAGCTCAAAGAGGCAACATTTGAAAATAGACCATTTTTTTAGTTTCTGAAGCATGTCATAAGGGGAGGTGGTTATCTCCTTCATCAAAAATCGGACGTTTTTAATTGAACAATAAAGGCCTACAAATGTTATTTAATTCACTTTCTGGGGTGGAGAAAAACTTTTTAAGGCCTCAGAGTGAATAAATTGGCCATTTTCATTCACATTTACCCATTCCTCAAATCTTGTGTTTAGGGCCCCTGGAAGATTGAAAATCACTTTAAACATCTCATTTTATCTTTAAAAGTGATTTTCCACGTACAAATGTGAATTGTAGTTAAAAGAGGCAACATTTGAAAACGGACCATTTTTACGTTTCTGAAGCATGTCATAAGGGGGGGTGGTTATCTCTTTTGTCAAAAATCGGGCGTTTTCGCTTGAACAATAAAGGCCTACAAATGTTATTTAGTTCACTTCCCGTGGAGGAAAAACACTTTTTAAGGCCGCAGAGTGAGTAAATTGGCCATATTCATTCACTTTTACCCATTCCTCAAATCTTGTGTTTAAGGCCCCTGGAAGCATGAAAATCACTTTAAACATCTCATTTTATCTTTAAAAGTGATTTTCCACGTACATTTTGTAGTTCAAAGAGGCAACATTTGAAACCAGACCATTTTTTTAGTTTCTGAAGCATGTCGTAAGGGGGGGTGGTTATCTCCTTCATCAAAAATCGGACGTTTTTGATTGAACAATAAAGGCCTCCAAATGTTATTTTATTCACTTCCCGTGGAGGAGAAACACTTTTTAAGGCCGCAAAGTGAGTAAATTGGCAATTTTCATTCACTTTTACCCATTCCTCAAATCTTGTGTTTAGGGCCCCTGGAAGCTTAAAAATCACTTTAAACATCTCATTTTATCTTTAAAAGTGATTTTCCACGTACAAATGTGAATTGTAGTTAAAAGAGGCAACATTTGAAAACAGACCATTTTTTTAGTTTCTGAAGCATGTCGTAAGGGGGGTGGTTATCTCTTTCATCAAAAATCGGACGTTTTTAATTGAACAATAAAGGCCTACAAATGTTATTTAATTCACTTTCTGGGGTGGAGAAAAACTTTTTAAGGCCTCAGAGTGAATAAATTGGCCATTTTCATTCACTTTTACCCATTCCTCAAATCTTGTGTTTAGGGCCCCTGGAAGCTTGAAAATCACTTTAAACATCTCATTTTATCTTTAAAAGTGATTTTCCACGTACAAATGTGAATTGTAGTTAAAAGAGGCAACATTTGATAACGGACCATTTTTTACGTTTCTGAAGCATGTCGTAAGGGGGGGTGGTTATCTCTTTCGTCAAAAATCGGGCGTTTTCGCTTGAACAATAAAGGCCTACAAATGTTATTTAGTTCACTTCCCGTGGAGGAGAAACACTTTTTAAGGCCGAAGAGTGAGTAAATTGGCCATATTCATTCACTTTTACCCATTCCTCAAATCTTGTGTTTAAGGCCCCTGGAAGCATGAAAATCACTTTAAACATCTCATTTTATCTTTAAAAGTGATTTTCCACGTACAAATGTGAATTGTAGTTCAAAGAGGCAACATTTGAAAACAGACCATTTTTTTAGTTTCTGAAGCATGTCGTAAGGGGGGGTGGTTATCTCTTTCATCAAAAATCGGACGTTTTTGATTGAACAATAAAGGCCTACAAATGTTATTTAGTTCACTTCCCGTGGAGGAGAAACACTTTTTAAGGCCGAAGAGTGAGTAAATTGGCCATATTCATTCACTTTTACCCATTCCTCAAATCTTGTGTTTAAGGCCCCTGGAAGCATGAAAATCACTTTAAACATCTCATTTTATCTTTAAAAGTGATTTTCCACGTACAAATGTGAATTGTAGTTCAAGGAGGCAACATTTGAAAACAGACCATTTTTTAGTTTCTGAAGCATGTCGTAAGGGGGGGTGGTTATCTCTTTCATCAAAAATCGGACGTTTTTGATTGAACAATAAAGGCATAGACCATTTTTTGTTATTTTATTCACTTCCCGTGGAGGAGAAACACTTTTTAAGGCCGCAGAGTGAGTAAATTGGCAATTTTCATTCACTTTTACCCATTCCTCAAATCTTGTGTTTAGGGCCCCTAGAAGCTTGAAAATCACTTTAAACATCTCATTTTATCTTTAAAAGGGATTTTCCACGTACAAATGTGAATTGTAGTTAAAAGAGGCAACATTTGATAACGGACCATTTTTTACGTTTCTGAAGCATGTCGTAAGGGGGGGTGGTTATCTCTTTCGTCAAAAATCGGGCGTTTTCGCTTGAACAATAAAGGCCTACAAATGTTATTTAGTTCACTTCCCATGGAGGAGAAACACTTTTTAAGGCCACAGAGTGAGTAAATTGGCCATATTCATTCACTTTTACCCATTCCTCAAATCTTGTGTTTAAGGCCCCTGGAAGCATGAAAATCACTTTAAACATCTCATTTTATCTTTAAAAGTGATTTTCCACGTACAGATGTGAATTGTAGTTCAAAGAGGCAACATTTGAAAATAGACCATTTTTTTAGTTTCTGAAGCATGTCATAAGGGGAGGTGGTTATCTCCTTCATCAAAAATCGGACGTTTTTAATTGAACAATAAAGGCCTACAAATGTTATTTAATTCACTTTCTGGGGTGGAGAAAAACTTTTTAAGGCCTCAGAGTGAATAAATTGGCCATTTTCATTCACATTTACCCATTCCTCAAATCTTGTGTTTAGGGCCCCTGGAAGCTTGAAAATCACTTTAAACATCTCATTTTATCTTTAAAAGTGATTTTCCACGTACAAATGTGAATTGTAGTTAAAAGAGGCAACATTTGAAAACGGACCATTTTTACGTTTCTGAAGCATGTCATAAGGGGGGGTGGTTATCTCTTTTGTCAAAAATCGGGCGTTTTCGCTTGAACAATAAAGGCCTACAAATGTTATTTAGTTCACTTCCCGTGGAGGAAAAACACTTTTTAAGGCCGCAGAGTGAGTAAATTGGCCATATTCATTCACTTTTACCCATTCCTCAAATCTTGTGTTTAAGGCCCCTGGAAGCATGAAAATCACTTTAAACATCTCATTTTATCTTTAAAAGTGATTTTCCACGTACAAATGTGAATTGTACTTAAAAGAGGCAACATTTGATAACGGACCATTTTTTACGTTTCTGAAGCATGTCGTAAGGGGGGGTGGTTATCTCTTTCGTCAAAAATCGGGCGTTTTCGCTTGAACAATAAAGGCCTACAAATGTTATTTAGTTCACTTCCCGTGGAGGAGAAACACTTTTTAAGGCCGAAGAGTGAGTAAATTGGCCATATTCATTCACTTTTACCCATTCCTCAAATCTTGTGTTTAAGGCCCCTGGAAGCATGAAAATCACTTTAAACATCTCATTTTATCTTTAAAAGTGATTTTCCACGTACAAATGTGAATTGTAGTTCAAAGAGGCAACATTTGATAACGGACCATTTTTTACGTTTCTGAAGCATGTCGTAAGGGGGGTGGTTATCTCTTTCGTCAAAAATCGGGCGTTTTCGCTTGAACAATAAAGGCCTACAAATGTTATTTAGTTCACTTCCCGTGGAGGAGAAACACTTTATAAGGCCACAGAGTGAGTAAATTGGCCATATTCATTCACTTTTACCCATTCCTCAAATCTTGTGTTTAAGGCCCCTGGAAGCATGAAAATCACTTTAAACATCTCATTTTATCTTTAAAAGTGATTTTCGACGTACAAATGTGAATTGTAGTTCAAAGAGGCAACATTTGAAAATAGACCATTTTTTTAGTTTCTGAAGCATGTCATAAGGGGGGGTGGTTATCTCCTTCATCAAAAATCGGACGTTTTTAATTGAACAATAAAGGCCTACAAATGTTATTTAATTCACTTTCTGGGGTGGAGAAAAACTTTTTAAGGCCTCAGAGTGAATAAATTGGCCATTTTCATTCACATTTACCCATTCCTCAAATCTTGTGTTTAGGGCCACTGGAAGCTTGAAAATCACTTTAAACATCTCATTTTATCTTTAAAAGTGATTTTCCACGTACAAATGTGAATTGTAGTTAAAAGAGGCAACATTTGAAAACGGACCATTTTTACGTTTCTGAAGCATGTCATAAGGGGGGGTGGTTATCTCTTTCGTCAAAAATCGGGCGTTTTCGCTTGAACAATAAAGGCCTACAAATGTTATTTAGTTCACTTCCCGTGGAGGAGAAACACTTTTTAAGGCCGCAGACTGAGTAAATTGGCCATATTCATTCACTTTTACCCATTCCTCAAATCTTGTGTTTAAGGCCCCTGGAAGCATGAAAATCACTTTAAACATCTCATTTTATCTTTAAAAGTGATTTTCCACGTACAAATGTGAATTGTAGTTCAAAGAGTCAACATTTGAAAACAGACCATTTTTTTAGTTTCTGAAGCATGTCGTAAGGGGGGGTGGTTATCTCTTTCATCAAAAATCGGACGTTTTTGATTGAACAATAAAGGCCTCCAAATGTTATTTTATTCACTTCCCGTGGAGGAGAAACACTTTTTAAGGCCGCAGAGTGAGTAAATTGGCAATTTTCATTCACTTTTACCCATTCCTCAAATCTTGTGTTTAGGGCCCCTGGAAGCTTAAAATTGACTTTAAACATCTCATTTTATCTTTAAAAGTGATTTTCCACGTACAAATGTGAATTGTAGTTAAAAGAGGCAACATTTGAAAACAGACCATTTTTTTAGTTTCTGAAGCATGTCGTAAGGGGGGTGGTTATCTCTTTCATCAAAAATCAGACGTTTTTAATTGAACAATAAAGGCCTACAAATGTTATTTAATTCACTTTCTGGGGTGGAGAAAAACTTTTTAAGGCCTCAGAGTGAATAAATTGGCCATTTTCATTCACTTTTACCCATTCCTCAAATCTTGTGTTTAGGGCCCCTGGAAGCTTGAAAATCACTTTAAACATCTCATTTTATCTTTAAAAGTGATTTTCCACGTACAAATGTGAATTGTACTTAAAAGAGGCAACATTTGATAACGGACCATTTTTTACGTTTCTGAAGCATGTCGTAAGGGGGGGTGGTTATCTCTTTCGTCAAAAATCGGGCATTTTCGCTTGAACAATAAAGGCCTACAAATGTTATTTAGTTCACTTCCCGTGGAGGAGAAACACTTTTTAAGGCCGAAGAGTGAGTAAATTGGCCATATTCATTCACTTTTACCCATTCCTCAAATCTTGTGTTTAAGGCCCCTGGAAGCATGAAAATCACTTTAAACATCTCATTTTATCTTTAAAAGTGATTTTCCACGTACAAATGTGAATTGTAGTTCAAAGAGGCAACATTTGAAAACAGACCATTTTTTTAGTTTCTGAAGCATGTCGTAAGGGGGGGTGGTTATCTCTTTCATCAAAAATCGGACGTTTTTGATTGAACAATAAAGGCCTCCAAATATTATTTTATTCACTTCCCGTGGAGGAGAAACACTTTTTAAGGCCGCAGAGTGAGTAAATTGGCAATTTTCATTCACTTTTACCCATTCCTCAAATCTTGTGTTTAGGGCCCCTGGAAGCTTGAAAATCACTTTAAACATCTCATTTTATCTTTAAAAGTGATTTTCCACTTACAAATGTGAATTGTAGTTAAAAGAGGCAACATTTGAAAACGGACCATTTTTTACGTTTCTGAAGCATGTCGTAAGGGGGGGTGGTTATCTCTTTCGTCAAAAATCGGGCGTTTTCGCTTGAACAATAAAGGCCTACAAATGTTATTTAGTTCACTTCCCGTGGAGGAGAAACACTTTTTAAGGCCGCAGAGTGAGTAAATTGGCCATATTCATTCACTTTTACCCATTCCTCAAATCTTGTGTTTAAGGCCCCTGGAAGCATGAAAATCACTTTAAACATCTCATTTTATCTTTAAAAGTGATTTTCCACGTACAAATGTGAATTGTAGTTCAAAGAGGCAACATTTGAAAACGGACCATTTTTTACGTTTCTGAAGCATGTCGTAAGGGGGGGTGGTTATCTCTTTCGTCAAAAATCGGGCGTTTTCGCTTGAACAATAAAGGCCTACAAATGTTATTTAGTTCACTTCCCGTGGAAAAGAAACACTTTTTAAGGCCGCAGAGTGAGCAAATTGGCCATATTCATTCACTTTTACCCATTTCTCAAATCTTGTGTTTAAGGCCCCTGGAAGCATGAAAATCACTTTAAACATCTCATTTTATCTTTAAAAGTGATTTTCCACGTACAAATGTGAATTGTAGTTCAAAGAGGCAACATTTGAAAACAGACCATTTTTTTAGTTTCTGAAGCATGTCGTAAGGGGGGGTGGTATCTCTTTCATCAAAAATCGGACGTTTTTAATTGAACAATAAAGGCCTACAAATGTTATTTAATTCACTTTCTGGGGTGGAGAAAAACTTTTTAAGGCCTCAGAGTGAATAAATTGGCCATTTTCATTCACATTTACCCAATCCTCAAATCTTGTGTTTAGGGCCCCTGGAAGCTTGAAAATCACTTTAAACATCTCATTTTATCTTTAAAAGTGATTTTCCACGTACAAATGTGAATTGTAGTTAAAAGAGGCAACATTTGAAAACGGACCATTTTTTACGTGTCTGAAGCATGTCATAAGGGGGGGTGGTTATCTCTTTCATCAAAAATCGGACGTTTTTGATTGAACAATAAAGGCCTACAAATGTTATTTAATTCACTTCCCGTGGAGGAGAAACACTTTTTAAGGCCGCAGAGTGAGTAAATTGGCCATTTCCATTCACTTTTACCCATTCCTCAAATCTCGTGTTTAAGGCCCCTGGAAGCATGAAAATCACTTTAAACATCTCATTTTATCTTTAAAAGTGATTTTCCACGTACAAATGTGAATTGTAGTTCAAAGAGGCAACATTTGAAAACAGACCATTTTTTTACTTTCTGAAGCATGTCGTAAGGGGGGTGGTTATCTCTTTCATCAAAAATCGGACGTTTTTAATTGAACAATAAAGGCCTACAAATGTTATTTAATTCACTTTCTGGGGTGGAGAAAAACTTTTTAAGGCCTCAGAGTGAATAAATTGGCCATTTTCATTCACTTTTACCCATTCCTCAAATCTTGTGTTTAGGGCCCCTGGAAGCTTGAAAATCACTTTAAACATCTCATTTTATCTTTAAAAGTGATTTTCCACGTACAAATGTGAATTGTAGTTAAAAGAGGCAACATTTGATAACGGACCATTTTTTACGTTTCTGAAGCATGTCGTAAGGGGGGTGGTTATCTCTTTCGTCAAAAATCGGGCGTTTTCGCTTGAACAATAAAGGCCTACAAATGTTATTTAGTTCACTTCCCGTGGAGGAGAAACACTTTTTAAGGCCGAAGAGTGAGTAAATTGGCCATATTCATTCACTTTTACCCATTCCTCAAATCTTGTGTTTAAGGCCCCTGGAAGCATGAAAATCACTTTAAACATCTCATTTTATCTTTAAAAGTGATTTTCCACGTACAAATGTGAATTGTAGTTCAAAGAGGCAACATTTGATAACGGACCATTTTTTACGTTTCTGAAGCATGTCGTAAGGGGGGTGGTTATCTCTTTCGTCAAAAATCGGGCGTTTTCGCTTGAACAATAAAGGCCTACAAATGTTATTTAGTTCACTTCCCGTGGAGGAGAAACACTTTATAAGGCCACAGAGTGAGTAAATTGGCCATATTCATTCACTTTTACCCATTCCTCAAAACTTGTGTTTAAGGCCCCTGGAAGCATGAAAATCACTTTAAACATCTCATTTTATCTTTAAAAGTGATTTTCGACGTACAAATGTGAATTGTAGTTCAAAGAGGCAACATTTGAAAATAGACCATTTTTTTAGTTTCTGAAGCATGTCATAAGGGGGGGTGGTTATCTCCTTCATCAAAAATCGGACGTTTTTAATTGAACAATAAAGGCCTACAAATGTTATTTAATTCACTTTCTGGGGTGGAGAAAAACTTTTTAAGGCCTCAGAGTGAATAAATTGGCCATTTTCATTCACATTTACCCATTCCTCAAATCTTGTGTTTAGGGCCACTGGAAGCTTGAAAATCACTTTAAACATCTCATTTTATCTTTAAAAGTGATTTTCCACGTACAAATGTGAATTGTAGTTAAAAGAGGCAACATTTGAAAACGGACCATTTTTACGTTTCTGAAGCATGTCATAAGGGGGGGTGGTTATCTCTTTCGTCAAAAATCGGGCGTTTTCGCTTGAACAATAAAGGCCTACAAATGTTATTTATTTCACTTCCCGTGGAGGAGAAACACTTTTTAAGGCCGCAGACTGAGTAAATTGGCCATATTCATTCACTTTTACCCATTCCTCAAATCTTGTGTTTAAGGCCCCTGGAAGCATGAAAATCACTTTAAACATCTCATTTTATCTTTAAAAGTGATTTTCCACGTACAAATGTTAATTGTAGTTCAAAGAGGCAACATTTGAAAACAGACCATTTTTTTAGTTTCTGAAGCATGTCGTAAGGGGGGGTGGTTATCTCTTTCATCAAAAATCGGACGTTTTTGATTGAACAATAAAGGCCTCCAAATGTTATTTTATTCACTTCCCGTGGAGGAGAAACACTTTTTAAGGCCGCAGAGTGAGTAAATTGGCAATTTTCATTCACTTTTACCCATTCCTCAAATCTTGTGTTTAGGGCCCCTGGAAGCTTAAAATTCACTTTAAACATCTCATTTTATCTTTAAAAGTGATTTTCCACGTACAAATGTGAATTGTAGTTAAAAGAGGCAACATTTGAAAACAGACCATGTTTTTTAGTTTCTGAAGCATGTCGTAAGGGGGGTGGTTATCTCTTTCATCAAAAATCAGACGTTTTTAATTGAACAATAAAGGCCTACAAATGTTATTTAATTCACTTTCTGGGGTGGAGAAAAACTTTTTAA
Source organism: Triturus cristatus (assembly GCF_964204655.1). NCBI lineage: Eukaryota > Metazoa > Chordata > Amphibia > Caudata > Salamandridae > Triturus > Triturus cristatus. Next base: position 1,224,340,545 of record NC_140590.1, on the reverse strand, counting down.
GGCCTCAGAGTGAATAAATTGGCCATTTTCATTCACTTTTACCCATTCCTCAAATCTTGTGTTTAGGGCCCCTGGAAGCTTGAAAATCACTTTAAACATCTCATTTTATCTTTAAAAGTGATTTTCCACGTACAAATGTGAATTGTAGTTAAAAGAGGCAACATTTGAAAACGGACCATTTTTTACGTTTCTGAAGCATGTCGTAAGGGGGGGTGGTTATCTCTTTCGTCAAAAATCGGGCGTTTTCGCTTGAACAATAAAGGCCTACAAATGTTATTTAGTTCACTTCCCGTGGAGGAGAAACACTTTTTAAGGCCGCAGAGTGAGTAAATTGGCCATATTCATTCACTTTTACCCATTCCTCAAATCTTGTGTTTAAGGCCCCTGGAAGCATGAAAATCACTTTAAACATCTCATTTTATCTTTAAAAGTGATTTTCCACGTACAAATGTGAATTGTAGTTCAAAGAGGCAACATTTGAAAACAGACCATTTTTTTAGTTTCTGAAGCATGTCGTAAGGGGGGGTGGTATCTCTTTCATCAAAAATCGGACGTTTTTAATTGAACAATAAAGGCCTACAAATGTTATTTAATTCACTTTCTGGGGTGGAGAAAAACTTTTTAAGGCCTCAGAGTGAATAAATTGGCCATTTTCATTCACATTTACCCAATCCTCAAATCTTGTGTTTAGGGCCCCTGGAAGCTTGAAAATCACTTTAAACATCTCATTTTATCTTTAAAAGTGATTTTCCACGTACAAATGTGAATTGTAGTTAAAAGAGGCAACATTTGAAAACGGACCATTTTTTACGTTTCTGAAGCATGTCATAAGGGGGGGTGGTTATCTCTTTCATCAAAAATCGGACGTTTTTGATTGAACAATAAAGGCCTACAAATGTTATTTAATTCACTTCCCGTGGAGGAGAAACACTTTTTAAGGCCGCAGAGTGAGTAAATTGGCCATTTCCATTCACTTTTACCCATTCCTCAAATCTCGTGTTTAAGGCCCCTGGAAGCATGAAAATCACTTTAAACATCTCATTTTATCTTTAAAAGTGATTTTCCACGTACAAATGTGAATTGTAGTTCACAGAGGCAACATTTGAAAACAGACCATTTTTTTAGTTTCTGAAGCATGTCGTAAGGGGGGTGGTTATCTCTTTCATCAAAAATCGGACGTTTTTAATTGAACAATAAAGGCCTACAAATGTTATTTAATTCACTTTCTGGGGTGGAGAAAAACTTTTTAAGGCCTCAGAGTGAATAAATTGGCCATTTTCATTCACTTTTACCCATTCCTCAAATCTTGTGTTTAGGGCCCCTGGAAGCTTGAAAATCACTTTAAACATCTCATTTTATCTTTAAAAGTGATTTTCCACGTACAAATGTGAATTGTAGTTAAAAGAGGCAACATTTGATAACGGACCATTTTTTACGTTTCTGAAGCATGTCGTAAGGGGGGGTGGTTATCTCTTTCGTCAAAAATCGGGCGTTTTCGCTTGAACAATAAAGGCCTACAAATGTTATTTAGTTCACTTCCCGTGGAGGAGAAACACTTTTTAAGGCCGAAGAGTGAGTAAATTGGCCATATTCATTCACTTTTACCCATTCCTCAAATCTTGTGTTTAAGGCCCCTGGAAGCATGAAAATCACTTTAAACATCTCATTTTATCTTTAAAAGTGATTTTCCACGTACAAATGTGAATTGTAGTTCAAAGAGGCAACATTTGAAAACAGACCATTTTTTTAGTTTCTGAAGCATGTCGTAAGGGGGGGTGGTTATCTCTTTCATCAAAAATCGGACGTTTTTGATTGAACAATAAAGGCCTCCAAATGTTATTTTATTCACTTCCCGTGGAGGAGAAACACTTTTTAAGGCCGCAGAGTGAGTAAATTGGCAATTTTCATTCACTTTTACCCATTCCTCAAATCTTGTGTTTAGGGCCCCTGGAAGCTTGAAAATCACTTTAAACATCTCATTTTATCTTTAAAAGTGATTTTCCACGTACAAATGTGAATTGTAGTTAAAAGAGGCAACATTTGAAAACGGACCATTTTTTACGTTTCTGAAGCATGTCGTAAGGGGGGGTGGTTATCTCTTTCGTCAAAAATCGGGCGTTTTCGCTTGAACAATAAAGGCCTACAAATGTTTTTTAGTTCACTTCCCGTGGAGGAGAAACACTTTTTAAGGCCGCAGAGTGAGTAAATTGGCCATATTCATTCACTTTTACCCATTCCTCAAATCTTGTGTTTAAGGCCCCTGGAAGCATGAAAATCACTTTAAACATCTCATTTTATCTTTAAAAGTGATTTTCCACGTACAAATGTGAATTGTAGTTCAAAGAGGCAACATTTGAAAACAGACCATTTTTTTAGTTTCTGAAGCATGTCGTAAGGGGGGGTGGTTATCTCTTTCATCAAAAATCGGACGTTTTTGATTGAACAATAAAGGCCTCCAAATGTTATTTTATTCACTTCCCGTGGAGGAGAAACAATTTTTAAGGCCGCAGAGGGAGTAAATTGGCAATTTTCATTCACTTTTACCCATTCCTCAAATCTTGTGTTTAGGGCCCCTGGAAGCTTGAAAATCACTTTAAACATCTCATTTTATCTTTAAAAGTGATTTTCCACGTACAAATGTGAATTGTAGTTAAAAGAGGCAACATTTGAAAACGGACCATTTTTTACGTTTCTGAAGCATGTCATAAGGGGGGGTGGTTATCTCTTTCGTCAAAAATCGGGCGTTTTCGCTTGAACAATAAAGGCCTACAAATGTTATTTAGTTCACTTCCCGTGGAGGAGAAACACTTTTTAAGGCCGCAGAGTGAGTAAATTGGCCATATTCATTCACTTTTACCCATTCCTCAAATCTTGTGTTTAAGGCCCCTGGAAGCATGAAAATCACTTTAAACATCTCATTTTATCTTTAAAAGTGATTTTCCACGTACAAATGTGAATTGTAGTTCAAATAGGCAACATTTGAAAACAGACCATTTTTTTAGTTTCTGAAGCATGTCGTAAGGGGGGGTGGTTATCTCTTTCATCAAAAATCGGACGTTGTTGATTGAACAATAAAGGCCTCCAAATGTTATTTTATTCACTTCCCGTGGAGGAGAAACACTTTTTAAGGCCGCAGAGTGAGTAAATTGGCAATTTTCATTCACTTTTACCCATTCCTCAAATCTTGTGTTTAGGGCCCCTGGAAGCTTGAAAATCACTTTAAACATCTCATTTTATCTTTAAAAGTGATTTTCCACGTACAAATGTGAATTGTAGTTCAAAGAGGCAACATTTGAAAACAGACCATTTTTTTAGTTTCTGAAGCATGTCGTAAGGGGGGGTGGTTATCTCTTTCATCAAAAATCGGACGTTTTTAATTGAACAATAAAGGCCTACAAATGTTATTTAATTCACTTTCTGGGGTGGAGAAAAACTTTTTAAGGCCTCAGAGTGAGTAAATTAGCCATTTTCATTCACATTTACCCATTCCTCAAATCTTGTGTTTAGGGCCCCTGGAAGCTTGAAAATCACTTTAAACATCTCATTTTATCTTTAAATGTGATTTTCCACGTACAAATGTGAATTGTAGTTCAAAGAGGCAACATTTGAAAATGGATGGTTATCTCTTTCACCAAAAAATTGGCGTTTTTGATTGAACAATAAAGGCCTCCAAATGTTATGTAATTCACTTCCCGTGGAGGAGAAATACTTTTTAAGGCCGCAGAGTGAGTAAATTGGCCATTTTCATTCACTTTTACCCATTTCTCAAATCTTGTGTTTAAGGCCCCTGGAAGCATGAAAATCACTTTAAACATCTCATTTTATCTTTAAAAGTGATTTTCCACGTACAAATGTGAATTGTAGTTCAAAGAGGCAACATTTGAAAACAGACCATTTTTTTAGTTTCTGAAGCATGTCGTAAGGGGTGGTGGTATCTCTTTCATCAAAGATCGGACGTTTTTAATTGAACAATAAAGGCCTCCAAATGTTATTTTATTCACTTCCCGTGGAGGAGAAACACTTTTTAAGGCCGCAGAGTGAGTAAATTGGCCATTTTCATTCACTTTTACCCATTCCTCAAATCTTGTGTTTAGGGCCCCTGGAAGCTTGAAAATCACTTTAAACATCTCATTTTATCTTTAAAAGTGATTTTCCACGTACAAATGTGAATTGTAGTTCAAAGAGGCAACATTTGAAAATGGACCATTTTTTTCGTTTCTGAAGCGTCGTAAGGGGGGGTGGTTATCTCTTTCACCAAAAAACAGGCGTTTTTGATTGAACAATAAAGGCCTCCAAATGTTATTTTATTCACTTCCCGTGGAGGAGAAACACTTTTTAAGGCCGCAGAGTGAGTAAATTGGCTATTTTCATTCACTTTTACCCATTCCTCAAATCTCGTGTTTAAGGCCCCTGGAAGCATGAAAATCACTTTAAACATCTCATTTTATTTTTAAAAGTGATTTTCCACGTACAAATGTGAATTGTATTTAAAAGAGGCAACATTTGAAAACGGACCATTTTTTACTTTTCTGAAGCATGTCGTAAGGGGGGGTGGTTAACTCTTTCGTCAAAAACCGGGCGTTTTCGCTTGAACAATAAAGGCCTACAAATGTTATTTAGTTCACTTCCCGTGGAGGAGAAACACTTTTTAAGGCCGCAGAGTGAGTAAATTGGCCATTTTCATTCACTTTTACCCATTTCTCAAATCTTGTGTTTAAGGCCCCTGGAAGCATGAAAATCACTTTAAACATCTCATTTTATCTTTAAAAGTGATTTTCCACGTACAAATGTGAATTGTAGTTCAAAGAGGCAACATTTGAAAACAGACCATTTTTTTAGTTTCTGAAGCATGTCGTAAGGGGGGGTGGTATCTCTTTCATCAAAGATCGGACGTTTTTAATTGAACAATAAAGGCCTCCAAATGTTATTTAGTTCACTTCCCGTGGAGGAGAAACACTTTTTAAGGCCGCAGAGTGAGTAAATTGGCCATATTCATTCACTTTTACCCATTCCTCAAATCTTGTGTTTAAGGCCCCTGGAAGCATAAAAATCACTTTAAACATCTCATTTTATCTTTAATAGTGATTTTATGGCAAGGCACGGAGGCCAATATTATGCATAACTCTTTTATTGCAACCCACAGCAGCAACACAAAAACAATGTAAAGAATTAAGAACATTCGTTTAACATTCCAAAAGTTCATAAAATCCAGTGAAAGGCAGCCATCTTCCTTCTTTTGTTGCTGCTCACAGCCCAGATAAGTTCGCTCTTTGATCTAACTTGTATGCTGATTAGGCAAAAGTTTTTAGTTAGGATTGTATGTATGATTAAGAAATTTAAAATGATCTGTGTGTAGTGAGTAAAAATGTTATGTGTGTAAGGATATTTTTTAAAGTAAAATATCAAGACAGGAGGATATTTTAAATTTAATCAGGTTAGAAGAAAATGTAAACGATGAGAGATTAATATTTTAAAAGGGGAATGGACTATGTAAATTAGTTTATGTTTATACAGGAGCTTTTTGTCAATGGATAAATGGGAAAGAAAATTTACCGTTAGTTCTATTAAGGTTAGGTAACCATGTGACAGGAATAAGTTTAGAGAGGTAAACGGAGGAAAGAAGACAGTTTATTTTGACCTGTTTATTATTTTACGATAAAACGGAAAATTATGTTTTAGGACATCGGTATGTGTAAGAAGGGGTCGCGCGAGCGTAACCGTCGCGTTCCGGTGTTTGTTAGTTTAAACAACGCGTCTCTGTATTTGACGCGCGAGGTCAAGCAGCGTTTCAGTTTTTACGCGCGAGGACAGGCAGCGCGTGTCTGTGTGAGGTAGCGAACGAGCGTTTAATGATTACGCACGTTTTCTCGCGGCGCAAACATTGGAGTTTATTTAAGTTATGATATTATGAAAAAGGGAGTTTACTTACTTGGCGATCGGCAGGCAGGTGTGGAGTGTCTATTGTTTTTTTTTTTTTTGATCCTTTTTGTCCGCCGTAGTCACATGATTTATCGGCTTCGGCCATTTTGAATTGGGATTAAAATGTGAGAAGGGAATGTATCTCTGGCAGCCATCTTTTGAACAAGCAAAAGAGCCAGTATTCGGTTGGTTTCAGTCAGTCAGAGTTGTGAGAGCAGTGAATTGTATTTTAAAGGTGATTTATTAATTTTGAAAAATATTTGAAAATTTGTAGAGTGTATTTAGAAAGAGGAATAGTGTAGAACTGTTTTAAATTTGAGATTTGGGTTTAGATTGGTTTGTTGAAAAAGGAGAAATTAAAATGGATAATATTAATGAGAGTGGTGATGTATTGGATGGAAAGGTTAAGGAGTGTGTAGATAAGGCAGTATCTGTATTGGCTACACAATTTGGAAAAAAGTTAGAAGATTGTATGAGTAAGATGGAGAAGAAATTCACGAAGGTAATGGCATCAGATGAACAGTATTGGTCTGTTGAGGAAGGTCCAATTCCAAGTGGAAGTAAAGTTTCAAGGAAAAGAAAACACTTGAATACTGATGTGGAAAGAAAAAAGAAAGAGAGCCTTATAAAGAAAGGCAATAAGGGAAAGACTCTTTTGGAGTCAGATAAAGAGGCTATAAAGGCCAAAGAGGGGTGTCGTAGGGCGATTGTCTGCGATGAATCCTCAAGCAGTGGGGATGTAGTTATTTCATGCTCTTCTGAGTTTGGTTCTTCAGATGAAGAGGAAGTTCCAATTAAAAAGAGAAAAAGAGAAACGGAAGGTGATGGTATGGATCAGTTGAAAGACCCCTTCGGGGAGGAGATGTTTGATCCAAATACTATTCAACATCCACTTTCTCCTCAATGGGTGCCAGTTAAACACGTGGCACAATACGTTGAATTTTGGATAAGAAGAGAAATGCCTAAGGAAGTGAGGACACGTCTGAGATCTGAGTGTCCAAGGCCCTCTCTTGCAAATAAGGTGGCGTATACGCCCGAATTGGATGCAAAGATGATTACCTTCCTAAATAAAATGGGCAGAGACCCTAGGAAAGGGCTTGAGAAGGGTCTCAAGGGGTGTCAGGACCGTCTATTGGATGTTTTTGGTCCTTTGACAAAGATTTTTGATATTTGTGAAGAGGCATATGCAAAGGAAGGTGTTGTTGATACAATTGAGTTGCGCCAATGGGTGCAAAGGGCGGTATGTTTATTGGGGAATGCCAACGCTTCCCTCTGTGTTGAGAGGAGAAAGAGCCTGTTGTTTAAAATAGATCCTAAATTGGCGGATCTGGCAGGAAGAGAATCAGGGCATTCGGCAAATGGTTTGCTTTTTGGTGAGGAGTTTGTTAAGGAAATGGCAAGGTACGCAGGGACCTTTAATTCCATTCAGAAGGCGCAGAAAGATATTAGGAGAGTTTTTGGCACGGCCGGGAGATTACGAGGCCGTTTTCCCGGCCGAGGATTTGGAACCAATAGAGGCTTCTTTAATAGAGGAGGTTTCCGGACAGGAAATTATCAAGCAGGGTCCTATTCTCCTGGATTCTATCCACAGAGACAAAGAGGAGGAAGAGGCCGTTTTAGAGGGGAAAGGAGAACAAGATTTCAAGGTATGTTTGCAAAGAGACCTTTTTTCTACTCAAACAAAGGTGGGTGGAAGACTGGCACTATTCATAGACAGATGGAAGGACATCACGTCAGACCCTTGGGTGCTTCAGACAGTGGTAGGTTATCGGATAGATTTGGTAGGAAATCCAGTTCAAAGAAAGAGACCAACGCAATTAAGGTTTGCAAGGGATCAGGAGAGTTTAGTAAGTCAGGAGGTTTGGGAACTGGAAAACAAGGGTGCAATAGAATTGGCGGAATGGTCAGGAGGGTTTATAAGCAATCTTTTCTTGGTGGAGAAAAAAGACAAATCAATGAGACCTGTTATAAATCTAAGGGATTTGAACGAGTGGGTGGAGTACAACCATTTCAAAATGGAGGGTATTCATATGTTGAGAGATGTTTTGAGGAAAGGAGATTGGTTGACTCGCCTAGACCTAAAGGACGCCTATTTAACGGTTCCGGTCTGTGTAGATCAGAGAGATCTGTTGAAATTCGAATGGAAAGGAAGGATGTGGAGGTTCAAAAGCCTCCCCTTTGGTTTGACGTCGGCCCCTTGGTGCTTCACGAAAGTGATGCGTCCGATAGCAGCATGGCTTCGTTCAAGGGGAATAAGGTTAATCATTTATTTGGACGACATTCTAATCATGTCAGAGAGCAAGACACAGGCTCAGGAGAACACTTCACTGGCGGTAAAGGTTATAGAGGATTTAGGATTTGTAGTAAACAGAAAGAAGTCTTGTCTGATTCCAAATCAAGAAAGTGTATTTCTTGGTTTTCAGATCTCGACCTTGGATTGTGTGTTGAGTTTGCCGATGGACAAAGTCAGGAAAATCCGAAGGGAAGTGAGGAAGATTTTAGCGAAGGTGTGGGTTCCTTTGCGACAGGTTGCGAGAGTAATTGGGCTTCTATCAGCCTCAATTCAGGCAGTCTTCCCAGCCCCCCTTCACTATCGTGCTTTGCAGAGGATGAGAACTTTGTATTTAAGGAAAGGGGTGAGTTATTCACAGACAATTTGTGTAGAAAGGGAGGCGAAAGAGGAACTATTATGGTGGTTGGAGAATCTTGTAGCTTGGAACGGGAAAGCAATCTTCGGACCTTCCCCAGATATGGTTATAGAGTCAGATGCAAGCCTTCAGGGCTGGGGTGCAAGATGTGGTGCAATGACTACAGGGGGAAAATGGTCAGGAGAGGAGAAGAATATGCATATCAACTATTTGGAGTTGTTGGCAGGGTCTTTTGCTGTGAGAAGTTTCACGAAGGATCAGGTGAAATGTTGTGTCCTTCTAAAGATGGACAACATTTCTGCAGTAAGGTATGTCAACAAGCTGGGGGGTCCTCGCTCGAGGGTGTTGGCAGATTTGGCAAAAGAGTTTTGGCATTTTTGTCTGAGCAGGAACATTATGATTGTTGCTCAGTACTTGCCAGGGAAGAGCAATTCGGTTGCGGATTGGAACTCCAGGCAACTGAAGGATTTCAGCGATTGGATGTTGAAGAGGACTGTGTTTTTGGCTCTGGACAGGTTATGGGGACCTCTTCCAATAGATCTCTTTGCAAATCGCTTGAATGCACAAGTTCACAGGTTTTACAGTTGGAGGCCGGATCCGAGTGCAGAGGCTGTAGATGCGTTAATGCAAATTTGGAAAGAACCTCGGAGCTATGCTTTTCCCCCTTTTGCTCTCATCCAAAGGGTCCTGTTGAAGGTGAGGGAAGACAGGGCAGAGTTAGTTCTCATAACACCTTTTTGGATGACACAGGTATGGTATCCAGATGTATTGGGGATGTTAATAGCAGACCCGGTACTTCTTCCAGTTGTACCGGATCTGCTATCCAACGTTTCGGGAGATTATCACGAGTTGGTAATTCTCGATCAGTTAAAGCTCATAGCTTGGTTGATTTCGGGAGAGCCTGGCAAATGTAGGGCTTATCTTCAGAAGCTTCAAAGCTCATTAAGGAGTCATGGGCACCAGGGACAGCAAAGGCTTATAGATTGGCATGGGGGAGATGGGTTCGTTGGAGTACTGAAAGGAGTCTGGATCCAGTATCAGCTCCTTTAGTTGAGATAGTCAATTATTTGTCAGAGGTTTTCCATAATGGGAAGTCTTATAGTACAGTTAATATAGCAAGGTCAGCTATCTCTTCTGGACATGATTTGGTGGATAGCATCACGGTTGGTCAACATGATGTAGTCAGGAGACTTTTGAGAAGTGTAAGGATTAAGGCTCCTCCTGGGCCTAAGTATTCTTCACTGTGGGATGTGGACGTTGTCTTGAAGGTTTTGATGAGTTGGAATGAAAATGAGTTTCTAAATCTTAAAGATCTTTCACTCAAATTGGTTATGCTGCTGTGTCTTATTTCATTCAGAAGGGTTTCAGACGTCAGAGCATTGGAAGTTACAAGGCGACGTTTTGTTCCAGAGGGTGTTTGTTTTTCTGTTTCAAGGAGAACAAAAACCTTATCAAGTACGATTTTTTACCCATGTTTGGATGTTTGTAGGAAGCTTTGTGTAGTAAGATGTATACGTGAGTATGAAAGGAGGACTGAGTTAGTAAGGGAGAGTCAAACCCAAATGATTATTTCTTTCAGGCCTCCGCATAAGGCTGTTTCTACACCTACCTTAGCTCGGTGGGTTAGGGAGGTGATGTTTAGAGCAGGTATTGATTTAAAGAAATTTGGGGCACATTCTGCAAGAGGAGCTATGGCTACTAAGGCATTTATTTTGGGAGGAGGTTTAACAGCTATTTTAAATGCGGCAGATTGGTCTTCGGACTCTGTTTTTAAAAAGTTTTATTTCAAACCTGTGGATTGTGCGGTAGAGAATATTATGGCAAGGCTTTGAACATGCATAATATTGGCCTCCGTGCCTTGCCATAAAATTCAGATTTTCCACAGCTAGGGTGGGTAGAAAATCATGATTTTATTAAAGACACGGAGGCAGATATTATCCCTCCCTGTGTTTTTTCCCACCCTCTTTAATGTGTTTGGTTTGGTTTCTTTTAGGAGACGTTAGGAAATGAGCCACCATGGAGAAGCGTTGGAGTGTTTTGGAGTCTTTCCTTCGCAGTAAAGTTGCATATTTTGGATCGTTTTATGGACTTGTTCGCAGCGTAAAAGAAGGAAGATGGCTGCCTTTCACTGGATTTTATGAACTTTTGGAATGTTAAACGAATGTTCTTAATTCTTTACATTGTTTTTGTGTTGCTGCTGTGGGTTGCAATAAAAGAGTTATGCATAATATCTGCCTCCGTGTCTTTAATAAAATCATGATTTTCTACCCACCCTAGCTGTGGAAAATCTGAATTTTCCACGTACAAATGTGAATTGTAGTTAAAAGAGGCAACATTTGAAAACGGACCATTTTTTACGTTTCTGAAGCATGTCGTAAGGGGGGGTGGTTATCTCTTTCGTCAAAAATCGGGCGTTTTCGCTTGAACAATAAAGGTCTACAAATGTTATTTAGTTCACTTCCCGTGGAGGAGAAACACTTTTTAGGCCGCAGAGTGAGTAAATTGGCCATATTCATTCACTTTTACCCATTCCTCAAATCTCGTGTTTAAGGACCCTGGAAGCATGAAAATCACTTTAAACATCTCATTTTTTCTTTAAAAGTGATTTTCCACGTACAAATGGGAATTGTAGTTCAAAGAGGCAACATTTGAAAATGGACCATTTTTTTTGTTTCTGAAGCATGTCGTAAGGGGGGTGGTTATCTCTTTCATCAAAAAAACAGGCGTTTTTGATTGAACAATAAAGGCCTCCAAATGTTATTTAATTCACTTCCCGTGGAGGAGAAATACTTTTTAAGGCCGCAGAGTAAGTAAATTGGCCATTTTCATTCACTTTTACCCATTTCTCAAATCTTGTGTTTAAGGCCCCTGGAAGCATGAAAATCACTTTAAACATCTCATTTTATCTTTAAAAGTGATTTTCCACGTACAAATGTGAATTGTAGTTCAAAGAGGCAACATTTGAAAACAGACCATTTTTTTAGTTTCTGAAGCATGTCGTAAGGGGGGGTGGTATCTCTTTCATCAAAAATCGGACGTTTTTAATTGAACAATAAAGGCCTACAAATGTTATTTAATTCACTTTCTGGGGTGGAGAAAAACTTTTTAAGGCCTCAGAGTGAATAAATTGGCCATTTTCATTCACATTTACCCAATCCTCAAATCTTGTGTTTAGGGCCCCTGGAAGCTTGAAAATCACTTTAAACATCTCATTTTATCTTTAAAAGTGATTTTCCACGTACAAATGTGAATTGTACTTAAAAGAGGCAACATTTGATAACGGACCATTTTTTACGTTTCTGAAGCATGTCGTAAGGGGGGGTGGTTATCTCTTTCGTCAAAAATCGGGCGTTTTCGCTTGAACAATAAAGGCCTACAAATGTTATTTAGTTCACTTCCCGTGGAGGAGAAACACTTTTTAAGGCCGAAGAGTGAGTAAATTGGCCATATTCATTCACTTTTACCCATTCCTCAAATCTTGTGTTTAAGGCCCCTGGAAGCATGAAAATCACTTTAAACATCTCATTTTATCTTTAAAAGTGATTTTCCACGTACAAATGTGAATTGTAGTTCAAAGAGGCAACATTTGATAACGGACCATTTTTTACGTTTCTGAAGCATGTCGTAAGGGGGGTGGTTATCTCTTTCGTCAAAAATCGGGCGTTTTCGCTTGAACAATAAAGGCCTACAAATGTTATTTAGTTCACTTCCCGTGGAGGAGAAACACTTTATAAGGCCACAGAGTGAGTAAATTGGCCATATTCATTCACTTTTACCCATTCCTCAAATCTTGTGTTTAAGGCCCCTGGAAGCATGAAAATCACTTTAAACATCTCATTTTATCTTTAAAAGTGATTTTCGACGTACAAATGTGAATTGTAGTTCAAAGAGGCAACATTTGAAAATAGACCATTTTTTTAGTTTCTGAAGCATGTCATAAGGGGGGGTGGTTATCTCCTTCATCAAAAATCGGACGTTTTTAATTGAACAATAAAGGCCTACAAATGTTATTTAATTCACTTTCTGGGGTGGAGAAAAACTTTTTAAGGCCTCAGAGTGAATAAATTGGCCATTTTCATTCACATTTACCCATTCCTCAAATCTTGTGTTTAGGGCCACTGGAAGCTTGAAAATCACTTTAAACATCTCATTTTATCTTTAAAAGTGATTTTCCACGTACAAATGTGAATTGTAGTTAAAAGAGGCAACATTTGAAAACGGACCATTTTTACGTTTCTGAAGCATGTCATAAGGGGGGGTGGTTATCTCTTTCGTCAAAAATCGGGCGTTTTCGCTTGAACAATAAAGGCCTACAAATGTTATTTAGTTCACTTCCCGTGGAGGAGAAACACTTTTTAAGGCCGCAGACTGAGTAAATTGGCCATATTCATTCACTTTTACCCATTCCTCAAATCTTGTGTTTAAGGCCCCTGGAAGCATGAAAATCACTTTAAACATCTCATTTTATCTTTAAAAGTGATTTTCCACGTACAAATGTGAATTGTAGTTCAAAGAGTCAACATTTGAAAACAGACCATTTTTTTAGTTTCTGAAGCATGTCGTAAGGGGGGGTGGTTATCTCTTTCATCAAAAATCGGACGTTTTTGATTGAACAATAAAGGCCTCCAAATGTTATTTTATTCACTTCCCGTGGAGGAGAAACACTTTTTAAGGCCGCAGAGTGAGTAAATTGGCAATTTTCATTCACTTTTACCCATTCCTCAAATCTTGTGTTTAGGGCCCCTGGAAGCTTAAAATTCACTTTAAACATCTCATTTTATCTTTAAAAGTGATTTTCCACGTACAAATGTGAATTGTAGTTAAAAGAGGCAACATTTGAAAACAGACCATTTTTTTAGTTTCTGAAGCATGTCGTAAGGGGGGTGGTTATCTCTTTCATCAAAAATCAGACGTTTTTAATTGAACAATAAAGGCCTACAAATGTTATTTAATTCACTTTCTGGGGTGGAGAAAAACTTTTTAAGGCCTCAGAGTGAATAAATTGGCCATTTTCATTCACTTTTACCCATTCCTCAAATCTTGTGTTTAGGGCCCCTGGAAGCTTGAAAATCACTTTAAACATCTCATTTTATCTTTAAAAGTGATTTTCCACGTACAAATGTGAATTGTACTTAAAAGAGGCAACATTTGATAACGGACCATTTTTTACGTTTCTGAAGCATGTCGTAAGGGGGGGTGGTTATCTCTTTCGTCAAAAATCGGGCATTTTCGCTTGAACAATAAAGGCCTACAAATGTTATTTAGTTCACTTCCCGTGGAGGAGAAACACTTTTTAAGGCCGAAGAGTGAGTAAATTGGCCATATTCATTCACTTTTACCCATTCCTCAAATCTTGTGTTTAAGGCCCCTGGAAGCATGAAAATCACTTTAAACATCTCATTTTATCTTTAAAAGTGATTTTCCACGTACAAATGTGAATTGTAGTTCAAAGAGGCAACATTTGAAAACAGACCATTTTTTTAGTTTCTGAAGCATGTCGTAAGGGGGGGTGGTTATCTCTTTCATCAAAAATCGGACGTTTTTGATTGAACAATAAAGGCCTCCAAATGTTATTTTATTCACTTCCCGTGGAGGAGAAACACTTTTTAAGGCCGCAGAGTGAGTAAATTGGCAATTTTCATTCACTTTTACCCATTCCTCAAATCTTGTGTTTAGGGCCCCTGGAAGCTTGAAAATCACTTTAAACATCTCATTTTATCTTTAAAAGTGATTTTCCACTTACAAATGTGAATTGTAGTTAAAAGAGGCAACATTTGAAAACGGACCATTTTTTACGTTTCTGAAGCATGTCGTAAGGGGGGGTGGTTATCTCTTTCGTCAAAAATCGGGCGTTTTCGCTTGAACAATAAAGGCCTACAAATGTTATTTAGTTCACTTCCCGTGGAGGAGAAACACTTTTTAAGGCCGCAGAGTGAGTAAATTGGCCATATTCATTCACTTTTACCCATTCCTCAAATCTTGTGTTTAAGGCCCCTGGAAGCATGAAAATCACTTTAAACATCTCATTTTATCTTTAAAAGTGATTTTCCACGTACAAATGTGAATTGTAGTTCAAAGAGGCAACATTTGAAAACGGACCATTTTTTACGTTTCTGAAGCATGTCGTAAGGGGGGGTGGTTATCTCTTTCGTCAAAAATCGGGCGTTTTCGCTTGAACAATAAAGGCCTACAAATGTTATTTAGTTCACTTCCCGTGGAAAAGAAACACTTTTTAAGGCCGCAGAGTGAGTAAATTGGCCATATTCATTCACTTTACCCATTTCTCAAATCTTGTGTTTAAGGCCCCTGGAAGCATGAAAATCACTTTAAACATCTCATTTTATCTTTAAAAGTGATTTTCCACGTACAAATGTGAATTGTAGTTCAAAGAGGCAACATTTGAAAACAGACCATTTTTTTAGTTTCTGAAGCATGTCGTAAGGGGGGGTGGTATCTCTTTCATCAAAAATCGGACGTTTTTAATTGAACAATAAAGGCCTACAAATGTTATTTAATTCACTTTCTGGGGTGGAGAAAAACTTTTTAAGGCCTCAGAGTGAATAAATTGGCCATTTTCATTCACATTTACCCAATCCTCAAATCTTGTGTTTAGGGCCCCTGGAAGCTTGAAAATCACTTTAAACATCTCATTTTATCTTTAAAAGTGATTTTCCACGTAAAAATGTGAATTGTAGTTAAAAGAGGCAACATTTGAAAACAGACCATTTTTTACGTGTCTGAAGCATGTCATAAGGGGGGGTGGTTATCTCTTTCATCAAAAATCGGACGTTTTTGATTGAACAATAAAGGCCTACAAATGTTATTTAATTCACTTCCCGTGGAGGAGAAACACTTTTTAAGGCCGCAGAGTGAGTAAATTGGCCATTTCCATTCACTTTTACCCATTCCTCAAATCTCGTGTTTAAGGCCCCTGGAAGCATGAAAATCACTTTAAACATCTCATTTTATCTTTAAAAGTGATTTTCCACGTACAAATGTGAATTGTAGTTCAAAGAGGCAACATTTGAAAACAGACCATTTTTTTAGTTTCTGAAGCATGTCGTAAGGGGGGTGGTTATCTCTTTCATCAAAAATCGGACGTTTTTAATTGAACAATAAAGGCCTACAAATGTTATTTAATTCACTTTCTGGGGTGGAGAAAAACTTTTTAAGGCCTCAGAGTGAATAAATTGGCCATTTTCATTCACTTTTACCCATTCCTCAAATCTTGTGTTTAGGGCCCCTGGAAGCTTGAAAATCACTTTAAACATCTCATTTTATCTTTAAAAGTGATTTTCCACGTACAAATGTGAATTGTAGTTAAAAGAGGCAACATTTGATAACGGACCATTTTTTACGTTTCTGAAGCATGTCGTAAGGGGGGTGGTTATCTCTTTCGTCAAAAATCGGGCGTTTTCGCTTGAACAATAAAGGCCTACAAATGTTATTTAGTTCACTTCCCGTGGAGGAGAAACACTTTTTAAGGCCGAAGAGTGAGTAAATTGGCCATATTCATTCACTTTTACCCATTCCTCAAATCTTGTGTTTAAGGCCCCTGGAAGCATGAAAATCACTTTAAACATCTCATTTTATCTTTAAAAGTGATTTTCCACGTACAAATGTGAATTGTAGTTCAAAGAGGCAACATTTGATAACGGACCATTTTTTACGTTTCTGAAGCATGTCGTAAGGGGGGTGGTTATCTCTTTCGTCAAAAATCGGGCGTTTTCGCTTGAACAATAAAGGCCTACAAATGTTATTTAGTTCACTTCCCGTGGAGGAGAAACACTTTATAAGGCCACAGAGTGAGTAAATTGGCCATATTCATTCACTTTTACCCATTCCTCAAATCTTGTGTTTAAGGCCCCTGGAAGCATGAAAATCACTTTAAACATCTCATTTTATCTTTAAAAGTGATTTTCGACGTACAAATGTGAATTGTAGTTCAAAGAGGCAACATTTGAAAATAGACCATTTTTTTAGTTTCTGAAGCATGTCATAAGGGGGGGTGGTTATCTCCTTCATCAAAAATCGGACGTTTTTAATTGAACAATAAAGGCCTACAAATGTTATTTAATTCACTTTCTGGGGTGGAGAAAAACTTTTTAAGGCCTCAGAGTGAATAAATTGGCCATTTTCATTCACATTTACCCATTCCTCAAATCTTGTGTTTAGGGCCACTGGAAGCTTGAAAATCACTTTAAACATCTCATTTTATCTTTAAAAGTGATTTTCCACGTACAAATGTGAATTGTAGTTAAAAGAGGCAACATTTGAAAACGGACCATTTTTACGTTTCTGAAGCATGTCATAAGGGGGGGTGGTTATCTCTTTCGTCAAAAATCGGGCGTTTTCGCTTGAACAATAAAGGCCTACAAATGTTATTTAGTTCACTTCCCGTGGAGGAGAAACACTTTTTAAGGCCGCAGACTGAGTAAATTGGCCATATTCATTCACTTTTACCCATTCCTCAAATCTTGTGTTTAAGGCCCCTGGAAGCATGAAAATCACTTTAAACATCTCATTTTATCTTTAAAAGTGATTTTCCACGTACAAATGTGAATTGTAGTTCAAAGAGGCAACATTTGAAAACAGACCATTTTTTTAGTTTCTGAAGCATGTCGTAAGGGGGGGTGGTTATCTCTTTCATCAAAAATCGGACGTTTTTGATTGAACAATAAAGGCCTCCAAATGTTATTTTATTCACTTCCCGTGGAGGAGAAACACTTTTTAAGGCCGCAGAGTGAGTAAATTGGCAATTTTCATTCACTTTTACCCATTCCTCAAATCTTGTGTTTAGGGCCCCTGGAAGCTTAAAATTCACTTTAAACATCTCATTTTATCTTTAAAAGTGATTTTCCACGTACAAATGTGAATTGTAGTTAAAAGAGGCAACATTTGAAAACAGACCATGTTTTTTAGTTTCTGAAGCATGTCGTAAGGGGGGTGGTTATCTCTTTCATCAAAAATCAGACGTTTTTAATTGAACAATAAAGGCCTACAAATGTTATTTAATTCACTTTCTGGGGTGGAGAAAAACTTTTTAAGGCCTCAGAGTGAATAAATTGGCCATTTTCATTCACTTTTACCCATTCCTCAAATCTTGTGTTTAGGGCCCCTGGAAGCTTGAAAATCACTTTAAACATCTCATTTTATCTTTAAAAGTGATTTTCCACGTACAAATGTGAATTGTACTTAAAAGAGGCAACATTTGATAACGGACCATTTTTTACGTTTCTGAAGCATGTCGTAAGGGGGGGTGGTTATCTCTTTCGTCAAAAATCGGGCATTTTCGCTTGAACAATAAAGGCCTACAAATGTTATTTAGTTCACTTCCCGTGGAGGAGAAACACTTTTTAAGGCCGAAGAGTGAGTAAATTGGCCATATTCATTCACTTTTACCCATTCCTCAAATCTTGTGTTTAAGGCCCCTGGAAGCATGAAAATCACTTTAAACATCTCATTTTATCTTTAAAAGTGATTTTCCACGTACAAATGTGAATTGTAGTTCAAAGAGGCAACATTTGAAAACAGACCATTTTTTTAGTTTCTGAAGCATGTCGTAAGGGGGGTGGTTATCTCTTTCATCAAAAATCGGACGTTTTTGATTGAACAATAAAGGCCTCCAAATGTTATTTTATTCACTTCCCGTGGAGGAGAAACACTTTTTAAGGCCGCAGAGTGAGTAAATTGGCAATTTTCATTCACTTTTACCCATTCCTCAAATCTTGTGTTTAGGGCCCCTGGAAGCTTGAAAATCACTTTAAACATCTCATTTTATCTTTAAAAGTGATTTTCCACTTACAAATGTGAATTGTAGTTAAAAGAGGCAACATTTGAAAACGGACCATTTTTTACGTTTCTGAAGCATGTCGTAAGGGGGGGTGGTTATCTCTTTCGTCAAAAATCGGGCGTTTTCGCTTGAACAATAAAGGCCTACAAATGTTATTTAGTTCACTTCCCGTGGAGGAGAAACACTTTTTAAGGCCGCAGAGTGAGTAAATTGGCCATATTCATTCACTTTTACCCATTCCTCAAATCTTGTGTTTAAGGCCCCTGGAAGCATGAAAATCACTTTAAACATCTCATTTTATCTTTAAAAGTGATTTTCCACGTACAAATGTGAATTGTAGTTCAAAGAGGCAACATTTGAAAACGGACCATTTTTTACGTTTCTGAAGCATGTCGTAAGGGGGGGTGGTTATCTCTTTCGTCAAAAATCGGGCGTTTTCGCTTGAACAATAAAGGCCTACAAATGTTATTTAGTTCACTTCCCGTGGAAAAGAAACACTTTTTAAGGCCGCAGAGTGAGTAAATTGGCCATATTCATTCACTTTTACCCATTTCTCAAATCTTGTGTTTAAGGCCCCTGGAAGCATGAAAATCACTTTAAACATCTCATTTTATCTTTAAAAGTGATTTTCCACGTACAAATGTGAATTGTAGTTCAAAGAGGCAACATTTGAAAACAGACCATTTTTTTAGTTTCTGAAGCATGTCGTAAGGGGGGGTGGTATCTCTTTCATCAAAAATCGGACGTTTTTAATTGAACAATAAAGGCCTACAAATGTTATTTAATTCACTTTCTGGGGTGGAGAAAAACTTTTTAAGGCCTCAGAGTGAATAAATTGGCCATTTTCATTCACATTTACCCAATCCTCAAATCTTGTGTTTAGGGCCCCTGGAAGCTTGAAAATCACTTTAAACATCTCATTTTATCTTTAAAAGTGATTTTCCACGTACAAATGTGAATTGTAGTTAAAAGAGGCAACATTTGAAAACGGACCATTTTTTACGTTTCTGAAGCATGTCATAAGGGGGGGTGGTTATCTCTTTCATCAAAAATCGGACGTTTTTGATTGAACAATAAAGGCCTACAAATGTTATTTAATTCACTTCCCGTGGAGGAGAAACACTTTTTAAGGCCGCAGAGTGAGTAAATTGGCCATTTCCATTCACTTTTACCCATTCCTCAAATCTCGTGTTTAAGGCCCCTGGAAGCATGAAAATCACTTTAAACATCTCATTTTATCTTTAAAAGTGATTTTCCACGTACAAATGTGAATTGTAGTTCACAGAGGCAACATTTGAAAACAGACCATTTTTTTAGTTTCTGAAGCATGTCGTAAGGGGGGTGGTTATCTCTTTCATCAAAAATCGGACGTTTTTAATTGAACAATAAAGGCCTACAAATGTTATTTAATTCACTTTCTGGGGTGGAGAAAAACTTTTTAAGGCCTCAGAGTGAATAAATTGGCCATTTTCATTCACTTTTACCCATTCCTCAAATCTTGTGTTTAGGGCCCCTGGAAGCTTGAAAATCACTTTAAACATCTCATTTTATCTTTAAAAGTGATTTTCCACGTACAAATGTGAATTGTAGTTAAAAGAGGCAACATTTGATAACGGACCATTTTTTACGTTTCTGAAGCATGTCGTAAGGGGGGTGGTTATCTCTTTCGTCAAAAATCGGGCGTTTTCGCTTGAACAATAAAGGCCTACAAATGTTATTTAGTTCACTTCCCGTGGAGGAGAAACACTTTTTAAGGCCGCAGACTGAGTAAATTGGCCATATTCATTCACTTTTACCCATTCCTCAAATCTTGTGTTTAAGGGCCCTGGAAGCATGAAAATCACTTTAAACATCTCATTTTATCTTTAAAAGTGATTTTCCACGTACAAATGTGAATTGTAGTTCAAAGAGGCAACATTTGAAAACAGACCATTTTTTTAGTTTCTGAATCATGTCGTAAGGGGGGGTGGTTATCTCTTTCATCAAAAATCGGACGTTTTTGATTGAACAATAAAGGCCTCCAAATGTTATTTTATTCACTTCCCGTGGAGGAGAAACACTTTTTAAGGCCGCAGAGTGAGTAAATTGGCAATTTTCATTCACTTTTACCCATTCCTCAAATCTTGTGTTTAGGGCCCCTGGAAGCTTAAAAATCACTTTAAACATCTCATTTTATCTTTAAAAGTGATTTTCCACGTACAAATGTGAATTGTAGTTAAAAGAGGCAACATTTGAAAACAGACCATTTTTTTAGTTTCTGAAGCATGTCGTAAGGGGGGTGGTTATCTCTTTCATCAAAAATCAGACGTTTTTAATTGAACAATAAAGGCCTACAAATGTTATTTAATTCACTTTCTGGGGTGGAGAAAAACTTTTTAAGGCCTCAGAGTGAATAAATTGGCCATTTTCATTCACTTTTACCCATTCCTCCAATCTTGTGTTTAGGGCCCCTGGAAGCTTGAAAATCACTTTAAACATCTCATTTTATCTTTAAAAGTGATTTTCCACGTACAAATGTGAATTGTAGTTAAAAGAGGCAACATTTGATAACGGACCATTTTTTACGTTTCTGAAGCATGTCGTAAGGGGGGGTGGTTATCTCTTTCGTCAAAAATCGGGCGTTTTCGCTTGAACAATAAAGGCCTACAAATGTTATTTAGTTCACTTCCCGTGGAGGAGAAACACTTTTTAAGGCCGAAGAGTGAGTAAATTGGCCATATTCATTCACTTTTACCCATTCCTCAAATCTTGTGTTTAAGGCCCCTGGAAGCATGAAAATCACTTTAAACATCTCATTTTATCTTTAAAAGTGATTTTCCACGTACAAATGTGAATTGTAGTTCAAAGAGGCAACATTTGAAAACAGACCATTTTTTTAGTTTCTGAAGCATGTCGTAAGGGGGGGTGGTTATCTCTTTCATCAAAAATCGGACGTTTTTGATTGAACAATAAAGGCCTCCAAATGTTATTTTATTCACTTCCCGTGGAGGAGAAACACTTTTTAAGGCCGCAGAGTGAGTAAATTGGCAATTTTCATTCACTTTTACCCATTCCTCAAATCTTGTGTTTAGGGCCCCTGGAAGCTTGAAAATCACTTTAAACATCTCATTTTATCTTTAAAAGTGATTTTCCACGTACAAATGTGAATTGTAGTTAAAAGAGGCAACATTTGAAAACGGACCATTTTTTACGTTTCTGAAGCATGTCGTAAGGGGGGGTGGTTATCTCTTTCGTCAAAAATCGGGCGTTTTCGCTTGAACAATAAAGGTCTACAAATGTTATTTAGTTCACTTCCCGTGGAGGAGAAACACTTTTTAGGCCGCAGAGTGAGTAAATTGGCCATATTCATTCACTTTTACCCATTCCTCAAATCTCGTGTTTAAGGACAATGGAAGCATGAAAATCACTTTAAACATCTCATTTTTTCTTTAAAAGTGATTTTCCACGTACAAATGGGAATTGTAGTTCAAAGAGGCAACATTTGAAAACAGACCATTTTTTTAGTTTCTGAAGCATGTCGTAAGGGGGGGTGGTTATCTCTTTCATCAAAAATCGGACGTTTTTGATTGAACAATAAAGGCCTCCAAATGTTATTTTATTCACTTCCCGTGGAGGAGAAACACTTTTTAAGGCCGCAGAGTGAGTAAATTGGCAATTTTCATTCACTTTTACCCATTCCTCAAATCTTGTGTTTAGGGCCCCTGGAAGCTTGAAAATCACTTTAAACATCTCATTTTATCTTTAAAAGTGATTTTCCACGTACAAATGTGAATTGTAGTTAAAAGAGGCAACATTTGAAAACGGACCATTTTTTACGTTTCTGAAGCATGTCGTAAGGGGGGGTGGTTATCTCTTTCGTCAAAAATCGGGCGTTTTCGCTTGAACAATAAAGGCCTACAAATGTTATTTAGTTCACTTCCCGTGGAGGAGAAACACTTTTTAAGGCCGCAGAGTGAGTAAATTGGCCATATTCATTCACTTTTACCCATTCCTCAAATCTTGTGTTTAAGGCCCCTGGAAGCATGAAAATCACTTTAAACATCTCATTTTATCTTTAAAAGTGATTTTCCACGTACAAATGTGAATTGTAGTTCAAAGAGGCAACATTTGAAAACAGACCATTTTTTTAGTTTCTGAAGCATGTCGTAAGGGGGGGTGGTTATCTCTTTCATCAAAAATCGGACGTTTTTGATTGAACAATAAAGGCCTCCAAATGTTATTTTATTCACTTCCCGTGGAGGAGAAACACTTTTTAAGGCCGCAGAGTGAGTAAATTGGCAATTTTCATTCACTTTTACCCATTCCTCAAATCTTGTGTTTAGGGCCCCTGGAAGCTTGAAAATCACTTTAAACATCTCATTTTATCTTTAAAAGTGATTTTCCACGTACAAATGTGAATTGTAGTTAAAAGAGGCAACATTTGAAAACGGACCATTTTTTACGTTTCTGAAGCATGTCGTAAGGGGGGGTGGTTATCTCTTTCGTCAAAAATCGGGCGTTTTCGCTTGAACAATAAAGGCCTACAAATGTTATTTAGTTCACTTCCCGTGGAGGAGAAACCCTTTTTAAGGCCGCAGAGTGAGTAAATTGGCCATATTCATTCACTTTTACCCATTCCTCAAATCTTGTGTTTAAGGCCCCTGGAAGCATGAAAATCACTTTAAACATCTCATTTTATCTTTAAAAGTGATTTTCCACGTACAAATGTGAATTGTAGTTCAAAGAGGCAACATTTGAAAACAGACCATTTTTTTAGTTTCTGAAGCATGTCGTAAGGGGGGGTGGTTATCTCTTTCATCAAAAATCGGACGTTTTTGATTGAACAATAAAGGCCTCCAAATGTTATTTTATTCACTTCCCGTGGAGGAGAAACAATTTTTAAGGCCGCAGAGTGAGTAAATTGGCAATTTTCATTCACTTTTACCCATTCCTCAAATCTTGTGTTTAGGGCCCCTGGAAGCTTGAAAATCACTTTAAACATCTCATTTTATCTTTAAAAGTGATTTTCCACGTACAAATGTGAATTGTAGTTAAAAGAGGCAACATTTGAAAACGGACCATTTTTTACGTTTCTGAAGCATGTCATAAGGGGGGGTGGTTATCTCTTTCGTCAAAAATCGGGCGTTTTCGCTTGAACAATAAAGGCCTACAAATGTTATTTAGTTCACTTCCCGTGGAGGAGAAACACTTTTTAAGGCCGCAGAGTGAGTAAATTGGCCATATTCATTCACTTTTACCCATTCCTCAAATCTTGTGTTTAAGGCCCCTGGAAGCATGAAAATCACTTTAAACATCTCATTTTATCTTTAAAAGTGATTTTCCACGTACAAATGTGAATTGTAGTTCAAATAGGCAACATTTGAAAACAGACCATTTTTTTAGTTTCTGAAGCATGTCGTAAGGGGGGGTGGTTATCTCTTTCATCAAAAATCGGACGTTGTTGATTGAACAATAAAGGCCTCCAAATGTTATTTTATTCACTTCCCGTGGAGGAGAAACACTTTTTAAGGCCGCAGAGTGAGTAAATTGGCAATTTTCATTCACTTTTACCCATTCCTCAAATCTTGTGTTTAGGGCCCCTGGAATCTTGAAAATCACTTTAAACATCTCATTTTATCTTTAAAAGTGATTTTCCACGTACAAATGTGAATTGTAGTTCAAAGAGGCAACATTTGAAAACAGACCATTTTTTTAGTTTCTGAAGCATGTCGTAAGGGGGGGTGGTTATCTCTTTCATCAAAAATCTGACGTTTTTAATTGAACAATAAAGGCCTACAAATGTTATTTAATTCACTTTCTGGGGTGGAGAAAAACTTTTTAAGGCCTCAGAGTGAGTAAATTAGCCATTTTCATTCACATTTACCCATTCCTCAAATCTTGTGTTTAGGGCCCCTGGAAGCTTGAAAATCACTTTAAACATCTCATTTTATCTTTAAATGTGATTTTCCACGTACAAATGTGAATTGTAGTTCAAAGAGGCAACATTTGAAAATGGATGGTTATCTCTTTCACCAAAAAATTGGCGTTTTTGATTGAACAATAAAGGCCTCCAAATGTTATGTAATTCACTTCCCGTGGAGGAGAAATACTTTTTAAGGCCGCAGAGTGAGTAAATTGGCCATTTTCATTCACATTTACCCATTCCTCAAATCTTGTGTTTAGGGCCCCTGGAAGCTTGAAAATCACTTTAAACATCTCATTTTATCTTTAAAAGTGATTTTCCACGTACAAATGTGAATTGTAGTTAAAAGAGGCAACATTTGATAACGGACCATTTTTTACGTTTCTGAAGCATGTCGTAAGGGGGGGTGGTTATCTCTTTCGTCAAAAATCGGGCATTTTCGCTTGAACAATAAAGGCCTACAAATGTTATTTAGTTCACTTCCCGTGGAGGAGAAACACTTTTTAAGGCCGAAGAGTGAGTAAATTGGCCATATTCATTCACTTTTACCCATTCCTCAAATCTTGTGTTTAAGGCCCCTGGAAGCATGAAAATCACTTTAAACATCTC
The DNA here is from genome assembly GCF_964204655.1 of Triturus cristatus. Lineage (NCBI taxonomy): Eukaryota > Metazoa > Chordata > Amphibia > Caudata > Salamandridae > Triturus > Triturus cristatus. The sequence goes on along the minus strand of NC_140590.1, from coordinate 1,224,315,674 downwards.
ATTTTATCTTTAAAAGTGATTTTCCACGTAGAAATGTGAATTGTAGTTCAAAGAGGCAACATTTGAAAACAGACCATTTTTTTAGTTTCTGAAGCATGTCGTAAGGGGGGGTGGTTATCTCTTTCATCAAAAATCGGACGTTTTTGATTGAACAATAAAGGCCTCCAAATGTTATTTTATTCACTTCCCGTGGAGGAGAAACACTTTTTAAGGCCGCAGAGTGAGTAAATTGCCAATTTTCATTCACTTTTACCCATTCCTCAAATCTTGTGTTTAGGGCCCCTGGAAGCTTGAAAATCACTTTAAACATCTCATTTTATCTTTAAAAGTGATTTTCCACGTACAAATGTGAATTGTAGTTAAAAGAGGCAACATTTCAAAACGGACCATTTTTTAAATTTCTGAAGCATGTCGTAAGGGGGGGTGGTTATCTCTTTCGTCAAAAATCGGGCGTTTTCGCTTGAACAATAAAGGCCTACAAATGTTATTTAGTTCACTTCCCGTGGAAAAGAAACACTTTTTAAGGCCGCAGAGTGAGTAAATTGGCCATATTCATTCACTTTTACCCATTCCTCAAATCTTGTGTTTAAGGCCCCTGGAAGCATGAAAATCACTTTAAACATCTCATTTTATCTTTAAAAGTGATTTTCCACGTACAAATGTGAATTGTAGTTCAAAGAGGCAACATTTGAAAACAGACCATTTTTTAGGTTTCTGAAGCATGTCGTAAGGTTATCTCTTTCATCAAAAATCGGACGTTGTTGATTGAACAATAAAGGCCTCCAAATGTTATTTTATTCACTTCCCGTGGAGGAGAAACACTTTTTAAGGCCGCAGAGTGAGTAAATTGGCAATTTTCATTCACTTTTACCCATTCCTAAATCTTGTGTTTAGGGCCCCTGGAAGCTTGAAAATCACTTTAAACATCTCATTTTATCTTTAAAAGTGATTTTCCACGTACAAATGTGAATTGTAGTTCAAAGAGGCAACATTTGAAAACAGACCATTTTTTTAGTTTCTGAAGCATGTCGTAAGGGGGGGTGGTTATCTCTTTCATCAAAAATCGGACGTTTTTAATTGAACAATAAAGGCCTACAAATGTTATTTAATTCACTTTCTGAGGTGGAGAAAAAAATTTTAAGGCCTCAGAGTGAGTAAATTAGCCATTTTCATTCACATTTACCCATTCCTCAAATCTTGTGTTTAGGGCCCCTGGAAGCTTGAAAATCACTTTAAACATCTCATTTTATCTTTAAAAGTGATTTTCCACGTACAAATGTGAATTGTAGTTCAAAGAGGCAACATTTGAAAACAGACCATTTTTTTAGTTTCTGAAGCATGTCGTAAGGGGGGGTGGTTATCTCTTTCATCAAAAATCGGACGTTTTTGATTGAACAATAAAGGCCTCCAAATGTTATTTTATTCACTTCCCGTGGAGGAGAAACAATTTTTAAGGCCGCAGAGTGAGTAAATTGGCAATTTTCATTCACTTTTACCCATTCCTCAAATCTTGTGTTTAGGGCCCCTGGAAGCTTGAAAATCACTTTAAACATCTCATTTTATCTTTAAAAGTGATTTTCCACGTACAAATGTGAATTGTAGTTAAAAGAGGCAACATTTGAAAACGGACCATTTTTTACGTTTCTGAAGCATGTCATAAGGGGGGGTGGTTATCTCTTTTGTCAAAAATCGGGCGTTTTCGCTTGAACAATAAAGGCCTACAAATGTTATTTAGTTCACTTCCCGTGGAGGAGAAACACTTTTTAAGGCCGCAGAGTGAGTAAATTGGCCATATTCATTCACTTTTACCCATTCCTCAAATCTTGTGTTTAAGGCCCCTGGAAGCATGAAAATCACTTTAAACATCTCATTTTATCTTTAAAAGTGATTTTCCACGTACAAATGTGAATTGTAGTTCAAATAGGCAACATTTGAAAACAGACCATTTTTTTAGTTTCTGAAGCATGTCGTAAGGGGGGGTGGTTATCTCTTTCATCAAAAATCGGACGTTGTTGATTGAACAATAAAGGCCTCCAAATGTTATTTTATTCACTTCCCGTGGAGGAGAAACACTTTTTAAGGCCGCAGAGTGAGTAAATTGGCAATTTTCATTCACTTTTACCCATTCCTCAAATCTTGTGTTTAGGGCCCCTGGAAGCTTGAAAATCACTTTAAACATCTCATTTTATCTTTAAAAGTGATTTTCCACGTACAAATGTGAATTGTAGTTCAAAGAGGCAACATTTGAAAACAGACCATTTTTTTAGTTTCTGAAGCATGTCGTAAGGGGGGGTGGTTATCTCTTTCATCAAAAATCGGACGTTTTTAATTGAACAATAAAGGCCTACAAATGTTATTTAATTCACTTTCTGGGGTGGAGAAAAACTTTTTAAGGCCTCAGAGTGAGTAAATCAGCAATTTTCATTCACATTTACCCATTCCTCAAATCTTGTGTTTAGGGCCCCTGGAAGCTTGAAAATCACTTTAAACATCTCATTTTATCTTTAAATGTGATTTTCCACGTACAAATGTGAATTGTAGTTCAAAGAGGCAACATTTGAAAATGGATGGTTATCTCTTTCACCAAAAAATTGGCGTTTTTGATTGAACAATAAAGGCCTCCAAATGTTATGTAATTCACTTCCCGTGGAGGAGAAATACTTTTTAAGGCCGCAGAGTGAGTAAATTGGCCATTTTCATTCACTTTTACCCATTCCTCAAATCTTGTGTTTAGGGCCCCTGGAAGCTTGAAAATCACTTTAAACATCTCATTTTATCTTTAAAAGTGATTTTCCACGTACAAATGTGAATTGTAGTTAAAAGAGGCAACATTTGAAAACGGACCATTTTTTACGTTTCTGAAGCATGTCGTAAGGGGGGGTGGTTATCTCTTTCATCAAAGATCGGACGTTTTTAATTGAACAATAAAGGCCTCCAAATGTTATTTTATTCACTTCCCGTGGAGGAGAAACACTTTTTAAGGCCGCAGAGTGAGTAAATTGGCCATTTTCATTCACTTTTACCCATTCCTCAAATCTTGTGTTTAGGGCCCCTGGAAGCTTGAAAATCACTTTAAACATCTCATTTTATCTTTAAAAGTGATTTTCCACGTACAAATGTGAATTGTAGTTAAAAGAGGCAACATTTGAAAACGGACCATTTTTTACGTTTCTGAAGCATGTCGTAAGGGGGGGTGGTTATCTCTTTCGTCAAAAATCGGGCGTTTTCGCTTGAACAATAAAGGTCTACAAATGTTATTTAATTCACTTCCCGTGGAGGAGAAATACTTTTTAAGGCCGCAGAGTAAGTAAATTGGCCATTTTCATTCACTTTTACCCATTTCTCAAATCTTGTGTTTAAGGACCCTGGAAGCATGAAAATCACTTTAAACATCTCATTTTATCTTTAAAAGTGATTTTCCACGTACAAATGTGAATTGTAGTTCAAAGAGGCAACATTTGAAAACAGACCATTTTTTTAGTTTCTGAAGCATGTCGTAAGGGGGGGTGGTATCTCTTTCATCAAAAATCGGACGTTTTTAATTGAACAATAAAGGCCTACAAATGTTATTTAATTCACTTTCTGGGGTGGAGAAAAACTGGGGTGGAGAAAAACTTTTTAAGGCCTCAGAGTGAATAAATTGGCCATTTTCATTCACATTTACCCAATCCTCAAATCTTGTGTTTAGGGCCCCTGGAAGCTTGAAAATCACTTTAAACATCTCATTTTATCTTTAAAAGTGATTTTCCACGTACAAATGTGAATTGTAGTTCAAAGAGGCAACATTTGAAAACAGACCATTTTTTTAGTTTCTGAAGCATGTCGTAAGGGGGGGTGGTTATCTCTTTCATCAAAAATCGGACGTTTTTGATTGAACAATAAAGGCCTACAAATGTTATTTAGTTCACTTCCCGTGGAGGAGAAACACTTTTTAAGGCCGAAGAGTGAGTAAATTGGCCATATTCATTCACTTTTACCCATTCCTCAAATCTTGTGTTTAAGGCCCCTGGAAGCATGAAAATCACTTTAAACATCTCATTTTATCTTTAAAAGTGATTTTCCACGTACAAATGTGAATTGTAGTTCAAGGAGGCAACATTTGAAAACAGACCATTTTTTAGTTTCTGAAGCATGTCGTAAGGGGGGGTGGTTATCTCTTTCATCAAAAATCGGACGTTTTTGATTGAACAATAAAGGCATAGACCATTTTTTGTTATTTTATTCACTTCCCGTGGAGGAGAAACACTTTTTAAGGCCGCAGAGTGAGTAAATTGGCAATTTTCATTCACTTTTACCCATTCCTCAAATCCTGTGTTTAGGGCCCCTGGAAGCTTGAAAATCACTTTAAACATCTCATTTTATCTTTAAAAGGGATTTTCCACGTACAAATGTGAATTGTAGTTAAAAGAGGCAACATTTGATAACGGACCATTTTTTACGTTTCTGAAGCATGTCGTAAGGGGGGGTGGTTATCTCTTTCGTCAAAAATCGGGCGTTTTTCATTGAACAATAAAGGCCTACAAATGTTATTTAATTCACTTTCTGGGGTGGAGAAAAACTTTTTAAGGCCTCAGAGTGAATAAATTGGCCATTTTCATTCACTTTTACCCATTCCTCAAATCTTGTGTTTAGGGCCCCTGGAAGCTTGAAAATCACTTTAAACATCTCATTTTATCTTTAAAAGTGATTTTCCACGTACAAATGTGAATTGTAGTTAAAAGAGGCAACATTTGATAACGGACCATTTTTTACGTTTCTGAAGCATGTCGTAAGGGGGGGTGGTTATCTCTTTCGTCAAAAATCGGGCGTTTTCGCTTGAACAATAAAGGCCTACAAATGTTATTTAGTTCACTTCCCGTGGAGGAGAAACACTTTTTAAGGCCACAGAGTGAGTAAATTGGCCATATTCATTCACTTTTACCCATTCCTCAAATCTTGTGTTTAAGGCCCCTGGAAGCATGAAAATCACTTTAAACATCTCATTTTATCTTTAAAAGTGATTTTCCACGTACAGATGTGAATTGTAGCTCAAAGAGGCAACATTTGAAAATAGACCATTTTTTTAGTTTCTGAAGCATGTCATAAGGGGAGGTGGTTATCTCCTTCATCAAAAATCGGACGTTTTTAATTGAACAATAAAGGCCTACAAATGTTATTTAATTCACTTTCTGGGGTGGAGAAAAACTTTTTAAGGCCTCAGAGTGAATAAATTGGCCATTTTCATTCACATTTACCCATTCCTCAAATCTTGTGTTTAGGGCCCCTGGAAGCTTGAAAATCACTTTAAACATCTCATTTTATCTTTAAAAGTGATTTTCCACGTACAAATGTGAATTGTAGTTAAAAGAGGCAACATTTGAAAACGGACCATTTTTACGTTTCTGAAGCATGTCATAAGGGGGGGTGGTTATCTCTTTTGTCAAAAATCGGGCGTTTTCGCTTGAACAATAAAGGCCTACAAATGTTATTTAGTTCACTTCCCGTGGAGGAAAAACACTTTTTAAGGCCGCAGAGTGAGTAAATTGGCCATATTCATTCACTTTTACCCATTCCTCAAATCTTGTGTTTAAGGCCCCTGGAAGCATGAAAATCACTTTAAACATCTCATTTTATCTTTAAAAGTGATTTTCCACGTACATTTTGTAGTTCAAAGAGGCAACATTTGAAACCAGACCATTTTTTTAGTTTCTGAAGCATGTCGTAAGGGGGGGTGGTTATCTCCTTCATCAAAAATCGGACGTTTTTGATTGAACAATAAAGGCCTCCAAATGTTATTTTATTCACTTCCCGTGGAGGAGAAACACTTTTTAAGGCCGCAAAGTGAGTAAATTGGCAATTTTCATTCACTTTTACCCATTCCTCAAATCTTGTGTTTAGGGCCCCTGGAAGCTTAAAAATCACTTTAAACATCTCATTTTATCTTTAAAAGTGATTTTCCACGTACAAATGTGAATTGTAGTTAAAAGAGGCAACATTTGAAAACAGACCATTTTTTTAGTTTCTGAAGCATGTCGTAAGGGGGGTGGTTATCTCTTTCATCAAAAATCGGACGTTTTTAATTGAACAATAAAGGCCTACAAATGTTATTTAATTCACTTTCTGGGGTGGAGAAAAACTTTTTAAGGCCTCAGAGTGAATAAATTGGCCATTTTCATTCACTTTTACCCATTCCTCAAATCTTGTGTTTAGGGCCCCTGGAAGCTTGAAAATCACTTTAAACATCTCATTTTATCTTTAAAAGTGATTTTCCACGTACAAATGTGAATTGTAGTTAAAAGAGGCAACATTTGATAACGGACCATTTTTTACGTTTCTGAAGCATGTCGTAAGGGGGGGTGGTTATCTCTTTCGTCAAAAATCGGGCGTTTTCGCTTGAACAATAAAGGCCTACAAATGTTATTTAGTTCACTTCCCGTGGAGGAGAAACACTTTTTAAGGCCGAAGAGTGAGTAAATTGGCCATATTCATTCACTTTTACCCATTCCTCAAATCTTGTGTTTAAGGCCCCTGGAAGCATGAAAATCACTTTAAACATCTCATTTTATCTTTAAAAGTGATTTTCCACGTACAAATGTGAATTGTAGTTCAAAGAGGCAACATTTGAAAACAGACCATTTTTTTAGTTTCTGAAGCATGTCGTAAGGGGGGGTGGTTATCTCTTTCATCAAAAATCGGACGTTTTTGATTGAACAATAAAGGCCTACAAATGTTATTTAGTTCACTTCCCGTGGAGGAGAAACACTTTTTAAGGCCGAAGAGTGAGTAAATTGGCCATATTCATTCACTTTTACCCATTCCTCAAATCTTGTGTTTAAGGCCCCTGGAAGCATGAAAATCACTTTAAACATCTCATTTTATCTTTAAAAGTGATTTTCCACGTACAAATGTGAATTGTAGTTCAAGGAGGCAACATTTGAAAACAGACCATTTTTTAGTTTCTGAAGCATGTCGTAAGGGGGGGTGGTTATCTCTTTCATCAAAAATCGGACGTTTTTGATTGAACAATAAAGGCATAGACCATTTTTTGTTATTTTATTCACTTCCCGTGGAGGAGAAACACTTTTTAAGGCCGCAGAGTGAGTAAATTGGCAATTTTCATTCACTTTTACCCATTCCTCAAATCTTGTGTTTAGGGCCCCTAGAAGCTTGAAAATCACTTTAAACATCTCATTTTATCTTTAAAAGGGATTTTCCACGTACAAATGTGAATTGTAGTTAAAAGAGGCAACATTTGATAACGGACCATTTTTTACGTTTCTGAAGCATGTCGTAAGGGGGGGTGGTTATCTCTTTCGTCAAAAATCGGGCGTTTTTGCTTGAACAATAAAGGCCTACAAATGTTATTTAGTTCACTTCCCGTGGAGGAGAAACACTTTTTAAGGCCACAGAGTGAGTAAATTGGCCATATTCATTCACTTTTACCCATTCCTCAAATCTTGTGTTTAAGGCCCCTGGAAGCATGAAAATCACTTTAAACATCTCATTTTATCTTTAAAAGTGATTTTCCACGTACAGATGTGAATTGTAGTTCAAAGAGGCAACATTTGAAAATAGACCATTTTTTTAGTTTCTGAAGCATGTCATAAGGGGAGGTGGTTATCTCCTTCATCAAAAATCGGACGTTTTTAATTGAACAATAAAGGCCTACAAATGTTATTTAATTCACTTTCTGGGGTGGAGAAAAACTTTTTAAGGCCTCAGAGTGAATAAATTGGCCATTTTCATTCACATTTACCCATTCCTCAAATCTTGTGTTTAGGGCCCCTGGAAGCTTGAAAATCACTTTAAACATCTCATTTTATCTTTAAAAGTGATTTTCCACGTACAAATGTGAATTGTAGTTAAAAGAGGCAACATTTGAAAACGGACCATTTTTACGTTTCTGAAGCATGTCATAAGGGGGGGTGGTTATCTCTTTTGTCAAAAATCGGGCGTTTTCGCTTGAACAATAAAGGCCTACAAATGTTATTTAGTTCACTTCCCGTGGAGGAAAAACACTTTTTAAGGCCGCAGAGTGAGTAAATTGGCCATATTCATTCACTTTTACCCATTCCTCAAATCTTGTGTTTAAGGCCCCTGGAAGCATGAAAATCACTTTAAACATCTCATTTTATCTTTAAAAGTGATTTTCCACGTACATTTTGTAGTTCAAAGAGGCAACATTTGAAAACAGACCATTTTTTTAGTTTCTGAAGCATGTCGTAAGGGGGGGTGGTTATCTCTTTCATCAAAAATCGGACGTTTTTGATTGAACAATAAAGGCCTCCAAATGTTATTTTATTCACTTCCCGTGGAGGAGAAACACTTTTTAAGGCCGCAAAGTGAGTAAATTGGCAATTTTCATTCACTTTTACCCATTCCTCAAATCTTGTGTTTAGGGCCCCTGGAAGCTTAAAAATCACTTTAAACATCTCATTTTATCTTTAAAAGTGATTTTCCACGTACAAATGTGAATTGTAGTTCAAAGAGGCAACATTTGAAAACAGACCATTTTTTTAGTTTCTGAAGCATGTCGTAAGGGGGGTGGTTATCTCTTTCATCAAAAATCGGACGTTTTTAATTGAACAATAAAGGCCTACAAATGTTATTTAATTCACTTTCTGGGGTGGAGAAAAACTTTTTAAGGCCTCAGAGTGAATAAATTGGCCATTTTCATTCACTTTTACCCATTCCTCAAATCTTGTGTTTAGGGCCCCTGGAAGCTTGAAAATCACTTTAAACATCTCATTTTATCTTTAAAAGTGATTTTCCACGTACAAATGTGAATTGTAGTTAAAAGAGGCAACATTTGATAACGGACCATGTTTTACGTTTCTGAAGCATGTCGTAAGGGGGGGTGGTTATCTCTTTCGTCAAAAATCGGGCGTTTTCGCTTGAACAAGAAAGGCCTACAAATGTTAGTTCACTTCCCGTGGAGAAGAAACACTTTTTAAGGCCGAAGAGTGAGTAAATTGGCCATATTCATTCACTTTTACCCATTCCTCAAATCTTGTGTTTAAGGCCCCTGGAAGCATGAAAATCACTTTAAACATCTCATTTTATCTTTAAAAGTGATTTTCCACGTACAAATGTGAATTGTAGTTCAAAGAGGCAACATTTGAAAACAGACCATTTTTTTAGTTTCTGAAGCATGTCGTAAGGGGGGGTGGTTATCTCTTTCATCAAAAATCGGACGTTTTTGATTGAACAATAAAGGCCTACAAATGTTATTTAGTTCACTTCCCGTGGAGGAGAAACACTTTTTAAGGCCGAAGAGTGAGTAAATTGGCCATATTCATTCACTTTTACCCATTCCTCAAATCTTGTGTTTAAGGCCCCTGGAAGCATGAAAATCACTTTAAACATCTCATTTTATCTTTAAAAGTGATTTTCCACGTACAAATGTGAATTGTAGTTCAAGGAGGCAACATTTGAAAACAGACCATTTTTTAGTTTCTGAAGCATGTCGTAAGGGGGGGTGGTTATCTCTTTCATCAAAAATCGGACGTTTTTGATTGAACAATAAAGGCATAGACCATTTTTTGTTATTTTATTCACTTCCCGTGGAGGAGAAACACTTTTTAAGGCCGCAGAGTGAGTAAATTGGCAATTTTCATTCACTTTTACCCATTCCTCAAATCTTGTGTTTAGGGCCCCTGGAAGCTTGAAAATCACTTTAAACATCTCATTTTATCTTTAAAAGGGATTTTCCACGTACAAATGTGAATTGTAGTTAAAAGAGGCAACATTTGATAACGGACCATTTTTTACGTTTCTGAAGCATGTCGTAAGGGGGGGTGGTTATCTCTTTCGTCAAAAATCGGGCGTTTTTAATTGAACAATAAAGGCCTACAAATGTTATTTAATTCACTTTCTGGGGTGGAGAAAAACTTTTTAAGGCCTCAGAGTGAATAAATTGGCCATTTTCATTCACTTTTACCCATTCCTCAAATCTTGTGTTTAGGGCCCCTGGAAGCTTGAAAATCACTTTAAACATCTCATTTTATCTTTAAAAGTGATTTTCCACGTACAAATGTGAATTGTAGTTAAAAGAGGCAACATTTGATAACGGACCATTTTTTACGTTTCTGAAGCATGTCGTAAGGGGGGGTGGTTATCTCTTTCGTCAAAAATCGGGCGTTTTCGCTTGAACAATAAAGGCCTACAAATGTTATTTAGTTCACTTCCCGTGGAGGAGAAACACTTTTTAAGGCCACAGAGTGAGTAAATTGGCCATATTCATTCACTTTTACCCATTCCTCAAATCTTGTGTTTAAGGCCCCTGGAAGCATGAAAATCACTTTAAACATCTCATTTTATCTTTAAAAGTGATTTTCCACGTACAGATGTGAATTGTAGTTCAAAGAGGCAACATTTGAAAATAGACCATTTTTTTAGTTTCTGAAGCATGTCATAAGGGGAGGTGGTTATCTCCTTCATCAAAAATCGGACGTTTTTAATTGAACAATAAAGGCCTACAAATGTTATTTAATTCACTTTCTGGGGTGGAGAAAAACTTTTTAAGGCCTCAGAGTGAATAAATTGGCCATTTTCATTCACATTTACCCATTCCTCAAATCTTGTGTTTAGGGCCCCTGGAAGCTTGAAAATCACTTTAAACATCTCATTTTATCTTTAAAAGTGATTTTCCACGTACAAATGTGAATTGTAGTTAAAAGAGGCAACATTTGAAAACGGACCATTTTTACGTTTCTGAAGCATGTCATAAGGGGGGGTGGTTATCTCTTTTGTCAAAAATCGGGCGTTTTCGCTTGAACAATAAAGGCCTACAAATGTTATTTAGTTCACTTCCCGTGGAGGAAAAACACTTTTTAAGGCCGCAGAGTGAGTAAATTGGCCATATTCATTCACTTTTACCCATTCCTCAAATCTTGTGTTTAAGGCCCCTGGAAGCATGAAAATCACTTTAAACATCTCATTTTATCTTTAAAAGTGATTTTCCACGTACATTTTGTAGTTCAAAGAGGCAACATTTGAAAACAGACCATTTTTTTAGTTTCTGAAGCATGTCGTAAGGGGGGGTGGTTATCTCTTTCATCAAAAATCGGACGTTTTTGATTGAACAATAAAGGTCTCCAAATGTTATTTTATTCACTTCCCGTGGAGGAGAAACACTTTTTAAGGCCGCAAAGTGAGTAAATTGGTAATTTTCATTCACTTTTACCCATTCCTCAAATCTTGTGTTTAGGGCCCCTGGAAGCTTAAAAATCACTTTAAACATCTCATTTTATCTTTAAAAGTGATTTTCCACGTACAAATGTGAATTGTAGTTAAAAGAGGCAACATTTGAAAACAGACCATTTTTTTAGTTTCTGAAGCATGTCGTAAGGGGGGTGGTTATCTCTTTCATCAAAAATCGGACGTTTTTAATTGAACAATAAAGGCCTACAAATGTTATTTAATTCACTTTCTGGGGTGGAGAAAAACTTTTTAAGGCCTCAGAGTGAATAAATTGGCCATTTTCATTCACTTTTACCCATTCCTCAAATCTTGTGTTTAGGGCCCCTGGAAGCTTGAAAATCACTTTAAACATCTCATTTTATCTTTAAAAGTGATTTTCCACGTACAAATGTGAATTGTAGTTAAAAGAGGCAACATTTGATAACGGACCATTTTTTACGTTTCTGAAGCATGTCGTAAGGGGGGGTGGTTATCTCTTTCGTCAAAAATCGGGCGTTTTCGCTTGAACAATAAAGGCCTACAAATGTTATTTAGTTCACTTCCCGTGGAGGAGAAACACTTTTTAAGGCCGAAGAGTGAGTAAATTGGCCATATTCATTCACTTTTACCCATTCCTCAAATCTTGTGTTTAAGGCCCCTGGAAGCATGAAAATCACTTTAAACATCTCATTTTATCTTTAAAAGTGATTTTCCACGTACATTTTGTAGTTCAAAGAGGCAACATTTGAAAACAGACCATTTTTTTAGTTTCTGAAGCATGTCGTAAGGGGGGGTGGTTATCTCTTTCATCAAAAATCGGACGTTTTTGATTGAACAATAAAGGTCTCCAAATGTTATTTTATTCACTTCCCGTGGAGGAGAAACACTTTTTAAGGCCGCAAAGTGAGTAAATTGGTAATTTTCATTCACTTTTACCCATTCCTCAAATCTTGTGTTTAGGGCCCCTGGAAGCTTAAAAATCACTTTAAACATCTCATTTTATCTTTAAAAGTGATTTTCCACGTACAAATGTGAATTGTAGTTAAAAGAGGCAACATTTGAAAACAGACCATTTTTTTAGTTTCTGAAGCATGTCGTAAGGGGGGTGGTTATCTCTTTCATCAAAAATCGGACGTTTTTAATTGAACAATAAAGGCCTACAAATGTTATTTAATTCACTTTCTGGGGTGGAGAAAAACTTTTTAAGGCCTCAGAGTGAATAAATTGGCCATTTTCATTCACTTTTACCCATTCCTCAAATCTTGTGTTTAGGGCCCCTGGAAGCTTGAAAATCACTTTAAACATCTCATTTTATCTTTAAAAGTGATTTTCCACGTACAAATGTGAATTGTAGTTAAAAGAGGCAACATTTGATAACGGACCATTTTTTACGTTTCTGAAGCATGTCGTAAGGGGGGGTGGTTATCTCTTTCGTCAAAAATCGGGCGTTTTCGCTTGAACAATAAAGGCCTACAAATGTTATTTAGTTCACTTCCCGTGGAGGAGAAACACTTTTTAAGGCCGAAGAGTGAGTAAATTGGCCATATTCATTCACTTTTACCCATTCCTCAAATCTTGTGTTTAAGGCCCCTGGAAGCATGAAAATCACTTTAAACATCTCATTTTATCTTTAAAAGTGATTTTCCACGTAGAAATGTGAATTGTAGTTCAAAGAGGCAACATTTGAAAACAGACCATTTTTTTAGTTTCTGAAGCATGTCGTAAGGGGGGGTGGTTATCTCTTTCATCAAAAATCGGACGTTTTTGATTGAACAATAAAGGCCTCCAAATGTTATTTTATTCACTTCCCGTGGAGGAGAAACACTTTTTAAGGCCGCAGAGTGAGTAAATTGCCAATTTTCATTCACTTTTACCCATTCCTCAAATCTTGTGTTTAGGGCCCCTGGAAGCTTGAAAATCACTTTAAACATCTCATTTTATCTTTAAAAGTGATTTTCCACGTACAAATGTGAATTGTAGTTAAAAGAGGCAACATTTCAAAACGGACCATTTTTTACATTTCTGAAGCATGTCGTAAGGGGGGGTGGTTATCTCTTTCGTCAAAAATCGGGCGTTTTCGCTTGAACAATAAAGGCCTACAAATGTTATTTAGTTCACTTCCCGTGGAAAAGAAACACTTTTTAAGGCCGCAGAGTGAGTAAATTGGCTATTTTCATTCACTTTTACCCATTCCTCAAATCTCGTGTTTAAGGCCCCTGGAAGCATGAAAATCACTTTAAACATCTCATTTTATTTTTAAAAGTGATTTTCCACCTACAAATGTGAATTGTAGTTAAAAGAGGCAACATTTGAAAACGGACCATTTTTTACTTTTCTGAAGCATGTCGTAAGGGGGGGTGGTTAACTCTTTCGTCAAAAACCGGGCGTTTTCGCTTGAACAATAAAGGCCTACAAATGTTATTTAGTTCACTTCCCGTGGAGGAGAAACACTTTTTAAGGCCGCAGAGTGAGTAAATTGGCCATATTCATTCACTTTTACCCATTCCTCAAATCTTGTGTTTAAGGCCCCTGGAAGCATGAAAATCACTTTAAACATCTCATTTTATCTTTAAAAGTGATTTTCCACGTACAAATGTGAATTGTAGTTCAAAGAGGCAACATTTGAAAACAGACCATTTTTTTAGTTTCTGAAGCATGTCGTAAGGGGGGGTGGTTATCTCTTTCATCAAAAATCGGACGTTTTTGATTGAACAATAAAGGCCTCCAAATGTTATTTTATTCACTTCCCGTGGAGGAGAAACAATTTTTAAGGCCGCAGAGTGAGTAAATTGGCAATTTTCATTCACTTTTACCCATTCCTCAAATCTTGTGTTTAGGGCCCCTGGAAGCTTGAAAATCACTTTAAACATCTCATTTTATCTTTAAAAGTGATTTTCCACGTACAAATGTGAATTGTAGTTAAAAGAGGCAACATTTGAAAACGGACCATTTTTTACGTTTCTGAAGCATGTCATAAGGGGGGGTGGTTATCTCTTTCGTCAAAAATCGGGCGTTTTCGCTTGAACAATAAAGGCCTACAAATGTTATTTAGTTCACTTCCCGTGGAGGAGAAACACTTTTTAAGGCCGCAGAGTGAGTAAATTGGCCATATTCATTCACTTTTACCCATTCCTCAAATCTTGTGTTTAAGGCCCCTGGAAGCATGAAAATCACTTTAAACATCTCATTTTATCTTTAAAAGTGATTTTCCACGTACAAATGTGAATTGTAGTTCAAATAGGCAACATTTGAAAACAGACCATTTTTTTAGTTTCTGAAGCATGTCGTAAGGGGGGGTGGTTATCTCTTTCATCAAAAATCGGACGTTGTTGATTGAACAATAAAGGCCTCCAAATGTTATTTTATTCACTTCCCGTGGAGGAGAAACACTTTTTAAGGCCGCAGAGTGAGTAAATTGGCAATTTTCATTCACTTTTACCCATTCCTCAAATCTTGTGTTTAGGGCCCCTGGAAGCTTGAAAATCACTTTAAACATCTCATTTTATCTTTAAAAGTGATTTTCCACGTACAAATGTGAATTGTAGTTCAAAGAGGCAACATTTGAAAACAGACCATTTTTTTAGTTTCTGAAGCATGTCGTAAGGGGGGGTGGTTATCTCTTTCATCAAAAATCGGACGTTTTTAATTGAACAATAAAGGCCTACAAATGTTATTTAATTCACTTTCTGGGGTGGAGAAAAACTTTTTAAGGCCTCAGAGTGAGTAAATTAGCCATTTTCATTCACATTTACCCATTCCTCAAATCTTGTGTTTAGGGCCCCTGGAAGCTTGAAAATCACTTTAAACATCTCATTTTATCTTTAAATGTGATTTTCCACGTACAAATGTGAATTGTAGTTCAAAGAGGCAACATTTGAAAATGGATGGTTATCTCTTTCACCAAAAAATTGGCGTTTTTGATTGAACAATAAAGGCCTCCAAATGTTATGTAATTCACTTCCCGTGGAGGAGAAATACTTTTTAAGGCCGCAGAGTGAGTAAATTGGCCATTTTCATTCACTTTTACCCATTTCTCAAATCTTGTGTTTAAGGCCCCTGGAAGCATGAAAATCACTTTAAACATCTCATTTTATCTTTAAAAGTGATTTTCCACGTACAAATGTGAATTGTAGTTCAAAGAGGCAACATTTGAAAACAGACCATTTTTTTAGTTTCTGAAGCATGTCGTAAGGGGGGGTGGTATCTCTTTCATCAAAGATCGGACGTTTTTAATTGAACAATAAAGGCCTCCAAATGTTATTTTATTCACTTCCCGTGGAGGAGAAACACTTTTTAAGGCCGCAGAGTGAGTAAATTGGCCATTTTCATTCACTTTTACCCATTCCTCAAATCTTGTGTTTAGGGCCCCTGGAAGCTTGAAAATCACTTTAAACATCTCATTTTATCTTTAAAAGTGATTTTCCACGTACAAATGTGAATTGTAGTTAAAAGAGGCAACATTTGAAAACGGACCATTTTTTACGTTTCTGAAGCATGTCGTAAGGGGGGGTGGTTATCTCTTTCGTCAAAAATCGGGCGTTTTCGCTTGAACAATAAAGGTCTACAAATGTTATTTAATTCACTTCCCGTGGAGGAGAAATACTTTTTAAGGCCGCAGAGTAAGTAAATTGGCCATTTTCATTCACTTTTACCCATTTCTCAAATCTTGTGTTTAAGGACCCTGGAAGCATGAAAATCACTTTAAACATCTCATTTTATCTTTAAAAGTGATTTTCCACGTACAAATGTGAATTGTAGTTCAAAGAGGCAACATTTGAAAACAGACCATTTTTTTAGTTTCTGAAGCATGTCGTAAGGGGGGGTGGTATCTCTTTCATCAAAAATCGGACGTTTTTAATTGAACAATAAAGGCCTACAAATGTTATTTAATTCACTTTCTGGGGTGGAGAAAAACTTTTTAAGGCCTCAGAGTGAATAAATTGGCCATTTTCATTCACATTTACCCAATCCTCAAATCTTGTGTTTAGGGCCCCTGGAAGCTTGAAAATCACTTTAAACATCTCATTTTATCTTTAAAAGTGATTTTCCACGTACAAATGTGAATTGTAGTTAAAAGAGGCAACATTTGAAAACGGACCATTTTTTACGTTTCTGAAGCATGTTATAAGGGGGGGTGGTTATCTCTTTCGTCAAAAATCGGGCGTTTTCGCTTGAACAATAAAGGCCTACAAATGTTATTTAGTTCACTTCCCGTGGAGGAGAAACACTTTTTAAGGCCGCAGAGTGAGTAAATTGGCCATATTCATTCACTTTTACCCATTCCTCAAATCTTGTGTTTAAGGCCCCTGGAAGCATGAAAATCACTTTAAACATCTCATTTTATCTTTAAAAGTGATTTTCCACGTACAAATGTGAATTGTAGTTCAAAGAGGCAACATTTGAAAACAGACCATTTTTTTAGTTTCTGAAGCATGTCGTAAGGGGGGGTGGTTATCTCTTTCATCAAAAATCGGACGTTTTTGATTGAACAATAAAGGCCTACAAATGTTATTTAGTTCACTTCCCGTGGAGGAGAAACACTTTTTAAGGCCGAAGAGTGAGTAAATTGGCCATATTCATTCACTTTTACCCATTCCTCAAATCTTGTGTTTAAGGCCCCTGGAAGCATGAAAATCACTTTAAACATCTCATTTTATCTTTAAAAGTGATTTTCCACGTACAAATGTGAATTGTAGTTCAAGGAGGCAACATTTGAAAACAGACCATTTTTTAGTTTCTGAAGCATGTCGTAAGGGGGGGTGGTTATCTCTTTCATCAAAAATCGGACGTTTTTGATTGAACAATAAAGGCCTCCAAATGTTATTTTATTCACTTCCCGTGGAGGAGAAACACTTTTTAAGGCCGCAGAGTGAGTAAATTGGCAATTTTCATTCACTTTTACCCATTCCTCAAATCTTGTGTTTAGGGCCCCTGGAAGCTTGAAAATCACTTTAAACATCTCATTTTATCTTTAAAAGGGATTTTCCACGTACAAATGTGAATTGTAGTTAAAAGAGGCAACATTTGATAACGGACCATTTTTTACGTTTCTGAAGCATGTCGTAAGGGGGGGTGGTTATCTCTTTCGTCAAAAATCGGGCGTTTTTAATTGAACAATAAAGGCCTACAAATGTTATTTAATTCACTTTCTGGGGTGGAGAAAAACTTTTTAAGGCCTCAGAGTGAATAAATTGGCCATTTTCATTCACTTTTACCCATTCCTCAAATCTTGTGTTTAGGGCCCCTGGAAGCTTGAAAATCACTTTAAACATCTCATTTTATCTTTAAAAGTGATTTTCCACGTACAAATGTGAATTGTAGTTAAAAGAGGCAACATTTGATAACGGACCATTTTTTACGTTTCTGAAGCATGTCGTAAGGGGGGGTGGTTATCTCTTTCGTCAAAAATCGGGCGTTTTCGCTTGAACAATAAAGGCCTACAAATGTTATTTAGTTCACTTCCCGTGGAGGAGAAACACTTTTTAAGGCCACAGAGTGAGTAAATTGGCCATATTCATTCACTTTTACCCATTCCTCAAATCTTGTGTTTAAGGCCCCTGGAAGCATGAAAATCACTTTAAACATCTCATTTTATCTTTAAAAGTGATTTTCCACGTACAGATGTGAATTGTAGTTCAAAGAGGCAACATTTGAAAATAGACCATTTTTTTAGTTTCTGAAGCATGTCATAAGGGGAGGTGGTTATCTCCTTCATCAAAAATCGGACGTTTTTAATTGAACAATAAAGGCCTACAAATGTTATTTAATTCACTTTCTGGGGTGGAGAAAAACTTTTTAAGGCCTCAGAGTGAATAAATTGGCCATTTTCATTCACATTTACCCATTCCTCAAATCTTGTGTTTAGGGCCCCTGGAAGCTTGAAAATCACTTTAAACATCTCATTTTATCTTTAAAAGTGATTTTCCACGTACAAATGTGAATTGTAGTTAAAAGAGGCAACATTTGAAAACGGACCATTTTTACGTTTCTGAAGCATGTCATAAGGGGGGGTGGTTATCTCTTTTGTCAAAAATCGGGCGTTTTCGCTTGAACAATAAAGGCCTACAAATGTTATTTAGTTCACTTCCCGTGGAGGAAAAACACTTTTTAAGGCCGCAGAGTGAGTAAATTGGCCATATTCATTCACTTTTACCCATTCCTCAAATCTTGTGTTTAAGGCCCCTGGAAGCATGAAAATCACTTTAAACATCTCATTTTATCTTTAAAAGTGATTTTCCACGTACATTTTGTAGTTCAAAGAGGCAACATTTGAAAACAGACCATTTTTTTAGTTTCTGAAGCATGTCGTAAGGGGGGGTGGTTATCTCTTTCATCAAAAATCGGACATTTTTGATTGAACAATAAAGGCCTCCAAATGTTATTTTATTCACTTCCCGTGGAGGAGAAACACTTTTTAAGGCCGCAAAGTGAGTAAATTGGCAATTTTCATTCACTTTTACCCATTCCTCAAATCTTGTGTTTAGGGCCCCTGGAAGCTTAAAAATCACTTTAAACATCTCATTTTATCTTTAAAAGTGATTTTCCACGTACAAATGTGAATTGTAGTTAAAAGAGGCAACATTTGAAAACAGACCATTTTTTTAGTTTCTGAAGCATGTCGTAAGGGGGGTGGTTATCTCTTTCATCAAAAATCGGACGTTTTTAATTGAACAATAAAGGCCTACAAATGTTATTTAATTCACTTTCTGGGGTGGAGAAAAACTTTTTAAGGCCTCAGAGTGAATAAATTGGCCATTTTCATTCACTTTTACCCATTCCTCAAATCTTGTGTTTAGGGCCCCTGGAAGCTTGAAAATCACTTTAAACATCTCATTTTATCTTTAAAAGTGATTTTCCACGTACAAATGTGAATTGTAGTTAAAAGAGGCAACATTTGATAACGGACCATTTTTTACGTTTCTGAAGCATGTCGTAAGGGGGGGTGGTTATCTCTTTCGTCAAAAATCGGGCGTTTTCGCTTGAACAATAAAGGCCTACAAATGTTATTTAGTTCACTTCCCGTGGAGGAGAAACACTTTTTAAGGCCGAAGAGTGAGTAAATTGGCCATATTCATTCACTTTTACCCATTCCTCAAATCTTGTGTTTAAGGCCCCTGGAAGCATGAAAATCACTTTAAACATCTCATTTTATCTTTAAAAGTGATTTTCCACGTAGAAATGTGAATTGTAGTTCAAAGAGGCAACATTTGAAAACAGACCATTTTTTTAGTTTCTGAAGCATGTCGTAAGGGGGGGTGGTTATCTCTTTCATCAAAAATCGGACGTTTTTGATTGAACAATAAAGGCCTCCAAACGTTATTTTATTCACTTCCCGTGGAGGAGAAACAATTTTTAAGGCCGCAGAGTGAGTAAATTGGCAATTTTCATTCACTTTTACCCATTCCTCAAATCTTGTGTTTAGGGCCCCTGGAAGCTTGAAAATCACTTTAAACATCTCATTTTATCTTTAAAAGTGATTTTCCACGTACAAATGTGAATTGTAGTTAAAAGAGGCAACATTTGAAAACGGACCATTTTTTACGTTTCTGAAGCATGTCGTAAGGGGGGGTGGTTATCTCTTTCGTCAAAAATCGGGCGTTTTCGCTTGAACAATAAAGGTCTACAAATGTTATTTAATTCACTTCCCGTGGAGGAGAAATACTTTTTAAGGCCGCAGAGTAAGTAAATTGGCCATTTTCATTCACTTTTACCCATTTCTCAAATCTTGTGTTTAAGGACCCTGGAAGCATGAAAATCACTTTAAACATCTCATTTTATCTTTAAAAGTGATTTTCCACGTACAAATGTGAATTGTAGTTCAAAGAGGCAACATTTGAAAACAGACCATTTTTTTAGTTTCTGAAGCATGTCGTAAGGGGGGGTGGTATCTCTTTCATCAAAAATCGGACGTTTTTAATTGAACAATAAAGGCCTACAAATGTTATTTAATTCACTTTCTGGGGTGGAGAAAAACTTTTTAAGGCCTCAGAGTGAATAAATTGGCCATTTTCATTCACATTTACCCAATCCTCAAATCTTGTGTTTAGGGCCCCTGGAAGCTTGAAAATCACTTTAAACATCTCATTTTATCTTTAAAAGTGATTTTCCACGTACAAATGTGAATTGTAGTTAAAAGAGGCAACATTTGAAAACGGACCATTTTTTACGTTTCTGAAGCATGTTATAAGGGGGGGTGGTTATCTCTTTCGTCAAAAATCGGGCGTTTTCGCTTGAACAATAAAGGCCTACAAATGTTATTTAGTTCACTTCCCGTGGAGGAGAAACACTTTTTAAGGCCGCAGAGTGAGTAAATTGGCCATATTCATTCACTTTTACCCATTCCTCAAATCTTGTGTTTAAGGCCCCTGGAAGCATGAAAATCACTTTAAACATCTCATTTTATCTTTAAAAGTGATTTTCCACGTACAAATGTGAATTGTAGTTCAAAGAGGCAACATTTGAAAACAGACCATTTTTTTAGTTTCTGAAGCATGTCGTAAGGGGGGGTGGTTATCTCTTTCATCAAAAATCGGACGTTTTTGATTGAACAATAAAGGCCTACAAATGTTATTTAGTTCACTTCCCGTGGAGGAGAAACACTTTTTAAGGCCGAAGAGTGAGTAAATTGGCCATATTCATTCACTTTTACCCATTCCTCAAATCTTGTGTTTAAGGCCCCTGGAAGCATGAAAATCACTTTAAACATCTCATTTTATCTTTAAAAGTGATTTTCCACGTACAAATGTGAATTGTAGTTCAAGGAGGCAACATTTGAAAACAGACCATTTTTTAGTTTCTGAAGCATGTCGTAAGGGGGGGTGGTTATCTCTTTCATCAAAAATCGGACGTTTTTGATTGAACAATAAAGGCCTCCAAATGTTATTTTATTCACTTCCCGTGGAGGAGAAACACTTTTTAAGGCCGCAGAGTGAGTAAATTGGCAATTTTCATTCACTTTTACCCATTCCTCAAATCTTGTGTTTAGGGCCCCTGGAAGCTTGAAAATCACTTTAAACATCTCATTTTATCTTTAAAAGGGATTTTCCACGTACAAATGTGAATTGTAGTTAAAAGAGGCAACATTTGATAACGGACCATTTTTTACGTTTCTGAAGCATGTCGTAAGGGGGGGTGGTTATCTCTTTCGTCAAAAATCGGGCGTTTTTAATTGAACAATAAAGGCCTACAAATGTTATTTAATTCACTTTCTGGGGTGGAGAAAAACTTTTTAAGGCCTCAGAGTGAATAAATTGGCCATTTTCATTCACTTTTACCCATTCCTCAAATCTTGTGTTTAGGGCCCCTGGAAGCTTGAAAATCACTTTAAACATCTCATTTTATCTTTAAAAGTGATTTTCCACGTACAAATGTGAATTGTAGTTAAAAGAGGCAACATTTGATAACGGACCATTTTTTACGTTTCTGAAGCATGTCGTAAGGGGGGGTGGTTATCTCTTTCGTCAAAAATCGGGCGTTTTCGCTTGAACAATAAAGGCCTACAAATGTTATTTAGTTCACTTCCCGTGGAGGAGAAACACTTTTTAAGGCCACAGAGTGAGTAAATTGGCCATATTCATTCACTTTTACCCATTCCTCAAATCTTGTGTTTAAGGCCCCTGGAAGCATGAAAATCACTTTAAACATCTCATTTTATCTTTAAAAGTGATTTTCCACGTACAGATGTGAATTGTAGTTCAAAGAGGCAACATTTGAAAATAGACCATTTTTTTAGTTTCTGAAGCATGTCATAAGGGGAGGTGGTTATCTCCTTCATCAAAAATCGGACGTTTTTAATTGAACAATAAAGGCCTACAAATGTTATTTAATTCACTTTCTGGGGTGGAGAAAAACTTTTTAAGGCCTCAGAGTGAATAAATTGGCCATTTTCATTCACATTTACCCATTCCTCAAATCTTGTGTTTAGGGCCCCTGGAAGCTTGAAAATCACTTTAAACATCTCATTTTATCTTTAAAAGTGATTTTCCACGTACAAATGTGAATTGTAGTTAAAAGAGGCAACATTTGAAAACGGACCATTTTTACGTTTCTGAAGCATGTCATAAGGGGGGGTGGTTATCTCTTTTGTCAAAAATCGGGCGTTTTCGCTTGAACAATAAAGGCCTACAAATGTTATTTAGTTCACTTCCCGTGGAGGAAAAACACTTTTTAAGGCCGCAGAGTGAGTAAATTGGCCATATTCATTCACTTTTACCCATTCCTCAAATCTTGTGTTTAAGGCCCCTGGAAGCATGAAAATCACTTTAAACATCTCATTTTATCTTTAAAAGTGATTTTCCACGTACATTTTGTAGTTCAAAGAGGCAACATTTGAAAACAGACCATTTTTTTAGTTTCTGAAGCATGTCGTAAGGGGGGGTGGTTATCTCTTTCATCAAAAATCGGACATTTTTGATTGAACAATAAAGGCCTCCAAATGTTATTTTATTCACTTCCCGTGGAGGAGAAACACTTTTTAAGGCCGCAAAGTGAGTAAATTGGCAATTTTCATTCACTTTTACCCATTCCTCAAAT
Source organism: Triturus cristatus (assembly GCF_964204655.1). NCBI lineage: Eukaryota > Metazoa > Chordata > Amphibia > Caudata > Salamandridae > Triturus > Triturus cristatus. The sequence goes on along the minus strand of NC_140590.1, from coordinate 1,224,292,982 downwards.
CTTGTGTTTAGGGCCCCTGGAAGCTTAAAAATCACTTTAAACATCTCATTTTATCTTTAAAAGTGATTTTCCACGTACAAATGTGAATTGTAGTTAAAAGAGGCAACATTTGAAAACAGACCATTTTTTTAGTTTCTGAAGCATGTCGTAAGGGGGGTGGTTATCTCTTTCATCAAAAATCGGACGTTTTTAATTGAACAATAAAGGCCTACAAATGTTATTTAATTCACTTTCTGGGGTGGAGAAAAACTTTTTAAGGCCTCAGAGTGAATAAATTGGCCATTTTCATTCACTTTTACCCATTCCTCAAATCTTGTGTTTAGGGCCCCTGGAAGCTTGAAAATCACTTTAAACATCTCATTTTATCTTTAAAAGTGATTTTCCACGTACAAATGTGAATTGTAGTTAAAAGAGGCAACATTTGATAACGGACCATTTTTTACGTTTCTGAAGCATGTCGTAAGGGGGGGTGGTTATCTCTTTCGTCAAAAATCGGGCGTTTTCGCTTGAACAATAAAGGCCTACAAATGTTATTTAGTTCACTTCCCGTGGAGGAGAAACACTTTTTAAGGCCGAAGAGTGAGTAAATTGGCCATATTCATTCACTTTTACCCATTCCTCAAATCTTGTGTTTAAGGCCCCTGGAAGCATGAAAATCACTTTAAACATCTCATTTTATCTTTAAAAGTGATTTTCCACGTAGAAATGTGAATTGTAGTTCAAAGAGGCAACATTTGAAAACAGACCATTTTTTTAGTTTCTGAAGCATGTCGTAAGGGGGGGTGGTTATCTCTTTCATCAAAAATCGGACGTTTTTGATTGAACAATAAAGGCCTCCAAATGTTATTTTATTCACTTCCCGTGGAGGAGAAACACTTTTTAAGGCCGCAGAGTGAGTAAATTGCCAATTTTCATTCACTTTTACCCATTCCTCAAATCTTGTGTTTAGGGCCCCTGGAAGCTTGAAAATCACTTTAAACATCTCATTTTATCTTTAAAAGTGATTTTCCACGTACAAATGTGAATTGTAGTTAAAAGAGGCAACATTTCAAAACGGACCATTTTTTACATTTCTGAAGCATGTCGTAAGGGGGGGTGGTTATCTCTTTCGTCAAAAATCGGGCGTTTTCGCTTGAACAATAAAGGCCTACAAATGTTATTTAGTTCACTTCCCGTGGAAAAGAAACACTTTTTAAGGCCGCAGAGTGAGTAAATTGGCCATATTCATTCACTTTTACCCATTCCTCAAATCTTGTGTTTAAGGCCCCTGGAAGCATGAAAATCACTTTAAACATCTCATTTTATCTTTAAAAGTGATTTTCCACGTACAAATGTGAATTGTAGTTCAAAGAGGCAACATTTGAAAACAGACCATTTTTTAGGTTTCTGAAGCATGTCGTAAGGTTATCTCTTTCATCAAAAATCGGACGTTGTTGATTGAACAATAAAGGCCTCCAAATGTTATTTTATTCACTTCCCGTGGAGGAGAAACACTTTTTAAGGCCGCAGAGTGAGTAAATTGGCAATTTTCATTCACTTTTACCCATTCCTAAATCTTGTGTTTAGGGCCCCTGGAAGCTTGAAAATCACTTTAAACATCTCATTTTATCTTTAAAAGTGATTTTCCACGTACAAATGTGAATTGTAGTTCAAAGAGGCAACATTTGAAAACAGACCATTTTTTTAGTTTCTGAAGCATGTCGTAAGGGGGGGTGGTTATCTCTTTCATCAAAAATCGGACGTTTTTAATTGAACAATAAAGGCCTACAAATGTTATTTAATTCACTTTCTGGGGTGGAGAAAAACTTTTTAAGGCCTCAGAGTGAGTAAATTAGCCATTTTCATTCACATTTACCCATTCCTCAAATCTTGTGTTTAGGGCCCCTGGAAGCTTGAAAATCACTTTAAACATCTCATTTTATCTTTAAATGTGATTTTCCACGTACAAATGTGAATTGTAGTTCAAAGAGGCAACATTTGAAAATGGATGGTTATCTCTTTCACCAAAAAATTGGCGTTTTTGATTGAACAATAAAGGCCTCCAAATGTTATGTAATTCACTTCCCGTGGAGGAGAAATACTTTTTAAGGCCGCAGAGTGAGTAAATTGGCCATTTTCATTCACTTTTACCCATTTCTCAAATCTTGTGTTTAAGGCCCCTGGAAGCATGAAAATCACTTTAAACATCTCATTTTATCTTTAAAAGTGATTTTCCACGTACAAATGTGAATTGTAGTTCAAAGAGGCAACATTTGAAAACAGACCATTTTTTTAGTTTCTGAAGCATGTCGTAAGGGGGGGTGGTATCTCTTTCATCAAAGATCGGACGTTTTTAATTGAACAATAAAGGCCTCCAAATGTTATTTTATTCACTTCCCGTGGAGGAGAAACACTTTTTAAGGCCGCAGAGTGAGTAAATTGGCCATTTTCATTCACTTTTACCCATTCCTCAAATCTTGTGTTTAGGGCCCCTGGAAGCTTGAAAATCACTATAAACATCTCATTTTATCTTTAAAAGTGATTTTCCACGTACAAATGTGAATTGTAGTTAAAAGAGGCAACATTTGAAAACGGACCATTTTTTACGTTTCTGAAGCATGTCGTAAGGGGGGGTGGTTATCTCTTTCGTCAAAAATCGGGCGTTTTCGCTTGAACAATAAAGGTCTACAAATGTTATTTAATTCACTTCCCGTGGAGGAGAAATACTTTTTAAGGCCGCAGAGTAAGTAAATTGGCCATTTTCATTCACTTTTACCCATTTCTCAAATCTTGTGTTTAAGGACCCTGGAAGCATGAAAATCACTTTAAACATCTCATTTTATCTTTAAAAGTGATTTTCCACGTACAAATGTGAATTGTAGTTCAAAGAGGCAACATTTGAAAACAGACCATTTTTTTAGTTTCTGAAGCATGTCGTAAGGGGGGGTGGTATCTCTTTCATCAAAAATCGGACGTTTTTAATTGAACAATAAAGGCCTACAAATGTTATTTAATTCACTTTCTGGGGTGGAGAAAAACTTTTTAAGGCCTCAGAGTGAATAAATTGGCCATTTTCATTCACATTTACCCAATCCTCAAATCTTGTGTTTAGGGCCCCTGGAAGCTTGAAAATCACTTTAAACATCTCATTTTATCTTTAAAAGTGATTTTCCACGTACAAATGTGAATTGTAGTTAAAAGAGGCAACATTTGAAAACGGACCATTTTTTACGTTTCTGAAGCATGTTATAAGGGGGGGTGGTTATCTCTTTCGTCAAAAATCGGGCGTTTTCGCTTGAACAATAAAGGCCTACAAATGTTATTTAGTTCACTTCCCGTGGAGGAGAAACACTTTTTAAGGCCGCAGAGTGAGTAAATTGGCCATATTCATTCACTTTTACCCATTCCTCAAATCTTGTGTTTAAGGCCCCTGGAAGCATGAAAATCACTTTAAACATCTCATTTTATCTTTAAAAGTGATTTTCCACGTACAAATGTGAATTGTAGTTCAAAGAGGCAACATTTGAAAACAGACCATTTTTTTAGTTTCTGAAGCATGTCGTAAGGGGGGGTGGTTATCTCTTTCATCAAAAATCGGACGTTTTTGATTGAACAATAAAGGCCTACAAATGTTATTTAGTTCACTTCCCGTGGAGGAGAAACACTTTTTAAGGCCGAAGAGTGAGTAAATTGGCCATATTCATTCACTTTTACCCATTCCTCAAATCTTGTGTTTAAGGCCCCTGGAAGCATGAAAATCACTTTAAACATCTCATTTTATCTTTAAAAGTGATTTTCCACGTACAAATGTGAATTGTAGTTCAAGGAGGCAACATTTGAAAACAGACCATTTTTTAGTTTCTGAAGCATGTCGTAAGGGGGGGTGGTTATCTCTTTCATCAAAAATCGGACGTTTTTGATTGAACAATAAAGGCCTCCAAATGTTATTTTATTCACTTCCCGTGGAGGAGAAACACTTTTTAAGGCCGCAGAGTGAGTAAATTGGCAATTTTCATTCACTTTTACCCATTCCTCAAATCTTGTGTTTAGGGCCCCTGGAAGCTTGAAAATCACTTTAAACATCTCATTTTATCTTTAAAAGGGATTTTCCACGTACAAATGTGAATTGTAGTTAAAAGAGGCAACATTTGATAACGGACCATTTTTTACGTTTCTGAAGCATGTCGTAAGGGGGGGTGGTTATCTCTTTCGTCAAAAATCGGGCGTTTTTAATTGAACAATAAAGGCCTACAAATGTTATTTAATTCACTTTCTGGGGTGGAGAAAAACTTTTTAAGGCCTCAGAGTGAATAAATTGGCCATTTTCATTCACTTTTACCCATTCCTCAAATCTTGTGTTTAGGGCCCCTGGAAGCTTGAAAATCACTTTAAACATCTCATTTTATCTTTAAAAGTGATTTTCCACGTACAAATGTGAATTGTAGTTAAAAGAGGCAACATTTGATAACGGACCATTTTTTACGTTTCTGAAGCATGTCGTAAGGGGGGGTGGTTATCTCTTTCGTCAAAAATCGGGCGTTTTCGCTTGAACAATAAAGGCCTACAAATGTTATTTAGTTCACTTCCCGTGGAGGAGAAACACTTTTTAAGGCCACAGAGTGAGTAAATTGGCCATATTCATTCACTTTTACCCATTCCTCAAATCTTGTGTTTAAGGCCCCTGGAAGCATGAAAATCACTTTAAACATCTCATTTTATCTTTAAAAGTGATTTTCCACGTACAGATGTGAATTGTAGTTCAAAGAGGCAACATTTGAAAATAGACCATTTTTTTAGTTTCTGAAGCATGTCATAAGGGGAGGTGGTTATCTCCTTCATCAAAAATCGGACGTTTTTAATTGAACAATAAAGGCCTACAAATGTTATTTAATTCACTTTCTGGGGTGGAGAAAAACTTTTTAAGGCCTCAGAGTGAATAAATTGGCCATTTTCATTCACATTTACCCATTCCTCAAATCTTGTGTTTAGGGCCCCTGGAAGCTTGAAAATCACTTTAAACATCTCATTTTATCTTTAAAAGTGATTTTCCACGTACAAATGTGAATTGTAGTTAAAAGAGGCAACATTTGAAAACGGACCATTTTTACGTTTCTGAAGCATGTCATAAGGGGGGGTGGTTATCTCTTTTGTCAAAAATCGGGCGTTTTCGCTTGAACAATAAAGGCCTACAAATGTTATTTAGTTCACTTCCCGTGGAGGAAAAACACTTTTTAAGGCCGCAGAGTGAGTAAATTGGCCATATTCATTCACTTTTACCCATTCCTCAAATCTTGTGTTTAAGGCCCCTGGAAGCATGAAAATCACTTTAAACATCTCATTTTATCTTTAAAAGTGATTTTCCACGTACATTTTGTAGTTCAAAGAGGCAACATTTGAAAACAGACCATTTTTTTAGTTTCTGAAGCATGTCGTAAGGGGGGGTGGTTATCTCTTTCATCAAAAATCGGACATTTTTGATTGAACAATAAAGGCCTCCAAATGTTATTTTATTCACTTCCCGTGGAGGAGAAACACTTTTTAAGGCCGCAAAGTGAGTAAATTGGCAATTTTCATTCACTTTTACCCATTCCTCAAATCTTGTGTTTAGGGCCCCTGGAAGCTTAAAAATCACTTTAAACATCTCATTTTATCTTTAAAAGTGATTTTCCACGTACAAATGTGAATTGTAGTTAAAAGAGGCAACATTTGAAAACAGACCATTTTTTTAGTTTCTGAAGCATGTCGTAAGGGGGGTGGTTATCTCTTTCATCAAAAATCGGACGTTTTTAATTGAACAATAAAGGCCTACAAATGTTATTTAATTCACTTTCTGGGGTGGAGAAAAACTTTTTAAGGCCTCAGAGTGAATAAATTGGCCATTTTCATTCACTTTTACCCATTCCTCAAATCTTGTGTTTAGGGCCCCTGGAAGCTTGAAAATCACTTTAAACATCTCATTTTATCTTTAAAAGTGATTTTCCACGTACAAATGTGAATTGTAGTTAAAAGAGGCAACATTTGATAACGGACCATTTTTTACGTTTCTGAAGCATGTCGTAAGGGGGGGTGGTTATCTCTTTCGTCAAAAATCGGGCGTTTTCGCTTGAACAATAAAGGCCTACAAATGTTATTTAGTTCACTTCCCGTGGAGGAGAAACACTTTTTAAGGCCGAAGAGTGAGTAAATTGGCCATATTCATTCACTTTTACCCATTCCTCAAATCTTGTGTTTAAGGCCCCTGGAAGCATGAAAATCACTTTAAACATCTCATTTTATCTTTAAAAGTGATTTTCCACGTAGAAATGTGAATTGTAGTTCAAAGAGGCAACATTTGAAAACAGACCATTTTTTTAGTTTCTGAAGCATGTCGTAAGGGGGGGTGGTTATCTCTTTCATCAAAAATCGGACGTTTTTGATTGAACAATAAAGGCCTCCAAATGTTATTTTATTCACTTCCCGTGGAGGAGAAACACTTTTTAAGGCCGCAGAGTGAGTAAATTGCCAATTTTCATTCACTTTTACCCATTCCTCAAATCTTGTGTTTAGGGCCCCTGGAAGCTTGAAAATCACTTTAAACATCTCATTTTATCTTTAAAAGTGATTTTCCACGTACAAATGTGAATTGTAGTTAAAAGAGGCAACATTTCAAAACGGACCATTTTTTACATTTCTGAAGCATGTCGTAAGGGGGGGTGGTTATCTCTTTCGTCAAAAATCGGGCGTTTTCGCTTGAACAATAAAGGCCTACAAATGTTATTTAGTTCACTTCCCGTGGAAAAGAAACACTTTTTAAGGCCGCAGAGTGAGTAAATTGGCCATATTCATTCACTTTTACCCATTCCTCAAATCTTGTGTTTAAGGCCCCTGGAAGCATGAAAATCACTTTAAACATCTCATTTTACCTTTAAAAGTGATTTTCCACGTACAAATGTGAATTGTAGTTCAAAGAGGCAACATTTGAAAACAGACCATTTTTTAGGTTTCTGAAGCATGTCGTAAGGTTATCTCTTTCATCAAAAATCGGACGTTGTTGATTGAACAATAAAGGCCTCCAAATGTTATTTTATTCACTTCCCGTGGAGGAGAAACACTTTTTAAGGCCGCAGAGTGAGTAAATTGGCAATTTTCATTCACTTTTACCCATTCCTAAATCTTGTGTTTAGGGCCCCTGGAAGCTTGAAAATCACTTTAAACATCTCATTTTATCTTTAAAAGTGATTTTCCACGTACAAATGTGAATTGTAGTTCAAAGAGGCAACATTTGAAAACAGACCATTTTTTTAGTTTCTGAAGCATGTCGTAAGGGGGGGTGGTTATCTCTTTCATCAAAAATCGGACGTTTTTAATTGAACAATAAAGGCCTACAAATGTTATTTAATTCACTTTCTGAGGTGGAGAAAAAATTTTTAAGGCCTCAGAGTGAGTAAATTAGCCATTTTCATTCACATTTACCCATTCCTCAAATCTTGTGTTTAGGGCCCCTGGAAGCTTGAAAATCACTTTAAACATCTCATTTTATCTTTAAAAGTGATTTTCCACGTACAAATGTGAATTAAAGTTCAAAGAGGCAACATTTGAAAACAGACCATTTTTTTAGTTTCTGAAGCATGTCGTAAGGGGGGGTGGTTATCTCTTTCATCAAAAATCGGACGTTTTTGATTGAACAATAAAGGCCTCCAAATGTTATTTTATTCACTTCCCGTGGAGGAGAAACAATTTTTAAGGCCGCAGAGTGAGTAAATTGGCAATTTTCATTCACTTTTACCCATTCCTCAAATCTTGTGTTTAGGGCCCCTGGAAGCTTGAAAATCACTTTAAACATCTCATTTTATCTTTAAAAGTGATTTTCCACGTACAAATGTGAATTGTAGTTAAAAGAGGCAACATTTGAAAACGGACCATTTTTTACGTTTCTGAAGCATGTCATAAGGGGGGGTGGTTATCTCTTTCGTCAAAAATCGGGCGTTTTCGCTTGAACAATAAAGGCCTACAAATGTTATTTAGTTCACTTCCCGTGGAGGAGAAACACTTTTTAAGGCCGCAAAGTGAGTAAATTGGCCATATTCATTCACTTTTACCCATTCCTCAAATCTTGTGTTTAAGGCCCCTGGAAGCATGAAAATCACTTTAAACATCTCATTTTATCTTTAAAAGTGATTTTCCACGTACAAATGTGAATTGTAGTTCAAATAGGCAACATTTGAAAACAGACCATTTTTTTAGTTTCTGAAGCATGTCGTAAGGGGGGGTGGTTATCTCTTTCATCAAAAATCGGACGTTGTTGATTGAACAATAAAGGCCTCCAAATGTTATTTTATTCACTTCCCGTGGAGGAGAAACACTTTTTAAGGCCGCAGAGTGAGTAAATTGGCAATTTTCATTCACTTTTACCCATTCCTCAAATCTTGTGTTTAGGGCCCCTGGAAGCTTGAAAATCACTTTAAACATCTCATTTTATCTTTAAAAGTGATTTTCCACGTACAAATGTGAATTGTAGTTCAAAGAGGCAACATTTGAAAACAGACCATTTTTTTAGTTTCTGAAGCATGTCGTAAGGGGGGGTGGTTATCTCTTTCATCAAAAATCGGACGTTTTTAATTGAACAATAAAGGCCTACAAATGTTATTTAATTCACTTTCTGGGGTGGAGAAAAACTTTTTAAGGCCTCAGAGTGAGTAAATTAGCAATTTTCATTCACATTTACCCATTCCTCAAATCTTGTGTTTAGGGCCCCTGGAAGCTTGAAAATCACTTTAAACATCTCATTTTATCTTTAAATGTGATTTTCCACGTACAAATGTGAATTGTAGTTCAAAGAGGCAACATTTGAAAATGGATGGTTATCTCTTTCACCAAAAAATTGGCGTTTTTGATTGAACAATAAAGGCCTCCAAATGTTATGTAATTCACTTCCCGTGGAGGAGAAATACTTTTTAAGGCCGCAGAGTGAGTAAATTGGCCATTTTCATTCACTTTTACCCATTCCTCAAATCTTGTGTTTAGGGCCCCTGGAAGCTTGAAAATCACTTTAAACATCTCATTTTATCTTTAAAAGTGATTTTCCACGTACAAATGTGAATTGTAGTTAAAAGAGGCAACATTTGAAAACGGACCATTTTTTACGTTTCTGAAGCATGTCGTAAGGGGGGGTGGTTATCTCTTTCATCAAAGATCGGACGTTTTTAATTGAACAATAAAGGCCTCCAAATGTTATTTTATTCACTTCCCGTGGAGGAGAAACACTTTTTAAGGCCGCAGAGTGAGTAAATTGGCCATTTTCATTCACTTTTACCCATTCCTCAAATCTTGTGTTTAGGGCCCCTGGAAGCTTGAAAATCACTTTAAACATCTCATTTTATCTTTAAAAGTGATTTTCCACGTACAAATGTGAATTGTAGTTAAAAGAGGCAACATTTGAAAACGGACCATTTTTTACGTTTCTGAAGCATGTCGTAAGGGGGGGTGGTTATCTCTTTCGTCAAAAATCGGGCGTTTTCGCTTGAACAATAAAGGTCTACAAATGTTATTTAATTCACTTCCCGTGGAGGAGAAATACTTTTTAAGGCCGCAGAGTGAATAAATTGGCCATTTTCATTCACATTTACCCAATCCTCAAATCTTGTGTTTAGGGCCCCTGGAAGCTTGAAAATCACTTTAAACATCTCATTTTATCTTTAAAAGGGATTTTCCACGTACAAATGTGAATTGTAGTTAAAAGAGGCAACATTTGATAACGGACCATTTTTTACGTTTCTGAAGCATGTCGTAAGGGGGGGTGGTTATCTCTTTCGTCAAAAATCGGGCGTTTTTAATTGAACAATAAAGGCCTACAAATGTTATTTAATTCACTTTCTGGGGTGGAGAAAAACTTTTTAAGGCCTCAGAGTGAATAAATTGGCCATTTTCATTCACTTTTACCCATTCCTCAAATCTTGTGTTTAGGGCCCCTGGAAGCTTGAAAATCACTTTAAACATCTCATTTTATCTTTAAAAGTGATTTTCCACGTACAAATGTGAATTGTAGTTAAAAGAGGCAACATTTGATAACGGACCATTTTTTACGTTTCTGAAGCATGTCGTAAGGGGGGGTGGTTATCTCTTTCGTCAAAAATCGGGCGTTTTCGCTTGAACAATAAAGGCCTACAAATGTTATTTAGTTCACTTCCCGTGGAGGAGAAACACTTTTTAAGGCCACAGAGTGAGTAAATTGGCCATATTCATTCACTTTTACCCATTCCTCAAATCTTGTGTTTAAGGCCCCTGGAAGCATGAAAATCACTTTAAACATCTCATTTTATCTTTAAAAGTGATTTTCCACGTACAGATGTGAATTGTAGTTCAAAGAGGCAACATTTGAAAATAGACCATTTTTTTAGTTTCTGAAGCATGTCATAAGGGGAGGTGGTTATCTCCTTCATCAAAAATCGGACGTTTTTAATTGAACAATAAAGGCCTACAAATGTTATTTAATTCACTTTCTGGGGTGGAGAAAAACTTTTTAAGGCCTCAGAGTGAATAAATTGGCCATTTTCATTCACATTTACCCATTCCTCAAATCTTGTGTTTAGGGCCCCTGGAAGCTTGAAAATCACTTTAAACATCTCATTTTATCTTGAAAAGTGATTTTCCACGTACAAATGTGAATTGTAGTTAAAAGAGGCAACATTTGAAAACGGACCATTTTTACGTTTCTGAAGCATGTCATAAGGGGGGGTGGTTATCTCTTTTGTCAAAAATCGGGCGTTTTCGCTTGAACAATAAAGGCCTACAAATGTTATTTAGTTCACTTCCCGTGGAGGAAAAACACTTTTTAAGGCCGCAGAGTGAGTAAATTGGCCATATTCATTCACTTTTACCCATTCCTCAAATCTTGTGTTTAAGGCCCCTGGAAGCATGAAAATCACTTTAAACATCTCATTTTATCTTTAGAAGTGATTTTCCACGTACATTTTGTAGTTCAAAGAGGCAACATTTGAAAACAGACCATTTTTTTAGTTTCTGAAGCATGTCGTAAGGGGGGGTGGTTATCTCTTTCATCAAAAATCGGACGTTTTTGATTGAACAATAAAGGCCTCCAAATGTTATTTTATTCACTTCCCGTGGAGGAGAAACACTTTTTAAGGCCGCAAAGTGAGTAAATTGGCAATTTTCATTCACTTTTACCCATTCCTCAAATCTTGTGTTTAGGGCCCCTGGAAGCTTAAAAATCACTTTAAACATCTCATTTTATCTTTAAAAGTGATTTTCCACGTACAAATGTGAATTGTAGTTAAAAGAGGCAACATTTGAAAACAGACCATTTTTTTAGTTTCTGAAGCATGTCGTAAGGGGGGTGGTTATCTCTTTCATCAAAAATCGGACGTTTTTAATTGAACAATAAAGGCCTACAAATGTTATTTAATTCACTTTCTGGGGTGGAGAAAAACTTTTTAAGGCCTCAGAGTGAATAAATTGGCCATTTTCATTCACTTTTACCCATTCCTCAAATCTTGTGTTTAGGGCCCCTGGAAGCTTGAAAATCACTTTAAACATCTCATTTTATCTTTAAAAGTGATTTTCCACGTACAAATGTGAATTGTAGTTAAAAGAGGCAACATTTGATAACGGACCATTTTTTACGTTTCTGAAGCATGTCGTAAGGGGGGGTGGTTATCTCTTTCGTCAAAAATCGGGCGTTTTCGCTTGAACAATAAAGGCCTACAAATGTTATTTAGTTCACTTCCCGTGGAGGAGAAACACTTTTTAAGGCCGAAGAGTGAGTAAATTGGCCATATTCATTCACTTTTACCCATTCCTCAAATCTTGTGTTTAAGGCCCCTGGAAGCATGAAAATCACTTTAAACATCTCATTTTATCTTTAAAAGTAATTTTCCACGTACAAATGTGAATTGTAGTTCAAAGAGGCAACATTTGAAAACAGACCATTTTTTTAGTTTCTGAAGCATGTCGTAAGGGGGGGTGGTTATCTCTTTCATCAAAAATCGGACGTTTTTGATTGAACAATAAAGGCCTACAAATGTTATTTAGTTCACTTCCCGTGGAGGAGAAACACTTTTTAAGGCCGAAGAGTGAGTAAATTGGCCATATTCATTCACTTTTACCCATTCCTCAAATCTTGTGTTTAAGGCCCCTGGAAGCATGAAAATCACTTTAAACATCTCATTTTATCTTTAAAAGTGATTTTCCACGTACAAATGTGAATTGTAGTTCAAGGAGGCAACATTTGAAAACAGACCATTTTTTAGTTTCTGAAGCATGTCGTAAGGGGGGGTGGTTATCTCTTTCATCAAAAATCGGACGTTTTTGATTGAACAATAAAGGCATAGACCATTTTTTTTTATTTTATTCACTTCCCGTGGAGGAGAAACACTTTTTAAGGCCGCAGAGTGAGTAAATTGGCAATTTTCATTCACTTTTACCCATTCCTCAAATCTTGTGTTTAGGGCCCCTGGAAGCTTGAAAATCACTTTAAACATCTCATTTTATCTTTAAAAGGGATTTTCCACGTACAAATGTGAATTGTAGTTAAAAGAGGCAACATTTGATAACGGACCATTTTTTACGTTTCTGAAGCATGTCGTAAGGGGGGGTGGTTATCTCTTTCGTCAAAAATCGGGCGTTTTCGCTTGAACAATAAAGGCCTACAAATGTTATTTAGTTCACTTCCCGTGGAGGAGAAACACTTTTTAAGGCCACAGAGTGAGTAAATTGGCCATATTCATTCACTTTTACCCATTCCTCAAATCTTGTGTTTAAGGCCCCTGGAAGCATGAAAATCACTTTAAACATCTCATTTTATCTTTAAAAGTGATTTTCCACGTACAGATGTGAATTGTAGTTCAAAGAGGCAACATTTGAAAATAGACCATTTTTTTAGTTTCTGAAGCATGTCATAAGGGGAGGTGGTTATCTCCTTCATCAAAAATCGGACGTTTTTAATTGAACAATAAAGGCCTACAAATGTTATTTAATTCACTTTCTGGGGTGGAGAAAAACTTTTTAAGGCCTCAGAGTGAATAAATTGGCCATTTTCATTCACATTTACCCATTCCTCAAATCTTGTGTTTAGGGCCCCTGGAAGCTTGAAAATCACTTTAAACATCTCATTTTATCTTTAAAAGTGATTTTCCACGTACAAATGTGAATTGTAGTTAAAAGAGGCAACATTTGAAAACGGACCATTTTTACGTTTCTGAAGCATGTCATAAGGGGGGGTGGTTATCTCTTTTGTCAAAAATCGGGCGTTTTCGCTTGAACAATAAAGGCCTACAAATGTTATTTAGTTCACTTCCCGTGGAGGAAAAACACTTTTTAAGGCCGCAGAGTGAGTAAATTGGCCATATTCATTCACTTTTACCCATTCCTCAAATCTTGTGTTTAAGGCCCCTGGAAGCATGAAAATCACTTTAAACATCTCATTTTATCTTTAAAAGTGATTTTCCACGTACATTTTGTAGTTCAAAGAGGCAACATTTGAAAACAGACCATTTTTTTAGTTTCTGAAGCATGTCGTAAGGGGGGGTGGTTATCTCTTTCATCAAAAATCGGACGTTTTTGATTGAACAATAAAGGCCTCCAAATGTTATTTTATTCACTTCCCGTGGAGGAGAAACACTTTTTAAGGCCGCAAAGTGAGTAAATTGGCAATTTTCATTCACTTTTACCCATTCCTCAAATCTTGTGTTTAGGGCCCCTGGAAGCTTAAAAATCACTTTAAACATCTCATTTTATCTTTAAAAGTGATTTTCCACGTACAAATGTGAATTGTAGTTCAAAGAGGCAACATTTGAAAACAGACCATTTTTTTAGTTTCTGAAGCATGTCGTAAGGGGGGTGGTTATCTCTTTCATCAAAAATCGGACGTTTTTAATTGAACAATAAAGGCCTACAAATGTTATTTAATTCACTTTCTGGGGTGGAGAAAAACTTTTTAAGGCCTCAGAGTGAATAAATTGGCCATTTTCATTCACTTTTACCCATTCCTCAAATCTTGTGTTTAGGGCCCCTGGAAGCTTGAAAATCACTTTAAACATCTCATTTTATCTTTAAAAGTGATTTTCCACGTACAAATGTGAATTGTAGTTAAAAGAGGCAACATTTGATAACGGACCATTTTTTACGTTTCTGAAGCATGTCGTAAGGGGGGGTGGTTATCTCTTTCGTCAAAAATCGGGCGTTTTCGCTTGAACAATAAAGGCCTACAAATGTTAGTTCACTTCCCGTGGAGGAGAAACACTTTTTAAGGCCGAAGAGTGAGTAAATTGGCCATATTCATTCACTTTTACCCATTCCTCAAATCTTGTGTTTAAGGCCCCTGGAAGCATGAAAATCACTTTAAACATCTCATTTTATCTTTAAAAGTGATTTTCCACGTACAAATGTGAATTGTAGTTCAAAGAGGCAACATTTGAAAACAGACCATTTTTTTAGTTTCTGAAGCATGTCGTAAGGGGGGGTGGTTATCTCTTTCATCAAAAATCGGACGTTTTTGATTGAACAATAAAGGCCTACAAATGTTATTTAGTTCACTTCCCGTGGAGGAGAAACACTTTTTAAGGCCGAAGAGTGAGTAAATTGGCCATATTCATTCACTTTTACCCATTCCTCAAATCTTGTGTTTAAGGCCCCTGGAAGCATGAAAATCACTTTAAACATCTCATTTTATCTTTAAAAGTGATTTTCCACGTACAAATGTGAATTGTAGTTCAAGGAGGCAACATTTGAAAACAGACCATTTTTTAGTTTCTGAAGCATGTCGTAAGGGGGGGTGGTTATCTCTTTCATCAAAAATCGGACGTTTTTGATTGAACAATAAAGGCATAGACCATTTTTTGTTATTTTATTCACTTCCCGTGGAGGAGAAACACTTTTTAAGGCCGCAGAGTGAGTAAATTGGCAATTTTCATTCACTTTTACCCATTCCTCAAATCTTGTGTTTAGGGCCCCTGGAAGCTTGAAAATCACTTTAAACATCTCATTTTATCTTTAAAAGGGATTTTCCACGTACAAATGTGAATTGTAGTTAAAAGAGGCAACATTTGATAACGGACCATTTTTTACGTTTCTGAAGCATGTCGTAAGGGGGGGTGGTTATCTCTTTCGTCAAAAATCGGGCGTTTTTAATTGAACAATAAAGGCCTACAAATGTTATTTAATTCACTTTCTGGGGTGGAGAAAAACTTTTTAAGGCCTCAGAGTGAATAAATTGGCCATTTTCATTCACTTTTACCCATTCCTCAAATCTTGTGTTTAGGGCCCCTGGAAGCTTGAAAATCACTTTAAACATCTCATTTTATCTTTAAAAGTGATTTTCCACGTACAAATGTGAATTGTAGTTAAAAGAGGCAACATTTGATAACGGACCATTTTTTACGTTTCTGAAGCATGTCGTAAGGGGGGGTGGTTATCTCTTTCGTCAAAAATCGGGCGTTTTCGCTTGAACAATAAAGGCCTACAAATGTTATTTAGTTCACTTCCCGTGGAGGAGAAACACTTTTTAAGGCCACAGAGTGAGTAAATTGGCCATATTCATTCACTTTTACCCATTCCTCAAATCTTGTGTTTAAGGCCCCTGGAAGCATGAAAATCACTTTAAACATCTCATTTTATCTTTAAAAGTGATTTTCCACGTACAGATGTGAATTGTAGTTCAAAGAGGCAACATTTGAAAATAGACCATTTTTTTAGTTTCTGAAGCATGTCATAAGGGGAGGTGGTTATCTCCTTCATCAAAAATCGGACGTTTTTAATTGAACAATAAAGGCCTACAAATGTTATTTAATTCACTTTCTGGGGTGGAGAAAAACTTTTTAAGGCCTCAGAGTGAATAAATTGGCCATTTTCATTCACATTTACCCATTCCTCAAATCTTGTGTTTAGGGCCCCTGGAAGCTTGAAAATCACTTTAAACATCTCATTTTATCTTTAAAAGTGATTTTCCACGTACAAATGTGAATTGTAGTTAAAAGAGGCAACATTTGAAAACGGACCATTTTTACGTTTCTGAAGCATGTCATAAGGGGGGTGGTTATCTCTTTTGTCAAAAATCGGGCGTTTTCGCTTGAACAATAAAGGCCTACAAATGTTATTTAGTTCACTTCCCGTGGAGGAAAAACACTTTTTAAGGCCGCAGAGTGAGTAAATTGGCCATATTCATTCACTTTTACCCATTCCTCAAATCTTGTGTTTAAGGCCCCTGGAAGCATGAAAATCACTTTAAACATCTCATTTTATCTTTAAAAGTGATTTTCCACGTACATTTTGTAGTTCAAAGAGGCAACATTTGAAAACAGACCATTTTTTTAGTTTCTGAAGCATGTCGTAAGGGGGGGTGGTTATCTCTTTCATCAAAAATCGGACGTTTTTGATTGAACAATAAAGGCCTCCAAATGTTATTTTATTCACTTCCCGTGGAGGAGAAACACTTTTTAAGGCCGCAAAGTGAGTAAATTGGCAATTTTCATTCACTTTTACCCATTCCTCAAATCTTGTGTTTAGGGCCCCTGGAAGCTTAAAAATCACTTTAAACATCTCATTTTATCTTTAAAAGTGATTTTCCACGTACAAATGTGAATTGTAGTTAAAAGAGGCAACATTTGAAAACAGACCATTTTTTTAGTTTCTGAAGCATGTCGTAAGGGGGGTGGTTATCTCTTTCATCAAAAATCGGACGTTTTTAATTGAACAATAAAGGCCTACAAATGTTATTTAATTCACTTTCTGGGGTGGAGAAAAACTTTTTAAGGCCTCAGAGTGAATAAATTGGCCATTTTCATTCACTTTTACCCATTCCTCAAATCTTGTGTTTAGGGCCCCTGGAAGCTTGAAAATCACTTTAAACATCTCATTTTATCTTTAAAAGTGATTTTCCACGTACAAATGTGAATTGTAGTTAAAAGAGGCAACATTTGATAACGGACCATTTTTTACGTTTCTGAAGCATGTCGTAAGGGGGGGTGGTTATCTCTTTCGTCAAAAATCGGGCGTTTTCGCTTGAACAATAAAGGCCTACAAATGTTATTTAGTTCACTTCCCGTGGAGGAGAAACACTTTTTAAGGCCGCAGAGTGAGTAAATTGGCCATATTCATTCACTTTTACCCATTCCTCAAATCTTGTGTTTAAGGCCCCTGGAAGCATGAAAATCACTTTAAACATCTCATTTTATCTTTAAAAGTGATTTTCCACGTACAAATGTGAATTGTAGTTCAAAGAGGCAACATTTGAAAACAGACCATTTTTTTAGTTTCTGAAGCATGTCGTAAGGGGGGGTGGTTATCTCTTTCATCAAAAATCGGACGTTTTTGATTGAACAATAAAGGCCTCCAAACGTTATTTTATTCACTTCCCGTGGAGGAGAAACAATTTTTAAGGCCGCAGAGTGAGTAAATTGGCAATTTTCATTCACTTTTACCCATTCCTCAAATCTTGTGTTTAGGGCCCCTGGAAGCTTGAAAATCACTTTAAACATCTCATTTTATCTTTAAAAGTGATTTTCCACGTACAAATGTGAATTGTAGTTAAAAGAGGCAAC
This sequence comes from Triturus cristatus, assembly GCF_964204655.1. Classification (NCBI taxonomy): domain Eukaryota; kingdom Metazoa; phylum Chordata; class Amphibia; order Caudata; family Salamandridae; genus Triturus; species Triturus cristatus. Next base: position 1,224,275,472 of record NC_140590.1, on the reverse strand, counting down.
ATTTGAAAACGGACCATTTTTTACGTTTCTGAAGCATGTCATAAGGGGGGGTGGTTATCTCTTTCGTCAAAAATCGGGCGTTTTCGCTTGAACAATAAAGGCCTACAAATGTTATTTAGTTCACTTCCCGTGGAGGAGAAACACTTTTTAAGGCCGCAGAGTGAGTAAATTGGCCATATTCATTCACTTTTACCTATTCCTCAAATCTTGTGTTTAAGGCCCCTGGAAGCATGAAAATCACTTTAAACATCTCATTTTATCTTTAAAAGTGATTTTCCACGTACAAATGTGAATTGTAGTTCAAATAGGCAACATTTGAAAACAGACCATTTTTTTAGTTTCTGAAGCATGTCGTAAGGGGGGGTGGTTATCTCTTTCATCAAAAATCGGACGTTGTTGATTGAACAATAAAGGCCTCCAAATGTTATTTTATTCACTTCCCGTGGAGGAGAAACACTTTTTAAGGCCGCAGAGTGAGTAAATTGGCAATTTTCATTCACTTTTACCCATTCCTCAAATCTTGTGTTTAGGGCCCCTGGAAGCTTGAAAATCACTTTAAACATCTCATTTTATCTTTAAAAGTGATTTTCCACGTACAAATGTGAATTGTAGTTCAAAGAGGCAACATTTGAAAACAGACCATTTTTTTAGTTTCTGAAGCATGTCGTAAGGGGGGGTGGTTATCTCTTTCATCAAAAATCGGACGTTTTTATATGAACAATAAAGGCCTACAAATGTTATTTAATTCACTTTCTGGGGTGGAGAAAAACTTTTTAAGGCCTCAGAGTGAGTAAATTAGCCATTTTCATTCACATTTACCCATTCCTCAAATCTTGTGTTTAGGGCCCCTGGAAGCTTGAAAATCACTTTAAACATCTCATTTTATCTTTAAATGTGATTTTCTACGTACAAATGTGAATTGTAGTTCAAAGAGGCAACATTTGAAAATGGATGGTTATCTCTTTCACCAAAAAATTGGCGTTTTTGATTGAACAATAAAGGCCTCCAAATGTTATGTAATTCACTTCCCGTGGAGGAGAAATACTTTTTAAGGCCGCAGAGTGAGTAAATTGGCCATTTTCATTCACTTTTACCCATTTCTCAAATCTTGTGTTTAAGGCCCCTGGAAGCATGAAAATCACTTTAAACATCTCATTTTATCTTTAAAAGTGATTTTCCACGTACAAATGTGAATTGTAGTTCAAAGAGGCAACATTTGAAAACAGACCATTTTTTTAGTTTCTGAAGCATGTCGTAAGGGGGGGTGGTATCTCTTTCATCAAAGATCGGACGTTTTTAATTGAACAATAAAGGCCTCCAAATGTTATTTTATTCACTTCCCGTGGAGGAGAAACACTTTTTAAGGCCGCAGAGTGAGTAAATTGGCCATTTTCATTCACTTTTACCCATTCCTCAAATCTTGTGTTTAGGGCCCCTGGAAGCTTGAAAATCACTTTAAACATCTCATTTTATCTTTAAAAGTGATTTTCCACGTACAAATGTGAATTGTAGTTAAAAGAGGCAACATTTGAAAACGGACCATTTTTTACGTTTCTGAAGCATGTCGTAAGGGGGGGTGGTTATCTCTTTCGTCAAAAATCGGGCGTTTTCGCTTGAACAATAAAGGTCTACAAATGTTATTGAATTCACTTCCCGTGGAGGAGAAATACTTTTTAAGGCCGCAGAGTAAGTAAATTGGCCATTTTCATTCACTTTTACCCATTTCTCAAATCTTGTGTTTCAGGACCCTGGAAGCATGAAAATGACTTTAAACATCTCATTTTATCTTAAAAAGTGATTTTCCACGTACAAATGTGAATTGTAGTTCAAAGAGGCAACATTTGAAAACAGACCATTTTTTTAGTTTCTGAAGCATGTCGTAAGGGGGGGTGGTATCTCTTTCATCAAAAATCGGACGTTTTTAATTGAACAATAAAGGCCTACAAATGTTATTTAATTCACTTTCTGGGGTGGAGAAAAACTTTTTAAGGCCTCAGAGTGAATAAATTGGCCATTTTCATTCACATTTACCCAATCCTCAAATCTTGTGTTTAGGGCCCCTGGAAGCTTGAAAATCACTTTAAACATCTCATTTTATCTTTAAAAGTGATTTTCCACGTACAAATGTGAATTGTAGTTAAAAGAGACAACATTTGAAAACGGACCATTTTTTACGTTTCTGAAGCATGTTATAAGGGGGGGTGGTTATCTCTTTCGTCAAAAATCGGGCGTTTTCGCTTGAACAATAAAGGCCTACAAATGTTATTTAGTTCACTTCCCGTGGAGGAGAAACACTTTTTAAGGCCGCAGAGTGAGTAAATTGGCCATATTCATTCACTTTTACCCATTCCTCAAATCTTGTGTTTAAGGCCCCTGGAAGCATGAAAATCACTTTAAACATCTCATTTTATCTTTAAAAGTGATTTTCCACGTACAAATGTGAATTGTAGTTCAAAGAGGCAACATTTGAAAACAGACCATTTTTTAGTTTCTGAAGCATGTCGTAAGGGGGGGTGGTTATCTCTTTCATCAAAAATCGGACGTTTTTGATTGAACAATAAAGGCCTCCAAATGTTATTTTATTCACTTCCCGTGGAGGAGAAACACTTTTTAAGGCCGCAGAGTGAGTAAATTGGCAATTTTCATTCACTTTTACCCATTCCTCAAATCTTGTGTTTAGGGCCCCTGGAAGCTTGAAAATCACTTTAAACATCTCATTTTATCTTTAAAAGGGATTTTCCACGTACAAATGTGAATTGTAGTTAAAAGAGGCAACATTTGATAACGGACCATTTTTTACGTTTCTGAAGCATGTCGTAAGGGGGGGTGGTTATCTCTTTCGTCAAAAATCGGGCGTTTTTAATTGAACAATAAAGGCCTACAAATGTTATTTAATTCACTTTCTGGGGTGGAGAAAAACTTTTTAAGGCCTCAGAGTGAATAAATTGGCCATTTTCATTCACTTTTACCCATTCCTCAAATCTTGTGTTTAGGGCCCCTGGAAGCTTGAAAATCACTTTAAACATCTCATTTTATCTTTAAAAGTGATTTTCCACGTACAAATGTGAATTGTAGTTAAAAGAGGCAACATTTGATAACGGACCATTTTTTACGTTTCTGAAGCATGTCGTAAGGAGGGGTGGTTATCTCTTTCGTCAAAAATCGGGCGTTTTCGCTTGAACAATAAAGGCCTACAAATGTTATTTAGTTCACTTCCCGTGGAGGAGAAACACTTTTTAAGGCCACAGAGTGAGTAAATTGGCCATATTCATTCACTTTTACCCATTCCTCAAATCTTGTGTTTAAGGCCCCTGGAAGCATGAAAATCACTTTAAACATCTCATTTTATCTTTAAAAGTGATTTTCCACGTACAGATGTGAATTGTAGTTCAAAGAGGCAACATTTGAAAATAGACCATTTTTTTAGTTTCTGAAGCATGTCATAAGGGGAGGTGGTTATCTCCTTCATCAAAAATCGGACGTTTTTAATTGAACAATAAAGGCCTACAAATGTTATTTAATTCACTTTCTGGGGTGGAGAAAAACTTTTTAAGGCCTCAGAGTGAATAAATTGGCCATTTTCATTCACATTTACCCATTCCTCAAATCTTGTGTTTAGGGCCCCTGGAAGCTTGAAAATCACTTTAAACATCTCATTTTATCTTTAAAAGTGATTTTCCACGTACAAATGTGAATTGTAGTTAAAAGAGGCAACATTTGAAAACGGACCATTTTTACGTTTCTGAAGCATGTCATAAGGGGGGGTGGTTATCTCTTTTGTCAAAAATCGGGCGTTTTCGCTTGAACAATAAAGGCCTACAAATGTTATTTAGTTCACTTCCCGTGGAGGAAAAACACTTTTTAAGGCCGCAGAGTGAGTAAATTGGCCATATTCATTCACTTTTACCCATTCCTCAAATCTTGTGTTTAAGGCCCCTGGAAGCATGAAAATCACTTTAAACATCTCATTTTATCTTTAAAAGTGATTTTCCACGTACATTTTGTAGTTCAAAGAGGCAACATTTGAAAACAGACCATTTTTTTAGTTTCTGAAGCATGTCGTAAGGGGGGGTGGTTATCTCTTTCATCAAAAATCGGACGTTTTTGATTGAACAATAAAGGCCTCCAAATGTTATTTTATTCACTTCCCGTGGAGGAGAAACACTTTTTAAGGCCGCAAAGTGAGTAAATTGGCAATTTTCATTCACTTTTACCCATTCCTCAAATCTTGTGTTTAGGGCCCCTGGAAGCTTAAAAATCACTTTAAACATCTCATTTTATCTTTAAAAGTGATTTTCCACGTACAAATGTGAATTGTAGTTAAAAGAGGCAACATTTGAAAACAGACCATTTTTTTAGTTTCTGAAGCATGTCGTAAGGGGGGTGGTTATCTCTTTCATCAAAAATCGGACGTTTTTAATTGAACAATAAAGGCCTACAAATGTTATTTAATTCACTTTCTGGGGTGGAGAAAAACTTTTTAAGGCCTCAGAGTGAATAAATTGGCCATTTTCATTCACTTTTACCCATTCCTCAAATCTTGTGTTTAGGGCCCCTGGAAGCTTGAAAATCACTTTAAACATCTCATTTTATCTTTAAAAGTGATTTTCCACGTACAAATGTGAATTGTAGTTAAAAGAGGCAACATTTGATAACGGACCATTTTTTACGTTTCTGAAGCATGTCGTAAGGGGGGGTGGTTATCTCTTTCGTCAAAAATCGGGCGTTTTCGCTTGAACAATAAAGGCCTACAAATGTTATTTAGTTCACTTCCCGTGGAGGAGAAACACTTTTTAAGGCCACAGAGTGAGTAAATTGGCCATATTCATTCACTTTTACCCATTCCTCAAATCTTGTGTTTAAGGCCCCTGGAAGCATGAAAATCACTTTAAACATCTCATTTTATCTTTAAAAGTGATTTTCCACGTACAGATGTGAATTGTAGTTCAAAGAGGCAACATTTGAAAATAGACCATTTTTTTAGTTTCTGAAGCATGTCATAAGGGGAGGTGGTTATCTCCTTCATCAAAAATCGGACGTTTTTAATTGAACAATAAAGGCCTACAAATGTTATTTAATTCACTTTCTGGGGTGGAGAAAAACTTTTTAAGGCCTCAGAGTGAATAAATTGCCCATTTTCATTCACATTTACCCATTCCTCAAATCTTGTGTTTAGGGCCCCTGGAAGCTTGAAAATCACTTTAAACATCTCATTTTATCTTTAAAAGTGATTTTCCACGTACAAATGTGAATTGTAGTTAAAAGAGGCAACATTTGAAAACGGACCATTTTTACGTTTCTGAAGCATGTCATAAGGGGGGGTGGTTATCTCTTTTGTCAAAAATCGGGCGTTTTCGCTTGAACAATAAAGGCCTACAAATGTTATTTAGTTCACTTCCCGTGGAGGAAAAACACTTTTTAAGGCCGCAGAGTGAGTAAATTGGCCATATTCATTCACTTTTACCCATTCCTCAAATCTTGTGTTTAAGGCCCCTGGAAGCATGAAAATCACTTTAAACATCTCATTTTATCTTTAAAAGTGATTTTCCACGTACATTTTGTAGTTCAAAGAGGCAACATTTGAAAACAGACCATTTTTTTAGTTTCTGAAGCATGTCGTAAGGGGGGGTGGTTATCTCTTTCATCAAAAATCGGACGTTTTTGATTGAACAATAAAGGCCTCCAAATGTTATTTTATTCACTTCCCGTGGAGGAGAAACACTTTTTAAGGCCGCAAAGTGAGTAAATTGGCAATTTTCATTCACTTTTACCCATTCCTCAAATCTTGTGTTTAGGGCCCCTGGAAGCTTAAAAATCACTTTAAACATCTCATTTTATCTTTAAAAGTGATTTTCCACGTACAAATGTGAATTGTAGTTAAAAGAGGCAACATTTGAAAACAGACCATTTTTTTAGTTTCTGAAGCATGTCGTAAGGGGGGTGGTTATCTCTTTCATCAAAAATCGGACGTTTTTAATTGAACAATAAAGGCCTACAAATGTTATTTAATTCACTTTCTGGGGTGGAGAAAAACTTTTTAAGGCCTCAGAGTGAATAAATTGGCCATTTTCATTCACTTTTACCCATTCCTCAAATCTTGTGTTTAGGGCCCCTGGAAGCTTGAAAATCACTTTAAACATCTCATTTTATCTTTAAAAGTGATTTTCCACGTACAAATGTGAATTGTAGTTAAAAGAGGCAACATTTGATAACGGACCATTTTTTACGTTTCTGAAGCATGTCGTAAGGGGGGGTGGTTATCTCTTTCGTCAAAAATCGGGCGTTTTCGCTTGAACAATAAAGGCCTACAAATGTTATTTAGTTCACTTCCCGTGGAGGAGAAACACTTTTTAAGGCCGAAGAGTGAGTAAATTGGCCATATTCATTCACTTTTACCCATTCCTCAAATCTTGTGTTTAAGGCCCCTGGAAGCATGAAAATCACTTTAAACATCTCATTTTATCTTTAAAAGTGATTTTCCACGTAGAAATGTGAATTGTAGTTCAAAGAGGCAACATTTGAAAACAGACCATTTTTTTAGTTTCTGAAGCATGTCGTAAGGGGGGGTGGTTATCTCTTTCATCAAAAATCGGACGTTTTTGATTGAACAATAAAGGCCTCCAAATGTTATTTTATTCACTTCCCGTGGAGGAGAAACACTTTTTAAGGCCGCAGAGTGAGTAAATTGCCAATTTTCATTCACTTTTACCCATTCCTCAAATCTTGTGTTTAGGGCCCCTGGAAGCTTGAAAATCACTTTAACATCTCATTTTATCTTTAAAAGTGATTTTCCACGTACAAATGTGAATTGTAGTTAAAAGAGGCAACATTTCAAAACGGACCATTTTTTACATTTCTGAAGCATGTCGTAAGGGGGGGTGGTTATCTCTTTCGTCAAAAATCGGGCGTTTTCGCTTGAACAATAAAGGCCTACAAATGTTATTTAGTTCACTTCCCGTGGAAAAGAAACACTTTTTAAGGCCGCAGAGTGAGTAAATTGGCTATTTTCATTCACTTTTACCCATTCCTCAAATCTCGTGTTTAAGGCCCCTGGAAGCATGAAAATCACTTTAAACATCTCATTTTATTTTTAAAAGTGATTTTCCACGTACAAATGTGAATTGTAGTTAAAAGAGGCAACATTTGAAAACGGACCATTTTTTACTTTTCTGAAGCATGTCGTAAGGGGGGGTGGTTAACTCTTTCGTCAAAAACCGGGCGTTTTCGCTTGAACAATAAAGGCCTACAAATGTTATTTAGTTCACTTCCCGTGGAGGAGAAACACTTTTTAAGGCCGCAGAGTGAGTAAATTGGCCATATTCATTCACTTTTACCCATTCCTCAAATCTTGTGTTTAAGGCCCCTGGAAGCATGAAAATCACTTTAAACATCTCATTTTATCTTTAAAAGTGATTTTCCACGTACAAATGTGAATTGTAGTTCAAAGAGGCAACATTTGAAAACAGACCATTTTTTTAGTTTCTGAAGCATGTCGTAAGGGGGGGTGGTTATCTCTTTCATCAAAAATCGGACGTTTTTGATTGAACAATAAAGGCCTCCAAACGTTATTTTATTCACTTCCCGTGGGGGAGAAACAATTTTTAAGGCCGCAGAGTGAGTAAATTGGCAATTTTCATTCACTTTTACCCATTCCTCAAATCTTGTGTTTAGGGCCCCTGGAAGCTTGAAAATCACTTTAAACATCTCATTTTATCTTTAAAAGTGATTTTCCACGTACAAATGTGAATTGTAGTTAAAAGAGGCAACATTTGAAAACGGACCATTTTTTACGTTTCTGAAGCATGTCATAAGGGGGGGTGGTTATCTCTTTCGTCAAAAATCGGGCGTTTTCGCTTGAACAATAAAGGCCTACAAATGTTATTTAGTTCACTTCCCGTGGAGGAGAAACACTTTTTAAGGCCGCAGAGTGAGTAAATTGGCCATATTCATTCACTTTTACCCATTCCTCAAATCTTGTGTTTAAGGCCCCTGGAAGCATGAAAATCACTTTAAACATCTCATTTTATCTTTAAAAGTGATTTTCCACGTACAAATGTGAATTGTAGTTCAAATAGGCAACATTTGAAAACAGACCATTTTTTTAGTTTCTGAAGCATGTCGTAAGGGGGGGTGGTTATCTCTTTCATCAAAAATCGGACGTTGTTGATTGAACAATAAAGGCCTCCAAATGTTATTTTATTCACTTCCCGTGGAGGAGAAACACTTTTTAAGGCCGCAGAGTGAGTAAATTGGCAATTTTCATTCACTTTTACCCATTCCTCAAATCTTGTGTTTAGGGCCCCTGGAAGCTTGAAAATCACTTTAAACATCTCATTTTATCTTTAAAAGTGATTTTCCACGTACAAATGTGAATTGTAGTTCAAAGAGGCAACATTTGAAAACAGACCATTTTTTTAGTTTCTGAAGCATGTCGTAAGGGGGGGTGGTTATCTCTTTCATCAAAAATCGGACGTTTTTAATTGAACAATAAAGGCCTACAAATGTTATTTAATTCACTTTCTGGGGTGGAGAAAAACTTTTTAAGGCCTCAGAGTGAGTAAATTAGCCATTTTCATTCACATTTACCCATTCCTCAAATCTTGTGTTTAGGGCCCCTGGAAGCTTGAAAATCACTTTAAACATCTCATTTTATCTTTAAATGTGATTTTCCACGTACAAATGTGAATTGTAGTTCAAAGAGGCAACATTTGAAAATGGATGGTTATCTCTTTCACCAAAAAATTGGCGTTTTTGATTGAACAATAAAGGCCTCCAAATGTTATGTAATTCACTTCCTGTGGAGGAGAAATACTTTTTAAGGCCGCAGAGTGAGTAAATTGGCCATTTTCATTCACTTTTACCCATTTCTCAAATCTTGTGTTTAAGGCCCCTGGAAGCATGAAAATCACTTTAAACATCTCATTTTATCTTTAAAAGTGATTTTCCACGTACAAATGTGAATTGTAGTTCAAAGAGGCAACATTTGAAAACAGACCATTTTTTTAGTTTCTGAAGCATGTCGTAAGGGGGGGTGGTATCTCTTTCATCAAAGATCGGACGTTTTTAATTGAACAATAAAGGCCTCCAAATGTTATTTTATTCACTTCCCGTGGAGGAGAAACACTTTTTAAGGCCGCAGAGTGAGTAAATTGGCCATTTTCATTCACTTTTACCCATTCCTCAAATCTTGTGTTTAGGGCCCCTGGAAGCTTGAAAATCACTTTAAACATCTCATTTTATCTTTAAAAGTGATTTTCCACGTACAAATGTGAATTGTAGTTCAAAGAGGCAACATTTGAAAACAGACCATTTTTTTAGTTTCTGAAGCATGTCGTAAGGGGGGGTGGTATCTCTTTCATCAAAAATCGGACGTTTTTAATTGAACAATAAAGGCCTACAAATGTTATTTAATTCACTTTCTGGGGTGGAGAAAAACTTTTTAAGGCCTCAGAGTGAATAAATTGGCCATTTTCATTCACATTTACCCAATCCTCAAATCTTGTGTTTAGGGCCCCTGGAAGCTTGAAAATCACTTTAAACATCTCATTTTATCTTTAAAAGTGATTTTCCACGTACAAATGTGAATTGTAGTTAAAAGAGGCAACATTTGAAAACGGACCATTTTTTACGTTTCTGAAGCATGTTATAAGGGGGGGTGGTTATCTCTTTCGTCAAAAATCGGGCGTTTTCGCTTGAACAATAAAGGCCTACAAATGTTATTTAGTTCACTTCCCGTGGAGGAGAAACACTTTTTAAGGCCGCAGAGTGAGTAAATTGGCCATATTCATTCACTTTTACCCATTCCTCAAATCTTGTGTTTAAGGCCCCTGGAAGCATGAAAATCACTTTAAACATCTCATTTTATCTTTAAAAGTGATTTTCCACGTACAAATGTGAATTGTAGTTCAAAGAGGCAACATTTGAAAACAGACCATTTTTTAGTTTCTGAAGCATGTCGTAAGGGGGGGTGGTTATCTCTTTCATCAAAAATCGGACGTTTTTGATTGAACAATAAAGGCCTACAAATGTTATTTAGTTCACTTCCCGTGGAGGAGAAACACTTTTTAAGGCCGAAGAGTGAGTAAATTGGCCATATTCATTCACTTTTACCCATTCCTCAAATCTTGTGTTTGAGGCCCCTGGAAGCATGAAAATCACTTTAAACATCTCATTTTATCTTTAAAAGTGATTTTCCACGTACAAATGTGAATTGTAGTTCAAGGAGGCAACATTTGAAAACAGACCATTTTTTAGTTTCTGAAGCATGTCGTAAGGGGGGGTGGTTATCTCTTTCATCAAAAATCGGACGTTTTTGATTGAACAATAAAGGCCTCCAAATGTTATTTTATTCACTTCCCGTGGAGGAGAAACACTTTTTAAGGCCGCAGAGTGAGTAAATTGGCAATTTTCATTCACTTTTACCCATTCCTCAAATCTTGTGTTTAGGGCCCCTGGAAGCTTGAAAATCACTTTAAACATCTCATTTTATCTTTAAAAGGGATTTTCCACGTACAAATGTGAATTGTAGTTAAAAGAGGCAACATTTGATAACGGACCATTTTTTACGTTTCTGAAGCATGTCGTAAGGGGGGGTGGTTATCTCTTTCGTCAAAAATCGGGCGTTTTTAATTGAACAATAAAGGCCTACAAATGTTATTTAATTCACTTTCTGGGGTGGAGAAAAACTTTTTAAGGCCTCAGAGTGAATAAATTGGCCATTTTCATTCACTTTTACCCATTCCTCAAATCTTGTGTTTAGGGCCCCTGGAAGCTTGAAAATCACTTTAAACATCTCATTTTATCTTTAAAAGTGATTTTCCACGTACAAATGTGAATTGTAGTTAAAAGAGGCAACATTTGATAACGGACCATTTTTTACGTTTCTGAAGCATGTCGTAAGGGGGGGTGGTTATCTCTTTCGTCAAAAATCGGGCGTTTTCGCTTGAACAATAAAGGCCTACAAATGTTATTTAGTTCACTTCCCGTGGAGGAGAAACACTTTTTAAGGCCACAGAGTGAGTAAATTGGCCATATTCATTCACTTTTACCCATTCCTCAAATCTTGTGTTTAAGGCCCCTGGAAGCATGAAAATCACTTTAAACATCTCATTTTATCTTTAAAAGTGATTTTCCACGTACAGATGTGAATTGTAGTTCAAAGAGGCAACATTTGAAAATAGACCATTTTTTTAGTTTCTGAAGCATGTCATAAGGGGAGGTGGTTATCTCCTTCATCAAAAATCGGACGTTTTTAATTGAACAATAAAGGCCTACAAATGTTATTTAATTCACTTTCTGGGGTGGAGAAAAACTTTTTAAGGCCTCAGAGTGAATAAATTGGCCATTTTCATTCACATTTACCCATTCCTCAAATCTTGTGTTTAGGGCCCCTGGAAGCTTGAAAATCACTTTAAACATCTCATTTTATCTTTAAAAGTGATTTTCCACGTACAAATGTGAATTGTAGTTAAAAGAGGGAACATTTGAAAACGGACCATTTTTACGTTTCTGAAGCATGTCATAAGGGGGGGTGGTTATCTCTTTTGTCAAAAATCGGGCGTTTTCGCTTGAACAATAAAGGCCTACAAATGTTATTTAGTTCACTTCCCGTGGAGGAAAAACACTTTTTAAGGCCGCAGAGTGAGTAAATTGGCCATATTCATTCACTTTTACCCATTCCTCAAATCTTGTGTTTAAGGCCCCTGGAAGCATGAAAATCACTTTAAACATCTCATTTTATCTTTAAAAGTGATTTTCCACGTACATTTTGTAGTTCAAAGAGGCAACATTTGAAAACAGACCATTTTTTTAGTTTCTGAAGCATGTCGTAAGGGGGGGTGGTTATCTCTTTCATCAAAAATCGGACGTTTTTGATTGAACAATAAAGGCCTCCAAATGTTATTTTATTCACTTCCCGTGGAGGAGAAACACTTTTTAAGGCCGCAAAGTGAGTAAATTGGCAATTTTCATTCACTTTTACCCATTCCTCAAATCTTGTGTTTAGGGCCCCTGGAAGCTTAAAAATCACTTTAAACATCTCATTTTATCTTTAAAAGTGATTTTCCACGTACAAATGTGAATTGTAGTTAAAAGAGGCAACATTTGAAAACAGACCATTTTTTTAGTTTCTGAAGCATGTCGTAAGGGGGGTGGTTATCTCTTTCATCAAAAATCGGACGTTTTTAATTGAACAATAAAGGCCTACAAATGTTATTTAATTCACTTTCTGGGGTGGAGAAAAACTTTTTAAGGCCTCAGAGTGAATAAATTGGCCATTTTCATTCACTTTTACCCATTCCTCAAATCTTGTGTTTAGGGCCCCTGGAAGCTTGAAAATCACTTTAAACATCTCATTTTATCTTTAAAAGTGATTTTCCACGTACAAATGTGAATTGTAGTTAAAAGAGGCAACATTTGATAACGGACCATTTTTTACGTTTCTGAAGCATGTCGTAAGGGGGGGTGGTTATCTCTTTCGTCAAAAATCGGGCGTTTTCGCTTGAACAATAAAGGCCTACAAATGTTATTTAGTTCACTTCCCGTGGAGGAGAAACACTTTTTAAGGCCGAAGAGTGAGTAAATTGGCCATATTCATTCACTTTTACCCATTCCTCAAATCTTGTGTTTAAGGCCCCTGGAAGCATGAAAATCACTTTAAACATCTCATTTTATCTTTAAAAGTGATTTTCCACGTAGAAATGTGAATTGTAGTTCAAAGAGGCAACATTTGAAAACAGACCATTTTTTTAGTTTCTGAAGCATGTCGTAAGGGGGGGTGGTTATCTCTTTCATCAAAAATCGGACGTTTTTGATTGAACAATAAAGGCCTCCAAATGTTATTTTATTCACTTCCCGTGGAGGAGAAACACTTTTTAAGGCCGCAGAGTGAGTAAATTGCCAATTTTCATTCACTTTTACCCATTCCTCAAATCTTGTGTTTAGGGCCCCTGGAAGCTTGAAAATCACTTTAAACATCTCATTTTATCTTTAAAAGTGATTTTCCACGTACAAATGTGAATTGTAGTTAAAAGAGGCAACATTTCAAAACGGACCATTTTTTACATTTCTGAAGCATGTCGTAAGGGGGGGTGGTTATCTCTTTCGTCAAAAATCGGGCGTTTTCGCTTGAACAATAAAGGCCTACAAATGTTATTTAGTTCACTTCCCGTGGAAAAGAAACACTTTTTAAGGCCGCAGAGTGAGTAAATTGGCCATATTCATTCACTTTTACCCATTCCTCAAATCTTGTGTTTAAGGCCCCTGGAAGCATGAAAATCACTTTAAACATCTCATTTTATCTTTAAAAGTGATTTTCCACGTACAAATGTGAATTGTAGTTCAAAGAGGCAACATTTGAAAACAGACCATTTTTTAGGTTTCTGAAGCATGTCGTAAGGTTATCTCTTTCATCAAAAATCGGACGTTGTTGATTGAACAATAAAGGCCTCCAAATGTTATTTTATTCACTTCCCGTGGAGGAGAAACACTTTTTAAGGCCGCAGAGTGAGTAAATTGGCAATTTTCATTCACTTTTACCCATTCCTCAAATCTTGTGTTTAGGGCCCCTGGAAGCTTGAAAATCACTTTAAACATCTCATTTTATCTTTAAAAGTGATTTTCCACGTACAAATGTGAATTGTAGTTCAAAGAGGCAACATTTGAAAACAGACCATTTTTTTAGTTTCTGAAGTATGTCGTAAGGGGGGTGGTTATCTCTTTCATCAAAAATCGGACGTTTTTAATTGAACAATAAAGGCCTACAAATGTTATTTAATTCACTTTCTGGGGTGGAGAAAAAAATTTTAAGGCCTCAGAGTGAGTAAATTAGCCATTTTCATTCACATTTACCCATTCCTCAAATCTTGTGTTTAGGGCCCCTGGAAGCTTGAAAATCACTTTAAACATCTCATTTTATCTTTAAATGTGATTTTCCACGTACAAATGTGAATTGTAGTTCAAAGAGGCAACATTTGAAAATGGATGGTTATCTCTTTCACCAAAAAATTGGCGTTTTTGATTGAACAATAAAGGCCTCCAAATGTTATTTTATTCACTTCCCGTGGAGGAGAAACACTTTTTAAGGCCGCAGAGTGAGTAAATTGGCTATTTTCATTCACTTTTACCCATTCCTCAAATCTCGTGTTTAAGGCCCCTGGAAGCATGAAAATCACTTTAAACATCTCATTTTATCTTTAAAAGTGATTTTCCACGTACAAATGTGAATTGTAGTTCAAAGAGGCAACATTTGAAAATGGACCATTTTTTTCGTTTCTGAAGCATGTCGTAAGGGGGGGTGGTTATCTCTTTCACCAAAAAACAGGCGTTTTTGATTGAACAATAAAGGCCTCCAAATGTTATTTTATTCACTTCCCGTGGAGGAGAAACACTTTTTAAGGCCGCAGAGTGAGTAAATTGGCTATTTTCATTCACTTTTACCCATTCCTCAAATCTCGTGTTTAAGGCCCCTGGAAGCATGAAAATCATTTTAAACATCTCATTTTATTTTTAAAAGTGATTTTCCACGTACAAATGTGAATTGTAGTTAAAAGAGGCAACATTTGAAAACGGACCATTTTTTACTTTTCTGAAGCATGTCGTAAGGGGGGGTGGTTAACTCTTTCGTCAAAAACCGGGCGTTTTCGCTTGAACAATAAAGGCCTACAAATGTTATTTAGTTCACTTCCCGTGGAGGAGAAACACTTTTTAAGGCCGCAGAGTGAGTAAATTGGCCATATTCATTCACTTTTACCCATTCCTCAAATCTTGTGTTTAAGGCCCCTGGAAGCATGAAAATCACTTTAAACATCTCATTTTATCTTTAAAAGTGATTTTCCACGTACAAATGTGAATTGTAGTTCAAAGAGGCAACATTTGAAAACAGACCATTTTTTTAGTTTCTGAAGCATGTCGTAAGGGGGGGTGGTTATCTCTTTCATCAAAAATCGGACATTTTTGATTGAACAATAAAGGCCTACAAATGTTATTTAATTCACTTTCTGGGGTGGAGAAAAACTTTTTAAGGCCTCAGAGTGAATAAATTGGCCATTTTCATTCACATTTACCCATTCCTCAAATCTTGTTTTTAGGGCCCCTGGAAGCTTGAAAATCACTTTAAACATCTCATTTTATCTTTAAAAGTGATTTTCCACGTACAAATGTGATTTGTAGTTAAAAGAGGCAACATTTGAAAACGGACCATTTTTTACGTTTCTGAAGCTTGTCGTAAGGGGGGGTGGTTATCTCTTTTGTCAAAAACCGGGCGTTTTCGCTTGAACAATAAAGGCCTACAAATGTTATTTAGTTCACTTCCCGTGGAGGAGAAACACTTTTTAAGGCCGCAGAGTGAGTAAATTGGCCATATTCATTCACTTTTACCCATTCCTCAAATCTTGTGTTTAAGGCCCCTGGAAGCATGAAAATCACTTTAAACATCTCATTTTATCTTTAAAAGTGATTTTCCACGTACAAATGTGAATTGTAGTTCAAAGAGGCAACATTTGAAAACAGACCATTTTTTTAGTTTCTGAAGCATGTCGTAAGGGGGGTGGTTATCTCTTTCATCAAAAATCGGACGTTTTTAATTGAACAATAAAGGCCTACAAATGTTATTTAATTCACTTTCTGGGGTGGAGAAAAACTTTTTAAGGCCTCAGAGTGAATAAATTGGCCATTTTCATTCACTTTTACCCATTCCTCAAATCTTGTGTTTAGGGCCCCTGGAAGCTTGAAAATCACTTTAAACATCTCATTTTATCTTTAAAAGTGATTTTCCACGTACAAATGTGAATTGTAGTTAAAAGAGGCAACATTTGATAACGGACCATTTTTTACGTTTCTGAAGCATGTCGTAAGGGGGGGTGGTTATCTCTTTCGTCAAAAATCGGGCGTTTTCGCTTGAACAATAAAGGCCTACAAATGTTATTTAGTTCACTTCCCGTGGAGGAGAAACACTTTTTAAGGCCGAAGAGTGAGTAAATTGGCCATATTCATTCACTTTTACCCATTCCTCAAATCTTGTGTTTAAGGCCCCTGGAAGCATGAAAATCACTTTAAACATCTCATTTTATCTTTAAAAGTGATTTTCCACGTAGAAATGTGAATTGTAGTTCAAAGAGGCAACATTTGAAAACAGACCATTTTTTTAGTTTCTGAAGCATGTCGTAAGGGGGGGTGGTTATCTCTTTCATCAAAAATCGGACGTTTTTGATTGAACAATAAAGGCCTCCAAATGTTATTTTATTCACTTCCCGTGGAGGAGAAACACTTTTTAAGGCCGCAGAGTGAGTAAATTGCCAATTTTCATTCACTTTTACCCATTCCTCAAATCTTGTGTTTAGGGCCCCTGGAAGCTTGAAAATCACTTTAAACATCTCATTTTATCTTTAAAAGTGATTTTCCACGTACAAATGTGAATTGTAGTTAAAAGAGGCAACATTTCAAAACGGACCATTTTTTACATTTCTGAAGCATGTCGTAAGGGGGGGTGGTTATCTCTTTCGTCAAAAATCGGGCGTTTTCGCTTGAACAATAAAGGCCTACAAATGTTATTTAGTTCACTTCCCGTGGAAAAGAAACACTTTTTAAGGCCGCAGAGTGAGTAAATTGGCCATATTCATTCACTTTTACCCATTCCTCAAATCTTGTGTTTAAGGCCCCTGGAAGCATGAAAATCACTTTAAACATCTCATTTTATCTTTAAAAGTGATTTTCCACGTACAAATGTGAATTGTAGTTCAAAGAGGCAACATTTGAAAACAGACCATTTTTTAGGTTTCTGAAGCATGTCGTAAGGTTATCTCTTTCATCAAAAATCGGACGTTTTTGATTGAACAATAAAGGCCTCCAAATGTTATTTTATTCACTTCCCGTGGAGGAGAAACACTTTTTAAGGCCGCAGAGTGAGTAAATTGGCAATTTTCATTCACTTTTACCCATTCCTCAAATCTTGTGTTTAGGGCCCCTGGAAGCTTGAAAATCACTTTAAACATCTCATTTTATCTTTAAAAGTGGTTTTCCACGTACAAATGTGAATTGTAGTTCAAAGAGGCAACATTTGAAAACAGACCATTTTTTTAGTTTCTGAAGTATGTCGTAAGGGGGGTGGTTATCTCTTTCATCAAAAATCGGACGTTTTTAATTGAACAATAAAGGCCTACAAATGTTATTTAATTCACTTTCTGGGGTGGAGAAAAAAATTTTAAGGCCTCAGAGTGAGTAAATTAGCCATTTTCATTCACATTTACCCATTCCTCAAATCTTGTGTTTAGGGCCCCTGGAAGCTTGAAAATCACTTTAAACATCTCATTTTATCTTTAAATGTGATTTTCCACGTACAAATGTGAATTGTAGTTCAAAGAGGCAACATTTGAAAATGGATGGTTATCTCTTTCACCAAAAAATTGGCGTTTTTGATTGAACAATAAAGGCCTCCAAATGTTATTTTATTCACTTCCCGTGGAGGAGAAACACTTTTTAAGGCCGCAGAGTGAGTAAATTGGCTATTTTCATTCACTTTTACCCATTCCTCAAATCTCGTGTTTAAGGCCCCTGGAAGCATGAAAATCACTTTAAACATCTCATTTTATCTTTAAAAGTGATTTTCCACGTACAAATGTGAATTGTAGTTCAAAGAGGCAACATTTGAAAATGGACCATTTTTTTCGTTTCTGAAGCATGTCGTAAGGGGGGGTGGTTATCTCTTTCACCAAAAAACAGGCGTTTTTGATTGAACAATAAAGGCCTCCAAATGTTATTTTATTCACTTCCCGTGGAGGAGAAACACTTTTTAAGGCCGCAGAGTGAGTAAATTGGCTATTTTCATTCACTTTTACCCATTCCTCAAATCTCGTGTTTAAGGCCCCTGGAAGCATGAAAATCATTTTAAACATCTCATTTTATTTTTAAAAGTGATTTTCCACGTACAAATGTGAATTGTAGTTAAAAGAGGCAACATTTGAAAACGGACCATTTTTTTAGTTTCTGAAGCATGTCGTAAGGGGGGGTGGTTATCTCTTTCATCAAAAATCGGACATTTTTGATTGAACAATAAAGGCCTACAAATGTTATTTAATTCACTTTCTGGGGTGGAGAAAAACTTTTTAAGGCCTCAGAGTGAATAAATTGGCCATTTTCATTCACATTTACCCATTCCTCAAATCTTGTTTTTAGGGCCCCTGGAAGCTTGAAAATCACTTTAAACATCTCATTTTATCTTTAAAAGTGATTTTCCACGTACAAATGTGATTTGTAGTTAAAAGAGGCAACATTTGAAAACGGACCATTTTTTACGTTTCTGAAGCTTGTCGTAAGGGGGGGTGGTTATCTCTTTTGTCAAAAACCGGGCGTTTTCGCTTGAACAATAAAGGCCTACAAATGTTATTTAGTTCACTTCCCGTGGAGGAGAAACACTTTTTAAGGCCGCAGAGTGAGTAAATTGGCCATATTCATTCACTTTTACCCATTCCTCAAATCTTGTGTTTAAGGCCCCTGGAAGCATGAAAATCACTTTAAACATCTCATTTTATCTTTAAAAGTGATTTTCCACGTACAAATGTGAATTGTAGTTCAAAGAGGCAACATTTGAAAACAGACCATTTTTTTAGTTTCTGAAGCATGTCGTAAGGGGGGGTGGTTATCTCTTTCATCAAAAATCGGACGTTTTTGATTGAACAATAAAGGCCTACAAATGTTATTTAATTCACTTCCCGTGGAGGAGAAACACTTTTTAAGGCCGCAGAGTGAGTAAATTGGCCATTTCCATTCACTTTTACCCATTCCTCAAATCTCGTGTTTAAGGCTCCTGGAAGCATGAAAATCACTTTAAACATCTCATTTTATCTTTAAAAGTGATTTTCCACGTACAAATGTGAATTTTAGTTCAAAGAGGCAACATTTGAAAACAGACCATTTTTTTAGTTTCTGAAGCATGTCGTAAGGGGGGTGGTTATCTCTTTCATCAAAAATCGGACGTTTTTAATTGAACAATAAAGGCCTACAAATGTTATTTAATTCACTTTCTGGGGTGGAGAAAAACTTTTTAAGGCCTCAGAGTGAATAAATTGGCCATTTTCATTCACTTTTACCCATTCCTCAAATCTCGTGTTTAAGGCCCCTGGAAGCTTGAAAATCACTTTAAACATCTCATTTTATCTTTAAAAGTGATTTTCCACGTACAAATGTGAATTGTAGTTAAAAGAGGCAACATTTGATAACGGACCATTTTTTACGTTTCTGAAGCATGTCGTAAGGGGGGGTGGTTATCTCTTTCGTCAAAAATCGGGCGTTTTCGCTTGAACAATAAAGGCCTACAAATGTTATTTAGTTCACTTCCCGTGGAGGAGAAACACTTTATAAGGCCACAGAGTGAGTAAATTGGCCATATTCATTCACTTTTACCCATTCCTCAAATCTTGTGTTTAAGGCCCCTGGAAGCATGAAAATCACTTTAAACATCTCATTTTATCTTTAAAAGTGATTTTCCACGTACAAATGTGAATTGTAGTTCAAAGAGGCAACATTTGAAAATAGACCATTTTTTTAGTTTCTGAAGCATGTCATAAGGGGGGGTGGTTATCTCCTTCGTCAAAAATCGGGCGTTTTTAATTGAACAATAAAGGCCTACAAATGTTATTTAATTCACTTTCTGGGGTGGAGAAAAACTTTTTAAGGCCTCAGAGTGAATAAATTGGCCATTTTCATTCACATTTACCCATTCCTCAAATCTTGTGTTTAGGGCCCCTGGAAGCTTGAAAATCACTTTAAACATCTAATTTTATCTTTAAATGTGATTTTCCACGTACAAATGTGAATTGTAGTTCAAAGAGGCAACATTTGAAAACAGACCATTTTTACGTTTCTGAAGCATGTCATAAGGGGGGGTGGTTATCTCTTTCGTCAAAAATCGGGCGTTTTCGCTTGAACAATAAAGGCCTACAAATGTTATTTAGTTCACTTCCCGTGGAGGAGAAACACTTTTTAAGGCCGCAGAGTGAGTAAATTGGCAATTTTCATTCACTTTTACCCATTCCTCAAATCTTGTGTTTAGGGCCCCTGGAAGCTTAAAAATCACTTTAAACATCTCATTTTATCTTTAAAAGTGATTTTCCACGTACAGATGTGAATTGTAGTTTTAAAAGAGGCAACATTTGAAAACAGACCATTTTTTTAGTTTCTGAAGCATGTCGTAAGGGGGGTGGTTATCTCTTTCATCAAAAATCGGACGTTTTTAATTGAACAATAAAGGCCTACAAATGTTATTTAATTCACTTTCTGGGGTGGAGAAAAACTTTTTAAGGCCTCAGAGTGAATAAATTGGCCATTTTCATTCACTTTTACCCATTCCTCAAATCTTGTGTTTAGGGCCCCTGGAAGCTTGAAAATCACTTTAAACATCTCATTTTATCTTTAAAAGTGATTTTCCACGTACAAATGTGAATTGTAGTTAAAAGAGGCAACATTTGATAACGGACCATTTTTTACGTTTCTGAAGCATGTCGTAAGGGGGGGTGGTTATCTCTTTCGTCAAAAATCGGGCGTTTTCGCTTGAACAATAAAGGCCTACAAATGTTATTTAGTTCACTTCCCGTGGAGGAGAAACACTTTTTAAGGCCGAAGAGTGAGTAAATTGGCCATATTCATTCACTTTTACCCATTCCTCAAATCTTGTGTTTAAGGCCCCTGGAAGCATGAAAATCACTTTAAACATCTCATTTTATCTTTAAAAGTGATTTTCCACGTACAAATGTGAATTGTAGTTCAAAGAGGCAACATTTGAAAACAGACCATTTTTTTAGTTTCTGAAGCATGTCGTAAGGGGGGGTCGTTATCTCTTTCATCAAAAATCGGACGTTTTTGATTGAACAATAAAGGCCTCCAAATGTTATTTTATTCACTTCCCGTGGAGGAGAAACACTTTTTAAGGCCGCAGAGTGAGTTAATTGCCAATTTTCATTCACTTTTACCCATTCCTCAAATCTTGTGTTTAGGGCCCCTGGAAGCTTGAAAATCACTTTAAACATCTCATTTTATCTTTAAAAGTGATTTTCCACGTACAAATGTGAATTGTAGTTAAAAGAGGCAACATTTGAAAACGGACCATTTTTTACGTTTCTGAAGCATGTCGTAAGGGGGGGTGGTTATCTCTTTCGTCAAAAATCGGGCGTTTTCGCTTGAACAATAAAGGCCTACAAATGTTATTTAGTTCACTTCCCGTGGAAAAGAAACACTTTTTAAGGCCGCAGAGTGAGTAAATTGGCCATATTCATTCACTTTTACCCATTCCTCAAATCTTGTGTTTAAGGCCCCTGGAAGCATGAAAATCACTTTAAACATCTCATTTTATCTTTAAAAGTGATTTTCCACGTACAAATGTGAATTGTAGTTCAAAGAGGCAACATTTGAAAACAGACCATTTTTTTAGTTTCTGAAGCATGTCGTAAGGGGGGGTGGTTATCTCTTTCATCAAAAATCGGACGTTGTTGATTGAACAATAAAGGCCTCCAAATGTTATTTTATTCACTTTCCGTGGAGGAGAAACACTTTTTAAGGCCGCAGAGTGAGTAAATTGGCAATTTTCATTCACTTTTACCCATTCCTCAAATCTTGTGTTTAGGGCCCCTGGAAGCTTGAAAATCACTTTAAACATCTCATTTTATCTTTAAAAGTGATTTTCCACGTACAAATGTGAATTGTAGTTCAAAGAGGCAACATTTGAAAACAGACCATTTTTTTAGTTTCTGAAGCATGTCGTAAGGGGGGGTGGTTATCTCTTTCATCAAAAATCGGGCGTTTTTAATTGAACAATAAAGGCCTACAAATGTTATTTAATTCACTTTCTGGGGTGGAGAAAAACTTTTTAAGGCCTCAGAGTGAGTAAATTAGCCATTTTCATTCACATTTCCCCATTCCTCAAATCTTGTGTTTAGGGCCCCTGGAAGCTTGAAAATCACTTTAAACATCTCATTTTATCTTTAAATGTGATTTTCCACGTACAAATGTGAATTGTAGTTCAAAGAGGCAACATTTGAAAATGGACCATTTTTTTCGTTTCTGAAGCATGTCGTAAGGGGGGGTGGTTATCTCTTTCACCAAAAAACAGGCGTTTTTGATTGAACAATAAAGGCCTCCAAATGTTATTTTATTCACTTCCCATGGAGGAGAAACACTTTTTAAGGCCGCAGAGTGAGTAAATTGGCTGTTTTCATTCACTTTTACCCATTCCTCAAATCTCGTGTTTAAGGCCCCTGGAAGCATGAAAATCACTTTAAACATCTCATTTTATTTTTAAAAGTGATTTTCCACGTACAAATGTGAATTGTAGTTAAAAGAGGCAACATTTGAAAACGGACCATTTTTTACTTTTCTGAAGCATGTCGTAAGGGGGGGTGGTTAACTCTTTCGTCAAAAATCGGGCGTTTTCGCTTGAACAATAAAGGCCTACAAATGTTATTTAGTTCACTTCCCGTGGAGGAGAAACACTTTTTAAGGCCGCAGACTGAGCAAATTGGCCATATTCATTCACTTTTACCCATTCCTCAAATCTTGTGTTTAAGGCCCCTGGGAGCATGAAAATCACTTTAAACATCTCATTTTATCTTTAAAAGTGATTTTCCACGTACAAATGGGAATTGTAGTTCAAAGAGGCAACATTTGAAAATGTACCATTTTTTTCATTTCTGAAGCATGTCGTACGGGGGGGGGGTTATCTCTTTCATTAAAAAACAGGCGTTTTTGATTGAACAATAAAGGCCTCCAAATGTTATTTAATTCACTTTCTGGGGTGGAGAAAAACTTTTTAAGGCCTCAGAGTGAATAAATTGGCCATTTTCATTCACATTTACCCAATCCGTAAATCTTGTGTTTAGGGCCCCTGGAAGCTTGAAAATCACTTTAAACATCTCATTTTATCTTTAAAAGTGATTTTCCACGTACAAATGTGAATTGTAGTTAAAAGAGGCAACATTTGAAAACGGACCATTTTTTACGTTTCTGAAGCATGTCATAAGGGGGGGTGGTTATCTCTTTCGTCAAAATTCGGGCGTTTTCGCTTGAACAATAAAGGCCTACAAATGTTATTTAGTTCACTTCCCGTGGAGGAGAAACACTTTTTAAGGCCGCAGAGTGAGTAAATTGGCCATATTCATTCACTTTTACCCATTCCTCAAATCTTGTGTTTAAGGCCCCTGGAAGCATGAAAATCACTTTAAACATCTCATTTTATCTTTAAAAGTGATTTTCCACGTACAAATGTGAATTGTAGTTCAAAGAGGCAACATTTGAAAACAGACCAATTTTTTTAGTTTCTGAAGCATGTCGTAAGGGGGGGTGGTTATCTCTTTCATCAAAAATCGGACGTTTTTGATTGAACAATAAAGGCCTACAAATGTTATTTAATTCACTTCCCGTGGAGGAGAAACACTTTTTAAGGCCGCAGAGTGAGTAAATTGGCCATTTCCATTCACTTTTACCCATTCCTCAAATCTCGTGTTTAAGGCCCCTGGAAGCATGAAAATCACTTTAAACATCTCATTTTATCTTTAAAAGTGATTTTCCACGTACAAATGTGAATTGTAGTTCAAAGAGGCAACATTTGAAAACAGACCATTTTTTTAGTTTCTGAAGCATGTCGTAAGGGGGGTGGTTATCTCTTTCATCAAAAATCGGACGTTTTTAATTGAACAATAAAGGCCTACAAATGTTATTTAATTCACTTTCTGGGGTGGAGAAAAACTTTTTAAGGCCTCAGAGTGAATAAATTGGCCATTTTCATTCACTTTTACCCATTCCTCAAATCTTGTGTTTAGGGCCCCTGGAAGCTTGAAAATCACTTTAAACATCTCATTTTATCTTTAAAAGTGATTTTCCACGTACAAATGTGAATTGTAGTTTAAAGGGGCAACATTTGATAACGGACCATTTTTTACGTTTCTGAAGCATGTCGTAAGGGGGGTGGTTATCTCTTTCGTCAAAAATCGGGCGTTTTCGCTTGAACAATAAAGGCCTACAAATGTTATTTAGTTCACTTCCCGTGGAGGAGAAACACTTTATAAGGCCACAGAGTGAGTAAATTGGCCATATTCATTCACTTTTACCCATTCCTCAAATCTTGTGTTTAAGGCCCCTGGAAGCATGAAAATCACTTTAAACATCTCATTTTATCTTTAAAAGTGATTTTCCACGTACAAATGTGAATTGTAGTTCAAAGAGGCAACATTTGAAAATAGACCATTTTTTTAGTTTCTGAAGCATGTCATAAGGGGGGGTGGTTATCTCCTTCATCAAAAATCGGACGTTTTTAATTGAACAATAAAGGCCTACAAATGTTATTTAATTCACTTTCTGGGGTGGAGAAAAACTTTTTAAGGCCTCAGAGTGAATAAATTGGCCATTTTCATTCACATTTACCCATTCCTCAAATCTTGTGTTTAGGGCCCCTGGAAGCTTGAAAATCACTTTAAACATCTCATTTTATCTTTAAAAGTGATTTTCCACGTACAAATGTGAATTGTAGTTAAAAGAGGCAACATTTGAAAACGGACCATTTTTACGTTTTTGAAGCATGTCATAAGGGGGGGTGGTTATCTCTTTCGTCAAAAATCGGGCGTTTTCGCTTGAACAATAAAGGCCCACAAATGTTATTTAGTTCACTTCCCGTGGAGGAGAAACACTTTTTAAGGCCGCAGACTGAGTAAATTGGCCATATTCATTCACTTTTACCCATTCCTCAAATCTTGTGTTTAAGGCCCCTGGAAGCATGAAAATCACTTTAAACATCTCATTTTGTCTTTAAAAGTGATTTTCCACGTACAAATGTGAATTGTAGTTTTAAGAGGCAACATTTGAAAACAGACCATTTTTTTAGTTTCTGAAGCATGTCGTAAGGGGGGTGGTTATCTCTTTCATCAAAAATCAGACGTTTTTAATTGAACAATAAAGGCCTACAAATGTTATTTTATTCACTTCCCGTGGAGGAGAAACACTTTTTAAGGCCTCAGAGTGAATAAATTGGCCATTTTCATTCACTTTTACCCATTCCTCAAATCTTGTGTTTAGGGCAACTGGAAGCTTGAAAATCACTTTAAACATCTCATTTTATCTTTAAAAGTGATTTTCCACGTACAAATGTGAATTGTACTTAAAAGAGACAACATTTGATAACGGACCATTTTTTACGTTTCTGAAGCATGTCGTAAGGGGGGGTGGTTATCTCTTTCGTCAAAAATCGGGCGTTTTCGCTTGAACAATAAAGGCCTACAAATGTTATTTAGTTCACTTCCCGTGGAGGAGAAACACTTTTTAAGGCCGAAGAGTGAGTAAATTGGCCATATTCATTCACTTTTACCCATTCCTCAAATCTTGTGTTTAAGGCCCCTGGAAGCATGAAAATCACTTTAAACATCTCATTTTATCTTTAAAAGTGATTTTCCACGTACAAATGTGAATTGTAGTTCAAAGAGGCAACATTTGAAAACAGACCATTTTTTTAGTTTCTGAAGCATGTCGTAAGGGGGGGTAGTTATCTCTTTCATCAAAAATTGGACGTTTTTGATTGAACAATAAAGGCCTCCAAATGTTATTTTATTCACTTCCCGTGGAGGAGAAACACTTTTTAAGGCCGCAGAGTGAGTAAATTGGCAATTTTCATTCACTTTTACCCATTCCTCAAATCTTGTGTTTAGGGCCCCTGGAAGCTTGAAAATCACTTTAAACATCTCATTTTATCTTTAAAAGTGATTTTCCACGTACAAATGTGAATTGTAGTTAAAAGAGGCAACATTTGAAAACGGACCATTTTTTACGTTTCTGAAGCATGTCGTAAGGGGGGGTGGTTATCTCTTTCGTCAAAAATCGGGCGTTTTCGCTTGAACAATAAAGGCCTACAAATGTTATTTAGTTCACTTCCCGTGGAGGAGAAACACTTTTTAAGGCCGCAGAGTGAGTAAATTGGCCATATTCATTCACTTTTACCCATTCCTCAAATCTTGTGTTTAAGGCCCCTGGAAGCATGAAAATCACTTTAAACATCTCATTTTATCTTTAAAAGTGATTTTCCACGTACAAATGTGAATTGTAGTTCAAAGAGGCAACATTTGAAAACAGACCATTTTTTTAGTTTCTGAAGCATGTCGTAAGGGGGGGTGGTTATCTCTTTCATCAAAAATCGGACGTTTTTGATTGAACAATAAAGGCCTCCAAATGTTATTTTATTCACTTCCCGTGGAGGAGAAACACTTTTTAAGGCCGCAGAGTGAGTAAATTGGCAATTTTCATTCACTTTTACCCATTCCTCAAATCTTGTGTTTAGGGCCCCTGGAAGCTTGAAAATCACTTTAAACATCTCATTTTATCTTTAAAAGTGATTTTCCACGTACAAATGTGAATTGTAGTTAAAAGAGGCAACATTTGAAAACGGACCATTTTTTACGTTTCTGAAGCATGTCGTAAGGGGGGGTGGTTATCTCTTTCGTCAAAAATCGGGCGTTTTCGCTTGAACAATAAAGGCCTACAAATGGTATTTAGTTCACTTCCCGTGGAAAAGAAACACTTTTTAAGGCCGCAGAGTGAGTAAATTGGCCATATTCATTCACTTTTACCCATTCCTCAAATCTTGTGTTTAAGGCCCATGGAAGCATGAAAATCACTTTAAACATCTCATTTTATCTTTAAAAGTGATTTTCCACGTACAAATGTGAATTGTAGTTCAAAGAGGCAACATTTGAAAACAGACCATTTTTTTAGTTTCTGAAGCATGTCGTAAGGGGGGGTGGTTATCTCTTTCATCAAAAATCGGACGTTGTTGATTGAACAATAAAGGCCTCCAAATGTTATTTTATTCACTTCCCGTGGAGGAGAAACACTTTTTAAGGCCGCAGAGTGAGTAAATTGGCAATTTTCATTCACTTTTACCCATTCCTCAAATCTTGTGTTTAGGGCCCCTGGAAGCTTGAAAATCACTTTAAACATCTCATTTTATCTTTAAAAGTGATTTTCCACGTACAAATGTGAATTGTAGTTCAAAGAGGCAACATTTGAAAACAGACCATTTTTTTAGTTTCTGAAGCATGTCGTAAGGGGGGGTGGTTATCTCTTTCATCAAAAATCGGACGTTTTTAATTGAACAATAAAGGCCTACAAATGTTATTTAATTCACTTTCTGGGGTGGAGAAAAACTTTTTAAGGCCTCAGAGTGAGTAAATTAGCCATTTTCCTTCACATTTACCCATTCCTCAAATCTTGTGTTTAGGGCCCTTGGAAGCTTGAAAATCACTTTAAACATCTCATTTTATCTTTAAATGTGATTTTCCACGTACAAATGTGAATTGTAGTTCAAAGAGGCAACATTTGAAAATGGATGGTTATCTCTTTCACCAAAAAATTGGCGTTTTTAATTGAACAATAAAGGCCTCCAAATGTTATTTTATTCACTTCCCGTGGAGGAGAAACACTTTTTAAGGCCGCAGAGTGAGTAAATTGGCCATTTTCATTCACTTTTACCCATTTCTCAAATCTTGTGTTTAAGGCCCCTGGAAGCATGAAAATCACTTTAAACATCTCATTTTATCTTTAAAAGTGATTTTCCACGTACAAATGTGAATTGTAGTTCAAAGAGGCAACATTTGAAAACAGACCAATTTTTTAGTTTCTGAAGCATGTCGTAAGGGGGGGTGGTATCTCTTTCATCAAAAATCGGACGTTTTTAATTGAACAATAAAGGCCTACAAATGTTATTTAATTCACTTTCTGGGGTGGAGAAAAACTTTTTAAGGCCTCAGAGTGAATAAATTGGCCATTTTCATTCACATTTACCCAATCCTCAAATCTTGTGTTTTGGGCCCCTGGAAGCTTGAAAATCACTTTAAACATCTCATTTTATCTTTAAAAGTGATTTTCCACGTACAAATGTGAATTGTAGTTAAAAGAGGCAACATTTGAAAACGGACCATTTTTTACGTTTCTGAAGCATGTCATAAGGGGGGGTGGTTATCTCTTTCGTCAAAATTCGGGCGTTTTCGCTTGAACAATAAAGGCTTACAAATGTTATTTAGTTCACTTCCCGTGGAGGAGAAACACTTTTTAAGGCCGCAGAGTGAGTAAATTGGCCATATTCATTCACTTTTACCCATTCCTCAAATCTTGTGTTTAAGGCCCCTGGAAGCATGAAAATCACTTTAAACATCTCATTTTATCTTTAAAAGTGATTTTCCACGTACAAATGTGAATTGTAGTTCAAAGAGGCAACATTTGAAAACAGACCATTTTTTTAGTTTCTGAAGCATGTCGTAAGGGGGGGTGGTTATCTCTTTCATCAAAAATCGGACGTTTTTGATTGAACAATAAAGGCCTACAAATGTTATTTAATTCACTTCCCGTGGAGGAGAAACACTTTTTAAGGCCGCAGAGTGAGTAAATTGGCCATTTCCATTCACTTTTACCCATTCCTCAAATCTCGTGTTTAAGGCCCCTGGAAGCATGAAAATCACTTTAAACATCTCATTTTATCTTTAAAAGTGATTTTCCACGTACAAATGTGAATTGTAGTTCAAAGAGGCAACATTTGAAAACAGACCATTTTTTTAGTTTCTGAAGCATGTCGTAAGGGGGGTGGTTATCTCTTTCATCAAAAATCGGACGTTTTTAATTGAACAATAAAGGCCTACAAATGTTATTTAATTCACTTTCTGGGGTGGAGAAAAACTTTTTAAGGCCTCAGAGTGAATAAATTGGCCATTTTCATTCACTTTTACCCATTCCTCAAATCTTGTGTTTAGGGCCCCTGGAAGCTTGAAAATCACTTTAAACATCTCATTTTATCTTTAAAAGTGATTTTCCACGTACAAATGTGAATTGTAGTTAAAAGAGGCAACATTTGATAACGGACCATTTTTTACGTTTCTGAAGCATGTCGTAAGGGGGGGTGGTTATCTCTTTCGTCAAAAATCGGGCGTTTTCGCTTGAACAATAAAGGCCTACAAATGTTATTTAGTTCACTTCCCGTGGAGGAGAAACACTTTTTAAGGCCGAAGAGTGAGTAAATTGGCCATATTCATTCACTTTTACCCATTCCTCAAATCTTGTGTTTAAGGCCCCTGGAAGCATGAAAATCACTTTAAACATCTCATTTTATCTTTAAAAGTGATTTTCCACGTACAAATGTGAATTGTAGTTCAAAGAGGCAACATTTGAAAACAGACCATTTTTTTAGTTTCTGAAGCATGTCGTAAGGGGGGGTAGTTATCTCTTTCATCAAAAATTGGACGTTTTTGATTGAACAATAAAGGCCTCCAAATGTTATTTTATTCACTTCCCGTGGAGGAGAAACACTTTTTAAGGCCGCAGAGTGAGTAAATTGGCAATTTTCATTCACTTTTACCCATTCCTCAAATCTTGTGTTTAGGGCCCCTGGAAGCTTGAAAATCACTTTAAACATCTCATTTTATCTTTAAAAGTGATTTTCCACGTACAAATGTGAATTGTAGTTAAAAGAGGCAACATTTGAAAACGGACCATTTTTTACGTTTCTGAAGCATGTCGTAAGGGTGGGTGGTTATCTCTTTCGTCAAAAATCGGGCGTTTTCGCTTGAACAATAAAGGCCTACAAATGTTATTTAGTTCACTTCCCGTGGAGGAGAAACACTTTTTAAGGCCGCAGAGTGAGTAAATTGGCCATATTCATTCACTTTTACCCATTCCTCAAATCTTGTGTTTAAGGCCCCTGGAAGCATGAAAATCACTTTAAACATCTCATTTTATCTTTAAAAGTGATTTTCCACGTACAAATGTGAATTGTAGTTCAAAGAGGCAACATTTGAAAACAGACCATTTTTTTTAGTTTCTGAAGCATGTCGTAAGGGGGGGTGGTTATCTCTTTCATCAAAAATCGGACGTTTTTGATTGAACAATAAAGGCCTCCAAATGTTATTTTATTCACTTCCCGTGGAGGAGAAACACTTTTTAAGGCCGCAGAGTGAGTAAATTGGCAATTTTCATTCACTTTTACCCATTCCTCAAATCTTGTGTTTAGGGCCCCTGGAAGCTTGAAAATCACTTTAAACATCTCATTTTATCTTTAAAAGTGATTTTCCACGTACAAATATGAATTGTAGTTAAAAGAGGCAACATTTGAAAACGGACCATTTTTTACGTTTCTGAAGCATGTCGTAAGGGGGGGTGGTTATCTCTTTCGTCAAAAATCGGGCGTTTTCGCTTGAACAATAAAGGCCTACAAATGTTATTTAGTTCACTTCCCGTGGAAAAGAAACACTTTTTAAGGCCGCAGAGTGAGTAAATTGGCCATATTCATTCACTTTTACCCATTCCTCAAATCTTGTGTTTAAGGCCCCTGGAAGCATGAAAATCACTTTAAACATCTCATTTTATCTTTAAAAGTGATTTTCCACGTACAAATGTGAATTGTAGTTCAAAGAGGCAACATTTGAAAACAGACCATTTTTTTAGTTTCTGAAGCATGTCGTAAGGGGGGGTGGTTATCTCTTTCATCAAAAATCGGACGTTGTTGATTGAACAATAAAGGCCTCCAAATGTTATTTTATTCACTTCCCGT
Source organism: Triturus cristatus (assembly GCF_964204655.1). Lineage (NCBI taxonomy): Eukaryota > Metazoa > Chordata > Amphibia > Caudata > Salamandridae > Triturus > Triturus cristatus. Next base: position 1,224,244,913 of record NC_140590.1, on the reverse strand, counting down.
GGAGGAGAAACACTTTTTAAGGCCGCAGAGTGAGTAAATTGGCAATTTTCATTCACTTTTACCCATTCCTCAAATCTTGTGTTTAGGGCCCCTGGAAGCTTGAAAATCACTTTAAACATCTCATTTTATCTTTAAAAGTGATTTTCCACGTACAAATGTGAATTGTAGTTCAAAGAGGCAACATTTGAAAACAGACCATTTTTTTAGTTTCTGAAGCATGTCGTAAGGGAGGGTGGTTATCTCTTTCATCAAAAATCGGACGTTTTTAATTGAACAATAAAGGCCTACAAATGTTATTTAATTCACTTTCTGGGGTGGAGAAAAACTTTTTAAGGCCTCAGAGTGAGTAAATTAGCCATTTTCCTTCACATTTACTCATTCCTCAAATCTTGTGTTTAGGGCCCTTGGAAGCTTGAAAATCACTTTAAACATCTCATTTTATCTTTAAATGTGATTTTCCACGTACAAATGTGAATTGTAGTTCACAGAGGCAACATTTGAAAATGGATGGTTATCTCTTTCACCAAAAAATTGGCGTTTTTGATTGAACAATAAAGGCCTCCAAATGTTATTTTATTCACTTCCCGTGGAGGAGAAACACTTTTTAAGGCCGCAGAGTGAGTAAATTGGCCATATTCATTCACTTTTACCCATTCCTCAAATCTTGTGTTTAAGGCCCCTGGAAGCATGAAAATCACTTTAAACATCTCATTTTATCTTTAAAAGTGATTTTCCACGTACAAATGTGAATTGTAGTTCAAAGAGGCAACATTTGAAAACAGACCATTTTTTTAGTTTCTGAAGCATGTCGTAAGGGGGGGTGGTTATCTCTTTCATCAAAAATCGGACGTTTTTGATTGAACAATAAAGGCCTACAAATGTTATTTAATTCACTTCCCGTGGAGGAGAAACACTTTTTAAGGCCGCAGAGTGAGTAAATTGGCCATTTCCATTCACTTTTACCCATTCCTCAAATCTCGTGTTTAAGGCCCCTGGAAGCATGAAAATCACTTTAAACATCTCATTTTATCATTAAAAGTGATTTTCCACGTACAAATGTGAATTGTAGTTCAAAGAGGCAACATTTGAAAACAGACCATTTTTTTAGTTTCTGAAGCATGTCGTAAGGGGGGTGGTTATCTCTTTCATCAAAAATCGGACGTTTTTAATTGAACAATAAAGGCCTACAAATGTTATTTAATTCACTTTCTGGGGTGGAGAAAAACTTTTTAAGGCCTCAGAGTGAATAAATTGGCCATTTTCATTCACTTTTACCCATTCCTCAAATCTTGTGTTTAGGGCCCCTGGAAGCTTGAAAATCACTTTAAACATCTCATTTTATCTTTAAAAGTGATTTTCCACGTACAAATGTGAATTGTAGTTAAAAGAGGCAACATTTGAGAACGGACCATTTTTTACGTTTCTGAAGCATGTCGTAAGGGGGGTGGTTATCTCTTTCGTCAAAAATCGGGCGTTTTCGCTTGAACAATAAAGGCCTACAAATGTTATTTAGTTCACTTCCCGTGGAGGAGAAACACTTTATAAGGCCACAGAGTGAGTAAATTGGCCATATTCATTCACTTTTACCCATTCCTCAAATCTTGTGTTTAAGGCCCCTGGAAGCATGAAAATCACTTTAAACATCTCATTTTATCTTTAAAAGTGATTTTCCACGTACAAATGTGAATTGTAGTTCAAAGAGGCAACATTTGAAAATAGACCATTTTTTTAGTTTCTGAAGCATGTCATAAGGGGGGGTGGTTATCTCCTTCATCAAAAATCGGACGTTTTTAATTGAACAATAAAGGCCTACAAATGTTATTTAATTCACTTTCTGGGGTGGAGAAAAACTTTTTAAGGCCTCAGAGTGAATAAATTGGCCATTTTCATTCACATTTACCCATTCCTCAAATCTTGTGTTTAGGGCCCCTGGAAGCTTGAAAATCACTTTAAACATCTCATTTTATCTTTAAAAGTGATTTTCCACGTACAAATGTGAATTGTAGTTAAAAGAGGCAACATTTAAAAACGGACCATTTTTACGTTTCTGAAGCATGTCATAAGGGGGGGTGGTTATCTCTTTCGTCAAAAATCGGGCGTTTTCGCTTGAACAATAAAGGCCTACAAATGTTATTTAGTTCACTTCCCGTGGAGGAGAAACACTTTTTAAGGCCGCAGACTGAGTAAATTGGCCATATTCATTCACTTTTACCCATTCCTCAAATCTTGTGTTTAAGGCCCCTGGAAGCATGAAAATCACTTTAAACATCTCATTTTATCTTTAAAAGTGATTTTCCACGTACAAATGTGAATTGTAGTTCAAAGAGGCAACATTTGAAAACAGACCATTTTTTTAGTTTCTGAAGCATGTCGTAAGGGGGGGTGGTTATCTCTTTCATCAAAAATCGGACGTTTTTGATTGAACAATAAAGGCCTCCAAATGTTATTTTATTCACTTCCCGTGGAGGAGAAACACTTTTTAAGGCCCAGAGTGAGTAAATTGGCAATTTTCATTCACTTTTACCCATTCCTCAAATCTTGTGTTTAGGGCCCCTGGAAGCTTAAAAATCACTTTAAACATCTCATTTTATCTTTAAAAGTGATTTTCCACGTACAAATGTGAATTGTAGTTAAAAGAGGCAACATTTGAAAACGGACCATTTTTTACGTTTCTGAAGCATGTCGTAAGGGGGGGTGGTTATCTCTTTCGTCAAAAATCGGGCGTTTTCGCTTGAACAATAAAGGCCTACAAATGTTATTTAGTTCACTTCCCGTGGAGGAGAAACACTTTTTAAGGCCGCAGAGTGAGTAAATTGGCCATATTCATTCACTTTTACCCATTCCTCAAATCTTGTGTTTAAGGCCCCTGGAAGCATGAAAATCACTTTAAACATCTCATTTTATCTTTAAAAGTGATTTTCCACGTACAAATGTGAATTGTAGTTCAAAGAGGCAACATTTGAAAACAGACCATTTTTTTAGTTTCTGAAGCATGTCGTAAGGGGGGGTGGTTATCTCTTTCATCAAAAATCGGACGTTTTTGATTGAACAATAAAGGCCTCCAAATGTTATTTTATTCACTTCCCGTGGAGGAGAAACACTTTTTAAGGCCGCAGAGTGAGTAAATTGGCAATTTTCATTCACTTTTACCCATTCCTCAAATCTTGTGTTTAGGGCCCCTGGAAGCTTGAAAATCACTTTAAACATCTCATTTTATCTTTAAAAGTGATTTTCCACGTACAAATGTGAATTGTAGTTAAAAGAGGCAACATTTGAAAACGGACCATTTTTTACGTTTCTGAAGCATGTCGTAAGGGGGGGTGGTTATCTCTTTCGTCAAAAATCGGGCGTTTTCGCTTGAACAATAAAGGCCTACAAATGTTATTTAGTTCACTTCCCGTGGAGGAGAAACACTTTTTAAGGCCGCAGAGTGAGTAAATTGGCCATATTCATTCACTTTTACCCATTCCTCAAATCTTGTGTTTAAGGCCCCTGGAAGCATGAAAATCACTTTAAACATCTCATTTTATCTTTAAAAGTGATTTTCCACGTTCAAATGTGAATTGTAGTTCAAAGAGGCAACATTTGAAAACAGACCATTTTTTTAGTTTCTGAAGCATGTCGTAAGGGGGGGTGGTTATCTCTTTCATCAAAAATCGGACGTTGTTGATTGAACAATAAAGGCCTCCAAATGTTATTTTATTCACTTCCCGTGGAGGAGAAACACTTTTTAAGGCCGCAGAGTGAGTAAATTGGCAATTTTCATTCACTTTTACCCATTCCTCAAATCTTGTGTTTAGGGCCCCTGGAAGCTTGAAAATCACTTTAAACATCTCATTTTATCTTTAAAAGTGATTTTCCACGTACAAATGTGAATTGTAGTTCAAAGAGGCAACATTTGAAAACAGACCATTTTTTTAGTTTCTGAAGCATGTCGTAAGGGGGGGTGGTTATCTCTTTCATCAAAAATCGGACGTTTTTAATTGAACAATAAAGGCCTACAAATGTTATTTAATTCACTTTCTGGGGTGGAGAAAAACTTTTTAAGGCCTCAGAGTGAGTAAATTGGCCATTTTCATTCACATTTACCCATTCCTCAAATCTTGTGTTTAGGGCCCCTGGAAGCTTGAAAATCACTTTAAACATCTCATTTTATCTTGAAATGTGATTTTCCACGTACAAATGTGAATTGTAGTTAAAAGAGGCAACATTTGAAAACGGACCATTTTTACGTTTCTGAAGCATGTCGTAAGGGGGGGTGGTTATCTCTTTCACCAAAAAATTGGCGTTTTTGATTGAACAATAAAGGCCTCCAAATGTTATTTTATTCACTTCCCGTGGAGGAGAAACACTTTTTAAGGCCGCAGAGTGAGTAAATTGGCTATTTTCATTCACTTTTACCCATTCCTCAAATCTCGTGTTTAAGGCCCCTGGAAGCATGAAAATCACTTTAAACATCTCATTTTATCTTTAAAAGTGATTTTCCACGTACAAATGTGAATTGTAGTTCTAAGAGGCAACATTTGAAAAAGGACCATTTTTTTCGTTTCTGAAGCATGTCGTAAGGGGGGGTGGTTATCTCTTTCACCAAAAAACAGGTGTTTTTGATTGAACAATAAAGGCCTCCAAATGTTATTTTATTCACTTCCCGTGGAGGAGAAACACTTTTTAAGGCCGCAGAGTGAGTAAATTGGCTATTTTCATTCACTTTTACCCATTCCTCAAATCTCGTGTTTAAGGCCCCTGGAAGCATGAAAATCACTTTAAACATCTCATTTTATTTTTAAAAGTGATTTTCCACGTACAAATGTGAATTGTAGTTAAAAGAGGCAACATTTGAAAACGGACCATTTTTTACTTTTCTGAAGCATGTCGTAAGGGGGGGTGGTTATCTCTTTCGTCAAAAATCGGGCGTTTTCGCTTGAACAATAAAGGCCTACAAATGTTATTTAGTTCACTTCCCGTGGAGGAGAAACACTTTTTAAGGCCGCAGACTGAGTAAATTGGCCATATTCATTCACTTTTACCCATTCCTCAAATCTTGTGTTTAAGGCCCCTGGAAGCATGAAAATCACTTTAAACATCTCATTTTATCTTTAAAAGTGATTTTCCACGTACAAATGTGAATTGTAGTTCAAAGAGGCAACATTTGAAAACAGACCATTTTTATAGTTTCTGAAGCATGTCGTAAGGGGGGGTGGTTATCTCTTTCATGAAAAATCGGACATTTTTGATTGAACAATAAAGGCCTACAAATGTTATTTAATTCACTTTCTGGGGTGGAGAAAAACTTTTTAAGGCCTCAGAGTGAATAAATTGGCCATTTTCATTCACATTTACCCATTCCTCAAATCTTGTTTTTAGGGCCCCTGGAAGCTTGAAAATCACTTTAAACATCTCATTTTATCTTTAAAAGTGATTTTCCACGTACAAATGTGAATTGTAGTTCAAAGAGGCAACATTTGAAAACGGACCATTTTTTACGTTTCTGAAGCTTGTCGTAAGGGGGGGTGGTTATCTCTTTCATCAAAAATCGGGCGTTTTCGCTTGAACAATAAAGGCCTACAAATGTTATTTAGTTCACTTCCCATGGAGGAGAAATACTTTTTAAGGCCGCAGACTGAGTAAATTGGCCATATTCATTCACTTTTACCCATTCCTCAAATCTTGTGTTTAAGGCCCCTGGAAGCATATACATCACTTTAAACATCTCATTTTATCTTTAATAGTGATTTTCCACGTACAAATGTGAATTGTAGTTCAAAGAGGCAATATTTGAAAACGGACCATTTTTTACGTTTCTGAAGCATGTCGTAAGGGGGGGTGGTTATCTCTTTCATCAAAAATCGGACGTTTTTGATTGAACAATAAAGGCCTCCAAATGTTATTTTATTCACTTCCCGTGGAGGAGAAACACTTTTTAAGGCCGCAGAGTGAGTAAATTGGCCATTTTCATTCACTTTTACCCATTCCTCAAATCTTGTGTTCAGGGCCCCTGGAAGCTTGAAAATCACTTTAAACATCTCATTTTATCTTTAAAAGTGATTTTCCACGTACAAATGTGAATTGTAGTTAAAAGAGGCAACATTTGAAAACGGACCATTTTTTACGTTTCTGAAGCATGTCGTAAGGGGGGGTGGTTATCTCTTTCGTCAAAAATCGGGCGTTTTCGCTTGAACAATAAAGGCCTACAAATGTTATTTCGTTCACTTCCCGTGGAGGAGAAACACTTTTTAAGCCGCAGAGTGAGTAAATCGGCCATATTCATTCACTTTTACCCATTCCTCAAATCTCGTGTTTAAGGACCCTGGAAGCATGAAAATCACTTTAAACATCTCATTTTTTCTTTAAAAGTGATTTTCCACGTACAAATGGGAATTGTAGTTCAAAGAGGCAACATTTGAATATAGACCATTTTTTTCGTTTCTGAAGCATGTCGTAAGGGGGGGTGGTTATCTCTTTCATCAAAAAAACAGGCGTTTTTGATTGAACAATAAAGGCCTCCAAATGTTATTTAATTCACTTTCTGGGGTGGAGAAAAACTTTTTAAGGCCTCAGAGTGAATAAATTGGCCATTTTCATTCACTTTACCCATTCCTCAAATCTTGTGTTTAGGGCCCCTGGAAGCTTGAAAATCACTTTAAACATCTCATTTTATCTTTAAAAGTGATTTTCCACGTACAAATGTGAATTGAAGTTAAAAGAGGCAACATTTGAAAACAGACCATTTTTTTAGTTTCTGAAGCATGTCGTAAGGGGGGGTGGTTATCTCTTTCGTCAAAAATCGGGCGTTTTCGCTTGAACAATAAAGGCCTACAAATGTTATTTAGTTCACTTCCCGTGGAGGAGAAACACTTTTTAAGGCCGCAGAGTGAGTAAATTGGCCATATTCATTCACTTTTACCCATTCCTCAAATCTTGTGTTTAAGGCCCCTGGAAGCATGAAAATCACTTTAAACATCTCATTTTATCTTTAAAAGTGATTTTCCACGTACAAATGTGAATTGTAGTTCAAAGAGGCAACATTTGAAAACAGACCATTTTTTTAGTTTCTGAAGCATGTCGTAAGGGGGGGTGGTTATCTCTTTCATCAAAAATCGGACGTTTTTGATTGAACAATAAAGGCCTCCAAATGTTATTTTATTCACTTCCCGTGGAGGAGAAACACTTTTTAAGGCCGCAGACTGAGTAAATTGGCCATATTCATTCACTTTTACCCATTCCTCAAATCTTGTGTTTAAGGCCCCTGGAAGCATGAAAATCAATTTAAACATCTCATTTTATCTTTAAAAGTGATTTTCCACGTACAAATGTGAATTGTAGTTCAAAGAGGCAACATTTGAAAACAGACCATTTTTTTAGTTTCTGAAGCATGTCGTAAGGGGGGGTGGTTATCTCTTTCATCAAAAATCGGACATTTTTGATTGAACAATAAAGGCCTACAAATGTTATTTAATTCACTTTCTGGGGTGGAGAAAAACTTTTTAAGGCCTCAGAGTGAATAAATTGGCCATTTTCATTCACATTTACCCATTCCTCAAATCTTGTTTTTAGGGCCCCTGGAAGCTTGAAAATCACTTTAAACATCTCATTTTATCTTTAAAAGTGATTTTCCACGTACAAATGTGAATTGTAGTTCAAAGAGGCAACATTTGAAAACGGACCATTTTTTACGTTTCTGAAGCTTGTCGTAAGGGGGGGTGGTTATCTCTTTCGTCAAAATTCGGGCGTTTTCGCTTGAACAATAAAGGCCTACAAATGTTATTTAGTTCACTTCCCGTGGAGGAGAAACACTTTTTAAGGCCGAAGAGTGAGTAAATTGGCCATATTCATTCACTTTTACCCATTCCTCAAATCTTGTGTTTAAGGCCCCTGGAAGCATGAAAATCACTTTAAACATCTCATTTTATCTTTAAAAGTGATTTTCCACGTACAAATGTGAATTGTAGTTCAAAGAGGCAACATTTGAAAACAGACCATTTTTTTAGTTTCTGAAGCATGTCGTAAGGGAGGGTGGTTATCTCTTTCATCAAAAATCGGACGTTTTTAATTGAACAATAAAGGCCTACAAATGTTATTTAATTCACTTTCTGGGGTGGAGAAAAACTTTTTAAGGCCTCAGAGTGAGTAAATTAGCCATTTTCCTTCACATTTACCCATTCCTCAAATCTTGTGTTTAGGGCCCTTGGAAGCTTGAAAATCACTTTAAACATCTCATTTTATCTTTAAATGTGATTTTCCACGTACAAATGTGAATTGTAGTTCACAGAGGCAACATTTGAAAATGGATGGTTATCTCTTTCACCAAAAAATTGGCGTTTTTGATTGAACAATAAAGGCCTCCAAATGTTATTTTATTCACTTCCCGTGGAGGAGAAACACTTTTTAAGGCCGCAGAGTGAGTAAATTGGCCATTTTCATTCACTTTTACCCATTTCTCAAATCTTGTGTTTAAGGCCCCTGGAAGCATGAAAATCACTTTAAACATCTCATTTTATCTTTAAAAGTGATTTTCCACGTACAAATGTGAATTGTAGTTCAAAGAGGCAACATTTGAAAACAGACCATTTTTTTAGTTTCTGAAGCATGTCGTAAGGGGGGGTGGTATCTCTTTCATCAAAAATCGGACGTTTTTAATTGAACAATAAAGGCCTACAAATGTTATTTAATTCACTTTCTGGGGTGGAGAAAAACTTTTTAAGGCCTCAGAGTGAATAAATTGGCCATTTTCATTCACATTTACCCAATCCTCAAATCTTGTGTTTTGGGCCCCTGGAAGCTTGAAAATCACTTTAAACATCTCATTTTATCTTTAAAAGTGATTTTCCACGTACAAATGTGAATTGTAGTTAAAAGAGGCAACATTTGAAAACGGACCATTTTTTACGTTTCTGAAGCATGTCATAAGGGGGGGTGGTTATCTCTTTCGTCAAAATTCGGGCGTTTTCGCTTGAACAATAAAGGCTTACAAATGTTATTTAGTTCACTTCCCGTGGAGGAGAAACACTTTTTAAGGCCGCAGAGTGAGTAAATTGGCCATATTCATTCACTTTTACCCATTCCTCAAATCTTGTGTTTAAGGCCCCTGGAAGCATGAAAATCACTTTAAACATCTCATTTTATCTTTAAAAGTGATTTTCCACGTACAAATGTGAATTGTAGTTCAAAGAGGCAACATTTGAAAACAGACCATTTTTTTAGTTTCTGAAGCATGTCGTAAGGGGGGGTGGTTATCTCTTTCATCAAAAATCGGACGTTTTTGATTGAACAATAAAGGCCTACAAATGTTATTTAATTCACTTCCCGTGGAGGAGAAACACTTTTTAAGGCCGCAGAGTGAGTAAATTGGCCATTTCCATTCACTTTTACCCATTCCTCAAATCTCGTGTTTAAGGCCCCTGGAAGCATGAAAATCACTTTAAACATCTCATTTTATCATTAAAAGTGATTTTCCACGTACAAATGTGAATTGTAGTTCAAAGAGGCAACATTTGAAAACAGACCATTTTTTTAGTTTCTGAAGCATGTCGTAAGGGGGGTGGTTATCTCTTTCATCAAAAATCGGACGTTTTTAATTGAACAATAAAGGCCTACAAATGTTATTTAATTCACTTTCTGGGGTGGAGAAAAACTTTTTAAGGCCTCAGAGTGAATAAATTGGCCATTTTCATTCACTTTTACCCATTCCTCAAATCTTGTGTTTAGGGCCCCTGGAAGCTTGAAAATCACTTTAAACATCTCATTTTATCTTTAAAAGTGATTTTCCACGTACAAATGTGAATTGTAGTTAAAAGAGGCAACATTTGAGAACGGACCATTTTTTACGTTTCTGAAGCATGTCGTAAGGGGGGTGGTTATCTCTTTCGTCAAAAATCGGGTGTTTTCGCTTGAACAATAAAGGCCTACAAATGTTATTTAGTTCACTTCCCGTGGAGGAGAAACACTTTATAAGGCCACAGAGTGAGTAAATTGGCCATATTCATTCACTTTTACCCATTCCTCAAATCTTGTGTTTAAGGCCCCTGGAAGCATGAAAATCACTTTAAACATCTCATTTTATCTTTAAAAGTGATTTTCCACGTACAAATGTGAATTGTAGTTCAAAGAGGCAACATTTGAAAATAGACCATTTTTTTAGTTTCTGAAGCATGTCATAAGGGGGGGTGGTTATCTCCTTCATCAAAAATCGGACGTTTTTAATTGAACAATAAAGGCCTACAAATGTTATTTAATTCACTTTCTGGGGTGGAGAAAAACTTTTTAAGGCCTCAGAGTGAATAAATTGGCCATTTTCATTCACATTTACCCATTCCTCAAATCTTGTGTTTAGGGCCCCTGGAAGCTTGAAAATCACTTTAAACATCTCATTTTATCTTTAAAAGTGATTTTCCACGTACAAATGTGAATTGTAGTTAAAAGAGGCAACATTTAAAAACGGACCATTTTTACGTTTCTGAAGCATGTCATAAGGGGGGGTGGTTATCTCTTTCGTCAAAAATCGGGCGTTTTCGCTTGAACAATAAAGGCCTACAAATGTTATTTAGTTCACTTCCCGTGGAGGAGAAACACTTTTTAAGGCCGCAGACTGAGTAAATTGGCCATATTCATTCACTTTTACCCATTCCTCAAATCTTGTGTTTAAGGCCCCTGGAAGCATGAAAATCACTTTAAACATCTCATTTTATCTTTAAAAGTGATTTTCCACGTACAAATGTGAATTGTAGTTCAAAGAGGCAACATTTGAAAACAGACCATTTTTTTAGTTTCTGAAGCATGTCGTAAGGGGGGGTGGTTATCTCTTTCATCAAAAATCGGACGTTTTTGATTGAACAATAAAGGCCTCCAAATGTTATTTTATTCACTTCCCGTGGAGGAGAAACACTTTTTAAGGCCGCAGAGTGAGTAAATTGGCAATTTTCATTCACTTTTACCCATTCCTCAAATCTTGTGTTTAGGGCCCCTGGAAGCTTAAAAATCACTTTAAACATCTCATTTTATCTTTAAAAGTGATTTTCCACGTACAAATGTGAATTGTAGTTAAAAGAGGCAACATTTGAAAACGGACCATTTTTTACGTTTCTGAAGCATGTCGTAAGGGGGGGTGGTTATCTCTTTCGTCAAAAATCGGGCGTTTTCGCTTGAACAATAAAGGCCTACAAATGTTATTTAGTTCACTTCCCGTGGAGGAGAAACACTTTTTAAGGCCGCAGAGTGAGTAAATTGGCCATATTCATTCACTTTTACCCATTCCTCAAATCTTGTGTTTAAGGCCCCTGGAAGCATGAAAATCACTTTAAACATCTCATTTTATCTTTAAAAGTGATTTTCCACGTACAAATGTGAATTGTAGTTCAAAGAGGCAACATTTGAAAACAGACCATTTTTTTAGTTTCTGAAGCATGTCGTAAGGGGGGGTGGTTATCTCTTTCATCAAAAATCGGTCGTTGTTGATTGAACAATAAAGGCCTCCAAATGTTATTTTATTCACTTCCCGTGGAGGAGAAACACTTTTTAAGGCCGCAGAGTGAGTAAATTGGCAATTTTCATTCACTTTTACCCATTCCTCAAATCTTGTGTTTAGGGCCCCTGGAAGCTTGAAAATCACTTTAAACATCTCATTTTATCTTTAAAAGTGATTTTCCACGTACAAATGTGAATTGTAGTTCAAAGAGGCAACATTTGAAAACAGACCATTTTTTTAGTTTCTGAAGCATGTCGTAAGGGAGGGTGGTTATCTCTTTCATCAAAAATCGGACGTTTTTAATTGAACAATAAAGGCCTACAAATGTTATTTAATTCACTTTCTGGGGTGGAGAAAAACTTTTTAAGGCCTCAGAGTGAGTAAATTAGCCATTTTCCTTCACATTTACCCATTCCTCAAATCTTGTGTTTAGGGCCCTTGGAAGCTTGAAAATCACTTTAAACATCTCATTTTATCTTTAAATGTGATTTTCCACGTACAAATGTGAATTGTAGTTCACAGAGGCAACATTTGAAAATGGATGGTTATCTCTTTCACCAAAAAATTGGCGTTTTTGATTGAACAATAAAGGCCTCCAAATGTTATTTTATTCACTTCCCGTGGAGGAGAAACACTTTTTAAGGCCGCAGAGTGAGTAAATTGGCCATTTTCATTCACTTTTACCCATTTCTCAAATCTTGTGTTTAAGGCCCCTGGAAGCATGAAAATCACTTTAAACATCTCATTTTATCTTTAAAAGTGATTTTCCACGTACAAATGTGAATTGTAGTTCAAAGAGGCAACATTTGAAAACAGACCATTTTTTTAGTTTCTGAAGCATGTCGTAAGGGGGGGTGGTATCTCTTTCATCAAAAATCGGACGTTTTTAATTGAACAATAAAGGCCTACAAATGTTATTTAATTCACTTTCTGGGGTGGAGAAAAACTTTTTAAGGCCTCAGAGTGAATAAATTGGCCATTTTCATTCACATTTACCCAATCCTCAAATCTTGTGTTTTGGGCCCCTGGAAGCTTGAAAATCACTTTAAACATCTCATTTTATCTTTAAAAGTGATTTTCCACGTACAAATGTGAATTGTAGTTAAAAGAGGCAACATTTGAAAACGGACCATTTTTTACGTTTCTGAAGCATGTCATAAGGGGGGGTGGTTATCTCTTTCGTCAAAATTCGGGCGTTTTCGCTTGAACAATAAAGGCTTACAAATGTTATTTAGTTCACTTCCCGTGGAGGAGAAACACTTTTTAAGGCCGCAGAGTGAGTAAATTGGCCATATTCATTCACTTTTACCCATTCCTCAAATCTTGTGTTTAAGGCCCCTGGAAGCATGAAAATCACTTTAAACATCTCATTTTATCTTTAAAAGTGATTTTCCACGTACAAATGTGAATTGTAGTTCAAAGAGGCAACATTTGAAAACAGACCATTTTTTTAGTTTCTGAAGCATGTCGTAAGGGGGGGTGGTTATCTCTTTCATCAAAAATCGGACGTTTTTGATTGAACAATAAAGGCCTACAAATGTTATTTAATTCACTTCCCGTGGAGGAGAAACACTTTTTAAGGCCGCAGAGTGAGTAAATTGGCCATTTCCATTCACTTTTACCCATTCCTCAAATCTCGTGTTTAAGGCCCCTGGAAGCATGAAAATCACTTTAAACATCTCATTTTATCATTAAAAGTGATTTTCCACGTACAAATGTGAATTGTAGTTCAAAGAGGCAACATTTGAAAACAGACCATTTTTTTAGTTTCTGAAGCATGTCGTAAGGGGGGTGGTTATCTCTTTCATCAAAAATCGGACGTTTTTAATTGAACAATAAAGGCCTACAAATGTTATTTAATTCACTTTCTGGGGTGGAGAAAAACTTTTTAAGGCCTCAGAGTGAATAAATTGGCCATTTTCATTCACTTTTACCCATTCCTCAAATCTTGTGTTTAGGGCCCCTGGAAGCTTGAAAATCACTTTAAACATCTCATTTTATCTTTAAAAGTGATTTTCCACGTACAAATGTGAATTGTAGTTAAAAGAGGCAACATTTGAGAACGGACCATTTTTTACGTTTCTGAAGCATGTCGTAAGGGGGGTGGTTATCTCTTTCGTCAAAAATCGGGTGTTTTCGCTTGAACAATAAAGGCCTACAAATGTTATTTAGTTCACTTCCCGTGGAGGAGAAACACTTTATAAGGCCACAGAGTGAGTAAATTGGCCATATTCATTCACTTTTACCCATTCCTCAAATCTTGTGTTTAAGGCCCCTGGAAGCATGAAAATCACTTTAAACATCTCATTTTATCTTTAAAAGTGATTTTCCACGTACAAATGTGAATTGTAGTTCAAAGAGGCAACATTTGAAAATAGACCATTTTTTTAGTTTCTGAAGCATGTCATAAGGGGGGGTGGTTATCTCCTTCATCAAAAATCGGACGTTTTTAATTGAACAATAAAGGCCTACAAATGTTATTTAATTCACTTTCTGGGGTGGAGAAAAACTTTTTAAGGCCTCAGAGTGAATAAATTGGCCATTTTCATTCACATTTACCCATTCCTCAAATCTTGTGTTTAGGGCCCCTGGAAGCTTGAAAATCACTTTAAACATCTCATTTTATCTTTAAAAGTGATTTTCCACGTACAAATGTGAATTGTAGTTAAAAGAGGCAACATTTAAAAACGGACCATTTTTACGTTTCTGAAGCATGTCATAAGGGGGGGTGGTTATCTCTTTCGTCAAAAATCGGGCGTTTTCGCTTGAACAATAAAGGCCTACAAATGTTATTTAGTTCACTTCCCGTGGAGGAGAAACACTTTTTAAGGCCGCAGACTGAGTAAATTGGCCATATTCATTCACTTTTACCCATTCCTCAAATCTTGTGTTTAAGGCCCCTGGAAGCATGAAAATCACTTTAAACATCTCATTTTATCTTTAAAAGTGATTTTCCACGTACAAATGTGAATTGTAGTTCAAAGAGGCAACATTTGAAAACAGACCATTTTTTTAGTTTCTGAAGCATGTCGTAAGGGGGGGTGGTTATCTCTTTCATCAAAAATCGGACGTTTTTGATTGAACAATAAAGGCCTCCAAATGTTATTTTATTCACTTCCCGTGGAGGAGAAACACTTTTTAAGGCCGCAGAGTGAGTAAATTGGCAATTTTCATTCACTTTTACCCATTCCTCAAATCTTGTGTTTAGGGCCCCTGGAAGCTTAAAAATCACTTTAAACATCTCATTTTATCTTTAAAAGTGATTTTCCACGTACAAATGTGAATTGTAGTTAAAAGAGGCAACATTTGAAAACGGACCATTTTTTACGTTTCTGAAGCATGTCGTAAGGGGGGGTGGTTATCTCTTTCGTCAAAAATCGGGCGTTTTCGCTTGAACAATAAAGGCCTACAAATGTTATTTAGTTCACTTCCCGTGGAGGAGAAACACTTTTTAAGGCCGCAGAGTGAGTAAATTGGCCATATTCATTCACTTTTACCCATTCCTCAAATCTTGTGTTTAAGGCCCCTGGAAGCATGAAAATCACTTTAAACATCTCATTTTATCTTTAAAAGTGATTTTCCACGTACAAATGTGAATTGTAGTTCAAAGAGGCAACATTTGAAAACAGACCATTTTTTTAGTTTCTGAAGCATGTCGTAAGGGGGGGTGGTTATCTCTTTCATCAAAAATCGGACGTTTTTGATTGAACAATAAAGGCCTCCAAATGTTATTTTATTCACTTCCCGTGGAGGAGAAACACTTTTTAAGGCCGCAGAGTGAGTAAATTGGCAATTTTCATTCACTTTTACCCATTCCTCAAATCTTGTGTTTAGGGCCCCTGGAAGCTTAAAAATCACTTTAAACATCTCATTTTATCTTTAAAAGTGATTTTCCACGTACAAATGTGAATTGTAGTTAAAAGAGGCAACATTTGAAAACGGACCATTTTTTACGTTTCTGAAGCATGTCGTAAGGGGGGGTGGTTATCTCTTTCGTCAAAAATCGGGCGTTTTCGCTTGAACAATAAAGGCCTACAAATGTTATTTAGTTCACTTCCCGTGGAGGAGAAACACTTTTTAAGGCCGCAGAGTGAGTAAATTGGCCATATTCATTCACTTTTACCCATTCCTCAAATCTTGTGTTTAAGGCCCCTGGAAGCATGAAAATCACTTTAAACATCTCATTTTATCTTTAAAAGTGATTTTCCACGTACAAATGTGAATTGTAGTTCAAAGAGGCAACATTTGAAAACAGACCATTTTTTTAGTTTCTGAAGCATGTCGTAAGGGGGGGTGGTTATCTCTTTCATCAAAAATCGGACGTTTTTGATTGAACAATAAAGGCCTCCAAATGTTATTTTATTCACTTCCCGTGGAGGAGAAACACTTTTTAAGGCCGCAGAGTGAGTAAATTGGCAATTTTCATTCACTTTTACCCATTCCTCAAATCTTGTGTTTAGGGCCCCTGGAAGCTTGAAAATCACTTTAAACATCTCATTTTTTCTTTAAAAGTGATTTTCCACGTACAAATGTGAATTGTAGTTAAAAGAGGCAACATTTGAAAACGGACCATTTTTTACGTTTCTGAAGCATGTCGTAAGGGGGGGTGGTTATCTCTTTCGTCAAAAATCGGGCGTTTTCGCTTGAACAATAAAGGCCTACAAATGTTATTTAGTTCACTTCCCGTGGAGGAGAAACACTTTTTAAGGCCGCAGAGTGAGTAAATTGGCCATATTCATTCACTTTTACCCATTCCTCAAATCTTGTGTTTAAGGCCCCTGGAAGCATGAAAATCACTTTAAACATCTCATTTTATCTTTAAAAGTGATTTTCCACGTTCAAATGTGAATTGTAGTTCAAAGAGGCAACATTTGAAAACAGACCATTTTTTTAGTTTCTGAAGCATGTCGTAAGGGGGGGTGGTTATCTCTTTCATCAAAAATCGGACGTTGTTGATTGAACAATAAAGGCCTCCAAATGTTATTTTATTCACTTCCCGTGGAGGAGAAACACTTTTTAAGGCCGCAGAGTGAGTAAATTGGCAATTTTCATTCACTTTTACCCATTCCTCAAATCTTGTGTTTAGGGCCCCTGGAAGCTTGAAAATCACTTTAAACATCTCATTTTATCTTTAAAAGTGATTTTCCACGTACAAATGTGAATTGTAGTTCAAAGAGGCAACATTTGAAAACAGACCATTTTTTTAGTTTCTGAAGCATGTCGTAAGGGGGGGTGGTTATCTCTTTCATCAAAAATCGGACGTTTTTAATTGAACAATAAAGGCCTACAAATGTTATTTAATTCACTTTCTGGGGTGGAGAAAAACTTTTTAAGGCCTCAGAGTGAGTAAATTGGCCATTTTCATTCACATTTACCCATTCCTCAAGTCTTGTGTTTAGGGCCCCTGGAAGCTTGAAAATCACTTTAAACATCTCATTTTATCTTGAAATGTGATTTTCCACGTACAAATGTGAATTGTAGTTAAAAGAGGCAACATTTGAAAACGGACCATTTTTACGTTTCTGAAGCATGTCGTAAGGGGGGGTGGTTATCTCTTTCACCAAAAAATTGGCGTTTTTGATTGAACAATAAAGGCCTCCAAATGTTATTTTATTCACTTCCCGTGGAGGAGAAACACTTTTTAAGGCCGCAGAGTGAGTAAATTGGCTATTTTCATTCACTTTTACCCATTCCTCAAATCTCGTGTTTAAGGCCCCTGGAAGCATGAAAATCACTTTAAACATCTCATTTTATCTTTAAAAGTGATTTTCCACGTACAAATGTGAATTGTAGTTCTAAGAGGCAACATTTGAAAATGGACCATTTTTTTCGTTTCTGAAGCATGTCGTAAGGGGGGGTGGTTATCTCTTTCACCAAAAAACAGGTGTTTTTGATTGAACAATAAAGGCCTCCAAATGTTATTTTATTCACTTCCCGTGGAGGAGAAACACTTTTTAAGGCCGCAGAGTGAGTAAATTGGCTATTTTCATTCACTTTTACCCATTCCTCAAATCTCGTGTTTAAGGCCCCTGGAAGCATGAAAATCACTTTAAACATCTCATTTTATTTTTAAAAGTGATTTTCCACGTACAAATGTGAATTGTAGTTAAAAGAGGCAACATTTGAAAACGGACCATTTTTTACTTTTCTGAAGCATGTCGTAAGGGGGGGTGGTTATCTCTTTCGTCAAAAATCGGGCGTTTTCGCTTGAACAATAAAGGCCTACAAATGTTATTTAGTTCACTTCCCGTGGAGGAGAAACACTTTTTAAGGCCGCAGACTGAGTAAATTGGCCATATTCATTCACTTTTACCCATTCCTCAAATCTTGTGTTTAAGGCCCCTGGAAGCATGAAAATCACTTTAAACATCTCATTTTATCTTTAAAAGTGATTTTCCACGTACAAATGTGAATTGTAGTTCAAAGAGGCAACATTTGAAAACAGACCATTTTTTTAGTTTCTGAAGCATGTCGTAAGGGGGGGTGGTTATCTCTTTCATCAAAAATCGGACATTTTTGATTGAACAATAAAGGCCTACAAATGTTATTTAATTCACTTTCTGGGGTGGAGAAAAACTTTTTAAGGCCTCAGAGTGAATAAATTGGCCATTTTCATTCACATTTACCCATTCCTCAAATCTTGTTTTTAGGGCCCCTGGAAGCTTGAAAATCACTTTAAACATCTCATTTTATCTTTAAAAGTGATTTTCCACGTACAAATGTGAATTGTAGTTCAAAGAGGCAACATTTGAAAACGGACCATTTTTTACGTTTCTGAAGCTTGTCGTAAGGGGGGGTGGTTATCTCTTTCGTCAAAAATCGGGCGTTTTCGCTTGAACAATAAAGGCCTACAAATGTTATTTAGTTCACTTCCCGTGGAGGAGAAATACTTTTTAAGGCCGCAGACTGAGTAAATTGGCCATATTCATTCACTTTTACCCATT
The DNA here is from genome assembly GCF_964204655.1 of Triturus cristatus. Lineage (NCBI taxonomy): Eukaryota > Metazoa > Chordata > Amphibia > Caudata > Salamandridae > Triturus > Triturus cristatus. The sequence goes on along the minus strand of NC_140590.1, from coordinate 1,224,226,508 downwards.
CCTCAAATCTTGTGTTTAAGGCCCCTGGAAGCATATACATCACTTTAAACATCTCATTTTATCTTTAATAGTGATTTTCCACGTACAAATGTGAATTGTAGTTCAAAGAGGCAATATTTGAAAACGGACCATTTTTTACGTTTCTGAAGCATGTCGTAAGGGGGGGTGGTTATCTCTTTCATCAAAAATCGGACGTTTTTGATTGAACAATAAAGGCCTCCAAATGTTATTTTATTCACTTCCCGTGGAGGAGAAACACTTTTTAAGGCCGCAGAGTGAGTAAATTGGCCATTTTCATTCACTTTTACCCATTCCTCAAATCTTGTGTTCAGGGCCCCTGGAAGCTTGAAAATCACTTTAAACATCTCATTTTATCTTTAAAAGTGATTTTCCACGTACAAATGTGAATTGTAGTTAAAAGAGGCAACATTTGAAAACGGACCATTTTTTACGTTTCTGAAGCATGTCGTAAGGGGGGGTGGTTATCTCTTTCGTCAAAAATCGGGCGTTTTCGCTTGAACAATAAAGGCCTACAAATGTTATTTCGTTCACTTCCCGTGGAGGAGAAACACTTTTTAAGCCGCAGAGTGAGTAAATCGGCCATATTCATTCACTTTTACCCATTCCTCAAATCTCGTGTTTAAGGACCCTGGAAGCATGAAAATCACTTTAAACATCTCATTTTTTCTTTAAAAGTGATTTTCCACGTACAAATGGGAATTGTAGTTCAAAGAGGCAACATTTGAAAATAGACCATTTTTTTCGTTTCTGAAGCATGTCGTAAGGGGGGGTGGTTATCTCTTTCATCAAAAAAACAGGCGTTTTTGATTGAACAATAAAGGCCTCCAAATGTTATTTAATTCACTTTCTGGGGTGGAGAAAAACTTTTTAAGGCCTCAGAGTGAATAAATTGGCCATTTTCATTCACTTTACCCATTCCTCAAATCTTGTGTTTAGGGCCCCTGGAAGCTTGAAAATCACTTTAAACATCTCATTTTATCTTTAAAAGTGATTTTCCACGTACAAATGTGAATTGTAGTTAAAAGAGGCAACATTTGAAAACAGACCATTTTTTTAGTTTCTGAAGCATGTCGTAAGGGGGGGTGGTTATCTCTTTCGTCAAAAATCGGGCGTTTTCGCTTGAACAATAAAGGCCTACAAATGTTATTTAGTTCACTTCCCGTGGAGGAGAAACACTTTTTAAGGCCGCAGAGTGAGTAAATTGGCCATATTCATTCACTTTTACCCATTCCTCAAATCTTGTGTTTAAGGCCCCTGGAAGCATGAAAATCACTTTAAACATCTCATTTTATCTTTAAAAGTGATTTTCCACGTACAAATGTGAATTGTAGTTCAAAGAGGCAACATTTGAAAACAGACCATTTTTTTAGTTTCTGAAGCATGTCGTAAGGGGGGGTGGTTATCTCTTTCATCAAAAATCGGACGTTTTTGATTGAACAATAAAGGCCTCCAAATGTTATTTTATTCACTTCCCGTGGAGGAGAAACACTTTTTAAGGCCGCAGACTGAGTAAATTGGCCATATTCATTCACTTTTACCCATTCCTCAAATCTTGTGTTTAAGGCCCCTGGAAGCATGAAAATCAATTTAAACATCTCATTTTATCTTTAAAAGTGATTTTCCACGTACAAATGTGAATTGTAGTTCAAAGAGGCAACATTTGAAAACAGACCATTTTTTTAGTTTCTGAAGCATGTCGTAAGGGGGGGTGGTTATCTCTTTCATCAAAAATCGGACATTTTTGATTGAACAATAAAGGCCTACAAATGTTATTTAATTCACTTTCTGGGGTGGAGAAAAACTTTTTAAGGCCTCAGAGTGAATAAATTGGCCATTTTCATTCACATTTACCCATTCCTCAAATCTTGTTTTTAGGGCCCCTGGAAGCTTGAAAATCACTTTAAACATCTCATTTTATCTTTAAAAGTGATTTTCCACGTACAAATGTGAATTGTAGTTCAAAGAGGCAACATTTGAAAACGGACCATTTTTTACGTTTCTGAAGCTTGTCGTAAGGGGGGGTGGTTATCTCTTTCGTCAAAAATCGGACGTTTTTGATTGAACAATAAAGGCCTCCAAATGTTATTTTATTCACTTCCCGTGGAGGAGAAACACTTTTTAAGGCCGCAGAGTGAGTAAATTGGCCATATTCATTCACTTTTACCCATTCCTCAAATCTTGTGTTTAAGGCCCCTGGAAGCATATACATCACTTTAAACATCTCATTTTATCTTTAATAGTGATTTTCCACGTACAAATGTGAATTGTAGTTCAAAGAGGCAATATTTGAAAACGGACCATTTTTTACGTTTCTGAAGCATGTCGTAAGGGGGGGTGGTTATCTCTTTCATCAAAAATCGGACGTTTTTGATTGAACAATAAAGGCCTCCAAATGTTATTTTATTCACTTCCCGTGGAGGAGAAACACTTTTTAAGGCCGCAGAGTGAGTAAATTGGCCATTTTCATTCACTTTTACCCATTCCTCAAATCTTATGTTTAGGGCCCCTGGAAGCTTGAAAATCACTTTAAACATCTCATTTTATCTTTAAAAGTGATTTTCCACGTACAAATGTGAATTGTAGTTAAAAGAGGCAACATTTGAAAACGGACCATTTTTTACGTTTCTGAAGCATGTCGTAAGGGGGGGTGGTTATCTCTTTCGTCAAAAATCGGGCGTTTTCGCTTGAACAATAAAGGCCTACAAATGTTATTTCGTTCACTTCCCGTGGAGGAGAAACACTTTTTAGGCCGCAGAGTGAGTAAATCGGCCATATTCATTCACTTTTACCCATTCCTCAAATCTCGTGTTTAAGGACCCTGGAAGCATGAAAATCACTTTAAACATCTCATTTTTTCTTTAAAAGTGATTTTCCACGTACAAATGGGAATTGTAGTTCAAAGAGGCAACATTTGAAAATAGACCATTTTTTTCGTTTCTGAAGCATGTCGTAAGGGGGGGTGGTTATCTCTTTCATCAAAAAAACAGGCGTTTTTTATTGAACAATAAAGGCCTCCAAATGTTATTTAATTCACTTTCTGGGGTGGAGAAAAACTTTTTAAGGCCTCAGAGTGAATAAATTGGCCATTTTCATTCACTTTTACCCATTCCTCAAATCTTGTGTTTAGGGCCCTTGGAAGCTTGAAAATCACTTTAAACATCTCATTTTATCTTTAAAAGTGATTTTCCACGTACAAATGTGAATTGTAGTTCAAAGAGGCAACATTTGAAAACAGACCATTTTTTTAGTTTCTGAAGCATGTCGTAAGGGGGGGTGGTTATCTCTTTCATCAAAAATCGGACGTTTTTGATTGAACAATAAAGGCCTCCAAATGTTATTTTATTCACTTCCCGTGGAGGAGAAACACTTTTTAAGGCCGCAGAGTGAGTAAATTGGCAATTTTCATTCACTTTTACCCATTCCTCAAATCTTGTGTTTAGGGCCCCTGGAAGCTTGAAAATCACTTTAAACATCTCATTTTATCTTTAAAAGTGATTTTCCACGTACAAATGTGAATTGTAGTTAAAAGAGGCAACATTTGAAAACGGACCATTTTTTACGTTTCTGAAGCATGTCGTAAGGGGGGGTGGTTATCTCTTTCGTCAAAAATCGGGCGTTTTCGCTTGAACAATAAAGGCCTACAAATGTTATGTAGTTCACTTCCCGTGGAGGAGAAACACTTTTTAAGGCCGCAGAGTGAGTAAATTGGCCATATTCATTCACTTTTACCCATTCCTCAAATCTTGTGTTTAAGGCCCCTGGAAGCATGAAAATCACTTTAAACATCTCATTTTATCTTTAAAAGTGATTTTCCACGTACAAATGTGAATTGTAGTTCAAAGAGGCAACATTTGAAAACAGACCATTTTTTTAGTTTCTGAAGCATGTCGTAAGGGGGGGTGGTTATCTCTTTCATCAAAAATCGGACGTTTTTGATTGAACAATAAAGGCCTCCAAATGTTATTTTATTCACTTCCCGTGGAGGAGAAACACTTTTTAAGGCCGCAGAGTGAGTAAATTGGCAATTTTCATTCACTTTTACCCATTCCTCAAATCTTGTGTTTAGGGCCCCTGGAAGCTTGAAAATCACTTTAAACATCTCATTTTATCTTTAAAAGTGATTTTCCACGTACAAATGTGAATTGTAGTTAAAAGAGGCAACATTTGAAAACGGACCATTTTTTACGTTTCTGAAGCATGTCGTAAGGGGGGGTGGTTATCTCTTTCGTCAAATATCGGGCGTTTTCGCTTGAAAAATAAAGGCCTACAAATGTTATTTAGTTCACTTCCCGTGGAGGAGAAACACTTTTTAAGGCCGCAGAGTGAGTAAATTGGCCATATTCATTCACTTTTACCCATTCCTCAAATCTTGTGTTTAAGGCCCCTGGAAGCATGAAAATCACTTTAAACATCTCATTTTATCTTTAAAAGTGATTTTCCACGTACAAATGTGAATTGTAGTTCAAAGAGGCAACATTTGAAAACAGACCATTTTTTTAGTTTCTGAAGCATGTCGTAAGGGGGGGTGGTTATCTCTTTCATCAAAAATCGGACGTTTTTAATTGAACAATAAAGGCCTACAAATGTTATTTAATTCACTTTCTGGGGTGGAGAAAAACTTTTTAAGGCCTCAGAGTGAGTAAATTGGCCATTTTCATTCACATTTACCCATTCCTCAAATCTTGTGTTTAGGGCCCCTGGAAGCTTGAAAATCACTTTAAACATCTCATTTTATCTTGAAATGTGATTTTCCACGTACAAATGTGAATTGTAGTTAAAAGAGGCAACATTTGAAAACGGACCATTTTTACGTTTCTGAAGCATGTCGTAAGGGGGGGTGGTTATCTCTTTCACCAAAAAATTGGCGTTTTTGATTGAACAATAAAGGCCTCCAAATGTTATTTTATTCACTTCCCGTGGAGGAGAAACACTTTTTAAGGCCGCAGAGTGAGTAAATTGGCAATTTTCATTCACTTTTACCCATTTCTCAAATCTTGTGTTTAAGGCCCCTGGAAGCATGAAAATCACTTTAAACATCTCATTTTATCTTTAAAAGTGATTTTCCACGTACAAATGTGAATTGTAGTTCAAAGAGGCAACATATGAAAACATACCATTTTTTTAGTTTCTGAGGCATGTCGTAAGGGGGGGTGGTTATCTCTTTCATCAAAAATCGGACGTTTTTAATTGAACAATAAAGGCCTCCAAATGTTATTTTATTCACTTCCCGTGGAGGAGAAACACTTTTTAAGGCCGCAGAGTGAGTAAATTGGCTATTTTCATTCACTTTTACCCATTCCTCAAATCTCGTGTTTAAGGCCCCTGGAAGCATGAAAATCACTTTAAACATCTCATTTTATCTTTAAAAGTGATTTTCCACGTACAAATGTGAATTGTAGTTCTAAGAGGCAACATTTGAAAATGGACCATTTTTTTCGTTTCTGAAGCATGTCGTAAGGGGGGGTAGTTATCTCTTTCACCAAAAAACAGGCGTTTTTGATTGAACAATAAAGGCCTCCAAATGTTATTTTATTCACTTCCCGTGGAGGAGAAACACTTTTTAAGGCCGCAGAGTGAGTAAATTGGCTATTTTCATTCACTTTTACCCATTCCTCAAATCTTGTGTTTAAGGCCCCTGGAAGCATATACATCACTTTAAACATCTCATTTTATCTTTAATAGTGATTTTCCACGTACAAATGTGAATTGTAGTTCAAAGAGGCAATATTTGAAAACGGACCATTTTTTACGTTTCTGAAGCATGTCGTAAGGGGGGGTGGTTATCTCTTTCGTCAAAAATCGGGCGTTTTCGCTTGAATAATAAAGGCCTACAAATGTTATTTAGTTCACTTCCCGTGGAGGAGAAACCCTTTTTAGGCCGCAGAGTGAGTAAATTGGCCATATTCATTCACTTTTACCCATTCCTCAAATCTTGTGTTTAAGGCCCCTGGAAGCATGAAAATCACTTTAAACATCTCATTTTATCTTTAAAAGTGATTTTCCACGTACAAATGTGAATTGTAGTTCAAAGAGGCAACATTTGAAAACAGACCATTTTTTTAGTTTCTGAAGCATGTCGTAAGGGGGGGTGGTATCTCTTTCATCAAAAATCGGACGTTTTTAATTGAACAATAAAGGCCTCCAAATGTTATTTTATTCACTTCCCGTGGAGGAGAAACACTTTTTAAGGCCGCAGAGTGAGTAAATTGGCCATTTTCATTCACTTTTACCCATTCCTCAAATCTTGTGTTTAGGGCCCCTGGAAGCTTGAAAATCACTTTAAACATCTCATTTTATCTTTAAAAGTGATTTTCCACGTACAAATGTGAATTGTAGTTAAAAGAGGCAACATTTGAAAACGGACCATTTTTTACGTTTCTGAAGCATGTCGTAAGGGGGGGTGGTTATCTCTTTCGTCAAAAATCGGGCGTTTTCGCTTGAACAATAAAGGCCTACAAATGTTATTTCGTTCACTTCCCGTGGAGGAGAAACACTTTTTAGGCCGCAGAGTGAGTAAATCGGCCATATTCATTCACTTTTACCCATTCCTCAAATCTCGTGTTTAAGGACCCTGGAAGCATGAAAATCACTTTAAACATCTCATTTTTTCTTTAAAAGTGATTTTCCACGTACAAATGGGAATTGTAGTTCAAAGAGGCAACATTTGAAAATAGACCATTTTTTTCGTTTCTGAAGCATGTCGTAAGGGGGGGTGGTTATCTCTTTCATCAAAAAAACAGGCGTTTTTGATTGAACAATAAAGGCCTCCAAATGTTATTTAATTAACTTTCTGGGGTGGAGAAAAACTTTTTAAGGCCTCAGAGTGAATAAATTGGCCATTTTCATTCACTTTTACCCATTCCTCAAATCTTGTGTTTAGGGCCCCTGGAAGCTTGAAAATCACTTTAAACATCTCATTTTATCTTTAAAAGTGATTTTCCACGTACAAATGTGAATTGTAGTTCAAAGAGGCAACATTTGAAAACAGACCATTTTTTTAGTTTCTGAAGCATGTCGTAAGGGGGGGGTGGTTATCTCTTTCATCAAAAATCGGACGTTTTTGGTTGAACAATAAAAGCCTCCAAATGTTATTTTATTCACTTCCCGTGGAGGAGAAACACTTTTTAAGGCCGCAGAGTGAGTAAATTGGCAATTTTCATTCACTTTTACCCATTCCTCAAATCTTGTGTTTAGGGCCCCTGGAAGCTTGAAAATCACTTTAAACATCTCATTTTATCTTTAAAAGTGATTTTCCACGTACAAATGTGAATTGTAGTTCAAAGAGGCAACATTTGAAAACAGACCATTTTTTTAGTTTCTGAAGCATGTCGTAAGGGGGGGTGGTTATCTCTTTCATCAAAAATCGGACGTTTTTGATTGAACAATAAAAGCCTCCAAATGTTATTTTATTCACTTCCCGTGGAGGAGAAACACTTTTTAAGGCCGCAGAGTGAGTAAATTGGCAATTTTCATTCACTTTTACCCATTCCTCAAATCTTGTGTTTAGGGCCCCTGGAAGCTTGAAAATCACTTTAAACATCTCATTTTATCTTTAAAAGTGATTTTCCACGTACAAATGTGAATTGTAGTTAAAAGAGGCAACATTTGAAAACGGACCATTTTTTACGTTTCTGAAGCATGTCGTAAGGGGGGGTGGTTATCTCTTTCGTCAAAAATCGGGCGTTTTCGCTTGAACAATAAAGGCCTACAAATGTTATTTAGTTCACTTCCCGTGGAGGAGAAACACTTTTTAAGGCCGCAGAGTGAGTAAATTGGCCATATTCATTCACTTTTACCCATTCCTCAAATCTTGTGTTTAAGGCCCCTGGAAGCATGAAAATCACTTTAAACATCTCATTTTATCTTTAAAAGTGATTTTCCACGTACAAATGTGAATTGTAGTTCAAAGAGGCAACATTTGAAAACAGACCATTTTTTTAGTTTCTGAAGCATGTCGTAAGGTGGGGTGGTTATCTCTTTCATCAAAAATCGGACGTTTTTGATTGAACAATAAAGGCCTCCAAATGTTATTTTATTCACTTCCCGTGGAGGAGAAACACTTTTTAAGGCCGCAGAGTGAGTAAATTGGCAATTTTCATTCACTTTTACCCATTCCTCAAATCTTGTGTTTAGGGCCCCTGGAAGCTTGAAAATCACTTTAAACATCTCATTTTATCTTTAAAAGTGATTTTCCACGTACAAATGTGAATTGTAGTTAAAAGAGGCAACATTTGAAAACGGACCATTTTTTACGTTTCTGAAGCATGTCGTAAGGGGGGGTGGTTATCTCTTTCGTCAAAAATCGGGCGTTTTCGCTTGAACAATAAAGGCCTACAAATGTTATTTAGTTCACTTCCCGTGGAGGAGAAACACTTTTTAAGGCCGCAGAGTGAGTAAATTGGCCATATTCATTCACTTTTACCCATTCCTCAAATCTTGTGTTTAAGGCCCCTGGAAGCATGAAAATCACTTTAAACATCTCATTTTATCTTTAAAAGTGATTTTCCACGTACAAATGTGAATTGTAGTTCAAAGAGGCAACATTTGAAAACAGACCATTTTTTTAGTTTCTGAAGCATGTCGTAAGGGGGGGTGGTTATCTCTTTCATCAAAAATCGGACGTTGTTGATTGAACAATAAAGGCCTCCAAATGTTATTTAATTCACTTTCTGGGGTGGAGAAAAACTTTTTAAGGCCTCAGTGTGAGTAAATTGGCCATTTTCATTCACATTTACCCATTCCTCAAATCTTGTGTTTAGGGCCCCTGGAAGCTTGAAAATCACTTTAAACATCTCATTTTATCTTGAAATGTGATTTTCCACGTACAAATGTGAATTGTAGTTAAAAGAGGCAACATTTGAAAACGGACCATTTTTACGTTTCTGAAGCATGTCGTAAGGGGGGGTGGTTATCTCTTTCACCAAAAAATTGGCGTTTTTGATTGAACAATAAAGGCCTCCAAATGTTATTTTATTCACTTCCCGTGGAGGAGAAACACTTTTTAAGGCCGCAGAGTGAGTAAATTGGCTATTTTCATTCACTTTTACCCATTCCTCAAATCTCGTGTTTAAGGCCCCTGGAAGCATGAAAATCACTTTAAACATCTCATTTTATCTTTAAAAGTGATTTTCCACGTACAAATGTGAATTGTAGTTAAAAGAGGCAACATTTGAAAACGGACCATTTTTTACTTTTCTGAAGCATGTCGTAAGGGGGGGTGGTTATCTCTTTCGTCAAAAATCGGGCGTTTTCGCTTGAACAATAAAGGCCTACAAATGGTATTTAGTTCACTTCCCGTGGAGGAGAAACACTTTTTAAGGCCGCAGAGTGAGTAAATTGGCCATATTCATTCACTTTTACCCATTCCTCAAATCTTGTGTTTAAGGCCCCTGGAAGCATATACATCACTTTAAACATCTCATTTTATCTTTAATAGTGATTTTCCACGTACAAATGTGAATTGTAGTTCAAAGAGGCAATATTTGAAAACGGACCATTTTTTACGTTTCTGAAGCATGTCGTAAGGGGGGGTGGTTATCTCTTTCATCAAAAATCGGACGTTTTTGATTGAACAATAAAGGCCTCCAAATGTTATTTTATTCACTTCCCGTGGAGGAGAAACACTTTTTAAGGCCGCAGAGTGAGTAAATTGGCCATTTTCATTCACTTTTACCCATTCCTCAAATCTTATGTTTAGGGCCCCTGGAAGCTTGAAAATCACTTTAAACATCTCATTTTATCTTTAAAAGTGATTTTCCACGTACAAATGTGAATTGTAGTTAAAAGAGGCAACATTTGAAAACGGACCATTTTTTACGTTTCTGAAGCATGTCGTAAGGGGGGGTGGTTATCTCTTTCGTCAAAAATCGGGCGTTTTCGCTTGAACAATAAAGGCCTACAAATGTTATTTCGTTCACTTCCCGTGGAGGAGAAACACTTTTTAGGCCGCAGAGTGAGTAAATCGGCCATATTCATTCACTTTTACCCATTCCTCAAATCTCGTGTTTAAGGACCCTGGAAGCATGAAAATCACTTTAAACATCTCATTTTTTCTTTAAAAGTGATTTTCCACGTACAAATGGGAATTGTAGTTCAAAGAGGCAACATTTGAAAATAGACCATTTTTTTCGTTTCTGAAGCATGTCGTAAGGGGGGGTGGTTATCTCTTTCATCAAAAAAACAGGCGTTTTTTATTGAACAATAAAGGCCTCCAAATGTTATTTAATTCACTTTCTGGGGTGGAGAAAAACTTTTTAAGGCCTCAGAGTGAATAAATTGGCCATTTTCATTCACTTTTACCCATTCCTCAAATCTTGTGTTTAGGGCCCCTGGAAGCTTGAAAATCACTTTAAACATCTCATTTTATCTTTAAAAGTGATTTTCCACGTACAAATGTGAATTGTAGTTCAAAGAGGCAACATTTGAAAACAGACCATTTTTTTAGTTTCTGAAGCATGTCGTAAGGGGGGGTGGTTATCTCTTTCATCAAAAATCGGACGTTTTTGATTGAACAATAAAGGCCTCCAAATGTTATTTTATTCACTTCCCGTGGAGGAGAAACACTTTTTAAGGCCGCAGAGTGAGTAAATTGGCAATTTTCATTCACTTTTACCCATTCCTCAAATCTTGTGTTTAGGGCCCCTGGAAGCTTGAAAATCACTTTAAACATCTCATTTTATCTTTAAAAGTGATTTTCCACGTACAAATGTGAATTGTAGTTAAAAGAGGCAACATTTGAAAACGGACCATTTTTTACGTTTCTGAAGCATGTCGTAAGGGGGGGTGGTTATCTCTTTCGTCAAAAATCGGGCGTTTTCGCTTGAACAATAAAGGCCTACAAATGTTATGTAGTTCACTTCCCGTGGAGGAGAAACACTTTTTAAGGCCGCAGAGTGAGTAAATTGGCCATATTCATTCACTTTTACCCATTCCTCAAATCTTGTGTTTAAGGCCCCTGGAAGCATGAAAATCACTTTAAACATCTCATTTTATCTTTAAAAGTGATTTTCCACGTACAAATGTGAATTGTAGTTCAAAGAGGCAACATTTGAAAACAGACCATTTTTTTAGTTTCTGAAGCATGTCGTAAGGGGGGGTGGTTATCTCTTTCATCAAAAATCGGACGTTTTTGATTGAACAATAAAGGCCTCCAAATGTTATTTTATTCACTTCCCGTGGAGGAGAAACACTTTTTAAGGCCGCAGAGTGAGTAAATTGGCAATTTTCATTCACTTTTACCCATTCCTCAAATCTTGTGTTTAGGGCCCCTGGAAGCTTGAAAATCACTTTAAACATCTCATTTTATCTTTAAAAGTGATTTTCCACGTACAAATGTGAATTGTAGTTAAAAGAGGCAACATTTGAAAACGGACCATTTTTTACGTTTCTGAAGCATGTCGTAAGGGGGGGTGGTTATCTCTTTCGTCAAATATCGGGCGTTTTCGCTTGAAAAATAAAGGCCTACAAATGTTATTTAGTTCACTTCCCGTGGAGGAGAAACACTTTTTAAGGCCGCAGAGTGAGTAAATTGGCCATATTCATTCACTTTTACCCATTCCTCAAATCTTGTGTTTAAGGCCCCTGGAAGCATGAAAATCACTTTAAACATCTCATTTTATCTTTAAAAGTGATTTTCCACGTACAAATGTGAATTGTAGTTCAAAGAGGCAACATTTGAAAACAGACCATTTTTTTAGTTTCTGAAGCATGTCGTAAGGGGGGGTGGTTATCTCTTTCATCAAAAATCGGACGTTTTTAATTGAACAATAAAGGCCTACAAATGTTATTTAATTCACTTTCTGGGGTGGAGAAAAACTTTTTAAGGCCTCAGAGTGAGTAAATTGGCCATTTTCATTCACATTTACCCATTCCTCAAATCTTGTGTTTAGGGCCCCTGGAAGCTTGAAAATCACTTTAAACATCTCATTTTATCTTGAAATGTGATTTTCCACGTACAAATGTGAATTGTAGTTAAAAGAGGCAACATTTGAAAACGGACCATTTTTACGTTTCTGAAGCATGTCGTAAGGGGGGGTGGTTATCTCTTTCACCAAAAAATTGGCGTTTTTGATTGAACAATAAAGGCCTCCAAATGTTATTTTATTCACTTCCCGTGGAGGAGAAACACTTTTTAAGGCCGCAGAGTGAGTAAATTGGCTATTTTCATTCACTTTTACCCATTCCTCAAATCTCGTGTTTAAGGCCCCTGGAAGCATGAAAATCACTTTAAACATCTCATTTTATCTTTAAAAGTGATTTTCCACGTACAAATGTGAATTGTAGTTCTAAGAGGCAACATTTGAAAATGGACCATTTTTTTCGTTTCTGAAGCATGTCGTAAGGGGGGGTGGTTATCTCTTTCACCAAAAAACAGGCGTTTTTGATTGAACAATAAAGGCCTCCAAATGTTATTTTATTCACTTCCCGTGGAGGAGAAACACTTTTTAAGGCCGCAGAGTGAGTAAATTGGCTATTTTCATTCACTTTTACCCATTCCTCAAATCTTGTGTTTAAGGCCCCTGGAAGCATATACATCACTTTAAACATCTCATTTTATCTTTAATAGTGATTTTCCACGTACAAATGTGAATTGTAGTTCAAAGAGGCAATATTTGAAAACGGACCATTTTTTACTTTTCTGAAGCATGTCGTAAGGGGGGGTGGTTATCTCTTTCATCAAAAAAACAGGCGTTTTTGATTGAACAATAAAGGCCTCCAAATGTTATTTAATTAACTTTCTGGGGTGGAGAAAAACTTTTTAAGGCCTCAGAGTGAATAAATTGGCCATTTTCATTCACTTTTACCCATTCCTCAAATCTTGTGTTTAGGGCCCCTGGAAGCTTGAAAATCACTTTAAACATCTCATTTTATCTTTAAAAGTGATTTTCCACGTACAAATGTGAATTGTAGTTCAAAGAGGCAACATTTGAAAACAGACCATTTTTTTAGTTTCTGAAGCATGTCGTAAGGGGGGGGTGGTTATCTCTTTCATCAAAAATCGGACGTTTTTGATTGAACAATAAAAGCCTCCAAATGTTATTTTATTCACTTCCCGTGGAGGAGAAACACTTTTTAAGGCCGCAGAGTGAGTAAATTGGCAATTTTCATTCACTTTTACCCATTCCTCAAATCTTGTGTTTAGGGCCCCTGGAAGCTTGAAAATCACTTTAAACATCTCATTTTATCTTTAAAAGTGATTTTCCACGTACAAATGTGAATTGTAGTTCAAAGAGGCAACATTTGAAAACAGACCATTTTTTTAGTTTCTGAAGCATGTCGTAAGGGGGGGTGGTTATCTCTTTCATCAAAAATCGGACGTTTTTGATTGAACAATAAAAGCCTCCAAATGTTATTTTATTCACTTCCCGTGGAGGAGAAACACTTTTTAAGGCCGCAGAGTGAGTAAATTGGCAATTTTCATTCACTTTTACCCATTCCTCAAATCTTGTGTTTAGGGCCCCTGGAAGCTTGAAAATCACTTTAAACATCTCATTTTATCTTTAAAAGTGATTTTCCACGTACAAATGTGAATTGTAGTTAAAAGAGGCAACATTTGAAAACGGACCATTTTTTACGTTTCTGAAGCATGTCGTAAGGGGGGGTGGTTATCTCTTTCGTCAAAAATCGGGCGTTTTCGCTTGAACAATAAAGGCCTACAAATGTTATTTAGTTCACTTCCCGTGGAGGAGAAACACTTTTTAAGGCCGCAGAGTGAGTAAATTGGCCATATTCATTCACTTTTACCCATTCCTCAAATCTTGTGTTTAAGGCCCCTGGAAGCATGAAAATCACTTTAAACATCTCATTTTATCTTTAAAAGTGATTTTCCACGTACAAATGTGAATTGTAGTTCAAAGAGGCAACATTTGAAAACAGACCATTTTTTTAGTTTCTGAAGCATGTCGTAAGGTGGGGTGGTTATCTCTTTCATCAAAAATCGGACGTTTTTGATTGAACAATAAAGGCCTCCAAATGTTATTTTATTCACTTCCCGTGGAGGAGAAACACTTTTTAAGGCCGCAGAGTGAGTAAATTGGCAATTTTCATTCACTTTTACCCATTCCTCAAATCTTGTGTTTAGGGCCCCTGGAAGCTTGAAAATCACTTTAAACATCTCATTTTATCTTTAAAAGTGATTTTCCACGTACAAATGTGAATTGTAGTTAAAAGAGGCAACATTTGAAAACGGACCATTTTTTACGTTTCTGAAGCATGTCGTAAGGGGGGGTGGTTATCTCTTTCGTCAAAAATCGGGCGTTTTCGCTTGAACAATAAAGGCCTACAAATGTTATTTAGTTCACTTCCCGTGGAGGAGAAACACTTTTTAAGGCCGCAGAGTGAGTAAATTGGCCATATTCATTCACTTTTACCCATTCCTCAAATCTTGTGTTTAAGGCCCCTGGAAGCATGAAAATCACTTTAAACATCTCATTTTATCTTTAAAAGTGATTTTCCACGTACAAATGTGAATTGTAGTTCAAAGAGGCAACATTTGAAAACAGACCATTTTTTTAGTTTCTGAAGCATGTCGTAAGGGGGGGTGGTTATCTCTTTCATCAAAAATCGGACGTTGTTGATTGAACAATAAAGGCCTCCAAATGTTATTTAATTCACTTTCTGGGGTGGAGAAAAACTTTTTAAGGCCTCAGTGTGAGTAAATTGGCCATTTTCATTCACATTTACCCATTCCTCAAATCTTGTGTTTAGGGCCCCTGGAAGCTTGAAAATCACTTTAAACATCTCATTTTATCTTGAAATGTGATTTTCCACGTACAAATGTGAATTGTAGTTAAAAGAGGCAACATTTGAAAACGGACCATTTTTACGTTTCTGAAGCATGTCGTAAGGGGGGGTGGTTATCTCTTTCACCAAAAAATTGGCGTTTTTGATTGAACAATAAAGGCCTCCAAATGTTATTTTATTCACTTCCCGTGGAGGAGAAACACTTTTTAAGGCCGCAGAGTGAGTAAATTGGCTATTTTCATTCACTTTTACCCATTCCTCAAATCTCGTGTTTAAGGCCCCTGGAAGCATGAAAATCACTTTAAACATCTCATTTTATCTTTAAAAGTGATTTTCCACGTACAAATGTGAATTGTAGTTCTAAGAGGCAACATTTGAAAATGGACCATTTTTTTCGTTTCTGAAGCATGTCGTAAGGGGGGGTGGTTATCTCTTTCACCAAAAAACAGGCGTTTTTGATTGAACAATAAAGGCCTCCAAATGTTATTTTATTCACTTCCCGTGGAGGAGAAACACTTTTTAAGGCCGCAGAGTGAGTAAATTGGCTATTTTCATTCACTTTTACCCATTCCTCAAATCTCGTGTTTAAGGCCCCTGGAAGCATGAAAATCACTTTAAACATCTCATTTTATTTTTAAAAGTGATTTTCCACGTACAAATGTGAATTGTAGTTAAAAGAGGCAACATTTGAAAACGGACCATTTTTTACTTTTCTGAAGCATGTCGTAAGGGGGGGTGGTTATCTCTTTCGTCAAAAATCGGGCGTTTTCGCTTGAACAATAAAGGCCTACAAATGGTATTTAGTTCACTTCCCGTGGAGGAGAAACACTTTTTAAGGCCGCAGACTGAGTAAATTGGCCATATTCATTCACTTTTACCCATTCCTCAAATCTTGTGTTTAAGGCCCCTGGAAGCATGAAAATCACTTTAAACATCTCATTTTATCTTTAAAAGTGATTTTCCACGTACAAATGTGAATTGTAGTTCAAAGAGGCAACATTTGAAAACAGACCATTTTTTTAGTTTCTGAAGCATGTCGTAAGGGGGGGTGGTTATCTCTTTCATCAAAAATCGGACATTTTTGATTGAACAATAAAGGCCTACAAATGTTATTTAATTCACTTTCTGGGGTGGAGAAAAACTTTTTAAGGCCTCAGAGTGAATAAATTGGCCATTTTCATTCACATTTACCCATTCCTCAAATCTTGTTTTTAGGGCCCCTGGAAGCTTGAAAATCACTTTAAACATCTCATTTTATCTTTAAAAGTGATTTTCCACGTACAAATGTGAATTGTAGTTCAAAGAGGCAACATTTGAAAACGGACCATTTTTTACGTTTCTGAAGCTTGTCGTAAGGGGGGGTGGTTATCTCTTTCGTCAAAAATCGGGCGTTTTCGCTTGAACAATAAAGGCCTACAAATGTTATTTAGTTCACTTCCCGTGGAGGAGAAACACTTTTTAAGGCCGCAGACTGAGTAAATTGGCCATATTCATTCACTTTTACCCATTCCTCAAATCTTGTGTTTAAGGCCCCTGGAAGCATATACATCACTTTAAACATCTCATTTTATCTTTAATAGTGATTTTCCACGTACAAATGTGAATTGTAGTTCAAAGAGGCAATATTTGAAAACGGACCATTTTTTACGTTTCTGAAGCATGTCGTAAGGGGGGGTGGTTATCTCTTTCATCAAAAATCGGACGTTTTTGATTGAACAATAAAGGCCTTCAAATGTTATTTTATTCACTTCCCGTGGAGGAGAAACACTTTTTAAGGCCGCAGAGTGAGTAAATTGGCCATTTTCATTCACTTTTACCCATTCCTCAAATCTTGTGTTTAGGGCCCCTGGAAGCTTGAAAATCACTTTAAACATCTCATTTTATCTTTAAAAGTGATTTTCCACGTACAAATGTGAATTGTAGTTAAAAGAGGCAACATTTGAAAACGGACCATTTTTTACGTTTCTGAAGCATGTCGTAAGGGGGGGTGGTTATCTCTTTCGTCAAAAATCGGGCGTTTTCGCTTGAACAATAAAGGCCTACAAATGTTATTTAGTTCACTTCCCGTGGAGGAGAAACACTTTTTAGGCCGCAGAGTGAGTAAATTGGCCATATTCATTCACTTTTACCCATTCCTCAAATCTCGTGTTTAAGGACCCTGGAAGCATGAAAATCACTTTAAACATCTCATTTTATCTTTAAAAGTGATTTTCCACGTACAAATGGGAATTGTAGTTCAAAGAGGCAACATTTGAAAATGGACCATTTTTTTCGTTTCTGAAGCATGTCGTAAGGGGGGGTGGTTATCTCTTTCATCAAAAAAACAGGCGTTTTTGATTGAACAATAAAGGCCTCCAAATGTTATGTAATTCACTTCCCGTGGAGGAGAAATACTTTTTAAGGGCGCAGAGTGAGTAAATTGGCCATTTTCATTCACTTTTACCCATTTCTCAAATCTTGTGTTTAAGGCCCCTGGAAGCATGAAAATCTCTTTAAACATCTCATTTTATCTTTAAAAGTGATTTTCCACGTACAAATGTGAATTGTAGTTCAAAGAGGCAACATTTGAAAACAGACCATTTTTTTAGTTTCTGAAGCATGTCGTAAGGGGGGGTGGTATCTCTTTCATCAAAAATCGGACGTTTTTAATTGAACAATAAAGGCCTCCAAATGTTATTTTATTCACTTCCCGTGGAGGAGAAACACTTTTTAAGGCCGCAGAGTGAGTAAATTGGCCATTTTCATTCACTTTTACCCATTCCTCAAATCTTGTGTTTAGGGCCCCTGGAAGCTTGAAAATCACTTTAAACATCTGATTTTATCTTTAAAAGTGATTTTCCACGTACAAATGTGAATTGTAGTTAAAAGAGGCAACATTTGAAAACGGACCATTTTTTACGTTTCTGAAGCATGTCGTAAGGGGGGGTGGTTATCTCTTTCGTCAAAAATCGGGCGTTTTCGCTTGAACAATAAAGGCCTACAAATGTTATTTCGTTCACTTCCCGTGGAGGAGAAACACTTTTTAGGCCGCAGAGTGAGTAAGTTGGCCATATTCATTCACTTTTACCCATTCCTCAAATCTCGTGTTTAAGGACCCTGGAAGCATGAAAATCACTTTAAACATCTCATTTTATCTTTAAAAGTGATTTTCCACGTACAAATGGGAATTGTAGTTCAAAGAGGCAACATTTGAAAATAGACCATTTTTTTCGTTTCTGAAGCATGTCGTAAGGGGGGGTGGTTATCTCTTTCATCAAAAAAACAGGCGTTTTTGATTGAACAATAAAGGCCTCCAAATGTTATTTAATTCACTTCCCGTGGAGGAGAAATACTTTTTAAGGCCGCAGAGTGAGTAAATTGGCCATTTTCATTCACTTTTACCCATTTCTCAAATCTTGTGTTTAAGGCCCCTGGAAGCATGAAAATCACTTTAAACATCTCATTTTATCTTTAAAAGTGATTTTCCACGTACAAATGTGAATTGTAGTTCAAAGAGGCAACATTTGAAAACAGACCATTTTTTTAGTTTCTGAAGCATGTCGTAAGGGGGGGTGGTATCTCATAAAAAATCGGACGTTTTTAATTGAACAATAAAGGCCTACAAATGTTATTTAATTCACTTTCTGGGGTGGAGAAAAACTTTTTAAGGCCTCAGAGTGAATAAATTGGCCGTTTTCATTCACATTTACCCAATCCTCAAATCTTGTGTTTAGGGCCCCTGGAAGCTTGAAAATCACTTTAAACATCTCATTTTATCTTTAAAAGTGATTTTCCACGTACAAATGTGAATTGTAGTTAAAAGAGGCAACATTTGAAAACGGACCATTTTTTACGTTTCTGAAGCATGTCGTAAGGGGGGGTGGTTATCTCTTTCGTCAAAAATCGGGCGTTTTCGCTTGAACAATAAAGGCCTACAAATGTTATTTAGTTCACTTCCCGTGGAGGAGAAACACTTTTTAAGGCCGCAGAGTGAGTAAATTGGCCATATTCATTCACTTTTACCCATTCCTCAAATCTTGTGTTTAAGGCCCCTGGAAGCATGAAAATCACTTTAAACATCTCATTTTATCTTTAAAAGTGATTTTCCACGTACAAATGCGAATTGTAGTTCAAAGAGGCAACATTTGAAAACAGACCATTTTTTTAGTTTCTGAAGCATGTCCTAAGGGGGGGTGGTTATCTCTTTCATCAAAAATCGGACGTTTTTGATTGAACAATAAAGGCCTCCAAATGTTATTTTATTCACTTCCCGTGGAGGAGAAACACTTTTTAAGGCCGCAGAGTGAGTAAATTGGCAATTTTCATTCACTTTTACCCATTCCTCAAATCTTGTGTTTAGGGCCCCTGGAAGCTTGAAAATCACTTTAAACATCTCATTTTATCTTTAAAAGTGATTTTCCACGTACAAATGTGAATTGTAGTTAAAAGAGGCAACATTTGAAAACGGACCATTTTTTACGTTTCTGAAGCATGTCGTAAGGGGGGGTGGTTATCTCTTTCATCAAAAATCGGGCGTTTTCGCTTGAACAATAAAGGCCTACAAATGTTATTTAGTTCACTTCCCGTGGAGGAGAAACACTTTTTAAGGCCGCAGAGTGAGTAAATTGGCCATATTCATTCACTTTTACCCATTCCTCAAATCTTGTGTTTAAGGCCCCTGGAAGCATGAAAATCACTTTAAACATCTCATTTTATCTTTAAAAGTGATTTTCCACGTACAAATGTGAATTGTAGTTCAAAGAAGCAACATTTGAAAACAGACCATTTTTTTAGTTTCTGAAGCATGTCGTAAGGGGGGGTGGTTATCTCTTTCATCAAAAATCGGACGTTGTTGATTGAACAATAAAGGCCTCCAAATGTTATTTTATTCACTTCCCGTGGAGGAGAAACACTTTTTAAGGCCGCAGAGTGAGTAAATTGGCAATTTTCATTCACTTTTACCCATTCCTCAAATCTTGTGTTTAGGGCCCCTGGAAGCTTGAAAATCACTTTAAACATCTCATTTTATCTTTAAAAGTGATTTTCCACGTACAAATGTGAATTGTAGTTCAAAGAGGCAACATTTGAAAACAGACCATTTTTTTAGTTTCTGAAGCATGTCGTAAGGGGGGGTGGTTATCTGTTTCATCAAAAATCGGACGTTTTTAATTGAACAATAAAGGCCTACAAATGTTATTTAATTCACTTTCTGGGGTGGAGAAAAACTTTTTAAGGCCTCAGTGTGAGTAAATTGGCCATTTTCATTCACATTTACCCATTCCTCAAATCTTGTGTTTAGGGCCCCTGGAAGCTTGAAAATCACTTTAAACATCTCATTTTATCTTGAAATGTAATTTTCCACGTACAAATGTGAATTGTAGTTAAAAGAGGCAACATTTGAAAACGGACCATTTTTACGTTTCTGAAGCATGTCGTAAGGGGGGGTGGTTATCTCTTTCACCAAAAAATTGGCGTTTTTGATTGAACAATAAAGGCCTCCAAATGTTATTTTATTCACTTCCCGTGGAGGAGAAACACTTTTTAAGGCCGCAGAGTGAGTAAATTGGCTATTTTCATTCACTTTTACCCATTCCTCAAATCTCGTGTTTAAGGCCCCTGGAAGCATGAAAATCACTTTAAACATCTCATTTTATCTTTAAAAGTGATTTTCCACGTACAAATGTGAATTGTAGTTCTAAGAGGCAACATTTGAAAATGGACCATTTTTTTCGTTTCTGAAGCATGTCGTAAGGGGGGGTGGTTATCTCTTTCACCAAAAAACAGGCGTTTTTGATTGAACAATAAAGGCCTCCAAATGTTATTTTATTCACTTCCCGTGGAGGAGAAACACTTTTTAAGGCCGCAGAGTGAGTAAATTGGCTATTTTCATTCACTTTTACCCATTCCTCAAATCTCGTGTTTAAGGCCCCTGGAAGCATGAAAATCACTTTAAACATCTCATTTTATTTTTAAAAGTGATTTTCCACGTACAAATGTGAATTGTAGTTAAAAGAGGCAACATTTGAAAACGGACCATTTTTTACTTTTCTGAAGCATGTCGTAAGGGGGGGTGGTTATCTCTTTCGTCAAAAATCGGACGTTTTTGATTGAACAATAAAGGCCTCCAAATGTTATTTAGTTCACTTCCCGTGGAGGAGAAACACTTTTTAAGGCCGCAGAGTGAGTAAATTGGCCATATTCATTCACTTTTACCCATTCCTCAAATCTTGTGTTTAAGGCCCCTGGAAGCATGAAAATCACTTTAAACATCTCATTTTATCTTTAAAAGTGATTTTCCACGTACAAATGTGAATTGTAGTTCAAAGAGGCAACATTTGAAAACAGACCATTTTTTTAGTTTCTGAAGCATGTCGTAAGGGGGGGTGGTTATCTCTTTCATCAAAAATCGGACGTTGTTGATTGAACAATAAAGGCCTCCAAATGCTATTTTATTCACTTCCCGTGGAGGAGAAACACTTTTTAAGGCCGCAGAGTGAGTAAATTGGCAATTTTCATTCACTTTTACCCATTCCTCAAATCTTGTGTTTAGGGCCCCTGGAAGCTTGAAAATCACTTCAAACATCTCATTTTATCTTTAAAAGTGATTTTCCACGTACAAATGTGAATTGTAGTTCAAAGAGGCAACATTTGAAAACAGACCATTTTTTTTGTTTCTGAAGCATGTCGTAAGGGGGGGTGGTTATCTGTTTCATCAAAAATCGGACGTTTTTAATTGAACAATAAAGGCCTACAAATGTTATTTAATTCACTTTCTGGGGTGGAGAAAAACTTTTTAAGGCCTCAGTGTGAGTAAATTGGCCATTTTCATTCACATTTACCCATTCCTCAAATCTTGTGTTTAGGGCCCCTGGAAGCTTGAAAATCACTTTAAACATCTCATTTTATCTTGAAATGTGATTTTCCACGTACAAATGTGAATTGTAGTTAAAAGAGGCAACATTTGAAAACGGACCATTTTTACGTTTCTGAAGCATGTCGTAAGGGGGGGTGGTTATCTCTTTCACCAAAAAATTGGCGTTTTTGATTGAACAATAAAGGCCTCCAAATGTTATTTTATTCACTTCCCGTGGAGGAGAAACACTTTTTAAGGCCGCAGAGTGAGTAAATTGGCTATTTTCATTCACTTTTACCCATTCCTCAAATCTCGTGTTTAAGGCCCCTGGAAGCATGAAAATCACTTTAAACATCTCATTTTATCTTTAAAAGTGATTTTCCACGTACAAATGTGAATTGTAGTTCTAAGAGGCAACATTTGAAAATGGACCATTTTTTTCGTTTCTGAAGCATGTCGTAAGGGGGGGTGGTTATCTCTTTCACCAAAAAACAGGCGTTTTTGATTGAACAATAAAGGCCTCCAAATGTTATTTTATTCACTTCCCGTGGAGGAGAAACACTTTTTAAGGCCGCAGAGTGAGTAAATTGGCTATTTTCATTCACTTTTACCCATTCCTCAAATCTCGTGTTTAAGGCCCCTGGAAGCATGAAAATCACTTTAAACATCTCATTTTATTTTTAAAAGTGATTTTCCACGTACAAATGTGAATTGTAGTTAAAAGAGGCAACATTTGAAAACGGACCATTTTTTACTTTTCTGAAGCATGTCGTAAGGGGGGGTGGTTATCTCTTTCGTCAAAAATCGGGCGTTTTCGCTTGAACAATAAAGGCCTACAAATGTTATTTAGTTCACTTCCCGTGGAGGAGAAACACTTTTTAAGGCCGCAGACTGAGTAAATTGGCCATATTCATTCACTTTTACCCATTCCTCAAATCTTGTGTTTAAGGCCCCTGGAAGCATGAAAATCACTTTAAACATCTCATTTTATCTTTAAAAGTGATTTTCCACATACAAATGTGAATTGTAGTTCAAAGAGGCAACATTTGAAAACAGACCATTTTTTTAGTTTCTGAAGCATGTCGTAAGGGGGGGTGGTTATCTCTTTCATCAAAAATCGGACATTTTTGATTGAACAATAAAGGCCTACAAATGTTATTTAATTCACTTTCTGGGGTGGAGAAAAACTTGTTAAGGCCTCAGAGTGAATAAATTGGCCATTTTCATTCACATTTACCCATTCCTCAAATCTTGTTTTTAGGGCCCCTGGAAGCTTGAAAATCACTTTAAACATCTCATTTTATCTTTAAAAGTGATTTTCCACGTACAAATGTGAATTGTAGTTCAAAGAGGCAATATTTGAAAACGGACCATTTTTTACGTTTCTGAAGCATGTCGTAAGGGGGGGTGGTTATCTCTTTCATCAAAAATCGGACGTTTTTGATTGAACAATAAAGGCCTCCAAATGTTATTTTATTCACTTCCCGTGGAGGAGAAACACTTTTTAAGGCCGCAGAGTGAGTAAATTGGCCATTTTCATTCACTTTTACCCATTCCTCAAATCTTGTGTTTAGGGCCCCTGGAAGCTTGAAAATCACTTTAAACATCTCATTTTATCTTTAAAAGTGATTTTCCACGTACAAATGTGAATTGTAGTTAAAAGAGGCAACATTTGAAAACGGACCATTTTTTACGTTTCTGAAGCATGTCGTAAGGGGGGGTGGTTATCTCTTTCGTCAAAAATCGGGCGTTTTCGCTTGAACAATAAAGGCCTACAAATGTTATTTAGTTCACTTCCCGTGGAGGAGAAACACTTTTTAGGCCGCAGAGTGAGTAAATTGGCCATATTCATTCACTTTTACCCATTCCTCAAATCTCGTGTTTAAGGACCCTGGAAGCATGAAAATCACTTTAAACATCTCATTTTATCTTTAAAAGTGATTTTCCACGTACAAATGGGAATTGTAGTTCAAAGAGGCAACATTTGAAAATGGACCATTTTTTTCGTTTCTGAAGCATGTCGTAAGGGGGGGTGGTTATCTCTTTCATCAAAAAAACAGGCGTTTTTGATTGAACAATAAAGGCCTCCAAATGTTATGTAATTCACTTCCCGTGGAGGAGAAATACTTTTTAAGGCCGCAGAGTGAGTAAATTGGCCATTTTCATTCACTTTTACCCATTTCTCAAATCTTGTGTTTAAGGCCCCTGGAAGCATGAAAATCTCTTTAAACATCTCATTTTATCTTTAAAAGTGATTTTCCACGTACAAATGTGAATTGTAGTTCAAAGAGGCAACATTTGAAAACAGACCATTTTTTTAGTTTCTGAAGCATGTCGTAAGGGGGGGTGGTATCTCTTTCATCAAAAATCGGACGTTTTTAATTGAACAATAAAGGCCTCCAAATGTTATTTTATTCACTTCCCGTGGAGGAGAACTACTTTTTAAGGCCGCAGAGTGAGTAAATTGGCCATTTTCATTCACTTTTACCCATTCCTCAAATCTTGTGTTTAGGGCCCCTGGAAGCTTGAAAATCACTTTAAACATCTGATTTTATCTTTAAAAGTGATTTTCCACGTACAAATGTGAATTGTAGTTAAAAGAGGCAACATTTGAAAACGGACCATTTTTTACGTTTCTGAAGCATGTCGTAAGGGGGGGTGGTTATCTCTTTCGTCAAAAATCGGGCGTTTTCGCTTGAACAATAAAGGCCTACAAATGTTATTTCGTTCACTTCCCGTGGAGGAGAAACACTTTTTAGGCCGCAGAGTGAGTAAATTGGCCATATTCATTCACTTTTACCCATTCCTCAAATCTCGTGTTTAAGGACCCTGGAAGCATGAAAATCACTTTAAACATCTCATTTTATCTTTAAAAGTGATTTTCCACGTACAAATGGGAATTGTAGTTCAAAGAGGCAACATTTGAAAATAGACCATTTTTTTCGTTTCTGAAGCATGTCGTAAGGGGGGGTGGTTATCTCTTTCATCAAAAAAACAGGCGTTTTTGATTGAACAATAAAGGCCTCCAAATGTTATTTAATTCACTTCCCGTGGAGGAGAAATACTTTTTAAGGCCGCAGAGTGAGTAAATTGGCCATTTTCATTCACTTTTACCCATTTCTCAAATCTTGTTTTTTAAGGCCCCTGGAAGCATGAAAATCACTTTAAACATCTCATTTTATCTTTAAAAGTGATTTTCCACGTACAAATGTGAATTGTAGTTCAAAGAGGCAACATTTGAAAACAGACCATTTTTTTAGTTTCTGAAGCATGTAGTAAGGGGGGGTGGTATCTCTTTCATCAAAAATCGGACGTTTTTAATTGAACAATAAAGGCCTACAAATGTTATTTAATTCACTTTCTGGGGTGGAGAAAAACTTTTTAAGGCCTCAGAGTGAATAAATTGGCCGTTTTCATTCACATTTACCCAATCCTCAAATCTTGTGTTTAGGGCCCCTGGAAGCTTGAAAATCACTTTAAACATCTCATTTTATCTTTAAAAGTGATTTTCCACGTACAAATGTGAATTGTAGTTAAAAGAGGCAACATTTGAAAACGGACCATTTTTTACGTTTCTGAAGCATGTCATAAGGGGGGGTGGTTATCTCTTTCGTCAAAAATCGGGCGTTTTCGCTTGAACAATAAAGGCCTACAAATGTTATTTAGTTCACTTCCCGTGGAGGAGAAACACTTTTTAAGGCCGCAGAGTGAGTAAATTGGCCATATTCATTCACTTTTACCCATTCCTCAAATCTTGTGTTTAAGGCCCCTGGAAGCATGAAAATCACTTTAAACATCTCATTTTATCTTTAAAAGTGATTTTCCACGTACAAATGTGAATTGTAGTTCAAAGAGGCAACATTTGAAAACAGACCATTTTTTTAGTTTCTGAAGCATGTCCTAAGGGGGGGTGGTTATCTCTTTCATCAAAAATCGGACGTTTTTGATTGAACAATAAAGGCCTCCAAATGTTATTTTATTCACTTCCCGTGGAGGAGAAACACTTTTTAAGGCCGCAGAGTGAGTAAATTGGCAATTTTCATTCACTTTTACCCATTCCTCAAATCTTGTGTTTAGGGCCCCTGGAAGCTTGAAAATCACTTTAAACATCTCATTTTATCTTTAAAAGTGATTTTCCACGTACAAATGTGAATTGTACTTAAAAGAGGCAACATTTGATAACGGACCATTTTTTACGTTTCTGAAGCATGTCGTAATGGGGGGTGGTTATCTTTTTCGTCAAAAATCGGGCGTTTTCGCTTGAACAATAAAGGCCTACAAATGTTATTTTGTTCACTTCCCGTGGAGGAGAAACACTTTTTAAGGCCGCAGAGTGAGTAAATTGGCCATATTCATTCACTTTTACCCATTCCTCAAATCTTGTGTTTAAGGCCCCTGGAAGCATGAAAATCACTTTAAACATCTCATTTTATCTTTAAAAGTGATTTTCTACGTACAAATGTGAATTGTAGTTCAAAGAGGCAACATTTGAAAACAGACCATTTTTTACGTTTCTGAAGCATGTCGTAAGGGGGGGTGGTTATCTCTTTCATCAAAAATCGGGTGTTTTCGCTTGAACAATAAAGGCCTACAAATGTTATTTAATTCACTTTCTGGGTTGGAGAAATTTTTTTTAAGGCCTCAGAGTGAATAAATTGGCCATTTTCATTCACATTTACCCATTCCTTAAGGCTTGTGATTAGGGCCCCTGGAAGCTTGAAAATCACTTTAAACATCTAATTTTATCTCTAATAGTGATTATGCACGTACAAATGTGAATTGTCGTTTAAAGACGCAACATTGGAAAATGGACCATTTTTTTCGTTTCTGAAGCATGTCGTAAGGGAGAATGGTTATCATTTTCACCAAAAAAAAGGCATTTTTGATTGAACAATAAAGGCCTCCAAATGTTATTTTATTCACTTCCCGTGGAGGAGAAACACTTTTTAAGGCCGCAGAGTGAGTAAATTGGCCATTTTCATTCACTTTTACCCATTTCTCAAATCTTGTGTTTAAGGCCCCTGGAAGCATGAAAATCACTTTAAACATCTCATTTTATCTTTAAAAGTGATTTTCCACGTACAAATGTGAATTGTAGTTCAAAGAGGCAACATTTGAAAACAGACCATTTTTTTAGTTTCTGAAGCATGTCGTAAGGGGGGGTGGTTATCTCTTTCATCAAAAAAACAGGCGTTTTTGATTGAACAATAAAGGCCTCCAAATGTTATTTTATTCACTTCCCGTGGAGGAGAAACACTTTTTAAGGCCGCAGAGTGAGTAAATTGGCCATTTTCATTCACTTTTACCCATTCCTCAAATCTTGTGTTTAGGGCCCCTGGAAGCTTGAAAATCACTTTAAACATCTCATTTTATCTTTAAAAGTGATTTTCCACGTACAAATGTGAATTGTAGTTAAAAGAGGCAACATTTGAAAACGGACCATTTTTTACGTTTCTGAAGCATGTCGTAAGGGGGGGTGGTTATCTCTTTCGTCAAAAATCGGGCGTTTTCGCTTGAACAATAAAGGCCTACAAATGTTATTTCGTTCACTTCCCGTGGAGGAGAAACACTTTTTAGGCCGCAGAGTGAGTAAATTGGCCATATTCATTCACTTTTACCCATTCCTCAAATCTCGTGTTTAAGGACCCTGGAAGCATGAAAATCACTTTAAACATCTCATTTTTTCTTTAAAAGTGATTTTCCACGTACAAATGGGAATTGTAGTTCAAAGAGGCAACATTTGAAAATAGACAATTTTTTTCGTTTCTGAAGCATGTCGTAAGGGGGGGTGGTTATCTCTTTCATCAAAAAAACAGGCGTTTTTGATTGAACAATAAAGGCCTCCAAATGTTATTTAATTCACTTCCCGTGGAGTAGAAATACTTTTTAAGGCCGCAGAGTGAGTAAATTGGCCATTTTCATTCACTTTTACCCATTTCTCAAATCTTGTGTTTAAGGCCCCTGAAAGCATGAAAATCACTTTAAACATCTCATTTTATCTTTAAAAGTGATTTTCCACGTACAAATGTGAATTGTAGTTCAAAGAGGCAACATTTGAAAACAGACCATTTTTTTAGTTTCTGAAGCATGTCGTAAGGGGGGGTGGTATCTCTTTCATCAAAAATCGGACGTTTTTAATTGAACAATAAAGGCCTACAAATGTTATTTAATTCACTTTCTGGGGTGGAGAAAAACTTTTTAAGGCCTCAGAGTGAATAAATTGGCCGTTTTCATTCACATTTACCCAATCCTCAAATCTTGTGTTTAGGGCCCCTGGAAGCTTGAAAATCACTTTAAACATCTCATTTTATCTTTAAAAGTGATTTTCCACGTACAAATGTGAATTGTAGTTAAAAGAGGCAACATTTGAAAACGGACCATTTTTTACGTTTCTGAAGCATGTCATAAGGGGGGGTGGTTATCTCTTTCGTCAAAAATCGGGCGTTTTCGCTTGAACAATAAAGGCCTACAAATGTTATTTAATTCACTTCCCGTGGAGGAGAAACACTTTTTAAGGCCGCAGAGTGAGTAAATTGGCCATATTCATTCACTTTTACCCATTCCTCAAATCTTGTGTTTAAGGCCCCTGGAAGCATGAAAATCACTTTAAACATCTCATTTTATCTTTAAAAGTGATTTTCCACGTACAAATTTGAATTGTAGTTCAAAGAGGCAACATTTGAAAACAGACCATTTTTTTAGTTTCTGAAGCATGTCCTAAGGGGGGGTGGTTATCTCTTTCATCAAAAATCGGACGTTTTTGATTGAACAATAAAGGCCTCCAAATGTTATTTTATTCACTTCCCGTGGAGGAGAAACACTTTTTAAGGCCGCAGAGTGAGTAAATTGGCAATTTTCATTCACTTTTACCCATTCCTCAAATCTTGTGTTTAGGGCCCCTGGAAGCTTGAAAATCACTTTAAACATCTCATTTTATCTTTAAAAGTGATTTTCCACGTACAAATGTGAATTGTAGTTAAAAGAGGCAACATTTGATAATGGACCATTTTTTACGTTTCTGAAGCATGTCGTAAGGGGGGGTGGTTATCT
Source organism: Triturus cristatus (assembly GCF_964204655.1). Classification (NCBI taxonomy): domain Eukaryota; kingdom Metazoa; phylum Chordata; class Amphibia; order Caudata; family Salamandridae; genus Triturus; species Triturus cristatus. The sequence continues at coordinate 1,224,197,863 of NC_140590.1, read as the reverse complement.
CTTTCGTCAAAAATCGGGCGTTTTTGCTTGAACAATAAAGGCCTACAAATGTTATTTAGTTCACTTCCCGTGGAGGAGAAACACTTTTTAAGGCCGCAGAGTGAGTAAATTGGCCATATTCATTCACTTTTACCCATTCCTCAAATCTTGTGTTTAAGGCCCCTGGAAGCATGAAAATCACTTTAAACATCTCATTTTATCTTTAAAAGTGATTTTCCACGTACAAATGTGAATTGTAGTTCAAAGAGGCAACATTTGAAAACAGACCATTTTTTACGTTTCTGAAGCATGTCGTAAGGGGGGGTGGTTATCTCTTTCGTCAAAAATCGGGTGTTTTCGCTTGAACAATAAAGGCCTACAAATGTTATTTAATTCACTTTCTGGGTTGGAGAAAAAAATGTTAAGGCCTCAGAGTGAATAAATTGGCCATTTTCATTCACATTTACCCATTCCTTAAGGCCTGTGATTAGGGCCCCTGGAAGCTTGAAAATCACTTTAAACATCTAATTTTATCTCTAATAGTGATTATGCACGTACAAATGTGAATTGTCGTTTAAAGACGCAACATTGGAAAATGGACCATTTTTTTCGTTTCTGAAGCATGTCGTAAGGGAGAATGGTTATCATTTTCACCAAAAAAAAGGCGCTTTTGATTGAACAATAAAGGCCTCCAAATGTTATTTTATTCACTTCCCGTGGAGGAGAAACACTTTTTAAGGCCGCAGAGTGAGTAAATTGGCCATTTTCATTCACTTTTACCCATTCCTCAAATCTCGTGTCTAAGGACCCTGGAAGCATGAAAATCACTTTAAACATCTCATTTTATCTTTAAAAGTGATTTCCACGTACAAATGTGAATTGTAGTTCAAAGAGGCAACATTTGAAAATGGACCATTTTTTTCGTTTCTGAAGCATGTCGTAAGGGGGGGTGGTTATCTCTTTCATCAAAAAAACAGGCGTTTTTGATTGAACAATAAAGGCCTCCAAATGTTATTTAATTCACTTCCCGTGGAGGAGAAACACTTTTTAAGGCCGCAGAGTGAGTAAATTGGCCATTTTCATTCACTTTTACCCATTTCTCAAATCTTGTGTTTAAGGCCCCTGGAAGCATGAAAATCACTTTAAACATCTCATTTTATCTTTAAAAGTGATTTTCCACATACAAATGTGAATTGTAGTTCAAAGAGGCAACATTTGAAAACAGACCATTTTTTTAGTTTCTGAAGCATGTCGTAAGGGGGGGTGGTTATCTCTTTCATCAAAAATCGGACGTTTTTAATTGAACAATAAAGGCCTACAAATGTTATTTAATTCACTTTCTGGGGTGGGGAAAAACTTTTTAAGGCCTCAGAGTGAATAAATTGGCCATTTCCATTCACATTTACCCATTCCTCAAATCTTGTGTTTAAGGCTCTGGAAGCATGAAAATCACTTTAAACATCTCATTTTATCTTTAAAAGTGATTTTCCACGTACAAATGTGAATTGTAGTTCAAAGAGGCAACATTTGAAAACAGACCATTTTTTTAGTTTCTGAAGCATGTCGTAAGGGGGGGTGGTTATCTCTTTCATCAAAAATCGGACGTTTTTAATTGAACAATAAAGGCCTACAACTGTTATTTAATTCACTTTCTGGGGTGGAGAAAAACTTTTTAAGGCCTCAGAGTGAATAAATTGGCCATTTCCATTCACATTTACCCATTCCTCAAATCTTGTGTTTAAGGCCCCTGGAAGCATGAAAATCACTTTAAACATCTCATTTTATCTTTAAAAGTGATTTTCCACGTACAAATGTGAATTGTAGTTCAAAGAGGCAACATTTGAAAACAGACCAGTTTTTTAGTTTCTGAAGCATGTCGTAAGGGGGGGTGGTTATCTCTTTCATCAAAAATCGGACGTTTTTGATTGAACAATAAAGGCCTCCAAATGTTATTTTATTCACTTCCCGTGGAGGAGAAACACTTTTTAAGGCCGCAGAGTGAGTAAATTGGCCATTTTCATTCACTTTTACCCATTCCTCAAATCTTGTGTTTAGGGCCCCTGGAAGCTTGAAAATCACTTTAAACATCTCATTTTATCTTTAAAAGTGATTTTCCACGTACAAATGTGAATTGTAGTTAAAAGAGGCAACATTTGAAAACGGACCATTTTTTACGTTTCTGAAGCATGTCGTAAGGGGGGGTGGTTATCTCTTTCGTCAAAAATCGGGCGTTTTCGCTTGAACAATAAAGGCCTACAAATGTTATTTAGTTCACTTCCCGTGGAGGAGAAACACTTTTTAGGCCGCAGAGTGAGTAAATTGGCCATATTCATTCACTTTTACCCATTCCTCAAATCTCGTGTTTAAGGACCCTGGAAGCATGAAAATCACTTTAAACATCTCATTTTATCTTTAAAAGTGATTTTCCACGTACAAATGGGAATTGTAGTTCAAAGAGGCAACATTTGAAAATGGACCATTTTTTTCGTTTCTGAAGCATGTCGTAAGGGGGGGTGGTTATCTCTTTCATCAAAAAAACAGGCGTTTTTGATTGAACAATAAAGGCTTCCAAATGTTATGTAATTCACTTCCCGTGGAGGAGAAATACTTTTTAAGGCCGCAGAGGGAGTAAATTGGCCATTTTCATTCACTTTTACCCATTTCTCAAATCTTGTGTTTAAGGCCCCTGGAAGCATGAAAATCACTTTAAACATCTCATTTTATCTTTAAAAGTGATTTTCCACGTACAAATGTGAATTGTAGTTCAAAGAGGCAACATTTGAAAACAGACCATTTTTTTAGTTTCTGAAGCATGTCGTAAGGGGGGGTGGTTATCTCTTTCGTCAAAAATCGGGCGTTTTCGCTTGAACAATAAAGGCCTACAAATGTTATTTAGTTCACTTCCCGTGGAGGAGAAACACTTTTTAGGCCGCAGAGTGAGTAAATTGGCCATATTCATTCACTTTTACCCATTCCTCAAATCTTGTGTTTAAGGCCCCTGGAAGCATGAAAATCACTTTAAACATCTCATTTTATCTTTAAAAGTGATTTTTTCCACGTACAAATGTGAATTGTAGTTCAAAGAGGCAACATTTGAAAACAGACCATTTTTTTAGTTTCTGAAGCATGTCGTAAGGGGGGGTGGTTATCTCTTTCATCAATTAATTGAACAATAAAGGCCTACAAATGTTATTTAATTCACTTTCTGGGGTGGAGAAAAACTTTTTAAGGCCTCAGAGTGAATAAATTGGCCATTTTCATTCACATTTACCCATTCCTCAAATCTTGTGTTTAGGGCCCCTGGAAGCTTGAAAATCACTTTAAACATCTCATTTTATCTTTAAAAGTGATTTTCCACGTACAAATGTGAATTGTAGTTAAAAGAGGCAACATTTGAAAACGGACCATTTTTTACGTTTCTGAAGCATGTCATAAGGGGGGGTGGTTATCTCTTTCGTCAAAAATCGGGCGTTTTCGCTTGAACAATAAAGGCCTACAAATGTTATTTAGATCACTTCCCGTGGAGGAGACACACTTTTTAAGGCCGCAGAGTGAGTAAATTGGCCATATTCATTCACTTTTACCCATTCCTCAAATCTTGTGTTGAAGGCCCCTGGAAGCATGAAAATCACTTTAAACATCTCATTTTATCTTTAAAAGTGATTTTCCACGTACAAATGTGAATTGTAGTTCAAAGAGGCAACATTTGAAAACAGACCATTTTTTTAGTTTCTGAAGCATGTCGTAAGGGGGGGTGGTTATCTCTTTCATCAAAAATCGGACGTTTTTGATTGAACAATAAAGGCCTACAAATGTTATTTAATTCACTTTCTGGGGTGGAGAACATTTTTTTAAGGCCTCAGAGTGAATAAATTGGCCATTTTCATTCACATTTACCCATTCCTTAAGGCTTTGGTTTAGGGCCCCTGGAAGCTTGAAAATCACTTTAAACATCTAATTTTATCTCTAAAATTGATTATCCACGTACAAATGTGAATTGTCGATTAAAGACGCAACATTGGAAAATGGACCATTTTTTTCATTTCTGAAGCATGTCGTAAGGGGGGGTGGTTATCTCTTTCACCAAAAAAAAGGCGTTTTTGATTGAACAATAAAGGCCTCCAAATGTTATTTTATTCACTTCCCGTGGAGGAGAAACACTTTTTAAGGCCGCAGAGTGAGTAAATTGGCCATTTTCATTCACTTTTACCCATTCCTCAAATCTCGTGTTTAAGGCCCCTGGAAGCATGAAAATCACTTTAAACATATCATTTTATCTTTAAAAGTGATTTTTCACATACAAATGTGAATTGTAGTTAAAAGAGGCAACATTTGAAAACGGACCATTTTTACGTTTCTGAAGCATGTCATAAGGGGGGGTGGTTATCTCTTTCGTCAAAAATCGGGCGTTTTCGCTTGAACAATAAAGGCCTACAAATGTTATTTAGTTGACTTCCCGTGGAGGAGAAACACTTTTTAAGGCCGTAGAGTGAGTAAATTGGCCATATTCATTCACTTTTACCCATTCCTCAAATCTTGTGTTTAAGGCCCCTGGAAGCATGAAAATCACTTTAAACATCTCATTTTACCTTTAAAAGTGATTTTCCACGTACAAATGTGAATTGTAGTTTAAAGAGGCAACATTTGAAAACAGACCATTTTTTTAGTTTCTGAAGCATGTCGTAAGGGAGGGTGGTTATCTCTTTCATTAAAAATCGGACGTTTTTGATTGAACAATAAAGGCCTACAAATGTTATTTAATTCACTTTCTGGGGTGGAGAAAAAATTTTAAGGCCTCAGAGTGAATAAATTGGCCATTTTCATTCACATTTACCCATTCCTCAAATCTTGTGTTTAGGGCCCCTGGAAGCATGAAAATCACTTTAAACATCTCATTTTATCTTTAAAAGTGATTTTCCATGTACAAATGTGAATTGTAGTTAAAAGAGGCAACATTTGAAAACGGACCATTTTTTACGTTTCTGAAGCATGTCATAAGGGGGGGTGGTTATCTCTTTCATCAAAAATCGGGCGTTTTCGCTTGAACAATAAAGGCCTACAAATGTTATTTAGTTCACTTCCCGTGGAGGAGAAACACTTTTTAAGGCCGCAGAGTGAGTAAATTGGCCATTTTCATTCACTTTTACCCATTCCTCAAATCTTGTGTTTAGGGCCCCTGGAAGCTTGAAAATCACTTTAAACATCTCATTTTATCTTTAAAAGTGATTTTCCACGTACAAATGTGAATTTTAGTTAAAAGAGGCAACATTTGAAAACGGACCATTTTTTACTTTTCTGAAGCATGTCGTAAGGGGGGGTGGTTATCTCTTTCGTCAAAAATCGGGCGTTTTCGCTTGAACAATAAAGGCCTACAAATGTTATTTAGTTCACTTCCCGTGGAGGAGAAACACTTTTTAAGGCCGCAGAGTGAGTAAATTGGCCATTTTCATTCACTTTACCCATTCCTCAAATCTCGTGTTTAAGGCCCCTGGAAGCATGAAAATCACTTTAAACATCTCATTTTATCTTTAAAAGTGATTTTCCACGTACAAATGTGAATTGTAGTTCAAAGAGGCAACATTTGAAAATGGACCATTTTTATCGTTTCTGAAGCATGTCGTAAGGGGGGGTGGTTATCTCTTTCACCAAAAAAAAGGCGTTTTTGATTGAACAATAAAGGCCTCCAAATGTTATTTTATTCACTTCCCGTGGAGGAGAAACACTTTTTAAGGCCGCAGAGTGAGTAAACTGGCCATTTTCATTCACTTTTACCCATTCCTCAAATCTCGTGTTTAAGGCCCCTGGAAGCATGAAAATCACTTTAAACATCTCATTTTATCTTTAAAAGTGATTTTCCACGTACAAATGTGAATTGTAGTTCAAAGAGGCAACATTTGAAAACAGACCATTTTTTTAGTTTCTGAAGCATGTCGTAAGGGGGGGTGGCTATCTCTTTCATCAAAAATCGGACGTTTTTAATTGAACAATAAAGGCCTCCAAATGTTATTTTATTCACTTCCCGTGGAGGAGAAACACTTTTTAAGGCCGCAGAGTGAGTAAATTGGCCATATTCATTCACTTTTACCCATTCCTCAAATCCTGTGTTTAAGGCCCCTGGAAGCATGAAAATCACTTTAAACATCTCATTTTATCTTTAAAATTGATTTTCCACGTACAAATGTGAATTGTAGTTCAAAGAGGCAACATTTGAAAACGGACCATTTTTTTAGTTTCTGAAGCATGTCGTAAGGGGGGGTGGCTATCTCTTTCATCAAAAATCAGACGTTTTTAATTGAACAATAAAGGCCTACAAATGTTATTTAATTCACTTTCTGGGGTGGAGAAAAACTTTTTAAGGCCTCAGAGTGAATAAATTGGCCATTTCCATTCACATTTACCCATTCCTCAAATCTTGTGTTTAAGGCCCCTGGAAGCATGAAAATCACTTTAAACATCTCATTTTATCTTTAAAAGTGATTTTCCACGTACAAATGTGAATTGTAGTTCAAAGAGGCAACATTTGAAAACAGACCATTTTTTTAGTTTCTGAAGCATGTCATAAGGGGGGGTGGTTATCTCTTTCGTCAAAAATCGGGCGTTTTCGCTTGAACAATAAAGGCCTACAAATGTTATTTAATTCACTTCCCGTGGAGGAGAAACACTTTTTAAGGCCGCAGAGTGAGTAAATTGGCCATATTCATTCACTTTTACCCATTCCTCAAATCTTGTGTTTAAGGCCCCTGGAAGCATGAAAATCACTTTAAACATCTCATTTTATCTTTAAAAGTGATTTTCCACGTACAAATTTGAATTGTAGTTCAAAGAGGCAACATTTGAAAACAGACCATTTTTTTAGTTTCTGAAGCATGTCCTAAGGGGGGGTGGTTATCTCTTTCATCAAAAATCGGACGTTTTTGATTGAACAATAAAGGCCTCCAAATGTTATTTTATTCACTTCCCGTGGAGGAGAAACACTTTTTAAGGCCGCAGAGTGAGTAAATTGGCAATTTTCATTCACTTTTACCCATTCCTCAAATCTTGTGTTTAGGGCCCCTGGAAGCTTGAAAATCACTTTAAACATCTCATTTTATCTTTAAAAGTGATTTTCCACGTACAAATGTGAATTGTAGTTAAAAGAGGCAACATTTGATAATGGACCATTTTTTACGTTTCTGAAGCATGTCGTAAGGGGGGGTGGTTATCTCTTTCGTCAAAAATCGGGCGTTTTTGCTTGAACAATAAAGGCCTACAAATGTTATTTAGTTCACTTCCCGTGGAGGAGAAACACTTTTTAAGGCCGCAGAGTGAGTAAATTGGCCATATTCATTCACTTTTACCCATTCCTCAAATCTTGTGTTTAAGGCCCCTGGAAGCATGAAAATCACTTTAAACATCTCATTTTATCTTTAAAAGTGATTTTCCACGTACAAATGTGAATTGTAGTTCAAAGAGGCAACATTTGAAAACAGACCATTTTTTACGTTTCTGAAGCATGTCGTAAGGGGGGGTGGTTATCTCTTTCGTCAAAAATCGGGTGTTTTCGCTTGAACAATAAAGGCCTACAAATGTTATTTAATTCACTTTCTGGGTTGGAGAAAAAAATGTTAAGGCCTCAGAGTGAATAAATTGGCCATTTTCATTCACATTTACCCATTCCTTAAGGCCTGTGATTAGGGCCCCTGGAAGCTTGAAAATCACTTTAAACATCTAATTTTATCTCTAATAGTGATTATGCACGTACAAATGTGAATTGTCGTTTAAAGACGCAACATTGGAAAATGGACCATTTTTTTCGTTTCTGAAGCATGTCGTAAGGGAGAATGGTTATCATTTTCACCAAAAAAAAGGCGCTTTTGATTGAACAATAAAGGCCTCCAAATGTTATTTTATTCACTTCCCGTGGAGGAGAAACACTTTTTAAGGCCGCAGAGTGAGTAAATTGGCCATTTTCATTCACTTTTACCCATTCCTCAAATCTCGTGTCTAAGGACCCTGGAAGCATGAAAATCACTTTAAACATCTCATTTTATCTTTAAAAGTGATTTCCACGTACAAATGTGAATTGTAGTTCAAAGAGGCAACATTTGAAAATGGACCATTTTTTTCGTTTCTGAAGCATGTCGTAAGGGGGGGTGGTTATCTCTTTCATCAAAAAAACAGGCGTTTTTGATTGAACAATAAAGGCCTCCAAATGTTATTTAATTCACTTCCCGTGGAGGAGAAACACTTTTTAAGGCCGCAGAGTGAGTAAATTGGCCATTTTCATTCACTTTTACCCATTTCTCAAATCTTGTGTTTAAGGCCCCTGGAAGCATGAAAATCACTTTAAACATCTCATTTTATCTTTAAAAGTGATTTTCCACATACAAATGTGAATTGTAGTTCAAAGAGGCAACATTTGAAAACAGACCATTTTTTTAGTTTCTGAAGCATGTCGTAAGGGGGGGTGGTTATCTCTTTCATCAAAAATCGGACGTTTTTAATTGAACAATAAAGGCCTACAAATGTTATTTAATTCACTTTCTGGGGTGGGGAAAAACTTTTTAAGGCCTCAGAGTGAATAAATTGGCCATTTCCATTCACATTTACCCATTCCTCAAATCTTGTGTTTAAGGCTCTGGAAGCATGAAAATCACTTTAAACATCTCATTTTATCTTTAAAAGTGATTTTCCACGTACAAATGTGAATTGTAGTTCAAAGAGGCAACATTTGAAAACAGACCATTTTTTTAGTTTCTGAAGCATGTCGTAAGGGGGGGTGGTTATCTCTTTCATCAAAAATCGGACGTTTTTAATTGAACAATAAAGGCCTACAACTGTTATTTAATTCACTTTCTGGGGTGGAGAAAAACTTTTTAAGGCCTCAGAGTGAATAAATTGGCCATTTCCATTCACATTTACCCATTCCTCAAATCTTGTGTTTAAGGCCCCTGGAAGCATGAAAATCACTTTAAACATCTCATTTTATCTTTAAAAGTGATTTTCCACGTACAAATGTGAATTGTAGTTCAAAGAGGCAACATTTGAAAACAGACCAGTTTTTTAGTTTCTGAAGCATGTCGTAAGGGGGGGTGGTTATCTCTTTCATCAAAAATCGGACGTTTTTGATTGAACAATAAAGGCCTCCAAATGTTATTTTATTCACTTCCCGTGGAGGAGAAACACTTTTTAAGGCCGCAGAGTGAGTAAATTGGCCATTTTCATTCACTTTTACCCATTCCTCAAATCTTGTGTTTAGGGCCCCTGGAAGCTTGAAAATCACTTTAAACATCTCATTTTATCTTTAAAAGTGATTTTCCACGTACAAATGTGAATTGTAGTTAAAAGAGGCAACATTTGAAAACGGACCATTTTTTACGTTTCTGAAGCATGTCGTAAGGGGGGGTGGTTATCTCTTTCGTCAAAAATCGGGCGTTTTCGCTTGAACAATAAAGGCCTACAAATGTTATTTAGTTCACTTCCCGTGGAGGAGAAACACTTTTTAGGCCGCAGAGTGAGTAAATTGGCCATATTCATTCACTTTTACCCATTCCTCAAATCTCGTGTTTAAGGACCCTGGAAGCATGAAAATCACTTTAAACATCTCATTTTATCTTTAAAAGTGATTTTCCACGTACAAATGGGAATTGTAGTTCAAAGAGGCAACATTTGAAAATGGACCATTTTTTTCGTTTCTGAAGCATGTCGTAAGGGGGGGTGGTTATCTCTTTCATCAAAAAAACAGGCGTTTTTGATTGAACAATAAAGGCTTCCAAATGTTATGTAATTCACTTCCCGTGGAGGAGAAATACTTTTTAAGGCCGCAGAGGGAGTAAATTGGCCATTTTCATTCACTTTTACCCATTTCTCAAATCTTGTGTTTAAGGCCCCTGGAAGCATGAAAATCACTTTAAACATCTCATTTTATCTTTAAAAGTGATTTTCCACGTACAAATGTGAATTGTAGTTCAAAGAGGCAACATTTGAAAACAGACCATTTTTTTAGTTTCTGAAGCATGTCGTAAGGGGGGGTGGTTATCTCTTTCGTCAAAAATCGGGCGTTTTCGCTTGAACAATAAAGGCCTACAAATGTTATTTAGTTCACTTCCCGTGGAGGAGAAACACTTTTTAGGCCGCAGAGTGAGTAAATTGGCCATATTCATTCACTTTTACCCATTCCTCAAATCTTGTGTTTAAGGCCCCTGGAAGCATGAAAATCACTTTAAACATCTCATTTTATCTTTAAAAGTGATTTTTTCCACGTACAAATGTGAATTGTAGTTCAAAGAGGCAACATTTGAAAACAGACCATTTTTTTAGTTTCTGAAGCATGTCGTAAGGGGGGGTGGTTATCTCTTTCATCAATTAATTGAACAATAAAGGCCTACAAATGTTATTTAATTCACTTTCTGGGGTGGAGAAAAACTTTTTAAGGCCTCAGAGTGAATAAATTGGCCATTTTCATTCACATTTACCCATTCCTCAAATCTTGTGTTTAGGGCCCCTGGAAGCTTGAAAATCACTTTAAACATCTCATTTTATCTTTAAAAGTGATTTTCCACGTACAAATGTGAATTGTAGTTAAAAGAGGCAACATTTGAAAACGGACCATTTTTTACGTTTCTGAAGCATGTCATAAGGGGGGGTGGTTATCTCTTTCGTCAAAAATCGGGCGTTTTCGCTTGAACAATAAAGGCCTACAAATGTTATTTAGATCACTTCCCGTGGAGGAGACACACTTTTTAAGGCCGCAGAGTGAGTAAATTGGCCATATTCATTCACTTTTACCCATTCCTCAAATCTTGTGTTGAAGGCCCCTGGAAGCATGAAAATCACTTTAAACATCTCATTTTATCTTTAAAAGTGATTTTCCACGTACAAATGTGAATTGTAGTTCAAAGAGGCAACATTTGAAAACAGACCATTTTTTTAGTTTCTGAAGCATGTCGTAAGGGGGGGTGGTTATCTCTTTCATCAAAAATCGGACGTTTTTGATTGAACAATAAAGGCCTACAAATGTTATTTAATTCACTTTCTGGGGTGGAGAACATTTTTTTAAGGCCTCAGAGTGAATAAATTGGCCATTTTCATTCACATTTACCCATTCCTTAAGGCTTTGGTTTAGGGCCCCTGGAAGCTTGAAAATCACTTTAAACATCTAATTTTATCTCTAAAATTGATTATCCACGTACAAATGTGAATTGTCGATTAAAGACGCAACATTGGAAAATGGACCATTTTTTTCATTTCTGAAGCATGTCGTAAGGGGGGGTGGTTATCTCTTTCACCAAAAAAAAGGCGTTTTTGATTGAACAATAAAGGCCTCCAAATGTTATTTTATTCACTTCCCGTGGAGGAGAAACACTTTTTAAGGCCGCAGAGTGAGTAAATTGGCCATTTTCATTCACTTTTACCCATTCCTCAAATCTCGTGTTTAAGGCCCCTGGAAGCATGAAAATCACTTTAAACATATCATTTTATCTTTAAAAGTGATTTTTCACATACAAATGTGAATTGTAGTTAAAAGAGGCAACATTTGAAAACGGACCATTTTTACGTTTCTGAAGCATGTCATAAGGGGGGGTGGTTATCTCTTTCGTCAAAAATCGGGCGTTTTCGCTTGAACAATAAAGGCCTACAAATGTTATTTAGTTGACTTCCCGTGGAGGAGAAACACTTTTTAAGGCCGTAGAGTGAGTAAATTGGCCATATTCATTCACTTTTACCCATTCCTCAAATCTTGTGTTTAAGGCCCCTGGAAGCATGAAAATCACTTTAAACATCTCATTTTACCTTTAAAAGTGATTTTCCACGTACAAATGTGAATTGTAGTTTAAAGAGGCAACATTTGAAAACAGACCATTTTTTTAGTTTCTGAAGCATGTCGTAAGGGAGGGTGGTTATCTCTTTCATTAAAAATCGGACGTTTTTGATTGAACAATAAAGGCCTACAAATGTTATTTAATTCACTTTCTGGGGTGGAGAAAAAATTTTAAGGCCTCAGAGTGAATAAATTGGCCATTTTCATTCACATTTACCCATTCCTCAAATCTTGTGTTTAGGGCCCCTGGAAGCATGAAAATCACTTTAAACATCTCATTTTATCTTTAAAAGTGATTTTCCATGTACAAATGTGAATTGTAGTTAAAAGAGGCAACATTTGAAAACGGACCATTTTTTACGTTTCTGAAGCATGTCATAAGGGGGGGTGGTTATCTCTTTCATCAAAAATCGGGCGTTTTCGCTTGAACAATAAAGGCCTACAAATGTTATTTAGTTCACTTCCCGTGGAGGAGAAACACTTTTTAAGGCCGCAGAGTGAGTAAATTGGCCATTTTCATTCACTTTTACCCATTCCTCAAATCTTGTGTTTAGGGCCCCTGGAAGCTTGAAAATCACTTTAAACATCTCATTTTATCTTTAAAAGTGATTTTCCACGTACAAATGTGAATTTTAGTTAAAAGAGGCAACATTTGAAAACGGACCATTTTTTACTTTTCTGAAGCATGTCGTAAGGGGGGGTGGTTATCTCTTTCGTCAAAAATCGGGCGTTTTCGCTTGAACAATAAAGGCCTACAAATGTTATTTAGTTCACTTCCCGTGGAGGAGAAACACTTTTTAAGGCCGCAGAGTGAGTAAATTGGCCATTTTCATTCACTTTACCCATTCCTCAAATCTCGTGTTTAAGGCCCCTGGAAGCATGAAAATCACTTTAAACATCTCATTTTATCTTTAAAAGTGATTTTCCACGTACAAATGTGAATTGTAGTTCAAAGAGGCAACATTTGAAAATGGACCATTTTTATCGTTTCTGAAGCATGTCGTAAGGGGGGGTGGTTATCTCTTTCACCAAAAAAAAGGCGTTTTTGATTGAACAATAAAGGCCTCCAAATGTTATTTTATTCACTTCCCGTGGAGGAGAAACACTTTTTAAGGCCGCAGAGTGAGTAAACTGGCCATTTTCATTCACTTTTACCCATTCCTCAAATCTCGTGTTTAAGGCCCCTGGAAGCATGAAAATCACTTTAAACATCTCATTTTATCTTTAAAAGTGATTTTCCACGTACAAATGTGAATTGTAGTTCAAAGAGGCAACATTTGAAAACAGACCATTTTTTTAGTTTCTGAAGCATGTCGTAAGGGGGGGTGGCTATCTCTTTCATCAAAAATCGGACGTTTTTAATTGAACAATAAAGGCCTCCAAATGTTATTTTATTCACTTCCCGTGGAGGAGAAACACTTTTTAAGGCCGCAGAGTGAGTAAATTGGCCATATTCATTCACTTTTACCCATTCCTCAAATCCTGTGTTTAAGGCCCCTGGAAGCATGAAAATCACTTTAAACATCTCATTTTATCTTTAAAATTGATTTTCCACGTACAAATGTGAATTGTAGTTCAAAGAGGCAACATTTGAAAACGGACCATTTTTTTAGTTTCTGAAGCATGTCGTAAGGGGGGGTGGCTATCTCTTTCATCAAAAATCAGACGTTTTTAATTGAACAATAAAGGCCTACAAATGTTATTTAATTCACTTTCTGGGGTGGAGAAAAACTTTTTAAGGCCTCAGAGTGAATAAATTGGCCATTTCCATTCACATTTACCCATTCCTCAAATCTTGTGTTTAAGGCCCCTGGAAGCATGAAAATCACTTTAAACATCTCATTTTATCTTTAAAAGTGATTTTCCACGTACAAATGTGAATTGTAGTTCAAAGAGGCAACATTTGAAAACAGACCATTTTTTTAGTTTCTGAAGCATGTCGTAAGGGGGGGTGGTTATCTCTTTCATCAAAAAAACAGGCGTTTTTGATTGAACAATAAAGGCCTCCAAATGTTATTTTATTCACTTCCCGTGGAGGAGAAACACTTTTTAAGGCCGCAGAGTGAGTAAATTGGCCATTTTCATTCACTTTTACCCATTCCTCAAATCTTGTGTTTAGGGCCCCTGGAAGCTTGAAAATCACTTTAAACATCTCATTTTATCTTTAAAAGTGATTTTCCACGTACAAATGTGAATTGTAGTTAAAAGAGGCAACATTTGAAAACGGACCATTTTTTACGTTTCTGAAGCATGTCGTAAGGGGGGGTGGTTATCTCTTTCGTCAAAAATCGGGCGTTTTCGCTTGAACAATAAAGGCCTACAAATGTTATTTCGTTCACTTCCCGTGGAGGAGAAACACTTTTTAGGCCGCAGAGTGAGTAAATTGGCCATATTCATTCACTTTTACCCATTCCTCAAATCTCGTGTTTAAGGACCCTGGAAGCATGAAAATCACTTTAAACATCTCATTTTTTCTTTAAAAGTGATTTTCCACGTACAAATGGGAATTGTAGTTCAAAGAGGCAACATTTGAAAATAGACAATTTTTTTCGTTTCTGAAGCATGTCGTAAGGGGGGGTGGTTATCTCTTTCATCAAAAAAACAGGCGTTTTTGATTGAACAATAAAGGCCTCCAAATGTTATTTAATTCACTTCCCGTGGAGTAGAAATACTTTTTAAGGCCGCAGAGTGAGTAAATTGGCCATTTTCATTCACTTTTACCCATTTCTCAAATCTTGTGTTTAAGGCCCCTGAAAGCATGAAAATCACTTTAAACATCTCATTTTATCTTTAAAAGTGATTTTCCACGTACAAATGTGAATTGTAGTTCAAAGAGGCAACATTTGAAAACAGACCATTTTTTTAGTTTCTGAAGCATGTCGTAAGGGGGGGTGGTATCTCTTTCATCAAAAATCGGACGTTTTTAATTGAACAATAAAGGCCTACAAATGTTATTTAATTCACTTTCTGGGGTGGAGAAAAACTTTTTAAGGCCTCAGAGTGAATAAATTGGCCGTTTTCATTCACATTTACCCAATCCTCAAATCTTGTGTTTAGGGCCCCTGGAAGCTTGAAAATCACTTTAAACATCTCATTTTATCTTTAAAAGTGATTTTCCACGTACAAATGTGAATTGTCGATTAAAGACGCAACATTGGAAAATGGACCATTTTTTTCATTTCTGAAGCATGTCGTAAGGGGGGGTGGTTATCTCTTTCACCAAAAAAAAGGCGTTTTTGATTGAACAATAAAGGCCTCCAAATGTTATTTTATTCACTTCCCGTGGAGGAGAAACACTTTTTAAGGCCGCAGAGTGAGTAAATTGGCCATTTTCATTCACTTTTACCCATTCCTCAAATCTCGTGTTTAAGGCCCCTGGAAGCATGAAAATCACTTTAAACATATCATTTTATCTTTAAAAGTGATTTTTCACATACAAATGTGAATTGTAGTTAAAAGAGGCAACATTTGAAAACGGACCATTTTTACGTTTCTGAAGCATGTCATAAGGGGGGGTGGTTATCTCTTTCGTCAAAAATCGGGCGTTTTCGCTTGAACAATAAAGGCCTACAAATGTTATTTAGTTGACTTCCCGTGGAGGAGAAACACTTTTTAAGGCCGTAGAGTGAGTAAATTGGCCATATTCATTCACTTTTACCCATTCCTCAAATCTTGTGTTTAAGGCCCCTGGAAGCATGAAAATCACTTTAAACATCTCATTTTACCTTTAAAAGTGATTTTCCACGTACAAATGTGAATTGTAGTTTAAAGAGGCAACATTTGAAAACAGACCATTTTTTTAGTTTCTGAAGCATGTCGTAAGGGAGGGTGGTTATCTCTTTCATTAAAAATCGGACGTTTTTGATTGAACAATAAAGGCCTACAAATGTTATTTAATTCACTTTCTGGGGTGGAGAAAAAATTTTAAGGCCTCAGAGTGAATAAATTGGCCATTTTCATTCACATTTACCCATTCCTCAAATCTTGTGTTTAGGGCCCCTGGAAGCTTGAAAATCACTTTAAACATCTCATTTTATCTTTAAAAGTGATTTTCCATGTACAAATGTGAATTGTAGTTAAAAGAGGCAACATTTGAAAACGGACCATTTTTTACGTTTCTGAAGCATGTCATAAGGGGGGGTGGTTATCTCTTTCATCAAAAATCGGGCGTTTTCGCTTGAACAATAAAGGCCTACAAATGTTATTTAGTTCACTTCCCGTGGAGGAGAAACACTTTTTAAGGCCGCAGAGTGAGTAAATTGGCCATTTTCATTCACTTTTACCCATTCCTCAAATCTTGTGTTTAGGGCCCCTGGAAGCTTGAAAATCACTTTAAACATCTCATTTTATCTTTAAAAGTGATTTTCCACGTACAAATGTGAATTTTAGTTAAAAGAGGCAACATTTGAAAACGGACCATTTTTTACTTTTCTGAAGCATGTCGTAAGGGGGGGTGGTTATCTCTTTCGTCAAAAATCGGGCGTTTTCGCTTGAACAATAAAGGCCTACAAATGTTATTTAGTTCACTTCCCGTGGAGGAGAAACACTTTTTAAGGCCGCAGAGTGAGTAAATTGGCCATTTTCATTCACTTTACCCATTCCTCAAATCTCGTGTTTAAGGCCCCTGGAAGCATGAAAATCACTTTAAACATCTCATTTTATCTTTAAAAGTGATTTTCCACGTACAAATGTGAATTGTAGTTCAAAGAGGCAACATTTGAAAATGGACCATTTTTATCGTTTCTGAAGCATGTCGTAAGGGGGGGTGGTTATCTCTTTCACCAAAAAAAAGGCGTTTTTGATTGAACAATAAAGGCCTCCAAATGTTATTTTATTCACTTCCCGTGGAGGAGAAACACTTTTTAAGGCCGCAGAGTGAGTAAACTGGCCATTTTCATTCACTTTTACCCATTCCTCAAATCTCGTGTTTAAGGCCCCTGGAAGCATGAAAATCACTTTAAACATCTCATTTTATCTTTAAAAGTGATTTTCCACGTACAAATGTGAATTGTAGTTCAAAGAGGCAACATTTGAAAACAGACCATTTTTTTAGTTTCTGAAGCATGTCGTAAGGGGGGGTGGCTATCTCTTTCATCAAAAATCGGACGTTTTTAATTGAACAATAAAGGCCTCCAAATGTTATTTTATTCACTTCCCGTGGAGGAGAAACACTTTTTAAGGCCGCAGAGTGAGTAAATTGGCCATATTCATTCACTTTTACCCATTCCTCAAATCCTGTGTTTAAGGCCCCTGGAAGCATGAAAATCACTTTAAACATCTCATTTTATCTTTAAAATTGATTTTCCACGTACAAATGTGAATTGTAGTTCAAAGAGGCAACATTTGAAAACGGACCATTTTTTTAGTTTCTGAAGCATGTCGTAAGGGGGGGTGGCTATCTCTTTCATCAAAAATCAGACGTTTTTAATTGAACAATAAAGGCCTACAAATGTTATTTAATTCACTTTCTGGGGTGGAGAAAAACTTTTTAAGGCCTCAGAGTGAATAAATTGGCCATTTCCATTCACATTTACCCATTCCTCAAATCTTGTGTTTAAGGCCCCTGGAAGCATGAAAATCACTTTAAACATCTCATTTTATCTTTAAAAGTGATTTTCCACGTACAAATGTGAATTGTAGTTCAAAGAGGCAACATTTGAAAACAGACCATTTTTTTAGTTTCTGAAGCATGTCGTAAGGGGGGGTGGTTATCTCTTTCATCAAAAAAACAGGCGTTTTTGATTGAACAATAAAGGCCTCCAAATGTTATTTTATTCACTTCCCGTGGAGGAGAAACACTTTTTAAGGCCGCAGAGTGAGTAAATTGGCCATTTTCATTCACTTTTACCCATTCCTCAAATCTTGTGTTTAGGGCCCCTGGAAGCTTGAAAATCACTTTAAACATCTCATTTTATCTTTAAAAGTGATTTTCCACGTACAAATGTGAATTGTAGTTAAAAGAGGCAACATTTGAAAACGGACCATTTTTTACGTTTCTGAAGCATGTCGTAAGGGGGGGTGGTTATCTCTTTCGTCAAAAATCGGGCGTTTTCGCTTGAACAATAAAGGCCTACAAATGTTATTTCGTTCACTTCCCGTGGAGGAGAAACACTTTTTAGGCCGCAGAGTGAGTAAATTGGCCATATTCATTCACTTTTACCCATTCCTCAAATCTCGTGTTTAAGGACCCTGGAAGTATGAAAATCACTTTAAACATCTCATTTTTTCTTTAAAAGTGATTTTCCACGTACAAATGGGAATTGTAGTTCAAAGAGGCAACATTTGAAAATAGACAATTTTTTTCGTTTCTGAAGCATGTCGTAAGGGGGGGTGGTTATCTCTTTCATTAAAAAAACAGGCGTTTTTGATTGAACAATAAAGGCCTACAAATGTTATTTAATTCACTTTCTGGGGTGGAGAAAAACTTTTTAAGGCCTCAGAGTGAATAAATTGGCCGTTTTCATTCACATTTACCCAATCCTCAAATCTTGTGTTTAGGGCCCCTGGAAGCTTGAAAATCACTTTAAACATCTCATTTTATCTTTAAAAGTGATTTTCCACGTACAAATGTGAATTGTAGTTAAAAGAGGCAACATTTGAAAACGGACCATTTTTTACGTTTCTGAAGCATGTCATAAGGGGGGGTGGTTATCTCTTTCGTCAAAAATCGGGCGTTTTCGCTTGAACAATAAAGGCCTACAAATGTTATTTAGTTCACTTCCCGTGGAGGAGAAACACTTTTTAAGGCCGCAGAGTGAGTAAATTGGCCATATTCATTCACTTTTACCCATTCCTCAAATCTTGTGTTTAAGGCCCCTGGAAGCATGAAAATCAC
Organism: Triturus cristatus; assembly: GCF_964204655.1. Taxonomy (NCBI): domain Eukaryota; kingdom Metazoa; phylum Chordata; class Amphibia; order Caudata; family Salamandridae; genus Triturus; species Triturus cristatus. The sequence continues at coordinate 1,224,179,249 of NC_140590.1, read as the reverse complement.
TTTAAACATCTCATTTTATCTTTAAAAGTGATTTTCCACGTACAAATTTGAATTGTAGTTCAAAGAGGCAACATTTGAAAACAGACCATTTTTTTAGTTTCTGAAGCATGTCCTAAGGGGGGGTGGTTATCTCTTTCATCAAAAATCGGACGTTTTTGATTGAACAATAAAGGCCTCCAAATGTTATTTTATTCACTTCCCGTGGAGGAGAAACACTTTTTAAGGCCGCAGAGTGAGTAAATTGGCAATTTTCATTCACTTTTACCCATTCCTCAAATCTTGTGTTTAGGGCCCCTGGAAGCTTGAAAATCACTTTAAACATCTCATTTTATCTTTAAAAGTGATTTTCCACGTACAAATGTGAATTGTAGTTAAAAGAGGCAACATTTGATAATGGACCATTTTTTACGTTTCTGAAGCATGTCGTAAGGGGGGGTGGTTATCTCTTTCGTCAAAAATCGGGCGTTTTTGCTTGAACAATAAAGGCCTACAAATGTTATTTAGTTCACTTCCCGTGGAGGAGAAACACTTTTTAAGGCCGCAGAGTGAGTAAATTGGCCATATTCATTCACTTTTACCCATTCCTCAAATCTTGTGTTTAAGGCCCCTGGAAGCATGAAAATCACTTTAAACATCTCATTTTATCTTTAAAAGTGATTTTCCACGTACAAATGTGAATTGTAGTTCAAAGAGGCAACATTTGAAAACAGACCATTTTTTACGTTTCTGAAGCATGTCGTAAGGGGGGGTGGTTATCTCTTTCGTCAAAAATCGGGTGTTTTCGCTTGAACAATAAAGGCCTACAAATGTTATTTAATTCACTTTCTGGGTTGGAGAAAAAAATGTTAAGGCCTCAGAGTGAATAAATTGGCCATTTTCATTCACATTTACCCATTCCTTAAGGCTTGTGATTAGGGCCCCTGGAAGCTTGAAAATCACTTTAAACATCTAATTTTATCTCTAATAGTGATTATGCACGTACAAATGTGAATTGTCGTTTAAAGACGCAACATTGGAAAATGGACCATTTTTTTCGTTTCTGAAGCATGTCGTAAGGGAGAATGGTTATCATTTTCACCAAAAAAAAGGCGCTTTTGATTGAACAATAAAGGCCTCCAAATGTTATTTTATTCACTTCCCGTGGAGGAGAAACACTTTTTAAGGCCGCAGAGTGAGTAAATTGGCCATTTTCATTCACTTTTACCCATTCCTCAAATCTCGTGTCTAAGGACCCTGGAAGCATGAAAATCACTTTAAACATCTCATTTTATCTTTAAAAGTGATTTCCACGTACAAATGTGAATTGTAGTTCAAAGAGGCAACATTTGAAAATGGACCATTTTTTTCGTTTCTGAAGCATGTCGTAAGGGGGGGTGGTTATCTCTTTCATCAAAAAAACAGGCGTTTTTGATTGAACAATAAAGGCCTCCAAATGTTATTTAATTCACTTCCCGTGGAGGAGAAACACTTTTTAAGGCCGCAGAGTGAGTAAATTGGCCATTTTCATTCACTTTTACCCATTTCTCAAATCTTGTGTTTAAGGCCCCTGGAAGCATGAAAATCACTTTAAACATCTCATTTTATCTTTAAAAGTGATTTTCCACATACAAATGTGAATTGTAGTTCAAAGAGGCAACATTTGAAAACAGACCATTTTTTTAGTTTCTGAAGCATGTCGTAAGGGGGGGTGGTTATCTCTTTCATCAAAAATCGGACGTTTTTAATTGAACAATAAAGGCCTACAAATGTTATTTAATTCACTTTCTGGGGTGGGGAAAAACTTTTTAAGGCCTCAGAGTGAATAAATTGGCCATTTCCATTCACATTTACCCATTCCTCAAATCTTGTGTTTAAGGCTCTGGAAGCATGAAAATCACTTTAAACATCTCATTTTATCTTTAAAAGTGATTTTCCACGTACAAATGTGAATTGTAGTTCAAAGAGGCAACATTTGAAAACAGACCATTTTTTTAGTTTCTGAAGCATGTCGTAAGGGGGGGTGGTTATCTCTTTCATCAAAAAAACAGGCATTTTTGATTGAACAATAAAGGCCTCCAAATGTTATTTTATTCACTTCCCGTGGAGGAGAAACACTTTTTAAGGCCGCAGAGTGAGTAAATTGGCCATTTTCATTCACTTTTACCCATTCCTCAAATCTTGTGTTTAGGGCCCCTGGAAGCTTGAAAATCACTTTAAACATCTCATTTTATCTTTAAAAGTGATTTTCCACGTACAAATGTGAATTGTAGTTAAAAGAGGCAACATTTGAAAACGGACCATTTTTTACGTTTCTGAAGCATGTCGTAAGGGGGGGTGGTTATCTCTTTCGTCAAAAATCGGGCGTTTTCGCTTGAACAATAAAGGCCTACAAATGTTATTTCGTTCACTTCCCGTGGAGGAGAAACACTTTTTAGGCCGCAGAGTGAGTAAATTGGCCATATTCATTCACTTTTACCCATTCCTCAAATCTCGTGTTTAAGGACCCTGGAAGCATGAAAATCACTTTAAACATCTCATTTTTTCTTTAAAAGTGATTTTCCACGTACAAATGGGAATTGTAGTTCAAAGAGGCAACATTTGAAAATAGACAATTTTTTTCGTTTCTGAAGCATGTCGTAAGGGGGGGTGGTTATCTCTTTCATCAAAAAAACAGGCGTTTTTGATTGAACAATAAAGGCCTCCAAATGTTATTTAATTCACTTCCCGTGGAGTAGAAATACTTTTTAAGGCCGCAGAGTGAGTAAATTGGCCATTTTCATTCACTTTTACCCATTTCTCAAATCTTGTGTTTAAGGCCCCTGAAAGCATGAAAATCACTTTAAACATCTCATTTTATCTTTAAAAGTGATTTTCCACGTACAAATGTGAATTGTAGTTCAAAGAGGCAACATTTGAAAACAGACCATTTTTTTAGTTTCTGAAGCATGTCGTAAGGGGGGGTGGTATCTCTTTCATCAAAAATCGGACGTTTTTAATTGAACAATAAAGGCCTACAAATGTTATTTAATTCACTTTCTGGGGTGGAGAAAAACTTTTTAAGGCCTCAGAGTGAATAAATTGGCCGTTTTCATTCACATTTACCCAATCCTCAAATCTTGTGTTTAGGGCCCCTGGAAGCTTGAAAATCACTTTAAACATCTCATTTTATCTTTAAAAGTGATTTTCCACGTACAAATGTGAATTGTAGTTAAAAGAGGCAACATTTGAAAACGGACCATTTTTTACGTTTCTGAAGCATGTCATAAGGGGGGGTGGTTATCTCTTTCGTCAAAAATCGGACGTTTTTGATTGAACAATAAAGGCCTCCAAATGTTATTTTATTCACTTCCCGTGGAGGAGAAACACTTTTTAAGGCCGCAGAGTGAGTAAATTGGCAATTTTCATTCACTTTTACCCATTCCTCAAATCTTGTGTTTAGGGCCCCTGGAAGCTTGAAAATCACTTTAAACATCTCATTTTATCTTTAAAAGTGATTTTCCACGTACAAATGTGAATTGTAGTTAAAAGAGGCAACATTTGATAATGGACCATTTTTTACGTTTCTGAAGCATGTCGTAAGGGGGGGTGGTTATCTCTTTCGTCAAAAATCGGGCGTTTTTGCTTGAACAATAAAGGCCTACAAATGTTATTTAGTTCACTTCCCGTGGAGGAGAAGCACTTTTTAAGGCCGCAGAGTGAGTAAATTGGCCATATTCATTCACTTTTACCCATTCCTCAAATCTTGTGTTTAAGGCCCCTGGAAGCATGAAAATCACTTTAAACATCTCATTTTATCTTTAAAAGTGATTTTCCACGTACAAATGTGAATTGTAGTTCAAAGAGGCAACATTTGAAAACAGACCATTTTTTACGTTTCTGAAGCATGTCGTAAGGGGGGGTGGTTATCTCTTTCGTCAAAAATCGGGTGTTTTCGCTTGAACAATAAAGGCCTACAAATGTTATTTAATTCACTTTCTGGGTTGGAGAAAAAAATGTTAAGGCCTCAGAGTGAATAAATTGGCCATTTTCATTCACATTTACCCATTCCTTAAGGCTTGTGATTAGGGCCCCTGGAAGCTTGAAAATCACTTTAAACATCTAATTTTATCTCTAATAGTGATTATGCACGTACAAATGTGAATTGTCGTTTAAAGACGCAACATTGGAAAATGGACCATTTTTTTCGTTTCTGAAGCATGTCGTAAGGGAGAATGGTTATCATTTTCACCAAAAAAAAGGCGCTTTTGATTGAACAATAAAGGCCTCCAAATGTTATTTTATTCACTTCCCGTGGAGGAGAAACACTTTTTAAGGCTGCAGAGTGAGTAAATTGGCCATTTTCATTCACTTTTACCCATTCCTCAAATCTCGTGTCTAAGGACCCTGGAAGCATGAAAATCACTTTAAACATCTCATTTTATCTTTAAAAGTGATTTCCACGTACAAATGTGAATTGTAGTTCAAAGAGGCAACATTTGAAAATGGACCATTTTTTTCGTTTCTGAAGCATGTCGTAAGGGGGGGTGGTTATCTCTTTCATCAAAAAAACAGGCGTTTTTGATTGAACAATAAAGGCCTCCAAATGTTATTTAATTCACTTCCCGTGGAGGAGAAACACTTTTTAAGGCCGCAGAGTGAGTAAATTGGCCATTTTCATTCACTTTTACCCATTTCTCAAATCTTGTGTTTAAGGCCCCTGGAAGCATGAAAATCACTTTAAACATCTCATTTTATCTTTAAAAGTGATTTTCCACATACAAATGTGAATTGTAGTTCAAAGAGGCAACATTTGAAAACAGACCATTTTTTTAGTTTCTGAAGCATGTCGTAAGGGGGGGTGGTTATCTCTTTCATCAAAAATCGGACGTTTTTAATTGAACAATAAAGGCCTACAAATGTTATTTAATTCACTTTCTGGGGTGGGGAAAAACTTTTTAAGGCCTCAGAGTGAATAAATTGGCCATTTCCATTCACATTTACCCATTCCTCAAATCTTGTGTTTAAGGCTCTGGAAGCATGAAAATCACTTTAAACATCTCATTTTATCTTTAAAAGTGATTTTCCACGTACAAATGTGAATTGTAGTTCAAAGAGGCAACATTTGAAAACAGACCATTTTTTTAGTTTCTGAAGCATGTCGTAAGGGGGGGTGGTTATCTCTTTCATCAAAAATCGGACGTTTTTAATTGAACAATAAAGGCCTACAACTGTTATTTAATTCACTTTCTGGGGTGGAGAAAAACTTTTTAAGGCCTCAGAGTGAATAAATTGGCCATTTCCATTCACATTTACCCATTCCTCAAATCTTGTGTTTAAGGCCCCTGGAAGCATGAAAATCACTTTAAACATCTCATTTTATCTTTAAAAGTGATTTTCCACGTACAAATGTGAATTGTAGTTCAAAGAGGCAACATTTGAAAACAGACCAGTTTTTTAGTTTCTGAAGCATGTCGTAAGGGGGGGTGGTTATCTCTTTCATCAAAAATCGGACGTTTTTGATTGAACAATAAAGGCCTCCAAATGTTATTTTATTCACTTCCCGTGGAGGAGAAACACTTTTTAAGGCCGCAGAGTGAGTAAATTGGCCATTTTCATTCACTTTTACCCATTCCTCAAATCTTGTGTTTAGGGCCCCTGGAAGCTTGAAAATCACTTTAAACATCTCATTTTATCTTTAAAAGTGATTTTCCACGTACAAATGTGAATTGTAGTTAAAAGAGGCAACATTTGAAAACGGACCATTTTTTACGTTTCTGAAGCATGTCGTAAGGGGGGGTGGTTATCTCTTTCGTCAAAAATCGGGCGTTTTCGCTTGAACAATAAAGGCCTACAAATGTTATTTAGTTCACTTCCCGTGGAGGAGAAACACTTTTTAGGCCGCAGAGTGAGTAAATTGGCCACATTCATTCACTTTTACCCATTCCTCAAATCTCGTGTTTAAGGACCCTGGAAGCATGAAAATCACTTTAAACATCTCATTTTATCTTTAAAAGTGATTTTCCACGTACAAATGGGAATTGTAGTTCAAAGAGGCAACATTTGAAAATGGACCATTTTTTTCGTTTCTGAAGCATGTCGTAAGGGGGGGTGGTTATCTCTTTCATCAAAAAAACAGGCGTTTTTGATTGAACAATAAAGGTTTTTAAATGTTATGTAATTCACTTCCCGTGGAGGAGAAATACTTTTTAAGGCCGCAGAGGGAGTAAATTGGCCATTTTCATTCACTTTTACCCATTTCTCAAATCTTGTGTTTAAGGCCCCTGGAAGCATGAAAATCACTTTAAACATCTCATTTTATCTTTAAAAGTGATTTTCCACGTACAAATGTGAATTGTAGTTCAAAGAGGCAACATTTGAAAACAGACCATTTTTTTAGTTTCTGAAGCATGTCGTAAGGGGGGGTGGTATCTCTTTCATCAAAAATCGGACGTTTTTAATTGAACAATAAAGGCCTCCAAATGTTATTTTATTCACTTCCCGTGGAGGAGAAACACTTTTTAAGGCCGCAGAGTGAGTAAATTGGCCATTTTCATTCACTTTTACCCATTCCTCAAATCTTGTGTTTAGGGCCCCTGGAAGCTTGAAAATCACTTTAAACATCTCATTTTATCTTTAAAAGTGATTTTCCACGTACAAATGTGAATTGTAGTTAAAAGAGGCAACATTTGAAAACGGACCATTTTTTACGTTTCTGAAGCATGTCGTAAGGGGGGGTGGTTATCTCTTTCGTCAAAAATCGGGCGTTTTCGCTTGAACAATAAAGGCCTACAAATGTTATTTAGTTCACTTCCCGTGGAGGAGAAACACTTTTTAGGCCGCAGAGTGAGTAAATTGGCCATATTCATTCACTTTTACCCATTCCTCAAATCTTGTGTTTAAGGCCCCTGGAAGCATGAAAATCACTTTAAACATCTCATTTTATCTTTAAAAGTGATTTTTTCCACGTACAAATGTGAATTGTAGTTCAAAGAGGCAACATTTGAAAACAGACCATTTTTTTAGTTTCTGAAGCATGTCGTAAGGGGGGGTGGTTATCTCTTTCATCAATTAATTGAACAATAAAGGCCTACAAATGTTATTTAATTCACTTTCTGGGGTGGAGAAAAACTTTTTAAGGCCTCAGAGTGAATAAATTGGCCATTTTCATTCACATTTACCCATTCCTCAAATCTTGTGTTTAGGGCCCCTGGAAGCTTGAAAATCACTTTAAACATCTCATTTTATCTTTAAAAGTGATTTTCGACGTACAAATGTGAATTGTAGTTAAAAGAGGCAACATTTGAAAACGGACCATTTTTTACGTTTCTGAAGCATGTCATAAGGGGGGGTGGTTATCTCTTTCGTCAAAAATCGGGCGTTTTCGCTTGAACAATAAAGGCCTACAAATGTTATTTAGATCACTTCCCGTGGAGGAGACACACTTTTTAAGGCCGCAGAGTGAGTAAATTGGCCATATTCATTCACTTTTACCCATTCCTCAAATCTTGTGTTGAAGGCCCCTGGAAGCATGAAAATCACTTTAAACATCTCATTTTATCTTTAAAAGTGATTTTCCACGTACAAATGTGAATTGTAGTTCAAAGAGGCAACATTTGAAAACAGACCATTATTTTAGTTTCTGAAGCATGTCGTAAGGGGGGGTGGTTATCTCTTTCATCAAAAATCGGACGTTTTTGATGGAACAATAAAGGCCTACAAATGTTATTTAATTCACTTTCTGGGGTGGAGAACATTTTTTTAAGGCCTCAGAGTGAATAAATTGGCCATTTTCATTCACATTTACCCATTCCTTAAGGCTTTGGTTTAGGGCCCCTGGAAGCTTGAAAATCACTTTAAACATCTAATTTTATCTCTAAAATTGATTATCCACGTACAAATGTGAATTGTCGATTAAAGACGCAACATTGGAAAATGGACCATTTTTTTCATTTCTGAAGCATGTCGTAAGGGGGGGTGGTTATCTCTTTCACCAAAAAAAAGGCGTTTTTGATTGAACAATAAAGGCCTCCAAATGTTATTTTATTCACTTCCCGTGGAGGAGAAACACTTTTTAAGGCCGCAGAGTGAGTAAATTGGCCATTTTCATTCACTTTTACCCATTCCTCAAATCTCGTGTTTAAGGCCCCTGGAAGCATGAAAATCACTTTAAACATATCATTTTATCTTTAAAAGTGATTTTTCACATACAAATGTGAATTGTAGTTAAAAGAGGCAACATTTGAAAACGGACCATTTTTACGTTTCTGAAGCATGTCATAAGGGGGGGTGGTTATCTCTTTCGTCAAAAATCGGGCGTTTTCGCTTGAACAATAAAGGCCTACAAATGTTATTTAGTTGACTTCCCGTGGAGGAGAAACACTTTTTAAGGCCGTAGAGTGAGTAAATTGGCCATATTCATTCACTTTTACCCATTCCTCAAATCTTGTGTTTAAGGCCCCTGGAAGCATGAAAATCACTTTAAAAATCTCATTTTACCTTTAAAAGTGATTTTCCACGTACAAATGTGAATTGTAGTTTAAAGAGGCAACATTTGAAAACAGACCATTTTTTTAGTTTCTGAAGCATGTCGTAAGGGAGGGTGGTTATCTCTTTCATTAAAAATCGGACGTTTTTGATTGAACAATAAAGGCCTACAAATGTTATTTAATTCACTTTCTGGGGTGGAGAAAAAATTTTAAGGCCTCAGAGTGAATAAATTGGCCATTTTCATTCACATTTACCCATTCCTCAAATCTTGTGTTTAGGGCCCCTGGAAGCTTGAAAATCACTTTAAACATCTCATTTTATCTTTAAAAGTGATTTTCCATGTACAAATGTGAATTGTAGTTAAAAGAGGCAACATTTGAAAACGGACCATTTTTTACGTTTCTGAAGCATGTCATAAGGGGGGGTGGTTATCTCTTTCATCAAAAATCGGGCGTTTTCGCTTGAACAATAAAGGCCTACAAATGTTATTTAGTTCACTTCCCGTGGAGGAGAAACACTTTTTAAGGCCGCAGAGTGAGTAAATTGGCCATATTCATTCACTTTTACCCATTCCTCAAATCTTGTGTTTAAGGCCCCTGGAAGCATGAAAATCACTTTAAACATCTCATTTTATCTTTAAAAGTGATTTTCCACGTACAAATGTGAATTTTAGTTAAAAGAGGCAACATTTGAAAACGGACCATTTTTTACTTTTCTGAAGCATGTCGTAAGGGGGGGTGGTTATCTCTTTCGTCAAAAATCGGGCGTTTTCGCTTGAACAATAAAGGCCTACAAATGTTATTTAGTTCACTTCCCGTGGAGGAGAAACACTTTTTAAGGCCGCAGAGTGAGTAAATTGGCCATTTTCATTCACTTTACCCATTCCTCAAATCTCGTGTTTAAGGCCCCTGGAAGCATGAAAATCACTTTAAACATCTCATTTTATCTTTAAAAGTGATTTTCCACGTACAAATGTGAATTGTAGTTCAAAGAGGCAACATTTGAAAATGGACCATTTTTATCGTTTCTGAAGCATGTCGTAAGGGGGGGTGGTTATCTCTTTCACCAAAAAAAAGGCGTTTTTGATTGAACAATAAAGGCCTCCAAATGTTATTTTATTCACTTCCCGTGGAGGAGAAACACTTTTTAAGGCCGCAGAGTGAGTAAACTGGCCATTTTCATTCACTTTTACCCATTCCTCAAATCTCGTGTTTAAGGCCCCTGGAAGCATGAAAATCACTTTAAACATCTCATTTTATCTTTAAAAGTGATTTTCCACGTACAAATGTGAATTGTAGTTCAAAGAGGCAACATTTGAAAACAGACCATTTTTTTAGTTTCTGAAGCATGTCGTAAGGGGGGGTGGCTATCTCTTTCATCAAAAATCGGACGTTTTTAATTGAACAATAAAGGCCTCCAAATGTTATTTTATTCACTTCCCGTGGAGGAGAAACACTTTTTAAGGCCGCAGAGTGAGTAAATTGGCCATATTCATTCACTTTTACCCATTCCTCAAATCCTGTGTTTAAGGCCCCTGGAAGCATGAAAATCACTTTAAACATCTCATTTTATCTTTAAAATTGATTTTCCACGTACAAATGTGAATTGTAGTTCAAAGAGGCAACATTTGAAAACGGACCATTTTTTTAGTTTCTGAAGCATGTCGTAAGGGGGGGTGGCTATCTCTTTCATCAAAAATCAGACGTTTTTAATTGAACAATAAAGGCCTACAAATGTTATTTAATTCACTTTCTGGGGTGGAGAAAAACTTTTTAAGGCCTCAGAGTGAATAAATTGGCCATTTCCATTCACATTTACCCATTCCTCAAATCTTGTGTTTAAGGCCCCTGGAAGCATGAAAATCACTTTAAACATCTCATTTTATCTTTAAAAGTGATTTTCCACGTACAAATGTGAATTGTAGTTCAAAGAGGCAACATTTGAAAACAGACCATTTTTTTAGTTTCTGAAGCATGTCGTAAGGGGGGGTGGTTATCTCTTTCATCAAAAAAACAGGCGTTTTTGATTGAACAATAAAGGCCTCCAAATGTTATTTTATTCACTTCCCGTGGAGGAGAAACACTTTTTAAGGCCGCAGAGTGAGTAAATTGGCCATTTTCATTCACTTTTACCCATTCCTCAAATCTTGTGTTTAGGGCCCCTGGAAGCTTGAAAATCACTTTAAACATCTCATTTTATCTTTAAAAGTGATTTTCCACGTACAAATGTGAATTGTAGTTAAAAGAGGCAACATTTGAAAACGGACCATTTTTTACGTTTCTGAAGCATGTCGTAAGGGGGGGTGGTTATCTCTTTCGTCAAAAATCGGGCGTTTTCGCTTGAACAATAAAGGCCTACAAATGTTATTTCGTTCACTTCCCGTGGAGGAGAAACACTTTTTAGGCCGCAGAGTGAGTAAATTGGCCATATTCATTCACTTTTACCCATTCCTCAAATCTCGTGTTTAAGGACCCTGGAAGCATGAAAATCACTTTAAACATCTCATTTTTTCTTTAAAAGTGATTTTCCACGTACAAATGGGAATTGTAGTTCAAAGAGGCAACATTTGAAAATAGACAATTTTTTTCGTTTCTGAAGCATGTCGTAAGGGGGGGTGGTTATCTCTTTCATCAAAAAAACAGGCGTTTTTGATTGAACAATAAAGGCCTCCAAATGTTATTTAATTCACTTCCCGTGGAGTAGAAATACTTTTTAAGGCCGCAGAGTGAGTAAATTGGCCATTTTCATTCACTTTTACCCATTTCTCAAATCTTGTGTTTAAGGCCCCTGAAAGCATGAAAATCACTTTAAACATCTCATTTTATCTTTAAAAGTGATTTTCCACGTACAAATGTGAATTGTAGTTCAAAGAGGCAACATTTGAAAACAGACCATTTTTTTAGTTTCTGAAGCATGTCGTAAGGGGGGGTGGTATCTCTTTCATCAAAAATCGGACGTTTTTAATTGAACAATAAAGGCCTACAAATGTTATTTAATTCACTTTCTGGGGTGGAGAAAAACTTTTTAAGGCCTCAGAGTGAATAAATTGGCCGTTTTCATTCACATTTACCCAATCCTCAAATCTTGTGTTTAGGGCCCCTGGAAGCTTGAAAATCACTTTAAACATCTCATTTTATCTTTAAAAGTGATTTTCCACGTACAAATGTGAATTGTAGTTAAAAGAGGCAACATTTGATAATGGACCATTTTTTACGTTTCTGAAGCATGTCGTAAGGGGGGGTGGTTATCTCTTTCGTCAAAAATCGGGCGTTTTTGCTTGAACAATAAAGGCCTACAAATGTTATTTAGTTCACTTCCCGTGGAGGAGAAACACTTTTTAAGGCCGCAGAGTGAGTAAATTGGCCATATTCATTCACTTTTACCCATTCCTCAAATCTTGTGTTTAAGGCCCCTGGAAGCATGAAAATCACTTTAAACATCTCATTTTATCTTTAAAAGTGATTTTCCACGTACAAATGTGAATTGTAGTTCAAAGAGGCAACATTTGAAAACAGACCATTTTTTACGTTTCTGAAGCATGTCGTAAGGGGGGGTGGTTATCTCTTTCGTCAAAAATCGGGTGTTTTCGCTTGAACAATAAAGGCCTACAAATGTTATTTAATTCACTTTCTGGGTTGGAGAAAAAAATGTTAAGGCCTCAGAGTGAATAAATTGGCCATTTTCATTCACATTTACCCATTCCTTAAGGCTTGTGATTAGGGCCCCTGGAAGCTTGAAAATCACTTTAAACATCTAATTTTATCTCTAATAGTGATTATGCACGTACAAATGTGAATTGTCGTTTAAAGACGCAACATTGGAAAATGGACCATTTTTTTCGTTTCTGAAGCATGTCGTAAGGGAGAATGGTTATCATTTTCACCAAAAAAAAGGCGCTTTTGATTGAACAATAAATGCCTCCAAATGTTATTTTATTCACTTCCCGTGGAGGAGAAACACTTTTTAAGGCCGCAGAGTGAGTAAATTGGCCATTTTCATTCACTTTTACCCATTCCTCAAATCTCGTGTCTAAGGACCCTGGAAGCATGAAAATCACTTTAAACATCTCATTTTATCTTTAAAAGTGATTTCCACGTACAAATGTGAATTGTAGTTCAAAGAGGCAACATTTGAAAATGGACCATTTTTTTCGTTTCTGAAGCATGTCGTAAGGGGGGGTGGTTATCTCTTTCATCAAAAAAACAGGCGTTTTTGATTGAACAATAAAGGCCTCCAAATGTTATTTAATTCACTTCCCGTGGAGGAGAAACACTTTTTAAGGCCGCAGAGTGAGTAAATTGGCCATTTTCATTCACTTTTACCCATTTCTCAAATCTTGTGTTTAAGGCCCCTGGAAGCATGAAAATCACTTTAAACATCTCATTTTATCTTTAAAAGTGATTTTCCACATACAAATGTGAATTGTAGTTCAAAGAGGCAACATTTGAAAACAGACCATTTTTTTAGTTTCTGAAGCATGTCGTAAGGGGGGGTGGTTATCTCTTTCATCAAAAATCGGACGTTTTTAATTGAACAATAAAGGCCTACAAATGTTATTTAATTCACTTTCTGGGGTGGGGAAAAACTTTTTAAGGCCTCAGAGTGAATAAATTGGCCATTTCCATTCACATTTACCCATTCCTCAAATCTTGTGTTTAAGGCTCTGGAAGCATGAAAATCACTTTAAACATCTCATTTTATCTTTAAAAGTGATTTTCCACGTACAAATGTGAATTGTAGTTCAAAGAGGCAACATTTGAAAACAGACCATTTTTTTAGTTTCTGAAGCATGTCGTAAGGGGGGGTGGTTATCTCTTTCATCAAAAATCGGACGTTTTTAATTGAACAATAAAGGCCTACAACTGTTATTTAATTCACTTTCTGGGGTGGAGAAAAACTTTTTAAGGCCTCAGAGTGAATAAATTGGCCATTTCCATTCACATTTACCCATTCCTCAAATCTTGTGTTTAAGGCCCCTGGAAGCATGAAAATCACTTTAAACATCTCATTTTATCTTTAAAAGTGATTTTCCACGTACAAATGTGAATTGTAGTTCAAAGAGGCAACATTTGAAAACAGACCAGTTTTTTAGTTTCTGAAGCATGTCGTAAGGGGGGGTGGTTATCTCTTTCATCAAAAATCGGACGTTTTTGATTGAACAATAAAGGCCTCCAAATGTTATTTTATTCACTTCCCGTGGAGGAGAAACACTTTTTAAGGCCGCAGAGTGAGTAAATTGGCCATTTTCATTCACTTTTACCCATTCCTCAAATCTTGTGTTTAGGGCCCCTGGAAGCTTGAAAATCACTTTAAACATCTCATTTTATCTTTAAAAGTGATTTTCCACGTACAAATGTGAATTGTAGTTAAAAGAGGCAACATTTGAAAACGGACCATTTTTTACGTTTCTGAAGCATGTCGTAAGGGGGGGTGGTTATCTCTTTCGTCAAAAATCGGGCGTTTTCGCTTGAACAATAAAGGCCTACAAATGTTATTTAGTTCACTTCCCGTGGAGGAGAAACACTTTTTAGGCCGCAGAGTGAGTAAATTGGCCATATTCATTCACTTTTACCCATTCCTCAAATCTCGTGTTTAAGGACCCTGGAAGCATGAAAATCACTTTAAACATCTCATTTTATCTTTAAAAGTGATTTTCCACGTACAAATGGGAATTGTAGTTCAAAGAGGCAACATTTGAAAATGGACCATTTTTTTCGTTTCTGAAGCATGTCGTAAGGGGGGGTGGTTATCTCTTTCATCAAAAAAACAGGCGTTTTTGATTGAACAATAAAGGCTTCCAAATGTTATGTAATTCACTTCCCGTGGAGGAGAAATACTTTTTAAGGCCGCAGAGGGAGTAAATTGGCCATTTTCATTCACTTTTACCCATTTCTCAAATCTTGTGTTTAAGGCCCCTGGAAGCATGAAAATCACTTTAAACATCTCATTTTATCTTTAAAAGTGATTTTCCACGTACAAATGTGAATTGTAGTTCAAAGAGGCAACATTTGAAAACAGACCATTTTTTTAGTTTCTGAAGCATGTCGTAAGGGGGGGTGGTATCTCTTTCATCAAAAATCGGACGTTTTTAATTGAACAATAAAGGCCTCCAAATGTTATTTTATTCACTTCCCGTGGAGGAGAAACACTTTTTAAGGCCGCAGAGTGAGTAAATTGGCCATTTTCATTCACTTTTACCCATTCCTCAAATCTTGTGTTTAGGGCCCCTGGAAGCTTGAAAATCACTTTAAACATCTCATTTTATCTTTAAAAGTGATTTTCCACGTACAAATGTGAATTGTAGTTAAAAGAGGCAACATTTGAAAACGGACCATTTTTTACGTTTCTGAAGCATGTCGTAAGGGGGGGTGGTTATCTCTTTCGTCAAAAATCGGGCGTTTTCGCTTGAACAATAAAGGCCTACAAATGTTATTTAGTTCACTTCCCGTGGAGGAGAAACACTTTTTAGGCCGCAGAGTGAGTAAATTGGCCATATTCATTCACTTTTACCCATTCCTCAAATCTTGTGTTTAAGGCCCCTGGAAGCATGAAAATCACTTTAAACATCTCATTTTATCTTTAAAAGTGATTTTTTCCACGTACAAATGTGAATTGTAGTTCAAAGAGGCAACATTTGAAAACAGACCATTTTTTTAGTTTCTGAAGCATGTCGTAAGGGGGGGTGGTTATCTCTTTCATCAATTAATTGAACAATAAAGGCCTACAAATGTTATTTAATTCACTTTCTGGGGTGGAGAAAAACTTTTTAAGGCCTCAGAGTGAATAAATTGGCCATTTTCATTCACATTTACCCATTCCTCAAATCTTGTGTTTAGGGCCCCTGGAAGCTTGAAAATCACTTTAAACATCTCATTTTATCTTTAAAAGTGATTTTCCACGTACAAATGTGAATTGTAGTTAAAAGAGGCAACATTTGAAAACGGACCATTTTTTACGTTTCTGAAGCATGTCATAAGGGGGGGTGGTTATCTCTTTCGTCAAAAATCGGGCGTTTTCGCTTGAACAATAAAGGCCTACAAATGTTATTTAGATCACTTCCCGTGGAGGAGACACACTTTTTAAGGCCGCAGAGTGAGTAAATTGGCCATATTCATTCACTTTTACCCATTCCTCAAATCTTGTGTTGAAGGCCCCTGGAAGCATGAAAATCACTTTAAACATCTCATTTTATCTTTAAAAGTGATTTTCCACGTACAAATGTGAATTGTAGTTCAAAGAGGCAACATTTGAAAACAGACCATTTTTTTAGTTTCTGAAGCATGTCGTAAGGGGGGGGTGGTTATCTCTTTCATCAAAAATCGGCCGTTTTTGATTGAACAATAAAGGCCTACAAATGTTATTTAATTCACTTTCTGGGGTGGAGAACATTTTTTTAAGGCCTCAGAGTGAATAAATTGGCCATTTTCATTCACATTTACCCATTCCTTAAGGCTTTGGTTTAGGGCCCCTGGAAGCTTGAAAATCACTTTAAACATCTAATTTTATCTCTAAAATTGATTATCCACGTACAAATGTGAATTGTCGATTAAAGACGCAACATTGGAAAATGGACCATTTTTTTCATTTCTGAAGCATGTCGTAAGGGGGGGTGGTTATCTCTTTCACCAAAAAAAAGGCGTTTTTGATTGAACAATAAAGGCCTCCAAATGTTATTTTATTCACTTCCCGTGGAGGAGAAACACTTTTTAAGGCCGCAGAGTGAGTAAATTGGCCATTTTCATTCACTTTTACCCATTCCTCAAATCTCGTGTTTAAGGCCCCTGGAAGCATGAAAATCACTTTAAACATATCATTTTATCTTTAAAAGTGATTTTTCACATACAAATGTGAATTGTAGTTAAAAGAGGCAACATTTGAAAACGGACCATTTTTACGTTTCTGAAGCATGTCATAAGGGGGGGTGGTTATCTCTTTCGTCAAAAATCGGGCGTTTTCGCTTGAACAATAAAGGCCTACAAATGTTATTTAGTTGACTTCCCGTGGAGGAGAAACACTTTTTAAGGCCGTAGAGTGAGTAAATTGGCCATATTCATTCACTTTTACCCATTCCTCAAATCTTGTGTTTAAGGCCCCTGGAAGCATGAAAATCACTTTAAACATCTCATTTTACCTTTAAAAGTGATTTTCCACGTACAAATGTGAATTGTAGTTTAAAGAGGCAACATTTGAAAACAGACCATTTTTTTAGTTTCTGAAGCATGTCGTAAGGGAGGGTGGTTATCTCTTTCATTAAAAATCGGACGTTTTTGATTGAACAATAAAGGCCTACAAATGTTATTTAATTCACTTTCTGGGGTGGAGAAAAAATTTTAAGGCCTCAGAGTGAATAAATTGGCCATTTTCATTCACATTTACCCATTCCTCAAATCTTGTGTTTAGGGCCCCTGGAAGCTTGAAAATCACTTTAAACATCTCATTTTATCTTTAAAAGTGATTTTCCATGTACAAATGTGAATTGTAGTTAAAAGAGGCAACATTTGAAAACGGACCATTTTTTACGTTTCTGAAGCATGTCATAAGGGGGGGTGGTTATCTCTTTCATCAAAAATCGGGCGTTTTCGCTTGAACAATAAAGGCCTACAAATGTTATTTAGTTCACTTCCCGTGGAGGAGAAACACTTTTTAAGGCCGCAGAGTGAGTAAATTGGCCATATTCATTCACTTTTACCCATTCCTCAAATCTTGTGTTTAAGGCCCCTGGAAGCATGAAAATCACTTTAAACATCTCATTTTATCTTTAAAAGTGATTTTCCACGTACAAATGTGAATTTTAGTTAAAAGAGGCAACATTTGAAAACGGACCATTTTTTACTTTTCTGAAGCATGTCGTAAGGGGGGGTGGTTATCTCTTTCGTCAAAAATCGGGCGTTTTCGCTTGAACAATAAAGGCCTACAAATGTTATTTAGTTCACTTCCCGTGGAGGAGAAACACTTTTTAAGGCCGCAGAGTGAGTAAATTGGCCATTTTCATTCACTTTACCCATTCCTCAAATCTCGTGTTTAAGGCCCCTGGAAGCATGAAAATCACTTTAAACATCTCATTTTATCTTTAAAAGTGATTTTCCACGTACAAATGTGAATTGTAGTTCAAAGAGGCAACATTTGAAAATGGACCATTTTTATCGTTTCTGAAGCATGTCGTAAGGGGGGGTGGTTATCTCTTTCACCAAAAAAAAGGCGTTTTTGATTGAACAATAAAGGCCTCCAAATGTTATTTTATTCACTTCCCGTGGAGGAGAAACACTTTTTAAGGCCGCAGAGTGAGTAAACTGGCCATTTTCATTCACTTTTACCCATTCCTCAAATCTCGTGTTTAAGGCCCCTGGAAGCATGAAAATCACTTTAAACATCTCATTTTATCTTTAAAAGTGATTTTCCACGTACAAATGTGAATTGTAGTTCAAAGAGGCAACATTTGAAAACAGACCATTTTTTTAGTTTCTGAAGCATGTCGTAAGGGGGGGTGGCTATCTCTTTCATCAAAAATCGGACGTTTTTAATTGAACAATAAAGGCCTCCAAATGTTATTTTATTCACTTCCCGTGGAGGAGAAACACTTTTTAAGGCCGCAGAGTGAGTAAATTGGCCATATTCATTCACTTTTACCCATTCCTCAAATCCTGTGTTTAAGGCCCCTGGAAGCATGAAAATCACTTTAAACATCTCATTTTATCTTTAAAATTGATTTTCCACGTACAAATGTGAATTGTAGTTCAAAGAGGCAACATTTGAAAACGGACCATTTTTTTAGTTTCTGAAGCATGTCGTAAGGGGGGGTGGCTATCTCTTTCATCAAAAATCAGACGTTTTTAATTGAACAATAAAGGCCTACAAATGTTATTTAATTCACTTTCTGGGGTGGAGAAAAACTTTTTAAGGCCTCAGAGTGAATAAATTGGCCATTTCCATTCACATTTACCCATTCCTCAAATCTTGTGTTTAAGGCCCCTGGAAGCATGAAAATCACTTTAAACATCTCATTTTATCTTTAAAAGTGATTTTCCACGTACAAATGTGAATTGTAGTTCAAAGAGGCAACATTTGAAAACAGACCATTTTTTTAGTTTCTGAAGCATGTCGTAAGGGGGGGTGGCTATCTCTTTCATCAAAAATCGGACGTTTTTAATTGAACAATAAAGGCCTCCAAATGTTATTTTATTCACTTCCCGTGGAGGAGAAACACTTTTTAAGGCCGCAGAGTGAGTAAATTGGCCATATTCATTCACTTTTACCCATTCCTCAAATCCTGTGTTTAAGGCCCCTGGAAGCATGAAAATCACTTTAAACATCTCATTTTATCTTTAAAAGTGATTTTCCACGTACAAATGTGAATTGTAGTTCAAAGAGGCAACATTTGAAAACGGACCATTTTTTTAGTTTCTGAAGCATGTCGTAAGGGGGGTGGCTATCTCTTTCATCAAAAATCAGACGTTTTTAATTGAACAATAAAGGCCTACAAATGTTATTTAATTCACTTTCTGGGGTGGAGAAAAACTTTTTAAGGCCTCAGAGTGAATAAATTGGCCATTTCCATTCACATTTACCCATTCCTCAAATCTTGTGTTTAAGGCCCCTGGAAGCATGAAAATCACTTTAAACATCTCATTTTATCTTTAAAAGTGATTTTCCACGTACAAATGTGAATTGTAGTTCAAAGAGGCAACATTTGAAAACAGACCATTGTTTTAGTTTCTGAAGCATGTCGTAAGGGGGGGGGTGGTTATCTCTTCCATCAAAAATCGGACGTTTTTAATTGAACAATAAAGGCCTACAAATGTTATTTAATTCACTTTCTGGGGTGGAGAAAAACTTTTTAAGGCCTCAGAGTGAGTAAATTGGCCATATTCATTCACTTTTACCCATTCCTCAAATCCTGTGTTTAAGGCCCCTGGAAGCATGAAAATCACTTTAAACATCTCATTTTATCTTTAAAAGTGATTTTCCACGTACAAATGTGAATTGTAGTTCAAAGAGGCAACATTTGAAAACGGACCATTTTTTTAGTTTCTGAAGCATGTCGTAAGGGGGGGTGGCTATCTCTTTCATCAAAAATCAGACGTTTTTAATTGAACAATAAAGGCCTACAAATGTTATTTAATTCACTTTCTGGGGTGGAGAAAAACTTTTTAAGGCCTCAGAGTGAATAAATTGGCCATTTCCATTCACATTTACCCATTCCTCAAATCTTGTGTTTAAGGCCCCTGGAAGCATGAAAATCACTTTAAACATCTCATTTTATCTTTAAAAGTGATTTTCCACGTACAAATGTGAATTGTAGTTCAAAGAGGCAACATTTGAAAACAGACCATTGTTTTAGTTTCTGAAGCATGTCGTAAGGGAGGGTGGTTATCTCTTTCATCAAAAATCGGACGTTTTTGATTGAACAATAAAGGCCTACAAATGTTATTTAATTCACTTTCTGGGGTGGAGAAATTTATTTTAAGGCCTCAGAGTGAATAAATTGGCCATTTTCATTCACATTTACCCATTCCTTAAGGCTTGTGTTTAGGGCCCCTGGAAGCTTGAAAATCACTTTAAACATCTAATTTTATCTCTAAAAGTGATTATCCACGTAGAAATGTGAATTGTCGTTCAAAGAGGCAACATTTGAAAATGGACCATTTTTATCGTTTCTGAAGCATGTCGTAAGGGGGGGTGGTTATCTCTTTCACCAAAAAAAAGGCGTTTTTGATTGAACAATAAAGGCCTCCAAATGTTATTTTATTCACTTCCCGTGGAGGAGAAACACTTTTTAAGGCCGCAGAGTGAGTAAATTGGCCATTTTCATTCACTTTTACCCATTCCTCAAATCTCGTGTTTAAGGCCCCTGGAAGCATGAAAATCACTTTAAACATCTCATTTTATCTTTAAAAGTGATTTTCCACGTACAAATGTGAATTGTAGTTCAAAGAGGCAACATTTGAAAACAGACCATTTTTTTAGTTTCTGAAGCATGTCGTTAGGGGGGGTGGCTATCTCTTTCATCAAAAATCGGACGTTTTTAATTGAACAATAAAGGCCTCCAAATGGTATTTTATTCACTTCCCGTGGAGGAGAAACACTTTTTAAGGCCGCAGAGTGAGTAAATTGGCCATATTCATTCACTTTTACCCATTCCTCAAATCCTGTGTTTAAGGCCCCTGGAAGCATGAAAATCACTTTAAACATCTTGTTTTATCTTTAAAAGTGATTTTCCACGTACAAATGTGAATTGTAGTTCAAAGAGGCAACATTTGAAAACGGACCATTTTTTTAGTTTCTGAAGCATGTCGTAAGGGGGGGTGGTTATCTCTTTCATCAAAAATCGGACGTTTTTGATAGAACAATAATGGCCACCAAATGTTATTTTATTCACTTCCCGTGGAGGAGAAACACTTTTTAAGGCCGCAGAGTGAATACATTGGCCATTTTCATTCACATTTACCCACTCCTTAAGGCTTGTGATTAGGGCCCCTGGAAGCTTGAAAATCACTTTAAACATCTAATTTTATCTCTAAAAGTGATTATCCACGTACAAATGTGAATTGTCGTTTAAAGACGCAACATTGGAAAATGGATCATTTTTTTCGTTTCTGAAGCATGTCGTAAGGGGGGGTGGTTATCATTTTCACCAAAAAAAAGGCGTTTTTGATTGAACAATAAAGGCCTACAAATGTTATTTTATTCACTTCCCGTGGAGGAGAAACACTTTTTAAGGCCGCAGAGTGAGTAAATTGGCCATTTTCATTCACTTTTACCCATTCCTCAAATCTCGTGTTTAAGGCCCCTGGAAGCATGAAAATCACTTTAAACATCTCATTTTATCTTTAAAAGTGATTTTCCACGTAGAAATGTGAATTGTAGTTCAAAGAGGCAACATTTGAAAACGGACCATTTTTTACGTTTCTGAAGCATGTCGTAAGGGGGGGTGGTTATCTCTTTCATCAAAAATCGGACGTTTTTGATTGAACAATAAAGGCCTACAAATGTTATTTAATTCCCTTTCTGGGGTGGAGAAATTTTTTTTAAGGCCTCAGAGTGAATAAATTGGCCATTTTCATTCACATTTACCCATTCCTTAAGGCTTGTGTTTAGGGCCCCTGGAAGCTTGAAAATCACTTTAAACATCTAATTTTATCTCTAAAAGTGATTATCCACGTACAAATGTGAATTGTCGTTTAAAGACGCAACATTGGAAAATGGACCATTTTTTTCATTTCTGAAGCATGTCGTAAGGGGGGGTGGTTATCTCTTTCACCAAAAAAAAGGCGTTTTTGATTGAACAATAAAGGCCTCCAAATGTTATTTTATTCACTTCCCGTGGAGGAGAAACACTTTTTAAGGCCGCAGAGTGAGTAAATTGGCCATTTTCATTCACTTTTACCCATTCCTCAAATCTCGTGTTTAAGGCCTCTGGAAGCATGAAAATCACTTTAAACATATCATTTTATCTTTAAAAGTGATTTTTCACACACAAATGTGAATTGTAGTTAAAAGAGGTAACATTTGAAAACGGACCATTTTTACGTTTCTGAAGCATGTCGTAAGGGGGGGTGGTTATCTCTTTCGTCAAAAATCGGGCGTTTTCGCTTGAACAATAAAGGCCTACAAATGTTATTTAGTTCACTTCCCGTGGAGGAGAAACACTTTTTAAGGCCGCAGAGTGAGTAAATTGGCAATTTTCATTCACTTTTACCCATTCCTCAAATCTTGTGTTTAGGGCCCCTGGAAGCTTGAAAATCACTTTAAACATCTCATTTTATCTTTAAAAGTGATTTTCCACGTACAAATGTGAATTGTAGTTAAAAGAGGCAACATTTGAAAACGGACCATTTTTTACGTTTCTGAAGCATGTCATAAGGGGGGGTGGTTATCTCTTTCGTCAAAAATCGGGCGTTTTCGCTTGAACAATAAAGGCCTACAAATGTTATTTAGATCACTTCCCGTGGAGGAGACACACTTTTTAAGGCCGCAGAGTGAGTAAATTGGCCATATTCATTCACTTTTACCCATTCCTCAAATCTTGTGTTGAAGGCCCCTGGAAGCATGAAAATCACTTTAAACATCTCATTTTATCTTTAAAAGTGATTTTCCACGTACAAATGTGAATTGTAGTTCAAAGAGGCAACATTTGAAAACAGACCATTTTTTTAGTTTCTGAAGCATGTCGTAAGGGGGGGGTGGTTATCTCTTTCATCAAAAATCGGACGTTTTTGATTGAACAATAAAGGCCTACAAATGTTATTTAATTCACTTTCTGGGGTGGAGAACATTTTTTTAAGGCCTCAGAGTGAATAAATTGGCCATTTTCATTCACATTTACCCATTCCTTAAGGCTTTGGTTTAGGGCCCCTGGAAGCTTGAAAATCACTTTAAACATCTAATTTTATCTCTAAAATTGATTATCCACGTACAAATGTGAATTGTCGATTAAAGACGCAACATTGGAAAATGGACCATTTTTTTCATTTCTGAAGCATGTCGTAAGGGGGGGTGGTTATCTCTTTCACCAAAAAAAAGGCGTTTTTGATTGAACAATAAAGGCCTCCAAATGTTATTTTATTCACTTCCCGTGGAGGAGAAACACTTTTTAAGGCCGCAGAGTGAGTAAATTGGCCATTTTCATTCACTTTTACCCATTCCTCAAATCTCGTGTTTAAGGCCCCTGGAAGCATGAAAATCACTTTAAACATATCATTTTATCTTTAAAAGTGATTTTTCACATACAAATGTGAATTGTAGTTAAAAGAGGCAACATTTGAAAACGGACCATTTTTACGTTTCTGAAGCATGTCATAAGGGGGGGTGGTTATCTCTTTCGTCAAAAATCGGGCGTTTTCGCTTGAACAATAAAGGCCTACAAATGGTATTTAGTTGACTTCCCGTGGAGGAGAAACACTTTTTAAGGCCGTAGAGTGAGTAAATTGGCCATATTCATTCACTTTTACCCATTCCTCAAATCTTGTGTTTAAGGCCCCTGGAAGCATGAAAATCACTTTAAACATCTCATTTTACCTTTAAAAGTGATTTTCCACGTACAAATGTGAATTGTAGTTTAAAGAGGCAACATTTGAAAACAGACCATTTTTTTAGTTTCTGAAGCATGTCGTAAGGGAGGGTGGTTATCTCTTTCATTAAAAATCGGACGTTTTTGATTGAACAATAAAGGCCTACAAATGTTATTTAATTCACTTTCTGGGGTGGAGAAAAAATTTTAAGGCCTCAGAGTGAATAAATTGGCCATTTTCATTCACATTTACCCATTCCTCAAATCTTGTGTTTAGGGCCCCTGGAAGCTTGAAAATCACTTTAAACATCTCATTTTATCTTTAAAAGTGATTTTCCATGTACAAATGTGAATTGTAGTTAAAAGAGGCAACATTTGAAAACGGACCATTTTTTACGTTTCTGAAGCATGTCATAAGGGGGGGTGGTTATCTCTTTCATCAAAAATCGGGCGTTTTCGCTTGAACAATAAAGGCCTACAAATGTTATTTAGTTCACTTCCCGTGGAGGAGAAACACTTTTTAAGGCCGCAGAGTGAGTAAATTGGCCATATTCATTCACTTTTACCCATTCCTCAAATCTTGTGTTTAAGGCCCCTGGAAGCATGAAAATCACTTTAAACATCTCATTTTATCTTTAAAAGTGATTTTCCACGTACAAATGTGAATTTTAGTTAAAAGAGGCAACATTTGAAAACGGACCATTTTTTACTTTTCTGAAGCATGTCGTAAGGGGGGGTGGTTATCTCTTTCGTCAAAAATCGGGCGTTTTCGCTTGAACAATAAAGGCCTACAAATGTTATTTAGTTCACTTCCCGTGGAGGAGAAACACTTTTTAAGGCCGCAGAGTGAGTAAATTGGCCATTTTCATTCACTTTACCCATTCCTCAAATCTCGTGTTTAAGGCCCCTGGAAGCATGAAAATCACTTTAAACATCTCATTTTATCTTTAAAAGTGATTTTCCACGTACAAATGTGAATTGTAGTTCAAAGAGGCAACATTTGAAAATGGACCATTTTTATCGTTTCTGAAGCATGTCGTAAGGGGGGGTGGTTATCTCTTTCACCAAAAAAAAGGCGTTTTTGATTGAACAATAAAGGCCTCCAAATGTTATTTTATTCACTTCCCGTGGAGGAGAAACACTTTTTAAGGCCGCAGAGTGAGTAAACTGGCCATTTTCATTCACTTTTACCCATTCCTCAAATCTCGTGTTTAAGGCCCCTGGAAGCATGAAAATCACTTTAAACATCTCATTTTATCTTTAAAAGTGATTTTCCACGTACAAATGTGAATTGTAGTTCAAAGAGGCAACATTTGAAAACAGACCATTTTTTTAGTTTCTGAAGCATGTCGTAAGGGGGGGTGGCTATCTCTTTCATCAAAAATCGGACGTTTTTAATTGAACAATAAAGGCCTCCAAATGTTATTTTATTCACTTCCCGTGGAGGAGAAACACTTTTTAAGGCCGCAGAGTGAGTAAATTGGCCATATTCATTCACTTTTACCCATTCCTCAAATCCTGTGTTTAAGGCCCCTGGAAGCATGAAAATCACTTTAAACATCTCATTTTATCTTTAAAATTGATTTTCCACGTACAAATGTGAATTGTAGTTCAAAGAGGCAACATTTGAAAACGGACCATTTTTTTAGTTTCTGAAGCATGTCGTAAGGGGGGGTGGCTATCTCTTTCATCAAAAATCAGACGTTTTTAATTGAACAATAAAGGCCTACAAATGTTATTTAATTCACTTTCTGGGGTGGAGAAAAACTTTTTAAGGCCTCAGAGTGAATAAATTGGCCATTTCCATTCACATTTACCCATTCCTCAAATCTTGTGTTTAAGGCCCCTGGAAGCATGAAAATCACTTTAAACATCTCATTTTATCTTTAAAAGTGATTTTCCACGTACAAATGTGAATTGTAGTTCAAAGAGGCAACATTTGAAAACAGACCATTTTTTTAGTTTCTGAAGCATGTCGTAAGGGGGGGTGGCTATCTCTTTCATCAAAAATCGGACGTTTTTAATTGAACAATAAAGGCCTCCAAATGTTATTTTATTCACTTCCCGTGGAGGAGAAACACTTTTTAAGGCCGCAGAGTGAGTAAATTGGCCATATTCATTCACTTTTACCCATTCCTCAAATCCTGTGTTTAAGGCCCCTGGAAGCATGAAAATCACTTTAAACATCTCATTTTATCTTTAAAAGTGATTTTCCACGTACAAATGTGAATTGTAGTTCAAAGAGGCAACATTTGAAAACGGACCATTTTTTTAGTTTCTGAAGCATGTCGTAAGGGGGGTGGCTATCTCTTTCATCAAAAATCAGACGTTTTTAATTGAACAATAAAGGCCTACAAATGTTATTTAATTCACTTTCTGGGGTGGAGAAAAACTTTTTAAGGCCTCAGAGTGAATAAATTGGCCATTTCCATTCACATTTACCCATTCCTCAAATCTTGTGTTTAAGGCCCCTGGAAGCATGAAAATCACTTTAAACATCTCATTTTATCTTTAAAAGTGATTTTCCACGTACAAATGTGAATTGTAGTTCAAAGAGGCAACATTTGAAAACAGACCATTGTTTTAGTTTCTGAAGCATGTCGTAAGGGGGGGGTGGTTATCTCTTTCATCAAAAATCGGACGTTTTTAATTGAACAATAAAGGCCTACAAATGTTATTTAATTCACTTTCTGGGGTGGAGAAAAACTTTTTAAGGCCTCAGAGTGAGTAAATTGGCCATATTCATTCACTTTTACCCATTCCTCAAATCCTGTGTTTAAGGCCCCTGGAAGCATGAAAATCACTTTAAACATCTCATTTTATCTTTAAAAGTGATTTTCCACGTACAAATGTGAATTGTAGTTCAAAGAGGCAACATTTGAAAACGGACCATTTTTTTAGTTTCTGAAGCATGTCGTAAGGGGGGGTGGCTATCTCTTTCATCAAAAATCAGACGTTTTTAATTGAACAATAAAGGCCTACAAATGTTATTTAATTCACTTTCTGGGGTGGAGAAAAACTTTTTAAGGCCTCAGAGTGAATAAATTGGCCATTTCCATTCACATTTACCCATTCCTCAAATCTTGTGTTTAAGGCCCCTGGAAGCATGAAAATCACTTTAAACATCTCATTTTATCTTTAAAAGTGATTTTCCACGTACAAATGTGAATTGTAGTTCAAAGAGGCAACATTTGAAAACAGACCATTGTTTTAGTTTCTGAAGCATGTCGTAAGGGAGGGTGGTTATCTCTTTCATCAAAAATCGGACGTTTTTGATTGAACAATAAAGGCCTACAAATGTTATTTAATTCACTTTCTGGGGTGGAGAAATTTATTTTAAGGCCTCAGAGTGAATAAATTGGCCATTTTCATTCACATTTACCCATTCCTTAAGGCTTGTGTTTAGGGCCCCTGGAAGCTTGAAAATCACTTTAAACATCTAATTTTATCTCTAAAAGTGATTATCCACGTAGAAATGTGAATTGTCGTTCAAAGAGGCAACATTTGAAAATGGACCATTTTTATCGTTTCTGAAGCATGTCGTAAGGGGGGGTGGTTATCTCTTTCACCAAAAAAAAGGTGTTTTTGATTGAACAATAAAGGCCTCCAAATGTTATTTTATTCACTTCCCGTGGAGGAGAAACACTTTTTAAGGCCGCAGAGTGAGTAAATTGGCCATTTTCATTCACTTTTACCCATTCCTCAAATCTCGTGTTTAAGGCCCCTGGAAGCATGAAAATCACTTTAAACATCTCATTTTATCTTTAAAAGTGATTTTCCACGTACAAATGTGAATTGTAGTTCAAAGAGGCAACATTTGAAAACAGACCATTTTTTTAGTTTCTGAAGCATGTCGTTAGGGGGGGTGGCTATCTCTTTCATCAAAAATCGGACGTTTTTAATTGAACAATAAAGGCCTCCAAATGGTATTTTATTCACTTCCCGTGGAGGAGAAACACTTTTTAAGGCCGCAGAGTGAGTAAATTGGCCATATTCATTCACTTTTACCCATTCCTCAAATCCTGTGTTTAAGGCCCCTGGAAGCATGAAAATCACTTTAAACATCTTGTTTTATCTTTAAAAGTGATTTTCCACGTACAAATGTGAATTGTAGTTCAAAGAGGCAACATTTGAAAACGGACCATTTTTTTAGTTTCTGAAGCATGTCGTAAGGGGGGGTGGTTATCTCTTTCATCAAAAATCGGACGTTTTTGATAGAACAATAAAGGCCTACAAATGTTATTTTATTCACTTCCCGTGGAGGAGAAACACTTTTTAAGGCCGCAGAGTGAGTAAATTGGCCATTTTCATTCACTTTTACCCATTCCTCAAATCTCGTGTTTAAGGCCCCTGGAAGCATGAAAATCACTTTAAACATCTCATTTTATCTTTAAAAGTGATTTTCCACGTAGAAATGTGAATTGTAGTTCAAAGAGGCAACATTTGAAAACGGACCATTTTTTACGTTTCTGAAGCATGTCGTAAGGGGGGGTGGTTATCTCTTTCATCAAAAATCGGACGTTTTTGATTGAACAATAAAGGCCTACAAATGTTATTTAATTCCCTTTCTGGGGTGGAGAAATTTTTTTTAAGGCCTCAGAGTGAATAAATTGGCCATTTTCATTCACATTTACCCATTCCTTAAGGCTTGTGTTTAGGGCCCCTGGAAGCTTGAAAATCACTTTAAACATCTAATTTTATCTCTAAAAGTGATTATCCACGTACAAATGTGAATTGTCGTTTAAAGACGCAACATTGGAAAATGGACCATTTTTTTCATTTCTGAAGCATGTCGTAAGGGGGGGTGGTTATCTCTTTCACCAAAAAAAAGGCGTTTTTGATTGAACAATAAAGGCCTCCAAATGTTATTTTATTCACTTCCCGTGGAGGAGAAACACTTTTTAAGGCCGCAGAGTGAGTAAATTGGCCATTTTCATTCACTTTTACCCATTCCTCAAATCTCGTGTTTAAGGCCCCTGGAAGCATGAAAATCACTTTAAACATATCATTTTATCTTTAAAAGTGATTTTTCACACACAAATGTGAATTGTAGTTAAAAGAGGTAACATTTGAAAACGGACCATTTTTACGTTTCTGAAGCATGTCGTAAGGGGGGGTGGTTATCTCTTTCGTCAAAAATCGGGCGTTTTCGCTTGAACAATAAAGGCCTACAAATGTTATTTAGTTCACTTCCCGTGGAGGAGAAACACTTTTTAAGGCCGCAGAGTGAGTAAATTGGCAATTTTCATTCACTTTTACCCATTCCTCAAATCTTGTGTTTAGGGCCCCTGGAAGCTTAAAAATCACTTTAAACATCTCATTTTATCTTTAAAAGTGATTTTCCACGTACAAATGTGAATTGTAGTTCAAAGAGGCAACATTTGAAAACTAGCCATTTTTTTAGTTTCTGAAGCATGTCGTAAGGGGGGGTGGTTATCTCTTTCATCAAAAATCAGACGTTTTTGATTGAACAATAAAGGCCTACAAATGTTATTTAATTCACTTTCTGGGGTGGAGAAATTTTTTTTAAGGCCTCAGAGTGAATAAATTGGCCATTTTCATTCACATTTACCCATTCCTTAAGGCTTGTGTTTAGGGCCCCTGGAAGCTTGAAAATCACTTTAAACATCTAATTTTATCTCTAAAAGTGATTATCCACGTACAAATGTGAATTGTCGTTTAAAGACGCAACATTGGAAAATGGACCATTTTTTTCGTTTCTGAAGCATGTCGTAAGGGGGGGTGGTTATCTCTTTCACCAAAAAAAAAGGCGTTTTTGATTGAACAATAAAGGCCTCCAAATGTTATTTTATTCACTTCCCGTGGAGGAGAAACACTTTTTAAGGCCACAGAGTGAGTAAATTGGCCATTTTCATTCACTTTTACCCATTCCTCAAATCTCGTGTTTAAGGCCCCTGGAAGCATGAAAATCACTTTAAACATCTCATTTTATCTTTAAAAGTGATTTTCCACGTACAAATGTGAATTGTAGTTCAAAGAGGCAACATTTGAAAATGGACCATTTTTATCGTTTCTGAAGCATGTCGTAAGGGGGGGTGGTTATCTCTTTCACCAAAAAAAAGGCGTTTTTGATTGAACAATAAAGGCCTCCAAATGGTATTTTATTCACTTCCCGTGGAGGAGAAACACTTTTTAAGGCCGCAGAGTGAGTAAATTGGCCATTTTCATTCACTTTTACCCATTCCTCAAATCTCGTGTTTAAGGCCCCTGGAAGCATGAAAATCACTTTAAACATCTCATTTTATCTTTAAAAGTGATTTTCCACGTACAAATGTGAATTGTAGTTCAAAGAGGCAACATTTGAAAACAGACCATTTTTTTAGTTTCTGAAGCATGTCGTAAGGGGGGGGTGGCTATCTCTTTCATCAAAAATCGGACGTTTTTAATTGAACAATAAAGGCCTACAAATGTTATTTAATTCACTTTCTGGGGTGGAGAAAAACTTTTTAAGGCCTCAGAGTGAATAAATTGGCCATTTCCATTTCCATTTACCCATTCCTCAAATCTTGTGTTTAGGGCCCCTGGAAGCTTGAAAATCACTTTAAACATCTCATTTTATCTTTAAAACTGATTTTCCACGTACAAATGTGAATTGTAGTTCAAAGAGGCAACATTTGAAAACGGACCATTTTTTACGTTTCTGAAGCATGTCGTAAGGGGGGGTGGTTATCTCTTTCGTCAAAAATCGGACGTTTTTGATTGAACAATAAAGGCCTCCAAATGTTATTTTATTCACTTCCCGTGGAGGAGAAACACTTTTTAAGGCCGCAGAGTGAGTAAATTGGCAATTTTCATTCACTTTTACCCATTCCTCAAATCTTGTGTTTAGGGCCCCTGGAAGCTTGAAAATCACTTTAAACATCTCATTTTATCTTTAAAAGTGATTTTCCACGTACAAATGTGAATTGTAGTTCAAAGAGGCAACATTTGAAAACGGACCATTTTTTTAGTTTCTGAAGCATGTCGTAAGGGGGGGTGGTTATCTCTTTCATCAAAAATCGGACGTTTTTGATTGAACAATAATGGCCACCAAATGTTATTTTATTCACTTCCCGTGGAGGAGAAACACTTTTTAAGGCCGCAGAATGAGTAAATTGGCCATTTTCATTCACTTTTACCCATTCCTCAAATCTCGTGTTTAAGGACCCTGGAAGCATGAAAATCACTTTAAACATCTCATTTTATCTTTAATAGTGATTTTCCACGTACAAATGTGAATTGTAGTTCAAAGAGGCAACATTTGAAAACGGACCATTTTTTACGTTTCTGAAGCATGTCGTAAGGGGGGGTGGTTATCTCTTTCGTCAAAAATCGGGTGTTTTCGCTTGAACAATAAAGGCCTACAAACGTTATTTAGTTCACTTCCAGTGGAGGAGAAACACTTTTTAAAGACTCAGAATGAGTAAATTGGCCATTTTCATTCACTTTTACATATTCCTCAAATCTTGTGTTTAAGGCCCCTGGAAGCATGAAAATCACTTTAAACATCTCATTTTATCTTTAAAAGTGATTTTCCACGTACAAATGTGAATTGTAGTTCAAAGAGGCAACATTTAAAAACAGACCATTTTTTTAGTTTGTGAAGCATGTCGTAAGGGGGGGTGGTTATCTCTTTCGTCAAAAATCGGACGTTTTTGATTGAACAATAAAGGCCTCCAAATGTTATTTTATTCACTTCCCGTGGAGGAGAAACACTTTTTAAGGCCGCAGAGTGAGTAAATTGGCAATTTTCATTCACTTTTACCCATTCCTCAAATCTTGTGTTTAGGGCCCCTGGAAGCTTGAAAATCACTTTAAACATCTCATTTTATCGTTAAAAGTGATTTTCCACGTACAAATGTGAATTGTAGTTCAAAGAGGCAACATTTGAAAACAGACCATTTTTTTAGTTTCTGAAGCATGTCGTAAGGGGGGGTGGTTATCTCTTTCGTCAAAAATCGGACGTTTTCGCTTGAACAATAAAGACCTACAAATGTTATTTAATTCACTTTCTGGGGTGGAGAAATTTTTTTTAAGGCCTCAGAGTGAATAAATTGGCCATTTTCATTCACATTTACCCATTCCTCAAGGCTTGTGTTTAGGGCCCCTGGAAGCTTGAAAATCACTTTAAACATCTAATTTTATCTCTAAAAGTGATTATCCACGTACAAATGTGAATTGTCGTTTAAAGACGCAACATTGGAAAATGGACCATTTTTTTCGTTTCTGAAGCATGTCGTAAGGGGGGGTGGTTATCATTTTCACCAAAAAAAAGGCGTTTTTGATTGAACAATAAAGGCCTACAAATGTTATTTTATTCACTTCCCGTGGAGGAGAAACACTTTTTAAGGCCTCAGAGTGAATAAATTGGCCATTTTCATTCACATTTACCCATTCCTCAAATCTTGTGTTTAAGGCCCCTGGAAGCATGAAAATCACTTTAAACATCTCATTTTATCTTTAATAGTGATTTTCCACGTACAAATGTGAATTGTAGTTCAAAGAGGCAACATTTGAAAACGGACCATTTTTTACGTTTCTGAAGCATGTCGTAAGGGGGGGTGGTTATCTCTTTCGTCAAAAATCGGGTGTTTTCGCTTGAACAATAAAGGCCTACAAACGTTATTTAGTTCACTTCCCGTTGTTGGAGAAACACTTTTTAAAGACTCAGAATGAGTAAATTGGCCATTTTCATTCACTTTTACCCATTCCTCAAATCTTGTGTTTAAAGCCCCTGGAAGCATGAAAATCACTTTAAACATCTCATTTTATCTTTAAAAGTGATTTTCCACGTACAAATGTGAATTGTAGTTCAAAGAGGCAACATTTGAAAACAGACCATTTTTTTAGTTTCTGAAGCATGTTGTAAGGGGGGGTGGTTATCTCTTTCGTCAAAAATCGGGCGTTTTCGCTTGAACAATAAAGGCCTACAAATGTTATTTAGTTCACTTCCCGTGGAGGAGAAACACTTTTTAAGGCCGCAGAGTGAGTAAATTGGCCATTTTCATTCACTTTTACCCATTTCTCAAATCTTGTGTTTAAGGCCCCTGGAAGCATGAAAATCACTTTAAACATCTCATTTTATCTTTAAAAGTGATTTTCCACGTACAAATGTGAATTGTAGTTCAAAGAGGCAACATTTGAAAACAGACCATTTTTTTAGTTTCTGAGGCATGTCGTAAGGGGGGGTGGTTATCTCTTTCATCAAAAATCGGGCGTTTTCGCTTGAACAATAAAGGCCTACAAATGTTATTTAGTTCACTTCCCGTGGAGGAGAAACACTTTTTGTGGCCGCAGAGTGAGTAAATTGGCCATATTCATTCACTTTTACCCATTCCTCAAATCTTGTGTTTAAGGCCCCTGGAAGCATGAAAATCACTTTAAACATCTCATTTTATCTTTAATAGTGATTTTCCACGTACAAATGTGAATTGTAGTTCAAAGAGGCAATATTTGAAAACGGACCATTTTTTACGTTTCTGAAGCATGTCGTAAGGGGGGGTGGTTATCTCTTTCGTCAAAAATCGGGGGTTTTCGCTTGAACAATAAAGGCCTACAAATGTTATTTAGTTCACTTCCCGTGGAGGAGAAACACTTTTTAAGGCCGCAGAGTGAGTAAATTGGCCATATTCATTCACTTTTACCCATTCCTCAAATCTTGTGTTTAGGGCCCCTGGAAGCAAGAAAATCACTTTAAACATCTCATTTTATCTTTAAAAGTGATTTTCCACGTACAAATGTGAATTGTAGTTCAAAGAGGCAACATTTGAAAACAGACCATTTTTTTAGTTTCTGAAGCATGTCGTAAGGGGGGGTGGTTATCTCTTTCGTCAAAAATCGGGCGTTTTCGCTTGAACAATAAAGGCCTACAAATGTTATTTAGTTCACTTCCCGTGGAGGAGAAACACTTTTTAAGGCCGCAGAGTGAGTAAATTGGCCATATTCATTCACTTTTACCCATTCCTCAAATCCTGTGTTTAAGGCCCCTGGAAGCATGAAAATCACTTTAAACATCTCATTTTGTCTTTAAAAGTGATTTTCCACGTACAAATGTGAATTGTAGTTCAAAGAGGCAACATTTGAAAACGGACCATTTTTTTAGTTTCTGAAGCATGTCGTAAGGGGGGGTGGTTATCTCTTTCATCAAAAATCGGACGTTTTTGATTGAACAATAATGGCCACCAAATGTTATTTTATTCACTTCCCGTGGAGGAGAAACACTTTTTAAGGCCGCAGAGTGAGTAAATTGGCCATTTTCATTCACTTTTACCCATTCCTCAAATCTCGTGTTTAAGGACCCTGGAAGCATGAAAATCACTTTAAACATCTCATTTTATCTTTAAAAGTGATTTTCCACGTACAAATGTGAATTGTAGTTCAAAGAGGCAACATTTGAAAACGGACCATTTTTTACGTTTCTGAAGCTTGTCGTAAGGGGGGGTGGTTGTCTCTTTCGTCAAAAATCGGGCGTTTTCGCTTGAACAATAAAGGCCTACAAATGTTATTTAGTTCACTTCCCGTGGAGGAGAAACACTTTTTAAGGCCGCAGAGTGAGTAAATTGGCCATATTCATTCACTTTTACCCATTCCTCAAATCTCGTGTTTAAGGCCCCTGGAAGCATTAAAATCACCTTAAACATCTCATTTTATCTTTAAAAGTGATTTTCCACGTACAAATGTGAATTGTAGTTCAAAGAGGCAACATTTGAAAACGGACCATTTTTTACGTTTCTGAAGCTTGTCGTAAGGGGGGGTGGTTGTCTCTTTCGTCAAAAATCGGGCGTTTTCGCTTGAACAATAAAGGCCTACAAATGTTATTTAGTTCACTTCCCGTGGAGGAGAAACACTTTTTAAGGCCGCAGAGTGAGTAAATTGGCCATATTCATTCACTTTTACCCATTCCTCAAATCTTGTGTTTAGGGCCCCTGGAAGCAAGAAAATCACTTTAAACATCTCATTTTATCTTTAAAAGTGATTTTCCACGTACAAATGTGAATTGTAGTTCAAAGAGGCAACATTTGAAAACAGACCATTTTTTTAGTTTCTGAAGCATGTCGTAAGGGGGGGTGGTTATCTCTTTCGTCAAAAATCGGGCGTTTTCGCTTGAACAATAAAGGCCTACAAATGTTATTTAGTTCACTTCCCGTGGAGGAGAAACACTTTTTAAGGCCGCAGAGTGAGTAAATTGGCCATATTCATTCACTTTTACCCATTCCTCAAATCCTGTGTTTAAGGCCCCTGGAAGCATGAAAATCACTTTAAACATCTCATTTTGTCTTTAAAAGTGATTTTCCACGTACAAATGTGAATTGTAGTTCAAAGAGGCAACATTTGAAAACGGACCATTTTTTAGTTTCTGAAGCATGTCGTAAGGGGGGGGTGGTTATCTCTTTCATCAAAAATCGGACGTTTTTGATTGAACAATAATGGCCACCAAATGTTATTTTATTCACTTCCCGTGGAGGAGAAACACTTTTTAAGGCCGCAGAGTGAGTAAAATGGCCATATTCATTCACTTTTACCCATTCCTCAAATCTTGTGTTTAAGGCCCCTGGAAGCATGAAAATCACTTTAAACATCTCATTTTATCTTTAATAGTGATTTTCCACGTACAAATGTGAATTGTAGTTCAAAGAGGCAACATTTGAAAACGGACCATTTTTTACGTTTCTGAAGCATGTCGTAAGGGGGGGTGGTTATCTCTTTCGTCAAAAATCGGGTGTTTTCGCTTGAACAATAAAGGCCTACAAACGTTATTTAGTTCACTTCCCGTGGAGGAGAAACACTTTTTAAAGACTCAGAATGAGTAAATTGGCCATTTTCATTCACTTTTACATATTCCTCAAATCTTGTGTTTAAGGCCCCTGGAAGCATGAAAATCACTTTAAACATCTCATTTTATCTTTAAAAGTGATTTTCCACGTACAAATGTGAATTGTAGTTCAAAGAGGCATCATTTGAAAACAGACCATTTTTTTAGTTTCTGAAGCATGTCGTAAGGGGGGGTGGTTATCTCTTTCATCAAAAATCGGACGTTTTTAATTGAACAATAAAGGCCTACAAATGTTATTTAATTCACTTTCTGGGCTGGAGAAAAACTTTTTAAGGCCTCAGTGTGAATAAATTGGCCATTTTCATTCACATTTACCCATTCCTCAAATCTTGTGTTTAAGGCCCCTGGAAGCATGAAAATCACTTTAAACATCTCATTTTATCTTTAAAAGTGATTTTCCACGTACAAATGTGAATTGTAGTTCAAAGAGGCAACATTTGAAAACAGACCATTTTTTTTAGTTTCTGAAGCATGTTGTAAGGGGGGGGTTATCTCTTTCATCAAAAATCGGACGTTTTTGATTGAACAATAAAGGCCTCCCAATGTTATTTTATTCACTTCCCGTGGAGGAGAAACACTTTTTAAGGCCGCAGAGTGAGTAAATTGGCCATTTTCATTCACTTTTACCCATTCCTCAAATCTCGTGTTTAAGGCCCCTGGAAGCATGAAAATCACTTTAAACATCTCATTTTATCTTTAAAAGTGATTTTCCACGTACAAATGTGAATTGTAGTTCAAAGAGGCAACATTTGAAAACAGACCATTTTTTTAGTTTCTGAAGCATGTCGTAAGGGGGGGTGGTTATCTCTTTCGTCAAAAATCGGGCATTTTCGCTTGAACAAAAAAGGCCTACAAATGTTATTTAGTTCACTTCCCGTGGAGGAGAAACACTTTTTAAGGCCGCAGAGTGAGTAAATTGGCCATTTTGATTCACTTTTACCCATTCCTCAAATCTCGTGTTTAAGGCCCCTGGAAGCATGAAAATCACTTTAAACATCTCATTTTATCTTTAAAAGTGATTTTCCACGTACAAATGTGAATTGTAGTTCAAAGAGGCAACATTTAAAAACAGACCATTTTTTTAGTTTCTGAAGCATGTCGTAAGGGGGGGGTGGTTATCTCTTTCGTCAAAAATCGGACGTTTTTGATTGAACAATAAAGGCCTCCAAATGTTATTTTATTCACTTCCCGTGGAGGAGAAACACTTTTTAAGGCCGCAGAGTGAGTAAATTGGCAATTTTCATTCACTTTTACCCATTCCTCAAATCTTGTGTTTAGGGCCCCTGGAAGCTTGAAAATCACTTTAAACATCTCATTTTATCTTTAAAAGTGATTTTCCACGTACAAATGTGAATTGTAGTTCAAAGAGGCAACATTTGAAAACAGACCATTTTTTTAGTTTCTGAAGCATGTCGTAAGGGGGGGTGGTTATCTCTTTCGTCAAAAATCGGACGTTTTCGCTTGAACAATAAAGGCCTACAAATGTTATTTAATTCACTTTCTGGGGTGGAGAAATTTTTTTTAAGGCCTCAGAGTGAATAAATTGGCCATTTTCATTCACATTTACCCATTCCTTAAGGCTTGTGTTTAGGGCCCCTGGAAGCTTGAAAATCACTTTAAACATCTAATTTTATCTCTAAAAGTGATTATCCACGTACAAATGTGAATTGTCGTTTAAAGACGCAACATTGGAAAATGGACCATTTTTTTCGTTTCTGAAGCATGTCGTAAGGGGGGGTGGTTATCATTTTCACCAAAAAAAAGGCGTTTTTGATTGAACAATAAAGGCCTCCAAATGTTATTTTATTCACTTCCCGTGGAGGAGAAACACTTTTTAAGGCCGCAGACTGAGTAAATTGGCCATATTCATTCACTTTTACCCATTCCTCAAATCTTGTGTTTAAGGCCCCTGGAAGCATGAAAATCACTTTAAACATCTCATTTTATCTTTAATAGTGATTTTCCACGTACAAATGTGAATTGTAGTTCAAAGAGGCAACATTTGAAAACGGACCAGTTTTTTACGTTTCTGAAGCATGTCGTAAGGGGGGGTGGTTATCTCTTTCGTCAAAAATCGGGTGTTTTTGCTTGAACAATAAAGGCCTACAAATGTTATTTAGTTCACTTCCCGTGGAGGAGAAACACTTTTTAAGGCCGCAGAGTGAGTAAGTTGGCCATATTCATTCACTTTTACCCATTCCTCAAATCTTGTGTTTAAAGCCCCTGGAAGCATGAAAATCACTTTAAACATCTCATTTTATCTTTAAAAGTGATTTTCCACGTACAAATGTGAATTGTAGTTCAAAGAGGCAACATTTGAAAACAGACCATTTTTTTAGTTTCTGAAGCATGTTGTAAGGGGGGGTGGTTATCTCTTTCATAAAAAATCGGACGTTTTTGATTGAACAATAAAGGCCTCCAAATGTTATTTTATTCACTTCCCGTGGAGGAGAAACACTTTTTAAGGCCGCAGAGTGAGTAAATTGGCCATTTTCATTCACGTTTACCCATTTCTCAAATCTTGTGTTTAAGGCCCCTGGAAGCATGAAAATCACTTTAAACATCTCATTTTATCTTTAAAAGTGATTTTCCACGTACAAATGTGAATTGTAGTTCAAAGAGGCAACATTTGAAAACAGACCATTTTTTTAGTTTCTGAGGCATGTCGTAAGGGGGGGTGGTTATCTCTTTCATCAAAAATCGGACGTTTTTAATTAAACAATAAAGGCCTACAAATGTTATTTAATTCACTTTCTGGGGTGGAGAAAAACTTTTTAAGGCCTCAGAGTGAATAAATTGGCCATTTTCATTCACTTTTACCCATTCCTCAAATCTTGTGTTTAGGGCCCCTGGAAGCTTGAAAATCACTTTAAACATCTCATTTTATCTTTAATAGTGATTTTCCACGTACAAATGTGAATTGTAGTTCAAAGAGGCAATATTTGAAAACGGACCATTTTTTACGTTTCTGAAGCATGTCGTAAGGGGGGGTGGTTATCTCTTTCGTCAAAAATCGGGGGTTTTCGCTTGAACAATAAAGGCCTACAAATGTTATTTAGTTCACTTCCCGTGGAGGAGAAACACTTTTTAAGGCCGCAGAGTGAGTAAATTGGCCATATTCATTCACTTTTACCCATTCCTCAAATCTTGTGTTTAAGGCCCCTGGAAGCATGAAAATCACTTTAAACATCTCATTTTGTCTTTAAAAGTGATTTTCCACGTACAAATGTGAATTGTAGTTCAAAGAGGCAACATTTGAAAACGGACCATTTTTTAGTTTCTGAAGCATGTCGT
Organism: Triturus cristatus; assembly: GCF_964204655.1. Classification (NCBI taxonomy): domain Eukaryota; kingdom Metazoa; phylum Chordata; class Amphibia; order Caudata; family Salamandridae; genus Triturus; species Triturus cristatus. The sequence continues at coordinate 1,224,140,670 of NC_140590.1, read as the reverse complement.
AAGGGGGGGGTGGTTATCTCTTTCATCAAAAATCGGACGTTTTTGATTGAACAATAATGGCCACCAAATGTTATTTTATTCACTTCCCGTGGAGGAGAAACACTTTTTAAGGCCGCAGAGTGAGTAAATTGGCCATTTTCATTCACTTTTACCCATTCCTCAAATCTCGTGTTTAAGGACCCTGGAAGCATGAAAATCACTTTAAACATCTCATTTTATCTTTAAAAGTGATTTTCCACGTACAAATGTGAATTGTAGTTCAAAGAGGCAACATTTGAAAACGGACCATTTTTTACGTTTCTGAAGCTTGTCGTAAGGGGGGGTGGTTGTCTCTTTCGTCAAAAATCGGGCGTTTTCGCTTGAACAATAAAGGCCTACAAATGTTATTTAGTTCACTTCCCGTGGAGGAGAAACACTTTTTAAGGCCGCAGAGTGAGTAAATTGGCCATATTCATTCACTTTTACCCATTCCTCAAATCTCGTGTTTAAGGCCCCTGGAAGCATTAAAATCACCTTAAACATCTCATTTTATCTTTAAAAGTGATTTTCCACGTACAAATGTGAATTGTAGTTCAAAGAGGCAACATTTGAAAACGGACCATTTTTTACGTTTCTGAAGCTTGTCGTAAGGGGGGGTGGTTGTCTCTTTCGTCAAAAATCGGGCGTTTTCGCTTGAACAATAAAGGCCTACAAATGTTATTTAGTTCACTTCCCGTGGAGGAGAAACACTTTTTAAGGCCGCAGACTGAGTAAATTGGCCATATTCATTCACTTTTACCCATTCCTCAAATCTTGTGTTTAAGGCCCCTGGAAGCATGAAAATCACTTTAAACATCTCATTTTATCTTTAATAGTGATTTTCCACGTACAAATGTGAATTGTAGTTCAAAGAGGCAACATTTGAAAACGGACCATTTTTTACGTTTCTGAAGCATGTCGTAAGGGGGGGTGGTTATCTCTTTCGTCAAAAATCGGGTGTTTTCGCTTGAACAATAAAGGCCTACAAACGTTATTTAGTTCACTTCCCGTGGAGGAGAAACACTTTTTAAAGACTCAGAATGAGTAAATTGGCCATTTTCATTCACTTTTACATATTCCTCAAATCTTGTGTTTAAGGCCCCTGGAAGCATGAAAATCACTTTAAACATCTCATTTTATCTTTAAAAGTGATTTTCCACGTACAAATGTGAATTGTAGTTCAAAGAGGCATCATTTGAAAACAGACCATTTTTTTAGTTTCTGAAGCATGTCGTAAGGGGGGGTGGTTATCTCTTTCATCAAAAATCGGACGTTTTTAATTGAACAATAAAGGCCTACAAATGTTATTTAATTCACTTTCTGGGCTGGAGAAAAACTTTTTAAGGCCTCAGTGTGAATAAATTGGCCATTTTCATTCACATTTACCCATTCCTCAAATCTTGTGTTTAAGGCCCCTGGAAGCATGAAAATCACTTTAAACATCTCATTTTATCTTTAAAAGTGATTTTCCACGTACAAATGTGAATTGTAGTTCAAAGAGGCAACATTTGAAAACAGACCATTTTTTTTAGTTTCTGAAGCATGTTGTAAGGGGGGGGGGTTATCTCTTTCATCAAAAATCGGACGTTTTTGATTGAACAATAAAGGCCTCCCAATGTTATTTTATTCACTTCCCGTGGAGGAGAAACACTTTTTAAGGCCGCAGAGTGAGTAAATTGGCCATTTTCATTCACTTTTACCCATTCCTCAAATCTCGTGTTTAAGGCCCCTGGAAGCATGAAAATCACTTTAAACATCTCATTTTATCTTTAAAAGTGATTTTCCACGTACAAATGTGAATTGTAGTTCAAAGAGGCAACATTTGAAAACAGACCATTTTTTTAGTTTCTGAAGCATGTCGTAAGGGGGGGTGGTTATCTCTTTCGTCAAAAATCGGACGTTTTTGATTGAACAATAAAGGCCTCCAAATGTTATTTTATTCACTTCCCGTGGAGGAGAAACACTTTTTAAGGCCGCAGAGTGAGTAAATTGGCAATTTTCATTCACTTTTACCCATTCCTCAAATCTTGTGTTTAGGGCCCCTGGAAGCTTGAAAATCACTTTAAACATCTCATTTTATCTTTAAAAGTGATTTTCCACGTACAAATGTGAATTGTAGTTCAAAGAGGCAACATTTGAAAACAGACCATTTTTTTAGTTTCTGAAGCATGTCGTAAGGGGGGGTGGTTATCTCTTTCGTCAAAAATCGGACGTTTTCGCTTGAACAATAAAGGCCTACAAATGTTATTTAATTCACTTTCTGGGGTGGAGAAATTTTTTTTAAGGCCTCAGAGTGAATAAATTGGCCATTTTCATTCACATTTACCCATTCCTTAAGGCTTGTGTTTAGGGCCCCTGGAAGCTTGAAAATCACTTTAAACATCTAATTTTATCTCTAAAAGTGATTATCCACGTACAAATGTGAATTGTCGTTTAAAGACGCAACATTGGAAAATGGACCATTTTTTTCGTTTCTGAAGCATGTCGTAAGGGGGGGTGGTTATCATTTTCACCAAAAAAAAGGCGTTTTTGATTGAACAATAAAGGCCTCCAAATGTTATTTTATTCACTTCCCGTGGAGGAGAAACACTTTTTAAGGCCGCAGACTGAGTAAATTGGCCATATTCATTCACTTTTACCCATTCCTCAAATCTTGTGTTTAAGGCCCCTGGAAGCATGAAAATCACTTTAAACATCTCATTTTATCTTTAATAGTGATTTTCCACGTACAAATGTGAATTGTAGTTCAAAGAGGCAACATTTGAAAACGGACCAGTTTTTTACGTTTCTGAAGCATGTCGTAAGGGGGGGTGGTTATCTCTTTCGTCAAAAATCGGGTGTTTTTGCTTGAACAATAAAGGCCTACAAATGTTATTTAGTTCACTTCCCGTGGAGGAGAAACACTTTTTAAGGCCGCAGAGTGAGTAAGTTGGCCATATTCATTCACTTTTACCCATTCCTCAAATCTTGTGTTTAAAGCCCCTGGAAGCATGAAAATCACTTTAAACATCTCATTTTATCTTTAAAAGTGATTTTCCACGTACAAATGTGAATTGTAGTTCAAAGAGGCAACATTTGAAAACAGACCATTTTTTTAGTTTCTGAAGCATGTTGTAAGGGGGGGTGGTTATCTCTTTCATCAAAAATCGGACGTTTTTGATTGAACAATAAAGGCCTCCAAATGTTATTTTATTCACTTCCCGTGGAGGAGAAACACTTTTTAAGGCCGCAGAGTGAGTAAATTGGCCATTTTCATTCACGTTTACCCATTTCTCAAATCTTGTGTTTAAGGCCCCTGGAAGCATGAAAATCACTTTAAACATCTCATTTTATCTTTAAAAGTGATTTTCCACGTACAAATGTGAATTGTAGTTCAAAGAGGCAACATTTGAAAACAGACCATTTTTTTAGTTTCTGAGGCATGTCGTAAGGGGGGGTGGTTATCTCTTTCATCAAAAATCGGACGTTTTTAATTAAACAATAAAGGCCTACAAATGTTATTTAATTCACTTTCTGGGGTGGAGAAAAACTTTTTAAGGCCTCAGAGTGAATAAATTGGCCATTTTCATTCACTTTTACCCATTCCTCAAATCTTGTGTTTAGGGCCCCTGGAAGCTTGAAAATCACTTTAAACATCTCATTTTATCTTTAAAAGATATTTTCCACGTACAAATGTGAATTGTAGTTAAAAGAGGCAACATTTGATAACGGACCATTTTTTACGTTTCTGAAGCATGTCGTAAGGGGGGGTGGTTATCCCTTTCGTCAAAAATCGGGCGTTTTCGCTTGAACAATAAAGGCCTACAAATGTTATTTAGTTCACTTCCCGTGGAGGAGAAACACTTTTTAAGGCCGCAGAGTGAGTAAATTGGCCATATTCATTCACTTTTACCCATTCCTCAAATCTTGTGTTTAAGGCCCCTGGAAGCATGAAAATCACTTTAAACATCTCATTTTATCTTTAATAGTGATTTTCCACGTACAAATGTGAATTGTAGTTCAAAGAGGCAATATTTGAAAACGGACCATTTTTTACGTTTCTGAAGCATGTCGTAAGGGGGGGTGGTTATCTCTTTCGTCAAAAATCGGGGGTTTTCGCTTGAACAATAAAGGCCTACAAATGTTATTTAGTTCACTTCCCGTGGAGGAGAAACACTTTTTAAGGCCGCAGACTGAGTAAATTGGCCATATTCATTCACTTTTACCCATTCCTCAAATCTTGTGTTTAAGGCCCCTGGAAGCATGAAAATCACTTTAAACATCTCATTTTATCTTTAATAGTGATTTTCCACGTACAAATGTGAATTGTAGTTCAAAGAGGCAATATTTGAAAACGGACCATTTTTTACGTTTCTGAAGCATGTCGTAAGGGGGGGTGGTTATCTCTTTCGTCAAAAATCGGGTGTTTTCGCTTGAACAATAAAGGCCTACAAATGTTATTTAGTTCACTTCCCGTGGAGGAGAAACACTTTTTAAGGCCGCAGAGTGAGTAAATTGGCCATATTCATTCACTTTTACCCATTCCTCAAATCTTGTGTTTAAGGCCCCTGGAAGCATGAAAATCACTTTAAACATCTCATTTTGTCTTTAAAAGTGATTTTCCACGTACAAATGTGAATTGTAGTTCAAAGAGGCAACATTTGAAAACGGACCATTTTTTAGTTTCTGAAGCATGTCGTAAGGGGGGGGTGGTTATCTCTTTCATCAAAAATCGGACGTTTTTGATTGAACAATAATGGCCACCAAATGTTATTTTATTCACTTCCCGTGGAGGAGAAACACTTTTTAAGGCCGCAGAGTGAGTAAATTGGCCATTTTCATTCACTTTTACCCATTCCTCAAATCTCGTGTTTAAGGACCCTGGAAGCATGAAAATCACTTTAAACATCTCATTTTATCTTTAAAAGTGATTTTCCACGTACAAATGTGAATTGTAGTTCAAAGAGGCAACATTTGAAAACGGACCATTTTTTACGTTTCTGAAGCTTGTCGTAAGGGGGGGTGGTTGTCTCTTTCGTCAAAAATCGGGCGTTTTCGCTTGAACAATAAAGGCCTACAAATGTTATTTAGTTCACTTCCCGTGGAGGAGAAACACTTTTTAAGGCCGCAGAGTGAGTAAATTGGCCATATTCATTCACTTTTACCCATTCCTCAAATCTCGTGTTTAAGGCCCCTGGAAGCATTAAAATCACCTTAAACATCTCATTTTATCTTTAAAAGTGATTTTCCACGTACAAATGTGAATTGTAGTTCAAAGAGGCAACATTTGAAAACGGACCATTTTTTACGTTTCTGAAGCTTGTCGTAAGGGGGGGTGGTTGTCTCTTTCGTCAAAAATCGGGCGTTTTCGCTTGAACAATAAAGGCCTACAAATGTTATTTAGTTCACTTCCCGTGGAGGAGAAACACTTTTTAAGGCCGCAGACTGAGTAAATTGGCCATATTCATTCACTTTTACCCATTCCTCAAATCTTGTGTTTAAGGCCCCTGGAAGCATGAAAATCACTTTAAACATCTCATTTTATCTTTAATAGTGATTTTCCACGTACAAATGTGAATTGTAGTTCAAAGAGGCAACATTTGAAAACGGACCATTTTTTACGTTTCTGAAGCATGTCGTAAGGGGGGGTGGTTATCTCTTTCGTCAAAAATCGGGTGTTTTCGCTTGAACAATAAAGGCCTACAAACGTTATTTAGTTCACTTCCCGTGGAGGAGAAACACTTTTTAAAGACTCAGAATGAGTAAATTGGCCATTTTCATTCACTTTTACATATTCCTCAAATCTTGTGTTTAAGGCCCCTGGAAGCATGAAAATCACTTTAAACATCTCATTTTATCTTTAAAAGTGATTTTCCACGTACAAATGTGAATTGTAGTTCAAAGAGGCATCATTTGAAAACAGACCATTTTTTTAGTTTCTGAAGCATGTCGTAAGGGGGGGTGGTTATCTCTTTCATCAAAAATCGGACGTTTTTAATTGAACAATAAAGGCCTACAAATGTTATTTAATTCACTTTCTGGGCTGGAGAAAAACTTTTTAAGGCCTCAGTGTGAATAAATTGGCCATTTTCATTCACATTTACCCATTCCTCAAATCTTGTGTTTAAGGCCCCTGGAAGCATGAAAATCACTTTAAACATCTCATTTTATCTTTAAAAGTGATTTTCCACGTACAAATGTGAATTGTAGTTCAAAGAGGCAACATTTGAAAACAGACCATTTTTTTTAGTTTCTGAAGCATGTTGTAAGGGGGGGGGGTTATCTCTTTCATCAAAAATCGGACGTTTTTGATTGAACAATAAAGGCCTCCCAATGTTATTTTATTCACTTCCCGTGGAGGAGAAACACTTTTTAAGGCCGCAGAGTGAGTAAATTGGCCATTTTCATTCACTTTTACCCATTCCTCAAATCTCGTGTTTAAGGCCCCTGGAAGCATGAAAATCACTTTAAACATCTCATTTTATCTTTAAAAGTGATTTTCCACGTACAAATGTGAATTGTAGTTCAAAGAGGCAACATTTGAAAACAGACCATTTTTTTAGTTTCTGAAGCATGTCGTAAGGGGGGGTGGTTATCTCTTTCGTCAAAAATCGGGCATTTTCGCTTGAACAAAAAAGGCCTACAAATGTTATTTAGTTCACTTCCCGTGGAGGAGAAACACTTTTTAAGGCCGCAGAGTGAGTAAATTGGCCATTTTGATTCACTTTTACCCATTCCTCAAATCTCGTGTTTAAGGCCCCTGGAAGCATGAAAATCACTTTAAACATCTCATTTTATCTTTAAAAGTGATTTTCCACGTACAAATGTGAATTGTAGTTCAAAGAGGCAACATTTAAAAACAGACCATTTTTTTAGTTTCTGAAGCATGTCGTAAGGGGGGGTGGTTATCTCTTTCGTCAAAAATCAGACGTTTTTGATTGAACAATAAAGGCCTCCAAATGTTATTTTATTCACTTCCCGTGGAGGAGAAACACTTTTTAAGGCCGCAGAGTGAGTAAATTGGCAATTTTCATTCACTTTTACCCATTCCTCAAATCTTGTGTTTAGGGCCCCTGGAAGCTTGAAAATCACTTTAAACATCTCATTTTATCTTTAAAAGTGATTTTCCACGTACAAATGTGAATTGTAGTTCAAAGAGGCAACATTTGAAAACAGACCATTTTTTTAGTTTCTGAAGCATGTCGTAAGGGGGGGTGGTTATCTCTTTCGTCAAAAATCGGACGTTTTCGCTTGAACAATAAAGGCCTACAAATGTTATTTAATTCACTTTCTGGGGTGGAGAAATTTTTTTTAAGGCCTCAGAGTGAATAAATTGGCCATTTTCATTCACATTTACCCATTCCTTAAGGCTTGTGTTTAGGGCCCCTGGAAGCTTGAAAATCACTTTAAACATCTAATTTTATCTCTAAAAGTGATTATCCACGTACAAATGTGAATTGTCGTTTAAAGACGCAACATTGGAAAATGGACCATTTTTTTCGTTTCTGAAGCATGTCGTAAGGGGGGGTGGTTATCATTTTCACCAAAAAAAAAGGCGTTTTTGATTGAACAATAAAGGCCTCCAAATGTTATTTTATTCACTTCCCGTGGAGGAGAAACACTTTTTAAGGCCGCAGACTGAGTAAATTGGCCATATTCATTCACTTTTACCCATTCCTCAAATCTTGTGTTTAAGGCCCCTGGAAGCATGAAAATCACTTTAAACATCTCATTTTATCTTTAATAGTGATTTTCCACGTACAAATGTGAATTGTAGTTCAAAGAGGCAACATTTGAAAACGGACCAGTTTTTTACGTTTCTGAAGCATGTCGTAAGGGGGGGTGGTTATCTCTTTCGTCAAAAATCGGGTGTTTTTGCTTGAACAATAAAGGCCTACAAATGTTATTTAGTTCACTTCCCGTGGAGGAGAAACACTTTTTAAGGCCGCAGAGTGAGTAAGTTGGCCATATTCATTCACTTTTACCCATTCCTCAAATCTTGTGTTTAAAGCCCCTGGAAGCATGAAAATCACTTTAAACATCTCATTTTATCTTTAAAAGTGATTTTCCACGTACAAATGTGAATTGTAGTTCAAAGAGGCAACATTTGAAAACAGACCATTTTTTTAGTTTCTGAAGCATGTTGTAAGGGGGGGTGGTTATCTCTTTCATCAAAAATCGGACGTTTTTGATTGAACAATAAAGGCCTCCAAATGTTATTTTATTCACTTCCCGTGGAGGAGAAACACTTTTTAAGGCCGCAGAGTGAGTAAATTGGCCATTTTCATTCACGTTTACCCATTTCTCAAATCTTGTGTTTAAGGCCCCTGGAAGCATGAAAATCACTTTAAACATCTCATTTTATCTTTAAAAGTGATTTTCCACGTACAAATGTGAATTGTAGTTCAAAGAGGCAACATTTGAAAACAGACCATTTTTTTAGTTTCTGAGGCATGTCGTAAGGGGGGGTGGTTATCTCTTTCATCAAAAATCGGACGTTTTTAATTAAACAATAAAGGCCTACAAATGTTATTTAATTCACTTTCTGGGGTGGAGAAAAACTTTTTAAGGCCTCAGAGTGAATAAATTGGCCATTTTCATTCACTTTTACCCATTCCTCAAATCTTGTGTTTAGGGCCCCTGGAAGCTTGAAAATCACTTTAAACATCTCATTTTATCTTTAAAAGATATTTTCCACGTACAAATGTGAATTGTAGTTAAAAGAGGCAACATTTGATAACGGACCATTTTTTACGTTTCTGAAGCATGTCGTAAGGGGGGGTGGTTATCCCTTTCGTCAAAAATCGGGCGTTTTCGCTTGAACAATAAAGGCCTACAAATGTTATTTAGTTCACTTCCCGTGGAGGAGAAACACTTTTTAAGGCCGCAGAGTGAGTAAATTGGCCATATTCATTCACTTTTACCCATTCCTCAAATCTTGTGTTTAAGGCCCCTGGAAGCATGAAAATCACTTTAAACATCTCATTTTATCTTTAATAGTGATTTTCCACGTACAAATGTGAATTGTAGTTCAAAGAGGCAATATTTGAAAACGGACCATTTTTTACGTTTCTGAAGCATGTCGTAAGGGGGGGTGGTTATCTCTTTCGTCAAAAATCGGGGGTTTTCGCTTGAACAATAAAGGCCTACAAATGTTATTTAGTTCACTTCCCGTGGAGGAGAAACACTTTTTAAGGCCGCAGACTGAGTAAATTGGCCATATTCATTCACTTTTACCCATTCCTCAAATCTTGTGTTTAAGGCCCCTGGAAGCATGAAAATCACTTTAAACATCTCATTTTATCTTTAATAGTGATTTTCCACGTACAAATGTGAATTGTAGTTCAAAGAGGCAATATTTGAAAACGGACCATTTTTTACGTTTCTGAAGCATGTCGTAAGGGGGGGTGGTTATCTCTTTCGTCAAAAATCGGGTGTTTTCGCTTGAACAATAAAGGCCTACAAATGTTATTTAGTTCACTTCCCGTGGAGGAGAAACACTTTTTAAGGCCGCAGAGTGAGTAAATTGGCCATATTCATTCACTTTTACCCATTCCTCAAATCTTGTGTTTAAGGCCCCTGGAAGCATGAAAATCACTTTAAACATCTCATTTTATCTTTAAAAGTGATTTTCCACGTACAAATGTGAATTGTAGTTCAAAGAGGCAACATTTGAAAAAAGACCATTTTTTTAGTTTCTGAAGCATGTCGTAAGGGGGGGTGGGTATCTCTTTCATCAAAAATCGGACGTTTTTGATTGAACAATAAAGGCCTCCAAATGTTATTTTATTCACTTCCCGTGGAGGAGAAACACCTTTTAAGGCCGCAGAGTGAGTAAATTGGCAATTTTCATTCACTTTTACCCATTCCTCAAATCTTGTGTTTAGGGCCCCTGGAAGCTTGAAAATCACTTTAAACATCTCATTTTATCTTTAAAAGTGATTTTCCACGTACAAATGTGAATTGTAGTTCAAAGAGGCAACATTTGAAAACAGACCATTTTTTTAGTTTCTGAAGCATGTCGTAAGGGGGGGTGGTTATCTCTTTCGTCAAAAATCGGGCGCTTTCGCTTGAACAATAAAGGCCTACAAATGTTATTTAATTCACTTTCTGGGGTGGAGAAAAACTTTTTAAGGCCTCAGAGTGAGTAAATTGGCCATATTCATTCACTTTTACCCATTCCTCAAATCTTGTGTTTAAGGCCCCTGGAAGCATGAAAATCACTTTAAACATCTCATTTTATCTTTAATAGTGATTTTCCACGTACAAATGTGAATTGTAGTTCAAAGAGGCAACATTTGAAAACGGACCATTTTTTACGTTTCTGAAGCATGTCGTAAGGGGGGGTGGTTATCTCTTTCGTCAAAAATCGGGTGTTTTCGCTTGAACAATAAAGGCCTACAAATGTTATTTAGTTCACTTCCCGTGGAGGAGAAACACTTTTTAAGGCCGCAGAGTGAGTAAATTGGCCATATTTATTCACTTTTACCCATTTCTCAAATCTTGTGTTTAAGGCCCCTGGAAGCATGAAAATCACTTTAAACATCTCATTTTATCTTTAAAAGTGATTTTCCACGTACAAATGTGAATTGTAGTTCAAAGAGGCAACATTTGAAAACGGACCATTTTTTTAGTTTCTGAGGCATGTCGTAAGGGGGGGTGGTTATCTCTTTCATCAAAAATCGGGCGTTTTCGCTTGAACAATAAAGGCCTACAAATGTTATTTAGTTCACTTCCCGTGGAGGAGAAACACTTTTTAAGGCCGCAGAGTGAGTAAATTGGCCATATTCATTCACTTTTACCCATTCCTCAAATCTTGTGTTTAAGGCCCCTGGAAGCATGAAAATCACTTTAAACATCTCATTTTATCTTTAATAGTGATTTTCCACGTACAAATGTGAATTGTAGTTCAAAGAGGCAACATTTGAAAACGGACCATTTTTTACGTTTCTGAAGCATGTCGTAAGGGGGGGTGGTTATCTCTTTCGTCAAAAATCGGGTGTTTTCGCTTGAACAATAAAGGCCTACAAATGTTATTTAGTTCACTTCCCGTGGAGGAGAAACACTTTTTAAGGCCGCAGAGTGAGTAAATTGGCCATATTTATTCACTTTTACCCATTTCTCAAATCTTGTGTTTAAGGCCCCTGGAAGCATGAAAATCACTTTAAACATCTCATTTTATCTTTAAAAGTGATTTTCCACGTACAAATGTGAATTGTAGTTCAAAGAGGCAACATTTGAAAACGGACCATTTTTTTAGTTTCTGAGGCATGTCGTAAGGGGGGGTGGTTATCTCTTTCATCAAAAATCGGGCGTTTTCGCTTGAACAATAAAGGCCTACAAATGTTATTTAGTTCACTTCCCGTGGAGGAGAAACACTTTTTAAGGCCGCAGAGTGAGTAAATTGGCCATATTCATTCACTTTTACCCATTCCTCAAATCTTGTGTTTAAGGCCCCTGGAAGCATGAAAATCACTTTAAACATCTCATTTTATCTTTAATAGTGATTTTCCACGTACAAATGTGAATTGTAGTTCAAAGAGGCAATATTTGAAAACGGACCATTTTTTACGTTTCTGAAGCATGTCGTAAGGGGGGGTGGTTATCTCTTTCGTCAAAAATCGGGGGTTTTCGCTTGAACAATAAAGGCCTACAAATGTTATTTAGTTCACTTCCCGTGGAGGAGAAACACTTTTTAAGGCTGCAGAGTGAGTAAATTGGCCATATTCATTCACTTTTACCCATTCCTCAAATCTTGTGTTTAGGGCCCCTGGAAGCAAGAAAATCACTTTAAACATCTCATTTTATCTTTAAAAGTGATTTTCCACGTACAAATGTGAATTGTAGTTCAAAGAGGCAACATTTGAAAACAGACCATTTTTTTAGTTTCTGAAGCATGTCGTAAGGGGGGGTGGTTATCTCTTTCGTCAAAAATCGGGCGTTTTCGCTTGAACAATAAAGGCCTACAAATGTTATTTAGTTCACTTCCCGTGGAGGAGAAACACTTTTTAAGGCCGCAGAGTGAGTAAATTGGCCATATTCATTCACTTTTACCCATTCCTCAAATCCTGTGTTTAAGGCCCCTGGAAGCATGAAAATCACTTTAAACATCTCATTTTGTCTTTAAAAGTGATTTTCCACGTACAAATGTGAATTGTAGTTCAAAGAGGCAACATTTGAAAACGGACCATTTTTTTAGTTTCTGAAGCATGTCGTAAGGGGGGGTGGTTATCTCTTTCATCAAAAATCGGATGTTTTTGATTGAACAATAATGGCCACCAAATGTTATTTTATTCACTTCCCGTGGAGGAGAAACACTTTTTAAGGCCGCAGAGTGAGTAAATTGGCCATTTTCATTCACTTTTACCCATTCCTCAAATCTCGTGTTTAAGGACCCTGGAAGCATGAAAATCACTTTAAACATCTCATTTTATCTTTAAAAGTGATTTTCCACGTACAAATGTGAATTGTAGTTCAAAGAGGCAACATTTGAAAACGGACCATTTTTTACGTTTCTGAAGCTTGTCGTAAGGGGGGGTGGTTGTCTCTTTCGTCAAAAATCGGGCGTTTTCGCTTGAACAATAAAGGCCTACAAATGTTATTTAGTTCACTTCCCGTGGAGGAGAAACACTTTTTAAGGCCGCAGAGTGAGTAAATTGGCCATATTCATTCACTTTTACCCATTCCTCAAATCTCGTGTTTAAGGCCCCTGGAAGCATTAAAATCACCTTAAACATCTCATTTTATCTTTAAAAGTGATTTTCCACGTACAAATGTGAATTGTAGTTCAAAGAGGCAACATTTGAAAACGGACCATTTTTTACGTTTCTGAAGCTTGTCGTAAGGGGGGGTGGTTGTCTCTTTCGTCAAAAATCGGGCGTTTTCGCTTGAACAATAAAGGCCTACAAATGTTATTTAGTTCACTTCCCGTGGAGGAGAAACACTTTTTAAGGCCGCAGACTGAGTAAATTGGCCATATTCATTCACTTTTACCCATTCCTCAAATCTTGTGTTTAAGGCCCCTGGAAGCATGAAAATCACTTTAAACATCTCATTTTATCTTTAATAGTGATTTTCCACGTACAAATGTGAATTGTAGTTCAAAGAGGCAACATTTGAAAACAGACCATTTTTTTAGTTTCTGAAGCATGTCGTAAGGGGGGGTGGTTATCTCTTTCGTCAAAAATCGGACGTTTTCGCTTGAACAATAAAGGCCTACAAATGTTATTTAATTCACTTTCTGGGGTCTAGAAATTTTTTTTAAGGCCTCAGAGTGAATAAATTGGCCATTTTCATTCACATTTACCCATTCCTTAAGGCTTGTGTTTAGGGCCCCTGGAAGCTTGAAAATCACTTTAAACATCTAATTTTATCTCTAAAAGTGATTATCCACGTACAAATGTGAATTGTCGTTTAAAGACGCAACATTGGAAAATGGACCATTTTTTTCGTTTCTGAAGCATGTCGTAAGGGGGGGTGGTTATCATTTTCACCAAAAAAAAGGCGTTTTTGATTGAACAATAAAGGCCTCCAAATGTTATTTTATTCACTTCCCGTGGAGGAGAAACACTTTTTAAGGCCGCAGACTGAGTAAATTGGCCATATTCATTCACTTTTACCCATTCCTCAAATCTTGTGTTTAAGGCCCCTGGAAGCATGAAAATCACTTTAAACATCTCATTTTATCTTTAATAGTGATTTTCCACGTACAAATGTGAATTGTAGTTCAAAGAGGCAACATTTGAAAACGGACCAGTTTTTTACGTTTCTGAAGCATGTCGTAAGGGGGGGTGGTTATCTCTTTCGTCAAAAATCGGGTGTTTTTGCTTGAACAATAAAGGCCTACAAATGTTATTTAGTTCACTTCCCGTGGAGGAGAAACACTTTTTAAGGCCGCAGAGTGAGTAAGTTGGCCATATTCATTCACTTTTACCCATTCCTCAAATCTTGTGTTTAAAGCCCCTGGAAGCATGAAAATCACTTTAAACATCTCATTTTATCTTTAAAAGTGATTTTCCACGTACAAATGTGAATTGTAGTTCAAAGAGGCAACATTTGAAAACAGACCATTTTTTTAGTTTCTGAAGCATGTTGTAAGGGGGGGTGGTTATCTCTTTCATCAAAAATCGGACGTTTTTGATTGAACAATAAAGGCCTCCAAATGTTATTTTATTCACTTCCCGTGGAGGAGAAACACTTTTTAAGGCCGCAGAGTGAGTAAATTGGCCATTTTCATTCACGTTTACCCATTTCTCAAATCTTGTGTTTAAGGCCCCTGGAAGCATGAAAATCACTTTAAACATCTCATTTTATCTTTAAAAGTGATTTTCCACGTACAAATGTGAATTGTAGTTCAAAGAGGCAACATTTGAAAACAAACCATTTTTTTAGTTTCTGAGGCATGTCGTAAGGGGGGGTGGTTATCTCTTTCATCAAAAATCGGACATTTTTAATTGAACAATAAAGGCCTACAAATGTTATTTAATTCACTTTCTGGGGTGGAGAAAAACTTTTTAAGGCCTCAGAGTGAATAAATTGGCCATTTTCATTCACATTTACCCATTCCTCAAATCTTGTGTTTAGGGCCCCTGGAAGCTTGAAAATCACTTTAAACATCTCATTTTATCTTTAAAAGTGATTTTCCACGTACAAATGTGAATTGTAGTTCAAAGAGGCAACATTTGAAAACGGACCATTTTTTACGTTTCTGAAGCTTGTCGTAAGGGGGGGTGGTTGTCTCTTTCGTCAAAAATCGGGCGTTTTCGCTTGAACAATAAAGGCCTACAAATGTTATTTAGTTCACTTCCCGTGGAGGAGAAACACTTTTTAAGGCCGCAGAGTGAGTAAATTGGCCATATTCATTCACTTTTACCCATTCCTCAAATCTCGTGTTTAAGGCCCCTGGAAGCATTAAAATCACCTTAAACATCTCATGTTATCTTTAAAAGTGATTTTCCACGTACAAATGTGAATTGTAGTTCAAAGAGGCAACATTTGAAAACGGACCATTTTTTACGTTTCTGAAGCTTGTCGTAAGGGGGGGTGGTTGTCTCTTTCGTCAAAAATCGGGCGTTTTCGCTTGAACAATAAAGGCCTACAAATGTTATTTAGTTCACTTCCCGTGGAGGAGAAACACTTTTTAAGGCCGCAGACTGAGTAAATTGGCCATATTCATTCACTTTTACCCATTCCTCAAATCTTGTGTTTAAGGCCCCTGGAAGCATGAAAATCACTTTAAACATCTCATTTTATCTTTAATAGTGATTTTCCACGTACAAATGTGAATTGTAGTTCAAAGAGGCAACATTTGAAAACGGACCATTTTTTACGTTTCTGAAGCATGTCGTAAGGGGGGGTGGTTATCTCTTTCGTCAAAAATCGGGTGTTTTCGCTTGAACAATAAAGGCCTACAAACGTTATTTAGTTCACTTCCCGTGGAGGAGAAACACTTTTTAAAGACTCAGAATGAGTAAATTGGCCATTTTCATTCACTTTTACATATTCCTCAAATCTTGTGTTTAAGGCCCCTGGAAGCATGAAAATCACTTTAAACATCTCATTTTATCTTTAAAAGTGATTTTCCACGTACAAATGTGAATTGTAGTTCAAAGAGGCATCATTTGAAAACAGACCATTTTTTTAGTTTCTGAAGCATGTCGTAAGGGGGGGTGGTTATCTCTTTCATCAAAAATCGGACGTTTTTAATTGAACAATAAAGGCCTACAAATGTTATTTAATTCACTTTCTGGGCTGGAGAAAAACTTTTTAAGGCCTCAGTGTGAATAAATTGGCCATTTTCATTCACATTTACCCATTCCTCAAATCTTGTGTTTAAGGCCCCTGGAAGCATGAAAATCACTTTAAACATCTCATTTTATCTTTAAAAGTGATTTTCCACGTACAAATGTGAATTGTAGTTCAAAGAGGCAACATTTGAAAACAGACCATTTTTTTAGTTTCTGAAGCATGTTGTAAGGGGGGGGGGGTTATCTCTTTCATCAAAAATCGGACGTTTTTGATTGAACAATAAAGGCCTCCCAATGTTATTTTATTCACTTCCCGTGGAGGAGAAACACTTTTTAAGGCCGCAGAGTGAGTAAATTGGCCATTTTCATTCACATTTACCCATTCCTTAAGGCTTGTGTTTAGGGACCCTGGAAGCTTGAAAATCACTTTAAACATCTAATTTTATCTCTAAAAGTGATTATCCACGTACAAATGTGAATTGTCGTTTAAAGACGCAACATTGGAAAATGGACCATTTTTTTCGTTTCTGAAGCATGTCGTAAGGGGGGGTGGTTATCATTTTCACCAAAAAAAAGGCGTTTTTGATTGAACAATAAAGGCCTCCAAATGTTATTTTATTCACTTCCCGTGGAGGAGAAACACTTTTTAAGGCCGCAGACTGAGTAAATTGGCCATATTCATTCACTTTTACCCATTCCTCAAATCTTGTGTTTAAGGCCCCTGGAAGCATGAAATTCACTTTAAACATCTCATTTTATCTTTAATAGTGATTTTCCACGTACAAATGTGAATTGTAGTTCAAAGAGGCAACATTTGAAAACGGACCAGTTTTTTACGTTTCTGAAGCATGTCGTAAGGGGGGGTGGTTATCTCTTTCGTCAAAAATCGGGTGTTTTTGCTTGAACAATAAAGGCCTACAAATGTTATTTAGTTCACTTCCCGTGGAGGAGAAACACTTTTTAAGGCCGCAGAGTGAGTAAGTTGGCCATATTCATTCACTTTTACCCATTCCTCAAATCTTGTGTTTAAAGCCCCTGGAAGCATGAAAATCACTTTAAACATCTCATTTTATCTTTAAAAGTGATTTTCCACGTACAAATGTGAATTGTAGTTCAAAGAGGCAACATTTGAAAACAGACCATTTTTTTAGTTTCTGAAGCATGTTGTAAGGGTGGTGGTTATCTCTTTCATCAAAAATCGGACGTTTTTGATTGAACAATAAAGGCCTCCAAATGTTATTTTATTCACTTCCCGTGGAGGAGAAACACTTTTTAAGGCCGCAGAGTGAGTAAATTGGCCATTTTCATTCACGTTTACCCATTTCTCAAATCTTGTGTTTAAGGCCCCTGGAAGCATGAAAATCACTTTAAACATCTCATTTTATCTTTAAAAGTGATTTTCCACGTACAAATGTGAATTGTAGTTCAAAGAGGCAACATTTGAAAACAGACCATTTTTTTAGTTTCTGAGGCATGTCGTAAGGGGGGGTGGTTATCTCTTTCATCAAAAATCGGACGTTTTTAATTAAACAATAAAGGCCTACAAATGTTATTTAATTCACTTTCTGGGGTGGAGAAAAACTTTTTAAGGCCTCAGAGTGAATAAATTGGCCATTTTCATTCACTTTTACCCATTCCTCAAATCTTGTGTTTAGGGCCCCTGGAAGCTTGAAAATCACTTTAAACATCTCATTTTATCTTTAAAAGATATTTTCCATGTACAAATGTGAATTGTAGTTAAAAGAGGCAACATTTGATAACGGACCATTTTTTACGTTTCTGAAGCATGTCGTAAGGGGGGGTGGTTATCCCTTTCGTCAAAAATCGGACGTTTTCGCTTGAACAATAAAGGCCTACAAATGTTATTTAGTTCACTTCCCGTGGAGGAGAAACACTTTTTAAGGCCGCAGAGTGAGTAAATTGGCCATATTCATTCACTTTTACCCATTCCTCAAATCTTGTGTTTAAGGCCCCTGGAAGCATGAAAATCACTTTAAACATCTCATTTTATCTTTAATAGTGATTTTCCACGTACAAATGTGAATTGTAGTTCAAAGAGGCAATATTTGAAAACGGACCATTTTTTACGTTTCTGAAGCATGTCGTAAGGGGGGGTGGTTATCTCTTTCGTCAAAAATCGGGGGTTTTCGCTTGAACAATAAAGGCCTACAAATGTTATTTAGTTCACTTCCCGTGGAGGAGAAACACTTTTTAAGGCCGCAGACTGAGTAAATTGGCCATATTCATTCACTTTTACCCATTCCTCAAATCTTGTGTTTAAGGCCCCTGGAAGCATGAAAATCACTTTAAACATCTCATTTTATCTTTAATAGTGATTTTCCACGTACAAATGTGAATTGTAGTTCAAAGAGGCAATATTTGAAAACGGACCATTTTTTACGTTTCTGAAGCATGTCGTAAGGGGGGGTGGTTATCTCTTTCGTCAAAAATCGGGTGTTTTCGCTTGAACAATAAAGGCCTACAAATGTTATTTAGTTCACTTCCCGTGGAGGAGAAACACTTTTTAAGGCCGCAGAGTGAGTAAATTGGCCATATTCATTCACTTTTACCCATTCCTCAAATCTTGTGTTTAAGGCCCCTGGAAGCATGAAAATCACTTTAAACATCTCATTTTATCTTTAAAAGTGATTTTCCACGTACAAATGTGAATTGTAGTTCAAAGAGGCAACATTTGAAAACAGACCATTTTTTTAGTTTCTGAAGCATGTCGTAAGGGGGGGTGGGTATCTCTTTCATCAAAAATCGGACGTTTTTGATTGAACAGTAAAGGCCTCCAAATGTTATTTTATTCACTTCCCGTGGAGGAGAAACACCTTTTAAGGCCGCAGAGTGAGTAAATTGGCAATTTTCATTCACTTTTACCCATTCCTCAAATCTTGTGTTTAGGGCCCCTGGAAGCTTGAAAATCACTTTAAACATCTCATTTTATCTTTAAAAGTGATTTTCCACGTACAAATGTGAATTGTAGTTCAAAGAGGCAACATTTGAAAACAGACCATTTTTTTAGTTTCTGAAGCATGTCGTAAGGGGGGGTGGTTATCTCTTTCGTCAAAAATCGGGCGCTTTTGCTTGAACAATAAAGGCCTACAAATGTTATTTAATTCACTTTCTGGGGTGGAGAAAAACTTTTTAAGGCCTCAGAGTGAGTAAATTGGCCATATTCATTCACTTTTACCCATTCCTCAAATCTTGTGTTTAAGGCCCCTGGAAGCATGAAAATCACTTTAAACATCTCATTTTATCTTTAATAGTGATTTTCCACGTACAAATGTGAATTGTAGTTCAAAGAGGCAACATTTGAAAACGGACCATTTTTTACGTTTCTGAAGCATGTCGTAAGGGGGGGTGGTTATCTCTTTCGTCAAAAATCGGGTGTTTTCGCTTGAACAATAAAGGCCTACAAATGTTATTTAGTTCACTTCCCGTGGAGGAGAAACACTTTTTAAGGCCGCAGAGTGAGTAAATTGGCCATATTTATTCACTTTTACCCATTTCTCAAATCTTGTGTTTAAGGCCCCTGGAAGCATGAAAATCACTTTAAACATCTCATTTTATCTTTAAAAGTGATTTTCCACGTACAAATGTGAATTGTAGTTCAAAGAGGCAACATTTGAAAACGGACCATTTTTTTAGTTTCTGAGGCATGTCGTAAGGGGGGGTGGTTATCTCTTTCATCAAAAATCGGGCGTTTTCGCTTGAACAATAAAGGCCTACAAATGTTATTTAGTTCACTTCCCGTGGAGGAGAAACACTTTTTAAGGCCGCAGAGTGAGTAAATTGGCCATATTCATTCACTTTTACCCATTCCTCAAATCTTGTGTTTAAGGCCCCTGGAAGCATGAAAATCACTTTAAACATCTCATTTTATCTTTAATAGTGATTTTCCACGTACAAATGTGAATTGTAGTTCAAAGAGGCAATATTTGAAAACGGACCATTTTTTACGTTTCTGAAGCATGTCGTAAGGGGGGGTGGTTATCTCTTTCGTCAAAAATCGGGGGTTTTCGCTTGAACAATAAAGGCCTACAAATGTTATTTAGTTCACTTCCCGTGGAGGAGAAACACTTTTTAAGGCTGCAGAGTGAGTAAATTGGCCATATTCATTCACTTTTACCCATTCCTCAAATCTTGTGTTTAGGGCCCCTGGAAGCAAGAAAATCACTTTAAACATCTCATTTTATCTTTAAAAGTGATTTTCCACGTACAAATGTGAATTGTATTTCAAAGAGGCAACATTTGAAAACAGACCATTTTTTTAGTTTCTGAAGCATGTCGTAAGGGGGGGTGGTTATCTCTTTCGTCAAAAATCGGGCGTTTTCGCTTGAACAATAAAGGCCTACAAATGTTATTTAGTTCACTTCCCGTGGAGGAGAAACACTTTTTAAGGCCGCAGAGTGAGTAAATTGGCCATATTCATTCACTTTTACCCATTCCTCAAATCCTGTGTTTAAGGCCCCTGGAAGCATGAAAATCACTTTAAACATCTCATTTTGTCTTTAAAAGTGATTTTCCACGTACAAATGTGAATTGTAGTTCAAAGAGGCAACATTTGAAAACGGACCATTTTTTTAGTTTCTGAAGCATTTCGTAAGGGGGGGTGGTTATCTCTTTCATCAAAAATCGGATGTTTTTGATTGAACAATAATGGCCACCAAATGTTATTTTATTCACTTCCCGTGGAGGAGAAACACTTTTTAAGGCCGCAGAGTGAGTAAATTGGCCATTTTCATTCACTTTTACCCATTCCTCAAATCTCGTGTTTAAGGACCCTGGAAGCATGAAAATCACTTTAAACATCTCATTTTATCTTTAAAAGTGATTTTCCACGTACAAATGTGAATTGTAGTTCAAAGTGGCAACATTTGAAAACGGACCATTTTTTACGTTTCTGAAGCTTGTCGTAAGGGGGGGTGGTTGTCTCTTTCGTCAAAAATCGGGCGTTTTCGCTTGAACAATAAAGGCCTACAAATGTTATTTAGTTCACTTCCCGTGGAGGAGAAACACTTTTTAAGGCCGCAGAGTGAGTAAATTGGCCATATTCATTCACTTTTACCCATTCCTCAAATCTCGTGTTTAAGGCCCCTGGAAGCATTAAAATCACCTTAAACATCTCATTTTATCTTTAAAAGTGATTTTCCACGTACAAATGTGAATTGTAGTTCAAAGAGGCAACATTTGAAAACGGACCATTTTTTACGTTTCTGAAGCTTGTCGTAAGGGGGGGTGGTTGTCTCTTTCGTCAAAAATCGGGCGTTTTCGCTTGAACAATAAAGGCCTACAAATGTTATTTAGTTCACTTCCCGTGGAGGAGAAACACTTTTTAAGGCCGCAGACTGAGTAAATTGGCCATATTCATTCACTTTTACCCATTCCTCAAATCTTGTGTTTAAGGCCCCTGGAAGCATGAAAATCACTTTAAACATCTCATTTTATCTTTAATAGTGATTTTCCACGTACAAATGTGAATTGTAGTTCAAAGAGGCAACATTTGAAAACAGACCATTTTTTTAGTTTCTGAAGCATGTCGTAAGGGGGGGTGGTTATCTCTTTCGTCAAAAATCGGACGTTTTCGCTTGAACAATAAAGGCCTACAAATGTTATTTAATTCACTTTCTGGGGTCTAGAAATTTTTTTTAAGGCCTCAGAGTGAATAAATTGGCCATTTTCATTCACATTTACCCATTCCTTAAGGCTTGTGTTTAGGGCCCCTGGAAGCTTGAAAATCACTTTAAACATCTAATTTTATCTCTAAAAGTGATTATCCACGTACAAATGTGAATTGTCGTTTAAAGACGCAACATTGGAAAATGGACCATTTTTTTCGTTTCTGAAGCATGTCGTAAGGGGGGGTGGTTATCATTTTCACCAAAAAAAAGGCGTTTTTGATTGAACAATAAAGGCCTCCAAATGTTATTTTATTCACTTCCCGTGGAGGAGAAACACTTTTTAAGGCCGCAGACTGAGTAAATTGGCCATATTCATTCACTTTTACCCATTCCTCAAATCTTGTGTTTAAGGCCCCTGGAAGCATGAAAATCACTTTAAACATCTCATTTTATCTTTAATAGTGATTTTCCACGTACAAATGTGAATTGTAGTTCAAAGAGGCAACATTTGAAAACGGACCAGTTTTTTACGTTTCTGAAGCATGTCGTAAGGGGGGGTGGTTATCTCTTTCGTCAAAAATCGGGTGTTTTTGCTTGAACAATAAAGGCCTACAAATGTTATTTAGTTCACTTCCCGTGGAGGAGAAACACTTTTTAAGGCCGCAGAGTGAGTAAGTTGGCCATATTCATTCACTTTTACCCATTCCTCAAATCTTGTGTTTAAAGCCCCTGGAAGCATGAAAATCACTTTAAACATCTCATTTTATCTTTAAAAGTGATTTTCCACGTACAAATGTGAATTGTAGTTCAAAGAGGCAACATTTGAAAACAGACCATTTTTTTAGTTTCTGAAGCATGTTGTAAGGGGGGGTGGTTATCTCTTTCATCAAAAATCGGACGTTTTTGATTGAACAATAAAGGCCTCCAAATGTTATTTTATTCACTTCCCGTGGAGGAGAAACACTTTTTAAGGCCGCAGAGTGAGTAAATTGGCCATTTTCATTCACGTTTACCCATTTCTCAAATCTTGTGTTTAAGGCCCCTGGAAGCATGAAAATCACTTTAAACATCTCATTTTATCTTTAAAAGTGATTTTCCACGTACAAATGTGAATTGTAGTTCAAAGAGGCAACATTTGAAAACAAACCATTTTTTTAGTTTCTGAGGCATGTCGTAAGGGGGGGTGGTTATCTCTTTCATCAAAAATCGGACATTTTTAATTGAACAATAAAGGCCTACAAATGTTATTTAATTCACTTTCTGGGGTGGAGAAAAACTTTTTAAGGCCTCAGAGTGAATAAATTGGCCATTTTCATTCACATTTACCCATTCCTCAAATCTTGTGTTTAGGGCCCCTGGAAGCTTGAAAATCACTTTAAACATCTCATTTTATCTTTAAAAGTGATTTTCCAGGTACAAATGTGAATTGTAGTTCAAAGAGGCAACATTTGAAAACGGACCATTTTTTATGTTTCTGAAGCTTGTCGTAAGGGGGGGTGGTTGTCTCTTTCGTCAAAAATCGGGCGTTTTCGCTTGAACAATAAAGGCCTACAAATGTTATTTAGTTCACTTCCCGTGGAGGAGAAACACTTTTTAAGGCCGCAGAGTGAGTAAATTGGCCATATTCATTCACTTTTACCCATTCCTCAAATCTCGTGTTTAAGGCCCCTGGAAGCATTAAAATCACCTTAAACATCTCATTTTATCTTTAAAAGTGATTTTCCACGTACAAATGTGAATTGTAGTTCAAAGAGGCAACATTTGAAAACGGACCATTTTTTACGTTTCTGAAGCTTGTCGTAAGGGGGGGTGGTTGTCTCTTTCGTCAAAAATCGGGCGTTTTCGCTTGAACAATAAAGGCCTACAAATGTTATTTAGTTCACTTCCCGTGGAGGAGAAACACTTTTTAAGGCCGCAGACTGAGTAAATTGGCCATATTCATTCACTTTTACCCATTCCTCAAATCTTGTGTTTAAGGCCCCTGGAAGCATGAAAATCACTTTAAACATCTCATTTTATCTTTAATAGTGATTTTCCACGTACAAATGTGAATTGTAGTTCAAAGAGGCAACATTTGAAAACGGACCATTTTTTACGTTTCTGAAGCATGTCGTAAGGGGGGGTGGTTATCTCTTTCGTCAAAAATCGGGTGTTTTCGCTTGAACAATAAAGGCCTACAAACGTTATTTAGTTCACTTCCCGTGGAGGAGAAACACTTTTTAAAGACTCAGAATGAGTAAATTGGCCATTTTCATTCACTTTTACATATTCCTCAAATCTTGTGTTTAAGGCCCCTGGAAGCATGAAAATCACTTTAAACATCTCATTTTATCTTTAAAAGTGATTTTCCACGTACAAATGTGAATTGTAGTTCAAAGAGGCATCATTTGAAAACAGACCATTTTTTTAGTTTCTGAAGCATGTCGTAAGGGGGGGTGGTTATCTCTTTCATCAAAAATCGGACGTTTTTAATTGAACAATAAAGGCCTACAAATGTTATTTAATTCACTTTCTGGGCTGGAGAAAAACTTTTTAAGGCCTCAGTGTGAATAAATTGGCCATTTTCATTCACATTTACCCATTCCTCAAATCTTGTGTTTAAGGCCCCTGGAAGCATGAAAATCACTTTAAACATCTCATTTTATCTTTAAAAGTGATTTTCCACGTACAAATGTGAATTGTAGTTCAAAGAGGCAACATTTGAAAACAGACCATTTTTTTAGTTTCTGAAGCATGTTGTAAGGGGGGGGGGTTATCTCTTTCATCAAAAATCGGACGTTTTTGATTGAACAATAAAGGCCTCCCAATGTTATTTTATTCACTTCCCGTGGAGGAGAAACACTTTTTAAGGCCGCAGAGTGAGTAAATTGGCCATTTTCATTCACATTTACCCATTCCTTAAGGCTTGTGTTTAGGGCCCCTGGAAGCTTGAAAATCACTTTAAACATCTAATTTTATCTCTAAAAGTGATTATCCACGTACAAATGTGAATTGTCGTTTAAAGACGCAACATTGGAAAATGGACCATTTTTTTCGTTTCTGAAGCATGTCGTAAGGGGGGGTGGTTATCATTTTCACCAAAAAAAAGGCGTTTTTGATTGAACAATAAAGGCCTCCAAATGTTATTTTATTCACTTCCAGTGGAGGAGAAACACTTTTTAAGGCCGCAGACTGAGTAAATTGGCCATATTCATTCACTTTTACCCATTCCTCAAATCTTGTGTTTAAGGCCCCTGGAAGCATGAAATTCACTTTAAACATCTCATTTTATCTTTAATAGTGATTTTCCACGTACAAATGTGAATTGTAGTTCAAAGAGGCAACATTTGAAAACGGACCAGTTTTTTACGTTTCTGAAGCATGTCGTAAGGGGGGGTGGTTATCTCTTTCGTCAAAAATCGGGTGTTTTTGCTTGAACAATAAAGGCCTACAAATGTTATTTAGTTCACTTCCCGTGGAGGAGAAACACTTTTTAAGGCCGCAGAGTGAGTAAGTTGGCCATATTCATTCACTTTTACCCATTCCTCAAATCTTGTGTTTAAAGCCCCTGGAAGCATGAAAATCACTTTAAACATCTCATTTTATCTTTAAAAGTGATTTTCCACGTACAAATGTGAATTGTAGTTCAAAGAGGCAACATTTGAAAACAGACCATTTTTTTAGTTTCTGAAGCATGTTGTAAGGGGGGGTGGTTATCTCTTTCATCAAAAATCGGACGTTTTTGATTGAACAATAAAGGCCTCCAAATGTTATTTTATTCACTTCCCGTGGAGGAGAAACACTTTTTAAGGCCGCAGAGTGAGTAAATTGGCCATTTTCATTCACGTTTACCCATTTCTCAAATCTTGTGTTTAAGGCCCCTGGAAGCATGAAAATCACTTTAAACATCTCATTTTATCTTTAAAAGTGATTTTCCACGTACAAATGTGAATTGTAGTTCAAAGAGGCAACATTTGAAAACAGACCATTTTTTTAGTTTCTGAGGCATGTCGTAAGGGGGGGTGGTTATCTCTTTCATCAAAAATCGGACGTTTTTAATTAAACAATAAAGGCCTACAAATGTTATTTAATTCACTTTCTGGGGTGGAGAAAAACTTTTTAAGGCCTCAGAGTGAATAAATTGGCCATTTTCATTCACTTTTACCCATTCCTCAAATCTTGTGTTTAGGGCCCCTGGAAGCTTGAAAATCACTTTAAACATCTCATTTTATCTTTAAAAGATATTTTCCACGTACAAATGTGAATTGTAGTTAAAAGAGGCAACATTTGATAACGGACCATTTTTTACGTTTCTGAAGCATGTCGTAAGGGGGGGTGGTTATCCCTTTCGTCAAAAATCGGGCGTTTTCGCTTGAACAATAAAGGCCTACAAATGTTATTTAGTTCACTTCCCGTGGAGGAGAAACACTTTTTAAGGCCGCAGAGTGAGTAAATTGGCCATATTCATTCACTTTTACCCATTCCTCAAATCTTGTGTTTAAGGCCCCTGGAAGCATGAAAATCACTTTAAACATCTCATTTTATCTTTAATAGTGATTTTCCACGTACAAATGTGAATTGTAGTTCAAAGAGGCAATATTTGAAAACGGACCATTTTTTACGTTTCTGAAGCATGTCGTAAGGGGGGGTGGTTATCTCTTTCGTCAAAAATCGGGGGTTTTCGCTTGAACAATAAAGGCCTACAAATGTTATTTAGTTCACTTCCCGTGGAGGAGAAACACTTTTTAAGGCCGCAGACTGAGTAAATTGGCCATATTCATTCACTTTTACCCATTCCTCAAATCTTGTGTTTAAGGCCCCTGGAAGCATGAAAATCACTTTAAACATCTCATTTTATCTTTAATAGTGATTTTCCACGTACAAATGTGAATTGTAGTTCAAAGAGGCAATATTTGAAAACGGACCATTTTTTACGTTTCTGAAGCATGTCGTAAGGGGGGGTGGTTATCTCTTTCGTCAAAAATCGGGTGTTTTCGCTTGAACAATAAAGGCCTACAAATGTTATTTAGTTCACTTCCCGTGGAGGAGAAACACTTTTTAAGGCCGCAGAGTGAGTAAATTGGCCATATTCATTCACTTTTACCCATTCCTCAAATCTTGTGTTTAAGGCCCCTGGAAGCATGAAAATCACTTTAAACATCTCATTTTATCTTTAAAAGTGATTTTCCACGTACAAATGTGAATTGTAGTTCAAAGAGGCAACATTTGAAAACAGACCATTTTTTTAGTTTCTGAAGCATGTCGTAAGGGGGGGTGGGTATCTCTTTCATCAAAAATCGGACGTTTTTGATTGAACAATAAAGGCCTCCAAATGTTATTTTATTCACTTCCCGTGGAGGAGAAACACCTTTTAAGGCCGCAGAGTGAGTAAATTGGCAATTTTCATTCACTTTTACCCATTCCTCAAATCTTGTGTTTAGGGCCCCTGGAAGCTTGAAAATCACTTTAAACATCTCATTTTATCTTTAAAAGTGATTTTCCACGTACAAATGTGAATTGTAGTTCAAAGAGGCAACATTTGAAAACAGACCATTTTTTTAGTTTCTGAAGCATGTCGTAAGGGGGGGTGGTTATCTCTTTCGTCAAAAATCGGGCGCTTTCGCTTGAACAATAAAGGCCTACAAATGTTATTTAATTCACTTTCTGGGGTGGAGAAAAACTTTTTAAGGCCTCAGAGTGAGTAAATTGGCCATATTCATTCACTTTTACCCATTCCTCAAATCTTGTGTTTAAGGCCCCTGGAAGCATGAAAATCACTTTAAACATCTCATTTTATCTTTAATAGTGATTTTCCACGTACAAATGTGAATTGTAGTTCAAAGAGGCAACATTTGAAAACGGACCATTTTTTACGTTTCTGAAGCATGTCGTAAGGGGGGGTGGTTATCTCTTTCGTCAAAATCGGGTGTTTTCGCTTGAACAATAAAGGCCTACAAATGTTATTTAGTTCACTTCCCGTGGAGGAGAAACACTTTTTAAGGCCGCAGAGTGAGTAAATTGGCCATATTTATTCACTTTTACCCATTTCTCAAATCTTGTGTTTAAGGCCCCTGGAAGCATGAAAATCACTTTAAACATCTCATTTTATCTTTAAAAGTGATTTTCCACGTACAAATGTGAATTGTAGTTCAAAGAGGCAACATTTGAAAACGGACCATTTTTTTAGTTTCTGAGGCATGTCGTAAGGGGGGGTGGTTATCTCTTTCATCAAAAATCGGGCGTTTTCGCTTGAACAATAAAGGCCTACAAATGTTATTTAGTTCACTTCCCGTGGAGGAGAAACACTTTTTAAGGCCGCAGAGTGAGTAAATTGGCCATATTCATTCACTTTTACCCATTCCTCAAATCTTGTGTTTAAGGCCCCTGGAAGCATGAAAATCACTTTAAACATCTCATTTTATCTTTAATAGTGATTTTCCACGTACAAATGTGAATTGTAGTTCAAAGAGGCAATATTTGAAAACGGACCATTTTTTACGTTTCTGAAGCATGTCGTAAGGGGGGGTGGTTATCTCTTTCGTCAAAAATCGGGGGTTTTCGCTTGAACAATAAAGGCCTACAAATGTTATTTAGTTCACGTCCCGTGGAGGAGAAACACTTTTTAAGGCTGCAGAGTGAGTAAATTGGCCATATTCATTCACTTTTACCCATTCCTCAAATCTTGTGTTTAGGGCCCCTGGAAGCAAGAAAATCACTTTAAACATCTCATTTTATCTTTAAAAGTGATTTTCCACGTACAAATGTGAATTGTAGTTCAAAGAGGCAACATTTGAAAACAGACCATTTTTTTAGTTTCTGAAGCATGTCGTAAGGGGGGGTGGTTATCTCTTTCGTCAAAAATCGGGCGTTTTCGCTTGAACAATAAAGGCCTACAAATGTTATTTAGTTCACTTCCCGTGGAGGAGAAACACTTTTTAAGGCCGCAGAGTGAGTAAATTGGCCATATTCATTCACTTTTACCCATTCCTCAAATCCTGTGTTTAAGGCCCCTGGAAGCATGAAAATCACTTTAAACATCTCATTTTGTCTTTAAAAGTGATTTTCCACGTACAAATGTGAATTGTAGTTCAAAGAGGCAACATTTGAAAACGGACCATTTTTTTAGTTTCTGAAGCATGTCGTAAGGGGGGGTGGTTATCTCTTTCATCAAAAATCGGATGTTTTTGATTGAACAATAATGGCCACCAAATGTTATTTTATTCACTTCCCGTGGAGGAGAAACACTTTTTAAGGCCGCAGAGTGAGTAAATTGGCCATTTTCATTCACTTTTACCCATTCCTCAAATCTCGTGTTTAAGGACCCTGGAAGCATGAAAATCACTTTAAACATCTCATTTTATCTTTAAAAGTGATTTTCCACGTACAAATGTGAATTGTAGTTCAAAGAGGCAACATTTGAAAACGGACCATTTTTTACGTTTCTGAAGCTTGTCGTAAGGGGGGGTGGTTGTCTCTTTCGTCAAAAATCGGGTGTTTTCGCTTGAACAATAAAGGCCTACAAATGGTATTTAGTTCACTTCCCGTGGAGGAGAAACACTTTTTAAGGCCGCAGAGTGAGTAAATTGGCCATATTCATTCACTTTTACCCATTCCTCAAATCTCGTGTTTAAGGCCCCTGGAAGCATTAAAATCACCTTAAACATCTCATTTTATCTTTAAAAGTGATTTTCCACGTACAAATGTGAATTGTAGTTCAAAGAGGCAACATTTGAAAACGGACCATTTTTTACGTTTCTGAAGCTTGTCGTAAGGGGGGGTGGTTGTCTCTTTCGTCAAAAATCGGGCGTTTTCGCTTGAACAATAAAGGCCTACAAATGTTATTTAGTTCACTTCCCGTGGAGGAGAAACACTTTTTAAGGCCGCAGACTGAGTAAATTGGCCATATTCATTCACTTTTACCCATTCCTCAAATCTTGTGTTTAAGGCCCCTGGAAGCATGAAAATCACTTTAAACATCTCATTTTATCTTTAATAGTGATTTTCCACGTACAAATGTGAATTGTAGTTCAAAGAGGCAACATTTGAAAACAGACCATTTTTTTAGTTTCTGAAGCATGTCGTAAGGGGGGGTGGTTATCTCTTTCGTCAAAAATCGGACGTTTTCGCTTGAACAATAAAGGCCTACAAATGTTATTTAATTCACTTTCTGGGGTCTAGAAATTTTTTTTAAGGCCTCAGAGTGAATAAATTGGCCATTTTCATTCACATTTACCCATTCCTTAAGGCTTGTGTTTAGGGCCCCTGGAAGCTTGAAAATCACTTTAAACATCTAATTTTATCTCTAAAAGTGATTATCCACGTACAAATGTGAATTGTCGTTTAAAGACGCAACATTGGAAAATGGACCATTTTTTTCGTTTCTGAAGCATGTCGTAAGGGGGGGTGGTTATCATTTTCACCAAAAAAAAGGCGTTTTTGATTGAACAATAAAGGCCTCCAAATGTTATTTTATTCACTTCCCGTGGAGGAGAAACACTTTTTAAGGCCGCAGACTGAGTAAATTGGCCATATTCATTCACTTTTACCCATTCCTCAAATCTTGTGTTTAAGGCCCCTGGAAGCATGAAAATCACTTTAAACATCTCATTTTATCTTTAATAGTGATTTTCCACGTACAAATGTGAATTGTAGTTCAAAGAGGCAACATTTGAAAACGGACCAGTTTTTTACGTTTCTGAAGCATGTCGTAAGGGGGGGTGGTTATCTCTTTCGTCAAAAATCGGGTGTTTTTGCTTGAACAATAAAGGCCTACAAATGTTATTTAGTTCACTTCCCGTGGAGGAGAAACACTTTTTAAGGCCGCAGAGTGAGTAAGTTGGCCATATTCATTCACTTTTACCCATTCCTCAAATCTTGTGTTTAAAGCCCCTGGAAGCATGAAAATCACTTTAAACATCTCATTTTATCTTTAAAAGTGATTTTCCACGTACAAATGTGAATTGTAGTTCAAAGAGGCAACATTTGAAAACAGACCATTTTTTTAGTTTCTGAAGCATGTTGTAAGGGGGGGTGGTTATCTCTTTCATCAAAAATCGGACGTTTTTGATTGAACAATAAAGGCCTCCAAATGTTATTTTATTCACTTCCCGTGGAGGAGAAACACTTTTTAAGGCCGCAGAGTGAGTAAATTGGCCATTTTCATTCACGTTTACCCATTTCTCAAATCTTGTGTTTAAGGCCCCTGGAAGCATGAAAATAACTTTAAACATCTCATGTTATCTTTAAAAGTGATTTTCCACGTACAAATGTGAATTGTAGTTCAAAGAGGCAACATTTGAAAACAAACCATTTTTTTAGTTTCTGAGGCATGTCGTAAGGGGGGGTGGTTATCTCTTTCATCAAAAATCGGACATTTTTAATTGAACAATAAAGGCCTACAAATGTTATTTAATTCACTTTCTGGGGTGGAGAAAAACTTTTTAAGGCCTCAGAGTGAATAAATTGGCCATTTTCATTCACATTTACCCATTCCTCAAATCTTGTGTTTAGGGCCCCTGGAAGCTTGAAAATCACTTTAAACATCTCATTTTATCTTTAAAAGTGATTTTCCACGTACAAATGTGAATTGTAGTTCAAAGAGGCAACATTTGAAAACGGACCATTTTTTACGTTTCTGAAGCTTGTCGTAAGGGGGGGTGGTTGTCTCTTTCGTCAAAAATCGGGCGTTTTCGCTTGAACAATAAAGGCCTACAAATGTTATTTAGTTCACTTCCCGTGGAGGAGAAACACTTTTTAAGGCCGCAGAGTGAGTAAATTGGCCATATTCATTCACTTTTACCCATTCCTCAAATCTCGTGTTTAAGGCCCCTGGAAGCATTAAAATCACCTTAAACATCTCATTTTATCTTTAAAAGTGATTTTCCACGTACAAATGTGAATTGTAGTTCAAAGAGGCAACATTTGAAAACGGACCATTTTTTACGTTTCTGAAGCTTGTCGTAAGGGGGGGTGGTTGTCTCTTTCGTCAAAAATCGGGCGTTTTCGCTTGAACAATAAAGGCCTACAAATGTTATTTAGTTCACTTCCCATGGAGGAGAAACACTTTTTAAGGCCGCAGACTGAGTAAATTGGCCATATTCATTCACTTTTACCCATTCCTCAAATCTTGTGTTTAAGGCCCCTGGAAGCATGAAAATCACTTTAAACATCTCATTTTATCTTTAATAGTGATTTTCCACGTACAAATGTGAATTGTAGTTCAAAGAGGCAACATTTGAAAACGGACCATTTTTTACGTTTCTGAAGCATGTCGTAAGGGGGGGTGGTTATCTCTTTCGTCAAAAATCGGGTGTTTTCGCTTGAACAATAAAGGCCTACAAACGTTATTTAGTTCACTTCCCGTGGAGGAGAAACACTTTTTAAAGACTCAGAATGAGTAAATTGGCCATTTTCATTCACTTTACATATTCCTCAAATCTTGTGTTTAAGGCCCCTGGAAGCATGAAAATCACTTTAAACATCTCATTTTATCTTTAAAAGTGATTTTCCACGTACAAATGTGAATTGTAGTTCAAAGAGGCATCATTTGAAAACAGACCATTTTTTTAGTTTCTGAAGCATGTCGTAAGGGGGGGTGATTATCTCTTTCATCAAAAATCGGACGTTTTTAATTGAACAATAAAGGCCTACAAATGTTATTTAATTCACTTTCTGGGCTGGAGAAAAACTTTTTAAGGCCTCAGTGTGAATAAATTGGCCATTTTCATTCACATTTACCCATTCCTCAAATCTTGTGTTTAAGGCCCCTGGAAGCATGAAAATCACTTTAAACATCTCATTTTATCTTTAAAAGTGATTTTCCACGTACAAATGTGAATTGTAGTTCAAAGAGGCAACATTTGAAAACAGACCATTTTTTTAGTTTCTGAAGCATGTTGTAAGGGGGGGGGTTATCTCTTTCATCAAAAATCGGACGTTTTTGATTGAACAATAAAGGCCTCCCAATGTTATTTTATTCACTTCCCGTGGAGGAGAAACACTTTTTAAGGCCGCAGAGTGAGTAAATTGGCCATTTTCATTCACATTTACCCATTCCTTAAGGCTTGTGTTTAGGGCCCCTGGAAGCTTGAAAATCACTTTAAACATCTAATTTTATCTCTAAAAGTGATTATCCACGTACAAATGTGAATTGTCGTTTAAAGACGCAACATTGGAAAATGGACCATTTTTTTCGTTTCTGAAGCATGTCGTAAGGGGGGGTGGTTATCATTTTCACCAAAAAAAAGGCGTTTTTGATTGAACAATAAAGGCCTCCAAATGTTATTTTATTCACTTCCCGTGGAGGAGAAACACTTTTTAAGGCCGCAGACTGAGTAAATTGGCCATATTCATTCACTTTTACCCATTCCTCAAATCTTGTGTTTAAGGCCCCTGGAAGCATGAAATTCACTTTAAACATCTCATTTTATCTTTAATAGTGATTTTCCACGTACAAATGTGAATTGTAGTTCAAAGAGGCAACATTTGAAAACGGACCAGTTTTTTACGTTTCTGAAGCATGTCGTAAGGGGGGGTGGTTATCTCTTTCGTCAAAAATCGGGTGTTTTTGCTTGAACAATAAAGGCCTACAAATGTTATTTAGTTCACTTCCCGTGGAGGAGAAACACTTTTTAAGGCCGCAGAGTGAGTAAGTTGGCCATATTCATTCACTTTTACCCATTCCTCAAATCTTGTGTTTAAAGCCCCTGGAAGCATGAAAATCACTTTAAACATCTCATTTTATCTTTAAAAGTGATTTTCCACGTACAAATGTGAATTGTAGTTCAAAGAGGCAACATTTGAAAACAGACCATTTTTTTAGTTTCTGAAGCATGTCGTAAGGGGGGGTGGTTATCTCTTTCATCAAAAATCGGACGTTTTTGATTGAACAATAAAGGCCTCCAAATGTTATTTTATTCACTTCCCGTGGAGGAGAAACACTTTTTAAGGCCGCAGAGTGAGTAAATTGGCCATTTTCATTCACGTTTACCCATTTCTCAAATCTTGTGTTTAAGGCCCCTGGAAGCATGAAAATCACTTTAAACATCTCATTTTATCTTTAAAAGTGATTTTCCACGTACAAATGTGAATTGTAGTTCAAAGAGGCAACATTTGAAAACAGACCATTTTTTTAGTTTCTGAGGCATGTCGTAAGGGGGGGTGGTTATCTCTTTCATCAAAAATCGGACGTTTTTATTTGAACAATAAAGGCCTACAAATGTTATTTAATTCACTTTCTGGGGTGGAGAAAAACTTTTTAAGGCCTCAGAGTGAATAAATTGGCCATTTTCATTCACTTTTACCCATTCCTCAAATCTTGTGTTTAGGGCCCCTGGAAGCTTGAAAATCACTTTAAACATCTCATTTTATCTTTAAAAGATATTTTCCACGTACAAATGTGAATTGTAGTTAAAAGAGGCAACATTTGATAACGGACCATTTTTTACGTTTCTGAAGCATGTCGTAAGGGGGGGTGGTTATCCCTTTCGTCAAAAATCGGGCGTTTTCGCTTGAACAATAAAGGCCTACAAATGTTATTTAGTTCACTTCCCGTGGAGGAGAAACACTTTTTAAGGCCGCAGAGTGAGTAAATTGGCCATATTCATTCACTTTTACCCATTCCTCAAATCTTGTGTTTAAGGCCCCTGGAAGCATGAAAATCACTTTAAACATCTCATTTTATCTTTAATAGTGATTTTCCACGTACAAATGTGAATTGTAGTTCAAAGAGGCAATATTTGAAAACGGACCATTTTTTACGTTTCTGAAGCATGTCGTAAGGGGGAGTGGTTATCTCTTTCGTCAAAAATCGGGGGGTTTCGCTTGAACAATAAAGGCCTACAAATGTTATTTAGTTCACTTCCCGTGGAGGAGAAACACTTTTTAAGGCCGCAGACTGAGTAAATTGGCCATATTCATTCACTTTTACCCATTCCTCAAATCTTGTGTTTAAGGCCCCTGGAAGCATCAAAATCACTTTAAACATCTCATTTTATCTTTAATAGTGATTTTCCACGTACAAATGTGAATTGTAGTTCAAAGAGGCAATATTTGAAAACGGACCATTTTTTACGTTTCTGAAGCATGTCGTAAGGGGGGGTGGTTATCTCTTTCGTCAAAAATCGGGTGTTTTCGCTTGAACAATAAAGGCCTACAAATGTTATTTAGTTCACTTCCCGTGGAGGAGAAACACTTTTTAAGGCCGCAGAGTGAGTAAATTGGCCATATTCATTCACTTTTACCCATTCCTCAAATCTTGTGTTTAAGGCCCCTGGAAGCATGAAAATCACTTTAAACATCTCATTTTATCTTTAAAAGTGATTTTCCACGTACAAATGTGAATTGTAGTTCAAAGAGGCAACATTTGAAAACAGACCATTTTTTTAGTTTCTGAAGCATGTCGTAAGGGGGGGTGGGTATCTCTTTCATCAAAAATCGGACGTTTTTGATTGAACAATAAAGGCCTCCAAATGTTATTTTATTCACTTCCCGTGGAGGAGAAACACTTTTTAAGGCCGCAGAGTGAGTAAATTGGCAATTTTCATTCACTTTTACCCATTCCTCAAATCTTGTGTTTAGGGCCCCTGGAAGCTTGAAAATCACTTTAAACATCTCATTTTATCTTTAAAAGTGATTTTCCACGTACAAATGTGAATTGTAGTTCAAAGAGGCAACATTTGAAAACAGACCATTTTTTTAGTTTCTGAAGCATGTCGTAAGGGGGGGTGGTTATCTCTTTCGTCAAAAATCGGGCGCTTTCGCTTGAACAATAAAGGCCTACAAATGTTATTTAATTCACTTTCTGGGGTGGAGAAAAACTTTTTAAGGCCTCAGAGTGAGTAAATTGGCCATATTCATTCACTTTTACCCATTCCTCAAATCTTGTGTTTAAGGCCCCTGGAAGCATGAAAATCACTTTAAACATCTCATTTTATCTTTAATAGTGATTTTCCACGTACAAATGTGAATTGTAGTTCAAAGAGGCAACATTTGAAAACGGACCATTTTTTACGTTTCTGAAGCATGTCGTAAGGGGGGGTGGTTATCTCTTTCGTCAAAAATCGGGTGTTTTCGCTTGAACAATAAAGGCCTACAAATGTTATTTAGTTCACTTCCCGTGGAGGAGAAACACTTTTTAAGGCCGCAGAGTGAGTAAATTGGCCATATTTATTCACTTTTACCCATTTCTCAAATCTTGTGTTTAAGGCCCCTGGAAGCATGAAAATCACTTTAAACATCTCATTTTATCTTTAAAAGTGATTTTCCACGTACAAATGTGAATTGTAGTTCAAAGAGGCAACATTTGAAAACAGACCATTTTTTTAGTTTCTGAGGCATGTCGTAAGGGGGGGTGGTTATCTCTTTCATCAAAAATCGGGTGTTTTCGCTTGAACAATAAAGGCCTACAAATGTTATTTAGTTCACTTCCCGTGGAGGAGAAACACTTTTTAAGGCCGCAGAGTGAGTAAATTGGCCATATTCATTCACTTTTACCCATTCCTCAAATCTTGTGTTTAAGGCCCCTGGAAGCATGAAAATCACGTTAAACATCTCATTTTATCTTTAATAGTGATTTTCCACGTACAAATGTGAATTGTAGTTCAAAGAGGCAATATTTGAAAACTGACCATTTTTTACGTTTCTGAAGCATGTCGTAAGGGGGGGTGGTTATCTCTTTCGTCAAAAATCGGGGGTTTTCGCTTGAACAATAAAGGCCTACAAATGTTATTTAGTTCACTTCCCGTGGAGGAGAAACACTTTTTAAGGCTGCAGAGTGAGTAAATTGGCCATATTCATTCACTTTTACCCATTCCTCAAATCTTGTGTTTAGGGCCCCTGGAAGCAAGAAAATCACTTTAAACATCTCATTTTATCTTTAAAAGTGATTTTCCACGTACAAATGTGAATTGTAGTTCAAAGAGGCAACATTTGAAAACAGACCATTTTTTTAGTTTCTGAAGCATGTCGTAAGGGGGGGTGGTTATCTCTTTCGTCAAAAATCGGGCGTTTTCGCTTGAACAATAAAGGCCTACAAATGTTATTTAGTTCACTTCCCGTGGAGGAGAAACACTTTTTAAGGCCGCAGAGTGAGTAAATTGGCCATATTCATTCACTTTTACCCATTCCTCAAATCCTGTGTTTAAGGCCCCTGGAAGCATGAAAATCACTTTAAACATCTCATTTTGTCTTTAAAAGTGATTTTCCACGTACAAATGTGAATTGTAGTTCAAAGAGGCAACATTTGAAAACGGACCATTTTTTTAGTTTCTGAAGCATGTCGTAAGGGGGGGTGGTTATCTCTTTCATCAAAAATCGGACGTTTTTGATTGAACAATAAAGGCCTCCAAATGTTATTTTATTCACTTCCCGTGGAGGAGAAACACTTTTTAAGGCCGCAGAGTGAGTAAATTGGCCATTTTCATTTACGTTTACCCATTTCTCAAATCTTGTGTTTAAGGCCCCTGGAAGCATGAAAATCACTTTAAACATCTCATTTGATCTTTAAAAGTGATTTTCCACGTACAAATGTGAATTGTAGTTCAAAGAGGCAACATTTGAAAACAGACCATTTTTTTAGTTTCTGAGGCATGTCGTAAGGGGGGGGTGGTTATCTCTTTCATCAAAAATCGGACGTTTTTAATTGAACAATAAAGGCCTACAAATGTTATTTAATTCACTTTCTGGGGTGGAGAAAAACTTTTTAAGGCCTCAGAGTGAATAAATTGGCCATTTTCATTCACTTTTACCCATTCCTCAAATCTTGTGTTTAGGGCCCCTGGAAGCTTGAAAATCACTTTAAACATCTCATTTTATCTTTAAAAGATATTTTCCACGTACAAATGTGAATTGTAGTTAAAAGAGGCAACATTTGATAACGGACCATTTTTTACGTTTCTGAAGCATGTCGTAAGGGGGGGTGGTTATCCCTTTCGTCAAAAATGGGGCGTTTTCGCTTGAACAATAAAGGCCTACAAATGTTATTTAGTTCACTTCCCGTGGAGGAGAAACACTTTTTAAGGCCGCAGAGTGAGTAAATTGGCCATATTCATTCACTTTTACCCATTCCTCAAATCTTGTGTTTAAGGCCCCTGGAAGCATGAAAATCACTTTAAACATCTCATTTTATCTTTAATAGTGATTTTCCACGTACAAATGTGAATTGTAGTTCAAAGAGGCAATATTTGAAAACGGACCATTTTTTACGTTTCTGAAGCATGTCGTAAGGGGGGGTGGTTATCTCTTTCGTCAAAAATCGGGGGTTTTCGCTTGAACAATAAAGGCCTACAAATGTTATTTAGTTCACTTCCCGTGGAGGAGAAACACTTTTTAAGGCCGCAGACTGAGTAAATTGGCCATATTCATTCACTTTTACCCATTCCTCAAATCTTGTGTTTAAGGCCCCTGGAAGCATCAAAATCACTTTAAACATCTCATTTTATCTTTAATAGTGATTTTCCACGTACAAATGTGAATTGTAGTTCAAAGAGGCAATATTTGAAAACGGACCATTTTTTACGTTTCTGAAGCATGTCGTAAGGGGGGGTGGTTATCTCTTTCGTCAAAAATCGGGTGTTTTCGCTTGAACAATAAAGGCCTACAA
The DNA here is from genome assembly GCF_964204655.1 of Triturus cristatus. Classification (NCBI taxonomy): domain Eukaryota; kingdom Metazoa; phylum Chordata; class Amphibia; order Caudata; family Salamandridae; genus Triturus; species Triturus cristatus. The sequence continues at coordinate 1,224,102,721 of NC_140590.1, read as the reverse complement.
ATGTTATTTAGTTCACTTCCCGTGGAGGAGAAACACTTTTTAAGGCCGCAGAGTGAGTAAATTGGCCATATTCATTCACTTTTACCCATTCCTCAAATCTTGTGTTTAAGGCCCCTGGAAGCATGAAAATCACTTTAAACATCTCATTTTATCTTTAAAAGTGATTTTCCACGTACAAATGTGAATTGTAGTTCAAAGAGGCAACATTTGAAAACAGACCATTTTTTTAGTTTCTGAAGCATGTCGTAAGGGGGGTGGGTATCTCTTTCATCAAAAATCGGACGTTTTTGATTGAACAATAAAGGCCTCCAAATGTTATTTTATTCACTTCCCGTGGAGGAGAAACACTTTTTAAGGCCGCAGAGTGAGTAAATTGGCAATTTTCATTCACTTTTACCCATTCCTCAAATCTTGTGTTTAGGGCCCCTGGAAGCTTGAAAATCACTTTAAACATCTCATTTTATCTTTAAAAGTGATTTTCCACGTACAAATGTGAATTGTAGTTCAAAGAGGCAACATTTGAAAACGGACCATTTTTTTAGTTTCTGAAGCATGTCGTAAGGGGGGGTGGTTATCTCTTTCATCAAAAATCGGATGTTTTTGATTGAACAATAATGGCCACCAAATGTTATTTTATTCACTTCCCGTGGAGGAGAAACACTTTTTAAGGCCGCAGAGTGAGTAAATTGGCCATTTTCATTCACTTTTACCCATTCCTCAAATCTCGTGTTTAAGGACCCTGGAAGCATGAAAATCACTTTAAACATCTCATTTTATCTTTAAAAGTGATTTTCCACGTACAAATGTGAATTGTAGTTCAAAGAGGCAACATTTGAAAACGGACCATTTTTTACGTTTCTGAAGCTTGTCGTAAGGGGGGGTGGTTGTCTCTTTCGTCAAAAATCGGGTGTTTTCGCTTGAACAATAAAGGCCTACAAATGGTATTTAGTTCACTTCCCGTGGAGGAGAAACACTTTTTAAGGCCGCAGAGTGAGTAAATTGGCCATATTCATTCACTTTTACCCATTCCTCAAATCTCGTGTTTAAGGCCCCTGGAAGCATTAAAATCACCTTAAACATCTCATTTTATCTTTAAAAGTGATTTTCCACGTACAAATGTGAATTGTAGTTCAAAGAGGCAACATTTGAAAACGGACCATTTTTTACGTTTCTGAAGCTTGTCGTAAGGGGGGGTGGTTGTCTCTTTCGTCAAAAATCGGGCGTTTTCGCTTGAACAATAAAGGCCTACAAATGTTATTTAGTTCACTTCCCGTGGAGGAGAAACACTTTTTAAGGCCGCAGACTGAGTAAATTGGCCATATTCATTCACTTTTACCCATTCCTCAAATCTTGTGTTTAAGGCCCCTGGAAGCATGAAAATCACTTTAAACATCTCATTTTATCTTTAATAGTGATTTTCCACGTACAAATGTGAATTGTAGTTCAAAGAGGCAACATTTGAAAACAGACCATTTTTTTAGTTTCTGAAGCATGTCGTAAGGGGGGGTGGTTATCTCTTTCGTCAAAAATCGGACGTTTTCGCTTGAACAATAAAGGCCTACAAATGTTATTTAATTCACTTTCTGGGGTCTAGAAATTTTTTTTAAGGCCTCAGAGTGAATAAATTGGCCATTTTCATTCACATTTACCCATTCCTTAAGGCTTGTGTTTAGGGCCCCTGGAAGCTTGAAAATCACTTTAAACATCTAATTTTATCTCTAAAAGTGATTATCCACGTACAAATGTGAATTGTCGTTTAAAGACGCAACATTGGAAAATGGACCATTTTTTTCGTTTCTGAAGCATGTCGTAAGGGGGGGTGGTTATCATTTTCACCAAAAAAAAGGCGTTTTTGATTGAACAATAAAGGCCTCCAAATGTTATTTTATTCACTTCCCGTGGAGGAGAAACACTTTTTAAGGCCGCAGACTGAGTAAATTGGCCATATTCATTCACTTTTACCCATTCCTCAAATCTTGTGTTTAAGGCCCCTGGAAGCATGAAAATCACTTTAAACATCTCATTTTATCTTTAATAGTGATTTTCCACGTACAAATGTGAATTGTAGTTCAAAGAGGCAACATTTGAAAACGGACCAGTTTTTTACGTTTCTGAAGCATGTCGTAAGGGGGGGTGGTTATCTCTTTCGTCAAAAATCGGGTGTTTTTGCTTGAACAATAAAGGCCTACAAATGTTATTTAGTTCACTTCCCGTGGAGGAGAAACACTTTTTAAGGCCGCAGAGTGAGTAAGTTGGCCATATTCATTCACTTTTACCCATTCCTCAAATCTTGTGTTTAAAGCCCCTGGAAGCATGAAAATCACTTTAAACATCTCATTTTATCTTTAAAAGTGATTTTCCACGTACAAATGTGAATTGTAGTTCAAAGAGGCAACATTTGAAAACAGACCATTTTTTTAGTTTCTGAAGCATGTTGTAAGGGGGGGTGGTTATCTCTTTCATCAAAAATCGGACGTTTTTGATTGAACAATAAAGGCCTCCAAATGTTATTTTATTCACTTCCCGTGGAGGAGAAACACTTTTTAAGGCCGCAGAGTGAGTAAATTGGCCATTTTCATTCACGTTTACCCATTTCTCAAATCTTGTGTTTAAGGCCCCTGGAAGCATGAAAATAACTTTAAACATCTCATGTTATCTTTAAAAGTGATTTTCCACGTACAAATGTGAATTGTAGTTCAAAGAGGCAACATTTGAAAACAAACCATTTTTTTAGTTTCTGAGGCATGTCGTAAGGGGGGGTGGTTATCTCTTTCATCAAAAATCGGACATTTTTAATTGAACAATAAAGGCCTACAAATGTTATTTAATTCACTTTCTGGGGTGGAGAAAAACTTTTTAAGGCCTCAGAGTGAATAAATTGGCCATTTTCATTCACATTTACCCATTCCTCAAATCTTGTGTTTAGGGCCCCTGGAAGCTTGAAAATCACTTTAAACATCTCATTTTATCTTTAAAAGTGATTTTCCACGTACAAATGTGAATTGTAGTTCAAAGAGGCAACATTTGAAAACGGACCATTTTTTACGTTTCTGAAGCTTGTCGTAAGGGGGGGTGGTTGTCTCTTTCGTCAAAAATCGGGCGTTTTCGCTTGAACAATAAAGGCCTACAAATGTTATTTAGTTCACTTCCCGTGGAGGAGAAACACTTTTTAAGGCCGCAGAGTGAGTAAATTGGCCATATTCATTCACTTTTACCCATTCCTCAAATCTCGTGTTTAAGGCCCCTGGAAGCATTAAAATCACCTTAAACATCTCATTTTATCTTTAAAAGTGATTTTCCACGTACAAATGTGAATTGTAGTTCAAAGAGGCAACATTTGAAAACGGACCATTTTTTACGTTTCTGAAGCTTGTCGTAAGGGGGGGTGGTTGTCTCTTTCGTCAAAAATCGGGCGTTTTCGCTTGAACAATAAAGGCCTACAAATGTTATTTAGTTCACTTCCCATGGAGGAGAAACACTTTTTAAGGCCGCAGACTGAGTAAATTGGCCATATTCATTCACTTTTACCCATTCCTCAAATCTTGTGTTTAAGGCCCCTGGAAGCATGAAAATCACTTTAAACATCTCATTTTATCTTTAATAGTGATTTTCCACGTACAAATGTGAATTGTAGTTCAAAGAGGCAACATTTGAAAACGGACCATTTTTTACGTTTCTGAAGCATGTCGTAAGGGGGGGTGGTTATCTCTTTCGTCAAAAATCGGGTGTTTTCGCTTGAACAATAAAGGCCTACAAACGTTATTTAGTTCACTTCCCGTGGAGGAGAAACACTTTTTAAAGACTCAGAATGAGTAAATTGGCCATTTTCATTCACTTTACATATTCCTCAAATCTTGTGTTTAAGGCCCCTGGAAGCATGAAAATCACTTTAAACATCTCATTTTATCTTTAAAAGTGATTTTCCACGTACAAATGTGAATTGTAGTTCAAAGAGGCATCATTTGAAAACAGACCATTTTTTTAGTTTCTGAAGCATGTCGTAAGGGGGGGTGATTATCTCTTTCATCAAAAATCGGACGTTTTTAATTGAACAATAAAGGCCTACAAATGTTATTTAATTCACTTTCTGGGCTGGAGAAAAACTTTTTAAGGCCTCAGTGTGAATAAATTGGCCATTTTCATTCACATTTACCCATTCCTCAAATCTTGTGTTTAAGGCCCCTGGAAGCATGAAAATCACTTTAAACATCTCATTTTATCTTTAAAAGTGATTTTCCACGTACAAATGTGAATTGTAGTTCAAAGAGGCAACATTTGAAAACAGACCATTTTTTTAGTTTCTGAAGCATGTTGTAAGGGGGGGGGTTATCTCTTTCATCAAAAATCGGACGTTTTTGATTGAACAATAAAGGCCTCCCAATGTTATTTTATTCACTTCCCGTGGAGGAGAAACACTTTTTAAGGCCGCAGAGTGAGTAAATTGGCCATTTTCATTCACATTTACCCATTCCTTAAGGCTTGTGTTTAGGGCCCCTGGAAGCTTGAAAATCACTTTAAACATCTAATTTTATCTCTAAAAGTGATTATCCACGTACAAATGTGAATTGTCGTTTAAAGACGCAACATTGGAAAATGGACCATTTTTTTCGTTTCTGAAGCATGTCGTAAGGGGGGGTGGTTATCATTTTCACCAAAAAAAAGGCGTTTTTGATTGAACAATAAAGGCCTCCAAATGTTATTTTATTCACTTCCCGTGGAGGAGAAACACTTTTTAAGGCCGCAGACTGAGTAAATTGGCCATATTCATTCACTTTTACCCATTCCTCAAATCTTGTGTTTAAGGCCCCTGGAAGCATGAAATTCACTTTAAACATCTCATTTTATCTTTAATAGTGATTTTCCACGTACAAATGTGAATTGTAGTTCAAAGAGGCAACATTTGAAAACGGACCAGTTTTTTACGTTTCTGAAGCATGTCGTAAGGGGGGGTGGTTATCTCTTTCGTCAAAAATCGGGTGTTTTTGCTTGAACAATAAAGGCCTACAAATGTTATTTAGTTCACTTCCCGTGGAGGAGAAACACTTTTTAAGGCCGCAGAGTGAGTAAGTTGGCCATATTCATTCACTTTTACCCATTCCTCAAATCTTGTGTTTAAAGCCCCTGGAAGCATGAAAATCACTTTAAACATCTCATTTTATCTTTAAAAGTGATTTTCCACGTACAAATGTGAATTGTAGTTCAAAGAGGCAACATTTGAAAACAGACCATTTTTTTAGTTTCTGAAGCATGTCGTAAGGGGGGGTGGTTATCTCTTTCATCAAAAATCGGACGTTTTTGATTGAACAATAAAGGCCTCCAAATGTTATTTTATTCACTTCCCGTGGAGGAGAAACACTTTTTAAGGCCGCAGAGTGAGTAAATTGGCCATTTTCATTCACGTTTACCCATTTCTCAAATCTTGTGTTTAAGGCCCCTGGAAGCATGAAAATCACTTTAAACATCTCATTTTATCTTTAAAAGTGATTTTCCACGTACAAATGTGAATTGTAGTTCAAAGAGGCAACATTTGAAAACAGACCATTTTTTTAGTTTCTGAGGCATGTCGTAAGGGGGGGTGGTTATCTCTTTCATCAAAAATCGGACGTTTTTATTTGAACAATAAAGGCCTACAAATGTTATTTAATTCACTTTCTGGGGTGGAGAAAAACTTTTTAAGGCCTCAGAGTGAATAAATTGGCCATATTCATTCACTTTTACCCATTCCTCAAATCTTGTGTTTAAGGCCCCTGGAAGCATCAAAATCACTTTAAACATCTCATTTTATCTTTAATAGTGATTTTCCACGTACAAATGTGAATTGTAGTTCAAAGAGGCAATATTTGAAAACGGACCATTTTTTACGTTTCTGAAGCATGTCGTAAGGGGGGGTGGTTATCTCTTTCGTCAAAAATCGGGTGTTTTCGCTTGAACAATAAAGGCCTACAAATGTTATTTAGTTCACTTCCCGTGGAGGAGAAACACTTTTTAAGGCCGCAGAGTGAGTAAATTGGCCATATTCATTCACTTTTACCCATTCCTCAAATCTTGTGTTTAAGGCCCCTGGAAGCATGAAAATCACTTTAAACATCTCATTTTATCTTTAAAAGTGATTTTCCACGTACAAATGTGAATTGTAGTTCAAAGAGGCAACATTTGAAAACAGACCATTTTTTTAGTTTCTGAAGCATGTCGTAAGGGGGGGTGGGTATCTCTTTCATCAAAAATCGGACGTTTTTGATTGAACAATAAAGGCCTCCAAATGTTATTTTATTCACTTCCCGTGGAGGAGAAACACTTTTTAAGGCCGCAGAGTGAGTAAATTGGCAATTTTCATTCACTTTTACCCATTCCTCAAATCTTGTGTTTAGGGCCCCTGGAAGCTTGAAAATCACTTTAAACATCTCATTTTATCTTTAAAAGTGATTTTCCACGTACAAATGTGAATTGTAGTTCAAAGAGGCAACATTTGAAAACAGACCATTTTTTTAGTTTCTGAAGCATGTCGTAAGGGGGGGTGGTTATCTCTTTCGTCAAAAATCGGGCGCTTTCGCTTGAACAATAAAGGCCTACAAATGTTATTTAATTCACTTTCTGGGGTGGAGAAAAACTTTTTAAGGCCTCAGAGTGAGTAAATTGGCCATATTCATTCACTTTTACCCATTCCTCAAATCTTGTGTTTAAGGCCCCTGGAAGCATGAAAATCACTTTAAACATCTCATTTTATCTTTAATAGTGATTTTCCACGTACAAATGTGAATTGTAGTTCAAAGAGGCAACATTTGAAAACGGACCATTTTTTACGTTTCTGAAGCATGTCGTAAGGGGGGGTGGTTATCTCTTTCGTCAAAAATCGGGTGTTTTCGCTTGAACAATAAAGGCCTACAAATGTTATTTAGTTCACTTCCCGTGGAGGAGAAACACTTTTTAAGGCCGCAGAGTGAGTAAATTGGCCATATTTATTCACTTTTACCCATTTCTCAAATCTTGTGTTTAAGGCCCCTGGAAGCATGAAAATCACTTTAAACATCTCATTTTATCTTTAAAAGTGATTTTCCACGTACAAATGTGAATTGTAGTTCAAAGAGGCAACATTTGAAAACAGACCATTTTTTTAGTTTCTGAGGCATGTCGTAAGGGGGGGTGGTTATCTCTTTCATCAAAAATCGGGTGTTTTCGCTTGAACAATAAAGGCCTACAAATGTTATTTAGTTCACTTCCCGTGGAGGAGAAACACTTTTTAAGGCCGCAGAGTGAGTAAATTGGCCATATTCATTCACTTTTACCCATTCCTCAAATCTTGTGTTTAAGGCCCCTGGAAGCATGAAAATCACGTTAAACATCTCATTTTATCTTTAATAGTGATTTTCCACGTACAAATGTGAATTGTAGTTCAAAGAGGCAATATTTGAAAACTGACCATTTTTTACGTTTCTGAAGCATGTCGTAAGGGGGGGTGGTTATCTCTTTCGTCAAAAATCGGGGGTTTTCGCTTGAACAATAAAGGCCTACAAATGTTATTTAGTTCACTTCCCGTGGAGGAGAAACACTTTTTAAGGCTGCAGAGTGAGTAAATTGGCCATATTCATTCACTTTTACCCATTCCTCAAATCTTGTGTTTAGGGCCCCTGGAAGCAAGAAAATCACTTTAAACATCTCATTTTATCTTTAAAAGTGATTTTCCACGTACAAATGTGAATTGTAGTTCAAAGAGGCAACATTTGAAAACAGACCATTTTTTTAGTTTCTGAAGCATGTCGTAAGGGGGGGTGGTTATCTCTTTCGTCAAAAATCGGGCGTTTTCGCTTGAACAATAAAGGCCTACAAATGTTATTTAGTTCACTTCCCGTGGAGGAGAAACACTTTTTAAGGCCGCAGAGTGAGTAAATTGGCCATATTCATTCACTTTTACCCATTCCTCAAATCCTGTGTTTAAGGCCCCTGGAAGCATGAAAATCACTTTAAACATCTCATTTTGTCTTTAAAAGTGATTTTCCACGTACAAATGTGAATTGTAGTTCAAAGAGGCAACATTTGAAAACGGACCATTTTTTTAGTTTCTGAAGCATGTCGTAAGGGGGGGTGGTTATCTCTTTCATCAAAAATCGGACGTTTTTGATTGAACAATAAAGGCCTCCAAATGTTATTTTATTCACTTCCCGTGGAGGAGAAACACTTTTTAAGGCCGCAGAGTGAGTAAATTGGCCATTTTCATTTACGTTTACCCATTTCTCAAATCTTGTGTTTAAGGCCCCTGGAAGCATGAAAATCACTTTAAACATCTCATTTGATCTTTAAAAGTGATTTTCCACGTACAAATGTGAATTGTAGTTCAAAGAGGCAACATTTGAAAACAGACCATTTTTTTAGTTTCTGAGGCATGTCGTAAGGGGGGGGTGGTTATCTCTTTCATCAAAAATCGGACGTTTTTAATTGAACAATAAAGGCCTACAAATGTTATTTAATTCACTTTCTGGGGTGGAGAAAAACTTTTTAAGGCCTCAGAGTGAATAAATTGGCCATTTTCATTCACTTTTACCCATTCCTCAAATCTTGTGTTTAGGGCCCCTGGAAGCTTGAAAATCACTTTAAACATCTCATTTTATCTTTAAAAGATATTTTCCACGTACAAATGTGAATTGTAGTTAAAAGAGGCAACATTTGATAACGGACCATTTTTTACGTTTCTGAAGCATGTCGTAAGGGGGGGTGGTTATCCCTTTCGTCAAAAATGGGGCGTTTTCGCTTGAACAATAAAGGCCTACAAATGTTATTTAGTTCACTTCCCGTGGAGGAGAAACACTTTTTAAGGCCGCAGAGTGAGTAAATTGGCCATATTCATTCACTTTTACCCATTCCTCAAATCTTGTGTTTAAGGCCCCTGGAAGCATGAAAATCACTTTAAACATCTCATTTTATCTTTAATAGTGATTTTCCACGTACAAATGTGAATTGTAGTTCAAAGAGGCAATATTTGAAAACGGACCATTTTTTACGTTTCTGAAGCATGTCGTAAGGGGGGGTGGTTATCTCTTTCGTCAAAAATCGGGGGTTTTCGCTTGAACAATAAAGGCCTACAAATGTTATTTAGTTCACTTCCCGTGGAGGAGAAACACTTTTTAAGGCCGCAGACTGAGTAAATTGGCCATATTCATTCACTTTTACCCATTCCTCAAATCTTGTGTTTAAGGCCCCTGGAAGCATCAAAATCACTTTAAACATCTCATTTTATCTTTAATAGTGATTTTCCACGTACAAATGTGAATTGTAGTTCAAAGAGGCAATATTTGAAAACGGACCATTTTTTACGTTTCTGAAGCATGTCGTAAGGGGGGGTGGTTATCTCTTTCGTCAAAAATCGGGTGTTTTCGCTTGAACAATAAAGGCCTACAAATGTTATTTAGTTCACTTCCCGTGGAGGAGAAACACTTTTTAAGGCCGCAGAGTGAGTAAATTGGCCATATTCATTCACTTTTACCCATTCCTCAAATCTTGTGTTTAAGGCCCCTGGAAGCATGAAAATCACTTTAAACATCTCATTTTATCTTTAAAAGTGATTTTCCACGTACAAATGTGAATTGTAGTTCAAAGAGGCAACATTTGAAAACAGACCATTTTTTTAGTTTCTGAAGCATGTCGTAAGGGGGGTGGGTATCTCTTTCATCAAAAATCGGACGTTTTTGATTGAACAATAAAGGCCTCCAAATGTTATTTTATTCACTTCCCGTGGAGGAGAAACACTTTTTAAGGCCGCAGAGTGAGTAAATTGGCAATTTTCATTCACTTTTACCCATTCCTCAAATCTTGTGTTTAGGGCCCCTGGAAGCTTGAAAATCACTTTAAACATCTCATTTTATCTTTAAAAGTGATTTTCCACGTACAAATGTGAATTGTAGTTCAAAGAGGCAACATTTGAAAACAGACCATTTTTTTAGTTTCTGAAGCATGTCGTAAGGGGGGGTGGTTATCTCTTTCGTCAAAAATCGGGCGCTTTCGCTTGAACAATAAAGGCCTACAAATGTTATTTAATTCACTTTCTGGGGTGGAGAAAAACTTTTTAAGGCCTCAGAGTGAGTAAATTGGCCATATTCATTCACTTTTACCCATTCCTCAAATCTTGTGTTTAAGGCCCCTGGAAGCATGAAAATCACTTTAAACATCTCATTTTATCTTTAATAGTGATTTTCCACGTACAAATGTGAATTGTAGTTCAAAGAGGCAACATTTGAAAACGGACCATTTTTTACGTTTCTGAAGCATGTCGTAAGGGGGGGTGGTTATCTCTTTCGTCAAAAATCGGGTGTTTTCGCTTGAACAATAAAGGCCTACAAATGTTATTTAGTTCACTTCCCGTGGAGGAGAAACACTTTTTAAGGCCGCAGAGTGAGTAAATTGGCCATATTTATTCACTTTTACCCATTTCTCAAATCTTGTGTTTAAGGCCCCTGGAAGCATGAAAATCACTTTAAACATCTCATTTTATCTTTAAAAGTGATTTTCCACGTACAAATGTGAATTGTAGTTCAAAGAGGCAACATTTGAAAACAGACCATTTTTTTAGTTTCTGAGGCATGTCGTAAGGGGGGGTGGTTATCTCTTTCATCAAAAATCGGGCGTTTTCGCTTGAACAATAAAGGCCTACAAATGTTATTTAGTTCACTTCCCGTGGAGGAGAAACACTTTTTAAGGCCGCAGAGTGAGTAAATTGGCCATATTCATTCACTTTTACCCATTCCTCAAATCTTGTGTTTAAGGCCCCTGGAAGCATGAAAATCACTTTAAACATCTCATTTTATCTTTAATAGTGATTTTCCACGTACAAATGTGAATTGTAGTTCAAAGAGGCAATATTTGAAAACGGACCATTTTTTACGTTTCTGAAGCATGTCGTAAGGGGGGGTGGTTATCTCTTTCGTCAAAAATCGGGGGTTTTCGCTTGAACAATAAAGGCCTACAAATGTTATTTAGTTCACTTCCCGTGGAGGAGAAACACTTTTTAAGGCTGCAGAGTGAGTAAATTGGCCATATTCATTCACTTTTACCCATTCCTCAAATCTTGTGTTTAGGGCCCCTGGAAGCAAGAAAATCACTTTAAACATCTCATTTTATCTTTAAAAGTGATTTTCCACGTACAAATGTGAATTGTAGTTCAAAGAGGCAACATTTGAAAACAGACCATTTTTTTAGTTTCTGAAGCATGTCGTAAGGGGGGGTGGTTATCTCTTTCGTCAAAAATCGGGCGTTTTCGCTTGAACAATAAAGGCCTACAAATGTTATTTAGTTCACTTCCCGTGGAGGAGAAACACTTTTTAAGGCCGCAGAGTGAGTAAATTGGCCATATTCATTCACTTTTACCCATTCCTCAAATCCTGTGTTTAAGGCCCCTGGAAGCATGAAAATCACTTTAAACATCTCATTTTGTCTTTAAAAGTGATTTTCCACGTACAAATGTGAATTGTAGTTCAAAGAGGCAACATTTGAAAACGGACCATTTTTTTAGTTTCTGAAGCATGTCGTAAGGGGGGGTGGTTATCTCTTTCATCAAAAATCGGACGTTTTTGATTGAACAATAATGGCCACCAAATGTTATTTTATTCACTTCCCGTGGAGGAGAAACACTTTTTAAGGCCGCAGAGTGAGTAAATTGGCCATTTTCATTCACTTTTACCCATTCCTCAAATCTCGTGTTTAAGGACCCTGGAAGCATGAAAATCACTTTAAACATCTCATTTTATCTTTAAAAGTGAATTTCCACGTACAAATGTGAATTGTAGTTCAAAGAGGCAACATTTGAAAACGGACCATTTTTTACGTTTCTGAAGCTTGTCGTAAGGGGGGGTGGTTGTCTCTTTCGTCAAAAATCGGGCGTTTTCGCTTGAACAATAAAGGCCTACAAATGTTATTTAGTTCACTTCCCGTGGAGGAGAAACACTTTTTAAGGCCGCAGAGTGAGTAAATTGGCCATATTCATTCACTTTTACCCATTCCTCAAATCTCGTGTTTAAGGCCCCTGGAAGCATTAAAATCACCTTAAACATCTCATTTTATCTTTAAAAGTGATTTTCCACGTACAAATGTGAATTGTAGTTCAAAGAGGCAACATTTGAAAACGGACCATTTTTTACGTTTCTGAAGCTTGTCGTAAGGGGGGGTGGTTGTCTCTTTCGTCAAAAATCGGGCGTTTTCGCTTGAACAATAAAGGCCTACAAATGTTATTTAGTTCACTTCCCGTGGAGGAGAAACACTTTTTAAGGCCGCAGACTGAGTAAATTGGCCATATTCATTCACTTTTACCCATTCCTCAAATCTTGTGTTTAAGGCCCCTGGAAGCATGAAAATCACTTTAAACATCTCATTTTATCTTTAATAGTGATTTTCCATGTACAAATGTGAATTGTAGTTCAAAGAGGCAACATTTGAAAACAGACCATTTTTTTAGTTTCTGAAGCATGTCGTAAGGGGGGTGGTTATCTCTTTCGTCAAAAATCGGACGTTTTCGCTTGAACAATAAAGGCCTACAAATGTTATTTAATTCACTTTCTGGGGAGGAGAAATTTTTTTTAAGGCCTCAGAGTGAATAAATTGGCCATTTTCATTCACATTTACCCATTCCTTAAGGCTTGTGTTTAGGGCCCCTGGAAGCTTGAAAATCACTTTAAACATCTAATTTTATCTCTAAAAGTGATTATCCACGTACAAATGTGAATTGTCGTTTAAAGACGCAACATTGGAAAATGGACCATTTTTTTCGTTTCTGAAGCATGTCGTAAGGGGGGGTGGTTATCATTTTCACCAAAAAAAAGGCGTTTTTGATTGAACAATAAAGGCCTCCAAATGTTATTTTATTCACTTCCCGTGGAGGAGAAACACTTTTTAAGGCCGCAGACTGAGTAAATTGGCCATATTCATTCACTTTTACCCATTCCTCAAATCTTGTGTTTAAGGCCCCTGGAAGCATGAAAATCACTTTAAACATCTCATTTTATCTTTAAAAGTGATTTTCCACGTACAAATGGGAATTGTAGTTCAAAGAGGCAACATTTGAAAACAGACCATTTTTTTAGTTTCTGAAGCATGTTGTAAGGGGGGGTGGTTATCTCTTTCATCAAAAATCGGACGTTTTTGATTGAACAATAAAGGCCTCCAAATGTTATTTTATTCACTTCCCGTGGAGGAGAAACACTTTTTAAGGCCGCAGACTGAGTAAATTGGCCATATTCATTCACTTTTACCCATTCCTCAAATCTTGTGTTTAAGGCCCCTGGAAGCATGAAAATCACTTTAAACATCTCATTTTATCTTTAAAAGTGATTTTCCACGTACAAATGTGAATTGTAGTTCAAAGAGGCAACATTTGAAAACAAACCATTTTTTTAGTTTCTGAGGCATGTCGTAAGGGGGGGTGGTTATCTCTTTCATTAAAAATCGGACATTTTTAATTGAACAATAAAGGCCTACAAATGTTATTTAATTCACTTTCTGGGGTGGAGAAAAACTTTTTAAGGCCTCAGAGTGAATAAATTGGCCATTTTCATTCACTTTTACCCATTCCTCAAATCTTGTGTTTAGGGCCCCTGGAAGCTTGAAAATCACTTTAAACATCTCATTTTATCTTTAAAAGATGTTTTCCACGTACAAATGTGAATTGTAGTTCAAAGAGGCAACATTTGAAAACAGACCATTTTTTTAGTTTCTGAAGCATGTCGTAAGGGGGGTGGTTATCTCTTTCATCAAAAATCAGACGTTTTTAATTGAACAATAAAGGCCTACAAATGTTATTTAATTCACTTTCTGGGGTGGAGAAAAACTTTTTAAGGCCTCAGAGTGAATAAATTGGCCATTTACATTCACTTTTACCCATTCCTCAAATCTTGTGTTTAGGGCCCCTGGAAGCATGAAAATCACTTTAAACATCTCATTTTATCTTTAATAGTGATTTTCCACGTACAAATGTGAATTGTAGTTCAAAGAGGCAATATTTGAAAACGGACCATTTTTTATGTTTCTGAAGCATGTCGTAAGGGGGGGTGGTTATCTCTTTCGTCAAAAATCGGGGGTTTTCGCTTGAACAATAAAGGCCTACAAATGTTATTTAGTTCACTTCCCGTGGAGGAGAAACACTTTTTAAGGCCGCAGACTGAGTAAATTGGCCATATTCATTCACTTTTACCCATTCCTCAAATCTTGTGTTTAAGGCCCCTGGAAGCATGAAAATCACTTTAAACATCTCATTTTATCTTTAAAAGTGATTTTCCACGTCAAATGTGAATTGTAGTTCAAAGAGGCAACATTTGAAAACGGACCATTTTTTACGTTTCTGAAGCATGTCGTAAGGGGGGGTGGTTATCTCTTTCGTCAAAAATCGGGCGTTTTTGCTTGAACAATAAAGGCCTACAAATGTTATTTAGTTCACTTCCCGTGGAGGAGAAACACTTTTTAAGGCCGCAGAGTGAGTAAATTGGCCATTTTCATTCACTTTTACCCATTTCTCAAATCTTGTGTTTAAGGCCCCTGGAATCATGAAAATCACTTTAAACATCTCATTTTATCTTTAAAAGTGATTTTCCACGTACAAATGTGAATTGTAGTATAAAGAGGCAACATTTGAAAACAGACCATTTTTTTAGTTTCTGAGGCATGTCGTAAGGGGGGGTGGTTATCTCTTTCATCAAAAATCGGGCGTTTTCGCTTGAACAATAAAGGCCTACAAATGTTATTTAGTTCACTTCCCGTGGAGGAGAAACACTTTTTAAGGCCGCAGAGTGAGTAAATTGGCCATATTCATTCACTTTTACCCATTCCTCAAATCTTGTGTTTAAGGCCCCTGGAAGCATGAAAATCACTTTAAACATCTCATTTTATCTTTAATAGTGATTTTCCACGTACAAATGTGAATTGTAGTTCAAAGAGGCAATATTTGAAAACGGACCATTTTTTACGTTTCTGAAGCATGTCGTAAGGGGGGGTGGTTATCTCTTTCGTCAAAAATCGGGGGTTTTCGCTTGAACAATAAAGGCCTACAAATGTTATTTAGTTCACTTCCCGTGGAGGAGAAACACTTTTTAAGGCCGCAGAGTGAGTAAATTGGCCATATTCATTCACTTTTACCCATTCCTCAAATCTTGTGTTTAGGGCCCCTGGAAGCAAGAAAATCACTTTAAACATCTCATTTTATCTTTAAAAGTGATTTTCCACGTACAAATGTGAATTGTAGTTCAAAGAGGCAACATTTGAAAACAGACCATTTTTTTAGTTTCTGAAGCATGTCGTAAGGGGGGGTGGTTATCTCTTTCGTCAAAAATCGGGCGTTTTCGCTTGAACAATAAAGGCCTACAAATGTTATTTAGTTCACTTCCCGTGGAGGAGAAACACTTTTTAAGGCCGCAGAGTGAGTAAATTGGCCATATTCATTCACTTTTACCCATTCCTCAAATCCTGTGTTTAAGGCCCCTGGAAGCATGAAAATCACTTTAAACATCTCATTTTGTCTTTAAAAGTGATTTTCCACGTACAAATGTGAATTGTAGTTCAAAGAGGCAACATTTGAAAACGGACCATTTTTTTAGTTTCTGAAGCATGTCGTAAGGGGGGGTGGTTATCTCTTTCATCAAAAATCGGACGTTTTTGATTGAACAATAATGGCCACCAAATGTTATTTTATTCACTTCCCGTGGAGGAGAAACACTTTTTAAGGCCGCAGAGTGAGTAAATTGGCCATATTCATTCACTTTTACCCATTCCTCAAATCCTGTGTTTAAGGCCCCTGGAAGCATGAAAATCACTTTAAACATCTCATTTTATCTTTAAAAGTGATTTTCCACGTACAAGTGTGAATTGTAGTTCAAAGAGGCAACATTTAAAAACAGACCATTTTTTTAGTTTCTGAAGCATGTCGTAAGGGGGGGTGGTTATCTCTTTCGTCAAAAATCGGACGTTTTTGATTGAACAATAAAGGCCTCCAAATGTTATTTTATTCACTTCCCGTGGAGGAGTAACACTTTTTAAGGCCGCAGAGTGAGTAAATTGGCAATTTTCATTCACTTTTACCCATTCCTCAAATCTTGTGTTTAGGGCCCCTGGAAGCTTGAAAATCACTTTAAACATCTCATTTTATCTTTAAAAGTGATTTTCCATGTACAAATGTGAATTGTAGTTCAAAGAGGCAACATTTGAAAACAGACCATTTTTTTAGTTTCTGAAGCATGTCGTAAGGGGGGGTGGTTATCTCTTTCGTCAAAAATCGGACGTTTTCGCTTGAACAATAAAGGCCTACAAATGGTATTTAATTCACTTTCTGGGGTGGAGAAATTTTTTTTAAGGCCTCAGAGTGAATAAATTGGCCATTTTCATTCACATTTACCCATTCCTTAAGGCTTGTGTTTAGGGCCCCTGGAAGCTTGAAAATCACTTTAAACATCTAATTTTATCTCTAAAAGTGATTATCCACGTACAAATGTGAATTGTCGTTTAAAGACGCAACATTGGAAAATGGACCATTTTTTTCGTTTCTGAAGCATGTCGTAAGGGGGGGTGGTTATCATTTTCACCAAAAAAAAGGCGTTTTTGATTGAACAATAAAGGCCTACAAATGTTATTTAGTTCACTTACCGTGGAGGAGAAACACTTTTTAAGGCCGCAGAGTGAGTAAATTGGCCATATTCATTCACTTTTACCCATTCCTCAAATCTTGTGTTTAAGGCCCCTGGAAGCATGAAAATCAGTTTAAACATCTCATTTTATCTTTAAAAGTGATTTTCCACGTCAAATGTGAATTGTAGTTCAGAGAGGCAACATTTGAAAACGGACCATTTTTTACGTTTCTGAAGCATGTCGTAAGGGGGGGTGGTTATCTCTTTCGTCAAAAATCAGGTGTTTTTGCTTGAACAATAAAGGCCTACAAATGTTATTTAGTTCACTTCCCGTGGAGGAGAAACACTTTTTAAGGCCGCAGAGTGAGTAAATTGGCCATATTCATTCACTTTTACCCATTCCTCAAATCTTGTGTTTAAAGCCCCTGGAAGCTTGAAAATCACTTTAAACATCTCATTTTATCTTTAATAGTGATTTTCCACGTACAAATGTGAATTGTAGTTCAAAGAGGCAACATTTGAAAACGGACCATTTTTTACGTTTCTGAAGCATGTCGTAAGGGGGGGTGGTTATCTCTTTCGTCAAAAATCGGGTGTTTTCGCTTGAACAATAAAGGCCTACAAACGTTATTTAGTTCACTTCCCGTGGAGGAGAAACACTTTTTAAAGACTCAGAATGAGTAAATTGGCCATTTTCATTCACTTTTACATATTCCTCAAATCTTGTGTTTAAGGCCCCTGGAAGCATGAAAATCACTTTAAACATCTCATTTTATCTTTAAAAGTGATTTTCCACGTACAAATGTGAATTGTAGTTCAAAGAGGCATCATTTGAAAACAGACCATTTTTTTAGTTTCTGAAGCATGTCGTAAGGGGGGGTGGTTATCTCTTTCATCAAAAATCGGACGTTTTTAATTGAACAATAAAGGCCTACAAATGTTATTTAATTCACTTTCTGGGCTGGAGAAAAACTTTTTAAGGCCTCAGTGTGAATAAATTGGCCATTTTCATTCACATTTACCCATTCCTCAAATCTTGTGTTTAAGGCCCCTGGAAGCATGAAAATCACTTTAAACATCTCATTTTATCTTTAAAAGTGATTTTCCACGTACAAATGTGAATTGTAGTTCAAAGAGGCAACATTTGAAAACAGACCATTTTTTTAGTTTCTGAAGCATGTTGTAAGGGGGGGTGGTTATCTCTTTCATCAAAAATCGGACTTTTTTGATTGAACAATAAAGGCCTCCCAATGTTATTTTATTCACTTCCCGTGGAGGAGAAACACTTTTTAAGGCCGCAGAGTGAGTAAATTGGCCATTTTCATTCACTTTTACCCATTCCTCAAATCTCGTGTTTAAGGCCCCTGGAAGCATGAAAATCACTTTAAACATCTCATTTTATCTTTAAAAGTGATTTTCCACGTACAAATGTGAATTGTAGTTCAAAGAGGCAACATTTGAAAACAGACCATTTTTTTAGTTTCTGAAGCATGTCGTAAGGGGGGGTGGTTATCTCTTTCGTCAAAAATCGGGCATTTTCGCTTGAATAAAAAAGGCCTACAAATGTTATTTAGTTCACTTCCCGTGGAGGAGAAACACTTTTTAAGGCCGCAGAGTGAGTAAATTGGCCATTTTGATTCACTTTTACCCATTCCTCAAATCTCGTGTTTAAGGCCCCTGGAAGCATGAAAATCACTTTAAACATCTCATTTTATCTTTAAAAGTGATTTTCCACGTACAAATGTGAATTGTAGTTCAAAGAGGCAACATTTAAAAACAGACCATTTTTTTAGTTTCTGAAGCATGTCGTAAGGGGGGGTGGTTATCTCTTTCGTCAAAAATCGGGCATTTTCGCTTGAACAAAAAAGGCCTACAAATGTTATTTAGTTCACTTCCCGTGGAGGAGAAACACTTTTTAAGGCCGCAGAATGAGTAAATTGGCCATTTTAATTCACTTTTACCCATTCCTCAAATCTCGTGTTTAAGGCCCCTGGAAGCATGAAAATCACTTTAAACATCTCATTTTATCTTTAAAAGTGATTTTCCACGTACAAATGTGAATTGTAGTTCAAAGAGGCAACATTTGAAAACAGACCATTTTTTTAGTTTCTGAAGCATGTCGTAAGGGGGGGTGGTTATCTCTTTCGTCAAAAATCGGACGTTTTCGCTTGAACAATAAAGGCCTACAAATGTTATTTAATTCACTTTCTGGTTTGGAGAAATTTTTTTTAAGGCCTCAGAGTGAATAAATTGGCCATTTTCATTCACATTTACCCATTCCTTAAGGCTTGTGTTTAGGGCCCCTGGAAGCTTGAAAATCACTTTAAACATCTAATTTTATCTCTAAAAGTGATTATCCACGTACAAATGTGAATTGTCGTTTAAAGACGCAACATTGGAAAATGGACCATTTTTTTCGTTTCTGAAGCATGTCGTAAGGGGGGGTGGTTATCATTTTCACCAAAAAAAAGGCGTTTTTGATTGAACAATAAAGGCCTCCAAATGTTATTTTATTCACTTCCCGTGGAGGAGAAACACTTTTTAAGGCCGCAGACTGAGTAAATTGGCCATATTCATTCACTTTTACCCATTCCTCAAATCTTGTGTTTAAGGCCCCTGGAAGCATGAAAATCACTTTAAACATCTCATTTTATCTTTAATAGTGATTTTCCACGTACAAATGTGAATTGTAGTTCAAAGAGGCAACATTTGAAAACGGACCATTTTTTACGTTTCTGAAGCATGTCGTAAGGGGGGGTGGTTATCTCTTTCGTCAAAAATCGGGTGTTTTCGCTTGAACAATAAAGGCCTACAAATGTTATTTAGTTCACTTACCGTGGAGGAGAAACACTTTTTAAGGCCGCAGAGTGAGTAAATTGGCCATATTCATTCACTTTTACCCATTCCTCAAATCTTGTGTTTAAGGCCCCTGGAAGCATGAAAATCAGTTTAAACATCTCATTTTATCTTTAAAAGTGATTTTCCACGTCAAATGTGAATTGTAGTTCAGAGAGGCAACATTTGAAAACGGACCATTTTTTACGTTTCTGAAGCATGTCGTAAGGGGGGGTGGTTATCTCTTTCGTCAAAAATCGGGTGTTTTTGCTTGAACAATAAAGGCCTACAAATGTTATTTAGTTCACTTCCCGTGGAGGAGAAACACTTTTTAAGGCCGCAGAGTGAGTAAATTGGCCATATTCATTCACTTTTACCCATTCCTCAAATCTTGTGTTTAAAGCCCCTGGAAGCATGAAAATCACTTTAAACATCTCATTTTATCGTTAAAAGTGATTTTCCACGTACAAATGTGAATTGTAGTTCAAAGAGGCAACATTTGAAAACAGACCATTTTTTTAGTTTCTGAAGCATGTTGTAAGGGGGGGTGGTTATCTCTTTCATCAAAAATCGGACGTTTTTGATTGAACAATAAAGGCCTCCAAATGTTATTTAGTTCACTTCCCGTGGAGGAGAAACACTTTTTAAGGCCGCAGAGTGAGTAAATTGGCCATTTTGATTCACTTTTACCCATTCCTCAAATCTCGTGTTTAAGGCCCCTGGAAGCATGAAAATCACTTTAAACATCTCATTTTATCTTTAAAAGTGATTTTCCACGTACAAATGTGAATTGTAGTTCAAAGAGGCAACATTTGAAAACAGACCATTTTTTTAGTTTCTGAAGCATGTCGTAAGGGGGGGTGGTTATCTCTTTCGTCAAAAATCGGGCATTTTCGCTTGAATAAAAAAGGCCTACAAATGTTATTTAGTTCACTTCCCGTGGAGGAGAAACACTTTTTAAGGCCGCAGAGTGAGTAAATTGGCCATTTTGATTCACTTTTACCCATTCCTCAAATCTCGTGTTTAAGGCCCCTGGAAGCATGAAAATCACTTTAAACATCTCATTTTATCTTTAAAAGTGATTTTCCACGTACAAATGTGAATTGTAGTTCAAAGAGGCAACATTTAAAAACAGACCATTTTTTTAGTTTCTGAAGCATGTCGTAAGGGGGGGTGGTTATCTCTTTCGTCAAAAATCGGGCATTTTCGCTTGAACAAAAAAGGCCTACAAATGTTATTTAGTTCACTTCCCGTGGAGGAGAAACACTTTTTAAGGCCGCAGAATGAGTAAATTGGCCATTTTAATTCACTTTTACCCATTCCTCAAATCTCGTGTTTAAGGCCCCTGGAAGCATGAAAATCACTTTAAACATCTCATTTTATCTTTAAAAGTGATTTTCCACGTACAAATGTGAATTGTAGTTCAAAGAGGCAACATTTGAAAACAGACCATTTTTTTAGTTTCTGAAGCATGTCGTAAGGGGGGGTGGTTATCTCTTTCGTCAAAAATCGGACGTTTTCGCTTGAACAATAAAGGCCTACAAATGTTATTTAATTCACTTTCTGGTTTGGAGAAATTTTTTTTAAGGCCTCAGAGTGAATAAATTGGCCATTTTCATTCACATTTACCCATTCCTTAAGGCTTGTGTTTAGGGCCCCTGGAAGCTTGAAAATCACTTTAAACATCTAATTTTATCTCTAAAAGTGATTATCCACGTACAAATGTGAATTGTCGTTTAAAGACGCAACATTGGAAAATGGACCATTTTTTTCGTTTCTGAAGCATGTCGTAAGGGGGGGTGGTTATCATTTTCACCAAAAAAAAGGCGTTTTTGATTGAACAATAAAGGCCTCCAAATGTTATTTTATTCACTTCCCGTGGAGGAGAAACACTTTTTAAGGCCGCAGACTGAGTAAATTGGCCATATTCATTCACTTTTACCCATTCCTCAAATCTTGTGTTTAAGGCCCCTGGAAGCATGAAAATCACTTTAAACATCTCATTTTATCTTTAATAGTGATTTTCCACGTACAAATGTGAATTGTAGTTCAAAGAGGCAACATTTGAAAACGGACCATTTTTTACGTTTCTGAAGCATGTCGTAAGGGGGGGTGGTTATCTCTTTCGTCAAAAATCGGGTGTTTTCGCTTGAACAATAAAGGCCTACAAATGTTATTTAGTTCACTTACCGTGGAGGAGAAACACTTTTTAAGGCCGCAGAGTGAGTAAATTGGCCATATTCATTCACTTTTACCCATTCCTCAAATCTTGTGTTTAAGGCCCCTGGAAGCATGAAAATCAGTTTAAACATCTCATTTTATCTTTAAAAGTGATTTTCCACGTCAAATGTGAATTGTAGTTCAGAGAGGCAACATTTGAAAACGGACCATTTTTTACGTTTCTGAAGCATGTCGTAAGGGGGGGTGGTTATCTCTTTCGTCAAAAATCGGGTGTTTTTGCTTGAACAATAAAGGCCTACAAATGTTATTTAGTTCACTTCCCGTGGAGGAGAAACACTTTTTAAGGCCGCAGAGTGAGTAAATTGGCCATATTCATTCACTTTTACCCATTCCTCAAATCTTGTGTTTAAAGCCCCTGGAAGCATGAAAATCACTTTAAACATCTCATTTTATCGTTAAAAGTGATTTTCCACGTACAAATGTGAATTGTAGTTCAAAGAGGCAACATTTGAAAACAGACCATTTTTTTAGTTTCTGAAGCATGTTGTAAGGGGGGGTGGTTATCTCTTTCATCAAAAATCGGACGTTTTTGATTGAACAATAAAGGCCTCCAAATGTTATTTTATTCACTTCCCGTGGAGTAGAAACACTTTTTAAGGCCGCAGAGTGAGTAAATTGGCCATTTTCATTCACGTTTACCCATTTCTCAAATCTTGTGTTTAAGGCCCCTGGAAGTATGAAAATCACTTTAAACATCTCATTTTATCTTTAAAAGTGATTTTCCACGTACAAATGTGAATTGTAGTTCAAAGAGGCAACATATGAAAACAGACCATTTTTTTAGTTTCTGAGGCATGTCGTAAGGGGGGGTGGTTATCTCTTTCATCAAAAATCGGACGTTTTTAATTGAACAATAAAGGCCTACAAATGTTATTTAATTCACGTTCTGGGGTGGAGAAAAACTTTTTAAGGCCTCAGAGTGAATAAATTGGCCATTTTCATTCACTTTTACCCATTCCTCAAATCTTGTGTTTAGGGCCCCTGGAAGCTTGAAAATCACTTTAAACATCTCATTTTATCTTTAATAGTGATTTTCCACGTACAAATGTGAATTGTAGTTCAAAGAGGCAACATTTGAAAACGGACCATTTTTTACGTTTCTGAAGCATGTCGTAAGGGGGGGTGGTTATCTCTTTCGTCAAAAATCGGGTGTTTTCGCTTGAACAATAAAGGCCTACAAATGGTATTTAGTTCACTTACCGTGGAGGAGAAACACTTTTTAAGGCCGCAGAGTGAGTAAATTGGCCATATTCATTCACTTTTACCCATTCCTCAAATCTTGTGTTTAAGACCCCTGGAAGCATGAAAATCAGTTTAAACATCTCATTTTATCTTTAAAAGTGATTTTCCACGTCAAATGTGAATTGTAGTTCAAAGAGGCAACATTTGAAAACGGACCATTTTTTATGTTTCTGAAGCATGTCGTAAGGGGGGGTGGTTATCTCTTTCGTCAAAAATCGGGTGTTTTTGCTTGAACAATAAAGGCCTACAAATGTTATTTAGTTCACTTCCCGTGGAGGAGAAACACTTTTTAAGGCCGCAGAGTGAGTAAGTTGGCCATATTCATTCACTTTTACCCATTCCTCAAATCTTGTGTTTAAAGCCCCTGGAAGCATGAAAATCACTTTAAACATCTCATTTTATCTTTAAAAGTGATTTTCCACGTACAAATGTGAATTGTAGTTCAAAGAGGCAACATTTGAAAACAGACCATTTTTTTAGTTTCTGAAGCATGTTGTAAGGGGGGGTGGTTATCTCTTTCATCAAAAATCGGACGTTTTTGATTGAACAATAAAGGCCTCCAAATGTTATTTTATTCACTTCCCGTGGAGGAGAAACACTTTTTAAGGCCGCAGAGTGAGTAAATTGGCCATTTTCATTCACGTTTACCCATTTCTCAAATCTTGTGTTTAAGGCCCCTGGAAGCATGAAAATCACTTTAAACATCTCATTTTATCTTTAAAAGTGATTTTCCACGTACAAATGTGAATTGTAGTTAAAAGAGGCAACATTTGAAAACGGACCATTTTTTACGTTTCTGAAGCATGTCGTAAGGGGGGGTGGTTATCTCTTTCGTCAAAAATCGGGCGTTTTCGCTTGAACAATAAAGGCCTACAAATGTTATTTAGTTCACTTCCCGTGGAGGAGAAACACTTTTTAAGGCCGCAGAGTGAGTAAATTGGCCATATTCATTCACTTTTACCCATTCCTCAAATCTTGTGTTTAAGGCCCCTGGAAGCATGAAAATCACTTTAAACATCTCATTTTATCTTTAAAAGTGATTTTCCACGTACAAATGTGAATTGTAGTTCAAAGAGGCAACATTTGAAAACAGACCATTTTTTTAGTTTCTGAGGCATGTCGTAAGGGGGGGTGGTTATCTCTTTCATCAAAAATCGGACGTTTTTAATTGAACAATAAAGGCCTACAAATGTTAT
The DNA here is from genome assembly GCF_964204655.1 of Triturus cristatus. Lineage (NCBI taxonomy): Eukaryota > Metazoa > Chordata > Amphibia > Caudata > Salamandridae > Triturus > Triturus cristatus. Next base: position 1,224,078,621 of record NC_140590.1, on the reverse strand, counting down.
TTAATTCACTTTCTGGGGTGGAGAAAAACTTTTTAAGGCCTCAGAGTGAATAAATTGGCCATATTCATTCACTTTTACCCATTCCTCAAATCTTGTGTTTAAGGCCCCTGGAAGCATCAAAATCACTTTAAACATCTCATTTTATCTTTAATAGTGATTTTCCACGTACAAATGTGAATTGTAGTTCAAAGAGGCAATATTTGAAAACGGACCATTTTTTACGTTTCTGAAGCATGTCGTAAGGGGGGGTGGTTATCTCTTTCGTCAAAAATCGGGTGTTTTCGCTTGAACAATAAAGGCCTACAAATGTTATTTAGTTCACTTCCCGTGGAGGAGAAACACTTTTTAAGGCCGCAGAGTGAGTAAATTGGCCATATTCATTCACTTTTACCCATTCCTCAAATCTTGTGTTTAAGGCCCCTGGAAGCATGAAAATCACTTTAAACATCTCATTTTATCTTTAAAAGTGATTTTCCACGTACAAATGTGAATTGTAGTTCAAAGAGGCAACATTTGAAAACAGACCATTTTTTTAGTTTCTGAAGCATGTCGTAAGGGGGGGTGGGTATCTCTTTCATCAAAAATCGGACGTTTTTGATTGAACAATAAAGGCCTCCAAATGTTATTTTATTCACTTCCCGTGGAGGAGAAACACTTTTTAAGGCCGCAGAGTGAGTAAATTGGCAATTTTCATTCACTTTTACCCATTCCTCAAATCTTGTGTTTAGGGCCCCTGGAAGCTTGAAAATCACTTTAAACATCTCATTTTATCTTTAAAAGTGATTTTCCACGTACAAATGTGAATTGTAGTTCAAAGAGGCAACATTTGAAAACAGACCATTTTTTTAGTTTCTGAAGCATGTCGTAAGGGGGGGTGGTTATCTCTTTCGTCAAAAATCGGGCGCTTTCGCTTGAACAATAAAGGCCTACAAATGTTATTTAATTCACTTTCTGGGGTGGAGAAAAACTTTTTAAGGCCTCAGAGTGAGTAAATTGGCCATATTCATTCACTTTTACCCATTCCTCAAATCTTGTGTTTAAGGCCCCTGGAAGCATGAAAATCACTTTAAACATCTCATTTTATCTTTAATAGTGATTTTCCACGTACAAATGTGAATTGTAGTTCAAAGAGGCAACATTTGAAAACGGACCATTTTTTACGTTTCTGAAGCATGTCGTAAGGGGGGGTGGTTATCTCTTTCGTCAAAAATCGGGTGTTTTCGCTTGAACAATAAAGGCCTACAAATGTTATTTAGTTCACTTCCCGTGGAGGAGAAACACTTTTTAAGGCCGCAGAGTGAGTAAATTGGCCATATTTATTCACTTTTACCCATTTCTCAAATCTTGTGTTTAAGGCCCCTGGAAGCATGAAAATCACTTTAAACATCTCATTTTATCTTTAAAAGTGATTTTCCACGTACAAATGTGAATTGTAGTTCAAAGAGGCAACATTTGAAAACAGACCATTTTTTTAGTTTCTGAGGCATGTCGTAAGGGGGGGTGGTTATCTCTTTCATCAAAAATCGGGTGTTTTCGCTTGAACAATAAAGGCCTACAAATGTTATTTAGTTCACTTCCCGTGGAGGAGAAACACTTTTTAAGGCCGCAGAGTGAGTAAATTGGCCATATTCATTCACTTTTACCCATTCCTCAAATCTTGTGTTTAAGGCCCCTGGAAGCATGAAAATCACGTTAAACATCTCATTTTATCTTTAATAGTGATTTTCCACGTACAAATGTGAATTGTAGTTCAAAGAGGCAATATTTGAAAACTGACCATTTTTTACGTTTCTGAAGCATGTCGTAAGGGGGGGTGGTTATCTCTTTCGTCAAAAATCGGGGGTTTTCGCTTGAACAATAAAGGCCTACAAATGTTATTTAGTTCACTTCCCGTGGAGGAGAAACACTTTTTAAGGCTGCAGAGTGAGTAAATTGGCCATATTCATTCACTTTTACCCATTCCTCAAATCTTGTGTTTAGGGCCCCTGGAAGCAAGAAAATCACTTTAAACATCTCATTTTATCTTTAAAAGTGATTTTCCACGTACAAATGTGAATTGTAGTTCAAAGAGGCAACATTTGAAAACAGACCATTTTTTTAGTTTCTGAAGCATGTCGTAAGGGGGGGTGGTTATCTCTTTCGTCAAAAATCGGGCGTTTTCGCTTGAACAATAAAGGCCTACAAATGTTATTTAGTTCACTTCCCGTGGAGGAGAAACACTTTTTAAGGCCGCAGAGTGAGTAAATTGGCCATATTCATTCACTTTTACCCATTCCTCAAATCCTGTGTTTAAGGCCCCTGGAAGCATGAAAATCACTTTAAACATCTCATTTTGTCTTTAAAAGTGATTTTCCACGTACAAATGTGAATTGTAGTTCAAAGAGGCAACATTTGAAAACGGACCATTTTTTTAGTTTCTGAAGCATGTCGTAAGGGGGGGTGGTTATCTCTTTCATCAAAAATCGGACGTTTTTGATTGAACAATAAAGGCCTCCAAATGTTATTTTATTCACTTCCCGTGGAGGAGAAACACTTTTTAAGGCCGCAGAGTGAGTAAATTGGCCATTTTCATTTACGTTTACCCATTTCTCAAATCTTGTGTTTAAGGCCCCTGGAAGCATGAAAATCACTTTAAACATCTCATTTGATCTTTAAAAGTGATTTTCCACGTACAAATGTGAATTGTAGTTCAAAGAGGCAACATTTGAAAACAGACCATTTTTTTAGTTTCTGAGGCATGTCGTAAGGGGGGGGTGGTTATCTCTTTCATCAAAAATCGGACGTTTTTAATTGAACAATAAAGGCCTACAAATGTTATTTAATTCACTTTCTGGGGTGGAGAAAAACTTTTTAAGGCCTCAGAGTGAATAAATTGGCCATTTTCATTCACTTTTACCCATTCCTCAAATCTTGTGTTTAGGGCCCCTGGAAGCTTGAAAATCACTTTAAACATCTCATTTTATCTTTAAAAGATATTTTCCACGTACAAATGTGAATTGTAGTTAAAAGAGGCAACATTTGATAACGGACCATTTTTTACGTTTCTGAAGCATGTCGTAAGGGGGGGTGGTTATCCCTTTCGTCAAAAATGGGGCGTTTTCGCTTGAACAATAAAGGCCTACAAATGTTATTTAGTTCACTTCCCGTGGAGGAGAAACACTTTTTAAGGCCGCAGAGTGAGTAAATTGGCCATATTCATTCACTTTTACCCATTCCTCAAATCTTGTGTTTAAGGCCCCTGGAAGCATGAAAATCACTTTAAACATCTCATTTTATCTTTAATAGTGATTTTCCACGTACAAATGTGAATTGTAGTTCAAAGAGGCAATATTTGAAAACGGACCATTTTTTACGTTTCTGAAGCATGTCGTAAGGGGGGGTGGTTATCTCTTTCGTCAAAAATCGGGGGTTTTCGCTTGAACAATAAAGGCCTACAAATGTTATTTAGTTCACTTCCCGTGGAGGAGAAACACTTTTTAAGGCCGCAGACTGAGTAAATTGGCCATATTCATTCACTTTTACCCATTCCTCAAATCTTGTGTTTAAGGCCCCTGGAAGCATCAAAATCACTTTAAACATCTCATTTTATCTTTAATAGTGATTTTCCACGTACAAATGTGAATTGTAGTTCAAAGAGGCAATATTTGAAAACGGACCATTTTTTACGTTTCTGAAGCATGTCGTAAGGGGGGGTGGTTATCTCTTTCGTCAAAAATCGGGTGTTTTCGCTTGAACAATAAAGGCCTACAAATGTTATTTAGTTCACTTCCCGTGGAGGAGAAACACTTTTTAAGGCCGCAGAGTGAGTAAATTGGCCATATTCATTCACTTTTACCCATTCCTCAAATCTTGTGTTTAAGGCCCCTGGAAGCATGAAAATCACTTTAAACATCTCATTTTATCTTTAAAAGTGATTTTCCACGTACAAATGTGAATTGTAGTTCAAAGAGGCAACATTTGAAAACAGACCATTTTTTTAGTTTCTGAAGCATGTCGTAAGGGGGGTGGGTATCTCTTTCATCAAAAATCGGACGTTTTTGATTGAACAATAAAGGCCTCCAAATGTTATTTTATTCACTTCCCGTGGAGGAGAAACACTTTTTAAGGCCGCAGAGTGAGTAAATTGGCAATTTTCATTCACTTTTACCCATTCCTCAAATCTTGTGTTTAGGGCCCCTGGAAGCTTGAAAATCACTTTAAACATCTCATTTTATCTTTAAAAGTGATTTTCCACGTACAAATGTGAATTGTAGTTCAAAGAGGCAACATTTGAAAACAGACCATTTTTTTAGTTTCTGAAGCATGTCGTAAGGGGGGGTGGTTATCTCTTTCGTCAAAAATCGGGCGCTTTCGCTTGAACAATAAAGGCCTACAAATGTTATTTAATTCACTTTCTGGGGTGGAGAAAAACTTTTTAAGGCCTCAGAGTGAGTAAATTGGCCATATTCATTCACTTTTACCCATTCCTCAAATCTTGTGTTTAAGGCCCCTGGAAGCATGAAAATCACTTTAAACATCTCATTTTATCTTTAATAGTGATTTTCCACGTACAAATGTGAATTGTAGTTCAAAGAGGCAACATTTGAAAACGGACCATTTTTTACGTTTCTGAAGCATGTCGTAAGGGGGGGTGGTTATCTCTTTCGTCAAAAATCGGGTGTTTTCGCTTGAACAATAAAGGCCTACAAATGTTATTTAGTTCACTTCCCGTGGAGGAGAAACACTTTTTAAGGCCGCAGAGTGAGTAAATTGGCCATATTTATTCACTTTTACCCATTTCTCAAATCTTGTGTTTAAGGCCCCTGGAAGCATGAAAATCACTTTAAACATCTCATTTTATCTTTAAAAGTGATTTTCCACGTACAAATGTGAATTGTAGTTCAAAGAGGCAACATTTGAAAACAGACCATTTTTTTAGTTTCTGAGGCATGTCGTAAGGGGGGGTGGTTATCTCTTTCATCAAAAATCGGGCGTTTTCGCTTGAACAATAAAGGCCTACAAATGTTATTTAGTTCACTTCCCGTGGAGGAGAAACACTTTTTAAGGCCGCAGAGTGAGTAAATTGGCCATATTCATTCACTTTTACCCATTCCTCAAATCTTGTGTTTAAGGCCCCTGGAAGCATGAAAATCACTTTAAACATCTCATTTTATCTTTAATAGTGATTTTCCACGTACAAATGTGAATTGTAGTTCAAAGAGGCAATATTTGAAAACGGACCATTTTTTACGTTTCTGAAGCATGTCGTAAGGGGGGGTGGTTATCTCTTTCGTCAAAAATCGGGGGTTTTCGCTTGAACAATAAAGGCCTACAAATGTTATTTAGTTCACTTCCCGTGGAGGAGAAACACTTTTTAAGGCTGCAGAGTGAGTAAATTGGCCATATTCATTCACTTTTACCCATTCCTCAAATCTTGTGTTTAGGGCCCCTGGAAGCAAGAAAATCACTTTAAACATCTCATTTTATCTTTAAAAGTGATTTTCCACGTACAAATGTGAATTGTAGTTCAAAGAGGCAACATTTGAAAACAGACCATTTTTTTAGTTTCTGAAGCATGTCGTAAGGGGGGGTGGTTATCTCTTTCGTCAAAAATCGGGCGTTTTCGCTTGAACAATAAAGGCCTACAAATGTTATTTAGTTCACTTCCCGTGGAGGAGAAACACTTTTTAAGGCCGCAGAGTGAGTAAATTGGCCATATTCATTCACTTTTACCCATTCCTCAAATCCTGTGTTTAAGGCCCCTGGAAGCATGAAAATCACTTTAAACATCTCATTTTGTCTTTAAAAGTGATTTTCCACGTACAAATGTGAATTGTAGTTCAAAGAGGCAACATTTGAAAACGGACCATTTTTTTAGTTTCTGAAGCATGTCGTAAGGGGGGGTGGTTATCTCTTTCATCAAAAATCGGACGTTTTTGATTGAACAATAATGGCCACCAAATGTTATTTTATTCACTTCCCGTGGAGGAGAAACACTTTTTAAGGCCGCAGAGTGAGTAAATTGGCCATTTTCATTCACTTTTACCCATTCCTCAAATCTCGTGTTTAAGGACCCTGGAAGCATGAAAATCACTTTAAACATCTCATTTTATCTTTAAAAGTGAATTTCCACGTACAAATGTGAATTGTAGTTCAAAGAGGCAACATTTGAAAACGGACCATTTTTTACGTTTCTGAAGCTTGTCGTAAGGGGGGGTGGTTGTCTCTTTCGTCAAAAATCGGGCGTTTTCGCTTGAACAATAAAGGCCTACAAATGTTATTTAGTTCACTTCCCGTGGAGGAGAAACACTTTTTAAGGCCGCAGAGTGAGTAAATTGGCCATATTCATTCACTTTTACCCATTCCTCAAATCTCGTGTTTAAGGCCCCTGGAAGCATTAAAATCACCTTAAACATCTCATTTTATCTTTAAAAGTGATTTTCCACGTACAAATGTGAATTGTAGTTCAAAGAGGCAACATTTGAAAACGGACCATTTTTTACGTTTCTGAAGCTTGTCGTAAGGGGGGGTGGTTGTCTCTTTCGTCAAAAATCGGGCGTTTTCGCTTGAACAATAAAGGCCTACAAATGTTATTTAGTTCACTTCCCGTGGAGGAGAAACACTTTTTAAGGCCGCAGACTGAGTAAATTGGCCATATTCATTCACTTTTACCCATTCCTCAAATCTTGTGTTTAAGGCCCCTGGAAGCATGAAAATCACTTTAAACATCTCATTTTATCTTTAATAGTGATTTTCCATGTACAAATGTGAATTGTAGTTCAAAGAGGCAACATTTGAAAACAGACCATTTTTTTAGTTTCTGAAGCATGTCGTAAGGGGGGTGGTTATCTCTTTCGTCAAAAATCGGACGTTTTCGCTTGAACAATAAAGGCCTACAAATGTTATTTAATTCACTTTCTGGGGAGGAGAAATTTTTTTTAAGGCCTCAGAGTGAATAAATTGGCCATTTTCATTCACATTTACCCATTCCTTAAGGCTTGTGTTTAGGGCCCCTGGAAGCTTGAAAATCACTTTAAACATCTAATTTTATCTCTAAAAGTGATTATCCACGTACAAATGTGAATTGTCGTTTAAAGACGCAACATTGGAAAATGGACCATTTTTTTCGTTTCTGAAGCATGTCGTAAGGGGGGGTGGTTATCATTTTCACCAAAAAAAAGGCGTTTTTGATTGAACAATAAAGGCCTCCAAATGTTATTTTATTCACTTCCCGTGGAGGAGAAACACTTTTTAAGGCCGCAGACTGAGTAAATTGGCCATATTCATTCACTTTTACCCATTCCTCAAATCTTGTGTTTAAGGCCCCTGGAAGCATGAAAATCACTTTAAACATCTCATTTTATCTTTAAAAGTGATTTTCCACGTACAAATGGGAATTGTAGTTCAAAGAGGCAACATTTGAAAACAGACCATTTTTTTAGTTTCTGAAGCATGTTGTAAGGGGGGGTGGTTATCTCTTTCATCAAAAATCGGACGTTTTTGATTGAACAATAAAGGCCTCCAAATGTTATTTTATTCACTTCCCGTGGAGGAGAAACACTTTTTAAGGCCGCAGACTGAGTAAATTGGCCATATTCATTCACTTTTACCCATTCCTCAAATCTTGTGTTTAAGGCCCCTGGAAGCATGAAAATCACTTTAAACATCTCATTTTATCTTTAAAAGTGATTTTCCACGTACAAATGTGAATTGTAGTTCAAAGAGGCAACATTTGAAAACAAACCATTTTTTTAGTTTCTGAGGCATGTCGTAAGGGGGGGTGGTTATCTCTTTCATTAAAAATCGGACATTTTTAATTGAACAATAAAGGCCTACAAATGTTATTTAATTCACTTTCTGGGGTGGAGAAAAACTTTTTAAGGCCTCAGAGTGAATAAATTGGCCATTTTCATTCACTTTTACCCATTCCTCAAATCTTGTGTTTAGGGCCCCTGGAAGCTTGAAAATCACTTTAAACATCTCATTTTATCTTTAAAAGATGTTTTCCACGTACAAATGTGAATTGTAGTTCAAAGAGGCAACATTTGAAAACAGACCATTTTTTTAGTTTCTGAAGCATGTCGTAAGGGGGGTGGTTATCTCTTTCATCAAAAATCAGACGTTTTTAATTGAACAATAAAGGCCTACAAATGTTATTTAATTCACTTTCTGGGGTGGAGAAAAACTTTTTAAGGCCTCAGAGTGAATAAATTGGCCATTTACATTCACTTTTACCCATTCCTCAAATCTTGTGTTTAGGGCCCCTGGAAGCATGAAAATCACTTTAAACATCTCATTTTATCTTTAATAGTGATTTTCCACGTACAAATGTGAATTGTAGTTCAAAGAGGCAATATTTGAAAACGGACCATTTTTTATGTTTCTGAAGCATGTCGTAAGGGGGGGTGGTTATCTCTTTCGTCAAAAATCGGGGGTTTTCGCTTGAACAATAAAGGCCTACAAATGTTATTTAGTTCACTTCCCGTGGAGGAGAAACACTTTTTAAGGCCGCAGACTGAGTAAATTGGCCATATTCATTCACTTTTACCCATTCCTCAAATCTTGTGTTTAAGGCCCCTGGAAGCATGAAAATCACTTTAAACATCTCATTTTATCTTTAAAAGTGATTTTCCACGTCAAATGTGAATTGTAGTTCAAAGAGGCAACATTTGAAAACGGACCATTTTTTACGTTTCTGAAGCATGTCGTAAGGGGGGGTGGTTATCTCTTTCGTCAAAAATCGGGCGTTTTTGCTTGAACAATAAAGGCCTACAAATGTTATTTAGTTCACTTCCCGTGGAGGAGAAACACTTTTTAAGGCCGCAGAGTGAGTAAATTGGCCATTTTCATTCACTTTTACCCATTTCTCAAATCTTGTGTTTAAGGCCCCTGGAATCATGAAAATCACTTTAAACATCTCATTTTATCTTTAAAAGTGATTTTCCACGTACAAATGTGAATTGTAGTATAAAGAGGCAACATTTGAAAACAGACCATTTTTTTAGTTTCTGAGGCATGTCGTAAGGGGGGGTGGTTATCTCTTTCATCAAAAATCGGGCGTTTTCGCTTGAACAATAAAGGCCTACAAATGTTATTTAGTTCACTTCCCGTGGAGGAGAAACACTTTTTAAGGCCGCAGAGTGAGTAAATTGGCCATATTCATTCACTTTTACCCATTCCTCAAATCTTGTGTTTAAGGCCCCTGGAAGCATGAAAATCACTTTAAACATCTCATTTTATCTTTAATAGTGATTTTCCACGTACAAATGTGAATTGTAGTTCAAAGAGGCAATATTTGAAAACGGACCATTTTTTACGTTTCTGAAGCATGTCGTAAGGGGGGGTGGTTATCTCTTTCGTCAAAAATCGGGGGTTTTCGCTTGAACAATAAAGGCCTACAAATGTTATTTAGTTCACTTCCCGTGGAGGAGAAACACTTTTTAAGGCCGCAGAGTGAGTAAATTGGCCATATTCATTCACTTTTACCCATTCCTCAAATCTTGTGTTTAGGGCCCCTGGAAGCAAGAAAATCACTTTAAACATCTCATTTTATCTTTAAAAGTGATTTTCCACGTACAAATGTGAATTGTAGTTCAAAGAGGCAACATTTGAAAACAGACCATTTTTTTAGTTTCTGAAGCATGTCGTAAGGGGGGGTGGTTATCTCTTTCGTCAAAAATCGGGCGTTTTCGCTTGAACAATAAAGGCCTACAAATGTTATTTAGTTCACTTCCCGTGGAGGAGAAACACTTTTTAAGGCCGCAGAGTGAGTAAATTGGCCATATTCATTCACTTTTACCCATTCCTCAAATCCTGTGTTTAAGGCCCCTGGAAGCATGAAAATCACTTTAAACATCTCATTTTGTCTTTAAAAGTGATTTTCCACGTACAAATGTGAATTGTAGTTCAAAGAGGCAACATTTGAAAACGGACCATTTTTTTAGTTTCTGAAGCATGTCGTAAGGGGGGGTGGTTATCTCTTTCATCAAAAATCGGACGTTTTTGATTGAACAATAATGGCCACCAAATGTTATTTTATTCACTTCCCGTGGAGGAGAAACACTTTTTAAGGCCGCAGAGTGAGTAAATTGGCCATATTCATTCACTTTTACCCATTCCTCAAATCCTGTGTTTAAGGCCCCTGGAAGCATGAAAATCACTTTAAACATCTCATTTTATCTTTAAAAGTGATTTTCCACGTACAAGTGTGAATTGTAGTTCAAAGAGGCAACATTTAAAAACAGACCATTTTTTTAGTTTCTGAAGCATGTCGTAAGGGGGGGTGGTTATCTCTTTCGTCAAAAATCGGACGTTTTTGATTGAACAATAAAGGCCTCCAAATGTTATTTTATTCACTTCCCGTGGAGGAGTAACACTTTTTAAGGCCGCAGAGTGAGTAAATTGGCAATTTTCATTCACTTTTACCCATTCCTCAAATCTTGTGTTTAGGGCCCCTGGAAGCTTGAAAATCACTTTAAACATCTCATTTTATCTTTAAAAGTGATTTTCCATGTACAAATGTGAATTGTAGTTCAAAGAGGCAACATTTGAAAACAGACCATTTTTTTAGTTTCTGAAGCATGTCGTAAGGGGGGGTGGTTATCTCTTTCGTCAAAAATCGGACGTTTTCGCTTGAACAATAAAGGCCTACAAATGGTATTTAATTCACTTTCTGGGGTGGAGAAATTTTTTTTAAGGCCTCAGAGTGAATAAATTGGCCATTTTCATTCACATTTACCCATTCCTTAAGGCTTGTGTTTAGGGCCCCTGGAAGCTTGAAAATCACTTTAAACATCTAATTTTATCTCTAAAAGTGATTATCCACGTACAAATGTGAATTGTCGTTTAAAGACGCAACATTGGAAAATGGACCATTTTTTTCGTTTCTGAAGCATGTCGTAAGGGGGGGTGGTTATCATTTTCACCAAAAAAAAGGCGTTTTTGATTGAACAATAAAGGCCTACAAATGTTATTTAGTTCACTTACCGTGGAGGAGAAACACTTTTTAAGGCCGCAGAGTGAGTAAATTGGCCATATTCATTCACTTTTACCCATTCCTCAAATCTTGTGTTTAAGGCCCCTGGAAGCATGAAAATCAGTTTAAACATCTCATTTTATCTTTAAAAGTGATTTTCCACGTCAAATGTGAATTGTAGTTCAGAGAGGCAACATTTGAAAACGGACCATTTTTTACGTTTCTGAAGCATGTCGTAAGGGGGGGTGGTTATCTCTTTCGTCAAAAATCAGGTGTTTTTGCTTGAACAATAAAGGCCTACAAATGTTATTTAGTTCACTTCCCGTGGAGGAGAAACACTTTTTAAGGCCGCAGAGTGAGTAAATTGGCCATATTCATTCACTTTTACCCATTCCTCAAATCTTGTGTTTAAAGCCCCTGGAAGCTTGAAAATCACTTTAAACATCTCATTTTATCTTTAATAGTGATTTTCCACGTACAAATGTGAATTGTAGTTCAAAGAGGCAACATTTGAAAACGGACCATTTTTTACGTTTCTGAAGCATGTCGTAAGGGGGGGTGGTTATCTCTTTCGTCAAAAATCGGGTGTTTTCGCTTGAACAATAAAGGCCTACAAACGTTATTTAGTTCACTTCCCGTGGAGGAGAAACACTTTTTAAAGACTCAGAATGAGTAAATTGGCCATTTTCATTCACTTTTACATATTCCTCAAATCTTGTGTTTAAGGCCCCTGGAAGCATGAAAATCACTTTAAACATCTCATTTTATCTTTAAAAGTGATTTTCCACGTACAAATGTGAATTGTAGTTCAAAGAGGCATCATTTGAAAACAGACCATTTTTTTAGTTTCTGAAGCATGTCGTAAGGGGGGGTGGTTATCTCTTTCATCAAAAATCGGACGTTTTTAATTGAACAATAAAGGCCTACAAATGTTATTTAATTCACTTTCTGGGCTGGAGAAAAACTTTTTAAGGCCTCAGTGTGAATAAATTGGCCATTTTCATTCACATTTACCCATTCCTCAAATCTTGTGTTTAAGGCCCCTGGAAGCATGAAAATCACTTTAAACATCTCATTTTATCTTTAAAAGTGATTTTCCACGTACAAATGTGAATTGTAGTTCAAAGAGGCAACATTTGAAAACAGACCATTTTTTTAGTTTCTGAAGCATGTTGTAAGGGGGGGTGGTTATCTCTTTCATCAAAAATCGGACTTTTTTGATTGAACAATAAAGGCCTCCCAATGTTATTTTATTCACTTCCCGTGGAGGAGAAACACTTTTTAAGGCCGCAGAGTGAGTAAATTGGCCATTTTCATTCACTTTTACCCATTCCTCAAATCTCGTGTTTAAGGCCCCTGGAAGCATGAAAATCACTTTAAACATCTCATTTTATCTTTAAAAGTGATTTTCCACGTACAAATGTGAATTGTAGTTCAAAGAGGCAACATTTGAAAACAGACCATTTTTTTAGTTTCTGAAGCATGTCGTAAGGGGGGGTGGTTATCTCTTTCGTCAAAAATCGGGCATTTTCGCTTGAATAAAAAAGGCCTACAAATGTTATTTAGTTCACTTCCCGTGGAGGAGAAACACTTTTTAAGGCCGCAGAGTGAGTAAATTGGCCATTTTGATTCACTTTTACCCATTCCTCAAATCTCGTGTTTAAGGCCCCTGGAAGCATGAAAATCACTTTAAACATCTCATTTTATCTTTAAAAGTGATTTTCCACGTACAAATGTGAATTGTAGTTCAAAGAGGCAACATTTAAAAACAGACCATTTTTTTAGTTTCTGAAGCATGTCGTAAGGGGGGGTGGTTATCTCTTTCGTCAAAAATCGGGCATTTTCGCTTGAACAAAAAAGGCCTACAAATGTTATTTAGTTCACTTCCCGTGGAGGAGAAACACTTTTTAAGGCCGCAGAATGAGTAAATTGGCCATTTTAATTCACTTTTACCCATTCCTCAAATCTCGTGTTTAAGGCCCCTGGAAGCATGAAAATCACTTTAAACATCTCATTTTATCTTTAAAAGTGATTTTCCACGTACAAATGTGAATTGTAGTTCAAAGAGGCAACATTTGAAAACAGACCATTTTTTTAGTTTCTGAAGCATGTCGTAAGGGGGGGTGGTTATCTCTTTCGTCAAAAATCGGACGTTTTCGCTTGAACAATAAAGGCCTACAAATGTTATTTAATTCACTTTCTGGTTTGGAGAAATTTTTTTTAAGGCCTCAGAGTGAATAAATTGGCCATTTTCATTCACATTTACCCATTCCTTAAGGCTTGTGTTTAGGGCCCCTGGAAGCTTGAAAATCACTTTAAACATCTAATTTTATCTCTAAAAGTGATTATCCACGTACAAATGTGAATTGTCGTTTAAAGACGCAACATTGGAAAATGGACCATTTTTTTCGTTTCTGAAGCATGTCGTAAGGGGGGGTGGTTATCATTTTCACCAAAAAAAAGGCGTTTTTGATTGAACAATAAAGGCCTCCAAATGTTATTTTATTCACTTCCCGTGGAGGAGAAACACTTTTTAAGGCCGCAGACTGAGTAAATTGGCCATATTCATTCACTTTTACCCATTCCTCAAATCTTGTGTTTAAGGCCCCTGGAAGCATGAAAATCACTTTAAACATCTCATTTTATCTTTAATAGTGATTTTCCACGTACAAATGTGAATTGTAGTTCAAAGAGGCAACATTTGAAAACGGACCATTTTTTACGTTTCTGAAGCATGTCGTAAGGGGGGGTGGTTATCTCTTTCGTCAAAAATCGGGTGTTTTCGCTTGAACAATAAAGGCCTACAAATGTTATTTAGTTCACTTACCGTGGAGGAGAAACACTTTTTAAGGCCGCAGAGTGAGTAAATTGGCCATATTCATTCACTTTTACCCATTCCTCAAATCTTGTGTTTAAGGCCCCTGGAAGCATGAAAATCAGTTTAAACATCTCATTTTATCTTTAAAAGTGATTTTCCACGTCAAATGTGAATTGTAGTTCAGAGAGGCAACATTTGAAAACGGACCATTTTTTACGTTTCTGAAGCATGTCGTAAGGGGGGGTGGTTATCTCTTTCGTCAAAAATCGGGTGTTTTTGCTTGAACAATAAAGGCCTACAAATGTTATTTAGTTCACTTCCCGTGGAGGAGAAACACTTTTTAAGGCCGCAGAGTGAGTAAATTGGCCATATTCATTCACTTTTACCCATTCCTCAAATCTTGTGTTTAAAGCCCCTGGAAGCATGAAAATCACTTTAAACATCTCATTTTATCGTTAAAAGTGATTTTCCACGTACAAATGTGAATTGTAGTTCAAAGAGGCAACATTTGAAAACAGACCATTTTTTTAGTTTCTGAAGCATGTTGTAAGGGGGGGTGGTTATCTCTTTCATCAAAAATCGGACGTTTTTGATTGAACAATAAAGGCCTCCAAATGTTATTTAGTTCACTTCCCGTGGAGGAGAAACACTTTTTAAGGCCGCAGAGTGAGTAAATTGGCCATTTTGATTCACTTTTACCCATTCCTCAAATCTCGTGTTTAAGGCCCCTGGAAGCATGAAAATCACTTTAAACATCTCATTTTATCTTTAAAAGTGATTTTCCACGTACAAATGTGAATTGTAGTTCAAAGAGGCAACATTTGAAAACAGACCATTTTTTTAGTTTCTGAAGCATGTCGTAAGGGGGGGTGGTTATCTCTTTCGTCAAAAATCGGGCATTTTCGCTTGAATAAAAAAGGCCTACAAATGTTATTTAGTTCACTTCCCGTGGAGGAGAAACACTTTTTAAGGCCGCAGAGTGAGTAAATTGGCCATTTTGATTCACTTTTACCCATTCCTCAAATCTCGTGTTTAAGGCCCCTGGAAGCATGAAAATCACTTTAAACATCTCATTTTATCTTTAAAAGTGATTTTCCACGTACAAATGTGAATTGTAGTTCAAAGAGGCAACATTTAAAAACAGACCATTTTTTTAGTTTCTGAAGCATGTCGTAAGGGGGGGTGGTTATCTCTTTCGTCAAAAATCGGGCATTTTCGCTTGAACAAAAAAGGCCTACAAATGTTATTTAGTTCACTTCCCGTGGAGGAGAAACACTTTTTAAGGCCGCAGAATGAGTAAATTGGCCATTTTAATTCACTTTTACCCATTCCTCAAATCTCGTGTTTAAGGCCCCTGGAAGCATGAAAATCACTTTAAACATCTCATTTTATCTTTAAAAGTGATTTTCCACGTACAAATGTGAATTGTAGTTCAAAGAGGCAACATTTGAAAACAGACCATTTTTTTAGTTTCTGAAGCATGTCGTAAGGGGGGGTGGTTATCTCTTTCGTCAAAAATCGGACGTTTTCGCTTGAACAATAAAGGCCTACAAATGTTATTTAATTCACTTTCTGGTTTGGAGAAATTTTTTTTAAGGCCTCAGAGTGAATAAATTGGCCATTTTCATTCACATTTACCCATTCCTTAAGGCTTGTGTTTAGGGCCCCTGGAAGCTTGAAAATCACTTTAAACATCTAATTTTATCTCTAAAAGTGATTATCCACGTACAAATGTGAATTGTCGTTTAAAGACGCAACATTGGAAAATGGACCATTTTTTTCGTTTCTGAAGCATGTCGTAAGGGGGGGTGGTTATCATTTTCACCAAAAAAAAGGCGTTTTTGATTGAACAATAAAGGCCTCCAAATGTTATTTTATTCACTTCCCGTGGAGGAGAAACACTTTTTAAGGCCGCAGACTGAGTAAATTGGCCATATTCATTCACTTTTACCCATTCCTCAAATCTTGTGTTTAAGGCCCCTGGAAGCATGAAAATCACTTTAAACATCTCATTTTATCTTTAATAGTGATTTTCCACGTACAAATGTGAATTGTAGTTCAAAGAGGCAACATTTGAAAACGGACCATTTTTTACGTTTCTGAAGCATGTCGTAAGGGGGGGTGGTTATCTCTTTCGTCAAAAATCGGGTGTTTTCGCTTGAACAATAAAGGCCTACAAATGTTATTTAGTTCACTTACCGTGGAGGAGAAACACTTTTTAAGGCCGCAGAGTGAGTAAATTGGCCATATTCATTCACTTTTACCCATTCCTCAAATCTTGTGTTTAAGGCCCCTGGAAGCATGAAAATCAGTTTAAACATCTCATTTTATCTTTAAAAGTGATTTTCCACGTCAAATGTGAATTGTAGTTCAGAGAGGCAACATTTGAAAACGGACCATTTTTTACGTTTCTGAAGCATGTCGTAAGGGGGGGTGGTTATCTCTTTCGTCAAAAATCGGGTGTTTTTGCTTGAACAATAAAGGCCTACAAATGTTATTTAGTTCACTTCCCGTGGAGGAGAAACACTTTTTAAGGCCGCAGAGTGAGTAAATTGGCCATATTCATTCACTTTTACCCATTCCTCAAATCTTGTGTTTAAAGCCCCTGGAAGCATGAAAATCACTTTAAACATCTCATTTTATCGTTAAAAGTGATTTTCCACGTACAAATGTGAATTGTAGTTCAAAGAGGCAACATTTGAAAACAGACCATTTTTTTAGTTTCTGAAGCATGTTGTAAGGGGGGGTGGTTATCTCTTTCATCAAAAATCGGACGTTTTTGATTGAACAATAAAGGCCTCCAAATGTTATTTTATTCACTTCCCGTGGAGTAGAAACACTTTTTAAGGCCGCAGAGTGAGTAAATTGGCCATTTTCATTCACGTTTACCCATTTCTCAAATCTTGTGTTTAAGGCCCCTGGAAGTATGAAAATCACTTTAAACATCTCATTTTATCTTTAAAAGTGATTTTCCACGTACAAATGTGAATTGTAGTTCAAAGAGGCAACATATGAAAACAGACCATTTTTTTAGTTTCTGAGGCATGTCGTAAGGGGGGGTGGTTATCTCTTTCATCAAAAATCGGACGTTTTTAATTGAACAATAAAGGCCTACAAATGTTATTTAATTCACGTTCTGGGGTGGAGAAAAACTTTTTAAGGCCTCAGAGTGAATAAATTGGCCATTTTCATTCACTTTTACCCATTCCTCAAATCTTGTGTTTAGGGCCCCTGGAAGCTTGAAAATCACTTTAAACATCTCATTTTATCTTTAATAGTGATTTTCCACGTACAAATGTGAATTGTAGTTCAAAGAGGCAACATTTGAAAACGGACCATTTTTTACGTTTCTGAAGCATGTCGTAAGGGGGGGTGGTTATCTCTTTCGTCAAAAATCGGGTGTTTTCGCTTGAACAATAAAGGCCTACAAATGGTATTTAGTTCACTTACCGTGGAGGAGAAACACTTTTTAAGGCCGCAGAGTGAGTAAATTGGCCATATTCATTCACTTTTACCCATTCCTCAAATCTTGTGTTTAAGACCCCTGGAAGCATGAAAATCAGTTTAAACATCTCATTTTATCTTTAAAAGTGATTTTCCACGTCAAATGTGAATTGTAGTTCAAAGAGGCAACATTTGAAAACGGACCATTTTTTATGTTTCTGAAGCATGTCGTAAGGGGGGGTGGTTATCTCTTTCGTCAAAAATCGGGTGTTTTTGCTTGAACAATAAAGGCCTACAAATGTTATTTAGTTCACTTCCCGTGGAGGAGAAACACTTTTTAAGGCCGCAGAGTGAGTAAGTTGGCCATATTCATTCACTTTTACCCATTCCTCAAATCTTGTGTTTAAAGCCCCTGGAAGCATGAAAATCACTTTAAACATCTCATTTTATCTTTAAAAGTGATTTTCCACGTACAAATGTGAATTGTAGTTCAAAGAGGCAACATTTGAAAACAGACCATTTTTTTAGTTTCTGAAGCATGTTGTAAGGGGGGGTGGTTATCTCTTTCATCAAAAATCGGACGTTTTTGATTGAACAATAAAGGCCTCCAAATGTTATTTTATTCACTTCCCGTGGAGGAGAAACACTTTTTAAGGCCGCAGAGTGAGTAAATTGGCCATTTTCATTCACGTTTACCCATTTCTCAAATCTTGTGTTTAAGGCCCCTGGAAGCATGAAAATCACTTTAAACATCTCATTTTATCTTTAAAAGTGATTTTCCACGTACAAATGTGAATTGTAGTTAAAAGAGGCAACATTTGAAAACGGACCATTTTTTACGTTTCTGAAGCATGTCGTAAGGGGGGGTGGTTATCTCTTTCGTCAAAAATCGGGCGTTTTCGCTTGAACAATAAAGGCCTACAAATGTTATTTAGTTCACTTCCCGTGGAGGAGAAACACTTTTTAAGGCCGCAGAGTGAGTAAATTGGCCATATTCATTCACTTTTACCCATTCCTCAAATCTTGTGTTTAAGGCCCCTGGAAGCATGAAAATCACTTTAAACATCTCATTTTATCTTTAAAAGTGATTTTCCACGTACAAATGTGAATTGTAGTTCAAAGAGGCAACATTTGAAAACAGACCATTTTTTTAGTTTCTGAGGCATGTCGTAAGGGGGGGTGGTTATCTCTTTCATCAAAAATCGGACGTTTTTAATTGAACAATAAAGGCCTACAAATGTTATTTAATTCACTTTCTGGGGTGGAGAAAAACTTTTTAAGGCCTCAGAGTGAATAAATTGGCCATTTTCATTCACTTTTACCCATTCCTCAAATCTTGTGTTTAGGGCCCCTGGAAGCTTGAAAATCACTTTAAACATCTCATTTTATCTTTAAAAGATATTTTCCACGTACAAATGTGAATTGTAGTTAAAAGAGGCAACATTTGATAACGGACCATTTTTTACGTTTCTGAAGCATGTCGTAAGGGGGGGTGGTTATCCCTTTCGTCAAAAATCGGGCGTTTTCGCTTGAACAATAAGGGCCTACAAATGTTATTTAGTTCACTTCCCGTGGAGGAGAAACACTTTTTAAGGCCGCAGAGTGAGTAAATTGGCCATATTCATTCACGTATACCCATTCCTCAAATCTTGTGTTTAAGGCCCCTGGAAGCATGAAAATCACTTTAAACATCTCATTTTATCTTTAATAGTGATTTCCACGTACAAATGTGAATTGTAGTTCAAAGAGGCAATATTTGAAAACGGACCATTTTTTACGTTTCTGAAGCATGTCGTAAGGGGGGTGGTTATCTCTTTCATCAAAAATCGGGTGTTTTCGCTTGAACAATAAAGGCCTACAAATGTTATTTAGTTCACTTCCCGTGGAGGAGAAACACTTTTTAAGGCCGCAGAGTGAGTAAATTGGCCATATTCATTCACTTTTACCCATTCCTCAAATCTTGTGTTTAAGGCCCCTGGAAGCATGAAAATCACTTTAAACATCTCATTTTATCTTTAAAAGTGATTTTCCACGTACAAATGTGAATTGTAGTTCAAAGAGGCAACATTTGAAAACAGACCATTTTTTTAGTTTCTGAAGCATGTCGTAAGGGGGGGTGGGTATCTCTTTCATCAAAAATCGGACGTTTTTGATTGAACAATAAAGGCCTCCAAATGTTATTTTATTCACTTCCCGTGGAGGAGAAACACTTTTTAAGGCCGCAGAGTGAGTAAATTGGCAATTTTCATTCACTTTTACCCATTCCTCAAATCTTGTGTTGAGGGCCCCTGGAAGCTTGAAAATCACTTTAAACATCTCATTTTATCTTTAAAAGTGATTTTCCACGTACAAATGTGAATTGTAGTTCAAAGAGGCAACATTTGAAAACAGACCATTTTTTTAGTTTCTGAAGCATGTCGTAAGGGGGGGTGGTTATCTCTTTCGTCAAAAATCGGGCGCTTTCGCTTGAACAAGAAAGGCCTACAAATGTTATTTAATTCACTTTCTGGGGTGGAGAAAAACTTTTTAAGGCCTCTGAGTGAGTAAATTGGCCATATTCATTCACTTTTACCCATTCCTCAAATCTTGTGTTTAAGGCCCCTGGAAGCATGAAAATCACTTTAAACATCTCATTTTATCTTTAAAAGTGATTTTCCACGTCAAATGTGAATTGTAGTTCAAAGAGGCAACATTTGAAAACGGACCATTTTTTACGTTTCTGAAGCATGTCGTAAGGGGGGGTGGTTATCTCTTTCGTCAAAAATCGGGCGTTTTTGCTTGAACAATAAAGGCCTACAAATGTTATTTAGTTCACTTCCCGTGGAGGAGAAACACTTTTTAAGGCCGCAGAGTGAGTAAATTGGCCATATTTATTCACTTTTACCCATTCCTCAAATCTTGTGTTTAAAGCCCCTGGAAGCATGAAAATCACTTTAAACATCTCATTTTATCTTTAAAAGTGATTTTCCACGTACAAATGTGAATTGTAGTTCAAAGAGGCAACATTTGAAAACAGACCATTTTTTTAGTTTCTGAAGCATGTTGTAAGGGGGGGTGGTTATCTCTTTCATCAAAAATCGGACGTTTTTGATTGAACAATAAAGGCCTCCAAATGTTATTTAGTTCACTTCCCGTGGAGGAGAAACACTTTTTAAGGCCGCAGAGTGAGTAAATTGGCCATATTCATTCACTTTTACTCATTCCTCAAATCTTGTGTTTAAGGCCCCTGAAAGCATGAAAATCACTTTAAACATCTCATTTTATCTTTAAAAGTGATTTTCCACGTACAAATGTGAATTGTAGTTCAAAGAGGCAACATTTGAAAACAGACCATTTTTTACGTTTCTGAAGCTTGTCGTAAGGGGGGGTGGTTATCTCTTTCATCAAAAATCGGGCGTTTTCGCTTGAACAATAAAGGCCTACAAATGTTATTTAGTTCACTTCCCGTGGAGGAGAAACACTTTTTAAGGCCGCAGAGTGAGTAAATTGGCCATATTCATTCACTTTTACCCATTCCTCAAATCTTGTGTTTAAGGCCCCTGGAAGCATGAAAATCACTTTAAACATCTCATTTTATCTTTAATAGTGATTTTCCACGTACAAATGTGAATTGTAGTTCAAAGAGGCAACATTTGAAAACGGACCATTTTTTACGTTTCTGAAGCATGTCGTAAGGGGGGGTGGTTATCTCTTTCGTCAAAAATTGGGTGTTTTCGCTTGAACAATAAAGGCCTACAAACGTTATTTAGTTCACTTCCCGTGGAGGAGAAACACTTTTTAAAGACTCAGAATGAGTAAATTGGCCATTTTCATTCACTTTTACATATTCCTCAAATCTTGTGTTTAAGGCCCCTGGAAGCATGAAAATCACTTTAAACATCTCATTTTATCTTTAAAAGTGATTTTCCACGTACAAATGTGAATTGTAGTTCAAAGAGGCATCATTTGAAAACAGACCATTTTTTTAGTTTCTGAAGCATGTCGTAAGGGGGGGTGGTTATCTCTTTCATCAAAAATCGGACGTTTTAAATTGAACAATAAAGGCCTACAAATGTTATTTAATTCACTTTCTGGGCTGGAGAAAAACTTTTTAAGGCCTCAGTGTGAATAAATTGGCCATTTTCATTCACATTTACCCATTCCTCAAATCTTGCGTTTAAGGCCCCTGGAAGCATGAAAATCACTTTAAACATCTCATTTTATCTTTAAAAGTGATTTTCCACGTACAAATGTGAATTGTAGTTCAAAGAGGCAACATTTGAAAACAGACCATTTTTTTAGTTTCTGAAGCATGTTGTAAGGGGGGGTGGTTATCTCTTTCATCAAAAATCGGACGTTTTTGATTGAACAATAAAGGCCTCCCAATGTTATTTTATTCACTTCCCGTGGAGGAGAAACACTTTTTAAGGCCGCAGAGTGAGTAAATTGGCCATTTTCATTCACTTTTACCCATTCCTCAAATCTCGTGTTTAAGGCCCCTGGAAGCATGAAAATCACTTTAAACATCTCATTTTATCTTTAAAAGTGATTTTCCACGTACAAATGTGAATTGTAGTTCAAAGAGGCAACATTTGAAAACAGACCATTTTTTTAGTTTCTGAAGCATGTCGTAAGGGGGGGTGGTTATCTCTTTCGTCAAAAATCGGGCATTTTCGCTTGAACAAAAAAGGCCTACAAATGTTATTTAGTTCACTTCCCGTGGAGGAGAAACACTTTTTAAGGCCGCAGACTGAGGAAATTGGCCATATTCATTCACTTTTACCCATTCCTCAAATCTTGTGTTTAAGGCCCCTGGAAGCATGAAAATCAGTTTAAACATCTCATTTTATCTTTAAAAGTGATTTTCCACGTCAAATGTGAATTGTAGTTCAGAGAGGCAACATTTGAAAACGGACCATTTTTTACGTTTCTGAAGCATGTCGTAAGGGGGGGTGGTTATCTCTTTCGTCAAAAATCAGGTGTTTTTGCTTGAACAATAAAGGCCTACAAATGTTATTTAGTTCACTTCCCGTGGAGGAGAAACACTTTTTAAGGCCGCAGAGTGAGTAAATTGGCCATATTCATTCACTTTTACCCATTCCTCAAATCTTGTGTTTAAAGCCCCTGGAAGCTTGAAAATCACTTTAAACATCTCATTTTATCTTTAATAGTGATTTTCCACGTACAAATGTGAATTGTAGTTCAAAGAGGCAACATTTGAAAACGGACCATTTTTTACGTTTCTGAAGCATGTCGTAAGGGGGGGTGGTTATCTCTTTCGTCAAAAATCGGGTGTTTTCGCTTGAACAATAAAGGCCTACAAACGTTATTTAGTTCACTTCCCGTGGAGGAGAAACACTTTTTAAAGACTCAGAATGAGTAAATTGGCCATTTTCATTCACTTTTACATATTCCTCAAATCTTGTGTTTAAGGCCCCTGGAAGCATGAAAATCACTTTAAACATCTCATTTTATCTTTAAAAGTGATTTTCCACGTACAAATGTGAATTGTAGTTCAAAGAGGCATCATTTGAAAACAGACCATTTTTTTAGTTTCTGAAGCATGTCGTAAGGGGGGGTGGTTATCTCTTTCATCAAAAATCGGACGTTTTTAATTGAACAATAAAGGCCTACAAATGTTATTTAATTCACTTTCTGGGCTGGAGAAAAACTTTTTAAGGCCTCAGTGTGAATAAATTGGCCATTTTCATTCACATTTACCCATTCCTCAAATCTTGTGTTTAAGGCCCCTGGAAGCATGAAAATCACTTTAAACATCTCATTTTATCTTTAAAAGTGATTTTCCACGTACAAATGTGAATTGTAGTTCAAAGAGGCAACATTTGAAAACAGACCATTTTTTTAGTTTCTGAGGCATGTCGTAAGGGGGGGTGGTTATCTCTTTCATCAAAAATCGGACGTTTTTAATTGAACAATAAAGGCCTACAAATGTTATTTAATTCACTTTCTGGGGTGGAGAAAAACTTTTTAAGGCCTCAGAGTGAATAAATTGGCCATTTTCATTCACTTTTACCCATTCCTCAAATCTTGTGTTTAGGGCCCCTGGAAGCTTGAAAATCACTTTAAACATCTCATTTTATCTTTAAAAGATATTTTCCACGTACAAATGTGAATTGTAGTTAAAAGAGGCAACATTTGATAACGGACCATTTTTTACGTTTCTGAAGCATGTCGTAAGGGGGGGTGGTTATCCCTTTCGTCAAAAATCGGGCGTTTTCGCTTGAACAATAAGGGCCTACAAATGTTATTTAGTTCACTTCCCGTGGAGGAGAAACACTTTTTAAGGCCGCAGAGTGAGTAAATTGGCCATATTCATTCACGTATACCCATTCCTCAAATCTTGTGTTTAAGGCCCCTGGAAGCATGAAAATCACTTTAAACATCTCATTTTATCTTTAATAGTGATTTCCACGTACAAATGTGAATTGTAGTTCAAAGAGGCAATATTTGAAAACGGACCATTTTTTACGTTTCTGAAGCATGTCGTAAGGGGGGTGGTTATCTCTTTCATCAAAAATCGGGTGTTTTCGCTTGAACAATAAAGGCCTACAAATGTTATTTAGTTCACTTCCCGTGGAGGAGAAACACT
Organism: Triturus cristatus; assembly: GCF_964204655.1. Lineage (NCBI taxonomy): Eukaryota > Metazoa > Chordata > Amphibia > Caudata > Salamandridae > Triturus > Triturus cristatus. The sequence goes on along the minus strand of NC_140590.1, from coordinate 1,224,054,816 downwards.
TTTTAAGGCCGCAGAGTGAGTAAATTGGCCATATTCATTCACTTTTACCCATTCCTCAAATCTTGTGTTTAAGGCCCCTGGAAGCATGAAAATCACTTTAAACATCTCATTTTATCTTTAAAAGTGATTTTCCACGTACAAATGTGAATTGTAGTTCAAAGAGGCAACATTTGAAAACAGACCATTTTTTTAGTTTCTGAAGCATGTCGTAAGGGGGGGTGGGTATCTCTTTCATCAAAAATCGGACGTTTTTGATTGAACAATAAAGGCCTCCAAATGTTATTTTATTCACTTCCCGTGGAGGAGAAACACTTTTTAAGGCCGCAGAGTGAGTAAATTGGCAATTTTCATTCACTTTTACCCATTCCTCAAATCTTGTGTTGAGGGCCCCTGGAAGCTTGAAAATCACTTTAAACATCTCATTTTATCTTTAAAAGTGATTTTCCACGTACAAATGTGAATTGTAGTTCAAAGAGGCAACATTTGAAAACAGACCATTTTTTTAGTTTCTGAAGCATGTCGTAAGGGGGGGTGGTTATCTCTTTCGTCAAAAATCGGGCGCTTTCGCTTGAACAAGAAAGGCCTACAAATGTTATTTAATTCACTTTCTGGGGTGGAGAAAAACTTTTTAAGGCCTCTGAGTGAGTAAATTGGCCATATTCATTCACTTTTACCCATTCCTCAAATCTTGTGTTTAAGGCCCCTGGAAGCATGAAAATCACTTTAAACATCTCATTTTATCTTTAAAAGTGATTTTCCACGTCAAATGTGAATTGTAGTTCAAAGAGGCAACATTTGAAAACGGACCATTTTTTACGTTTCTGAAGCATGTCGTAAGGGGGGGTGGTTATCTCTTTCGTCAAAAATCGGGCGTTTTTGCTTGAACAATAAAGGCCTACAAATGTTATTTAGTTCACTTCCCGTGGAGGAGAAACACTTTTTAAGGCCGCAGAGTGAGTAAATTGGCCATATTTATTCACTTTTACCCATTCCTCAAATCTTGTGTTTAAAGCCCCTGGAAGCATGAAAATCACTTTAAACATCTCATTTTATCTTTAAAAGTGATTTTCCACGTACAAATGTGAATTGTAGTTCAAAGAGGCAACATTTGAAAACAGACCATTTTTTTAGTTTCTGAAGCATGTTGTAAGGGGGGGTGGTTATCTCTTTCATCAAAAATCGGACGTTTTTGATTGAACAATAAAGGCCTCCAAATGTTATTTAGTTCACTTCCCGTGGAGGAGAAACACTTTTTAAGGCCGCAGAGTGAGTAAATTGGCCATATTCATTCACTTTTACTCATTCCTCAAATCTTGTGTTTAAGGCCCCTGAAAGCATGAAAATCACTTTAAACATCTCATTTTATCTTTAAAAGTGATTTTCCACGTACAAATGTGAATTGTAGTTCAAAGAGGCAACATTTGAAAACAGACCATTTTTTACGTTTCTGAAGCTTGTCGTAAGGGGGGGTGGTTATCTCTTTCATCAAAAATCGGGCGTTTTCGCTTGAACAATAAAGGCCTACAAATGTTATTTAGTTCACTTCCCGTGGAGGAGAAACACTTTTTAAGGCCGCAGAGTGAGTAAATTGGCCATATTCATTCACTTTTACCCATTCCTCAAATCTTGTGTTTAAGGCCCCTGGAAGCATGAAAATCACTTTAAACATCTCATTTTATCTTTAATAGTGATTTTCCACGTACAAATGTGAATTGTAGTTCAAAGAGGCAACATTTGAAAACGGACCATTTTTTACGTTTCTGAAGCATGTCGTAAGGGGGGGTGGTTATCTCTTTCGTCAAAAATTGGGTGTTTTCGCTTGAACAATAAAGGCCTACAAACGTTATTTAGTTCACTTCCCGTGGAGGAGAAACACTTTTTAAAGACTCAGAATGAGTAAATTGGCCATTTTCATTCACTTTTACATATTCCTCAAATCTTGTGTTTAAGGCCCCTGGAAGCATGAAAATCACTTTAAACATCTCATTTTATCTTTAAAAGTGATTTTCCACGTACAAATGTGAATTGTAGTTCAAAGAGGCATCATTTGAAAACAGACCATTTTTTTAGTTTCTGAAGCATGTCGTAAGGGGGGGTGGTTATCTCTTTCATCAAAAATCGGACGTTTTAAATTGAACAATAAAGGCCTACAAATGTTATTTAATTCACTTTCTGGGCTGGAGAAAAACTTTTTAAGGCCTCAGTGTGAATAAATTGGCCATTTTCATTCACATTTACCCATTCCTCAAATCTTGCGTTTAAGGCCCCTGGAAGCATGAAAATCACTTTAAACATCTCATTTTATCTTTAAAAGTGATTTTCCACGTACAAATGTGAATTGTAGTTCAAAGAGGCAACATTTGAAAACAGACCATTTTTTTAGTTTCTGAAGCATGTTGTAAGGGGGGGTGGTTATCTCTTTCATCAAAAATCGGACGTTTTTGATTGAACAATAAAGGCCTCCCAATGTTATTTTATTCACTTCCCGTGGAGGAGAAACACTTTTTAAGGCCGCAGAGTGAGTAAATTGGCCATTTTCATTCACTTTTACCCATTCCTCAAATCTCGTGTTTAAGGCCCCTGGAAGCATGAAAATCACTTTAAACATCTCATTTTATCTTTAAAAGTGATTTTCCACGTACAAATGTGAATTGTAGTTCAAAGAGGCAACATTTGAAAACAGACCATTTTTTTAGTTTCTGAAGCATGTCGTAAGGGGGGGTGGTTATCTCTTTCGTCAAAAATCGGGCATTTTCGCTTGAACAAAAAAGGCCTACAAATGTTATTTAGTTCACTTCCCGTGGAGGAGAAACACTTTTTAAGGCCGCAGACTGAGGAAATTGGCCATATTCATTCACTTTTACCCATTCCTCAAATCTTGTGTTTAAGGCCCCTGGAAGCATGAAAATCAGTTTAAACATCTCATTTTATCTTTAAAAGTGATTTTCCACGTCAAATGTGAATTGTAGTTCAGAGAGGCAACATTTGAAAACGGACCATTTTTTACGTTTCTGAAGCATGTCGTAAGGGGGGGTGGTTATCTCTTTCGTCAAAAATCAGGTGTTTTTGCTTGAACAATAAAGGCCTACAAATGTTATTTAGTTCACTTCCCGTGGAGGAGAAACACTTTTTAAGGCCGCAGAGTGAGTAAATTGGCCATATTCATTCACTTTTACCCATTCCTCAAATCTTGTGTTTAAAGCCCCTGGAAGCTTGAAAATCACTTTAAACATCTCATTTTATCTTTAATAGTGATTTTCCACGTACAAATGTGAATTGTAGTTCAAAGAGGCAACATTTGAAAACGGACCATTTTTTACGTTTCTGAAGCATGTCGTAAGGGGGGGTGGTTATCTCTTTCGTCAAAAATCGGGTGTTTTCGCTTGAACAATAAAGGCCTACAAACGTTATTTAGTTCACTTCCCGTGGAGGAGAAACACTTTTTAAAGACTCAGAATGAGTAAATTGGCCATTTTCATTCACTTTTACATATTCCTCAAATCTTGTGTTTAAGGCCCCTGGAAGCATGAAAATCACTTTAAACATCTCATTTTATCTTTAAAAGTGATTTTCCACGTACAAATGTGAATTGTAGTTCAAAGAGGCATCATTTGAAAACAGACCATTTTTTTAGTTTCTGAAGCATGTCGTAAGGGGGGGTGGTTATCTCTTTCATCAAAAATCGGACGTTTTTAATTGAACAATAAAGGCCTACAAATGTTATTTAATTCACTTTCTGGGCTGGAGAAAAACTTTTTAAGGCCTCAGTGTGAATAAATTGGCCATTTTCATTCACATTTACCCATTCCTCAAATCTTGTGTTTAAGGCCCCTGGAAGCATGAAAATCACTTTAAACATCTCATTTTATCTTTAAAAGTGATTTTCCACGTACAAATGTGAATTGTAGTTCAAAGAGGCAACATTTGAAAACAGACCATTTTTTTAGTTTCTGAAGCATGTTGTAAGGGGGGGTGGTTATCTCTTTCATCAAAAATCGGACTTTTTTGATTGAACAATAAAGGCCTCCCAATGTTATTTTATTCACTTCCCGTGGAGGAGAAACACTTTTTAAGGCCGCAGAGTGAGTAAATTGGCCATTTTCATTCACTTTTACCCATTCCTCAAATCTCGTGTTTAAGGCCCCTGGAAGCATGAAAATCACTTTAAACATCTCATTTTATCTTTAAAAGTGATTTTCCACGTACAAATGTGAATTGTAGTTCAAAGAGGCAACATTTGAAAACAGACCATTTTTTTAGTTTCTGAAGCATGTCGTAAGGGGGGGTGGTTATCTCTTTCGTCAAAAATCGGGCATTTTCGCTTGAACAAAAAAGGCCTACAAATGTTATTTAGTTCACTTCCCGTGGAGGAGAAACACTTTTTAAGGCCGCAGAGTGAGTAAATTGGCCATTTTGATTCACTTTTACCCATTCCTCAAATCTCGTGTTTAAGGCCCCTGGAAGCATGAAAATCACTTTAAACATCTCATTTTATCTTTAAAAGTGATTTTCCACGTACAAATGTGAATTGTAGTTCAAAGAGGCAACATTTAAAAACAGACCATTTTTTTAGTTTCTGAAGCATGTCGTAAGGGGGGGTGGTTATCTCTTTCGTCAAAAATCGGGCATTTTCGCTTGAACAAAAAAGGCCTACAAATGTTATTTAGTTCACTTCCCGTGGAGGAGAAACACTTTTTAAGGCCGCAGAGTGAGTAAATTGGCCATTTTAATTCACTTTTACCCATTCCTCAAATCTCGTGTTTAAGGCCCCTGGAAGCATGAAAATCACTTTAAACATCTCATTTTATCTTTAAAAGTGATTTTCCACGTACAAATGTGAATTGTAGTTCAAAGAGGCAACATTTGAAAACAGACCATTTTTTTAGTTTCTGAAGCATGTCGTAAGGGGGGGTGGTTATCTCTTTCGTCAAAAATCGGACGTTTTCGCTTGAACAATAAAGGCCTACAAATGTTATTTAATTCACTTTCTGGTTTGGAGAAATTTTTTTTAAGGCCTCAGAGTGAATAAATTGGCCATTTTCATTCACATTTACCCATTCCTTAAGGCTTGTGTTTAGGGCCCCTGGAAGCTTGAAAATCACTTTAAACATCTAATTTTATCTCTAAAAGTGATTATCCACGTACAAATGTGAATTGTCGTTTAAAGACGCAACATTGGAAAATGGACCATTTTTTTCGTTTCTGAAGCATGTCGTAAGGGGGGGTGGTTATCATTTTCACCAAAAAAAAGGCGTTTTTGATTGAACAATAAAGGCCTCCAAATGTTATTTTATTCACTTCCCGTGGAGGAGAAACACTTTTTAAGGCCGCAGACTGAGTAAATTGGCCATATTCATTCACTTTTACCCATTCCTCAAATCTTGTGTTTAAGGCCCCTGGAAGCATGAAAATCACTTTAAACATCTCATTTTATCTTTAATAGTGATTTTCCACGTACAAATGTGAATTGTAGTTCAAAGAGGCAACATTTGAAAACGGACCATTTTTTACGTTTCTGAAGCATGTCGTAAGGGGGGGTGGTTATCTCTTTCGTCAAAAATCGGGTGTTTTCGCTTGAACAATAAAGGCCTACAAATGTTATTTAGTTCACTTACCGTGGAGGAGAAACACTTTTTAAGGCCGCAGAGTGAGTAAATTGGCCATATTCATTCACTTTTACCCATTCCTCAAATCTTGTGTTTAAGGCCCCTGGAAGCATGAAAATCAGTTTAAACATCTCATTTTATCTTTAAAAGTGATTTTCCACGTCAAATGTGAATTGTAGTTCAGAGAGGCAACATTTGAAAACGGACCATTTTTTACGTTTCTGAAGCATGTCGTAAGGGGGGGTGGTTATCTCTTTCGTCAAAAATCGGGTGTTTTTGCTTGAACAATAAAGGCCTACAAATGTTATTTAGTTCACTTCCCGTGGAGGAGAAACACTTTTTAAGGCCGCAGAGTGAGTAAATTGGCCATATTCATTCACTTTTACCCATTCCTCAAATCTTGTGTTTAAGGCCCCTGGAAGCATGAAAATCACTTTAAACATCTCATTTTATCTTTAATAGTGATTTTCCACGTACAAATGTGAATTGTAGTTCAAAGAGGCAACATTTGAAAACGGACCATTTTTTACGTTTCTGAAGCATGTCGTAAGGGGGGGTGGTTATCTCTTTCGTCAAAAATTGGGTGTTTTCGCTTGAACAATAAAGGCCTACAAACGTTATTTAGTTCACTTCCCGTGGAGGAGAAACACTTTTTAAAGACTCAGAATGAGTAAATTGGCCATTTTCATTCACTTTTACATATTCCTCAAATCTTGTGTTTAAGGCCCCTGGAAGCATGAAAATCACTTTAAACATCTCATTTTATCTTTAAAAGTGATTTTCCACGTACAAATGTGAATTGTAGTTCAAAGAGGCATCATTTGAAAACAGACCATTTTTTTAGTTTCTGAAGCATGTCGTAAGGGGGGGTGGTTATCTCTTTCATCAAAAATCGGACGTTTTAAATTGAACAATAAAGGCCTACAAATGTTATTTAATTCACTTTCTGGGCTGGAGAAAAACTTTTTAAGGCCTCAGTGTGAATAAATTGGCCATTTTCATTCACATTTACCCATTCCTCAAATCTTGCGTTTAAGGCCCCTGGAAGCATGAAAATCACTTTAAACATCTCATTTTATCTTTAAAAGTGATTTTCCACGTACAAATGTGAATTGTAGTTCAAAGAGGCAACATTTGAAAACAGACCATTTTTTTAGTTTCTGAAGCATGTCGTAAGGGGGGGTGGTTATCTCTTTCGTCAAAAATCGGGCATTTTCGCTTGAACAAAAAAGGCCTACAAATGTTATTTAGTTCACTTCCCGTGGAGGAGAAACACTTTTTAAGGCCGCAGACTGAGGAAATTGGCCATATTCATTCACTTTTACCCATTCCTCAAATCTTGTGTTTAAGGCCCCTGGAAGCATGAAAATCACTTTAAACATCTCATTTTATCTTTAATAGTGATTTTCCACGTACAAATGTGAATTGTAGTTCAAAGAGGCAACATTTGAAAACGGACCATTTTTTACGTTTCTGAAGCATGTCGTAAGGGGGGGTGGTTATCTCTTTCGTCAAAAATCGGGTGTTTTCGCTTGAACAATAAAGGCCTACAAATGTTATTTAGTTCACTTACCGTGGAGGAGAAACACTTTTTAAGGCCGCAGAGTGAGTAAATTGGCCATATTCATTCACTTTTACCCATTCCTCAAATCTTGTGTTTAAGGCCCCTGGAAGCATGAAAATCAGTTTAAACATCTCATTTTATCTTTAAAAGTGATTTTCCACGTCAAATGTGAATTGTAGTTCAGAGAGGCAACATTTGAAAACGGACCATTTTTTACGTTTCTGAAGCATGTCGTAAGGGGGGGGTGGTTATCTCTTTCGTCAAAAATCAGGTGTTTTTGCTTGAACAATAAAGGCCTACAAATGTTATTTAGTTCACTTCCCGTGGAGGAGAAACACTTTTTAAGGCCGCAGAGTGAGTAAATTGGCCATATTCATTCACTTTTACCCATTCCTCAAATCTTGTGTTTAAAGCCCCTGGAAGCTTGAAAATCACTTTAAACATCTCATTTTATCTTTAATAGTGATTTTCCACGTACAAATGTGAATTGTAGTTCAAAGAGGCAACATTTGAAAACGGACCATTTTTTACGTTTCTGAAGCATGTCGTAAGGGGGGTGGTTATCTCTTTCGTCAAAAATCGGGTGTTTTCGCTTGAACAATAAAGGCCTACAAACGTTATTTAGTTCACTTCCCGTGGAGGAGAAACACTTTTTAAAGACTCAGAATGAGTAAATTGGCCATTTTCATTCACTTTTACATATTCCTCAAATCTTGTGTTTAAGGCCCCTGGAAGCATGAAAATCACTTTAAACATCTCATTTTATCTTTAAAAGTGATTTTCCACGTACAAATGTGAATTGTAGTTCAAAGAGGCATCATTTGAAAACAGACCATTTTTTTAGTTTCTGAAGCATGTCGTAAGGGGGGGTGGTTATCTCTTTCATCAAAAATCGGACGTTTTTAATTGAACAATAAAGGCCTACAAATGTTATTTAATTCACTTTCTGGGCTGGAGAAAAACTTTTTAAGGCCTCAGTGTGAATAAATTGGCCATTTTCATTCACATTTACCCATTCCTCAAATCTTGTGTTTAAGGCCCCTGGAAGCATGAAAATCACTTTAAACATCTCATTTTATCTTTAAAAGTGATTTTCCACGTACAAATGTGAATTGTAGTTCAAAGAGGCAACATTTGAAAACAGACCATTTTTTTAGTTTCTGAAGCATGTTGTAAGGGGGGGTGGTTATCTCTTTCATCAAAAATCGGACTTTTTTGATTGAACAATAAAGGCCTCCCAATGTTATTTTATTCACTTCCCGTGGAGGAGAAACACTTTTTAAGGCCGCAGAGTGAGTAAATTGGCCATTTTCATTCACTTTTACCCATTCCTCAAATCTCGTGTTTAAGGCCCCTGGAAGCATGAAAATCACTTTAAACATCTCATTTTATCTTTAAAAGTGATTTTCCACGTACAAATGTGAATTGTAGTTCAAAGAGGCAACATTTGAAAACAGACCATTTTTTTAGTTTCTGAAGCATGTCGTAAGGGGGGGTGGTTATCTCTTTCGTCAAAAATCGGGCATTTTCGCTTGAACAAAAAAGGCCTACAAATGTTATTTAGTTCACTTCCCGTGGAGGAGAAACACTTTTTAAGGCCGCAGAGTGAGTAAATTGGCCATTTTGATTCACTTTTACCCATTCCTCAAATCTCGTGTTTAAGGCCCCTGGAAGCATGAAAATCACTTTAAACATCTCATTTTATCTTTAAAAGTGATTTTCCACGTACAAATGTGAATTGTAGTTCAAAGAGGCAACATTTAAAAACAGACCATTTTTTTAGTTTCTGAAGCATGTCGTAAGGGGGGGTGGTTATCTCTTTCGTCAAAAATCGGGCATTTTCGCTTGAACAAAAAAGGCCTACAAATGTTATTTAGTTCACTTCCCGTGGAGGAGAAACACTTTTTAAGGCCGCAGAGTGAGTAAATTGGCCATTTTAATTCACTTTTACCCATTCCTCAAATCTCGTGTTTAAGGCCCCTGGAAGCATGAAAATCACTTTAAACATCTCATTTTATCTTTAAAAGTGATTTTCCACGTACAAATGTGAATTGTAGTTCAAAGAGGCAACATTTGAAAACAGACCATTTTTTTAGTTTCTGAAGCATGTCGTAAGGGGGGGTGGTTATCTCTTTCGTCAAAAATCGGACGTTTTCGCTTGAACAATAAAGGCCTACAAATGTTATTTAATTCACTTTCTGGTTTGGAGAAATTTTTTTTAAGGCCTCAGAGTGAATAAATTGGCCATTTTCATTCACATTTACCCATTCCTTAAGGCTTGTGTTTAGGGCCCCTGGAAGCTTGAAAATCACTTTAAACATCTAATTTTATCTCTAAAAGTGATTATCCACGTACAAATGTGAATTGTCGTTTAAAGACGCAACATTGGAAAATGGACCATTTTTTTCGTTTCTGAAGCATGTCGTAAGGGGGGGTGGTTATCATTTTCACCAAAAAAAAGGCGTTTTTGATTGAACAATAAAGGCCTCCAAATGTTATTTTATTCACTTCCCGTGGAGGAGAAACACTTTTTAAGGCCGCAGACTGAGTAAATTGGCCATATTCATTCACTTTTACCCATTCCTCAAATCTTGTGTTTAAGGCCCCTGGAAGCATGAAAATCACTTTAAACATCTCATTTTATCTTTAATAGTGATTTTCCACGTACAAATGTGAATTGTAGTTCAAAGAGGCAACATTTGAAAACGGACCATTTTTTACGTTTCTGAAGCATGTCGTAAGGGGGGGTGGTTATCTCTTTCGTCAAAAATCGGGTGTTTTCGCTTGAACAATAAAGGCCTACAAATGTTATTTAGTTCACTTACCGTGGAGGAGAAACACTTTTTAAGGCCGCAGAGTGAGTAAATTGGCCATATTCATTCACTTTTACCCATTCCTCAAATCTTGTGTTTAAGGCCCCTGGAAGCATGAAAATCAGTTTAAACATCTCATTTTATCTTTAAAAGTGATTTTCCACGTCAAATGTGAATTGTAGTTCAGAGAGGCAACATTTGAAAACGGACCATTTTTTACGTTTCTGAAGCATGTCGTAAGGGGGGGTGGTTATCTCTTTCGTCAAAAATCGGGTGTTTTTGCTTGAACAATAAAGGCCTACAAATGTTATTTAGTTCACTTCCCGTGGAGGAGAAACACTTTTTAAGGCCGCAGAGTGAGTAAATTGGCCATATTCATTCACTTTTACCCATTCCTCAAATCTTGTGTTTAAAGCCCCTGGAAGCATGAAAATCACTTTAAACATCTCATTTTATCTTTAAAAGTGATTTTCCACGTACAAATGTGAATTGTAGTTCAAAGAGGCAACATTTGAAAACAGACCATTTTTTTAGTTTCTGAAGCATGTTGTAAGGGGGGGTGGTTATCTCTTTCATCAAAAATCGGACGTTTTTGATTGAACAATAAAGGCCTCCAAATGTTATTTTATTCACTTCCCGTGGAGTAGAAACACTTTTTAAGGCCGCAGAGTGAGTAAATTGGCCATTTTCATTCACGTTTACCCATTTCTCAAATCTTGTGTTTAAGGCCCCTGGAAGTATGAAAATCACTTTAAACATCTCATTTTATCTTTAAAAGTGATTTTCCACGTACAAATGTGAATTGTAGTTCAAAGAGGCAACATATGAAAACAGACCATTTTTTTAGTTTCTGAGGCATGTCGTAAGGGGGGGTGGTTATCTCTTTCATCAAAAATCGGACGTTTTTAATTGAACAATAAAGGCCTACAAATGTTATTTAATTCACGTTCTGGGGTGGAGAAAAACTTTTTAAGGCCTCAGAGTGAATAAATTGGCCATTTTCATTCACTTTTACCCATTCCTCAAATCTTGTGTTTAGGGCCCCTGGAAGCTTGAAAATCACTTTAAACATCTCATTTTATCTTTAATAGTGATTTTCCACGTACAAATGTGAATTGTAGTTCAAAGAGGCAACATTTGAAAACGGACCATTTTTTACGTTTCTGAAGCATGTCGTAAGGGGGGGTGGTTATCTCTTTCGTCAAAAATCGGGTGTTTTCGCTTGAACAATAAAGGCCTACAAATGGTATTTAGTTCACTTACCGTGGAGGAGAAACACTTTTTAAGGCCGCAGAGTGAGTAAATTGGCCATATTCATTCACTTTTACCCATTCCTCAAATCTTGTGTTTAAGGCCCCTGGAAGCATGAAAATCAGTTTAAACATCTCATTTTATCTTTAAAAGTGATTTTCCACGTCAAATGTGAATTGTAGTTCAAAGAGGCAACATTTGAAAACGGACCATTTTTTATGTTTCTGAAGCATGTCGTAAGGGGGGGTGGTTATCTCTTTCGTCAAAAATCGGGTGTTTTTGCTTGAACAATAAAGGCCTACAAATGTTATTTAGTTCACTTCCCGTGGAGGAGAAACACTTTTTAAGGCCGCAGAGTGAGTAAGTTGGCCATATTCATTCACTTTTACCCATTCCTCAAATCTTGTGTTTAAAGCCCCTGGAAGCATGAAAATCACTTTAAACATCTCATTTTATCTTTAAAAGTGATTTTCCACGTACAAATGTGAATTGTAGTTCAAAGAGGCAACATTTGAAAACAGACCATTTTTTTAGTTTCTGAAGCATGTTGTAAGGGGGGGTGGTTATCTCTTTCATCAAAAATCGGACGTTTTTGATTGAACAATAAAGGCCTCCAAATGTTATTTTATTCACTTCCCATGGAGGAGAAACACTTTTTAAGGCCGCAGAGTGAGTAAATTGGCCATTTTCATTCACGTTTACCCATTTCTCAAATCTTGTGTTTAAGGCCCCTGGAAGCATGAAAATCACTTTAAACATCTCATTTTATCTTTAAAAGTGATTTTCCACGTACAAATGTGAATTGTAGTTCAAAGAGGCAACATTTGAAAACAGACCATTTTTTTAGTTTCTGAGGCATGTCGTAAGGGGGGGTGGTTATCTCTTTCATCAAAAATCGGACGTTTTTAATTGAACAATAAAGGCCTACAAATGTTATTTAATTCACTTTCTGGGGTGGAGAAAAACTTTTTAAGGCCTCAGAGTGAATAAATTGGCCATTTTCATTCACTTTTACCCATTCCTCAAATCTTGTGTTTAGGGCCCCTGGAAGCTTGAAAATCACTTTAAACATCTCATTTTATCTTTAAAAGATATTTTCCACGTACAAATGTGAATTGTAGTTAAAAGAGGCAACATTTGATAACGGACCATTTTTTACGTTTCTGAAGCATGTCGTAAGGGGGGGTGGTTATCCCTTTCGTCAAAAATCGGGCGTTTTCGCTTGAACAATAAAGGCCTACAAATGTTATTTAGTTCACTTCCCGTGGAGGAGAAACACTTTTTAAGGCCGCAGAGTGAGTAAATTGGCCATATTCATTCACTTATACCCATTCCTCAAATCTTGTGTTTAAGGCCCCTGGAAGCATGAAAATCACTTTAAACATCTCATTTTATCTTTAATAGTGATTTCCACGTACAAATGTGAATTGTAGTTCAAAGAGGCAATATTTGAAAACGGACCATTTTTTACGTTTCTGAAGCATGTCGTAAGGGGGGGTGGTTATCTCTTTCATCAAAAATCGGGTGTTTTCGCTTGAACAATAAAGGCCTACAAATGTTATTTAGTTCACTTCCCGTGGAGGAGAAACACTTTTTAAGGCCGCAGAGTGAGTAAATTGGCCATATTCATTCACTTTTACCCATTCCTCAAATCTTGTGTTTAAGGCCCCTGGAAGCATGAAAATCACTTTAAACATCTCATTTTATCTTTAAAAGTGATTTTCCACGTACAAATGTGAATTGTAGTTCAAAGAGGCAACATTTGAAAACAGACCATTTTTTTAGTTTCTGAAGCATGTCGTAAGGGGGGGTGGGTATCTCTTTCATCAAAAATCGGACGTTTTTGATTGAACAATAAAGGCCTCCAAATGTTATTTTATTCACTTCCCGTGGAGGAGAAACACTTTTTAAGGCCGCAGAGTGAATAAATTGGCAATTTTCATTCACTTTTACCCATTCCTCAAATCTTGTGTTTAGGGCCCCTGGAAGCTTGAAAATCACTTTAAACATCTCATTTTATCTTTAAAAGTGATTTTCCACGTACAAATGTGAATTGTAGTTCAAAGAGGCAACATTTGAAAACAGACCATTTTTTTAGTTTCTGAAGCATGTCGTAAGGGGGGGTGGTTATCTCTTTCGTCAAAAATCGGGCGCTTTCGCTTGAACAAGAAAGGCCTACAAATGTTATTTAATTCACTTTCTGGGGTGGAGAAAAACTTTTTAAGGCCTCTGAGTGAGTAAATTGGCCATATTCATTCACTTTTACCCATTCCTCAAATCTTGTGTTTAAGGCCCCTGGAAGCATGAAAATCACTTTAAACATCTCATTTTATCTTTAAAAGTGATTTTCCACGTCAAATGTGAATTGTAGTTCAAAGAGGCAACATTTGAAAACGGACCATTTTTTACGTTTCTGAAGCATGTCGTAAGGGGGGGTGGTTATCTCTTTCGTCAAAAATCGGGCGTTTTTGCTTGAACAATAAAGGCCTACAAATGTTATTTAGTTCACTTCCCGTGGAGGAGAAACACTTTTTAAGGCCGCAGAGTGAGTAAATTGGCCATATTTATTCACTTTTACCCATTCCTCAAATCTTGTGTTTAAAGCCCCTGGAAGCATGAAAATCACTTTAAACATCTCATTTTATCTTTAAAAGTGATTTTCCACGTACAAATGTGAATTGTAGTTCAAAGAGGCAACATTTGAAAACAGACCATTTTTTTAGTTTCTGAAGCATGTTGTAAGGGGGGGTGGTTATCTCTTTCATCAAAAATCGGACGTTTTTGATTGAACAATAAAGGCCTCCAAATGTTATTTAGTTCACTTCCCGTGGAGGAGAAACACTTTTTAAGGCCGCAGAGTGAGTAAATTGGCCATATTCATTCACTTTTACCCATTCCTCAAATCTTGTGTTTAAGGCCCCTGAAAGCATGAAAATCACTTTAAACATCTCATTTTATCTTTAAAAGTGATTTTCCACGTACAAATGTGAATTGTAGTTCAAAGAGGCAACATTTGAAAACAGACCATTTTTTACGTTTCTGAAGCTTGTCGTAAGGGGGGTGGTTATCTCTTTCATCAAAAATCGGGCGTTTTCGCTTGAACAATAAAGGCCTACAAATGTTATTTAGTTCACTTCCCGTGGAGGAGAAACACTTTTTAAGGCCGCAGAGTGAGTAAATTGGCCATATTCATTCACTTTTACCCATTCCTCAAATCTTGTGTTTAAGGCCCCTGGAAGCATGACAATCACTTTAAACATCTCATTTTATCTTTAATAGTGATTTTCCACGTACAAATGTGAATTGTAGTTCAAAGAGGCAACATTTGAAAACGGACCATTTTTTACGTTTCTGAAGCATGTCGTAAGGGGGGGTGGTTATCTCTTTCGTCAAAAATTGGGTGTTTTCGCTTGAACAATAAAGGCCTACAAACGTTATTTAGTTCACTTCCCGTGGAGGAGAAACACTTTTTAAAGACTCAGAATGAGTAAATTGGCCATTTTCATTCACTTTTACATATTCCTCAAATCTTGTGTTTAAGGCCCCTGGAAGCATGAAAATCACTTTAAACATCTCATTTTATCTTTAAAAGTGATTTTCCACGTACAAATGTGAATTGTAGTTCAAAGAGGCATCATTTGAAAACAGACCATTTTTTTAGTTTCTGAAGCATGTCGTAAGGGGGGGTGGTTATCTCTTTCATCAAAAATCGGACGTTTTAAATTGAACAATAAAGGCCTACAAATGTTATTTAATTCACTTTCTGGGCTGGAGAAAAACTTTTTAAGGCCTCAGTGTGAATAAATTGGCCATTTTCATTCACATTTACCCATTCCTCAAATCTTGCGTTTAAGGCCCCTGGAAGCATGAAAATCACTTTAAACATCTCATTTTATCTTTAAAAGTGATTTTCCACGTACAAATGTGAATTGTAGTTCAAAGAGGCAACATTTGAAAACAGACCATTTTTTTAGTTTCTGAAGCATGTTGTAAGGGGGGGTGGTTATCTCTTTCATCAAAAATCGGACGTTTTTGATTGAACAATAAAGGCCTCCCAATGTTATTTTATTCACTTCCCGTGGAGGAGAAACACTTTTTAAGGCCGCAGAGTGAGTAAATTGGCCATTTTCATTCACTTTTACCCATTCCTCAAATCTCGTGTTTAAGGCCCCTGGAAGCATGAAAATCACTTTAAACATCTCATTTTATCTTTAAAAGTGATTTTCCACGTACAAATGTGAATTGTAGTTCAAAGAGGCAACATTTGAAAACAGACCATTTTTTTAGTTTCTGAAGCATGTCGTAAGGGGGGGTGGTTATCTCTTTCGTCAAAAATCGGGCATTTTCGCTTGAACAAAAAAGGCCTACAAATGTTATTTAGTTCACTTCCCGTGGAGGAGAAACACTTTTTAAGGCCGCAGAGTGAGTAAATTGGCCATTTTGATTCCCTTTTACCCACTCCTCAAATCTCGTGTTTAAGGCCCCTGGAAGCATGAAAATCACTTTAAACATCTCATTTTATCTTTAAAAGTGATTTTCCACGTACAAATGTGAATTGTAGTTCAAAGAGGCAACATTTGAAAATGGACCATTTTTTTCGTTTCTGAAGCATGTCGTAAGGGGGGGTGGTTATCTCTTTCATCAAAAAAACAGGAGTTTTTGATTGAACAATAAAGGCCTCCAAATGTTATTTAATTCACTTCCCGTGGAGGAGAAACACTTTTTAAGGCCGCAGAGTGAGTAAATTGGCCATTTTCATTCACTTTTACCCATTTCTCAAATCTTGTCTTTAAGGCCCCTGGAAGCATGAAAATCACTTTAAACATCTCATTTTATCTTTAAAAGTGATTTTCCACATACAAATGTGAATTGTAGTTCAAAGAGGCAACATTTGAAAACAGACCATTTTTTTAGTTTCTGAAGCATGTCGTAAGGGGGGGTGGTTATCTCTTTCATCAAAAATCGGACGTTTTTAATTGAACAATAAAGGCCTACAAATGTTATTTAATTCACTTTCTGGGGTGGAGAAAAACTTTTTAAGGCCTCAGAGTGAATAAATTGGCCATTTCCATTCACATTTACCCATTCCTCAAATCTTGTGTTTAAGGCTCTGGAAGCATGAAAATCACTTTAAACATCTCATTTTATCTTTAAAAGTGATTTTCCACGTACAAATGTGAATTGTAGTTCAAAGAGGCAACATTTGAAAACAGACCATTTTTTTAGTTTCTGAAGCATGTCGTAAGGGGGGGTGGTTATCTCTTTCATCAAAAATCGGACGTTTTTGATTACAATAAAGGCCTCCAAATGTTATTTTATTCACTTCCCGTGGAGGAGAAACACTTTTTAAGGCCGCAGAGTGAGTAAATTGGCCATTTTCATTCACTTTTACCCATTCCTCAAATCTCGTGTTTAAGGCCCCTGGAAGCATGAAAATCACTTTAAACATCTCATTTTATCTTTAAAAGTGATTTTCCACGTACAAATGTGAATTGTAGTTCAAAGAGGCAACATTTGAAAACAGACCATTTTTTTAGTTTCTGAAGCATGTCGTAAGGGGGGGTGGTTATCTCTTTCATCAAAAATCGGACGTTTTTAATTGAACAATAAAGGCCTACAACTGTTATTTAATTCACTTTCTGGGGTGGAGAAAAACTTTTTAAGGCCTCAGAGTGAATAAATTGGCCATTTCCATTCACATTTACCCATTCCTCAAATCTTGTGTTTAAGGCCCCTGGAAGCATGAAAATCACTTTAAACATCTAATTTTATCTTTAAAAGTGATTTTCCACGTACAAATGTGAATTGTAGTTCAAAGAGGCAACATTTGAAAACAGACCAGTTTTTTAGTTTCTGAAGCATGTCGTAAGGGGGGGTGGTTATCTCTTTCACCAAAAAAAATGCGTTTTTGATTGAACAATAAAGGCCTCCAAATGTTATTTTATTCACTTCCCGTGGAGGAGAAACACTTTTTAAGGCCGCAGAGTGAGTAAATTGGCCATTTTCATTCACTTTTACCCATTCCTCAAATCTTGTGTTTAGGGCCCCTGGAAGCTTGAAAATCACTTTAAACATCTCATTTTATCTTTAAAAGTGATTTTCCACGTACAAATGTGAATTGTAGTTAAAAGAGGCAACATTTGAAAACGGACCATTTTTTACGTTTCTGAAGCATGTCGTAAGGGGGGGGTGGTTATCTCTTTCGTCAAAAATCGGGCGTTTTCGCTTGAACAATAAAGGCCTACAAATGTTATTTAGTTCACTTCCCGTGGAGGAGAAACACTTTTTAGGCCGCAGAGTGAGTAAATTGGCCATATTCATTCACTTTTACCCATTCCTCAAATCTCGTGTTTAAGGACCCTGGAAGCATGAAAATCACTTTAAACATCTCATTTTATCTTTAAAAGTGATTTTCCACGTACAAATGGGAATTGTAGTTCAAAGAGGCAACATTTGAAAATGGACCATTTTTTTCGTTTCTGAAGCATGTCGTAAGGGGGGGTGGTTATCTCTTTCATCAAAAAAACAGGCGTTTTTGATTGAACAATAAAGGCCTCCAAATGTTATGTAATTCACTTCCCGTGGAGGAGAAATACTTTTTAAGGCCGCAGAGTGAGTAAATTGGCCATTTTCATTCACTTTTACCCATTTCTCAAATCTTGTGTTTAAGGCCCCTGGAAGCATGAAAATCACTTTAAACATCTCATTTTATCTTTAAAAGTGATTTTCCACGTACAAATGTGAATTGTAGTTCAAAGAGGCAACATTTGAAAACAGACCATTTTTTTAGTTTCTGAAGCATGTTGTAAGGGGGGGTGGTTATCTCTTTCATCAAAAATCGGACTTTTTTGATTGAACAATAAAGGCCTCCCAATGTTATTTTATTCACTTCCCGT
Source organism: Triturus cristatus (assembly GCF_964204655.1). NCBI lineage: Eukaryota > Metazoa > Chordata > Amphibia > Caudata > Salamandridae > Triturus > Triturus cristatus. The sequence continues at coordinate 1,224,036,686 of NC_140590.1, read as the reverse complement.
GGAGGAGAAACACTTTTTAAGGCCGCAGAGTGAGTAAATTGGCCATTTTCATTCACTTTTACCCATTCCTCAAATCTCGTGTTTAAGGCCCCTGGAAGCATGAAAATCACTTTAAACATCTCATTTTATCTTTAAAAGTGATTTTCCACGTACAAATGTGAATTGTAGTTCAAAGAGGCAACATTTGAAAACAGACCATTTTTTTAGTTTCTGAAGCATGTCGTAAGGGGGGGTGGTTATCTCTTTCGTCAAAAATCGGGCATTTTCGCTTGAACAAAAAAGGCCTACAAATGTTATTTAGTTCACTTCCCGTGGAGGAGAAACACTTTTTAAGGCCGCAGAGTGAGTAAATTGGCCATTTTGATTCACTTTTACCCATTCCTCAAATCTCGTGTTTAAGGCCCCTGGAAGCATGAAAATCACTTTAAACATCTCATTTTATCTTTAAAAGTGATTTTCCACGTACAAATGTGAATTGTAGTTCAAAGAGGCAACATTTAAAAACAGACCATTTTTTTAGTTTCTGAAGCATGTCGTAAGGGGGGGTGGTTATCTCTTTCGTCAAAAATCGGGCATTTTCGCTTGAACAAAAAAGGCCTACAAATGTTATTTAGTTCACTTCCCGTGGAGGAGAAACACTTTTTAAGGCCGCAGAGTGAGTAAATTGGCCATTTTAATTCACTTTTACCCATTCCTCAAATCTCGTGTTTAAGGCCCCTGGAAGCATGAAAATCACTTTAAACATCTCATTTTATCTTTAAAAGTGATTTTCCACGTACAAATGTGAATTGTAGTTCAAAGAGGCAACATTTGAAAACAGACCATTTTTTTAGTTTCTGAAGCATGTCGTAAGGGGGGGTGGTTATCTCTTTCGTCAAAAATCGGACGTTTTCGCTTGAACAATAAAGGCCTACAAATGTTATTTAATTCACTTTCTGGTTTGGAGAAATTTTTTTTAAGGCCTCAGAGTGAATAAATTGGCCATTTTCATTCACATTTACCCATTCCTTAAGGCTTGTGTTTAGGGCCCCTGGAAGCTTGAAAATCACTTTAAACATCTAATTTTATCTCTAAAAGTGATTATCCACGTACAAATGTGAATTGTCGTTTAAAGACGCAACATTGGAAAATGGACCATTTTTTTCGTTTCTGAAGCATGTCGTAAGGGGGGGTGGTTATCATTTTCACCAAAAAAAAGGCGTTTTTGATTGAACAATAAAGGCCTCCAAATGTTATTTTATTCACTTCCCGTGGAGGAGAAACACTTTTTAAGGCCGCAGACTGAGTAAATTGGCCATATTCATTCACTTTTACCCATTCCTCAAATCTTGTGTTTAAGGCCCCTGGAAGCATGAAAATCACTTTAAACATCTCATTTTATCTTTAATAGTGATTTTCCACGTACAAATGTGAATTGTAGTTCAAAGAGGCAACATTTGAAAACGGACCATTTTTTACGTTTCTGAAGCATGTCGTAAGGGGGGGTGGTTATCTCTTTCGTCAAAAATCGGGTGTTTTCGCTTGAACAATAAAGGCCTACAAATGTTATTTAGTTCACTTACCGTGGAGGAGAAACACTTTTTAAGGCCGCAGAGTGAGTAAATTGGCCATATTCATTCACTTTTACCCATTCCTCAAATCTTGTGTTTAAGGCCCCTGGAAGCATGAAAATCAGTTTAAACATCTCATTTTATCTTTAAAAGTGATTTTCCACGTCAAATGTGAATTGTAGTTCAGAGAGGCAACATTTGAAAACGGACCATTTTTTACGTTTCTGAAGCATGTCGTAAGGGGGGGTGGTTATCTCTTTCGTCAAAAATCGGGTGTTTTTGCTTGAACAATAAAGGCCTACAAATGTTATTTAGTTCACTTCCCGTGGAGGAGAAACACTTTTTAAGGCCGCAGAGTGAGTAAATTGGCCATATTCATTCACTTTTACCCATTCCTCAAATCTTGTGTTTAAAGCCCCTGGAAGCATGAAAATCACTTTAAACATCTCATTTTATCTTTAAAAGTGATTTTCCACGTACAAATGTGAATTGTAGTTCAAAGAGGCAACATTTGAAAACAGACCATTTTTTTAGTTTCTGAAGCATGTTGTAAGGGGGGGTGGTTATCTCTTTCATCAAAAATCGGACGTTTTTGATTGAACAATAAAGGCCTCCAAATGTTATTTTATTCACTTCCCGTGGAGTAGAAACACTTTTTAAGGCCGCAGAGTGAGTAAATTGGCCATTTTCATTCACGTTTACCCATTTCTCAAATCTTGTGTTTAAGGCCCCTGGAAGTATGAAAATCACTTTAAACATCTCATTTTATCTTTAAAAGTGATTTTCCACGTACAAATGTGAATTGTAGTTCAAAGAGGCAACATATGAAAACAGACCATTTTTTTAGTTTCTGAGGCATGTCGTAAGGGGGGGTGGTTATCTCTTTCATCAAAAATCGGACGTTTTTAATTGAACAATAAAGGCCTACAAATGTTATTTAATTCACGTTCTGGGGTGGAGAAAAACTTTTTAAGGCCTCAGAGTGAATAAATTGGCCATTTTCATTCACTTTTACCCATTCCTCAAATCTTGTGTTTAGGGCCCCTGGAAGCTTGAAAATCACTTTAAACATCTCATTTTATCTTTAATAGTGATTTTCCACGTACAAAATTGAATTGTAGTTTAAAGAGGCAAAATTTGAAAACGGACCATTTTTTACGTTTCTGAAGCATGTCGTAAGGGGGGGTGGTTATCTCTTTCGTCAAAAATCGGGTGTTTTCGCTTGAACAATAAAGGCTTACAAATGGTATTTAGTTCACTTACCGTGGAGGAGAAACACTTTTTAAGGCCGCAGAGTGAGTAAATTGGCCATATTCATTCACTTTTACCCATTCCTCAAATCTTGTGTTTAAGGCCCCTGGAAGCATGAAAATCAGTTTAAACATCTCATTTTATCTTTAAAAGTGATTTTCCACGTCAAATGTGAATTGTAGTTCAAAGAGGCAACATTTGAAAACGGACCATTTTTTATGTTTCTGAAGCATGTCGTAAGGGGGGGTGGTTATCTCTTTCGTCAAAAATCGGGTGTTTTTGCTTGAACAATAAAGGCCTACAAATGTTATTTAGTTCACTTCCCGTGGAGGAGAAACACTTTTTAAGGCCGCAGAGTGAGTAAGTTGGCCATATTCATTCACTTTTACCCATTCCTCAAATCTTGTGTTTAAAGCCCCTGGAAGCATGAAAATCACTTTAAACATCTCATTTTATCTTTAAAAGTGATTTTCCACGTACAAATGTGAATTGTAGTTCAAAGAGGCAACATTTGAAAACAGACCATTTTTTTAGTTTCTGAAGCATGTTGTAAGGGGGGGTGGTTATCTCTTTCATCAAAAATCGGACGTTTTTGATTGAACAATAAAGGCCTCCAAATGTTATTTTATTCACTTCCCGTGGAGGAGAAACACTTTTTAAGGCCGCAGAGTGAGTAAATTGGCCATTTTCATTCACGTTTACCCATTTCTCAAATCTTGTGTTTAAGGCCCCTGGAAGCATGAAAATCACTTTAAACATCTCATTTTATCTTTAAAAGTGATTTTCCACGTACAAATGTGAATTGTAGTTCAAAGAGGCAACATTTGAAAACAGACCATTTTTTTAGTTTCTGAGGCATGTCGTAAGGGGGGGTGGTTATCTCTTTCATCAAAAATCGGACGTTTTTAATTGAACAATAAAGGCCTACAAATGTTATTTAATTCACTTTCTGGGGTGGAGAAAAACTTTTTAAGGCCTCAGAGTGAATAAATTGGCCATTTTCATTCACTTTTACCCATTCCTCAAATCTTGTGTTTAGGGCCCCTGGAAGCTTGAAAATCACTTTAAACATCTCATTTTATCTTTAAAAGATATTTTCCACGTACAAATGTGAATTGTAGTTAAAAGAGGCAACATTTGATAACGGACCATTTTTTACGTTTCTGAAGCATGTCGTAAGGGGGGGTGGTTATCCCTTTCGTCAAAAATCGGGCGTTTTCGCTTGAACAATAAAGGCCTACAAATGTTATTTAGTTCACTTCCCGTGGAGGAGAAACACTTTTTAAGGCCGCAGAGTGAGTAAATTGGCCATATTCATTCACTTATACCCATTCCTCAAATCTTGTGTTTAAGGCCCCTGGAAGCATGAAAATCACTTTAAACATCTCATTTTATCTTTAATAGTGATTTCCACGTACAAATGTGAATTGTAGTTCAAAGAGGCAATATTTGAAAACGGACCATTTTTTACGTTTCTGAAGCATGTCGTAAGGGGGGGTGGTTATCTCTTTCATCAAAAATCGGGTGTTTTCGCTTGAACAATAAAGGCCTACAAATGTTATTTAGTTCACTTCCCGTGGAGGAGAAACACTTTTTAAGGCCGCAGAGTGAGTAAATTGGCCATATTCATTCACTTTTACCCATTCCTCAAATCTTGTGTTTAAGGCCCCTGGAAGCATGAAAATCACTTTAAACATCTCATTTTATCTTTAAAAGTGATTTTCCACGTACAAATGTGAATTGTAGTTCAAAGAGGCAACATTTGAAAACAGACCATTTTTTTAGTTTCTGAAGCATGTCGTAAGGGGGGGTGGGTATCTCTTTCATCAAAAATCGGACGTTTTTGATTGAACAATAAAGGCCTCCAAATGTTATTTTATTCACTTCCCGTGGAGGAGAAACACTTTTTAAGGCCGCAGAGTGAGTAAATTGGCAATTTTCATTCACTTTTACCCATTCCTCAAATCTTGTGTTTAGGGCCCCTGGAAGCTTGAAAATCACTTTAAACATCTCATTTTATCTTTAAAAGTGATTTTCCACGTACAAATGTGAATTGTAGTTCAAAGAGGCAACATTTGAAAACAGACCATTTTTTTAGTTTCTGAAGCATGTCGTAAGGGGGGGTGGTTATCTCTTTCGTCAAAAATCGGGCGCTTTCGCTTGAACAAGAAAGGCCTACAAATGTTATTTAATTCACTTTCTGGGGTGGAGAAAAACTTTTTAAGGCCTCTGAGTGAGTAAATTGGCCATATTCATTCACTTTTACCCATTCCTCAAATCTTGTGTTTAAGGCCCCTGGAAGCATGAAAATCACTTTAAACATCTCATTTTATCTTTAAAAGTGATTTTCCACGTCAAATGTGAATTGTAGTTCAAAGAGGCAACATTTGAAAACGGACCATTTTTTACGTTTCTGAAGCATGTCGTAAGGGGGGGTGGTTATCTCTTTCGTCAAAAATCGGGCGTTTTTGCTTGAACAATAAAGGCCTACAAATGTTATTTCGTTCACTTCCCGTGGAGGAGAAACACTTTTTAAGGCCGCAGAGTGAGTAAATTGGCCATATTTATTCACTTTTACCCATTCCTCAAATCTTGTGTTTAAAGCCCCTGGAAGCATGAAAATCACTTTAAACATCTCATTTTATCTTTAAAAGTGATTTTCCACGTACAAATGTGAATTGTAGTTCAAAGAGGCAACATTTGAAAACAGACCATTTTTTTAGTTTCTGAAGCATGTTGTAAGGGGGGGTGGTTATCTCTTTCATCAAAAATCGGACGTTTTTGATTGAACAATAAAGGCCTCCAAATGTTATTTAGTTCACTTCCCGTGGAGGAGAAACACTTTTTAAGGCCGCAGAGTGAGTAAATTGGCCATATTCATTCACTTTTACCCATTCCTCAAATCTTGTGTTTAAGGCCCCTGAAAGCATGAAAATCACTTTAAACATCTCATTTTATCTTTAAAAGTGATTTTCCACGTACAAATGTGAATTGTAGTTCAAAGAGGCAACATTTGAAAACAGACCATTTTTTACGTTTCTGAAGCTTGTCGTAAGGGGGGGTGGTTATCTCTTTCATCAAAAATCGGGCGTTTTCGCTTGAACAATAAAGGCCTACAAATGTTATTTAGTTCACTTCCCGTGGAGGAGAAACACTTTTTAAGGCCGCAGAGTGAGTAAATTGGCCATATTCATTCACTTTTACCCATTCCTCAAATCTTGTGTTTAAGGCCCCTGGAAGCATGACAATCACTTTAAACATCTCATTTTATCTTTAATAGTGATTTTCCACGTACAAATGTGAATTGTAGTTCAAAGAGGCAACATTTGAAAACGGACCATTTTTTACGTTTCTGAAGCATGTCGTAAGGGGGGGTGGTTATCTCTTTCGTCAAAAATTGGGTGTTTTCGCTTGAACAATAAAGGCCTACAAACGTTATTTAGTTCACTTCCCGTGGAGGAGAAACACTTTTTAAAGACTCAGAATGAGTAAATTGGCCATTTTCATTCACTTTTACATATTCCTCAAATCTTGTGTTTAAGGCCCCTGGAAGCATGAAAATCACTTTAAACATCTCATTTTATCTTTAAAAGTGATTTTCCACGTACAAATGTGAATTGTAGTTCAAAGAGGCATCATTTGAAAACAGACCATTTTTTTAGTTTCTGAAGCATGTCGTAAGGGGGGGGGGTTATCTCTTTCATCAAAAATCGGACGTTTTAAATTGAACAATAAAGGCCTACAAATGTTATTTAATTCACTTTCTGGGCTGGAGAAAAACTTTTTAAGGCCTCAGTGTGAATAAATTGGCCATTTTCATTCACATTTACCCATTCCTCAAATCTTGCGTTTAAGGCCCCTGGAAGCATGAAAATCACTTTAAACATCTCATTTTATCTTTAAAAGTGATTTTCCACGTACAAATGTGAATTGTAGTTCAAAGAGGCAACATTTGAAAACAGACCATTTTTTTAGTTTCTGAAGCATGTTGTAAGGGGGGGTGGTTATCTCTTTCATCAAAAATCGGACGTTTTTGATTGAACAATAAAGGCCTCCCAATGTTATTTTATTCACTTCCCGTGGAGGAGAAACACTTTTTAAGGCCGCAGAGTGAGTAAATTGGCCATTTTCATTCACTTTTACCCATTCCTCAAATCTCGTGTTTAAGGCCCCTGGAAGCATGAAAATCACTTTAAACATCTCATTTTATCTTTAAAAGTGATTTTCCACGTACAAATGTGAATTGTAGTTCAAAGAGGCAACATTTGAAAACAGACCATTTTTTTAGTTTCTGAAGCATGTCGTAAGGGGGGGTGGTTATCTCTTTCGTCAAAAATCGGGCATTTTCGCTTGAACAAAAAAGGCCTACAAATGTTATTTAGTTCACTTCCCGTGGAGGAGAAACACTTTTTAAGGCCGCAGAGTGAGTAAATTGGCCATTTTGATTCCCTTTTACCCACTCCTCAAATCTCGTGTTTAAGGCCCCTGGAAGCATGAAAATCACTTTAAACATCTCATTTTATCTTTAAAAGTGATTTTCCACGTACAAATGTGAATTGTAGTTCAAAGAGGCAACATTTGAAAATGGACCATTTTTTTCGTTTCTGAAGCATGTCGTAAGGGGGGGTGGTTATCTCTTTCATCAAAAAAACAGGAGTTTTTGATTGAACAATAAAGGCCTCCAAATGTTATTTAATTCACTTCCCGTGGAGGAGAAACACTTTTTAAGGCCGCAGAGTGAGTAAATTGGCCATTTTCATTCACTTTTACCCATTTCTCAAATCTTGTCTTTAAGGCCCCTGGAAGCATGAAAATCACTTTAAACATCTCATTTTATCTTTAAAAGTGATTTTCCACATACAAATGTGAATTGTAGTTCAAAGAGGCAACATTTGAAAACAGACCATTTTTTTAGTTTCTGAAGCATGTCGTAAGGGGGGGTGGTTATCTCTTTCATCAAAAATCGGACGTTTTTAATTGAACAATAAAGGCCTACAAATGTTATTTAATTCACTTTCTGGGGTGGAGAAAAACTTTTTAAGGCCTGAGAGTGAATAAATTGGCCATTTCCATTCACATTTACCCATTCCTCAAATCTTGTGTTTAAGGCTCTGGAAGCATGAAAATCACTTTAAACATCTCATTTTATCTTTAAAAGTGATTTTCCACGTACAAATGTGAATTGTAGTTCAAAGAGGCAACATTTGAAAACAGACCATTTTTTTAGTTTCTGAAGCATGTCGTAAGGGGGGGTGGTTATCTCTTTCATCAAAAATCGGACGTTTTTGATTAAACAATAAAGGCCTCCAAATGTTATTTTATTCACTTCCCGTGGAGGAGAAACACTTTTTAAGGCCGCAGAGTGAGTAAATTGGCCATTTTCATTCACTTTTACCCATTCCTCAAATCTCGTGTTTAAGGCCCCTGGAAGCATGAAAATCACTTTAAACATCTCATTTTATCTTTAAAAGTGATTTTCCACGTACAAATGTGAATTGTAGTTCAAAGAGGCAACATTTGAAAACAGACCATTTTTTTAGTTTCTGAAGCATGTCGTAAGGGGGGGTGGTTATCTCTTTCATCAAAAATCGGACGTTTTTAATTGAACAATAAAGGCCTACAACTGTTATTTAATTCACTTTCTGGGGTGGAGAAAAACTTTTTAAGGCCTCAGAGTGAATAAATTGGCCATTTCCATTCACATTTACCCATTCCTCAAATCTTGTGTTTAAGGCCCCTGGAAGCATGAAAATCACTTTAAACATCTAATTTTATCTTTAAAAGTGATTTTCCACGTACAAATGTGAATTGTAGTTCAAAGAGGCAACATTTGAAAACAGACCAGTTTTTTAGTTTCTGAAGCATGTCGTAAGGGGGGGTGGTTATCTCTTTCACCAAAAAAAATGCGTTTTTGATTGAACAATAAAGGCCTCCAAATGTTATTTTATTCACTTCCCGTGGAGGAGAAACACTTTTTAAGGCCGCAGAGTGAGTAAATTGGCCATTTTCATTCACTTTTACCCATTCCTCAAATCTTGTGTTTAGGGCCCCTGGAAGCTTGAAAATCACTTTAAACATCTCATTTTATCTTTAAAAGTGATTTTCCACGTACAAATGTGAATTGTAGTTAAAAGAGGCAACATTTGAAAACGGACCATTTTTTACGTTTCTGAAGCATGTCGTAAGGGGGGGGTGGTTATCTCTTTCGTCAAAAATCGGGCGTTTTCGCTTGAACAATAAAGGCCTACAAATGTTATTTAGTTCACTTCCCGTGGAGGAGAAACACTTTTTAGGCCGCAGAGTGAGTAAATTGGCCATATTCATTCACTTTTACCCATTCCTCAAATCTCGTGTTTAAGGACCCTGGAAGCATGAAAATCACTTTAAACATCTCATTTTATCTTTAAAAGTGATTTTCCACGTACAAATGGGAATTGTAGTTCAAAGAGGCAACATTTGAAAATGGACCATTTTTTTCGTTTCTGAAGCATGTCGTAAGGGGGGGTGGTTATCTCTTTCATCAAAAAAACAGGCGTTTTTGATTGAACAATAAAGGCCTCCAAATGTTATGTAATTCACTTCCCGTGGAGGAGAAATACTTTTTAAGGCCGCAGAGTGAGTAAATTGGCCATTTTCATTCACTTTTACCCATTTCTCAAATCTTGTGTTTAAGGCCCCTGGAAGCATGAAAATCACTTTAAACATCTCATTTTATCTTTAAAAGTGATTTTCCACGTACAAATGTGAATTGTAGTTCAAAGAGGCAACATTTGAAAACAGACCATTTTTTTAGTTTCTGAAGCATGTCGTAAGGGGGGGTGGTATCTCTTTCATCAAAAATCGGACGTTTTTAATTGAACAATAAAGGCCTCCAAATGTTATTTTATTCACTTCCCGTGGAGGAGAAACACTTTTTAAGGCCGCAGAGTGAGTAAATTGGCCATTTTCATTCACTTTTACCCATTCCTCAAATCTTGTGTTTAGGGCCCCTGGAAGCTTGAAAATCACTTTAAACATCTCATTTTATCTTTAAAAGTGATTTTCCACGTACAAATGTGAATTGTAGTTAAAAGAGGCAACATTTGAAAACGGACCATTTTTTACGTTTCTGAAGCATGTCGTAAGGGGGGGTGGTTATCTCTTTCGTCAAAAATCGGGCGTTTTCGCTTGAACAATAAAGGCCTACAAATGTTATTTAGTTCACTTCCCGTGGAGGAGAAACACTTTTTAGGCCGCAGAGTGAGTAAATTGGCCATATTCATTCACTTTTACCCATTCCTCAAATCTTGTGTTTAAGGCCCCTGGAAGCATGAAAATCACTTTAAACATCTCATTTTATCTTTAAAAGTGATTTTTTCCACGTACAAATGTGAATTGTAGTTCAAAGAGGCAACATTTGAAAACAGACCATTTTTTTAGTTTCTGAAGCATGTCGTAAGGGGGGGTGGTTATCTCTTTCATCAATTAATTGAACAATAAAGGCCTACAAATGTTATTTAATTCACTTTCTGGGGTGGAGAAAAACTTTTTAAGGCCTCAGAGTGAATAAATTGGCCATTTTCATTCACATTTACCCATTCCTCAAATCTTGTGTTTAGGGCCCCTGGAAGCTTGAAAATCACTTTAAACATCTCATTTTATCTTTAAAAGTGATTTTCCACGTACAAATGTGAATTGTAGTTAAAAGAGGCAACATTTGAAAACGGACCATTTTTTACGTTTCTGAAGCATGTCGTAAGGGTGGTTATCTCTTTCATCAAAAATCGGACGTTTTTGATTGAACAATAAAGGCCTACAAATGTTATTTAATTCACTTTCTGGGGTGGAGAACATTTTTTTAAGGCCTAGAAGTGAATAAATTGGCCATTTTCATTCACATTTACCCATTCCTTAAGGCTTTGGTTTAGGGCCCCTGGAAGCTTGAAAATCACTTTAAACATCTAATTTTATCTCTAAAATTGATTATCCACGTACAAATGTGAATTGTCGTTTAAAGACGCAACATTGGAAAATGGACCATTTTTTTCATTTCTGAAGCATGTCGTAAGGGGGGGTGGTTATCTCTTTCACCAAAAAAAAGGCGTTTTTGATTGAACAATAAAGGCCTCCAAATGTTATTTTATTCACTTCCCGTGGAGGAGAAACACTTTTTAAGGCCGCAGAGTGAGTAAATTGGCCATTTTCATTCACTTTTACCCATTCCTCAAATCTCGTGTTTAAGGCCCCTGGAAGCATGAAAATCACTTTAAACATATCATTTTATCTTTAAAAGTGATTTTTCACATACAAATGTGAATTGTAGTTAAAAGAGGCAACATTTGAAAACGGACCATTTTTACGTTTCTGAAGCATGTCGTAAGGGGGGGTGGCTATCTCTTTCATCAAAAATCGGACGTTTTTAATTGAACAATAAAGGCCTCCAAATGTTATTTTATTCACTTCCCGTGGAGGAGAAACACTTTTTAAGGCCGCAGAGTGAGTAAATTGGCCATATTCATTCACTTTTACCCATTCCTCAAATCCTGTGTTTAAGGCCCCTGGAAGCATGAAAATCACTTTAAACATCTCATTTTATCTTTAAAAGTGATTTTCCACGTACAAATGTGAATTGTAGTTCAAAGAGGCAACATTTGAAAACGGACCATTTTTTTAGTTTCTGAAGCATGTCGTAAGGGGGGGTGGCTATCTCTTTCATCAAAAATCAGACGTTTTTAATTGAACAATAAAGGCCTACAAATGTTATTTAATTCACTTTCTGGGGTGGAGAAAAACTTTTTAGGGCCTCAGAGTGAATAAATTGCCCATTTCCATTCACATTTACCCATTCCTCAAATCTTGTGTTTAAGGCCCCTGGAAGCATGAAAATCACTTTAAACATCTCATTTTATCTTTAAAAGTGATTTTCCACGTACAAATGTGAATTGTAGTTCAAAGAGGCAACATTTGAAAACAGACCATTTTTTTAGTTTCTGAAGCATGTCGTAAGGGGGGGTGGTTATCTCTTTCATCAAAAATCGGACGTTTTTGATTAAACAATAAAGGCCTCCAAATGTTATTTTATTCACTTCCCGTGGAGGAGAAACACTTTTTAAGGCCGCAGAGTGAGTAAATTGGCCATTTTCATTCACTTTTACCCATTCCTCAAATCTTGTGTTTAAGGCCCCTGGAAGCATGAAAATCACTTTAAACATCTCATTTTACCTTTAAAAGTGATTTTCCACGTACAAATGTGAATTGTAGTTTAAAGAGGCAACATTTGAAAACAGACCATTTTTTTAGTTTCTGAAGCATGTCGTAAGGGAGGGTGGTTATCTCTTTCATCAAAAATCGGACGTTTTTGATTGAACAATAAAGGCCTACAAATGTTATTTAATTCACTTTCTGGGGTGGAGAAATTTATTTTAAGGCCTCAGAGTGAATAAATTGGCCATTTTCATTCACATTTACCCATTCCTTAAGGCTTGTGTTTAGGGCCCCTGGAAGCTTGAAAATCACTTTAAACATCTAATTTTATCTCTAAAAGTGATTATCCACGTACAAATGTGAATTGTCGTTCAAAGAGGCAACATTTGAAAATGGACCATTTTTATCGTTTCTGAAGCATGTCGTAAGGGGGGGTGGTTATCTCTTTCACCAAAAAAAAGGCGTTTTTGATTGAACAATAAAGGCCTCCAAATGTTATTTTATTCACTTCCCGTGGAGGAGAAACACTTTTTAAGGCCGCAGAGTGAGTAAATTGGCCATTTTCATTCACTTTTACCCATTCCTCAAATCTCGTGTTTAAGGCCCCTGGAAGCATGAAAATCACTTTAAACATCTCATTTTATCTTTAAAAGTGATTTTCCACGTACAAATGTGAATTGTAGTTCAAAGAGGCAACATTTGAAAACAGACCATTTTTTTAGTTTCTGAAGCATGTCGTAAGGGGGGGTGGCTATCTCTTTCATCAAAAATCGGATGTTTTTAATTGAACAATAAAGGCCTCCAAATGGTATTTTATTCACTTCCCGTGGAGGAGAAACACTTTTTAAGGCCGCAGAGTGAGTAAATTGGCCATATTCATTCACTTTTACCCATTCCTCAAATCCTGTGTTTAAGGCCCCTGGAAGCATGAAAATCACTTTAAACATCTTATTTTATCTTTAAAAGTGATTTTCCACGTACAAATGTGAATTGTAGTTCAAAGAGGCAACATTTGAAAACGGACCATTTTTTTAGTTTCTGAAGCATGTCGTAAGGGGAGGGTGGCTATCTCTTTCATCAAAAATCAGACGTTTTTGATTGAACAATAAAGGCCTACAAATGTTATTTAATTCACTTTCTGGGGTGGAGAAAAAATTTTAAGGCCTCAGAGTGAATAAATTGGCCTTTTTCATTCACATTTACCCATTCCTCAAATCTTGTGTTTAGGGCCCCTGGAAGCTTGAAAATCACTTTAAACATCTCATTTTATCTTTAAAAGTGATTTTCCACGTACAAATGTGAATTGTAGTTAAAAGAGGCAACATTTGAAAACGGACCATTTTTTACGTTTCTGAAGCATGTCATAAGGGGGGGTGGTTATCTCTTTCGTCAAAAATCGGGCGTTTTCGCTTGAACAATAAAGGCCTACAAATGTTATTTAGTTCACTTCCCGTGGAGGAGAAACACTTTTTAAGGCCGCAGAGTGAGTAAATTGGCCATATTCATTCACTTTTACCCATTCCTCAAATCTTGTGTTTAAGGCCCCTGGAAGCATGAAAATCACTTTAAACATCTCATTTTATCTTTAAAAGTGATTTTCCACGTACAAATGTGAATTGTAGTTAAAAGAGGCAACATTTGAAAACTGACCATTTTTTACTTTTCTGAAGCATGTCGTAAGGGGGGGTGGCTATCTCTTTCATCAAAAATCGGACGTTTTTAATTGAACAATAAAGGCCTCCAAATGTTATTTTATTCACTTCCCGTGGAGGAGAAACACTTTTTAAGGCCGCAGAGTGAGTAAATTGGCCATATTCATTCACTTTTACCCATTCCTCAAATCCTGTGTTTAAGGCCCCTGGAAGCATGAAAATCACTTTAAACATCTCATTTTATCTTTAAAAGTGATTTTCCACGTACAAATGTGAATTGTAGTTCAAAGAGGCAACATTTGAAAACGGACCATTTTTTTAGTTTCTGAAGCATGTCGTAAGGGGGGGTGGCTATCTCTTTCATCAAAAATCAGACGTTTTTAATTGAACAATAAAGGCCTACAAATGTTATTTAATTCACTTTCTGGGGTGGAGAAAAACTTTTTAGGGCCTCAGAGTGAATAAATTGGCCATTTCCATTCACATTTACCCATTCCTCAAATCTTGTGTTTAAGGCCCCTGGAAGCATGAAAATCACTTTAAACATCTCATTTTATCTTTAAAAGTGATTTTCCACGTACAAATGTGAATTGTAGTTCAAAGAGGCAACATTTGAAAACAGACCATTTTTTTAGTTTCTGAAGCATGTCGTAAGGGGGGGTGGTTATCTCTTTCATCAAAAATCGGACGTTTTTGATTAAACAATAAAGGCCTCCAAATGTTATTTTATTCACTTCCCGTGGAGGAGAAACACTTTTTAAGGCCGCAGAGTGAGTAAATTGGCCATTTTCATTCACTTTTACCCATTCCTCAAATCTTGTGTTTAAGGCCCCTGGAAGCATGAAAATCACTTTAAACATCTCATTTTACCTTTAAAAGTGATTTTCCACGTACAAATGTGAATTGTAGTTTAAAGAGGCAACATTTAAAAACAGACCATTTTTTTAGTTTCTGAAGCATGTCGTAAGGGAGGGTGGTTATCTCTTTCATCAAAAATCGGACGTTTTTGATTGAACAATAAAGGCCTACAAATGTTATTTAATTCACTTTCTGGGGTGGAGAAATTTATTTTAAGGCCTCAGAGTGAATAAATTGGCCATTTTCATTCACATTTACCCATTCCTTAAGGCTTGTGTTTAGGGCCCCTGGAAGCTTGAAAATCACTTTAAACATCTAATTTTATCTCTAAAAGTGATTATCCACGTACAAATGTGAATTGTCGTTCAAAGAGGCAACATTTGAAAATGGACCATTTTTATCGTTTCTGAAGCATGTCGTAAGGGGGGGTGGTTATCTCTTTCACCAAAAAAAAGGCGTTTTTGATTGAACAATAAAGGCCTCCAAATGTTATTTTATTCACTTCCCGTGGAGGAGAAACACTTTTTAAGGCCGCAGAGTGAGTAAATTGGCCATTTTCATTCACTTTTACCCATTCCTCAAATCTCGTGTTTAAGGCCCCTGGAAGCATGAAAATCACTTTAAACATCTCATTTTATCTTTAAAAGTGATTTTCCACGTACAAATGTGAATTGTAGTTCAAAGAGGCAACATTTGAAAACAGACCATTTTTTTAGTTTCTGAAGCATGTCGTAAGGGGGGGTGGCTATCTCTTTCATCAAAAATCGGACGTTTTTAATTGAACAATAAAGGCCTCCAAATGGTATTTTATTCACTTCCCGTGGAGGAGAAACACTTTTTAAGGCCGCAGAGTGAGTAAATTGGCCATATTCATTCACTTTTACCCATTCCTCAAATCCTGTGTTTAAGGCCCCTGGAAGCATGAAAATCACTTTAAACATCTTATTTTATCTTTAAAAGTGATTTTCCACGTACAAATGTGAATTGTAGTTCAAAGAGGCAACATTTGAAAACGGACCATTTTTTTAGTTTCTGAAGCATGTCGTAAGGGGAGGGTGGCTATCTCTTTCATCAAAAATCAGACGTTTTTAATTGAACAATAAAGGCCTACAAATGTTATTTAATTCACTTTCTGGGGTGGAGAAAAACTTTTTAAGGCCTCAGAGTGAATAAATTGGCCATTTCCATTCACATTTACCCATTCCTCAAATCTTGTGTTTAAGGCCCCTGGAAGCATGAAAATCACTTTAAACATCTCATTTTATCTTTAAAAGTGATTTTCCACGTACAAATGTGAATTGTAGTTCAAAGAGGCAACATTTGAAAACAGACCATTTTTTTAGTTTCTGAAGCATGTCGTAAGGGGGGGTGGTTATCTCTTTCATTAAAAATCGGACCTTTTTAATTGAACAATAAAGGCCTACAAATGTTATTTAATTCACTTCCCGTGGAGGAGAAACACTTTTTAAGGCCGCAGAGTGAGTAAATTGGCCATTTTCATTCACTTTTACCCATTCCTCAAATCTCGTGTTTAAGGCCCCTGGAAGCATGAAAATCACTTTAAACATCTCATTTTATCTTTAAAAGTGATTTTCCACGTACAAATGTGAATTGTAGTTCAAAGAGGCAACATTTGAAAACAGACCATTTTTTTAGTTTCTGAAGCATGTCATAAGGGGGGGTGGTTATCTCTTTCATCAAAAATCAGACTTTTTTAATTGAACAATAAAGGCCTACAAATGTTATTTAATTCACTTTCTGGGATGGAGAAAAACTTTTTAAGGCCTCAGAGTGAATAAATTGGCCATTTTCATTCACATTTACCCATTCCTCAAATCTTGTGTTTAGGGCCCCTGGAAGCTTGAAAATCACTTTAAACATCTCATTTTATCTTTAAAAGTGATTTTCCACGTACAAATGTGAATTGTAGTTAAAAGAGGCAACATTTGAAAACGGACCATTTTTTACGTTTCTGAAGCATGTCATAAGGGGGGGAGGTTATCTCTTTCGTCAAAAATCGGGCGTTTTCGCTTGAACAATAAAGGCCTACAAATGTTATTTAGTTCACTTCCCGTGGAGGAGAAACACTTTTTAAGGCCGCAGAGTGAGTAAATTGGCCATATTCATTCACTTTTACCCATTCCTCAAATCTTGTGTTTAAGGCCCCTGGAAGCATGAAAATCACTTTAAACATCTCATTTTATCTTTAAAAGTGATTTTCCACGTACAAATGTGAATTGTAGTTCAAAGAGGCAACATTTGAAAACAGACCATTTTTTTAGTTTCTGAAGCATGTCGTAAGGGGGGGTGGTTATCATTTTCACCAAAAAAAAGGCGTTTTTGATTGAACAATAAAGGCCTACAAATGTTATTTTATTCACTTCCCGTGGAGGAGAAACACTTTTTAAGGCCGCAGAGTGAGTAAATTGGCCATTTTTATTCACTTTTACCCATTCCTCAAATCTCGTGTTTAAGGCCCCTGGAAGCATGAAAATCACTTTAAACATCTCATTTTATCTTTAAAAGTGATTTTCCACGTACAAATGTGAATTGTAGTTCAAAGAGGCAACATTTGAAAACGGACCATTTTTTACGTTTCTGAAGCATGTCGTAAGGGGGGGTGGTTATCTCTTTCATCAAAAATCGGACGTTTTTGATTGAACAATAAAGGCCTACAAATGTTATTTAATTCCCTTTCTGGGGTGGAGAAATTTTTTTTAAGGCCTCAGAGTGAATAAATTGGCCATTTTCATTCACATTTACCCATTCCTTAAGGCTTGTGTTTAGGGCCCCTGGAAGCTTGAAAATCACTTTAAACATCTAATTTTATCTCTAAAAGTGATTATCCACGTACAAATGTGAATTGTCGTTTAAAGACGCAACATTGGAAAATGGACCATTTTTTTCATTTCTGAAGCATGTCGTAAGGGGGGGTGGTTATCTCTTTCACCAAAAAAAAGGCGTTTTTGATTGAACAATAAAGGCCTCCAAATGTTATTTTATTCACTTCCCGTGGAGGAGAAACACTTTTTAAGGCCGCAGAGTGAGTAAATTGGCCATTTTCATTCACTTTTACCCATTCCTCAAATCTCGTGTTTAAGGCCCCTGGAAGCATGAAAATCACTTTAAACATATCATTTTATCTATAAAAGTGATTTTTCACATACAAATGTGAATTGTAGTTAAAAGGGGTAACATTTGAAAACGGACCATTTTTACGTTTCTGAAGCATGTCATAAGGGGGGGTGGTTATCTCTTTCGTCAAAAATCGGGCGTTTTCGCTTGAAGAATAAAGGCCTACAAATGGTATTTAGTTGACTTCCCGTGGAGGAGAAACACTTTTTAAGGCCGCAGAGTGAGTAAACTGGCCATATTCATTCACTTTTACCCATTCCTCAAATCTTGTGTTTAAGGCCCCTGGAAGCATGAAAATCACTTTAAACATCTCATTTAACCTTTAAAAGTGATTTTCCACGTACAAATGTGAATTGTAGTTCAAAGAGGCAACATTTGAAAACAGACCATTTTTTTAGTTTCTGAAGCATGTCGTAAGGGGGGGTGGTTATCTCTTTCATCAAAAATCGGACGTTTTTGATTAAACAATAAAGGCCTCCAAATGTTATTTTATTCACTTCCCGTGGAGGAGAAACACTTTTTAAGGCCGCAGAGTGAGTAAATTGGCCATTTTCATTCACTTTTACCCATTCCTCAAATCTCGTGTTTAAGGCCCCTGGAAGCATGAAAATCACTTTAAACATCTCATTTTATCTTTAAAAGTGATTTTCCACATACAAATGTGAATTGTAGTTCAAAGAGGCAACATTTGAAAACAGACCATTTTTTTAGTTTCTGAAGCATGTCGTAAGGGGGGGTGGTTATCTCTTTCATCAAAAATCGGACCTTTTTAATTGAACAATAAAGGCCTACAAATGTTATTTAATTCACTTCCCGTGGAGGAGAAACACTTTTTAAGGCCGCAGAGTGAGTAAATTGGCCATTTTCATTCACTTTTACCCATTCCTCAAATCTCGTGTTTAAGGCCCCTGGAAGCATGAAAATCACTTTAAACATCTCATTTTATCTTTAAAAGTGATTTTCCACGTACAAATGTGAATTGTAGTTCAAAGAGGCAACATTTGAAAACAGACCATTTTTTTAATTTCTGAAGCATGTCGTAAGGGGGGGTGGTTATCTCTTTCATCAAAAATCAGACTTTTTTAATTGAACAATAAAGGCCTACAAATGTTATTTAATTCACTTTCTGGGATGGAGAAAAACTTTTTAAGGCCTCAGAGTGAATAAATTGGCCATTTTCATTCACATTTACCCATTCCTCAAATCTTGTGTTTAGGGCCCCTGGAAGCTTGAAAATCACTTTAAACATCTCATTTTATCTTTAAAAGTGATTTTCCACGTACAAATGTGAATTGTAGTTAAAAGAGGCAACATTTGAAAACGGACCATTTTTTACGTTTCTGAAGCATGTCATAAGGGGGGGAGGTTATCTCTTTCGTCAAAAATCGGGCGTTTTCGCTTGAACAATAAAGGCCTACAAATGTTATTTAGTTCACTTCCCGTGGAGGAGAAACACTTTTTAAGGCCGCAGAGTGAGTAAATTGGCCATATTCATTCACTTTTACCCATTCCTCAAATCTTGTGTTTAAGGCCCCTGGAAGCATGAAAATCACTTTAAACATCTCATTTATCTTTAAAAGTGATTTTCCACGTACAAATGTGAATTGTAGTTCAAAGAGGCAACATTTGAAAACGGACCATTTTTTACGTTTCTGAAGCATGTCGTAAGGGGGGGTGGTTATCTCTTTCATCAAAAATCGGACGTTTTTGATTGAACAATAAAGGCCTACAAATGTTATTTAATTCCCTTTCTGGGGTGGAGAAATTTTTTTTAAGGCCTCAGAGTGAATAAATTGGCCATTTTCATTCACATTTACCCATTCCTTAAGGCTTGTGTTTAGGGCCCCTGGAAGCTTGAAAATCACTTTAAACATCTAATTTTATCTCTAAAAGTGATTATCCACGTACAAATGTGAATTGTCGTTTAAAGACGCAACATTGGAAAATGGACCATTTTTTTCATTTCTGAAGCATGTCGTAAGGGGGGGTGGTTATCTCTTTCACCAAAAAAAAGGCGTTTTTGATTGAACAATAAAGGCCTCCAAATGTTATTTTATTCACTTCCCGTGGAGGAGAAACACTTTTTAAGGCCGCAGAGTGAGTAAATTGGCCATTTTCATTCACTTTTACCCATTCCTCAAATCTCGTGTTTAAGGCCCCTGGAAGCATGAAAATCACTTTAAACATATCATTTTATCTTTAAAAGTGATTTTTCACATACAAATGTGAATTGTAGTTAAAAGAGGTAACATTTGAAAACGGACCATTTTTACGTTTCTGAAGCATGTCATAAGGGGGGGTGGTTATCTCTTTCGTCAAAAATCGGGCGTTTTCGCTTGAAGAATAAAGGCCTACAAATGGTATTTAGTTGACTTCCCGTGGAGGAGAAACACTTTTTAAGGCCGCAGAGTGAGTAAATTGGCCATATTCATTCACTTTTACCCATTCCTCAAATCTTGTGTTTAAGGCCCCTGGAAGCATGAAAATCACTTTAAACATCTCATTTTACCTTTAAAAGTGATTTTCCACGTACAAATGTGAATTGTAGTTCAAAGAGGCAACATTTGAAAACTAGCCATTTTTTTAGTTTCTGAAGCATGTCGTAAGGGGGGGTGGTTATCTCTTTCATCAAAAATCAGACGTTTTTGATTGAACAATGAAGGCCTACAAATGTTATTTAATTCACTTTCTGGGGTGGAGAAATTTTTTTTAAGGCCTCAGAGTGAATAAATTGGCCATTTTCATTCACATTTACCCATTCCTTAAGGCTTGTGTTTAGGGCCCCTGGAAGCTTGAAAATCACTTTAAACATCTAATTTTATCTCTAAAAGTGATTATCCACGTACACATGTGAATTGTCGTTTAAAGACGCAACATTGGAAAATGGACCATTTTTTTCGTTTCTGAAGCATGTCGTAAGGGGGGGTGGTTATCTCTTTCACCAAAAAAAAAGGCGTTTTTGATTGAACAATAAAGGCCTCCAAATGTTATTTTATTCACTTCCCGTGGAGGAGAAACACTTTTTAAGGCCACAGAGTGAGTAAATTGGCCATTTTCATTCACTTTTACCCATTCCTCAAATCTCGTGTTTAAGGCCCCTGGAAGCATGAAAATCACTTTAAACATCTCATTTTATCTTTAAAAGTGATTTTCCACGTACAAATGTGAATTGTAGTTCAAAGAGGCAACATTTGAAAACGGACCATTTTTTACGTTTCTGAAGCATGTCGTAAGGGGGGGTGGTTATCTCTTTCATCAAAAATCGGACGTTTTTGATTGAACAATAAAGGCCTACAAATGTTATTTAATTCCCTTTCTGGGGTGGAGAAATTTTTTTTAAGGCCTCAGAGTGAATAAATTGGCCATTTTCATTCACATTTACCCATTCCTTAAGGCTTGTGTTTAGGGCCCCTGGAAGCTTGAAAATCACTTTAAACATCTAATTTTATCTCTAAAAGTGATTATCCACGTACAAATGTGAATTGTCGTTTAAAGACGCAACATTGGAAAATGGACCATTTTTTTCATTTCTGAAGCATGTCGTAAGGGGGGGTGGTTATCTCTTTCACCAAAAAAAAGGCGTTTTTGATTGAACAATAAAGGCCTCCAAATGTTATTTTATTCACTTCCCGTGGAGGAGAAACACTTTTTAAGGCCGCAGAGTGAGTAAATTGGCCATTTTCATTCACTTTTACCCATTCCTCAAATCTCGTGTTTAAGGCCCCTGGAAGCATGAAAATCAGTTTAAACATATCATTTTATCTTTAAAAGTGATTTTTCACATACAAATGTGAATTGTAGTTAAAAGGGGTAACATTTGAAAACGGACCATTTTTACGTTTCTGAAGCATGTCATAAGGGGGGGTGGTTATCTCTTTCGTCAAAAATCGGGCGTTTTCGCTTGAAGAATAAAGGCCTACAAATGGTATTTAGTTGACTTCCCGTGGAGGAGAAACACTTTTTAAGGCCGCAGAGTGAGTAAACTGGCCATATTCATTCACTTTTACCCATTCCTCAAATCTTGTGTTTAAGGCCCCTGGAAGCATGAAAATCACTTTAAACATCTCATTTAACCTTTAAAAGTGATTTTCCACGTACAAATGTGAATTGTAGTTCAAAGAGGCAACATTTGAAAACAGACCATTTTTTTAGTTTCTGAAGCATGTCGTAAGGGGGGGTGGTTATCTCTTTCATCAAAAATCGGACGTTTTTGATTAAACAATAAAGGCCTCCAAATGTTATTTTATTCACTTCCCGTGGAGGAGAAACACTTTTTAAGGCCGCAGAGTGAGTAAATTGGCCATTTTCATTCACTTTTACCCATTCCTCAAATCTCGTGTTTAAGGCCCCTGGAAGCATGAAAATCACTTTAAACATCTCATTTTATCTTTAAAAGTGATTTTCCACATACAAATGTGAATTGTAGTTCAAAGAGGCAACATTTGAAAACAGACCATTTTTTTAGTTTCTGAAGCATGTCGTAAGGGGGGGTGGTTATCTCTTTCATCAAAAATCGGACCTTTTTAATTGAACAATAAAGGCCTACAAATGTTATTTAATTCACTTCCCGTGGAGGAGAAACACTTTTTAAGGCCGCAGAGTGAGTAAATTGGCCATTTTCATTCACTTTTACCCATTCCTCAAATCTCGTGTTTAAGGCCCCTGGAAGCATGAAAATCACTTTAAACATCTCATTTTATCTTTAAAAGTGATTTTCCACGTACAAATGTGAATTGTAGTTCAAAGAGGCAACATTTGAAAACAGGCCATTTTTTTAATTTCTGAAGCATGTCGTAAGGGGGGGTGGTTATCTCTTTCATCAAAAATCAGACTTTTTTAATTGAACAATAAAGGCCTACAAATGTTATTTAATTCACTTTCTGGGATGGAGAAAAACTTTTTAAGGCCTCAGAGTGAATAAATTGGCCATTTTCATTCACATTTACCCATTCCTCAAATCTTGTGTTTAGGGCCCCTGGAAGCTTGAAAATCACTTTAAACATCTCATTTTATCTTTAAAAGTGATTTTCCACGTACAAATGTGAATTGTAGTTAAAAGAGGCAACATTTGAAAACGGACCATTTTTTACGTTTCTGAAGCATGTCATAAGGGGGGGAGGTTATCTCTTTCGTCAAAAATCGGGCGTTTTCGCTTGAACAATAAAGGCCTACAAATGTTATTTAGTTCACTTCCCGTGGAGGAGAAACACTTTTTAAGGCCGCAGAGTGAGTAAATTGGCCATATTCATTCACTTTTACCCATTCCTCAAATCTTGTGTTTAAGGCCCCTGGAAGCATGAAAATCACTTTAAACATCTCATTTATCTTTAAAAGTGATTTTCCACGTACAAATGTGAATTGTAGTTCAAAGAGGCAACATTTGAAAACGGACCATTTTTTACGTTTCTGAAGCATGTCGTAAGGGGGGGTGGTTATCTCTTTCATCAAAAATCGGACGTTTTTGATTGAACAATAAAGGCCTACAAATGTTATTTAATTCCCTTTCTGGGGTGGAGAAATTTTTTTTAAGGCCTCAGAGTGAATAAATTGGCCATTTTCATTCACATTTACCCATTCCTTAAGGCTTGTGTTTAGGGCCCCTGGAAGCTTGAAAATCACTTTAAACATCTAATTTTATCTCTAAAAGTGATTATCCACGTACAAATGTGAATTGTCGTTTAAAGACGCAACATTGGAAAATGGACCATTTTTTTCATTTCTGAAGCATGTCGTAAGGGGGGGTGGTTATCTCTTTCACCAAAAAAAAGGCGTTTTTGATTGAACAATAAAGGCCTCCAAATGTTATTTTATTCACTTCCCGTGGAGGAGAAACACTTTTTAAGGCCGCAGAGTGAGTAAATTGGCCATTTTCATTCACTTTTACCCATTCCTCAAATCTCGTGTTTAAGGCCCCTGGAAGCATGAAAATCACTTTAAACATATCATTTTATCTTTAAAAGTGATTTTTCACATACAAATGTGAATTGTAGTTAAAAGAGGTAACATTTGAAAACGGACCATTTTTACGTTTCTGAAGCATGTCATAAGGGGGGGTGGTTATCTCTTTCGTCAAAAATCGGGCGTTTTCGCTTGAAGAATAAAGGCCTACAAATGGTATTTAGTTGACTTCCCGTGGAGGAGAAACACTTTTTAAGGCCGCAGAGTGAGTAAATTGGCCATATTCATTCACTTTTACCCATTCCTCAAATCTTGTGTTTAAGGCCCCTGGAAGCATGAAAATCACTTTAAACATCTCATTTTACCTTTAAAAGTGATTTTCCACGTACAAATGTGAATTGTAGTTCAAAGAGGCAACATTTGAAAACTAGCCATTTTTTTAGTTTCTGAAGCATGTCGTAAGGGGGGGTGGTTATCTCTTTCATCAAAAATCAGACGTTTTTGATTGAACAATGAAGGCCTACAAATGTTATTTAATTCACTTTCTGGGGTGGAGAAATTTTTTTTAAGGCCTCAGAGTGAATAAATTGGCCATTTTCATTCACATTTACCCATTCCTTAAGGCTTGTGTTTAGGGCCCCTGGAAGCTTGAAAATCACTTTAAACATCTAATTTTATCTCTAAAAGTGATTATCCACGTACACATGTGAATTGTCGTTTAAAGACGCAACATTGGAAAATGGACCATTTTTTTCGTTTCTGAAGCATGTCGTAAGGGGGGGTGGTTATCTCTTTCACCAAAAAAAAAGGCGTTTTTGATTGAACAATAAAGGCCTCCAAATGTTATTTTATTCACTTCCCGTGGAGGAGAAACACTTTTTAAGGCCACAGAGTGAGTAAATTGGCCATTTTCATTCACTTTTACCCATTCCTCAAATCTCGTGTTTAAGGCCCCTGGAAGCATGAAAATCACTTTAAACATCTCATTTTATCTTTAAAAGTGATTTTCCACGTACAAATGTGAATTGTAGTTCAAAGAGGCAACATTTGAAAATGGACCATTTTTATCGTTTCTGAAGCATGTCGTAAGGGGGGGTGGTTATCTCTTTCACCAAAAAAAAGGCGTTTTTGATTGAACAATAAAGGCCTCCAAATGTTATTTTATTCACTTCCCGTGGAGGAGAAACACTTTTTAAGGCCGCAGAGTGAGTAAATTGGCCATTTTCATTCACTTTTACCCATTCCTCAAATCTCGTGTTTAAGGCCCCTGGAAGCAGGAAAATCACTTTAAACATCTCATTTTATCTTTAAAAGTGATTTTCCACGTACAAATGTGAATTGTAGTTCAAAGAGGCAACATTTGAAAACAAACCATTTTTTTAGTTTCTGAAGCATGTCGTAAGGGGGGGTGGCTATCTCTTTCATCAAAAATCGGACGTTTTTAATTGAACAATAAAGGCCTCCAAATGGTATTTTATTCACTTCCCGTGGAGGAGAAACACTTTTTAAGGCCGCAGAGTGAGTAAATTGGCCATATTCATTCACTTTTACCCATTCCTCAAATCCTGTGTTTAAGGCCCCTGGAAGCATGAAAACCACTTTAAACATCTTATTTTATCTTTAAAAGTGATTTTCCACGTACAAATGTGAATTGTAGTTCAAAGAGGCAACATTTGAAAACGGACCATTTTTTTAGTTTCTGAAGCATGTCGTAAGGGGGGGTGGTTATCTCTTTCATCAAAAATCGGACGTTTTTGATTGAACAATAATGGCCACCAAATGTTATTTTATTCACTTCCCGTGGAGGAGAAACACTTTTTAAGGCCGCAGAGTGAGTAAATTGGCCATTTTCATTCACTTTTACCCATTCCTCAAATCTCGTGTTTAAGGCCCCTGGAAGCATGAAAATCACTTTAAACATCTCATTTTATCTTTAAAAGTGATTTTCCACGTACAAATGTGAATTGTAGTTCAAAGAGGCAACATTTGAAAACAGACCATTTTTTTAGTTTCTGAAGCATGTCGTAAGGGGAGGGTGGCTATCTCTTTCATCAAAAATCGGACGTTTTTAATTGAACAATAAAGGCCTACAAATGTTATTTAATTCACTTTCTGGGGTGGAGAAAAACTTTTTAAGGCCTCAGAGTGAATAAATTGGCCATTTCCATTTACATTTACCCATTCCTCAAATCTTGTGTTTAGGGCCCCTGGAAGCTTGAAAATCACTTTAAACATCTAATTTTATCTCTAAAAGTGATTATCCACATACAAATGTGAATTGTCGTTTAAAGACGCAACATTTGAAAATGGACCATTTTTTTCGTTTCTGAAGCATGTCGTAAGGGGGGGTGGTTATCTCTTTCACCAAAAAAAGGCGTTTTTGATTGAACAATAAAGGCCTCCAAATGTTATTTTATTCACTTCCCGTGGAGGAGAAACACTTTTTAAGGCCGCAGAGTGAGTAAATTGGCCATATTCATTCACTTTTACCCATTCCTCAAATCCTGTGTTTAAGGCCCCTGGAAGCATGAAAATCACTTTAAACATCTCATTTTATCTTTAAAAGTGATTTTCCACGTACAAATGTGAATTGTAGTTCAAAGAGGCAACATTTGAAAACGGACCATTTTTTTAGTTTCTGAAGCATGTCGTAAGGGGGGGTGGTTATATCTTTCATCAAAAATCGGACGTTTTTGATTGAACAATAATGGCCACCAAATGTTATTTTATTCACTTCCCGTGGAGGAGAAACACTTTTTAAGGCCGCAGAGTGAGTAAATTGGCCATTTTCATTCACTTTTACCCATTCCTCAAATCTCGTGTTTAAGGACCCTGGAAGCATGAAAATCACTTTAAACATCTCATTTTATCTTTAATAGTGATTTTCCACGTACAAATGTGAATTGTAGTTCAAAGAGGCAACATTTGAAAACGGACCATTTTTTACGTTTCTGAAGCATGTCGTAAGGGGGGGTGGTTATCTCTTTCGTCAAAAATCGGGTGTTTTCGCTTGAACAATAAAGGCCTACAAACGTTATTTAGTTCACTTCCCGTGGAGGAGAAACACTTTTTAAAGACTCAGAATGAGTAAATTGGCCATTTTCATTCACTTTTACATATTCCTCAAATCTTGTGTTTAAGGCCCCTGGAAGCATGAAAATCACTTTAAACATCTCATTTTATCTTTAAAAGTGATTTTCCACGTACAAATGTGAATTGTAGTTCAAAGAGGCATCATTTGAAAACAGACCATTTTTTTAGTTTCTGAAGCATGTCGTAAGGGGGGGTGGTTATCTCTTTCATCAAAAATCGGACGTTTTTGATTGAACAATAAAGGCCTACAAATGTTATTTAATTCCCTTTCTGGGGTGGAGAAATTTTTTTTAAGGCCTCAGAGTGAATAAATTGGCCATTTTCATTCACATTTACCCATTCCTTAAGGCTTGTGTTTAGGGCCCCTGGAAGCTTGAAAATCACTTTAAACATCTAATTTTATCTCTAAAAGTGATTATCCACGTACAAATGTGAATTGTCGTTTAAAGACGCAACATTGGAAAATGGACCATTTTTTTCATTTCTGAAGCATGTCGTAAGGGGGGGTGGTTATCTCTTTCACCAAAAAAAAGGCGTTTTTGATTGAACAATAAAGGCCTCCAAATGTTATTTTATTCACTTCCCGTGGAGGAGAAACACTTTTTAAGGCCGCAGAGTGAGTAAATTGGCCATTTTCATTCACTTTTACCCATTCCTCAAATCTCGTGTTTAAGGCCCCTGGAAGCATGAAAATCACTTTAAACATATCATTTTATCTTTAAAAGTGATTTTTCACATACAAATGTGAATTGTAGTTAAAAGGGGTAACATTTGAAAACGGACCATTTTTACGTTTCTGAAGCATGTCATAAGGGGGGGTGGTTATCTCTTTCGTCAAAAATCGGGCGTTTTCGCTTGAAGAATAAAGGCCTACAAATGGTATTTAGTTGACTTCCCGTGGAGGAGAAACACTTTTTAAGGCCGCAGAGTGAGTAAATTGGCCATATTCATTCACTTTTACCCATTCCTCAAATCTTGTGTTTAAGGCCCCTGGAAGCATGAAAATCACTTTAAACATCTCATTTTACCTTTAAAAGTGATTTTCCACGTACAAATGTGAATTGTAGTTCAAAGAGGCAACATTTGAAAACAGACCATTTTTTTAGTTTCTGAAGCATGTCGTAAGGGGGGGTGGTTATCTCTTTCATCAAAAATCGGACGTTTTTGATTAAACAATAAAGGCCTCCAAATGTTATTTTATTCACTTCCCGTGGAGGAGAAACACTTTTTAGGGCCGCAGAGTGAGTAAATTGGCCATTTTCATTCACTTTTACCCATTCCTCAAATCTCGTGTTTAAGGCCCCTGGAAGCATGAAAATCACTTTAAACATCTCATTTTATCTTTAAAAGTGATTTTCCACGTACAAATGTGAATTGTAGTTCAAAGAGGCAACATTTGAAAACAGACCATTTTTTTAGTTTCTGAAGCATGTCGTAAGGGGGGGTGGTTATCTCTTTCATCAAAAATCGGACCTTTTTAATTGAACAATAAAGGCCTACAAATGTTATTTAATTCACTTCCCGTGGAGGAGAAACACTTTTTAAGGCCGCAGAGTGAGTAAATTGGCCATTTTCATTCACTTTTACCCATTCCTCAAATCTCGTGTTTAAGGCCCCTGGAAGCATGAAAATCACTTTAAACATCTCATTTTATCTTTAAAAGTGATTTTCCACGTACAAATGTGAATTGTAGTTCAAAGAGGCAACATTTGAAAACAGACCATTTTTTTAGTTTCTGAAGCATGTCGTAAGGGGGGGTGGTTATCTCTTTCATCAAAAATCAGACTTTTTTAATTGAACAATAAAGGCCTACAAATGTTATTTAATTCACTTTCTGGGATGGAGAAAAACTTTTTAAGGCCTCAGAGTGAATAAATTGGCCATTTTCATTCACATTTACCCATTCCTCAAATCTTGTGTTTAGGGCCCCTGGAAGCTTGAAAATCACTTTAAACATCTCATTTTATCTTTAAAAGTGATTTTCCACGTACAAATGTGAATTGTAGTTAAAAGAGGCAACATTTGAAAACGGACCATTTTTTACGTTTCTGAAGCATGTCATAAGGGGGGGAGGTTATCTCTTTCGTCAAAAATCGGGCGTTTTCGCTTGAACAATAAAGGCCTACAAATGTTATTTAGTTCACTTCCCGTGGAGGAGAAACACTTTTTAAGGCCGCAGAGTGAGTAAATTGGCCATATTCATTCACTTTTACCCATTCCTCAAATCTTGTGTTTAAGGCCCCTGGAAGCATGAAAATCACTTTAAACATCTCATTTTATCTTTAAAAGTGATTTTCCACGTACAAATGTGAATTGTAGTTCAAAGAGGCAACATTTGAAAACGGACCATTTTTTACGTTTCTGAAGCATGTCGTAAGGGGGGGTGGTTATCTCTTTCATCAAAAATCGGACGTTTTTGATTGAACAATAAAGGCCTACAAATGTTATTTAATTCCCTTTCTGGGGTGGAGAAATTTTTTTTAAGGCCTCAGAGTGAATAAATTGGCCATTTTCATTCACATTTACCCATTCCTTAAGGCTTGTGTTTAGGGCCCCTGGAAGCTTGAAAATCACTTTAAACATCTAATTTTATCTCTAAAAGTGATTATCCACGTACAAATGTGAATTGTCGTTTAAAGACGCAACATTGGAAAATGGACCATTTTTTTCATTTCTGAAGCATGTCGTAAGGGGGGGTGGTTATCTCTTTCACCAAAAAAAAGGCGCTTTTGATTGAACAATAAAGGCCTCCAAATGTTATTTTATTCACTTCCCGTGGAGGAGAAACACTTTTTAAGGCCGCAGAGTGAGTAAATTGGCCATTTTCATTCACTTTTACCCATTCCTCAAATCTCGTGTTTAAGGCCCCTGGAAGCATGAAAATCACTTTAAACATATCATTTTATCTTTAAAAGTGATTTTTCACATACAAATGTGAATTGTAGTTAAAAGAGGTAACATTTGAAAACGGACCATTTTTACGTTTCTGAAGCATGTCATAAGGGGGGGTGGTTATCTCTTTCGTCAAAAATCGGGCGTATTCGCTTGAAGAATAAAGGCCTACAAATGGTATTTAGTTGACTTCCCGTGGAGGAGAAACACTTTTTAAGGCCGCAGAGTGAGTAAATTGGCCATATTCATTCACTTTTACCCATTCCTCAAATCTTGTGTTTAAGGCCCCTGGAAGCATGAAAATCACTTTAAACATCTCATTTTACCTTTAAAAGTGATTTTCCACGTACAAATGTGAATTGTAGTTCAAAGAGGCAACATTTGAAAACTAGCCATTTTTTTAGTTTCTGAAGCATGTCGTAAGGGGGGGTGGTTATCTCTTTCATCAAAAATCAGACGTTTTTGATTGAACAATGAAGGCCTACAAATGTTATTTAATTCACTTTCTGGGGTGGAGAAATTTTTTTTAAGGCCTCAGAGTGAATAAATTGGCCATTTTCATTCACATTTACCCATTCCTTAAAGCTTGTGTTTAGGGCCCCTGGAAGCTTGAAAATCACTTTAAACATCTAATTTTATCTCTAAAAGTGATTATCCACGTACACATGTGAATTGTCGTTTAAAGACGCAACATTGGAAAATGGACCATTTTTTTCGTTTCTGAAGCATGTCGTAAGGGGGGGTGGTTATCTCTTTCACCAAAAAAAAAGGCGTTTTTGATTGAACAATAAAGGCCTCGAAATGTTATTTTATTCACTTCCCATGGAGGAGAAACACTTTTTAAGGCCACAGAGTGAGTAAATTGGCCATTTTCATTCACTTTTACCCATTCCTCAAATCTCGTGTTTAAGGCCCCTGGAAGCATGAAAATCACTTTAAACATCTAATTTTATCTTTAAAAGTGATTTTCCACGTACAAATGTGAATTGTAGTTCAAAGAGGCAACATTTGAAAATGGACCATTTTTATCGTTTCTGAAGCATGTCGTAAGGGGGGGTGGTTATCTCTTTCACCAAAAAAAAGGCGTTTTTGATTGAACAATAAAGGCCTCCAAATGTTATTTTATTCACTTCCCGTGGAGGAGAAACACTTTTTAAGGCCGCAGAGTGAGTAAATTGGCCATTTTCATTCACTTTTACCCATTCCTCAAATCTCGTGTTTAAGGCCACTGGAAGCAGGAAAATCACTTTAAACATCTCATTTTATCTTTAAAAGTGATTTTCCACGTACAAATGTGAATTGTAGTTCAAAGAGGCAACATTTGAAAACAAACCATTTTTTTAGTTTCTGAAGCATGTCGTAAGGGGGGGTGGTTATCTCTTTCATCAAAAATCGGACGTTTTTGATTGAACAATAATGGCCACCAAATGTTATTTTATTCACTTCCCGTGGAGGAGAAACACTTTTTAAGGCCGCAGAGTGAGTAAATTGGCCATATTCATTCACTTTTACCCATTCCTCAAATCCTGTGTTTAAGGCCCCTGGAAGCATGAAAATCACTTTAAACATCTCATTTTATCTTTAAAAGTGATTTTCCACGTACAAATGTGAATTGTAGTTCAAAGAGGCAACATTTGAAAACGGACCATTTTTTTAGTTTCTGAAGCATGTCGTAAGGGGGGGTGGTTATATCTTTCATCAAAAATCGGACGTTTTTGATTGAACAATAATGGCCACCAAATGTTATTTTATTCACTTCCCGTGGAGGAGAAACACTTTTTAAGGCCGCAGAGTGAGTAAATTGGCCATTTTCATTCACTTTTACCCATTCCTCAAATCTCGTGTTTAAGGACCCTGGAAGCATGAAAATCACTTTAAACATCTCATTTTATCTTTAATAGTGATTTTCCACGTACAAATGTGAATTGTAGTTCAAAGAGGCAACATTTGAAAACGGACCATTTTTTACGTTTCTGAAGCATGTCGTAAGGGGGGGTGGTTATCTCTTTCGTCAAAAATCGGGTGTTTTCGCTTGAACAATAAAGGCCTACAAACGTTATTTAGTTCACTTCCCGTGGAGGAGAAACACTTTTTAAAGACTCAGAATGAGTAAATTGGCCATTTTCATTCACTTTTACATATTCCTCAAATCTTGTGTTTAAGGCCCCTGGAAGCATGAAAATCACTTTAAACATCTCATTTTATCTTTAAAAGTGATTTTCCACGTACAAATGTGAATTGTAGTTCAAAGAGGCATCATTTGAAAACAGACCATTTTTTTAGTTTCTGAAGCATGTCGTAAGGGGGGGTGGTTATCTCTTTCATCAAAAATCGGACGTTTTTGATTGAACAATAAAGGCCTACAAATGTTATTTAATTCCCTTTCTGGGGTGGAGAAATTTTTTTTAAGGCCTCAGAGTGAATAAATTGGCCATTTTCATTCACATTTACCCATTCCTTAAGGCTTGTGTTTAGGGCCCCTGGAAGCTTGAAAATCACTTTAAACATCTAATTTTATCTCTAAAAGTGATTATCCACGTACAAATGTGAATTGTCGTTTAAAGACGCAACATTGGAAAATGGACCATTTTTTTCATTTCTGAAGCATGTCGTAAGGGGGGGTGGTTATCTCTTTCACCAAAAAAAAGGCGTTTTTGATTGAACAATAAAGGCCTCCAAATGTTATTTTATTCACTTCCCGTGGAGGAGAAACACTTTTTAAGGCCGCAGAGTGAGTAAATTGGCCATTTTCATTCACTTTTACCCATTCCTCAAATCTCGTGTTTAAGGCCCCTGGAAGCATGAAAATCACTTTAAACATATCATTTTATCTTTAAAAGTGATTTTTCACATACAAATGTGAATTGTAGTTAAAAGGGGTAACATTTGAAAACGGACCATTTTTACGTTTCTGAAGCATGTCATAAGGGGGGGTGGTTATCTCTTTCGTCAAAAATCGGGCGTTTTCGCTTGAAGAATAAAGGCCTACAAATGGTATTTAGTTGACTTCCCGTGGAGGAGAAACACTTTTTAAGGCCGCAGAGTGAGTAAATTGGCCATATTCATTCACTTTTACCCATTCCTCAAATCTTGTGTTTAAGGCCCCTGGAAGCATGAAAATCACTTTAAACATCTCATTTTACCTTTAAAAGTGATTTTCCACGTACAAATGTGAATTGTAGTTCAAAGAGGCAACATTTGAAAACAGACCATTTTTTTAGTTTCTGAAGCATGTCGTAAGGGGGGGTGGTTATCTCTTTCATCAAAAATCGGACGTTTTTGATTAAACAATAAAGGCCTCCAAATGTTATTTTATTCACTTCCCGTGGAGGAGAAACACTTTTTAGGGCCGCAGAGTGAGTAAATTGGCCATTTTCATTCACTTTTACCCATTCCTCAAATCTCGTGTTTAAGGCCCCTGGAAGCATGAAAATCACTTTAAACATCTCATTTTATCTTTAAAAGTGATTTTCCACGTACAAATGTGAATTGTAGTTCAAAGAGGCAACATTTGAAAACAGACCATTTTTTTAGTTTCTGAAGCATGTCGTAAGGGGGGGTGGTTATCTCTTTCATCAAAAATCGGACCTTTTTAATTGAACAATAAAGGCCTACAAATGTTATTTAATTCACTTCCCGTGGAGGAGAAACACTTTTTAAGGCCGCAGAGTGAGTAAATTGGCCATTTTCATTCACTTTTACCCATTCCTCAAATCTCGTGTTTAAGGCCCCTGGAAGCATGAAAATCACTTTAAACATCTCATTTTATCTTTAAAAGTGATTTTCCACGTACAAATGTGAATTGTAGTTCAAAGAGGCAACATTTGAAAACAGACCATTTTTTTAGTTTCTGAAGCATGTCGTAAGGGGGGGTGGTTATCTCTTTCATCAAAAATCAGACTTTTTTAATTGAACAATAAAGGCCTACAAATGTTATTTAATTCACTTTCTGGGATGGAGAAAAACTTTTTAAGGCCTCAGAGTGAATAAATTGGCCATTTTCATTCACATTTACCCATTCCTCAAATCTTGTGTTTAGGGCCCCTGGAAGCTTGAAAATCACTTTAAACATCTCATTTTATCTTTAAAAGTGATTTTCCACGTACAAATGTGAATTGTAGTTAAAAGAGGCAACATTTGAAAACGGACCATTTTTTACGTTTCTGAAGCATGTCATAAGGGGGGGAGGTTATCTCTTTCGTCAAAAATCGGGCGTTTTCGCTTGAACAATAAAGGCCTACAAATGTTATTTAGTTCACTTCCCGTGGAGGAGAAACACTTTTTAAGGCCGCAGAGTGAGTAAATTGGCCATATTCATTCACTTTTACCCATTCCTCAAATCTTGTGTTTAAGGCCCCTGGAAGCATGAAAATCACTTTAAACATCTCATTTTATCTTTAAAAGTGATTTTCCACGTACAAATGTGAATTGTAGTTCAAAGAGGCAACATTTGAAAACGGACCATTTTTTACGTTTCTGAAGCATGTCGTAAGGGGGGGTGGTTATCTCTTTCATCAAAAATCGGACGTTTTTGATTGAACAATAAAGGCCTACAAATGTTATTTAATTCCCTTTCTGGGGTGGAGAAATTTTTTTTAAGGCCTCAGAGTGAATAAATTGGCCATTTTCATTCACATTTACCCATTCCTTAAGGCTTGTGTTTAGGGCCCCTGGAAGCTTGAAAATCACTTTAAACATCTAATTTTATCTCTAAAAGTGATTATCCACGTACAAATGTGAATTGTCGTTTAAAGACGCAACATTGGAAAATGGACCATTTTTTTCATTTCTGAAGCATGTCGTAAGGGGGGGTGGTTATCTCTTTCACCAAAAAAAAGGCGCTTTTGATTGAACAATAAAGGCCTCCAAATGTTATTTTATTCACTTCCCGTGGAGGAGAAACACTTTTTAAGGCCGCAGAGTGAGTAAATTGGCCATTTTCATTCACTTTTACCCATTCCTCAAATCTCGTGTTTAAGGCCCCTGGAAGCATGAAAATCACTTTAAACATATCATTTTATCTTTAAAAGTGATTTTTCACATACAAATGTGAATTGTAGTTAAAAGAGGTAACATTTGAAAACGGACCATTTTTACGTTTCTGAAGCATGTCATAAGGGGGGGTGGTTATCTCTTTCGTCAAAAATCGGGCGTATTCGCTTGAAGAATAAAGGCCTACAAATGGTATTTAGTTGACTTCCCGTGGAGGAGAAACACTTTTTAAGGCCGCAGAGTGAGTAAATTGGCCATATTCATTCACTTTTACCCATTCCTCAAATCTTGTGTTTAAGGCCCCTGGAAGCATGAAAATCACTTTAAACATCTCATTTTACCTTTAAAAGTGATTTTCCACGTACAAATGTGAATTGTAGTTCAAAGAGGCAACATTTGAAAACTAGCCATTTTTTTAGTTTCTGAAGCATGTCGTAAGGGGGGGTGGTTATCTCTTTCATCAAAAATCAGACGTTTTTGATTGAACAATGAAGGCCTACAAATGTTATTTAATTCACTTTCTGGGGTGGAGAAATTTTTTTTAAGGCCTCAGAGTGAATAAATTGGCCATTTTCATTCACATTTACCCATTCCTTAAAGCTTGTGTTTAGGGCCCCTGGAAGCTTGAAAATCACTTTAAACATCTAATTTTATCTCTAAAAGTGATTATCCACGTACACATGTGAATTGTCGTTTAAAGACGCAACATTGGAAAATGGACCATTTTTTTCGTTTCTGAAGCATGTCGTAAGGGGGGGTGGTTATCTCTTTCACCAAAAAAAAAGGCGTTTTTGATTGAACAATAAAGGCCTCGAAATGTTATTTTATTCACTTCCCATGGAGGAGAAACACTTTTTAAGGCCACAGAGTGAGTAAATTGGCCATTTTCATTCACTTTTACCCATTCCTCAAATCTCGTGTTTAAGGCCCCTGGAAGCATGAAAATCACTTTAAACATCTAATTTTATCTTTAAAAGTGATTTTCCACGTACAAATGTGAATTGTAGTTCAAAGAGGCAACATTTGAAAATGGACCATTTTTATCGTTTCTGAAGCATGTCGTAAGGGGGGGTGGTTATCTCTTTCACCAAAAAAAAGGCGTTTTTGATTGAACAATAAAGGCCTCCAAATGTTATTTTATTCACTTCCCGTGGAGGAGAAACACTTTTTAAGGCCGCAGAGTGAGTAAATTGGCCATTTTCATTCACTTTTACCCATTCCTCAAATCTCGTGTTTAAGGCCACTGGAAGCAGGAAAATCACTTTAAACATCTCATTTTATCTTTAAAAGTGATTTTCCACGTACAAATGTGAATTGTAGTTCAAAGAGGCAACATTTGAAAACAAACCATTTTTTTAGTTTCTGAAGCATGTCGTAAGGGGGGGTGGTTATCTCTTTCATCAAAAATCGGACGTTTTTGATTGAACAATAATGGCCACCAAATGTTATTTTATTCACTTCCCGTGGAGGAGAAACACTTTTTAAGGCCGCAGAGTGAGTAAATTGGCCATATTCATTCACTTTTACCCATTCCTCAAATCCTGTGTTTAAGGCCCCTGGAAGCATGAAAATCACTTTAAACATCTCATTTTATCTTTAAAAGTGATTTTCCACGTACAAATGTGAATTGTAGTTCAAAGAGGCAACATTTGAAAACGGACCATTTTTTTAGTTTCTGAAGCATGTCGTAAGGGGGGGTGGTTATATCTTTCATCAAAAATCGGACGTTTTTGATTGAACAATAATGGCCACCAAATGTTATTTTATTCACTTCCCGTGGAGGAGAAACACTTTTTAAGGCCGCAGAGTGAGTAAATTGGCCATTTTCATTCACTTTTACCCATTCCTCAAATCTCGTGTTTAAGGACCCTGGAAGCATGAAAATCACTTTAAACATCTCATTTTATCTTTAATAGTGATTTTCCACGTACAAATGTGAATTGTAGTTCAAAGAGGCAACATTTGAAAACGGACCATTTTTTACGTTTCTGAAGCATGTCGTAAGGGGGGGTGGTTATCTCTTTCGTCAAAAATCGGGTGTTTTCGCTTGAACAATAAAGGCCTACAAACGTTATTTAGTTCACTTCCCGTGGAGGAGAAACACTTTTTAAAGACTCAGAATGAGTAAATTGGCCATTTTCATTCACTTTTACATATTCCTCAAATCTTGTGTTTAAGGCCCCTGGAAGCATGAAAATCACTTTAAACATCTCATTTTATCTTTAAAAGTGATTTTCCACGTACAAATGTGAATTGTAGTTCAAAGAGGCATCATTTGAAAACAGACCATTTTTTTAGTTTCTGAAGCATGTCCTAAGGGGGGGTGGTTATCTCTTTCATCAAAAATCGGACGTTTTTAATTGAACAATAAAGGCCTACAAATGGTATTTAATTCACTTTCTGGGGTGGAGAAAAACTTTTTAAGGCCTCAGAGTGAATAAATTGGCCATTTTCATTCCCATTTACCCATTCCTCAAATCTTGTGTTTAGGGCCCCTGGAAGCGTGAAAATCACTTTAAACATCTCATTTTATCTTTAAAAGTGATTTTCCACGTACAAATGTGAATTGTAGTTCAAAGAGGCAACATTTGAAAACAGACCATTTTTTTAGTTTCTGAAGCATGTCGTAAGGGGGGGTGGTTATCTCTTTCGTCAAAAATCGGGCGTTTTCGCTTGAACAAAAAAGGCCTACAACTGTTATTTAGTTCACTTCCCGTGGAGGAGAAACACTTTTTTAAGGCCGCAGAGTGAGTAAATTGGCCATTTTGATTCACTTTTACCCATTCCTCAAATCTCGTGTTTAAGGCCCCTGGAAGCATGAAAATCACTTTAAACATCTCATTTTATCTTTAAAAGTGATTTTCCACGTACAAATGTGAATTGTAGTTCAAAGAGGCAACATTTAAAAACAGACCATTTTTTTCGTGTCTGAAGCATGTCGTAAGGGGGGGTGGTTATCTCTTTCGTCAAAAATCGGGTGTTTTCGCTTGAACAATAAATTCCTACAAATGTTATTTAGTTCACTTACCGTGGAGGAGAAACACTTTTTAAGGCCGCAGAGTGAGTAAATTGGCCATATTCATTCACTTTTACCCATTCCTCAAATCTTGTGTTTAAGGCACCTGGAAGCATGAAAATCACTTTAAACATCTCATTTTATCTTTAAAAGTGATTTTCCACGTCAAATGTGAATTGTAGTTCAAAGAGGCAACATTTGATAACGGACCATTTTTTACGTTTCTGAAGCATGTCGTAAGGGGGGGTGGTTATCTCTTTCGTCAAAAATCGGGCGTTTTTGCTTGAACAATAAAGGCCTACAAATGTTATTTAGTTCACTTCCCGTGGAGGAGAAACACTTTTTAAAGCCGCAGAGTGAGTAAATTGGCCATATTTATTCACTTTTACCCATTCCTCAAATCTTGTGTTTAAAGCCCCTGGAAGCATGAAAATCACTTTAAACATCTCATTTTATCTTTAAAAGTGATTTTCCACGTACAAATGTGAATTGTAGTTCAAAGAGGCAACATTTGAAAACAGACCATTTTTTTAGTTTCTGAAGCATGTTGTAAGGGGGGGTGGTTATCTCTTTCATCAAAAATCGGACATTTTTGATTGAACAATAAAGGCCTCCAAATGTTCTTTTATTCACTTCCCGTGGAGGAGAAACACTTTTTAAGGCCGCAGAGTGAGTAAATTGGCCATTTTCATTCACTTTTACCCATTTCTCAAATCTTGTGTTTAAGGCCCCTGGAAGCATGAAAATCACTTTAAACATCTCATTTTATCTTTAAAAGTGATTTTCCACGTACAAATGTGAATTGTAGTTCAAAGAGGCAACATTTGAAAACAGACCATTTTTTTAGTTTCTGAAGCATGTCGTAAGGGGGGGTGGTTATCTCTTTCGTCAAAAATCGGGCGTTTTCGCTTGAACAAAAAAGGCCTACAACTGTTATTTAGTTCACTTCCCGTGGAGGAGAAACACTTTTTTAAGGCCGCAGAGTGAGTAAATTGGCCATTTTGATTCACTTTTACCCATTCCTCAAATCTCGTGTTTAAGGCCCCTGGAAGCATGAAAATCACTTTAAACATCTCATTTTATCTTTAAAAGTGATTTTCCACGTACAAATGTGAATTGTAGTTCAAAGAGGCAACATTTAAAAACAGACCATTTTTTTCGTGTCTGAAGCATGTCGTAAGGGGGGGTGGTTATCTCTTTCGTCAAAAATCGGGTGTTTTCGCTTGAACAATAAATTCCTACAAATGTTATTTAGTTCACTTACCGTGGAGGAGAAACACTTTTTAAGGCCGCAGAGTGAGTAAATTGGCCATATTCATTCACTTTTACCCATTCCTCAAATCTTGTGTTTAAGGCACCTGGAAGCATGAAAATCACTTTAAACATCTCATTTTATCTTTAAAAGTGATTTTCCACGTCAAATGTGAATTGTAGTTCAAAGAGGCAACATTTGATAACGGACCATTTTTTACGTTTCTGAAGCATGTCGTAAGGGGGGGTGGTTATCTCTTTCGTCAAAAATCGGGCGTTTTTGCTTGAACAATAAAGGCCTACAAATGTTATTTAGTTCACTTCCCGTGGAGGAGAAACACTTTTTAAAGCCGCAGAGTGAGTAAATTGGCCATATTTATTCACTTTTACCCATTCCTCAAATCTTGTGTTTAAGGCACCTGGAAGCATGAAAATCACTTTAAACATCTCATTTTATCTTTAAAAGTGATTTTCCACGTCAAATGTGAATTGTAGTTCAAAGAGGCAACATTTGAAAACAGACCATTTTTTTAGTTTCTGAAGCATGTCGTAAGGGGGGGTGGTTATCTCTTTCATCAAAAATCGGACATTTTTGATTGAACAATAAAGGCCTCCAAATGTTCTTTTATTCACTTCCCGTGGAGGAGAAACACTTTTTAAGGCCGCAGAGTGAGTAAATTGGCCATTTTCATTCACTTTTACCCATTTCTCAAATCTTGTGTTTAAGGCCCCTGGAAGCATGAAAATCACTTTAAACATCTCATTTTATCTTTAAAAGTGATTTTCCACGTACAAATGTGAATTGTAGTTCAAAGAGGCAACATTTGAAAACAGACCATTTTTTTAGTTTCTGAAGCATGTCGTAAGGGGGGGTGGTTATCTCTTTCGTCAAAAATCGGGCGCTTTCGCTTGAACAATAAAGGCCTACAAATGTTATTTAATTCACTTTCTGGGGTGGAGAAAAACTTTTTAAGGCCTCAGAGTGAGTAAATTGGCCATATTCATTCACTTTTACCCATTCCTCAAATCTTGTGTTTAAGGCCCCTGGAAGCATGAAAATCACTTTAAACATCTCATTTTATCTTTAATAGTGATTTTCCACGTACAAATGTGAATTGTAGTTCAAAGAGGCAACATTTGAAAACGGACCATTTTTTACGTTTCTGAAGCATGTCGTAAGGGGGGGTGGTTATCTCTTTCGTCAAAAATCGGGTGTTTTCGCTTGAACAATAAATGCCTACAAATGTTATTTAGTTCACTTACCGTGGAGGAGAAACACTTTTTAAGGCCGCAGAGTGAGTAAATTGGCCATATTCATTCACTTTTACCCATTCCTCAAATCTTGTGTTTAAGGCCCCTGGAAGCATGAAAATCACTTTAAACATCTCATTTTATCTTTAAAAGTGATTTTCCACGTCAAATGTGAATTGTAGTTCAAA
This sequence comes from Triturus cristatus, assembly GCF_964204655.1. Lineage (NCBI taxonomy): Eukaryota > Metazoa > Chordata > Amphibia > Caudata > Salamandridae > Triturus > Triturus cristatus. Next base: position 1,223,996,476 of record NC_140590.1, on the reverse strand, counting down.
GAGGCAACATTTGAAAACGGACCATTTTTTACGTTTCTGAAGCATGTCGTAAGGGGGGGTGGTTATCTCTTTCGTCAAAAATCGGGCGTTTTTGCTTGAACAATAAAGGCCTACAAATGTTATTTAGTTCACTTCCCGTGGAGGAGAAACACTTTTTAAGGCCGCAGAGTGAGTAAATTGGCCATATTTATTCACTTTTACCCATTCCTCAAATCTTGTGTTTAAAGCCCCTGGAAGCATGAAAATCACTTTAAACATCTCATTTTATCTTTAAAAGTGATTTTCCACGTACAAATGTGAATTGTAGTTCAAAGAGGCAACATTTGAAAACAGGCCATTTTTTTAGTTTCTGAAGCATGTTGTAAGGGGGGGTGGTTATCTCTTTCATCAAAAATCGGACGTTTTTGATTGAACAATAAAGGCCTCCAAATGTTATTTTATTCACTTCCCGTGGAGGAGAAACACTTTTTAAGGCCGCAGAGTGAGTAAATTGGCCATATTCATTCACTTTTACCCATTCCTCAAATCTTGTGTTTAGGGCCCCTGGAAGCAAGAAAATCACTTTAAACATCTCATTTTATCTTTAAAAGTGATTTTCCACGTACAAATGTGAATTGTAGTTCAAAGAGGCAACATTTGAAAACAGACCATTTTTTTAGTTTCTGAAGCATGTCGTAAGGGGGGGTGGTTATCTCTTTCGTCAAAAATCGGGCGTTTTCGCTTGAACAATAAAGGCCTACAAATGTTATTTAGTTCACTTCCCGTGGAGGAGAAACATTTTTTAAGGCCGCAGAGTGAGTAAATTGGCCATATTCATTCACTTTTACCCATTCCTCAAATCTTGTGTTTAGGGCCCCTGGAAGCAAGAAAATCACTTTAAACATCTCATTTTATCTTTAAAAGTGATTTTCCACGTACAAATGTGAATTGTAGTTCAAAGAGGCAACATTTGAAAACAGACCATTTTTTTAGTTTCTGAAGCATGTCGTAAGGGGGGTGGTTATCTCTTTCGTCAAAAATCGGGCGTTTTCGCTTGAACAATAAAGGCCTACAAATGTTATTTAGTTCACTTCCCGTGGAGGAGAAACACTTTTTAAGGCCGCAGAGTGAGTAAATTGGCCATATTCATTCACTTTTACCCATTCCTCAAATCCTGTGTTTAAGGCCCCTGGAAGCATGAAAATCACTTTAAACATCTCATTTTGTCTTTAAAAGTGATTTTCCACGTACAAATGTGAATTGTAGTTCAAAGAGGCAACATTTGAAAACGGACCATTTTTTTAGTTTCTGAAGCATGTCGTAAGGGGGGGTGGTTATCTCTTTCATCAAAAATCGGACGTTTTTGATTGAACAATAATGGCCACCAAATGTTATTTTATTCACTTCCCGTGGAGGAGAAACACTTTTTAAGGCCGCAGAGTGAGTAAATTGGCCATTTTCATTCACTTTTACCCATTCCTCAAATCTCGTGTTTAAGGACCCTGGAAGCATGAAAATCACTTTAAACATCTCATTTTATCTTTAAAAGTGATTTTCCACGTACAAATGTGAATTGTAGTTCAAAGAGGCAACATTTGAAAACGGACCATTTTTTACGTTTCTGAAGCTTGTCGTAAGGGGGGGTGGTTGTCTCTTTCGTCAAAAATCGGGCGTTTTCGCTTGAACAATAAAGGCCTACAAATGTTATTTAGTTCACTTCCCGTGGAGGAGAAACACTTTTTAAGGCCGCAGAGTGAGTAAATTGGCCATATTCATTCACTTTTACCCATTCCTCAAATCTCGTGTTTAAGGCCCCTGGAAGCATTAAAATCACCTTAAACATCTCATTTTATCTTTAAAAGTGATTTTCCACGTACAAATGTGAGTTGTAGTTCAAAGAGGCAACATTTGAAAACGGACCATTTTTTACGTTTCTGAAGCATGTCGTAAGGGGGGGTGGTTATCTCTTTCGTCAAAAATCGGGTGTTTTCGCTTGAACAATAAAGGCCTACAAACGTTATTTAGTTCACTTCCCGTGGAGGAGAAACACTTTTTAAAGACTCAGAATGAGTAAATTGGCCATTTTCATTCACTTTTACATATTCCTCAAATCTTGTGTTTAAGGCCCCTGGAAGCATGAAAATCACTTTAAACATCTCATTTTATCTTTAAAAGTGATTTTCCACGTACAAATGTGAATTGTAGTTCAAAGAGGCATCATTTGAAAACAGACCATTTTTTTAGTTTCTGAAGCATGTCATAAGGGGGGGTGGTTATCTCTTTCATCAAAAATCGGACGTTTTTAATTGAACAATAAAGGCCTACAAATGTTATTTAATTCACTTTCTGGGCTGGAGAAAAACTTTTTAAGGCCTCAGTGTGAATAAATTGGCCATTTTCATTCACATTTACCCATTCCTCAAATCTTGTGTTTAAGGCCCCTGGAAGCATGAAAATCACTTTAAACATCTCATTTTATCTTTAAAAGTGATTTTCCACGTACAAATGTGAATTGTAGTTCAAAGAGGCAACATTTGAAAACAGACCATTTTTTTAGTTTCTGAAGCATGTTGTAAGGGGGGGTGGTTATCTCTTTCATCAAAAATCGGACGTTTTTGATTGAACAATAAAGGCCTCCCAATGTTATTTTATTCACTTCCCGTGGAGGAGAAACACTTTTTAAGGCCGCAGAGTGAGTAAATTGGCCATTTTCATTCACTTTTACCCATTCCTCAAATCTCGTGTTTAAGGCCCCTGGAAGCATGAAAATCACTTTAAACATCTCATTTTATCTTTAAAAGTGATTTTCCACGTACAAATGTGAATTGTAGTTCAAAGAGGCAACATTTGAAAACAGACCATTTTTTTAGTTTCTGAAGCATGTCGTAAGGGGGGGTGGTTATCTCTTTCGTCAAAAATCGGGCATTTTCGCTTGAACAAAAAAGGCCTACAAATGTTACTTAGTTCACTTCCCGTGGAGGAGAAACACTTTTTAAGGCCGCAGAGTGAGTAAATTGGCCATTTTGATTCACTTTTACCCATTCCTCAAATCTCGTGTTTAAGGCCCCTGGAAGCATGAAAATCACTTTAAACATCTCATTTTATCTTTAAAAGTGATTTTCCACGTACAAATGTGAATTGTAGTTCAAAGAGGCAACATTTAAAAACAGACCATTTTTTTAGTTTCTGAAGCATGTCGTAAGGGGGGGTGGTTATCTCTTTCGTCAAAAATCGGACGTTTTTGATTGAACAATAAAGGCCTCCAAATGTTATTTTATTCACTTCCCGTGGAGGAGAAACACTTTTTAAGGCCGCAGAGTGAGTAAATTGGCAATTTTCATTCACTTTTACCCATTCCTCAAATCTTGTGTTTAGGGCCCCTGGAAGCTTGAAAATCACTTTAAACATCTCATTTTATCTTTAAAAGTGATTTTCCACGTACAAATGTGAATTGTAGTTCAAAGAGGCAACATTTGAAAACAGACCATTTTTTTAGTTTCTGAAGCATGTCGTAATGGGGGGTGGTTATCTCTTTCGTCAAAAATCGGACGTTTTCGCTTGAACAATAAAGGCCTACAAATGTTATTTAATTCACTTTCTGGGGTGGAGAAATTTTTTTTAAGGCCTCAGAGTGAATAAATTGGCCATTTTCATTCACATTTACCCATTCCTTAAGGCTTGTGTTTAGGGCCCCTGGAAGCTTGAAAATCACTTTAAACATCTAATTTTATCTCTAAAAGTGATTATCCACGTACAAATGTGAATTGTCGTTTAAAGACGCAACATTGGAAAATGGACCATTTTTTTCGTTTCTGAAGCATGTCGTAAGGGGGGGTGGTTATCATTTTCACCAAAAAAAAGGCGTTTTTGATTGAACAATAAAGGCCTCCAAATGTTATTTTATTCACTTCCCGTGGAGGAGAAACACTTTTTAAGGCCGCAGACTGAGTAAATTGGCCATATTCATTCACTTTTACCCATTCCTCAAATCTTGTGTTTAAGGCCCCTGGAAGCATGAAAATCACTTTAAACATCTCATTGTATCTTTAATAGTGATTTTCCACGTACAAATGTGAATTGTAGTTCAAAGAGGCAACATTTGAAAACTGACCATTTTTTACGTTTCTGAAGCATGTCGTAAGGGGGGGTGGTTAACTCTTTCGTCAAAAATCGGGCGTTTTTGCTTGAACAATAAAGGCCTACAAATGTTATTTAGTTCACTTCCCGTGGAGGAGAAACACTTTTTAAGGCCGCAGAGTGAGTAAGTTGGCCATATTCATTCACTTTTACCCATTCCTCAAATCTTGTGTTTAAAGCCCCTGGAAGCATGAAAATCACTTTAAACATCTCATTTTATCTTTAAAAGTGATTTTCCACGTACAAATGTGAATTGTAGTTCAAAGAGGCAACATTTGAAAACAGACCATTTTTTTAGTTTCTGAAGCATGTTGTAAGGGGGGGGTGGTTATCTCTTTCATCAAAAATCGGACGTTTTTGATTGAACAATAAAGGCCTCCAAATGTTATTTTATTCACTTCCCGTGGAGGAGAAACACTTTTTAAGGCCGCAGAGTGAGTAAATTGGCCATTTTCATTCACTTTTACCCATTCCTCAAATCTCGTGTTTAAGGCCCCTGGAAGCATGAAAATCACTTTAAACATATCATTTTATCTTTAAAAGTGATTTTTCACATACAAATGTGAATTGTAGTTAAAAGAGGTAACATTTGAAAACGGACCATTTTTACGTTTCTGAAGCATGTCATAAGGGGGGGTGGTTATCTCTTTCGTCAAAAATCGGGCGTTTTCGCTTGAAGAATAAAGGCCTACAAATGGTATTTAGTTGACTTCCCGTGGAGGAGAAACACATTTTAAGGCCGCAGAGTGAGTAAATTGGCCATATTCATTCACTTTTACCCATTCCTCAAATCTTGTGTTTAAGGCCCCTGGAAGCATGAAAATCACTTTAAACATCTCATTTTACCTTTAAAAGTGATTTTCCACGTACAAATGTGAATTGTAGTTCAAAGAGGCAACATTTGAAAACTAGCCATTTTTTTAGTTTCTGAAGCATGTCGTAAGGGGGGGTGGTTATCTCTTTCATCAAAAATCAGACGTTTTTGATTGAACAATAAAGGCCTACAAATGTTATTTAATTCACTTTCTGGGGTGGAGAAATTTTTTTTAAGGCCTCAGAGTGAATAAATTGGCCATTTTCATTCACATTTACCCATTCCTTAAGGCTTGTGTTTAGGGCCCCTGGAAGCTTGAAAATCACTTTAAACATCTAATTTTATCTCTAAAAGTGATTATCCACGTACAAATGTGAATTGTCGTTTAAAGACGCAACATTGGAAAATGGACCATTTTTTTCGTTTCTGAAGCATGTCGTAAGGGGGGGTGGTTATCTCTTTCACCAAAAAAAAGAGGCGTTTTTGATTGAACAATAAAGGCCTCCAAATGTTATTTTATTCACTTCCCGTGGAGGAGAAACACTTTTTAAGGCCACAGAGTGAGTAAATTGGCCATTTTCATTCACTTTTACCCATTCCTCAAATCTCGTGTTTAAGGCCCCTGGAAGCATGAAAATCACTTTAAACATCTCATTTTATCTTTAAAAGTGATTTTCCACGTACAAATGTGAATTGTAGTTCAAAGAGGCAACATTTGAAAATGGACCATTTTTATCGTTTCTGAAGCATGTCGTAAGGGGGGGTGGTTATCTCTTTCACCAAAAAAAAGGCGTTTTTGATTGAACAATAAAGGCCTCCAAATGTTATTTTATTCACTTCCCGTGGAGGAGAAACACTTTTTAAGGCCGCAGAGTGAGTAAATTGGCCATTTTCATTCACTTTTACCCATTCCTCAAATCTCGTGTTTAAGGCCCCTGGAAGCATGAAAATCACTTTAAACATCTCATTTTATCTTTAAAAGTGATTTTCCACGTACAAATGTGAATTGTAGTTCAAAGAGGCAACATTTGAAAACAGACCATTTTTTTAGTTTCTGAAGCATGTCGTAAGGGGGGGTGGCTATCTCTTTCATCAAAAATCGGACGTTTTTAATTGAACAATAAAGGCCTCCAAATGGTATTTTATTCACTTCCCGTGGAGGAGAAACACTTTTTAAGGCCGCAGAGTGAGTAAATTGGCCATATTCATTCACTTTTACCCATTCCTCAAATCCTGTGTTTAAGGCCCCTGGAAGCATGAAAACCACTTTAAACATCTTATTTTATCTTTAAAAGTGATTTTCCACGTACAAATGTGAATTGTAGTTCAAAGAGGCAACATTTGAAAACGGACCATTTTTTTAGTTTCTGAAGCATGTCGTAAGGGGGGGTGGTTATCTCTTTCATCAAAAATCGGACGTTTTTGATTGAACAATAATGGCCTCCAAATGTTATTTTATTCACTTCCCGTGGAGGAGAAACACTTTTTAAGGCCACAGAGTGAGTAAATTGGCCATTTTCATTCACTTTTACCCATTCCTCAAATCTCGTGTTTAAGGCCCCTGGAAGCATGAAAATCACTTTAAACATCTCATTTTATCTTTAAAAGTGATTTTCCACGTACAAATGTGAATTGTAGTTCAAAGAGGCAACATTTGAAAATGGACCATTTTTATCGTTTCTGAAGCATGTCGTAAGGGGGGGTGGTTATCTCTTTCACCAAAAAAAAGGCGTTTTTGATTGAACAATAAAGGAATCCAAATGTTATTTTATTCACTTCCCGTGAAGGAGAAACACTTTTTAAGGCCGCAGAGTGAGTAAATTGGCCATTTTCATTCACTTTTACCCATTCCTCAAATCTCGTGTTTAAGGCCCCTGGAAGCATGAAAATCACTTTAAACATCTCATTTTATCTTTAAAAGTGATTTTCCACGTACAAATGTGAATTGTAGTTCAAAGAGGCAACATTTGAAAACAGACCATTTTTTTAGTTTCTGAAGCATGTCGTAAGGGGGGGTGGCTATCTCTTTCATCAAAAATCGGACGTTTTTAATTGAACAATAAAGGCCTCCAAATGGTATTTTATTCACTTCCCGTGGAGGAGAAACACTTTTTAAGGCCGCAGAGTGAGTAAATTGGCCATATTCATTCACTTTTACCCATTCCTCAAATCCTGTGTTTAAGGCCCCTGGAAGCATGAAAACCACTTTAAACATCTTATTTTATCTTTAAAAGTGATTTTCCACGTACAAATGTGAATTGTAGTTCAAAGAGGCAACATTTGAAAACGGACCATTTTTTTAGTTTCTGAAGCATGTCGTAAGGGGGGGTGGTTATCTCTTTCATCAAAAATCGGACGTTTTTGATTGAACAATAATGGCCACCAAATGGTATTTTATTCACTTCCCGTGGAGGAGAAACACTTTTTAAGGCCGCAGAGTGAGTAAATTGGCCATTTTCATTCACTTTTACCCATTCCTCAAATCTCGTGTTTAAGGCCCCTGGAAGCATGAAAATCACTTTAAACATCTCATTTTATCTTTAAAAGTGATTTTCCACGTACAAATGTGAATTGTAGTTCAAAGAGGCAACATTTGAAAACAGACCATTTTTTTAGTTTCTGAAGCATGTCGTAAGGGGAGGGTGGCTATCTCTTTCATCAAAAATCGGACGTTTTTAATTGAACAATAAAGGCCTACAAATGTTATTTAATTCACTTTCTGGGGTGGAGAAAAACTTTTTAAGGCCTCAGAGTGAATAAATTGGCCATTTCCATTTACATTTACCCATTCCTCAAATCTTGTGTTTAGGGCCCCTGGAAGCTTGAAAATCACTTTAAACATCTAATTTTATCTCTAAAAGTGATTATCCACATACAAATGTGAATTGTCGTTTAAAGACGCAACATTTGAAAATGGACCATTTTTTTCGTTTCTGAAGCATGTCGTAAGGGGGGGTGGTTATCTCTTTCACCAAAAAAAAGGCGTTTTTGATTGAACAATAAAGGCCTCCAAATGTTATTTTATTCACTTCCCGTGGAGGAGAAACACTTTTTAAGGCCGCAGAGTGAGTAAATTGGCCATATTCATTCACTTTTACCCATTCCTCAAATCCTGTGTTTAAGGCCCCTGGAAGCATGAAAATCACTTTAAACATCTCATTTTATCTTTAAAAGTGATTTTCCACGTACAAATGTGAATTGTAGTTCAAAGAGGCAACATTTGAAAACGGACCATTTTTTTAGTTTCTGAAGCATGTCGTAAGGGGGGGTGGTTATATCTTTCATCAAAAATCGGACGTTTTTGATTGAACAATAATGGCCACCAAATGTTATTTTATTCACTTCCCGTGGAGGAGAAACACTTTTTAAGGCCGCAGAGTGAGTAAATTGGCCATTTTCATTCACTTTTACCCATTCCTCAAATCTCGTGTTTAAGGACCCTGGAAGCATGAAAATCACTTTAAACATCTCATTTTATCTTTAATAGTGATTTTCCACGTACAAATGTGAATTGTAGTTCAAAGAGGCAACATTTGAAAACGGACCATTTTTTACGTTTCTGAAGCATGTCGTAAGGGGGGGTGGTTATCTCTTTCGTCAAAAATCGGGTGTTTTCGCTTGAACAATAAAGGCCTACAAACGTTATTTAGTTCACTTCCCGTGGAGGAGAAACACTTTTTAAAGACTCAGAATGAGTAAATTGGCCATTTTCATTCACTTTTACATATTCCTCAAATCTTGTGTTTAAGGCCCCTGGAAGCATGAAAATCACTTTAAACATCTCATTTTATCTTTAAAAGTGATTTTCCACGTACAAATGTGAATTGTAGTTCAAAGAGGCATCATTTGAAAACAGACCATTTTTTTAGTTTCTGAAGCATGTCGTAAGGGGGGGTGGTTATCTCTTTCATCAAAAATCGGACGTTTTTAATTGAACAATAAAGGCCTACAAATGTTATTTAATTCACTTTCTGGGGTGGAGAAAAACTTTTTAAGGCCTCAGAGTGAATAAATTGGCCATTTTCATTCCCATTTACCCATTCCTCAAATCTTGTGTTTAGGGCCCCTGGAAGCGTGAAAATCACTTTAAACATCTCATTTTATCTTTAAAAGTGATTTTCCACGTACAAATGTGAATTGTAGTTCAAAGAGGCAACATTTGAAAACAGACCATTTTTTTAGTTTCTGAAGCATGTCGTAAGGGGGGGTGGTTATCTCTTTCGTCAAAAATCGGGCGTTTTCGCTTGAACAAAAAAGGCCTACAACTGTTATTTAGTTCACTTCCCGTGGAGGAGAAACACTTTTTTAAGGCCGCAGAGTGAGTAAATTGGCCATTTTGATTCACTTTTACCCATTCCTCAAATCTCGTGTTTAAGGCCCCTGGAAGCATGAAAATCACTTTAAACATCTCATTTTATCTTTAAAAGTGATTTTCCACGTACAAATGTGAATTGTAGTTCAAAGAGGCAACATTTAAAAACAGACCATTTTTTTAGTTTCTGAAGCATGTCGTAAGGGGGGGTGGTTATCTCTTTCGTCAAAAATCGGACGTTTTTGATTGAACAATAAAGGCCTCCAAATGTTATTTTATTCACTTCCCGTGGAGGAGAAACACTTTTTAAGGCCGCAGAGTGAGTAAATTGGCAATTTTCATTCACTTTTACCCATTCCTCAAATCTTGTGTTTAGGGCCCCTGGAAGCTTGAAAATCACTTTAAACATCTCATTTTATCTTTAAAAGTGATTTTCCACGTACAAATGTGAATTGTAGTTCAAAGAGGCAACATTTGAAAACAGACCATTTTTTTAGTTTCTGAAGCATGTCGTAAGGGGGGGTGGTTATCTCTTTCGTCAAAAATCGGACGTTTTCGCTTGAACAATAAAGACCTACAAATGTTATTTAATTCACTTTCTGGGGTGGAGAAATTTTTTTTAAGGCCTCAGAGTGAATAAATTGGCCATTTTCATTCACATTTACCCATTCCTTAAGGCTTGTGTTTAGGGCCCCTGGAAGCTTGAAAATCACTTTAAACATCTAATTTTATCTCTAAAAGTGATTATCCACGTACAAATGTGAATTGTCGTTTAAAGACGCAACATTGGAAAATGGACCATTTTTTTCGTTTCTGAAGCATGTCGTAAGGGGGGGTGGTTATCATTTTCACCAAAAAAAAGGCGTTTTTGATTGAACAATAAAGGCCTACAAATGTTATTTTATTCACTTCCCGTGGAGGAGAAACACTTTTTAAGGCCGCAGACTGAGTAAATTGGCCATATTCATTCACTTTTACCCATTCCTCAAATCTTGTGTTTAAGGCCCCTGGAAGCATGAAAATCACTTTAAACATCTCATTTTATCTTTAATAGTGATTTTCCACGTACAAATGTGAATTGTAGTTCAAAGAGGCAACATTTGAAAACAGACCATTTTTTTAGTTTCTGAAGCATGTCGTAAGGGGGGGTGGTTATCTCTTTCGTCAAAAATCGGGCGTTTTCGCTTGAACAATAAAGGCCTACAAATGTTATTTAGTTCACTTCCCGTGGAGGAGAAACACTTTTTAAGGCCGCAGAGTGAGTAAATTGGCCATATTCATTCACTTTTACCCATTCCTCAAATCCTGTGTTTAAGGCCCCTGGAAGCATGAAAATCACTTTAAACATCTCATTTTGTCTTTAAAAGTGATTTTCCACGTACAAATGTGAATTGTAGTTCAAAGAGGCAACATTTGAAAACGGACCATTTTTTTAGTTTCTGAAGCATGTCGTAAGGGGGGGGTGGTTATCTCTTTCATCAAAAATCGGACGTTTTTGATTGAACAATAATGGCCACCAAATGTTATTTTATTCACTTCCCGTGGAGGAGAAACACTTTTTAAGGCCGCAGAGTGAGTAAATTGGCCATTTTCATTCACTTTTACCCATTCCTCAAATCTCGTGTTTAAGGACCCTGGAAGCATGAAAATCACTTTAAACATCTCATTTTATCTTTAAAAGTGATTTTCCACGTACAAATGTGAATTGTAGTTCAAAGAGGCAACATTTGAAAACGGACCATTTTTTACGTTTCTGAAGCTTGTCGTAAGGGGGGGTGGTTGTCTCTTTCGTCAAAAATCGGGCGTTTTCGCTTGAACAATAAAGGCCTACAAATGTTATTTAGTTCACTTCCCGTGGAGGAGAAACACTTTTTAAGGCCGCAGAGTGAGTAAATTGGCCATATTCATTCACTTTTACCCATTCCTCAAATCTCGTGTTTAAGGCCCCTGGAAGCATTAAAATCACCTTAAACATCTCATTTTATCTTTAAAAGTGATTTTCCACGTACAAATGTGAATTGTAGTTCAAAGAGGCAACATTTGAAAACGGACCATTTTTTACGTTTCTGAAGCTTGTCGTAAGGGGGGGTGGTTGTCTCTTTCGTCAAAAATCGGGCGTTTTCGCTTGAACAATAAAGGCCTACAAATGTTATTTAGTTCACTTCCCGTGGAGGAGAAACACTTTTTAAGGCCGCAGACTGAGTAAATTGGCCATATTCATTCACTTTTACCCATTCCTCAAATCTTGTGTTTAAGGCCCCTGGAAGCATGAAAATCACTTTAAACATCTCATTTTATCTTTAATAGTGATTTTCCACGTACAAATGTGAATTGTAGTTCAAAGAGGCAACATTTGAAAACGGACCATTTTTTACGTTTCTGAAGCATGTCGTAAGGGGGGGTGGTTATCTCTTTCGTCAAAAATCGGGTGTTTTCGCTTGAACAATAAAGGCCTACAAACGTTATTTAGTTCACTTCCCGTGGAGGAGAAACACTTTTTAAAGACTCAGAATGAGTAAATTGGCCATTTTCATTCACTTTTACATATTCCTCAAATCTTGTGTTTAAGGCCCCTGGAAGCATGAAAATCACTTTAAACATCTCATTTTATCTTTAAAAGTGATTTTCCACGTACAAATGTGAATTGTAGTTCAAAGAGGCAACATTTGAAAACAGACCATTTTTTTAGTTTCTGAAGCATGTCGTAAGGGGGGGTGGTTATCTCTTTCGTCAAAAATCGGACGTTTTCGCTTGAACAATAAAGGCCTACAAATGTTATTTAATTCACTTTCTGGGGTGGAGAAAAACTTTTTAAGGCCTCAGTGTGAATAAATTGGCCATTTTCATTCACATTTACCCATTCCTCAAATCTTGTGTTTAAGGCCCCTGGAAGCATGAAAATCACTTTAAACATCTCATTTTATCTTTAAAAGTGATTTTCCACGTACAAATGTGAATTGTAGTTCAAAGAGGCAACATTTGAAAACAGACCATTTTTTTAGTTTCTGAAGCATGTTGTAAGGGGGGGTGGTTATCTCTTTCATCAAAAATCGGACATTTTTGATTGAACAATAAAGGCCTCCCAATGTTATTTTATTCACTTCCCGTGGAGGAGAAACACTTTTTAAGGCCGCAGAGTGAGTAAATTGGCCATTTTCATTCACTTTTACCCATTCCTCAAATCTCGTGTTTAAGGCCCCTGGAAGCATGAAAATCACTTTAAACATCTCATTTTATCTTTAAAAGTGATTTTCCACGTACAAATGTGAATTGTAGTTCAAAGAGGCAACATTTGAAAACAGACCATTTTTTTAGTTTCTGAAGCATGTCGTAAGGGGGGGTGGTTATCTCTTTCGTCAAAAATCGGGCATTTTCGCTTGAACAAAAAAGGCCTACAAATGTTACTTAGTTCACTTCCCGTGGAGGAGAAACACTTTTTAAGGCCGCAGAGTGAGTAAATTGGCAATTTTCATTCACTTTTACCCATTCCTCAAATCTTGTGTTTAGGGCCCCTGGAAGCTTGAAAATCACTTTAAACATCTCATTTTATCTTTAAAAGTGATTTTCCACGTACAAATGTGAATTGTAGTTCAAAGAGGCAACATTTGAAAACAGACCATTTTTTTAGTTTCTGAAGCATGTCGTAAGGGGGGGTGGTTATCTCTTTCGTCAAAAATCGGACGTTTTCGCTTGAACAATAAAGGCCTACAAATGTTATTTAATTCACTTTCTGGGGTGGAGAAATTTTTTTTAAGGCCTCAGAGTGAATAAATTGGCCATTTTCATTCACATTTACCCATTCCTTAAGGCTTGTGTTTAGGGCCCCTGGAAGCTTGAAAATCACTTTAAACATCTAATTTTATCTCTAAAAGTGATTATCCACGTACAAATGTGAATTGTCGTTTAAAGACGCAACATTGGAAAATGGACCTTTTTTTTCGTTTCTGAAGCATGTCGTAAGGGGGGGTGGTTATCATTTTCACCAAAAAAAGGCGTTTTTGATTGAACAATAAAGGCCTCCAAATGTTATTTTATTCACTTCCCGTGGAGGAGAAACACTTTTTAAGGCCGCAGACTGAGTAAATTGGCCATATTCATTCACTTTTATCCATTCCTCAAATCTTGTGTTTAAGGCCCCTGGAAGCATGAAAATCACTTTAAACATCTCATTTTATCTTTAATAGTGATTTTCCACGTACAAATGTGAATTGTAGTTCAAAGAGGCAACCTTTGAAAACGGACCATTTTTTACGTTTCTGAAGCATGTCGTAAGGGGGGGTGGTTATCTCTTTCGTCAAAAATCGGGTGTTTTTGCTTGAACAATAAAGGCCTACAAATGTTATTTAGTTTACTTCCCGTGGAGGAGAAACACTTTTTAAGGCCGCAGAGTGAGTAAGTTGGCCATATTCATTCACTTTTACCCATTCCTCAAATCTTGTGTTTAAAGCCCCTGGAAGCATGAAAATCACTTTAAACATCTCATTTTATCTTTAAAAGTGATTTTCCACGTACAAATGTGAATTGTAGTTCAAAGAGGCAACATTTGAAAACAGACCATTTTTTTAGTTTCTGAAGCATGTCGTAAGGGGGGGTGGGTATCTCTTTCATCAAAAATCGGACGTTTTTGATTGAACAATAAAGGCCTCCAAATGTTATTTTATTCACTTCCCGTGGAGGAGAAACACTTTTTAAGGCCGCAGAGTGAGTAAATTGGCAATTTTCATTCACTTTTACCCATTCCTCAAATCTTGTGTTTAGGGCCCCTGGAAGCTTGAAAATCACTTTAAACATCTCATTTTATCTTTAAAAGTGATTTTCCACGTACAAATGTGAATTGTAGTTCAAAGAGGCAACATTTGAAAACAGACCATTTTTTTAGTTTCTGAAGCATGTCGTAAGGGGGGGTGGTTATCTCTTTCGTTAAAAATCGGGCGCTTTCGCTTGAACAATAAAGGCCTACAAATGTTATTTAATTCACTTTCTGGGGTGGAGAAAAACTTTTTAAGGCCTCAGAGTGAGTAAATTGGCCATATTCATTCACTTTTACCCATTCCTCAAATCTTGTGTTTAAGGCCCCTGGAAGCATGAAAATCACTTTAAACATCTCATTTTATCTTTAATAGTGATTTTCCACGTACAAATGTGAATTGTAGTTCAAAGAGGCAACATTTGAAAACGGACCATTTTTTACATTTCTGAAGCATGTCGTAAGGGGGGGTGGTTATCTCTTTCGTCAAAAATCGGGTGTTTTTGCTTGAACAATAAAGGCCTACAAATGTTATTTAGTTCACTTACCGTGGAGGAGAAACACTTTTTAAGGCCGCAGAGTGAGTAAATTGGCCATATTCATTCACTTTTACCCATTCCTCAAATCTTGTGTTTAAGGCCCCTGGAAGCATGAAAATCACTTTAAACATCTCATTTTATCTTTAAAAGTGATTTTCCACGTCAAATGTGAATTGTAGTTCAAAGAGGCAACATTTGAAAACGGACCATTTTTTACGTTTCTGAAGCATGTCGTAAGGGGGGATGGTTATCTCTTTCGTCAAAAATCAGGCGTTTTTGCTTGAACAATAAAGGCCTACAAATGTTATTTAGTTCACTTCCCGTGGAGGAGAAACACTTTTTAAGGCCGCAGAGTGAGTAAATTGGCCATATTTATTCACTTTTACCCATTCCTCAAATCTTGTGTTTAAAGCCCCTGGAAGCATGAAAATCACTTTAAACATCTCATTTTATCTTTAAAAGTGATTTTCCACGTACAAATGTGAATTGTAGTTCAAAGAGGCAACATTTGAAAACAGACCATTTTTTTAGTTTCTGAAGCATGTTGTAAGGGGGGGTGGTTATCTCTTTCATCAAAAATCGGACGTTTTTGATTGAACAATAAAGGCCTCCAAATGTTATTTTATTCACTTCCCGTGGAGGAGAAACACTTTTTAAGGCCGCAGAGTGAGTAAATTGGCCATTTTCATTCACTTTTACCCATTTCTCAAATCTTGTGTTTAAGGCCCCTGGAAGCATGAAAATCACTTTAAACATCTTATTTTATCTTTAAAAGTGATTTTCCACGTACAAATGTGAATTGTAGTTCAAAGAGGCAACATTTGAAAACAGACCATTTTTTAGTTTCTGAGGCATGTCGTAAGGGGGGGTGGTTATCTCTTTCATCAAAAATCGGGCGTTTTCGCTTGAACAATAAAGGCCTACAAATGTTATTTAGTTCACTTCCCGTGGAGGAGAAAGACTTTTTAATGCCGCAGAGTGAGTAAATTGGCCATATTCATTCACTTTTACCCATTCCTCAAATCTTGTGTTTAAGGCCCCTGGAAGCATGAAAATCACTTTAAACATCTCATTTTATCTTTAATAGTGATTTTCCACGTACAAATGTGAATTGTAGTTCAAAGAGGCAATATTTGAAAACGGACCATTTTTTACGTTTCTGAAGCATGTCGTAAGGGGGGGTGGTTATCTCTTTCGTCAAAAATCGGGGGTTTTCGCTTGAACAATAAAGGCCTACAAATGTTATTTAGTTCACTTCCCGTGGAGGAGAAACACTTTTTAAGGCCGCAGAGTGAGTAAATTGACCATATTCATTCACTTTTACCCATTCCTCAAATCTTGTGTTTAGGGCCCCTGGAAGCATGAAAATCACTTTAAACATCTCATTTTATATTTAAAAGTGATTTTCCACGTACAAATGTGAATTGTAGTTCAAAGAGGCAACATTTGAAAACAGACCATTTTTTTAGTTTCTGAAGCATGTCGTAAGGGGGGGTGGTTATCTCTTTCGTCAAAAATCGGGCGTTTTCGCTTGAACAATAAAGGCCTACAAATGTTATTTAGTTCACTTCCCGTGGAAAAGAAACACTTTTTAAGGCCGCAGAGTGAGTAAATTGGCCATATTCATTCACTTTTACCCATTCCTCAAATCTTGTGTTTAGGGCCCCTGGAAGCATGAAAATCACTTTAAACATCTCATTTTATCTTTAAAAGTGATTTTCCACGTACAAATGTGAATTGTAGTTCAAAGAGGCAAAATTTGAAAACAGACCATTTTTTTAGTTTCTGAAGCATGTCGTAAGGGGGGGTGGTTATCTCTTTCATCAAAAATCGGACGTTTTTGATTGAACAATAAAGGCCTACAAATGTTATTTAATTCACTTTCTGGGGTGGAGAAAAACTTTTTAAGGCCTCAGAGTGAATAAATTGGCCATTTTCATTCACATTTACCCATTCCTCAAATCTTGTGTTTAGGGCCCCTGGAAGCTTGAAAATCACTTTAAACATCTCATTTTATCTTTAAAAGTGATTTTCCACGTACAAATGTGAATTGTAGTTAAAAGAGGCAACATTTGATAACGGACCATTTTTTACGTTTCTGAAGCATGTCGTAAGGGGGGGTGGTTATCCCTTTCGTCAAAAATCGGGCGTTTTCGCTTGAACAATAAAGGCCTACAAATGTTATTTAGTTCACTTCCCGTGGAGGAGAAACACTTTTTAAGGCCGCAGAGTGAGTAAATTGGCCATATTCATTCACTTTTACCCATTCCTCAAATCTTGTGTTTAAGGCCCCTGGAAGCATGAAAATCACTTTAAACATCTCATTTTATCTTTAATAGTGATTTTCCACGTACAAATGTGAATTGTAGTTCAAAGAGGCAATATTTGAAAACGGACCATTTTTTACGTTTCTGAAGCATGTCGTAAGGGGGGGTGGTTATCTCTTTCGTCAAAAATCGGGGGTTTTCGCTTGAACAATAAAGGCCTACAAATGTTATTTAGTTCACTTCCCGTGGAGGAGAAACACTTTTTAAGGCCGCAGACTGAGTAAATTGGCCATATTCATTCACTTTTACCCATTCCTCAAATCTTGTGTTTAAGGCCCCTGGAAGCATGAAAATCACGTTAAACATCTCATTTTATCTTTAATAGTGATTTTCCACGTACAAATGTGAATTGTAGTTCAAAGAGGCAATATTTGAAAACGGACCATTTTTTACGTTTCTGAAGCATGTCGTAAGGGGGGGTGGTTATCTCTTTCGTCAAAAATCGGGTGTTTTCGCTTGAACAATAAAGGCCTACAAATGTTATTTAGTTCACTTCCCGTGGAGGAGAAACACTTTTTAAGGCCGCAGAGTGAGTAAATTGGCCATATTCATTTACTTTTACCCATTCCTCAAATCTTGTGTTTAAGGCCCCTGGAAGCATGAAAATCACTTTAAACATCTCATTTTATCTTTAATAGTGATTTTCCACGTACAAATGTGAATTGTAGTTCAAAGAGGCAACATTTGAAAACGGACCATTTTTTACGTTTCTGAAGCATGTCGTAAGGGGGGGTGGTTATCTCTTTCGTCAAAAATCGGGTGTTTTTGCTTGAACAATAAAGGCCTACAAATGTTATTTAGTTCACTTCCCGTGGAGGAGAAACACTTTTTAAGGCCGCAGAGTGAGTAAGTTGGCCATATTCATTCACTTTTACCCATTCCTCAAATCTTGTGTTTAAAGCCCCTGGAAGCATGAAAATCACTTTAAACATCTCATTTTATCTTTAAAAGTGATTTTCCACGTACAAATGTGAATTGTAGTTCAAAGAGGCAACATTTGAAAACAGACCATTTTTTTAGTTTCTGAAGCATGTTGTAAGGGGGGGTGGTTATCTCTTTCATCAAAAATCGGACGTTTTTGATTGAACAATAAAGGCCTCCAAATGTTATTTTATTCACTTCCCGTGGAGGAGAAACACTTTTTAAGGCCGCAGAGTGAGTAAATTGGCCATTTTCATTCACTTTTACCCATTTCTCAAATCTTGTGTTTAAGGCCCCTGGAAGCATGAAAATCACTTTAAACATCTTATTTTATCTTTAAAAGTGATTTTCCACGTACAAATGTGAATTGTAGTTCAAAGAGGCAACATTTGAAAACAGACCATTTTTTAGTTTCTGAGGCATGTCGTAAGGGGGGGTGGTTATCTCTTTCATCAAAAATCGGGCGTTTTCGCTTGAACAATAAAGGCCTACAAATGTTATTTAGTTCACTTCCCGTGGAGGAGAAAGACTTTTTAAGGCCGCAGAGTGAGTAAATTGGCCATATTCATTCACTTTTACCCATTCCTCAAATCTTGTGTTTAAGGCCCCTGGAAGCATGAAAATCACTTTAAACATCTCATTTTATCTTTAATAGTGATTTTCCACGTACAAATGTGAATTGTAGTTCAAAGAGGCAATATTTGAAAACGGACCATTTTTTACGTTTCTGAAGCATGTCGTAAGGGGGGGTGGTTATCTCTTTCGTCAAAAATCGGGGGGTTTTGCTTGAACAATAAAGGCCTACAAATGTTATTTAGTTCACTTCCCATGGAGGAGAAACACTTTTTAAGGCCGCAGAGTGAGTAAATTGACCATATTCATTCACTTTTACCCATTCCTCAAATCTTGTGTTTAGGGCCCCTGGAAGCATGAAAATCACTTTAAACATCTCATTTTATATTTAAAAGTGATTTTCCACGTACAAATGTGAATTGTAGTTCAAAGAGGCAACATTTGAAAACAGACCATTTTTTTAGTTTCTGAAGCATGTCGTAAGGGGGGGTGGTTATCTCTTTCGTCAAAAATCGGACGTTTTCGCTTGAACAATAAAGACCTACAAATGTTATTTAATTCACTTTCTGGGGTGGAGAAATTTTTTTTAAGGCCTCAGAGTGAATAAATTGGCCATTTTCATTCACATTTACCCATTCCTTAAGGCTTGTGTTTAGGGCCCCTGGAAGCATGAAAATCACTTTAAACATCTAATTTTATCTCTAAAAGTGATTATCCACGTACAAATGTGAATTGTCGTTTAAAGACGCAACATTGGAAAATGGACCATTTTTTTCGTTTCTGAAGCATGTCGTAAGGGGGGGTGGTTATCATTTTCACCAAAAAAAAGGCGTTTTTGATTGAACAATAAAGGCCTACAAATGTTATTTTATTCACTTCCCGTGGAGGAGAAACACTTTTTAAGGCCGCAGACTGAGTAAATTGGCCATATTCATTCACTTTTACCCATTCCTCAAATCTTGTGTTTAAGGCCCCTGGAAGCATGAAAATCACTTTAAACATCTCATTTTATCTTTAATAGTGATTTTCCACGTACAAATGTGAATTGTGGTTCAAAGAGGCAACATTTGAAAACGGACCATTTTTTACGTTTCTGAACCATGTCGTAAGGGGGGGTGGTTATCTCTTTCGTCAAAAATCGGGTGTTTTCGCTTGAACAATAAAGGCCTACAAATGGTATTTAGTTCACTTACCGTGGAGGAGAAACACTTTTTAAGGCCGCAGAGTGAGTAAATTGGCCATATTCATTCACTTTTACCCATTCCTCAAATCTTGTGTTTAAGGCCCCTGGAAGCATGAAAATCAGTTTAAACATCTCATTTTATCTTTAAAAGTGATTTTCCACGTCAAATGTGAATTGTAGTTCAAAGAGGCAACATTTGAAAACGGACCATTTTTTACGTTTCTGAAGCATGTCGTAAGGGGGGGTGGTTATCTCTTTCGTCAAAAATCGGGTGTTTTTGCTTGAACAATAAAGGCCTACAAATGTTATTTAGTTCACTTCCCGTGGAGGAGAAACACTTTTTAAGGCTGCAGAGTGAGTAAGTTGGCCATATTCATTCACTTTTACCCATTCCTCAAATCTTGTGTTTAAAGCCCCTGGAAGCATGAAAATCACTTTAAACATCTCATTTTATCTTTAATAGTGATTTTCCACGTACAAATGTGAATTGTAGTTCAAAGAGGCAACATTTGAAAACAGACCATTTTTTTAGTTTCTGAAGCATGTTGTAAGGGGGGGTGGTTATCTCTTTCATCAAAAATCTGACGTTTTTGATTGAACAATAAAGGCCTCCAAATGTTATTTTATTCACTTCCCGTGGAGGAGAAACACTTTTTAAGGCCGCAGAGTGAGTAAATTGGCCATTTTCATTCACGTTTACCCATTTCTCAAATCTTGTGTTTAAGGCCCCTGGAAGCATGAAAATCACTTTAAACATCTCATTTTATCTTTAAAAGTGATTTTCCACGTACAAATGTGAATTGTAGTTCAAAGAGGCAACATTTGAAAACAGACCATTTTTTTAGTTTCTGAGGCATGTCGTAAGGGGGGTGGTTATCTCTTTCATCAAAAATCGGACGTTTTTAATTGAACAATAAAGGCCTACAAATGTTATTTAATTCACTTTCTGGGGTGGAGAAAAACTTTTTAAGGCCTCAGAGTGAATAAATTGGCCATTTTTATTCACTTTTACCCATTCCTCAAATCTTGTGTTTAGGGCCCCTGGAAGCTTGAAAATCACTTTAAACATCTCATTTCATCTTTAAAAGATATTTTCCACGTACAAATGTGAATTGTAGTTCAAAGAGGCAATATTTGAAAACGGACCATTTTTTACGTTTCTGAAGCATGTCGTAAGGGGGGGTGGTTATCTCTTTCGTCAAAAATCGGGTGTTTTCGCTTGAACAATAAAGGCCTACAAATGGTATTTAGTTCACTTCCCGTGGAGGAGAAACACTTTTTAAGGCCGCAGAGTGAGTAAATTGGCCATATTCATTCACTTTTACCCATTCCTCAAATCTTGTGTTTAACCCCTTCCATGCTCATGACGGAACGGTTCCGTCATGAGCCACGGTTGAGCTGTGCTCATGACGGAACCGTTCCGTCATGGGCCCGCCCGCGCACGAACCCTTCAGCACCGCGGCGGAATTTGCCCAGCGCTGAAGGGGTTAAGGCCCCTGGAAGCATGAAAATCACTTTAAACATCTCATTTTATCTTTAAAAGTGATTTTCCACGTACAAATGTGAATTGTAGTTCAAAGAGGCAACATTTGAAAACAGACCATTTTTTTAGTTTCTGAAGCATGTCGTAAGGGGGGGTGGGTATCTCTTTCATCAAAAATCGGACGTTTTTGATTGAACAATAAAGGCCTCCAAATGTTATTTTATTCACTTCCCGTGGAGGAGAAACACTTTTTAAGGCCGCAGAGTGAGTAAATTGGCAATTTTCATTCACTTTTACCCATTCCTCAAATCTTGTGTTTAGGGCCCCTGGAAGCTTGAAAATCACTTTAAACATCTCATTTTATCTTTAAAAGTGATTTTCCACGTACAAATGTGAATTGTAGTTCAAAGAGGCAACATTTGAAAACAGACCATTTTTTTAGTTTCTGAAGCATGTCGTAAGGGGGGGTGGTTATCTCTTTCGTCAAAAATCGGGCGCTTTCGCTTGAACAATAAAGGCCTACAAATGTTATTTAATTCACTTTCTGGGGTGGAGAAAAACTTTTTAAGGCCTCAGAGTGAGTAAATTGGCCATATTCATTCACTTTTACCCATTCCTCAAATCTTGTGTTTAAGGCACCTGGAAGCATGAAAATCACTTTAAACATCTCATTTTATCTTTAATAGTGATTTTCCACGTACAAATGTGAATTGTAGTTCAAAGAGGCAACATTTGAAAACGGACCATTTTTTACGTTTCTGAAGCATGTCGTAAGGGGGGGTGGTTATCTCTTTCGTCAAAAATCGGGCGTTTTTGCTTGAACAATAAAGGCCTACAAATGTTATTTAGTTCACTTCCCGTGGAGGAGAAACACTTTTTAAGGCCGCAGAGTGAGTAAATTGGCCATATTTATTCACTTTTACCCATTCCTCAAATCTTGTGTTTAAAGCCCCTGGAAGCATGAAAATCACTTTAAACATCTCATTTTATCTTTAAAAGTGATTTTCCACGTACAAATGTGAATTGTAGTTCAAAGAGGCAACATTTGAAAACAGACCATTTTTTTAGTTTCTGAAGCATGTTGTAAGGGGGGGTGGTTATCTCTTTCATCAAAAATCGGACGTTTTTGATTGAACAATAAAGGCCTCCAAATGTTATTGTATTCACTTCCCGTGGAGGAGAAACACTTTTTAAGGCCGCAGAGTGAGTAAATTGGCCATTTTCATTCACTTTTACCCATTTCTCAAATCTTGTGTTTAAGGCCCCTGGAAGCATGAAAATCACTTTAAACATCTCATTTTATCTTTGAAAATGATTTTCCACGTACAAATGTGAATTGTAGTTCAAAGAGGCAACATTTGAAAACAGACCATTTTTTTTAGTTTCTGAGGCATGTCGTAAGGGGGGGTGGTTATCTCTTTCATCAAAAATCGGGCGTTTTCGCTTGAACAATAAAGGCCTACAAATGTTATTTAGTTCACTTCCCGTGGAGGAGAAACACTTTTTAAGGCCGCAGAGTGAGTAAATTGGCCATATTCATTCACTTTTACCCATTCCTCAAATCTTGTGTTTAAGGCCCCTGGAAGCATGAAAATCACTTTAAACATCTCATTTTATCTTTAATAGTGATTTTCCACGTACAAATGTGAATTGTAGTTCAAAGAGGCAATATTTGAAAACGGACCATTTTTTACGTTTCTGAAGCATGTCGTAAGGGGGGGTGGTTATCTCTTTCGTCAAAAATCGGGGGTTTTCGCTTGAACAATAAAGGCCTACAAATGTTATTTAGTTCACTTCCCGTGGAGGAGAAACATTTTTTAAGGCCGCAGAGTGAGTAAATTGGCCATATTCATTCACTTTTACCCATTCCTCAAATCTTGTGTTTAGGGCCCCTGGAAGCAAGAAAATCACTTTAAACATCTCATTTTATCTTTAAAAGTGATTTTCCACGTACAAATGTGAATTGTAGTTCAAAGAGGCAACATTTGAAAACAGACCATTTTTTTAGTTTCTGAAGCATGTCGTAAGGGGGGGTGGTTATCTCTTTCGTCAAAAATCGGGCGTTTTCGCTTGAACAATAAAGGCCTACAAATGTTATTTAGTTCACTTCCCGTGGAGGAGAAACACTTTTTAAGGCCGCAGAGTGAGTAAATTGGCCATATTCATTCACTTTTACCCATTCCTCAAATCCTGTGTTTAAGGCCCCTGGAAGCATGAAAATCACTTTAAACATCTCATTTTGTCTTTAAAAGTGATTTTCCACGTACAAATGTGAATTGTAGTTCAAAGAGGCAACATTTGAAAACGGACCATTTTTTTAGTTTCTGAAGCATGTCGTAAGGGGGGGGTGGTTATCTCTTTCATCAAAAATCGGACGTTTTTGATTGAACAATAATGGCCACCAAATGTTATTTTATTCACTTCCCGTGGAGGAGAAACACTTTTTAAGGCCGCAGAGTGAGTAAATTGGCCATTTTCATTCACTTTTACCCATTCCTCAAATCTCGTGTTTAAGGACCCTGGAAGCATGAAAATCACTTTAAACATCTCATTTTATCTTTAATAGTGATTTTCCACGTACAAATGTGAATTGTAGTTCAAAGAGGCAACATTTGAAAACGGACCATTTTTTACGTTTCTGAAGCATGTCGTAAGGGGGGGTGGTTATCTCTTTCGTCAAAAATCGGGTGTTTTTGCTTGAACAATAAAGGCCTACAAATGTTATTTAGTTCACTTCCCGTGGAGGAGAAACACTTTTTAAGGCCGCAGAGTGAGTAAGTTGGCCATATTCATTCACTTTTACCCATTCCTCAAATCTTGTGTTTAAAGCCCCTGGAAGCATGAAAATCACTTTAAACATCTCATTTTATCTTTAAAAGTGATTTTCCACGTACAAATGTGAATTGTAGTTCAAAGAGGCAACATTTGAAAACAGACCATTTTTTTAGTTTCTGAAGCATGTTGTAAGGGGGGGTGGTTATCTCTTTCATCAAAAATCGGACGTTTTTGATTGAACAATAAAGGCCTCCAAATGTTATTTTATTCACTTCCCGTGGAGGAGAAACACTTTTTAAGGCCGCAGAGTGAGTAAATTGGCCATTTTCATTCACTTTTACCCATTTCTCAAATCTTGTGTTTAAGGCCCCTGGAAGCATGAAAATCACTTTAAACATCTTATTTTATCTTTAAAAGTGATTTTCCACGTACAAATGTGAATTGTAGTTCAAAGAGGCAACATTTGAAAACAGACCATTTTTTAGTTTCTGAGGCATGTCGTAAGGGGGGGTGGTTATCTCTTTCATCAAAAATCGGGCGTTTTCGCTTGAACAATAAAGGCCTACAAATGTTATTTAGTTCACTTCCCGTGGAGGAGAAAGACTTTTTAAGGCCGCAGAGTGAGTAAATTGGCCATATTCATTCACTTTTACCCATTCCTCAAATCTTGTGTTTAAGGCCCCTGGAAGCATGAAAATCACTTTAAACATCTCATTTTATCTTTAATAGTGATTTTCCACGTACAAATGTGAATTGTAGTTCAAAGAGGCAATATTTGAAAACGGACCATTTTTTACGTTTCTGAAGCATGTCGTAAGGGGGGGTGGTTATCTCTTTCGTCAAAAATCGGGGGTTTTCGCTTGAACAATAAAGGCCTACAAATGTTATTTAGTTCACTTCCCATGGAGGAGAAACACTTTTTAAGGCCGCAGAGTGAGTAAATTGACCATATTCATTCACTTTTACCCATTCCTCAAATCTTGTGTTTAGGGCCCCTGGAAGCTTGAAAATCACTTTAAACATCTCATTTTATCTTTAAAAGTGATTTTCCACGTACAAATGTGAATTGTAGTTCAAAGAGGCAACATTTGAAAACAGACCATTTTTTTAGTTTCTGAAGCATGTCGTAAGGGGGGGTGGTTATCTCTTTCGTCAAAAATCGGGCGCTTTCGCTTGAACAATAAAGGCCTACAAATGTTATTTAATTCACTTTCTGGGGTGGAGAAAAACTTTTTAAGGCCTCAGAGTGAGTAAATTGGCCATATTCATTCACTTTTACCCATTCCTCAAATCTTGTGTTTAAGGCCCCTGGAAGCATGAAAATCACTTTAAACATCTCATTTTATCTTTAATAGTGATTTTCCACGTACAAATGTGAATTGTAGTTCAAAGAGGCAACATTTGAAAACGGACCATTTTTTACGTTTCTGAAGCATGTCGTAAGGGGGGGTGGTTATCTCTTTCGTCAAAAATCGGGTGTTTTCGCTTGAACAAAAAATGCCTACAAATGTTATTTAGTTCACTTACCGTGGAGGAGAAACACTTTTTAAGGCCGCAGAGTGAGTAAATTGGCCATATTCATTCACTTTTACCCATTCCTCAAATCTTGTGTTTAAGGCCCCTGGAAGCATGAAAATCACTTTAAACATCTCATTTTATCTTTAAAAGTGATTTTCCACGTCAAATGTGAATTGTAGTTCAAAGAGGCAACATTTGAAAACGGACCATTTTTTACGTTTCTGAAGCATGTCGTAAGGGGGGGTGGTTATCTCTTTCGTCAAAAATCGGGCGTTTTTGCTTGAACAATAAAGGCCTACAAATGTTATTTAGTTCACTTCCCGTGGAGGAGAAACACTTTTTAAGGCCGCAGAGTGAGTAAATTGGCCATATTTATTCACTTTTACCCATTCCTCAAATCTTGTGTTTAAAGCCCCTGGAAGCATGAAAATCACTTTAAACATCTCATTTTATCTTTAAAAGTGATTTTCCACGTACAAATGTGAATTGTAGTTCAAAGAGGCAACATTTGAAAACAGACCATTTTTTTAGTTTCTGAAGCATGTTGTAAGGGGGGGTGGTTATCTCTTTCATCAAAAATCGGACGTTTTTGATTGAACAATAAAGGCCTCCAAATGTTATTGTATTCACTTCCCATGGAGGAGAAACACTTTTTAAGGCCGCAGAGTGAGTAAATTGACCATATTCATTCACTTTTACCCATTCCTCAAATCTTGTGTTTAGGGCCCCTGGAAGCTTGAAAATCACTTTAAACATCTCATTTTATCTTTAAAAGTGATTTTCCACGTACAAATGTGAATTGTAGTTCAAAGAGGCAACATTTGAAAACAGACCATTTTTTTAGTTTCTGAAGCATGTCGTAAGGGGGGGTGGTTATCTCTTTCGTCAAAAATCGGGCGCTTTCGCTTGAACAATAAAGGCCTACAAATGTTATTTAATTCACTTTCTGGGGTGGAGAAAAACTTTTTAAGGCCTCAGAGTGAGTAAATTGGCCATATTCATTCACTTTTACCCATTCCTCAAATCTTGTGTTTAAGGCCCCTGGAAGCATGAAAATCACTTTAAACATCTCATTTTATCTTTAATAGTGATTTTCCACGTACAAATGTGAATTGTAGTTCAAAGAGGCAACATTTGAAAACGGACCATTTTTTACGTTTCTGAAGCATGTCGTAAGGGGGGGTGGTTATCTCTTTCGTCAAAAATCGGGTGTTTTCGCTTGAACAAAAAATGCCTACAAATGTTATTTAGTTCACTTACCGTGGAGGAGAAACACTTTTTAAGGCCGCAGAGTGAGTAAATTGGCCATATTCATTCACTTTTACCCATTCCTCAAATCTTGTGTTTAAGGCCCCTGGAAGCATGAAAATCACTTTAAACATCTCATTTTATCTTTAAAAGTGATTTTCCACGTCAAATGTGAATTGTAGTTCAAAGAGGCAACATTTGAAAACGGACCATTTTTTACGTTTCTGAAGCATGTCGTAAGGGGGGGTGGTTATCTCTTTCGTCAAAAATCGGGCGTTTTTGCTTGAACAATAAAGGCCTACAAATGTTATTTAGTTCACTTCCCGTGGAGGAGAAACACTTTTTAAGGCCGCAGAGTGAGTAAATTGGCCATATTTATTCACTTTTACCCATTCCTCAAATCTTGTGTTTAAAGCCCCTGGAAGCATGAAAATCACTTTAAACATCTCATTTTATCTTTAAAAGTGATTTTCCACGTACAAATGTGAATTGTAGTTCAAAGAGGCAACATTTGAAAACAGACCATTTTTTTAGTTTCTGAAGCATGTTGTAAGGGGGGGTGGTTATCTCTTTCATCAAAAATCGGACGTTTTTGATTGAACAATAAAGGCCTCCAAATGTTATTGTATTCACTTCCCGTGGAGGAGAAACACTTTTTAAGGCCGCAGAGTGAGTAAATTGGCCATTTTCATTCACTTTTACCCATTTCTCAAATCTTGTGTTTAAGGCCCCTGGAAGCATGAAAATCACTTTAAACATCTCATTTTATCTTTAAAAGTGATTTTCCACGTACAAATGTGAATTGTAGTTCAAAGAGGCAACATTTGAAAACAGACCATTTTTTTTAGTTTCTGAGGCATGTCGTAAGGGGGGGTGGTTATCTCTTTCATCAAAAATCGGGCGTTTTCGCTTGAACAATAAAGGCCTACAAATGTTATTTAGTTCACTTCCCGTGGAGGAGAAACACTTTTTAAGGCCGCAGAGTGAGTAAATTGGCCATATTCATTCACTTTTACCCATTCCTCAAATCTTGTGTTTAAGGCCCCTGGAAGCATGAAAATCACTTTAAACATCTCATTTTATCTTTAATAGTGATTTTCCACGTACAAATGTGAATTGTAGTTCAAAGAGGCAATATTTGAAAACGGACCATTTTTTACGTTTCTGAAGCATGTCGTAAGGGGGGGTGGTTATCTCTTTCGTCAAAAATCGGGGGTTTTCGCTTGAACAATAAAGGCCTACAAATGTTATTTAGTTCACTTCCCGTGGAGGAGAAACATTTTTTAAGGCCGCAGAGTGAGTAAATTGGCCATATTCATTCACTTTTACCCATTCCTCAAATCTTGTGTTTAGGGCCCCTGGAAGCAAGAAAATCACTTTAAACATCTCATTTTATCTTTAAAAGTGATTTTCCACGTACAAATGTGAATTGTAGTTCAAAGAGGCAACATTTGAAAACAGACCATTTTTTTAGTTTCTGAAGCATGTCGTAAGGGGGGGTGGTTATCTCTTTCGTCAAAAATCGGGCGTTTTCGCTTGAACAATAAAGGCCTACAAATGTTATTTAGTTCACTTCCCGTGGAGGAGAAACACTTTTTAAGGCCGCAGAGTGAGTAAATTGGCCATATTCATTCACTTTTACCCATTCCTCAAATCCTGTGTTTAAGGCCCCTGGAAGCATGAAAATCACTTTAAACATCTCATTTTGTCTTTAAAAGTGATTTTCCACGTACAAATGTGAATTGTAGTTCAAAGAGGCAACATTTGAAAACGGACCATTTTTTTAGTTTCTGAAGCATGTCGTAAGGGGGGGGTGGTTATCTCTTTCATCAAAAATCGGACGTTTTTGATTGAACAATAATGGCCACCAAATGTTATTTTATTCACTTCCCGTGGAGGAGAAACACTTTTTAAGGCCGCAGAGTGAGTAAATTGGCCATTTTCATTCACTTTTACCCATTCCTCAAATCTCGTGTTTAAGGACCCTGGAAGCATGAAAATCACTTTAAACATCTCATTTTATCTTTAAAAGTGATTTTCCACGTACAAATGTGAATTGTAGTTCAAAGAGGCAACATTTGAAAACGGACCATTTTTTACGTTTCTGAAGCTTGTCGTAAGGGGGGGTGGTTGTCTCTTTCGTCAAAAATCGGGCGTTTTCGCTTGAACAATAAAGGCCTACATATGTTATTTAGTTCACTTCCCGTGGAGGAGAAACACTTTTTAAGGCCGCAGAGTGAGTAAATTGGCCATATTCATTCACTTTTACCCATTCCTCAAATCTCGTGTTTAAGGCCCCTGGAAGCATTAAAATCACCTTAAACATCTCATTTTATCTTTAAAAGTGATTTTCCACGTACAAATGTGAATTGTAGTTCAAAGAGGCAACATTTGAAAACGGACCATTTTTTACGTTTCTGAAGCTTGTCGTAAGGGGGGGTGGTTGTCTCTTTCGTCAAAAATCGGGCGTTTTCGCTTGAACAATAAAGGCCTACAAATGTTATTTAGTTCACTTCCCGTGGAGGAGAAACACTTTTTAAGGCCGCAGACTGAGTAAATTGGCCATATTCATTCACTTTTACATATTCCTCAAATCTTGTGTTTAAGGCCCCTGGAAGCATGAAAATCACTTTAAACATCTCATTTTATCTTTAAAAGTGATTTTCCACGTACAAATGTGAATTGTAGTTCAAAGAGGTAACATTTGAAAACGGACCATTTTTACGTTTCTGAAGCATGTCATAAGGGGGGGTGGTTATCTCTTTCATCAAAAATCTGACGTTTTTGATTGAACAATAAAGGCCTCCAAATGTTATTTTATTCACTTCCCGTGGAGGAGAAACACTTTTTAAGGCCGCAGAGTGAGTAAATTGGCCATTTTCATTCACGTTTACCCATTTCTCAAATCTTGTGTTTAAGGCCCCTGGAAGCATGAAAATCACTTTAAACATCTCATTTTATCTTTAAAAGTGATTTTCCACGTACAAATGTGAATTGTAGTTCAAAGAGGCAACATTTGAAAACAGACCATTTTTTTAGTTTCTGAGGCATGTCGTAAGGGGGGTGGTTATCTCTTTCATCAAAAATCGGACGTTTTTAATTGAACAATAAAGGCCTACAAATGTTATTTAATTCACTTTCTGGGGTGGAGAAAAACTTTTTAAGGCCTCAGAGTGAATAAATTGGCCATTTTTATTCACTTTTACCCATTCCTCAAATCTTGTGTTTAGGGCCCCTGGAAGCTTGAAAATCACTTTAAACATCCCATTTCATCTTTAAAAGATATTTTCCACGTACAAATGTGAATTGTAGTTCAAAGAGGCAATATTTGAAAACGGACCATTTTTTACGTTTCTGAAGCATGTCGTAAGGGGGGGTGGTTATCTCTTTCGTCAAAAATCGGGTGTTTTCGCTTGAACAATAAAGGCCTACAAATGGTATTTAGTTCACTTCCCGTGGAGGAGAAACACTTTTTAAGGCCGCAGAGTGAGTAAATTGGCCATATTCATTCACTTTTACCCATTCCTCAAATCTTGTGTTTAACCCCTTCCATGCTCATGACGGAACGGTTCCGTCATGAGCCACGGTTGAGCTGTGCTCATGACGGAACCGTTCCGTCATGGGCCCGCCCGCGCACGAACCCTTCAGCACCGCGGCGGAATTCGCCCAGCGCTGAAGGGGTTAAGGCCCCTGGAAGCATGAAAATCACTTTAAACATCTCATTTTATCTTTAAAAGTGATTTTCCACGTACAAATGTGAATTGTAGTTCAAAGAGGCAACATTTGAAAACAGACCATTTTTTTAGTTTCTGAAGCATGTCGTAAGGGGGGGTGGGTATCTCTTTCATCAAAAATCGGACGTTTTTGATTGAACAATAAAGGCCTCCAAATGTTATTTTATTCACTTCCCGTGGAGGAGAAACACTTTTTAAGGCCGCAGAGTGAGTAAATTGGCAATTTTCATTCACTTTTACCCATTCCTCAAATCTTGTGTTTAGGGCCCCTGGAAGCTTGAAAATCACTTTAAACATCTCATTTTATCTTTAAAAGTGATTTTCCACGTACAAATGTGAATTGTAGTTCAAAGAGGCAACATTTGAAAACAGACCATTTTTTTAGTTTCTGAAGCATGTCGTAAGGGGGGGTGGTTATCTCTTTCGTCAAAAATCGGGCGCTTTCGCTTGAACAATAAAGGCCTACAAATGTTATTTAATTCACTTTCTGGGGTGGAGAAAAACTTTTTAAGGCCTCAGAGTGAGTAAATTGGCCATATTCATTCACTTTTACCCATTCCTCAAATCTTGTGTTTAAGGCCCCTGGAAGCATGAAAATCACTTTAAACATCTCATTTTATCTTTAATAGTGATTTTCCACGTACAAATGTGAATTGTAGTTCAAAGAGGCAACATTTGAAAACGGACCATTTTTTACGTTTCTGAAGCATGTCGTAAGGGGGGGTGGTTATCTCTTTCGTCAAAAATCGGGTGTTTTCGCTTGAACAATAAATGCCTACAAATGTTATTTAGTTCACTTACCGTGGAGGAGAAACACTTTTTAAGGCCGCAGAGTGAGTAAATTGGCCATATTCATTCACTTTTACCCATTCCTCAAATCTTGTGTTTAAGGCCCCTGGAAGCATGAAAATCACTTTAAACATCTCATTTTATCTTTAAAAGTGATTTTCCACGTCAAATGTGAATTGTAGTTCAAAGAGGCAACATTTGAAAACGGACCATTTTTTACGTTTCTGAAGCATGTCGTAAGGGGGGGTGGTTATCTCTTTCGTCAAAAATCGGGCGTTTTTGCTTGAACAATAAAGGCCTACAAATGTTATTTAGTTCACTTCCCGTGGAGGAGAAACACTTTTTAAGGCCGCAGAGTGAGTAAATTGGCCATATTTATTCACTTTTACCCATTCCTCAAATCTTGTGTTTAAAGCCCCTGGAAGCATGAAAATCACTTTAAACATCTCATTTTATCTTTAAAAGTGATTTTCCACGTACAAATGTGAATTGTAGTTCAAAGAGGCAACATTTGAAAACAGACCATTTTTTTAGTTTCTGAAGCATGTTGTAAGGGGGGGTGGTTATCTCTTTCATCAAAAATCGGACGTTTTTGATTGAACAATAAAGGCCTCCAAATGTTATTGTATTCACTTCCCGTGGAGGAGAAACACTTTTTAAGGCCGCAGAGTGAGTAAATTGGCCATTTTCATTCACTTTTACCCATTTCTCAAATCTTGTGTTTAAGGCCCCTGGAAGCATGAAAATCACTTTAAACATCTCATTTTATCTTTAAAAGTGATTTTCCACGTACAAATGTGAATTGTAGTTCAAAGAGGCAACATTTGAAAACAGACCATTTTTTTTAGTTTCTGAGGCATGTCGTAAGGGGGGGTGGTTATCTCTTTCATCAAAAATCGGGCGTTTTCGCTTGAACAATAAAGGCCTACAAATGTTATTTAGTTCACTTCCCGTGGAGGAGAAACACTTTTTAAGGCCGCAGAGTGAGTAAATTGGCCATATTCATTCACTTTTACCCATTCCTCAAATCTTGTGTTTAAGGCCCCTGGAAGCATGAAAATCACTTTAAACATCTCATTTTATCTTTAATAGTGATTTTCCACGTACAAATGTGAATTGTAGTTCAAAGAGGCAATATTTGAAAACGGACCATTTTTTACGTTTCTGAAGCATGTCGTAAGGGGGGGTGGTTATCTCTTTCGTCAAAAATCGGGGGTTTTCGCTTGAACAATAAAGGCCTACAAATGTTATTTAGTTCACTTCCCGTGGAGGAGAAACATTTTTTAAGGCCGCAGAGTGAGTAAATTGGCCATATTCATTCACTTTTACCCATTCCTCAAATCTTGTGTTTAGGGCCCCTGGAAGCAAGAAAATCACTTTAAACATCTCATTTTATCTTTAAAAGTGATTTTCCACGTACAAATGTGAATTGTAGTTCAAAGAGGCAACATTTGAAAACAGACCATTTTTTTAGTTTCTGAAGCATGTCGTAAGGGGGGGTGGTTATCTCTTTCGTCAAAAATCGGGCGTTTTCGCTTGAACAATAAAGGCCTACAAATGTTATTTAGTTCACTTCCCGTGGAGGAGAAACACTTTTTAAGGCCGCAGAGTGAGTAAATTGGCCATATTCATTCACTTTTACCCATTCCTCAAATCCTGTGTTTAAGGCCCCTGGAAGCATGAAAATCACTTTAAACATCTCATTTTGTCTTTAAAAGTGATTTTCCACGTACAAATGTGAATTGTAGTTCAAAGAGGCAACATTTGAAAACGGACCATTTTTTTAGTTTCTGAAGCATGTCGTAAGGGGGGGGTGGTTATCTCTTTCATCAAAAATCGGACGTTTTTGATTGAACAATAATGGCCACCAAATGTTATTTTATTCACTTCCCGTGGAGGAGAAACACTTTTTAAGGCCGCAGAGTGAGTAAATTGGCCATTTTCATTCACTTTTACCCATTCCTCAAATCTCGTGTTTAAGGACCCTGGAA
The DNA here is from genome assembly GCF_964204655.1 of Triturus cristatus. Lineage (NCBI taxonomy): Eukaryota > Metazoa > Chordata > Amphibia > Caudata > Salamandridae > Triturus > Triturus cristatus. Next base: position 1,223,963,406 of record NC_140590.1, on the reverse strand, counting down.
GCATGAAAATCACTTTAAACATCTCATTTTATCTTTAATAGTGATTTTCCACGTACAAATGTGAATTGTAGTTCAAAGAGGCAACATTTGAAAACGGACCATTTTTTACGTTTCTGAAGCATGTCGTAAGGGGGGGTGGTTATCTCTTTCGTCAAAAATCGGGTGTTTTTGCTTGAACAATAAAGGCCTACAAATGTTATTTAGTTCACTTCCCGTGGAGGAGAAACACTTTTTAAGGCCGCAGAGTGAGTAAGTTGGCCATATTCATTCACTTTTACCCATTCCTCAAATCTTGTGTTTAAAGCCCCTGGAAGCATGAAAATCACTTTAAACATCTCATTTTATCTTTAAAAGTGATTTTCCACGTACAAATGTGAATTGTAGTTCAAAGAGGCAACATTTGAAAACAGACCATTTTTTTAGTTTCTGAAGCATGTTGTAAGGGGGGGTGGTTATCTCTTTCATCAAAAATCGGACGTTTTTGATTGAACAATAAAGGCCTCCAAATGTTATTTTATTCACTTCCCGTGGAGGAGAAACACTTTTTAAGGCCGCAGAGTGAGTAAATTGGCCATTTTCATTCACTTTTACCCATTTCTCAAATCTTGTGTTTAAGGCCCCTGGAAGCATGAAAATCACTTTAAACATCTTATTTTATCTTTAAAAGTGATTTTCCACGTACAAATGTGAATTGTAGTTCAAAGAGGCAACATTTGAAAACAGACCATTTTTTAGTTTCTGAGGCATGTCGTAAGGGGGGGTGGTTATCTCTTTCATCAAAAATCGGGCGTTTTCGCTTGAACAATAAAGGCCTACAAATGTTATTTAGTTCACTTCCCGTGGAGGAGAAAGACTTTTTAAGGCCGCAGAGTGAGTAAATTGGCCATATTCATTCACTTTTACCCATTCCTCAAATCTTGTGTTTAAGGCCCCTGGAAGCATGAAAATCACTTTAAACATCTCATTTTATCTTTAATAGTGATTTTCCACGTACAAATGTGAATTGTAGTTCAAAGAGGCAATATTTGAAAACGGACCATTTTTTACGTTTCTGAAGCATGTCGTAAGGGGGGGTGGTTATCTCTTTCGTCAAAAATCGGGGGTTTTCGCTTGAACAATAAAGGCCTACAAATGTTATTTAGTTCACTTCCCATGGAGGAGAAACACTTTTTAAGGCCGCAGAGTGAGTAAATTGACCATATTCATTCACTTTTACCCATTCCTCAAATCTTGTGTTTAGGGCCCCTGGAAGCTTGAAAATCACTTTAAACATCTCATTTTATCTTTAAAAGTGATTTTCCACGTACAAATGTGAATTGTAGTTCAAAGAGGCAACATTTGAAAACAGACCATTTTTTTAGTTTCTGAAGCATGTCGTAAGGGGGGGTGGTTATCTCTTTCGTCAAAAATCGGGCGCTTTCGCTTGAACAATAAAGGCCTACAAATGTTATTTAATTCACTTTCTGGGGTGGAGAAAAACTTTTTAAGGCCTCAGAGTGAGTAAATTGGCCATATTCATTCACTTTTACCCATTCCTCAAATCTTGTGTTTAAGGCCCCTGGAAGCATGAAAATCACTTTAAACATCTCATTTTATCTTTAATAGTGATTTTCCACGTACAAATGTGAATTGTAGTTCAAAGAGGCAACATTTGAAAACGGACCATTTTTTACGTTTCTGAAGCATGTCGTAAGGGGGGGTGGTTATCTCTTTCGTCAAAAATCGGGTGTTTTCGCTTGAACAATAAATGCCTACAAATGTTATTTAGTTCACTTACCGTGGAGGAGAAACACTTTTTAAGGCCGCAGAGTGAGTAAATTGGCCATATTCATTCACTTTTACCCATTCCTCAAATCTTGTGTTTAAGGCCCCTGGAAGCATGAAAATCACTTTAAACATCTCATTTTATCTTTAAAAGTGATTTTCCACGTCAAATGTGAATTGTAGTTCAAAGAGGCAACATTTGAAAACGGACCATTTTTTACGTTTCTGAAGCATGTCGTAAGGGGGGGTGGTTATCTCTTTCGTCAAAAATCGGGCGTTTTTGCTTGAACAATAAAGGCCTACAAATGTTATTTAGTTCACTTCCCGTGGAGGAGAAACACTTTTTAAGGCCGCAGAGTGAGTAAATTGGCCATATTTATTCACTTTTACCCATTCCTCAAATCTTGTGTTTAAAGCCCCTGGAAGCATGAAAATCACTTTAAACATCTCATTTTATCTTTAAAAGTGATTTTCCACGTACAAATGTGAATTGTAGTTCAAAGAGGCAACATTTGAAAACAGACCATTTTTTTAGTTTCTGAAGCATGTTGTAAGGGGGGGTGGTTATCTCTTTCATCAAAAATCGGACGTTTTTGATTGAACAATAAAGGCCTCCAAATGTTATTGTATTCACTTCCCGTGGAGGAGAAACACTTTTTAAGGCCGCAGAGTGAGTAAATTGGCCATTTTCATTCACTTTTACCCATTTCTCAAATCTTGTGTTTAAGGCCCCTGGAAGCATGAAAATCACTTTAAACATCTCATTTTATCTTTAAAAGTGATTTTCCACGTACAAATGTGAATTGTAGTTCAAAGAGGCAACATTTGAAAACAGACCATTTTTTTTAGTTTCTGAGGCATGTCGTAAGGGGGGGTGGTTATCTCTTTCATCAAAAATCGGGCGTTTTCGCTTGAACAATAAAGGCCTACAAATGTTATTTAGTTCACTTCCCGTGGAGGAGAAACACTTTTTAAGGCCGCAGAGTGAGTAAATTGGCCATATTCATTCACTTTTACCCATTCCTCAAATCTTGTGTTTAAGGCCCCTGGAAGCATGAAAATCACTTTAAACATCTCATTTTATCTTTAATAGTGATTTTCCACGTACAAATGTGAATTGTAGTTCAAAGAGGCAATATTTGAAAACGGACCATTTTTTACGTTTCTGAAGCATGTCGTAAGGGGGGGTGGTTATCTCTTTCGTCAAAAATCGGGGGTTTTCGCTTGAACAATAAAGGCCTACAAATGTTATTTAGTTCACTTCCCGTGGAGGAGAAACATTTTTTAAGGCCGCAGAGTGAGTAAATTGGCCATATTCATTCACTTTTACCCATTCCTCAAATCTTGTGTTTAGGGCCCCTGGAAGCAAGAAAATCACTTTAAACATCTCATTTTATCTTTAAAAGTGATTTTCCACGTACAAATGTGAATTGTAGTTCAAAGAGGCAACATTTGAAAACAGACCATTTTTTTAGTTTCTGAAGCATGTCGTAAGGGGGGGTGGTTATCTCTTTCGTCAAAAATCGGGCGTTTTCGCTTGAACAATAAAGGCCTACAAATGTTATTTAGTTCACTTCCCGTGGAGGAGAAACACTTTTTAAGGCCGCAGAGTGAGTAAATTGGCCATATTCATTCACTTTTACCCATTCCTCAAATCCTGTGTTTAAGGCCCCTGGAAGCATGAAAATCACTTTAAACATCTCATTTTGTCTTTAAAAGTGATTTTCCACGTACAAATGTGAATTGTAGTTCAAAGAGGCAACATTTGAAAACGGACCATTTTTTTAGTTTCTGAAGCATGTCGTAAGGGGGGGGTGGTTATCTCTTTCATCAAAAATCTGACGTTTTTGATTGAACAATAATGGCCACCAAATGTTATTTTATTCACTTCCCGTGGAGGAGAAACACTTTTTAAGGCCGCAGAGTGAGTAAATTGGCCATTTTCATTCACTTTTACCCATTCCTCAAATCTCGTGTTTAAGGACCCTGGAAGCATGAAAATCACTTTAAACATCTCATTTTATCTTTAAAAGTGATTTTCCACGTACAAATGTGAATTGTAGTTCAAAGAGGCAACATTTGAAAACGGACCATTTTTTACGTTTCTGAAGCTTGTCGTAAGGGGGGGTGGTTGTCTCTTTCGTCAAAAATCGGGCGTTTTCGCTTGAACAATAAAGGCCTACAAATGTTATTTAGTTCACTTCCCGTGGAGGAGAAACACTTTTTAAGGCCGCAGAGTGAGTAAATTGGCCATATTCATTCACTTTTACCCATTCCTCAAATCTCGTGTTTAAGGCCCCTGGAAGCATTAAAATCACCTTAAACATCTCATTTTATCTTTAAAAGTGATTTTCCACGTACAAATGTGAATTGTAGTTCAAAGAGGCAACATTTGAAAACGGACCATTTTTTACGTTTCTGAAGCTTGTCGTAAGGGGGGGTGGTTGTCTCTTTCGTCAAAAATCGGGCGTTTTCGCTTGAACAATAAAGGCCTACAAATGTTATTTAGTTCACTTCCCGTGGAGGAGAAACACTTTTTAAGGCCGCAGACTGAGTAAATTGGCCATATTCATTCACTTTTACATATTCCTCAAATCTTGTGTTTAAGGCCCCTGGAAGCATGAAAATCACTTTAAACATCTCATTTTATCTTTAAAAGTGATTTTCCACGTACAAATGTGAATTGTAGTTCAAAGAGGCATCATTTGAAAACAGACCATTTTTTTAGTTTCTGAAGCATGTCGTAAGGGGGGGTGGTTATCTCTTTCATCAAAAATCGGACGTTTTTAATTGAACAATAAAGGCCTACAAATGTTATTTAATTCACTTTCTGGGCTGGAGAAAAACTTTTTAAGGCCTCAGTGTGAATAAATTGGCCATTTTCATTCACATTTACCCATTCCTCAAATCTTGTGTTTAAGGCCCCTGGAAGCATGAAAATCACTTTAAACATCTCATTTTATCTTTAAAAGTGATTTTCCACGTACAAATGTGAATTGTAGTTCAAAGAGGCAACATTTGAAAACAGACCATTTTTTTAGTTTCTGAAGCATGTTGTAAGGGGGGGTGGTTATCTCTTTCATCAAAAATCGGACGTTTTTGATTGAACAATAAAGGCCTCCCAATGTTATTTTATTCACTTCCCGTGGAGGAGAAACACTTTTTAAGGCCGCAGAGTGAGTAAATTGGCCATTTTCATTCACTTTTACCCATTCCTCAAATCTCGTGTTTAAGGCCCCTGGAAGCATGAAAATCACTTTAAACATCTCATTTTATCTTTAAAAGTCATTTTCCACGTACAAATGTGAATTGTAGTTCAAAGAGGCAACATTTGAAAACAGACCATTTTTTTAGTTTCTGAAGCATGTCGTAAGGGGGGGTGGTTATCTCTTTCGTCAAAAATCGGGCATTTTCGCTTGAACAAAAAAGGCCTACAAATGTTACTTAGTTCACTTCCCGTGGAGGAGAAACACTTTTTAAGGCCGCAGAGTGAGTAAATTGGCAATTTTCATTCACTTTTACCCATTCCTCAAATCTTGTGTTTAGGGCCCCTGGAAGCTTGAAAATCACTTTAAACATCTCATTTTATCTTTAAAAGTGATTTTCCACGTACAAATGTGAATTGTAGTTCAAAGAGGCAACATTTGAAAACAGACCATTTTTTTAGTTTCTGAAGCATGTCGTAAGGGGGGGTGGTTATCTCTTTCGTCAAAAATCGGACGTTTTCGCTTGAACAATAAAGGCCTACAAATGTTATTTAATTCACTTTCTGGGGTGGAGAAATTTTTTTTAAGGCCTCAGAGTGAATAAATTGGCCATTTTCATTCACATTTACCCATTCCTTAAGGCTTGTGTTTAGGGCCCCTGGAAGCTTGAAAATCACTTTAAACATCTAATTTTATCTCTAAAAGTGATTATCCACGTACAAATGTGAATTGTCGTTTAAAGACGCAACATTGGAAAATGGACCTTTTTTTTCGTTTCTGAAGCATGTCGTAAGGGGGGGTGGTTATCATTTTCACCAAAAAAAAGGCGTTTTTGATTGAACAATAAAGGCCTCCAAATGTTATTTTATTCACTTCCCGTGGAGGAGAAACACTTTTTAAGGCCGCAGACTGAGTAAATTGGCCATATTCATTCACTTTTATCCATTCCTCAAATCTTGTGTTTAAGGCCCCTGGAAGCATGAAAATCACTTTAAACATCTCATTTTATCTTTAATAGTGATTTTCCACGTACAAATGTGAATTGTAGTTCAAAGAGGCAACATTTGAAAACGGACCATTTTTTACGTTTCTGAAGCATGTCGTAAGGGGGGGTGGTTATCTCTTTCGTCAAAAATCGGGTGTTTTTGCTTGAACAATAAAGGCCTACAAATGTTATTTAGTTTACTTCCCGTGGAGGAGAAACACTTTTTAAGGCCGCAGAGTGAGTAAGTTGGCCATATTCATTCACTTTTACCCATTCCTCAAATCTTGTGTTTAAAGCCCCTGGAAGCATGAAAATCACTTTAAACATCTCATTTTATCTTTAAAAGTGATTTTCCACGTACAAATGTGAATTGTAGTTCAAAGAGGCAACATTTGAAAACAGACCATTTTTTTAGTTTCTGAAGCATGTCGTAAGGGGGGGTGGGTATCTCTTTCATCAAAAATCGGACGTTTTTGATTGAACAATAAAGGCCTCCAAATGTTATTTTATTCACTTCCCGTGGAGGAGAAACACTTTTTAAGGCCGCAGAGTGAGTAAATTGGCAATTTTCATTCACTTTTACCCATTCCTCAAATCTTGTGTTTAGGGCCCCTGGAAGCTTGAAAATCACTTTAAACATCTCATTTTATCTTTAAAAGTGATTTTCCACGTACAAATGTGAATTGTAGTTCAAAGAGGCAACATTTGAAAACAGACCATTTTTTTAGTTTCTGAAGCATGTCGTAAGGGGGGGTGGTTATCTCTTTCGTTAAAAATCGGGCGCTTTCGCTTGAACAATAAAGGCCTACAAATGTTATTTAATTCACTTTCTGGGGTGGAGAAAAACTTTTTAAGGCCTCAGAGTGAGTAAATTGGCCATATTCATTCACTTTTACCCATTCCTCAAATCTTGTGTTTAAGGCCCCTGGAAGCATGAAAATCACTTTAAACATCTCATTTTATCTTTAATAGTGATTTTCCACGTACAAATGTGAATTGTAGTTCAAAGAGGCAACAGTTGAAAACGGACCATTTTTTACGTTTCTGAAGCATGTCGTAAGGGGGGGTGGTTATCTCTTTCGTCAAAAATCGGGTGTTTTTGCTTGAACAATAAAGGCCTACAAATGTTATTTAGTTCACTTACCGTGGAGGAGAAACACTTTTTAAGGCCGCAGAGTGAGTAAATTGGCCATATTCATTCACTTTTACCCATTCCTCAAATCTTGTGTTTAAGGCCCCTGGAAGCATGAAAATCACTTTAAACATCTCATTTTATCTTTAAAAGTGATTTTCCACGTCAAATGTGAATTGTAGTTCAAAGAGGCAACATTTGAAAACGGACCATTTTTTACGTTTCTGAAGCATGTCGTAAGGGGGGATGGTTATCTCTTTCGTCAAAAATCAGGCGTTTTTGCTTGAACAATAAAGGCCTACAAATGTTATTTAGTTCACTTCCCGTGGAGGAGAAACACTTTTTAAGGCCGCAGAGTGAGTAAATTGGCCATATTTATTCACTTTTACCCATTCCTCAAATCTTGTGTTTAAAGCCCCTGGAAGCATGAAAATCACTTTAAACATCTCATTTTATCTTTAAAAGTGATTTTCCACGTACAAATGTGAATTGTAGTTCAAAGAGGCAACATTTGAAAACAGACCATTTTTTTAGTTTCTGAAGCATGTTGTAAGGGGGGGTGGTTATCTCTTTCATCAAAAATCGGACGTTTTTGATTGAACAATAAAGGCCTCCAAATGTTATTTTATTCACTTCCCGTGGAGGAGAAACACTTTTTAAGGCCGCAGAGTGAGTAAATTGGCCATTTTCATTCACTTTTACCCATTTCTCAAATCTTGTGTTTAAGGCCCCTGGAAGCATGAAAATCACTTTAAACATCTTATTTTATCTTTAAAAGTGATTTTCCACGTACAAATGTGAATTGTAGTTCAAAGAGGCAACATTTGAAAACAGACCATTTTTTAGTTTCTGAGGCATGTCGTAAGGGGGGGTGGTTATCTCTTTCATCAAAAATCGGGCGTTTTCGCTTGAACAATAAAGGCCTACAAATGTTATTTAGTTCACTTCCCGTGGAGGAGAAAGACTTTTTAAGGCCGCAGAGTGAGTAAATTGGCCATATTCATTCACTTTTACCCATTCCTCAAATCTTGTGTTTAAGGCCCCTGGAAGCATGAAAATCACTTTAAACATCTCATTTTATCTTTAATAGTGATTTTCCACGTACAAATGTGAATTGTAGTTCAAAGAGGCAATATTTGAAAACGGACCATTTTTTACGTTTCTGAAGCATGTCGTAAGGGGGGGTGGTTATCTCTTTCGTCAAAAATCGGGCGTTTTCGCTTGAACAATAAAGGCCTACAAATTTTATTTAGTTCACTTCCCGTGGAAAAGAAACACTTTTTAAGGCCGCAGAGTGAGTAAATTGGCCATATTCATTCACTTTTACCCATTCCTCAAATCTTGTGTTTAGGGCCCCTGGAAGCATGAAAATCACTTTAAACATCTCATTTTATCTTTAAAAGTGATTTTCCACGTACAAATGTGAATTGTAGTTCAAAGAGGCAAAATTTGAAAACAGACCATTTTTTTAGTTTCTGAAGCATGTCGTAAGGGGGGGTGGTTATCTCTTTCATCAAAAATCGGACGTTTTTGATTGAACAATAAAGGCCTACAAATGTTATTTAATTCACTTTCTGGGGTGGAGAAAAACTTTTTAAGGCCTCAGAGTGAATAAATTGGCCATTTTCATTCACATTTACCCATTCCTCAAATCTTGTGTTTAGGGCCCCTGGAAGCTTGAAAATCACTTTAAACATCTCATTTTATCTTTAAAAGTGATTTTCCACGTACAAATGTGAATTGTAGTTAAAAGAGGCAACATTTGATAACGGACCATTTTTTACGTTTCTGAAGCATGTCGTAAGGGGGGGTGGTTATCCCTTTCGTCAAAAATCGGGCGTTTTCGCTTGAACAATAAAGGCCTACAAATGTTATTTAGTTCACTTCCCGTGGAGGAGAAACACTTTTTAAGGCCGCAGAGTGAGTAAATTGGCCATATTCATTCACTTTTACCCATTCCTCAAATCTTGTGTTTAAGGCCCCTGGAAGCATGAAAATCACTTTAAACATCTCATTTTATCTTTAATAGTGATTTTCCACGTACAAATGTGAATTGTAGTTCAAAGAGGCAATATTTGAAAACGGACCATTTTTTACGTTTCTGAAGCATGTCGTAAGGGGGGGTGGTTATCTCTTTCGTCAAAAATCGGGGGTTTTCGCTTGAACAATAAAGGCCTACAAATGTTATTTAGTTCACTTCCCGTGGAGGAGAAACACTTTTTAAGGCCGCAGACTGAGTAAATTGGCCATATTCATTCACTTTTACCCATTCCTCAAATCTTGTGTTTAAGGCCCCTGGAAGCATGAAAATCACTTTAAACATCTCATTTTATCTTTAATAGTGATTTTCCACGTACAAATGTGAATTGTAGTTCAAAGAGGCAACATTTGAAAACAGACCATTTTTTTAGTTTCTGAAGCATGTTGTAAGGGGGGGTGGTTATCTCTTTCATCAAAAATCGGACGTTTTTGATTGAACAATAAAGGCCTCCAAATGTTATTTTATTCACTTCCCGTGGAGGAGAAACACTTTTTAAGGCCGCAGAGTGAGTAAATTGGCCATTTTCATTCACTTTTACCCATTTCTCAAATCTTGTGTTTAAGGCCCCTGGAAGCATGAAAATCACTTTAAACATCTTATTTTATCTTTAAAAGTGATTTTCCACGTACAAATGTGAATTGTAGTTCAAAGAGGCAACATTTGAAAACAGACCATTTTTTAGTTTCTGAGGCATGTCGTAAGGGGGGGTGGTTATCTCTTTCATCAAAAATCGGGCGTTTTCGCTTGAACAATAAAGGCCTACAAATGTTATTTAGTTCACTTCCCGTGGAGGAGAAAGACTTTTTAAGGCCGCAGAGTGAGTAAATTGGCCATATTCATTCACTTTTACCCATTCCTCAAATCTTGTGTTTAAGGCCCCTGGAAGCATGAAAATCACTTTAAACATCTCATTTTATCTTTAATAGTGATTTTCCACGTACAAATGTGAATTGTAGTTCAAAGAGGCAATATTTGAAAACGGACCATTTTTTACGTTTCTGAAGCATGTCGTAAGGGGGGGTGGTTATCTCTTTCGTCAAAAATCGGGGGTTTTCGCTTGAACAATAAAGGCCTACAAATGTTATTTAGTTCACTTCCCGTGGAGGAGAAACACTTTTTAAGGCCGCAGAGTGAGTAAATTGACCATATTCATTCACTTTTACCCATTCCTCAAATCTTGTGTTTAGGGCCCCTGGAAGCATGAAAATCACTTTAAACATCTCATTTTATATTTAAAAGTGATTTTCCACGTACAAATGTGAATTGTAGTTCAAAGAGGCAACATTTGAAAACAGACCATTTTTTTAGTTTCTGAAGCATGTCGTAAGGGGGGGTGGTTATCTCTTTCGTCAAAAATCGGGCGTTTTCGCTTGAACAATAAAGGCCTACAAATTTTATTTAGTTCACTTCCCGTGGAAAAGAAACACTTTTTAAGGCCGCAGAGTGAGTAAATTGGCCATATTCATTCACTTTTACCCATTCCTCAAATCTTGTGTTTAGGGCCCCTGGAAGCATGAAAATCACTTTAAACATCTCATTTTATCTTTAAAAGTGATTTTCCACGTACAAATGTGAATTGTAGTTCAAAGAGGCAAAATTTGAAAACAGACCATTTTTTTAGTTTCTGAAGCATGTCGTAAGGGGGGGTGGTTATCTCTTTCATCAAAAATCGGACGTTTTTGATTGAACAATAAAGGCCTACAAATGTTATTTAATTCACTTTCTGGGGTGGAGAAAAACTTTTTAAGGCCTCAGAGTGAATAAATTGGCCATTTTCATTCACATTTACCCATTCCTCAAATCTTGTGTTTAGGGCCCCTGGAAGCTTGAAAATCACTTTAAACATCTCATTTTATCTTTAAAAGTGATTTTCCACGTACAAATGTGAATTGTAGTTAAAAGAGGCAACATTTGATAACGGACCATTTTTTACGTTTCTGAAGCATGTCGTAAGGGGGGGTGGTTATCCCTTTCGTCAAAAATCGGGCGTTTTCGCTTGAACAATAAAGGCCTACAAATGTTATTTAGTTCACTTCCCGTGGAGGAGAAACACTTTTTAAGGCCGCAGAGTGAGTAAATTGGCCATATTCATTCACTTTTACCCATTCCTCAAATCTTGTGTTTAAGGCCCCTGGAAGCATGAAAATCACTTTAAACATCTCATTTTATCTTTAATAGTGATTTTCCACGTACAAATGTGAATTGTAGTTCAAAGAGGCAATATTTGAAAACGGACCATTTTTTACGTTTCTGAAGCATGTCGTAAGGGGGGGTGGTTATCTCTTTCGTCAAAAATCGGGGGTTTTCGCTTGAACAATAAAGGCCTACAAATGTTATTTAGTTCACTTCCCGTGGAGGAGAAACACTTTTTAAGGCCGCAGAGTGAGTAAGTTGGCCATATTCATTCACTTTTACCCATTCCTCAAATCTTGTGTTTAAAGCCCCTGGAAGCATGAAAATCACTTTAAACATCTCATTTTATCTTTAAAAGTGATTTTCCACGTACAAATGTGAATTGTAGTTCAAAGAGGCAACATTTGAAAACAGACCATTTTTTTAGTTTCTGAAGCATGTTGTAAGGGGGGGTGGTTATCTCTTTCATCAAAAATCGGACGTTTTTGATTGAACAATAAAGGCCTCCAAATGGTATTTTATTCACTTCCCGTGGAGGAGAAACACTTTTTAAGGCCGCAGAGTGAGTAAATTGGCCATTTTCATTCACTTTTACCCATTTCTCAAATCTTGTGTTTAAGGCCCCTGGAAGCATGAAAATCACTTTAAACATCTTATTTTATCTTTAAAAGTGATTTTCCACGTACAAATGTGAATTGTAGTTCAAAGAGGCAACATTTGAAAACAGACCATTTTTTAGTTTCTGAGGCATGTCGTAAGGGGGGGTGGTTATCTCTTTCATCAAAAATCGGGCGTTTTCGCTTGAACAATAAAGGCCTACAAATGTTATTTAGTTCACTTCCCGTGGAGGAGAAAGACTTTTTAAGGCCGCAGAGTGAGTAAATTGGCCATATTCATTCACTTTTACCCATTCCTCAAATCTTGTGTTTAAGGCCCCTGGAAGCATGAAAATCACTTTAAACATCTCATTTTATCTTTAATAGTGATTTTCCACGTACAAATGTGAATTGTAGTTCAAAGAGGCAATATTTGAAAACGGACCATTTTTTACGTTTCTGAAGCATGTCGTAAGGGGGGGTGGTTATCTCTTTCGTCAAAAATCGGGCGTTTTCGCTTGAACAATAAAGGCCTACAAATGTTATTTAGTTCACTTCCCATGGAGGAGAAACACTTTTTAAGGCCGCAGAGTGAGTAAATTGGCCATATTCATTCACTTTTACCCATTCCTCAAATCTTGTGTTTAGGGCCCCTGGAAGCATGAAAATCACTTTAAACATCTCATTTTATATTTAAAAGTGATTTTCCACGTACAAATGTGAATTGTAGTTCAAAGAGGCAATATTTGAAAACGGACCATTTTTTACGTTTCTGAAGCATGTCGTAAGGGGGGGTGGTTATCTCTTTCGTCAAAAATCGGGTGTTTTCGCTTGAACAATAAAGGCCTACAAATGGTATTTAGTTCACTTCCCGTGGAGGAGAAACACTTTTTAAGGCCGCAGAGTGAGTAAATTGGCCATATTCATTCACTTTTACCCATTCCTCAAATCTTGTGTTTAACCCCTTCCATGCTCATGACGGAACGGTTCCGTCATGAGCCACGGTTGAGCTGTGCTCATGACGGAACCGTTCCGTCATGGGCCCGCCCGCGCACGAACCCTTCAGCACCGCGGCGGAATTCGCCCAGCGCTGAAGGGGTTAAGGCCCCTGGAAGCATGAAAATCACTTTAAACATCTCATTTTATCTTTAAAAGTGATTTTCCACGTACAAATGTGAATTGTAGTTCAAAGAGGCAACATTTGAAAACAGACCATTTTTTTAGTTTCTGAAGCATGTCGTAAGGGGGGGTGGGTATCTCTTTCATCAAAAATCGGACGTTTTTGATTGAACAATAAAGGCCTCCAAATGTTATTTTATTCACTTCCCGTGGAGGAGAAACACTTTTTAAGGCCGCAGAGTGAGTAAATTGGCAATTTTCATTCACTTTTACCCATTCCTCAAATCTTGTGTTTAGGGCCCCTGGAAGCTTGAAAATCACTTTAAACATCTCATTTTATCTTTAAAAGTGATTTTCCACGTACAAATGTGAATTGTAGTTCAAAGAGGCAACATTTGAAAACAGACCATTTTTTTAGTTTCTGAAGCATGTCGTAAGGGGGGGTGGTTATCTCTTTCGTCAAAAATCGGGCGCTTTCGCTTGAACAATAAAGGCCTACAAATGTTATTTAATTCACTTTCTGGGGTGGAGAAAAACTTTTTAAGGCCTCAGAGTGAGTAAATTGGCCATATTCATTCACTTTTACCCATTCCTCAAATCTTGTGTTTAAGGCCCCTGGAAGCATGAAAATCACTTTAAACATCTCATTTTATCTTTAATAGTGATTTTCCACGTACAAATGTGAATTGTAGTTCAAAGAGGCAACATTTGAAAACGGACCATTTTTTACGTTTCTGAAGCATGTCGTAAGGGGGGGTGGTTATCTCTTTCGTCAAAAATCGGGTGTTTTCGCTTGAACAATAAATGCCTACAAATGTTATTTAGTTCACTTACCGTGGAGGAGAAACACTTTTTAAGGCCGCAGAGTGAGTAAATTGGCCATATTCATTCACTTTTACCCATTCCTCAAATCTTGTGTTTAAGGCCCCTGGAAGCATGAAAATCACTTTAAACATCTCATTTTATCTTTAAAAGTGATTTTCCACGTCAAATGTGAATTGTAGTTCAAAGAGGCAACATTTGAAAACGGACCATTTTTTACGTTTCTGAAGCATGTCGTAAGGGGGGGTGGTTATCTCTTTCGTCAAAAATCGGGCGTTTTTGCTTGAACAATAAAGGCCTACAAATGTTATTTAGTTCACTTCCCGTGGAGGAGAAACACTTTTTAAGGCCGCAGAGTGAGTAAATTGGCCATATTTATTCACTTTTACCCATTCCTCAAATCTTGTGTTTAAAGCCCCTGGAAGCATGAAAATCACTTTAAACATCTCATTTTATCTTTAAAAGTGATTTTCCACGTACAAATGTGAATTGTAGTTCAAAGAGGCAACATTTGAAAACAGACCATTTTTTTAGTTTCTGAAGCATGTTGTAAGGGGGGGTGGTTATCTCTTTCATCAAAAATCGGACGTTTTTGATTGAACAATAAAGGCCTCCAAATGTTATTGTATTCACTTCCCGTGGAGGAGAAACACTTTTTAAGGCCGCAGAGTGAGTAAATTGGCCATTTTCATTCACTTTTACCCATTTCTCAAATCTTGTGTTTAAGGCCCCTGGAAGCATGAAAATCACTTTAAACATCTCATTTTATCTTTAAAAGTGATTTTCCACGTACAAATGTGAATTGTAGTTCAAAGAGGCAACATTTGAAAACAGACCATTTTTTTTAGTTTCTGAGGCATGTCGTAAGGGGGGGTGGTTATCTCTTTCATCAAAAATCGGGCGTTTTCGCTTGAACAATAAAGGCCTACAAATGTTATTTAGTTCACTTCCCGTGGAGGAGAAACACTTTTTAAGGCCGCAGAGTGAGTAAATTGGCCATATTCATTCACTTTTACCCATTCCTCAAATCTTGTGTTTAAGGCCCCTGGAAGCATGAAAATCACTTTAAACATCTCATTTTATCTTTAATAGTGATTTTCCACGTACAAATGTGAATTGTAGTTCAAAGAGGCAATATTTGAAAACGGACCATTTTTTACGTTTCTGAAGCATGTCGTAAGGGGGGGTGGTTATCTCTTTCGTCAAAAATCGGGGGTTTTCGCTTGAACAATAAAGGCCTACAAATGTTATTTAGTTCACTTCCCGTGGAGGAGAAACATTTTTTAAGGCCGCAGAGTGAGTAAATTGGCCATATTCATTCACTTTTACCCATTCCTCAAATCTTGTGTTTAGGGCCCCTGGAAGCAAGAAAATCACTTTAAACATCTCATTTTATCTTTAAAAGTGATTTTCCACGTACAAATGTGAATTGTAGTTCAAAGAGGCAACATTTGAAAACAGACCATTTTTTTAGTTTCTGAAGCATGTCGTAAGGGGGGGTGGTTATCTCTTTCGTCAAAAATCGGGCGTTTTCGCTTGAACAATAAAGGCCTACAAATGTTATTTAGTTCACTTCCCGTGGAGGAGAAACACTTTTTAAGGCCGCAGAGTGAGTAAATTGGCCATATTCATTCACTTTTACCCATTCCTCAAATCCTGTGTTTAAGGCCCCTGGAAGCATGAAAATCACTTTAAACATCTCATTTTGTCTTTAAAAGTGATTTTCCACGTACAAATGTGAATTGTAGTTCAAAGAGGCAACATTTGAAAACGGACCATTTTTTTAGTTTCTGAAGCATGTCGTAAGGGGGGGGTGGTTATCTCTTTCATCAAAAATCGGACGTTTTTGATTGAACAATAATGGCCACCAAATGTTATTTTATTCACTTCCCGTGGAGGAGAAACACTTTTTAAGGCCGCAGAGTGAGTAAATTGGCCATTTTCATTCACTTTTACCCATTCCTCAAATCTCGTGTTTAAGGACCCTGGAAGCATGAAAATCACTTTAAACATCTCATTTTATCTTTAATAGTGATTTTCCACGTACAAATGTGAATTGTAGTTCAAAGAGGCAACATTTGAAAACTGACCATTTTTTACGTTTCTGAAGCATGTCGTAAGGGGGGGTGGTTATCTCTTTCGTCAAAAATCGGGTGTTTTTGCTTGAACAATAAAGGCCTACAAATGTTATTTAGTTCACTTCCCGTGGAGGAGAAACACTTTTTAAGGCCGCAGAGTGAGTAAGTTGGCCATATTCATTCACTTTTACCCATTCCTCAAATCTTGTGTTTAAAGCCCCTGGAAGCATGAAAATCACTTTAAACATCTCATTTTATCTTTAAAAGTGATTTTCCACGTACAAATGTGAATTGTAGTTCAAAGAGGCAACATTTGAAAACAGACCATTTTTTTAGTTTCTGAAGCATGTTGTAAGGGGGGGTGGTTATCTCTTTCATCAAAAATCGGACGTTTTTGATTGAACAATAAAGGCCTCCAAATGTTATTTTATTCACTTCCCGTGGAGGAGAAACACTTTTTAAGGCCGCAGAGTGAGTAAATTGGCCATTTTCATTCACTTTTACCCATTTCTCAAATCTTGTGTTTAAGGCCCCTGGAAGCATGAAAATCACTTTAAACATCTTATTTTATCTTTAAAAGTGATTTTCCACGTACAAATGTGAATTGTAGTTCAAAGAGGCAACATTTGAAAACAGACCATTTTTTAGTTTCTGAGGCATGTCGTAAGGGGGGGTGGTTATCTCTTTCATCAAAAATCGGGCGTTTTCGCTTGAACAATAAAGGCCTACAAATGTTATTTAGTTCACTTCCCGTGGAGGAGAAAGACTTTTTAAGGCCGCAGAGTGAGTAAATTGGCCATATTCATTCACTTTTACCCATTCCTCAAATCTTGTGTTTAAGGCCCCTGGAAGCATGAAAATCACTTTAAACATCTCATTTTATCTTTAATAGTGATTTTCCACGTACAAATGTGAATTGTAGTTCAAAGAGGCAATATTTGAAAACGGACCATTTTTTACGTTTCTGAAGCATGTCGTAAGGGGGGGTGGTTATCTCTTTCGTCAAAAATCGGGGGTTTTCGCTTGAACAATAAAGGCCTACAAATGTTATTTAGTTCACTTCCCATGGAGGAGAAACACTTTTTAAGGCCGCAGAGTGAGTAAATTGACCATATTCATTCACTTTTACCCATTCCTCAAATCTTGTGTTTAGGGCCCCTGGAAGCTTGAAAATCACTTTAAACATCTCATTTTATCTTTAAAAGTGATTTTCCACGTACAAATGTGAATTGTAGTTCAAAGAGGCAACATTTGAAAACAGACCATTTTTTTAGTTTCTGAAGCATGTCGTAAGGGGGGGTGGTTATCTCTTTCGTCAAAAATCGGGCGCTTTCGCTTGAACAATAAAGGCCTACAAATGTTATTTAATTCACTTTCTGGGGTGGAGAAAAACTTTTTAAGGCCTCAGAGTGAGTAAATTGGCCATATTCATTCACTTTTACCCATTCCTCAAATCTTGTGTTTAAGGCCCCTGGAAGCATGAAAATCACTTTAAACATCTCATTTTATCTTTAATAGTGATTTTCCACGTACAAATGTGAATTGTAGTTCAAAGAGGCAACATTTGAAAACGGACCATTTTTTACGTTTCTGAAGCATGTCGTAAGGGGGGGTGGTTATCTCTTTCGTCAAAAATCGGGTGTTTTCGCTTGAACAATAAATGCCTACAAATGTTATTTAGTTCACTTACCGTGGAGGAGAAACACTTTTTAAGGCCGCAGAGTGAGTAAATTGGCCATATTCATTCACTTTTACCCATTCCTCAAATCTTGTGTTTAAGGCCCCTGGAAGCATGAAAATCACTTTAAACATCTCATTTTATCTTTAAAAGTGATTTTCCACGTCAAATGTGAATTGTAGTTCAAAGAGGCAACATTTGAAAACGGACCATTTTTTACGTTTCTGAAGCATGTCGTAAGGGG
Source organism: Triturus cristatus (assembly GCF_964204655.1). Taxonomy (NCBI): domain Eukaryota; kingdom Metazoa; phylum Chordata; class Amphibia; order Caudata; family Salamandridae; genus Triturus; species Triturus cristatus. The sequence goes on along the minus strand of NC_140590.1, from coordinate 1,223,945,608 downwards.
GGGTGGTTATCTCTTTCGTCAAAAATCGGGCGTTTTTGCTTGAACAATAAAGGCCTACAAATGTTATTTAGTTCACTTCCCGTGGAGGAGAAACACTTTTTAAGGCCGCAGAGTGAGTAAATTGGCCATATTTATTCACTTTTACCCATTCCTCAAATCTTGTGTTTAAAGCCCCTGGAAGCATGAAAATCACTTTAAACATCTCATTTTATCTTTAAAAGTGATTTTCCACGTACAAATGTGAATTGTAGTTCAAAGAGGCAACATTTGAAAACAGACCATTTTTTTAGTTTCTGAAGCATGTTGTAAGGGGGGGTGGTTATCTCTTTCATCAAAAATCGGACGTTTTTGATTGAACAATAAAGGCCTCCAAATGTTATTGTATTCACTTCCCGTGGAGGAGAAACACTTTTTAAGGCCGCAGAGTGAGTAAATTGGCCATTTTCATTCACTTTTACCCATTTCTCAAATCTTGTGTTTAAGGCCCCTGGAAGCATGAAAATCACTTTAAACATCTCATTTTATCTTTAAAAGTGATTTTCCACGTACAAATGTGAATTGTAGTTCAAAGAGGCAACATTTGAAAACAGACCATTTTTTTTAGTTTCTGAGGCATGTCGTAAGGGGGGGTGGTTATCTCTTTCATCAAAAATCGGGCGTTTTCGCTTGAACAATAAAGGCCTACAAATGTTATTTAGTTCACTTCCCGTGGAGGAGAAACACTTTTTAAGGCCGCAGAGTGAGTAAATTGGCCATATTCATTCACTTTTACCCATTCCTCAAATCTTGTGTTTAAGGCCCCTGGAAGCATGAAAATCACTTTAAACATCTCATTTTATCTTTAATAGTGATTTTCCACGTACAAATGTGAATTGTAGTTCAAAGAGGCAATATTTGAAAACGGACCATTTTTTACGTTTCTGAAGCATGTCGTAAGGGGGGGTGGTTATCTCTTTCGTCAAAAATCGGGGGTTTTCGCTTGAACAATAAAGGCCTACAAATGTTATTTAGTTCACTTCCCGTGGAGGAGAAACATTTTTTAAGGCCGCAGAGTGAGTAAATTGGCCATATTCATTCACTTTTACCCATTCCTCAAATCTTGTGTTTAGGGCCCCTGGAAGCAAGAAAATCACTTTAAACATCTCATTTTATCTTTAAAAGTGATTTTCCACGTACAAATGTGAATTGTAGTTCAAAGAGGCAACATTTGAAAACAGACCATTTTTTTAGTTTCTGAAGCATGTCGTAAGGGGGGGTGGTTATCTCTTTCGTCAAAAATCGGGCGTTTTCGCTTGAACAATAAAGGCCTACAAATGTTATTTAGTTCACTTCCCGTGGAGGAGAAACACTTTTTAAGGCCGCAGAGTGAGTAAATTGGCCATATTCATTCACTTTTACCCATTCCTCAAATCCTGTGTTTAAGGCCCCTGGAAGCATGAAAATCACTTTAAACATCTCATTTTGTCTTTAAAAGTGATTTTCCACGTACAAATGTGAATTGTAGTTCAAAGAGGCAACATTTGAAAACGGACCATTTTTTTAGTTTCTGAAGCATGTCGTAAGGGGGGGGTGGTTATCTCTTTCATCAAAAATCTGACGTTTTTGATTGAACAATAATGGCCACCAAATGTTATTTTATTCACTTCCCGTGGAGGAGAAACACTTTTTAAGGCCGCAGAGTGAGTAAATTGGCCATTTTCATTCACTTTTACCCATTCCTCAAATCTCGTGTTTAAGGACCCTGGAAGCATGAAAATCACTTTAAACATCTCATTTTATCTTTAAAAGTGATTTTCCACGTACAAATGTGAATTGTAGTTCAAAGAGGCAACATTTGAAAACGGACCATTTTTTACGTTTCTGAAGCTTGTCGTAAGGGGGGGTGGTTGTCTCTTTCGTCAAAAATCGGGCGTTTTCGCTTGAACAATAAAGGCCTACAAATGTTATTTAGTTCACTTCCCGTGGAGGAGAAACACTTTTTAAGGCCGCAGAGTGAGTAAATTGGCCATATTCATTCACTTTTACCCATTCCTCAAATCTCGTGTTTAAGGCCCCTGGAAGCATTAAAATCACCTTAAACATCTCATTTTATCTTTAAAAGTGATTTTCCACGTACAAATGTGAATTGTAGTTCAAAGAGGCAACATTTGAAAACGGACCATTTTTTACGTTTCTGAAGCTTGTCGTAAGGGGGGGTGGTTGTCTCTTTCGTCAAAAATCGGGCGTTTTCGCTTGAACAATAAAGGCCTACAAATGTTATTTAGTTCACTTCCCGTGGAGGAGAAACACTTTTTAAGGCCGCAGACTGAGTAAATTGGCCATATTCATTCACTTTTACATATTCCTCAAATCTTGTGTTTAAGGCCCCTGGAAGCATGAAAATCACTTTAAACATCTCATTTTATCTTTAAAAGTGATTTTCCACGTACAAATGTGAATTGTAGTTCAAAGAGGCATCATTTGAAAACAGACCATTTTTTTAGTTTCTGAAGCATGTCGTAAGGGGGGGTGGTTATCTCTTTCATCAAAAATCGGACGTTTTTAATTGAACAATAAAGGCCTACAAATGTTATTTAATTCACTTTCTGGGCTGGAGAAAAACTTTTTAAGGCCTCAGTGTGAATAAATTGGCCATTTTCATTCACATTTACCCATTCCTCAAATCTTGTGTTTAAGGCCCCTGGAAGCATGAAAATCACTTTAAACATCTCATTTTATCTTTAAAAGTGATTTTCCACGTACAAATGTGAATTGTAGTTCAAAGAGGCAACATTTGAAAACAGACCATTTTTTTAGTTTCTGAAGCATGTTGTAAGGGGGGGTGGTTATCTCTTTCATCAAAAATCGGACGTTTTTGATTGAACAATAAAGGCCTCCCAATGTTATTTTATTCACTTCCCGTGGAGGAGAAACACTTTTTAAGGCCGCAGAGTGAGTAAATTGGCCATTTTCATTCACTTTTACCCATTCCTCAAATCTCGTGTTTAAGGCCCCTGGAAGCATGAAAATCACTTTAAACATCTCATTTTATCTTTAAAAGTCATTTTCCACGTACAAATGTGAATTGTAGTTCAAAGAGGCAACATTTGAAAACAGACCATTTTTTTAGTTTCTGAAGCATGTCGTAAGGGGGGGTGGTTATCTCTTTCGTCAAAAATCGGGCATTTTCGCTTGAACAAAAAAGGCCTACAAATGTTACTTAGTTCACTTCCCGTGGAGGAGAAACACTTTTTAAGGCCGCAGAGTGAGTAAATTGGCAATTTTCATTCACTTTTACCCATTCCTCAAATCTTGTGTTTAGGGCCCCTGGAAGCTTGAAAATCACTTTAAACATCTCATTTTATCTTTAAAAGTGATTTTCCACGTACAAATGTGAATTGTAGTTCAAAGAGGCAACATTTGAAAACAGACCATTTTTTTAGTTTCTGAAGCATGTCGTAAGGGGGGGTGGTTATCTCTTTCGTCAAAAATCGGACGTTTTCGCTTGAACAATAAAGGCCTACAAATGTTATTTAATTCACTTTCTGGGGTGGAGAAATTTTTTTTAAGGCCTCAGAGTGAATAAATTGGCCATTTTCATTCACATTTACCCATTCCTTAAGGCTTGTGTTTAGGGCCCCTGGAAGCTTGAAAATCACTTTAAACATCTAATTTTATCTCTAAAAGTGATTATCCACGTACAAATGTGAATTGTCGTTTAAAGACGCAACATTGGAAAATGGACCTTTTTTTTCGTTTCTGAAGCATGTCGTAAGGGGGGGTGGTTATCATTTTCACCAAAAAAAAGGCGTTTTTGATTGAACAATAAAGGCCTCCAAATGTTATTTTATTCACTTCCCGTGGAGGAGAAACACTTTTTAAGGCCGCAGACTGAGTAAATTGGCCATATTCATTCACTTTTATCCATTCCTCAAATCTTGTGTTTAAGGCCCCTGGAAGCATGAAAATCACTTTAAACATCTCATTTTATCTTTAATAGTGATTTTCCACGTACAAATGTGAATTGTAGTTCAAAGAGGCAACATTTGAAAACGGACCATTTTTTACGTTTCTGAAGCATGTCGTAAGGGGGGGTGGTTATCTCTTTCGTCAAAAATCGGGTGTTTTTGCTTGAACAATAAAGGCCTACAAATGTTATTTAGTTTACTTCCCGTGGAGGAGAAACACTTTTTAAGGCCGCAGAGTGAGTAAGTTGGCCATATTCATTCACTTTTACCCATTCCTCAAATCTTGTGTTTAAAGCCCCTGGAAGCATGAAAATCACTTTAAACATCTCATTTTATCTTTAAAAGTGATTTTCCACGTACAAATGTGAATTGTAGTTCAAAGAGGCAACATTTGAAAACAGACCATTTTTTTAGTTTCTGAAGCATGTCGTAAGGGGGGGTGGGTATCTCTTTCATCAAAAATCGGACGTTTTTGATTGAACAATAAAGGCCTCCAAATGTTATTTTATTCACTTCCCGTGGAGGAGAAACACTTTTTAAGGCCGCAGAGTGAGTAAATTGGCAATTTTCATTCACTTTTACCCATTCCTCAAATCTTGTGTTTAGGGCCCCTGGAAGCTTGAAAATCACTTTAAACATCTCATTTTATCTTTAAAAGTGATTTTCCACGTACAAATGTGAATTGTAGTTCAAAGAGGCAACATTTGAAAACAGACCATTTTTTTAGTTTCTGAAGCATGTCGTAAGGGGGGGTGGTTATCTCTTTCGTTAAAAATCGGGCGCTTTCGCTTGAACAATAAAGGCCTACAAATGTTATTTAATTCACTTTCTGGGGTGGAGAAAAACTTTTTAAGGCCTCAGAGTGAGTAAATTGGCCATATTCATTCACTTTTACCCATTCCTCAAATCTTGTGTTTAAGGCCCCTGGAAGCATGAAAATCACTTTAAACATCTCATTTTATCTTTAATAGTGATTTTCCACGTACAAATGTGAATTGTAGTTCAAAGAGGCAACAGTTGAAAACGGACCATTTTTTACGTTTCTGAAGCATGTCGTAAGGGGGGGTGGTTATCTCTTTCGTCAAAAATCGGGTGTTTTTGCTTGAACAATAAAGGCCTACAAATGTTATTTAGTTCACTTACCGTGGAGGAGAAACACTTTTTAAGGCCGCAGAGTGAGTAAATTGGCCATATTCATTCACTTTTACCCATTCCTCAAATCTTGTGTTTAAGGCCCCTGGAAGCATGAAAATCACTTTAAACATCTCATTTTATCTTTAAAAGTGATTTTCCACGTCAAATGTGAATTGTAGTTCAAAGAGGCAACATTTGAAAACGGACCATTTTTTACGTTTCTGAAGCATGTCGTAAGGGGGGATGGTTATCTCTTTCGTCAAAAATCAGGCGTTTTTGCTTGAACAATAAAGGCCTACAAATGTTATTTAGTTCACTTCCCGTGGAGGAGAAACACTTTTTAAGGCCGCAGAGTGAGTAAATTGGCCATATTTATTCACTTTTACCCATTCCTCAAATCTTGTGTTTAAAGCCCCTGGAAGCATGAAAATCACTTTAAACATCTCATTTTATCTTTAAAAGTGATTTTCCACGTACAAATGTGAATTGTAGTTCAAAGAGGCAACATTTGAAAACAGACCATTTTTTTAGTTTCTGAAGCATGTTGTAAGGGGGGGTGGTTATCTCTTTCATCAAAAATCGGACGTTTTTGATTGAACAATAAAGGCCTCCAAATGTTATTTTATTCACTTCCCGTGGAGGAGAAACACTTTTTAAGGCCGCAGAGTGAGTAAATTGGCCATTTTCATTCACTTTTACCCATTTCTCAAATCTTGTGTTTAAGGCCCCTGGAAGCATGAAAATCACTTTAAACATCTTATTTTATCTTTAAAAGTGATTTTCCACGTACAAATGTGAATTGTAGTTCAAAGAGGCAACATTTGAAAACAGACCATTTTTTAGTTTCTGAGGCATGTCGTAAGGGGGGGTGGTTATCTCTTTCATCAAAAATCGGGCGTTTTCGCTTGAACAATAAAGGCCTACAAATGTTATTTAGTTCACTTCCCGTGGAGGAGAAAGACTTTTTAAGGCCGCAGAGTGAGTAAATTGGCCATATTCATTCACTTTTACCCATTCCTCAAATCTTGTGTTTAAGGCCCCTGGAAGCATGAAAATCACTTTAAACATCTCATTTTATCTTTAATAGTGATTTTCCACGTACAAATGTGAATTGTAGTTCAAAGAGGCAATATTTGAAAACGGACCATTTTTTACGTTTCTGAAGCATGTCGTAAGGGGGGGTGGTTATCTCTTTCGTCAAAAATCGGGCGTTTTCGCTTGAACAATAAAGGCCTACAAATTTTATTTAGTTCACTTCCCGTGGAAAAGAAACACTTTTTAAGGCCGCAGAGTGAGTAAATTGGCCATATTCATTCACTTTTACCCATTCCTCAAATCTTGTGTTTAGGGCCCCTGGAAGCATGAAAATCACTTTAAACATCTCATTTTATCTTTAAAAGTGATTTTCCACGTACAAATGTGAATTGTAGTTCAAAGAGGCAAAATTTGAAAACAGACCATTTTTTTAGTTTCTGAAGCATGTCGTAAGGGGGGGTGGTTATCTCTTTCATCAAAAATCGGACGTTTTTGATTGAACAATAAAGGCCTACAAATGTTATTTAATTCACTTTCTGGGGTGGAGAAAAACTTTTTAAGGCCTCAGAGTGAATAAATTGGCCATTTTCATTCACATTTACCCATTCCTCAAATCTTGTGTTTAGGGCCCCTGGAAGCTTGAAAATCACTTTAAACATCTCATTTTATCTTTAAAAGTGATTTTCCACGTACAAATGTGAATTGTAGTTAAAAGAGGCAACATTTGATAACGGACCATTTTTTACGTTTCTGAAGCATGTCGTAAGGGGGGGTGGTTATCCCTTTCGTCAAAAATCGGGCGTTTTCGCTTGAACAATAAAGGCCTACAAATGTTATTTAGTTCACTTCCCGTGGAGGAGAAACACTTTTTAAGGCCGCAGAGTGAGTAAATTGGCCATATTCATTCACTTTTACCCATTCCTCAAATCTTGTGTTTAAGGCCCCTGGAAGCATGAAAATCACTTTAAACATCTCATTTTATCTTTAATAGTGATTTTCCACGTACAAATGTGAATTGTAGTTCAAAGAGGCAATATTTGAAAACGGACCATTTTTTACGTTTCTGAAGCATGTCGTAAGGGGGGGTGGTTATCTCTTTCGTCAAAAATCGGGGGTTTTCGCTTGAACAATAAAGGCCTACAAATGTTATTTAGTTCACTTCCCGTGGAGGAGAAACACTTTTTAAGGCCGCAGACTGAGTAAATTGGCCATATTCATTCACTTTTACCCATTCCTCAAATCTTGTGTTTAAGGCCCCTGGAAGCATGAAAATCACTTTAAACATCTCATTTTATCTTTAATAGTGATTTTCCACGTACAAATGTGAATTGTAGTTCAAAGAGGCAACATTTGAAAACAGACCATTTTTTTAGTTTCTGAAGCATGTTGTAAGGGGGGGTGGTTATCTCTTTCATCAAAAATCGGACGTTTTTGATTGAACAATAAAGGCCTCCAAATGTTATTTTATTCACTTCCCGTGGAGGAGAAACACTTTTTAAGGCCGCAGAGTGAGTAAATTGGCCATTTTCATTCACTTTTACCCATTTCTCAAATCTTGTGTTTAAGGCCCCTGGAAGCATGAAAATCACTTTAAACATCTTATTTTATCTTTAAAAGTGATTTTCCACGTACAAATGTGAATTGTAGTTCAAAGAGGCAACATTTGAAAACAGACCATTTTTTAGTTTCTGAGGCATGTCGTAAGGGGGGGTGGTTATCTCTTTCATCAAAAATCGGGCGTTTTCGCTTGAACAATAAAGGCCTACAAATGTTATTTAGTTCACTTCCCATGGAGGAGAAAGACTTTTTAAGGCCGCAGAGTGAGTAAATTGGCCATATTCATTCACTTTTACCCATTCCTCAAATCTTGTGTTTAAGGCCCCTGGAAGCATGAAAATCACTTTAAACATCTCATTTTATCTTTAATAGTGATTTTCCACGTACAAATGTGAATTGTAGTTCAAAGAGGCAATATTTGAAAACGGACCATTTTTTACGTTTCTGAAGCATGTCGTAAGGGGGGGTGGTTATCTCTTTCGTCAAAAATCGGGGGTTTTCGCTTGAACAATAAAGGCCTACAAATGTTATTTAGTTCACTTCCCGTGGAGGAGAAACACTTTTTAAGGCCGCAGAGTGAGTAAATTGACCATATTCATTCACTTTTACCCATTCCTCAAATCTTGTGTTTAGGGCCCCTGGAAGCATGAAAATCACTTTAAACATCTCATTTTATATTTAAAAGTGATTTTCCACGTACAAATGTGAATTGTAGTTCAAAGAGGCAACATTTGAAAACAGACCATTTTTTTAGTTTCTGAAGCATGTCGTAAGGGGGGGTGGTTATCTCTTTCGTCAAAAATCGGGCGTTTTCGCTTGAACAATAAAGGCCTACAAATTTTATTTAGTTCACTTCCCGTGGAAAAGAAACACTTTTTAAGGCCGCAGAGTGAGTAAATTGGCCATATTCATTCACTTTTACCCATTCCTCAAATCTTGTGTTTAGGGCCCCTGGAAGCATGAAAATCACTTTAAACATCTCATTTTATCTTTAAAAGTGATTTTCCACGTACAAATGTGAATTGTAGTTCAAAGAGGCAAAATTTGAAAACAGACCATTTTTTTAGTTTCTGAAGCATGTCGTAAGGGGGGGTGGTTATCTCTTTCATCAAAAATCGGACGTTTTTGATTGAACAATAAAGGCCTACAAATGTTATTTAATTCACTTTCTGGGGTGGAGAAAAACTTTTTAAGGCCTCAGAGTGAATAAATTGGCCATTTTCATTCACATTTACCCATTCCTCAAATCTTGTGTTTAGGGCCCCTGGAAGCTTGAAAATCACTTTAAACATCTCATTTTATCTTTAAAAGTGATTTTCCACGTACAAATGTGAATTGTAGTTAAAAGAGGCAACATTTGATAACGGACCATTTTTTACGTTTCTGAAGCATGTCGTAAGGGGGGGTGGTTATCCCTTTCGTCAAAAATCGGGCGTTTTCGCTTGAACAATAAAGGCCTACAAATGTTATTTAGTTCACTTCCCGTGGAGGAGAAACACTTTTTAAGGCCGCAGAGTGAGTAAATTGGCCATATTCATTCACTTTTACCCATTCCTCAAATCTTGTGTTTAAGGCCCCTGGAAGCATGAAAATCACTTTAAACATCTCATTTTATCTTTAATAGTGATTTTCCACGTACAAATGTGAATTGTAGTTCAAAGAGGCAATATTTGAAAACGGACCATTTTTTACGTTTCTGAAGCATGTCGTAAGGGGGGGTGGTTATCTCTTTCGTCAAAAATCGGGGGTTTTCGCTTGAACAATAAAGGCCTACAAATGTTATTTAGTTCACTTCCCGTGGAGGAGAAACACTTTTTAAGGCCGCAGAGTGAGTAAGTTGGCCATATTCATTCACTTTTACCCATTCCTCAAATCTTGTGTTTAAAGCCCCTGGAAGCATGAAAATCACTTTAAACATCTCATTTTATCTTTAAAAGTGATTTTCCACGTACAAATGTGAATTGTAGTTCAAAGAGGCAACATTTGAAAACAGACCATTTTTTTAGTTTCTGAAGCATGTTGTAAGGGGGGGTGGTTATCTCTTTCATCAAAAATCGGACGTTTTTGATTGAACAATAAAGGCCTCCAAATGGTATTTTATTCACTTCCCGTGGAGGAGAAACACTTTTTAAGGCCGCAGAGTGAGTAAATTGGCCATTTTCATTCACTTTTACCCATTTCTCAAATCTTGTGTTTAAGGCCCCTGGAAGCATGAAAATCACTTTAAACATCTTATTTTATCTTTAAAAGTGATTTTCCACGTACAAATGTGAATTGTAGTTCAAAGAGGCAACATTTGAAAACAGACCATTTTTTAGTTTCTGAGGCATGTCGTAAGGGGGGGTGGTTATCTCTTTCATCAAAAATCGGGCGTTTTCGCTTGAACAATAAAGGCCTACAAATGTTATTTAGTTCACTTCCCGTGGAGGAGAAAGACTTTTTAAGGCCGCAGAGTGAGTAAATTGGCCATATTCATTCACTTTTACCCATTCCTCAAATCTTGTGTTTAAGGCCCCTGGAAGCATGAAAATCACTTTAAACATCTCATTTTATCTTTAATAGTGATTTTCCACGTACAAATGTGAATTGTAGTTCAAAGAGGCAATATTTGAAAACGGACCATTTTTTACGTTTCTGAAGCATGTCGTAAGGGGGGGTGGTTATCTCTTTCGTCAAAAATCGGGGGTTTTCGCTTGAACAATAAAGGCCTACAAATGTTATTTAGTTCACTTCCCATGGAGGAGAAACACTTTTTAAGGCCGCAGAGTGAGTAAATTGACCATATTCATTCACTTTTACCCATTCCTCAAATCTTGTGTTTAGGGCCCCTGGAAGCATGAAAATCACTTTAAACATCTCATTTTATATTTAAAAGTGATTTTCCACGTACAAATGTGAATTGTAGTTCAAAGAGGCAACATTTGAAAACAGACCATTTTTTTAGTTTCTGAAGCATGTCGTAAGGGGGGGTGGTTATCTCTTTCGTCAAAAATCGGACGTTTTCGCTTGAACAATAAAGACCTACAAATGTTATTTAATTCACTTTCTGGGGTGGAGAAATTTTTTTTAAGGCCCCAGAGTGAATAAATTGGCCATTTTCATTCACATTTACCCATTCCTTAAGGCTTGTGTTTAGGGCCCCTGGAAGCTTGAAAATCACTTTAAACATCTAATTTTATCTCTAAAAGTGATTATCCACGTACAAATGTGAATTGTCGTTTAAAGACGCAACATTGGAAAATGGACCATTTTTTTCGTTTCTGAAGCATGTCGTAAGGGGGGGTGGTTATCATTTTCACCAAAAAAAAGGCGTTTTTGATTGAACAATAAAGGCCTACAAATGTTATTTTATTCACTTCCCGTGGAGGAGAAAGACTTTTTAAGGCCGCAGAGTGAGTAAATTGGCCATATTCATTCACTTTTACCCATTCCTCAAATCTTGTGTTTAAGGCCCCTGGAAGCATGAAAATCACTTTAAACATCTCATTTTATCTTTAATAGTGATTTTCCACGTACAAATGTGAATTGTAGTTCAAAGAGGCAATATTTGAAAACGGACCATTTTTTACGTTTCTGAAGCATGTCGTAAGGGGGGGTGGTTATCTCTTTCGTCAAAAATCGGGGGTTTTCGCTTGAACAATAAAGGCCTACAAATGTTATTTAGTTCACTTCCCGTGGAGGAGAAACACTTTTTAAGGCCGCAGAGTGAGTAAATTGACCATATTCATTCACTTTTACCCATTCCTCAAATCTTGTGTTTAGGGCCCCTGGAAGCATGAAAATCACTTTAAACATCTCATTTTATATTTAAAAGTGATTTTCCACGTACAAATGTGAATTGTAGTTCAAAGAGGCAACATTTGAAAACAGACCATTTTTTTAGTTTCTGAAGCATGTCGTAAGGGGGGGTGGTTATCTCTTTCGTCAAAAATCGGGCGTTTTCGCTTGAACAATAAAGGCCTACAAATTTTATTTAGTTCACTTCCCGTGGAAAAGAAACACTTTTTAAGGCCGCAGAGTGAGTAAATTGGCCATATTCATTCACTTTTACCCATTCCTCAAATCTTGTGTTTAGGGCCCCTGGAAGCATGAAAATCACTTTAAACATCTCATTTTATCTTTAAAAGTGATTTTCCACGTACAAATGTGAATTGTAGTTCAAAGAGGCAAAATTTGAAAACAGACCATTTTTTTAGTTTCTGAAGCATGTCGTAAGGGGGGGTGGTTATCTCTTTCATCAAAAATCGGACGTTTTTGATTGAACAATAAAGGCCTACAAATGTTATTTAATTCACTTTCTGGGGTGGAGAAAAACTTTTTAAGGCCTCAGAGTGAATAAATTGGCCATTTTCATTCACATTTACCCATTCCTCAAATCTTGTGTTTAGGGCCCCTGGAAGCTTGAAAATCACTTTAAACATCTCATTTTATCTTTAAAAGTGATTTTCCACGTACAAATGTGAATTGTAGTTAAAAGAGGCAACATTTGATAACGGACCATTTTTTACGTTTCTGAAGCATGTCGTAAGGGGGGGTGGTTATCCCTTTCGTCAAAAATCGGGCGTTTTCGCTTGAACAATAAAGGCCTACAAATGTTATTTAGTTCACTTCCCGTGGAGGAGAAACACTTTTTAAGGCCGCAGAGTGAGTAAATTGGCCATATTCATTCACTTTTACCCATTCCTCAAATCTTGTGTTTAAGGCCCCTGGAAGCATGAAAATCACTTTAAACATCTCATTTTATCTTTAATAGTGATTTTCCACGTACAAATGTGAATTGTAGTTCAAAGAGGCAATATTTGAAAACGGACCATTTTTTACGTTTCTGAAGCATGTCGTAAGGGGGGGTGGTTATCTCTTTCGTCAAAAATCGGGGGTTTTCGCTTGAACAATAAAGGCCTACAAATGTTATTTAGTTCACTTCCCGTGGAGGAGAAACACTTTTTAAGGCCGCAGACTGAGTAAATTGGCCATATTCATTCACTTTTACCCATTCCTCAAATCTTGTGTTTAAGGCCCCTGGAAGCATGAAAATCACTTTAAACATCTCATTTTATCTTTAATAGTGATTTTCCACGTACAAATGTGAATTGTAGTTCAAAGAGGCAACATTTGAAAACGGATCATTTTTTACGTTTCTGAAGCATGTCGTAAGGGGGGGTGGTTATCTCTTTCGTCAAAAATCGGGTGTTTTTGCTAGAACAATAAAGGCCTACAAATGTTATTTAGTTCACTTCCCGTGGAGGAGAAACACTTTTTAAGGCCGCAGAGTGAGTAAGTTGGCCATATTCATTCACTTTTACCCATTCCTCAAATCTTGTGTTTAAAGCCCCTGGAAGCATGAAAATCACTTTAAACATCTCATTTTATCTTTAAAAGTGATTTTCCACGTACAAATGTGAATTGTAGTTCAAAGAGGCAACATTTGAAAACAGACCATTTTTTTAGTTTCTGAAGCATGTTGTAAGGGGGGGTGGTTATCTCTTTCATCAAAAATCGGACGTTTTTGATTGAACAATAAAGGCCTCCAAATGGTATTTTATTCACTTCCCGTGGAGGAGAAACACTTTTTAAGGCCGCAGAGTGAGTAAATTGGCCATTTTCATTCACTTTTACCCATTTCTCAAATCTTGTGTTTAAGGCCCCTGGAAGCATGAAAATCACTTTAAACATCTTATTTTATCTTTAAAAGTGATTTTCCACGTACAAATGTGAATTGTAGTTCAAAGAGGCAACATTTGAAAACAGACCATTTTTTAGTTTCTGAGGCATGTCGTAAGGGGGGGTGGTTATCTCTTTCATCAAAAATCGGGCGTTTTCGCTTGAACAATAAAGGCCTACAAATGTTATTTAGTTCACTTCCCGTGGAGGAGAAAGACTTTTTAAGGCCGCAGAGTGAGTAAATTGGCCATATTCATTCACTTTTACCCATTCCTCAAATCTTGTGTTTAAGGCCCCTGGAAGCATGAAAATCACTTTAAACATCTCATTTTATCTTTAATAGTGATTTTCCACGTACAAATGTGAATTGTAGTTCAAAGAGGCAATATTTGAAAACGGACCATTTTTTACGTTTCTGAAGCATGTCGTAAGGGGGGGTGGTTATCTCTTTCGTCAAAAATCGGGGGTTTTCGCTTGAACAATAAAGGCCTACAAATGTTATTTAGTTCACTTCCCATGGAGGAGAAACACTTTTTAAGGCCGCAGAGTGAGTAAATTGACCATATTCATTCACTTTTACCCATTCCTCAAATCTTGTGTTTAGGGCCCCTGGAAGCATGAAAATCACTTTAAACATCTCATTTTATATTTAAAAGTGATTTTCCACGTACAAATGTGAATTGTAGTTCAAAGAGGCAACATTTGAAAACAGACCATTTTTTTAGTTTCTGAAGCATGTCGTAAGGGGGGGTGGTTATCTCTTTCGTCAAAAATCGGACGTTTTCGCTTGAACAATAAAGACCTACAAATGTTATTTAATTCACTTTCTGGGGTGGAGAAAATTTTTTTAAGGCCTCAGAGTGAATAAATTGGCCATTTTCATTCACATTTACCCATTCCTTAAGGCTTGTGTTTAGGGCCCCTGGAAGCTTGAAAATCACTTTAAACATCTAATTTTATCTCTAAAAGTGATTATCCACGTACAAATGTGAATTGTCGTTTAAAGACGCAACATTGGAAAATGGACCATTTTTTTCGTTTCTGAAGCATGTCGTAAGGGGGGGTGGTTATCATTTTCACCAAAAAAAAGGCGTTTTTGATTGAACAATAAAGGCCTACAAATGTTATTTTATTCACTTCCCGTGGAGGAGAAACACTTTTTAAGGCCGCAGACTGAGTAAATTGGCCATATTCATTCACTTTTACCCATTCCTCAAATCTTGTGTTTAAGGCCCCTGGAAGCATGAAAATCACTTTAAACATCTCATTTTATCTTTAATAGTGATTTTCCACGTACAAATGTGAATTGTGGTTCAAAGAGGCAACATTTGAAAACGGACCATTTTTTACGTTTCTGAAGCATGTCGTAAGGGGGGGTGGTTATCTCTTTCGTCAAAAATCGGGTGTTTTCGCTTGAACAATAAAGGCCTACAAATGGTATTTAGTTCACTTACCGTGGAGGAGAAACACTTTTTAAGGCCGCAGAGTGAGTAAATTGGCCATATTCATTCACTTTTACCCATTCCTCAAATCTTGTGTTTAAGGCCCCTGGAAGCATGAAAATCAGTTTAAACATCTCATTTTATCTTTAAAAGTGATTTTCCACGTCAAATGTGAATTGTAGTTCAAAGAGGCAACATTTGAAAACGGACCATTTTTTACGTTTCTGAAGCATGTCGTAAGGGGGGGTGGTTATCTCTTTCGTCAAAAATCGGGTGTTTTTGCTTGAACAATAAAGGCCTACAAATGTTATTTAGTTCACTTCCCGTGGAGGAGAAACACTTTTTAAGGCCGCAGAGTGAGTAAGTTGGCCATATTCATTCACTTTTACCCATTCCTCAAATCTTGTGTTTAAAGCCCCTGGAAGCATGAAAATCACTTTAAACATCTCATTTTATCTTTAAAAGTGATTTTCCACGTACAAATGTGAATTGTAGTTCAAAGAGGCAACATTTGAAAACAGACCATTTTTTTAGTTTCTGAAGCATGTTGTAAGGGGGGGTGGTTATCTCTTTCATCAAAAATCTGACGTTTTTGATTGAACAATAAAGGCCTCCAAATGTTATTTTATTCACTTCCCGTGGAGGAGAAACACTTTTTAAGGCCGCAGAGTGAGTAAATTGGCCATTTTCATTCACGTTTACCCATTTCTCAAATCTTGTGTTTAAGGCCCCTGGAAGCATGAAAATCACTTTAAACATCTCATTTTATCTTTAAAAGTGATTTTCCACGTACAAATGTGAATTGTAGTTCAAAGAGGCAACATTTGAAAACAGACCATTTTTTTAGTTTCTGAGGCATGTCGTAAGGGGGGGTGGTTATCTCTTTCATCAAAAATCGGACGTTTTTAATTGAACAATAAAGGCCTACAAATGTTATTTAATTCACTTTCTGGGGTGGAGAAAAACTTTTTAAGGCCTCAGAGTGAATAAATTGGCCATTTTCATTCACTTTTACCCATTCGTCAAATCTTGTGTTTAGGGCCCCTGGAAGCTTGAAAATCACTTTAAACATCTCATTTCATCTTTAAAATATATTTTCCACGTACAAATGTGAATTGTAGTTCAAAGAGGCAATATTTGAAAACGGACCATTTTTTACGTTTCTGAAGCATGTCGTAAGGGGGGGTGGTTATCTCTTTCGTCAAAAATCGGGTGTTTTCGCTTGAACAATAAAGGCCTACAAATGTTATTTAGTTCACTTCCCGTGGAGGAGAAACACTTTTTAAGGCCGCAGAGTGAGTAAATTGGCCATATTCATTCACTTTTGCCCATTCCTCAAATCTTGTGTTTAACCCCTTCCATGCTCATGACGGAACGGTTCCGTCATGAGCCACGGTTGAGCTGTGCTCATGACGGAACCGTTCCGTCATGGGCCCGCCCGCGCACGAACCCTTCAGCACCGCGGCGGAATTCGCCCAGCGCTGAAGGGGTTAAGGCCCCTGGAAGCATGAAAATCACTTTAAACATCTCATTTTATCTTTAAAAGTGATTTTCCACGTACAAATGTGAATTGTAGTTCAAAGAGGCAACATTTGAAAACAGACCATTTTTTTAGTTTCTGAAGCATGTCGTAAGGGGGGGTGGGTATCTCTTTCATCAAAAATCGGACGTTTTTGATTGAACAATAAAGGCCTCCAAATGTTATTTTATTCACTTCCCGTGGAGGAGAAACACTTTTTAAGGCCGCAGAGTGAGTAAATTGGCAATTTTCATTCACTTTTACCCATTCCTCAAATCTTGTGTTTAGGGCCCCTGGAAGCTTGAAAATCACTTTAAACATCTCATTTTATCTTTAAAAGTGATTTTCCACGTACAAATGTGAATTGTAGTTCAAAGAGGCAACATTTGAAAACAGACCATTTTTTTAGTTTCTGAAGCATGTCGTAAGGGGGGGTGGTTATCTCTTTCGTCAAAAATCGGGCGCTTTCGCTTGAACAATAAAGGCCTACAAATGTTATTTAATTCACTTTCTGGGGTGGAGAAAAACTTTTTAAGGCCTCAGAGTGAGTAAATTGGCCATATTCATTCACTTTTACCCATTCCTCAAATCTTGTGTTTAAGGCCCCTGGAAGCATGAAAATCACTTTAAACATCTCATTTTATCTTTAATAGTGATTTTCCACGTACAAATGTGAATTGTAGTTCAAAGAGGCAACATTTGAAAACGGACCATTTTTTACGTTTCTGAAGCATGTCGTAAGGGGGGGTGGTTATCTCTTTCGTCAAAAATCGGGTGTTTTCGCTTGAACAATAAATGCCTACAAATGTTATTTAGTTCACTTACCGTGGAGGAGAAACACTTTTTAAGGCCGCAGAGTGAGTAAATTGGCCATATTCATTCACTTTTACCCATTCCTCAAATCTTGTGTTTAAGGCCCCTGGAAGCATGAAAATCACTTTAAACATCTCATTTTATCTTTAAAAGTGATTTTCCACGTCAAATGTGAATTGTAGTTCAAAGAGGCAACATTTGAAAACGGACCATTTTTTACGTTTCTGAAGCATGTCGTAAGGGGGGGTGGTTATCTCTTTCGTCAAAAATCGGGCGTTTTTGCTTGAACAATAAAGGCCTACAAATGTTATTTAGTTCACTTCCCGTGGAGGAGAAACACTTTTTAAGGCCGCAGAGTGAGTAAATTGGCCATATTTATTCACTTTTACCCATTCCTCAAATCTTGTGTTTAAAGCCCCTGGAAGCATGAAAATCACTTTAAACATCTCATTTTATCTTTAAAAGTGATTTTCCACGTACAAATGTGAATTGTAGTTCAAAGAGGCAACATTTGAAAACAGACCATTTTTTTAGTTTCTGAAGCATGTTGTAAGGGGGGGTGGTTATCTCTTTCATCAAAAATCGGACGTTTTTGATTGAACAATAAAGGCCTCCAAATGTTATTGTATTCACTTCCCGTGGAGGAGAAACACTTTTTAAGGCCGCAGAGTGAGTAAATTGGCCATTTTCATTCACTTTTACCCATTTCTCAAATCTTGTGTTTAAGGCCCCTGGAAGCATGAAAATCACTTTAAACATCTCATTTTATCTTTAAAAGTGATTTTCCACGTACAAATGTGAATTGTAGTTCAAAGAGGCAACATTTGAAAACAGACCATTTTTTTTAGTTTCTGAGGCATGTCGTAAGGGGGGGTGGTTATCTCTTTCATCAAAAATCGGGCGTTTTCGCTTGAACAATAAAGGCCTACAAATGTTATTTAGTTCACTTCCCGTGGAGGAGAAACACTTTTTAAGGCCGCAGAGTGAGTAAATTGGCCATATTCATTCACTTTTACCCATTCCTCAAATCTTGTGTTTAAGGCCCCTGGAAGCATGAAAATCACTTTAAACATCTCATTTTATCTTTAATAGTGATTTTCCACGTACAAATGTGAATTGTAGTTCAAAGAGGCAATATTTGAAAACGGACCATTTTTTACGTTTCTGAAGCATGTCGTAAGGGGGGGTGGTTATCTCTTTCGTCAAAAATCGGGGGTTTTCGCTTGAACAATAAAGGCCTACAAATGTTATTTAGTTCACTTCCCGTGGAGGAGAAACATTTTTTAAGGCCGCAGAGTGAGTAAATTGGCCATATTCATTCACTTTTACCCATTCCTCAAATCTTGTGTTTAGGGCCCCTGGAAGCAAGAAAATCACTTTAAACATCTCATTTTATCTTTAAAAGTGATTTTCCACGTACAAATGTGAATTGTAGTTCAAAGAGGCAACATTTGAAAACAGACCATTTTTTTAGTTTCTGAAGCATGTCGTAAGGGGGGGTGGTTATCTCTTTCGTCAAAAATCGGGCGTTTTCGCTTGAACAATAAAGGCCTACAAATGTTATTTAGTTCACTTCCCGTGGAGGAGAAACACTTTTTAAGGCCGCAGAGTGAGTAAATTGGCCATATTCATTCACTTTTACCCATTCCTCAAATCCTGTGTTTAAGGCCCCTGGAAGCATGAAAATCACTTTAAACATCTCATTTTGTCTTTAAAAGTGATTTTCCACGTACAAATGTGAATTGTAGTTCAAAGAGGCAACATTTGAAAACGGACCATTTTTTTTGTTTCTGAAGCATGTCGTAAGGGGGGGGTGGTTATCTCTTTCATCAAAAATCGGACGTTTTTGATTGAACAATAATGGCCACCAAATGTTATTTTATTCACTTCCCGTGGAGGAGAAACACTTTTTAAGGCCGCAGAGTGAGTAAATTGGCCATTTTCATTCACTTTTACCCATTCCTCAAATCTCGTGTTTAAGGACCCTGGAAGCATGAAAATCACTTTAAACATCTCATTTTATCTTTAAAAGTGATTTTCCACGTACAAATGTGAATTGTAGTTCAAAGAGGCAACATTTGAAAACGGACCATTTTTTACGTTTCTGAAGCTTGTCGTAAGGGGGGGTGGTTGTCTCTTTCGTCAAAAATCGGGCGTTTTCGCTTGAACAATAAAGGCCTACAAATGTTATTTAGTTCACTTCCCGTGGAGGAGAAACACTTTTTAAGGCCGCAGAGTGAGTAAATTGGCCATATTCATTCACTTTTACCCATTCCTCAAATCTCGTGTTTAAGGCCCCTGGAAGCATTAAAATCACCTTAAACATCTCATTTTATCTTTAAAAGTGATTTTCCACGTACAAATGTGAATTGTAGTTCAAAGAGGCAACATTTGAAAACGGACCATTTTTTACGTTTCTGAAGCTTGTCGTAAGGGGGGGTGGTTGTCTCTTTCGTCAAAAATCGGGCGTTTTCGCTTGAACAATAAAGGCCTACAAATGTTATTTAGTTCACTTCCCGTGGAGGAGAAACACTTTTTAAGGCCGCAGACTGAGTAAATTGGCCATATTCATTCACTTTTACATATTCCTCAAATCTTGTGTTTAAGGCCCCTGGAAGCATGAAAATCACTTTAAACATCTCATTTTATCTTTAAAAGTGATTTTCCACGTACAAATGTGAATTGTAGTTCAAAGAGGCATCATTTGAAAACAGACCATTTTTTTAGTTTCTGAAGCATGTCGTAAGGGGGGGTGGTTATCTCTTTCATCAAAAATCGGACGTTTTTAATTGAACAATAAAGGCCTACAAATGTTATTTAATTCACTTTCTGGGCTGGAGAAAAACTTTTTAAGGCCTCAGTGTGAATAAATTGGCCATTTTCATTCACATTTACCCATTCCTCAAATCTTGTGTTTAAGGCCCCTGGAAGCATGAAAATCACTTTAAACATCTCATTTTATCTTTAAAAGTGATTTTCCACGTACAAATGTGAATTGTAGTTCAAAGAGGCAACATTTGAAAACAGACCATTTTTTTAGTTTCTGAAGCATGTTGTAAGGGGGGGTGGTTATCTCTTTCATCAAAAATCGGACGTTTTTGATTGAACAATAAAGGCCTCCCAATGTTATTTTATTCACTTCCCGTGGAGGAGAAACACTTTTTAAGGCCGCAGAGTGAGTAAATTGGCCATTTTCATTCACTTTTACCCATTCCTCAAATCTCGTGTTTAAGGCCCCTGGAAGCATGAAAATCACTTTAAACATCTCATTTTATCTTTAAAAGTGATTTTCCACGTACAAATGTGAATTGTAGTTCAAAGAGGCAACATTTGAAAACAGACTATTTTTTTAGTTTCTGAAGCATGTCGTAAGGGGGGGTGGTTATCTCTTTCGTCAAAAATCGGGCATTTTCGCTTGAACAAAAAAGGCCTACAAATGTTACTTAGTTCACTTCCCGTGGAGGAGAAACACTTTTTAAGGCCGCAGAGTGAGTAAATTGGCAATTTTCATTCACTTTTACCCATTCCTCAAATCTTGTGTTTAGGGCCCCTGGAAGCTTGAAAATCACTTTAAACATCTCATTTTATCTTTAAAAGTGATTTTCCACGTACAAATGTGAATTGTAGTTCAAAGAGGCAACATTTGAAAACAGACCATTTTTTTAGTTTCTGAAGCATGTCGTAAGGGGGGGTGGTTATCTCTTTCGTCAAAAATCGGACGTTTTCGCTTGAACAATAAAGGCCTACAAATGTTATTTAATTCACTTTCTGGGGTGGAGAAATTTTTTTTAAGGCCTCAGAGTGAATAAATTGGCCATTTTCATTCACATTTACCCATTCCTTAAGGCTTGTGTTTAGGGCCCCTGGAAGCTTGAAAATCACTTTAAACATCTAATTTTATCTCTAAAAGTGATTATCCACGTACAAATGTGAATTGTCGTTTAAAGACGCAACATTGGAAAATGGACCTTTTTTTTCGTTTCTGAAGCATGTCGTAAGGGGGGGTGGTTATCATTTTCACCAAAAAAAAGGCGTTTTTGATTGAACAATAAAGGCCTCCAAATGTTATTTTATTCACTTCCCGTGGAGGAGAAACACTTTTTAAGGCCGCAGACTGAGTAAATTGGCCATATTCATTCACTTTTATCCATTCCTCAAATCTTGTGTTTAAGGCCCCTGGAAGCATGAAAATCACTTTAAACATCTCATTTTATCTTTAATAGTGATTTTCCACGTACAAATGTGAATTGTAGTTCAAAGAGGCAACATTTGAAAACGGACCATTTTTTACGTTTCTGAAGCATGTCGTAAGGGGGGGTGGTTATCTCTTTCGTCAAAAATCGGGTGTTTTTGCTTGAACAATAAAGGCCTACAAATGTTATTTAGTTTACTTCCCGTGGAGGAGAAACACTTTTTAAGGCCGCAGAGTGAGTAAGTTGGCCATATTCATTCACTTTTACCCATTCCTCAAATCTTGTGTTTAAAGCCCCTGGAAGCATGAAAATCACTTTAAACATCTCATTTTATCTTTAAAAGTGATTTTCCACGTACAAATGTGAATTGTAGTTCAAAGAGGCAACATTTGAAAACAGACCATTTTTTTAGTTTCTGAAGCATGTCGTAAGGGGGGGTGGGTATCTCTTTCATCAAAAATCGGACGTTTTTGATTGAACAATAAAGGCCTCCAAATGTTATTTTATTCACTTCCCGTGGAGGAGAAACACTTTTTAAGGCCGCAGAGTGAGTAAATTGGCAATTTTCATTCACTTTTACCCATTCCTCAAATCTTGTGTTTAGGGCCCCTGGAAGCTTGAAAATCACTTTAAACATCTCATTTTATCTTTAAAAGTGATTTTCCACGTACAAATGTGAATTGTAGTTCAAAGAGGCAACATTTGAAAACAGACCATTTTTTTAGTTTCTGAAGCATGTCGTAAGGGGGGGTGGTTATCTCTTTCGTTAAAAATCGGGCGCTTTCGCTTGAACAATAAAGGCCTACAAATGTTATTTAATTCACTTTCTGGGGTGGAGAAAAACTTTTTAAGGCCTCAGAGTGAGTAAATTGGCCATATTCATTCACTTTTACCCATTCCTCAAATCTTGTGTTTAAGGCCCCTGGAAGCATGAAAATCACTTTAAACATCTCATTTTATCTTTAATAGTGATTTTCCACGTACAAATGTGAATTGTAGTTCAAAGAGGCAACAGTTGAAAACGGACCATTTTTTACGTTTCTGAAGCATGTCGTAAGGGGGGGTGGTTATCTCTTTCGTCAAAAATCGGGTGTTTTTGCTTGAACAATAAAGGCCTACAAATGTTATTTAGTTCACTTACCGTGGAGGAGAAACACTTTTTAAGGCCGCAGAGTGAGTAAATTGGCCATATTCATTCACTTTTACCCATTCCTCAAATCTTGTGTTTAAGGCCCCTGGAAGCATGAAAATCACTTTAAACATCTCATTTTATCTTTAAAAGTGATTTTCCACGTCAAATGTGAATTGTAGTTCAAAGAGGCAACATTTGAAAACGGACCATTTTTTACGTTTCTGAAGCATGTCGTAAGGGGGGATGGTTATCTCTTTCGTCAAAAATCAGGCGTTTTTGCTTGAACAATAAAGGCCTACAAATGTTATTTAGTTCACTTCCCGTGGAGGAGAAACACTTTTTAAGGCCGCAGAGTGAGTAAATTGGCCATATTTATTCACTTTTACCCATTCCTCAAATCTTGTGTTTAAAGCCCCAGGAAGCATGAAAATCACTTTAAACATCTCATTTTATCTTTAAAAGTGATTTTCCACGTACAAATGTGAATTGTAGTTCAAAGAGGCAACATTTGAAAACAGACCATTTTTTTAGTTTCTGAAGCATGTTGTAAGGGGGGGTGGTTATCTCTTTCATCAAAAATCGGGCGTTTTCGCTTGAACAATAAAGGCCTACAAATGTTATTTAGTTCACTTCCCGTGGAGGAGAAAGACTTTTTAAGGCCGCAGAGTGAGTAAATTGGCCATATTCATTCACTTTTACCCATTCCTCAAATCTTGTGTTTAAGGCCCCTGGAAGCATGAAAATCACTTTAAACATCTCATTTTATCTTTAATAGTGATTTTCCACGTACAAATGTGAATTGTAGTTCAAAGAGGCAATATTTGAAAACGGACCATTTTTTACGTTTCTGAAGCATGTCGTAAGGGGGGGTGGTTATCTCTTTCGTCAAAAATCGGGGGTTTTCGCTTGAACAATAAAGGCCTACAAATGTTATTTAGTTCACTTCCCGTGGAGGAGAAACACTTTTTAAGGCCGCAGAGTGAGTAAATTGACCATATTCATTCACTTTTACCCATTCCTCAAATCTTGTGTTTAGGGCCCCTGGAAGCATGAAAATCACTTTAAACATCTCATTTTATATTTAAAAGTGATTTTCCACGTACAAATGTGAATTGTAGTTCAAAGAGGCAACATTTGAAAACAGACCATTTTTTTAGTTTCTGAAGCATGTCGTAAGGGGGGGTGGTTATCTCTTTCGTCAAAAATCGGGCGTTTTCGCTTGAACAATAAAGGCCTACAAATGTTATTTAGTTCACTTCCCGTGGAAAAGAAACACTTTTTAAGGCCGCAGAGTGAGTAAATTGGCCATATTCATTCACTTTTACCCATTCCTCAAATCTTGTGTTTAGGGCCCCTGGAAGCATGAAAATCACTTTAAACATCTCATTTTATCTTTAAAAGTGATTTTCCACGTACAAATGTGAATTGTAGTTCAAAGAGGCAAAATTTGAAAACAGACCATTTTTTTAGTTTCTGAAGCATGTCGTAAGGGGGGGTGGTTATCTCTTTCATCAAAAATCGGACGTTTTTGATTCAACAATAAAGGCCTACAAATGTTATTTAATTCACTTTCTGGGGTGGAGAAAAACTTTTTAAGGCCTCAGAGTGAATAAATTGGCCATTTTCATTCACATTTACCCATTCCTCAAATCTTGTGTTTAGGGCCCCTGGAAGCTTGAAAATCACTTTAAACATCTCATTTTATCTTTAAAAGTGATTTTCCACGTACAAATGTGAATTGTAGTTAAAAGAGGCAACATTTGATAACGGACCATTTTTTACGTTTCTGAAGCATGTCGTAAGGGGGGGTGGTTATCCCTTTCGTCAAAAATCGGGCGTTTTCGCTTGAACAATAAAGGCCTACAAATGTTATTTAGTTCACTTCCCGTGGAGGAGAAACACTTTTTAAGGCCGCAGAGTGAGTAAATTGGCCATATTCATTCACTTTTACCCATTCCTCAAATCTTGTGTTTAAGGCCCCTGGAAGCATGAAAATCACTTTAAACATCTCATTTTATCTTTAATAGTGATTTTCCACGTACAAATGTGAATTGTAGTTCAAAGAGGCAATATTTGAAAACGGACCATTTTTTACGTTTCTGAAGCATGTCGTAAGGGGGGGTGGTTATCTCTTTCGTCAAAAATCGGGGGTTTTCGCTTGAACAATAAAGGCCTACAAATGTTATTTAGTTCACTTCCCGTGGAGGAGAAACACTTTTTAAGGCCGCAGACTGAGTAAATTGGCCATATTCATTCACTTTTACCCATTCCTCAAATCTTGTGTTTAAGGCCCCTGGAAGCATGAAAATCACGTTAAACATCTCATTTTATCTTTAATAGTGATTTTCCACGTACAAATGTGAATTGTAGTTCAAAGAGGCAACATTTGAAAACAGACCATTTTTTTAGTTTCTGAAGCATGTCGTAAGGGGGGGTGGTTATCTCTTTCATCAAAAATCGGACGTTTTTGATTGAACAATAAAGGCCTACAAATGTTATTTAATTCACTTTCTGGGGTGGAGAAAAACTTTTTAAGGCCTCAGAGTGAATAAATTGGCCATTTTCATTCACATTTACCCATTCCTCAAATCTTGTGTTTAGGGCCCCTGGAAGCTTGAAAATCACTTTAAACATCTCATTTTATCTTTAAAAGTGATTTTCCACGTACAAATGTGAATTGTAGTTAAAAGAGGCAACATTTGATAACGGACCATTTTTTACGTTTCTGAAGCATGTCGTAAGGGGGGGTGGTTATCCCTTTCGTCAAAAATCGGGCGTTTTCGCTTGAACAATAAAGGCCTACAAATGTTATTTAGTTCACTTCCCGTGGAGGAGAAACACTTTTTAAGGCCGCAGAGTGAGTAAATTGGCCATATTCATTCACTTTTACCCATTCCTCAAATCTTGTGTTTAAGGCCCCTGGAAGCATGAAAATCACTTTAAACATCTCATTTTATCTTTAATAGTGATTTTCCACGTACAAATGTGAATTGTAGTTCAAAGAGGCAATATTTGAAAACGGACCATTTTTTACGTTTCTGAAGCATGTCGTAAGGGGGGGTGGTTATCTCTTTCGTCAAAAATCGGGGGTTTTCGCTTGAACAATAAAGGCCTACAAATGTTATTTAGTTCACTTCCCGTGGAGGAGAAACACTTTTTAAGGCCGCAGACTGAGTAAATTGGCCATATTCATTCACTTTTACCCATTCCTCAAATCTTGTGTTTAAGGCCCCTGGAAGCATGAAAATCACGTTAAACATCTCATTTTATCTTTAATAGTGATTTTCCACGTACAAATGTGAATTGTAGTTCAAAGAGGCAATATTTGAAAACGGACCATTTTTTACGTTTCTGAAGCATGTCGTAAGGGGGGGTGGTTATCTCTTTCGTCAAAAATCGGGTGTTTTCGCTTGAACAATAAAGGCCTACAAATGTTATTTAGTTCACTTCCCGTGGAGGAGAAACACTTTTTAAGGCCGCAGAGTGAGTAAATTGGCCATATTCATTTACTTTTACCCATTCCTCAAATCTTGTGTTTAAGGCCCCTGGAAGCATGAAAATCACTTTAAACATCTCATTTTATCTTTAATAGTGATTTTCCACGTACAAATGTGAATTGTAGTTCAAAGAGGCAACATTTGAAAACGGACCATTTTTTACGTTTCTGAAGCATGTCGTAAGGGGGGGTGGTTATCTCTTTCGTCAAAAATCGGGTGTTTTTGCTTGAACAATAAAGGCCTACAAATGTTATTTAGTTCACTTCCCGTGGAGGAGAAACACTTTTTAAGGCCGCAGAGTGAGTAAGTTGGCCATATTCATTCACTTTTACCCATTCCTCAAATCTTGTGTTTAAAGCCCCTGGAAGCATGAAAATCACTTTAAACATCTCATTTTATCTTTAAAAGTGATTTTCCACGTACAAATGTGAATTGTAGTTCAAAGAGACAACATTTGAAAACAGACCATTTTTTTAGTTTCTGAAGCATGTCGTAAGGGGGGGTGGGTATCTCTTTCATCAAAAATCGGACGTTTTTGATTGAACAATAAAGGCCTCCAAATGTTATTTTATTCACTTCCCGTGGAGGAGAAACACTTTTTAAGGCCGCAGAGTGAGTAAATTGGCAATTTTCATTCACTTTTACCCATTCCTCAAATCTTGTGTTTAGGGCCCCTGGAAGCTTGAAAATCACTTTAAACATCTCATTTTATCTTTAAAAGTGATTTTCCACGTACAAATGTGAATTGTAGTTCAAAGAGGCAACATTTGAAAACAGACCATTTTTTTAGTTTCTGAAGCATGTCGTAAGGGGGGGTGGTTATCTCTTTCGTTACAAATCGGGCGCTTTCGCTTGAACAATAAAGGCCTACAAATGTTATTTAATTCACTTTCTGGGGTGGAGAAAAACTTTTTAAGGCCTCAGAGTGAGTAAATTGGCCATATTCATTCACTTTTACCCATTCCTCAAATCTTGTGTTTAAGGCCCCTGGAAGCATGAAAATCACTTTAAACATCTCATTTTATCTTTAATAGTGATTTTCCACGTACAAATGTGAATTGTAGTTCAAAGAGGCAACATTTGAAAACGGACCATTTTTTACGTTTCTGAAGCATGTCGTAAGGGGGGGTGGTTATCTCTTTCGTCAAAAATCGGGTGTTTTTGCTTGAACAATAAAGGCCTACAAATGTTATTTAGTTCACTTACCGTGGAGGAGAAACACTTTTTAAGGCCGCAGAGTGAGTAAATTGGCCATATTCATTCACTTTTACCCATTCCTCAAATCTTGTGTTTAAGGCCCCTGGAAGCATGAAAATCACTTTAAACATCTCATTTTATCTTTAAAAGTGATTTTCCACGTCAAATGTGAATTGTAGTTCAAAGAGGCAACATTTGAAAATGGACCATTTTTTACGTTTCTGAAGCATGTCGTAAGGGGGGATGGTTATCTCTTTCGTCAAAAATCAGGCGTTTTTGCTTGAACAATAAAGGCCTACAAATGTTATTTAGTTCACTTCCGGTGGAGGAGAAACACTTTTTAAGGCCGCAGAGTGAGTAAATTGGCCATATTTATTCACTTTTACCCATTCCTCAAATCTTGTGTTTAAAGCCCCTGGAAGCATGAAAATCACTTTAAACATCTCATTTTATCTTTAAAAGTGATTTTCCACGTACAAATGTGAATTGTAGTTCAAAGAGGCAACATTTGAAAACAGACCATTTTTTTAGTTTCTGAAGCATGTTGTAAGGGGGGGTGGTTATCTCTTTCATCAAAAATCGGACGTTTTTGATTGAACAATAAAGGCCTCCAAATGTTATTTTATTCACTTCCCGTGGAGGAGAAACACTTTTTAAGGCCGCAGAGTGAGTAAATTGGCCATTTTCATTCACTTTTACCCATTTCTCAAATCTTGTGTTTAAGGCCCCTGGAAGCATGAAAATCACTTTAAACATCTTATTTTATCTTTAAAAGTGATTTTCCACGTACAAATGTGAATTGTAGTTCAAAGAGGCAACATTTGAAAACAGACCATTTTTTAGTTTCTGAGGCATGTCGTAAGGGGGGGTGGTTATCTCTTTCATCAAAAATCGGGCGTTTTCGCTTGAACAATAAAGGCCTACAAATGTTATTTAGTTCACTTCCCGTGGAGGAGAAAGACTTTTTAAGGCCGCAGAGTGAGTAAATTGGCCATATTCATTCACTTTTACCCATTCCTCAAATCTTGTGTTTAAGGCCCCTGGAAGCATGAAAATCACTTTAAACATCTCATTTTATCTTTAATAGTGATTTTCCACGTACAAATGTGAATTGTAGTTCAAAGAGGCAATATTTGAAAACGGACCATTTTTTACGTTTCTGAAGCATGTCGTAAGGGGGGGTGGTTATCTCTTTCGTCAAAAATCGGGGGTTTTCGCTTGAACAATAAAGGCCTACAAATGTTATTTAGTTCACTTCCCATGGAGGAGAAACACTTTTTAAGGCCGCAGAGTGAGTAAATTGACCATATTCATTCACTTTTACCCATTCCTCAAATCTTGTGTTTAGGGCCCCTGGAAGCATGAAAATCACTTTAAACATCTCATTTTATATTTAAAAGTGATTTTCCACGTACAAATGTGAATTGTAGTTCAAAGAGGCAACATTTGAAAACAGACCATTTTTTTAGTTTCTGAAGCATGTCGTAAGGGGGGGTGGTTATCTCTTTCGTCAAAAATCGGGCGTTTTCGCTTGAACAATAAAGGCCTACAAATGTTATTTAGTTCACTTCCCGTGGAAAAGAAACACTTTTTAAGGCCGCAGAGTGAGTAAATTGGCCATATTCATTCACTTTTACCCATTCCTCAAATCTTGTGTTTAGGGCCCCTGGAAGCATGAAAATCACTTTAAACATCTCATTTTATCTTTAAAAGTGATTTTCCACGTACAAATGTGAATTGTAGTTCAAAGAGGCAAAATTTGAAAACAGACCATTTTTTTAGTTTCTGAAGCATGTCGTAAGGGGGGGTGGTTATCTCTTGCATCAAAAATCGGACGTTTTTGATTGAACAATAAAGGCCTACAAATGTTATTTAATTCACTTTCTGGGGTGGAGAAAAACTTTTTAAGGCCTCAGAGTGAATAAATTGGCCATTTTCATTCACATTTACCCATTCCTCAAATCTTGTGTTTAGGGCCACTGGAAGCTTGAAAATCACTTTAAACATCTCATTTTATCTTTAAAAGTGATTTTCCACGTACAAATGTGAATTGTAGTTAAAAGAGGCAACATTTGATAACGGACCATTTTTTACGTTTCTGAAGCATGTCGTAAGGGGGGGTGGTTATCCCTTTCGTCAAAAATCGGGCGTTTTCGCTTGAACAATAAAGGCCTACAAATGTTATTTAGTTCACTTCCCGTGGAGGAGAAACACTTTTTAAGGCCGCAGAGTGAGTAAATTGGCCATATTCATTCACTTTTACCCATTCCTCAAATCTTGTGTTTAAGGCCCCTGGAAGCATGAAAATCACTTTAAACATCTCATTTTATCTTTAATAGTGATTTTCCACGTACAAATGTGAATTGTAGTTCAAAGAGGCAATATTTGAAAACGGACAATTTTTTACGTTTCTGAAGCATGTCGTAAGGGGGGGTGGTTATCTCTTTCGTCAAAAATCAGGTGTTTTCGCTTGAACAATAAAGGCCTACAAATGTTATTTAGTTCACTTCCCGTGGAGGAGAAACACTTTTTAAGGCCGCAGACTGAGTAAATTGGCCATATTCATTCACTTTTACCCATTCCTCAAATCTTGTGTTTAAAGCCCCTGGAAGCATGAAAATCACTTTAAACATCTCATTTTATCTTTAAAAGTGATTTTCCACGTACAAATGTGAATTGTAGTTCAAAGAGGCAACATTTGAAAACAGACCATTTTTTTAGTTTCTGAAGCATGTCGTAAGGGGGGGTGGGTATCTCTTTCATCAAAAATCGGACGTTTTTGATTGAACAATAAAGGCCTCCAAATGTTATTTTATTCACTTCCCGTGGAGGAGAAACACTTTTTAAGGCCGCAGAGTGAGTAAATTGGCAATTTTCATTCACTTTTACCCATTCCTCAAATCTTGTGTTTAGGGCCCCTGGAAGCTTGAAAATCACTTTAAACATCTCATTTTATCTTTAAAAGTGATTTTCCACGTACAAATGTGAATTGTAGTTCAAAGAGGCAACATTTGAAAACAGACCATTTTTTTAGTTTCTGAAGCATGTCGTAAGGGGGGGTGGTTATCTCTTTCGTTAAAAATCGGGCGCTTTCGCTTGAACAATAAAGGCCTACAAATGTTATTTAATTCACTTTCTGGGGTGGAGAAAAACTTTTTAAGGCCTCAGAGTGAGTAAATTGGCCATATTCATTCACTTTTACCCATTCCTCAAATCTTGTGTTTAAGGCCCCTGGAAGCATGAAAATCACTTTAAACATCTCATTTTATCTTTAATAGTGATTTTCCACGTACAAATGTGAATTGTAGTTCAAAGAGGCAACAGTTGAAAACGGACCATTTTTTACGTTTCTGAAGCATGTCGTAAGGGGGGGTGGTTATCTCTTTCGTCAAAAATCGGGTGTTTTTGCTTGAACAATAAAGGCCTACAAATGTTATTTAGTTCACTTACCGTGGAGGAGAAACACTTTTTAAGGCCGCAGAGTGAGTAAATTGGCCATATTCATTCACTTTTACCCATTCCTCAAATCTTGTGTTTAAGGCCCCTGGAAGCATGAAAATCACTTTAAACATCTCATTTTATCTTTAAAAGTGATTTTCCACGTCAAATGTGAATTGTAGTTCAAAGAGGCAACATTTGAAAACGGACCATTTTTTACGTTTCTGAAGCATGTCGTAAGGGGGGATGGTTATCTCTTTCGTCAAAAATCAGGCGTTTTTGCTTGAACAATAAAGGCCTACAAATGTTATTTAGTTCACTTCCCGTGGAGGAGAAACACTTTTTAAGGCCGCAGAGTGAGTAAATTGGCCATATTTATTCACTTTTACCCATTCCTCAAATCTTGTGTTTAAAGCCCCTGGAAGCATGAAAATCACTTTAAACATCTCATTTTATCTTTAAAAGTGATTTTCCACGTACAAATGTGAATTGTAGTTCAAAGAGGCAACATTTGAAAACAGACCATTTTTTTAGTTTCTGAAGCATGTTGTAAGGGGGGGTGGTTATCTCTTTCATCAAAAATCGGACGTTTTTGATTGAACAATAAAGGCCTCCAAATGTTATTTTATTCACTTCCCGTGGAGGAGAAACACTTTTTAAGGCCGCAGAGTGAGTAAATTGGCCATTTTCATTCACTTTTACCCATTTCTCAAATCTTGTGTTTAAGGCCCCTGGAAGCATGAAAATCACTTTAAACATCTTATTTTATCTTTAAAAGTGATTTTCCACGTACAAATGTGAATTGTAGTTCAAAGAGGCAATATTTGAAAACGGACCATTTTTTACGTTTCTGAAGCATGTCGTAAGGGGGGGTGGTTATCTCTTTCGTCAAAAATCGGGGGTTTTCGCTTGAACAATAAAGGCCTACAAATGTTATTTAGTTCACTTCCCGTGGAGGAGAAACACTTTTTAAGGCCGCAGAGTGAGTAAATTGACCATATTCATTCACTTTTACCCATTCCTCAAATCTTGTGTTTAGGGCCCCTGGAAGCATGAAAATCACTTTAAACATCTCATTTTATATTTAAAAGTGATTTTCCACGTACAAATGTGAATTGTAGTTCAAAGAGGCAACATTTGAAAACAGACCATTTTTTTAGTTTCTGAAGCATGTCGTAAGGGGGGGTGGTTATCTCTTTCGTCAAAAATCGGGCGTTTTCGCTTGAACAATAAAGGCCTACAAATGTTATTTAGTTCACTTCCCGTGGAAAAGAAACACTTTTTAAGGCCGCAGAGTGAGTAAATTGGCCATATTCATTCACTTTTACCCATTCCTCAAATCTTGTGTTTAGGGCCCCTGGAAGCATGAAAATCACTTTAAACATCTCATTTTATCTTTAAAAGTGATTTTCCACGTACAAATGTGAATTGTAGTTCAAAGAGGCAACAGTTGAAAACGGACCATTTTTTACGTTTCTGAAGCATGTCGTAAGGGGGGGTGGTTATCTCTTTCGTCAAAAATCGGGTGTTTTTGCTTGAACAATAAAGGCCTACAAATGTTATTTAGTTCACTTACCGTGGAGGAGAAACACTTTTTAAGGCCGCAGAGTGAGTAAATTGGCCATATTCATTCACTTTTACCCATTCCTCAAATCTTGTGTTTAAGGCCCCTGGAAGCATGAAAATCACTTTAAACATCTCATTTTATCTTTAAAAGTGATTTTCCACGTACAAATGTGAATTGTAGTTCAAAGAGGCAAAATTTGAAAACAGACCATTTTTTTAGTTTCTGAAGCATGTCGTAAGGGGGGGTGGTTATCTCTTGCATCAAAAATCGGACGTTTTTGATTGAACAATAAAGGCCTACAAATGTTATTTAATTCACTTTCTGGGGTGGAGAAAAACTTTTTAAGGCCTCAGAGTGAATAAATTGGCCATTTTCATTCACATTTACCCATTCCTCAAATCTTGTGTTTAGGGCCACTGGAAGCTTGAAAATCACTTTAAACATCTCATTTTATCTTTAAAAGTGATTTTCCACGTACAAATGTGAATTGTAGTTAAAAGAGGCAACATTTGATAACGGACCATTTTTTACGTTTCTGAAGCATGTCGTAAGGGGGGGTGGTTATCCCTTTCGTCAAAAATCGGGCGTTTTCGCTTGAACAATAAAGGCCTACAAATGTTATTTAGTTCACTTCCCGTGGAGGAGAAACACTTTTTAAGGCCGCAGAGTGAGTAAATTGGCCATATTCATTCACTTTTACCCATTCCTCAAATCTTGTGTTTAAGGCCCCTGGAAGCATGAAAATCACTTTAAACATCTCATTTTATCTTTAATAGTGATTTTCCACGTACAAATGTGAATTGTAGTTCAAAGAGGCAATATTTGAAAACGGACAATTTTTTACGTTTCTGAAGCATGTCGTAAGGGGGGGTGGTTATCTCTTTCGTCAAAAATCAGGTGTTTTCGCTTGAACAATAAAGGCCTACAAATGTTATTTAGTTCACTTCCCGTGGAGGAGAAACACTTTTTAAGGCCGCAGACTGAGTAAATTGGCCATATTCATTCACTTTTACCCATTCCTCAAATCTTGTGTTTAAAGCCCCTGGAAGCATGAAAATCACTTTAAACATCTCATTTTATCTTTAAAAGTGATTTTCCACGTACAAATGTGAATTGTAGTTCAAAGAGGCAACATTTGAAAACAGACCATTTTTTTAGTTTCTGAAGCATGTCGTAAGGGGGGGTGGGTATCTCTTTCATCAAAAATCGGACGTTTTTGATTGAACAATAAAGGCCTCCAAATGTTATTTTATTCACTTCCCGTGGAGGAGAAACACTTTTTAAGGCCGCAGAGTGAGTAAATTGGCAATTTTCATTCACTTTTACCCATTCCTCAAATCTTGTGTTTAGGGCCCCTGGAAGCTTGAAAATCACTTTAAACATCTCATTTTATCTTTAAAAGTGATTTTCCACGTACAAATGTGAATTGTAGTTCAAAGAGGCAACATTTGAAAACAGACCATTTTTTTAGTTTCTGAAGCATGTCGTAAGGGGGGGTGGTTATCTCTTTCGTTAAAAATCGGGCGCTTTCGCTTGAACAATAAAGGCCTACAAATGTTATTTAATTCACTTTCTGGGGTGGAGAAAAACTTTTTAAGGCCTCAGAGTGAGTAAATTGGCCATATTCATTCACTTTTACCCATTCCTCAAATCTTGTGTTTAAGGCCCCTGGAAGCATGAAAATCACTTTAAACATCTCATTTTATCTTTAATAGTGATTTTCCACGTACAAATGTGAATTGTAGTTCAAAGAGGCAACAGTTGAAAACGGACCATTTTTTACGTTTCTGAAGCATGTCGTAAGGGGGGGTGGTTATCTCTTTCGTCAAAAATCGGGTGTTTTTGCTTGAACAATAAAGGCCTACAAATGTTATTTAGTTCACTTACCGTGGAGGAGAAACACTTTTTAAGGCCGCAGAGTGAGTAAATTGGCCATATTCATTCACTTTTACCCATTCCTCAAATCTTGTGTTTAAGGCCCCTGGAAGCATGAAAATCACTTTAAACATCTCATTTTATCTTTAAAAGTGATTTTCCACGTCAAATGTGAATTGTAGTTCAAAGAGGCAACATTTGAAAACGGACCATTTTTTACGTTTCTGAAGCATGTCGTAAGGGGGGATGGTTATCTCTTTCGTCAAAAATCAGGCGTTTTTGCTTGAACAATAAAGGCCTACAAATGTTATTTAGTTCACTTCCCGTGGAGGAGAAACACTTTTTAAGGCCGCAGAGTGAGTAAATTGGCCATATTTATTCACTTTTACCCATTCCTCAAATCTTGTGTTTAAAGCCCCTGGAAGCATGAAAATCACTTTAAACATCTCATTTTATCTTTAAAAGTGATTTTCCACGTACAAATGTGAATTGTAGTTCAAAGAGGCAACATTTGAAAACAGACCATTTTTTTAGTTTCTGAAGCATGTTGTAAGGGGGGGTGGTTATCTCTTTCATCAAAAATCGGACGTTTTTGATTGAACAATAAAGGCCTCCAAATGTTATTTTATTCACTTCCCGTGGAGGAGAAACACTTTTTAAGGCCGCAGAGTGAGTAAATTGGCCATTTTCATTCACTTTTACCCATTTCTCAAATCTTGTGTTTAAGGCCCCTGGAAGCATGAAAATCACTTTAAACATCTTATTTTATCTTTAAAAGTGATTTTCCACGTACAAATGTGAATTGTAGTTCAAAGAGGCAATATTTGAAAACGGACCATTTTTTACGTTTCTGAAGCATGTCGTAAGGGGGGGTGGTTATCTCTTTCGTCAAAAATCGGGGGTTTTCGCTTGAACAATAAAGGCCTACAAATGTTATTTAGTTCACTTCCCGTGGAGGAGAAACACTTTTTAAGGCCGCAGAGTGAGTAAATTGACCATATTCATTCACTTTTACCCATTCCTCAAATCTTGTGTTTAGGGCCCCTGGAAGCATGAAAATCACTTTAAACATCTCATTTTATATTTAAAAGTGATTTTCCACGTACAAATGTGAATTGTAGTTCAAAGAGGCAACATTTGAAAACAGACCATTTTTTTAGTTTCTGAAGCATGTCGTAAGGGGGGGTGGTTATCTCTTTCGTCAAAAATCGGGCGTTTTCGCTTGAACAATAAAGGCCTACAAATGTTATTTAGTTCACTTCCCGTGGAAAAGAAACACTTTTTAAGGCCGCAGAGTGAGTAAATTGGCCATATTCATTCACTTTTACCCATTCCTCAAATCTTGTGTTTAGGGCCCCTGGAAGCATGAAAATCACTTTAAACATCTCATTTTATCTTTAAAAGTGATTTTCCACGTACAAATGTGAATTGTAGTTCAAAGAGGCAAAATTTGAAAACAGACCATTTTTTTAGTTTCTGAAGCATGTCGTAAGGGGGGGTGGTTATCTCTTTCATCAAAAATCGGACGTTTTTGATTGAACAATAAAGGCCTACAAATGTTATTTAATTCACTTTCTGGGGTGGAGAAAAACTTTTTAAGGCCTCAGAGTGAATAAATTGGCCATTTTCATTCACATTTACCCATTCCTCAAATCTTGTGTTTAGGGCCCCTGGAAGCTTGAAAATCACTTTAAACATCTCATTTTATCTTTAAAAGTGATTTTCCACGTACAAATGTGAATTGTAGTTAAAAGAGGCAACATTTGATAACGGACCATTTTTTACGTTTCTGAAGCATGTCGTAAGGGGGGGGTGGTTATCCCTTTCGTCAAAAATCGGGCGTTTTCGCTTGAACAATAAAGGCCTACAAATGTTATTTAGTTCACTTCCCGTGGAGGAGAAACACTTTTTAAGGCCGCAGAGTGAGTAAATTGGCCATATTCATTCACTTTTACCCATTCCTCAAATCTTGTGTTTAAGGCCCCTGGAAGCATGAAAATCACTTTAAACATCTCATTTTATCTTTAATAGTGATTTTCCACGTACAAATGTGAATTGTAGTTCAAAGAGGCAATATTTGAAAACGGACCATTTTTTACGTTTCTGAAGCATGTCGTAAGGGGGGGTGGTTATCTCTTTCGTCAAAAATCGGGGGTTTTCGCTTGAACAATAAAGGCCTACAAATGTTATTTAGTTCACTTCCCGTGGAGGAGAAACACTTTTTAAGGCCGCAGACTGAGTAAATTGGCCATATTCATTCACTTTTACCCATTCCTCAAATCTTGTGTTTAAGGCCCCTGGAAGCATGAAAATCACGTTAAACATCTCATTTTATCTTTAATAGTGATTTTCCACGTACAAATGTGAATTGTAGTTCAAAGAGGCAATATTTGAAAACGGACCATTTTTTACGTTTCTGAAGCATGTCGTAAGGGGGGGTGGTTATCTCTTTCGTCAAAAATCGGGTGTTTTCGCTTGAACAATAAAGGCCTACAAATGTTATTTAGTTCACTTCCCGTGGAGGAGAAACACTTTTTAAGGCCGCAGAGTGAGTAAATTGGCCATATTCATTTACTTTTACCCATTCCTCAAATCTTGTGTTTAAGGCCCCTGGAAGCATGAAAATCACTTTAAACATCTCATTTTATCTTTAATAGTGATTTTCCACGTACAAATGTGAATTGTAGTTCAAAGAGGCAACATTTGAAAACGGACCATTTTTTACGTTTCTGAAGCATGTCGTAAGGGGGGGTGGTTATCTCTTTCGTCAAAAATCGGGTGTTTTTGCTTGAACAATAAAGGCCTACAAATGTTATTTAGTTCACTTCCCGTGGAGGAGAAACACTTTTTAAGGCCGCAGAGTGAGTAAGTTGGCCATATTCATTCACTTTTACCCATTCCTCAAATCTTGTGTTTAAAGCCCCTGGAAGCATGAAAATCACTTTAAACATCTCATTTTATCTTTAAAAGTGATTTTCCACGTACAAATGTGAATTGTAGTTCAAAGAGGCAACATTTGAAAACAGACCATTTTTTTAGTTTCTGAAGCATGTCGTAAGGGGGGGTGGGTATCTCTTTCATCAAAAATCGGACGTTTTTGATTGAACAATAAAGGCCTCCAAATGTTATTTTATTCACTTCCCGTGGAGGAGAAACACTTTTTAAGGCCGCAGAGTGAGTAAATTGGCAATTTTCATTCACTTTTACCCATTCCTCAAATCTTGTGTTTAGGGCCCCTGGAAGCTTGAAAATCACTTTAAACATCTCATTTTATCTTTAAAAGTGATTTTCCACGTACAAATGTGAATTGTAGTTCAAAGAGGCAACATTTGAAAACAGACCATTTTTTTAGTTTCTGAAGCATGTCGTAAGGGGGGGTGGTTATCTCTTTCGTTAAAAATCGGGCGCTTTCGCTTGAACAATAAAGGCCTACAAATGTTATTTAATTCACTTTCTGGGGTGGAGAAAAACTTTTTAAGGCCTCAGAGTGAGTAAATTGGCCATATTCATTCACTTTTACCCATTCCTCAAATCTTGTGTTTAAGGCCCCTGGAAGCATGAAAATCACTTTAAACATCTCATTTTATCTTTAATAGTGATTTTCCACGTACAAATGTGAATTGTAGTTCAAAGAGGCAACATTTGAAAACGGACCATTTTTTACGTTTCTGAAGCATGTCGTAAGGGGGGGTGGTTATCTCTTTCGTCAAAAATCGGGTGTTTTTGCTTGAACAATAAAGGCCTACAAATGTTATTTAGTTCACTTACCGTGGAGGAGAAACACTTTTTAAGGCCGCAGAGTGAGTAAATTGGCCATATTCATTCACTTTTACCCATTCCTCAAATCTTGTGTTTAAGGCCCCTGGAAGCATGAAAATCACTTTAAACATCTCATTTTATCTTTAAAAGTGATTTTCCACGTCAAATGTGAATTGTAGTTCAAAGAGGCAACATTTGAAAACGGACCATTTTTTACGTTTCTGAAGCATGTCGTAAGGGGGGATGGTTATCTCTTTCGTCAAAAATCAGGCGTTTTTGCTTGAACAATAAAGGCCTACAAATGTTATTTAGTTCACTTCCCGTGGAGGAGAAACACTTTTTAAGGCCGCAGAGTGAGTAAATTGGCCATATTTATTCACTTTTACCCATTCCTCAAATCTTGTGTTTAAAGCCCCTGGAAGCATGAAAATCACTTTAAACATCTCATTTTATCTTTAAAAGTGATTTTCCACGTACAAATGTGAATTGTAGTTCAAAGAGGCAACATTTGAAAACAGACCATTTTTTTAGTTTCTGAAGCATGTTGTAAGGGGGGGTGGTTATCTCTTTCATCAAAAATCGGACGTTTTTGATTGAACAATAAAGGCCTCCAAATGTTATTTTATTCACTTCCCGTGGAGGAGAAACACTTTTTAAGGCCGCAGAGTGAGTAAATTGGCCATTTTCATTCACTTTTACCCATTTCTCAAATCTTGTGTTTAAGGCCCCTGGAAGCATGAAAATCACTTTAAACATCTTATTTTATCTTTAAAAGTGATTTTCCACGTACAAATGTGAATTGTAGTTCAAAGAGGCAACATTTGAAAACAGACCATTTTTTAGTTTCTGAGGCATGTCGTAAGGGGGGGTGGTTATCTCTTTCATCAAAAATCGGGCGTTTTCGCTTGAACAATAAAGGCCTACAAATGTTATTTAGTTCACTTCCCGTGGAGGAGAAATACTTTTTAAGGCCGCAGAGTGAGTAAATTGGCCATATTCATTCACTTTTACCCATTCCTCAAATCTTGTGTTTAAGGCCCCTGGAAGCATGAAAATCACTTTAAACATCTCATTTTATCTTTAATAGTGATTTTCCACGTACAAATGTGAATTGTAGTTCAAAGAGGCAATATTTGAAAACGGACCATTTTTTACGTTTCTGAAGCATGTCGTAAGGGGGGGTGGTTATCTCTTTCGTCAAAAATCGGGGGTTTTCGCTTGAACAATAAAGGCCTACAAATGTTATTTAGTTCACTTCCCATGGAGGAGAAACACTTTTTAAGGCCGCAGAGTGAGTAAATTGACCATATTCATTCACTTTTACCCATTCCTCAAATCTTGTGTTTAGGGCCCCTGGAAGCATGAAAATCACTTTAAACATCTCATTTTATATTTAAAAGTGATTTTCCACGTACAAATGTGAATTGTAGTTCAAAGAGGCAACATTTGAAAACAGACCATTTTTTTAGTTTCTGAAGCATGTCGTAAGGGGGGGTGGTTATCTCTTTCGTCAAAAATCGGGCGTTTTCGCTTGAACAATAAAGGCCTACAAATGTTATTTAGTTCACTTCCCGTGGAAAAGAAACACTTTTTAAGGCCGCAGAGTGAGTAAATTGGCCATATTCATTCACTTTTACCCATTCCTCAAATCTTGTGTTTAGGGCCCCTGGAAGCATGAAAATCACTTTAAACATCTCATTTTATCTTTAAAAGTGATTTTCCACGTACAAATGTGAATTGTAGTTCAAAGAGGCAAAATTTGAAAACAGACCATTTTTTTAGTTTCTGAAGCATGTCGTAAGGGGGGGTGGTTATCTCTTTCATCAAAAATCGGACGTTTTTGATTGAACAATAAAGGCCTACAAATGTTATTTAATTCACTTTCTGGGGTGGAGAAAAACTTTTTAAGGCCTCAGAGTGAATAAATTGGCCATTTTCATTCACATTTACCCATTCCTCAAATCTTGTGTTTAGGGCCCCTGGAAGCTTGAAAATCACTTTAAACATCTCATTTTATCTTTAAAAGTGATTTTCCACGTACAAATGTGAATTGTAGTTAAAAGAGGCAACATTTGATAACGGACCATTTTTTACGTTTCTGAAGCATGTCGTAAGGGGGGGTGGTTATCCCTTTCGTCAAAAATCGGGCGTTTTCGCTTGAACAATAAAGGCCTACAAATGTTATTTAGTTCACTTCCCGTGGAGGAGAAACACTTTTTAAGGCCGCAGAGTGAGTAAATTGGCCATATTCATTCACTTTTACCCATTCCTCAAATCTTGTGTTTAAGGCCCCTGGAAGCATGAAAATCACTTTAAACATCTCATTTTATCTTTAATAGTGATTTTCCACGTACAAATGTGAATTGTAGTTCAAAGAGGCAATATTTGAAAACGGACAATTTTTTACGTTTCTGAAGCATGTCGTAAGGGGGGGTGGTTATCTCTTTCGTCAAAAATCGGGGGTTTTCGCTTGAACAATAAAGGCCTACAAATGTTATTTAGTTCACTTCCCGTGGAGGAGAAACACTTTTTAAGGCCGCAGACTGAGTAAATTGGCCATATTCATTCACTTTTACCCATTCCTCAAATCTTGTGTTTAAGGCCCCTGGAAGCATGAAAATCACGTTAAACATCTCATTTTATCTTTAATAGTGATTTTCCACGTACAAATGTGAATTGTAGTTCAAAGAGGCAATATTTGAAAACGGACCATTTTTTACGTTTCTGAAGCATGTCGTAAGGGGGGGTGGTTATCTCTTTCGTCAAAAATCGGGTGTTTTCGCTTGAACAATAAAGGCCTACAAATGTTATTTAGTTCACTTCCCGTGGAGGAGAAACACTTTTTAAGGCCGCAGAGTGAGTAAATTGGCCATATTCATTTACTTTTACCCATTCCTCAAATCTTGTGTTTAAGGCCCCTGGAAGCATGAAAATCACTTTAAACATCTCATTTTATCTTTAATAGTGATTTTCCACGTACAAATGTGAATTGTAGTTCAAAGAGGCAACATTTGAAAACGGACCATTTTTTACGTTTCTGAAGCATGTCGTAAGGGGGGGTGGTTATCTCTTTCGTCAAAAATCGGGTGTTTTTGCTTGAACAATAAAGGCCTACAAATGTTATTTAGTTCACTTCCCGTGGAGGAGAAACACTTTTTAAGGCCGCAGAGTGAGTAAGTTGGCCATATTCATTCACTTTTACCCATTCCTCAAATCTTGTGTTTAAAGCCCCTGGAAGCATGAAAATCACTTTAAACATCTCATTTTATCTTTAAAAGTGATTTTCCACGTACAAATGTGAATTGTAGTTCAAAGAGGCAACATTTGAAAACAGACCATTTTTTTAGTTTCTGAAGCATGTCGTAAGGGGGGGTGGGTATCTCTTTCATCAAAAATCGGACGTTTTTGATTGAACAATAAAGGCCTCCAAATGTTATTTTATTCACTTCCCGTGGAGGAGAAACACTTTTTAAGGCCGCAGAGTGAGTAAATTGGCAATTTTCTTTCACTTTTACCCATTCCTCAAATCTTGTGTTTAGGGCCCCTGGAAGCTTGAAAATCACTTTAAACATCTCATTTTATCTTTAAAAGTGATTTTCCACGTACAAATGTGAATTGTAGTTCAAAGAGGCAACATTTGAAAACAGACCATTTTTTTAGTTTCTGAAGCATGTCGTAAGGGGGGGTGGTTATCTCTTTCGTTAAAAATCGGGCGCTTTCGCTTGAACAATAAAGGCCTACAAATGTTATTTAATTCACTTTCTGGGGTGGAGAAAAACTTTTTAAGGCCTCAGAGTGAGTAAATTGGCCATATTCATTCACTTTTACCCATTCCTCAAATCTTGTGTTTAAGGCCCCTGGAAGCATGAAAATCA
Organism: Triturus cristatus; assembly: GCF_964204655.1. Taxonomy (NCBI): domain Eukaryota; kingdom Metazoa; phylum Chordata; class Amphibia; order Caudata; family Salamandridae; genus Triturus; species Triturus cristatus. Next base: position 1,223,903,967 of record NC_140590.1, on the reverse strand, counting down.
CTTTAAACATCTCATTTTATCTTTAATAGTGATTTTCCACGTACAAATGTGAATTGTAGTTCAAAGAGGCAACAGTTGAAAACGGACCATTTTTTACGTTTCTGAAGCATGTCGTAAGGGGGGGTGGTTATCTCTTTCGTCAAAAATCGGGTGTTTTTGCTTGAACAATAAAGGCCTACAAATGTTATTTAGTTCACTTACCGTGGAGGAGAAACACTTTTTAAGGCCGCAGAGTGAGTAAATTGGCCATATTCATTCACTTTTACCCATTCCTCAAATCTTGTGTTTAAGGCCCCTGGAAGCATGAAAATCACTTTAAACATCTCATTTTATCTTTAAAAGTGATTTTCCACGTCAAATGTGAATTGTAGTTCAAAGAGGCAACATTTGAAAACGGACCATTTTTTACGTTTCTGAAGCATGTCGTAAGGGGGGATGGTTATCTCTTTCGTCAAAAATCAGGCGTTTTTGCTTGAACAATAAAGGCCTACAAATGTTATTTAGTTCACTTCCCGTGGAGGAGAAACACTTTTTAAGGCCGCAGAGTGAGTAAATTGGCCATATTTATTCACTTTTACCCATTCCTCAAATCTTGTGTTTAAAGCCCCTGGAAGCATGAAAATCACTTTAAACATCTCATTTTATCTTTAAAAGTGATTTTCCACGTACAAATGTGAATTGTAGTTCAAAGAGGCAACATTTGAAAACAGACCATTTTTTTAGTTTCTGAAGCATGTTGTAAGGGGGGGTGGTTATCTCTTTCATCAAAAATCGGACGTTTTTGATTGAACAATAAAGGCCTCCAAATGTTATTTTATTCACTTCCCGTGGAGGAGAAACACTTTTTAAGGCCGCAGAGTGAGTAAATTGGCCATTTTCATTCACTTTTACCCATTTCTCAAATCTTGTGTTTAAGGCCCCTGGAAGCATGAAAATCACTTTAAACATCTTATTTTATCTTTAAAAGTGATTTTCCACGTACAAATGTGAATTGTAGTTCAAAGAGGCAATATTTGAAAACGGACCATTTTTTACGTTTCTGAAGCATGTCGTAAGGGGGGGTGGTTATCTCTTTCGTCAAAAATCGGGGGTTTTCGCTTGAACAATAAAGGCCTACAAATGTTATTTAGTTCACTTCCCGTGGAGGAGAAACACTTTTTAAGGCCGCAGAGTGAGTAAATTGACCATATTCATTCACTTTTACCCATTCCTCAAATCTTGTGTTTAGGGCCCCTGGAAGCATGAAAATCACTTTAAACATCTCATTTTATATTTAAAAGTGATTTTCCACGTACAAATGTGAATTGTAGTTCAAAGAGGCAACATTTGAAAACAGACCATTTTTTTAGTTTCTGAAGCATGTCGTAAGGGGGGGTGGTTATCTCTTTCGTCAAAAATCGGGCGTTTTCGCTTGAACAATAAAGGCCTACAAATGTTATTTAGTTCACTTCCCGTGGAAAAGAAACACTTTTTAAGGCCGCAGAGTGAGTAAATTGGCCATATTCATTCACTTTTACCCATTCCTCAAATCTTGTGTTTAGGGCCCCTGGAAGCATGAAAATCACTTTAAACATCTCATTTTATCTTTAAAAGTGATTTTCCACGTACAAATGTGAATTGTAGTTCAAAGAGGCAAAATTTGAAAACAGACCATTTTTTTAGTTTCTGAAGCATGTCGTAAGGGGGGGTGGTTATCTCTTTCATCAAAAATCGGACGTTTTTGATTGAACAATAAAGGCCTACAAATGTTATTTAATTCACTTTCTGGGGTGGAGAAAAACTTTTTAAGGCCTCAGAGTGAATAAATTGGCCATTTTCATTCACATTTACCCATTCCTCAAATCTTGTGTTTAGGGCCCCTGGAAGCTTGAAAATCACTTTAAACATCTCATTTTATCTTTAAAAGTGATTTTCCACGTACAAATGTGAATTGTAGTTAAAAGAGGCAACATTTGATAACGGACCATTTTTTACGTTTCTGAAGCATGTCGTAAGGGGGGGTGGTTATCCCTTTCGTCAAAAATCGGGCGTTTTCGCTTGAACAATAAAGGCCTACAAATGTTATTTAGTTCACTTCCCGTGGAGGAGAAACACTTTTTAAGGCCGCAGAGTGAGTAAATTGGCCATATTCATTCACTTTTACCCATTCCTCAAATCTTGTGTTTAAGGCCCCTGGAAGCATGAAAATCACTTTAAACATCTCATTTTATCTTTAATAGTGATTTTCCACGTACAAATGTGAATTGTAGTTCAAAGAGGCAATATTTGAAAACGGACCATTTTTTACGTTTCTGAAGCATGTCGTAAGGGGGGGTGGTTATCTCTTTCGTCAAAAATCGGGGGTTTTCGCTTGAACAATAAAGGCCTACAAATGTTATTTAGTTCACTTCCCGTGGAGGAGAAACACTTTTTAAGGCCGCAGACTGAGTAAATTGGCCATATTCATTCACTTTTACCCATTCCTCAAATCTTGTGTTTAAGGCCCCTGGAAGCATGAAAATCACGTTAAACATCTCATTTTATCTTTAATAGTGATTTTCCACGTACAAATGTGAATTGTAGTTCAAAGAGGCAATATTTGAAAACGGACCATTTTTTACGTTTCTGAAGCATGTCGTAAGGGGGGGTGGTTATCTCTTTCGTCAAAAATCGGGTGTTTTCGCTTGAACAATAAAGGCCTACAAATGTTATTTAGTTCACTTCCCGTGGAGGAGAAACACTTTTTAAGGCCGCAGAGTGAGTAAATTGGCCATATTCATTTACTTTTACCCATTCCTCAAATCTTGTGTTTAAGGCCCCTGGAAGCATGAAAATCACTTTAAACATCTCATTTTATCTTTAATAGTGATTTTCCACGTACAAATGTGAATTGTAGTTCAAAGAGGCAACATTTGAAAACGGACCATTTTTTACGTTTCTGAAGCATGTCGTAAGGGGGGGTGGTTATCTCTTTCGTCAAAAATCGGGTGTTTTTGCTTGAACAATAAAGGCCTACAAATGTTATTTAGTTCACTTCCCGTGGAGGAGAAACACTTTTTAAGGCCGCAGAGTGAGTAAGTTGGCCATATTCATTCACTTTTACCCATTCCTCAAATCTTGTGTTTAAAGCCCCTGGAAGCATGAAAATCACTTTAAACATCTCATTTTATCTTTAAAAGTGATTTTCCACGTACAAATGTGAATTGTAGTTCAAAGAGGCAACATTTGAAAACAGACCATTTTTTTAGTTTCTGAAGCATGTCGTAAGGGGGGGTGGGTATCTCTTTCATCAAAAATCGGACGTTTTTGATTGAACAATAAAGGCCTCCAAATGTTATTTTATTCACTTCCCGTGGAGGAGAAACACTTTTTAAGGCCGCAGAGTGAGTAAATTGGCAATTTTCATTCACTTTTACCCATTCCTCAAATCTTGTGTTTAGGGCCCCTGGAAGCTTGAAAATCACTTTAAACATCTCATTTTATCTTTAAAAGTGATTTTCCACGTACAAATGTGAATTGTAGTTCAAAGAGGCAACATTTGAAAACAGACCATTTTTTTAGTTTCTGAAGCATGTCGTAAGGGGGGGTGGTTATCTCTTTCGTTAAAAATCGGGCGCTTTCGCTTGAACAATAAAGGCCTACAAATGTTATTTAATTCACTTTCTGGGGTGGAGAAAAACTTTTTAAGGCCTCAGAGTGAGTAAATTGGCCATATTCATTCACTTTTACCCATTCCTCAAATCTTGTGTTTAAGGCCCCTGGAAGCATGAAAATCACTTTAAACATCTCATTTTATCTTTAATAGTGATTTTCCACGTACAAATGTGAATTGTAGTTCAAAGAGGCAACATTTGAAAACGGACCATTTTTTACGTTTCTGAAGCATGTCGTAAGGGGGGGTGGTTATCTCTTTCGTCAAAAATCGGGTGTTTTTGCTTGAACAATAAAGGCCTACAAATGTTATTTAGTTCACTTACCGTGGAGGAGAAACACTTTTTAAGGCCGCAGAGTGAGTAAATTGGCCATATTCATTCACTTTTACCCATTCCTCAAATCTTGTGTTTAAGGCCCCTGGAAGCATGAAAATCACTTTAAACATCTCATTTTATCTTTAAAAGTGATTTTCCACGTCAAATGTGAATTGTAGTTCAAAGAGGCAACATTTGAAAACGGACCATTTTTTACGTTTCTGAAGCATGTCGTAAGGGGGGATGGTTATCTCTTTCGTCAAAAATCAGGCGTTTTTGCTTGAACAATAAAGGCCTACAAATGTTATTTAGTTCACTTCCCGTGGAGGAGAAACACTTTTTAAGGCCACAGAGTGAGTAAATTGGCCATATTTATTCACTTTTACCCATTCCTCAAATCTTGTGTTTAAAGCCCCTGGAAGCATGAAAATCACTTTAAACATCTCATTTTATCTTTAAAAGTGATTTTCCACGTACAAATGTGAATTGTAGTTCAAAGAGGCAACATTTGAAAACAGACCATTTTTTTAGTTTCTGAAGCATGTTGTAAGGGGGGGTGGTTATCTCTTTCATCAAAAATCGGACGTTTTTGATTGAACAATAAAGGCCTCCAAATGTTATTTTATTCACTTCCCGTGGAGGAGAAACACTTTTTAAGGCCGCAGAGTGAGTAAATTGGCCATTTTCATTCACTTTTACCCATTTCTCAAATCTTGTGTTTAAGGCCCCTGGAAGCATGAAAATCACTTTAAACATCTTATTTTATCTTTAAAAGTGATTTTCCACGTACAAATGTGAATTGTAGTTCAAAGAGGCAACATTTGAAAACAGACCATTTTTTAGTTTCTGAGGCATGTCGTAAGGGGGGGTGGTTATCTCTTTCATCAAAAATCGGGCGTTTTCGCTTGAACAATAAAGGCCTACAAATGTTATTTAGTTCACTTCCCGTGGAGGAGAAATACTTTTTAAGGCCGCAGAGTGAGTAAATTGGCCATATTCATTCACTTTTACCCATTCCTCAAATCTTGTGTTTAAGGCCCCTGGAAGCATGAAAATCACTTTAAACATCTCATTTTATCTTTAATAGTGATTTTCCACGTACAAATGTGAATTGTAGTTCAAAGAGGCAATATTTGAAAACGGACCATTTTTTACGTTTCTGAAGCATGTCGTAAGGGGGGGTGGTTATCTCTTTCGTCAAAAATCGGGGGTTTTCGCTTGAACAATAAAGGCCTACAAATGTTATTTAGTTCACTTCCCATGGAGGAGAAACACTTTTTAAGGCCGCAGAGTGAGTAAATTGACCATATTCATTCACTTTTACCCATTCCTCAAATCTTGTGTTTAGGGCCCCTGGAAGCATGAAAATCACTTTAAACATCTCATTTTATATTTAAAAGTGATTTTCCACGTACAAATGTGAATTGTAGTTCAAAGAGGCAACATTTGAAAACAGACCATTTTTTTAGTTTCTGAAGCATGTCGTAAGGGGGGGTGGTTATCTCTTTCGTCAAAAATCGGGCGTTTTCGCTTGAACAATAAAGGCCTACAAATGTTATTTAGTTCACTTCCCGTGGAAAAGAAACACTTTTTAAGGCCGCAGAGTGAGTAAATTGGCCATATTCATTCACTTTTACCCATTCCTCAAATCTTGTGTTTAGGGCCCCTGGAAGCATGAAAATCACTTTAAACATCTCATTTTATCTTTAAAAGTGATTTTCCACGTACAAATGTGAATTGTAGTTCAAAGAGGCAAAATTTGAAAACAGACCATTTTTTTAGTTTCTGAAGCATGTCGTAAGGGGGGGTGGTTATCTCTTTCATCAAAAATCGGACGTTTTTGATTGAACAATAAAGGCCTACAAATGTTATTTAATTCACTTTCTGGGGTGGAGAAAAACTTTTTAAGGCCTCAGAGTGAATAAATTGGCCATTTTCATTCACATTTACCCATTCCTCAAATCTTGTGTTTAGGGCCCCTGGAAGCTTGAAAATCACTTTAAACATCTCATTTTATCTTTAAAAGTGATTTTCCACGTACAAATGTGAATTGTAGTTAAAAGAGGCAACATTTGATAACGGACCATTTTTTACGTTTCTGAAGCATGTCGTAAGGGGGGGTGGTTATCCCTTTCGTCAAAAATCGGGCGTTTTCGCTTGAACAATAAAGGCCTACAAATGTTATTTAGTTCACTTCCCGTGGAGGAGAAACACTTTTTAAGGCCGCAGAGTGAGTAAATTGGCCATATTCATTCACTTTTACCCATTCCTCAAATCTTGTGTTTAAGGCCCCTGGAAGCATGAAAATCACTTTAAACATCTCATTTTATCTTTAATAGTGATTTTCCACGTACAAATGTGAATTGTAGTTCAAAGAGGCAATATTTGAAAACGGACAATTTTTTACGTTTCTGAAGCATGTCGTAAGGGGGGTGGTTATCTCTTTCGTCAAAAATCGGGGGTTTTCGCTTGAACAATAAAGGCCTACAAATGTTATTTAGTTCACTTCCCGTGGAGGAGAAACACTTTTTAAGGCCGCAGACTGAGTAAATTGGCCATATTCATTCACTTTTACCCATTCCTCAAATCTTGTGTTTAAGGCCCCTGGAAGCATGAAAATCACGTTAAACATCTCATTTTATCTTTAATAGTGATTTTCCACGTACAAATGTGAATTGTAGTTCAAAGAGGCAATATTTGAAAACGGACCATTTTTTACGTTTCTGAAGCATGTCGTAAGGGGGGGTGGTTATCTCTTTCGTCAAAAATCGGGTGTTTTCGCTTGAACAATAAAGGCCTACAAATGTTATTTAGTTCACTTCCCGTGGAGGAGAAACACTTTTTAAGGCCGCAGAGTGAGTAAATTGGCCATATTCATTTACTTTTACCCATTCCTCAAATCTTGTGTTTAAGGCCCCTGGAAGCATGAAAATCACTTTAAACATCTCATTTTATCTTTAATAGTGATTTTCCACGTACAAATGTGAATTGTAGTTCAAAGAGGCAACATTTGAAAACGGACCATTTTTTACGTTTCTGAAGCATGTCGTAAGGGGGGGTGGTTATCTCTTTCGTCAAAAATCGGGTGTTTTTGCTTGAACAATAAAGGCCTACAAATGTTATTTAGTTCACTTCCCGTGGAGGAGAAACACTTTTTAAGGCCGCAGAGTGAGTAAGTTGGCCATATTCATTCACTTTTACCCATTCCTCAAATCTTGTGTTTAAAGCCCCTGGAAGCATGAAAATCACTTTAAACATCTCATTTTATCTTTAAAAGTGATTTTCCACGTACAAATGTGAATTGTAGTTCAAAGAGGCAACATTTGAAAACAGACCATTTTTTTAGTTTCTGAAGCATGTCGTAAGGGGGGGTGGGTATCTCTTTCATCAAAAATCGGACATTTTTGATTGAACAATAAAGGCCTCCAAATGTTATTTTATTCACTTCCCGTGGAGGAGAAACACTTTTTAAGGCCGCAGAGTGAGTAAATTGGCAATTTTCATTCACTTTTACCCATTCCTCAAATCTTGTGTTTAGGGCCCCTGGAAGCTTGAAAATCACTTTAAACATCTCATTTTATCTTTAAAAGTGATTTTCCACGTACAAATGTGAATTGTAGTTCAAAGAGGCAACATTTGAAAACAGACCATTTTTTTAGTTTCTGAAGCATGTCATAAGGGGGGGTGGTTATCTCTTTCGTTAAAAATCGGGCGCTTTCGCTTGAACAATAAAGGCCTACAAATGTTATTTAATTCACTTTCTGGGGTGGAGAAAAACTTTTTAAGGCCTCAGAGTGAGTAAATTGGCCATATTCATTCACTTTTACCCATTCCTCAAATCTTGTGTTTAAGGCCCCTGGAAGCATGAAAATCACTTTAAACATCTCATTTTATCTTTAATAGTGATTTTCCACGTACAAATGTGAATTGTAGTTCAAAGAGGCAACATTTGAAAACGGACCATTTTTTACGTTTCTGAAGCATGTCGTAAGGGGGGGTGGTTATCTCTTTCGTCAAAAATCGGGTGTTTTTGCTTGAACAATAAAGGCCTACAAATGTTATTTAGTTCACTTACCGTGGAGGAGAAACACTTTTTAAGGCCGCAGAGTGAGTAAATTGGCCATATTCATTCACTTTTACCCATTCCTCAAATCTTGTGTTTAAGGCCCCTGGAAGCATGAAAATCACTTTAAACATCTCATTTTATCTTTAAAAGTGATTTTCCACGTCAAATGTGAATTGTAGTTCAAAGAGGCAACATTTGAAAACGGACCATTTTTTACGTTTCTGAAGCATGTCGTAAGGGGGGATGGTTATCTCTTTCGTCAAAAATCAGGCGTTTTTGCTTGAACAATAAAGGCCTACAAATGTTATTTAGTTCACTTCCCGTGGAGGAGAAACACTTTTTAAGGCCGCAGAGTGAGTAAATTGGCCATATTTATTCACTTTTACCCATTCCTCAAATCTTGTGTTTAAAGCCCCTGGAAGCATGAAAATCACTTTAAACATCTCATTTTATCTTTAAAAGTGATTTTCCACGTACAAATGTGAATTGTAGTTCAAAGAGGCAACATTTGAAAACAGACCATTTTTTTTAGTTTCTGAAGCATGTTGTAAGGGGGGGTGGTTATCTCTTTCATCAAAAATCGGACGTTTTTGATTGAACAATAAAGGCCTCCAAATGTTATTTTATTCACTTCCCGTGGAGGAGAAACACTTTTTAAGGCCGCAGAGTGAGTAAATTGGCCATTTTCATTCACTTTTACCCATTTCTCAAATCTTGTGTTTAAGGCCCCTGGAAGCATGAAAATCACTTTAAACATCTTATTTTATCTTTAAAAGTGATTTTCCACGTACAAATGTGAATTGTAGTTCAAAGAGGCAACATTTGAAAACAGACCATTTTTTAGTTTCTGAGGCATGTCGTAAGGGGGGGTGGTTATCTCTTTCATCAAAAATCGGGCGTTTTCGCTTGAACAATAAAGGCCTACAAATGTTATTTAGTTCACTTCCCGTGGAGGAGAAAGACTTTTTAAGGCCGCAGAGTGAGTAAATTGGCCATATTCATTCACTTTTACCCATTCCTCAAATCTTGTGTTTAAGGCCCCTGGAAGCATGAAAATCACTTTAAACATCTCATTTTATCTTTAATAGTGATTTTCCACGTACAAATGTGAATTGTAGTTCAAAGAGGCAATATTTGAAAACGGACCATTTTTTACGTTTCTGAAGCATGTCGTAAGGGGGGGTGGTTATCTCTTTCGTCAAAAATCGGGGGTTTTCGCTTGAACAATAAAGGCCTACAAATGTTATTTAGTTCACTTCCCGTGGAGGAGAAACACTTTTTAAGGCCGCAGAGTGAGTAAATTGACCATATTCATTCACTTTTACCCATTCCTCAAATCTTGTGTTTAGGGCCCCTGGAAGCATGAAAATCACTTTAAACAACTCATTTTATATTTAAAAGTGATTTTCCACGTACAAATGTGAATTGTAGTTCAAAGAGGCAACATTTGAAAACAGACCATTTTTTTAGTTTCTGAAGCATGTCGTAAGGGGGGGTGGTTATCTCTTTCGTCAAAAATCGGGCGTTTTCGCTTGAACAATAAAGGCCTACAAATGTTATTTAGTTCACTTCCCGTGGAAAAGAAACACTTTTTAAGGCCGCAGAGTGAGTAAATTGGCCATATTCATTCACTTTTACCCATTCCTCAAATCTTGTGTTTAGGGCCCCTGGAAGCATGAAAATCACTTTAAACATCTCATTTTATCTTTAAAAGTGATTTTCCACGTACAAATGTGAATTGTAGTTCAAAGAGGCAAAATTTGAAAACAGACCATTTTTTTAGTTTCTGAAGCATGTCGTAAGGGGGGGTGGTTATCTCTTTCATCAAAAATCGGACGTTTTTGATTGAACAATAAAGGCCTACAAATGTTATTTAATTCACTTTCTGGGGTGGAGAAAAACTTTTTAAGGCCTCAGAGTGAATAAATTGGCCATTTTCATTCACATTTACCCATTCCTCAAATCTTGTGTTTAGGGCCCCTGGAAGCTTGAAAATCACTTTAAACATCTCATTTTATCTTTAAAAGTGATTTTCCATGTACAAATGTGAATTGTAGTTAAAAGAGGCAACATTTGATAACGGACCATTTTTTACGTTTCTGAAGCATGTCGTAAGGGGGGGTGGTTATCCCTTTCGTCAAAAATCGGGCGTTTTCGCTTGAACAATAAAGGCCTACAAATGTTATTTAGTTCACTTCCCGTGGAGGAGAAACACTTTTTAAGGCCGCAGAGTGAGTAAATTGGCCATATTCATTCACTTTTACCCATTCCTCAAATCTTGTGTTTAAGGCCCCTGGAAGCATGAAAATCACTTTAAACATCTCATTTTATCTTTAATAGTGATTTTCCACGTACAAATGTGAATTGTAGTTCAAAGAGGCAATATTTGAAAACGGACAATTTTTTACGTTTCTGAAGCATGTCGTAAGGGGGGGTGGTTATCTCTTTCGTCAAAAATCGGGGGTTTTCGCTTGAACAATAAAGGCCTACAAATGTTATTTAGTTCACTTCCCGTGGAGGAGAAACACTTTTTAAGGCCGCAGACTGAGTAAATTGGCCATATTCATTCACTTTTACCCATTCCTCAAATCTTGTGTTTAAGGCCCCTGGAAGCATGAAAATCACGTTAAACATCTCATTTTATCTTTAATAGTGATTTTCCACGTACAAATGTGAATTGTAGTTCAAAGAGGCAATATTTGAAAACGGACCATTTTTTACGTTTCTGAAGCATGTCGTAAGGGGGGGTGGTTATCTCTTTCGTCAAAAATCGGGTGTTTTTGCTTGAACAATAAAGGCCTACAAATGTTATTTAGTTTACTTCCCGTGGAGGAGAAACACTTTTTAAGGCCGCAGAGTGAGTAAGTTGGCCATATTCATTCACTTTTACCCATTCCTCAAATCTTGTGTTTAAAGCCCCTGGAAGCATGAAAATCACTTTAAACATCTCATTTTATCTTTAAAAGTGATTTTCCACGTACAAATGTGAATTGTAGTTCAAAGAGGCAACATTTGAAAACAGACCATTTTTTTAGTTTCTGAAGCATGTCGTAAGGGGGGGTGGGTATCTCTTTCATCAAAAATCGGACGTTTTTGATTGAACAATAAAGGCCTCCAAATGTTATTTTATTCACTTCCCGTGGAGGAGAAACACTTTTTAAGGCCGCAGAGTGAGTAAATTGGCAATTTTCATTCACTTTTACCCATTCCTCAAATCTTGTGTTTAGGGCCCCTGGAAGCTTGAAAATCACTTTAAACATCTCATTTTATCTTTAAAAGTGATTTTCCACGTACAAATGTGAATTGTAGTTCAAAGAGGCAACATTTGAAAACAGACCATTTTTTTAGTTTCTGAAGCATGTCGTAAGGGGGGGTGGTTATCTCTTTCGTTAAAAATCGGGCGCTTTCGCTTGAACAATAAAGGCCTACAAATGTTATTTAATTCACTTTCTGGGGTGGAGAAAAACTTTTTAAGGCCTCAGAGTGAGTAAATTGGCCATATTCATTCACTTTTACCCATTCCTCAAATCTTGTGTTTAAGGCCCCTGGAAGCATGAAAATCACTTTAAACATCTCATTTTATCTTTAATAGTGATTTTCCACGTACAAATGTGAATTGTAGTTCAAAGAGGCAACAGTTGAAAACGGACCATTTTTTACGTTTCTGAAGCATGTCGTAAGGGGGGGTGGTTATCTCTTTCGTCAAAAATCGGGTGTTTTTGCTTGAACAATAAAGGCCTACAAATGTTATTTAGTTCACTTACCGTGGAGGAGAAACACTTTTTAAGGCCGCAGAGTGAGTAAATTGGCCATATTCATTCACTTTTACCCATTCCTCAAATCTTGTGTTTAAGGCCCCTGGAAGCATGAAAATCACTTTAAACATCTCATTTTATCTTTAAAAGTGATTTTCCACGTCAAATGTGAATTGTAGTTCAAAGAGGCAACATTTGAAAACGGACCATTTTTTACGTTTCTGAAGCATGTCGTAAGGGGGGATGGTTATCTCTTTCGTCAAAAATCAGGCGTTTTTGCTTGAACAATAAAGGCCTACAAATGTTATTTAGTTCACTTCCCGTGGAGGAGAAACACTTTTTAAGGCCGCAGAGTGAGTAAATTGGCCATATTTATTCACTTTTACCCATTCCTCAAATCTTGTGTTTAAAGCCCCTGGAAGCATGAAAATCACTTTAAACATCTCATTTTATCTTTAAAAGTGATTTTCCACGTACAAATGTGAATTGTAGTTCAAAGAGGCAACATTTGAAAACAGACCATTTTTTTAGTTTCTGAAGCATGTTGTAAGGGGGGGTGGTTATCTCTTTCATCAAAAATCGGACGTTTTTGATTGAACAATAAAGGCCTCCAAATGTTATTTTATTCACTTCCCGTGGAGGAGAAACACTTTTTAAGGCCGCAGAGTGAGTAAATTGGCCATTTTCATTCACTTTTACCCATTTCTCAAATCTTGTGTTTAAGGCCCCTGGAAGCATGAAAATCACTTTAAACATCTTATTTTATCTTTAAAAGTGATTTTCCACGTACAAATGTGAATTGTAGTTCAAAGAGGCAACATTTGAAAACAGACCATTTTTTAGTTTCTGAGGCATGTCGTAAGGGGGGGTGGTTATCTCTTTCATCAAAAATCGGGCGTTTTCGCTTGAACAATAAAGGCCTACAAATGTTATTTAGTTCACTTCCCGTGGAGGAGAAAGACTTTTTAAGGCCGCAGAGTGAGTAAATTGGCCATATTCATTCACTTTTACCCATTCCTCAAATCTTGTGTTTAAGGCCCCTGGAAGCATGAAAATCACTTTAAACATCTCATTTTATCTTTAATAGTGATTTTCCACGTACAAATGTGAATTGTAGTTCAAAGAGGCAATATTTGAAAACGGACCATTTTTTACGTTTCTGAAGCATGTCGTAAGGGGGGGTGGTTATCTCTTTCGTCAAAAATCGGGGGTTTTCGCTTGAACAATAAAGGCCTACAAATGTTATTTAGTTCACTTCCCGTGGAGGAGAAACACTTTTTAAGGCCGCAGAGTGAGTAAATTGACCATATTCATTCACTTTTACCCATTCCTCAAATCTTGTGTTTAGGGCCCCTGGAAGCATGAAAATCACTTTAAACATCTCATTTTATATTTAAAAGTGATTTTCCACGTACAAATGTGAATTGTAGTTCAAAGAGGCAACATTTGAAAACAGACCATTTTTTTAGTTTCTGAAGCATGTCGTAAGGGGGGGTGGTTATCTCTTTCGTCAAAAATCGGGCGTTTTCGCTTGAACAATAAAGGCCTACAAATGTTATTTAGTTCACTTCCCGTGGAAAAGAAACACTTTTTAAGGCCGCAGAGTGAGTAAATTGGCCATATTCATTCACTTTTACCCATTCCTCAAATCTTGTGTTTAGGGCCCCTGGAAGCATGAAAATCACTTTAAACATCTCATTTTATCTTTAAAAGTGATTTTCCACGTACAAATGTGAATTGTAGTTCAAAGAGGCAAAATTTGAAAACAGACCATTTTTTTAGTTTCTGAAGCATGTCGTAAGGGGGGGTGGTTATCTCTTTCATCAAAAATCGGACGTTTTTGATTGAACAATAAAGGCCTACAAATGTTATTTAATTCACTTTCTGGGGTGGAGAAAAACTTTTTAAGGCCTCAGAGTGAATAAATTGGCCATTTTCATTCACATTTACCCATTCCTCAAATCTTGTGTTTAGGGCCCCTGGAAGCTTGAAAATCACTTTAAACATCTCATTTTATCTTTAAAAGTGATTTTCCACGTACAAATGTGAATTGTAGTTAAAAGAGGCAACATTTGATAACGGACCATTTTTTACGTTTCTGAAGCATGTCGTAAGGGGGGGTGGTTATCCCTTTCGTCAAAAATCGGGCGTTTTCGCTTGAACAATAAAGGCCTACAAATGTTATTTAGTTCACTTCCCGTGGAGGAGAAACACTTTTTAAGGCCGCAGAGTGAGTAAATTGGCCATATTCATTCACTTTTACCCATTCCTCAAATCTTGTGTTTAAGGCCCCTGGAAGCATGAAAATCACTTTAAACATCTCATTTTATCTTTAATAGTGATTTTCCACGTACAAATGTGAATTGTAGTTCAAAGAGGCAATATTTGAAAACGGACCATTTTTTACGTTTCTGAAGCATGTCGTAAGGGGGGGTGGTTATCTCTTTCGTCAAAAATCGGGGGTTTTCGCTTGAACAATAAAGGCCTACAAATGTTATTTAGTTCACTTCCCGTGGAGGAGAAACACTTTTTAAGGCCGCAGACTGAGTAAATTGGCCATATTCATTCACTTTTACCCATTCCTCAAATCTTGTGTTTAAGGCCCCTGGAAGCATGAAAATCACGTTAAACATCTCATTTTATCTTTAATAGTGATTTTCCACGTACAAATGTGAATTGTAGTTCAAAGAGGCAATATTTGAAAACGGACCATTTTTTACGTTTCTGAAGCATGTCGTAAGGGGGGGTGGTTATCTCTTTCGTCAAAAATCGGGTGTTTTCGCTTGAACAATAAAGGCCTACAAATGTTATTTAGTTCACTTCCCGTGGAGGAGAAACACTTTTTAAGGCCGCAGAGTGAGTAAATTGGCCATATTCATTTACTTTTACCCATTCCTCAAATCTTGTGTTTAAGGCCCCTGGAAGCATGAAAATCACTTTAAACATCTCATTTTATCTTTAATAGTGATTTTCCACGTACAAATGTGAATTGTAGTTCAAAGAGGCAACATTTGAAAACGGACCATTTTTTACGTTTCTGAAGCATGTCGTAAGGGGGGGTGGTTATCTCTTTCGTCAAAAATCGGGTGTTTTTGCTTGAACAATAAAGGCCTACAAATGTTATTTAGTTCACTTCCCGTGGAGGAGAAACACTTTTTAAGGCCGCAGAGTGAGTAAGTTGGCCATATTCATTCACTTTTACCCATTCCTCAAATCTTGTGTTTAAAGCCCCTGGAAGCATGAAAATCACTTTAAACATCTCATTTTATCTTTAAAAGTGATTTTCCACGTACAAATGTGAATTGTAGTTCAAAGAGGCAACATTTGAAAACAGACCATTTTTTTAGTTTCTGAAGCATGTCGTAAGGGGGGGTGGGTATCTCTTTCATCAAAAATCGGACGTTTTTGATTGAACAATAAAGGCCTCCAAATGTTATTTTATTCACTTCCCGTGGAGGAGAAACACTTTTTAAGGCCGCAGAGTGAGTAAATTGGCAATTTTCATTCACTTTTACCCATTCCTCAAATCTTGTGTTTAGGGCCCCTGGAAGCTTGAAAATCACTTTAAACATCTCATTTTATCTTTAAAAGTGATTTTCCACGTACAAATGTGAATTGTAGTTCAAAGAGGCAACATTTGAAAACAGACCATTTTTTTAGTTTCTGAAGCATGTCGTAAGGGGGGGTGGTTATCTCTTTCGTTAAAAATCGGGCGCTTTCGCTTGAACAATAAAGGCCTACAAATGTTATTTAATTCACTTTCTGGGGTGGAGAAAAACTTTTTAAGGCCTCAGAGTGAGTAAATTGGCCATATTCATTCACTTTTACCCATTCCTCAAATCTTGTGTTTAAGGCCCCTGGAAGCATGAAAATCACTTTAAACATCTCATTTTATCTTTAATAGTGATTTTCCACGTACAAATGTGAATTGTAGTTCAAAGAGGCAACATTTGAAAACGGACCATTTTTTACGTTTCTGAAGCATGTCGTAAGGGGGGGTGGTTATCTCTTTCGTCAAAAATCGGGTGTTTTTGCTTGAACAATAAAGGCCTACAAATGTTATTTAGTTCACTTACCGTGGAGGAGAAACACTTTTTAAGGCCGCAGAGTGAGTAAATTGGCCATATTCATTCACTTTTACCCATTCCTCAAATCTTGTGTTTAAGGCCCCTGGAAGCATGAAAATCACTTTAAACATCTCATTTTATCTTTAAAAGTGATTTTCCACGTCAAATGTGAATTGTAGTTCAAAGAGGCAACATTTGAAAACGGACCATTTTTTACGTTTCTGAAGCATGTCGTAAGGGGGGATGGTTATCTCTTTCGTCAAAAATCAGGCGTTTTTGCTTGAACAATAAAGGCCTACAAATGTTATTTAGTTCACTTCCCGTGGAGGAGAAACACTTTTTAAGGCCGCAGAGTGAGTAAATTGGCCATATTTATTCACTTTTACCCATTCCTCAAATCTTGTGTTTAAAGCCCCTGGAAGCATGAAAATCACTTTAAACATCTCATTTTATCTTTAAAAGTGATTTTCCACGTACAAATGTGAATTGTAGTTCAAAGAGGCAACATTTGAAAACAGACCATTTTTTTAGTTTCTGAAGCATGTTGTAAGGGGGGGTGGTTATCTCTTTCATCAAAAATCGGACGTTTTTGATTGAACAATAAAGGCCTCCAAATGTTATTTTATTCACTTCCCGTGGAGGAGAAACACTTTTTAAGGCCGCAGAGTGAGTAAATTGGCCATTTTCATTCACTTTTACCTATTTCTCAAATCTTGTGTTTAAGGCCCCTGGAAGCATGAAAATCACTTTAAACATCTTATTTTATCTTTAAAAGTGATTTTCCACGTACAAATGTGAATTGTAGTTCAAAGAGGCAACATTTGAAAACAGACCATTTTTTAGTTTCTGAGGCATGTCGTAAGGGGGGGTGGTTATCTCTTTCATCAAAAATCGGGCGTTTTCGCTTGAACAATAAAGGCCTACAAATGTTATTTAGTTCACTTCCCGTGGAGGAGAAAGACTTTTTAAGGCCGCAGAGTGAGTAAATTGGCCATATTCATTCACTTTTACCCATTCCTCAAATCTTGTGTTTAAGGCCCCTGGAAGCATGAAAATCACTTTAAACATCTCATTTTATCTTTAATAGTGATTTTCCACGTACAAATGTGAATTGTAGTTCAAAGAGGCAATATTTGAAAACGGACCATTTTTTACGTTTCTGAAGCATGTCGTAAGGGGGGGTGGTTATCTCTTTCGTCAAAAATCGGGGGTTTTCGCTTGAACAATAAAGGCCTACAAATGTTATTTAGTTCACTTCTCATGGAGGAGAAACACTTTTTAAGGCCGCAGAGTGAGTAAATTGACCATATTCATTCACTTTTACCCATTCCTCAAATCTTGTGTTTAGGGCCCCTGGAAGCATGAAAATCACTTTAAACATCTCATTTTATATTTAAAAGTGATTTTCCACGTACAAATGTGAATTGTAGTTCAAAGAGGCAACATTTGAAAACAGACCATTTTTTTAGTTTCTGAAGCATGTCGTAAGGGGGGGTGGTTATCTCTTTCGTCAAAAATCGGGCGTTTTCGCTTGAACAATAAAGGCCTACAAATGTTATTTAGTTCACTTCCCGTGGAAAAGAAACACTTTTTAAGGCCGCAGAGTGAGTAAATTGGCCATATTCATTCACTTTTACCCATTCCTCAAATCTTGTGTTTAGGGCCCCTGGAAGCATGAAAATCACTTTAAACATCTCATTTTATCTTTAAAAGTGATTTTCCACGTACAAATGTGAATTGTAGTTCAAAGAGGCAACATTTGAAAACAGACCATTTTTTTAGTTTCTGAAGCATGTCGTAAGGGGGGGTGGTTATCTCTTTCATCAAAAATCGGACGTTTTTGATTGAACAATAAAGGCCTACAAATGTTATTTAATTCACTTTCTGGGGTGGAGAAAAACTTTTTAAGGCCTCAGAGTGAATAAATTGGCCATTTTCATTCACATTTACCCATTCCTCAAATCTTGTGTTTAGGGCCCCTGGAAGCTTGAAAATCACTTTAAACATCTCATTTTATCTTTAAAAGTGATTTTCCACGTACAAATGTGAATTGTAGTTAAAAGAGGCAACATTTGATAACGGACCATTTTTTACGTTTCTGAAGCATGTCGTAAGGGGGGGTGGTTATCCCTTTCGTCAAAAATCGGGCGTTTTCGCTTGAACAATAAAGGCCTACAAATGTTATTTAGTTCACTTCCCGTGGAGGAGAAACACTTTTTAAGGCCGCAGAGTGAGTAAATTGGCCATATTCATTCACTTTTACCCATTCCTCAAATCTTGTGTTTAAGGCCCCTGGAAGCATGAAAATCACTTTAAACATCTCATTTTATCTTTAATAGTGATTTTCCACGTACAAATGTGAATTGTAGTTCAAAGAGGCAATATTTGAAAACGGACAATTTTTTACGTTTCTGAAGCATGTCGTAAGGGGGGGTGGTTATCTCTTTCGTCAAAAATCGGGGGTTTTCGCTTGAACAATAAAGGCCTACAAATGTTATTTAGTTCACTTCCCGTGGAGGAGAAACACTTTTTAAGGCCGCAGACTGAGTAAATTGGCCATATTCATTCACTTTTACCCATTCCTCAAATCTTGTGTTTAAGGCCCCTGGAAGCATGAAAATCACGTTAAACATCTCATTTTATCTTTAATAGTGATTTTCCACGTACAAATGTGAATTGTAGTTCAAAGAGGCAATATTTGAAAACGGACCATTTTTTACGTTTCTGAAGCATGTCGTAAGGGGGGGTGGTTATCTCTTTCGTCAAAAATCGGGTGTTTTCGCTTGAACAATAAAGGCCTACAAATGTTATTTAGTTCACTTCCCGTGGAGGAGAAACACTTTTTAAGGCCGCAGAGTGAGTAAATTGGCCATATTCATTTACTTTTACCCATTCCTCAAATCTTGTGTTTAAGGCCCCTGGAAGCATGAAAATCACTTTAAACATCTCATTTTATCTTTAATAGTGATTTTCCACGTACAAATGTGAATTGTAGTTCAAAGAGGCAACATTTGAAAACGGACCATTTTTTACGTTTCTGAAGCATGTCGTAAGGGGGGGTGGTTATCTCTTTCGTCAAAAATCGGGTGTTTTTGCTTGAACAATAAAGGCCTACAAATGTTATTTAGTTCACTTCCCGTGGAGGAGAAACACTTTTTAAGGCCGCAGAGTGAGTAAGTTGGCCATATTCATTCACTTTTACCCATTCCTCAAATCTTGTGTTTAAAGCCCCTGGAAGCATGAAAATCACTTTAAACATCTCATTTTATCTTTAAAAGTGATTTTCCACGTACAAATGTGAATTGTAGTTCAAAGAGGCAACATTTGAAAACAGACCATTTTTTTAGTTTCTGAAGCATGTCGTAAGGGGGGGTGGGTATCTCTTTCATCAAAAATCGGACGTTTTTGATTGAACAATAAAGGCCTCCAAATGTTATTTTATTCACTTCCCGTGGAGGAGAAACACTTTTTAAGGCCGCAGAGTGAGTAAATTGGCAATTTTCATTCACTTTTACCCATTCCTCAAATCTTGTGTTTAGGGCCCCTGGAAGCTTGAAAATCACTTTAAACATCTCATTTTATCTTTAAAAGTGATTTTCCACGTACAAATGTGAATTGTAGTTCAAAGAGGCAACATTTGAAAACAGACCATTTTTTTAGTTTCTGAAGCATGTCGTAAGGGGGGGTGGTTATCTCTTTCGTTAAAAATCGGGCGCTTTCGCTTGAACAATAAAGGCCTACAAATGTTATTTAATTCACTTTCTGGGGTGGAGAAAAACTTTTTAAGGCCTCAGAGTGAGTAAATTGGCCATATTCATTCACTTTTACCCATTCCTCAAATCTTGTGTTTAAGGCCCCTGGAAGCATGAAAATCACTTTAAACATCTCATTTTATCTTTAAAAGTGATTTTCCACGTCAAATGTGAATTGTAGTTCAAAGAGGCAACATTTGAAAACGGACCATTTTTTACGTTTCTGAAGCATGTCGTAAGGGGGGATGGTTATCTCTTTCGTCAAAAATCAGGCGTTTTTGCTTGAACAATAAAGGCCTACAAATGTTATTTAGTTCACTTCCCGTGGAGGAGAAACACTTTTTAAGGCCGCAGAGTGAGTAAATTGGCCATATTTATTCACTTTTACCCATTCCTCAAATCTTGTGTTTAAAGCCCCTGGAAGCATGAAAATCACTTTAAACATCTCATTTTATCTTTAAAAGTGATTTTCCACGTACAAATGTGAATTGTAGTTCAAAGAGGCAACATTTGAAAACAGACCATTTTTTTAGTTTCTGAAGCATGTTGTAAGGGGGGGTGGTTATCTCTTTCATCAAAAATCGGACGTTTTTGATTGAACAATAAAGGCCTCCAAATGTTATTTTATTCACTTCCCGTGGAGGAGAAACACTTTTTAAGGCCGCAGAGTGAGTAAATTGGCCATTTTCATTCACTTTTACCCATTTCTCAAATCTTGTGTTTAAGGCCCCTGGAAGCATGAAAATCACTTTAAACATCTTATTTTATCTTTAAAAGTGATTTTCCACGTACAAATGTGAATTGTAGTTCAAAGAGGCAACATTTGAAAACAGACCATTTTTTAGTTTCTGAGGCATGTCGTAAGGGGGGGTGGTTATCTCTTTCATCAAAAATCGGGCGTTTTCGCTTGAACAATAAAGGCCTACAAATGTTATTTAGTTCACTTCCCGTGGAGGAGAAAGACTTTTTAAGGCCGCAGAGTGAGTAAATTGGCCATATTCATTCACTTTTACCCATTCCTCAAATCTTGTGTTTAAGGCCCCTGGAAGCATGAAAATCACTTTAAACATCTCATTTTATCTTTAATAGTGATTTTCCACGTACAAATGTGAATTGTAGTTCAAAGAGGCAATATTTGAAAACGGACCATTTTTTATGTTTCTGAAGCATGTCGTAAGGGGGGGTGGTTATCTCTTTCGTCAAAAATCGGGGGTTTTCGCTTGAACAATAAAGGCCTACAAATGTTATTTAGTTCACTTCCCGTGGAGGAGAAACACTTTTTAAGGCCGCAGAGTGAGTAAATTGACCATATTCATTCACTTTTACCCATTCCTCAAATCTTGTGTTTAGGGCCCCTGGAAGCATGAAAATCACTTTAAACATCTCATTTTATATTTAAAAGTGATTTTCCACGTACAAATGTGAATTGTAGTTCAAAGAGGCAACATTTGAAAACAGACCATTTTTTTAGTTTCTGAAGCATGTCGTAAGGGGGGGTGGTTATCTCTTTCGTCAAAAATCGGGCGTTTTCGCTTGAACAATAAAGGCCTACAAATGTTATTTAGTTCACTTCCCGTGGAAAAGAAACACTTTTTAAGGCCGCAGAGTGAGTAAATTGGCCATATTCATTCACTTTTACCCATTCCTCAAATCTTGTGTTTAGGGCCCCTGGAAGCATGAAAATCACTTTAAACATCTCATTTTATCTTTAAAAGTGATTTTCCACGTACAAATGTGAATTGTAGTTCAAAGAGGCAAAATTTGAAAACAGACCATTTTTTTAGTTTCTGAAGCATGTCGTAAGGGGGGGTGGTTATCTCTTTCATCAAAAATCGGACGTTTTTGATTGAACAATAAAGGCCTACAAATGTTATTTAATTCACTTTCTGGGGTGGAGAAAAACTTTTTAAGGCCTCAGAGTGAATAAATTGGCCATTTTCATTCACATTTACCCATTCCTCAAATCTTGTGTTTAGGGCCCCTGGAAGCTTGAAAATCACTTTAAACATCTCATTTTATCTTTAAAAGTGATTTTCCACGTACAAATGTGAATTGTAGTTAAAAGAGGCAACATTTGATAACGGACCATTTTTTACGTTTCTGAAGCATGTCGTAAGGGGGGGTGGTTATCCCTTTCGTCAAAAATCGGGCGTTTTCGCTTGAACAATAAAGGCCTACAAATGTTATTTAGTTCACTTCCCGTGGAGGAGAAACACTTTTTAAGGCCGCAGAGTGAGTAAATTGGCCATATTCATTCACTTTTACCCATTCCTCAAATCTTGTGTTTAAGGCCCCTGGAAGCATGAAAATCACTTTAAACATCTCATTTTATCTTTAATAGTGATTTTCCACGTACAAATGTGAATTGTAGTTCAAAGAGGCAATATTTGAAAACGGACCATTTTTTACGTTTCTGAAGCATGTCGTAAGGGGGGGTGGTTATCTCTTTCGTCAAAAATCGGGGGTTTTCGCTTGAACAATAAAGGCCTACAAATGTTATTTAGTTCACTTCCCGTGGAGGAGAAACACTTTTTAAGGCCGCAGACTGAGTAAATTGGCCATATTCATTCACTTTTACCCATTCCTCAAATCTTGTGTTTAAGGCCCCTGGAAGCATGAAAATCACGTTAAACATCTCATTTTATCTTTAATAGTGATTTTCCACGTACAAATGTGAATTGTAGTTCAAAGAGGCAATATTTGAAAACGGACCATTTTTTACGTTTCTGAAGCATGTCGTAAGGGGGGGTGGTTATCTCTTTCGTCAAAAATCGGGTGTTTTCGCTTGAACAATAAAGGCCTACAAATGTTATTTAGTTCACTTCCCGTGGAGGAGAAACACTTTTTAAGGCCGCAGAGTGAGTAAATTGGCCATATTCATTTACTTTTACCCATTCCTCAAATCTTGTGTTTAAGGCCCCTGGAAGCATGAAAATCACTTTAAACATCTCATTTTATCTTTAAAAGTGATTTTCCACGTACAAATGTGAATTGTAGTTCAAAGAGGCAACATTTGAAAACAGACCATTTTTTTAGTTTCTGAAGCATGTCGTAAGGGGGGGTGGTTATCTCTTTCATCAAAAATCGGACGTTTTTGATTGAACAATAAAGGCCTACAAATGGTATTTAATTCACTTTCTGGGGTGGAGAAAAACTTTTTAAGGCCTCAGAGTGAATAAATTGGCCATTTTCATTCACATTTACCCATTCCTCAAATCTTGTGTTTAGGGCCCCTGGAAGCTTGAAAATCACTTTAAACATCTCATTTTATCTTTAAAAGTGATTTTCCACGTACAAATGTGAATTGTAGTTCAAAGAGGCAACATTTGAAAACGGACCATTTTTTACGTTTCTGAAGCATGTCGTAAGGGGGGGTGGTTATCTCTTTCGTCAAAAATCGGGTGTTTTTGCTTGAACAATAAAGGCCTACAAATGTTATTTAGTTCACTTCCCGTGGAGGAGAAACACTTTTTAAGGCCGCAGAGTGAGTAAGTTGGCCATATTCATTCACTTTTACCCATTCCTCAAATCTTGTGTTTAAAGCCCCTGGAAGCATGAAAATCACTTTAAACATCTCATTTTATCTTTAAAAGTGATTTTCCACGTACAAATGTGAATTGTAGTTCAAAGAGGCAACATTTGAAAACAGACCATTTTTTTAGTTTCTGAAGCATGTCGTAAGGGGGGGTGGGTATCTCTTTCATCAAAAATCGGACGTTTTTGATTGAACAATAAAGGCCTCCAAATGTTATTTTATTCACTTCCCGTGGAGGAGAAACACTTTTTAAGGCCGCAGAGTGAGTAAATTGGCAATTTTCATTCACTTTTACCCATTCCTCAAATCTTGTGTTTAGGGCCCCTGGAAGCTTGAAAATCACTTTAAACATCTCATTTTATCTTTAAAAGTGATTTTCCACGTACAAATGTGAATTGTAGTTCAAAGAGGCAACATTTGAAAACAGACCATTTTTTTAGTTTCTGAAGCATGTCGTAAGGGGGGGTGGTTATCTCTTTCGTTAAAAATCGGGCGCTTTCGCTTGAACAATAAAGGCCTACAAATGTTATTTAATTCACTTTCTGGGGTGGAGAAAAACTTTTTAAGGCCTCAGAGTGAGTAAATTGGCCATATTCATTCACTTTTACCCATTCCTCAAATCTTGTGTTGAAGGCCCCTGGAAGCATGAAAATCACTTTAAACATCTCATTTTATCTTTAATAGTGATTTTCCACGTACAAATGTGAATTGTAGTTCAAAGAGGCAACATTTGAAAACGGACCATTTTTTACGTTTCTGAAGCATGTCGTAAGGGGGGGTGGTTATCTCTTTCGTCAAAAATCGGGTGTTTTTGCTTGAACAATAAAGGCCTACAAATGTTATTTAGTTCACTTACCGTGGAGGAGAAACACTTTTTAAGGCCGCAGAGTGAGTAAATTGGCCATATTCATTCACTTTTACCCATTCCTCAAATCTTGTGTTTAAGGCCCCTGGAAGCATGAAAATCACTTTAAACATCTCATTTTATCTTTAAAAGTGATTTTCCACGTCAAATGTGAATTGTAGTTCAAAGAGGCAACATTTGAAAACGGACCATTTTTTACGTTTCTGAAGCATGTCGTAAGGGGGGATGGTTATCTCTTTCGTCAAAAATCAGGCGTTTTTGCTTGAACAATAAAGGCCTACAAATGTTATTTAGTTCACTTCCCGTGGAGGAGAAACACTTTTTAAGGCCGCAGAGTGAGTAAATTGGCCATATTTATTCACTTTTACCCATTCCTCAAATCTTGTGTTTAAAGCCCCTGGAAGCATGAAAATCACTTTAAACATCTCATTTTATCTTTAAAAGTGATTTTCCACGTACAAATGTGAATTGTAGTTCAAAGAGGCAACATTTGAAAACAGACCATTTTTTTAGTTTCTGAAGCATGTTGTAAGGGGGGGTGGTTATCTCTTTCATCAAAAATCGGACGTTTTTGATTGAACAATAAAGGCCTCCAAATGATATTTTATTCACTTCCCGTGGAGGAGAAACACTTTTTAAGGCCGCAGAGTGAGTAAATTGGCCATTTTCATTCACTTTTACCCATTTCTCAAATCTTGTGTTTAAGGCCCCTGGAAGCATGAAAATCACTTTAAACATCTTATTTTATCTTTAAAAGTGATTTTCCACGTACAAATGTGAATTGTAGTTCAAAGAGGCAACATTTGAAAACAGATCATTTTTTAGTTTCTGAGGCATGTCGTAAGGGGGGGTGGTTATCTCTTTCATCAAAAATCGGGCGTTTTCGCTTGAACAATAAAGGCCTACAAATGTTATTTAGTTCACTTCCCGTGGAGGAGAAAGACTTTTTAAGGCCGCAGAGTGAGTAAATTGGCCATATTCATTCACTTTTACCCATTCCTCAAATCTTGTGTTTAAGGCCCCTGGAAGCATGAAAATCACTTTAAACATCTCATTTTATCTTTAATAGTGATTTTCCACGTACAAATGTGAATTGTAGTTCAAAGAGGCAATATTTGAAAACGGACCATTTTTTACGTTTCTGAAGCATGTCGTAAGGGGGGGTGGTTATCTCTTTCGTCAAAAATCGGGGGTTTTCGCTCGAACAATAAAGGCCTACAAATGTTATTTAGTTCACTTCCCGTGGAGGAGAAACACTTTTTAAGGCCGCAGAGTGAGTAAATTGACCATATTCATTCACTTTTACCCATTCCTCAAATCTTGTGTTTAGGGCCCCTGGAAGCATGAAAATCACTTTAAACATCTCATTTTATATTTAAAAGTGATTTTCCACGTACAAATGTGAATTGTAGTTCAAAGAGGCAACATTTGAAAACAGACCATTTTTTTAGTTTCTGAAGCATGTCGTAAGGGGGGGTGGTTATCTCTTTCGTCAAAAATCGGGCGTTTTCGCTTGAACAATAAAGGCCTACAAATGTTATTTAGTTCACTTCCCGTGGAAAAGAAACACTTTTTAAGGCCGCAGAGTGAGTAAATTGGCCATATTCATTCACTTTTACCCATTCCTCAAATCTTGTGTTTAGGGCCCCTGGAAGCATGAAAATCACTTTAAACATCTCATTTTATCTTTAAAAGTGATTTTCCACGTACAAATGTGAATTGTAGTTCAAAGAGGCAAAATTTGAAAACAGACCATTTTTTTAGTTTCTGAAGCATGTCGTAAGGGGGGGTGGTTATCTCTTTCATCAAAAATCGGACGTTTTTGATTGAACAATAAAGGCCTACAAATGTTATTTAATTCACTTTCTGGGGTGGAGAAAAACTTTTTAAGGCCTCAGAGTGAATAAATTGGCCATTTTCATTCACATTTACCCATTCCTCAAATCTTGTGTTTAGGGCCCCTGGAAGCTTGAAAATCACTTTAAACATCTCATTTTATCTTTAAAAGTGATTTTCCACGTACAAATGTGAATTGTAGTTAAAAGAGGCAACATTTGATAACGGACCATTTTTTACGTTTCTGAAGCATGTCGTAAGGGGGGGTGGTTATCCCTTTCGTCAAAAATCGGGCGTTTTCGCTTGAACAATAAAGGCCTACAAATGTTATTTAGTTCACTTCCCGTGGAGGAGAAACACTTTTTAAGGCCGCAGAGTGAGTAAATTGGCCATATTCATTCACTTTTACCCATTCCTCAAATCTTGTGTTTAAGGCCCCTGGAAGCATGAAAATCACTTTAAACATCTCATTTTATCTTTAATAGTGATTTTCCACGTACAAATGTGAATTGTAGTTCAAAGAGGCAATATTTGAAAACGGACCATTTTTTACGTTTCTGAAGCATGTCGTAAGGGGGGGTGGTTATCTCTTTCGTCAAAAATCGGGGGTTTTCGCTTGAACAATAAAGGCCTACAAATGTTATTTAGTTCACTTCCCGTGGAGGAGAAACACTTTTTAAGGCCGCAGACTGAGTAAATTGGCCATATTCATTCACTTTTACCCATTCCTCAAATCTTGTGTTTAAGGCCCCTGGAAGCATGAAAATCACGTTAAACATCTCATTTTATCTTTAATAGTGATTTTCCACGTACAAATGTGAATTGTAGTTCAAAGAGGCAATATTTGAAAACGGACCATTTTTTACGTTTCTGAAGCATGTCGTAAGGGGGGGTGGTTATCTCTTTCATCAAAAATCGGGTGTTTTCGCTTGAACAATAAAGGCCTACCAATGTTATTTAGTTCACTTCCCGTGGAGGAGAAACACTTTTTAAGGCCGCAGAGTGAGTAAATTGGCCATATTCATTTACTTTTACCCATTCCTCAAATCTTGTGTTTAAGGCCCCTGGAAGCATGAAAATCACTTTAAACATCTCATTTTATCTTTAAAAGTGATTTTCCACGTACAAATGTGAATTGTAGTTCAAAGAGGCAACATTTGAAAACAGACCATTTTTTTAGTTTCTGAAGCATGTCGTAAGGGGGGGTGGTTATCTCTTTCATCAAAAATCGGACGTTTTTGATTGAACAATAAAGGCCTACAAATGGTATTTAATTCACTTTCTGGGGTGGAGAAAAACTTTTTAAGGCCTCAGAGTGAATAAATTGGCCATTTTCATTCACATTTACCCATTCCTCAAATCTTGTGTTTAGGGCCCCTGGAAGCTTGAAAATCACTTTAAACATCTCATTTTATCTTTAAAAGTGATTTTCCACGTACAAATGTGAATTGTAGTTCAAAGAGGCAACATTTGAAAACGGACCATTTTTTACGTTTCTGAAGCTTGTCGTAAGGGGGGGTGGTTATCTCTTTCGTCAAAAATCGGGCGTTTTCGCTTGAACAATAAAGGCCTACAAATGTTATTTAGTTCACTTCCCGTGGAGGAGAAACACTTTTTAAGGCCGCAGAGTGAGTAAATTGGCCATATTCATTCACTTTTACCCATTCCTCAAATCTTGTGTTTAAGGCCCCTGGAAGCATGAAAATCACTTTAAACATCTCATTTTATCTTTAAAAGTGATTTTCCATGTACAAATGTGAATTGTAGTTCAAAGAGGCAACATTTGAAAACAGACCATTTTTTTAGTTTCTGAAGCATGTCGTAAGGGGAGGTCGTTATCTCTTTCATCAAAAATCGGACGTTTTTGATTGAACAATAAAGGCCTCCAAATGTTATTTTATTCACTTCCCGTGGAGGAGAAACACTTTTTAAGGCCGCAGAGTGAGTAAATTGGCAATTTTCATTCACTTTTACCCATTCCTCAAATCTTGTGTTTAGGGCCCCTGGAAGCTTGAAAATCACTTTAACCATCTCATTTTATCTTTAAAAGTGATTTTCCACGTACAAATGTGAATTGTAGTTCAAAGAGGCAACATTTGAAAACAGACCATTTTTTTAGTTTCTGAAGCATGTCGTAAGGGGGGGTGGTTATCTCTTTCATCAAAAATCGGACGTTTTTGATTGAACAATAAAGGCCTACAAATGGTATTTAATTCACTTTCTGGGGTGGAGAAAAACTTTTTAAGGC
This sequence comes from Triturus cristatus, assembly GCF_964204655.1. Classification (NCBI taxonomy): domain Eukaryota; kingdom Metazoa; phylum Chordata; class Amphibia; order Caudata; family Salamandridae; genus Triturus; species Triturus cristatus. The sequence goes on along the minus strand of NC_140590.1, from coordinate 1,223,875,896 downwards.
CTCAGAGTGAATAAATTGGCCATTTTCATTCACATTTACCCATTCCTCAAATCTTGTGTTTAGGGCCCCTGGAAGCTTGAAAATCACTTTAAACATCTCATTTTATCTTTAAAAGTGATTTTCCACGTACAAATGTGAATTGTAGTTCAAAGAGGCAACATTTGAAAACGGACCATTTTTTACGTTTCTGAAGCTTGTCGTAAGGGGGGGTGGTTATCTCTTTCGTCAAAAATCGGGCGTTTTCGCTTGAACAATAAAGGCCTACAAATGTTATTTAGTTCACTTCCCGTGGAGGAGAAACACTTTTTAAGGCCGCAGAGTGAGTAAATTGGCCATATTCATTCACTTTTACCCATTCCTCAAATCTTGTGTTTAAGGCCCCTGGAAGCATGAAAATCACTTTAAACATCTCATTTTATCTTTAAAAGTGATTTTCCATGTACAAATGTGAATTGTAGTTCAAAGAGGCAACATTTGAAAACAGACCATTTTTTTAGTTTCTGAAGCATGTCGTAAGGGGAGGTCGTTATCTCTTTCATCAAAAATCGGACGTTTTTGATTGAACAATAAAGGCCTCCAAATGTTATTTTATTCACTTCCCGTGGAGGAGAAACACTTTTTAAGGCCGCAGAGTGAGTAAATTGGCAATTTTCATTCACTTTTACCCATTCCTCAAATCTTGTGTTTAGGGCCCCTGGAAGCTTGAAAATCACTTTAACCATCTCATTTTATCTTTAAAAGTGATTTTCCACGTACAAATGTGAATTGTAGTTCAAAGAGGCAACATTTGAAAACAGACCATTTTTTTAGTTTCTGAAGCATGTCGTAAGGGGGGGTGGTTATCTCTTTCATCAAAAATCGGACGTTTTTGATTGAACAATAAAGGCCTACAAATGGTATTTAATTCACTTTCTGGGGTGGAGAAAAACTTTTTAAGGCCTCAGAGTGAATAAATTGGCCATTTTCATTCACATTTACCCATTCCTCAAATCTTGTGTTTAGGGCCCCTGGAAGCTTGAAAATCACTTTAAACATCTCATTTTATCTTTAAAAGTGATTTTCCACGTACAAATGTGAATTGTAGTTCAAAGAGGCAACATTTGAAAACGGACCATTTTTTACGTTTCTGAAGCTTGTCGTAAGGGGGGGTGGTTATCTCTTTCGTCAAAAATCGGGCGTTTTCGCTTGAACAATAAAGGCCTACAAATGGTATTTAGTTCACTTCCCGTGGAGGAGAAACACTTTTTAAGGCCGCAGAGTGAGTAAATTGGCCATATTCATTCACTTTTACCCATTCCTCAAATCTTGTGTTTAAGGCCCCTGGAAGCATGAAAATCACTTTAAACATCTCATTTTATCTTTAAAAGTGATTTTCCATGTACAAATGTGAATTGTAGTTCAAAGAGGCAACATTTGAAAACAGACCATTTTTTTAGTTTCTGAAGCATGTCGTAAGGGGCGGTCGTTATCTCTTTCATCAAAAATCGGACGTTTTTGATTGAACAATAAAGGCCTCCAAATGTTATTTTATTCACTTCCCGTGGAGGAGAAACACTTTTTAAGGCCGCAGAGTGAGTAAATTGGCAATTTTCATTCACTTTTACCCATTCCTCAAATCTTGTGTTTAGGGCCCCTGGAAGCTTGAAAATCACTTTAACCATCTCATTTTATCTTTAAAAGTGATTTTCCACGTACAAATGTGAATTGTAGTTCAAAGAGGCAACATTTGAAAACAGACCATTTTTTTAGTTTCTGAAGCATGTCGTAAGGGGGGGTGGTTATCTCTTTCGTCAAAAATCGGGCGCTTTCGCTTGAACAATAAAGGCCTACAAATGTTATTTAATTCACTTTCTGGGGTGGAGAAAAACTTTTTAAGGCCTCAGAGTGAGTAAATTGGACATATTCATTCACTTTTACCCATTCCTCAAATCTTGTGTTTAAGGCCCCTGGAAGCATGAAAATCACTTTAAACATCTCATTTTATCTTTAATAGTGATTTTCCACGTACAAATGTGAATTGTAGTTCAAAGAGGCAACATTTGAAAACGGACCATTTTTTACGTTTCTGAAGCATGTCGTAAGGGGGGGTGGTTATCTCTTTCGTCAAAAATCAGGCGTTTTCGCTTGAACAATACAGGCCTACAAATGTTATTTAGTTCACTTACCGTGGAGGAGAAACACTTTTTAAGGCCGCAGAGTGAGTAAATTGGCCATTTTCATTCACGTTTACCCATTTCTCAAATCTTGTGTTTAAGGCCCCTGGAAGCATGAAAATCACTTTAAACATCTCATTTTATCTTTAAAAGTGATTTTCCACGTACAAATGTGAATTGTAGTTCAAAGAGGCAACATATGAAAACATACCATTTTTTTAGTTTCTGAGGCATGTCGTAAGGGGGGGTGGTTATCTCTTTCATCAAAAATCGGACGTTTTTAATTGAACAATAAAGGCCTACAAATGTTATTTAATTCACTTTCTGGGGTGGAGAAAAACTTTTTAAGGCCGCAGAGTGAATAAATTGGCCATTTTCATTCACTTTTACCCATTCCTCAAATCTTGTGTTTAAGGCCCCTGGAAGCATGAAAATCACTTTAAACATCTCATTTTATCTTTAATAGTGATTTTCCACGTACAAATGTGAATTGTAGTTCAAAGAGGCAACATTTGAAAACGGACCATTTTTTACGTTTCTGAAGCATGTCGTAAGGGGGGGTGGTTATCTCTTTCGTCAAAAATCGGGCGTTTTCGCTTGAACAATAAAGGCCTACAAATGTTATTTAGTTCACTTACCGTGGAGGAGAAACACTTTTTAAGGCCGCAGAGTGAGTAAATTGGCCATATTCATTCACTTTTACCCATTCCTCAAATCTTGTGTTTAAGGCCCCTGGAAGCATGAAAATCACTTTAAACATCTCATTTTATCTTTAAAAGTGATTTTCCACGTCAAATGTGAATTGTAGTTCAAAGAGGCAACATTTGAAAACGGACCATTTTTTACGTTTCTGAAGCATGTCGTAAGGGGGGGTGGTTATCTCTTTCGTCAAAAATCGGGCGTTTTTGCTTGAACAATAAAGGCCTACAAATGTTATTTAGTTCACTTCCCGTGGAGGAGAAACACTTTTTAAGGCCGCAGAGTGAGTAAATTGCCCATATTTATTCACTTTTACCCATTCCTCAAATCTTGTGTTTAAAGCCCCTGGAAGCATGAAAATCACTTTAAACATCTCATTTTATCTTTAAAAGTGATTTTCCACGTACAAATGTGAATTGTAGTTCAAAGAGGCAACATTTGAAAACAGACCATTTTTTTAGTTTCTGAAGCATGTTGTAAGGGGGGGTGGTTATCTCTTTCATCAAAAATCGGACGTTTTTGATTGAACAATAAAGGCCTCCAAATGTTATTTTATTCACTTCCCGTGGAGGAGAAACACTTTTTAAGGCCGCAGAGTGAGTAAATTGGCAATTTTCATTCACTTTTACCCATTCCTCAAATCTTGTGTTTAGGGCCCCTGGAAGCTTGAAAATCACTTTAAACATCTCATTTTATCTTTAAAAGTGATTTTCCACGTACAAATGTGAATTGTAGTTCAAAGAGGCAACATTTGAAAACAGACCATTTTTTTAGTTTCTGAAGCATGTCGTAAGGGGGGGTGGTTATCTCTTTCGTCAAAAATCGGGCGCTTTCGCTTGAACAATAAAGGCCTACAAACGTTATTTAATTCACTTTCTGGGGTGGAGAAAAACTTTTTAAGGCCTCAGAGTGAGTAAATTGGCCATATTCATTCACTTTTACCCATTCCTCAAATCTTGTGTTTAAGGCCCCTGGAAGCATGAAAATCACTTTAAACATCTCATTTTATCTTTAATAGTGATTTTCCACGTACAAATGTGAATTGTAGTTCAAAGAGGCAACATTTGAAAACGGACCATTTTTTACGTTTCTGAAGCATGTCGTAAGGGGGGGTGGTTATCTCTTTCGTCAAAAATCGGGTGTTTTCGCTTGAACAATAAAGGCCTACAAATGTTATTTAGTTCACTTACCGTGGAGGAGAAACACTTTTTAAGGCCGCAGAGTGAGTAAATTGGCCATATTCATTCACTTTTACCCATTCCTCAAATCTTGTGTTTAAGGCCCCTGGAAGCATGAAAATCACTTTAAACATCTCATTTTATCTTTAAAAGTGATTTTCCACGTCAAATGTGAATTGTAGTTCAAAGAGGCAACATTTGAAAACGGACCATTTTTTACGTTTCTGAAGCATGTCGTAAAGGGGGGGTGGTTATCTCTTTCGTCAAAAATCGGGCGTTTTTGCTTGAACAATAAAGGCCTACAAATATTATTTAGTTCTCTTCCCGTGGAGGAGAAACACTTTTTAAGGCCGCAGAGTGAGTAAATTGGCCATATTTATTCACTTTTACCCATTCCTCAAATCTTGTGTTTAAAGCCCCTGGAAGCATGAAAATCACTTTAAACATCTCATTTTATCTTTAAAAGTGATTTTCCACGTACAAATGTGAATTGTAGTTCAAAGAGGCAACATTTGAAAACAGACCATTTTTTTAGTTTCTGAAGCATGTTGTAAGGGGGGGTGGTTATCTCTTTCATCAAAAATCGGACGTTTTTGATTGAACAATAAAGGCCTCCAAATGTTATTTTATTCACTTCCCGTGGAGGAGAAACACTTTTTAAGGCCGCAGAGTGAGTAAATTGGCCATTTTCATTCACTTTTACCCATTTCTCAAATCTTGTGTTTAAGGCCCCTGGAAGCATGAAAATCACTTTAAACATCTCATTGTATCTTTAAAAGTGATTTTCCACGTACAAATGTGAATTGTAGTTCAAAGAGGCAACATTTGAAAACAGACCATTTTTTTAGTTTCTGAGGCATGTCGTAAGGGGGGGTGGGTATCTCTTTCATCAAAAATCGGACGTTTTTGATTGAACAATAAAGGCCTCCAAATGTTATTTTATTCACTTCCCGTGGAGGAGAAACACTTTTTAAGGCCGCAGAGTGAGTAAATTGGCAATTTTCATTCACTTTTACCCATTCCTCAAATCTTGTGTTTAGGGCCCCTGGAAGCTTGAAAATCACTTTAAACATCTCATTTTATCTTTAAAAGTGATTTTCCACGTACAAATGTGAATTGTAGTTCAAAGAGGCAACATTTGAAAACAGACCATTTTTTTAGTTTCTGAAGCATGTCGTAAGGGGGGGTGGTTATCTCTTTCGTTAAAAATCGGGCGCTTTCGCTTGAACAATAAAGGCCTACAAATGTTATTTAATTCACTTTCTGGGGTGGAGAAAAACTTTTTAAGGCCTCAGAGTGAGTAAATTGGCCATATTCATTCACTTTTACCCATTCCTCAAATCTTGTGTTTAAGGCCCCTGGAAGCATGAAAATCACTTTAAACATCTCATTTTATCTTTAATAGTGATTTTCCACGTACAAATGTGAATTGTAGTTCAAAGAGGCAACATTTGAAAACGGACCATTTTTTACGTTTCTGAAGCATGTCGTAAGGGGGGGTGGTTATCTCTTTCGTCAAAAATCGGGTGTTTTTGCTTGAACAATAAAGGCCTACAAATGTTATTTAGTTCACTTACCGTGGAGGAGAAACACTTTTTAAGGCCGCAGAGTGAGTAAATTGGCCATATTCATTCACTTTTACCCATTCCTCAAATCTTGTGTTTAAGGCCCCTGGAAGCATGAAAATCACTTTAAACATCTCATTTTATCTTTAAAAGTGATTTTCCACGTCAAATGTGAATTGTAGTTCAAAGAGGCAACATTTGAAAACGGACCATTTTTTACGTTTCTGAAGCATGTCGTAAGGGGGGGTGGTTATCTCTTTCGTCAAAAATCGGGCGTTTTTGCTTGAACAATAAAGGCCTACAAATGTTATTTAGTTCACTTCCCGTGGAGGAGAAACACTTTTTAAGGCCGCAGAGTGAGTAAATTGGCCATATTTATTCACTTTTACCCATTCCTCAAATCTTGTGTTTAAAGCCCCTGGAAGCATGAAAATCGCTTTAAACATCTCATTTTATCTTTAAAAGTGATTTTCCACGTACAAATGTGAATTGTAGTTCAAAGAGGCAACATTTGAAAACAGACCATTTTTTTAGTTTCTGAAGCATGTTGTAAGGGGGGGTGGTTATCTCTTTCATCAAAAATCGGACGTTTTTGATTGAACAATAAAGGCCTCCAAATGTTATTTTATTCACTTCCCGTGGAGGAGAAACACTTTTTAAGGCCGCAGAGTGAGTAAATTGGCCATTTTCATTCACTTTTACCCATTTCTCAAATCTTGTGTTTAAGGCCCCTGGAAGCATGAAAATCACTTTAAACATCTTATTTTATCTTTAAAAGTGATTTTCCACGTACAAATGTGAATTGTAGTTCAAAGAGGCAACATTTGAAAACAGACCATTTTTTTAGTTTCTGAGGCATGTCGTAAGGGGGGGTGGTTATCTCTTTCATCAAAAATCGGGCGTTTTCGCTTGAACAATAAAGGCCTACAAATGTTATTTAGTTCACTTCCCGTGGAGGAGAAACACTTTTTAAGGCCGCAGAGTGAGTAAATTGGCCATATTCATTCACTTTTACCCATTCCTCAAATCTTGTGTTTAAGGCCCCTGGAAGCATGAAAATCACTTTAAACATCTCATTTTATCTTTAATAGTGATTTTCCACGTACAAATGTGAATTGTAGTTCAAAGAGGCAATATTTGAAAACGGACCATTTTTTACGTTTCTGAAGCATGTCGTAAGGGGGGGTGGTTATCTCTTTCGTCAAAAATCGGGGGTTTTCGCTTGAACAATAAAGGCCTACAAATGTTATTTAGTTCACTTCCCGTGGAGGAGAAACACTTTTTAAGGCCGCAGAGTGAGTAAATTGGCCATATTCATTCACTTTTACCCATTCCTCAAATCTTGTGTTTAGGGCCCCTGGAAGCATGAAAATCACTTTAAACATCTCATTTTATCTTTAAAAGTGATTTTCCACGTACAAATGTGAATTGTAGTTCAAAGAGGCAAAATTTGAAAACAGACCATTTTTTTAGTTTCTGAAGCATGTCGTAAGGGGGGGTGGTTATCTCTTTCATCAAAAATCGGACGTTTTTGATTGAACAATAAAGGCCTACAAATGTTATTTAATTCACTTTCTGGGGTGGAGAAAAACTTTTTAAGGCCTCAGAGTGAATACATTGGCCATTTTCATTCACATTTACCCATTCCTCAAATCTTGTGTTTAGGGCCCCTGGAAGCTTGAAAATCACTTTAAACATCTCATTTTATCTTTAAAAGTGATTTTCCACGTACAAATGTGAATTGTAGTTAAAAGAGGCAACATTTGATAACGGACCATTTTTTACGTTTCTGAAGCATGTCGTAAGGGGGGGTGGTTATCCCTTTCGTCAAAAATCGGGCGTTTTCGCTTGAACAATAAAGGCCTACAAATGTTATTTAGTTCACTTCCCGTGGAGGAGAAACACTTTTTAAGGCCGCAGAGTGAGTAAATTGGCCATATTCATTCACTTTTACCCATTCCTCAAATCTTGTGTTTAAGGCCCCTGGAAGCATGAAAATCACTTTAAACATCTCATTTTATCTTTAATAGTGATTTTCCACGTACAAATGTGAATTGTAGTTCAAAGAGGCAATATTTGAAAACGGACCATTTTTTACGTTTCTGAAGCATGTCGTAAGGGGGGGTGGTTATCTCTTTCATCAAAAATCGGACGTTTTTGATTGAACAATAAAGGCCTCCAAATGTTATTTTATTCACTTCCCGTGGAGGAGAAACACTTTTTAAGGCCGCAGAGTGAGTAAATTGGCAATTTTCATTCACTTTTACCCATTCCTCAAATCTTGTGTTTAGGGCCCCTGGAAGCTTGAAAATCACTTTAAACATCTCATTTTATCTTTAAAAGTGATTTTCCACGTACAAATGTGAATTGTAGTTCAAAGAGGCAACATTTGAAAACAGACCATTTTTTTAGTTTCTGAAGCATGTCGTAAGGGGGGGTGGTTATCTCTTTCGTTAAAAATCGGGCGCTTTCGCTTGAACAATAAAGGCCTACAAATGTTATTTAATTCACTTTCTGGGGTGGAGAAAAACTTTTTAAGGCCTCAGAGTGAGTAAATTGGCCATATTCATTCACTTTTACCCATTCCTCAAATCTTGTGTTTAAGGCCCCTGGAAGCATGAAAATCACTTTAAACATCTCATTTTATCTTTAAAAGTGATTTTCCACGTCAAATGTGAATTGTAGTTCAAAGAGGCAACATTTGAAAACGGACCATTTTTTACGTTTCTGAAGCATGTCGTAAGGGGGGGTGGTTATCTCTTTCGTCAAAAATCGGGCGTTTTTGCTTGAACAATAAAGGCCTACAAATGTTATTTAGTTCACTTCCCGTGGAGGAGAAACACTTTATAAGGCCGCAGAGTGAGTAAATTGGCCATATTTATTCACTTTTACCCATTCCTCAAATCTTGTGTTTAAAGCCCCTGGAAGCATGAAAATCGCTTTAAACATCTCATTTTATCTTTAAAAGTGATTTTCCACGTACAAATGTGAATTGTAGTTCAAAGAGGCAACATTTGAAAACAGACCATTTTTTTAGTTTCTGAAGCATGTTGTAAGGGGGGGTGGTTATCTCTTTCATCAAAAATCGGACGTTTTTGATTGAACAATAAAGGCCTCCAAATGTTATTTTATTCACTTCCCGTGGAGGAGAAACACTTTTTAAGGCCGCAGAGTGAGTAAATTGGCCATTTTCATTCACTTTTACCCATTTCTCAAATCTTGTGTTTAAGGCCCCTGGAAGCATGAAAATCACTTTAAACATCTTATTTTATCTTTAAAAGTGATTTTCCACGTACAAATGTGAATTGTAGTTCAAAGAGGCAACATTTGAAAACAGACCATTTTTTTAGTTTCTGAGGCATGTCGTAAGGGGGGGTGGTTATCTCTTTCATCAAAAATCGGGCGTTTTCGCTTGAACAATAAAGGCCTACAAATGTTATTTAGTTCACTTCCCGTGGAGGAGAAACACTTTTTAAGGCCGCAGAGTGAGTAAATTGGCCATATTCATTCACTTTTACCCATTCCTCAAATCTTGTGTTTAAGGCCCCTGGAAGCATGAAAATCACTTTAAACATCTCATTTTATCTTTAATAGTGATTTTCCACGTACAAATGTGAATTGTAGTTCAAAGAGGCAATATTTGAAAACGGACCATTTTTTACGTTTCTGAAGCATGTCGTAAGGGGGGGTGGTTATCTCTTTCGTCAAAAATCGGGGGTTTTCGCTTGAACAATAAAGGCCTACAAATGTTATTTAGTTCACTTCCCGTGGAGGAGAAACACTTTTTAAGGCCGCAGAGTGAGTAAATTGGCCATATTCATTCACTTTTACCAATTCCTCAAATCTTGTGTTTAGGGCCCCTGGAAGCATGAAAATCACTTTAAACATCTCATTTTATCTTTAAAAGTGATTTTCCACGTACAAATGTGAATTGTAGTTCAAAGAGGCAAAATTTGAAAACAGACCATTTTTTTAGTTTCTGAAGCATGTCGTAAGGGGGGGTGGTTATCTCTTTCATCAAAAATCGGACGTTTTTGATTGAACAATAAAGGCCTACAAATGTTATTTAATTCACTTTCTGGGGTGGAGAAAAACTTTTTAAGGCCTCAGAGTGAATAAATTGGCCATTTTCATTCACATTTACCCATTCCTCAAATCTTGTGTTTAGGGCCCCTGGAAGCTTGAAAATCACTTTAAACATCTCATTTTATCTTTAAAAGTGATTTTCCACGTACAAATGTGAATTGTAGTTAAAAGAGGCAACATTTGATAACGGACCATTTTTTACGTTTCTGAAGCATGTCGTAAGGGGGGGTGGTTATCCCTTTCGTCAAAAATCGGGCGTTTTCGCTTGAACAATAAAGGCCTACAAATGTTATTTAGTTCACTTCCCGTGGAGGAGAAACACTTTTTAAGGCCGCAGAGTGAGTAAATTGGCCATATTCATTCACTTTTACCCATTCCTCAAATCTTGTGTTTAAGGCCCCTGGAAGCATGAAAATCACTTTAAACATCTCATTTTATCTTTAATAGTGATTTTCCACGTACAAATGTGAATTGTAGTTCAAAGAGGCAATATTTGAAAACGGACCATTTTTTACGTTTCTGAAGCATGTCGTAAGGGGGGGTGGTTATCTCTTTCGTCAAAAATCGGGTGTTTTCGCTTGAACAATAACGGCCTACAAATGTTATTTAGTTCACTTCCCGTGGAGGAGAAACACTTTTTAAGGCCGCAGAGTGAGTAAATTGGCCATATTCATTTACTTTTACCCATTCCTCAAATCTTGTGTTTAAGGCCCCTGGAAGCATGAAAATCACTTTAAACATCTCATTTTATCTTTAAAAGTGATTTTCCACGTACAAATGTGAATTGTAGTTCAAAGAGGCAACATTTGAAAACAGACCATTTTTTTAGTTTCTGAGGCATGTCGTAAGGGGGGGTGGGTATCTCTTTCATCAAAAATCGGACGTTTTTGATTGAACAATAAAGGCCTCCAAATGTTATTTTATTCACTTCCCGTGGAGGAGAAACACTTTTTAAGGCCGCAGAGTGAGTAAATTGGCAATTTTCATTCACTTTTACCCATTCCTCAAATCTTGTGTTTAGGGCCCCTGGAAGCTTGAAAATCACTTTAAACATCTCATTTTATCTTTAAAAGTGATTTTCCACGTACAAATGTGAATTGTAGTTCAAAGAGGCAACATTTGAAAACAGACCATTTTTTTAGTTTCTGAAGCATGTCGTAAGGGGGGGTGGTTATCTCTTTCGTTAAAAATCGGGCGCTTTCGCTTGAACAATAAAGGCCTACAAATGTTATTTAATTCACTTTCTGGGGTGGAGAAAAACTTTTTAAGGCCTCAGAGTGAGTAAATTGGCCATATTCATTCACTTTTACCCATTCCTCAAATCTTGTGTTTAAGGCCCCTGGAAGCATGAAAATCACTTTAAACATCTCATTTTATCTTTAATAGTGATTTTCCACGTACAAATGTGAATTGTAGTTCAAAGAGGCAACATTTGAAAACGGACCATTTTTTACGTTTCTGAAGCATGTCGTAAGGGGGGGTGGTTATCTCTTTCGTCAAAAATTGGGTGTTTTTGCTTGAACAATAAAGGCCTACAAATGTTATTTAGTTCACTTACCGTGGAGGAGAAACACTTTTTAAGGCCGCAGAGTGAGTAAATTGGCCATATTCATTCACTTTTACCCATTCCTCAAATCTTGTGTTTAAGGCCCCTGGAAGCATGAAAATCACTTTAAACATCTCATTTTATCTTTAAAAGTGATTTTCCACGTCAAATGTGAATTGTAGTTCAAAGAGGCAACATTTGAAAACGGACCATTTTTTACGTTTCTGAAGCATGTCGTAAGGGGGGGTGGTTATCTCTTTCGTCAAAAATCGGGCGTTTTTGCTTGAACAATAAAGGCCTACAAATGTTATTTAGTTCACATCCCGTGGAGGAGAAACACTTTTTAAGGCCGCAGAGTGAGTAAATTGGCCATATTTATTCACTTTTACCCATTCCTCAAATCTTGTGTTTAAAGCCCCTGGAAGCATGAAAATCGCTTTAAACATCTCATTTTATCTTTAAAAGTGATTTTCCACGTACAAATGTGAATTGTAGTTCAAAGAGGCAACATTTGAAAACAGACCATTTTTTTAGTTTCTGAAGCATGTTGTAAGGGGGGGTGGTTATCTCTTTCATCAAAAATCGGACGTTTTTGATTGAACAATAAAGGCCTCCAAATGTTATTTTATTCACTTCCCGTGGAGGAGAAACACTTTTTAAGGCCGCAGAGTGAGTAAATTGGCCATTTTCATTCACTTTTACCCATTTCTCAAATCTTGTGTTTAAGGCCCCTGGAAGCATGAAAATCACTTTAAACATCTTATTTTATCTTTAAAAGTGATTTTCCACGTACAAATGTGAATTGTAGTTCAAAGAGGCAACATTTGAAAACAGACCATTTTTTTAGTTTCTGAGGCATGTCGTAAGGGGGGGTGGTTATCTCTTTCATCAAAAATCGGGCGTTTTCGCTTGAACAATAAAGGCCTACAAATGTTATTTAGTTCACTTCCCGTGGAGGAGAAACACTTTTTAAGGCCGCAGAGTGAGTAAATTGGCCATATTCATTCACTTTTACCCATTCCTCAAATCTTGTGTTTAAGGCCCCTGGAAGCATGAAAATCACTTTAAACATCTCATTTTATCTTTAATAGTGATTTTCCACGTACAAATGTGAATTGTAGTTCAAAGAGGCAATATTTGAAAATGGACCATTTTTTACGTTTCTGAAGCATGTCGTAAGGGGGGGTGGTTATCTCTTTCGTCAAAAATCGGGGGTTTTCGCTTGAACAATAAAGGCCTACAAATGTTATTTAGTTCACTTCCCGTGGAGGAGAAACACTTTTTAAGGCCGCAGAGTGAGTAAATTGGCCATATTCATTCACTTTTACCCATTCCTCAAATCTTGTGTTTAGGGCCCCTGGAAGCATGAAAATCACTTTAAACATCTCATTTTATCTTTAAAAGTGATTTTCCACGTACAAATGTGAATTGTAGTTCAAAGAGGCAAAATTTGAAAACAGACCATTTTTTTAGTTTCTGAAGCATGTCGTAAGGGGGGGTGGTTATCTCTTTCATCAAAAATCGGACGTTTTTGATTGAACAATAAAGGCCTACAAATGTTATTTAATTCACTTTCTGGGGTGGAGAAAAACTTTTTAAGGCCTCAGAGTGAATAAATTGGCCATTTTCATTCACATTTACCCATTCCTCAAATCTTGTGTTTAGGGCCCCTGGAAGCTTGAAAATCACTTTAAACATCTCATTTTATCTTTAAAAGTGATTTTCCACGTACAAATGTGAATTGTAGTTAAAAGAGGCAACATTTGATAACGGACCATTTTTTACGTTTCTGAAGCATGTCGTAAGGGGGGGTGGTTATCCCTTTCGTCAAAAATCGGGCGTTTTCGCTTGAACAATAAAGGCCTACAAATGTTATTTAGTTCACTTCCCGTGGAGGAGAAACACTTTTTAAGGCCGCAGAGTGAGTAAATTGGCCATATTCATTCACTTTTACCCATTCCTCAAATCTTGTGTTTAAGGCCCCTGGAAGCATGAAAATCACTTTAAACATCTCATTTTATCTTTAATAGTGATTTTCCACGTACAAATGTGAATTGTAGTTCAAAGAGGCAATATTTGAAAACGGACCATTTTTTACGTTTCTGAAGCATGTCGTAAGGGGGGGTGGTTATCTCTTTCATCAAAAATCGGACGTTTTTCATTGAACAATAAAGGCCTCCAAATGTTATTTTATTCACTTCCCGTGGAGGAGAAACACTTTTTAAGGCCGCAGAGTGAGTAAATTGGCAATTTTCATTCACTTTTACCCATTCCTCAAATCTTGTGTTTAGGGCCCCTGGAAGCTTGAAAATCACTTTAAACATCTCATTTTATCTTTAAAAGTGATTTTCCACGTACAAATGTGAATTGTAGTTCAAAGAGGCAACATTTGAAAACAGACCATTTTTTTAGTTTCTGAAGCATGTCGTAAGGGGGGGTGGTTATCTCTTTCGTTAAAAATCGGGCGCTTTCGCTTGAACAATAAAGGCCTACAAATGTTATTTAATTCACTTTCTGGGGTGGAGAAAAACTTTTTAAGGCCTCAGAGTGAGTAAATTGGCCATATTCATTCACTTTTACCCATTCCTCAAATCTTGTGTTTAAGGCCCCTGGAAGCATGAAAATCACTTTAAACATCTCATTTTATCTTTAAAAGTGATTTTCCACGTCAAATGTGAATTGTAGTTCAAAGAGGCAACATTTGAAAACGGACCATTTTTTACGTTTCTGAAGCATGTCGTAAGGGGGGGTGGTTATCTCTTTCGTCAAAAATCGGGCGTTTTTGCTTGAACAATAAAGGCCTACAAATGTTATTTAGTTCACTTCCCGTGGAGGAGAAACACTTTTTAAGGCCGCAGAGTGAGTAAATTGGCCATATTTATTCACTTTTACCCATTCCTCAAATCTTGTGTTTAAAGCCCCTGGAAGCATGAAAATCGCTTTAAACATCTCATTTTATCTTTAAAAGTGATTTTCCACGTACAAATGTGAATTGTAGTTCAAAGAGGCAACATTTGAAAACAGACCATTTTTTTAGTTTCTGAAGCATGTTGTAAGGGGGGGTGGTTATCTCTTTCATCAAAAATCGGACGTTTTTGATTGAACAATAAAGGCCTCCAAATGTTATTTTATTCACTTCCCGTGGAGGAGAAACACTTTTTAAGGCCGCAGAGTGAGTAAATTGGCCATTTTCATTCACTTTTACCCATTTCTCAAATCTTGTGTTTAAGGCCCCTGGAAGCATGAAAATCACTTTAAACATCTTATTTTATCTTTAAAAGTGATTTTCCACGTACAAATGTGAATTGTAGTTCAAAGAGGCAACATTTGAAAACAGACCATTTTTTTAGTTTCTGAGGCATGTCGTAAGGGGGGGTGGTTATCTCTTTCATCAAAAATCGGGCGTTTTCGCTTGAACAATAAAGGCCTACAAATGTTATTTAGTTCACTTCCCGTGGAGGAGAAACACTTTTTAAGGCCGCAGAGTGAGTAAATTGGCCATATTCATTCACTTTTACCCATTCCTCAAATCTTGTGTTTAAGGCCCCTGGAAGCATGAAAATCACTTTAAACATCTCATTTTATCTTTAATAGTGATTTTCCACGTACAAATGTGAATTGTAGTTCAAAGAGGCAATATTTGAAAACGGACCATTTTTTACGTTTCTGAAGCATGTCGTAAGGGGGGGTGGTTATCTCTTTCGTCAAAAATCGGGGGTTTTCGCTTGAACAATAAAGGCCTACAAATGTTATTTAGTTCACTTCCCGTGGAGGAGAAACACTTTTTAAGGCCGCAGACTGAGTAATTTGGCCATATTCATTCACTTTTACCCATTCCTCAAATCTTGTGTTTAAGGCCCCTGGAAGCATGAAAATCACTTTAAACATCTCATTTTATCTTTAATAGTGATTTTCCACGTACAAATGTGAATTGTAGTTCAAAGAGGCAATATTTGAAAACGGACCATTTTTTACGTTTCTGAAGCATGTCGTAAGGGGGGGTGGTTATCTCTTTCGTCAAAAATCGGGTGTTTTCGCTTGAACAATAACGGCCTACAAATGTTATTTAGTTCACTTCCCGTGGAGGAGAAACACTTTTTAAGGCCGCAGAGTGAGTAAATTGGCCATATTCATTTACTTTTACCCATTCCTCAAATCTTGTGTTTAAGGCCCCTGGAAGCATGAAAATCACTTTAAACATCTCATTTTATCTTTAAAAGTGATTTTCCACGTACAAATGTGAATTGTAGTTCAAAGAGGCAACATTTGAAAACAGACCATTTTTTTAGTTTCTGAAGCATGTCGTAAGGGGGGGTGGTTATCTCTTTCATCAAAAATCGGACGTTTTTGATTGAACAATAAAGGCCTACAAATGTTATTTAATTCACTTTCTGGGGTGGAGAAAAACTTTTTAAGGCCTCAGAGTGAATAAATTGGCCATTTTCATTCACATTTACCCATTCCTCAAATCTTGTGTTTAGGGCCCCTGGAAGCTTGAAAATCACTTTAAACATCTCATTTTATCTTTAAAAGTGATTTTCCACGTACAAATGTGAATTGTAGTTCAAAGAGGCAACATTTGAAAACGGACCATTTTTTACGTTTCTGAAGCTTGTCGTAAGGGGGGGTGGTTATCTCTTTCGTCAAAAATCGGGCGTTTTCGCTTGAACAATAAAGGCCTACAAATGTTATTTAGTTCACTTCCCGTGGAGGAGAAACACTTTTTAAGGCCGCAGAGTGAGTAAATTGGCCATATTCATTCACTTTTACCCATTCCTCAAATCTTGTGTTTAAGGCCCCTGGAAGCATGAAAATCACTTTAAACATCTCATTTTATCTTTAAAAGTGATTTTCCATGTACAAATGTGAATTGTAGTTCAAAGAGGCAACATTTGAAAACAGACCATTTTTTTAGTTTCTGAAGCATGTCGTAAGGGGAGGTCGTTATCTCTTTCATCAAAAATCGGACGTTTTTGATTGAACAATAAAGGCCTCCAAATGTTATTTTATTCACTTCCCGTGGAGGAGAAACACTTTTTAAGGCCGCAGAGTGAGTAAATTGGCAATTTTCATTCACTTTTACCCATTCCTCAAATCTTGTGTTTAGGGCCCCTGGAAGCTTGAAAATCACTTTAAACATCTCATTTTATCTTTAAAAGTGATTTTCCACGTACAAATGTGAATTGTAGTTCAAAGAGGCAACATTTGAAAACAGACCATTTTTTTAGTTTCTGAAGCATGTCGTAAGGGGGGGTGGTTATCTCTTTCGTCAAAAATCGGGCGCTTTCGCTTGAACAATAAAGGCCTACAAATGTTATTTAATTCACTTTCTGGGGTGGAGAAAAACTTTTTAAGGCCTCAGAGTGAGTAAATTGGACATATTCATTCACTTTTACCCATTCCTCAAATCTTGTGTTTAAGGCCCCTGGAAGCATGAAAATCACTTTAAACATCTCATTTTATCTTTAATAGTGATTTTCCACGTACAAATGTGAATTGTAGTTCAAAGAGGCAACATTTGAAAACGGACCATTTTTTACGTTTCTGAAGCATGTCGTAAGGGGGGGTGGTTATCTCTTTCGTCAAAAATCAGGCGTTTTCGCTTGAACAATACAGGCCTACAAATGTTATTTAGTTCACTTACCGTGGAGGAGAAACACTTTTTAAGGCCGCAGAGTGAGTAAATTGGCCATTTTCATTCACGTTTACCCATTTCTCAAATCTTGTGTTTAAGGCCCTTGGAAGCATGAAAATCACTTTAAACATCTCATTTTATCTTTAAAAGTGATTTTCCACGTACAAATGTGAATTGTAGTTCAAAGAGGCAACATATGAAAACAGACCATTTTTTTAGTTTCTGAGGCATGTCGTAAGGGGGGGTGGTTATCTCTTTCATCAAAAATCGGACGTTTTTAATTGAACAATAAAGGCCTACAAATGTTATTTAGTTCACTTCCCGTGGAGGAGAAACACTTTTTAAGGCCGCAGAGTGAGTAAATTGGCCATATTCATTCACTTTTACCCATTCCTCAAATCTTGTGTTTAAGGCCCCTGGAAGCATGAAAATCACTTTAAACATCTCATTTTATCTTTAATAGTGATTTTCCACGTACAAATGTGAATTGTAGTTCAAAGAGGCAACATTTGAAAACGGACCATTTTTTACGTTTCTGAAGCATGTCGTAAGGGGGGGTGGTTATCTCTTTCGTAAAAAATCGGGTGTTTTCGCTTGAACAATAAAGGCCTACAAATGTTATTTAGTTCACTTACCGTGGAGGAGGAACACTTTTTAAGGCCGCAGAGTGAGTAAATTGGCCATATTCATTCACTTTTACCCATTCCTCAAATCTTGTGTTTAAGGCCCCTGGAAGCATGAAAATCACTTTAAACATCTCATTTTATCTTTAAAAGTGATTTTCCACGTCAAATGTGAATTGTAGTTCAAAGAGGCAACATTTGAAAACGGACCATTTTTTACGTTTCTGAAGCATGTCGTAAGGGGGGGTGGTTATCTCTTTCGTCAAAAATCGGGCGTTTTTGCTTGAACAATAAAGGCCTACAAATGTTATTTAGTTCACTTCCCGTGGAGGAGAAACACTTTTTAAGGCCGCAGAGTGAGTAAATTGGCCATATTTATTCACTTTTACCCATTCCTCAAATCTTGTGTTTAAAGCCCCTGGAAGCATGAAAATCACTTTAAACATCTCATTTTATCTTTAAAAGTGATTTTCCACGTACAAATGTGAATTGTAGTTCAAAGAGGCAACATTTGAAAACAGACCATTTTTTTAGTTTCTGAAGCATGTTGTAAGGGGGGGTGGTTATCTCTTTCATCAAAAATCGGGCGCTTTCGCTTGAACAATAAAGGCCTACAAATGTTATTTAATTCACTTTCTGGGGTGGAGAAAAACTTTTTAAGGCCTCAGAGTGAGTAAATTGGCCATATTCATTCACTTTTACCCATTCCTCAAATCTTGTGTTTAAGGCCCCTGGAAGCACGAAAATCACTTTAAACATCTCATTTTATCTTTAATAGTGATTTTCCACGTACAAATGTGAATTGTAGTTCAAAGAGGCAACATTTGAAAACGGACCATTTTTTACGTTTCTGAAGCATGTCGTAAAGGGGGGTGGTTATCTCTTTCGTCAAAAATCGGGTGTTTTCGCTTGAACAATAAAGGCCTACAAATGGTATTTAGTTCACTTACCGTGGAGGAGAAACACTTTTTAAGGCCGCAGAGTGAGTAAATTGGCCATATTCATTTACTTTTACCCATTCCTCAAATCTTGTGTTTAAGGCCCCTGGAAGCATGAAAATCACTTTAAACATCTCATTTTATCTTTAAAAGTGATTTTCCACGTCAAATGTGAATTGTAGTTCAAAGAGGCAACATTTGAAAACGGACCATTTTTTACGTTTCTGAAGCATGTCGTAAGGGGGGGTGGTTATCTCTTTCGTCAAAAATCGGGCGTTTTTGCTTGAACAATAAAGGCCTACAAATGTTATTTAGTTCACTTACCGTGGAGGAGAAACACTTTTTAAGGCCGCAGAGTGAGTAAATTGGCCATATTCATTCACTTTTACCCATTCCTCAAATCTTGTGTTTAAGGCCCCTGGAAGCATGAAAATCACTTTAAACATCTCATTTTATCTTTAAAAGTGATTTTCCACGTCAAATGTGAATTGTAGTTCAAAGAGGCAACATTTGAAAACGGACCATTTTTTACGTTTCTGAAGCATGTCGTAAGGGGGGGTGGTTATCTCTTTCGTCAAAAATCGGGCGTTTTTGCTTGAACAATAAAGGCCTACAAATGTTATTTAGTTCACTTCCCGTGGAGGAGAAACACTTTTTAAGGCCGCAGAGTGAGTAAATTGGCCATATTTATTCACTTTTACCCATTCCTCAAATCTTGTGTTTAAAGCGCCTGGAAGCATGAAAATCACTTTAAACATCTCATTTTATCTTTAAAAGTGATTTTCCACGTACAAATGTGAATTGTAGTTCAAAGAGGCAACATTTGAAAACAGACCATTTTTTTAGTTTCTGAAGCATGTTGTAAGGGGGGGTGGTTATCTCTTTCATCAAAAATCGGACGTTTTTGATTGAACAATAAAGGCCTCCAAATGTTATTTTATTCACTTCCCGTGGAGGAGAAACACTTTTTAAGGCCGCAGAGTGAGTAAATTGGCAATTTTCATTCACTTTTACCCATTCCTCAAATCTTGTGTTTAGGGCCCCTGGAAGCTTGAAAATCACTTTAAACATCTCATTTTATCTTTAAAAGTGATTTTCCACGTACAAATGTGAATTGTAGTTCAAAGAGGCAACATTTGAAAACAGACCATTTTTTTAGTTTCTGAAGCATGTCGTAAGGGGGGGTGGTTATCTCTTTCGTCAAAAATCGGGCGCTTTCGCTTGAACAATAAAGGCCTACAAACGTTATTTAATTCACTTTCTGGGGTGGAGAAAAACTTTTTAAGGCCTCAGAGTGAGTAAATTGGCCATATTCATTCACTTTTACCCATTCCTCAAATCTTGTGTTTAAGGCCCCTGGAAGCATGAAAATCACTTTAAACATCTCATTTTATCTTTAATAGTGATTTTCCACGTACAAATGTGAATTGTAGTTCAAAGAGGCAACATTTGAAAACGGACCATTTTTTACGTTTCTGAAGCATGTCGTAAGGGGGGGTGGTTATCTCTTTCGTCAAAAATCGGGTGTTTTCGCTTGAACAATAAAGGCCTACAAATGTTATTTAGTTCACTTACCGTGGAGGAGAAACACTTTTTAAGGCCGCAGAGTGAGTAAATTGGCCATATTCATTCACTTTTACCCATTCCTCAAATCTTGTGTTTAAGGCCCCTGGAAGCATGAAAATCACTTTAAACATCTCATTTTATCTTTAAAAGTGATTTTCCACGTCAAATGTGAATTGTAGTTCAAAGAGGCAACATTTGAAAACGGACCATTTTTTACGTTTCTGAAGCATGTCGTAAAGGGGGGGTGGTTATCTCTTTCGTCAAAAATCGGGCGTTTTTGCTTGAACAATAAAGGCCTACAAATGTTATTTTATTCACTTCCCGTGGAGGAGAAACACTTTTTAAGGCCGCAGAGTGAGTAAATTGGCCATTTTCATTCACTTTTACCCATTTCTCAAATCTTGTGTTTAAGGCCCCTGGAAGCATGAAAATCACTTTAAACATCTCATTTTATCTTTAAAAGTGATTTTCCACGTACAAATGTGAATTGTAGTTCAAAGAGGCAACATTTGAAAACAGACCATTTTTTTAGTTTCTGAGGCATGTCGTAAGGGGGGGTGGGTATCTCTTTCATCAAAAATCGGACGTTTTTGATTGAACAATAAAGGCCTCCAAATGTTATTTTATTCACTTCCCGTGGAGGAGAAACACTTTTTAAGGCCGCAGAGTGAGTAAATTGGCAATTTTCATTCACTTTTACCCATTCCTCAAATCTTGTGTTTAGGGCCCCTGGAAGCTTGAAAATCACTTTAAACATCTCATTTTATCTTTAAAAGTGATTTTCCACGTACAAATGTGAATTGTAGTTCAAAGAGGCAACATTTGAAAACAGACCATTTTTTTAGTTTCTGAAGCATGTCGTAAGGGGGGGTGGTTATCTCTTTCGTTAAAAATCGGGCGCTTTCGCTTGAACAATAAAGGCCTACAAATGTTATTTAATTCACTTTCTGGGGTGGAGAAAAACTTTTTAAGGCCTCAGAGTGAGTAAATTGGCCATATTCATTCACTTTTACCCATTCCTCAAATCTTGTGTTTAAGGCCCCTGGAAGCATGAAAATCACTTTAAACATCTCATTTTATCTTTAATAGTGATTTTCCACGTACAAATGTGAATTGTAGTTCAAAGAGGCAACTTTTGAAAACGGACCATTTTTTACGTTTCTGAAGCATGTCGTAAGGGGGGGTGGTTATCTCTTTCGTCAAAAATCGGACGTTTTTGATTGAACAATAAAGGCCTCCAAATGTTATTTTATTCACTTCCCGTGGAGGAGAAACACTTTTTAAGGCCGCAGAGTGAGTAAATTGGCAATTTTCATTCACTTTTACCCATTCCTCAAATCTTGTGTTTAGGGCCCCTGGAAGCTTGAAAATCACTTTAAACGTCTCATTTTATCTTTAAAAGTGATTTTCCACGTACAAATGTGAATTGTAGTTCAAAGAGGCAACATTTGAAAACAGACCATTTTTTTAGTTTCTGAAGCATGTCGTAAGGGGGGGTGGTTATCTCTTTCGTTAAAAATCGGGCGCTTTCGCTTGAACAATAAAGGCCTACAAATGTTATTTAATTCACTTTCTGGGGTGGAGAAAAACTTTTTAAGGCCTCAGAGTGAGTAAATTGGCCATATTCATTCACTTTTACCCATTCCTCAAATCTTGTGTTTAAGGCCCCTGGAAGCATGAAAATCACTTTAAACATCTCATTTTATCTTTAATAGTGATTTTCCACGTACAAATGTGAATTGTAGTTCAAAGAGGCAACATTTGAAAACGGACCATTTTTTACGTTTCTGAAGCATGTCGTAAGGGGGGGTGGTTATCTCTTTCGTCAAAAATCGGGTGTTTTTGCTTGAACAATAAAGGCCTACAAATGTTATTTAGTTCACTTACCGTGGAGGAGAAACACTTTTTAAGGCCGCAGAGTGAGTAAATTGGCCATATTCATTCACTTTTACCCATTCCTCAAATCTTGTGTTTAAGGCCCCTGGAAGCATGAAAATCACTTTAAACATCTCATTTTATCTTTAAAAGTGATTTTCCACGTCAAATGTGAATTGTAGTTCAAAGAGGCAACATTTGAAAACGGACCATTTTTTACATTTCTGAAGCATGTCGTAAGGGGGGGTGGTTATCTCTTTCGTCAAAAATCGGGCGTTTTTGCTTGAACAATAAAGGCCTACAAATGTTATTTAGTTCACTTCCCGTGGAGGAGAAACACTTTTTAAGGCCGCAGAGTGAGTAAATTGGCCATATTTATTCACTTTTACCCATTCCTCAAATCTTGTGTTTAAAGCCCCTGGAAGCATGAAAATCACTTTAAACATCTCATTTTATCTTTAAAAGTGATTTTCCACGTACAAATGTGAATTGTAGTTCAAAGAGGCAACATTTGAAAACAGACCATTTTTTTAGTTTCTGAAGCATGTTGTAAGGGGGGGTGGTTATCTCTTTCATCAAAAATCGGACGTTTTTGATTGAACAATAAAGGCCTCCAAATGTTATTTTATTCACTTCCCGTGGAGGAGAAACACTTTTTAAGGCCGCAGAGTGAGTAAATTGGCAATTTTCATTCACTTTTACCCATTCCTCAAATCTTGTGTTTAGGGCCCCTGGAAGCTTGAAAATCACTTTAAACATCTCATTTTATCTTTAAAAGTGATTTTCCACGTACAAATGTGAATTGTAGTTCAAAGAGGCAACATTTGAAAACAGACCATTTTTTTAGTTTCTGAAGCATGTCGTAAGGGGGGGTGGTTATCTCTTTCGTCAAAAATCGGGCGCTTTCGCTTGAACAATAAAGGCCTACAAATGTAATTTAATTCACTTTCTGGGGTGGAGAAAACCTTTTTAAGGCCTCAGAGTGAGTAAATTGGCCATATTCATTCACTTTTACCCATTCCTCAAATCTTGTGTTTAAGGCCCCTGGAAGCATGAAAATCACTTTAAACATCTCATTTTATCTTTAATAGTGATTTTCCACGTACAAATGTGAATTGTAGTTCAAAGAGGCAACATTTGAAAACGGACCATTTTTTACGTTTCTGAAGCATGTCGTAAGGGGGGGTGGTTATCTCTTTCGTCAAAAATCGGGTGTTTTCGCTTGAACAATAAAGGCCTACAAATGTTATTTAGTTCACTTACCGTGGAGGAGAAACACTTTTTAAGGCCGCAGAGTGAGTAAATTGGCCATATTCATTCACTTTTACCCATTCCTCAAATCTTGTGTTTAAGGCCCCTGGAAGCATGAAAATCACTTTAAACATCTCATTTTATCTTTAAAAGTGATTTTCCACGTCAAATGTGAATTGTAGTTCAAAGAGGCAACATTTGAAAACGGACCATTTTTTACGTTTCTGAAGCATGTCGTAAGGGGGGGTGGTTATCTCTTTCGTCAAAAAACGGGCGTTTTTGCTTGAACAATAAAGGCCTACAAATGTTATTTAGTTCACTTCCCGTGGAGGAGAAACACTTTTTAAGGCCGCAGAGTGAGTAAATTGGCCATATTTATTCACTTTTACCCATTCATCAAATCTTGTGTTTAAAGCCCCTGGAAGCATGAAAATCACTTTAAACATCTCATTTTATCTTTAAAAGTGATTTTCCACGTACAAATGTGAATTGTAGTTCAAAGAGGCAACATTTGAAAACAGACCATTTTTTTAGTTTCTGAAGCATGTTGTAAGGGGGGGTGGTTATCTCTTTCATCAAAAATCGGACGTTTTTGATTGAACAATAAAGGCCTCCAAATGTTATTTTATTCACTTCCCGTGGATTAGAAACACTTTTTAAGGCCGCAGAGTGAGTAAATTGGCCATTTTCATTCACTTTTACCCATTTCTCAAATCTTGTGTTTAAGGCCCCTGGAAGCATGAAAATCACTTTAAACATCTCATTTTATCTTTAAAAGTGATTTTCCACGAACAAATGTGAATTGTAGTTCAAAGAGGCAACATTTGAAAACAGACCATTTTTTTAGTTTCTGAGGCATGTCGTAAGGGGGGGTGGGTATCTCTTTCATCAAAAATCGGACGTTTTTGATTGAACAATAAAGGCCTCCAAATGTTATTTTATTCACTTCCCGTGGAGGAGAAACACTTTTTAAGGCCGCAGAGTGAGTAAATTGGCAATTTTCATTCACTTTTACCCATTCCTCAAATCTTGTGTTTAGGGCCCCTGGAAGCTTGAAAATCACTTTAAACATCTCATTTTATCTTTAAAAGTGATTTTCCACGTACAAATGTGAATTGTAGTTCAAAGAGGCAACATTTGAAAACAGACCATTTTTTTAGTTTCTGAAGCATGTCGTAAGGGGGGGTGGTTATCTCTTTCGTTAAAAATCGGGCGCTTTCGCTTGAACAATAAAGGCCTACAAATGTTATTTAATTCACTTTCTGGGGTGGAGAAAAACTTTTTAAGGCCTCAGAGTGAGTAAATTGGCCATATTCATTCACTTTTACCCATTCCTCAAATCTTGTGTTTAAGGCCCCTGGAAGCATGAAAATCACTTTAAACATCTCATTTTATCTTTAATAGTGATTTTCCACGTACAAATGTGAATTGTAGTTCAAAGAGGCAACATTTGAAAACGGACCATTTTTTACGTTTCTGAAGCATGTCGTAAGGGGGGGTGGTTATCTCTTTCGTCAAAAATCGGGTGTTTTTGCTTGAACAATAAAGGCCTACAAATGTTATTTAGTTCACTTACCGTGGAGGAGAAACACTTTTTAAGGCCGCAGAGTGAGTAAATTGGCCATATTCATTCACTTTTACCCATTCCTTAAATCTTGTGTTTAAGGCCCCTGGAAGCATGAAAATCACTTTAAACATCTCATTTTATCTTTAAAAGTGATTTTCCACGTCAAATGTGAATTGTAGTTCAAAGAGGCAACATTTGAAAACGGACCATTTTTTACGTTTCTGAAGCATGTCGTAAGGGGGGGTGGTTATCTCTTTCGTCAAAAATCGGGCGTTTTTGCTTGAACAATAAAGGCCTAAAAATGTTATTTAGTTCACTTCCCGTGGAGGAGAAACACTTTTTAAGGCCGCAGAGTGAGTAAATTGGCCATATTTATTCACTTTTACCCATTCCTCAAATCTTGTGTTTAAAGCCCCTGGAAGCATGAAAATCACTTTAAACATCTCATTTTATCTTTAAAAGTGATTTTCCACGTACAAATGTGAATTGTAGTTCAAAGAGGCAACATTTGAAAACAGACCATTTTTTTAGTTTCTGAAGCATGTTGTAAGGGGGGGTGGTTATCTCTTTCATCAAAAATCGGACATTTTTGATTGAACAATAAAGGCCTCCAAATGTTATTTCATTCACTTCCCGTGGAGGAGAAACACTTTTTAAGGCCGCAGAGTGAGTAAATTGGCCATTTTCATTCACTTTTACCAATTTCTCAAATCTTGTGTTTAAGGCCCCTGGAAGCATGAAAATCACTTTAAACATCTTATTTTATCTTTAAAAGTGATTTTCCACGTACAAATGTGAATTGTAGTTCAAAGAGGCAACATTTGAAAACAGACCATTTTTTTAGTTTCTGAGGCATGTCGTAAGGGGGGGTGGTTATCTCTTTCATCAAAAATCGGGCGTTTTCGCTTGAACAATAAAGGCCTACAAATGTTATTTAGTTCACTTCCCGTGGAGGAGAAACACTTTTTAAGGCCGCAGAGTGAGTAAATTGGCCATATTCATTCACTTTTACCCATTCCTCAAATCTTGTGTTTAAGGCCCCTGGAAGCATGAAAATCACTTTAAACATCTCATTTTATCTTTAATAGTGATTTTCCACGTACAAATGTGAATTGTAGTTCAAAGAGGCAATATTTGAAAACGGACCATTTTTTACGTTTCTGAAGCATGTCGTAAGGGGGGGTGGTTATCTCTTTCGTCAAAAATCGGGGGTTTTCGCTTGAACAATAAAGGCCTACAAATGTTATTTAGTTCACTTCCCGTGGAGGAGAAACACTTTTTAAGGCCGCAGAGTGAGTAAATTGACCATATTCATTCACTTTTACCCATTCCTCAAATCTTGTGTTTAGGGCCCCTGGAAGCATGAAAATCACTTTAAACATCTCATTTTATATTTAAAAGTGATTTTCCACGTACAAATGTGAATTGTAGTTCAAAGAGGCAACATTTGAAAACAGACCATTTTTTTAGTTTCTGAAGCATGTCGTAAGGGGGGGTGGTTATCTCTTTCGTCAAAAATCGGGCGTTTTCGCTTGAACAATAAAGGCCTACAAATGTTATTTAGTTCACTTCCCGTGGAGGAGAAACACTTTTTAAGGCCGCAGAGTGAGTAAATTGGCCATATTCATTCACTTTTACCCATTCCTCAAATCTTGTGTTTAGGGCCCCTGGAAGCATGAAAATCACTTTAAACATCTCATTTTATCTTTAAAAGTGATTTTCCACGTACAAATGTGAATTGTAGTTCAAAGAGGCAAAATTTGAAAACAGACCAATTTTTTAGTTTCTGAAGCATGTCGTAAGGGGGGGTGGTTATCTCTTTCATCAAAAATCGGACGTTTTTGATTGAACAATAAAGGCCTACAAATGTTATTTAATTCACTTTCTGGGGTGGAGAAAAACTTTTTAAGGCCTCAGAGTGAATAAATTGGCCATTTTCATTCACATTTACCCATTCCTCAAATCTTGTGTTTAGGGCCCCTGGAAGCTTGAAAATCACTTTAAACATCTCATTTTATCTTTAAAAGTGATTTTCCACGTACAAATGTGAATTGTAGTTAAAAGAGGCAACATTTGATAACGGACCATTTTTTACGTTTCTGAAGCATGTCGTAAGGGGGGGGTGGTTATCCCTTTCGTCAAAAATCGGGCGTTTTCGCTTGAACAATAAAGGCCTACAAATGTTATTTAGTTCACTTCCCGTGGAGGAGAAACACTTTTTAAGGCCGCAGAGTGAGTAAATTGGCCATATTCATTCACTTTTACCCATTCCTCAAATCTTGTGTTTAAGGCCCCTGGAAGCATGAAAATCACTTTAAACATCTCATTTTATCTTTAATAGTGATTTTCCACGTACAAATGTGAATTGTAGTTCAAAGAGGCAATATTTGAAAACGGACCATTTTTTACGTTTCTGAAGCATGTCGTAAGGGGGGGTGGTTATCTCTTTCGTCAAAAATCGGGTGTTTTCGCTTGAACAATAAAGGCCTACAAATGTTATTTAGTTCACTTCCCGTGGAGGAGAAACACTTTTTAAGGCCGCAGAGTGAGTAAATTGGCCATATTCATTTACTTTTACCCATTCCTCAAATCTTGTGTTTAAGGCCCCTAGAAGCATGAAAATCACTTTAAACATATCATTTTATCTTTAAAAGTGATTTTCCACGTACAAATGTGAATTGTAGTTCAAAGAGGCAACATTTGAAAACAGACCATTTTTTTAGTTTCTGAAGCATGTCGTAAGGGGGGGTGGTTATCTCTTTCATCAAAAATCGGACGTTTTTGATTGAACAATAAAGGCCTACAAATGGTATTTAATTCACTTTCTGGGGTGGAGAAAAACTTTTTAAGGCCTCAGAGTGAATAAATTGGCCATTTTCATTCACATTTACCCATTCCTCAAATCTTGTGTTTAGGGCCCCTGGAAGCTTGAAAATCACTTTAAACATCTCATTTTATCTTTAAAAGTGATTTTCCACGTACAAATGTGAATTGTAGTTCAAAGAGGCAACATTTGAAAATGGACAATTTTTTACGTTTCTGAAGCTTGTCGTAAGGGGGGGTGGTTATCTCTTTCGTCAAAAATCGGGCGTTTTCGCTTGAACAATAAAGGCCTACAAATGTTATTTAGTTCACTTCCCGTGGAGGAGAAACACTTTTTAAGGCCGCAGAGTGAGTATATTGGCCATATTCATTCACTTTTACCCATTCCTCAAATCTTGTGTTTAAGGCCCCTGGAAGCATAAAAATCACTTTAAACATCTCATTTTATCTTTAAAAGTGATTTTCCATGTACAAATGTGAATTGTAGTTCAAAGAGGCAACATTTGAAAACAGACCATTTTTTTAGTTTCTGAAGCATGTCGTAAGGGGAGGTCGTTATCTCTTTCATCAAAAATCGGACGTTTTTGATTGAACAATAAAGGCCTCCAAATGTTATTTTATTCACTTCCCGTGGAGGAGAAACACTTTTTAAGGCCGCAGAGTGAGTAAATTGGCAATTTTCATTCACTTTTACCCATTCCTCAAATCTTGTGTTTAGGGCCCCTGGAAGCTTGAAAATCACTTTAAACATCTCATTTTATCTTTAAAAGTGATTTTCCACGTACAAATGTGAATTGTAGTTCAAAGAGGCAACATTTGAAAACAGACCATTTTTTTAGTTTCTGAAGCATGTCGTAAGGGGGGGTGGTTATCTCTTTCGTCAAAAATCGGGCGCTTTCGCTTGAACAATAAAGGCCTACAAATGTTATTTAATTCACTTTCTGGGGTGGAGAAAAACTTTTTAAGGCCTCAGAGTGAGTAAATTGGACATATTCATTCACTTTTACCCATTCCTCAAATCTTGTGTTTAAGGCCCCTGGAAGCATGAAAATCACTTTAAACATCTCATTTTATCTTTAATAGTGATTTTCCACGTACAAATGTGAATTGTAGTTCAAAGAGGCAACATTTGAAAACGGACCATTTTTTACGTTTCTGAAGCATGTCGTAAGGGGGGGTGGTTATCTCTTTCGTCAAAAATCGGGTGTTTTCGCTTGAACAATACAGGCCTACAAATGTTATTTAGTTCACTTACCGTGGAGGAGAAACACTTTTTAAGGCCGCAGAGTGAGTAAATTGGCCATATTCATTCACTTTTACCCATTCCTCAAATCTTGTGTTTAAGGCCCCTGGAAGCATGAAAATCACTTTAAACATCTCATTTTATCTTTAATAGTGATTTTCCACGTACAAATGTGAATTGTAGTTCAAAGAGGCAACATTTGAAAACGGACCATTTTTTACGTTTCTGAAGCATGTCGTAAGGGGGGGTGGTTATCTCTTTCGTCAAAAATCGGGTGTTTTCGCTTGAACAATACAGGCCTACAAATGTTATTTAGTTCACTTACCGTGGAGGAGAAACACTTTTTAAGGCCGCAGAGTGAGTAAATTGGCCATATTCATTCACTTTTACCCATTCCTCAAATCTTGTGTTTAAGGCCCCTGGAAGCATGAAAATCACATTAAACATCTCATTTTATCTTTAAAAGTGATTTTCCACGTCAAATGTGAATTGTAGTTCAAAGAGGCAACATTTGACAACGGACCATTTTTTACGTTTCTGAAGCATGTCGTAAGGGGGGGTGGTTATCTCTTTCGTCAAAAATCGGGCGTTTTTGCTTGAACAATAAAGGCCTACAAATGTTATTTAGTTCACTTCCCGTGGAGGAGAAACACTTTTTAAGGCCGCAGAGTGAGTAAATTGGCCATATTTATTCACTTTTACCCATTCCTCAAATCTTGTGTTTAAAGCCCCTGGAAGCATGAAAATCACTTTAAACATCTCATTTTATCTTTAAAAGTGATTTTCCACGTACAAATGTGAATTGTAGTTCAAAGAGGCAACATTTGAAAACAGACCATTTTTTTAGTTTCTGAAGCATGTTGTAAGGGGGGGTGGTTATCTCTTTCATAAAAAATCAGACGTTTTTGATTGAACAATAAAGGCCTCCAAATGTTATTTTATTCACTTCCCGTGGAGGAGAAACACTTTTTAAGGCCGCAGAGTGAGTAAATTGGCCATTTTCATTCACTTTTACCCATTTCTCAAATCTTGTGTTTAAGGCCCCTGGAAGCATGAAAATCACTTTAAACATCTCATTTTATCTTTAAAAGTGATTTTCCACATACAAATGTGAATTGTAGTTCAAAGAGGCAACATTTGAAAACAGACCATTTTTTTAGTTTCTGAGGCATGTCGTAAGGGGGGGTGGTTATCTCTTTCATCAAAAATCGGACGTTTTTAATTGAACAATAAAGGCCTACAAATGTTATTTAATTCACTTTCTGGGGTGGAGAAAAACTTTTTAAGGCCTCAGAGTGAATAAATTGGCCATTTTCATTCACTTTTACCCATTCCTCAAATCTTGTGTTTAGGGCCCCTGGAAGCTTGAAAATCACTTTAAACATCTCATTTTATCTTTAAAAGTGATTTTCCACGTACAAATGTGAATTGTAGTTAAAAGAGGCAACATTTGATAACGGACCATTTTTTACGTTTCTGAAGCATGTCGTAAGGGGGGGTGGTTATCCCTTTCGTCAAAAATCGGGCGTTTTCGCTTGAACAATAAAGGCCTACAAATGTTATTTAGTTCACTTCCCGTGGAGGAGAAACACTTTTTAAGGCCGCAGAGTGAGTAAATTGGCCATATTCATTCACTTTTACCCATTCCTCAAATCTTGTGTTTAAGGCCCCTGGAAGCATGAAAATCACTTTAAACATCTCATTTTATCTTTAATAGTGATTTTCCACGTACAAATGTGAATTGTAGTTCAAAGAGGCAATATTTGAAAACGGACCATTTTTTACGTTTCTGAAGCATGTCGTAAGGGGGGGTGGTTATCTCTTTCGTCAAAAATCGGGGGTTTTCGCTTGAACAATAAAGGCCTACAAATGTTATTTAGTTCACTTCCCGTGGAGGAGAAACACTTTTTAAGGCCGCAGACTGAGTAAATTGGCCATATTCATTCACATTTACCCATTCCTCAAATCTTGTGTTTAGGGCCCGTGGAAGCTTGAAAATCACTTTAAACATCTCATTTTATCTTTAAAAGTGATTTTCCATGTACAAATGTGAATTGTAGTTCAAAGAGGCAACATTTGAAAACAGACCATTTTTTTAGTTTCTGAAGCATGTCGTAAGGGGAGGTCGTTATCTCTTTCATCAAAAATCGGACGTTTTTGATTGAACAATAAAGGCCTCCAAATGTTATTTTATTCACTTCCCGTGGAGGAGAAACACTTTTTAAGGCCGCAGAGTGAGTAAATTGGCAATTTTCATTCACTTTTACCCATTCCTCAAATCTTGTGTTTAGGGCCCCTGGAAGCTTGAAAATCACTTTAAACATCTCATTTTATCTTTAAAAGTGATTTTCCACGTACAAATGTGAATTGTAGTTCAAAGAGGCAACATTTGAAAACAGACCATTTTTTTAGTTTCTGAAGCATGTCGTAAGGGGGGGTGGTTATCTCTTTCGTCAAAAATCGGGCGCTTTCGCTTGAACAATAAAGGCCTACAAATGTTATTTAATTCACTTTCTGGGGTGGAGAAAAACTTTTTAAGGCCTCAGAGTGAGTAAATTGGACATATTCATTCACTTTTACCCATTCCTCAAATCTTGTGTTTAAGGCCCCTGGAAGCATGAAAATCACTTTAAACATCTCATTTTATCTTTAATAGTGATTTTCCACGTACAAATGTGAATTGTAGTTCAAAGAGGCAACATTTGAAAACGGACCATTTTTTACGTTTCTGAAGCATGTCGTAAGGGGGGGTGGTTATCTCTTTCGTCAAAAATCGGGTGTTTTCGCTTGAACAATACAGGCCTACAAATGTTATTTAGTTCACTTACCGTGGAGGAGAAACACTTTTTAAGGCCGCAGAGTGAGTAAATTGGCCATATTCATTCACTTTTACCCATTCCTCAAATCTTGTGTTTAAGGCCCCTGGAAGCATGAAAATCACTTTAAACATCTCATTTTATCTTTAAAAGTGATTTTCCACGTCAAATGTGAATTGTAGTTCAAAGAGGCAACATTTGAAAACGGACCATTTTTTACGTTTCTGAAGCATGTCGTAAGGGGGGGTGGTTATCTCTTTCGTCAAAAATCGGGCGTTTTTGCTTGAACAATAAAGGCCTACAAATGTTATTTAGTTCACTTCCCGTGGAGGAGAAACACTTTTTAAGGCCGCAGAGTGAGTAAATTGGCCATATTTATTCACTTTTACCCATTCCTCAAATCTTGTGTTTAAAGCCCCTGGAAGCATGAAAATCACTTTAAACATCTCATTTTATCTTTAAAAGTGATTTTCCACGTACAAATGTGAATTGTAGTTCAAAGAGGCAACATTTGAAAACAGACCATTTTTTTAGTTTCTGAAGCATGTTGTAAGGGGGGGTGGTTATCTCTTTCATCAAAAATCGGACGTTTTTGATTGAACAATAAAGGCCTCCAAATGTTATTTTATTCACTTCCCGTGGAGGAGAAACACTTTTTAAGGCCGCAGAGTGAGTAAATTGGCCATTTTCATTCACTTTTACCCATTTCTCAAATCTTGTGTTTAAGGCCCCTGGAAGCATGAAAATCACTTTAAACATCTCATTTTATCTTTAAAAGTGATTTTCCACATACAAATGTGAATTGTAGTTCAAAGAGGCAACATTTGAAAACAGACCATTTTTTTAGTTTCTGAGGCATGTCGTAAGGGGGGGTGGTTATCTCTTTCATCAAAAATCGGACGTTTTTAATTGAACAATAAAGGCCTACAAATGTTATTTAATTCACTTTCTGGGGTGGAGAAAAACTTTTTAAGGCCTCAGAGTGAATAAATTGGCCATTTTCATTCACTTTTACCCATTCCTCAACTCTTGTGTTTAGGGCCCCTGGAAGCTTGAAAATCACTTTAAACATCTCATTTTATCTTTAAAAGTGATTTTCCACGTACAAATGTGAATTGTAGTTAAAAGAGGCAACATTTGATAACGGACCATTTTTTACGTTTCTGAAGCATGTCGTAAGGGGGGGTGGTTATCTCTTTCGTCAAAAATCGGGCGTTTTCGCTTGAACAATAAAGGCCTACAAATGTTATTTATTTCACTTCCCGTGGAGGAGAAACACTTTTTAAGGCCGCAGAGTGAGTAAATTGGCCATATTCATTCACTTTTACCCATTCCTCAAATCTTGTGTTTAAGGCCCCTGGAAGCATGAAAATCACTTTAAACATCTCATTTTATCTTTAATAGTGATTTTCCACGTACAAATGTGAATTGTAGTTCAAAGAGGCAATATTTGAAAACGGACCATTTTTTACGTTTCTGAAGCATGTCGTAAGGGGGGGTGGTTATCTCTTTCGTCAAAAATCGGGGGTTTTCGCTTGAACAATAAAGGCCTACAAATGTTATTTAGTTCACTTCCCGTGGAGGAGAAACACTTTTTAAGGCCGCAGACTGAGTAAATTGGCCATATTCATTCACATTTACCCATTCCTCAAATCTTGTGTTTAGGGCCCCTGGAAGCATGAAAATCACTTTAAACATCTCATTTTATCTTTAAAAGTGATTTTCCACGTACAAATGTGAATTGTAGTTCAAGGAGGCAACATTTGAAAACAGACCATTTTTTTAGTTTCTGAAGCATGTTGTAAGGGGGGGTGGTTATCTCTTTCATCAAAAATCGGACGTTTTTGATTGAACAATAAAGGCCTCCAAATGTTATTTTATTCACTTCCCGTGGAGGAGAAACACTTTTTAAGGCCGCAGAGTGAGTAAATTGGCCATTTTCATTCACTTTTACCCATTTCTCAAATCTTGTGTTTAAGGCCCCTGGAAGCATGAAAATCACTTTAAACATCTCATTTTATCTTTAAAAGTGATTTTCCACATACAAATGTGAATTGTAGTTCAAAGAGGCAACATTTGAAAACAGACCATTTTTTTAGTTTCTGAGGCATGTCGTAAGGGGGGGTGGTTATCTCTTTCATCAAAAATCGGACGTTTTTAATTGAACAATAAAGGCCTACAAATGTTATTTAATTCACTTTCTGGGGTGGAGAAAAACTTTTTAAGGCCTCAGAGTGAATAAATTGGCCATTTTCATTCACTTTTACCCATTCCTCAACTCTTGTGTTTAGGGCCCCTGGAAGCTTGAAAATCACTTTAAACATCTCATTTTATCTTTAAAAGTGATTTTCCACGTACAAATGTGAATTGTAGTTAAAAGAGGCAACATTTGATAACGGACCATTTTTTACGTTTCTGAAGCATGTCGTAAGGGGGGGTGGTTATCCCTTTCGTCAAAAATCGGGCGTTTTCGCTTGAACAATAAAGGCCTACAAATGTTATTTATTTCACTTCCCGTGGAGGAGAAACACTTTTTAAGGCCGCAGAGTGAGTAAATTGGCCATATTCATTCACTTTTACCCATTCCTCAAATCTTGTGTTTAAGGCCCCTGGAAGCATGAAAATCACTTTAAACATCTCATTTTATCTTTAAAAGTGATTTTCCACGTACAAATGTGAATTGTAGTTAAAAGAGGCAACATTTGAAAACGGACCATTTTTACGTTTCTGAAGCATGTCATAAGGGGGGGGTGGTTATCTCTTTCGTCAAAAATCGGGCGTTTTCGCTTGAACAATAAAGGCCTACAAATGTTATTTAGTTCACTTCCCGTGGCGGAGAAACACTTTTTAAGGCCGCAGAGTGAGTAAATTGGCCATATTCATTCACTTTTACCCATTCCTCAAATCTTGTGTTTAGGGCCCCTGGAAGCATGAAAATCACTTTAAACATCTCATTTTATCTTTAAAAGTGATTTTCCACGTACAAATGTGAATTGTAGTTCAAAGAGGCAACATTTGAAAACAGACAATTTTTTTAGTTTCTGAAGCATGTCGTAAGGGGGGGTGGTTATCTCTTTCGTCAAAAATCGGGCGTTTTCGCTTGAACAATAAAGGCCTACAAATGTTATTTAGTTCACTTCCCGTGGAGGAGAAACACTTTTTAAGGCCGCAGAGTGAGTAAATTGCCCATATTCATTCACTTTTACCCATTCCTCAAATCTTGTGTTTAAGGCCCCCGGAAGCATGAAAATCACTTTAAACATCTCATTTTATCTTTAAAAGTGATTTTCCACGTACAAATGTGAATTGTAGTTCAAAGAGGCAAAATTTGAAAACAGACCATTTTTTTAGTTTCTGAAGCATGTCGTAAGGGGGGGTGGTTATCTCTTTCATCAAAAATCGGACGTTTTTGATTGAACAATAAAGGCCTACAAATGTTATTTAATTCACTTTCTGGGGTGGAGAAAAACTTTTTAAGGCCTCAGAGTGAATAAATTGGCCATTTTCATTCACATTTACCCATTCCTCAAATCTTGTGTTTAGGGCCCCTGGAAGCTTGAAAATCACTTTAAACATCTCATTTTATCTTTAAAAGTGATTTTCCACGTACAAATGTGAATTGTAGTTCAAAGAGGCAACATTTGAAAACGGACCATTTCTTACGTTTCTGAAGCTTGTCGTAAGGGGGGGTGGTTATCTCTTTCGTCAAAAATCAGGCGTTTTCGCTTGAACAAGAAAGGCCTACAAATGTTATTTAGTTCACTTCCCGTGGAGGAGAAACACTTTTTAAGGCCGCAGACTGAGTAAATTGCCCATATTCATTCACTTTTACCCATTCCTCAAATCTTGTGTTTAAGGCCCCCGGAAGCATGAAAATCACTTTAAACATCTCATTTTATCTTTAATAGTGATTTTCCATGTACAAATGTGAATTGTAGTTCAAAGAGGCAACATTTGAAAACGGACCATTTTTTACGTTTCTGAAGCATGTCGTAAGGGGTGGTGGTTATCTCTTTCATCAAAAATCGGGTGTTTTCGCTTGAACAATAAAGGCCTACAAATGTTATTTAGTTCACTTCCCGTGGAGGAGAAACACTTTTTAAGGCCGCAGAGTGAGTAAATTGGCCATATTCATTCACTTTTACCCATTCCTCAAATCTTGTGTTTAAGGCCCCTGGAAGCATGAAAATCACTTTAAACATCTCATTTTATCTTTAAAAGTGATTTTCCACGTACAAATGTGAATTGTAGTTCAAAGAGGCAACATTTGAAAACAGACCATTTTTTTAGTTTCTGAAGCATGTTGTAAGGGGGGTTGGTTATCTCTTTCATCAAAAATCGGACGTTTTTGATTGAACAATAAAGGCCTCCAAATGTTATTTTATTCACTTCCCGTGGAGGAGAAACACTTTTTAAGGCCGCAGAGTGAATAAATTGGCCATTTTCATTCACTTTTACCCATTCCTCAAATCTTGTGTTTAGGGCCCCTGGAAGCTTGAAAATCACTTTAAACATCTCATTTTATCTTTAAAAGTGATTTTCCACGTACAAATGTGAATTGTAGTTAAAAGAGGCAACATTTGAAAACGGACCATTTTTTACGTTTCTGAAGCATGTCGTAAGGGGGGGTGGTTATCTCTTTCGTCAAAAATCAGGCGTTTTCGCTTGAACAATAAAGGCCTACAAATGTCATTTAGTTCACTTCCCATGGAGGAGAAACACTTTTCAAGGCCGCAGAGTGAGTAAATTGGCCATATTCATTCACTTTTACCCATTCCTCAAATCTTGTGTTTAAGGCCCCTGGAAGCATGAAAATCACTTTAAACATCTCATTTTATCTTTAAAAGTGATTTTCCACGTACAAATGTGAATTGTAGTTCAAAGAGGCAACATTTGAAAACAGACCATTTTTTTAGTTTCTGAAGCATGTTGTAAGGGGGGGTGGTTATCTCTTTCATCAAAAATCAGACGTTTTTGATTGAACAATAAAGGCCTCCAAATGTTATTTTATTCACTTCCCGTGGAGGAGAAACACTTTTTAAGGCCGCAGAGTGAATAAATTGGCCATTTTCATTCACTTTTACCCATTCCTCAAATCTTGTGTTTAGGGCCCCTGGAAGCTTGAAAATCACTTTAAACATCTCATTTTATCTTTAAAAGTGATTTTCGACGTACAAATGTGAATTGTAGTTCAAAGAGGCAACATTTGAAAACGGACCATTTTTTACGTTTCTGAAGCATCTCGTAAGGGGGGGTGGTTATCTCTTTCGTCAAAAATCCGGCGTTTTTGCTTGACAAAAAAGGCCTACAAATGTTATTTAGTTCACTTCCCGTGGAGGAGAAACACTTTTTAAGGCCGCAGAGTGAGTAAATTGGCCATATTCATTCACTTTTACCCATTCCTCAAATCTTGTGTTTAGGGCCCCTAGAAGCATGAAAATCACTTTAAACATCTCATTTTATCTTTAAAAGTGATTTTCCACGTACAAATGTGAATTGTAGTTCAAAGAGGCAACATTTGAAAACAGACCATTTTTTTCGTTTCTGAAGCATGTCGTAAGGGGGTGTGGTTATCTCTTTCATCAAAAATCGGACGTTTTTGATTGAACAATAAAGGCCTACAAATGTTATTTAATTCACTTTCTGGGGTGGAGAAAAACTTTTTAAGGCCTCAGAGTGAATAAATTGGCCATTTTCATTCACATTTACCCATTCCTCAAATCTTGTGTTTAGGGCTCCTGGAAGCTTGAAAATCACTTTAAACATCTCATTTTATCTTTAAAAGTGATTTTCCACGTACAAATGTGAATTGTAGTTCAAAGAGGCAACATTTGAAAACGGACCATTTTTTACGTTTCTGAAGCTTGTCGTAAGGGGGGGTGGTTATCTCTTTCGTCAAAAATCAGGCATTTTCGATTGAACAAGAAAGGCCTACAAATGTTATTTAGTTCACTTCCCGTGGAGGAGAAACACTTTTTAAGGCCGCAGACTGAGTAAATTGCCCATATTCATTCACTTTTACCCATTCCTCAAATCTTGTGTTTAAGGCCCCTGGAAGCATGAAAATCACTTTAAACATCTCATTTTATCTTTAATAGTGATTTTCCATGTACAAATGTGAATTGTAGTTCAAAGAGGCAACATTTGAAAACGGACCATTTTTTACGTTTCTGAAGCATGTCGTAAGGGGGGGTGGTTATCTCTTTCGTCAAAAATCGGGTGTTTTCGCTTGAACAATAAAGGCCTACAAATGTTATTTAGTTCACTTCCCGTGGAGGAGAAACACTTTTTAAGGCCGCAGAGTGAGTAAATTGGCCATATTCATTCACTTTTACCCATTCCTCAAATCTTGTGTTTAAGGCCCCTGGAAGCATGAAAATCACTTTAAACATCTCATTTTATCTTTATTAGTGATTTTCCATGTACAAATGTGAATTGTAGTTCAAAGAGGAAACATTTGAACACGGACCATTTTTTACGTTTCTGAAGCATGTCGTAAGGGGGGGTGGTTATCTCTTTCGTCAAAAATCGGGTGTTTTCGCTTGAACAATAAAGACCTACAAATGTTATTTAGTTCACTTCCCGTGGATGAGAAACACTTTTTAAGGCCGCAGAGTGAGTAAATTGGCCATATTAATTCACTTTTACCCATTCCTCAAATCTTGTGTTTAAGGCCCCTGGAAGCATGAAAATCACTTTAAACATCTCATTTTATCTTTAAAAGTGATTTTTCACGTACAAATGTGAATTGTAGTTCAAAGAGGCAACATTTGAAAACAGACCATTTTTTTAGTTTTTGAAGCATGTTGTAAGGGGGGGTGGTTATCTCTTTCATCAAAAATCGGACGTTTTTGATTAAACAATAAAGGCCTCCAAATGTTATTTTATTCACTTCCCGTGGAGGAGAAACACTTTTTAAGGCCGCAGAGTGAATAAATTGGCCATTTTCATTCACTTTTACCCATTCCTCAAATCTTGTGTTTAGGGCCCCTGGAAGCATGAAAATCACTTTAAACATCTCATTTTATCTTTAAAAGTGATTTTCCACGTACAAATGTGAATTGTAGTTCAAAGAGGCAACATTTGAAAACAGACCATTTTTTTAGTTTCTGAAGCATGTCGTAAGGGGGTGTGGTTATCTCTTTCGTCAAAAATCGGGCGTTTTCGCTTGAACAATAAAGGCCTACAAATGTTATTTAGTTCACTTCCCGTGGAGGAGAAACACTTTTTAAGGCCGCAGAGTGAGTAAATTGGCCATATTCATTCACTTTTACCCATTCCTCAAATCTTGTGTTTAGGGCCCCTGGAAGCATGAAAATCACTTTAAACATCTCATTTTATCTTTAAAAGTGATTTTCCACGTACAAATGTGAATTGTAGTTCAAAGAGGCAACATTTGAAAACAGACCATTTTTTTAGATTCTGAAGCATGTCGTAAGGGGGTGTGGTTATCTCTTTCGTCAAAAATCGGGCGTTTTCGCTTGAACAATAAAGGCCTACAAATGTTATTTAGTTCACTTCCCGTGGAGGAGAAACACTTTTTAAGGCCGCAGAGTGAGTAAATTGGCCATATTTATTCACTTTTACCCATTCCTCAAATCTTGTGTTTAGGGCCCCTGGAAGCATGAAAATCACTTTAAACATCTCATTTTATCTTTAAAAGTGATTTTCCACGTACAAATGTGAATTGTAGTTCAAAGAGGCAACATTTGAAAACAGACCATTTTTTTAGTTTCTGAAGCATGTCGTAAGGGGGTGTGGTTATCTTTTTCATCAAAAATCGGACGTTTTTGATTGAACAATAAAGGCCTACAAATGTTATTTAATTCACTTTCTGGGGTGGAGAAAAACTTTTTAAGGCCTCAGAGTGAATAAATTGGCCATTTTCATTCACATTTACCCATTCCTCAAGTCTTGTGTTTAGGGCTCCTGGAAGCTTCAAAATCACTTTAAACATCTCATTTTATCTTTAAAAGTGATTTTCCACGTACAAATGTGAATTGTAGTTCAAAGAGGCAACATTTGAAAACGGACCATTTTTTACGTTTCTGAAGCTTGTCGTAAGGGGGGGTGGTTATCTCTTTCGTCAAAAATCAGGCGTTTTTGCTTGAACAAGAAAGGCCTACAAATGTTATTTAGTTCACTTCCCGTGGAGGAGAAACACTTTTTAAGGCCGCAGACTGAGTAAATTGCCCATATTCATTCACTTTTACCCATTCCTCAAATCTTGTGTTTAAGGCCCCTGGAAGCATGAAAATCACTTTAAACATCTCATTTTATCTTTAATAGTGATTTTCCACGTACAAATGTGAATTGTAGTTCAAAGAGGCAACATTTGAAAACGGACCATTTTTTACGTTTCAGAAGCATGTCGTAAGGGGGGTTGGTTATCTCTTTCGTCCAAAATCGGGTGTTTTCGCTTGAACAATAAAGGCCTACAAATGTTATTTAGTTCACTTCCCGTGGAGGAGAAACACTTTTTAAGGCCGCAGAGTGAGTAAATTGGCCATATTCATTCACTTTTACCCATTCCTCAAATCTTGTGTTTAAGGCCCCTGGAAGCATGAAAATCACTTTAAACATCTCATTTTATCTTTAAAAGTGATTTTCCACGTACAAATGTGAATTGTAGTTCAAAGAGGCAACATTTGAAAACAGACCATTTTTTTAGTTTCTGAAGCATGTTGTAAGGGGGGGTGGTTATCTCTTTCATCAAAAATCGGACGTTTTTGATTGAACAATAAAGGCCTACAAATGTTATTTAGTTCACTTCCCGTGGAGGAGAAACACTTTTTAAGGCCGCAGAGTGAATAAATTGGCCATTTTCATTCACTTTTACCCATTCCTCAAATCTTGTGTTTAGGGCCCCTGGAAGCTTGAAATTCACTTTAAACATCTCTTTTTATCTTTAAAAGTGATTTTCCACGTACAAATGTGAATTGTAGTTAAAAGAGGCAACATTTGAAAACGGACCATTTTTTACGTTTCTGAAGCATGTCGTAAGGGGTGGTGGTTATCTCTTTCGTCAAAAATCGGGCGTTTTCGCTTGAACAATAAAGGCCTACAAATGTCATTTAGTTCACTTCCCGTGGAGGAGAAACACTTTTTAAGGCCGCAGAGTGAGTAAATTGGCAATTTTAATTCGCTTTTACCCATTCCTCAAATCTTGTGTTTAGGGCCCCTGGAAGCTTGAAAATCACTTTAAACATCTCATTTTATCTTTAAAAGTGATTTTCCACGTACAAATGTGAATTGTAGTTCAAAGAGGCAACATTTGAAAACAGACCATTTTTTTAGTTTCTGAAGCATGTCGTAAGGGGGGGTGGTTATCTCTTTCGTCAAAAATCGGGCGTTTTCGCTTGAACAATAAAGGCCTACAAATGTTATTTAATTCACTTTCTGGGGTGGAGAAAAACTTTTTAAGGCCTCAGAGTGAGTAAATTGGCCATTTTCATTCACATTTACCCATTCCTCAAATCTTGTGTTTAGGGCCCCTGGAAGCTTGAAAATCACTTTAAACATCTCATTTTATCTTTAAAAGTGATTTTCCACGTACAAATGTGAATTGTAGTTAAAAGAGGCAACATTTGAAAACGGACCATTTTTACGTTTCTGAAGCATGTCATAAGGGGGGGGTGGTTATCTCTTTCGTCAAAAATCGGGCGTTTTCGCTTGAACAATAAAGGCCTACAAATGTTATTTAGTTCACTTCCCGTGGAGGAGAAACACTTTTTAAGGCCGCAGAGTGAGTAAATTGGCCATATTCATTCACTTTTACCCATTCCTCAAATCTTGTGTTTAGGGCCCCTGGAAGCATGAAAATCACTTTAAACATCTCATTTTATCTTTAAAAGTGATTTTCCACGTACAAATGTGAATTGTAGTTCAAAGAGGCAACATTTGAAAACAGACCATTTTTTTAGTTTCTGAAGCATGTCGTAAGGGGGGGTGGTTATCTCTTTCGTCAAAAATCGGGCGTTTTCGCTTGAACAATAAAGGCCTACAAATGTTATTTAGTTCACTTCCCGTGGAGGAGAAACACTTTTTAAGGCCTCAGAGTGAATAAATTGGCCATTTTCATTCACATTTACCCATTCCTCAAATCTTGTGTTTAGGGCCCCTGGAAGATTGAAAATCACTTTAAACATCTCATTTTATCTTTAAAAGTGATTTTCCACGTACAAATGTGAATTGTAGTTCAAAGAGGCAACATTTGAAAACGGACCATTTTTACGTTTCTGAAGCATGTCATAAGGGGGGGGTGGTTATCTCTTTCGTCAAAAATCGGGCGTTTTCGCTTGAACAATAAAGGCCTACAAATGTTATTTAGTTCACTTCCCGTGGAGGAGAAACACTTTTTAAGGCCGCAGAGTGAGTAAATTGGCCATATTCATTCACATTTACCCATTCCTCAAATCTTGTGTTTAGGGCTCCTGGAAGCTTGAAAATCACTTTAAACATCTCATTTTAT
This sequence comes from Triturus cristatus, assembly GCF_964204655.1. Lineage (NCBI taxonomy): Eukaryota > Metazoa > Chordata > Amphibia > Caudata > Salamandridae > Triturus > Triturus cristatus. The sequence goes on along the minus strand of NC_140590.1, from coordinate 1,223,833,861 downwards.
CTTTAAAAGTGATTTTCCACGTACAAATGTGAATTGTAGTTCAAAGAGGCAACATTTGAAAACGGACCATTTTTTACGTTTCTGAAGCTTGTCGTAAGGGGGGGTGGTTATCTCTTTCGTCAAAAATCAGGCGTTTTCGCTTGAACAAGAAAGGCCTACAAATGATATTTAGTTCACTTCCCGTGGAGGAGAAACACTTTTTAAGGCCGCAGACTGAGTAAATTGCCCATATTCATTCACTTTTACCCATTCCTCAAATCTTGTGTTTAAGGCCCCTGGAAGCATGAAAATCACTTTAAACATCTCATTTTATCTTTAATAGTGATTTTCCATGTACAAATGTGAATTGTAGTTCAAAGAGGCAACATTTGAAAACGGACCATTTTTTACGTTTCTGAAGCATGTCGTAAGGTGGGGTGGTTATCTCTTTCGTCAAAAATCGGGTGTTTTCGCTTGAACAATAAAGGCCTACAAATGTTATTTAGTTCACTTCCCGTGGAGGAGAAACACTTTTTAAGGCCGCAGAGTGAGTAAATTGGCCATATTCATTCACTTTTACCCATTCCTCAAATCTTGTGTTTAAGGCCCCTGGAAGCATGAAAATCACTTTAAACATCTCATTTTATCTTTAATAGTGATTTTCCATGTACAAATGTGAATTGTAGTTCAAAGAGGAAACATTTGAACACGGACCATTTTTTACGTTTCTGAAGCATGTCGTAAGGGGGGGTGGTTATCTCTTTCGTCAAAAATCGGGTGTTTTCGCTTGAACAATAAAGACCTACAAATGTTATTTAGTTCACTTCCCGTGGATGAGAAACACTTTTTAAGGCCGCAGAGTGAGTAAATTGGCCATATTAATTCACTTTTACCCATTCCTCAAATCTTGTGTTTAAGGCCCCTGGAAGCATGAAAATCACTTTAAACATCTCATTTTATCTTTAAAAGTGATTTTTCACGTACAAATGTGAATTGTAGTTCAAAGAGGCAACATTTGAAAACAGACCATTTTTTTAGTTTTTGAAGCATGTTGTAAGGGGGGGTGGTTATCTCTTTCATCAAAAATCGGACGTTTTTGATTAAACAATAAAGGCCTCCAAATGTTATTTTATTCACTTCCCGTGGAGGAGAAACACTTTTTAAGGCCGCAGAGTGAATAAATTGGCCATTTTCATTCACTTTTACCCATTCCTCAAATCTTGTGTTTAGGGCCCCTGGAAGCATGAAAATCACTTTAAACATCTCATTTTATCTTTAAAAGTGATTTTCCACGTACAAATGTGAATTGTAGTTCAAAGAGGCAACATTTGAAAACAGACCATTTTTTTCGTTTCTGAAGCATGTCGTAAGGGGGTGTGGTTATCTCTTTCATCAAAAATCGGACGTTTTTGATTGAACAATAAAGGCCTACAAATGTTATTTAATTCACTTTCTGGGGTGGAGAAAAACTTTTTAAGGCCTCAGAGTGAATAAATTGGCCATTTTCATTCACATTTACCCATTCCTCAAGTCTTGTGTTTAGGGCTCCTGGAAGCTTGAAAATCACTTTAAACATCTCATTTTATCTTTAAAAGTGATTTTCCACGTACAAATGTGAATTGTAGTTCAAAGAGGCAACATTTGAAAACGGACCATTTTTTACGTTTCTGAAGCTTGTCGTAAGGGGGGGTGGTTATCTCTTTCGTCAAAAATCAGGCGTTTTTGCTTGAACAAGAAAGGCCTACAAATGTTATTTAGTTCACTTCCCGTGGAGGAGAAACACTTTTTAAGGCCGCAGACTGAGTAAATTGCCCATATTCATTCACTTTTACCCATTCCTCAAATCTTGTGTTTAAGGCCCCTGGAAGCATGAAAATCACTTTAAACTTCTCATTTTATCTTTAATAGTGATTTTCCACGTACAAATGTGAATTGTAGTTCAAAGAGGCAACATTTGAAAACGGACCATTTTTTACGTTTCAGAAGCATGTCGTAAGGGGGGGTGGTTATCTCTTTCGTCAAAAATCGGGTGTTTTCGCTTGAACAATAAAGGCCTACAAATGTTATTTAGTTCACTTCCCGTGGAGGAGAAACACTTTTTAAGGCCGCAGAGTGAGTAAATTGGCCATATTCATTCACTTTTACCCATTCCTCAAATCTTGTGTTTAAGGCCCCTGGAAGCATGAAAATCACTTTAAACATCTCATTTTATCTTTAAAAGTGATTTTCCACGTACAAATGTGAATTGTAGTTCAAAGAGGCAACATTTGAAAACAGACCATTTTTTTAGTTTCTGAAGCATGTTGTAAGGGGGGGTGGTTATCTCTTTCATCAAAAATCGGACGTTTTTGATTGAACAATAAAGGCCTACAAATGTTATTTAGTTCACTTCCCGTGGAGGAGAAACACTTTTTAAGGCCGCAGAGTGAATAAATTGGCCATTTTCATTCACTTTTACCCATTCCTCAAATCTTGTGTTTAGGGCCCCTGGAAGCTTGAAAATCACTTTAAACATCTCATTTTATCTTTAAAAGTGATTTTCCACGTACAAATGTGAATTGTAGTTAAAAGAGGCAACATTTGAAAACGGACCATTTTTTACGTTTCTGAAGCATGTCGTAAGGGGGGGTGGTTATCTCTTTCGTCAAAAATCGGGCGTTTTCGCTTGAACAATAAAGGCCTACAAATGTCATTTAGTTCACTTCCCGTGGAGGAGAAACACTTTTTAAGGCCGCAGAGTGAGTAAATTGGCAATTTTCATTCGCTTTTACCCATTCCTCAAATCTTGTGTTTAGGGCCCCTGGAAGCTTGAAAATCACTTTAAACATCTCATTTTATCTTTAAAAGTGATTTTCCACGTACAAATGTGAATTGTATTTCAATGAGGCAACATTTGAAAACAGACCATATTTTTAGTTTCTGAAGCATGTCGTAAGGGGGGGTGGTTATCTCTTACATCAAAAATCGGGCGTTTTCGCTTGAACAATAAAGGCCTACAAATGTTATTTAATTCACTTTCTGGGGTGGAGAAAAACTTTTTAAGGCCTCAGAGTGAGTAAATTGGCCATTTTCATTCACATTTACTCATTCCTCAAATCTTGTGTTTAGGGCCCCTGGAAGCTTGAAAATCACTTTAAACATCTCATTTTATCTTTAAAAGTGATTTTCCACGTACAAATGTGAATTGTAGTTAAAAGAGGCAACATTTGAAAACGGACCATTTTTACGTTTCTGAAGCATGTCATAAGGGGGGGGTGGTTATCTCTTTCGTCAAAAATCGGGCGTTTTCGCTTGAACAATAAAGGCCTACAAATGTTATTTAGTTCACTTCCCGTGGAGGAGAAACACTTTTTAAGGCCACAGAGTGAGTAAATTGGCCATATTCATTCACTTTTACCCATTCCTCAAATCTTGTGTTTAGGGCCCCTGGAAGCATGAAAATCACTTTAAACATCTCATTTTATCTTTAAAAGTGATTTTCCACGTACAAATGTGAATTGTAGTTCAAAGAGGCAACATTTGAAAACAGACCATTTTTTTAGTTTCTGAAGCATGTCGTAAGGGGGGGTGGTTATCTCTTTCGTCAAAAATCGGGCGTTTTCGCTTGAACAATAAAGGCCTACAAATGTTATTTAGTTCACTTCCCGTGGAGGAGAAACACTTTTTAAGGCCTCAGAGTGAATAAATTGGCCATTTTCATTCACATTTACCCATTCCTCAAATCTTGTTTTTAGGGCCCCTGGAAGATTGAAAATCACTTTAAACATCTCATTTTATCTTTAAAAGTGATTTTCCACGTACAAATGTGAATTGTAGTTCAAAGAGGCAACATTTGAAAACAGGCCATTTTTTACGTTTCTGAAGCATGTCGTAAGGGGGGGTGGTTATCTCTTTCGTCAAAAATCGGGCGTTTTTGCTTGACAAAAAAGGCCTACAAATGTTATTTAGTTCACTTCCCGTGGAGGGGAAACACTTTTTAAGGCCGCAGAGTGAGTAAATTGGCCATATTCATTCACTTCTACCCATTCCTCAAATCTTGTGTTTAAGGCCCCTGGAAGCATGAAAATCACTTTAAACATCTCATTTTATCTGTAAAAGTGATGTTCCACGTACAAATGTGAATTGTAGTTCAAAGAGGCAACATTTGAAAACAAACCATTTTTTTAGTCTCTGAAGCATGTTGTAAGGGGGGGTGGTTATCTCTTTCATCAAAAATCTGAAGTTTTTGATTGAACAATAAAGGCCTCCAAATGGTATTTTATTCACTTCCCGTGGAGGAGAAACACTTTTTAAGGCCGCAGAGTGAGTAAATTGGCCATTTTCATTCACTTTTACCCATTCCTCAAATCTCGTGTTTAAGGCCCCTGGAAGCATGAAAATCACTTTAAACATCTCATTTTATCTTTAAAAGTGATTTTCCACGTACAAATGTGAATTGTAGTTCAAAGAGGCAACATTTGAAAACAGGCCATTTTTTACGTTTCTGAAGCATGTCGTAAGGGGGGGTGGTTATCTCTTTCGTCAAAAATCGGGCGTTTTTGTTTGACAAAAAAGGCCTACAAATGGTATTTAGTTCACTTCCCGTGGAGGGGAAACACTTTTTAAGGCCGCAGAGTGAGTAAATTGGCCATATTCATTCACTTCTACCCATTCCTCAAATCTTGTGTTTAAGGCCCCTGGAAGCATGAAAACCACTTTAAACATCTCATTTTATCTTTAAAAGTGATTTTCCACGTACAAATGTGAATTGTAGTTAAAAGAGGCAACATTTGAAAACAGACCATTTTTTTAGTTTCTGAAGCATGTTGTAAGGGGGGGTGGTTATCTCTTTCATCAAAAATCGGACGTTTTTGATTGAACAATAAAGGCCTCCAAATGTTATTTTATTCACTTCCCGTGGAGGAGAAACACTTTTTAAGGCCGCAGAGTGAATAAATTGGCCATTTTCATTCACTTTTACCCATTCCTCAAATCTTGTGTTTAGGGCCCCTGGAAGCTTGAAAATCACTTTAAACATCTCATTTTATCTTTAAAAGTGATTTTCCACGTACAAATGTGAATTGTAGTTAAAAGAGGCAACATTTGAAAACGGACCATTTTTTACGTTTCTGAAGCATGTCGTAAGGGGGGGTGGTTATCTCTTTCGTCAAAAATCGGGCGTTTTCGCTTGAACAATAAAGGCCTACAAATGTCATTTAGTTCATTTCCCGTGGAGGAGAAACACTTTTTAAGGCCGCAGAGTGAGTAGATTGGCAATTTCCATTCACTTTTACCCATTCCTCAAATCTTGTGTTTAGGGCCCCTGGAAGCTTGAAAATCACTTTAAACATCTCATTTTATCTTTAAAAGTGATTTTCCACGTACAAATGTGAATTGTACTTCAAAGAGGCAACATTTGAAAACAGACCATTTTTTTAGTTTCTGAAGCATGTCGTAAGGGGGGGTGGTTATCTCTTTCGTCAAAAATCGGGCGTTTTCGCTTGAACAATAAAGGCCTACAAATGTTATTTAATTCACTTTCTGGGGTGGAGAAAAACTTTTTAAGGCCTCAGAGTGAATAAATTGGCCATTTTCATTCACATTTACCCATTCCTCAAATCTTGTGTTTAGGGCCCCTGGAAGCTTGAAAATCACTTTAAACATCTCATTTTATCTTTAAAAGTGATTTTCCGCGTACAAATGTGAATTGTAGTTCAAAGAGGCAACATTTGAAAACGGATCATTTTTTACGTTTCTGAAGCTTGTCGTAAGGGGGGGTGGTTATCTCTTTCGTCAAAAATCGGGCGTTTTCGCTTGAACAATAAAGGACTACAAATGTTATTTAGTTCACTTCCCGTGGAGGAGAAACACTTTTTAAGGCCGCAGACTGAGTAAATTGGCCATATTCATTCACTTTTACCCATTCCTCAAATCTTGTGTTTAAGGCCCCTGGAAGCATGAAAATCACTTTAAACATCTCATTTTATTTTTAATAGTGATTTTCCACGTACAAATGTGAATTGTAGTTCAAAGAGGCAACATTTGAAAACGGACCATTTTTTACGTTTCTGAAGCATGTCGTAAGGGGGGGTGGTTATCTCTTTCGTCAAAAATCGGGTGTTTTCGCTTGAACAATAAAGGCCTACAAATGTTATTTAGTTCACTTCCTGTGGAGGAGAAACACTTTTTAAGGCCGCAGAGTGAGTAAATTGGCCATTTTCATTCACTTTTACCCATTCCTCAAATCTCGTGTTTAAGGCCCCTGGAAGCATGAAAATCACTTTAAACATCTCATTTTATCTTTAAACGTGATTTTCCACGTACAAATGTGAATTGTAGTTCAAAGAGTCAACATTTGAAAACGGACCATTTTTTACGTTTCTGAAGCATGTCGTAAGGGGGGGTGGTTATCTCTTTCGTCAAAAATCGGGCGTTTTCGCTTGAACAATAAAGGCCTACAAATGTTATTTAGTTCACTTCCCGTTGAGGACAAACACTTTTTAAGGCCGCAGAGTGAGTAAATTGGCCATATTCATTCACTTTTACCCATTCCTCAAATCTTGTGTTTAGGGCCCCTGGAAGCATGAAAATCACTTTAAACATCTCATTTTATCTTTAAAAGTGATTTTCCACGTACAAATGTGAATTGTAGTTCAAAGGGGCAACATTTGAAAACAGACCATTTTTTTAGTTTCTGAAGCATGTCGTAAGGGGGGGTGGTTATCTCTTTCATCAAAAATCGGACGTTTTTGATTGAACAATAAAGGCCTACAAATGTTATTTAATTCACTTTCTGGGGTGGAGAAAAACATTTTAAGGCCTCAGAGTGAATAAATTGGCCATTTTCATTCACATTTACCCATTCCTCAAATCTTGTGTTTAGGGCCCCTGGAAGCTTGAAAATCACTTTAAACAACTCATTTTATCTTTAAAAGTGATTTTCCACGTACAAATGTGAATTGTAGTTCAAAGAGGCAACATTTGAAAATGGACCATTTTTTACGCTTCTGAAGCTTGTCGTAAGGGGGGGTGGTTATCTCTTTCGTCAAAAATCAGGCGTTTTCGCTTGAACAAGAACGGCCTACAAATGTTATTTAGTTCACTTCCCATGGAGGAGAAACACCTTTTTAAGGCCGCAGACTGAGTAAATTGGCCATATTCATTCACTTTTACCCATTCCTCAAATCTTGTGTTTAAGGCCCCTGGAAGCATGAAAATCACTTTAAACATCTCATTTTATCTTTAATAGTGATTTTCCATGTACAAATATGAATTGTAGTTCAAAGAGGCAACATTTGAAAACGGACCATTTTTTACGTTTCTGAAGCATGTCGTAAGGGGGGGTGGTTATCTCTTTCGTCAAAAATCGGGTGTTTTCGCTTGAACAATAAAGGCCTACAAATGTTATTTAGTTCACTTCCTGTGGAGGAGAAACACTTTTTAAGGCCGCAGAGTGAGTAAATTGGCCATTTTCATTCACTTTTACCCATTCCTCAAATCTCGTGTTTAAGGCCCCTGGAAGCATGAAAATCACTTTAAACATCTCATTTTATCTTTAAAAGTGATTTTCCACGTACAAATGTGAATTGTAGTTAAAAGAGGCAACATTTGAAAACGGACCATTTTTTACGTTTCTGAAGCATGTCGTAAGGGGGGGTGGTTATCTCTTTCGTCAAAAATCGGGCGTTTTCGCTTGAACAATAAAGGCCTACAAATGTTATTTAGTTCACTTCCCGTGGAGGAGAAACACTTTTTAAGGCCGCAGAGTGAGTAAATTGGCCATTTTCATTCACTTTTACCCATTCCTCAAATCTCGTGTTTAAGGCCCCTGGAAGCATGAAAATCACCTTAAACATCTCATTTTATCTTTAAAAGTGATTTTCCACGTACAAATGTGAATTGTAGTTCAAAGAGGCAACATTTGAAAACGGACCATTTTTTACGTTTCTGAAGCATGTCGTAAGGGGGGATGGTTATCTCTTTCGTCAAAAATCGGGTGTTTTCACTTGAACAATAAAGGCCTACAAATGTTATTTAGTTCACTTCCCGTGGAGAAGAAACACTTTTTAAGGCCGCAGAGTGAGTAAATTGGCCATATTCATTCACTTTTACCCATTCCTCAAATCTTGTGTTTAAGGCCCCTGGAAGCATGAAAATCACTTTAAACATCTCATTTTATCTTTAAAAGTGATTTTCCACGTACAAATGTGAATTGTAGTTCAAAGAGGCAACATTTGAAAACAGACCATTTTTTTAGTTTCTGAAGCATGTTGTAAGGGGGGGTGGTTATCTCTTTCATCAAAAATCGGACGTTTTTGATTAAACAATAAAGGCCTCCAAATGGTATTTTATTCACTTCCCGTGGAGGAGAAACACTTTTTAAGGCCGCAGAGTGAATAAAATGGCCATTTTCAGTCACTTTTACCCATTCCTCAAATCTTGTGTTTAGGGCCCCTGGAAGCTTGAAAATCACTTTAAACATCTCATTTTATCTTTAAAAGTGATTTTCCACGTACAAATGTGAATTGTAGTTAAAAGAGGCAACATTTGAAAACGGACCATTTTTTACGTTTCTGAAGAATGTCGTAAGGGGGGGTGGTTATCTCTTTCGTCAAAAATCGGGCGTTTTCGCTTGAACAATAAAGGCCTACAAATGTTATTTAGTTCACTTCCCGTGGAGGAGAAACACTTTTTAAGGCCGCAGAGTGAGTAAATTGGCCATATTCATTCACTTTTACCCATTCCTCAAATCTTGTGTTTAAGGCCCCTGGAAGCATGAAAATCACTTTAAACATCTCATTTTATCTTTAAAAGTGATTTTCCACGTACAAATGTGAATTGTAGTTCAAAGAGGCAACATTTGAAAACAGACCATTTTTTTAGTTTCTGAAGCATGTTGTAAGGGGGGTGGTTATCTCTTTCATCAAAAATCGGACGTTTTTGATTGAACAATAAAGGCCTCCAAATGTTATTTTATTCACTTCCCGTGGAGGAGAAACACTTTTTAAGGCCGCAGAGTGAGTAAATTGGCCATATTCATTCACTTTTACCCATTCCTCAAATCTCGTGTTTAAGGCCCCTGGAAGCATGAAAATCACTTTAAACATCTCATTTTATCTTTAAAAGTGATTTTCCACGTACAAATGTGAATTGTAGTTCAAAGAGGCAACATTTGAAAACAGACCATTTTTTTAGTTGCTGAAGCATGTCGTAAGGGGGGGTGGTTATCTCTTTCATCAAAAATCAGACGTTTTTAATTGAACAATAAAGGCCTACAAATGTTATTTAATTCACTTTCTGGGGTGGAGAAAAACTTTTTAAGGCCTCAGAGTGAATAAATTGGCCATTTTCATTCACTTTTACCCATTCCTCAAATCTTGTGTTTAGGGCCCCTGGAAGCTTGAAAATCACTTTAAACATCTCATTTTATCTTTAAAAGTGATTTTCCACGTACAAATGTGAATTGTAGTTAAAAGAGGCCACATTTGAAAACGGACCATTTTTTACGTTTCTGAAGCATGTCGTAAGGGGGGGTGGTTATCTCTTTCGTCAAAAATAGGGCGTTTTCGCTTGAACAATAAAGGCCTACAAATGTTATTTAGTTCACTTCCCGTGGAGGAGAAACACTTTTTAAGGCCGCAGAGTGAGTAAATTGGCCATATTCATTCACTTTTACCCATTCCTCAAATCTTGTGTTTAAGGCCCCTGGAAGCATGAAAATCACTTTAAACATCTCATTTTATCTTTAAAACTGATTTTCCACGTACAAATGTGAATTGTAGTTCAAAGAGGCAACATTTGAAAACAGACCATTTTTTTAGTTTCTGAAGCATGTCGTAAGGGGGGGTGGTTTTCTCTTTTTTATCAAAAATCAGACGTTTTTGATTGAACAATAAAGGCCTACAAATGTTATTTAATTCACTTTCTGGGGTGGAGAAAAACTTTTTAAGGCCTCAGAGTGAATAAATTGGCCATTTTCATTCACATTTACCCATTCCTCAAATCTTGTGTTTAGGGCCCCTGGAAGCTTGAAAATCACTTTAAACATCTCATTTTATCTTTAAAAGTGATTTTCCGCGTACAAATGTGAATTGTAGTTCAAAGAGGCAACATTTGAAAACGGACCATTTTTTACGTTTCTGAAGCTTGTCGTAAGGGGGGGTGGTTATCTCTTTCGTCAAAAATCGGGCGTTTTCGCTTGAACAATAAAGGCCTACAAATGTTATTTAGTTCACTTCCCGTTGAGGACAAACACTTTTTAAGGCCGCAGAGTGAGTAAATTGGCCATATTCATTCACTTTTACCCATTCCTCAAATCTTGTGTTTAGGGCCCCTGGAAGCATGAAAATCACTTTAAACATCTCATTTTATCTTTAAAAGTGATTTTCCACGTACAAATGTGAATTGTAGTTCAAAGGGGCAACATTTGAAAACAGACCATTTTTTTAGTTTCTGAAGCATGTCGTAAGGGGGGGTGGTTATCTCTTTCATCAAAAATCGGACGTTTTTGATTGAACAATAAAGGCCTACAAATGTTATTTAATTCACTTTCTGGGGTGGAGAAAAACATTTTAAGGCCTCAGAGTGAATAAATTGGCCATTTTCATTCACATTTACCCATTCCTCAAATCTTGTGTTTAGGGCCCCTGGAAGCTTGAAAATCACTTTAAACAACTCATTTTATCTTTAAAAGTGATTTTCCACGTACAAATGTGAATTGTAGTTCAAAGAGGCAACATTTGAAAACGGACCATTTTTTACGCTTCTGAAGCTTGTCGTAAGGGGGGGTGGTTATCTCTTTCGTCAAAAATCAGGCGTTTTCGCTTGAACAAGAACGGCCTACAAATGTTATTTAGTTCACTTCCCATGGAGGAGAAACACTTTTTAAGGCCGCAGACTGAGTAAATTGGCCATATTCATTCACTTTTACCCATTCCTCAAATCTTGTGTTTAAGGCCCCTGGAAGCATGAAAATCACTTTAAACATCTCATTTTATCTTTAATAGTGATTTTCCATGTACAAATGTGAATTGTAGTTCAAAGAGGCAACATTTGAAAACGGACCATTTTTTACGTTTCTGAAGCATGTCGTAAGGGGGGGTGGTTATCTCTTTCGTCAAAAATCGGGTGTTTTCGCTTGAACAATAAAGGCCTACAAATGTTATTTAGTTCACTTCCTGTGGAGGAGAAACACTTTTTAAGGCCGCAGAGTGAGTAAATTGGCCATTTTCATTCACTTTTACCCATTCCTCAAATCTCGTGTTTAAGGCCCCTGGAAGCATGAAAATCACTTTAAACATCTCATTTTATCTTTAAAAGTGATTTTCCACGTACAAATGTGAATTGTAGTTAAAAGAGGCAACATTTGAAAACGGACCATTTTTTACGTTTCTGAAGCATGTCGTAAGGGGGGGTGGTTATCTCTTTCGTCAAAAATCGGGCGTTTTCGCTTGAACAATAAAGGCCTACAAATGTTATTTAGTTCACTTCCCGTGGAGGAGAAACACTTTTTAAGGCCGCAGAGTGAGTAAATTGGTAATTTTCATTCACTTTTACCCATTCCTCAAATCTCGTGTTTAAGGCCCCTGGAAGCATGAAAATCACCTTAAACATCTCATTTTATCTTTAAAAGTGATTTTCCACGTACAAATGTGAATTGTAGTTCAAAGAGGCAACATTTGAAAACGGACCATTTTTTACGTTTCTGAAGCATGTCGTAAGGGGGGGTGGTTATCTCTTTCGTCAAAAATCGGGTGTTTTCGCTTGAACAATAAAGGCCTACAAATGTTATTTAGTTCACTTCCCGTGGAGGAGAAACACTTTTTAAGGCCGCAGAGTGAGTAAATTGGCCATATTCATTCACTTTTACCCATTCCTCAAATCTTGTGTTTAAGGCCCCTGGAAGCATGAAAATCACTTTAAACATCTCATTTTATCTTTAAAAGTGATTTTCCACGTACAAATGTGAATTGTAGTTCAAAGAGGCAACATTTGAAAACAGACCATTTTTTTAGTTTCTGAAGCATGTTGTAAGGGGGGGTGGTTATCTCTTTCATCAAAAATCGCACGTTTTTGATTAAACAATAAAGGCCTCCAAATGGTATTTTATTCACTTCCCGTGGAGGAGAAACACTTTTTAAGGCCGCAGAGTGAATAAAATGGCCATTTTCAGTCACTTTTACCCATTCCTCAAATCTTGTGTTTAGGGCCCCTGGAAGCTTGAAAATCACTTTAACCCCTTCCATGCGGGCCGTATTCCCCCGCGGTGCTGACTGCTACCTGCGCGGGCGTGGTCATGACGGAACGGTTCCGTCATGAGCACAGCTCAACCGTGGCTCATGACGGAACCGTTCCGTCATGAGCGTCGAAGGGGTTAAACATCTCATTTTATCTTTAAAAGTGATTTTCCACGTACAAATGTGAATTGTAGTTAAAAGAGGCAACATTTGAAAACGGACCATTTTTTACGTTTCTGAAGAATGTCGTAAGGGGGGGTGGTTATCTCTTTCGTCAAAAATCGGGCGTTTTCGCTTGAACAATAAAGGCCTACAAATGTTATTTAGTTCACTTCCCGTGGAGGAGAAACACTTTTTAAGGCCGCAGAGTGAGTAAATTGGCCATATTCATTCACTTTTACCCATTCCTCAAATCTTGTGTTTAAGGCCCCTGGAAGCATGAAAATCACTTTAAACATCTCATTTTATCTTTAAAAGTGATTTTCCACGTACAAATGTGAATTGCAGTTCAAAGAGGCAACATTTGAAAACAGACCATTTTTTTAGTTTCTGAAGCATGTTGTAAGGGGGGGTGGTTATCTCTTTCATCAAAAATCGGACGTTTTTGATTGAACAATAAAGGCCTCCAAATGTTATTTTATTCACTTCCCGTGGAGGAGAAACACTTTTTAAGGCCGCAGAGTGAGTAAATTGGCCATATTCATTCACTTTTACCCATTCCTCAAATCTCGTGTTTAAGGCCCCTGGAAGCATGAAAATCACTTTAAACATCTCATTTTATCTTTAAAAGTGATTTTCCACGTACAAATGTGAATTGTAGTTCAAAGAGGCAACATTTGAAAACAGACCATTTTTTTAGTTGCTGAAGCATGTCGTAAGGGGGGGTGGTTATCTCTTTCATCAAAAATCAGACGTTTTTAATTGAACAATAAAGGCCTACAAATGTTATTTAATTCACTTTCTGGGGTGGAGAAAAACTTTTTAAGGCCTCAGAGTGAATAAATTGGCCATTTTCATTCACTTTTACCCATTCCTCAAATCTTGTGTTTAGGGCCCCTGGAAGCTTGAAAATCACTTTAAACATCTCATTTTATCTTTAAAAGTGATTTTCCACGTACAAATGTGAATTGTAGTTCAAAGAGGCAACATTTGAAAACGGATCATTTTTTACGTTTCTGAAGCTTGTCGTAAGGGGGGGTGGTTATCTCTTTCGTCAAAAATCGGGCGTTTTCGCTTGAACAATAAAGGACTACAAATGTTATTTAGTTCACTTCCCGTGGAGGAGAAACACTTTTTAAGGCCGCAGACTGAGTAAATTGGCCATATTCATTCACTTTTACCCATTCCTCAAATCTTGTGTTTAAGGCCCCTGGAAGCATGAAAATCACTTTAAACATCTCATTTTATTTTTAATAGTGATTTTCCACGTACAAATGTGAATTGTAGTTCAAAGAGGCAACATTTGAAAACGGACCATTTTTTACGTTTCTGAAGCATGTCGTAAGGGGGGGTGGTTATCTCTTTCGTCAAAAATCGGGTGTTTTCGCTTGAACAATAAAGGCCTACAAATGTTATTTAGTTCACTTCCTGTGGAGGAGAAACACTTTTTAAGGCCGCAGAGTGAGTAAATTGGCCATTTTCATTCACTTTTACCCATTCCTCAAATCTCGTGTTTAAGGCCCCTGGAAGCATGAAAATCACTTTAAACATCTCATTTTATCTTCAAACGTGATTTTCCACGTACAAATGTGAATTGTAGTTCAAAGAGTCAACATTTGAAAACGGACCATTTTTTACGTTTCTGAAGCATGTCGTAAGGGGGGGTGGTTATCTCTTTCGTCAAAAATCGGGCGTTTTCGCTTGAACAATAAAGGCCTACAAATGTTATTTAGTTCACTTCCCGTTGAGGACAAACACTTTTTAAGGCCGCAGAGTGAGTAAATTGGCCATATTCATTCACTTTTACCCATTCCTCAAATCTTGTGTTTAGGGCCCCTGGAAGCATGAAAATCACTTTAAACATCTCATTTTATCTTTAAAAGTGATTTTCCACGTACAAATGTGAATTGTAGTTCAAAGGGGCAACATTTGAAAACAGACCATTTTTTTAGTTTCTGAAGCATGTCGTAAGGGGGGGTGGTTATCTCTTTCATCAAAAATCGGACGTTTTTGATTGAACAATAAAGGCCTACAAATGTTATTTAATTCACTTTCTGGGGTGGAGAAAAACATTTTAAGGCCTCAGAGTGAATAAATTGGCCATTTTCATTCACATTTACCCATTCCTCAAATCTTGTGTTTAGGGCCCCTGGAAGCTTGAAAATCACTTTAAACAACTCATTTTATCTTTAAAAGTGATTTTCCACGTACAAATGTGAATTGTAGTTCAAAGAGGCAACATTTGAAAATGGACCATTTTTTACGCTTCTGAAGCTTGTCGTAAGGGGGGGTGGTTATCTCTTTCGTCAAAAATCGGGTGTTTTCGCTTGAACAATAAAGGCCTACAAATGTTATTTAGTTCACTTCCTGTGGAGGAGAAACACTTTTTAAGGCCGCAGAGTGAGTAAATTGGCCATTTTCATTCACTTTTACCCATTCCTCAAATCTCGTGTTTAAGGCCCCTGGAAGCATGAAAATCACCTTAAACATCTCATTTTATCTTTAAAAGTGATTTTCCACGTACAAATGTGAATTGTAGTTCAAAGAGGCAACATTTGAAAACGGACCATTTTTTACGTTTCTGAAGCATGTCGTAAGGGGGGATGGTTATCTCTTTCGTCAAAAATCGGGTGTTTTCACTTGAACAAAAAAGGCCTACAAATGTTATTTAGTTCACTTCCCGTGGAGAAGAAACACTTTTTAAGGCCGCAGAGTGAGTAAATTGGCCATATTCATTCACTTTTACCCATTCCTCAAATCTTGTGTTTAAGGCCCCTGGAAGCATGAAAATCACTTTAAACATCTCATTTTATCTTTAAAAGTGATTTTCCACGTACAAATGTGAATTGTAGTTCAAAGAGGCAACATTTGAAAACAGACCATTTTTTTAGTTTCTGAAGCATGTTGTAAGGGGGGGTGGTTATCTCTTTCATCAAAAATCGGACGTTTTTGATTAAACAATAAAGGCCTCCAAATGGTATTTTATTCACTTCCCGTGGAGGAGAAACACTTTTTAAGGCCGCAGAGTGAATAAAATGGCCATTTTCAGTCACTTTTACCCATTCCTCAAATCTTGTGTTTAGGGCCCCTGGAAGCTTGAAAATCACTTTAAACATCTCATTTTATCTTTAAAAGTGATTTTCCACGTACAAATGTGAATTGTAGTTAAAAGAGGCAACATTTGAAAACGGACCATTTTTTACGTTTCTGAAGAATGTCGTAAGGGGGGGTGGTTATCTCTTTCGTCAAAAATCGGGCGTTTTCGCTTGAACAATAAAGGCCTACAAATGTTATTTAGTTCACTTCCCGTGGAGGAGAAACACTTTTTAAGGCCGCAGAGTGAGTAAATTGGCCATATTCATTCACTTTTACCCATTCCTCAAATCTTGTGTTTAAGGCCCCTGGAAGCATGAAAATCACTTTAAACATCTCATTTTATCTTTAAAAGTGATTTTCCACGTACAAATGTGAATTGTAGTTCAAAGAGGCAACATTTGAAAACAGACCATTTTTTTAGTTTCTGAAGCATGTTGTAAGGGGGGGTGGTTATCTCTTTCATCAAAAATCGGACGTTTTTGATTGAACAATAAAGGCCTCCAAATGTTATTTTATTCACTTCCCGTGGAGGAGAAACACTTTTTAAGGCCGCAGAGTGAGTAAATTGGCCATATTCATTCACTTTTACCCATTCCTCAAATCTCGTGTTTAAGGCCCCTGGAAGCATGAAAATCACTTTAAACATCTCATTTTATCTTTAAAAGTGATTTTCCACGTACAAATGTGAATTGTAGTTCAAAGAGGCAACATTTGAAAACAGACCATTTTTTTAGTTGCTGAAGCATGTCGTAAGGGGGGGTGGTTATCTCTTTCATCAAAAATCAGACGTTTTTAATTGAACAATAAAGGCCTACAAATGTTATTTAATTCACTTTCTGGGGTGGAGAAAAACTTTTTAAGGCCTCAGAGTGAATAAATTGGCCATTTTCATTCACTTTTACCCATTCCTCAAATCTTGTGTTTAGGGCCCCTGGAAGCTTGAAAATCACTTTAAACATCTCATTTTATCTTTAAAAGTGATTTTCCACGTACAAATGTGAATTGTAGTTAAAAGAGGCCACATTTGAAAACGGACCATTTTTTACGTTTCTGAAGCATGTCGTAAGGGGGGGTGGTTATCTCTTTCGTCAAAAATAGGGCGTTTTCGCTTGAACAATAAAGGCCTACAAATGTTATTTAGTTCACTTCCCGTGGAGGAGAAACACTTTTTAAGGCCGCAGAGTGAGTAAATTGGCCATATTCATTCACTTTTACCCATTCCTCAAATCTTGTGTTTAAGGCCCCTGGAAGCATGAAAATCACTTTAAACATCTCATTTTATCTTTAAAACTGATTTTCCACGTACAAATGTGAATTGTAGTTCAAAGAGGCAACATTTGAAAACAGACCATTTTTTTAGTTTCTGAAGCATGTCGTAAGGGGGGGTGGTTTTCTCTTTTTTATCAAAAATCAGACGTTTTTGATTGAACAATAAAGGCCTACAAATGTTATTTAATTCACTTTCTGGGGTGGAGAAAAACTTTTTAAGGCCTCAGAGTGAATAAATTGGCCATTTTCATTCACATTTACCCATTCCTCAAATCTTGTGTTTAGGGCCCCTGGAAGCTTGAAAATCACTTTAAACATCTCATTTTATCTTTAAAAGTGATTTTCCGCGTACAAATGTGAATTGTAGTTCAAAGAGGCAACATTTGAAACGGACCATTTTTTACGTTTCTGAAGCTTGTCGTAAGGGGGGGTGGTTATCTCTTTCGTCAAAAATCGGGCGTTTTCGCTTGAACAATAAAGGCCTACAAATGTTATTTAGTTCACTTCCCGTTGAGGACAAACACTTTTTAAGGCCGCAGAGTGAGTAAATTGGCCATATTCATTCACTTTTACCCATTCCTCAAATCTTGTGTTTAGGGCCCCTGGAAGCATGAAAATCACTTTAAACATCTCATTTTATCTTTAAAAGTGATTTTCCACGTACAAATGTGAATTGTAGTTCAAAGGGGCAACATTTGAAAACAGACCATTTTTTTAGTTTCTGAAGCATGTCGTAAGGGGGGGTGGTTATCTCTTTCATCAAAAATCGGACGTTTTTGATTGAACAATAAAGGCCTACAAATGTTATTTAATTCACTTTCTGGGGTGGAGAAAAACATTTTAAGGCCTCAGAGTGAATAAATTGGCCATTTTCATTCACATTTACCCATTCCTCAAATCTTGTGTTTAGGGCCCCTGGAAGCTTGAAAATCACTTTAAACAACTCATTTTATCTTTAAAAGTGATTTTCCACGTACAAATGTGAATTGTAGTTCAAAGAGGCAACATTTGAAAACGGACCATTTTTTACGCTTCTGAAGCTTGTCGTAAGGGGGGGTGGTTATCTCTTTCGTCAAAAATCAGGCGTTTTCGCTTGAACAAGAACGGCCTACAAATGTTATTTAGTTCACTTCCCATGGAGGAGAAACACTTTTTAAGGCCGCAGACTGAGTAAATTGGCCATATTCATTCACTTTTACCCATTCCTCAAATCTTGTGTTTAAGGCCCCTGGAAGCATGAAAATCACTTTAAACATCTCATTTTATCTTTAATAGTGATTTTCCATGTACAAATGTGAATTGTAGTTCAAAGAGGCAACATTTGAAAACGGACCATTTTTTACGTTTCTGAAGCATGTCGTAAGGGGGGGTGGTTATCTCTTTCGTCAAAAATCGGGTGTTTTCGCTTGAACAATAAAGGCCTACAAATGTTATTTAGTTCACTTCCTGTGGAGGAGAAACACTTTTTAAGGCCGCAGAGTGAGTAAATTGGCCATTTTCATTCACTTTTACCCATTCCTCAAATCTCGTGTTTAAGGCCCCTGGAAGCATGAAAATCACTTTAAACATCTCATTTTATCTTTAAAAGTGATTTTCCACGTACAAATGTGAATTGTAGTTAAAAGAGGCAACATTTGAAAACGGACCATTTTTTACGTTTCTGAAGCATGTCGTAAGGGGGGGTGGTTATCTCTTTCGTCAAAAATCGGGCGTTTTCGCTTGAACAATAAAGGCCTACAAATGTTATTTAGTTCACTTCCCGTGGAGGAGAAACACTTTTTAAGGCCGCAGAGTGAGTAAATTGGTAATTTTCATTCACTTTTACCCATTCCTCAAATCTCGTGTTTAAGGCCCCTGGAAGCATGAAAATCACCTTAAACATCTCATTTTATCTTTAAAAGTGATTTTCCACGTACAAATGTGAATTGTAGTTCAAAGAGGCAACATTTGAAAACGGACCATTTTTTACGTTTCTGAAGCATGTCGTAAGGGGGGGTGGTTATCTCTTTCGTCAAAAATCGGGTGTTTTCGCTTGAACAATAAAGGCCTACAAATGTTATTTAGTTCACTTCCCGTGGAGGAGAAACACTTTTTAAGGCCGCAGAGTGAGTAAATTGGCCATATTCATTCACTTTTACCCATTCCTCAAATCTTGTGTTTAAGGCCCCTGGAAGCATGAAAATCACTTTAAACATCTCATTTTATCTTTAAAAGTGATTTTCCACGTACAAATGTGAATTGTAGTTCAAAGAGGCAACATTTGAAAACAGACCATTTTTTTAGTTTCTGAAGCATGTTGTAAGGGGGGGTGGTTATCTCTTTCATCAAAAATCGGACGTTTTTGATTAAACAATAAAGGCCTCCAAATGGTATTTTATTCACTTCCCGTGGAGGAGAAACACTTTTTAAGGCCGCAGAGTGAATAAAATGGCCATTTTCAGTCACTTTTACCCATTCCTCAAATCTTGTGTTTAGGGCCCCTGGAAGCATGAAAATCACTTTAAACATCTAATTTTATCTCTAAAAGTGATTATCCACGTACAAATGTGAATTGTCGTTTAAAGACGCAACATTGGAAAATGGATCATTTTTTTCGTTTCTGAAGCATGTCGTAAGGGGGGGTGGTTATCTCTTTCACCAAAAAAAAGGCATTTTTGATTGAACAATAAAGGCCTCCAAATGTTATTTTATTCACTTCCCGTGGAGGAGAAACACTTTTTAAGGCCGCAGAGTGAGTAAATTGGCCATTTTCATTCACTTTTACCCATTCCTCAAATCTCGTGTTTAAGGACCCTGGAAGCATGAAAATCACTTTAAACATCTCATTTTATCTTTAAAAGTGATTTTCCACGTACAAATGTGAATTGTAGTTCAAAGAGGCAACATTTGAAAATGGACCATTTTTTACTTTCTGAAGCATGTCGTAAGGGGGGGTGGTTATCTCTTTCACCAAAAAAAACGTGTTTTTGATTGAACAATAAGGGCCTCCAAATGTTATTTTATTCACTTCCCGTGGAGGAGAAACACTTTTTAAGGCCGCAGACTGAGTAAATTGGCAATATTCATTCACTTTTACCCATTCCTCAAATCTTGTGTTTGAGGCCCCTGGAAGCATGAAAATCACTTTAAACATCTCCTGTTATCTTTAAAAGTGATTTTCCACGTACAAATGTGAATTGTAGTTCAAAGAGGCAACATTTGAAAACAGACCATTTTTTTAGTTTCTGAAGCATGTCGTAAGGGGGGGTGGTTATCTCTTTCATCAAAAATCGGACGTTTTTGATTGAACAATAATGGCCTCCAAATGTTATTTTATTCACTTCCCGTGGAGGAGAAACACTTTTTAAGGCCGCAGAGTGAGTAAATTGGCCATTTTCATTCACTTTTACCCATTCCTCAAATCTCGTGTTTAAGGCCCCTGGAAGCATGAAAATCACTTTAAATATCTCATTTTATCTTTAAAAGTGATTTTCCACGTACAAATGTGAATTGTAGTTCAAAGAGGCAATATTTGAAAACGGACCATTTTTTACGTTTCTGAAGCATGTCGTAAGGGGGGGTGGTTATCTCTTTCGTCAAAAATCGGGTGTTTTCGCTTGAACAATAAAGGCCTACAAATGTTATTTAGTTCACTTCCCGTGGAGGAGAAACACTTTTTAAGGCCGCAGAGTGAGTAAATTGGCCATATTCATTCACTTTTACCCATTCCTCAAATCTTGTGTTTAAGGCCCCTGGAAGCATGAAAATCACTTTAAACATCTCATTTTATCTGTAAAAGTGATTTTCAACGTACAAATGTGAATTGTAGTTCAAAGAGGCAACATTTGAAAACAGACCATTTTTTTAGTTTCTGAAGCATGTTGTAAGGGGGGTGGTTATCTCTTTCATCAAAATTTGGACGTTTTTGATTGAACAATAAAGGCCTCCAAATGTTATTTTATTCACTTCCCGTGGAGGAGAAACACTTTTTAAGGCCGCAGAGTGAATAAAATGGCCATTTTCATTCACTTTTACCCATTCCTCAAATCTTGTGTTTAGGCCCCCTGGAAGCTTGAAAATCACTTTAAACATCTCATTTTATCTTTAAAAGTGATTTTCCACATACAAATGTGAATTGTCGTTTAAAGACGCAACATTTGAAAATGGACCATTTTTTTCGTTTCTGAAGCATGACGTAAGGGGGGGTGGTTATCTCTTTCACCAAAAAAAAGGCGTTTTTGATTGAACAATAAAGGCCTCCAAATGTTATTTTATTCACTTCCCGTGGAGGAGAAACACTTTTTAAGGCCGCAGAGTGAGTAAATTGGCCATTTTCATTCACTTTTACCCATTCCTCAAATCTCGTGTTTAAGGACCCTGGAAGCATGAAAATCACTTTAAACATCTCATTTTATCTTTAAAAGTGATTTTCCACGTACAAATGTGAATTGTAGTTCAAAGAGGCAACATTTGAAAATGGACCATTTTTTCCTTTCTGAAGCATGTCGTAAGGGGGGGTGGTTATCTCTTTCACCAAAAAAAACGTGTTTTTGATTGAACAATAAGGGCCTCCAAATGTTATTTTATTCACTTCCCGTGGAGGAGAAACACTTTTTAAGGCCGCAGACTGAGTAAATTGGCCATATTCATTCACTTTTACCCATTCCTCAAATCTTGTGTTTAAGGCCCCTGGAAGCATGAAAATCACTTTAAACATCTCCTGTTATCGTTAAAAGTGATTTTCCACGTACAAATGTGAATTGTAGTTCAAAGAGGCAACATTTGAAAACAGACCATTTTTTTAGTTTCTGAAGCATGTCGTAAGGGGGGGTGGTTATCTCTTTCATCAAAAATCGGACGTTTTTGATTGAACAATAATGGCCTCCAAATGTTATTTTATTCACTTCCCGTGGAGGAGAAACACTTTTTAAGGCCGCAGAGTGAGTAAATTGGCCATTTTCATTCACTTTTACCCATTCCTCAAATCTCATGTTTAAGGCCCCTGGAAGCATGAAAATCACTTTAAATATCTCATTTTATCTTTAAAAGTGATTTTCCACATACAAATGTGAATTGTAGTTCAAAGAGGCAATATTTGAAAACGGACCATTTTTTACGTTTCTGAAGCATGTCGTAAGGGGGGGTGGTTATCTCTTTCGTCAAAAATCGGGTGTTTTCGCTTGAACAATAAAGGCCTACAAATGTTATTCGGTTCACTTCCCGTGGAGGAGAAACACTTTTTAAGGCCGCAGAGTGAGTAAATTGGCCATATTCATTCACTTTTACCCATTCCTCAAATCTTGTGTTTAAGGCCCCTGGAAGCATGAAAATCACTTTAAACATCTCATTTTATCTTTAAAAGTGATTTTCCACGTACAAATGTGAATTGTAGTTCAAAGAGGCAACATTTGAAAACAGACCATTTTTTTAGTTTCTGAAGCATGTTGTAAGGGGGGGGTGGTTATCTCTTTCATCAAAAATCGGACGTTTTTAATTGAACAATAAAGGCCTACAAATGTTATTTAATTCACTTTCTGGGGTGGAGAAAACATTTTTAAGGCCTCAGAGTGAATAAATTGGCCATTTTCATTCACATTTACCCATTCCTTAAGGCTTGTGTTTAGGGCCCCTGAAAGCTTGAAAATCACTTTAAACATCTAATTTTATCTCTAAAAGTGATTATCCATGTACAAATGTGAATTGTCGTTTAAAGACGCAACATTGGAAAATGGACCATTTTTTTCGTTTCTGAAGCATGTCGTAAGGGGGGGTGGTTATCTCTTTCACCAAAAAAAAGGCGTTTTTGATTGAACAATAAAGGCCTCCAAATGTTATTTTATTCACTTCCCGTGGAGGAGAAACACTTTTTAAGGCCGCAGGGTGAGTAAATTGGCCATTTTCATTCACTTTTACTCATTCCTCAAATCTCGTGATAAGGCCCCTGGAAGCATGAAAATCACTTTAAACATCTCATTTTATCTTTAAAAGTGATTTTCCACGTACAAATGTGAATTGTAGTTCAAAGAGGCAACATTTGAAAACAGACCATTTTTTTAGTTTCTGAAGCATGTCGTAAGGGGGGGTGGTTACACTTTCATCAAAAATCGGACGTTTTTAATTGAACAATAAAGGCCTACAAATGTTATTTAATTCACTTTCTGGGGTGGAGAAAAACTTTTTAAGGCCTCAGAGTGAATAAATTGGCCATTTCTATTCACATTTACCCATTCCTCAAATCTTGTGTTTAGGGCCCCTGGAAGCTTGAAAATCACTTTAAACATCTAATTTTATCCTTAAAGTGATTATCCACATACAAATGTGAATTGTCGTTTAAAGACGCAACATTTGAAAATGGACCATTTTTTTCGTTTCTGAAGCATGACGTAAGGGGGGTGGTTATCTCTTTCACCAAAAAAAAGGCGTTTTTGATTGAACAATAAAGGCCTCTAAATGTTATTTTATTCACTTCCCGTGGAGGAGAAACACTTTTTAAGGCCGCAGAGTGAGTAAATTGGCCATTTTCATTCACTTTTACCCATTCCTCAAATCTCGTGTTTAAGGACCCTGGAAGCATGAAAATCACTTTAAACATCTCATTTTATCTTTAAAAGTGATTTTCCACGTACAAATGTGAATTGTAGTTCAAAGAGGCAACATTTGAAAATGGACCATTTTTTCCTTTCTGAAGCATGTCGTAAGGGGGGGTGGTTATCTCTTTCACCAAAAAAAACGTGTTTTTGATTGAACAATATGGGCCTCCAAATGTTATTTTATTCACTTCCCGTGGAGGAGAAACACTTTTTAAGGCCGCAGACTGAGTAAATTGGCAATATTCATTCACTTTTACCCATTCCTCAAATCTTGTGTTTAAGGCCCCTGGAAGCATGAAAATCACTTTAAACATCTCCTGTTATCTTTAAAAGTGATTTTCCACGTACAAATGTGAATTGTAGTTCAAAGAGGCAACATTTGAAAACAGACCATTTTTTTAGTTTCTGAAGCATGTCGTAAGGGGGGGTGGTTATCTCTTTCATCAAAAATCGGACGTTTTTGATTGAACAATAATGGCCTCCAAATGTTATTTTATTCACTTCCCGTGGAGGAGAAACACTTTTTAAGGCCGCAGAGTGAGTAAATTGGCCATTTTCATTCACTTTTACCCATTCCTCAAATCTCGTGTTTAAGGCCCCTGGAAGCATGAAAATCACTTTAAATATCTCATTTTATCTTTAAAAGTGATTTTCCACGTACAAATGTGAATTGTAGTTCAAAGAGGCAATATTTGAAAACGGACCATTTTTTACGTTTCTGAAGCATGTCGTAAGGGGGGGTGGTTATCTCTTTCGTCAAAAATCGGGTGTTTTCGCTTGAACAATAAAGGCCTACAAATGTTATTTAGTTCAATTCCCGTGGAGGAGAAACACTTTTTAAGGCCGCAGAGTGAGTAAATTGGCCATATTCATTCACTTTTACCCATTCCTCAAATCTTGTGTTTAAGGCCCCTGGAAGCATGAAAATCACTTTAAACATCTCATTTTATCTTTAAAAGTGATTTTCCACGTACAAATGTGAATTGTAGTTCAAAGAGGCAACATTTGAAAACAGACCATTTTTTTAGTTTCTGAAGCATGTTGTAAGGGGGGGTGGTTATCTCTTTCATCAAAAATCGGACGTTTTTAATTGAACAATAAAGGCCTACAAATGTTATTGAATTCACTTTCTGGGGTGGAGAAAAAATTTTTAAGGCCTCAGAGTGAATAAATTGGCCATTTTCATTCACATTTACCCATTCCTTAAGGCTTGTGTTTAGGGCCCCTGAAAGCTTGAAAATCACTTTAAACATCTAATTTTATCTCTAAAAGTGATTATCCACGTACAAATGTGAATTGTCGTTTAAAGACGCAACATTGGAAAATGGACCATTTTTTTCGTTTCTGAAGCATGTCGTAAGGGGGGGTGGTTATCTCTTTCACCAAAAAAAAGGCGTTTTTGAATGAACAATAAAGGCCTCCAAATGTTATTTTATTCACTTCCCGTGGAGGAGAAACACTTTTTAAGGCCGCAGAGTGAGTAAATTGGCCATTTTCATTCACTTTTACTCATTCCTCAAATCTCGTGATAAGGCCCCTGGAAGCATGAAAATCACTTTAAACATCTCATTTTATCTTTAAAAGTGATTTTCCACGTACAAATGTGAATTGTAGTTCAAAGAGGCAACATTTGAAAACAGACCATTTTTTTAGTTTCTGAAGCATGTCGTAAGGGGGGGTGGTTATCTCTTTCATCAAAAATCGGACGTTTTTAATTGAACAATAAAGGCCTACAAATGTTATTTAATTCACTTTCTGGGGTGGAGAAAAACTTTTTAAGGCCTCAGAGTGAATAAATTGGCCATTTCTATTCACATTTACCCATTCCTCAAATCTTGTGTTTAGGGCCCCTGGAAGCTTGAAAATCACTTTAAACATCTAATTTTATCCTTAAAGTGATTATCCACATACAAATGTGAATTGTCGTTTAAAGACGCAACATTTGAAAATGGACCATTTTTTTCGTTTCTGAAGCATGACGTAAGGGGGGTGGTTATCTCTTTCACCTAAAAAAAGGCGTTTTTGATTGAACAATAAAGGCCTCCAAATGTTATTTTATTCACTTCCCGTGGAGGAGAAACACTTTTTAAGGCCGCAGAGTGAGTAAATTGGCCATTTTCATTCACTTTTACCCATTCCTCAAATCTCGTGTTTAAGGACCCTGGAAGCATGAAAATCACTTTAAACATCTCATTTTATCTTTAAAAGTGATTTTCCACGTACAAATGTGAATTGTAGTTCAAAGAGGCAACATTTGAAAATGGACCATTTTTTACTTTCTGAAGCATGTCGTAAGGGGGGGTGGTTATCTCTTTCACCAAAAAAAACGTGTTTTTGATTGAACAATAAGGGCCTCCAAATGTTATTTTATTCACTTCCCGTGGAGGAGAAACACTTTTTAAGGCCGCAGACTGAGTAAATTGGCAATATTCATTCACTTTTACCCATTCCTCAAATCTTGTGTTTAAGGCCCCTGGAAGCATGAAAATCACTTTAAACATCTCCTGTTATCTTTAAAAGTGATTTTCCACGTACAAATGTGAATTGTAGTTCAAAGAGGCAACATTTGAAAACAGACCATTTTTTTAGTTTCTGAAGCATGTCGTAAGGGGGGGTGGTTATCTCTTTCATCAAAAATCGGACGTTTTTGATTGAACAATAATGGCCTCCAAATGTTATTTTATTCACTTCCCGTGGAGGAGAAACACTTTTTAAGGCCGCAGAGTGAGTAAATTGGCCATTTTCATTCACTTTTACCCATTCCTCAAATCTCGTGTTTAAGGCCCCTGGAAGCATGAAAATCACTTTAAATATCTCATTTTATCTTTAAAAGTGATTTTCCACGTACAAATGTGAATTGTAGTTCAAAGAGGCAATATTTGAAAACGGACCATTTTTTACATTTCTGAAGCATGTCGTAAGGGGGGGTGGTTATCTCTTTCGTCAAAAATCGGGTGTTTTCGCTTGAACAATAAAGGCCTACAAATGTTATTTAGTTCACTTCCCGTGGAGGAGAAACACTTTTTAAGGACGCAGAGTGAGTAAATTGGCCATATTCATTCACTTTTACCCATTCCTCAAATCTTGTGTTTAAGGCCCCTGGAAGCATGAAAATCACTTTAAACATCTCATTTTATCTGTAAAAGTGATTTTCAACGTACAAATGTGAATTGTAGTTCAAAGAGGCAACATTTGAAAACAGACCATTTTTTTAGTTTCTGAAGCATGTTGTAAGGGGGGTGGTTATCTCTTTCATCAAAATTCGGACGTTTTTGATTGAACAATAAAGGCCTCCAAATGTTATTTTATTCACTTCCCGTGGAGGAGAAACACTTTTTAAGGCCGCAGAGTGAATAAAATGGCCATTTTCATTCACTTTTACCCATTCCTCAAATCTTGTGTTTAGGCCCCCTGGAAGCTTGAAAATCACTTTAAACATCTCATTTTATCTTTAAAAGTGATTTTCCACATACAAATGTGAATTGTCGTTTAAAGACGCAACATTTGAAAATGGACCATTTTTTTCGTTTCTGAAGCATGACGTAAGGGGGGGTGGTTATCTCTTTCACCAAAAAAAAGGCGTTTTTGATTGAACAATAAAGGCCTCCAAATGTTATTTTATTCACTTCCCGTGGAGGAGAAACACTTTTTAAGGCCGCAGAGTGAGTAAATTGGCCATTTTCATTCACTTTTACCCATTCCTCAAATCTCGTGTTTAAGGACCCTGGAAGCATGAAAATCACTTTAAACATCTCATTTTATCTTTAAAAGTGATTTTCCACGTACAAATGTGAATTGTAGTTCAAAGAGGCAACATTTGAAAATGGACCATTTTTTCCTTTCTGAAGCATGTCGTAAGGGGGGGTGGTTATCTCTTTCACCAAAAAAAACGTGTTTTTGATTGAACAATAAGGGCCTCCAAATGTTATTTTATTCACTTCCCGTGGAGGAGAAACACTTTTTAAGGCCGCAGACTGAGTAAATTGGCCATATTCATTCACTTTTACCCATTCCTCAAATCTTGTGTTTAAGGCCCCTGGAAGCATGAAAATCACTTTAAACATCTCCTGTTATCGTTAAAAGTGATTTTCCACGTACAAATGTGAATTGTAGTTCAAAGAGGCAACATTTGAAAACAGACCATTTTTTTAGTTTCTGAAGCATGTCGTAAGGGGGGGTGGTTATCTCTTTCATCAAAAATCGGACGTTTTTGA
Organism: Triturus cristatus; assembly: GCF_964204655.1. Classification (NCBI taxonomy): domain Eukaryota; kingdom Metazoa; phylum Chordata; class Amphibia; order Caudata; family Salamandridae; genus Triturus; species Triturus cristatus. Next base: position 1,223,806,360 of record NC_140590.1, on the reverse strand, counting down.
TTGAACAATAATGGCCTCCAAATGTTATTTTATTCACTTCCCGTGGAGGAGAAACACTTTTTAAGGCCGCAGAGTGAGTAAATTGGCCATTTTCATTCACTTTTACCCATTCCTCAAATCTCATGTTTAAGGCCCCTGGAAGCATGAAAATCACTTTAAATATCTCATTTTATCTTTAAAAGTGATTTTCCACGTACAAATGTGAATTGTAGTTCAAAGAGGCAATATTTGAAAACGGACCATTTTTTACGTTTCTGAAGCATGTCGTAAGGGGGGGTGGTTATCTCTTTCGTCAAAAATCGGGTGTTTTCGCTTGAACAATAAAGGCCTACAAATGTTATTTAGTTCACTTCCCGTGGAGGAGAAACACTTTTTAAGGCCGCAGAGTGAGTAAATTGGCCATATTCATTCACTTTTACCCATTCCTCAAATCTTGTGTTTAAGGCCCCTGGAAGCATGAAAATCACTTTAAACATCTCATTTTATCTTTAAAAGTGATTTTCCACGTACAAATGTGAATTGTAGTTCAAAGAGGCAACATTTGAAAACGGACCATTTTTTTAGTTTCTGAAGCATGTCGTAAGGGGGGGTGGCTATCTCTTTCATCAAAAATCAGACGTTTTTAATTGAACAATAAAGGCCTACAAATGTTATTTAATTCACTTTCTGGGGTGGAGAAAAACTTTTTAGGGCCTCAGAGTGAATAAATTGGCCATTTTCATTCACATTTACCCATTCTTTAAGGCTTGTGTTTAGGGCCCCTGAAAGCTTGAAAATCACTTTAAACATCTAATTTTATCTCTAAAAGTGATTATCCACGTACAAATGTGAATTGTCGTTTAAAGACGCAACATTGGAAAATGGACCATTTTTTTCGTTTCTGAAGCATGTCGTAAGGGGGGGTGGTTATCTCTTTCACCAAAAAAAAGGCGTTTTTGATTGAACAATAAAGGCCTCCAAATGTTATTTTATTCACTTCCCGTGGAGGAGAAACACTTTTTAAGGCCGCAGAGTGAGTAAATTGGCCATTTTCATTCACTTTTACTCATTCCTCAAATCTCGTGATAAGGCCCCTGGAAGCATGAAAATCACTTTAAACATCTCATTTTATCTTTAAAAGTGATTTTCCACGTACAAATGTGAATTGTAGTTCAAAGAGGCAACATTTGAAAACAGACCATTTTTTTAGTTTCTGAAGCATGTCGTAAGGGGGGGTGGTTATCACTTTCATCAAAAATCGGACGTTTTTAATTGAACAATAAAGGCCTACAAATGTTATTTAATTCACTTTCTGGGGTGGAGAAAAACTTTTTAAGGCCTCAGAGTGAATAAATTGGCCATTTCTATTCACATTTACCCATTCCTCAAATCTTGTGTTTAGGGCCCCTGGAAGCTTGAAAATCACTTTAAACATCTAATTTTATCCTTAAAGTGATTATCCACATACAAATGTGAATTGTCGTTTAAAGACGCAACATTTGAAAATGGACCATTTTTTTCGTTTCTGAAGCATGACGTAAGGGGGGGTGGTTATCTCTTTCACCAAAAAAAAGGTGTTTTTGATTGAACAATAAAGGCCTCCAAATGTTATTTTATTCACTTCCCGTGGAGGAGAAACACTTTTTAAGGCCGCAGAGTGAGTAAATTGGCCATTTTCATTCACTTTTACCCATTCCTCAAATCTCGTGTTTAAGGACCCTGGAAGCATGAAAATCACTTTAAACATCTCATTTTATCTTTAAAAGTGATTTTCCACGTACAAATGTGAATTGTAGTTCAAAGAGGCAACATTTGAAAATGGACCATTTTTTCCTTTCTGAAGCATGTCGTAAGGGGGGGTGGTTATCTCTTTCACCAAAAAAAACGTGTTTTTGATTGAACAATAAGGGCCTCCAAATGTTATTTTATTCACTTCCCGTGGAGGAGAAACACTTTTTAAGGCCGCAGACTGAGTGAATTGGCAATATTCATTCACTTTTACCCATTCCTCAAATCTTGTGTTTAAGGCCCCTGGAAGCATGAAAATCACTTTAAACATCTCCTGTTATCTTTAAAAGTGATTTTCCACGTACAAATGTGAATTGTAGTTCAAAGAGGCAACATTTGAAAACAGACCATTTTTTTAGTTTCTGAAGCATGTCGTAAGGGGGGGTGGTTATCTCTTTCATCAAAAATCGGACGTTTTTGATTGAACAATAATGGCCTCCAAATGTTATTTTATTCACTTCCCGTGGAGGAGAATCACTTTTTAAGGCCGCAGAGTGAGTAAATTGGCCATTTTCATTCACTTTTACCCATTCCTCAAATCTCGTGTTTAAGGCCCCTGGAAGCATGAAAATCACTTTAAATATCTCATTTTATCTTTAAAAGTGATTTTCCACGTACAAATGTGAATTGTAGTTCAAAGAGGCAACATTTGAAAACGGACCATTTTTTACGTTTCTGAAGCTTGTCGTAAGGGGGGGTGGTTATCTCTTTCGTCAAAAATCGGGCGTTTTCGCTTGAACAATAAAGGCCTACAAATGTTATTTAGTTCACTTCCCGTGGAGGAGAAACACTTTTTAAGGCCACAGACTGAGTAAATTGGCCTTATTCATTAACTTTTACTCATTCCTCAAATCTTGTGTTTAAGGCCCATGGAAGCATGAAAATCACTTTAAACATCTCATTTTATTTTTAATAGTGATTTTCCACGTACAAATGTGAATTGTAGTTCAAAGAGGCAACATTTGAAAACGGACCATTTTTTACGTTTATGAAGCATGTCGTAAGGGGGGGTGGTTATCTCTTTCGTCAAAAACCAGGTGTTTTCGCTTGAACAATAAAGGCCTACAAATGTTATTTAGTTCACTTCCCGTGGAGGAGAAACACTTTTTAAGGCCGCAGAGTGAGTAAATTGGCCATTTTCATTCACTTTTACCCATTCCTCAAATCTCGTGTTTAAGGCCCCTGGAAGCATGAAAATCACTTTAAACATCTCATTTTATCTTTAAACGTGATTTTCCACGTACAAATGTGAATTGTAGTTCAAAGAGGCAACATTTGAAAACAGACCATTTTTTTAGTTTCTGAAGCATGTCATAAGGGGGGGTGGTTATCTCTTTCATCAAAAATCGGACGTTTTTAATTGAACAATAAAGGCCTACAAATGTTATTTAATTCACTTTCTGGGGTGGAGAAAATTTTTTTAAGGCCTCAGAGTGAATAAATTGGCCATTTTCATTCACATTTACCCATTCCTTAAGGCTTGTGTTTAGGGCCCCTGGAAGCTTGAAAATCACTTTAAACATCTAATTTTATCTCTAAAAGTGATTATCCACGTACAAATGTGAATTGTCTTTTAAAGACGCAACATTGGAAAATGGACCATTTTTTTCGTTTCTGAAGCATGTCGTAAGGGGGGGTGGTTATCTCTTTCACCAAAAAAAAGGCGTTTTTGATTGAACAATAAAGGCCTCCAAATGTTATTTTATTCACTTCCCGTGGAGGAGAAACACTTTTTAAGGCCGCAGAGTGAGTAAATTGGCCATTTTCATTCACATTTACCCATTCCTCAAATCTTGTGTTTAAGGCCCCTGGAAGCATGAAAATCACTTTAAACATCTCATTTTATCTTTAAAAGTGATTTTCCACGTACAAATGTGAATTGTAGTTCAAAGAGGCAACATTTGAAAACAGACCATTTTTTTAGTTTCTGAAGCATGTCGTAAGGGGGGGGTGGTTATCTCTTTCATCAAAAATCGGACGTTTTTGATTGAACAATAAAGGCCGACAAATGTTATTTAATTCACTTTCTGGGGTGGAGAAAAACTTTTTAAGGCCTCAGAGTGAATAAATTGGCCATTTTCATTCACATTTACCCATTCCTCAAATCTTGTGTTTAGGGCCCCTGGAAGCTTGAAAATCACTTTAAACATCTCATTTTATCTTTAAAAGTGATTTTCCACGTACAAATGTGAATTGTAGTTCAAAGAGGCAACATTTGAAAACGGACCATTTTTTACGTTTCTGAAGCTTGTCGTAAGGGGGGGTGGTTATCTCTTTCATCAAAAATCGGACATTTTTGATTGACCAATAAAGGCCTACAAATGTTATTTAGTTCACTTCCCGTGGAGGAGAAACACTTTTTAAGGCCGCAGAGTGAGTAAATTGGCCATTTTCATTCACTTTTACCCATTCCTCAAATCTCGTGTTTAAGGCCCCTGGAAGCATGAAAATCACTTTAAACATCTCATTTTATCTTTAAACGTGATTTTCCACGTACAAATGTGAATTGTAGTTCAAAGAGGCAACATTTGAAAACGGACCATTTTTTACGTTTCAGAAGCATGTCGTAAGGGGGGTGGTTATCTCTTTCGTCAAAAATCGGGCGTTTTCACTTGAACAAAAAGGCCTACAAATGTAATTTAGTTCACTTCCCGTTGAGGAGAAACACTTTTTAAGGCCGCAGAGTGAGTAAATTGGCCATATTCTTTCACTTTTACCCATTCCTCAAATCTTGTGTTTAAGGCCCCTGGAAGCATGAAAATCACTTTAAACATCTCATTTTATCTTTAAAAGTGATTTTCCACGTACAAATGTGAATTGTAGTTCAAAGAGGCAACATTTGAAAACAGACCATTTTTTTAGTTTCTGAAGCATGTTGTAAGGGGGGGTGGTTATCTCTTTCATCAAAAATCGGACGTTTTTAATTGAACAATAAAGGCCTACAAATGTTATTTAATTCACTTTCTGGGGTGGAGAAAATTTTTTTAAGGCCTCAGAGTGAATAAATTGGCCATTTTCATTCACATTTACCCATTCCTTAAGGCTTGGGTTTAGGGCCCCTGGAAGCTTGAAAATCACTTTAAACATCTAATTTTATCTCTAAAAGTGATTATCCACGTACAAATGTGAATTGTCGTTTAAAGACGCAACATTGGAAAATGGACCATTTTTTTCGTTTCTGTAGCATGTCGTAAGGGGGGGTGGTTATCTCTTTCACCAAAAAAAAGGCGTTTTTGATTGAACAATAAAGGCCTCCAAATGTTATTTTATTCACTGCCCGTGGAGGAGAAACACTTTTTAAGGCCGCAGAGTGAGTAAATTGGCCATTTTCATTCACTTTTACCCATTCCTCAAATCTTGTGTTTAAGGCCCCTGGAAGCATGAAAATCACTTTAAACATCTCATTTTATCTTTAAAAGTGATTTTCCACGTACAAATGTGAATTGTAGTTCAAAGAGGCAACATTTGAAAACAGACCATTTTTTTCGTTTCTGAAGCATGTCGTAAGGGGGCGTGGTTATCTCTTTCATCAAAAATCGGACGTTTTTGATTGAACAATAAAGGCCTACAAATGTTATTTAATTCACTTTCTGGGGTGGAGAAAAACTTTTTAAGGCCTCAGAGTGAATAAATTGGCCATTTTCATTCACATTTACCCATTCCTCAAATCTTGTGTTTAGGGCCCCTGGAAGCTTGAAAATCACTTTAAACATCTCATTTTATCTTTAAAAGTGATTTTCCACGTACAAATGTGAATTGTAGTTCAAAGAGGCAACATTTGAAAACGGACCATTTTTTACGTTTCTGAAGCTTGTCGTAAGGGGGGGTGGTTATCTCTTTCGTCAAAAATCGGGCGTTTTCGCTTGAACAATAAAGGCCTACAAATGTTATTTAGTTCACTTCCCGTGGAGGAGAAACACTTTTTAAGGCCGCAGACTGAGTAAATTGGCCTTATTCATTCACTTTTACTCATTCCTCAAATCTTGTGTTTAAGGCCCCTGGAAGCATGAAAATCACTTTAAACATCTCATTTTATTTTTAATAGTGATTTTCCACGTACAAATGTGAATTGTAGTTCAAAGAGGCAACATTTGAAAACGGACCATTTTTTACGTTTCTGAAGCATGTCGTAAGGGGGGGTGGTTATCTCTTTCGTCAAAAATCAGGTGTTTTCGCTTGAACAATAAAGGCCTACAAATGTTATTTAGTTCACTTCCCGTGGAGGAGAAACACTTTTTAAGGCCGCAGAGTGAGTAAATTGGCCATTTTCATTCACTTTTACCCATTCCTCAAATCTCGTGTTTAAGGCCCCTGGAAGCATGAAAATCACTTTAAACATCTCATTTTATCTTTAAACGTGATTTTCCACGTAAAAATGTGAATTGTAGTTCAAAGAGGCAACATTTGAAAACGGACCATTTTTTACGTTTCTGAAGCATGTCGTAAGGGGGGGTGGTTATCTCTTTCGTCAAAAATCGGGCGTTTTCGCTTGAACAATAAAGGCCTACAAATGTAATTTAGTTCACTTCCCGTTGAGGAGAAACACTTTTTAAGGCCGCAGAGTGAGTAAATTGGCCATATTCATTCACTTTTACCCATTCCTCAAATCTTGTGTTGAAGGCCCCTGGAAGCATGAAAATCACTTTAAACATCTCATTTTATCTTTAAAAGTGATTTTCCACGTACAAATGTGAATTGTAGTTCAAAGAGGCAACATTTGAAAACAGACCATTTTTTTAGTTTCTGAAGCATGTCGTAAGGGGGCGTGGTTATCTCTTTCATCAAAAATCGGACGTTTTTGATTGAACAATAAAGGCCTACAAATGTTATTTAATTCACTTTCTGGGGTGGAGAAAAACTTTTTAAGGCCTCAGAGTGAATAAATTGGCCATTTTCATTCACATTTACCCATTCCTCAAATCTTGTGTTTAGGGCCCCTGGAAGCTTGAAAATCACTTTAAACATCTCATTTTATCTTTAAAAGTGATTTTCCACGTACAAATGTGAATTGTAGTTCAAAGAGGCAACATTTGAAAACGGACCATTTTTTACGTTTCTGAAGCTTGTCGTAAGGGGGGGTGGTTATCTCTTTCGTCAAAAATCGGGCGTTTTCGCTTGAACAATAAAGGCCTACAAATGTTATTTAGTTCACTTCCCGTGGAGGAGAAACACTTTTTAAGGCCGCAGACTGAGTAAATTGGCCTTATTCATTCACTTTTACTCATTCCTCAAATCTTGTGTTTAAGGCCCCTGGAAGCATGAAAATCACTTTAAACATCTCATTTTATTTTTAATAGTGATTTTCCACGTACAAATGTGAATTGTAGTTCAAAGAGGCAACATTTGAAAACGGACCATTTTTTACGTTTCTGAAGCATGTCGTAAGGGGGGGTGGTTATCTCTTTCGTCAAAAATCAGGTGTTTTCGCTTGAACAATAAAGGCCTACAAATGTTATTTAGTTCACTTCCCGTGGAGGAGAAACACTTTTTAAGGCCGCAGAGTGAGTAAATTGGCCATTTTCATTCACTTTTACCCATTCCTCAAATCTCGTGTTTAAGGCCCCTGGAAGCATGAAAATCACTTTAAACATCTCATTTTATCTTTAAACGTGATTTTCCACGTAAAAATGTGAATTGTAGTTCAAAGAGGCAACATTTGAAAACGGACCATTTTTTACGTTTCTGAAGCATGTCGTAAGGGGGGGTGGTTATCTCTTTCGTCAAAAATCGGGCGTTTTCGCTTGAACAATAAAGGCCTACAAATGTAATTTAGTTCACTTCCCGTTGAGGAGAAACACTTTTTAAGGCCGCAGAGTGAGTAAATTGGCCATATTCATTCACTTTTACCCATTCCTCAAATCTTGTGTTGAAGGCCCCTGGAAGCATGAAAATCACTTTAAACATCTCATTTTATCTTTAAAAGTGATTTTCCACGTACAAATGTGAATTGTAGTTCAAAGAGGCAACATTTGAAAACAGACCATTTTTTTAGTTTCTGAAGCATGTCATAAGGGGGGGTGGTTATCTCTTTCATCAAAAATCGGACGTTTTTGATTGAACAATTAAGGCCTACAAATGTTATTTAATTCACTTTCTGGGGTGGAGAAAAACTTTTTAAGGCCTCAGAGTGAATAAATTGGCCATTTTCATTCACATTTACCCATTCCTCAAATCTTGTGTTTAGGGCCCCTGGAAGCTTGAAAATCACTTTAAACATCTAATTTTATCTCTAAAAGTGATTATCCACGTACAAATGTGAATTGTCGTTTAAAGACGCAACATTTGAAAATGGACCATTTTTTTCGTTTCTGAAGCATGTCGTAAGGGGGGTGGTTATCTCTTTCACCAAGAAAAAGGCGTTTTTGATTGAACAATAAAGGCCTCCAAATGGTATTTTATTCACTTCCCGTTGAGGAGAAACACTTTTTAAGGCCACAGAGTGAGTAAATTGGCCATTTTCATTCACTTTTACCCATTCCTCAAATCTCGTGTTTAAGGCCCCTGGAAGCATGAAAATCACTTTAAACATCTCATTTTATCTTTAAAAGTGATTTTCCAAGTACAAATGTGAATTGTAGTTCAAAGAGGCAACATTTGAAAACGGACCATTTTTTACGTTTCTGAAGCATGTCGTAAGGGGGGGGTGGTTATCTCTTTCGTCAAAAATCGGGCGTTTTTGCTTGAACAATAAAGGCCTACAAATGTTATTTAGTTCACTTCCCATGGAGGAGAAACACTTTTTAAGGCCGCAGAGTGAGTAAATTGGCCATATTCATTCACTTTTACCCATTCCTCAAATCTTGTGTTTAAGGCCCCTGGAAGCATGAAAATCACTTTAAACATCTCATTTTATCTTTAAAAGTGATTTTCCACGTACAAATGTGATTTGTAGTTCAAAGAGGCAACATTTGAAAACAGACCATTTTTTTAGTTTCTGAAGCATGTCGTAAGGGGGGGTGGTTATCTCTTTCATCAAAAATCGGACGTTTTTGATTGAACAATAAAGGCCTACAAATGGTATTTAATTCACTTTCTGGGGTGGGGAAAATTTTTTTAAGGCCTCAGAGTGAAGAAATTGGCCATTTTCATTCACATTTACCCATACCTTAAGGCTTGTGTTTAGGGCCCCTGGAAGCTTGAAAATCACTTTAAACATCTAATTTTATCTCTAAAAGTGATTATCCACGTACAAATGTGAATTGTAGTTCAAAGACGCAACATTTGAAAATGGACCATTTTTTTCGTTTCTGAAGCATGTCGTAAGGGGGGGTGGTTATCTCTTTCACCAAAAAAAACGCGTTTTTGATTGAACAATAAAGGCCTCCAAATGTTATTTTATTCACTTCCCGTGGAGGAGAAACACTTTTTAAGGCCGCAGACTGAGTAAATTGGCCATATTCATTCACTTTTACCCATTCCTCAAATCTTGTGTTTAAGGCCCCTGGAAGCATGAAAATCACTTTAAACATCTCATTTTATCTTTAAAAGTGATTTTCCACGTACAAATGTGAATTGTAGTTCAAAGAGGCAACATTTGAAAACAGACCATTTTTTTAGTTTCTGAAGCATGTCGTAAGGGGGGGGTGGTTATCTCTTTCATCAAAAATCGGACGTTTTTGATTGAACAATAAAGGCCGACAAATGTTATTTAATTCACTTTCTGGGGTGGAGAAAAACTTTTTAAGGCCTCAGAGTGAATAAATTGGCCATTTTCATTCACATTTACCCATTCCTCAAATCTTGTGTTTAGGGCCCCTGGAAGCTTGAAAATCACTTTAAACATCTCATTTTATCTTTAAAAGTGATTTTCCACGTACAAATGTGAATTGTAGTTCAAAGAGGCAACATTTGAAAACGGACCATTTTTTACGTTTCTGAAGCTTGTCGTAAGGGGGGGTGGTTATCTCTTTCATCAAAAATCGGACGTTTTTGATTGAACAATAAAGGCCTACAAATGTTATTTAGTTCACTTCCCGTGGAGGAGAAACACTTTTTAAGGCCGCAGAGTGAGTAAATTGGCCATTTTCATTCACTTTTACCCATTCCTCAAATCTCGTGTTTAAGGCCCCTGGAAGCATGAAAATCACTTTAAACATCTCATTTTATCTTTAAACGTGATTTTCCACGTACAAATGTGAATTGTAGTTCAAAGAGGCAACATTTGAAAACGGACCATTTTTTACGTTTCAGAAGCATGTCGTAAGGGGGGTGGTTATCTCTTTCGTCAAAAATCGGGCGTTTTCACTTGAACAATAAAGGCCTACAAATGTAATTTAGTTCACTTCCCGTTGAGGAGAAACACTTTTTAAGGCCGCAGAGTGAGTAAATTGGCCATATTCTTTCACTTTTACCCATTCCTCAAATCTTGTGTTTAAGGCCCCTGGAAGCATGAAAATCACTTTAAACATCTCATTTTATCTTTAAAAGTGATTTTCCACGTACAAATGTGAATTGTAGTTCAAAGAGGCAACATTTGAAAACAGACCATTTTTTTAGTTTCTGAAGCATGTCGTAAGGGGGGGTGGTTATCTCTTTCATCAAAAATCGGACGTTTTTGATTGAACAATTAAGGCCTACAAATGTTATTTAATTCACTTTCTGGGGTGGAGAAAAACTTTTTAAGGCCTCAGAGTGAATAAATTGGCCATTTTCATTCACATTTACCCATTCCTCAAATCTTGTGTTTAGGGCCCCTGGAAGCTTGAAAATCACTTTAAACATCTCATTTTATCTTTAAAAGTGATTTTCCACGTACAAATGTGAATTGTAGTTAAAAGAGGCAACATTTGAAAACGGACCATTTTTACGTTTCTGAAGCATGTCATAAGGGGGGGTGGTTATCTCTTTCGTCAAAAATCGGGCGTTTTCGCTTGAACAATAAAGGCCTACAAATGTTATTTAGTTCACTTCCCGTGGAGGAGAAACACTTTTTAAGGCCGCAGAGTGAGTAAATTGGCCATATTCATTCACTTTTGCCCATTCCTCAAATCTTGTGTTTAAGGCCCCTGGAAGCATGAAAATCACTTTAAACATCTCATTTTATCTTTAAAAGTGATTTTCCACGTACAAATGTGAATTGTAGTTCAAAGAGGCAACATTTGAAAACAGACCATTTTTTTAGTTTCTGAAGCATGTCGTAAGGGGGGGTGGTTATCTCTTTCATCAAAAATCGGACGTTTTTGATTGAACAATAAAGGCCTACAAATGTTATTTAATTTACTTTCTGGGGTGGAGAAACATTTTTTAAGGCCTCAGAGTGAATAAATTGGCCATTTTCATTCACATTTACCCATACCTTAAGGCTTGTGTTTAGGGCCCCTGGAAGCTTGAAAATCACTTTAAACATCTAATTTTATCTCTTAAAGTGATTATCCACGTACAAATTTGAATTGTCGTTTAAAGACGCAACATTGGAAAATGGACCATTTTTACGTTTCTGAAGCATGTCATAAGGGGGGGTGGTTATCTCTTTCGTCAAAAATCGGGCGTTTTCGCTTGAACAATAAAGGCCTACAAATGTTATTTAGTTCACTTCCCGTGGAGGAGAAACACTTTTTAAGGCCGCAGAGTGAGTAAATTGGCCATATTCATTCACTTTTACCCATTCCTCAAATCTTGTGTTTAAGGCCCCTGGAAGCATGAAAATCACTTTAAACATCTCATTTTATCTTTAAAAGTGATTTTCCACGTACAAATGTGAATTGTAGTTAAAAGAGGCAACATTTGAAAACGGACCATTTTTACGTTTCTGAAGCATGTCATAAGGGGGGGTGGTTATCTCTTTCGTCAAAAATCGGGCGTTTTCGCTTGAACAATAAAGGCCTACAAATGTTATTTAGTTCACTTCCCGTGGAGGAGAAACACTTTTTAAGGCCGCAGAGTGAGTAAATTGGCCATATTCATTCACTTTTACCCATTCCTCAAATCTTGTGTTTAAGGCCCCTGGAAGCATGAAAATCACTTTAAACATCTCATTTTATCTTTAAAAGTGATTTTCCACGTACAAATGTGAATTGTAGTTCAAAGAGGCAACATTTGAAAACAGACCATTTTTTTAGTTTCTGAAGCATGTCGTAAGGGGGGGTGGTTATCTCTTTCATCAAAAATCGGAAGTTTTTGATTGAACAATAAAGGCCTACAAATGTTATTTAATTCACTTTCTGGGGTGGAGAAAATTTTTTTAAGGCCTCAGAGTGAATAAATTGGCCATTTTCATTCACATTTACCCATTCCTTAAGGCTTGGGTTTAGGGCCCCTGGAAGCTTGAAAATCACTTTAAATATCTAATTTTATCTCTAAAAGTGATTATCCACGTACAAATGTGAATTGTCGTTTAAAGACGCAACATTGGAAAATGGACCATTTTTTTCGTTTCTGTAGCATGTCGTAAGGGGGGGTGGTTATCTCTTTCACCAAAAAAAAGGCGTTTTTGATTGAACAATAAAGGCCTCCAAATGTTATTTTATTCACTGCCCGTGGAGGAGAAACACTTTTTAAGGCCGCAGAGTGAGTAAATTGGCCATATTCATTCACTTTTACCCATTCCTCAAATCTTGTGTTTAAGGCCCCTGGAAGCATGAAAATCACTTTAAACATCTCATTTTATCTTTAAAAGTGATTTTCCACGTACAAATGTGAATTGTAGTTAAAAGAGGCAACATTTGAAAACGGACCATTTTTACGTTTCTGAAGCATGTCATAAGGGGGGGTGGTTATCTCTTTCGTCAAAAATCGGGCGTTTTCGCTTGAACAATAAAGGCCTACAAATGTTATTTAGTTCACTTCCCGTGGAGGAGAAACACTTTTTAAGGCCGCAGAGTGAGTAAATTGGCCATATTCATTCACTTTTACCCATTCCTCAAATCTTGTGTTTAAGGCCCCTGGAAGCATGAAAATCACTTTAAACATCTCATTTTATCTTTAAAAGTGATTTTCCACGTACAAATGTGAATTGTAGTTCAAAGAGGCAACATTTGAAAACAGACCATTTTTTTAGTTTCTGAAGCATGTCGTAAGGGGGCGTGGTTATCTCTTTCATCAAAAATCGGACGTTTTTGATTGAACAATAAAGGCCTACAAATGTTATTTAATTCACTTTCTGGGGTGGAGAAAAACTTTTTAAGGCCTCAGAGTGAATAAATTGGCCATTTTCATTCACATTTACCCATTCCTCAAATCTTGTGTTTAGGGCCCCTGGAAGCTTGAAAATCACTTTAAACATCTCATTTTATCTTTAAAAGTGATTTTCCACGTACAAATGTGAATTGTAGTTCAAAGAGGCAACATTTGAAAACGGACCATTTTTTACGTTTCTGAAGCTTGTCGTAAGGGGGGGTGGTTATCTCTTTCGTCAAAAATCGGGCGTTTTCGCTTGAACAATAAAGGCCTACAAATGTTATTTAGTTCACTTCCCGTGGAGGAGAAACACTTTTTAAGGCCGCAGACTGAGTAAATTGGCCTTATTCATTCACTTTTACTCATTCCTCAAATCTTGTGTTTAAGGCCCCTGGAAGCATGAAAATCACTTTAAACATCTCATTTTATTTTTAATAGTGATTTTCCACGTACAAATGTGAATTGTAGTTCAAAGAGGCAACATTTGAAAACGGACCATTTTTTACGTTTCTGAAGCATGTCGTAAGGGGGGGTGGTTATCTCTTTCGTCAAAAATCAGGTGTTTTCGCTTGAACAATAAAGGCCTACAAATGTTATTTAGTTCACTTCCCGTGGAGGAGAAACACTTTTTAAGGCCGCAGAGTGAGTAAATTGGCCATTTTCATTCACTTTTACCCATTCCTCAAATCTCGTGTTTAAGGCCCCTGGAAGCATGAAAATCACTTTAAACATCTCATTTTATCTTTAAACGTGATTTTCCACGTAAAAATGTGAATTGTAGTTCAAAGAGGCAACATTTGAAAACGGACCATTTTTTACGTTTCTGAAGCATGTCGTAAGGGGGGGTGGTTATCTCTTTCGTCAAAAATCGGGCGTTTTCGCTTGAACAATAAAGGCCTACAAATGTAATTTAGTTCACTTCCCGTTGAGGAGAAACACTTTTTAAGGCCGCAGAGTGAGTAAATTGGCCATATTCATTCACTTTTACCCATTCCTCAAATCTTGTGTTGAAGGCCCCTGGAAGCATGAAAATCACTTTAAACATCTCATTTTATCTTTAAAAGTGATTTTCCACGTACAAATGTGAATTGTAGTTCAAAGAGGCAACATTTGAAAACAGACCATTTTTTTAGTTTCTGAAGCATGTCGTAAGGGGGCGTGGTTATCTCTTTCATCAAAAATCGGACGTTTTTGATTGAACAATAAAGGCCTACAAATGTTATTTAATTCACTTTCTGGGGTGGAGAAAAACTTTTTAAGGCCTCAGAGTGAATAAATTGGCCATTTTCATTCACATTTACCCATTCCTCAAATCTTGTGTTTAGGGCCCCTGGAAGCTTGAAAATCACTTTAAACATCTCATTTTATCTTTAAAAGTGATTTTCCACGTACAAATGTGAATTGTAGTTCAAAGAGGCAACATTTGAAAACGGACCATTTTTTACGTTTCTGAAGCTTGTCGTAAGGGGGGGTGGTTATCTCTTTCGTCAAAAATCGGGCGTTTTCGCTTGAACAATAAAGGCCTACAAATGTTATTTAGTTCACTTCCCGTGGAGGAGAAACACTTTTTAAGGCCGCAGACTGAGTAAATTGGCCTTATTCATTCACTTTTACTCATTCCTCAAATCTTGTGTTTAAGGCCCCTGGAAGCATGAAAATCACTTTAAACATCTCATTTTATTTTTAATAGTGATTTTCCACGTACAAATGTGAATTGTAGTTCAAAGAGGCAACATTTGAAAACGGACCATTTTTTACGTTTCTGAAGCATGTCGTAAGGGGGGGTGGTTATCTCTTTCGTCAAAAATCAGGTGTTTTCGCTTGAACAATAAAGGCCTACAAATGTTATTTAGTTCACTTCCCGTGGAGGAGAAACACTTTTTAAGGCCGCAGAGTGAGTAAATTGGCCATTTTCATTCACTTTTACCCATTCCTCAAATCTCGTGTTTAAGGCCCCTGGAAGCATGAAAATCACTTTAAACATCTCATTTTATCTTTAAACGTGATTTTCCACGTAAAAATGTGAATTGTAGTTCAAAGAGGCAACATTTGAAAACGGACCATTTTTTACGTTTCTGAAGCATGTCGTAAGGGGGGGTGGTTATCTCTTTCGTCAAAAATCGGGCGTTTTCGCTTGAACAATAAAGGCCTACAAATGTAATTTAGTTCACTTCCCGTTGAGGAGAAACACTTTTTAAGGCCGCAGAGTGAGTAAATTGGCCATATTCATTCACTTTTACCCATTCCTCAAATCTTGTGTTGAAGGCCCCTGGAAGCATGAAAATCACTTTAAACATCTCATTTTATCTTTAAAAGTGATTTTCCACGTACAAATGTGAATTGTAGTTCAAAGAGGCAACATTTGAAAACAGACCATTTTTTTAGTTTCTGAAGCATGTCGTAAGGGGGCGTGGTTATCTCTTTCATCAAAAATCGGACGTTTTTGATTGAACAATAAAGGCCTACAAATGTTATTTAATTCACTTTCTGGGGTGGAGAAAAACTTTTTAAGGCCTCAGAGTGAATAAATTGGCCATTTTCATTCACATTTACCCATTCCTCAAATCTTGTGTTTAGGGCCCCTGGAAGCTTGAAAATCACTTTAAACATCTCATTTTATCTTTAAAAGTGATTTTCCACGTACAAATGTGAATTGTAGTTCAAAGAGGCAACATTTGAAAACGGACCATTTTTTACGTTTCTGAAGCTTGTCGTAAGGGGGGGTGGTTATCTCTTTCGTCAAAAATCGGGCGTTTTCGCTTGAACAATAAAGGCCTACAAATGTTATTTAGTTCACTTCCCGTGGAGGAGAAACACTTTTTAAGGCCGCAGACTGAGTAAATTGGCCTTATTCATTCACTTTTACTCATTCCTCAAATCTTGTGTTTAAGGCCCCTGGAAGCATGAAAATCACTTTAAACATCTCATTTTATTTTTAATAGTGATTTTCCACGTACAAATGTGAATTGTAGTTCAAAGAGGCAACATTTGAAAACGGACCATTTTTTACGTTTCTGAAGCATGTCGTAAGGGGGGGTGGTTATCTCTTTCGTCAAAAATCAGGTGTTTTCGCTTGAACAATAAAGGCCTACAAATGTTATTTAGTTCACTTCCCGTGGAGGAGAAACACTTTTTAAGGCCGCAGAGTGAGTAAATTGGCCATTTTCATTCACTTTTACCCGTTCCTCAAATCTCGTGTTTAAGGCCCCTGGAAGCATGAAAATCACTTTAAACATCTCATTTTATCTTTAAACGTGATTTTCCACGTAAAAATGTGAATTGTAGTTCAAAGAGGCAACATTTGAAAACGGACCATTTTTTACGTTTCTGAAGCATGTCGTAAGGGGGGGTGGTTATCTCTTTCGTCAAAAATCGGGCGTTTTCGCTTGAACAATAAAGGCCTACAAATGTAATTTAGTTCACTTCCCGTTGAGGAGAAACACTTTTTAAGGCCGCAGAGTGAGTAAATTGGCCATATTCATTCACTTTTACCCATTCCTCAAATCTTGTGTTGAAGGCCCCTGGAAGCATGAAAATCACTTTAAACATCTCATTTTATCTTTAAAAGTGATTTTCCACGTACAAATGTGAATTGTAGTTCAAAGAGGCAACATTTGAAAACAGACCATTTTTTTAGTTTCTGAAGCATGTCGTAAGGGGGGGTGGTTATCTCTTTCATCAAAAATCGGACGTTTTTGATTGAACAATTAAGGCCTACAAATGTTATTTAATTCACTTTCTGGGGTGGAGAAAAACTTTTTAAGGCCTCAGAGTGAATAAATTGGCCATTTTCATTCACATTTACCCATTCCTCAAATCTTGTGTTTAGGGCCCCTGGAAGCTTGAAAATCACTTTAAACATCTAATTTTATCTCTAAAAGTGATTATCCACGTACAAATGTGAATTGTCGTTTAAAGACGCAACATTTGAAAATGGACCATTTTTTTCGTTTCTGAAGCATGTCGTAAGGGGGGTGGTTATCTCTTTCACCAAGAAAAAGGCGTTTTTGATTGAACAATAAAGGCCTCCAAATGGTATTTTATTCACTTCCCGTTGAGGAGAAACACTTTTTAAGGCCACAGAGTGAGTAAATTGGCCATTTTCATTCACTTTTACCCATTCCTCAAATCTCGTGTTTAAGGCCCCTGGAAGCATGAAAATCACTTTAAACATCTCATTTTATCTTTAAAAGTGATTTTCCAAGTACAAATGTGAATTGTAGTTCAAAGAGGCAACATTTGAAAACGGACCATTTTTTACGTTTCTGAAGCATGTCGTAAGGGGGGGTGGTTATCTCTTTCGTCAAAAATCGGGCGTTTTTGCTTGAACAATAAAGGCCTACAAATGTTATTTAGTTCACTTCCCATGGAGGAGAAACACTTTTTAAGGCCGCAGAGTGAGTAAATTGGCCATATTCATTCACTTTTACCCATTCCTCAAATCTTGTGTTTAAGGCCCCTGGAAGCATGAAAATCACTTTAAACATCTCATTTTATCTTTAAAAGTGATTTTCCACGTACAAATGTGATTTGTAGTTCAAAGAGGCAACATTTGAAAACAGACCATTTTTTTAGTTTCTGAAGCATGTCGTAAGGGGGGGTGGTTATCTCTTTCATCAAAAATCGGACGTTTTTGATTGAACAATAAAGGCCTACAAATGGTATTTAATTCACTTTCTGGGGTGGAGAAAAAATTTTTAAGGCCTCAGAGTGAAGAAATTGGCCATTTTCATTCACATTTACCCATACCTTAAGGCTTGTGTTTAGGGCCCCTGGAAGCTTGAAAATCACTTTAAACATCTAATTTTATCTCTAAAAGTGATTATCCACGTACAAATGTGAATTGTAGTTCAAAGACGCAACATTTGAAAATGGACCATTTTTTTCGTTTCTGAAGCATGTCGTAAGGGGGGGTGGTTATCTCTTTCACCAAAAAAAACGCGTTTTTGATTGAACAATAAAGGCCTCCAAATGTTATTTTATTCACTTCCCGTGGAGGAGAAACACATTTTAAGGCCGCAGACTGAGTAAATTGGCCATATTCATTCACTTTTACCCATTCCTCAAATCTTGTGTTTAAGGCCCCTGGAAGCATGAAAATCACTTTAAACATCTCATTTTATCTTTAAAAGTGATTTTCCACGTACAAATGTGAATTGTAGTTCAAAGAGGCAACATTTGAAAACAGACCATTTTTTTAGTTTCTGAAGCATGTCGTAAGGGGGGGGTGGTTATCTCTTTCATCAAAAATCGGACGTTTTTGATTGAACAATAAAGGCCGACAAATGTTATTTAATTCACTTTCTGGGGTGGAGAAAAACTTTTTAAGGCCTCAGAGTGAATAAATTGGCCATTTTCATTCACATTTACCCATTCCTCAAATCTTGTGTTTAGGGCCCCTGGAAGCTTGAAAATCACTTTAAACATCTCATTTTATCTTTAAAAGTGATTTTCCACGTACAAATGTGAATTGTAGTTCAAAGAGGCAACATTTGAAAACGGACCATTTTTTACGTTTCTGAAGCTTGTCGTAAGGGGGGGTGGTTATCTCTTTCATCAAAAATCGGACGTTTTTGATTGAACAATAAAGGCCTACAAATGTTATTTAGTTCACTTCCCGTGGAGGAGAAACACTTTTTAAGGCCGCAGAGTGAGTAAATTGGCCATTTTCATTCACTTTTACCCATTCCTCAAATCTCGTGTTTAAGGCCCCTGGAAGCATGAAAATCACTTTAAACATCTCATTTTATCTTTAAACGTGATTTTCCACGTACAAATGTGAATTGTAGTTCAAAGAGGCAACATTTGAAAACAGACCATTTTTTTAGTTTCTGAAGCATGTCATAAGGGGGGGTGGTTATCTCTTTCATCAAAAATCGGACGTTTTTAATTGAACAATAAAGGCCTACAAATGTTATTTAATTCACTTTCTGGGGTGGAGAAACACTTTTTAAGGCCGCAGAGGGAGTTAATTGGCCATATTCATTCACTTTTACCCATTCCTCAAATCTTGTGTTTAAGGCCCCTGGAAGCATGAAAATCACTTTAAACATCTCATTTTATCTTTAAAAGCGATTTTCCACGTACAAATGTGAATTGTAGTTCAAAGAGGCAACATTTGAAAACAGACCATTTTTTTAGTTTCTGAAGCCTGTTGTAAGGGGGGTGGTTATCTCATTCATCAAAAATCGGACGTTTTTGATTGAACAATAAAGGCCTCCAAATGTGTTTTTATTCACTTCCCGTGGAGGAGAAACACTTTTTAAGGCCGCAGAGTGAGTAAATTGGCCATATTCATTCACTTTTACCCATGTCTCAAATCTTGTGTTTAGGGCCCCTGGAAGCTTGAAAATCACTTTAAACATCTCATTTTATCTTTAAAAGTGATTTTCCACGTACAAATGTGAATTGTAGTTAAAAGAGGCAACATTTGAAAACGGACCATTTTTTACGTTTCTGAAGCATGTCGTAAGGGGGGGTGGTTATCTCCTTCATCAAAAATCGGACGTTTTGAATTGAACAATAAAGGCCTACAAATGTTATTTTATTCACTTCCCGTGGAGGAGAAACACTTTTTAAGGCCGCAGAGTGAGTAAATTGGCCATTTTCATTCACTTTTACCCATTCCTCAAATCTCGTGTTTAAGGCCCCTGGAAGCATGAAAATCACTTTAAACATCTCATTTTATCTTTAAAAGTGATTTTCCACGTACAAATGTGAATTGTAGTTCAAAGAGGCAACATTTGAAAACAGACCATTTTTTTAGTTTCTGAAGCATGTTGTAAGGGGGGGTGGTTATCTCTTTCATCAAAAATCGGACGTTTTTAAGTGAACAATAAAGGCCTACAAATGTTATTTAATTCACTTTCTGGGGTGGAGAAAAACTTTTTAAGGCCTCAGAGTGAATAAATTGGCCATTTTCATTCACTTTTACCCATTCCTCAAATCTTGTGTTTAGGGCCCCTGGAAGCTTGAAAATCACTTTAAACATCTCATTTTATCTTTAAAAGTGATTTACCACGTACAAATGTGAATTGTAGTTAAAAGAGGCAACATTTGAAAACGGACCATTTTTTACGTTTCTGAAGCATGTCGTAAGGGGGGGTGATTATCTCTTTCGTCAAAAATCGGGCGTTTTTGCTTGAACAATAAAGGCCTACAAATGTTATTTAGTTCACTTCCCGTGGAGGAGAAACACTTTTTAAGGCCGCAGAGTGAGTAAATTGGCCATTTTCATTCACTTTTACCCATTCCTCAAATCTCGTGTTTAAGGCCCCTGGAAGCATGAAAATCACTTTAAACATCTCATTTTATCTTTAAAAGTGATTTTCCACGTACAAATGTGAATTGTAGTTCAAAGAGGCAACATTTGAAAACAGACCATTTTTTTAGTTTCTGAAGCATGTCGTAAGGGGGGGTGGTTATCTCTTTCATCAAAAATCGGACGTTTTTAATTGAACAATAAAGGCCTACAAATGTTATTTAATTCACTTTCTGGGGTGGAGAAAAACTTTTTAAGGTCTCAGAGTGAATAAATTGCCCATTTTCATTCACTTTTACCCATTCCTCAAATCTTGTGTTTAGGGCCCCTGGAAGCTTGAAAATCACTTTAAACATCTCATTTTATCTTTAAAAGTGATTTTCCACGTACAAATGTGAATTGTAGTTAAAAGAGGCAACATTTGAAAACGGACCATTTTTTACGTTTCTGAAGCATGTCGTAAGGGGGGGTGGTTATCTCTTTCGTCAAAAATCGGGCGTTTTCGCTTGAACAATAAAGGCCTACAAATGTTATTTAGTTCACTTCCCGTGGAGGAGAAACACTTTTTAAGGCCGCAGAGTGAGTAAATTGGCCATATTCATTCACTTTTACCCATTCCTCAAATCTTGTGTTTAAGGCCCCTGGAAGCATGAAAATCACTTTAAACATCTCATTTTATCTTTAAAAGTGATTTTCCACGTACAAATGTGAATTGTAGTTCTAAGAGGCAACATTTGAAAACAGACCATTTTTTTAGTTTCTGAAGCATGTCGTAAGGGGGGGTGGTTATCTCTTTCGTCAAAAATCGGGTGTTTTCGCTTGAACAATAAAGGCCTACAAATGTTATTTAATTCACTTTCTGGGGTGGAGAAAAACTTTTTAAGGCCTCAGAGTGAATAAATTGGCCATTTTCATTCACTTTTACCCATTCCTCAAATCTTGTGTTTAGGGCCCCTGGAAGCTTGAAAATCACTTTAAACATCTCATTTTATCTTTAAAAGTGATTTACCACGTACAAATGTGAATTGTAGTTAAAAGGTTCAACATTTGAAAACGGACCATTTTTTACGTTTCTGAAGCATGTCGTAAGGGGGGGTGATTATCTCTTTCGTCAAAAATCGGGCGTTTTTGCTTGAACAATAAAGGCCTACAAATGTTATTTAGTTCACTTCCCGTGGAGGAGAAACACTTTTTAAGGCCGCAGAGTGAGTAAATTGGCCATTTTCATTCACTTTTACCCATTCCTCAAATCTCGTGTTTAAGGCCCCTGGAAGCATGAAAATCACCTTAAACATCTGATTTTATCTTTAAAAGTGATTTTCCACGTACAAATGTGAATTGTAGTTCAAAGAGGCAACATTTAAAAACGGACCATTTTTTACGTTTCTGAAGCATGTCGTAAGGGGGGGTGGTTATCACTTTCGTCAAAAATCGGGTGTTTTCGCTTGAACAATAAAGGCCTACAAATGTTATTTAGTTCACTTCCCGTGGAGGAGAAACACTTTTTAAGGCCGCAGAGTGAGTAAATTGGCCATATTCTTTCACTTTTACCCATTCCTCAAATCTTGTGTTTAAGGCCCCTGGAAGCATGAAAATCACTTTAAACATCTCATTTTATCTTTAAAAGTGATTTTCCACGTACAAATGTGAATTGTAGTTCAAAGAGGCAACATTTGAAAACAGACCATTTTTTTAGTTTCTGAAGCATGTCGTAAGGGGGGGTGGTTATCTCTTTCATCAAAAATCTGACGTTTTTGATTGAACAATTAAGGCCTACAAATGTTATTTAATTCACTTTCTGGGGTGGAGAAAAACTTTTTAAGGCCTCAGAGTGAATAAATTGGCCATTTTCATTCACATTTACCCATTCCTCAAATCTTGTGTTTAGGGCCCCTGGAAGCTTGAAAATCACTTTAAACATCTCATTTTATCTTTAAAAGTGATTTTCCACGTACAAATGTGAATTGTAGTTAAAAGAGGCAACATTTGAAAACGGACCATTTTTACGTTTCTGAAGCATGTCATAAGGGGGGGTGGTTATCTCTTTCGTCAAAAATCGGGCGTTTTCGCTTGAACAATAAAGGCCTACAAATGTTATTTAGTTCACTTCCCGTGGAGGAGAAACACTTTTTAAGGCCGCAGAGTGAGTAAATTGGCCATATTCATTCACTTTTACCCATTCCTCAAATCTTGTGTTTAAGGCCCCTGGAAGCATGAAAATCACTTTAAACATCTCATTTTATCTTTAAAAGTGATTTTTCACGTACAAATGTGAATTGTAGTTCAAAGAGGCAACATTTGAAAACAGACCATTTTTTTAGTTTCTGAAGCATGTCGTAAGGGGGGGTGGTTATCTCTTTCATCAAAAATCGGACGTTTTTGATTGAACAATAAAGGCCTACAAATGTTATTTAATTTACTTTCTGGGGTGGAGAAACATTTTTTAAGGCCTCAGAGTGAATAAATTGGCCATTTTCATTCACATTTACCCATACCTTAAGGCTTGTGTTTAGGGCCCCTGGAAGCTTGAAAATCACTTTAAACATCTAATTTTATCTCTTAAAGTGATTATCCACGTACAAATGTGAATTGTCGTTTAAAGACGCAACATTGGAAAATGGACCATTTTTACGTTTCTGAAGCATGTCATAAGGGGGGGTGGTTATCTCTTTCGTCAAAAATCGGGCGTTTTCGCTTGAACAATAAAGGCCTACAAATGTTATTTAGTTCACTTCCCGTGGAGGAGAAACACTTTTTAAGGCCGCAGAGTGAGTAAATTGGCCATATTCATTCACTTTTACCCATTCCTCAAATCTTGTGTTTAAGGCCCCTGGAAGCATGAAAATCACTTTAAACATCTCATTTTATCTTTAAAAGTGATTTTCCACGTACAAATGTGAATTGTAGTTAAAAGAGGCAACATTTGAAAACGGACCATTTTTACGTTTCTGAAGCATGTCATAAGGGGGGGTGGTTATCTCTTTCGTCAAAAATCGGGCGTTTTCGCTTGAACAATAAAGGCCTACAAATGTTATTTAGTTCACTTCCCGTGGAGGAGAAACACTTTTTAAGGCCGCAGAGTGAGTAAATTGGCCATATTCATTCACTTTTACCCATTCCTCAAATCTTGTGTTTAAGGCCCCTGGAAGCATGAAAATCACTTTAAACATCTCATTTTATCTTTAAAAGTGATTTTCCACGTACAAATGTGAATTGTAATTCAAAGAGGCAACATTTGAAAACAGACCATTTTTTTAGTTTCTGAAGCATGTCGTAAGGGGGGGTGGTTATCTCTTTCATCAAAAATCGGAAGTTTTTGATTGAACAATAAAGGCCTACAAATGTTATTTAATTCACTTTCTGGGGTGGAGAAAATTTTTTTAAGGCCTCAGAGTGAATAAATTGGCCATTTTCATTCACATTTACCCATTCCTTAAGGCTTGGGTTTAGGGCCCCTGGAAGCTTGAAAATCACTTTAAACATCTAATTTTATCTCTAAAAGTGATTATCCACGTACAAATGTGAATTGTCGTTTAAAGACGCAACATTGGAAAATGGACCATTTTTTTCGTTTCTGTAGCATGTCGTAAGGGGGGGTGGTTATCTCTTTCACCAAAAAAAAGGCGTTTTTGATTGAACAATAAAGGCCTCCAAATGTTATTTTATTCACTGCCCGTGGAGGAGAAACACTTTTTAAGGCCGCAGAGTGAGTAAATTGGCCATTTTCATTCACTTTTACCCATTCCTCAAATCTTGTGTTTAAGGCCCCTGGAAGCATGAAAATCACTTTAAACATCTCATTTTATCTTTAAAAGTGATTTTCCACGTACAAATGTGAATTGTAGTTCAAAGAGGCAACATTTGAAAACAGACCATTTTTTTCGTTTCTGAAGCATGTCGTAAGGGGGCGTGGTTATCTCTTTCATCAAAAATCGGACGTTTTTGATTGAACAATAAAGGCCTACAAATGTTATTTAATTCACTTTCTGGGGTGGAGAAAAACTTTTTAAGGCCTCAGAGTGAATAAATTGGCCATTTTCATTCACATTTACCCATTCCTCAAATCTTGTGTTTAGGGCCCCTGGAAGCTTGAAAATCACTTTAAACATCTCATTTTATCTTTAAAAGTGATTTTCCACGTACAAATGTGAATTGTAGTTCAAAGAGGCAACATTTGAAAACGGACCATTTTTTACGTTTCTGAAGCTTGTCGTAAGGGGGGGTGGTTATCTCTTTCGTCAAAAATCGGGCGTTTTCGCTTGAACAATAAAGGCCTACAAATGTTATTTAGTTCACTTCCCGTGGAGGAGAAACACTTTTTAAGGCCGCAGACTGAGTAAATTGGCCTTATTCATTCACTTTTACTCATTCCTCAAATCTTGTGTTTAAGGCCCCTGGAAGCATGAAAATCACTTTAAACATCTCATTTTATTTTTAATAGTGATTTTCCACGTACAAATGTGAATTGTAGTTCAAAGAGGCAACATTTGAAAACGGACCATTTTTTACGTTTCTGAAGCATGTCGTAAGGGGGGGTGGTTATCTCTTTCGTCAAAAATCAGGTGTTTTCGCTTGAACAATAAAGGCCTACAAATGTTATTTAGTTCACTTCCCGTGGAGGAGAAACACTTTTTAAGGCCGCAGAGTGAGTAAATTGGCCATTTTCATTCACTTTTACCCATTCCTCAAATCTCGTGTTTAAGGCCCCTGGAAGCATGAAAATCACTTTAAACATCTCATTTTATCTTTAAACGTGATTTTCCACGTAAAAATGTGAATTGTAGTTCAAAGAGGCAACATTTGAAAACGGACCATTTTTTACGTTTCTGAAGCATGTCGTAAGGGGGGGTGGTTATCTCTTTCGTCAAAAATCGGGCGTTTTCGCTTGAACAATAAAGGCCTACAAATGTAATTTAGTTCACTTCCCGTTGAGGAGAAACACTTTTTAAGGCCGCAGAGTGAGTAAATTGGCCATATTCATTCACTTTTACCCATTCCTCAAATCTTGTGTTGAAGGCCCCTGGAAGCATGAAAATCACTTTAAACATCTCATTTTATCTTTAAAAGTGATTTTCCACGTACAAATGTGAATTGTAGTTCAAAGAGGCAACATTTGAAAACAGACCATTTTTTTAGTTTCTGAAGCATGTCGTAAGGGGGCGTGGTTATCTCTTTCATCAAAAATCGGACGTTTTTGATTGAACAATAAAGGCCTACAAATGTTATTTAATTCACTTTCTGGGGTGGAGAAAAACTTTTTAAGGCCTCAGAGTGAATAAATTGGCCATTTTCATTCACATTTACCCATTCCTCAAATCTTGTGTTTAGGGCCCCTGGAAGCTTGAAAATCACTTTAAACATCTCATTTTATCTTTAAAAGTGATTTTCCACGTACAAATGTGAATTGTAGTTCAAAGAGGCAACATTTGAAAACGGACCATTCTTTACGTTTCTGAAGCTTGTCGTAAGGGGGGGTGGTTATCTCTTTCGTCAAAAATCGGGCGTTTTCGCTTGAACAATAAAGGCCTACAAATGTTATTTAGTTCACTTCCCGTGGAGGAGAAACACTTTTTAAGGCCGCAGACTGAGTAAATTGGCCTTATTCATTCACTTTTACTCATTCCTCAAATCTTGTGTTTAAGGCCCCTGGAAGCATGAAAATCACTTTAAACATCTCATTTTATTTTTAATAGTGATTTTCCACGTACAAATGTGAATTGTAGTTCAAAGAGGCAACATTTGAAAACGGACCATTTTTTACGTTTCTGAAGCATGTCGTAAGGGGGGGTGGTTATCTCTTTCGTCAAAAATCTAGGTGTTTTCGCTTGAACAATAAAGGCCTACAAATGTTATTTAGTTCACTTCCCGTGGAGGAGAAACACTTTTTAAGGCCGCAGAGTGAGTAAATTGGCCATTTTCATTCACTTTTACCCATTCCTCAAATCTCGTGTTTAAGGCCCCTGGAAGCATGAAAATCACTTTAAACATCTCATTTTATCTTTAAACGTGATTTTCCACGTAAAAATGTGAATTGTAGTTCAAAGAGGCAACATTTGAAAACGGACCATTTTTTACGTTTCTGAAGCATGTCGTAAGGGGGGGTGGTTATCTCTTTCGTCAAAAATCGGGCGTTTTCGCTTGAACAATAAAGGCCTACAAATGTAATTTAGTTCACTTCCCGTTGAGGAGAAACACTTTTTAAGGCCGCAGAGTGAGTAAATTGGCCATATTCATTCACTTTTACCCATTCCTCAAATCTTGTGTTGAAGGCCCCTGGAAGCATGAAAATCACTTTAAACATCTCATTTTATCTTTAAAAGTGATTTTCCACGTACAAATGTGAATTGTAGTTCAAAGAGGCAACATTTGAAAACAGACCATTTTTTTAGTTTCTGAAGCATGTCGTAAGGGGGGGTGGTTATCTCTTTCATCAAAAATCGGACGTTTTTGATTGAACAATTAAGGCCTACAAATGTTATTTAATTCACTTTCTGGGGTGGAGAAAAACTTTTTAAGGCCTCAGAGTGAATAAATTGGCCATTTTCATTCACATTTACCCATTCCTCAAATCTTGTGTTTAGGGCCCCTGGAAGCTTGAAAATCACTTTAAACATCTAATTTTATCTCTAAAAGTGATTATCCACGTACAAATGTGAATTGTCGTTTAAAGACGCAACATTTGAAAATGGACCATTTTTTTCGTTTCTGAAGCATGTCGTAAGGGGGGTGGTTATCTCTTTCACCAAGAAAAAGGCGTTTTTGATTGAACAATAAAGGCCTCCAAATGGTATTTTATTCACTTCCCGTTGAGGAGAAACACTTTTTAAGGCCACAGAGTGAGTAAATTGGCCATTTTCATTCACTTTTACCCATTCCTCAAATCTCGTGTTTAAGGCCCCTGGAAGCATGAAAATCACTTTAAACATCTCATTTTATCTTTAAAAGTGATTTTCCAAGTACAAATGTGAATTGTAGTTCAAAGAGGCAACATTTGAAAACGGACCATTTTTTACGTTTCTGAAGCATGTCGTAAGGGGGGGTGGTTATCTCTTTCGTCAAAAATCGGGCGTTTTTGCTTGAACAATAAAGGCCTACAAATGTTATTTAGTTCACTTCCCATGGAGGAGAAACACTTTTTAAGGCCGCAGAGTGAGTAAATTGGCCATATTCATTCACTTTTACCCATTCCTCAAATCTTGTGTTTAAGGCCCCTGGAAGCATGAAAATCACTTTAAACATCTCATTTTATCTTTAAAAGTGATTTTCCACGTACAAATGTGATTTGTAGTTCAAAGAGGCAACATTTGAAAACAGACCATTTTTTTAGTTTCTGAAGCATGTCGTAAGGGGGGGTGGTTATCTCTTTCATCAAAAATCGGACGTTTTTGATTGAACAATAAAGGCCTACAAATGGTATTTAATTCACTTTCTGGGGTGGAGAAAAAATTTTTAAGGCCTCAGAGTGAAGAAATTGGCCATTTTCATTCACATTTACCCATACCTTAAGGCTTGTGTTTAGGGCCCCTGGAAGCTTGAAAATCACTTTAAACATCTAATTTTATCTCTAAAAGTGATTATCCACGTACAAATGTGAATTGTAGTTCAAAGACGCAACATTTGAAAATGGACCATTTTTTTCGTTTCTGAAGCATGTCGTAAGGGGGGGTGGTTATCTCTTTCACCAAAAAAAACGCGTTTTTGATTGAACAATAAAGGCCTCCAAATGTTATTTTATTCACTTCCCGTGGAGGAGAAACACATTTTAAGGCCGCAGACTGAGTAAATTGGCCATATTCATTCACTTTTACCCATTCCTCAAATCTTGTGTTTAAGGCCCCTGGAAGCATGAAAATCACTTTAAACATCTCATTTTATCTTTAAACGTGATTTTCCACGTACAAATGTGAATTGTAGTTCAAAGAGGCAACATTTGAAAACAGACCATTTTTTTAGTTTCTGAAGCATGTCATAAGGGGGGGTGGTTATCTCTTTCATCAAAAATCGGACGTTTTTAATTGAACAATAAAGGCCTACAAATGTTATTTAATTCACTTTCTGGGGTGGAGAAACACTTTTTAAGGCCGCAGAGGGAGTTAATTGGCCATATTCATTCACTTTTACCCATTCCTCAAATCTTGTGTTTAAGGCCCCTGGAAGCATGAAAATCACTTTAAACATCTCATTTTATCTTTAAAAGTGATTTTCCACGTACAAATGTGAATTGTAGTTCAAAGAGGCAACATTTGAAAACAGACCATTTTTTTAGTTTCTGAAGCCTGTTGTAAGGGGGGGTGGTTATCTCATTCATCAAAAATCGGACGTTTTTGATTGAACAATAAAGGCCTCCAAATGTGTTTTTATTCACTTCCCGTGGAGGAGAAACACTTTTTAAGGCCGCAGAGTGAATAAAATGGCCATTTTCATTCACTTTTACCCATTCCTCAAATCTTGTGTTTAGGGCCCCTGGAAGCTTGAAAATCACTTTAAACATCTCATTTTATCTTTAAAAGTGATTTTCCACGTACAAATGTGAATTGTAGTTAAAAGAGGCAACATTTGAAAACGGACCATTTTTTACGTTTCTGAAGCATGTCGTAAGGGGGGGTGGTTATCTCTTTCGTCAAAAATCGGGCGTTTTCGCTTGAACAATAAAGGCCTACAAATGTTATTTTATTCACTTCCCGTGGAGGAGAAACACTTTTTAAGGCCGCAGAGTGAGTAAATTGGCCATTTTCATTCACTTTTACCCATTCCTCAAATCTCGTGTTTAAGGCCCCTGGAAGCATGAAAATCACTTTAAACATCTCATTTTATCTTTAAAAGTGATTTTCCACGTACAAATGTGAATTGTAGTTCAAAGAGGCAACATTTGAAAATCGACCATTTTTTTCGTTTCTGAAGCATGTCGTAAGGGGGGGTGGTTATCTCTTTCGTCAAAAATCGGGCGTTTTCGCTTGAACAATAAAGGCCTACAAATGTTATTTAGTTCACTTCCCGTGGAGGAGAAACACTTTTTAAGGCCGCAGAGTGAGTAAATTGGCCATATTCATTCACTTTTACCCATTCCTCAAATCTTGTGTTTAAGGCCCCTGGAAGCATGAAAATCACTTTAAACATCTCATTTTATCTTTAAAAGTGATTTTCCACGTACAAATGTGAATTGTAGTTCAAAGAGGCACCATTTGAAAACAGACCATTTTTTTAGTTTCTGAAGCATGTTGTAAGGGGGGGTGGTTATCTCTTTCATCAAAAATCGGACGTTTTTAAGTGAACAATAAAGGCCTACAAATGTTATTTAATTCACTTTCTGGGGTGGAGAAAAACTTTTTAAGGCCTCAGAGTGAATAAATTGGCCATTTTCATTCACTTTTACCCATTCCTCAAATCTTGTGTTTAGGGCCCCTGGAAGCTTGAAAATCACTTTAAACATCTCATTTTATCTTTAAAAGTGATTTACCACGTACAAATGTGAATTGTAGTTAAAAGAGGCAACACTTGAAAACGGACCATTTTTTACGTTTCTGAAGCATGTCGTAAGGGGGGGTGATTATCTCTTTCGTCAAAAATCGGGCGTTTTTGCTTGAACAATAAAGGCCTACAAATGTTATTTAGTTCACTTCCCGTGGAGGAGAAACACTTTTTAAGGCCGCAGAGTGAGTAAATTGGCCATTTTCATTCACTTTTACCCATTCCTCAAATCTCGTGTTTAAGGCCCCTGGAAGCATGAAAATCACCTTAAACATCTGATTTTATCTTTAAAAGTGATTTTCCACGTACAAATGTGAATTGTAGTTCAAAGAGGCAACATTTAAAACGGACCATTTTTTACGTTTCTGAAGCATGTCGTAAGGGGGGGTGGTTATCTCTTTCGTCAAAAATCGGGTGTTTTCGCTTGAACAATAAAGGCCTACAAATGTTATTTAGTTCACTTCCCGTGGAGGGGAAACACTTTTTAAGGCCGCAGAGTGAGTAAATTGGCCATATTCATTCACTTTTACCCATTCCTCAAATCTTGCGTTTAAGGCCCCTGGAAGCATGAAAATCACTTTAAACATCTCATTTTATCTTTAAAAGTGATTTTCCACGTACAAATGTGAATTGTAGTTCAAAGAGGCAACATTTGAAAACAGACCATTTTTTTAGTATCTGAAGCATGTTGTAAGGGGGGGTGGTTATCTCTTTCATCAAAAATCGGACGTTTTTGATTGAACAATAAAGTCCTCCAGATGTTATTTTATTCACTTCCCGTGGAGGAGAAACACTTTTTAAGGCCGCAGAGTGAGTAAATTGGCCATTTTCATTCACTTTTACCCATTCCTCAAATCTCGTGTTTAAGGCCCCTGGAAGCATGAAAATCACTTTAAACATCTCATTTTATCTTTAAAAGTGATTTTCCACGTACAAATGTGAATTGTAGTTCAAAGAGGCAACATTTGAAAACAGACCATTTTTTTAGTTTCTGAAGCATGTCGTAAGGGGGGGTGGTTATCTCTTTCATCAAAAATCGGACGTTTTTAATTGAACAATAAAGGCCTACAAATGTTATTTAATTCACTTTCTGGGGTGGAGAAAAACTTTTTAAGGTCTCAGAGTGAATAAATTGCCCATTTTCATTCACTTTTACCCATTCCTCAAATCTTGTGTTTAGGGCCCCTGGAAGCTTGAAAATCACTTTAAACATCTCATTTTATCTTTAAAAGTGATTTTCCACGTACAAATGTGAATTGTAGTTAAAAGAGGCAACATTTGAAAACGGACCATTTTTTACGTTTCTGAAGCATGTCGTAAGGGGGGGTGGTTATCTCTTTCGTCAAAAATCGGGCGTTTTCGCTTGAACAATAAAGGCCTACAAATGTTATTTAGTTCACTTCCCGTGGAGGAGAAACACTTTTTAAGGCCGCAGAGTGAGTAAATTGGCCATATTCATTCACTTTTACCCATTCCTCAAATCTTGTGTTTAAGGCCCCTGGAAGCATGAAAATCACTTTAAACATCTCATTTTATCTTTAAAAGTGATTTTCCACGTACAAATGTGAATTGTAGTTCTAAGAGGCAACATTTGAAAACAGACCATTTTTTTAGTTTCTGAAGCATGTCGTAAGGGGGGGTGGTTATCTCTTTCATAAAAAATCGGACGTTTTTGATTGAACAATAAAGGCCTACAAATGTTATTTAATTCTCTTTCTGGGGTGGAGAAAAACTTTTTAAGGCCTCAGAGTGAATAAATTGGCCATTTTCATTCACATTTACCCATTCCTCAAATCTTGTGTTTAGGGCCCCTGGAAGCTTGAAAATCACTTTAAACATCTCATTTTATCTTTAAAAGTGATTTTCCACGTACAAATGTGAATTGTAGTTCAAAGAGGCAACATTTGATAACGGACCATTTTTTACGTTTCTGAAGCTTGTCGTAAGGGGGGGTGGTTATCTCTTTCGTCAAAAATCGGGTGTTTTCGCTTGAACAATAAAGGCCTACAAATGTTATTTAATTCACTTTCTGGGGTGGAGAAAAACTTTTTAAGGCCTCAGAGTGAATAAATTGGCCATTTTCATTCACTTTTACCCATTCCTCAAATCTTGTGTTTAGGGCCCCTGGAAGCTTGAAAATCACTTTAAACATCTCATTTTATCTTTAAAAGTGATTTACCACGTACAAATGTGAATTGTAGTTAAAAGGTTCAACATTTGAAAACGGACCATTTTTTACGTTTCTGAAGCATGTCGTAAGGGGGGGTGATTATCTCTTTCGTCAAAAATCGGGCGTTTTTGCTTGAACAATAAAGGCCTACAAATGTTATTTAGTTCACTTCCCGTGGAGGAGAAACACTTTTTAAGGCCGCAGAGTGAGTAAATTGGCCATTTTCATTCACTTTTACCCATTCCTCAAATCTCGTGTTTAAGGCCCCTGGAAGCATGAAAATCACCTTAAACATCTGATTTTATCTTTAAAAGTGATTTTCCACGTACAAATGTGAATTGTAGTTCAAAGAGGCAACATTTAAAAACGGACCATTTTTTACGTTTCTGAAGCATGTCGTAAGGGGGGTGGTTATCACTTTCGTCAAAAATCGGGTGTTTTCGCTTGAACAATAAAGGCCTACAAATGTTATTTAGTTCACTTCCCGTGGAGGGGAAACACTTTTTAAGGCCGCAGAGTGAGTAAATTGGCCATATTCATTCACTTTTACCCATTCCTCAAATCTTGCGTTTAAGGCCCCTGGAAGCATGAAAATCACTTTAAACATCTCATTTTATCTTTAAAAGTGATTTTCCACGTACAAATGTGAATTGTAGTTCAAAGAGGCAACATTTGAAAACAGACCATTTTTTTAGTATCTGAAGCATGTTGTAAGGGGGGGTGGTTATCTCTTTCATCAAAAATCGGACGTTTTTGATTGAACAATAAAGTCCTCCAAATGTTATTTTATTCACTTCCCGTGGAGGAGAAACACTTTTTAAGGCCGCAGAGTGAGTAAATTGGCCATTTTCATTCACTTTTACCCATTCCTCAAATCTCGTGTTTAAGGCCCCTGGAAGCATGAAAATCACTTTAAACATCTCATTTTATCTTTAAAAGTGATTTTCCACGTACAAATGTGAATTGTAGTTCAAAGAGGCAACATTTGAAAACAGACCATTTTTTTAGTTTCTGAAGCATGTCGTAAGGGGGGGTGGTTATCTCTTTCATCAAAAATCGGACGTTTTTAATTGAACAATAAAGGCCTACAAATGTTATTTAATTCACTTTCTGGGGTGGAGAAAAACTTTT
Source organism: Triturus cristatus (assembly GCF_964204655.1). Lineage (NCBI taxonomy): Eukaryota > Metazoa > Chordata > Amphibia > Caudata > Salamandridae > Triturus > Triturus cristatus. The sequence goes on along the minus strand of NC_140590.1, from coordinate 1,223,773,448 downwards.
TAAGGTCTCAGAGTGAATAAATTGCCCATTTTCATTCACTTTTACCCATTCCTCAAATCTTGTGTTTAGGGCCCCTGGAAGCTTGAAAATCACTTTAAACATCTCATTTTATCTTTAAAAGTGATTTTCCACATACAAATGTGAATTGTAGTTAAAAGAGGCAACATTTGAAAACAGACCATTTTTTTAGTTTCTGAAGCATGTCGTAAGGGGGGGTGGTTATCTCTTTCATAAAAAATCGGACGTTTTTGATTGAACAATAAAGGCCTACAAATGTTATTTAATTCTCTTTCTGGGGTGGAGAAAAACTTTTTAAGGCCTCAGAGTGAATAAATTGGCCATTTTCATTCACATTTACCCATTCCTCAAATCTTGTGTTTAGGGCCCCTGGAAGCTTGAAAATCAGTTTAAACATCTCATTTTATCTTTAAAAGTGATTTTCCACGTACAAATGTGAATTGTAGTTCAAAGAGGCAACATTTGATAACGGACCATTTTTTACGTTTCTGAAGCTTGTCGTAAGGGGGGGTGGTTATCTCTTTCGTCAAAAATCGGGTGTTTTCGCTTGAACAATAAAGGCCTACAAATGTTTTTTAGTTCACTTCCCGTGGAGGGGAAACACTTTTTAAGGCCGCAGAGTGAGTAAATTGGCCATATTCATTCACTTTTACCCATTCCTCAAATCTTGCGTTTAAGGCCCCTGGAAGCATGAAAATCACTTTAAACATCTCATTTTATCTTTAAAAGTGATTTTCCACGTACAAATGTGAATTGTAGTTCAAAGAGGCAACATTTGAAAACAGACCATTTTTTTAGTATCTGAAGCATGTTGTAAGGGGGGGTGGTTATCTCTTTCATCAAAAATCGGACGTTTTTGATTGAACAATAAAGTCCTCCAAATGGTATTTTATTCACTTCCCGTGGAGGAGAAAAACTTTTTAAGGCCGCAGAGTGAGTAAATTGTCCATTTTCATTCACTTTTACCCATTCCTCAAATCTCGTGTTTAAGGCCCCTGGAAGCATGAAAATCACTTTAAACATCTCATTTTATCTTTAAAAGTGATTTTCCACGTACAAATGTGAATTGTCGTTTAAAGACGCAACATTTGAAAATGGACCATTTTTTTCGTTTCTGAAGCATGTCGTAAGGGGGGGTGGTTATCTCTTTCATCAAAAATCGGACGTTTTCGCTTGAACAATAAAGGCCTACAAATGTTATTTAGTTCACTTCCCGTGGAGGAGAAACACTTTTTAAGGCCGCAGAGTGAGTAAATTGGCCATTTTCATTCACTTTTACCCATTCCTCAAATCTCGTGTTTAAGGCCCCTGGAAGCATGAAAATCACTTTAAACATCTCATTTTATCTTTAAAAGTGATTTTCCACGTACAAATGTGAATTGTAGTTCAAAGAGGCAACATTTGAAAACAGACCATTTTTTTAGTTTCTGAAGCATGTCGTAAGGGGGGGTGGTTATCTCTTTCATCAAAAATCGGACGTTTTTAATTGAACAATAAAGGCCTACAAATGTTATTTAATTCACTTTCTGGGGTGGAGAAAAACTTTTTAAGGCCTCAGAGTGAATAAATTGGCCATTTTCATTCACATTTACCCATTCCTCAAATCTTGTGTTTAGGGCCCCTGGAAGCTTGAAAATCACTTTAAACATCTCATTTTATCTTTAAAAGTGATTTTCCACGTACAAATGTGAATTGTAGTTCAAAGAGGCAACATTTGATAACGGACCATTTTTTACGTTTCTGAAGCTTGTCGTAAGGGGGGGTGGTTATCTCTTTCGTCAAAAATCAGGCGTTTTCGCTTGAACAATAAAGGCCTACAAATGTTATTTAGTTCACTTCCCATGGAGGAGAAACACTTTTTAAGGCCGCAGACTGAGTAAATTGGCCATATTCATTCACTTTTACCCATTCCTCAAATCTTGTGTTTAAGGCCCCTGGAAGCATGAAAATCACTTTAAACATCTCATTTTATTTTTAATAGTGATTTTCCACGTACAAATGTGAATTGTAGTTCAAAGAGGCAACATTTGAAAACGGACCATTTTTTACGTTTCTGAAGCATGTCGTAAGGGGGGGTGGTTATCTCTTTCATCAAAAATCGGACGTTTTTAATTGAACAATAAAGGCCTACAAATGTTATTTAATTCACTTTCTGGGGTGGAGAAAAACTTTTTAAGGCCTCAGAGTGAATAAATTGGCCATTTTCATTCACATTTACCCATTCCTCAAATCTTGTGTTTAGGGCCCCTGGAAGCTTGAAAATCACTTTAAACATCTCATTTTATCTTTAAAAGTGATTTTCCACGTACAAATGTGAATTGTAGTTAAAAGAGGCAACATTTGAAAACGGACCATTTTTACGTTTCTGAAGCATGTCATAAGGGGGGGTGGTTATCTCTTTCGTCAAAAATCGGACGTTTTTGATTGAACAATAAAGGCCTCCAAATGTTATTTTATTCACTTCCCGTGGAGGAGAAACACTTTTTAAGGCCGCAGAGTGAGTAAATTGTCCATTTTCATTCACTTTTACCCATTCCTCAAATCTCGTGTTTAAGGCCCATGGAAGCATGAAAATCACTTTAAACATCTCATTTTATCTTTAAAAGTGATTTTCCACGTACAAATGTGAATTGTCGTTTAAAGACGCAACATTTGAAAATGGACCATTTTTTTCGTTTCTGAAGCATGTCGTAAGGGGGGGTGGTTATCTCTTTCATCAAAAATCGGACGTTTTCGCTTGAACAATAAAGGCCTACAAATGTTATTTAGTTCACTTCCCGTGGAGGAGAAACACTTTTTAAGGCCGCAGAGTGAGTAAATTGGCCATTTTCATTCACTTTTACCCATTCCTCAAATCTCGTGTTTAAGGCCCCTGGAAGCATGAAAATCACTTTAAACATCTCATTTTATCTTTAAAAGTGATTTTCCACGTACAAATGTGAATTGTAGTTCAAAGAGGCAACATTTGAAAACAGACCATTTTTTTAGTTTCTGAAGCATGTCGTAAGGGGGGGTGGTTATCTCTTTCATCAAAAATCGGACGTTTTTAATTGAACAATAAAGGCCTACAAATGTTATTTAATTCACTTTCTGGGGTGGAGAAAAACTTTTTAAGGCCTCAGAGTGAATAAATTGGCCATTTTCATTCACATTTACCCATTCCTCAAATCTTGTGTTTAGGGCCCCTGGAAGCTTGAAAATCACTTTAAACATCTCATTTTATCTTTAAAAGTGATTTTCCACGTACAAATGTGAATTGTAGTTAAAAGAGGCAACATTTGAAAACGGACCATTTTTACGTTTCTGAAGCATGTCATAAGGGGGGGTGGTTATCTCTTTCGTCAAAAATCGGACGTTTTTGATTGAACAATAAAGGCCTCCAAATGTTATTTTATTCACTTCCCGTGGAGGAGAAACACTTTTTAAGGCCGCAGAGTGAGTAAATTGTCCATTTTCATTCACTTTTACCCATTCCTCAAATCTCGTGTTTAAGGCCCCTGGAAGCATGAAAATCACTTTAAACATCTCATTTTATCTTTAAAAGTGATTTTCCACGTACAAATGTGAATTGTCGTTTAAAGACGCAACATTTGAAAATGGACCATTTTTTTCGTTTCTGAAGCATGTCGTAAGGGGGGGTGGTTATCTCTTTCATCAAAAATCGGACGTTTTTGATTGAACAATAAAGGCCTACAAATGTTATTTAATTCCCTTTCTGGGGTGGAGAAAAACTTTTTAAGGCCTCAGAGTGAATAAATTGGCCATTTTCATTCACTTTTACGCATTCCTCAAATCTTGTGTTTAGGGCCCCTGGAAGCTTGAAAATCACTTTAAACATTTCATTTTATCTTTAAAAGTGATTTTCCACGTACAAATGTGAATTGTAGTTAATAGAGGCAACATTTGAAAACGGACCATTTTTACGTTTCTCAAGCATGTCGTAAGGGGGGGTGGTTATCTCTTTCGTCAAAAATCGGGCGTTTTCGCTTGAACAATAAAGGCCTACAAATGTTATTTAGTTCACTTCCCGTGGAGGAGAAACACTTTTTAAGGCCGCAGAGTGAGTAAATTGGCCATATTCATTCACTTTTACCCATTCCTCAAATCTTGTGTTTAAGGCCCCTGGAAGCATGAAAATCACTTTAAACATCTCATTTTATCTTTAAAAGTGATTTTCCACGTACAAATGTGAATTGTAGTTCAAAGAGGCAACATTTGAAAACAGACCATTTTTTTAGTTTCTGAAGCATGTCGTAAGGGGGGGTGGTTATCTCTTTCATAAAAAATCGGACGTTTTTGATTGAACAATAAAGGCCTACAAATGTTATTTAATTCACTTTCTGGGGTGGAGAAAAACCTTTTAAGGCCTCAGAGTGAATAAATTGGCCATTTTCATTCACATTTACCCATTCCTCAAATCTTGTGTTTAGGGCCCCTGGAAGCTTGAAAATCACTTTAAACATCTCATTTTATCTTTAAAAGTGATTTTCCAAGTACAAATGTGAATTGTAGTTCAAAGAGGCAACATTTGAAAACAGACCATTTTTTACGTTTCTGAAGCATGTCTTAAGGGGGGGTGGTTATCTCTTTCGTCAAAAATCGGGCGTTTTCGCTTGAACAATAAAGGCCTACAAATGTTATTTAGTTCACTTCCCGTTGAGGAGAAACACTTTTTAAGGCCGCAGAGTGAGTAAATTGGCCATATTCATTCACTTTTACCCATTCCTCAAATCTTGTGTTTAAGGCCCCTGGAAGCATGAAAATCACTTTAAACATCTCATTTTATCTTTAAAAGTGATTTTCCACGTACAAATGTGAATCGTAGTTCAATGAGGCAACATTTGAAAACAGACCATTTTTTTAGTTTCTGAAGCATGTCGTAAGGGGGGTGGTTATCTCTTTCATCAAAAATCGGATGTTTTTGATTGAACAATTAAGGCCTAGAAATGTTATTTAATTCACTTTCTGGGGTGGAGAAAAACTTTTTAAGGCCTCAGAGTGAATAAATTGGCCATTTTCATTCACATTTACCAATTCCTCAAATCTTGTGTTTAGGGCCCCTGGAAGCTTGAAAATCACTTTAAACATCTAATTTTATCTCTAAAAGTGATTATCCACGTACAAATGTGAATTGTCGTTTAAAGACGCAACATTTGAAAATGGACCATTTTTTTCGTTTCTGAAGCATGTCGTAAGGGGGGTGGTTATCTCTTTCACCAAGAAAAAGGCGTTTTTGATTGAACAATAAAGGCCTCCAAATGGTATTTTATTCACTTCCCGTTGAGGAGAAACACTTTTTAAGGCCGCAGAGTGAGTAAATTGGCCATTTTCATTCACTTTTACCCATTCCTCAAATCTCGTGTTTAAGGCCCCTGGAAGCATGAAAATCACTTTAAACATCTCATTTTATCTTTAAAAGTGATTTTCCACGTACAAATGTGAATTGTAGTTCAAAGAGGCAACATTTGAAAACAGACCATTTTTTTAGTTTCTGAAGCATGTCGTAAGGGGGGGTGGTTATCTCTTTCATCAAAAATCGGACGTTTTTCATTGAACAATAAAGGCCTCCAAATGTTATTTTATTCACTTCCCGTGGAGGAGAAACACTTTTTAAGGCCGCAGAGTGAGTAAATTGGCCATTTCATTCACTTTTACCCATTCCTCAAATCTCGTGTTTAAGGCCCCTGGAAGCATGAAAATCACTTTAAACATCTCATTTTATCTTTAAAAGTGATTTTCCACGTACAAATGTGAATTGTAGTTCAAAGAGGCAACATTTGAAAACAGACCATTTTTTACGTTTCTGAAGCTTGTCGTAAGGGGGGGGTGGTTATCTCTTTCGTCAAAAATCGGGCGTTTTTGCTTGAACAATAAAGGCCTACAAATGTTATTTAGTTCACTTCCCGTGGAGGAGAAACACTTTTTAAGGCCGCAGACTGAGTAAATTGGCCATATTCATTCACTTTTACCCATTCCTCAAATCTTGTGTTTAAGGCCCCTGGAAGCATGAAAATCACTTTAAACATCTCATTTTATCTTTAATAGTGATTTTCCACGTACAAATGTGAATTGTAGTTCAAAGAGGCAACATTTGAAAACGGACCATTTTTTACGTTTCTGAAGCATGTCGTACGGGGGGGTGGTTATCTCTTTCGTCAAAAATCGGGCGTTTTCGCTTGAACAATAAAGGCCTACAAATGTTATTTAGTTCACTTCCCGTTGAGGAGAAACACTTTTTAAGGCCGCAGAGTGAGTAAATTGGCCATATTCATTCACTTTTACCCATTCCTCAAATCTTGTGTTTAAGGCCCCTGGAAGCATGAAAATCACTTTAAACATCTCATTTTATCTTTAAAAGTGATTTTCCACGTACAAATGTGAATTGTAGTTCAAAGAGGCAACATTTGAAAACAGACCATTTTTTTAGTTTCTGAAGCATGTTGTAAGGGGGGGTGGTTATCTCTTTCATCAAAAATCGGACGTTTTTGATTGAACAATAAAGGCCTCCAAATGTTATTTTATTCACTTCCCGTGGAGGAGAAACACTTTTTAAGGCCGCAGAGTGAGTAAATTGGCCATTTTCATTCACTTTTACCCATTCCTCAAATCTCGTGTTTAAGGCCCCTGGAAGCATGAAAATCACCTTAAACATCTCATTTTATCTTTAAAAGTGATTTTCCACGTACAAATGTGAATTGTAGTTCAAAGAGGCAACATTTGAAAACGGACCATTTTTTACGTTTCTGAAGCATGTCGTAAGGGGGGGTGGTTATCTCTATCGTCAAAAATCGGGTGTTTTCGCTTGAACAATAAAGGCCTACAAATGTTATTTAGTTCACTTCCCGTGGAGGGGAAACACTTTTTAAGGCCGCAGAGTGAGTAAATTGGCCATATTCATTCACTTTTACCCATTCCTCAAATCTTGCGTTTAAGGCCCCTGGAAGCATGAAAATCACTTTAAACATCTCATTTTATCTTTAAAAGTGATTTTCCACGTACAAATGTGAATTGTAGTTCAAAGAGGCAACATTTGAAAACAGACCATTTTTTTAGTATCTGAAGCATGTTGTAAGGGGGGGTGGTTATCTCTTTCATCAAAAATCGGACGTTTTTGATTGAACAATAAAGTCCTCCAAATGTTATTTTATTCACTTCACGTGGAGGAGAAACACTTTTTAAGGCCGCGGAGTGAGTAAATTGGCCATTTTCATTCACTTTTACCCATTCCTCAAATCTTGTGTTTAGGGCCCCTGGAAGCTTGAAAATCACTTTAAACATCTCATTTTATCTTTAAAAGTGATTTTCCACGTACAAATGTGAATTGTAGTTAAAAGAGGCAACATTTGAAAACGGACCATTTTTTACGTTTCTGAAGCATGTCGTAAGGGGGGGTGGTTATCTCTTTCGTCAAAAATCGGGCGTTTTCGCTTGAACAATAAAGGCCTACAAATGTTATTTAGTTCACTTCCCGTGGAGGAGAAACACTTTTTAAGGCCGGAGAGTGAGTAAATTGGCCATATTCATTCACTTTTACCCATTCCTCAATTCTTGTGTTTAAGGCCCCTGGAAGCATGAAAATCACTTTAAACATCTCGTTTTATCTTTAAAAGTGATTTTCCACGTACAAATGTGAATTGTAGTTCAAAGAGGCAACATTTGAAAACAGACCATTTTTTTAGTTTCTGAAGCATGTCGTAAGGGGGGGTGGTTATCTCCTTCATCAAAAATCGGACGTTTTGAATTGAACAATAAAGGCCTACAAATGTTATTTAATTCACTTTCTGGGGTGGAGAAAAACTTTTTAAGGCCTCAGAGTGAATAAATTGGCCATTTTCATTCACATTTACCCATTCCTCAAATCTTGTGTTTAGGGCCCCTGGAAGCATGAAAATCACTTTAAACATCTCATTTTATCTTTAAAAGTGATTTTCCAAGTACAAATGTGAATTGTAGTTCAAAGAGGCAACATTTGAAAACGGACCATTTTTTACGTTTCTGAAGCATGTCGTAAGGGGGGGCGGTTATCTCTTTCGTCAAAAATCGGGTGTTTTCGCTTGAACAATAAAGGCCTCCAAATGGTATTTTATTCACTTCCCGTTGAGGAGAAACACTTTTTAAGGCCTCAGAGTGAATAAATTGGCCATTTTCATTCACATTTACCCATTCCTCAAATCTTGTGTTTAGGGCCCCTGGAAGCATGAAAATCACTTTAAACATCTCATTTTATCTTTAAAAGTGATTTTCCAAGTACAAATGTGAATTGTAGTTCAAAGAGGCAACATTTGAAAACGGACCATTTTTTACGTTTCTGAAGCATGTCGTAAGGGGGGGTGGTTATCTCTTTCGTCAAAAATCGGGCGTTTTCGCTTGAACAATAAAGGCCTACAAATGTTATTTAGTTCACTTCCCGTGGAGGAGAAACACTTTTTAAGGCCGCAGAGTGAGTAAATTGGCCATTTTCATTCACTTTTACCCATTCCTCAAATCTTGTGTTTAAGGCCCCTGGAAGCATGAAAATCACTTTAAACATCTCATTTTATCTTTAAAAGTGATTTTCCACGTACAAATGTGAATCGTAGTTCAACGAGGCAACATTTGAAAACAGACCATTTTTTTAGTTTCTGAAGCATGTCGTAAGGGGGGGTGGTTATCTCTTTCATCAAAAATCGGACGTTTTTGATTGAACAATTAAGGCCTACAAATGTTATTTAATTCACTTTCTGGGGTGGAGAAAAACTTTTTAAGGCCTCAGAGTGAATAAATTGGCCATTTTCATTCACATTTACCCATTCCTCAAATCTTGTGTTTAGGGCCCCTGGAAGCTTGAAAATCACTTTAAACATCTAATTTTATCTCTAAAAGTGATTATCCACGTACAAATGTGAATTGTCGTTTAAAGACGCAACATTTGAAAATGGACCATTTTTTTCGTTTCTGAAGCATGTCGTAAGGGGGGTGGTTATCTCTTTCACCAAGAAAAAGGCGTTTTTGATTGAACAATAAAGGCCTCCAAATGGTATTTTATTCACTTCCCGTTGAGGAGAAACACTTTTTAAGGCCGCAGAGTGAGTAAATTGGCCATTTTCATTCACTTTTACCCATTCCTCAAATCTCGTGTTTAAGGCCCCTGGAAGCATGAAAATCACTTTAAACATCTCATTTTATCTTTAAAAGTGATTTTCCACGTACAAATGTGAATTGTAGTTCAAAGAGGCAACATTTGAAAACAGACCATTTTTTTAGTTTCTGAAGCATGTCGTAAGGGGGGGTGGTTATCTCTTTCATCAAAAATCGGACGTTTTTCATTGAACAATAAAGGCCTCCAAATGTTATTTTATTCACTTCCCGTGGAGGAGAAACACTTTTTAAGGCCGCAGAGTGAGTAAATTGGCCATTTCATTCACTTTTACCCATTCCTCAAATCTCGTGTTTAAGGCCCCTGGAAGCATGAAAATCACTTTAAACATCTCATTTTATCTTTAAAAGTGATTTTCCACGTACAAATGTGAATTGTAGTTCAAAGAGGCAACATTTGAAAACAGACCATTTTTTACGTTTCTGAAGCTTGTCGTAAGGGGGGGGTGGTTATCTCTTTCGTCAAAAATCGGGCGTTTTCGCTTGAACAATAAAGGCCTACAAATGTTATTTAGTTCACTTCCCGTGGAGGAGAAACACTTTTTAAGGCCGCAGACTGAGTAAATTGGCCATATTCATTCACTTTTACCCATTCCTCAAATCTTGTGTTTAAGGCCCCTGGAAGCATGAAAATCACTTTAAACATCTCATTTTATCTTTAATAGTGATTTTCCACGTACAAATGTGAATTGTAGTTCAAAGAGGCAACATTTGAAAACGGACCATTTTTTACGTTTCTGAAGCATGTCGTACGGGGGGGTGGTTATCTCTTTCGTCAAAAATCGGGCGTTTTCGCTTGAACAATAAAGGCCTACAAATGTTATTTAGTTCACTTCCCGTTGAGGAGAAACACTTTTTAAGGCCGCAGAGTGAGTAAATTGGCCATATTCATTCACTTTTACCCATTCCTCAAATCTTGTGTTTAAGGCCCCTGGAAGCATGAAAATCACTTTAAACATCTCATTTTATCTTTAAAAGTGATTTTCCACGTACAAATGTGAATTGTAGTTCAAAGAGGCAACATTTGAAAACAGACCATTTTTTTAGTTTCTGAAGCATGTTGTAAGGGGGGGTGGTTATCTCTTTCATCAAAAATCGGACGTTTTTGATTGAACAATAAAGGCCTCCAAATGTTATTTTATTCACTTCCCGTGGAGGAGAAACACTTTTTAAGGCCGCAGAGTGAGTAAATTGGCCATTTTCATTCACTTTTACCCATTCCTCAAATCTCGTGTTTAAGGCCCCTGGAAGCATGAAAATCACCTTAAACATCTCATTTTATCTTTAAAAGTGATTTTCCACGTACAAATGTGAATTGTAGTTCAAAGAGGCAACATTTGAAAACGGACCATTTTTTACGTTTCTGAAGCATGTCGTAAGGGGGGGTGGTTATCTCTATCGTCAAAAATCGGGTGTTTTCGCTTGAACAATAAAGGCCTACAAATGTTATTTAGTTCACTTCCCGTGGAGGGGAAACACTTTTTAAGGCCGCAGAGTGAGTAAATTGGCCATATTCATTCACTTTTACCCATTCCTCAAATCTTGCGTTTAAGGCCCCTGGAAGCATGAAAATCACTTTAAACATCTCATTTTATCTTTAAAAGTGATTTTCCACGTACAAATGTGAATTGTAGTTCAAAGAGGCAACATTTGAAAACAGACCATTTTTTTAGTATCTGAAGCATGTTGTAAGGGGGGGTGGTTATCTCTTTCATCAAAAATCGGACGTTTTTGATTGAACAATAAAGTCCTCCAAATGTTATTTTATTCACTTCACGTGGAGGAGAAACACTTTTTAAGGCCGCAGAGTGAGTAAATTGGCCATTTTCATTCACTTTTACCCATTCCTCAAATCTTGTGTTTAGGGCCCCTGGAAGCTTGAAAATCACTTTAAACATCTCATTTTATCTTTAAAAGTGATTTTCCACGTACAAATGTGAATTGTAGTTAAAAGAGGCAACATTTGAAAACGGACCATTTTTTACGTTTCTGAAGCATGTCGTAAGGGGGGGTGGTTATCTCTTTCGTCAAAAATCGGGCGTTTTCGCTTGAACAATAAAGGCCTACAAATGTTATTTAGTTCACTTCCCGTGGAGGAGAAACACTTTTTAAGGCCGGAGAGTGAGTAAATTGGCCATATTCATTCACTTTTACCCATTCCTCAATTCTTGTGTTTAAGGCCCCTGGAAGCATGAAAATCACTTTAAACATCTCGTTTTATCTTTAAAAGTGATTTTCCACGTACAAATGTGAATTGTAGTTCAAAGAGGCAACATTTGAAAACAGACCATTTTTTTAGTTTCTGAAGCATGTCGTAAGGGGGGGTGGTTATCTCCTTCATCAAAAATCGGACGTTTTGAATTGAACAATAAAGGCCTACAAATGTTATTTAATTCACTTTCTGGGGTGGAGAAAAACTTTTTAAGGCCTCAGAGTGAATAAATTGGCCATTTTCATTCACATTTACCCATTCCTCAAATCTTGTGTTTAGGGCCCCTGGAAGCATGAAAATCACTTTAAACATCTCATTTTATCTTTAAAAGTGATTTTCCAAGTACAAATGTGAATTGTAGTTCAAAGAGGCAACATTTGAAAACGGACCATTTTTTACGTTTCTGAAGCATGTCGTAAGGGGGGGCGGTTATCTCTTTCGTCAAAAATCGGGTGTTTTCGCTTGAACAATAAAGGCCTCCAAATGGTATTTTATTCACTTCCCGTTGAGGAGAAACACTTTTTAAGGCCTCAGAGTGAATAAATTGGCCATTTTCATTCACATTTACCCATTCCTCAAATCTTGTGTTTAGGGCCCCTGGAAGCATGAAAATCACTTTAAACATCTCATTTTATCTTTAAAAGTGATTTTCCAAGTACAAATGTGAATTGTAGTTCAAAGAGGCAACATTTGAAAACGGACCATTTTTTACGTTTCTGAAGCATGTCGTAAGGGGGGGTGGTTATCTCTTTCGTCAAAAATCGGGCGTTTTCGCTTGAACAATAAAGGCCTACAAATGTTATTTAGTTCACTTCCCGTGGAGGAGAAACACTTTTTAAGGCCGCAGAGTGAGTAAATTGGCCATTTTCATTCACTTTTACCCATTCCTCAAATCTTGTGTTTAAGGCCCCTGGAAGCATGAAAATCACTTTAAACATCTCATTTTATCTTTAAAAGTGATTTTCCACGTACAAATGTGAATCGTAGTTCAACGAGGCAACATTTGAAAACAGACCATTTTTTTAGTTTCTGAAGCATGTCGTAAGGGGGGGTGGTTATCTCTTTCATCAAAAATCGGACGTTTTTGATTGAACAATTAAGGCCTACAAATGTTATTTAATTCACTTTCTGGGGTGGAGAAAAACTTTTTAAGGCCTCAGAGTGAATAAATTGGCCATTTTCATTCACATTTACCCATTCCTCAAATCTTGTGTTTAGGGCCCCTGGAAGCTTGAAAATCACTTTAAACATCTAATTTTATCTCTAAAAGTGATTATCCACGTACAAATGTGAATTGTCGTTTAAAGACGCAACATTTGAAAATGGACCATTTTTTTCGTTTCTGAAGCATGTCGTAAGGGGGGTGGTTATCTCTTTCACCAAGAAAAAGGCGTTTTTGATTGAACAATAAAGGCCTCCAAATGGTATTTTATTCACTTCCCGTTGAGGAGAAACACTTTTTAAGGCCGCAGAGTGAGTAAATTGGCCATTTTCATTCACTTTTACCCATTCCTCAAATCTCGTGTTTAAGGCCCCTGGAAGCATGAAAATCACTTTAAACATCTCATTTTATCTTTAAAAGTGATTTTCCACGTACAAATGTGAATTGTAGTTCAAAGAGGCAACATTTGAAAACAGACCATTTTTTTAGTTTCTGAAGCATGTCGTAAGGGGGGGTGGTTATCTCTTTCATCAAAAATCGGACGTTTTTCATTGAACAATAAAGGCCTCCAAATGTTATTTTATTCACTTCCCGTGGAGGAGAAACACTTTTTAAGGCCGCAGAGTGAGTAAATTGGCCATTTCATTCACTTTTACCCATTCCTCAAATCTCGTGTTTAAGGCCCCTGGAAGCATGAAAATCACTTTAAACATCTCATTTTATCTTTAAAAGTGATTTTCCACGTACAAATGTGAATTGTAGTTCAAAGAGGCAACATTTGAAAACAGACCATTTTTTACGTTTCTGAAGCTTGTCGTAAGGGGGGGGTGGTTATCTCTTTCGTCAAAAATCGGGCGTTTTCGCTTGAACAAAAAAGGCCTACAAATGTTATTTAGTTCACTTCCCGTGGAGGAGAAACACTTTTTAAGGCCGCAGACTGAGTAAATTGGCCATATTCATTCACTTTTACCCATTCCTCAAATCTTGTGTTTAAGGCCCCTGGAAGCATGAAAATCACTTTAAACATCTCATTTTATCTTTAATAGTGATTTTCCACGTACAAATGTGAATTGTAGTTCAAAGAGGCAACATTTGAAAACGGACCATTTTTTACGTTTCTGAAGCATGTCGTACGGGGGGGTGGTTATCTCTTTCGTCAAAAATCGGGCGTTTTCGCTTGAACAATAAAGGCCTACAAATGTTATTTAGTTCACTTCCCGTTGAGGAGAAACACTTTTTAAGGCCGCAGAGTGAGTAAATTGGCCATATTCATTCACTTTTACCCATTCCTCAAATCTTGTGTTTAAGGCCCCTGGAAGCATGAAAATCACTTTAAACATCTCATTTTATCTTTAAAAGTGATTTTCCACGTACAAATGTGAATTGTAGTTCAAAGAGGCAACATTTGAAAACAGACCATTTTTTTAGTTTCTGAAGCATGTTGTAAGGGGGGGTGGTTATCTCTTTCATCAAAAATCGGACGTTTTTGATTGAACAATAAAGGCCTCCAAATGTTATTTTATTCACTTCCCGTGGAGGAGAAACACTTTTTAAGGCCGCAGAGTGAGTAAATTGGCCATTTTCATTCACTTTTACCCATTCCTCAAATCTCGTGTTTAAGGCCCCTGGAAGCATGAAAATCACCTTAAACATCTCATTTTATCTTTAAAAGTGATTTTCCACGTACAAATGTGAATTGTAGTTCAAAGAGGCAACATTTGAAAACGGACCATTTTTTACGTTTCTGAAGCATGTCGTAAGGGGGGGTGGTTATCTCTTTCGTCAAAAATCGGGTGTTTTCGCTTGAACAATAAAGGCCTACAAATGTTATTTAGTTCACTTCCCGTGGAGGGGAAACACTTTTTAAGGCCGCAGAGTGAGTAAATTGGCCATATTCATTCACTTTTACCCATTCCTCAAATCTTGCGTTTAAGGCCCCTGGAAGCATGAAAATCACTTTAACCATCTCATTTTATCTTTAAAAGTGATTTTCCACGTACAAATGTGAATTGTAGTTCAAAGAGGCAACATTTGAAAACAGACCATTTTTTAAGTATCTGAAGCATGTTGTAAGGGGGGGTGGTTATCTCTTTCATCAAAAATCGGACGTTTTTGATTGAACAATAAAGTCCTCCAAATGTTATTTTATTCACTTTCCGTGGAGGAGAAACACTTTTTAAGGCCGCAGAGTGAGTAAATTGGCCATTTTCATTCACTTTTACCCATTCCTCAAATCTCGTGTTTAAGGCCCCTGGAAGCATGAAAATCACTTTAAACATCTCATTTTATCTTTAAAAGTGATTTTCCACGTACAAATGTGAATTGTAGTTCAAAGAGGCAACATTTGAAAACAGACCATTTTTTTAGTTTCTGAAGCATGTCGTAAGGGGGGGTGGTTATCTCTTTCATCAAAAATCGGACGTTTTTAATTGAACAATAAAGGCCTACAAATGTTATTTAATTCACTTTCTGGGGTGGAGAAAAACTTTTTAAGGCCTCAGAGTGAATAAATTGCCCATTTTCATTCACATTTACCTATTCCTCAAATCTTGTGTTTAGGGCCCCTGGAAGCTTGAAAATCACTTTAAACATCTCATTTTATCTTTAAAAGTGATTTTCCACGTACAAATGTGAATTGTAGTTAAAAGAGGCAACATTTAAAAACGGACCACTTTTTACGTTTCTGAAGCATGTCGTAAGGGGGGGTGGTTATCTCTTTCGTCAAAAATCGGGCGTTTTCGCTTGAACAATAAAGGCCTACAAATGTTATTTAGTTCACTTCCCGTGGAGGAGAAACACTTTTTAAGGCCGCAGAGTGAGTAAATTGGCCATATTCATTCACTTTTACCCATTCCTCAAATCTTGTGTTTAAGGCCCCTGGAAGCATGAAAATCACTTTAAACATCTCATTTTATCTTTAAAAGTGATTTTCCACGTACAAATGTGAATTGTAGTTCAAAGAGGCAACATTTGAAAACAGACCATTTTTTTAGTTTCTGAAGCATGTCGTAAGGGGGGGTGGTTATCTCTTTCATCAAAAATCGGACGTTTTTGATTGAACAATAAAGGCCTCCAAATGTTATTTTATTCACTTCCCGTGGAGGAGAAACACTTTTTAAGGCCGCAGAGTGAGTAAATTGGCCATTTTCATTCACTTTTACCCATTCCTCAAATCTCGTGTTTAAGGCCCCTGGAAGCATGAAAATCACCTTAAACATCTCATTTTATCTTTAAAAGTGATTTTCCACGTACAAATGTGAATTGTAGTTCAAAGAGGCAACATTTGAAAACGGACCAGTTTTTACGTTTCTGAAGCATGTCGTAAGGGGGGGTGGTTATCTCTTTCGTCAAAAATCGGGTGTTTTCGCTTGAACAATAAAGGCCTACAAATGTTATTTAGTTCACTTCCCGTGGAGGGGAAACACTTTTTAAGGCCGCAGAGTGAGTAAATTGGCCATATTTATTCACTTTTACCCATTCCTCAAATCTTGCGTTTAAGGCCCCTGGAAGCATGAAAATCACTTTAAACATCTCATTTTATCTTTAAAAGTGATTTTCCACGTACAAATGTGAATTGTAGTTCAAAGAGGCAACATTTGAAAACAGACCATTTTTTAAGTATCTGAAGCATGTTGTAAGGGGGGGTGGTTATCTCTTTCATCAAAAATCGGACGTTTTTGATTGAACAATAAAGTCCTCCAAATGTTATTTTATTCACTTCCCGTGGAGGAGAAACACTTTTTAAGGCCGCAGAGTGAGTAAATTGGCCATTTTCATTCACTTTTACCCATTCCTCAAATCTCGTGTTTAAGGCCCCTGGAAGCATGAAAATCACTTTAAACATCTCATTTTATCTTTAAAAGTGATTTTCCACGTACAAATGTGAATTGTAGTTCAAAGAGGCAACATTTGAAAACAGACCATTTTTTTAGTTTCTGAAGCATGTCGTAAGGGGGGGTGGTTATCTCTTTCATCAAAAATCGGACGTTTTTAATTGAACAATAAAGGCCTACAAATGTTATTTAATTCACTTTCTGGGGTGGAGAAAAACTTTTTAAGGCCTCAGAGTGAATAAATTGCCCATTTTCATTCACTTTTACCCATTCCTCAAATTTTGTGTTTAGGGCCCCTGGAAGCTTGAAAATCACTTTAAACATCTCATTTTATCTTTAAAAGTGATTTTCCACGTACAAATGTGAATTGTAGTTAAAAGAGGCAACATTTGAAAACGGACCATTTTTTACGTTTCTGAAGCATGTCGTAAGGGGGGGTGGTTATCTCTTTCGTCAAAAATCGGGCGTTTTCGCTTGAACAATAAAGGCCTACAAATGTTATTTAGTTCACTTCCCGTGGAGGAGAAACACTTTTTAAGGCCGCAGAGTGAGTAAATTGGCCATATTCATTCACTTTTACCCATTCCTCAAATCTTGTGTTTAAGGCCCCTGGAAGCATGAAAATCACTTTAAACATCTCATTTTATCTTTAAAAGTGATTTTCCACGTACAAATGTGAATTGTAGTTCAAAGAGGCAACATTTGAAAACAGACCATTTTTTTAGTTTCTGAAGCATGTCGTAAGGGGGGGTGGTTATCTCTTTCATAAAAAATCGGACGTTTTTGATTGAACAATAAAGGCCTACAAATGTTATTTAATTCACTTTCTGGGGTGGAGAAAAACTTTTTATGGCCTCAGAGTGAATAAATTGGCCATTTTCATTCACATTTACCCATTCCTCAAATCTTGTGTTTAGGGCCCCTGGAAGCTTGAAAATCACTTTAAACATCTCATTTTATCTTTAAAAGTGATTTTCCACGTACAAATGTGAATTGTAGTTCAAAGAGGCAACATTTGATAACGGACCATTTTTTACGT
The DNA here is from genome assembly GCF_964204655.1 of Triturus cristatus. NCBI lineage: Eukaryota > Metazoa > Chordata > Amphibia > Caudata > Salamandridae > Triturus > Triturus cristatus. The sequence continues at coordinate 1,223,756,049 of NC_140590.1, read as the reverse complement.
TTCTGAAGCTTGTCGTAAGGGGGGGTGGTTATCTCTTTAGTCAAAAATCGGGTGTTTTCGCTTGAACAATAAAGGCCTACAAATGTTATTTAGTTCACTTCCCGTGGAGGGGAAACACTTTTTAAGGCCGCAGAGTGAGTAAATTGGCCATATTCATTCACTTTTACCCATTCCTCAAATCTTGCGTTTAAGGCCCCTGGAAGCATGAAAATCACTTTAAACATCTCATTTTATCTTTAAAAGTGATTTTCCACGTACAAATGTGAATTGTAGTTCAAAGAGGCAACATTTGAAAACAGACCATTTTTTTAGTATCTGAAGCATGTTGTAAGGGGGGGTGGTTATCTCTTTCATCAAAATTCGGATGTTTTTGATTGAACAATAAAGTCCTCCAAATGTTATTTTATTCACTTCCCGTGGAGGAGAAACACTTTTTAAGGCCGCAGAGTGAGTAAATTGGCCATTTTCATTCACTTTTACCCATTCCTCAAATCTCGTGTTTAAGGCCCCTGGAAGCATGAAAATCACTTTAAACATCTCATTTTATCTTTAAAAGTGATTTTCCACGTACAAATGTGAATTGTAGTTCAAAGAGGCAACATTTGAAAACAGACCATTTTTTTAGTTTCTGAAGCATGTCGTAAGGGGGGGTGGTTATCTCTTTCATCAAAAATCGGACGTTTTTAATTGAACAATAAAGGCCTACAAATGTTATTTAATTCACTTTCTGGGGTGGAGAAAAACTTTTTAAGGCCTCAGAGTGAATAAATTGGCCATTTTCATTCACATTTACCCATTCCTCAAATCTTGTGTTTAGGGCCCCTGGAAGCTTGAAAATCACTTTAAACATCTCATTTTATCTTTAAAAGTGATTTTCCACGTACAAATGTGAATTGTAGTTAAAAGAGGCAACATTTGAAAACGGACCATTTTTACGTTTCTGAAGCATGTCATAAGGGGGGGTGGTTATCTCTTTCGTCAAAAATCGGACGTTTTTGATTGAACAATAAAGGCCTCCAAATGTTATTTTATTCACTTCCCGTGGAGGAGAAACACTTTTTAAGGCCGCAGAGTGAGTAAATTGGCCATTTTCATTCACTTTTACCCATTCCTCAAATCTCGTGTTTAAGGCCCCTGGAAGCATGAAAATCACTTTAAACATCTCATTTTATCTTTAAAAGTGATTTTCCACGTACAAATGTGAATTGTCGTTTAAAGACGCAACATTTGAAAATGGACCATTTTTTTCGTTTCTGAAGCATGTCGTAAGGGGGGGTGGTTATCTCTTTCATCAAAAATCGGACGTTTTTGATTGAACAATAAAGGCCTACAAATGTTATTTAATTCACTTTCTGGGGTGGAGAAAAACTTTTTAAGGCCTCAGAGTGAATAAATTGGCCATTTTCATTCACATTTACCCATTCCTCAATTCTTGTGTTTAGGGCCCCTGGAAGCTTGAAAATCACTTTAAACATCTCATTTTATCTTTAAAAGTGATTTTCCAAGTACAAATGTGAATTGTAGTTCAAAGAGGCAACATTTGAAAACGGACCATTTTTTACGTTTCTCAAGCATGTCGTAAGGGGGGGTGGTTATCTCTTTCGTCAAAAATCGTGTGTTTTCGCTTGAACAATAAAGGCCTCCAAATGGTATTTTATTCACTTCCCGTTGAGGAGAAACACTTTTTAAGGCCTCAGTGTGAATAAATTGGCCATTTTCATTCACATTTACCCATTCCTCAAATCTTGTGTTTAGGGCCCCTGGAAGCATGAAAATCACTTTAAACATCTCATTTTATCTTTAAAAGTGATTTTCCAAGTACAAATGTGAATTGTAGTTCAAAGAGGCAACATTTGAAAACGGACCATTTTTTACGTTTCTGAAGCATGTCGTAAGGGGGGGTGGTTATCTCTTTCGTCAAAAATCGGGCGTTTTCGCTTGAACAATAAAGGCCTACAAATGTTATTTAGTTCACTTCCCGTTGAGGAGAAACACTTTTTAAGGCCGCAGAGTGAGTAAATTGGCCATATTCATTCACTTTTACCCATTCCTCAAATCTTGTGTTTAAGGCCCCTGGAAGCATGAAAATCACTTTAAACATCTCATTTTATCTTTAAAAGTGATTTTCCACGTACAAATGTGAATCGTAGTTCAACGAGGCAACATTTGAAAACAGACCATTTTTTTAGTTTCTGAAGCATGTCGTAAGGGGGGGTGGTTATCTCTTTCATCAAAAATCGGACGTTTTTGATTGAACAATTAAGGCCTACAAATGTTATTTAATTCACTTTCTGGGGTGGAGAAAAACTTTTTAAGGCCTCAGAGTGAATAAATTGGCCATTTTCATTCACATTTACCCATTCCTCAAATCTTGTGTTTAGGGCCCCTGGAAGCTTGAAAATCACTTTAAACATCTAATTTTATCTCTAAAAGTGATTATCCACGTATAAATGTGAATTGTCGTTTAAAGACGCAACATTAGAAAATGGACCATTTTTTTCGTTTCTGAAGCATGTCGTAAGGGGGGTGGTTATCTCTTTCACCAAGAAAAAGGCGTTTTTGATTGAACAATAAAGGCCTCCAAATGGTATTTTATTCACTTCCCGTTGAGGAGAAACACTTTTTAAGGCCGCAGAGTGAGTAAATTGGCCATTTTCATTCACTTTTACCCATTCCTCAAATCTCGTGTTTAAGGCCCCTGGAAGCATGAAAATCACTTTAAACATCTCATTTTATCTTTAAAAGTGATTTTCCAAGTACAAATGTGAATTGTAGTTCAAAGAGGCAACATTTGAAAACAGACCATTTTTTACGTTTCTGAAGCTTGTCGGAAGGGGGGGGTGGTTATCTCTTTCGTCAAAAATCGGGCGTTTTCGCTTGAACAATAAAGGCCTACAAATGTTATTTAGTTCACTTCCCGTTGAGGAGAAACACTTTTTAAGGCCGCAGAGTGAGTAAATTGGCCATATTCATTCACTTTTACCCATTCCTCAAATCTTGTGTTTAAGGCCCCTGGAAGCATGAAAATCACTTTAAACATCTCATTTTATCTTTAAAAGTGATTTTCCACGTACAAATGTGAATTGTAGTTCAAAGAGGCAACATTTGAAAACAGACCATTTTTTTAGTTTCTGAAGCATGTTGTAAGGGGGGGTGGTTATCTCTTTCATCAAAAATCGGACGTTTTTGATTGAACAATAAAGGCCTCCAAATGTTATTTTATTCACTTCCCGTGGAGGAGAAACACTTTTTAAGGCCGCAGAGTTAGTAAATTGGCCATTTTCATTCACTTTTACCCATTCCTCAAATCTCGTGTTTAAGGCCCCTGGAAGCATGAAAATCACTTTAAACATCTCATTTTATCTTTAAAAGTGATTTTCCACGTACAAATGTGAATCGTAGTTCAACGAGGCAACATTTGAAAACAGACCATTTTTTTAGTTTCTGAAGCATGTCGTAAGGGGGGGTGGTTATCTCTTTCATCAAAAATCGGACGTTTTTGATTGAACAATTAAGGCCTACAAATGTTATTTAATTCACTTTCTGGGGTGGAGAAAAACTTTTTAAGGCCTCAGAGTGAATAAATTGGCCATTTTCATTCACATTTACCCATTCCTCAAATCTTGTGTTTAGGGCCCCTGGAAGCTTGAAAATCACTTTAAACATCTAATTTTATCTCTAAAAGTGATTATCCACGTACAAATGTGAATTGTCGTTTAAAGACGCAACATTTGAAAATGGACCATTTTTTTCGTTTCTGAAGCATGTCGTAAGGGGGGTGGTTATCTCTTTCACCAAGAAAAAGGCGTTTTTGATTGAACAATAAAGGCCTCCAAATGGTATTTTATTCACTTCCCGTTGAGGAGAAACACTTTTTAAGGCCGCAGAGTGAGTAAATTGGCCATTTTCATTCACTTTTACCCATTCCTCAAATCTCGTGTTTAAGGCCCCTGGAAGCATGAAAATCACTTTAAACATCTCATTTTATCTTTAAAAGTGATTTTCCAAGTACAAATGTGAATTGTAGTTCAAAGAGGCAACATTTGAAAACAGACCATTTTTTACGTTTCTGAAGCTTGTCGGAAGGGGGGGGTGGTTATCTCTTTCGTCAAAAATCGGGCGTTTTCGCTTGAACAATAAAGGCCTACAAATGTTATTTAGTTCACTTCCCGTTGAGGAGAAACACTTTTTAAGGCCGCAGAGTGAGTAAATTGGCCATATTCATTCACTTTTACCCATTCCTCAAATCTTGTGTTTAAGGCCCCTGGAAGCATGAAAATCACTTTAAACATCTCATTTTATCTTTAAAAGTGATTTTCCACGTACAAATGTGAATTGTAGTTCAAAGAGGCAACATTTGAAAACAGACCATTTTTTTAGTTTCTGAAGCATGTTGTAAGGGGGGGTGGTTATCTCTTTCATCAAAAATCGGACGTTTTTGATTGAACAATAAAGGCCTCCAAATGTTATTTTATTCACTTCCCGTGGAGGAGAAACACTTTTTAAGGCCGCAGAGTTAGTAAATTGGCCATTTTCATTCACTTTTACCCATTCCTCAAATCTCGTGTTTAAGGCCCCTGGAAGCATGAAAATCACTTTAAACATCTCATTTTATCTTTAAAAGTGATTTTCCACGTACAAATGTGAATTGTCATTTTAAGACGCAACATTTGAAAATGGACCATTTTTTTCGTTTCTGAAGCATGTCGTAAGGGGGGGTGGTTATCTCTTTCATCAAAAATCGGACGTTTTTGATTGAACAATAAAGGCCTACAAATGTTATTTAATTCACTTTCTGGGGTGGAGAAAAACTTTTTAAGGCCTCAGAGTGAATAAATTGGCCATTTTCATTCACTTTTACCCATTCCTCAAATCTTGTGTTTAGGGCCCCTGGAAGCTTGAAAATCACTTTAAACATTTCATTTTATCTTTAAAAGTGATTTTCCACGTACAAATGTGAATTGTAGTTAATAGAGGCAACATTTGAAAACGGACCATTTTTTACGTTTCTCAAGCATGTCGTAAGGGGGGGTGGTTATCTCTTTCGTCAAATATCGGGCGTTTTCGCTTGAACAATAAAGGCCTACAAATGTTATTTAGTTCACTTCCCGTGGAGGAGAAACACTTTTTAAGGCCGCAGCGTGAGTAAATTGGCCATATTCATTCACTTTTACCCATTCCTCAAATCTTGTGTTTAAGGCCCCTGGAAGCATGAAAATCACTTTAAACATCTCATTTTATCTTTAAAAGTGATTTTCCACGTACAAATGTGAATTGTAGTTCAAAGAGGCAACATTTGAAAACAGACCATTTTTTTAGTTTCTGAAGCATGTCGTAAGGGGGGGTGGTTATCTCTTTCATCAAAAATCGGACGTTTTTCATTGAACAATAAAGGCCTCCAAATGTTATTTTATTCACTTCCCGTGGAGGAGAAACACTTTTTAAGGCCGCAGAGTGAGTAAATTGGCCATTCCATTCACTTTTACCCATTCCTCAAATCTCGTGTTTAAGGCCCCTGGAAGCATGAAAATCACTTTAAACATCTCATTTTATCTTTAAAAGTGATTTTCCACGTACAAATGTGAATTGTAGTTCAAAGAGGCAACATTTGAAAACAGACCATTTTTTACGTTTCTGAAGCTTGTCGTAAGGGGGGGGTGGTTATCTCTTTCGTCAAAAATCGGGCGTTTTCGCTTGAACAATAAAGGCCTACAAATGTTATTTAGTTCACTTCCCGTGGAGGAGAAACACTTTTTAAGGCCGCAGACTGAGTAAATTGGCCATATTCATTCACTTTTACCCATTCCTCAAATCTTGTGTTTAAGGCCCCTGGAAGCATGAAAATCACTTTAAACATCTCATTTTATCTTTAATAGTGATTTTCCACGTACAAATGTGAATTGTAGTTCAAAGAGGCAACATTTGAAAACGGACCATTTTTTACGTTTCTGAAGCATGTCGTACGGGGGGGTGGTTATCTCTTTCGTCAAAAATCGGGCGTTTTCGCTTGAACAATAAAGGCCTACAAATGTTATTTAGTTCACTTCCCGTGGAGGAGAAACACTTTTTAAGGCCGCAGAGTGAGTAAATTGGCCATATTCATTCACTTTTACCCATTCCTCAAATCTTGTGTTTAAGGCCCCTGGAAGCATGAAAATCACTTTAAACATCTCATTTTATCTTTAAAAGTGATTTTCCACGTACAAATGTGAATTGTAGTTCAAAGAGGCAACATTTGAAAACAGACCATTTTTTTAGTTTCTGAAGCATGTCGTAAGGGGGGGTGGTTATCTCTTTCATAAAAAATCGGACGTTTTTGATTGAACAATAAAGGCCTACAAATGTTATTTAATTCACTTTCTGGGGTGGAGAAAAACTTTTTAAGGCCTCAGAGTGAATAAATTGGCCATTTTCATTCACATTTACCCATTCCTCAAATCTTGTGTTTAGGGCCCCTGGAAGCTTGAAAATAACTTTAAACATCTCATTTTATCTTTAAAAGTGATTTTCCACGTACAAATGTGAATTGTAGTTCAAAGAGGCAACATTTGATAACGGACCATTTTTTACGTTTCTGAAGCTTGTCGTAAGGGGGGGTGGTTATCTCTTTCGTCAAAAATCGGGTGTTTTCGCTTGAACAATAAAGGCCTACAAATGTTATTTAGTTCACTTCCCGTGGAGGGGAAACACTTTTTAAGGCCGCAGAGTGAGTAAATTGGCCATATTCATTCACTTTTACCCATTCCTCAAATCTTGCGTTTAAGGCCCCTGGAAGCATGAAAATCACTTTAAACATCTCATTTTATCTTTAAAAGTGATTTTCCACGTACAAATGTGAATTGTAGTTCAAAGAGGCAACATTTGAAAACAGACCATTTTTTTAGTATCTGAAGCATGTTGTAAGGGGGGGTGGTTATCTCTTTCATCAAAATTCGGACGTTTTTGATTGAACAATAAAGTCCTCCAAATGTTATTTTATTCACTTCCCGTGGAGGAGAAACACTTTTTAAGGCCGCAGAGTGAGTAAATTGGCCATTTTCATTCACTTTTACCCATTCCTCAAATCTCGTGTTTAAGGCCCCTGGAAGCATGAAAATCACTTTAAACATCTCATTTTATCTTTAAAAGTGATTTTCCACGTACAAATGTGAATTGTAGTTCAAAGAGGCAACATTTGAAAACAGACCATTTTTTTAGTTTCTGAAGCATGTCGTAAGGGGGGGTGGTTATCTCTTTCATCAAAAATCGGACGTTTTTAATTGAACAATAAAGGCCTACAAATGTTATTTAATTCACTTTCTGGGGTGGAGAAAAACTTTTTAAGGCCTCAGAGTGAATAAATTGGCCATTTTCATTCACATTTACCCATTCCTCAAATCTTGTGTTTAGGGCCCCTGGAAGCTTGAAAATCACTTTAAACATCTCATTTTATCTTTAAAAGTGATTTTCCACGTACAAATGTGAATTGTAGTTAAAAGAGGCAACATTTGAAAACGGACCATTTTTACGTTTCTGAAGCATGTCATAAGGGGGGGTGGTTATCTCTTTCGTCAAAAATCGGACGTTTTTGATTGAACAATAAAGGCCTCCAAATGTTATTTTATTCACTTCCCGTGGAGGAGAAACACTTTTTAAGGCCGCAGAGTGAGTAAATTGGCCATTTTCATTCACTTTTACCCATTCCTCAAATCTCGTGTTTAAGGCCCCTGGAAGCATGAAAATCACTTTAAACATCTCATTTTATCTTTAAAAGTGATTTTCCACGTACAAATGTGAATTGTCGTTTAAAGACGCAACATTTGAAAATGGACCATTTTTTTTCGTTTCTGAAGCATGTCGTAAGGGGGGGTGGTTATCTCTTTCATCAAAAATCGGACGTTTTTGATTGAACAATAAAGGCCTACAAATGTTATTTAATTCACTTTCTGGGGTGGAGAAAAACTTTTTAAGGCCTCAGAGTGAATAAATTGGCCATTTTCATTCACATTTACCCATTCCTCAAATCTTGTGTTTAGGGCCCCTGGAAGCTTGAAAATCACTTTAAACATCTCATTTTATCTTTAAAAGTGATTTTCCAAGTACAAATGTGAATTGTAGTTCAAAGAGGCAACATTTGAAAACGGACCATTTTTTACGTTTCTCAAGCATGTCGTAAGGGGGGGTGGTTATCTCTTTCGTCAAAAATCGGGTGTTTTCGCTTGAACAATAAAGGCCTCCAAATGGTATTTTATTCACTTCCCGTTGAGGAGAAACACTTTTTAAGGCCTCAGAGTGAATAAATTGGCCATTTTCATTCACATTTACCCATTCCTCAAATCTTGTGTTTAGGGCCCCTGGAAGCATGAAAATCACTTTAAACATCTCATTTTATCTTTAAAAGTGATTTTCCAAGTACAAATGTGAATTGTAGTTCAAAGAGGCAACATTTGAAAACGGACCATTTTTTACGTTTCTGAAGCATGTCGTAAGGGGGGGTGGTTATCTCTTTCGTCAAAAATCGGGCGTTTTCGCTTGAACAATAAAGGCCTACAAATGTTATTTAGTTCACTTCCCGTTGAGGAGAAACACTTTTTAAGGCCGTAGAGTGAGTAAATTGGCCATATTCATTCACTTTTACCCATTCCTCAAATCTTGTGTTTAAGGCCCCTGGAAGCATGAAAATCACTTTAAACATCTCATTTTATCTTTAAAAGTGATTTTCCACGTACAAATGTGAATCGTAGTTCAACGAGGCAACATTTGAAAACAGACCATTTTTTTAGTTTCTGAAGCATGTCGTAAGGGGGGGTGGTTATCTCTTTCATCAAAAATCGGACGTTTTTGATTGAACAATTAAGGCCTACAAATGTTATTTAATTCACTTTCTGGGGTGGAGAAAAACTTTTTAAGGCCTCAGAGTGAATAAATTGGCCATTTTCATTCACATTTACCCATTCCTCAAATCTTGTGTTTAGGGCCCCTGGAAGCTTGAAAATCACTTTAAACATCTAATTTTATCTCTAAAAGTGATTATCCACGTACAAATGTGAATTGTCGTTTAAAGACGCAACATTTGAAAATGGACCATTTTTTTCGTTTCTGAAGCATGTCGTAATGGGGGTGGTTATCTCTTTCACCAAGAAAAAGGCGTTTTTGATTGAACAATAAAGGCCTCCAAATGGTATTTTATTCACTTCCCGTTGAGGAGAAACACTTTTTAAGGCCGCAGAGTGAGTAAATTGGCCATTTTCATTCACTTTTACCCATTCCTCAAATCTTGTGTTTAAGGCCCCTGGAAGCATGAAAATCACTTTAAACATCTCATTTTATCTTTAAAAGTGATTTTCCACGTACAAATGTGAATTGTAGTTCAAAGAGGCAACATTTGAAAACAGACCATTTTTTTAGTTTCTGAAGCATGTTGTAAGGGGGGGTGGTTATCTCTTTCATCAAAAATCGGACGTTTTTGATTGAACAATAAAGGCCTCCAAATGTTATTTTATTCACTTCCCGTGGAGGAGAAACACTTTTTAAGGCCGCAGAGTTAGTAAATTGGCCATTTTCATTCACTTTTACCCATTCCTCAAATCTCGTGTTTAAGGCCCCTGGAAGCATGAAAATCACTTTAAACATCTCATTTTATCTTTAAAAGTGATTTTCCACGTACAAATGTGAATTGTCGTTTAAAGACGCAACATTTGAAAATGGACCATTTTTTTCGTTTCTGAAGCATGTCGTAAGGGGGGGTGGTTATCTCTTTCATCAAAAATCGGACGTTTTTGATTGAACAATAAAGGCCTACAAATGTTATTTAATTCACTTTCTGGGGTGGAGAAAAACTTTTTAAGGCCTCAGAGTGAATAAATTGGCCATTTTCATTCACTTTTACCCATTCCTCAAATCTTGTGTTTAGGGCCCCTGGAAGCTTGAAAATCACTTTAAACATTTCATTTTATCTTTAAAAGTGATTTTCCACGTACAAATGTGAATTGTAGTTAATAGAGGCAACATTTGAAAACGGACCATTTTTTACGTTTCTCAAGCATGTCGTAAGGGGGGGTGGTTATCTCTTTCGTCAAATATCGGGCGTTTTCGCTTGAACAATAAAGGCCTACAAATGTTATTTAGTTCACTTCCCGTGGAGGAGAAACACTTTTTAAGGCCGCAGAGTGAGTAAATTGGCCATATTCATTCACTTTTACCCATTCCTCAAATCTTGTGTTTAAGGCCCCTGGAAGCATGAAAATCACTTTAAACATCTCATTTTATCTTTAAAAGTGATTTTCCACGTACAAATGTGAATTGTAGTTCAAAGAGGCAACATTTGAAAACAGACCATTTTTTTAGTTTCTGAAGCATGTCGTAAGGGGGGGTGGTTATCTCTTTCGTCAAAAATCGGGCGTTTTCGCTTGAACAATAAAGGCCTACAAATGGTATTTAGTTCACTTCCCGTGGAGGAGAAACACTTTTTAAGGCCGCAGAGTGAGTAAATTGGCCATTTTCATTCACTTTTACCCATTCCTCAAATCTCGTGTTTAAGGCCCCTGGAAGCATGAAAATCACTTTAAACATCTCATTTTATCTTTAAAAGTGATTTTCCAAGTACAAATGTGAATTGTAGTTCAAAGAGGCAACATTTGAAAACAGACCATTTTTTACGTTTCTGAAGCTTGTCGTAAGGGGGGGTGGTTATCTCTTTCGTCAAAAATCGGGCGTTTTCGCTTGAACAATAAAGGCCTACAAATGTTATTTAGTTCACTTCCCGTGGAGGAGAAACACTTTTTAAGGCCGCAGACTGAGTAAATTGGCCATATTCATTCACTTTTACCCATTCCTCAAATCTTGTGTTTAAGGCCCCTGGAAGCATGAAAATCACTTTAAACATCTCATTTTATCTTTAATAGTGATTTTCCACGTACAAATGTGAATTGTAGTTCAAAGAGGCAACATTTGAAAACGGACCATTTTTTACGTTTCTGAAGCATGTCGTACGGGGGGGTGGTTATCTCTTTCGTCAAAAATCGGGTGTTTTCGCTTGAACAATAAAGGCCTACAAATGTTATTTAGTTCACTTCCCGTGGAGGGGAAACACTTTTTAAGGCCGCAGAGTGAGTAAATTGGCCATATTCATTCACTTTTACCCATTCCTCAAATCTTGCGTTTAAGGCCCCTGGAAGCATGAAAATCACTTTAAACATCTCATTTTATCTTTAAAAGTGATTTTCCACGTACAAATGTGAATTGTAGTTCAAAGAGGCAACATTTGAAAACAGACCATTTTTTTAGTATCTGAAGCATGTTGTAAGGGGGGGTGGTTATCTCTTTCATCAAAAATCGGACGTTTTTAATTGAACAATAAAGGCCTACAAATGTTATTTAATTCACTTTCTGGGGTGGAGAACAACTTTTTAAGGCCTCAGAGTGAATAAATTGCCCATTTTCATTAACTTTTACCCATTCCTCAAATCTTGTGTTTAGGGCCCCTGGAAGCTTGAAAATCACTTTAAACATCTCATTTTATCTTTAAAAGTGATTTTCCACGTACAAATGTGAATTGTAGTTCAAAGAGGCAACATTTGAAAACAGACCATTTTTTTAGTTTCTGAAGCATGTCGTAAGGGGGGGTGGTTATCTCTTTCGTCAAAAATCGGGCGTTTTCGCTTGAACAATAAAGGCCTACAAATGTTATTTAGTTCACTTCCCGTGGAGGAGAAACACTTTTTAAGGCCGCAGAGTTAGTAAATTGGCCATTTTCATTCACTTTTACCCATTCCTCAAATCTCGTGTTTAAGGCCCCTGGAAGCATGAAAATCACTTTAAACATCTCATTTTATCTTTAAAAGTGATTTTCCACGTACAAATGTGAATTGTCGTTTAAAGACGCAACATTTGAAAATGGACCATTTTTTTCGTTTCTGAAGCATGTCGTAAGGGGGGGTGGTTATCTCTTTCATCAAAAATCGGACGTTTTTGATTGAACAATAAAGGCCTACAAATGTTATTTAATTCACTTTCTGGGGTGGAGAAAAACTTTTTAAGGCCTCAGAGTGAATAAATTGGCCATTTTCATTCACTTTTACCCATTCCTCAAATCTTGTGTTTAGGGCCCCTGGAAGCTTGAAAATCACTTTAAACATTTCATTTTATCTTTAAAAGTGATTTTCCACGTACAAATGTGAATTGTAGTTAATAGAGGCAACATTTGAAAACGGACCATTTTTTACGTTTCTCAAGCATGTCGTAAGGGGGGGTGGTTATCTCTTTCGTCAAATATCGGGCGTTTTCGCTTGAACAATAAAGGCCTACAAATGTTATTTAGTTCACTTCCCGTGGAGGAGAAACACTTTTTAAGGCCGCAGAGTGAGTAAATTGGCCATATTCATTCACTTTTACCCATTCCTCAAATCTTGTGTTTAAGGCCCCTGGAAGCATGAAAATCACTTTAAACATCTCATTTTATCTTTAAAAGTGATTTTCCACGTACAAATGTGAATTGTAGTTCAAAGAGGCAACATTTGAAAACAGACCATTTTTTTAGTTTCTGAAGCATGTCGTAAGGGGGGGTGGTTATCTCTTTCATCAAAAATCGGACGTTTTTCATTGAACAATAAAGGCCTCCAAATGTTATTTTATTCACTTCCCGTGGAGGAGAAACACTTTTTAAGGCCGCAGAGTGAGTAAATTGGCCATTTCATTCACTTTTACCCATTCCTCAAATCTCGTGTTTAAGGCCCCTGGAAGCATGAAAATCACTTTAAACATCTCATTTTATCTTTAAAAGTGATTTTCCACGTACAAATGTGAATTGTAGTTCAAAGAGGCAACATTTGAAAACAGACCATTTTTTACGTTTCTGAAGCTTGTCGTAAGGGGGGGTGGTTATCTCTTTCGTCAAAAATCGGGCGTTTTCGCTTGAACAATAAAGGCCTACAAATGTTATTTAGTTCACTTCCCGTGGAGGAGAAACACTTTTTAAGGCCGCAGACTGAGTAAATTGGCCATATTCATTCACTTTTACCCATTCCTCAAATCTTGTGTTTAAGGCCCCTGGAAGCATGAAAATCACTTTAAACATCTCATTTTATCTTTAATAGTGATTTTCCACGTACAAATGTGAATTGTAGTTCAAAGAGGCAACATTTGAAAACGGACCATTTTTTACGTTTCTGAAGCATGTCGTACGGGGGGGTGGTTATCTCTTTCGTCAAAAATCGGGTGTTTTCGCTTGAACAATAAAGGCCTACAAATGTTATTTAGTTCACTTCCCGTGGAGGGGAAACACTTTTTAAGGCCGCAGAGTGAGTAAATTGGCCATATTCATTCACTTTTACCCATTCCTCAAATCTTGCGTTTAAGGCCCCTGGAAGCATGAAAATCACTTTAAACATCTCATTTTATCTTTAAAAGTGATTTTCCACGTACAAATGTGAATTGTAGTTCAAAGAGGCAACATTTGAAAACAGACCATTTTTTTAGTATCTGAAGCATGTTGTAAGGGGGGGTGGTTATCTCTTTCATCAAAAATCGGACGTTTTTAATTGAACAATAAAGGCCTACAAATGTTATTTAATTCACTTTCTGGGGTGGAGAACAACTTTTTAAGGCCTCAGAGTGAATAAATTGCCCATTTTCATTAACTTTTACCCATTCCTCAAATCTTGTGTTTAGGGCCCCTGGAAGCTTGAAAATCACTTTAAACATCTCATTTTATCTTTAAAAGTGATTTTCCACGTACAAATGTGAATTGTAGTTAAAAGAGGCAACATTTGAAAACGGACCATTTTTTACGTTTCTGAAGCATGTCGTAAGGGGGGGTGGTTATCTCTTTCGTCAAAAATCGGGCGTTTTCGCTTGAACAATAAAGGCCTACAAATGTTATTTAGTTCACTTCCCGTGGAGGAGAAACACTTTTTAAGGCCGCAGACTGAGTAAATTGGCCATATTCATTCACTTTTACCCATTCCTCAAATCTTGTGTTTAAGGCCCCTGGAAGCATGAAAATCACTTTAAACATCTCATTTTATCTTTAAAAGTGATTTTCCACGTACAAATGTGAATTGTAGTTCAAAGAGGCAACATTTGAAAACGGACCATTTTTTACGTTTCTGAAGCATGTCATAAGGGGGGGTGGTTATCTCTTTCATGAAAAATCGGACGTTTTTGATTGAACAATAAAGGCCTCCAAATGTTATTTTATTCACTTCCCGTGGAGGAGAAACACTTTTTAAGGCCGCAGAGTGAGTAAATTGGCCATTTTCATTCACTTTTACCCATTCCTCAAATCTCGTGTTTAAGGCCCCTGGAAGCATGAAAATCACTTTAAACATCTCATTTTATCTTTAAAAGTGATTTTCCACGTACAAATGTGAATTGTAGTTCAAAGAGGCAACATTTGAAAACAGACCATTTTTTTAGTTTCTGAAGCATGTCGTAAGGGGGGGTGGTTATCTCTTTCGTCAAAAATCGGGCGTTTTCGCTTGAACAATAAAGGCCTACAAATGTTATTTAGTTCACTTCCCGTGGAGGAGAAACACTTTTTAAGGCCGCAGAGTGAGTAAATTGGCCATATTCATTCACTTTTACCCATTCCTCAATTCTTGTGTTTAAGGCCCCTGGAAGCATGAAAATCACTTTAAACATCTCATTTTATCTTTAAAAGTGATTTTCCACGTACAAATGTGAATTGTAGTTCAAAGAGGCAACATTTGAAAACAGACCATTTTTTTAGTTTCTGAAGCATGTCGTAAGGGGGGGTGGTTATCTCTTTCATAAAAAATCGGACGTTTTTGATTGAACAATAAAGGCCTACAAATGTTATTTAATTCACTTTCTGGGGTGGAGAAAAACTTTTTAAGGCCTCAGAGTGAATAAATTGGCCATTTTCATTCACATTTACCCATTCCTCAAATCTTGTGTTTAGGGCCCCTGGAAGCTTGAAAATCACTTTAAACATCTCATTTTATCTTTAAAATTGATTTTCCACGTACAAATGTGAATTGTAGTTCAAAGAGGCAACATTTGAAAACGGACCATTTTTTACGTTTCTGAAGCTTGTCGTAAGGGGGGGTGGTTATCTCTTTCGTCAAAAATCGGGCGTTTTCGCTTGAACAATAAAGGCCTACAAATGTTATTTAGTTCACTTCCCGTGGAGGAGAAACACTTTTTAAGGCCGCAGACTGAGTAAATTGGCCATATTCATTCACTTTTACCCATTCCTCAAATCTTGTGTTTAAGGCCCCTGGAAGCATGAAAATCACTTTAAACATCTCATTTTATTTTTAATAGTGATTTTCCACGTACAAATGTGAATTGTAGTTCAAAGAGGCAACATTTGAAAACGGACCATTTTTTACGTTTCTGAAGCATGTCGTAAGGGGGGGTGGTTATCTCTTTCGTCAAAAATCGGGTGTTTTCGCTTGAACAATAAAGGCCTACAAATGTTATTTAGTTCACTTCCCGTGGAGGAGAAAAACTTTTTAAGGCCGCAGAGTGAGTAAATTGGCCATATTCATTCACTTTTACCCATTCCTCAAATCTTGTGTTTAAGGCCCCTGGAAGCTTGAAAATCACTTTAAACATCTCATTTTATCTTTAAAAGTGATTTTCCACGTACAAATGTGAATTGTAGTTCAAAGAGGCAACATTTGAAAACAGACCATTTTTTACGTTTCTGAAGCATGTCATAAGGGGGGGTGGTTATCTCTTTCGTCAAAAATCGGGCGTTTTCGCTTGAACAATAAAGGCCTACAAATGTTATTTAATTCACTTTCTGGCGTGGAGAAAAACTTTTTAAGGCCTCAGAGTGAATAAATTGGCCATTTTCATTCACATTTACCCATTCCTCAAATCTTGTGTTTAGGGCCCCTGGAAGCTTGAAAATCACTTTAAACATCTCATTTTATCTTTAAAAGTGATTTTCCACGTACAAATGTGAATTGTAGTTAAAAGAGGCAACATTTGAAAACGGACCATTTTTCACGTTTCTGAAGCATGTCGTAAGGGGGGGTGGTTATCTCTTTCGTCAAAAATCGGGCGTTTTCGCTTGAACAATAAAGGCCTACAAATGTTATTTAGTTCACTTCCCGTGGAGGAGAAACACTTTTTAAGGCCGCAGAGTGAGTAAATTGGCCATATTCATTCACTTTTACCCGTTCCTCAAATCTTGTGTTTAAGGCCCCTGGAAGCATGAAAATCACTTTAAACATCTCATTTTATCTTTAAAAGTGATTTTCCACGTACAAATGTGAATTGTAGTTCAAAGAGGCAACATTTGAAAACAGACCATTTTTTTAGTTTCTGAAGCATGTCGTAAGGGGGGGTGGTTATCTCTTTCATAAAAAATCGGACGTTTTTGATTGAACAATAAAGGCCTACAAATGTTATTTAATTCACTTTCTGGGGTGGAGAAAAACTTTTTAAGGCCTCAGAGTGAATAAATTGGCCATTTTCATTCACATTTACCCGTTCCTCAAATCTTGTGTTTAAGGCCCCTGGAAGCTTGAAAATCACTTTAAACATCTCATTTTATCTTTAAAAGTGATTTTCCACGTACAAATGTGAATTGTAGTTCAAAGAGGCAACATTTGAAAACAGACCATTTTTTTAGTTTCTGAAGCATGTCGTAAGGGGGGGTGGTTATCTCTTTCATCAAAAATCGGACGTTTTTAATTGAACAATAAAGGCCTACAAATGTTATTTAATTCACTTTCTGGGGTGGAGAAAAACTTTTTAAGGCCTCAGAGTGAATAAATTGGCCATTTTCATTCACATTTACCCATTCCTCAAATCTTGTGTTTAGGGCCCCTGGAAGCTTGAAAATCACTTTAAACATCTCATTTTATCTTTAAAAGTGATTTTCCACGTACAAATGTGAATTATAGTTAAAAGAGGCAACATTTGAAAACGGACCATTTTTTTCGTTTCTGAAGCATGTCGTAAGGGGGGGTGGTTATCTCTTTCGTCAAAAATCGGGCGTTTTCGCTTGAACAATAAAGGCCTACAAATGTTATTTAGTTCACTTCCCGTGGAGGAGAAACACTTTTTAAGGCCGCAGAGTGAGTAAATTGGCCATATTCATTCACTTTTACCCATTCCTCAAATCTTGTGTTTAAGGCCCCTGGAAGCATGAAAATCACTTTAAACATCTCATTTTATCTTTAAAAGTGATTTTCCACGTACAAATGTGAATTGTAGTTCAAAGAGGCAACATTTGAAAACAGACCATTTTTTTAGTTTCTGAAGCATGTCGTAAGGGGGGGTGGTTATCTCTTTCATAAAAAATCGGACGTTTTTGATTGAACAATAAAGGCCTACAAATGTTATTTAATTCACTTTCTGGGGTGGAGAAAAACTTTTTAAGGCCTCAGAGTGAATAAATTGGCCATTTTCATTCACATTTACCCATTCCTCAAATCTTGTGTTTAGGGCCCCTGGAAGCTTGAAAATCACTTTAAACATCTCATTTTATCTTTAAAAGTGATTTTCCACGTACAAATGTGAATTGTAGTTCAAAGAGGCAACATTTGAAAACGGACCATTTTTTACGTTTCTGAAGCTTGTTGTAAGGGGGGGTGGTTATCTCTTTCGTCAAAAATCGGGCATTTTCGCTTGAACAATAAAGGCCTACAAATGTTATTTAGTTCACTTCCCGTGGAGGAGAAACACTTTTTAAGGCCGCAGACTGAGTAAATTGGCCATATTCATTCACTTTTACCCATTCCTCAAATCTTGTGTTTAAGGCCCCTGGAAGCATGAAAATCACTTTAAACATCTCATTTTATTTTTAATAGTGATTTTCCACGTACAAATGTGAATTGTAGTTCAAAGAGGCAACATTTGAAAACGGACCATTTTTTACGTTTCTGAAGCATGTCGTACGGGGGGGTGGTTATCTCTTTCGTCAAAAATCGGGTGTTTTCGCTTGAACAATAAAGGCCTACAAATGTTATTTAGTTCACTTCCCGTGGAGGGGAAACACTTTTTAAGGCCGCAGAGTGAGTAAATTGGCCATATTCATTCACTTTTACCCATTCCTCAAATCTTGCGTTTAAGGCCCCTGGAAGCATGAAAATCACTTTAAACATCTCATTTTATCTTTAAAAGTGATTTTCCACGTACAAATGTGAATTGTAGTTCAAAGAGGCAACATTTGAAAACAGACCATTTTTTTAGTATCTGAAGCATGTTGTAAGGGGGGGTGGTTATCTCTTTCATCAAAAATCGGACGTTTTTAATTGAACAATAAAGGCCTACAAATGTTATTTAATTCACTTTCTGGGGTGGAGAACAACTTTTTAAGGCCTCAGAGTGAATAAATTGCCCATTTTCATTAACTTTTACCCATTCCTCAAATCTTGTGTTTAGGGCCCCTGGAAGCTTGAAAATCACTTTAAACATCTCATTTTATCTTTAAAAGTGATTTTCCACGTACAAATGTGAATTGTAGTTAAAAGAGGCAACATTTGAAAACGGACCATTTTTTACGTTTCTGAAGCATGTCGTAAGGGGGGGTGGTTATCTCTTTCGTCAAAAATCGGGCGTTTTCGCTTGAACAATAAAGGCCTACAAATGTTATTTAGTTCACTTCCCGTGGAGGAGAAACACTTTTTAAGGCCGCAGACTGAGTAAATTGGCCATATTCATTCACTTTTACCCATTCCTCAAATCTTGTGTTTAAGGCCCCTGGAAGCATGAAAATCACTTTAAACATCTCATTTTATCTTTAAAAGTGATTTTCCACGTACAAATGTGAATTGTAGTTCAAAGAGGCAACATTTGAAAACGGACCATTTTTTACGTTTCTGAAGCATGTCATAAGGGGGGGTGGTTATCTCTTTCATGAAAAATCGGACGTTTTTGATTGAACAATAAAGGCCTCCAAATGTTATTTTATTCACTTCCCGTGGAGGAGAAACACTTTTTAAGGCCGCAGAGTGAGTAAATTGGCCATTTTCATTCACTTTTACCCATTCCTCAAATCTCGTGTTTAAGGCCCCTGGAAGCATGAAAATCACTTTAAACATCTCATTTTATCTTTAAAAGTGATTTTCCACGTACAAATGTGAATTGTAGTTCAAAGAGGCAACATTTGAAAACAGACCATTTTTTTAGTTTCTGAAGCATGTCGTAAGGGGGGGTGGTTATCTCTTTCGTCAAAAATCGGGCGTTTTCGCTTGAACAATAAAGGCCTACAAATGTTATTTAGTTCACTTCCCGTGGAGGAGAAACACTTTTTAAGGCCGCAGAGTGAGTAAATTGGCCATATTCATTCACTTTTACCCATTCCTCAATTCTTGTGTTTAAGGCCCCTGGAAGCATGAAAATCACTTTAAACATCTCATTTTATCTTTAAAAGTGATTTTCCACGTACAAATGTGAATTGTAGTTCAAAGAGGCAACATTTGAAAACAGACCATTTTTTTAGTTTCTGAAGCATGTCGTAAGGGGGGGTGGTTATCTCTTTCATAAAAAATCGGACGTTTTTGATTGAACAATAAAGGCCTACAAATGTTATTTAATTCACTTTCTGGGGTGGAGAAAAACTTTTTAAGGCCTCAGAGTGAATAAATTGGCCATTTTCATTCACATTTACCCATTCCTCAAATCTTGTGTTTAGGGCCCCTGGAAGCTTGAAAATCACTTTAAACATCTCATTTTATCTTTAAAATTGATTTTCCACGTACAAATGTGAATTGTAGTTCAAAGAGGCAACATTTGAAAACGGACCATTTTTTACGTTTCTGAAGCTTGTCGTAAGGGGGGGTGGTTATCTCTTTCGTCAAAAATCGGGCGTTTTCGCTTGAACAATAAAGGCCTACAAATGTTATTTAGTTCACTTCCCGTGGAGGAGAAACACTTTTTAAGGCCGCAGACTGAGTAAATTGGCCATATTCATTCACTTTTACCCATTCCTCAAATCTTGTGTTTAAGGCCCCTGGAAGCATGAAAATCACTTTAAACATCTCATTTTATTTTTAATAGTGATTTTCCACGTACAAATGTGAATTGTAGTTCAAAGAGGCAACATTTGAAAACGGACCATTTTTTACGTTTCTGAAGCATGTCGTAAGGGGGGGTGGTTATCTCTTTCGTCAAAAATCGGGTGTTTTCGCTTGAACAATAAAGGCCTACAAATGTTATTTAGTTCACTTCCCGTGGAGGAGAAAAACTTTTTAAGGCCGCAGAGTGAGTAAATTGGCCATATTCATTCACTTTTACCCATTCCTCAAATCTTGTGTTTAAGGCCCCTGGAAGCTTGAAAATCACTTTAAACATCTCATTTTATCTTTAAAAGTGATTTTCCACGTACAAATGTGAATTGTAGTTCAAAGAGGCAACATTTGAAAACAGACCATTTTTTACGTTTCTGAAGCATGTCATAAGGGGGGGTGGTTATCTCTTTCGTCAAAAATCGGGCGTTTTCGCTTGAACAATAAAGGCCTACAAATGTTATTTAATTCACTTTCTGGCGTGGAGAAAAACTTTTTAAGGCCTCAGAGTGAATAAATTGGCCATTTTCATTCACATTTACCCATTCCTCAAATCTTGTGTTTAGGGCCCCTGGAAGCTTGAAAATCACTTTAAACATCTCATTTTATCTTTAAAAGTGATTTTCCACGTACAAATGTGAATTGTAGTTAAAAGAGGCAACATTTGAAAACGGACCATTTTTCACGTTTCTGAAGCATGTCGTAAGGGGGGGTGGTTATCTCTTTCGTCAAAAATCGGGCGTTTTCGCTTGAACAATAAAGGCCTACAAATGTTATTTAGTTCACTTCCCGTGGAGGAGAAACACTTTTTAAGGCCGCAGAGTGAGTAAATTGGCCATATTCATTCACTTTTACCCGTTCCTCAAATCTTGTGTTTAAGGCCCCTGGAAGCATGAAAATCACTTTAAACATCTCATTTTATCTTTAAAAGTGATTTTCCACGTACAAATGTGAATTGTAGTTCAAAGAGGCAACATTTGAAAACAGACCATTTTTTTAGTTTCTGAAGCATGTCGTAAGGGGGGGTGGTTATCTCTTTCATAAAAAATCGGACGTTTTTGATTGAACAATAAAGGCCTACAAATGTTATTTAATTCACTTTCTGGGGTGGAGAAAAACTTTTTAAGGCCTCAGAGTGAATAAATTGGCCATTTTCATTCACATTTACCCGTTCCTCAAATCTTGTGTTTAAGGCCCCTGGAAGCTTGAAAATCACTTTAAACATCTCATTTTATCTTTAAAAGTGATTTTCCACGTACAAATGTGAATTGTAGTTCAAAGAGGCAACATTTGAAAACAGACCATTTTTTTAGTTTCTGAAGCATGTCGTAAGGGGGGGTGGTTATCTCTTTCATCAAAAATCGGACGTTTTTAATTGAACAATAAAGGCCTACAAATGTTATTTAATTCACTTTCTGGGGTGGAGAAAAACTTTTTAAGGCCTCAGAGTGAATAAATTGGCCATTTTCATTCACATTTACCCATTCCTCAAATCTTGTGTTTAGGGCCCCTGGAAGCTTGAAAATCACTTTAAACATCTCATTTTATCTTTAAAAGTGATTTTCCACGTACAAATGTGAATTATAGTTAAAAGAGGCAACATTTGAAAACGGACCATTTTTTTCGTTTCTGAAGCATGTCGTAAGGGGGGGTGGTTATCTCTTTCGTCAAAAATCGGGCGTTTTCGCTTGAACAATAAAGGCCTACAAATGTTATTTAGTTCACTTCCCGTGGAGGAGAAACACTTTTTAAGGCCGCAGAGTGAGTAAATTGGCCATATTCATTCACTTTTACCCATTCCTCAAATCTTGTGTTTAAGGCCCCTGGAAGCATGAAAATCACTTTAAACATCTCATTTTATCTTTAAAAGTGATTTTCCACGTACAAATGTGAATTGTAGTTCAAAGAGGCAACATTTGAAAACAGACCATTTTTTTAGTTTCTGAAGCATGTCGTAAGGGGGGGTGGTTATCTCTTTCATAAAAAATCGGACGTTTTTGATTGAACAATAAAGGCCTACAAATGTTATTTAATTCACTTTCTGGGGTGGAGAAAAACTTTTTAAGGCCTCAGAGTGAATAAATTGGCCATTTTCATTCACATTTACCCATTCCTCAAATCTTGTGTTTAGGGCCCCTGGAAGCTTGAAAATCACTTTAAACATCTCATTTTATCTTTAAAAGTGATTTTCCACGTACAAATGTGAATTGTAGTTCAAAGAGGCAACATTTGAAAACGGACCATTTTTTACGTTTCTGAAGCTTGTTGTAAGGGGGGGTGGTTATCTCTTTCGTCAAAAATCGGGCATTTTCGCTTGAACAATAAAGGCCTACAAATGTTATTTAGTTCACTTCCCGTGGAGGAGAAACACTTTTTAAGGCCGCAGACTGAGTAAATTGGCCATATTCATTCACTTTTACCCATTCCTCAAATCTTGTGTTTAAGGCCCCTGGAAGCATGAAAATCAC
The DNA here is from genome assembly GCF_964204655.1 of Triturus cristatus. NCBI lineage: Eukaryota > Metazoa > Chordata > Amphibia > Caudata > Salamandridae > Triturus > Triturus cristatus. The sequence goes on along the minus strand of NC_140590.1, from coordinate 1,223,733,614 downwards.
TTTAAACATCTCATTTTATTTTTAATAGTGATTTTCCACGTACAAATGTGAATTGTAGTTCAAAGAGGCAACATTTGAAAACGGACCATTTTTTACGTTTCTGAAGCACGTCGTAAGGGGGGATGGTTATCTCTTTCGTCAAAAATCGGGTGTTTTCGCTTGAACAATAAAGGCCTACAAATGTTATTTAGTTCACTTCCCGTGGAGGAGAAACACTTTTTAAGGCCGCAGAGTGAGTAAATTGGCCATATTCATTCACTTTTACCCATTCCTCAAATCTTGTGTTTAAGGCCCCTGGAAGCTTGAAAATCACTTTAAACATCTCATTTTATCTTTAAAAGTGATTTTCCACGTACAAATGTGAATTGTAGTTCAAAGAGGCAACATTTGAAAACAGACCATTTTTTTAGTTTCTGAAGCATGTCGTAAGGGGGGGTGGTTATCTCTTTCATCAAAAATCGGACGTTTTTAATTGAACAATAAAGGCCTACAAATGTTATTTAATTCACTTTCTGGGGTGGAGAAAAACTTTTTAAGGCCTCAGAGTGAATAAATTGGCCATTTTCATTCACATTTACCCATTCCTCAAATCTTGTGTTTAGGGCCCCTGGAAGCTTGAAAATCACTTTAAACATCTCATTTTATCTTTAAAAGTGATTTTCCACGTACAAATGTGAATTGTAGTTAAAAGAGGCAACATTTGAAAACGGATCATTTTTTACGTTTCTGAAGCATGTCATAAGGGGGGGTGGTTATCTCTTTCGTCAAAAATCGGGCGTTTTCGCTTGAACAATAAAGGCCTACAAATGGTATTTAGTTCACTTCCCGTGGAGGAGAAACACTTTTTAAGGCCGCAGAGTGAGTAAATTGGCCATATTCATTCACTTTTACCCATTCCTCAAATCTTGTGTTTAAGGCCCCTGGAAGCATGAAAATCACTTTAAACATCTCATTTTATCTTTAAAAGTGATTTTCCAGGTACAAATGTGAATTGTAGTTCAAAGAGGCAACATTTGAAAACAGACCATTTTTTTAGTTTCTCAAGCATGTCGTAAGGGGGGGTGGTTATCTCTTTCATCAAAAATCGGACGTTTTTGATTGAACAATAAAGGCCTCCAAATGTTATTTTATTCACTTCCCGTGGAGGAGAAACACTTTTTAAGGCCGCAGAGTGAGTAAATTGGCCATTTTCATTCACTTTTACCCATTCCTCAAATCTCGTGTTTAAGGCCCCTGGAAGCATGAAAATCACTTTAAACATCTCATTTTATCTTTAAAAGTGATTTTCCACGTACAAATGTGAATTGTAGTTCAAAGAGGCAACATTTGAAAACAGACCATTTTTTTAGTTTCTGAAGCATGTCGTAAGGGGGGGTGGTTATCTCTTTCGTCAAAAATCGGGCGTTTTCGCTTGAACAATAAAGGCCTACAAATGTTATTTAGTTCACTTCCCGTGGAGGAGAAACACTTTTTAAGGCCGCAGAGTGAGTAAATTGGCCATATTCATTCACTTTTACCCATTCCTCAAATCTTGTGTTTAAGGCCCCTGGAAGCATGAAAATCACTTTAAACATCTCATTTTATCTTTAAAAGTGATTTTCCACGTACAAATGTGAATTGTAGTTCAAAGAGGCAACATTTGAAAACGGACCATTTTTTACGTTTCTGAAGCATGTCATAAGGGGGGGTGGTTATCTCTTTCATGAAAAATCGGACGTTTTTGATTGAACAATAAAGGCCTCCAAATGTTATTTTATTCACTTCCCGTGGAGGAGAAACACTTTTTAAGGCCGCAGAGTGAGTAAATTGGCCATTTTCATTCACTTTTACCCATTCCTCAAATCTCGTGTTTAAGGCCCCTGGAAGCATGAAAATCACTTTAAACATCTCATTTTATCTTTAAAAGTGATTTTCCACGTACAAATGTGAATTGTAGTTCAAAGAGGCAACATTTGAAAACAGACCATTTTTTTAGTTTCTGAAGCATGTCGTAAGGGGGGGTGGTTATCTCTTTGGTCAAAAATCGGGCGTTTTCGCTTGAACAATAAAGGCCTACAAATGTTATTTAGTTCACTTCCCGTGGAGGAGAAACACTTTTTAAGGCCGCAGACTGAGTAAATTGGCCATATTCATTCACTTTTACCCATTCCTCAAATCTTGTGTTTAAGGCCCCTGGAAGCATGAAAATCACTTTAAACATCTCATTTTATCTTTAATAGTGATTTTCCACGTACAAATGTTAATTGTAGTTCAAAGAGGCAACATTTGAAAACGGACCATTTTTTACGTTTCTGAAGCATGTCGTAAGGGGGGGTGGTTATCTCTTTCGTCAAAAATCGGGCATTCTCGCTTGAACAATAAAGGCCTACAAATGTTATTTAGTTCACTTCCCGTGGAGGAGAAACACTTTTTAAGGCCGCAGACTGAGTAAATTGGCCATATTCATTCACTTTTACCCATTCCTCAAATCTTGTGTTTAAGGCCCCTGGAAGCTTGAAAATCCCTTTAAACATCTCATTTTATCTTTAATAGTGATTTTCCACGTACAAATGTGAATTGTAGTTCAAAGAGGCAACATTTGAAAACGGACCATTTTTTACGTTTCTGAAGCATGTCGTAAGGGGGGGTGGTTATCTCTTTCGTCAAAAATCGGGTGTTTTCGCTTGAACAATAAAGGCCTACAAATGTTATTTAGTTCACTTCCCGTGGAGGAGAAACACTTTTTAAGGCCGCAGAGTGAGTAAATTGGCCATATTCATTCACTTTCACCCATTCCTCAAATCTTGTGTTTAAGGCCCCTGGAAGCTTGAAAATCACTTTAAACATCTCATTTTGTCTTTAAAAGTGATTTTCCCCGTACAAATGTGAATTGTAGTTCAAAGAGGCAACATTTGAAAACAGACCATTTTTTTAGTTTCTGAAGCATGTCGTAAGGGGGGGTGGTTATCTCTTTCATCAAAAATCGGACGTTTTTAATTGAACAATAAAGGCCTACAAATGTTATTTAATTCACTTTCTGGGGTGGAGAAAAACTTTTTAAGGCCTCAGAGTGAATAAATTGGCCATTTTCATTCACATTTACCCATTCCTCAAATCTTGTGTTTAGGGCCCCTGGAAGCTTGAAAATCACTTTAAACATCTCATTTTATCTTTAAAAGTGATTTTCCACGTACAAATGTGAATTATAGTTAAAAGAGGCAACATTTGAAAACGGACCATTTTTTACGTTTCTGAAGCATGTCGTAAGGGGGGGTGGTTATCTCTTTCATCAAAAATCGGGCGTTTTCGCTTGAACAATAAAGGCCTACAAATGTTATTTAGTTCACTTCCCGTGGAGGAGAAACACTTTTTAAGGCCGCAGAGTGAGTAAATTGGCCATATTCATTCACTTTTACCCATTCCTCAAATCTTGTGTTTAAGGCCCCTGGAAGCATGAAAATCACTTTAAACATCTCATTTTATCTTTAAAAGTGATTTTCCACGTACAAATGTGAATTGTAGTTCAAAGAGGCAACATTTGAAAACAGACCATTTTTTTAGTTTCTGAAGCATGTCGTAAGGGGGGGTGGTTATCTCTTTCATAAAAAATCGGACGTTTTTGATTGAACAATAAAGGCCTACAAATGTTATTTAATTCACTTTCTGGGGTGGAGAAAAACTTTTTAAGGCCTCAGAGTGAATAAATTGGCCATTTTCATTCACATTTACCCATTCCTCAAATCTTGTGTTTAGGGCCCCTGGAAGCTTGAAAATCACTTTAAACATCTCATTTTATCTTTAAAAGTGATTTTCCACGTACAAATGTGAATTGTAGTTCAAAGAGGCAACATTTGAAAACGGACCATTTTTTACGTTTCTGAAGCTTGTCGTAAGGGGGGGTGGTTATCTCTTTCGTCAAAAATCGGGCGTTTTCGCTTGAACAATAAAGGCCTACAAATGTTATTTAGTTCACTTCCCGTGGAGGAGAAACACTTTTTAAGGCCGCAGACTGAGTAAATTGGCCATATTCATTCACTTTTACCCATTCCTCAAATCTTGTGTTTAAGGCCCCTGGAAGCATGAAAATCACTTTAAACATCTCATTTTATTTTTAATAGTGATTTTCCACGTACAAATGTGAATTGTAGTTCAAAGAGGCAACATTTGAAAACGGACCATTTTTTACGTTTCTGAAGCATGTCGTAAGGGGGGGTGGTTATCTCTTTCGTCAAAAATCGGGTGTTTTCGCTTGAACAATAAAGGCCTACAAATGTTATTTAGTTCACTTCCCGTGGAGGAGAAACACTTTTTAAGGCCGCAGAGTGAGTAAATTGGCCATATTCATTCACTTTTACCCATTCCTCAAATCTTGTGTTTAAGGCCCCTGGAAGCTTGAAAATCACTTTAAACATCTCATTTTATCTTTAAAAGTGATTTTCCACATACAAATGTGAATTGTAGTTCAAAGAGGCAACATTTGAAAACAGACCATTTTTTTAGTTTCTGAAGCATGTCGTAAGGGGGGGTGGTTATCTCTTTCATCAAAAATCGGACGTTTTTAATTGAACAATAAAGGCCTACAAATGTTATTTAATTCACTTTCTGGGGTGGAGAAAAACTTTTTAAGGCCTCAGAGTGAATAAATTGGCCATTTTCATTCACATTTACCCATTCCTCAAATCTTGTGTTTAGGGCCCCTGGAAGCTTGAAAATCACTTTAAACATCTCATTTTATCTTTAAAAGTGATTTTCCACGTACAAATGTGAATTGTAGTTAAAAGAGGCAACATTTGAAAACGGATCATTTTTTACGTTTCTGAAGCATGTCATAAGGGGAGGTGGTTATCTCTTTCGTCAAAAATCGGGCGTTTTCGCTTGAACAATAAAGGCCTACAAATGGTATTTAGTTCACTTCCCGTGGAGGAGAAACACTTTTTAAGGCCGCAGAGTGAGTAAATTGGCCATATTCATTCACTTTTACCCATTCCTCAAATCTTGTGTTTAAGGCCCCTGGAAGCATGAAAATCACTTTAAACATCTCATTTTATCTTTAAAAGTGATTTTCCAGGTACAAATGTGAATTGTAGTTCAAAGAGGCAACATTTGAAAACAGACCATTTTTTTAGTTTCTGAAGCATGTCGTAAATCAAAAATCGGACGTTTTTGATTGAACAATAAAGGCCTCCAAATGTTATTTTATTCACTTCCCGTGGAGGAGAAACACTTTTTAAGGCCGCAGAGTGAGTAAATTGGCCATTTTCATTCACTTTTACCCATTCCTCAAATCTCGTGTTTAAGGCCCCGTGAAGCATGAAAATCACTTTAAACATCTCATTTTATCTTTAAAAGTGATTTTCCACGTACAAATGTGAATTGTAGTTCAAAGAGGCAACATTTGAAAACAGACCATTTTTTTAGTTTCTGAAGCATGTCGTAAGGGGGGGTGGTTATCTCTTTCGTCAAAAATCGGGCGTTTTCGCTTGAACAATAAAGGCCTACAAATGGTATTTAGTTCACTTCCCGTGGAGGAGAAACACTTTTTAAGGCCGCAGAGTGAGTAAATTGGCCATATTCATTCACTTTTACCCATTCCTCAAATCTTGTGTTTAAGGCCCCTGGAAGCATGAAAATCACTTTAAACATCTCATTTTATCTTTAAAAGTGATTTTCCACGTACAAATGTGAATTGTAGTTCAAAGAGGCAACATTTGAAAACGGACCATTTTTTACGTTTCTGAAGCATGTCATAAGGGGGGGTGGTTATCTCTTTCATCAAAAATCGGACGTTTTTGATTGAACAATAAAGGCCTACAAATGTTATTTAGTTCACTTCCCGTGGAGGAGAAACACTTTTTAAGGCCGCAGAGTGAGTAAATTGGCCATATTCATTCACTTTTACCCATTCCTCAAATCTTGTGTTTAAGGCCCCTGGAAGCTTGAAAATCACTTTAAACATCTCATTTTATCTTTAAAAGTGATTTTCCACGTACAAATGTGAATTGTAGTTCAAAGAGGCAACATTTGAAAACAGACCATTTTTTTAGTTTCTGAAGCATGTCGTAAGGGGGGGTGGTTATCTCTTTCATCAAAAATCGGACGTTTTTAATTGAACAATAAAGGCCTACAAATGTTATGTAATTCACTTTCTGGGGTGGAGAAAAACTTTTTAAGGCCTCAGAGTGAATAAATTGGCCATTTTCATTCACATTTACCCATTCCTCAAATCTTGTGTTTAGGGCCCCTGGAAGCTTGAAAATCACTTTAAACATCTCATTTTATCTTTAAAAGTGATTTTCCACGTACAAATGTGAATTGTAGTTAAAAGAGGCAACATTTGAAAACGGATCATTTTTTACGTTTCTGAAGCATGTCATAAGGGGAGGTGGTTATCTCTTTCGTCAAAAATCGGGCGTTTTCGCTTGAACAATAAAGGCCTACAAATGGTATTTAGTTCACTTCCCGTGGAGGAGAAACACTTTTTAAGGCCGCAGAGTGAGTAAATTGGCCATATTCATTCACTTTTACCCATTCCTCAAATCTTGTGTTTAAGGCCCCTGGAAGCTTGAAAATCACTTTAAACATCTCATTTTATCTTTAAAAGTGATTTTCCACATACAAATGTGAATTGTAGTTCAAAGAGGCAACATTTGAAAACAGACCATTTTTTTAGTTTCTGAAGCATGTCGTAAGGGGGGGTGGTTATCTCTTTCATCAAAAATCGGACGTATTAATTGAACAATAAAGGCCTACAAATGTTATTTAATTCACTTTCTGGGGTGGAGAAAAACTTTTTAAGGCCTCAGAGTGAATAAATTGGCCATTTTCATTCACATTTACCCATTCCTCAAATCTTGTGTTTAGGGCCCCTGGAAGCTTGAAAATCACTTTAAACATCTCATTTTATCTTTAAAAGTGATTTTCCACGTACAAATGTGAATTGTAGTTAAAAGAGGCAACATTTGAAAACGGATCATTTTTTACGTTTCTGAAGCATGTCATAAGGGGAGGTGGTTATCTCTTTCGTCAAAAATCGGGCGTTTTCGCTTGAACAATAAAGGCCTACAAATGGTATTTAGTTCACTTCCCGTGGAGGAGAAACACTTTTTAAGGCCGCAGAGTGAGTAAATTGGCCATATTCATTCACTTTTACCCATTCCTCAAATCTTGTGTTTAAGGCCCCTGGAAGCATGAAAATCACTTTAAACATCTCATTTTATCTTTAAAAGTGATTTTCCAGGTACAAATGTGAATTGTAGTTCAAAGAGGCAACATTTGAAAACAGACCATTTTTTTAGTTTCTGAAGCATGTCGTAAATCAAAAATCGGACGTTTTTGATTGAACAATAAAGGCCTCCAAATGTTATTTTATTCACTTCCCGTGGAGGAGAAACACTTTTTAAGGCCGCAGAGTGAGTAAATTGGCCATTTTCATTCACTTTTACCCATTCCTCAAATCTCGTGTTTAAGGCCCCGTGAAGCATGAAAATCACTTTAAACATCTCATTTTATCTTTAAAAGTGATTTTCCACGTACAAATGTGAATTGTAGTTCAAAGAGGCAACATTTGAAAACAGACCATTTTTTTAGTTTCTGAAGCATGTCGTAAGGGGGGGTGGTTATCTCTTTCGTCAAAAATCGGGCGTTTTCGCTTGAACAATAAAGGCCTACAAATGGTATTTAGTTCACTTCCCGTGGAGGAGAAACACTTTTTAAGGCCGCAGAGTGAGTAAATTGGCCATATTCATTCACTTTTACCCATTCCTCAAATCTTGTGTTTAAGGCCCCTGGAAGCATGAAAATCACTTTAAACATCTCATTTTATCTTTAAAAGTGATTTTCCACGTACAAATGTGAATTGTAGTTCAAAGAGGCAACATTTGAAAACGGACCATTTTTTACGTTTCTGAAGCATGTCATAAGGGGGGGTGGTTATCTCTTTCATCAAAAATCGGACGTTTTTGATTGAACAATAAAGGCCTACAAATGTTATTTAGTTCACTTCCCGTGGAGGAGAAACACTTTTTAAGGCCGCAGAGTGAGTAAATTGGCCATATTCATTCACTTTTACCCATTCCTCAAATCTTGTGTTTAAGGCCCCTGGAAGCTTGAAAATCACTTTAAACATCTCATTTTATCTTTAAAAGTGATTTTCCACGTACAAATGTGAATTGTAGTTCAAAGAGGCAACATTTGAAAACGGACCATTTTTTACGTTTCTGAAGCATGTCATAAGGGGGGGTGGTTATCTCTTTCATCAAAAATCGGACGTTTTTAATTGAACAATAAAGGCCTACAAATGTTATGTAATTCACTTTCTGGGGTGGAGAAAAACTTTTTAAGGCCTCAGAGTGAATAAATTGGCCATTTTCATTCACATTTACCCATTCCTCAAATCTTGTGTTTAGGGCCCCTGGAAGCTTGAAAATCACTTTAAACATCTCATTTTATCTTTAAAAGTGATTTTCCACGTACAAATGTGAATTGTAGTTAAAAGAGGCAACATTTGAAAACGGATCATTTTTTACGTTTCTGAAGCATGTCATAAGGGGGGGTGGTTATCTCTTTCGTCAAAAATCGGGCGTTTTCGCTTGAACAATAAAGGCCTACAAATGGTATTTAGTTCACTTCCCGTGGAGGAGAAACACTTTTTAAGGCCGCAGAGTGAGTAAATTGGCCATATTCATTCACTTTTACCCATTCCTCAAATCTTGTGTTTAAGGCCCCTGGAAGCATGAAAATCACTTTAAACATCTCATTTTATATTTAAAAGTGATTTTCCAGGTACAAATGTGAATTGTAGTTCAAAGAGGCAACATTTGAAAACAGACCATTTTTTTAGTTTCTGAAGCATGTCGTAAATCAAAAATCGGACGTTTTTGATTGAACAATAAAGGCCTCCAAATGTTATTTTATTCACTTCCCGTGGAGGAGAAACACTTTTTAAGGCCGCAGAGTGAGTAAATTGGCCATTTTCATTCACTTTTACCCATTCCTCAAATCTCGTGTTTAAGGCCCCTGGAAGCATGAAAATCACTTTAAACATCTCATTTTATCTTTAAAAGTGATTTTCCACGTACAAATGTGAATTGTAGTTCAAAGAGGCAACATTTGAAAACAGACCATATTTTTAGTTTCTGAAGCATGTCGTACGGGGGGGGTGGTTATCTCTTTCGTCAAAAATCGGGCGTTTTCGCTTGAACAATAAAGGCCTACAAATGGTATTTAGTTCACTTCCCGTGGAGGAGAAACACTTTTTAAGGCCGCAGAGTGAGTAAATTGGCCATTTTCATTCACTTTTACCCATTCCTCAAATCTCGTGTTTAAGGCCCCTGGAAGCATGAAAATCACTTTAAACATCTCATTTTATCTTTAAAAGTGATTTTCCAAGTACAAATGTGAATTGTAGTTCAAAGAGGCAACATTTGAAAACAGACCATTTTTTACGTTTCTGAAGCTTGTCGTAAGGGGGGGGTGGTTATCTCTTTCGTCAAAAATCAGGCGTTTTCGCTTGAACAATAAAGGCCTACAAATGTTATTTAGTTCACTTCCCGTTGAGGAGAAACACTTTTTAAGGCCGCAGAGTGAGTAAATTGGCCATATTCATTCACTTTTACCCATTCCTCAAATCTTGTGTTTAAGGCCCCTGGAAGCATGAAAATCACTTTAAACATCTCATTTTATCTTTAAAAGTGATTTTCCACGTACAAATGTGAATTGTAGTTCAAAGAGGCAACATTTGAAAACAGACCATTTTTTTAGTTTCTGAAGCATGTTGTAAGGGGGGGTGGTTATCTCTTTCATCAAAAATCGGACGTTTTTGATTGAACAATAAAGGCCTCCAAATGTTATTTTATTCACTTCCCGTGGAGGAGAAACACTTTTTAAGGCCGCAGAGTTAGTAAATTGGCCATTTTCATTCACTTTTACCCATTCCTCAAATCTCGTGTTTAAGGCCCCTGGAAGCATGAAAATCACTTTAAACATCTCATTTTATCTTTAAAAGTGATTTTCCACGTACAAATGTGAATTGTAGTTCAAAGAGGCAACATTTGAAAACAGACCATTTTTTTAGTTTCTGAAGCATGTCGTAAGGGGGGGTGGTTATCTCTTTCGTCAAAAATCGGGCGTTTTCGCTTGAACAATAAAGGCCTACAAATGTTATTTAGTTCACTTCCCGTGGAGGAGAAACACTTTTTAAGGCCGCAGACTGAGTAAATTGGCCATATTCATTCACTTTTACCCATTCCTCAAATCTTGTGTTTGAGGCCCCTGGAAGCATGAAAATCACTTTAAACATCTCATTTTATCTTTAATAGTGATTTTCCACGTACAAATGTGAATTGTAGTTCAAAGAGGCAACATTTGAAAACGGACCATTTTTTACGTTTCTGAAGCATGTCGTACGGGGGGGGTGGTTATCTCTTTCATCAAAAATCGGATGTTTTTGATTGAACAATAAAGGCCTCCAAATGTTATTTTATTCACTTCCCGTGGAGGAGAAACACTTTTTAAGGCCGCAGAGTGAGTAAATTGGCCATTTTCATTCACTTTTACCCATTCCTCAAATCTCGTGTTTAAGGCCCCTGGAAGCATGAAAATCACTTTAAACATCTCATTTTATCTTTAAAAGTGATTTTCCACATACAAATGTGAATTGTAGTTCAAAGAGGCAACATTTGAAAACAGACAATTTTTTTAGTTTCTGAAGCATGTCGTAAGGGGGGGTGGTTATCTCTTTCGTCAAAAATCGGGCGTTTTCGCTTGAACAATAAAGGCCTACAAATGTTATTTAATTCACTTTCTGGGGTGGAGAAAAACTTTTTAAGGCCTCAGAGTGAATAAATTGGCCATTTTCATTCACATTTACCCATTCCTCAAATCTTGTGTTTAGGGCCCCTGGAAGCTTGAAAATCACTTTAAACATCTCATTTTATCTTTAAAAGGGATTTTCCACGTACAAATGTGAATTGTAGTTAAAAGAGGCAACATTTGAAAACGGACCATTTTTCACGTTTCTGAAGCATGTCGTAAGGGGGGGTGGTTATCTCTTTCGTCAAAAATCGGGCGTTTTCGCTTGAACAATAAAGGCCTACAAATGTTATTTAGTTCACTTCCCGTGGAGGAGAAACACTTTTTAAGGCCGCAGAGTGAGTAAATTGGCCATATTCATTCACTTTTACCCATTCCTCAATTCTTGTGTTTAAGGCCCCTGGAAGCATGAAAATCACTTTAAACATCTCATTTTATCTTTAAAAGTGATTTTCCACGTACAAATGTGAATTGTAGTTCAAAGAGGCAACATTTGAAAACAGACCATTTTTTTAGTTTCTGAAGCATGTCGTAAGGGGGGGTGGTTATCTCTTTCATAAAAAATCGGACGTTTTTGATTGAACAATAAAGGCCTACAAATGTTATTTAATTCACTTTCTGGGGTGGAGAAAAACTTTTTAAGGCCTCAGAGTGAATAAATTGGCCATTTTCATTCACATTTACCCATTCCTCAAATCTTGTGTTTAGGGCCCCTGGAAGCTTGAAAATCACTTTAAACATCTCATTTTATCTTTAAAATTGATTTTCCACGTACAAATGTGAATTGTAGTTCAAAGAGGCAACATTTGAAAACGGACCATTTTTTACGTTTCTGAAGCTTGTCGTAAGGGGGGGTGGTTATCTCTTTCGTCAAAAATCGGGCGTTTTCGCTTGAACAATAAAGGCCTACAAATGTTATTTAGTTCACTTCCCGTGGAGGAGAAACACTTTTTAAGGCCGCAGACTGAGTAAATTGGCCATATTCATTCACTTTTACCCATTCCTCAAATCTTGTGTTTAAGGCCCCTGGAAGCATGAAAATCACTTTAAACATCTCATTTTATTTTTAATAGTGATTTTCCACGTACAAATGTGAATTGTAGTTCAAAGAGGCAACATTTGAAAACGGACCATTTTTTACGTTTCTGAAGCATGTCGTAAGGGGGGGTGGTTATCTCTTTCGTCAAAAATCGGGTGTTTTCGCTTGAACAATAAAGGCCTACAAATGTTATTTAGTTCACTTCCCGTGGAGGAGAAACACTTTTTAAGGCCGCAGAGTGAGTAAATTGGCCATATTCATTCACTTTTACCCATTCCTCAAATCTTGTGTTTAAGGCCCCTGGAAGCTTGAAAATCACTTTAAACATCTCATTTTATCTTTAAAAGTGATTTTCCACGTACAAATGTGAATTGTAGTTCAAAGAGGCAACATTTGAAAACAGACCATTTTTTTAGTTTCTGAAGCATGTCGTAAGGGGGGGTGGTTATCTCTTTCATCAAAAATCGGACGTTTTTAATTGAACAATAAAGGCCTACAAATGTTATTTAATTCACTTTCTGGGGTGGAGAAAAACTTTTTAAGGCCTCAGAGTGAATAAATTGGCCATTTTCATTCACATTTACCCATTCCTCAAATCTTGTGTTTAGGGCCCCTGGAAGCTTGAAAATCACTTTAAACATCTCATTTTATCTTTAAAAGTGATTTTCCACGTACAAATGTGAATTGTAGTTAAAAGAGGCAACATTTGAAAACGGATCATTTTTTACGTTTCTGAAGCATGTCATAAGGGGGGGTGGTTATCTCTTTCGTCAAAAATCGGGTGTTTTCGCTTGAACAATAAAGGCCTACAAATGGTATTTAGTTCACTTCCCGTGGAGGAGAAACACTTTTTAAGGCCGCAGAGTGAGTAAATTGGCCATATTCATTCACTTTTACCCATTCCTCAAATCTTGTGTTTAAGGCCCCTGGAAGCATGAAAATCACTTTAAACATCTCATTTTATCTTTAAAAGTGATTTTCCACGTACAAATGTGAATTGTAGTTCAAAGAGGCAACATTTGAAAACGGACCATTTTTTACGTTTCTGAAGCATGTCATAAGGGGGGGTGGTTATCTCTTTCATGAAAAATCGGACGTTTTTGATTGAACAATAAAGGCCTCCAAATGTTATTTTATTCACTTCCCGTGGAGGAGAAACACTTTTTAAGGCCGCAGAGTGAGTAAATTGGCCATTTTCATTCACTTTTACCCATTCCTCAAATCTCGTGTTTAAGGCCCCTGGAAGCATGAAAATCACTTTAAACATCTCATTTTATCTTTAAAAGTGATTTTCCACGTACAAATGTGAATTGTAGTTCAAAGAGGCAACATTTGAAAACAGACCATTTTTTTAGTTTCTGAAGCATGTCGTAAGGGGGGGTGGTTATCTCTTTCGTCAAAAATCGGGCGTTTTCGCTTGAACAATAAAGGCCTACAAATGTTATTTAGTTCACTTCCCGTGGAGGAGAAACACTTTTTAAGGCCGCAGACTGAGTAAATTGGCCATATTCATTCACTTTTACCCATTCCTCAAATCTTGTGTTTGAGGCCCCTGGAAGCATGAAAATCACTTTAAACATCTAATTTTATCTTTAATAGTGATTTTCCACGTACAAATGTGAATTGTAGTTCAAAGAGGCAACATTTGAAAACGGACCATTTTTTACGTTTCTGAAGCATGTCGTACGGGGGGGTGGTTATCTCTTTCATCAAAAATCGGACGTTTTTGATTGAACAATAAAGGCCTCCAAATGTTATTTTATTCACTTCCCGTGGAGGAGAAACACTTTTTAAGGCCGCAGAGTGAGTAAATTGGCCATTTTCATTCACTTTTACCCATTCCTCAAATCTCGTGTTTAAGGCCCCTTGAAGCATGAAAATCACTTTAAACATCTCATTTTATCTTTAAAAGTGATTTTCCACGTACAAATGTGAATTGTAGTTCAAAGAGGCAACATTTGAAAACAGACCATTTTTTTAGTTTCTGAAGCATGTCGTAAGGGGGGGTGGTTATCTCTTTCGTCAAAAATCGGGCGTTTTCGCTTGAACAATAAAGGCCTACAAATGTTATTTAATTCACTTTCTGGGGTGGAGAAAAACTTTTTAAGGCCTCAGAGTGAATAAATTGGCCATTTTCATTCACATTTACCCATTCCTCAAATCTTGTGTTTAGGGCCCCTGGAAGCTTGAAAATCACTTTAAACATCTCATTTTATCTTTAAAAGTGATTTTCCACGTACAAATGTGAATTGTAGTTAAAAGAGGCAACATTTGAAAACGGACCATTTTTCACGTTTCTGAAGCATGTCGTAAGGGGGGGTGGTTATCTCTTTCGTCAAAAATCGGGCGTTTTCGCTTGAACAATAAAGGCCTACAAATGTTATTTAGTTCACTTCCCGTGGAGGAGAAACACTTTTTAAGGCCGCAGAGTGAGTAAATTGGCCATATTCATTCACTTTTACCCGTTCCTCAAATCTTGTGTTTAAGGCCCCTGGAAGCATGAAAATCACTTTAAACATCTCATTTTATCTTTAAAAGTGATTTTCCACGTACAAATGTGAATTGTAGTTCAAAGAGGCAACATTTGAAAACAGACCATTTTTTTAGTTTCTGAAGCATGTCGTAAGGGGGGGTGGTTATCTCTTTCATAAAAAATCGGACATTTTTGATTGAACAATAAAGGCCTACAAATGTTATTTAATTCACTTTCTGGGGTGGAGAAAAAGTTTTTAAGGCCTCAAAGTGAATAAATTGGCCATTTTCATTCACATTTACCCATTCCTCAAATCTTGTGTTTAGGGCCCCTGGAAGCTTGAAAATCACTTTAAATATCTCATTTTATCTTTAAAAGTGATTTTCCACGTACAAATGTGAATTGTAGTTCAAAGAGGCAACATTTGAAAACGGACCATTTTTTACGTTTCTGAAGCTTGTCGTAAGGGGGGGTGGTTATCTCTTTCGTCAAAAATTGGGCATTTTCGCTTGAACAATAAAGGCCTACAAATGTTATTTAGTTCACTTCCCGTGGAGGAGAAACACTTTTTAAGGCCGCAGAGTGAGTAAATTGACCATATTCATTCACTTTTACCCATTCCTCAAATCTTGTGTTTAAGGCCCCTGGAAGCTTGAAAATCACTTTAAACATCTCATTTTATCTTTAAAAGTGATTTTCCACGTACAAATGTGAATTGTAGTTCAAAGAGGCAACATTTGAAAACAGACCATTTTTTTAGTTTCTGAAGCATGTCGTAAGGGGGGGTGGTTATCTCTTTCATCAAAAATCGGACGTTTTTAATTGAACAATAAAGGCCTACAAATGTTATTTAATTCACTTTCTGGGGTGGAGAAAAACTTTTTAAGGCCTCAGAGTGAATAAATTGGCCATTTTCATTCACATTTACCCATTCCTCAAATCTTGTGTTTAGGGCCCCTGGAAGCTTGAAAATCACTTTAAACATCTCATTTTATCTTTAAAAGTGATTTTCCACGTACAAATGTGAATTATAGTTAAAAGAGGCAACATTTGAAAACGGACCATTTTTTTCGTTTCTGAAGCATGTCGTAAGGGGGGGTGGTTATCTCTTTCGTCAAAAATCGGGCGTTTTCGCTTGAACAATAAAGGCCTACAAATGTTATTTAGTTCACTTCCCGTGGAGGAGAAACACTTTTTAAGGCCGCAGAGTGAGTAAATTGGCCATATTCATTCACTTTTACCCATTCCTCAAATCTTGTGTTTAAGGCCCCTGGAAGCATGAAAATCACTTTAAACATCTCATTTTATCTTTAAAAGTGATTTTCCACGTACAAATGTGAATTGTAGTTCAAAGAGGCAACATTTGAAAACAGACCATTTTTTTAGTTTCTGAAGCATGTCGTAAGGGGGGTGGTTATCTCTTTCATAAAAAATCGGACGTTTTTGATTGAACAAGAAAGGCCTACAAATGTTATTTAATTCACTTTCTGGGGTGGAGAAAAACTTTTTAAGGCCTCAGAGTGAATAAATTGGCCATTTTCATTCACATTTACCCATTCCTCAAATCTTGTGTTTAGGGCCCCTGGAAGCTTGAAAATCACTTTAAACATCTCATTTTATCTTTAAAAGTGATTTTCCACGTACAAATGTGAATTGTAGTTCAAAGAGGCAACATTTGAAAACGGACCATTTTTTACGTTTCTGAAGCTTGTTGTAAGGGGGGGTGGTTATCTCTTTCGTCAAAAATCGGGCGTTTTCGCTTGAACAATAAAGGCCTACAAATGTTATTTAGTTCACTTCCCGTGGAGGAGAAACACTTTTTAAGGCCGCAGACTGAGTAAATTGGCCATATTCATTCACTTTTACCCATTCCTCAAATCTTGTGTTTAAGGCCCCTGGAAGCATGAAAATCACTTTAAACATCTCATTTTATTTTTAATAGTGATTTTCCACGTACAAATGTGAATTGTAGTTCAAAGAGGCAACATTTGAAAACGGACCATTTTTTACGTTTCTGAAGCATGTCGTAAGGGGGGATGGTTATCTCTTTCGTCAAAAATCGGGTGTTTTCGCTTGAACAATAAAGGCCTACAAATGTTATTTAGTTCACTTCCCGTGGAGGAGAAACACTTTTTAAGGCCGCAGAGTGAGTAAATTGGCCATATTCATTCACTTTTACCCATTCCTCAAATCTTGTGTTTAAGGCCCCTGGAAGCTTGAAAATCACTTTAAACATCTCATTTTATCTTTAAAAGTGATTTTCCACGTACAAATGTGAATTGTAGTTCAAAGAGGCAACATTTGAAAACAGACCATTTTTTTAGTTTCTGAAGCATGTCGTAAGGGGTGGTGGTTATCTCTTTCATCAAAAATCGGACGTTTTTAATTGAACAATAAAGGCCTACAAATGTTATTTAATTCACTTTCTGGGGTGGAGAAAAACTTTTTAAGGCCTCAGAGTGAATAAATTGGCCATTTTCATTCACATTTACCCATTCCTCAAATCTTGTGTTTAGGGCCCCTGGAAGCTTGAAAATCACTTTAAACATCTCATTTTATCTTTAAAAGTGATTTTCCACGTACAAATGTGAATTGTAGTTAAAAGAGGCAACATTTGAAAACGGATCATTTTTTACGTTTCTGAAGCATGTCATAAGGGGGGGTGGTTATCTCTTTCGTCAAAAATCGGGCGTTTTCGCTTGAACAATAAAGGCCTACAAATGGTATTTAGTTCACTTCCCGTGGAGGAGAAACACTTTTTAAGGCCGCAGAGTGAGTAAATTGGCCATATTCATTCACTTTTACCCATTCCTCAAATCTTGTGTTTAAGGCCCCTGGAAGCATGAAAATCACTTTAAACATCTCATTTTATCTTTAAAAGTGATTTTCCACGTACAAATGTGAATTGTAGTTCAAAGAGGCAACATTTGAAAACAGACCATTTTTTTAGTTTCTGAAGCATGTCGTAAGGGGGGGTGGTTATCTCTTTCGTCGAAAATCGGGCGTTTTCGCTTGAACAATAAAGGCCTACAAATGTTATTTAGTTCACTTCCCGTGGAGGAGAAACACTTTTTAAGGCCGCAGAGTGAGTAAATTGGCCATATTCATTCACTTTTACCCATTCCTCAAATCTTGTGTTTAAGGCCCCTGGAAGCATGAAAATCACTTTAAACATCTCATTCTATCTTTAAAAGTGATTTTCCACGTACAAATGTGAATTGTAGTTCAAAGAGGCAACATTTGAAAACGGACCATTTTTTACGTTTCTGAAGCATGTCATAAGGGGGGGTGGTTATCTCTTTCATGAAAAATCGGACGTTTTTGATTGAACAATAAAGGCCTCCAAATGTTATTTTATTCACTTCCCGTGGAGGAGAAACACTTTTTAAGGCCGCAGAGTGAGTAAATTGGCCATTTTCATTCACTTTTACCCATTCCTCAAATCTCGTGTTTAAGGCCCCTGGAAGCATGAAAATCACTTTAAACATCTCATTTTATCTTTAAAAGTGATTTTCCACGTACAAATGTGAATTGTAGTTCAAAGAGGCAACATTTGAAAACAGACCATTTTTTTAGTTTCTGAAGCATGTCGTAAGGGGGGGTGGTTATCTCTTTCGTCAAAAATCGGGCGTTTTCACTTGAACAATAAAGGCCTACAAATGTTATTTAGTTCACTTCCCGTGGAGGAGAAACACTTTTTAAGGCCGCAGACTGAGTAAATTGGCCATATTCATTCACTTTTACCCATTCCTCAAATCTTGTGTTTAAGGCCCCTGGAAGCATGAAAATCACTTTAAACATCTCATTTTATCTTTAATAGTGATTTTCCACGTACAAATGTTAATTGTAGTTCAAAGAGGCAACATTTGAAAACGGACCATTTTTTACGTTTCTGAAGCATGTCGTACGGGGGGGATGGTTATCTCTTTCATCAAAAATCGGACGTTTTTGATTGAACAATAAAGGCCTCCAAATGTTAATTAATTCACTTCCCGTGGAGGAGAAACACTTTTTAAGTCCGCAGAGTGAGTAATTTGGCCATTTTCATTCACTTTTACCCATTCCTCAAATCTCGTGTTTAAGGCCCCTGGAAGCTTGAAAATCACTTTAAACATCTCATTTTATCTTTAAAAGTGATTTTCCACGTACAAATGTGAATTGTAGTTCAAAGAGGCAACATTTGAAAACGGACCATTTTTTACGTTTCTGAAGCTTGTCGTAAGGGGGGGTGGTTATCTCTTTCGTCAAAAATCGGGCGTTTTCGCTTGAACAATAAAGGCCTACAAATGTTATTTAGTTCACTTCCCGTGGAGGAGAAACACTTTTTAAGGCCGCAGACTGAGTAAATTGGCCATATTCATTCACTTTTACCCATTCCTCAAATCTTGTGTTTAAGGCCCCTGGAAGCATGAAAATCACTTTAAACATCTCATTTTATTTTTAATAGTGATTTTCCACGTACAAATGTGAATTGTAGTTCAAAGAGGCAACATTTGAAAACGGACCATTTTTTACGTTTCTGAAGCATGTCGTAAGGGGGGGTGGTTATCTCTTTCGTCAAAAATCGGGTGTTTTCGCTTGAACAATAAAGGCCTACAAATGTTATTTAGTTCACTTCCCGTGGAGGAGAAACACTTTTTAAGGCCGCAGAGTGAGTAAATTGGCCATATTCATTCACTTTTACCCATTCCTCAAATCTTGTGTTTAAGGCCCCTGGAAGCTTGAAAATCACTTTAAACATCTCATTTTATCTTTAAAAGTGATTTTCCACGTACAAATGTGAATTGTAGTTAAAAGAGGCAACATTTGAAAACGGATCATTTTTTACGTTTCTGAAGCATGTCATAAGGGGGGGTGGTTATCTCTTTCGTCAACAATCGGGCGTTTTCGCTTGAACAATAAAGGCCTACAAATGGTATTTAGTTCACTTCCCGTGGAGGAGAAACACTTTTTAAGGCCGCAGAGTGAGTAAATTGGCCATATTCATTCACTTTTACCCATTCCTCAAATCTTGTGTTTAAGGCCCCTGGAAGCATGAAAATCACTTTAAACATCTCATTTTATCTTTAAAAGTGATTTTCCAGGTACAAATGTGAATTGTAGTTCAAAGAGGCAACATTTGAAAACAGACCATTTTTTTAGTTTCTTAAGCATGTCGTAAGGGGGGGTGGTTATCTCTTTCATCAAAAATCGGACGTTTTTGATTGAACAATAAAGGCCTCCAAATGTTATTTTATTCACTTCCCGTGGAGGAGAAACACTTTTTAAGGCCGCAGAGTGAGTAAATTGGCCATTTTCATTCACTTTTACCCATTCCTCAAATCTCGTGTTTAAGGCCCCTGGAAGCATGAAAATCACTTTAAACATCTCATTTTATCTTTAAAAGTGATTTTCCACGTACAAATGTGAATTGTAGTTCAAAGAGGCAACATTTGAAAACAGACCATTTTTTTAGTTTCTGAAGCATGTCGTAAGGGGGGGTGGTTATCTCTTTCGTCGAAAATCGGGCGTTTTCGCTTGAACAATAAAGGCCTACAAATGTTATTTAGTTCACTTCCCGTGGAGGAGAAACACTTTTTAAGGCCGCAGAGTGAGTAAATTGGCCATATTCATTCACTTTTACCCATTCCTCAAATCTTGTGTTTAAGGCCCCTGGAAGCATGAAAATCACTTTAAACATCTCATTCTATCTTTAAAAGTGATTTTCCAAGTACAAATGTGAATTGTAGTTCAAAGAGGCAACATTTGAAAACGGACCATTTTTTACGTTTCTGAAGCATGTCATAAGGGGGGGTGGTTATCTCTTTCATGAAAAATCGGACGTTTTTGATTGAACAATAAAGGCCTCCAAATGTTATTTTATTCACTTCCCGTGGAGGAGAAACACTTTTTAAGGCCGCAGAGTGAGTAAATTGGCCATTTTCATTCACTTTTACCCATTCCTCAAATCTCGTGTTTAAGGCCCCTGGAAGCATGAAAATCACTTTAAACATCTCATTTTATCTTTAAAAGTGATTTTCCACGTACAAATGTGAATTGTAGTTCAAAGAGGCAACATTTGAAAACAGACCATTTTTTTAGTTTCTGAAGCATGTCGTAAGGGGGGGTGGTTATCTCTTTCGTCAAAAATCGGGCGTTTTCGCTTGAACAATAAAGGCCTACAAATGTTATTTAGTTCACTTCCCGTGGAGGAGAAACACTTTTTAAGGCCGCAGACTGAGTAAATTGGCCATATTCATTCACTTTTACCCATTCCTCAAATCTTGTGTTTAAGGCCCCTGGAAGCATGAAAATCACTTTAAACATCTCATTTTATCTTTAATAGTGATTTTCCACGTACAAATGTTAATTGTAGTTCAAAGAGGCAACATTTGAAAACGGACCATTTTTTACGTTTCTGAAGCATGTCGTACGGGGGGGGTGGTTATCTCTTTCATCAAAAATCGGACGTTTTTGATTGAACAATAAAGGCCTCCAAATGTTAATTAATTCACTTCCCGTGGAGGAGAAACACTTTTTAAGTCCGCAGAGTGAGTAATTTGGCCAATTTCATTCACTTTTACCCATTCCTCAAATCTCGTGTTTAAGGCCCCTGGAAGCATGAAAATCACTTTAAACATCTCATTTTATCTTTAAAAGTGATTTTCCACGTACAAATGTGAATTGTAGTTCAAAGAGGCAACATTTGAAAACGGACCATTTTTTACGTTTCTGAAGCATGTCGTAAGGGGGGGTGGTTATCTCTTTCGTCAAAAATCGGGCATTTTCGCTTGAACAATAAAGGCCTACAAATGTTATTTAGTTCACTTCCCGTGGAGGAGAAACACTTTTTAAGGCCACAGACTGAGTAAATTGGCCATATTCATTCACTTTTACCCATTCCTCAAATCTTGTGTTTAAGGCCCCTGGAAGCTTGAAAATCACTTTAAACATCTCATTTTATCTTTAAAAGTGATTTTCCACGTACAAATGTGAATTGTAGTTCAAAGAGGCAACATTTGAAAACGCACCATTTTTTACGTTTCTGAAGCATGTCGTAAGGGGGGGTGGTTATCTCTTTCGTCAAAAATCGGGTGTTTTCGCTTGAACAATAAAGGCCTACAAATGTTATTTAGTTCACTTCCCGTGGAGGAGAAACACTTTTTAAGGCCGCAGAGTGAGTAAATTGGCCATATTCATTCACTTTCACCCATTCCTCAAATCTTGTGTTTAAGGCCCCTGGAAGCATGAAAATCACTTTAAACATCTCATTTTATCTTTAAAAGTGATTTTCCACGTACAAATGTGAATTGTAGTTCAAAGAGGCAACATTTGAAAACAGACCATTTTTTTAGTTTCTGAAGCATGTCGTAAGGGGGGGTGGTTATCTCTTTCATAAAAAATCGGACGTTTTTGATTGAACAATAAAGGCCTACAAATGTTATTTAATTCACTTTCTGGGGTGGAGAAAAACTTTTTAAGGCCTCAGAGTGAATAAATTGCCCATTTTCATTCACATTTACCCATTCCTCAAATCTTGTGTTTAGGGCCCCTGGAAGCTTGAAAATCACTTTAAACATCTCATTTTATCTTTAAAAGTGATTTTCCACGTACAAATGTGAATTGTAGTTCAAAGAGGCAACATTTGAAAACGGACCATTTTTTACGTTTCTGAAGCTTGTCGTAAGGGGGGGTGGTTATCTCTTTCGTCAAAAATCGGGCGTTTTCGCTTGAACAATAAAGGCCTACAAATGTTATTTAGTTCACTTCCCGTGGAGGAGAAACACTTTTTAAGGCCGCAGACTGAGTATATTGGCCATATTCATTCACTTTTACCCATTCCTCAAATCTTGTGTTTAAGGCCCCTGGAAGCATGAAAATCACTTTAAACATCTCATTTTATTTTTAATAGTGATTTTCCACGTACAAATGTGAATTGTAGTTCAAAGAGGCAACATTTGAAAACGGACCATTTTTTACGTTTCTGAAGCATGTCGTAAGGGGGGGTGGTTATCTCTTTTGTCAAAAATCGGGTGTTTTCGCTTGAACAATAAAGGCCTACAAATGTTATTTAGTTCACTTCCCGTGGAGGAGAAACACTTTTTAAGGCCGCAGAGTGAGTAAATTGGCCATATTCATTCACTTTTACCCATTCCTCAAATCTTGTGTTTAAGGCCCCTGGAAGCTTGAAAATCACTTTAAACATCTCATTTTATCTTTAAAAGTGATTTTCCACGTACAAATGTGAATTGTAGTTCAAAGAGGCAACATTTGAAAACAGACCATTTTTTTAGTTTCTGAAGCATGTCGTAAGGGGGGGTGGTTATCTCTTTCATCAAAAATCGGACGTTTTTAATTGAACAATAAAGGCCTACAAATGTTATTTAATTCACTTTCTGGGGTGGAGAAAAACTTTTTAAGGCCTCAAAGTGAATAAATTGGCCATTTTCATTCACATTTACCCATTCCTCAAATCTTGTGTTTAGGGCCCCTGGAAGCTTGAAAATCACTTTAAACATCTCATTTTATCTTTAAAAGTGATTTTCCACGTACAAATGTGAATTGTAGTTAAAAGAGGCAACATTTGAAAACGGATCATTTTTTACGTTTCTGAAGCATGTCATAAGGGGGGGTGGTTATCTCTTTCGTCAAAAATCGGGCGTTTTCGCTTGAACAATAAAGGCCTACAAATGGTATTTAGTTCACTTCCCGTGGAGGAGAAACACTTTTTAAGGCCGCAGAGTGAGTAAATTGGCCATATTCATTCACTTTTACCCATTCCTCAAATCTTGTGTTTAAGGCCCCTGGAAGCATGAAAATCACTTTAAACATCTCATTTTATCTTTAAAAGTGATTTTCCAGGTACAAATGTGAATTGTAGTTCAAAGAGGCAACATTTGAAAACAGACCATTTTTTTAGTTTCTGAAGCATGTCGTAAATCAAAAATCGGACGTTTTTGATTGAACAATAAAGGCCTCCAAATGTTATTTTATTCACTTCCCGTGGAGGAGAAACACTTTTTAAGGCCGCAGAGTGAGTAAATTGGCCATTTTCATTCACTTTTACCCATTCCTCAAATCTCGTGTTTAAGGCCCCTGGAAGCATGAAAATCACTTTAAACATCTCATTTTATCTTTAAAAGTGATTTTCCACGTACAAATGTGAATTGTAGTTCAAAGAGGCAACATTTGAAAACAGACCATTTTTTTAGTTTCTGAAGCATGTCGTAAGGGGGGGGTGGTTATCTCTTTCGTCAAAAATCGGGCGTTTTCGCTTGAACAATAAAGGCCTACAAATGGTATTTAGTTCACTTCCCGTGGAGGAGAAACACTTTTTAAGGCCGCAGAGTGAGTAAATTGGCCATATTCATTCACTTTTACCCATTCCTCAAATCTTGTGTTTAAGGCCCCTGGAAGCATGAAAATCACTTTAAACATCTCATTTTATCTTTAAAAGTGATTTTCCACGTACAAATGTGAATTGTAGTTCAAAGAGGCAACATTTGAAAACGGACCATTTTTTACGTTTCTGAAGCATGTCATAAGGGGGGGTGGTTATCTCTTTCATCAAAAATCGGACGTTTTTGATTGAACAATAAAGGCCTACAAATGTTATTTAGTTCACTTCCCGTGGAGGAGAAACACTTTTTAAGGCCGCAGAGTGAGTAAATTGGCCATATTCATTCACTTTTACCCATTCCTCAAATCTTGTGTTTAAGGCCCCTGGAAGCTTGAAAATCACTTTAAACATATCATTTTATCTTTAAAAGTGATTTTCCACGTACAAATGTGAATTGTAGTTCAAAGAGGCAACATTTGAAAACAGACCATTTTTTTAGTTTCTGAAGCATGTCGTAAGGGGGGGTGGTTATCTCTTTCATCAAAAATCGGACGTTTTTAATTGAACAATAAAGGCCTACAAATGTTATTTAATTCACTTTCTGGGGTGGAGAAAAACTTTTTAAGGCCTCAGAGTGAATAAATTGGCCATTTTCATTCACATTTACCCATTCCTCAAATCTTGTGTTTAGGGCCCCTGGAAGCTTGAAAATCACTTTAAACATCTCATTTTATCTTTAAAAGTGATTTTCCACGTACAAATGTGAATTGTAGTTAAAAGAGGCAACATTGGAAAACGGATCATTTTTTACGTTTCTGAAGCATGTCATAAGGGGGGGTGGTTATCTCTTTCGTCAAAAATCGGACGTTTTTGATTGAACAATAAAGGCCTCAAAATGTTATTTTATTCACTTCCCGTGGAGGAGAAACACTTTTTAAGGCCGCAGAGTGAGTAAATTGGCCATTTTCATTCACTTTTACCCATTCCTCAAATCTCGTGTTTAAGGCCCCTGGAAGCATGAAAATCACTTTAAACATCTCATTTTATCTTTAAAAGTGATTTTCCACGTACAAATGTGAATTGTAGTTCAAAGAGGCAACATTTGAAAACAGACCATTTTTTTAGTTTCTGAAGCATGTCGTAAGGGGGGGTGGTTATCTCTTTCGTCAAAAATCGGGCGTTTTCGCTTGAACAATAAAGGCCTACAAATGGTATTTAGTTCACTTCCCGTGGAGGAGAAACACTATTTAAGGCCGCAGAGTGAGTAAATTGGCCATATTCATTCACTTTTACCCATTCCTCAAATCTTGTGTTTAAGGCCCCTGGAAGCATGAAAATCACTTTAAACATCTCATTTTATCTTTAAAAGTGATTTTCCACGTACAAATGTGAATTGTAGTTCAAAGAGGCAACATTTGAAAACGGACCATTTTTTACGTTTCTGAAGCATGTCATAAGGGGGGGTGGTTATCTCTTTCATCAAAAATCGGACGTTTTTGATTGAACAATAAAGGCCTACAAATGTTATTTAGTTCACTTCCCGTGGAGGAGAAACACTTTTTAAGGCCGCAGAGTGAGTAAATTGGCCATATTCATTCACTTTTACCCATTCCTCAAATCTTGTGTTTAAGGCCCCTGGAAGCATGAAAATCACTTTAAACATCTCATTTTATCTTTAAAAGTGATTTTCCACGTACAAATGTGAATTGTAGTTCAAAGAGGCAACATTTGAAAACAGACCATTTTTATAGTTTCTGAAGCATGTCGTAAGGGGGGGGTGGTTATCTCTTTCGTCAAAAATCGGGCGTTTTCGCTTGAACAATAAAGGCCTACAAATGGTATTTAGTTCACTTCCCGTGGAGGAGAAACACTTTTTAAGGCCGCAGAGTGAGTAAATTGGCCATATTCATTCACTTTTACCCATTCCTCAAATCTTGTGTTTAAGGCCCCTGGAAGCATGAAAATCACTTTAAACATCTCATTTTATCTTTAAAAGTGATTTTCCACGTACAAATGTGAATTGTAGTTCAAAGAGGCAACATTTGAAAACGGACCATTTTTTACGTTTCTGAAGCATGTCATAAGGGGGGGTGGTTATCTCTTTCATCAAAAATCGGACGTTTTTGATTGAACAATAAAGGCCTACAAATGTTATTTAGTTCACTTCCCGTGGAGGAGAAACACTTTTTAAGGCCGCAGAGTGAGTAAATTGGCCATATTCATTCACTTTTACCCATTCCTCAAATCTTGTGTTTAAGGCCCCTGGAAGCTTGAAAATCACTTTAAACATATCATTTTATCTTTAAAAGTGATTTTCCACGTACAAATGTGAATTGTAGTTCAAAGAGGCAACATTTGAAAACAGACCATTTTTTTAGTTTCTGAAGCATGTCGTAAGGGGGGGTGGTTATCTCTTTCATCAAAAATCGGACGTTTTTAATTGAACAATAAAGGCCTACAAATGTTATTTAATTCACTTTCTGGGGTGGAGAAAAACTTTTTAAGGCCTCAGAGTGAATAAATTGGCCATTTTCATTCACATTTACCCATTCCTCAAATTTTGTGTTTAGGGCCCCTGGAAGCTTGAAAATCACTTTAAACATCTCATTTTATCTTTAAAAGTGATTTTCCACGTACAAATGTGAATTGTAGTTAAAAGAGGCAACATTTGAAAACGGATCATTTTTTACGTTTCTGAAGCATGTCATAAGGGGGGGTGGTTATCTCTTTCGTCAAAAATCGGACGTTTTTGATTGAACAATAAAGGCCTCAAAATGTTATTTTATTCACTTCCCGTGGAGGAGAAACACTTTTTAAGGCCGCAGAGTGAGTAAATTGGCCATTTTCATTCACTTTTACCCATTCCTCAAATCTCGTGTTTAAGGCCCCTGGAAGCATGAAAATCACTTTAAACATCTCATTTTATCTTTAAAAGTGATTTTCCACGTACAAATGTGAATTGTAGTTCAAAGAGGCAACATTTGAAAACAGACCATTTTTTTAGTTTCTGAAGCATGTCGTAAGGGGGGGTGGTTATCTCTTTCGTCAAAAATCGGGCGTTTTCGCTTGAACAATAAAGGCCTACAAATGGTATTTAGTTCACTTCCCGTGGAGGAGAAACACTTTTTAAGGCCGCAGAGTGAGTAAATTGGCCATATTCATTCACTTTTACCCATTCCTCAAATCTTGTGTTTAAGGCCCCTGGAAGCATGAAAATCACTTTAAACATCTCATTTTATCTTTAAAAGTGATTTTCCACGTACAAATGTGAATTGTAGTTCAAAGAGGCAACATTTGAAAACGGACCATTTTTTACGTTTCTGAAGCATGTCATAAGGGGGGGTGGTTATCTCTTTCATCAAAAATCGGACGTTTTTGATTGAACAATAAAGGCCTACAAATGTTATTTAGTTCACTTCCCGTGGAGGAGAAACACTTTTTAAGGCCGCAGAGTGAGTAAATTGGCCATATTCATTCACTTTTACCCATTCCTCAAATCTTGTGTTTAAGGCCCCTGGAAGCTTGAAAATCACTTTAAACATCTCATTTTATCTTTAAAAGTGATTTTCCACGTACAAATGTGAATTGTAGTTCAAAGAGGCAACATTTTTGAAAACAGACCATTTTTTTAGTTTCTGAAGCATGTCGTAAGGGGGGGTGGTTATCTCTTTCATCAAAAATCGGACGTTTTTAATTGAACAATAAAGGCCTACAAATGTTATGTAATTCACTTTCTGGGGTGGAGAAAAACTTTTTAAGGCCTCAGAGTGAATAAATTGGCCATTTTCATTCACATTTACCCATTCCTCAAATCTTGTGTTTAGGGCCCCTGGAAGCTTGAAAATCACTTTAAACATCTCATTTTATCTTTAAAAGTGATTTTCAACGTACAAATGTGAATTGTAGTTAAAAGAGGCAACATTTGAAAACGGATCATTTTTTACGTTTCTGAAGCATGTCATAAGGGGGGGTGGTTATCTCTTTCGTCAAAAATCGGGCGTTTTCGCTTGAACAATAAAGGCCTACAAATGGTATTTAGTTCACTTCCCGTGGAGGAGAAACACTTTTTAAGGCCGCAGAGTGAGTAAATTGGCCATATTCATTCACTTTTACCCATTCCTCAAATCTTGTGTTTAAGGCCCCTGGAAGCATGAAAATCACTTTAAACATCTCATTTTATCTTTAAAAGTGATTTTCCAGGTACAAATGTGAATTGTAGTTCAAAGAGGCAACATTTGAAAACAGACCATTTTTTTAGTTTCTGAAGCATGTCGTAAATCAAAAATCGGACGTTTTTGATTGAACAATAAAGGCCTCCAAATGTTATTTTATTCACTTTCCGTGGAGGAGAAACACTTTTTAAGGCCGCAGAGTGAGTAAATTGGCCATTTTCATTCACTTTTACCCATTCCTCAAATCTCGTGTTTAAGGCCCCTGGAAGCATGAAAATCACTTTAAACATCTCATTTTATCTTTAAAAGTGATTTTCCACGTACAAATGTGAATTGTAGTTCAAAGAGGCAACATTTGAAAACAGACCATATTTTTAGTTTCTGAAGCATGTCGTACGGGGGGGTGGTTATCTCTTTCGTCAAAAATCGGGCGTTTTCGCTTGAACAATAAAGGCCTACAAATGGTATTTAGTTCACTTCCCGTGGAGGAGAAACACTTTTTAAGGCCGCAGAGTGAGTAAATTGGCCATTTTCATTCACTTTTACCCATTCCTCAAATCTCGTGTTTAAGGCCCCTGGAAGCATGAAAATCACTTTAAACATCTCATTTTATCTTTAAAAGTGATTTTCCAAGTACAAATGTGAATTGTAGTTCAAAGAGGCAACATTTGAAAACAGACCATTTTTTATGTTTCTGAAGCTTGTCGTAAGGGGGGGTGGTTATCTCTTTCGTCAAAAATCGGGCGTTTTCGCTTGAACAATAAAGGCCTACAAATGTTATTTAGTTCACTTCCCGTTGAGGAGAAACACTTTTTAAGGCCGCAGAGTGAGTAAACTGGCCATATTCATTCACTTTTACCCATTCCTCAAATCTTGTGTTTAAGGCCCCTGGAAGCATGAAAATCACTTTAAACATCTCATTTTATCTTTAAAAGTGATTTTCCACGTACAAATGTGAATTGTAGTTCAAAGAGGCAACATTTGAAAACAGACCATTTTTTTAGTTTCTGAAGCATGTTGTAAGGGGGGTGGTTATCTCTTTCATCAAAAATCGGACGTTTTTGATTGAACAATAAAGGCCTCCAAATGTTATTTTATTCACTTCCCGTGGAGGAGAAACACTTTTTAAGGCCGCAGAGTTAGTAAATTGGCCATTTTCATTCACTTTTACCCATTCCTCAAATCTCGTGTTTAAGGCCCCTGGAAGCATGAAAATCACTTTAAACATCTCATTTTATCTTTAAAAGTGATTTTCCACGTACAAATGTGAATTGTCGTTTAAAGACGCAACATTTGAAAATGGACCATTTTTTTCGTTTCTGAAGCATGTCGTAAGGGGGGGTGGTTATCTCTTTCATCAAAAATCGGACGTTTTTGATTGAACAATAAAGGCCTACAAATGTTATTTAATTCACTTTCTGGGGTGGAGAAAAACTTTTTAAGGCCTCAGAGTGAATAAATTGGCCATTTTCATTCACTTTTACCCATTCCTCAAATCTTGTGTTTAGGGCCCCTGGAAGCTTGAAAATCACTTTAAACATTTCATTTTATCTTTAAAAGTGATTTTCCACGTACAAATGTGAATTGTAGTTAATAGAGGCAACATTTGAAAACGGACCATTTTTTACGTTTCTCAAGCATGTCGTAAGGGGGGGTGGTTATCTCTTTCGTCAAATATCGGGCGTTTTCGCTTGAACAATAAAGGCCTACAAATGTTATTTAGTTCACTTCCCGTGGAGGAAAAACACTTTTTAAGGCCGCAGAGTGAGTAAATTGGCCATATTCATTCACTTTTACCCATTCCTCAAATCTTGTGTTTAAGGCCCCTGGAAGCATGAAAATCACTTTAAACATCTCATTTTATCTTTAAAAGTGATTTTCCACGTACAAATGTGAATTGTAGTTCAAAGAGGCAACATTTGAAAACAGACCATTTTTTTTGTTTCTGAAGCATGTCGTAAGGGGGGGTGGTTATCTCTTTCATCAAAAATCGGACGTTTTTCATTGAACAATAAAGGCCTCCAAATGTTATTTTATTCACTTCCCGTGGAGGAGAAACACTTTTTAAGGCCGCAGAGTGAGTAAATTGGCCATTTCATTCACTTTTACCCATTCCTCAAATCTCGTGTTTAAGGCCCCTGGAAGCATGAAAATCACTTTAAACATCTCATTTTATCTTTAAAAGTGATTTTCCACGTACAAATGTGAATTCTAGTTCAAAGAGGCAACATTTGAAAACAGACCATTTTTTACGTTTCTGAAGCTTGTCGTAAGGGGGGGTGGTTATCTCTTTCGTCAAAAATCAGGCGTTTTCGCTTGAACAATAAAGGCCTACAAATGTTATTTAGTTCACTTCCCGTTGAGGAGAAACACTTTTTAAGGCCGCAGAGTGAGTAAATTGGCCATATTCATTCACTTTTACCCATTCCTCAAATCTTGTGTTTAAGGCCCCTGGAAGCATGAAAATCGATTTAAACATCTCATTTTATCTTTAAAAGTGATTTTCCACGTACAAATGTGAATTGTAGTTCAAAGAGGCAACATTTGAAAACAGACCATTTTTTTAGTTTCTGAAGCATGTTGTAAGGGGGGGTGGTTATCTCTTTCATCAAAAATCGGACGTTTTTGATTGAACAATAAAGGCCTCCAAATGTTATTTTATTCACTTCCCGTGGAGGAGAAACACTTTTTAAGGCCGCAGAGTGAGTAAATTGGCCATTTTCATTCACTTTTACCCATTCCTCAAATCTCGTGTTTAAGGCCCCTGGAAGCATGAAAATCACCTTAAACATCTCATTTTATCTTTAAAAGTGATTTTCCACGTACAAATGTGAATTGTAGTTCAAAGAGGCAACATTTGAAAACGGACCATTTTTTACGTTTCTGAAGCATGTCGTAAGGGGGAATGGTTATCTCTTTCGTCAAAAATCGGGTGTTTTCGCTTGAACAATAAAGGCCTACAAATGTTATTTAGTTCACTTCCCGTGGAGGGGAAACACTTTTTAAGGCCGCAGAGTGAGTAAATTGGCCATATTCATTCACTTTTACCCATTCCTCAAATCTTGCGTTTAAGGCCCCTGGAAGCATGAAAATCACTTTAAACATCTCATTTTATCTTTAAAAGTGATTTTCCACGTACAAATGTGAATTGTAGTTCAAAGAGGCAACATTTGAAAACAGACCATTTTTTTAGTATCTGAAGCATGTTGTAAGGGGGGGTGGTTATCTCTTTCATCAAAAATCGGACGTTTTTAATTGAACAATAAAGGCCTACAAATGTTATTTAATTCACTTTCTGGGGTGGAGAAAAACTTTTTAAGGCCTCAGAGTGAATAAATTGCCCATTTTCATTCACTTTTACCCATTCCTCAAATCTTGTGTTTAGGGCCCCTGGAAGCTTGAAAATCACTTTAAACATCTCATTTTATCTTTAAAAGTGATTTTCCACGTACAAATGTGAATTGTAGTTAAAAGAGGCAACATTTGAAAACCGACCATTTTTTACGTTTCTGAAGCATGTCGTAAGGGGGGGTGGTTATCTCTTTCGTCAAAAATCGGGCGTTTTCGCTTGAACAATAAAGGCCTACAAATGTTATTTAGTTCACTTCCCGTGGAGGAGAAACACTTTTTAAGGCCGCAGAGTGAGTAAATTGGCCATATTCATTCACTTTTACCCATTCCTCAATTCTTGTGTTTAAGGCCCCTGGAAGCATGAAAATCACTTTAAACATCTCATTTTATCTTTAAAAGTGATTTTCCACGTACAAATGTGAATTGTAGTTCAAAGAGGCAACATTTGAAAACAGACCATTTTTTTAGTTTCTGAAGCATGTCGTAAGGGGGGGTGGTTATCTCTTTCATAAAAAATCGGACGTTTTTGATTGAACAATAAAGGCCTACAAATGTTATTTAATTCACTTTCTGGGGTGGAGAAAAACTTTTTAAGGCCTCAGAGTGAATAAATTGGCCATTTTCATTCACATTTACCCATTCCTCAAATCTTGTGTTTAGGGCCCCTGGAAGCTTGAAAATCACTTTAAACATCTCATTTTATCTTTAAAATTGATTTTCCACGTACAAATGTGAATTGTAGTTCAAAGAGGCAACATTTGAAAACGGACCATTTTTTACGTTTCTGAAGCTTGTCGTAAGGGGGGTGGTTATCTCTTTCGTCAAAAATCGGGCGTTTTCGCTTGAACAATAAAGGCCTACAAATGTTATTTAGTTCACTTCCCGTGGAGGAGAAACACTTTTTAAGGCCGCAGACTGAGTAAATTGGCCATATTCATTCACTTTTACCCATTCCTCAAATCTTGTGTTTAAGGCCCCTGGAAGCATGAAAATCACTTTAAACATCTCATTTTATTTTTAATAGTGATTTTCCACGTACAAATGTGAATTGTAGTTCAAAGAGGCAACATTTGAAAACGGACCATTTTTTACGTTTCTGAAGCATGTCGTAAGGGGGGGTGGTTATCTCTTTCGTCAAAAATCGGGTGTTTTCGCTTGAACAATAAAGGCCTACAAATGTTATTTAGTTCACTTCCCGTGGAGGAGAAACACTTTTTAAGGCCGCAGAGTGAGTAAATTGGCCATATTCATTCACTTTTACCCATTCCTCAAATCTTGTGTTTAAGGCCCCTGGAAGCTTGAAAATCACTTTAAACATCTCATTTTATCTTTAAAAGTGATTTTCCACGTACAAATGTGAATTGTAGTTCAAAGGGGCAACATTTGAAAACAGACCATTTTTTTAGTTTCTGAAGCATGTCGTAAGGGGGGGTGGTTATCTCTTTCATCAAAAATCGGACGTTTTTAATTGAACAATAAAGGCCTACAAATGTTATTTAATTCACTTTCTGGGGTGGAGAAAAACTTTTTAAGGCCTCAGAGTGAATAAATTGGCCATATTCATTCACTTTTACCCATTCCTCAAATCTTGTGTTTAAGGCCCCTGGAAGCATGAAAATCACTTTAAACATCTCATTTTATCTTTAAAAGTGATTTTCCACGTACAAATGTGAATTGTAGTTCAAAGAGGCAACATTTGAAAACGGACCATTTTTTACGTTTCTGAAGCATGTCATAAGGGGGGGTGGTTATCTCTTTCATGAAAAATCGGACGTTTTTGATTGAACAATAAAGGCCTCCAAATGTTATTTTATTCACTTCCCGTGGAGGAGAAACACTTTTTAAGGCCGCAGAGTGAGTAAATTGGCCATTTTCATTCACTTTTACCCATTCCTCAAATCTCGTGTTTAAGGCCCCTGGAAGCATGAACATCACTTTAAACATCTCATTTTATCTTTAAAAGTGATTTTCCACGTACAAATGTGAATTGTAGTTCAAAGAGGCAACATTTGAAAACAGACCATTTTTTTAGTTTCTGAAGCATGTCGTAAGGGGGGGTGGTTATCTCTTTCGTCAAAAATCGGGCGTTTTCGCTTGAACAATAAAGGCCTACAAATGTTATTTAGTTCACTTCCCGTGGATGAGAAACACTTTTTAAGGCCGCAGACTGAGTAAATTGGCCATATTCATTCACTTTTACCCATTCCTCAAATCTTGTGTTTGAGGCCCCTGGAAGCATGAAAATCACTTTAAACATCTCATTTTATCTTTAATAGTGATTTTCCACGTACAAATGTGAATTGTAGTTCAAAGAGGCAACATTTGAAAACGGACCATTTTTTACGTTTCTGAAGCATGTCGTACGGGGGGTGGTTATCTCTTTCATCAAAAATCGGACGTTTTTGATTGAACAATAAAGGCCTCCAAATGTTATTTTATTCACTTCCCGTGGAGGAGAAACACTTTTTAAGGCCGCAGAGTGAGTAAATTGGCCATTTTCATTCACATTTACCCATTCCTCAAATCTTGTCTTTAGGGCCCCTGGAAGCTTGAAAATCACTTTAAACATCTCATTTTATCTTTAAAAGTGATTTTCCACGTACAAATGTGAATTGTAGTTAAAAGAGGCAACATTTGAAAACGGACCATTTTTCACGTTTCTGAAGCATGTCGTAAGGGGGGGTGGTTATCTCTTTCGTCAAAAATCGGGCGTTTTCGCTTGAACAATAAAGGCCTACAAATGTTATTTAGTTCACTTCCCGTGGAGGAGAAACACTTTTTAAGGCCGCAGAGTGAGTAAATTGGCCATATTCATTCACTTTTACCCGTTCCTCAAATCTTGTGTTTAAGGCCCCTGGAAGCATGAAAATCACTTTAAACATCTCATTTTATCTTTAAAAGTGATTTTCCACGTACAAATGTGAATTGTAGTTCAAAGAGGCAACATTTGAAAACAGACCATTTTTTTAGTTTCTGAAGCATGTCGTAAGGGGGGGTGGTTATCTCTTTCATAAAAAATCGGACGTTTTTGATTGAACAATAAAGGCCTACAAATGTTATTTAATTCACTTTCTGGGGTGGAGAAAAACTTTTTAAGGCCTCAGAGTGAATAAATTGGCCATTTTCATTCACATTTACCCATTCCTCAAATCTTGTGTTTAGGGCCCCTGGAAGCTTGAAAATCACTTTAACTATCTCATTTTATCTTTAAAAGTGATTTTCCACGTACAAATGTGAATTGTAGTTCAAAGAGGCAACATTTGAAAACGGACCATTTTTTACGTTTCTGAAGCTTGTCGTAAGGGGGGGTGGTTATCTCTTTCGTCAAAAATCGGGCATTTTCGCTTGAACAATAAAGGCCTACAAATGTTATTTAGTTCACTTCCCGTGGAGGAGAAACACTTTTTAAGGCCGCAGAGTGAGTAAATTGGCCATATTCATTCACTTTTACCCATTCCTCAAATCTTGTGTTTAAGGCCCCTGGAAGCTTGAAAATCACTTTAAACATATCATTTTATCTTTAAAAGTGATTTTCCACGTACAAATGTGAATTGTAGTTCAAAGAGGCAACATTTGAAAACAGACCATTTTTTTAGTTTCTGAAGCATGTCGTAAGGGGGGGTGGTTATCTCTTTCATCAAAAATCGGACGTTTTTGATTGAACAATAAAGGCCTACAAATGTTATTTAGTTCACTTCCCGTGGAGGAGAAACACTTTTTAAGGCCGCAGAGTGAGTAAATTGGCCATATTCATTCACTTTTACCCATTCCTCAAATCTTGTGTTTAAGGCCCCTGGAAGCTTGAAAATCACTTTAAACATATCATTTTATCTTTAAAAGTGATTTTCCACGTACAAATGTGAATTGTAGTTCAAAGAGGCAACATTTGAAAACAGACCATTTTTTTAGTTTCTGAAGCATGTCGTAAGGGGGGGTGGTTATCTCTTTCATCAAAAATCGGACGTTTTTAATTGAACAATAAAGGCCTACAAATGTTATTTAATTCACTTTCTGGGGTGGAGAAAAACTTTTTAAGGCCTCAGAGTGAATAAATTGGCCATTTTCATTCACATTTACCCATTCCTCAAATCTTGTGTTTAGGGCCCCTGGAAGCTTGAAAATCACTTTAAACATCTCATTTTATCTTTAAAAGTGATTTTCCACGTACAAATGTGAATTGTAGTTAAAAGAGGCAACATTTGAAAACGGATCATTTTTTACGTTTCTGAAGCATGTCATAAGGGGGGGTGGTTATCTCTTTCGTCAAAAATCGGGCGTTTTCGCTTGAACAATAAAGGCCTACAAATGGTATTTAGTTCACTTCCCGTGGAGGAGAAACACTTTTTAAGGCCGCAGAGTGAGTAAATTGGCCATATTCATTCACTTTTACCCATTCCTCAAATCTTGTGTTTAAGGCCCCTGGAAGCATGAAAATCACTTTAAACATCTCATTTTATCTTTAAAAGTGATTTTCCAGGTACAAATGTGAATTGTAGTTCAAAGAGGCAACATTTGAAAACAGACCATTTTTTTAGTTTCTGAAGCATGTCGTAAATCAAAAATCGGACGTTTTTGATTGAACAATAAAGGCCTCAAAATGTTATTTTATTCACTTCCCGTGGAGGAGAAACACTTTTTAAGGCCGCAGAGTGAGTAAATTGGCCATTTTCATTCACTTTTACCCATTCCTCAAATCTCGTGTTTAAGGCCCCTGGAAGCATGAAAATCACTTTAAACATCTCATTTTATCTTTAAAAGTGATTTTCCACGTACAAATGTGAATTGTAGTTCAAAGAGGCAACATTTGAAAACAGACCATTTTTTTAGTTTCTGAAGCATGTCGTAAGGGGGGGTGGTTATCTCTTTCGTCAAAAATCGGGCGTTTTCGCTTGAACAATAAAGGCCTACAAATG
This sequence comes from Triturus cristatus, assembly GCF_964204655.1. Classification (NCBI taxonomy): domain Eukaryota; kingdom Metazoa; phylum Chordata; class Amphibia; order Caudata; family Salamandridae; genus Triturus; species Triturus cristatus. Next base: position 1,223,697,559 of record NC_140590.1, on the reverse strand, counting down.
GTATTTAGTTCACTTCCCGTGGAGGAGAAACACTTTTTAAGGCCGCAGAGTGAGTAAATTGGCCATATTCATTCACTTTTACCCATTCCTCAAATCTTGTGTTTAAGGCCCCTGGAAGCATGAAAATCACTTTAAACATCTCATTTTATCTTTAAAAGTGATTTTCCACGTACAAATGTGAATTGTAGTTCAAAGAGGCAACATTTTAAAACGGACCATTTTTTACGTTTCTGAAGCATGTCATAAGGGGGGGTGGTTATCTCTTTCATCAAAAATCGGACGTTTTTGATTGAACAATAAAGGCCTACAAATGTTATTTAGTTCACTTCCCGTGGAGGAGAAACACTTTTTAAGGCCGCAGAGTGAGTAAATTGGCCATATTCATTCACTTTTACCCATTCCTCAAATCTTGTGTTTAAGGCCCCTGGAAGCTTGAAAATCACTTTAAACATCTCATTTTATCTTTAAAAGTGATTTTCCACGTACAAATGTGAATTGTAGTTCAAAGAGGCAACATTTTTGAAAACAGACCATTTTTTTAGTTTCTGAAGCATGTCGTAAGGGGGGGTGGTTATCTCTTTCATCAAAAATCGGACGTTTTTAATTGAACAATAAAGGCCTACAAATGTTATGTAATTCACTTTCTGGGGTGGAGAAAAACTTTTTAAGGCCTCAGAGTGAATAAATTGGCCATTTTCATTCACATTTACCCATTCCTCAAATCTTGTGTTTAGGGCCCCTGGAAGCTTGAAAATCACTTTAAACATCTCATTTTATCTTTAAAAGTGATTTTCAACGTACAAATGTGAATTGTAGTTAAAAGAGGCAACATTTGAAAACGGATCATTTTTTACGTTTCTGAAGCATGTCATAAGGGGGGGTGGTTATCTCTTTCGTCAAAAATCGGGCGTTTTCGCTTGAACAATAAAGGCCTACAAATGGTATTTAGTTCACTTCCCGTGGAGGAGAAACACTTTTTAAGGCCGCAGAGTGAGTAAATTGGCCATATTCATTCACTTTTACCCATTCCTCAAATCTTGTGTTTAAGGCCCCTGGAAGCATGAAAATCACTTTAAACATCTCATTTTATCTTTAAAAGTGATTTTCCAGGTACAAATGTGAATTGTAGTTCAAAGAGGCAACATTTGAAAACAGACCATTTTTTTAGTTTCTGAAGCATGTCGTAAATCAAAAATCGGACGTTTTTGATTGAACAATAAAGGCCTCCAAATGTTATTTTATTCACTTTCCGTGGAGGAGAAACACTTTTTAAGGCCGCAGAGTGAGTAAATTGGCCATTTTCATTCACTTTTACCCATTCCTCAAATCTCGTGTTTAAGGCCCCTGGAAGCATGAAAATCACTTTAAACATCTCATTTTATCTTTAAAAGTGATTTTCCACGTACAAATGTGAATTGTAGTTCAAAGAGGCAACATTTGAAAACAGACCATATTTTTAGTTTCTGAAGCATGTCGTACGGGGGGGTGGTTATCTCTTTCGTCAAAAATCGGGCGTTTTCGCTTGAACAATAAAGGCCTACAAATGGTATTTAGTTCACTTCCCGTGGAGGAGAAACACTTTTTAAGGCCGCAGAGTGAGTAAATTGGCCATTTTCATTCACTTTTACCCATTCCTCAAATCTCGTGTTTAAGGCCCCTGGAAGCATGAAAATCACTTTAAACATCTCATTTTATCTTTAAAAGTGATTTTCCAAGTACAAATGTGAATTGTAGTTCAAAGAGGCAACATTTGAAAACAGACCATTTTTTACGTTTCTGAAGCTTGTCGTAAGGGGGGGTGGTTATCTCTTTCGTCAAAAATCGGGCGTTTTCGCTTGAACAATAAAGGCCTACAAATGTTATTTAGTTCACTTCCCGTTGAGGAGAAACACTTTTTAAGGCCGCAGAGTGAGTAAACTGGCCATATTCATTCACTTTTACCCATTCCTCAAATCTTGTGTTTAAGGCCCCTGGAAGCATGAAAATCACTTTAAACATCTCATTTTATCTTTAAAAGTGATTTTCCACGTACAAATGTGAATTGTAGTTCAAAGAGGCAACATTTGAAAACAGACCATTTTTTTAGTTTCTGAAGCATGTTGTAAGGGGGGTGGTTATCTCTTTCATCAAAAATCGGACGTTTTTGATTGAACAATAAAGGCCTCCAAATGTTATTTTATTCACTTCCCGTGGAGGAGAAACACTTTTTAAGGCCGCAGAGTTAGTAAATTGGCTATTTTCATTCACTTTTACCCATTCCTCAAATCTCGTGTTTAAGGCCCCTGGAAGCATGAAAATCACTTTAAACATCTCATTTTATCTTTAAAAGTGATTTTCCACGTACAAATGTGAATTGTCGTTTAAAGACGCAACATTTGAAAATGGACCATTTTTTTCGTTTCTGAAGCATGTCGTAAGGGGGGGTGGTTATCTCTTTCATCAAAAATCGGACGTTTTTGATTGAACAATAAAGGCCTACAAATGTTATTTAATTCACTTTCTGGGGTGGAGAAAAACTTTTTAAGGCCTCAGAGTGAATAAATTGGCCATTTTCATTCACTTTTACCCATTCCACAAATCTTGTGTTTAGGGCCCCTGGAAGCTTGAAAATCACTTTAAACATTTCATTTTATCTTTAAAAGTGATTTTCCACGTACAAATGTGAATTGTAGTTAATAGAGGCAACATTTGAAAACGGACCATTTTTTACGTTTCTCAAGCATGTCGTAAGGGGGGGTGGTTATCTCTTTCGTCAAATATCGGGCGTTTTCGCTTGAACAATAAAGGCCTACAAATGTTATTTAGTTCACTTCCCGTGGAGGAGAAACACTTTTTAAGGCCGCAGAGTGAGTAAATTGGCCATATTCATTCACTTTTACCCATTCCTCAAATCTTGTGTTTAAGGCCCCTGGAAGCATGAAAATCACTTTAAACATCTCATTTTATCTTTAAAAGTGATTTTCCACGTACAAATGTGAATTGTAGTTCAAAGAGGCAACATTTGAAAACAGACCATTTTTTTAGTTTCTGAAGCATGTCGTAAGGGGGGGTGGTTATCTCTTTCATCAAAAATCGGACGTTTTTCATTGAACAATAAAGGCCTCCAAATGTTATTTTATTCACTTCCCGTGGAGGAGAAACACTTTTTAAGGCCGCAGAGTGAGTAAATTGGCCATTTCATTCACTTTTACCCATTCCTCAAATCTCGTGTTTAAGGCCCCTGGAAGCATGAAAATCACTTTAAACATCTCATTTTATCTTTAAAAGTGATTTTCCACGTACAAATGTGAATTCTAGTTCAAAGAGGCAACATTTGAAAACAGACCATTTTTTACGTTTCTGAAGCTTGTCGTAAGGGGGGGTGGTTATCTCTTTCGTCAAAAATCAGGCGTTTTCGTTTGAACAATAAAGGCCTACAAATGTTATTTAGTTCACTTCCCGTTGAGGAGAAACACTTTTTAAGGCCGCAGAGTGAGTAAATTGGCCATATTCATTCACTTTTACCCATTCCTCAAATCTTGTGTTTAAGGCCCCTGGAAGCATGAAAATCACTTTAAACATCTCATTTTATCTTTAAAAGTGATTTTCCACGTACAAATGTGAATTGTAGTTCAAAGAGGCAACATTTGAAAACAGACCATTTTTTTAGTTTCTGAAGCATGTTGTAAGGGGGGGTGGTTATCTCTTTCATCAAAAATCGGACGTTTTTGATTGAACAATAAAGGCCTCCAAATGTTATTTTATTCACTTCCCGTGGAGGAGAAACACTTTTTAAGGCCGCAGAGTGAGTAAATTGGCCATTTTCATTCACTTTTACCCATTCCTCAAATCTCGTGTTTAAGGCCCCTGGAAGCATGAAAATCACCTTAAACATCTCATTTTATCTTTAAAAGTGATTTTCCACGTACAAATGTGAATTGTAGTTCAAAGAGGCAACATTTGAAAACGGACCATTTTTTACGTTTCTGAAGCATGTCGTAAGGGGGAATGGTTATCTCTTTCGTCAAAAATCGGGTGTTTTCGCTTGAACAATAAAGGCCTACAAATGTTATTTAGTTCACTTCCCGTGGAGGGGAAACACTTTTTAAGGCCGCAGAGTGAGTAAATTGGCCATATTCATTCACTTTTACCCATTCCTCAAATCTTGCGTTTAAGGCCCCTGGAAGCATGAAAATCACTTTAAACATCTCATTTTATCTTTAAAAGTGATTTTCCACGTACAAATGTGAATTGTAGTTCAAAGAGGCAACATTTGAAAACAGACCATTTTTTTAGTATCTGAAGCATGTTGTAAGGGGGGGTGGTTATCTCTTTCATCAAAAATCGGACGTTTTTAATTGAACAATAAAGGCCTACAAATGTTATTTAATTCACTTTCTGGGGTGGAGAAAAACTTTTTAAGGCCTCAGAGTGAATAAATTGCCCATTTTCATTCACTTTTACCCATTCCTCAAATCTTGTGTTTAGGGCCCCTGGAAGCTTGAAAATCACTTTAAACATCTCATTTTATCTTTAAAAGTGATTTTCCACGTACAAATGTGAATTGTAGTTAAAAGAGGCAACATTTGAAAACGGACCATTTTTTACGTTTCTGAAGCATGTCGTAAGGGGGGGTGGTTATCTCTTTCGTCAAAAATCGGGCGTTTTCGCTTGAACAATAAAGGCCTACAAATGTTATTTAGTTCACTTCCCGTGGAGGAGAAACACTTTTTAAGGCCGCAGAGTGAGTAAATTGGCCATATTCATTCACTTTTACCCATTCCTCAATTCTTGTGTTTAAGGCCCCTGGAAGCATGAAAATCACTTTAAACATCTCATTTTATCTTTAAAAGTGATTTTCCACGTACAAATGTGAATTGTAGTTCAAAGAGGCAACATTTGAAAACAGACCATTTTTTTAGTTTCTGAAGCATGTCGTAAGGGGGGGTGGTTATCTCTTTCATAAAAAATCGGACGTTTTTGATTGAACAATAAAGGCCTACAAATGTTATTTAATTCACTTTCTGGGGTGGAGAAAAACTTTTTAAGGCCTCAGAGTGAATAAATTGGCCATTTTCATTCACATTTACCCATTCCTCAAATCTTGTGTTTAGGGCCCCTGGAAGCTTGAAAATCACTTTAAACATCTCATTTTATCTTTAAAATTGATTTTCCACGTACAAATGTGAATTGTAGTTCAAAGAGGCAACATTTGAAAACGGACCATTTTTTACGTTTCTGAAGCTTGTCGTAAGGGGGGTGGTTATCTCTTTCGTCAAAAATCGGGCGTTTTCGCTTGAACAATAAAGGCCTACAAATGTTATTTAGTTCACTTCCCGTGGAGGAGAAACACTTTTTAAGGCCGCAGACTGAGTAAATTGGCCATATTCATTCACTTTTACCCATTCCTCAAATCTTGTGTTTAAGGCCCCTGGAAGCATGAAAATCACTTTAAACATCTCATTTTATTTTTAATAGTGATTTTCCACGTACAAATGTGAATTGTAGTTCAAAGAGGCAACATTTGAAAACGGACCATTTTTTACGTTTCTGAAGCATGTCGTAAGGGGGGGTGGTTATCTCTTTCGTCAAAAATCGGGTGTTTTCGCTTGAACAATAAAGGCCTACAAATGTTATTTAGTTCACTTCCCGTGGAGGAGAAACACTTTTTAAGGCCGCAGAGTGAGTAAATTGGCCATATTCATTCACTTTTACCCATTCCTCAAATCTTGTGTTTAAGGCCCCTGGAAGCTTGAAAATCACTTTAAACATCTCATTTTATCTTTAAAAGTGATTTTCCACGTACAAATGTGAATTGTAGTTCAAAGAGGCAACATTTGAAAACAGACCATTTTTTTAGTTTCTGAAGCATGTCGTAAGGGGGGGTGGTTATCTCTTTCATCAAAAATCGGACGTTTTTAATTGAACAATAAAGGCCTACAAATGTTATTTAATTCACTTTCTGGGGTGGAGAAAAACTTTTTAAGGCCTCAGAGTGAATAAATTGGCCATATTCATTCACTTTTACCCATTCCTCAAATCTTGTGTTTAAGGCCCCTGGAAGCATGAAAATCACTTTAAACATCTCATTTTATCTTTAAAAGTGATTTTCCACGTACAAATGTGAATTGTAGTTCAAAGAGGCAACATTTGAAAACGGACCATTTTTTACGTTTCTGAAGCATGTCATAAGGGGGGGTGGTTATCTCTTTCATGAAAAATCGGACGTTTTTGATTGAACAATAAAGGCCTCCAAATGTTATTTTATTCACTTCCCGTGGAGGAGAAACACTTTTTAAGGCCGCAGAGTGAGTAAATTGGCCATTTTCATTCACTTTTACCCATTCCTCAAATCTCGTGTTTAAGGCCCCTGGAAGCATGAACATCACTTTAAACATCTCATTTTATCTTTAAAAGTGATTTTCCACGTACAAATGTGAATTGTAGTTCAAAGAGGCAACATTTGAAAACAGACCATTTTTTTAGTTTCTGAAGCATGTCGTAAGGGGGGGTGGTTATCTCTTTCGTCAAAAATCGGGCGTTTTCGCTTGAACAATAAAGGCCTACAAATGTTATTTAGTTCACTTCCCGTGGATGAGAAACACTTTTTAAGGCCGCAGACTGAGTAAATTGGCCATATTCATTCACTTTTACCCATTCCTCAAATCTTGTGTTTGAGGCCCCTGGAAGCATGAAAATCACTTTAAACATCTCATTTTATCTTTAATAGTGATTTTCCACGTACAAATGTGAATTGTAGTTCAAAGAGGCAACATTTGAAAACGGACCATTTTTTACGTTTCTGAAGCATGTCGTACGGGGGGGTGGTTATCTCTTTCATCAAAAATCGGACGTTTTTGATTGAACAATAAAGGCCTCCAAATGTTATTTTATTCACTTCCCGTGGAGGAGAAACACTTTTTAAGGCCGCAGAGTGAGTAAATTGGCCATTTTCATTCACATTTTCCCATTCCTCAAATCTTGTCTTTAGGGCCCCTGGAAGCTTGAAAATCACTTTAAACATCTCATTTTATCTTTAAAAGTGATTTTCCACGTACAAATGTGAATTGTAGTTAAAAGAGGCAACATTTGAAAACGGACCATTTTTCACGTTTCTGAAGCATGTCGTAAGGGGGGGTGGTTATCTCTTTCGTCAAAAATCGGGCGTTTTCGCTTGAACAATAAAGGCCTACAAATGTTATTTAGTTCACTTCCCGTGGAGGAGAAACACTTTTTAAGGCCGCAGAGTGAGTAAATTGGCCATATTCATTCACTTTTACCCGTTCCTCAAATCTTGTGTTTAAGGCCCCTGGAAGCATGAAAATCACTTTAAACATCTCATTTTATCTTTAAAAGTGATTTTCCACGTACAAATGTGAATTGTAGTTCAAAGAGGCAACATTTGAAAACAGACCATTTTTTTAGTTTCTGAAGCATGTCGTAAGGGGGGGTGGTTATCTCTTTCATAAAAAATCGGACGTTTTTGATTGAACAATAAAGGCCTACAAATGTTATTTAATTCACTTTCTGGGGTGGAGAAAAACTTTTTAAGGCCTCAGAGTGAATAAATTGGCCATTTTCATTCACATTTACCCATTCCTCAAATCTTGTGTTTAGGGCCCCTGGAAGCTTGAAAATCACTTTAACTATCTCATTTTATCTTTAAAAGTGATTTTCCACGTACAAATGTGAATTGTAGTTCAAAGAGGCAACATTTGAAAACGGACCATTTTTTACGTTTCTGAAGCTTGTCGTAAGGGGGGGTGGTTATCTCTTTCGTCAAAAATCGGGCATTTTCGCTTGAACAATAAAGGCCTACAAATGTTATTTAGTTCACTTCCCGTGGAGGAGAAACACTTTTTAAGGCCGCAGAGTGAGTAAATTGACCATATTCATTCACTTTTACCCATTCCTCAAATCTTGTGTTTAAGGCCCCTGGAAGCTTGAAAATCACTTTAAACATCTCATTTTATCTTTAAAAGTGATTTTCCACGTACAAATGTGAATTGTAGTTCAAAGAGGCAACATTTGAAAACAGACCATTTTTTTAGTTTCTGAAGCATGTCGTAAGGGGGGGTGGTTATCTCTTTCATCAAAAATCGGACGTTTTTATTTGAACAATAAAGGCCTACAAATGTTATTTAATTCACTTTCTGGGGTGGAGAAAAACTTTTTAAGGCCTCAGAGTGAATAAATTGGCCATTTTCATTCACATTTACCCATTCCTCAAATCTTGTGTTTAGGGCCCCTGTAAGCTTGAAAATCACTTTAAACATCTCATTTTATCTTTAAAAGTGATTTTCCACGTACAAATGTGAATTGTAGTTCAAAGAGGCAACATTTGAAAACGGACCATTTTTTACGTTTCTGAAGCTTGTCGTAAGGGGGGGTGGTTATCTCTTTCGTCAAAAATCGGGCGTTTTCGCTTGAACAATAAAGGCCTACAAATGTTATTTAGTTCACTTCCCGTGGAGGAGAAACACTTTTTAAGGCCGCAGACTGAGTAAATTGGCCATATTCATTCACTTTTACCCATTCCTCAAATCTTGTGTTTAAGGCCCCTGGAAGCATGAAAATCACTTTAAACATCTCATTTTATTTTTAATAGTGATTTTCCACGTACAAATGTGAATTGTAGTTCAAAGAGGCAACATTTGAAAACGGACCATTTTTTACGTTTCTGAAGCATGTCGTAAGGGGGGGTGGTTATCTCTTTCGTCAAAAATCGGGTGTTTTCGCTTGAACAATAAAGGCCTACAAATGTTATTTTATTCACTTCCCGTGGAGGAGAAACACTTTTTAAGGCCGCAGAGTGAGTAAATTGGCCATTTTCATTCACTTTTACCCATTCCTCAAATCTCGTGTTTAAGGCCCCTGGAAGCATGAAAATCACTTTAAACATCTCATTTTATCTTTAAAAGTGATTTTCAACGTACAAATGTGAATTGTAGTTAAAAGAGGCAACATTTGAAAACGGATCATTTTTTACGTTTCTGAAGCATGTCATAAGGGGGGGTGGTTATCTCTTTCGTCAAAAATCGGGCGTTTTCGCTTGAACAATAAAGGCCTACAAATGGTATTTAGTTCACTTCCCGTGGAGGAGAAACACTTTTTAAGGCCGCAGAGTGAGTAAATTGGCCATATTCATTCACTTTTACCCATTCCTCAAATCTTGTGTTTAAGGCCCCTGGAAGCATGAAAATCACTTTAAACATCTCATTTTATCTTTAAAAGTGATTTTCCAGGTACAAATGTGAATTGTAGTTCAAAGAGGCAACATTTGAAAACAGACCATTTTTTTAGTTTCTGAAGCATGTCGTAAATCAAAAATCGGACGTTTTTGATTGAACAATAAAGGCCTCCAAATGTTATTTTATTCACTTTCCGTGGAGGAGAAACACTTTTTAAGGCCGCAGAGTGAGTAAATTGGCCATTTTCATTCACTTTTACCCATTCCTCAAATCTCGTGTTTAAGGCCCCTGGAAGCATGAAAATCACTTTAAACATCTCATTTTATCTTTAAAAGTGATTTTCCACGTACAAATGTGAATTGTAGTTCAAAGAGGCAACATTTGAAAACAGACCATATTTTTAGTTTCTGAAGCATGTCGTACGGGGGGGTGGTTATCTCTTTCGTCAAAAATCGGGCGTTTTCGCTTGAACAATAAAGGCCTACAAATGGTATTTAGTTCACTTCCCGTGGAGGAGAAACACTTTTTAAGGCCGCAGAGTGAGTAAATTGGCCATTTTCATTCACTTTTACCCATTCCTCAAATCTCGTGTTTAAGGCCCCTGGAAGCATGAAAATCACTTTAAACATCTCATTTTATCTTTAAAAGTGATTTTCCAAGTACAAATGTGAATTGTAGTTCAAAGAGGCAACATTTGAAAACAGACCATTTTTTATGTTTCTGAAGCTTGTCGTAAGGGGGGGTGGTTATCTCTTTCGTCAAAAATCGGGCGTTTTCGCTTGAACAATAAAGGCCTACAAATGTTATTTAGTTCACTTCCCGTTGAGGAGAAACACTTTTTAAGGCCGCAGAGTGAGTAAACTGGCCATATTCATTCACTTTTACCCATTCCTCAAATCTTGTGTTTAAGGCCCCTGGAAGCATGAAAATCACTTTAAACATCTCATTTTATCTTTAAAAGTGATTTTCCACGTACAAATGTGAATTGTAGTTCAAAGAGGCAACATTTGAAAACAGACCATTTTTTTAGTTTCTGAAGCATGTTGTAAGGGGGGTGGTTATCTCTTTCATCAAAAATCGGACGTTTTTGATTGAACAATAAAGGCCTCCAAATGTTATTTTATTCACTTCCCGTGGAGGAGAAACACTTTTTAAGGCCGCAGAGTTAGTAAATTGGCCATTTTCATTCACTTTTACCCATTCCTCAAATCTCGTGTTTAAGGCCCCTGGAAGCATGAAAATCACTTTAAACATCTCATTTTATCTTTAAAAGTGATTTTCCACGTACAAATGTGAATTGTCGTTTAAAGACGCAACATTTGAAAATGGACCATTTTTTTCGTTTCTGAAGCATGTCGTAAGGGGGGGTGGTTATCTCTTTCATCAAAAATCGGACGTTTTTGATTGAACAATAAAGGCCTACAAATGTTATTTAATTCACTTTCTGGGGTGGAGAAAAACTTTTTAAGGCCTCAGAGTGAATAAATTGGCCATTTTCATTCACTTTTACCCATTCCTCAAATCTTGTGTTTAGGGCCCCTGGAAGCTTGAAAATCACTTTAAACATTTCATTTTATCTTTAAAAGTGATTTTCCACGTACAAATGTGAATTGTAGTTAATAGAGGCAACATTTGAAAACGGACCATTTTTTACGTTTCTCAAGCATGTCGTAAGGGGGGGTGGTTATCTCTTTCGTCAAATATCGGGCGTTTTCGCTTGAACAATAAAGGCCTACAAATGTTATTTAGTTCACTTCCCGTGGAGGAAAAACACTTTTTAAGGCCGCAGAGTGAGTAAATTGGCCATATTCATTCACTTTTACCCATTCCTCAAATCTTGTGTTTAAGGCCCCTGGAAGCATGAAAATCACTTTAAACATCTCATTTTATCTTTAAAAGTGATTTTCCACGTACAAATGTGAATTGTAGTTCAAAGAGGCAACATTTGAAAACAGACCATTTTTTTAGTTTCTGAAGCATGTCGTAAGGGGGGGTGGTTATCTCTTTCATCAAAAATCGGACGTTTTTCATTGAACAATAAAGGCCTCCAAATGTTATTTTATTCACTTCCCGTGGAGGAGAAACACTTTTTAAGGCCGCAGAGTGAGTAAATTGGCCATTTCATTCACTTTTACCCATTCCTCAAATCTCGTGTTTAAGGCCCCTGGAAGCATGAAAATCACTTTAAACATCTCATTTTATCTTTAAAAGTGATTTTCCACGTACAAATGTGAATTCTAGTTCAAAGAGGCAACATTTGAAAACAGACCATTTTTTACGTTTCTGAAGCTTGTCGTAAGGGGGGGTGGTTATCTCTTTCGTCAAAAATCAGGCGTTTTCGCTTGAACAATAAAGGCCTACAAATGTTATTTAGTTCACTTCCCGTTGAGGAGAAACACTTTTTAAGGCCGCAGAGTGAGTAAATTGGCCATATTCATTCACTTTTACCCATTCCTCAAATCTTGTGTTTAAGGCCCCTGGAAGCATGAAAATCGATTTAAACATCTCATTTTATCTTTAAAAGTGATTTTCCACGTACAAATGTGAATTGTAGTTCAAAGAGGCAACATTTGAAAACAGACCATTTTTTTAGTTTCTGAAGCATGTTGTAAGGGGGGGTGGTTATCTCTTTCATCAAAAATCGGACGTTTTTGATTGAACAATAAAGGCCTCCAAATGTTATTTTATTCACTTCCCGTGGAGGAGAAACACTTTTTAAGGCCGCAGAGTGAGTAAATTGGCCATTTTCATTCACTTTTACCCATTCCTCAAATCTCGTGTTTAAGGCCCCTGGAAGCATGAAAATCACCTTAAACATCTCATTTTATCTTTAAAAGTGATTTTCCACGTACAAATGTGAATTGTAGTTCAAAGAGGCAACATTTGAAAACGGACCATTTTTTACGTTTCTGAAGCATGTCGTAAGGGGGAATGGTTATCTCTTTCGTCAAAAATCGGGTGTTTTCGCTTGAACAATAAAGGCCTACAAATGTTATTTAGTTCACTTCCCGTGGAGGGGAAACACTTTTTAAGGCCGCAGAGTGAGTAAATTGGCCATATTCATTCACTTTTACCCATTCCTCAAATCTTGCGTTTAAGGCCCCTGGAAGCATGAAAATCACTTTAAACATCTCATTTTATCTTTAAAAGTGATTTTCCACGTACAAATGTGAATTGTAGTTCAAAGAGGCAACATTTGAAAACAGACCATTTTTTTAGTATCTGAAGCATGTTGTAAGGGGGGGTGGTTATCTCTTTCATCAAAAATCGGACGTTTTTAATTGAACAATAAAGGCCTACAAATGTTATTTAATTCACTTTCTGGGGTGGAGAAAAACTTTTTAAGGCCTCAGAGTGAATAAATTGCCCATTTTCATTCACTTTTACCCATTCCTCAAATCTTGTGTTTAGGGCCCCTGGAAGCTTGAAAATCACTTTAAACATCTCATTTTATCTTTAAAAGTGATTTTCCACGTACAAATGTGAATTGTAGTTAAAAGAGGCAACATTTGAAAACCGACCATTTTTTACGTTTCTGAAGCATGTCGTAAGGGGGGGTGGTTATCTCTTTCGTCAAAAATCGGGCGTTTTCGCTTGAACAATAAAGGCCTACAAATGTTATTTAGTTCACTTCCCGTGGAGGAGAAACACTTTTTAAGGCCGCAGAGTGAGTAAATTGGCCATATTCATTCACTTTTACCCATTCCTCAATTCTTGTGTTTAAGGCCCCTGGAAGCATGAAAATCACTTTAAACATCTCATTTTATCTTTAAAAGTGATTTTCCACGTACAAATGTGAATTGTAGTTCAAAGAGGCAACATTTGAAAACAGACCATTTTTTTAGTTTCTGAAGCATGTCGTAAGGGGGGGTGGTTATCTCTTTCATAAAAAATCGGACGTTTTTGATTGAACAATAAAGGCCTACAAATGTTATTTAATTCACTTTCTGGGGTGGAGAAAAACTTTTTAAGGCCTCAGAGTGAATAAATTGGCCATTTTCATTCACATTTACCCATTCCTCAAATCTTGTGTTTAGGGCCCCTGGAAGCTTGAAAATCACTTTAAACATCTCATTTTATCTTTAAAATTGATTTTCCACGTACAAATGTGAATTGTAGTTCAAAGAGGCAACATTTGAAAACGGACCATTTTTTACGTTTCTGAAGCTTGTCGTAAGGGGGGTGGTTATCTCTTTCGTCAAAAATCGGGCGTTTTCGCTTGAACAATAAAGGCCTACAAATGTTATTTAGTTCACTTCCCGTGGAGGAGAAACACTTTTTAAGGCCGCAGACTGAGTAAATTGGCCATATTCATTCACTTTTACCCATTCCTCAAATCTTGTGTTTAAGGCCCCTGGAAGCATGAAAATCACTTTAAACATCTCATTTTATTTTTAATAGTGATTTTCCACGTACAAATGTGAATTGTAGTTCAAAGAGGCAACATTTGAAAACGGACCATTTTTTACGTTTCTGAAGCATGTCGTAAGGGGGGGTGGTTATCTCTTTCGTCAAAAATCGGGTGTTTTCGCTTGAACAATAAAGGCCTACAAATGTTATTTAGTTCACTTCCCGTGGAGGAGAAACACTTTTTAAGGCCGCAGAGTGAGTAAATTGGCCATATTCATTCACTTTTACCCATTCCTCAAATCTTGTGTTTAAGGCCCCTGGAAGCTTGAAAATCACTTTAAACATCTCATTTTATCTTTAAAAGTGATTTTCCACGTACAAATGTGAATTGTAGTTCAAAGGGGCAACATTTGAAAACAGACCATTTTTTTAGTTTCTGAAGCATGTCGTAAGGGGGGGTGGTTATCTCTTTCATCAAAAATCGGACGTTTTTAATTGAACAATAAAGGCCTACAAATGTTATTTAATTCACTTTCTGGGGTGGAGAAAAACTTTTTAAGGCCTCAGAGTGAATAAATTGGCCATATTCATTCACTTTTACCCATTCCTCAAATCTTGTGTTTAAGGCCCCTGGAAGCATGAAAATCACTTTAAACATCTCATTTTATCTTTAAAAGTGATTTTCCACGTACAAATGTGAATTGTAGTTCAAAGAGGCAACATTTGAAAACGGACCATTTTTTACGTTTCTGAAGCATGTCATAAGGGGGGGTGGTTATCTCTTTCATGAAAAATCGGACGTTTTTGATTGAACAATAAAGGCCTCCAAATGTTATTTTATTCACTTCCCGTGGAGGAGAAACACTTTTTAAGGCCGCAGAGTGAGTAAATTGGCCATTTTCATTCACTTTTACCCATTCCTCAAATCTCGTGTTTAAGGCCCCTGGAAGCATGAACATCACTTTAAACATCTCATTTTATCTTTAAAAGTGATTTTCCACGTACAAATGTGAATTGTAGTTCAAAGAGGCAACATTTGAAAACAGACCATTTTTTTAGTTTCTGAAGCATGTCGTAAGGGGGGGTGGTTATCTCTTTCGTCAAAAATCGGGCGTTTTCGCTTGAACAATAAAGGCCTACAAATGTTATTTAGTTCACTTCCCGTGGATGAGAAACACTTTTTAAGGCCGCAGACTGAGTAAATTGGCCATATTCATTCACTTTTACCCATTCCTCAAATCTTGTGTTTGAGGCCCCTGGAAGCATGAAAATCACTTTAAACATCTCATTTTATCTTTAATAGTGATTTTCCACGTACAAATGTGAATTGTAGTTCAAAGAGGCAACATTTGAAAACGGACCATTTTTTACGTTTCTGAAGCATGTCGTACGGGGGGTGGTTATCTCTTTCATCAAAAATCGGACGTTTTTGATTGAACAATAAAGGCCTCCAAATGTTATTTTATTCACTTCCCGTGGAGGAGAAACACTTTTTAAGGCCGCAGAGTGAGTAAATTGGCCATTTTCATTCACATTTACCCATTCCTCAAATCTTGTCTTTAGGGCCCCTGGAAGCTTGAAAATCACTTTAAACATCTCATTTTATCTTTAAAAGTGATTTTCCACGTACAAATGTGAATTGTAGTTAAAAGAGGCAACATTTGAAAACGGACCATTTTTCACGTTTCTGAAGCATGTCGTAAGGGGGGGTGGTTATCTCTTTCGTCAAAAATCGGGCGTTTTCGCTTGAACAATAAAGGCCTACAAATGTTATTTAGTTCACTTCCCGTGGAGGAGAAACACTTTTTAAGGCCGCAGAGTGAGTAAATTGGCCATATTCATTCACTTTTACCCGTTCCTCAAATCTTGTGTTTAAGGCCCCTGGAAGCATGAAAATCACTTTAAACATCTCATTTTATCTTTAAAAGTGATTTTCCACGTACAAATGTGAATTGTAGTTCAAAGAGGCAACATTTGAAAACAGACCATTTTTTTAGTTTCTGAAGCATGTCGTAAGGGGGGGTGGTTATCTCTTTCATAAAAAATCGGACGTTTTTGATTGAACAATAAAGGCCTACAAATGTTATTTAATTCACTTTCTGGGGTGGAGAAAAACTTTTTAAGGCCTCAGAGTGAATAAATTGGCCATTTTCATTCACATTTACCCATTCCTCAAATCTTGTGTTTAGGGCCCCTGGAAGCTTGAAAATCACTTTAACTATCTCATTTTATCTTTAAAAGTGATTTTCCACGTACAAATGTGAATTGTAGTTCAAAGAGGCAACATTTGAAAACGGACCATTTTTTACGTTTCTGAAGCTTGTCGTAAGGGGGGGTGGTTATCTCTTTCGTCAAAAATCGGGCATTTTCGCTTGAACAATAAAGGCCTACAAATGTTATTTAGTTCACTTCCCGTGGAGGAGAAACACTTTTTAAGGCCGCAGAGTGAGTAAATTGGCCATATTCATTCACTTTTACCCATTCCTCAAATCTTGTGTTTAAGGCCCCTGGAAGCTTGAAAATCACTTTAAACATATCATTTTATCTTTAAAAGTGATTTTCCACGTACAAATGTGAATTGTAGTTCAAAGAGGCAACATTTGAAAACAGACCATTTTTTTAGTTTCTGAAGCATGTCGTAAGGGGGGGTGGTTATCTCTTTCATCAAAAATCGGACGTTTTTGATTGAACAATAAAGGCCTACAAATGTTATTTAGTTCACTTCCCGTGGAGGAGAAACACTTTTTAAGGCCGCAGAGTGAGTAAATTGGCCATATTCATTCACTTTTACCCATTCCTCAAATCTTGTGTTTAAGGCCCCTGGAAGCTTGAAAATCACTTTAAACATATCATTTTATCTTTAAAAGTGATTTTCCACGTACAAATGTGAATTGTAGTTCAAAGAGGCAACATTTGAAAACAGACCATTTTTTTAGTTTCTGAAGCATGTCGTAAGGGGGGGTGGTTATCTCTTTCATCAAAAATCGGACGTTTTTAATTGAACAATAAAGGCCTACAAATGTTATTTAATTCACTTTCTGGGGTGGAGAAAAACTTTTTAAGGCCTCAGAGTGAATAAATTGGCCATTTTCATTCACATTTACCCATTCCTCAAATCTTGTGTTTAGGGCCCCTGGAAGCTTGAAAATCACTTTAAACATCTCATTTTATCTTTAAAAGTGATTTTCCACGTACAAATGTGAATTGTAGTTAAAAGAGGCAACATTTGAAAACGGATCATTTTTTACGTTTCTGAAGCATGTCATAAGGGGGGGTGGTTATCTCTTTCGTCAAAAATCGGGCGTTTTCGCTTGAACAATAAAGGCCTACAAATGGTATTTAGTTCACTTCCCGTGGAGGAGAAACACTTTTTAAGGCCGCAGAGTGAGTAAATTGGCCATATTCATTCACTTTTACCCATTCCTCAAATCTTGTGTTTAAGGCCCCTGGAAGCATGAAAATCACTTTAAACATCTCATTTTATCTTTAAAAGTGATTTTCCAGGTACAAATGTGAATTGTAGTTCAAAGAGGCAACATTTGAAAACAGACCATTTTTTTAGTTTCTGAAGCATGTCGTAAATCAAAAATCGGACGTTTTTGATTGAACAATAAAGGCCTCAAAATGTTATTTTATTCACTTCCCGTGGAGGAGAAACACTTTTTAAGGCCGCAGAGTGAGTAAATTGGCCATTTTCATTCACTTTTACCCATTCCTCAAATCTCGTGTTTAAGGCCCCTGGAAGCATGAAAATCACTTTAAACATCTCATTTTATCTTTAAAAGTGATTTTCCACGTACAAATGTGAATTGTAGTTCAAAGAGGCAACATTTGAAAACAGACCATTTTTTTAGTTTCTGAAGCATGTCGTAAGGGGGGGTGGTTATCTCTTTCGTCAAAAATCGGGCGTTTTCGCTTGAACAATAAAGGCCTACAAATGGTATTTAGTTCACTTCCCGTGGAGGAGAAACACTTTTTAAGGCCGCAGAGTGAGTAAATTGGCCATATTCATTCACTTTTACCCATTCCTCAAATCTTGTGTTTAAGGCCCCTGGAAGCATGAAAATCACTTTAAACATCTCATTTTATCTTTAAAAGTGATTTTCCACGTACAAATGTGAATTGTAGTTCAAAGAGGCAACATTTTAAAACGGACCATTTTTTACGTTTCTGAAGCATGTCATAAGGGGGGGTGGTTATCTCTTTCATCAAAAATCGGACGTTTTTGATTGAACAATAAAGGCCTACAAATGTTATTTAGTTCACTTCCCGTGGAGGAGAAACACTTTTTAAGGCCGCAGAGTGAGTAAATTGGCCATATTCATTCACTTTTACCCATTCCTCAAATCTTGTGTTTAAGGCCCCTGGAAGCTTGAAAATCACTTTAAACATCTCATTTTATCTTTAAAAGTGATTTTCCACGTACAAATGTGAATTGTAGTTCAAAGAGGCAACATTTTTGAAAACAGACCATTTTTTTAGTTTCTGAAGCATGTCGTAAGGGGGGGTGGTTATCTCTTTCATCAAAAATCGGACGTTTTTAATTGAACAATAAAGGCCTACAAATGTTATGTAATTCACTTTCTGGGGTGGAGAAAAACTTTTTAAGGCCTCAGAGTGAATAAATTGGCCATTTTCATTCACATTTACCCATTCCTCAAATCTTGTGTTTAGGGCCCCTGGAAGCTTGAAAATCACTTTAAACATCTCATTTTATCTTTAAAAGTGATTTTCAACGTACAAATGTGAATTGTAGTTAAAAGAGGCAACATTTGAAAACGGATCATTTTTTACGTTTCTGAAGCATGTCATAAGGGGGGGTGGTTATCTCTTTCGTCAAAAATCGGGCGTTTTCGCTTGAACAATAAAGGCCTACAAATGGTATTTAGTTCACTTCCCGTGGAGGAGAAACACTTTTTAAGGCCGCAGAGTGAGTAAATTGGCCATATTCATTCACTTTTACCCATTCCTCAAATCTTGTGTTTAAGGCCCCTGGAAGCATGAAAATCACTTTAAACATCTCATTTTATCTTTAAAAGTGATTTTCCAGGTACAAATGTGAATTGTAGTTCAAAGAGGCAACATTTGAAAACAGACCATTTTTTTAGTTTCTGAAGCATGTCGTAAATCAAAAATCGGACGTTTTTGATTGAACAATAAAGGCCTCCAAATGTTATTTTATTCACTTTCCGTGGAGGAGAAACACTTTTTAAGGCCGCAGAGTGAGTAAATTGGCCATTTTCATTCACTTTTACCCATTCCTCAAATCTCGTGTTTAAGGCCCCTGGAAGCATGAAAATCACTTTAAACATCTCATTTTATCTTTAAAAGTGATTTTCCACGTACAAATGTGAATTGTAGTTCAAAGAGGCAACATTTGAAAACAGACCATATTTTTAGTTTCTGAAGCATGTCGTACGGGGGGGTGGTTATCTCTTTCGTCAAAAATCGGGCGTTTTCGCTTGAACAATAAAGGCCTACAAATGGTATTTAGTTCACTTCCCGTGGAGGAGAAACACTTTTTAAGGCCGCAGAGTGAGTAAATTGGCCATTTTCATTCACTTTTACCCATTCCTCAAATCTCGTGTTTAAGGCCCCTGGAAGCATGAAAATCACTTTAAACATCTCATTTTATCTTTAAAAGTGATTTTCCAAGTACAAATGTGAATTGTAGTTCAAAGAGGCAACATTTGAAAACAGACCATTTTTTACGTTTCTGAAGCTTGTCGTAAGGGGGGGTGGTTATCTCTTTCGTCAAAAATCGGGCGTTTTCGCTTGAACAATAAAGGCCTACAAATGTTATTTAGTTCACTTCCCGTTGAGGAGAAACACTTTTTAAGGCCGCAGAGTGAGTAAACTGGCCATATTCATTCACTTTTACCCATTCCTCAAATCTTGTGTTTAAGGCCCCTGGAAGCATGAAAATCACTTTAAACATCTCATTTTATCTTTAAAAGTGATTTTCCACGTACAAATGTGAATTGTAGTTCAAAGAGGCAACATTTGAAAACAGACCATTTTTTTAGTTTCTGAAGCATGTTGTAAGGGGGGTGGTTATCTCTTTCATCAAAAATCGGACGTTTTTGATTGAACAATAAAGGCCTCCAAATGTTATTTTATTCACTTCCCGTGGAGGAGAAACACTTTTTAAGGCCGCAGAGTTAGTAAATTGGCTATTTTCATTCACTTTTACCCATTCCTCAAATCTCGTGTTTAAGGCCCCTGGAAGCATGAAAATCACTTTAAACATCTCATTTTATCTTTAAAAGTGATTTTCCACGTACAAATGTGAATTGTCGTTTAAAGACGCAACATTTGAAAATGGACCATTTTTTTCGTTTCTGAAGCATGTCGTAAGGGGGGGTGGTTATCTCTTTCATCAAAAATCGGACGTTTTTGATTGAACAATAAAGGCCTACAAATGTTATTTAATTCACTTTCTGGGGTGGAGAAAAACTTTTTAAGGCCTCAGAGTGAATAAATTGGCCATTTTCATTCACTTTTACCCATTCCACAAATCTTGTGTTTAGGGCCCCTGGAAGCTTGAAAATCACTTTAAACATTTCATTTTATCTTTAAAAGTGATTTTCCACGTACAAATGTGAATTGTAGTTAATAGAGGCAACATTTGAAAACGGACCATTTTTTACGTTTCTCAAGCATGTCGTAAGGGGGGGTGGTTATCTCTTTCGTCAAATATCGGGCGTTTTCGCTTGAACAATAAAGGCCTACAAATGTTATTTAGTTCACTTCCCGTGGAGGAGAAACACTTTTTAAGGCCGCAGAGTGAGTAAATTGGCCATATTCATTCACTTTTACCCATTCCTCAAATCTTGTGTTTAAGGCCCCTGGAAGCATGAAAATCACTTTAAACATCTCATTTTATCTTTAAAAGTGATTTTCCACGTACAAATGTGAATTGTAGTTCAAAGAGGCAACATTTGAAAACAGACCATTTTTTTAGTTTCTGAAGCATGTCGTAAGGGGGGGTGGTTATCTCTTTCATCAAAAATCGGACGTTTTTCATTGAACAATAAAGGCCTCCAAATGTTATTTTATTCACTTCCCGTGGAGGAGAAACACTTTTTAAGGCCGCAGAGTGAGTAAATTGGCCATTTCATTCACTTTTACCCATTCCTCAAATCTCGTGTTTAAGGCCCCTGGAAGCATGAAAATCACTTTAAACATCTCATTTTATCTTTAAAAGTGATTTTCCACGTACAAATGTGAATTCTAGTTCAAAGAGGCAACATTTGAAAACAGACCATTTTTTACGTTTCTGAAGCTTGTCGTAAGGGGGGGTGGTTATCTCTTTCGTCAAAAATCAGGCGTTTTCGTTTGAACAATAAAGGCCTACAAATGTTATTTAGTTCACTTCCCGTTGAGGAGAAACACTTTTTAAGGCCGCAGAGTGAGTAAATTGGCCATATTCATTCACTTTTACCCATTCCTCAAATCTTGTGTTTAAGGCCCCTGGAAGCATGAAAATCACTTTAAACATCTCATTTTATCTTTAAAAGTGATTTTCCACGTACAAATGTGAATTGTAGTTCAAAGAGGCAACATTTGAAAACAGACCATTTTTTTAGTTTCTGAAGCATGTTGTAAGGGGGGGTGGTTATCTCTTTCATCAAAAATCGGACGTTTTTGATTGAACAATAAAGGCCTCCAAATGTTATTTTATTCACTTCCCGTGGAGGAGAAACACTTTTTAAGGCCGCAGAGTGAGTAAATTGGCCATTTTCATTCACTTTTACCCATTCCTCAAATCTCGTGTTTAAGGCCCCTGGAAGCATGAAAATCACCTTAAACATCTCATTTTATCTTTAAAAGTGATTTTCCACGTACAAATGTGAATTGTAGTTCAAAGAGGCAACATTTGAAAACGGACCATTTTTTACGTTTCTGAAGCATGTCGTAAGGGGGAATGGTTATCTCTTTCGTCAAAAATCGGGTGTTTTCGCTTGAACAATAAAGGCCTACAAATGTTATTTAGTTCACTTCCCGTGGAGGGGAAACACTTTTTAAGGCCGCAGAGTGAGTAAATTGGCCATATTCATTCACTTTTACCCATTCCTCAAATCTTGCGTTTAAGGCCCCTGGAAGCATGAAAATCACTTTAAACATCTCATTTTATCTTTAAAAGTGATTTTCCACGTACAAATGTGAATTGTAGTTCAAAGAGGCAACATTTGAAAACAGACCATTTTTTTAGTATCTGAAGCATGTTGTAAGGGGGGGTGGTTATCTCTTTCATCAAAAATCGGACGTTTTTAATTGAACAATAAAGGCCTACAAATGTTATTTAATTCACTTTCTGGGGTGGAGAAAAACTTTTTAAGGCCTCAGAGTGAATAAATTGCCCATTTTCATTCACTTTTACCCATTCCTCAAATCTTGTGTTTAGGGCCCCTGGAAGCTTGAAAATCACTTTAAACATCTCATTTTATCTTTAAAAGTGATTTTCCACGTACAAATGTGAATTGTAGTTAAAAGAGGCAACATTTGAAAACGGACCATTTTTTACGTTTCTGAAGCATGTCGTAAGGGGGGGTGGTTATCTCTTTCGTCAAAAATCGGGCGTTTTCGCTTGAACAATAAAGGCCTACAAATGTTATTTAGTTCACTTCCCGTGGAGGAGAAACACTTTTTAAGGCCGCAGAGTGAGTAAATTGGCCATATTCATTCACTTTTACCCATTCCTCAATTCTTGTGTTTAAGGCCCCTGGAAGCATGAAAATCACTTTAAACATCTCATTTTATCTTTAAAAGTGATTTTCCACGTACAAATGTGAATTGTAGTTCAAAGAGGCAACATTTGAAAACAGACCATTTTTTTAGTTTCTGAAGCATGTCGTAAGGGGGGGTGGTTATCTCTTTCATAAAAAATCGGACGTTTTTGATTGAACAATAAAGGCCTACAAATGTTATTTAATTCACTTTCTGGGGTGGAGAAAAACTTTTTAAGGCCTCAGAGTGAATAAATTGGCCATTTTCATTCACATTTACCCATTCCTCAAATCTTGTGTTTAGGGCCCCTGGAAGCTTGAAAATCACTTTAAACATCTCATTTTATCTTTAAAATTGATTTTCCACGTACAAATGTGAATTGTAGTTCAAAGAGGCAACATTTGAAAACGGACCATTTTTTACGTTTCTGAAGCTTGTCGTAAGGGGGGTGGTTATCTCTTTCGTCAAAAATCGGGCGTTTTCGCTTGAACAATAAAGGCCTACAAATGTTATTTAGTTCACTTCCCGTGGAGGAGAAACACTTTTTAAGGCCGCAGACTGAGTAAATTGGCCATATTCATTCACTTTTACCCATTCCTCAAATCTTGTGTTTAAGGCCCCTGGAAGCATGAAAATCACTTTAAACATCTCATTTTATTTTTAATAGTGATTTTCCACGTACAAATGTGAATTGTAGTTCAAAGAGGCAACATTTGAAAACGGACCATTTTTTACGTTTCTGAAGCATGTCGTAAGGGGGGGTGGTTATCTCTTTCGTCAAAAATCGGGTGTTTTCGCTTGAACAATAAAGGCCTACAAATGTTATTTAGTTCACTTCCCGTGGAGGAGAAACACTTTTTAAGGCCGCAGAGTGAGTAAATTGGCCATATTCATTCACTTTTACCCATTCCTCAAATCTTGTGTTTAAGGCCCCTGGAAGCTTGAAAATCACTTTAAACATCTCATTTTATCTTTAAAAGTGATTTTCCACGTACAAATGTGAATTGTAGTTCAAAGAGGCAACATTTGAAAACAGACCATTTTTTTAGTTTCTGAAGCATGTCGTAAGGGGGGGTGGTTATCTCTTTCATCAAAAATCGGACGTTTTTAATTGAACAATAAAGGCCTACAAATGTTATTTAATTCACTTTCTGGGGTGGAGAAAAACTTTTTAAGGCCTCAGAGTGAATAAATTGGCCATATTCATTCACTTTTACCCATTCCTCAAATCTTGTGTTTAAGGCCCCTGGAAGCATGAAAATCACTTTAAACATCTCATTTTATCTTTAAAAGTGATTTTCCACGTACAAATGTGAATTGTAGTTCAAAGAGGCAACATTTGAAAACGGACCATTTTTTACGTTTCTGAAGCATGTCATAAGGGGGGGTGGTTATCTCTTTCATGAAAAATCGGACGTTTTTGATTGAACAATAAAGGCCTCCAAATGTTATTTTATTCACTTCCCGTGGAGGAGAAACACTTTTTAAGGCCGCAGAGTGAGTAAATTGGCCATTTTCATTCACTTTTACCCATTCCTCAAATCTCGTGTTTAAGGCCCCTGGAAGCATGAACATCACTTTAAACATCTCATTTTATCTTTAAAAGTGATTTTCCACGTACAAATGTGAATTGTAGTTCAAAGAGGCAACATTTGAAAACAGACCATTTTTTTAGTTTCTGAAGCATGTCGTAAGGGGGGGTGGTTATCTCTTTCGTCAAAAATCGGGCGTTTTCGCTTGAACAATAAAGGCCTACAAATGTTATTTAGTTCACTTCCCGTGGATGAGAAACACTTTTTAAGGCCGCAGACTGAGTAAATTGGCCATATTCATTCACTTTTACCCATTCCTCAAATCTTGTGTTTGAGGCCCCTGGAAGCATGAAAATCACTTTAAACATCTCATTTTATCTTTAATAGTGATTTTCCACGTACAAATGTGAATTGTAGTTCAAAGAGGCAACATTTGAAAACGGACCATTTTTTACGTTTCTGAAGCATGTCGTACGGGGGGGTGGTTATCTCTTTCATCAAAAATCGGACGTTTTTGATTGAACAATAAAGGCCTCCAAATGTTATTTTATTCACTTCCCGTGGAGGAGAAACACTTTTTAAGGCCGCAGAGTGAGTAAATTGGCCATTTTCATTCACATTTTCCCATTCCTCAAATCTTGTCTTTAGGGCCCCTGGAAGCTTGAAAATCACTTTAAACATCTCATTTTATCTTTAAAAGTGATTTTCCACGTACAAATGTGAATTGTAGTTAAAAGAGGCAACATTTGAAAACGGACCATTTTTCACGTTTCTGAAGCATGTCGTAAGGGGGGGTGGTTATCTCTTTCGTCAAAAATCGGGCGTTTTCGCTTGAACAATAAAGGCCTACAAATGTTATTTAGTTCACTTCCCGTGGAGGAGAAACACTTTTTAAGGCCGCAGAGTGAGTAAATTGGCCATATTCATTCACTTTTACCCGTTCCTCAAATCTTGTGTTTAAGGCCCCTGGAAGCATGAAAATCACTTTAAACATCTCATTTTATCTTTAAAAGTGATTTTCCACGTACAAATGTGAATTGTAGTTCAAAGAGGCAACATTTGAAAACAGACCATTTTTTTAGTTTCTGAAGCATGTCGTAAGGGGGGGTGGTTATCTCTTTCATAAAAAATCGGACGTTTTTGATTGAACAATAAAGGCCTACAAATGTTATTTAATTCACTTTCTGGGGTGGAGAAAAACTTTTTAAGGCCTCAGAGTGAATAAATTGGCCATTTTCATTCACATTTACCCATTCCTCAAATCTTGTGTTTAGGGCCCCTGGAAGCTTGAAAATCACTTTAACTATCTCATTTTATCTTTAAAAGTGATTTTCCACGTACAAATGTGAATTGTAGTTCAAAGAGGCAACATTTGAAAACGGACCATTTTTTACGTTTCTGAAGCTTGTCGTAAGGGGGGGTGGTTATCTCTTTCGTCAAAAATCGGGCATTTTCGCTTGAACAATAAAGGCCTACAAATGTTATTTAGTTCACTTCCCGTGGAGGAGAAACACTTTTTAAGGCCGCAGAGTGAGTAAATTGACCATATTCATTCACTTTTACCCATTCCTCAAATCTTGTGTTTAAGGCCCCTGGAAGCTTGAAAATCACTTTAAACATCTCATTTTATCTTTAAAAGTGATTTTCCACGTACAAATGTGAATTGTAGTTCAAAGAGGCAACATTTGAAAACAGACCATTTTTTTAGTTTCTGAAGCATGTCGTAAGGGGGGGTGGTTATCTCTTTCATCAAAAATCGGACGTTTTTATTTGAACAATAAAGGCCTACAAATGTTATTTAATTCACTTTCTGGGGTGGAGAAAAACTTTTTAAGGCCTCAGAGTGAATAAATTGGCCATTTTCATTCACATTTACCCATTCCTCAAATCTTGTGTTTAGGGCCCCTGTAAGCTTGAAAATCACTTTAAACATCTCATTTTATCTTTAAAAGTGATTTTCCACGTACAAATGTGAATTGTAGTTCAAAGAGGCAACATTTGAAAACGGACCATTTTTTACGTTTCTGAAGCTTGTCGTAAGGGGGGGTGGTTATCTCTTTCGTCAAAAATCGGGCGTTTTCGCTTGAACAATAAAGGCCTACAAATGTTATTTAGTTCACTTCCCGTGGAGGAGAAACACTTTTTAAGGCCGCAGACTGAGTAAATTGGCCATATTCATTCACTTTTACCCATTCCTCAAATCTTGTGTTTAAGGCCCCTGGAAGCATGAAAATCACTTTAAACATCTCATTTTATTTTTAATAGTGATTTTCCACGTACAAATGTGAATTGTAGTTCAAAGAGGCAACATTTGAAAACGGACCATTTTTTACGTTTCTGAAGCATGTCGTAAGGGGGGGTGGTTATCTCTTTCGTCAAAAATCGGGTGTTTTCGCTTGAACAATAAAGGCCTACAAATGTTATTTTATTCACTTCCCGTGGAGGAGAAACACTTTTTAAGGCCGCAGAGTGAGTAAATTGGCCATTTTCATTCACTTTTACCCATTCCTCAAATCTCGTGTTTAAGGCCCCTGGAAGCATGAAAATCACTTTAAACATCTCATTTTATCTTTAAAAGTGATTTTCCACGTACAAATGTGAATTGTAGTTCAAAGAGGCAACATTTGAAAACGGACCATTTTTTACGTTTCTGAAGCATGTCGTAAGGGGGGGTGGTTATCTCTTTCGTCAAAAATCGGGCATTTTCGCTTGAACAATAAAGGCCTACAAATGTTATTTAGTTCACTTCCCGTGGAGGAGAAACACTTTTTAAGGCCGCAGACTGAGTAAATTGGCCATATTCATTCACTTTTACCCATTCCTCAAATCTTGTGTTTAAGGCCCCTGGAAGCTTGAAAATCACTTTAAACATCTCATTTTATCTTTAAAAGTGATTTTCCACGTACAAATGTGAATTGTAGTTCAAAGAGGCAACATTTGAAAACGGACCATTTTTTACGTTTCTGAAGCATGTCGTAAGGGGGGGTGGTTATCTCTTTCGTCAAAAATCGGGTGTTTTTGCTTGAACAATAAAGGCCTACAAATGTTATTTAGTTCACTTCCCGTGGAGGAGAAACACTTTTTAAGGCCGCAGAGTGAATAAATTGGCCATATTCATTCACTTTTACCTATTCCTCAAATCTTGTGTTTAAGGCCCCTGGAAGCTTGAAAATCACTTTAAACATCTCATTTTATCTTTAAAAGTGATTTTCCACGTACAAATGTGAATTGTAGTTCAAAGAGGCAACATTTGAAAACAGACCATTTTTTTAGTTTCTGAAGCATGTCGTAAGGGGGGGTGGTTATCTCTTTCATCAAAAATCGGACGTTTTTAATTGAACAATAAAGGCCTACAAATGTTATTTAATTCACTTTCTGGGGTGGAGAAAAACTTTTTAAGGCCTCAGAGTGAATAAATTGGCCATTTTCATTCACATTTACCCATTCTTCAAATCTTGTGTTTAGGGCCCCTGGAAGCTTGAAAATCACTTTAAACATCTCATTTTATCTTTAAAAGTGATTTTCCACGTACAAATGTGAATTGTAGTTAAAAGAGGCAACATTTGAAAACGGACAATTTTTTACGTTTCTGAAGCATGTCGTAAGGGGGGGTGGTTATCTCTTTCGTCAAAAATCGGGCGTTTTCGCTTGAACAATAAAGGCCTACAAATGTTATTTAGTTCACTTCCCGTGGAGGAGAAACACTTTTTAAGGCCGCAGAGTGAGTAAATTGGCCATATTCATTCACTTTTACCCATTCCTCAAATCTTGTGTTTAAGGCCCCTGGAAGCATGAAAATCACTTTAAACATCTCATTTTATCTTTAAAAGTGATTTTCCACGTACAAATGTGAATTGTAGTTCAAAGAGGCAACATTTGAAAACAGACCATTTTTTTAGTTTCTGAAGCATGTCGTAAGGGGGGTGGTTATCTCTTTCATAAAAAATCGGACGTTTTTGATTGAACAATAAAGGCCTACAAATGTTATTTAATTCACTTTCTGGGGTGGAGAAAAACTTTTTAAGGCCTCAGAGTGAATAAATTGGCCATTTTCATTCACATTTACCCATTCCTCAAATCTTGTGTTTAGGGCCCCTGGAAGCTTGAAAATCACTTTAAACATCTCATTTTATCTTTAAAAGTGATTTTCCACGTACAAATGTGAATTGTAGTTCAAAGAGGCAACATTTGAAAACGGACCATTTTTTACGTTTCTGAAGCTTGTCGTAAGGGGGGGTGGTTATCTCTTTCGTCAAAAATCGGGCGTTTTCGCTTGAACAATAAAGGCCTACAAATGTTATTTAGTTCACTTCCCGTGGAGGAGAAACACTTTTTAAGGCCGCAGACTGAGTAAATTGGCCATATTCATTCACTTTTACCCATTCCTCAAATCTTGTGTTTAAGGCCCCTGGAAGCATGAAAATCACTTTAAACATCTCATTTTATTTTTAATAGTGATTTTCCACGTACAAATGTGAATTGTAGTTCAAAGAGGCAACATTTGAAAACGGACCATTTTTTACGTTTCTGAAGCATGTCGTAAGGGGGGGTGGTTATCTCTTTCGTCAAAAATCGGGTGTTTTTGCTTGAACAATAAAGGCCTACAAATGTTATTTAGTTCACTTCCCGTGGAGGAGAAACACTTTTTAAGGCCGCAGAGTGAATAAATTGGCCATATTCATTCACTTTTACCCATTCCTCAAATCTTGTGTTTAAGGCCCCTGGAAGCTTGAAAATCACTTTAAACATCTCATTTTATCTTTAAAAGTGATTTTCCACGTACAAATGTGAATTGTAGTTCAAAGAGGCAACATTTGAAAACAGACCATTTTTTTAGTTTCTGAAGCATGTCGTAAGGGGGGGTGGTTATCTCTTTCATCAAAAATCGGACGTTTTTAATTGAACAATAAAGGCCTACAAATGTTATTTAATTCACTTTCTGGGGTGGAGAAAAACTTTTTAAGGCCTCAGAGTGAATAAATTGGCCATTTTCATTCACATTTACCCATTCTTCAAATCTTGTGTTTAGGGCCCCTGGAAGCTTGAAAATCACTTTAAACATCTCATTTTATCTTTAAAAGTGATTTTCCACGTACAAATGTGAATTGTAGTTAAAAGAGGCAACATTTGAAAACGGACAATTTTTTACGTTTCTGAAGCATGTCGTAAGGGGGGGTGGTTATCTCTTTCGTCAAAAATCGGGCGTTTTCGCTTGAACAATAAAGGCCTACAAATGTTATTTAGTTCACTTCCCGTGGAGGAGAAACACTTTTTAAGGCCGCAGAGTGAGTAAATTGGCCATATTCATTCACTTTTACCCATTCCTCAAATCTTGTGTTTAAGGCCCCTGGAAGCATGAAAATCACTTTAAACATCTCATTTTATCTTTAAAAGTGATTT
Organism: Triturus cristatus; assembly: GCF_964204655.1. Lineage (NCBI taxonomy): Eukaryota > Metazoa > Chordata > Amphibia > Caudata > Salamandridae > Triturus > Triturus cristatus. The sequence goes on along the minus strand of NC_140590.1, from coordinate 1,223,668,377 downwards.
TCCACGTACAAATGTGAATTGTAGTTCAAAGAGGCAACATTTGAAAACAGACCATTTTTTTAGTTTCTGAAGCATGTCGTAAGGGGGGGTGGTTATCTCTTTCATAAAAAATCGGACGTTTTTGATTGAACAATAAAGGCCTACAAATGTTATTTAATTCACTTTCTGGGGTGGAGAAAAACTTTTTAAGGCCTCAGAGTGAATAAATTGGCCATTTTCATTCACATTTACCCATTCCTCAAATCTTGTGTTTAGGGCCCCTGGAAGCTTGAAAATCACTTTAAACATCTCATTTTATCTTTAAAAGTGATTTTCCACGTACAAATGTGAATTGTAGTTCAAAGAGGCAACATTTGAAAACGGACCATTTTTTACGTTTCTGAAGCTTGTCGTAAGGGGGGGTGGTTATCTCTTTCGTCAAAAATCGGGCGTTTTCGCTTGAACAATAAAGGCCTACAAATGTTATTTAGTTCACTTCCCGTGGAGGAGAAACACTTTTTAAGGCCGCAGACTGAGTAAATTGGCCATATTCATTCACTTTTACCCATTCCTCAAATCTTGTGTTTAAGGCCCCTGGAAGCATGAAAATCACTTTAAACATCTCATTTTATTTTTAATAGTGATTTTCCACGTACAAATGTGAATTGTAGTTCAAAGAGGCAACATTTGAAAACGGACCATTTTTTACGTTTCTGAAGCATGTCGTAAGGGGGGGTGGTTATCTCTTTCGTCAAAAATCGGGTGTTTTCGCTTGAACAATAAAGGCCTACAAATGTTATTTAGTTCACTTCCCTTGGAGGAGAAACACTTTTTAAGGCCGCAGAGTGAGTAAATTGGCCATATTCATTCACTTTTACCCATTCCTTAAATCTTGTGTTTAAGGCCCCTGGAAGCTTGAAAATCACTTTAAACATCTCATTTTATCTTTAAAAGTGATTTTCCACGTACAAATGTGAATTGTAGTTCAAAGAGGCAACATTTGAAAACAGACCATTTTTTTAGTTTCTGAAGCATGTCGTAAGGGGGGGTGGTTATCTCTTTCATCAAAAATCGGACGTTTTTAATTGAACAATAAAGGCCTACAAATGTTATTTAATTCACTTTCTGGGGTGGAGAAAAACTTTTTAAGGCCTCAGAGTGAATAAATTGGCCATTTTCATTCACATTTACCCATTCCTCAAATCTTGTGTTTAGGGCCCCTGGAAGCTTGAAAATCACTTTAAACATCTCATTTTATCTTTAAAAGTGATTTTCCACGTACAAATGTGAATTGTAGTTAAAAGAGGCAACATTTGAAAACGGATCATTTTTTACGTTTCTGAAGCATGTCATAAGGGGGGGTGGTTATCTCTTTCGTCAAAAATCGGGCGTTTTCGCTTGAACAATAAAGGCCTACAAATGGTATTTAGTTCACTTCCCGTGGAGGAGAAACACTTTTTAAGGCCGCAGAGTGAGTAAATTGGCCATATTCATTCACTTTTACCCATTCCTCAAATCTTGTGTTTAAGGCCCCTGGAAGCATGAAAATCACTTTAAACATCTCATTTTATTTTTAATAGTGATTTTCCACGTACAAATGTGAATTGTAGTTCAAAGAGGCAACATTTGAAAACGGACCATTTTTTACGTTTCTGAAGCATGTCGTAAGGGGGGGTGGTTATCTCTTTCGTCAAAAATCGGGTGTTTTCGCTTGAACAATAAAGGCCTACAAATGTTATTTAGTTCACTTCCCTTGGAGGAGAAACACTTTTTAAGGCCGCAGAGTGAGTAAATTGGCCATATTCATTCACTTTTACCCATTCCTCAAATCTTGTGTTTAAGGCCCCTGGAAGCTTGAAAATCACTTTAAACATCTCATTTTATCTTTAAAAGTGATTTTCCACGTACAAATGTGAATTGTAGTTCAAAGAGGCAACATTTGAAAACAGACCATTTTTTTAGTTTCTGAAGCATGTCGTAAGGGGGGGTGGTTATCTCTTTCATCAAAAATCGGACGTTTTTAATTGAACAATAAAGGCCTACAAATGTTATTTAATTCACTTTCTGGGGTGGAGAAAAACTTTTTAAGGCCTCAGAGTGAATAAATTGGCCATTTTCATTCACATTTACCCATTCCTCAAATCTTGTGTTTAGGGCCCCTGGAAGCTTGAAAATCACTTTAAACATCTCATTTTATCTTTAAAAGTGATTTTCCACGTACAAATGTGAATTGTAGTTCAAAGAGGCAACATTTGAAAACAGACCATTTTTTTAGTTTCTGAAGCATGTCGTAAGGGGGGGTGGTTATCTCTTTCATCAAAAATCGGACGTTTTTAATTGAACAATAAAGGCCTACAAATGTTATTTAATTCACTTTCTGGGGTGGAGAAAAACTTTTTAAGGCCTCAGAGTGAATAAATTGGCCATTTTCATTCACATTTACCCATTCCTCAAATCTTGTGTTTAGGGCCCCTGGAAGCTTGAAAATCACTTTAAACATCTCATTTTATCTTTAAAAGTGATTTTCCACGTACAAATGTGAATTGTAGTTAAAAGAGGCAACATTTGAAAACGGATCATTTTTTACGTTTCTGAAGCATGTCATAAGGGGGGGTGGTTATCTCTTTCGTCAAAAATCGGGCGTTTTCGCTTGAACAATAAAGGCCTACAAATGGTATTTAGTTCACTTCCCGTGGAGGAGAAACACTTTTTAAGGCCGCAGAGTGAGTAAATTGGCCATATTCATTCACTTTTACCCATTCCTCAAATCTTGTGTTTAAGGCCCCTGGAAGCATGAAAATCACTTTAAACATCTCATTTTATCTTTAAAAGTGATTTTCCAGGTACAAATGTGAATTGTAGTTCAAAGAGGCAACATTTGAAAACAGACCATTTTTTTAGTTTCTGAAGCATGTCGTAAATCAAAAATCGGACGTTTTTGATTGAACAATAAAGGCCTCCAAATGTTATTTTATTCACTTCCCGTGGAGGAGAAACACTTTTTAAGGCCGCAGAGTGAGTAAATTGGCCATTTTCATTCACTTTTACCCATTCCTCAAATCTCGTGTTTAAGGCCCCTGGAAGCATGAAAATCACTTTAAACATCTCATTTTATCTTTAAAAGTGATTTTCCACGTACAAATGTGAATTGTAGTTCAAAGAGGCAACATTTGAAAACAGACCATTTTTTTAGTTTCTGAAGCATGTCGTAAGGGGGGGTGGTTATCTCTTTCGTCAAAAATCGGGCGTTTTCGCTTGAACAATAAAGGCCTACAAATGGTATTTAGTTCACTTCCCGTGGAGGAGAAACACTTTTTAAGGCCGCAGAGTGAGTAAATTGGCCATATTCATTCACTTTTACCCATTCCTCAAATCTTGTGTTTAAGGCCCCTGGAAGCATGAAAATCACTTTAAACATCTCATTTTATCTTTAAAAGTGATTTTCCACGTACAAATGTGAATTGTAGTTCAAAGAGGCAACATTTGAAAACGGACCATTTTTTACGTTTCTGAAGCATGTCATAAGGGGGGGTGGTTATCTCTTTCATCAAAAATCGGACGTTTTTGATTGAACAATAAAGGCCTCCAAATGTTATTTTATTCACTTCCCGTGGAGGAGAAACACTTTTTAAGGACGCAGAGTGAGTAAATTGGCCATTTTCATTCACTTTTACCCATTCCTCAAATCTCGTGTTTAAGGCCCCTGGAAGCATGAAAATCACTTTAAACATCTCATTTTATCTTTAAAAGTGATTTTCCACGTACAAATGTGAGTTGTAGTTCAAAGAGGCAACATTTCAAAACAGACCATTTTTTTAGTTTCTGAAGCATGTCGTAAGGGGGGGTGGTTATCTCTTTCATCAAAAATCGGACGTTTTTAATTGAACAATAAAGGCCTACAAATGTTATTTAATTCACTTTCTGGGGTGGAGAAAAACTTTTTAAGGCCTCAGAGTGAATAAATTGGCCATTTTCATTCACATTTACCTATTCCTCAAATCTTGTGTTTAGGGCCCCTGGAAGCTTGAAAATCACTTTAAACATCTCATGTTATCTTTAAAAGTGATTTGCCACATACAAATGTGAATTGTAGTTAAAAGAGGCAACATTTGAAAACGGACCATTTTTTACGTTTCTGAAGCATGTCATAAGGGGGGGTGGTTATCTCTTTCGTCAAAAATCGGGCGTTTTCGCTTGAACAATAAAGGCCTACAAATGTTATTTAGTTCACTTCCCGTGGAGGAGAAACACTTTTTAAGGCCGCAGAGTGAGTAAATTGGCCATATTCATTCACTTTTACCCATTCCTCAAATCTTGTGTTTAAGGCCCCTGGAAGCATGAAAATCAATTTAAACATCTCATTTTATCTTTAAAAGTGATTTTCCACGTACAAATGTGAATTGTAGTTCAAAGAGGCAACATTTGAAAACGGACCATTTTTTACGTTTCTGAAGCATGTCATAAGGGGGGGTGGTTATCTCTTTCATCAAAAATCGGACGTTTTTGATTGAACAATAAAGGCCTACAAATGTTATTTAGTTCACTTCTCGTGGAGGAGAAACACTTTTTAAGGCCGCAGAGTGAGTAAATTGGCCATATTCTTTCACTTTTACCCATTCCTCAAATCTTGTGTTTAAGGCCCCTGGAAGCTTGAAAATCACTTTAAACATCTCATTTTATCTTTAAAAGTGATTTTCCACGTACAAATGTGAATTGTAGTTCAAAGAGGCAACATTTGAAAACAGACCATTTTTTTAGTTTCTGAAGCATGTCGTAAGGGGGGGTGGTTATCTCTTTCGTCAAAAATTGGGCGTTTTCGCTTGAACAATAAAGGCCTACAAATGTTATTTAGTTTACTTCCCGTGGAGGAGAAACACTTTTTAAGGCCGCAGAGTGAGTAAATTGGCCATATTCATTCACTTTTACCCATTCCTCAAATCTTGTGTTTAAGGCCCCTGGAAGCATGAAAATCACTTTAAACATCTCATTTTATCTTTAAAAGTGATTTTCCACGTACAAATGTGAATTGTAGTTCAAAGAGGCAACATTTGAAAACGGACCATTTTTTACGTTTCTGAAGCATGTCATAAGGGGGGGTGGTTATCTCTTTCATGAAAAATCGGACGTTTTTGATTGAACAATAAAGGCCTCCAAATGTTATTTTATTCACTTCCCGTGGAGGAGAAACACTTTTTAAGGCCGCAGAGTGAGTAAATTGGCCATTTTCATTCACTTTTACCCATTCCTCAAATCTCGTGTTTAAGGCCCCTGGAAGCATGAAAATCACTTTAAACATCTCATTTTATCTTTAAAAGTGATTTTCCACGTACAAATGTGAATTGTAGTTCAAAGAGGCAACATTTGAAAAACAGACCATTTTTTTAGTTTCTGAAGCATGTCGTAAGGGGGGGTGGTTATCTCTTTCGTCAAAAATCGGGCGTTTTCGCTTGAACAATAAAGGCCTACAAATGTTATTTAGTTCACTTCCCGTGGAGGAGAAACACTTTTTAAGGCCGCAGACTGAGTAAATTGGCCATATTCATTCACTTTTACCCATTCCTCAAATCTTGTGTTTAAGGCCCCTGGAAGCATGAAAATCACTTTAAACATCTCATTTTATCTTTAATAGTGATTTTCCACGTACAAATGTTAATTGTAGTTCAAAGAGGCAACATTTGAAAACGGACCATTTTTTACGTTTCTGAAGCATGTCGTACGGGGGGGTGGTTATCTCTTTCATCAAAAATCGGACGTTTTTGATTGAACAATAAAGGCCTCCAAATGTTATTTTATTCACTTCCCGTGGAGGAGAAACACTTTTTAAGTCCGCAGAGTGAGTAATTTGGCCATTTTCATTCACTTTTACCCATTCCTCAAATCTCGTGTTTAAGGCCCCTGGAAGCATGAAAATCACTTTAAACATCTCATTTTATCTTTAAAAGTGATTTTCCACGTACAAATGTGAATTGTAGTTCAAAGAGGCAACATTTGAAAACGGACCATTTTTTACGTTTCTGAAGCATGTCGTAAGGGGGGGTGGTTATCTCTTTCGTCAAAAATCGGGCATTTTCGCTTGAACAATAAAGGCCTACAAATGTTATTTAGTTCACTTCCCGTGGAGGAGAAACACTTTTTAAGGCCGCAGACTGAGTAAATTGGCCATATTCATTCACTTTTACCCATTCCTCAAATCTTGTGTTTAAGGCCCCTGGAAGCTTGAAAATCACTTTAAACATCTCATTTTATCTTTAAAAGTGATTTTCCACGTACAAATGTGAATTGTAGTTCAAAGAGGCAACATTTGAAAACGGACCATTTTTTACGTTTCTGAAGCATGTCGTAAGGGGGGGTGGTTATCTCTTTCGTCAAAAATCGGGTGTTTTTGCTTGAACAATAAAGGCCTACAAATGTTATTTAGTTCACTTCCCGTGGAGGAGAAACACTTTTTAAGGCCGCAGAGTGAGTAAATTGGCCATATTCATTCACTTTTACCTATTCCTCAAATCTTGTGTTTAAGGCCCCTGGAAGCTTGAAAATCACTTTAAACATCTCATTTTATCTTTAAAAGTGATTTTCCACGTACAAATGTGAATTGTAGTTCAAAGAGGCAACATTTGAAAACAGACCATTTTTTTAGTTTCTGAAGCATGTCGTAAGGGGGGGTGGTTATCTCTTTCATCAAAAATCGGACGTTTTTAATTGAACAATAAAGGCCTACAAATGTTATTTAATTCACTTTCTGGGGTGGAGAAAAACTTTTTAAGGCCTCAGAGTGAATAAATTGGCCATTTTCATTCACATTTACCCATTCCTCAAATCTTGTGTTTAGGGCCCCTGGAAGCTTGAAAATCACTTTAAACATCTCATTTTATCTTTAAAAGTGATTTTCCACGTACAAATGTGAATTATAGTTAAAAGAGGCAACATTTGAAAACGGACCATTTTTTACGTTTCTGAAGCATGTCGTAAGGGGGGGTGGTTATCTCTTTCGTCAAAAATCGGGCGTTTTCGCTTGAACAATAAAGGCCTACAAATGTTATTTAGTTCACTTCCCGTGGAGGAGAAACACTTTTTAAGGCCGCAGAGTGAGTAAATTGGCCATATTCATTCACTTTTACCCATTCCTCAAATCTTGTGTTTAAGGCCCCTGGAAGCATGAAAATCACTTTAAACATCTCATTTTATCTTTAAAAGTGATTTTCCACGTACAAATGTGAATTGTAGTTCAAAGAGGCAACATTTGAAAACAGACCATTTTTTTAGTTTCTGAAGCATGTCGTAAGGGGGGGTGGTTATCTCTTTCATAAAAAATCGGACGTTTTTGATTGAACAATAAAGGCCTACAAATGTTATTTAATTCACTTTCTGGGGTGGAGAAAAACTTTTTAAGGCCTCAGAGTGAATAAATTGGCCATTTTCATTCACATTTACCCATTCCTCAAATCTTGTGTTTAGGGCCCCTGGAAGCTTGAAAATCACTTTAAACATCTCATTTTATCTTTAAAAGTGATTTTCCACGTACAAATGTGAATTGTAGTTCAAAGAGGCAACATTTGAAAACGGACCATTTTTTACGTTTCTGAAGCTTGTCGTAAGGGGGGGTGGTTATCTCTTTCGTCAAAAATCGGGTGTTTTCGCTTGAACAATAAAGGCCTACAAATGTTATTTAGTTCACTTCCCGTGGAGGAGAAACACTTTTTAAGGCCGCAGAGTGAGTAAATTGGCCATATTCATTCACTTTTACCCATTCCTCAAATCTTGTGTTTAAGGCCCCTGGAAGCTTGAAAATCACTTTAAACATCTCATTTTATCTTTAAAAGTGATTTTCCACGTACAAATGTGAATTGTAGTTCAAAGAGGCAACATTTGAAAACAGACCATTTTTTTAGTTTCTGAAGCATGTCGTAAGGGGGGGTGGTTATCTCTTTCATCAAAAATCGGACGTTTTTAATTGAACAATAAAGGCCTACAAATGTTATTTAATTCACTTTCTGGGGTGGAGAAAAACTTTTTAAGGCCTCAGAGTGAATAAATTGGCCATTTTCATTCACATTTACCCATTCCTCAAATCTTGTGTTTAGGGCCCCTGGAAGCTTGAAAATCACTTTAAACATCTCATTTTATCTTTAAAAGTGATTTTCCACGTACAAATGTGAATTGTAGTTAAAAGAGGCAACATTTGAAAACGGATCATTTTTTACGTTTCTGAAGCATGTCATAAGGGGGGGTGGTTATCTCTTTCGTCAAAAATCGGGCGTTTTCGCTTGAACAATAAAGGCCTACAAATGGTATTTAGTTCACTTCCCGTGGAGGAGAAACACTTTTTAAGGCCGCAGAGTGAGTAAATTGGCCATATTCGTTCACTTTTACCCATTCCTCAAATCTTGTGTTTAAGGCCCCTGGAAGCATGAAAATCACTTTAAACATCTCATTTTATCTTTAAAAGTGATTTTCCAGGTACAAATGTGAATTGTAGTTCAAAGAGGCAACATTTGAAAACAGACCATTTTTTTAGTTTCTGAAGCATGTCGTAAATCAAAAATCGGACGTTTTTGATTGAACAATAAAGGCCTCCAAATGTTATTTTATTCACTTCCCGTGGAGGAGAAACACTTTTTAAGGCCGCAGAGTGAGTAAATTGGCCATTTTCATTCACTTTTACCCATTCCTCAAATCTCGTGTTTAAGGCCCCTGGAAGCATGACAATCACTTTAAACATCTCATTTTATCTTTAAAAGTGATTTTCCACGTACAAATGTGAATTGTAGTTCAAAGAGGCAACATTTGAAAACAGACCATTTTTTTAGTTTCTGAAGCATGTCGTAAGGGGGGGTGGTTATCTCTTTCGTCAAAAATCGGGCGTTTTCGCTTGAACAATAAAGGCCTACAAATGGTATTTAGTTCACTTCCCGTGGAGGAGAAACACTTTTTAAGGCCGCAGAGTGAGTAAATTGGCCATATTCATTCACTTTTACCCATTCCTCAAATCTTGTGTTTAAGGCCCCTGGAAGCATGAAAATCACTTTAAACATCTCATTTTATCTTTAAAAGTGATTTTCCACGTACAAATGTGAATTGTAGTTCAAAGAGGCAACATTTGAAAACGGACCATTTTTTACGTTTCTGAAGCATGTCATAAGGGGGGGTGGTTATCTCTTTCATCAAAAATCGGACGTTTTTGATTGAACAATAAAGGCCTCCAAATGTTATTTTATTCACTTCCCGTGGAGGAGAAACACTTTTTAAGGACGCAGAGTGAGTAAATTGGCCATTTTCATTCACTTTTACCCATTCCTCAAATCTCGTGTTTAAGGCCCCTGGAAGCATGAAAATCACTTTAAACATCTCATTTTATCTTTAAAAGTGATTTTCCACGTACAAATGTGAGTTGTAGTTCAAAGAGGCAACATTTCAAAACAGACCATTTTTTTAGTTTCTGAAGCATGTCGTAAGGGGGGGTGGTTATCTCTTTCATCAAAAATCGGACGTTTTTAATTGAACAATAAAGGCCTACAAATGTTATTTAATTCACTTTCTGGGGTGGAGAAAAACTTTTTAAGGCCTCAGAGTGAATAAATTGGCCATTTTCATTCACATTTACCTATTCCTCAAATCTTGTGTTTAGGGCCCCTGGAAGCTTGAAAATCACTTTAAACATCTCATTTTATCTTTAAAAGTGATTTGCCACATACAAATGTGAATTGTAGTTAAAAGAGGCAACATTTGAAAACGGACCATTTTTTACGTTTCTGAAGCATGTCATAAGGGGGGGTGGTTATCTCTTTCGTCAAAAATCGGGCGTTTTCGCTTGAACAATAAAGGCCTACAAATGTTATTTAGTTCACTTCCCGTGGAGGAGAAACACTTTTTAAGGCCGCAGAGTGAGTAAATTGGCCATATTCATTCACTTTTACCCATTCCTCAAATCTTGTGTTTAAGGCCCCTGGAAGCATGAAAATCACTTTAAACAGCTCATTTTATCTTTAAAAGTGATTTTCCACGTACAAATGTGAATTGTAGTTCAAAGAGGCAACATTTGAAAAAGGACCATTTTTTACGTTTCTGAAGCATGTCGTAAGGGGGGGTGGTTATCTCTTTCATCAAAAATCGGACGTTTTTGATTGAACAATAAAGGCCTCCAAATGTTATTTTATTCACTTCCCGTGGAGGAGAAACACTTTTTAAGGCCGCAGAGTGAGTAAATTGGCCATTTTCATTCACTTTTACCCATTCCTCAAATCTCGTGTTTAAGGCCCCTGGAAGCATGAAAATCACTTTAAACATCTCATTTTATCTTTAAAAGTGATTTTCCACGTACAAATGTGAATTGTAGTTCAAAGAGGCAACATTTGAAAACGGACCATTTTTTACGCTTCTGAAGCATGTCGTAAGGGGGGGTGGTTATCTTTTTCGTCAAAAATCGGGCGTTTTCGCTTGAACAATAAAGGCCTACAAATGTTGTTTAGTTCACTTCCCGTGGAGGAGAAACACTTTTTAAGGCCACAGAGTGAGTAAATTGGCCATTTTCATTCACTTTTACCCATTTCTCAAATCTTGTGTTTAGGGCCCCTGGAAGCTTGAAAATCACTTTAAACATCTCATTTTATCTCTAAAAGTGATTATCCACGTACAATGTTAATTGTAGTTCAAAGACTCAACATTTGAAAATGAACCATTTTTTTAGTTTCAGAAGCATGTCGTAAGGGGGGGTGGTTATCTCTTTCGTCAAAAAAATTGTGTTTTCGCTTGAACAATAAAGGCCTACAAATGTTATTTAATTCACTTCCCGTGGAGGAGAAACACTTTTTAAGGACTCAGAATGAGTAAATTGGCCATTTTCATTCACTTTTACATATTCCTCAAATCTTGTGTTTAAGGCCCCTGGAAGCATGAAAATCACTTTAAACATCTCATTTTATCTTTAAAAGTGATTTTCCACGTACAAATGTGAATTGTAGTTAAAAGAGGCAACATTTGAAAACGGACCATTTTTTACGTTTCTGAAGCATGTCGTAAGGGGGGGTGGTTATCTCTTTCATCAAAAATCGGACGTTTTTGATTGAACAATAAAGGCCTCCAAATGTTATTTTATTCACTTCCCGTGGAGGAGAAACACTTTTTAAGGCCGCAGAGTGAGTAAATTGGCCATTTTCATTCACTTTTACCCATTCCTCAAATCTCGTGTTTAAGGCCCCTGGAAGCATGAAAATCACTTTAAACATCTCATTTTATCTTTAAAAGTGATTTTCCACGTACAAATGTGAATTGTAGTTCAAAGAGGCAACATTTGAAAACAGACCATTTTTTTAGTTTCTGAAGCATGTCGTAAGGGGGGGTGGTTATCTCTTTCGTCAAAAATCGGGCGTTTTCACTTGAACAATAAAGGCCTACAAATGTTATTTAATTCACTTTCTGGGGTGGAGAAAAACTTTTTAAGGCCTCAGAGTGAATAAATTGGCCATTTTCATTCACATTTACCCATTCCTCAAATCTTGTCTTTAGGGCCCCTGTAAGCTTGAAAATCACTTTAAACATCTCATTTTATCTTTAAAAGTGATTTTCCACGTACAAATGTGAATTATAGTTAAAAGAGGCAACATTTGAAAACGGACCATTTTTTTCGTTTCTGAAGCATGTCGTAAGGGGGGGTGGTTATCTCTTTCGTCAAAAATCGGGCGTTTTCGCTTGAACAATAAAGGCCTACAAATGTTATTTAGTTCACTTCCCGTGGAGGAGAAACACTTTTTAAGGCCGCAGAGTGAGTAAATTGGCCATATTCATTCACTTTTACCCATTCCTCAAATCTTGTGTTTAAGGCCCCTGGAAGCATGAAAATCACTTTAAACATCTCATTTTATCTTTAAAAGTGATTTCCCACGTACAAATGTGAATTGTAGTTCAAAGAGGCAACATTTGAAAACAGACCATTTTTTTAGTTTCTGAAGCATGTCGTAAGGGGGGGTGGTTATCTCTTTCATAAAAAATCGGACGTTTTTGATTGAACAATAAAGGCCTACAAATGTTATTTAATTCACTTTCTGGGGTGGAGAAAAACTTTTTAAGGCCTCAGAGTGAATAAATTGGCCATTTTCATTCACATTTACCCATTCCTCAAATCTTGTGTTTAGGGCCCCTGGAAGCTTGAAAATCACTTTAACTATCTCATTTTATCTTTAAAAGTGATTTTCCACGTACAAATGTGAATTGTAGTTCAAAGAGGCAACATTTGAAAACGGACCATTTTTTACGTTTCTGAAGCTTGTCGTAAGGGGGGGTGGTTATCTCTTTCGTCAAAAATCGGGCGTTTTCGCTTGAACAATAAAGGCCTACAAATGTTATTTAGTTCACTTCCCGTGGAGGAGAAACACTTTTTAAGGCCGCAGACTGAGTAAATTGGCCATATTCATTCACTTTTACCCATTCCTCAAATCTTGTGTTTAAGGCCCCTGGAAGCATGAAAATCACTTTAAACATCTCATTTTATTTTTAATAGTGATTTTCCACGTACAAATGTGAATTGTAGTTCAAAGAGGCAACATTTGAAAACGGACCATTTTTTACGTTTCTGAAGCATGTCGTAAGGGGGGGTGGTTATCTCTTTCATGAAAAATCGGACGTTTTTGATTGAACAATAAAGGCCTCCAAATGTTATTTTATTCACTTCCCGTGGAGGAGAAACACTTTTTAAGGCCGCAGAGTGAGTAAATTGGCCATTTTCATTCACTTTTACCCATTCCTCAAATCTCGTGTTTAAGGCCCCTGGAAGCATGAAAATCACTTTAAACATCTCATTTTATCTTTAAAAGTGATTTTCCACGTACAAATGTGAATTGTAGTTCAAAGAGGCAACATTTGAAAAACAGACCATTTTTTTAGTTTCTGAAGCATGTCGTAAGGGGGGGTTGTTATCTCTTTCGTCAAAAATCGGGCGTTTTCGCTTGAACAATAAAGGCCTACAAATGTTATTTAGTTCACTTCCCGTGGAGGAGAAACACTTTTTAAGGCCGCAGACTGAGTAAATTGGCCATATTCATTCACTTTTACCCATTCCTCAAATCTTGTGTTTAAGGCCCCTGGAAGCATGAAAATCACTTTAAACATCTCATTTTATCTTTAATAGTGATTTTCCACGTACAAATGTTAATTGTAGTTCAAAGAGGCAACATTTGAAAACGGACCATTTTTTACGTTTCTGAAGCATGTCGTACGGGGGGGTGGTTATCTCTTTCATCAAAAATCGGACGTTTTTGATTGAACAATAAAGGCCTCCAAATGTTATTTTATTCACTTCCCGTGGAGGAGAAACACTTTTTAAGTCCGCAGAGTGAGTAATTTGGCCATTTTCATTCACTTTTACCCATTCCTCAAATCTCGTGTTTAAGGCCCCTGGAAGCATGAAAATCACTTTAAACATCTCATTTTATCTTTAAAAGTGATTTTCCACGTACAAATGTGAATTGTAGTTCAAAGAGGCAACATTTGAAAACGGACCATTTTTTACGTTTCTGAAGCATGTCGTAAGGGGGGGTGGTTATCTCTTTCATCAAAAATCGGACGTTTTTAATTGAACAATAAAGGCCTACAAATGTTATTTAATTCACTTTCTGGGGTGGAGAAAAACTTTTTAAGGCCTCAGAGTGAATAAATTGGCCATTTTCATTCACATTTACCCATTCCTCAAATCTTGTGTTTAGGGCCCCTGGAAGCTTGAAAATCACTTTAAACATCTCATTTTATCTTTAAAAGTGATTTTCCACGTACAAATGTCAATTATAGTTAAAAGAGGCAACATTTGAAAACGGACCATTTTTTACGTTTCTGAAGCATGTCGTAAGGGGGGGTGGTTATCTCTTTCGTCAAAAATCGGGCGTTTTCGCTTGAACAATAAAGGCCTACAAATGTTATTTAGTTCACTTCCCGTGGAGGAGAAACACTTTTTAAGGCCGCAGAGTGAGTAAATTGGCCATATTCATTCACTTTTACCCATTCCTCAAATCTTGTGTTTAAGGCCCCTGGAAGCATGAAAATCACTTTAAACATCTCATTTTATCTTTAAAAGTGATTTTCCACGTACAAATGTGAATTGTAGTTCAAAGAGGCAACATTTGAAAACAGACCATTTTTTTAGTTTCTGAAGCATGTCGTAAGGGGGGGTGGTTATCTCTTTCATAAAAAATCGGACGTTTTTGATTGAACAATAAAGGCCTACAAATGTTATTTAATTCACTTTCTGGGGTCGAGAAAAACTTTTTAAGGCCTCAGAGTGAATAAATTGGCCATTTTCATTCACATTTACCCATTCCTCAAATCTTGTGTTTAGGGCCCCTGGAAGCTTGAAAATCACTTTAAACATCTCATTTTATCTTTAAAAGTGATTTTCCACGTACAAATGTGAATTGTAGTTCAAAGAGGCAACATTTGAAAACGGACCATTTTTTACGTTTCTGAAGCTTGTCGTAAGGGGGGGTGGTTATCTCTTTCGTCAAAAATCGGGCGTTTTCGCTTGAACAATAAAGGCCTACAAATGTTATTTAGTTCACTTCCCGTGGAGGAGAAACACTTTTTAAGGCCGCAGACTGAGTAAATTGGCCATATTCATTCACTTTTACCCATTCCTCAAATCTTGTGTTTAAGGCCCCTGGAAGCATGAAAATCACTTTAAACATCTCATTTTATTTTTAATAGTGATTTTCCACGTACAAATGTGAATTGTAGTTCAAAGAGGCAACATTTGAAAACGGACCATTTTTTACGTTTCTGAAGCATGTCGTAAGGGGGGGTGGTTATCTCTTTCGTCAAAAATCGGGTGTTTTCGCTTGAACAATAAAGGCCTACAAATGTTATTTAGTTCACTTCCCGTGGAGGAGAAACACTTTTTAAGGCCGCAGAGTGAGTAAATTGGCCATATTCATTCACTTTTACCCATTCCTCAAATCTTGTGTTTAAGGCCCCTGGAAGCTTGAAAATCACTTTAAACATCTCATTTTATCTTTAAAAGTGATTTTCCACGTACAAATGTGAATTGTAGTTCAAAGAGGCAACATTTGAAAACAGACCATTTTTTTAGTTTCTGAAGCATGTCGTAAGGGGGGGTGGTTATCTCTTTCATCAAAAATCGGACGTTTTTAATTGAACAATAAAGGCCTACAAATGTTATTTAATTCACTTTCTGGGGTGGAGAAAAACTTTTTAAGGCCTCAGAGTGAATAAATTGGCCATTTTCATTCACATTTACCCATTCCTCAAATCTTGTGTTTAGGGCCCCTGGAAGCTTGAAAATCACTTTAAACATCTCATTTTATCTTTAAAAGTGATTTTCCACGTACAAATGTGAATTGTAGTTAAAAGAGGCAACATTTGAAAACGGATCATTTTTTACGTTTCTGAAGCATGTCATAAGGGGGGGTGGTTATCTCTTTCGTCAAAAATCGGGCGTTTTCGCTTGAACAATAAAGGCCTACAAATGGTATTTAGTTCACTTCCCGTGGAGGAGAAACACTTTTTAAGGCCGCAGAGTGAGTAAATTGGCCATATTCATTCACTTTTACCCATTCCTCAAATCTTGTGTTTAAGGCCCCTGGAAGCATGAAAATCACTTTAAACATCTCATTTTATCTTTAAAAGTGATTTTCCAGGTACAAATGTGAATTGTAGTTCAAAGAGGCAACATTTGAAAACAGACCATTTTTTTAGTTTCTGAAGCATGTCGTAAATCAAAAATCGGACGTTTTTGATTGAACAATAAAGGCCTCCAAATGTTATTTTATTCACTTCCCGTGGAGGAGAAACACTTTTTAAGGCCGCAGAGTGAGTAAATTGGCCATTTTCATTCACTTTTACCCATTCCTCAAATCTCGTGTTTAAGGCCCCTGGAAGCATGAAAATCACTTTAAACATCTCATTTTATCTTTAAAAGTGATTTTCCACGTACAAATGTGAATTGTAGTTCAAAGAGGCAACATTTGAAAACAGACCATTTTTTTAGTTTCTGAAGCATGTCGTAAGGGGGGGTGGTTATCTCTTTCGTCAAAAATCGGGCGTTTTCGCTTGAACAATAAAGGCCTACAAATGGTATTTAGTTCACTTCCCGTGGAGGAGAAACACTTTTTAAGGCCGCAGAGTGAGTAAATTGGCCATATTCATTCACTTTTACCCATTCCTCAAATCTTGTGTTTAAGGCCCCTGGAAGCATGAAAATCACTTTAAACATCTCATTTTATCTTTAAAAGTGATTTTCCACGTACAAATGTGAATTGTAGTTCAAAGAGGCAACATTTGAAAACGGACCATTTTTTACGTTTCTGAAGCATGTCATAAGGGGGGGTGGTTATCTCTTTCATCAAAAATCGGACGTTTTTGATTGAACAATAAAGGCCTCCAAATGTTATTTTATTCACTTCCCGTGGAGGAGAAACACTTTTTAAGGACGCAGAGTGAGTAAATTGGCCATTTTCATTCACTTTTACCCATTCCTCAAATCTCGTGTTTAAGGCCCCTGGAAGCATGAAAATCACTTTAAACATCTCATTTTATCTTTAAAAGTGATTTTCCACGTACAAATGTGAGTTGTAGTTCAAAGAGGCAACATTTCAAAACAGACCATTTTTTTAGTTTCTGAAGCATGTCGTAAGGGGGGGTGGTTATCTCTTTCATCAAAAATCGGACGTTTTTAATTGAACAATAAAGGCCTACAAATGTTATTTAATTCACTTTCTGGGGTGGAGAAAAACTTTTTAAGGCCTCAGAGTGAATAAATTGGCCATTTTCATTCACATTTACCTATTCCTCAAATCTTGTGTTTAGGGCCCCTGGAAGCTTGAAAATCACTTTAAACATCTCATGTTATCTTTAAAAGTGATTTGCCACATACAAATGTGAATTGTAGTTAAAAGAGGCAACATTTGAAAACGGACCATTTTTTACGTTTCTGAAGCATGTCATAAGGGGGGGTGGTTATCTCTTTCGTCAAAAATCGGGCGTTTTCGCTTGAACAATAAAGGCCTACAAATGTTATTTAGTTCACTTCCCGTGGAGGAGAAACACTTTTTAAGGCCGCAAAGTGAGTAAATTGGCCATATTCATTCACTTTTACCCATTCCTCAAATCTTGTGTTTAAGGCCCCTGGAAGCATGAAAATCACTTTAAACAGCTCATTTTATCTTTAAAAGTGATTTTCCACATACAAATGTGAATTGTAGTTCAAAGAGGCAACATTTGAAAAAGGACCATTTTTTACGTTTCTGAAGCATGTCGTAAGGGGGGGTGGTTATCTCTTTCATCAAAAATCGGACGTTTTTGATTGAACAATAAAGGCCTCCAAATGTTATTTTATTCACTTCCCGTGGAGGAGAAACACTTTTTAAGGCCGCAGAGTGAGTAAATTGGCCATTTTCATTCACTTTTACCCATTCCTCAAATCTCGTGTTTAAGGCCCCTGGAAGCATGAAAATCACTTTAAACATCTCATTTTATCTTTAAAAGTGATTTTCCACGTACAAATGTGAATTGTAGTTCAAAGAGGCAACATTTGAAAACGGACCATTTTTTACGCTTCTGAAGCATGTCGTAAGGGGGGTGGTTATCTTTTTCGTCAAAAATCGGGCGTTTTCGCTTGAACAATAAAGGCCTCAAATGTTGTTTAGTTCACTTCCCGTGGAGGAGAAACACTTTTTAAGGCCGCAGAGTGAGTAAATTGGCCATTTTCATTCACTTTTACCCATTTCTCAAATCTTGTGTTTAGGGCCCCTGGAAGCTTGAAAATCACTTTAAACATCTCATTTTATCTCTAAAAGTGATTATCCACGTACAATGTTAATTGTAGTTCAAAGACTCAACATTTGAAAATGAACCATTTTTTTAGTTTCAGAAGCATGTCGTAAGGGGGGGTGGTTATCTCTTTCGTCAAAAAAATTGTGTTTTCGCTTGAACAATAAAGGCCTACAAATGTTATTTAATTCACTTCCCGTGGAGGAGAAACACTTTTTAAGGACTCAGAATGAGTAAATTGGCCATTTTCATTCACTTTTACATATTCCTCAAATCTTGTGTTTAAGGCCCCTGGAAGCATGAAAATCACTTTAAACATCTCATTTTATCTTTTCCACGTACAAATGTGAATTGTAGTTAAAAGAGGCAACATTTGAAAACGGACCATTTTTTACGTTTCTGAAGCATGTCGTAAGGGGGGGTGGTTATCTCTTTCATCAAAAATCGGACGTTTTTGATTGAACAATAAAGGCCTCCAAATGTTATTTTATTCACTTCCCGTGGAGGAGAAACACTTTTTAAGGCCGCAGAGTGAGTAAATTGGCCATTTTCATTCACTTTTACCCATTCCTCAAATCTCGTGTTTAAGGCCCCTGGAAGCATGAAAATCACTTTAAACATCTCATTTTATCTTTAAAAGTGATTTTCCAAGTACAAATGTGAATTGTAGTTCAAAGAGGCAAAATTTGAAAACAGACCATTTTTATAGTTTCTGAAGCATGTCGTAAGGGGGGGTGGTTATCTCTTTCATCAAAAATCGGACGTTTTTAATTGAACAATAAAGGCCTACAAATGTTATTTAATTCACTTTCTGGGGTGGAGAAAAACTTTTTAAGGCCTCAGAGTGAATAAATTGGCCATTTTCATTCACATTTACCTATTCCTCAAATCTTGTGTTTAGGGCCCCTGGAAGCTTGAAAATCACTTTAAACATCTCATTTTATCTTTAAAAGTGATTTTCCACGTACAAATGTGAATTGTAGTTAAAAGAGGCAACATTTGAAAATGGACCATTTTTTACGTTTCTGAAGCATGTCATAAGGTGGGGTGGTTATCTCTTTCGTCAAAAATCGGGCGTTTTCGCTTGAACAATAAAGGCCTACAAATGTTATTTAGTTCACTTCCCGTGGAGGAGAAACACTTTTTAAGGCCGCAGAGTGAGTAAATTGGCCATATTCATTCACTTTTACCCATTCCTCAAATCTTGTGTTTAAGGCCCCTGGAAGCATGAAAATCACTTTAAACATCTCATTTTATCTTTAAAAGTGATTTTCCACGTACAAATGTGAATTGTAGTTCAAAGAGGCAACATTTGAAAACTGACCATTTTTTACGCTTCTGAAGCATGTCGTAAGGGGGGGTGGTTATCTTTTTCGTCAAAAATCTGGCGTTTTCGCTTGAACAATAAAGGCCTACAAATGTTGTTTAGTTCACTTCCCGTGGAGGAGAAACACTTTTTAAGGCCGCAGAGTGAGTAAATTGGCCATTTTCATTCACTTTTACCCATTTCTCAAATCTTGTGTTTAGGGCCCCTGGAAGCTTGAAAATCACTTTAAACATCTCATTTTATCTCTAAAAGTGATTATCCACGTACAATGTTAATTGTAGTTCAAAGACTCAACATTTGAAAATGAACCATTTTTTTAGTTTCAGAAGCATGTCGTAAGGGGGGGTGGTTATCTCTTTCGTCAAAAAAAATGTGTTTTCGCTTGAACAATAAAGGCCTACAAATGTTATTTAATTCACTTCCCGTGGAGGAGAAACACTTTTTAAGGACTCAGAATGAGTAAATTGGCCATTTTCATTCACTTTTACATATTCCTCAAATCTTGTGTTTAAGGCCCCTGGAAGCATGAAAATCACTTTAAACATCTCATTTTATCTTTAAAAGTGATTTTCCACGTACAAATGTGAATTGTAGTTCAAAGAGGCAACATTTGAAAACGGACCATTTTCCACGTACAAATGTGAATTGTAGTTAAAAGAGGCAACATTTGAAAACGGACCATTTTTAACGTTTCTGAAGCATGTCATAAGGGGGGGTGGTTATCTCTTTCGTCAAAAATCGGGCGTTTTCGCTTAAACAATAAAGGCCTACAAATGTTATTTAGTTCACTTCCCGTGGAGGAGAAACACTTTTTAAGGCCGCAGAGTGAGTAAATTGGCCATTTTCATTCACTTTTACCCATTCCTCAAATCTTGTGTTTAAGGCCCCTGGAAGCATGAAAATCACTTTAAACATCTCATTTTATCATTAAAAGTGATTTTCCACGTACAAATGTGAATTGTAGTTCAAAGAGGCAACATTTGAAAAAGGACCATTTTTTACGTTTCTGAAGCATGTCGTAAGGGGGGGTGGTTATCTCTTTCATCAAAAATCGGACGTTTTTAATTGAACAATAAAGGCCTACAAATGTTATTTAATTCACTTTCTGGGGTGGAGAAAAACTTTTTAAGGCCTCAGAGTGAATAAATTGCCCATTTTCATTCACATTTACCTATTCCTCAAATCTTGTGTTTAGGGCCCCTGGAAGCTTGAAAATCACTTTAAACATCTCATTTTATCTTTAAAAGTGATTTTCCACGTACAAATGTGAATTGTAGTTAAAAGAGGCAACATTTGAAAACGGACCATTTTTTACGTTTCTGAAGCATGTCATAAGGGGGGGTGGTTATCTCTTTCGTCAAAAATCGGGCGTTTTCGCTTGAACAATAAAGGCCTATAAATGTAATTTAGTTCACTTCCCGTGGAGGAGAAACACTTTTTAAGGCCGCAGAGTGAGTAAATTGGCCATATTCATTCACTTTTACCCATTCCTCAAATCTTGTGTTTAAGGCCCCTGGAAGCATGAAAATCACTTTAAACATCTAATTTTATCTTTAAAAGTGATTTTCCACGTACAAATGTGAATTGTAGTTCAAAGAGGCAACATTTCAAAACAGACCATTTTTTCAGTTTCTGAAGCATGTTGTAAGGGGGGGTGGTTATCTCTTTCATAAAAAATCGGACGTTTTTGATTGAACAATAAAGGCCTCCAAATGTTATTTAATTCACTTTCTGGGGTGGAGAAAAACTTTTTAAGGCCTCAGAGTGAATAAATTGGCCATTTTCATTCACATTTACCCATTCCTCAAATCTTGTGTTTAGGGCCCCTGGAAGCTTGAAAATCACTTTAAACATCTCATTTTATCTTTAAAAGTGATTTTCCACGTACAAATGTGAATTGTAGTTAAAAGAGGCAACATTTGAAAACGGACCATTTTTTACGTTTCTGAAGCATGTCATAAGGGGGGGTGGTTATCTCTTTCGTCAAAAATCGGGCGTTTTCGCTTGAACAATAAAGGCCTCCAAATGTTATTTTATTCACTTCCCGTGGAGGAGAAACACTTTTTAAGGCCGCAGAGTGAGTAAATTGGCCATTTTCATTCACTTTTACCCATTCCTCAAATCTCGTGTTTAAGGCCCCTGGAAGCATGAAAATCACTTTAAACATCTCATTTTATCTTTAAAAGTGATTTTCCACGTACAAATGTGAATTGTAGTTCAAAGAGGCAACATTTGAAAACAGACCATTTTTTTAGTTTCTGAAGCATGTCGTAAGGGGGGGTGGTTATCTCTTTCATCAAAAATCGGACGTTTTTAATTGAACAATAAAGGCCTACAAATGTTATTTAATTCACTTTCTGGGGTGGAGAAAAACTTTTTAAGGCCTCATAGTGAATAAATTGGCCATTTTCATTCACATTTACCTATTCCTCAAATCTTGTGTTTAGGGCCCCTGGAAGCTTGAAAATCACTTTAAACATCTCATTTTATCTTTAAAAGTGATTTTCCACGTACAAACGTGAATTGTAGTTAAAAGAGGCAACATTTGAAAACGGACCATTTTTTACGTTTCTGAAGCATGTCATAAGGGGGGGTGGTTATCTCTTTCGTCAAAAATCGGGCGTTTTCGCTTGAACAATAAAGGCCTACAAATGTTATTTAGTTCACTTCCCGTGGAGGAGAAACACTTTTTAAGGCCTCAGAGTGAGTAAATTGGCCATATTCATTCACTTTTACCCATTCCTCAAATCTTGTGTTTAAGGCCCCTGGAAGCATGAAAATCACTTTAAACATCTCATTTTATCTTTAAAAGTGATTTTCCACGTACAAATGTGAATTGTAGTTCAAAGAGGCAACATTTGAAAAAGGACCATTTTTTACGTTTCTGAAGCATGTCGTAAGGGGGGGTGGTTATCTCTTTCATCAAAAATCGGACGTTTTTGATTGAACAATAAAGGCCTCCAAATGTTATTTTATTCACTTCCCGTGGAGGAGAAACACTTTTTAAGGCCGCAGAGTGAGTAAATTGGCCATTTTCATTCACTTTTACCCATTCCTCAAATCTCGTGTTTAAGGCCCCTGGAAGCATGAAAATCACTTTAAACATCTCATTTTATCTTTAAAAGTGATTTTCCACGTACAAATGTGAATTGTAGTTCAAAGAGGCAACATTTGAAAACGGACCATTTTTTACGTTTCTGAAGCTTGTCGTAAGGGGGGGTGGTTATCTCTTTCGTCAAAAATCGGGCGTTTTCGCTTGAACAATAAAGGCCTACAAATGTTATTTAGTTCACTTCCCGTGGAGGAGAAACACTTTTTAAGGCCGCAGACTGAGTAAATTGGCCATATTCATTCACTTTTACCCATTCCTCAAATCTTGTGTTTAAGGCCCCTGGAAGCATGAAAATCACTTTAAACATCTCATTTTATTTTTAATAGTGATTTTCCACGTACAAATGTGAATTGTAGTTCAAAGAGGCAACATTTGAAAACGGACCATTTTTTACGTTTCTGAAGCATGTCGTAAGGGGGGGTGGTTATCTCTTTCATGAAAAATCGGACGTTTTTGATTGAACAATAAAGGCCTCCAAATGTTATTTTATTCACTTCCCGTGGAGGAGAAACACTTTTTAAGGCCGCAGAGTGAGTAAATTGGCCATTTTCATTCACTTTTACCCATTCCTCAAATCTCGTGTTTAAGGCCCCTGGAAGCATGAAAATCACTTTAAACATCTCATTTTATCTTTAAAAGTGATTTTCCACGTACAAATGTGAATTGTAGTTCAAAGAGGCAACATTTGAAAAACAGACCATTTTTTTAGTTTCTGAAGCATGTCGTAAGGGGGGGTTGTTATCTCTTTCGTCAAAAATCGGGCGTTTTCGCTTGAACAATAAAGGCCTACAAATGTTATTTAGTTCACTTCCCGTGGAGGAGAAACACTTTTTAAGGCCGCAGACTGAGTAAATTGGCCATATTCATTCACTTTTACCCATTCCTCAAATCTTGTGTTTAAGGCCCCTGGAAGCATGAAAATCACTTTAAACATCTCATTTTATCTTTAATAGTGATTTTCCACGTACAAATGTTAATTGTAGTTCAAAGAGGCAACATTTGAAAACGGACCATTTTTTACGTTTCTGAAGCATGTCGTACGGGGGGGTGGTTATCTCTTTCATCAAAAATCGGACGTTTTTGATTGAACAATAAAGGCCTCCAAATGTTATTTTATTCACTTCCCGTGGAGGAGAAACACTTTTTAAGTCCGCAGAGTGAGTAATTTGGCCATTTTCATTCACTTTTACCCATTCCTCAAATCTCGTGTTTAAGGCCCCTGGAAGCATGAAAATCACTTTAAACATCTCATTTTATCTTTAAAAGTGATTTTCCACGTACAAATGTGAATTGTAGTTCAAAGAGGCAACATTTGAAAACGGACCATTTTTTACGTTTCTGAAGCATGTCGTAAGGGGGGGTGGTTATCTCTTTCATCAAAAATCGGACGTTTTTAATTGAACAATAAAGGCCTACAAATGTTATTTAATTCACTTTCTGGGGTGGAGAAAAACTTTTTAAGGCCTCAGAGTGAATAAATTGGCCATTTTCATTCACATTTACCCATTCCTCAAATCTTGTGTTTAGGGCCCCTGGAAGCTTGAAAATCACTTTAAACATCTCATTTTATCTTTAAAAGTGATTTTCCACGTACAAATGTCAATTATAGTTAAAAGAGGCAACATTTGAAAACGGACCATTTTTTACGTTTCTGAAGCATGTCGTAAGGGGGGGTGGTTATCTCTTTCGTCAAAAATCGGGCGTTTTCGCTTGAACAATAAAGGCCTACAAATGTTATTTAGTTCACTTCCCGTGGAGGAGAAACACTTTTTAAGGCCGCAGAGTGAGTAAATTGGCCATATTCATTCACTTTTACCCATTCCTCAAATCTTGTGTTTAAGGCCCCTGGAAGCATGAAAATCACTTTAAACATCTCATTTTATCTTTAAAAGTGATTTTCCACGTACAAATGTGAATTGTAGTTCAAAGAGGCAACATTTGAAAACAGACCATTTTTTTAGTTTCTGAAGCATGTCGTAAGGGGGGGTGGTTATCTCTTTCATAAAAAATCGGACGTTTTTGATTGAACAATAAAGGCCTACAAATGTTATTTAATTCACTTTCTGGGGTCGAGAAAAACTTTTTAAGGCCTCAGAGTGAATAAATTGGCCATTTTCATTCACATTTACCCATTCCTCAAATCTTGTGTTTAGGGCCCCTGGAAGCTTGAAAATCACTTTAAACATCTCATTTTATCTTTAAAAGTGATTTTCCACGTACAAATGTGAATTGTAGTTCAAAGAGGCAACATTTGAAAACGGACCATTTTTTACGTTTCTGAAGCTTGTCGTAAGGGGGGGTGGTTATCTCTTTCGTCAAAAATCGGGCGTTTTCGCTTGAACAATAAAGGCCTACAAATGTTATTTAGTTCACTTCCCGTGGAGGAGAAACACTTTTTAAGGCCGCAGACTGAGTAAATTGGCCATATTCATTCACTTTTACCCATTCCTCAAATCTTGTGTTTAAGGCCCCTGGAAGCATGAAAATCACTTTAAACATCTCATTTTATTTTTAATAGTGATTTTCCACGTACAAATGTGAATTGTAGTTCAAAGAGGCAACATTTGAAAACGGACCATTTTTTACGTTTCTGAAGCATGTCGTAAGGGGGGGTGGTTATCTCTTTCGTCAAAAATCGGGTGTTTTCGCTTGAACAATAAAGGCCTACAAATGTTATTTAGTTCACTTCCCGTGGAGGAGAAACACTTTTTAAGGCCGCAGAGTGAGTAAATTGGCCATATTCATTCACTTTTACCCATTCCTCAAATCTTGTGTTTAAGGCCCCTGGAAGCTTGAAAATCACTTTAAACATCTCATTTTATCTTTAAAAGTGATTTTCCACGTACAAATGTGAATTGTAGTTCAAAGAGGCAACATTTGAAAACAGACCATTTTTTTAGTTTCTGAAGCATGTCGTAAGGGGGGGTGGTTATCTCTTTCATCAAAAATCGGACGTTTTTAATTGAACAATAAAGGCCTACAAATGTTATTTAATTCACTTTCTGGGGTGGAGAAAAACTTTTTAAGGCCTCAGAGTGAATAAATTGGCCATTTTCATTCACATTTACCCATTCCTCAAATCTTGTGTTTAGGGCCCCTGGAAGCTTGAAAATCACTTTAAACATCTCATTTTATCTTTAAAAGTGATTTTCCACGTACAAATGTGAATTGTAGTTAAAAGAGGCAACATTTGAAAACGGATCATTTTTTACGTTTCTGAAGCATGTCATAAGGGGGGGTGGTTATCTCTTTCGTCAAAAATCGGGCGTTTTCGCTTGAACAATAAAGGCCTACAAATGGTATTTAGTTCACTTCCCGTGGAGGAGAAACACTTTTTAAGGCCGCAGAGTGAGTAAATTGGCCATATTCATTCACTTTTACCCATTCCTCAAATCTTGTGTTTAAGGCCCCTGGAAGCATGAAAATCACTTTAAACATCTCATTTTATCTTTAAAAGTGATTTTCCAGGTACAAATGTGAATTGTAGTTCAAAGAGGCAACATTTGAAAACAGACCATTTTTTTAGTTTCTGAAGCATGTCGTAAATCAAAAATCGGACGTTTTTGATTGAACAATAAAGGCCTCCAAATGTTATTTTATTCACTTCCCGTGGAGGAGAAACACTTTTTAAGGCCGCAGAGTGAGTAAATTGGCCATTTTCATTCACTTTTACCCATTCCTCAAATCTAGTGTTTAAGGCCCCTGGAAGCATGAAAATCACTTTAAACATCTCATTTTATCTTTAAAAGTGATTTTCCACGTACAAATGTGAATTGTAGTTCAAAGAGGCAACATTTGAAAACAGACCATTTTTTTAGTTTCTGAAGCATGTCGTAAGGGGGGGTGGTTATCTCTTTCGTCAAAAATCGGGCGTTTTCGCTTGAACAATAAAGGCCTACAAATGGTATTTAGTTCACTTCCCGTGGAGGAGAAACACTTTTTAAGGCCGCAGAGTGAGTAAATTGGCCATTTTCATTCACTTTTACCCATTCCTCAAATCTCGTGTTTAAGGCCCCTGGAAGCATGAAAATCACTTTAAACATCTCATTTTATCTTTAAAAGTGATTTTCCACGTACAAATGTGAGTTGTAGTTCAAAGAGGCAACATTTCAAAACAGACCATTTTTTTAGTTTCTGAAGCATGTCGTAAGGGGGGGTGGTTATCTCTTTCATCAAAAATCGGACGTTTTTAATTGAACAATAAAGGCCTACAAATGTTATTTAATTCACTTTCTGGGGTGGAGAAAAACTTTTTAAGGCCTCAGAGTGAATAAATTGGCCATTTTCATTCACATTTACCTATTCCTCAAATCTTGTGTTTAGGGCCCCTGGAAGCTTGAAAATCACTTTAAACATCTCATTTTATCTTTAAAAGTGATTTGCCACATACAAATGTGAATTGTAGTTAAAAGAGGCAACATTTGAAAACGGACCATTTTTTACGTTTCTGAAGCATGTCATAAGGGGGGGTGGTTATCTCTTTCGTCAAAAATCGGGCGTTTTCGCTTGAACAATAAAGGCCTACAAATGTTATTTAGTTCACTTCCCGTGGAGGAGAAACACTTTTTAAGGCCGCAAAGTGAGTAAATTGGCCATATTCATTCACTTTTACCCATTCCTCAAATCTTGTGTTTAAGGCCCCTGGAAGCATGAAAATCACTTTAAACAGCTCATTTTATCTTTAAAAGTGATTTTCCACATACAAATGTGAATTGTAGTTCAAAGAGGCAACATTTGAAAAAGGACCATTTTTTACGTTTCTGAAGCATGTCGTAAGGGGGGTTGGTTATCTCTTTCATCAAAAATCGGACGTTTTTGATTGAACAATAAAGGCCTCCAAATGTTATTTTATTCACTTCCCGTGGAGGAGAAACACTTTTTAAGGCCGCAGAGTGAGTAAATTGGCCATTTTCATTCACTTTTACCCATTCCTCAAATCTCGTGTTTAAGGCCCCTGGAAGCATGAAAATCACTTTAAACATCTCATTTTATCTTTAAAAGTGATTTTCCACGTACAAATGTGAATTGTAGTTCAAAGAGGCAACATTTGAAAACGGACCATTTTTTACGCTTCTGAAGCATGTCGTAAGGGGGGTGGTTATCTTTTTCGTCAAAAATCGGGCGTTTTCGCTTGAACAATAAAGGCCTCAAATGTTGTTTAGTTCACTTCCCGTGGAGGAGAAACACTTTTTAAGGCCGCAGAGTGAGTAAATTGGCCATTTTCATTCACTTTTACCCATTTCTCAAATCTTGTGTTTAGGGCCCCTGGAAGCTTGAAAATCACTTTAAACATCTCATTTTATCTCTAAAAGTGATTATCCACGTACAATGTTAATTGTAGTTCAAAGACTCAACATTTGAAAATGAACCATTTTTTTAGTTTCAGAAGCATGTCGTAAGGGGGGGTGGTTATCTCTTTCGTCAAAAAAATTGTGTTTTCGCTTGAACAATAAAGGCCTACAAATGTTATTTAGTTCACTTCCCGTGGAGGAGAAACACTTTTTAAGGCCGCAGACTGAGTAAATTGGCCATATTCATTCACTTTTACCCATTCCTCAAATCTTGTGTTTAAGGCCCCTGGAAGCATGAAAATCACTTTAAACATCTCATTTTATTTTTAATAGTGATTTTCCACGTACAAATGTGAATTGTAGTTCAAAGAGGCAACATTTGAAAACGGACCATTTTTTACGTTTCTGAAGCATGTCGTAAGGGGGGGTGGTTATCTCTTTCGTCAAAAATCGGGTGTTTTCGCTTGAACAATAAAGGCCTACAAATGTTATTTAGTTCACTTCCCGTGGAGGAGAAACACTTTTTAAGGCCGCAGAGTGAGTAAATTGGCCATATTCATTCACTTTTACCCATTCCTCAAATCTTGTGTTTAAGGCCCCTGGAAGCTTGAAAATCACTTTAAACATCTCATTTTATCTTTAAAAGTGATTTTCCACGTACAAATGTGAATTGTAGTTCAAAGAGGCAACATTTGAAAACAGACCATTTTTTTAGTTTCTGAAGCATGTCGTAAGGGGGGGTGGTTATCTCTTTCATCAAAAATCGGACGTTTTTAATTGAACAATAAAGGCCTACAAATGTTATTTAATTCACTTTCTGGGGTGGAGAAAAACTTTTTAAGGCCTCAGAGTGAATAAATTGGCCATTTTCATTCACATTTACCCATTCCTCAAATCTTGTGTTTAGGGCCCCTGGAAGCTTGAAAATCACTTTAAACATCTCATTTTATCTTTAAAAGTGATTTTCCACGTACAAATGTGAATTGTAGTTAAAAGAGGCAACATTTGAAAACGGATCATTTTTTACGTTTCTGAAGCATGTCATAAGGGGGGGTGGTTATCTCTTTCGTCAAAAATCGGGCGTTTTCGCTTGAACAATAAAGGCCTACAAATGGTATTTAGTTCACTTCCCGTGGAGGAGAAACACTTTTTAAGGCCGCAGAGTGAGTAAATTGGCCATATTCATTCACTTTTACCCATTCCTCAAATCTTGTGTTTAAGGCCCCTGGAAGCATGAAAATCACTTTAAACATCTCATTTTATCTTTAAAAGTGATTTTCCAGGTACAAATGTGAATTGTAGTTCAAAGAGGCAACATTTGAAAACAGACCATTTTTTTAGTTTCTGAAGCATGTCGTAAATCAAAAATCGGACGTTTTTGATTGAACAATAAAGGCCTCCAAATGTTATTTTATTCACTTCCCGTGGAGGAGAAACACTTTTTAAGGCCGCAGAGTGAGTAAATTGGCCATTTTCATTCACTTTTACCCATTCCTCAAATCTCGTGTTTAAGGCCCCTGGAAGCATGAAAATCACTTTAAACATCTCATTTTATCTTTAAAAGTGATTTTCCACGTACAAATGTGAATTGTAGTTCAAAGAGGCAACATTTGAAAACAGACCATTTTTTTAGTTTCTGAAGCATGTCGTAAGGGGGGGTGGTTATCTCTTTCGTCAAAAATCGGGCGTTTTCGCTTGAACAATAAAGGCCTACAAATGGTATTTAGTTCACTTCCCGTGGAGGAGAAACACTTTTTAAGGCCGCAGAGTGAGTAAATTGGCCATATTCATTCACTTTTACCCATTCCTCAAATCTTGTGTTTAAGGCCCCTGGAAGCATGAAAATCACTTTAAACATCTCATTTTATCTTTAAAAGTGATTTTCCACGTACAAATGTGAATTGTAGTTCAAAGAGGCAACATTTGAAAACGGACCATTTTTTACGTTTCTGAAGCATGTCATAAGGGGGGGTGGTTATCTCTTTCATCAAAAATCGGACGTTTTTGATTGAACAATAAAGGCCTCCAAATGTTATTTTATTCACTTCCCGTGGAGGAGAAACACTTTTTAAGGACGCAGAGTGAGTAAATTGGCCATTTTCATTCACTTTTACCCATTCCTCAAATCTCGTGTTTAAGGCCCCTGGAAGCATGAAAATCACTTTAAACATCTCATTTTATCTTTAAAAGTGATTTTCCACGTACAAATGTGAGTTGTAGTTCAAAGAGGCAACATTTCAAAACAGACCATTTTTTTAGTTTCTGAAGCATGTCGTAAGGGGGGGTGGTTATCTCTTTCATCAAAAATCGGACGTTTTTAATTGAACAATAAAGGCCTACAAATGTTATTTAATTCACTTTCTGGGGTGGAGAAAAACTTTTTAAGGCCTCAGAGTGAATAAATTGGCCATTTTCATTCACATTTACCTATTCCTCAAATCTTGTGTTTAGGGCCCCTGGAAGCTTGAAAATCACTTTAAACATCTCATTTTATCTTTAAAAGTGATTTGCCACATACAAATGTGAATTGTAGTTAAAAGAGGCAACATTTGAAAACGGACCATTTTTTACGTTTCTGAAGCATGTCATAAGGGGGGGTGGTTATCTCTTTCGTCAAAAATCGGGCGTTTTCGCTTGAACAATAAAGGCCTACAAATGTTATTTAGTTCACTTCCCGTGGAGGAGAAACACTTTTTAAGGCCGCAAAGTGAGTAAATTGGCCATATTCATTCACTTTTACCCATTCCTCAAATCTTGTGTTTAAGGCCCCTGGAAGCATGAAAATCACTTTAAACAGCTCATTTTATCTTTAAAAGTGATTTTCCACATACAAATGTGAATTGTAGTTCAAAGAGGCAACATTTGAAAAAGGACCATTTTTTACGTTTCTGAAGCATGTCGTAAGGGGGGGTGGTTATCTCTTTCATCAAAAATCGGACGTTTTTGATTGAACAATAAAGGCCTCCAAATGTTATTTTATTCACTTCCCGTGGAGGAGAAACACTTTTTAAGGCCGCAGAGTGAGTAAATTGGCCATTTTCATTCACTTTTACCCATTCCTCAAATCTCGTGTTTAAGGCCCCTGGAAGCATGAAAATCACTTTAAACATCTCATTTTATCTTTAAAAGTGATTTTCCACGTACAAATGTGAATTGTAGTTCAAAGAGGCAACATTTGAAAACGGACCATTTTTTACGCTTCTGAAGCATGTCGTAAGGGGGGTGGTTATCTTTTTCGTCAAAAATCGGGCGTTTTCGCTTGAACAATAAAGGCCTCAAATGTTGTTTAGTTCACTTCCCGTGGAGGAGAAACACTTTTTAAGGCCGCAGAGTGAGTAAATTGGCCATTTTCATTCACTTTTACCCATTTCTCAAATCTTGTGTTTAGGGCCCCTGGAAGCTTGAAAATCACTTTAAACATCTCATTTTATCTCTAAAAGTGATTATCCACGTACAATGTTAATTGTAGTTCAAAGACTC
The DNA here is from genome assembly GCF_964204655.1 of Triturus cristatus. Taxonomy (NCBI): domain Eukaryota; kingdom Metazoa; phylum Chordata; class Amphibia; order Caudata; family Salamandridae; genus Triturus; species Triturus cristatus. The sequence continues at coordinate 1,223,637,422 of NC_140590.1, read as the reverse complement.
AACATTTGAAAATGAACCATTTTTTTAGTTTCAGAAGCATGTCGTAAGGGGGGGTGGTTATCTCTTTCGTCAAAAAAATTGTGTTTTCGCTTGAACAATAAAGGCCTACAAATGTTATTTAATTCACTTCCCGTGGAGGAGAAACACTTTTTAAGGACTCAGAATGAGTAAATTGGCCATTTTCATTCACTTTTACATATTCCTCAAATCTTGTGTTTAAGGCCCCTGGAAGCATGAAAATCACTTTAAACATCTCATTTTATCTTTTCCACGTACAAATGTGAATTGTAGTTAAAAGAGGCAACATTTGAAAACGGACCATTTTTTACGTTTCTGAAGCATGTCGTAAGGGGGGGTGGTTATCTCTTTCATCAAAAATCGGACGTTTTTGATTGAACAATAAAGGCCTCCAAATGTTATTTTATTCACTTCCCGTGGAGGAGAAACACTTTTTAAGGCCGCAGAGTGAGTAAATTGGCCATTTTCATTCACTTTTACCCATTCCTCAAATCTCGTGTTTAAGGCCCCTGGAAGCATGAAAATCACTTTAAACATCTCATTTTATCTTTAAAAGTGATTTTCCAAGTACAAATGTGAATTGTAGTTCAAAGAGGCAAAATTTGAAAACAGACCATTTTTATAGTTTCTGAAGCATGTCGTAAGGGGGGGTGGTTATCTCTTTCATCAAAAATCGGACGTTTTTAATTGAACAATAAAGGCCTACAAATGTTATTTAATTCACTTTCTGGGGTGGAGAAAAACTTTTTAAGGCCTCAGAGTGAATAAATTGGCCATTTTCATTCACATTTACCTATTCCTCAAATCTTGTGTTTAGGGCCCCTGGAAGCTTGAAAATCACTTTAAACATCTCATTTTATCTTTAAAAGTGATTTTCCACGTACAAATGTGAATTGTAGTTAAAAGAGGCAACATTTGAAAATGGACCATTTTTTACGTTTCTGAAGCATGTCATAAGGTGGGGTGGTTATCTCTTTCGTCAAAAATCGGGCGTTTTCGCTTGAACAATAAAGGCCTACAAATGTTATTTAGTTCACTTCCCGTGGAGGAGAAACACTTTTTAAGGCCGCAGAGTGAGTAAATTGGCCATATTCATTCACTTTTACCCATTCCTCAAATCTTGTGTTTAAGGCCCCTGGAAGCATGAAAATCACTTTAAACATCTCATTTTATCTTTAAAAGTGATTTTCCACGTACAAATGTGAATTGTAGTTCAAAGAGGCAACATTTGAAAACTGACCATTTTTTACGCTTCTGAAGCATGTCGTAAGGGGGGGTGGTTATCTTTTTCGTCAAAAATCTGGCGTTTTCGCTTGAACAATAAAGGCCTACAAATGTTGTTTAGTTCACTTCCCGTGGAGGAGAAACACTTTTTAAGGCCGCAGAGTGAGTAAATTGGCCATTTTCATTCACTTTTACCCATTTCTCAAATCTTGTGTTTAGGGCCCCTGGAAGCTTGAAAATCACTTTAAACATCTCATTTTATCTCTAAAAGTGATTATCCACGTACAATGTTAATTGTAGTTCAAAGACTCAACATTTGAAAATGAACCATTTTTTTAGTTTCAGAAGCATGTCGTAAGGGGGGGTGGTTATCTCTTTCGTCAAAAAAAATGTGTTTTCGCTTGAACAATAAAGGCCTACAAATGTTATTTAATTCACTTCCCGTGGAGGAGAAACACTTTTTAAGGACTCAGAATGAGTAAATTGGCCATTTTCATTCACTTTTACATATTCCTCAAATCTTGTGTTTAAGGCCCCTGGAAGCATGAAAATCACTTTAAACATCTCATTTTATCTTTAAAAGTGATTTTCCACGTACAAATGTGAATTGTAGTTCAAAGAGGCAACATTTGAAAACGGACCATTTTCCACGTACAAATGTGAATTGTAGTTAAAAGAGGCAACATTTGAAAACGGACCATTTTTAACGTTTCTGAAGCATGTCATAAGGGGGGGTGGTTATCTCTTTCGTCAAAAATCGGGCGTTTTCGCTTAAACAATAAAGGCCTACAAATGTTATTTAGTTCACTTCCCGTGGAGGAGAAACACTTTTTAAGGCCGCAGAGTGAGTAAATTGGCCATTTTCATTCACTTTTACCCATTCCTCAAATCTTGTGTTTAAGGCCCCTGGAAGCATGAAAATCACTTTAAACATCTCATTTTATCTTTAAAAGTGATTTTCCACGTACAAATGTGAATTGTAGTTCAAAGAGGCAACATTTGAAAAAGGACCATTTTTTACGTTTCTGAAGCATGTCGTAAGGGGGGGTGGTTATCTCTTTCATCAAAAATCGGACGTTTTTAATTGAACAATAAAGGCCTACAAATGTTATTTAATTCACTTTCTGGGGTGGAGAAAAACTTTTTAAGGCCTCAGAGTGAATAAATTGCCCATTTTCATTCACATTTACCTATTCCTCAAATCTTGTGTTTAGGGCCCCTGGAAGCTTGAAAATCACTTTAAACATCTCATTTTATCTTTAAAAGTGATTTTCCACGTACAAATGTGAATTGTAGTTAAAAGAGGCAACATTTGAAAACGGACCATTTTTTACGTTTCTGAAGCATGTCATAAGGGGGGGTGGTTATCTCTTTCGTCAAAAATCGGGCGTTTTCGCTTGAACAATAAAGGCCTATAAATGTAATTTAGTTCACTTCCCGTGGAGGAGAAACACTTTTTAAGGCCGCAGAGTGAGTAAATTGGCCATATTCATTCACTTTTACCCATTCCTCAAATCTTGTGTTTAAGGCCCCTGGAAGCATGAAAATCACTTTAAACATCTAATTTTATCTTTAAAAGTGATTTTCCACGTACAAATGTGAATTGTAGTTCAAAGAGGCAACATTTCAAAACAGACCATTTTTTCAGTTTCTGAAGCATGTTGTAAGGGGGGGTGGTTATCTCTTTCATAAAAAATCGGACGTTTTTGATTGAACAATAAAGGCCTCCAAATGTTATTTAATTCACTTTCTGGGGTGGAGAAAAACTTTTTAAGGCCTCAGAGTGAATAAATTGGCCATTTTCATTCACATTTACCCATTCCTCAAATCTTGTGTTTAGGGCCCCTGGAAGCTTGAAAATCACTTTAAACATCTCATTTTATCTTTAAAAGTGATTTTCCACGTACAAATGTGAATTGTAGTTAAAAGAGGCAACATTTGAAAACGGACCATTTTTTACGTTTCTGAAGCATGTCATAAGGGGGGGTGGTTATCTCTTTCGTCAAAAATCGGGCGTTTTCGCTTGAACAATAAAGGCCTCCAAATGTTATTTTATTCACTTCCCGTGGAGGAGAAACACTTTTTAAGGCCGCAGAGTGAGTAAATTGGCCATTTTCATTCACTTTTACCCATTCCTCAAATCTCGTGTTTAAGGCCCCTGGAAGCATGAAAATCACTTTAAACATCTCATTTTATCTTTAAAAGTGATTTTCCACGTACAAATGTGAATTGTAGTTCAAAGAGGCAACATTTGAAAACAGACCATTTTTTTAGTTTCTGAAGCATGTCGTAAGGGGGGGTGGTTATCTCTTTCATCAAAAATCGGACGTTTTTAATTGAACAATAAAGGCCTACAAATGTTATTTAATTCACTTTCTGGGGTGGAGAAAAACTTTTTAAGGCCTCATAGTGAATAAATTGGCCATTTTCATTCACATTTACCTATTCCTCAAATCTTGTGTTTAGGGCCCCTGGAAGCTTGAAAATCACTTTAAACATCTCATTTTATCTTTAAAAGTGATTTTCCACGTACAAACGTGAATTGTAGTTAAAAGAGGCAACATTTGAAAACGGACCATTTTTTACGTTTCTGAAGCATGTCATAAGGGGGGGTGGTTATCTCTTTCGTCAAAAATCGGGCGTTTTCGCTTGAACAATAAAGGCCTACAAATGTTATTTAGTTCACTTCCCGTGGAGGAGAAACACTTTTTAAGGCCTCAGAGTGAGTAAATTGGCCATATTCATTCACTTTTACCCATTCCTCAAATCTTGTGTTTAAGGCCCCTGGAAGCATGAAAATCACTTTAAACATCTCATTTTATCTTTAAAAGTGATTTTCCACGTACAAATGTGAATTGTAGTTCAAAGAGGCAACATTTGAAAAAGGACCATTTTTTACGTTTCTGAAGCATGTCGTAAGGGGGGGTGGTTATCTCTTTCATCAAAAATCGGACGTTTTTGATTGAACAATAAAGGCCTCCAAATGTTATTTTATTCACTTCCCGTGGAGGAGAAACACTTTTTAAGGCCGCAGAGTGAGTAAATTGGCCATTTTCATTCACTTTTACCCATTCCTCAAATCTCGTGTTTAAGGCCCCTGGAAGCATGAAAATCACTTTAAACATCTCATTTTATCTTTAAAAGTGATTTTCCACGTACAAATGTGAATTGTAGTTCAAAGAGGCAACATTTCAAAACAGACCATTTTTTCAGTTTCTGAAGCATGTTGTAAGGGGGGGTGGTTATCTCTTTCATAAAAAATCGGACGTTTTTGATTGAACAATAAAGGCCTCCAAATGTTATTTAATTCACTTTCTGGGGTGGAGAAAAACTTTTTAAGGCCTCAGAGTGAATAAATTGGCCATTTTCATTCACATTTACCCATTCCTCAAATCTTGTGTTTAGGGCCCCTGGAAGCTTGAAAATCACTTTAAACATCTCATTTTATCTTTAAAAGTGATTTTCCACGTACAAATGTGAATTGTAGTTAAAAGAGGCAACATTTGAAAACGGACCATTTTTTACATTTCTGAAGCATGTCATAAGGGGGGGTGGTTATCTCTTTCGTCAAAAATCGGGCGTTTTCGCTTGAACAATAAAGGCCTCCAAATGTTATTTTATTCACTTCCCGTGGAGGAGAAACACTTTTTAAGGCCGCAGAGTGAGTAAATTGGCCATTTTCATTCACTTTTACCCATTCCTCAAATCTCGTGTTTAAGGCCCCTGGAAGCATGAAAATCACTTTAAACATCTCATTTTATCTTTAAAAGTGATTTTCCACGTACAAATGTGAATTGTAGTTAAAAGAGGCAACATTTGAAAACGGACCATTTTTTACGTTTCTGAAGCATGTCATAAGGGGGGGTGGTTATCTCTTTCGTCAAAAATCGGGCGTTTTCGCTTGAACAATAAAGGCCTATAAATGTAATTTAGTTCACTTCCCGTGGAGGAGAAACACTTTTTAAGGCCGCAGAGTGAGTAAATTGGCCATATTCATTCACTTTTACCCATTCCTCAAATCTTGTGTTTAAGGCCCCTGGAAGCATGAAAATCACTTTAAACATCTAATTTTATCTTTAAAAGTGATTTTCCACGTACAAATGTGAATTGTAGTTCAAAGAGGCAACATTTCAAAACAGACCATTTTTTCAGTTTCTGAAGCATGTTGTAAGGGGGGGGTGGTTATCTCTTTCATAAAAAATTGGACGTTTTTGATTGAACAATAAAGGCCTCCAAATGTTATTTAATTCACTTTCTGGGGTGGAGAAAAACTTTTTAAGGCCTCAGAGTGAATAAATTGGCCATTTTCATTCACATTTACCCATTCCTCAAATCTTGTGTTTAGGGCCCCTGGAAGCTTGAAAATCACTTTAAACATCTCATTTTATCTTTAAAAGTGATTTTCCACGTACAAATGTGAATTGTAGTTAAAAGAGGCAACATTTGAAAACGGACCATTTTTTACGTTTCTGAAGCATGTCATAAGGGGGGGTGGTTATCTCTTTCGTCAAAAATCGGGCGTTTTCGCTTGAACAATAAAGGCCTCCAAATGTTATTTTATTCACTTCCCGTGGAGGAGAAACACTTTTTAAGGCCGCAGAGTGAGTAAATTGGCCATTTTCATTCACTTTTACCCATTCCTCAAATCTCGTGTTTAAGGCCCCTGGAAGCATGAAAATCACTTTAAACATCTCATTTTATCTTTAAAAGTGATTTTCCACGTACAAATGTGAATTGTAGTTCAAAGAGGCAACATTTGAAAACAGACCATTTTTTTAGTTTCTGAAGCATGTCGTAAGGGGGGGTGGTTATCTCTTTCATCAAAAATCGGACGTTTTTAATTGAACAATAAAGGCCTACAAATGTTATTTAATTCACTTTCTGGGGTGGAGAAAAACTTTTTAAGGCCTCATAGTGAATAAATTGGCCATTTTCATTCACATTTACCTATTCCTCAAATCTTGTGTTTAGGGCCCCTGGAAGCTTGAAAATCACTTTAAACATCTCATTTTATCTTTAAAAGTGATTTTCCACGTACAAACGTGAATTGTAGTTAAAAGAGGCAACATTTGAAAACGGACCATTTTTTACGTTTCTGAAGCATGTCATAAGGGGGGGTGGTTATCTCTTTCGTCAAAAATCGGGCGTTTTCGCTTGAACAATAAAGGCCTACAAATGTTATTTAGTTCACTTCCCGTGGAGGAGAAACACTTTTTAAGGCCTCAGAGTGAGTAAATTGGCCATATTCATTCACTTTTGCCCATTCCTCAAATCTTGTGTTTAAGGCCCCTGGAAGCATGAAAATCACTTTAAACATCTCATTTTATCTTTAAAAGTGATTTTCCACGTACAAATGTGAATTGTAGTTCAAAGAGGCAACATTTGAAAAAGGACCATTTTTTACGTTTCTGAAGCATGTCGTAAGGGGGGGTGGTTATCTCTTTCATCAAAAATCAGACGTTTTTGATTGAACAATAAAGGCCTCCAAATGTTATTTTATTCACTTCCCGTGGAGGAGAAACACTTTTTAAGGCCGCAGAGTGAGTAAATTGGCCATTTTCATTCACTTTTACCCATTCCTCAAATCTCGTGTTTAAGGCCCCTGGAAGCATGAAAATCACTTTAAACATCTCATTTTATCTTTAAAAGTGATTTTCCACGTACAAATGTGAATTGTAGTTCAAAGAGGCAACATTTGAAAACAGACCATTTTTTTAGTTTCTGAAGCATGTCGTAAGGGGGGGTGGTTATCTCTTTCATCAAAAATCGGACGTTTTTAATTGAACAATAAAGGCCTACAAATGTTATTTAATTCACTTTCTGGGGTGGAGAAAAACTTTTTAAGGCCTCAGAGTGAATAAATTGCCCATTTTCATTCACATTTACCTATTCCTCAAATGTTGTGTTTAGGGCCCCTGGAAGCTTGAAAATCACTTTAAACATCTCATTTTATCTTTAAAAGTGATTTTCCACGTACAAATGTGAATTGTAGTTAAAAGAGGCAACATTTGAAAACGGACCATTTTTTACGTTTCTGAAGCATGTCATAAGGGGGGGTGGTTATCTCTTTCGTCAAAAATCGGGCGTTTTCGCTTGAACAATAAAGGCCTATAAATGTAATTTAGTTCACTTCCCGTGGAGGAGAAACACTTTTTAAGGCCGCAGAGTGAGTAAATTGGCCATATTCATTCACTTTTACCCATTCCTCAAATCTTGTGTTTAAGGCCCCTGGAAGCATGAAAATCACTTTAAACATCTAATTTTATCTTTAAAAGTGATTTTCCACGTACAAATGTGAATTGTAGTTCAAAGAGGCAACATTTCAAAACAGACCATTTTTTCAGTTTCTGAAGCATGTTGTAAGGGGGGGGTGGTTATCTCTTTCATAAAAAATTGGACGTTTTTGATTGAACAATAAAGGCCTCCAAATGTTATTTAATTCACTTTCTGGGGTGGAGAAAAACTTTTTAAGGCCTCAGAGTGAATAAATTGGCCATTTTCATTCACATTTACCCATTCCTCAAATCTTGTGTTTAGGGCCCCTGGAAGCTTGAAAATCACTTTAAACATCTCATTTTATCTTTAAAAGTGATTTTCCACGTACAAATGTGAATTGTAGTTAAAAGAGGCAACATTTGAAAACGGACCATTTTTTACGTTTCTGAAGCATGTCATAAGGGGGGGTGGTTATCTCTTTCGTCAAAAATCGGGCGTTTTCGCTTGAACAATAAAGGCCTCCAAATGTTATTTTATTCACTTCCCGTGGAGGAGAAACACTTTTTAAGGCCGCAGAGTGAGTAAATTGGCCATTTTCATTCACTTTTACCCATTCCTCAAATCTCGTGTTTAAGGCCCCTGGAAGCATGAAAATCACTTTAAACATCTCATTTTATCTTTAAAAGTGATTTTCCACGTACAAATGTGAATTGTAGTTCAAAGAGGCAACATTTGAAAACAGACCATTTTTTTAGTTTCTGAAGCATGTCGTAAGGGGGGGTGGTTATCTCTTTCATCAAAAATCGGACGTTTTTAATTGAACAATAAAGGCCTACAAATGTTATTTAATTCACTTTCTGGGGTGGAGAAAAACTTTTTAAGGCCTCATAGTGAATAAATTGGCCATTTTCATTCACATTTACCTATTCCTCAAATCTTGTGTTTAGGGCCCCTGGAAGCTTGAAAATCACTTTAAACATCTCATTTTATCTTTAAAAGTGATTTTCCACGTACAAACGTGAATTGTAGTTAAAAGAGGCAACATTTGAAAACGGACCATTTTTTACGTTTCTGAAGCATGTCATAAGGGGGGGTGGTTATCTCTTTCGTCAAAAATCGGGCGTTTTCGCTTGAACAATAAAGGCCTACAAATGTTATTTAGTTCACTTCCCGTGGAGGAGAAACACTTTTTAAGGCCTCAGAGTGAGTAAATTGGCCATATTCATTCACTTTTACCCATTCCTCAAATCTTGTGTTTAAGGCCCCTGGAAGCATGAAAATCACTTTAAACATCTCATTTTATCTTTAAAAGTGATTTTCCACGTACAAATGTGAATTGTAGTTCAAAGAGGCAACATTTGAAAAAGGACCATTTTTTACGTTTCTGAAGCATGTCGTAAGGGGGGGTGGTTATCTCTTTCATCAAAAATCGGACGTTTTTGATTGAACAATAAAGGCCTCCAAATGTTATTTTATTCACTTCCCGTGGAGGAGAAACACTTTTTAAGGCCGCAGAGTGAGTAAATTGGCCATTTTCATTCACTTTTACCCATTCCTCAAATCTCGTGTTTAAGGCCCCTGGAAGCATGAAAATCACTTTAAACATCTCATTTTATCTTTAAAAGTGATTTTCCACGTACAAATGTGAATTGTAGTTCAAAGAGGCAACATTTCAAAACAGACCATTTTTTCAGTTTCTGAAGCATGTTGTAAGGGGGGGTGGTGATCTCTTTCATAAAAAATCGGACGTTTTTGATTGAACAATAAAGGCCTCCAAATGTTATTTAATTCACTTTCTGGGGTGGAGAAAAACTTTTTAAGGCCTCAGAGTGAATAAATTGGCCATTTTCATTCACATTTACCCATTCCTCAAATCTTGTGTTTAGGGCCCCTGGAAGCTTGAAAATCACTTTAAACATCTCATTTTATCTTTAAAAGTGATTTTCCACGTACAAATGTGAATTGTAGTTAAAAGAGGCAACATTTGAAAACGGACCATTTTTTACATTTCTGAAGCATGTCATAAGGGGGGGTGGTTATCTCTTTCGTCAAAAATCGGGCGTTTTCGCTTGAACAATAAAGGCCTCCAAATGTTATTTTATTCACTTCCCGTGGAGGAGAAACACTTTTTAAGGCCGCAGAGTGAGTAAATTGGCCATTTTCATTCACTTTTACCCATTCCTCAAATCTCGTGTTTAAGGCCCCTGGAAGCATGAAAATCACTTTAAACATCTCATTTTATCTTTAAAAGTGATTTTCCACGTACAAATGTGAATTGTAGTTCAAAGAGGCAACATTTGAAAACAGACCATTTTTTTAGTTTCTGAAGCATGTCGTAAGGGGGGGTGGTTATCTCTTTCATCAAAAATCGGACTTTTTTAATTGAACAATAAAGGCCTACAAATGTTATTTAATTCACTTTCTGGGGTGGAGAAAAACTTTTTAAGGCCTCATAGTGAATAAATTGGCCATTTTCATTCACATTTACCTATTCCTCAAATCTTGTGTTTAGGGCCCCTGGAAGCTTGAAAATCACTTTAAACATCTCATTTTATCTTTAAAAGTGATTTTCCACGTACAAACGTGAATTGTAGTTAAAAGAGGCAACATTTGAAAACGGACCATTTTTTACGTTTCTGAAGCATGTCATAAGGGGGGGTGGTTATCTCTTTCGTCAAAAATCGGGCGTTTTCGCTTGAACAATAAAGGCCTACAAATGTTATTTAGTTCACTTCCCGTGGAGGAGAAACACTTTTTAAGGCCTCAGAGTGAGTAAATTGGCCATATTCATTCACTTTTACCCATTCCTCAAATCTTGTGTTTAAGGCCCCTGGAAGCATGAAAATCACTTTAAATATCTCATTTTATCTTTAAAAGTGATTTTCCACGTACAAATGTGAATTGTAGTTCAAAGAGGCAACATTTGAAAAAGGACCATTTTTTACGTTTCTGAAGCATGTCGTAAGGGGGGGTGGTTATCTCTTTCATCAAAAATCAGACGTTTTTGATTGAACAATAAAGGCCTCCAAATGTTATTTTATTCACTTCCCGTGGAGGAGAAACACTTTTTAAGGCCGCAGAGTGAGTAAATTGGCCATTTTCATTCACTTTTACCCATTCCTCAAATCTCGTGTTTAAGGCCCCTGGAAGCATGAAAATCACTTTAAACATCTCATTTTATCTTTAAAAGTGATTTTCCACGTACAAATGTGAATTGTAGTTCAAAGAGGCAACATTTGAAAACAGACCATTTTTTTAGTTTCTGAAGCATGTCGTAAGGGGGGGTGGTTATCTCTTTCATCAAAAATCGGACGTTTTTAATTGAACAATAAAGGCCTACAAATGTTATTTAATTCACTTTCTGGGGTGGAGAAAAACTTTTTAAGGCCTCAGAGTGAATAAATTGCCCATTTTCATTCACATTTACCTATTCCTCAAATCTTGTGTTTAGGGCCCCTGGAAGCTTGAAAATCACTTTAAACATCTCATTTTATCTTTAAAAGTGATTTTCCACGTACAAATGTGAATTGTAGTTCAAAGAGGCAACATTTGAAAAAGGACCATTTTTTACGTTTCTGAAGCATGTCGTAAGGGGGGGTGGTTATCTCTTTCATCAAAAATCAGACGTTTTTGATTGAACAATAAAGGCCTCCAAATGTTATTTTATTCACTTCCCGTGGAGGAGAAACACTTTTTAAGGCCGCAGAGTGAGTAAATTGGCCATTTTCATTCACTTTTACCCATTCCTCAAATCTCGTGTTTAAGGCCCCTGGGAGCATGAAAATCACTTTAAACATCTCATTTTATCTTTAAAAGTGATTTTCCACGTACAAATGTGAATTGTAGTTAAAAGAGGCAACATTTGAAAACGGACCATTTTTTACGTTTCTGAAGCATGTCATAAGGGGGGGTGGTTATCTCTTTCGTCAAAAATCGGGCGTTTTCGCTTGAACAATAAAGGCCTATAAATGTAATTTAGTTCACTTCCCGTGGAGGAGAAACACTTTTTAAGGCCGCAGAGTGAGTAAATTGGCCATATTCATTCACTTTTACCCATTCCTCAAATCTTGTGTTTAAGGCCCCTGGAAGCATGAAAATCACTTTAAACATCTCATTTTATCTTTAAAAGTGATTTTCCACGTACAAATGTGAATTGTAGTTCAAAGAGGCAACATTTCAAAACAGACCATTTTTTCAGTTTCTGAAGCATGTTGTAAGGGGGGGTGGTTATCTCTTTCATAAAAAATCGGACGTTTTTGATTGAACAATAAAGGCCTCCAAATGTTATTTTATTCACTTCCCGTGGAGGAGAAACACTTTTTAAGGACGCAGAGTGAGTAAATTGGCCATTTTCATTCACTTTTACCCATTCCTCAAATCTCGTGTTTAAGGCCCCTGGAAGCATGAAAATCACTTTAAACATCTCATTTTATCTTTAAAAGTGATTTTCCACATACAAATGTGAATTGTAGTTCAAAGAGGCAACATTTGAAAACGGACCATTTTTTACGCTTCTGAAGCATGTCGTAAGGGGGGGTGGTTATCTTTTTCGTCAAAAATCGGGCGTTTTCGCTTGAACAATAAAGGCCTACAAATGTTGTTTAGTTCACTTCCCGTGGAGGAGAAACACTTTTTAAGGCCGCAGAGTGAGTAAATTGGCCATTTTCATTCACTTTTACCCATTTCTCAAATCTTGTGTTTAAGGCCCCTGGAAGCATGAAAATCACTTTAAACATCTCATTTTATCTTTAAAAGTGATTTTCCACGTACAAATGTGAATTGTAGTTCAAAGAGGCAACATTTCAAAACAGACCATTTTTTTAGTTTCTGAAGCATGTCGTAAGGGGGGGTGGTTATCTCTTTCATCAAAAATCGGACGTTTTTAATTGAACAATAAAGGCCTACAAATGTTATTTAATTCACTTTCTGGGGTGGAGAAAAACTTTTTAAGGTCTCAGAGTGAATAAATTGGCCATTTTCATTCACATTTACCCATTCCTCAAATCTTGTGTTTAGGGCCCCTGGAAGCTTGAAAATCACTTTAAACATCTCATTTTAACTTTAAAAGTGATTTTCCACGTACAAATGTGAATTGTAGTTAAAAGAGGCAACATTTGAAAACGGACCATTTTTTACGTTTCTGAAGCATGTCATAAGGGGGGGTGGTTATCTCTTTCGTCAAAAATCGGGCGTTTTCGCTTGAACAATAAAGGCCTACAAATGTTATTTAGTTCACTTCCCGTGGAGGAGAAACACTTTTTAAGGCCACAGAGTGAGTAAATTGGCCATATTCATTCACTTTTACCCATTCCTCAAATCTTGTGTTTAAGGCCCCTGGAAGCATGAAAATCACTTTAAACATCTCATTTTATCTTTAAAAGTGATTTTCCACGTACAAATGTGAATTGTAGTTCAAAGAGGCAACATTTCAAAACAGACCATTTTTTTAGTTTCTGAAGCATGTCGTAAGGGGGGGTGGTTATCTCTTTCATCAAAAATCGGACGTTTTTAATTGAACAATAAAGGCCTACAAATGTTATTTAATTCACTTTCTGGGGTGGAGAAAAACTTTTTAAGGCCTCAGAGTGAATAAATTGGCCATTTTCATTCACATTTACCTATTCCTCAAATCTTGTGTTTAGGGCCCCTGGAAGCTTGAAAATCACTTTAAACATCTCATTTTATCTTTAAAAGTGATTTTCCACGTACAAATGTGAATTGTAGTTAAAAGAGGCAACATTTGAAAACGGACCATTTTTTACGTTTCTGAAGCATGTCATAAGGGGGGGTGGTTATCTCTTTCATCAAAAATCGGACGTTTTCGCTTGAACAATAAAGGCCTCCAAATGTTATTTTATTCACTTCCCGTGGAGGAGAAACACTTTTTAAGGCCGCAGAGTGAGTAAATTGGCCATTTTCATTCACTTTTACCCATTCCTCAAATCTCGTGTTTAAGGCCCCTGGAAGCATGAAAATCACTTTAAACATCTCATTTTATCTTTAAAAGTGATTTTCCACGTACAAATGTGAATTGTAGTTCAAAGAGGCAACATTTGAAAACAGACCATTTTTTTAGTTTCTGAAGCATGTCGTAAGGGGGGGTGGTTATCTCTTTCATCAAAAATCGGACGTTTTTAATTGAACAATAAAGGCCTACAAATGTTATTTAATTCACTTTCTGGGGTGGAGAAAAACTTTTTAAGGCCTCATAGTGAATAAATTGGCCATTTTCATTCACATTTACCTATTCCTCAAATCTTGTGTTTAGGGCCCCTGGAAGCTTGAAAATCACTTTAAACATCTCATTTTATCTTAAAAAGTGATTTTCCACGTACAAACGTGAATTGTAGTTAAAAGAGGCAACATTTGAAAACGGACCATTTTTTACGTTTCTGAAGCATGTCATAAGGGGGGTGGTTATCTCTTTCGTCAAAAATCGGGCATTTTCGCTTGAACAATAAAGGCCTACAAATGTTATTTAGTTCACTTCCCGTGGAGGAGAAACACTTTTTAAGGCCTCAGAGTGAGTAAATTGGCCATATTCATTCACTTTTACCCATTCCTCAAATCTTGTGTTTAAGGCCCCTGGAAGCATGAAAATCACTTTAAACATCGCATTTTATCTTTAAAAGTGATTTTCCACGTACAAATGTGAATTGTAGTTCAAAGAGGCAACATTTGAAAAAGGACAATTTTTTACTTTTCTGAAGCATGTCGTAAGGGGGGGTGGTTATCTCTTTCATCAAAAATCGGACGTTTTTGATTGAACAATAAAGGCCTCCAAATTTTTTTTTTTTTCACTTCCCGTGGAGGAGAAACACTTTTTAAGGCCGCAGAGTGAGTAAATTGGCCATTTTCATTCACTTTTACCCATCCCTCAAATCTCGTGTTTAAGGCCCCTGGAAGCATGAAAATCACTTTAAACATCTCATTTTATCTTTAAAAGTGATTTTCCACGTACAAATGTGAATTGTAGTTCAAAGAGGCAACATTTGAAAACAGACCATTTTTTTCGTTTCTGAAGCATGTCGTAAGGGGGGGTGGTTATCTCTTTCATCAAAAATCGGACGTTTTTAATTGAACAATAAAGGCCTACAAATGTTATTTAATTCACTTTCTGGGGTGGAGAAAAACTTTTTAAGGCCTCAGAGTGAATAAATTGCCCATTTTCATTCACATTTACCTATTCCTCAAATCTTGTGTTTAGGGCCCCTGGAAGCTTGAAAATCACTTTAAACATCTCATTTTATCTTTAAAAGTGATTTTCCACGTACAAATGTGAATTGTAGTTAAAAGAGGCAACATTTGAAAACGGACCATTTTTTACGTTTCTGAAGCATGTCATAAGGGGGGGTGGTTATCTCTTTCGTCAAAAATCGGGCGTTTTCGCTTGAACAATAAAGGCCTATAAATGTAATTTAGTTCACTTCCCGTGGAGGAGAAACACTTTTTAAGGCCGCAGAGTGAGTAAATTGGCCATATTCATTCACTTTTACCCATTCCTCAAATCTTGTGTTTAAGGCCCCTGGAAGCATGAAAATCACTTTAAACATCTAATTTTATCTTTAAAAGTGATTTTCCACGTACAAATGTGAATTGTAGTTCAAAGAGGCAACATTTCAAAACAGACCATTTTTTCAGTTTCTGAAGCATGTTGTAAGGGGGGGTGGTTATCTCTTTCATAAAAAATCGGACGTTTTTGATTGAACAATAAAGGCCTCCAAATGTTATTTAATTCACTTTCTGGGGTGGAGAAAAACTTTTTAAGGCCTCAGAGTGAATAAATTGGCCATTTTCATTCACATTTACCCATTCCTCAAATCTTGTGTTTAGGGCCCCTGGAAGCTTGAAAATCACTTTAAACATCTCATTTTATCTTTAAAAGTGATTTTCCACGTACAAATGTGAATTGTAGTTAAAAGAGGCAACATTTGAAAACGGACCATTTTTTACGTTTCTGAAGCATGTCATAAGGGGGGGTGGTTATCTCTTTCGTCAAAAATCGGGCGTTTTCGCTTGAACAATAAAGGCCTCCAAATGTTATTTTATTCACTTCCCGTGGAGGAGAAACACTTTTTAAGGCCGCAGAGTGAGTAAATTGGCCATTTTCATTCACTTTTACCCATTCCTCAAATCTCGTGTTTAAGGCCCCTGGAAGCATGAAAATCACTTTAAACATCTCATTTTATCTTTAAAAGTGATTTTCCACGTACAAATGTGAATTGTAGTTCAAAGAGGCAACATTTGAAAACAGACCATTTTTTTAGTTTCTGAAGCATGTCGTAAGGGGGGGTGGTTATCTCTTTCATCAAAAATCGGACGTTTTTAATTGAACAATAAAGGCCTACAAATGTTATTTAATTCACTTTCTGGGGTGGAGAAAAACTTTTTAAGGCCTCATAGTGAATAAATTGGCCATTTTCATTCACATTTACCTATTCCTCAAATCTTGTGTTTAGGGCCCCTGGAAGCTTGAAAATCACTTTAAACATCTCATTTTATCTTTAAAAGTGATTTTCCACGTACAAACGTGAATTGTAGTTAAAAGAGGCAACATTTGAAAACGGACCATTTTTTACGTTTCTGAAGCATGTCATAAGGGGGGGGTGGTTATCTCTTTCGTCAAAAATCGGGCGTTTTCGCTTGAACAATAAAGGCCTACAAATGTTATTTAGTTCACTTCCCGTGGAGGAGAAACACTTTTTAAGGCCTCAGAGTGAGTAAATTGGCCATATTCATTCACTTTTACCCATTCCTCAAATCTTGTGTTTAAGGCCCCTGGAAGCATGAAAATCACTTTAAACATCTCATTTTATCTTTAAAAGTGATTTTCCACGTACAAATGTGAATTGTAGTTCAAAGAGGCAACATTTGAAAAAGGACCATTTTTTACGTTTCTGAAGCATGTCGTAAGGGGGGGTGGTTATCTCTTTCATCAAAAATCGGACGTTTTTGATTGAACAATAAAGGCCTCCAAATGTTATTTTATTCACTTCCCGTGGAGGAGAAACACTTTTTAAGGCCGCAGAGTGAGTAAATTGGCCATTTTCATTCACTTTTACCCATTCCTCAAATCTCGTGTTTAAGGCCCCTGGAAGCATGAAAATCACTTTAAACATCTCATTTTATCTTTAAAAGTGATTTTCCACGTACAAATGTGAATTGTAGTTCAAAGAGGCAACATTTGAAAAAGGACCATTTTTTACGTTTCTGAAGCATGTCGTAAGGGGGGGTGGTTATCTCTTTCATCAAAAATCAGACGTTTTTGATTGAACAATAAAGGCCTCCAAATGTTATTTTATTCACTTCCCGTGGAGGAGAAACACTTTTTAAGGCCGCAGAGTGAGTAAATTGGCCATTTTCATTCACTTTTACCCATTCCTCAAATCTCGTGTTTAAGGCCCCTGGAAGCATGAAAATCACTTTAAACATCTCATTTTATCTTTAAAAGTGATTTTCCACGTACAAATGTGAATTGTAGTTCAAAGAGGCAACATTTGAAAACAGACCATTTTTTTAGTTTCTGAAGCATGTCGTAAGGGGGGGTGGTTATCTCTTTCATCAAAAATCGGACGTTTTTAATTGAACAATAAAGGCCTACAAATGTTATTTAATTCACTTTCTGGGGTGGAGAAAAACTTTTTAAGGCCTCAGAGTGAATAAATTGCCCATTTTCATTCACATTTACCTATTCCTCAAATCTTGTGTTTAGGGCCCCTGGAAGCTTGAAAATCACTTTAAACATCTCATTTTATCTTTAAAAGTGATTTTCCACGTACAAATGTGAATTGTAGTTCAAAGAGGCAACATTTGAAAAAGGACCATTTTTTACGTTTCTGAAGCATGTCGTAAGGGGGGGTGGTTATCTCTTTCATCAAAAATCAGACGTTTTTGATTGAACAATAAAGGCCTCCAAATGTTATTTTATTCACTTCCCGTGGAGGAGAAACACTTTTTAAGGCCGCAGAGTGAGTAAATTGGCCATTTTCATTCACTTTTACCCATTCCTCAAATCTCGTGTTTAAGGCCCCTGGGAGCATGAAAATCACTTTAAACATCTCATTTTATCTTTAAAAGTGATTTTCCACGTACAAATGTGAATTGTAGTTAAAAGAGGCAACATTTGAAAACGGACCATTTTTTACGTTTCTGAAGCATGTCATAAGGGGGGGGTGGTTATCTCTTTCGTCAAAAATCGGGCGTTTTCGCTTGAACAATAAAGGCCTATAAATGTAATTTAGTTCACTTCCCGTGGAGGAGAAACACTTTTTAAGGCCGCAGAGTGAGTAAATTGGCCATATTCATTCACTTTTACCCATTCCTCAAATCTTGTGTTTAAGGCCCCTGGAAGCATGAAAATCACTTTAAACATCTCATTTTATCTTTAAAAGTGATTTTCCACGTACAAATGTGAATTGTAGTTCAAAGAGGCAACATTTCAAAACAGACCATTTTTTCAGTTTCTGAAGCATGTTGTAAGGGGGGGTGGTTATCTCTTTCATAAAAAATCGGACGTTTTTGATTGAACAATAAAGGCCTCCAAATGTTATTTTATTCACTTCCCGTGGAGGAGAAACACTTTTTAAGGACGCAGAGTGAGTAAATTGGCCATTTTCATTCACTTTTACCCATTCCTCAAATCTCGTGTTTAAGGCCCCTGGAAGCATGAAAATCACTTTAAACATCTCATTTTATCTTTAAAAGTGATTTTCCACATACAAATGTGAATTGTAGTTCAAAGAGGCAACATTTGAAAACGGACCATTTTTTACGCTTCTGAAGCATGTCGTAAGGGGGGGTGGTTATCTTTTTCGTCAAAAATCGGGCGTTTTCGCTTGAACAATAAAGGCCTACAAATGTTGTTTAGTTCACTTCCCGTGGAGGAGAAACACTTTTTAAGGCCGCAGAGTGAGTAAATTGGCCATTTTCATTCACTTTTACCCATTTCTCAAATCTTGTGTTTAAGGCCCCTGGAAGCATGAAAATCACTTTAAACATCTCATTTTATCTTTAAAAGTGATTTTCCACGTACAAATGTGAATTGTAGTTCAAAGAGGCAACATTTCAAAACAGACCATTTTTTTAGTTTCTGAAGCATGTCGTAAGGGGGGGTGGTTATCTCTTTCATCAAAAATCGGACGTTTTTAATTGAACAATAAAGGCCTACAAATGTTATTTAATTCACTTTCTGGGGTGGAGAAAAACTTTTTAAGGTCTCAGAGTGAATAAATTGGCCATTTTCATTCACATTTACCCATTCCTCAAATCTTGTGTTTAGGGCCCCTGGAAGCTTGAAAATCACTTTAAACATCTCATTTTAACTTTAAAAGTGATTTTCCACGTACAAATGTGAATTGTAGTTAAAAGAGGCAACATTTGAAAACGGACCATTTTTTACGTTTCTGAAGCATGTCATAAGGGGGGGTGGTTATCTCTTTCGTCAAAAATCGGGCGTTTTCGCTTGAACAATAAAGGCCTACAAATGTTATTTAGTTCACTTCCCGTGGAGGAGAAACACTTTTTAAGGCCACAGAGTGAGTAAATTGGCCATATTCATTCACTTTTACCCATTCCTCAAATCTTGTGTTTAAGGCCCCTGGAAGCATGAAAATCACTTTAAACATCTCATTTTATCTTTAAAAGTGATTTTCCACGTACAAATGTGAATTGTAGTTCAAAGAGGCAACATTTCAAAACAGACCATTTTTTTAGTTTCTGAAGCATGTCGTAATGGGGGGTGGTTATCTCTTTCATCAAAAATCGGACGTTTTTAATTGAACAATAAAGGCCTACAAATGTTATTTAATTCACTTTCTGGGGTGGAGAAAAACTTTTTAAGGCCTCAGAGTGAATAAATTGGCCATTTTCATTCACATTTACCTATTCCTCAAATCTTGTGTTTAGGGCCCCTGGAAGCTTGAAAATCACTTTAAACATCTCATTTTATCTTTAAAAGTGATTTTCCACGTACAAATGTGAATTGTAGTTAAAAGAGGCAACATTTGAAAACGGACCATTTTTTACGTTTCTGAAGCATGTCATAAGGGGGGGTGGTTATCTCTTTCATCAAAAATCGGACGTTTTCGCTTGAACAATAAAGGCCTCCAAATGTTATTTTATTCACTTCCCGTGGAGGAGAAACACTTTTTAAGGCCGCAGAGTGAGTAAATTGGCCATTTTCATTCACTTTTACCCATTCCTCAAATCTCGTGTTTAAGGCCCCTGGAAGCATGAAAATCACTTTAAACATCTCATTTTATCTTTAAAAGTGATTTTCCACGTACAAATGTGAATTGTAGTTCAAAGAGGCAACATTTGAAAACAGACCATTTTTTTAGTTTCTGAAGCATGTCGTAAGGGGGGGTGGTTATCTCTTTCATCAAAAATCGGACGTTTTTAATTGAACAATAAAGGCCTACAAATGTTATTTAATTCACTTTCTGGGGTGGAGAAAAACTTTTTAAGGCCTCATAGTGAATAAATTGGCCATTTTCATTCACATTTACCTATTCCTCAAATCTTGTGTTTAGGGCCCCTGGAAGCTTGAAAATCACTTTAAACATCTCATTTTATCTTAAAAAGTGATTTTCCACGTACAAACGTGAATTGTAGTTAAAAGAGGCAACATTTGAAAACGGACCATTTTTTACGTTTCTGAAGCATGTCATAAGGGGGGTGGTTATCTCTTTCGTCAAAAATCGGGCATTTTCGCTTGAACAATAAAGGCCTACAAATGTTATTTAGTTCACTTCCCGTGGAGGAGAAACACTTTTTAAGGCCTCAGAGTGAGTAAATTGGCCATATTCATTCACTTTTACCCATTCCTCAAATCTTGTGTTTAAGGCCCCTGGAAGCATGAAAATCACTTTAAACATCGCATTTTATCTTTAAAAGTGATTTTCCACGTACAAATGTGAATTGTAGTTCAAAGAGGCAACATTTGAAAAAGGACAATTTTTTACTTTTCTGAAGCATGTCGTAAGGGGGGGTGGTTATCTCTTTCATCAAAAATCGGACGTTTTTGATTGAACAATAAAGGCCTCCAAATTTTTTTTTTTTTCACTTCCCGTGGAGGAGAAACACTTTTTAAGGCCGCAGAGTGAGTAAATTGGCCATTTTCATTCACTTTTACCCATCCCTCAAATCTCGTGTTTAAGGCCCCTGGAAGCATGAAAATCACTTTAAACATCTCATTTTATCTTTAAAAGTGATTTTCCACGTACAAATGTGAATTGTAGTTCAAAGAGGCAACATTTGAAAACAGACCATTTTTTTCGTTTCTGAAGCATGTCGTAAGGGGGGGTGGTTATCTCTTTCATCAAAAATCGGACGTTTTTAATTGAACAATAAAGGCCTACAAATGTTATTTAATTCACTTTCTGGGGTGGAGAAAAACTTTTTAAGGCCTCAGAGTGAATAAATTGCCCATTTTCATTCACATTTACCTATTCCTCAAATCTTGTGTTTAGGGCCCCTGGAAGCTTGAAAATCACTTTAAACATCTCATTTTATCTTTAAAAGTGATTTTCCACGTACAAATGTGAATTGTAGTTAAAAGAGGCAACATTTGAAAACGGACCATTTTTTACGTTTCTGAAGCATGTCATAAGGGGGGGTGGTTATCTCTTTCGTCAAAAATCGGGCGTTTTCGCTTGAACAATAAAGGCCTATAAATGTAATTTAGTTCACTTCCCGTGGAGGAGAAACACTTTTTAAGGCCGCAGAGTGAGTAAATTGGCCATATTCATTCACTTTTACCCATTCCTCAAATCTTGTGTTTAAGGCCCCTGGAAGCATGAAAATCACTTTAAACATCTAATTTTATCTTTAAAAGTGATTTTCCACGTACAAATGTGAATTGTAGTTCAAAGAGGCAACATTTCAAAACAGACCATTTTTTCAGTTTCTGAAGCATGTTGTAAGGGGGGGTGGTTATCTCTTTCATAAAAAATCGGACGTTTTTGATTGAACAATAAAGGCCTCCAAATGTTATTTAATTCACTTTCTGGGGTGGAGAAAAACTTTTTAAGGCCTCAGAGTGAATAAATTGGCCATTTTCATTCACATTTACCCATTCCTCAAATCTTGTGTTTAGGGCCCCTGGAAGCTTGAAAATCACTTTAAACATCTCATTTTATCTTTAAAAGTGATTTTCCACGTACAAATGTGAATTGTAGTTAAAAGAGGCAACATTTGAAAACGGACCATTTTTTACGTTTCTGAAGCATGTCATAAGGGGGGGTGGTTATCTCTTTCGTCAAAAATCGGGCGTTTTCGCTTGAACAATAAAGGCCTCCAAATGTTATTTTATTCACTTCCCGTGGAGGAGAAACACTTTTTAAGGCCGCAGAGTGAGTAAATTGGCCATTTTCATTCACTTTTACCCATTCCTCAAATCTCGTGTTTAAGGCCCCTGGAAGCATGAAAATCACTTTAAACATCTCATTTTATCTTTAAAAGTGATTTTCCACGTACAAATGTGAATTGTAGTTCAAAGAGGCAACATTTGAAAACAGACCATTTTTTTAGTTTCTGAAGCATGTCGTAAGGGGGGGTGGTTATCTCTTTCATCAAAAATCGGACGTTTTTAATTGAACAATAAAGGCCTACAAATGTTATTTAATTCACTTTCTGGGGTGGAGAAAAACTTTTTAAGGCCTCATAGTGAATAAATTGGCCATTTTCATTCACATTTACCTATTCCTCAAATCTTGTGTTTAGGGCCCCTGGAAGCTTGAAAATCACTTTAAACATCTCATTTTATCTTTAAAAGTGATTTTCCACGTACAAACGTGAATTGTAGTTAAAAGAGGCAACATTTGAAAACGGACCATTTTTTACGTTTCTGAAGCATGTCATAAGGGGGGGGTGGTTATCTCTTTCGTCAAAAATCGGGCGTTTTCGCTTGAACAATAAAGGCCTACAAATGTTATTTAGTTCACTTCCCGTGGAGGAGAAACACTTTTTAAGGCCTCAGAGTGAGTAAATTGGCCATATTCATTCACTTTTACCCATTCCTCAAATCTTGTGTTTAAGGCCCCTGGAAGCATGAAAATCACTTTAAACATCTCATTTTATCTTTAAAAGTGATTTTCCACGTACAAATGTGAATTGTAGTTCAAAGAGGCAACATTTGAAAAAGGACCATTTTTTACGTTTCTGAAGCATGTCGTAAGGGGGGGTGGTTATCTCTTTCATCAAAAATCGGACGTTTTTGATTGAACAATAAAGGCCTCCAAATGTTATTTTATTCACTTCCCGTGGAGGAGAAACACTTTTTAAGGCCGCAGAGTGAGTAAATTGGCCATTTTCATTCACTTTTACCCATTCCTCAAATCTCGTGTTTAAGGCCCCTGGAAGCATGAAAATCACTTTAAACATCTCATTTTATCTTTAAAAGTGATTTTCCACGTACAAATGTGAATTGTAGTTCAAAGAGGCAACATTTCAAAACAGACCATTTTTTCAGTTTCTGAAGCATGTTGTAAGGGGGGGTGGTTATCTCTTTCATAAAAAATCGGACGTTTTTGATTGAACAATAAAGGCCTCCAAATGTTATTTAATTCACTTTCTGGGGTGGAGAAAAACTTTTTAAGGCCTCAGAGTGAATAAATTGGCCATTTTCATTCACATTTACCCATTCCTCAAATCTTGTGTTTAGGGCCCCTGGAAGCTTGAAAATCACTTTAAACATCTCATTTTATCTTTAAAAGTGATTTTCCACGTACAAATGTGAATTGTAGTTAAAAGAGGCAACATTTGAAAACGGACCATTTTTTACATTTCTGAAGCATGTCATAAGGGGGGGTGGTTATCTCTTTCGTCAAAAATCGGGCGTTTTCGCTTGAACAATAAAGGCCTACAAATGTTATTTAGTTCACTTCCCGTGGAGGAGAAACACTTTTTAAGGCCTCAGAGTGAGTAAATTGGCCATATTCATTCACTTTTACCCATTCCTCAAATCTTGTGTTTAAGGCCCCTGGAAGCATGAAAATCACTTTAAACATCTCATTTTATCTTTAAAAGTGATTTTCCACGTACAAATGTGAATTGTAGTTCAAAGAGGCAACATTTGAAAACGGACCATTTTTTACGTTTCTGAAGCATGTCGTAAGGGGGGGTGGTTATCTCTTTCGTCAAAAATCGTGTGTTTTCGCTTGAACAATAAAGGCCTACAAATGTTATTTAGTTCACTTCCCGTGGAGGAGAAACACTTTTTAAGGCCGCAGAGTGAGTAAATTGGCCATATTCATTCACTTTTACCCATTCCTCAAATCTTGTGTTTAAGGCCCCTGGAAGCTTGAAAATCACTTTAAACATCTCATTTTATCTTTAAAAGTGATTTTCCACGTACAAATGTGAATTGTAGTTCAAAGAGGCAACATTTGAAAACAGACCATTTTTTTAGTTTCTGAAGCATGTCGTAAGGGGGGGTGGTTATCTCTTTCATCAAAAATCGGACGTTTTTAATTGAACAATAAAGGCCTACAAATGTTATTTAATTCACTTTCTGGGGTGGAGAAAAACTTTTTAAGGCCTCAGAGTGAATAAATTGGCCATTTTCATTCACATTTACCCATTCCTCAAATCTTGTGTTTAGGGCCCCTGGAAGCTTGAAAATCACTTTAAACATCTCATTTTATCTTTAAAAGTGATTTTCCACGTACAAATGTGAATTGTAGTTAAAAGAGGCAACATTTGAAAACGGATCATTTTTTACTTTTCTGAAGCATGTCATAAGGGGGGGTGGTTATCTCTTTCGTCAAAAATCGGGCGTTTTCGCTTGAACAATAAAGGCCTACAAATGGTATTTAGTTCACTTCCCGTGGAGGAGAAACACTTTTTAAGGCCGCAGAGTGAGTAAATTGGCCATATTCATTCACTTTTACCCATTCCTCAAATCTTGTGTTTAAGGCCCCTGGAAGCATGAAAATCACTTTAAACATCTCATTTTATCTTTAAAAGTGATTTTCCAGGTACAAATGTGAATTGTAGTTCAAAGAGGCAACATTTGAAAATAGACCATTTTTTTAGTTTCTGAAGCATGTCGTAAATCAAAAATCTGACGTTTTTGATTGAACAATAAAGGCCTCCAAATGTTATTTTATTCACTTCCCGTGGAGGAGAAACACTTTTTAAGGCCGCAGAGTGAGTAAATTGGCCATTTTCATTCACTTTTACCCATTCCTCAAATCTCGTGTTTAAGGCCCCTGGAAGCATGAAAATCACTTTAAACATCTCATTTTATCTTTAAAAGTGATTTTCCACGTACAAATGTGAATTGTAGTTCAAAGAGGCAACATTTGAAAACAGACCATTTTTTTAGTTTCTGAAGCATGTCGTAAGGGGGGGTGGTTATCTCTTTCGTCAAAAATCGGGCGTTTTCGCTTGAACAATAAAGGCCTACAAATGGTATTTAGTTCACTTCCCGTGGAGGAGAAACACTTTTTAAGGCCGCAGAGTGAGTAAATTGGCCATATTCATTCACTTTTACCCATTCCTCAAATCTTGTGTTTAAGGCCCCTGGAAGCATGAAAATCACTTTAAACATCTCATTTTATCTTTAAAAGTGATTTTCCACGTACAAATGTGAATTGTAGTTCAAAGAGGCAACATTTGAAAACGGACCATTTTTTACGTTTCTGAAGCATGTCATAAGGGGGGGTGGTTATCTCTTTCATCAAAAATCGGACGTTTTTGATTGAACAATAAAGGCCTCCAAATGTTATTTTATTCACTTCCCGTGGAGGAGAAACACTTTTTAAGGACGCAGAGTGAGTAAATTGGCCATTTTCATTCACTTTTACCCATTCCTCAAATCTCGTGTTTAAGGCCCCTGGAAGCATGAAAATCACTTTAAACATCTCATTTTATCTTTAAAAGTGATTTTCCACGTACAAATGTGAGTTGTAGTTCAAAGAGGCAACATTTCAAAACAGACCATTTTTTTAGTTTCTGAAGCATGTCGTAAGGGGGGGTGGTTATCTCTTTCATCAAAAATCGGACGTTTTTAATTGAACAATAAAGGCCTACAAATGTTATTTAATTCACTTTCTGGGGTGGAGAAAAACTTTTTAAGGCCTCAGAGTGAATAAATTGGCCATTTTCATTCACATTTACCTATTCCTCAAATCTTGTGTTTAGGGCCCCTGGAAGCTTGAAAATCACTTTAAACATCTCATTTTATCTTTAAAAGTGATTTGCCACATACAAATGTGAATTGTAGTTAAAAGAGGCAACATTTGAAAACGGACCATTTTTTACGTTTCTGAAGCATGTCATAAGGGGGGGTGGTTATCTCTTTCGTCAAAAATCGGGCGTTTTCGCTTGAACAATAAAGGCCTACAAATGTTATTTAGTTCACTTCCCGTGGAGGAGAAACACTTTTTAAGGCCGCAAAGTGAGTAAATTGGCCATATTCATTCACTTTTACCCATTCCTCAAATCTTGTGTTTAAGGCCCCTGGAAGCATGAAAATCACTTTAAACAGCTCATTTTATCTTTAAAAGTGATTTTCCACATACAAATGTGAATTGTAGTTCAAAGAGGCAACATTTGAAAAAGGACCATTTTTTACGTTTCTGAAGCATGTCGTAAGGGGGGGTGGTTATCTCTTTCATCAAAAATCGGACGTTTTTGATTGAACAATAAAGGCCTCCAAATGTTATTTTATTCACTTCCCGTGGAGGAGAAACACTTTTTAAGGCCGCAGAGTGAGTAAATTGGCCATTTTCATTCACTTTTACCCATTCCTCAAATCTCGTGTTTAAGGCCCCTGGAAGCATGAAAATCACTTTAAACATCTCATTTTATCTTTAAAAGTGATTTTCCACGTACAAATGTGAATTGTAGTTCAAAGAGGCAACATTTGAAAACGGACCATTTTTTACGCTTCTGAAGCATGTCGTAAGGGGGGGTGGTTATCTTTTTCGTCAAAAATCGGGCGTTTTCGCTTGAACAATAAAGGCCTCAAATGTTGTTTAGTTCACTTCCCGTGGAGGAGAAACACTTTTTAAGGCCGCAGAGTGAGTAAATTGGCCATTTTCATTCACTTTTACCCATTTCTCAAATCTTGTGTTTAGGGCCCCTGGAAGCTTGAAAATCACTTTAAACATCTCATTTTATCTCTAAAAGTGATTATCCACGTACAATGTTAATTGTAGTTCAAAGACTCAACATTTGAAAATGAACCATTTTTTTAGTTTCAGAAGCATGTCGTAAGGGGGGGTGGTTATCTCTTTCGTCAAAAAAATTGTGTTTTCGCTTGAACAATAAAGGCCTACAAATGTTATTTAATTCACTTCCCGTGGAGGAGAAACACTTTTTAAGGACTCAGAATGAGTAAATTGGCCATTTTCATTCACTTTTACATATTCCTCAAATCTTGTGTTTAAGGCCCCTGGAAGCATGAAAATCACTTTAAACATCTCATTTTATCTTTAAAAGTGATTTTCCACGTACAAATGTGAATTGTAGTTAAAAGAGGCAACATTTGAAAACGGACCATTTTTTACGTTTCTGAAGCATGTCGTAAGGGGGGGTGGTTATCTCTTTCATCAAAAATCGGACGTTTTTGATTGAACAATAAAGGCCTCCAAATGTTATTTTATTCACTTCCCGTGGAGGAGAAACACTTTTTAAGGCCGCAGAGTGAGTAAATTGGCCATTTTCATTCACTTTTACCCATTCCTCAAATCTCGTGTTTAAGGCCCCTGGAAGCATGAAAATCACTTTAAACATCTCATTTTATCTTTAAAAGTGATTTTCCAAGTACAAATGTGAATTGTAGTTCAAAGAGGCAAAATTTGAAAACAGACCATTTTTATAGTTTCTGAAGCATGTCGTAAGGGGGGGTGGTTATCTCTTTCATCAAAAATCGGACGTTTTTAATTGAACAATAAAGGCCTACAAATGTTATTTAATTCACTTTCTGGGGTGGAGAAAAACTTTTTAAGGCCTCAGAGTGAATAAATTGGCCATTTTCATTCACATTTACCTATTCCTCAAATCTTGTGTTTAGGGCCCCTGGAAGCTTGAAAATCACTTTAAACATCTCATTTTATCTTTAAAAGTGATTTTCCACGTACAAATGTGAATTGTAGTTAAAAGAGGCAACATTTGAAAACGGACCATTTTTTACGTTTCTGAAGCATGTCATAAGGGGGGGTGGTTATCTCTTTCGTCAAAAATCGGGCGTTTTCGCTTGAACAATAAAGGCCTACAAATGTTATTTAGTTCACTTCCCGTGGAGGAGAAACACTTTTTAAGGCCGCAAAGTGAGTAAATTGGCCATATTCATTCACTTTTACCCATTCCTCAAATCTTGTGTTTAAGGCCCCTGGAAGCATGAAAATCACTTTAAACAGCTCATTTTATCTTTAAAAGTGATTTTCCACATACAAATGTGAATTGTAGTTCAAAGAGGCAACATTTGAAAAAGGACCATTTTTTACGTTTCTGAAGCATGTCGTAAGGGGGGGTGGTTATCTCTTTCATCAAAAATCGGACGTTTTTGATTGAACAATAAAGGCCTCCAAATGTTATTTTATTCACTTCCCGTGGAGGAGAAACACTTTTTAAGGCCGCAGAGTGAGTAAATTGGCCATTTTCATTCACTTTTACCCATTCCTCAAATCTCGTGTTTAAGGCCCCTGGAAGCATGAAAATCACTTTAAACATCTCATTTTATCTTTAAAAGTGATTTTCCACGTACAAATGTGAATTGTAGTTCAAAGAGGCAACATTTGAAAACGGACCATTTTTTACGCTTCTGAAGCATGTCGTAAGGGGGGGTGGTTATCTTTTTCGTCAAAAATCGGGCGTTTTCGCTTGAACAATAAAGGCCTCAAATGTTGTTTAGTTCACTTCCCGTGGAGGAGAAACACTTTTTAAGGCCGCAGAGTGAGTAAATTGGCCATTTTCATTCACTTTTACCCATTTCTCAAATCTTGTGTTTAGGGCCCCTGGAAGCTTGAAAATCACTTTAAACATCTCATTTTATCTCTAAAAGTGATTATCCACGTACAATGTTAATTGTAGTTCAAAGACTCAACATTTGAAAATGAACCATTTTTTTAGTTTCAGAAGCATGTCGTAAGGGGGGGTGGTTATCTCTTTCGTCAAAAAAATTGTGTTTTCGCTTGAACAATAAAGGCCTACAAATGTTATTTAATTCACTTCCCGTGGAGGAGAAACACTTTTTAAGGACTCAGAATGAGTAAATTGGCCATTTTCATTCACTTTTACATATTCCTCAAATCTTGTGTTTAAGGCCCCTGGAAGCATGAAAATCACTTTAAACATCTCATTTTATCTTTAAAAGTGATTTTCCACGTACAAATGTGAATTGTAGTTAAAAGAGGCAACATTTGAAAACGGACCATTTTTTACGTTTCTGAAGCATGTCGTAAGGGGGGGTGGTTATCTCTTTCATCAAAAATCGGACGTTTTTGATTGAACAATAAAGGCCTCCAAATGTTATTTTATTCACTTCCCGTGGAGGAGAAACACTTTTTAAGGCCGCAGAGTGAGTAAATTGGCCATTTTCATTCACTTTTACCCATTCCTCAAATCTCGTGTTTAAGGCCCCTGGAAGCATGAAAATCACTTTAAACATCTCATTTTATCTTTAAAAGTGATTTTCCAAGTACAAATGTGAATTGTAGTTCAAAGAGGCAAAATTTGAAAACAGACCATTTTTATAGTTTCTGAAGCATGTCGTAAGGGGGGGTGGTTATCTCTTTCATCAAAAATCGGACGTTTTTAATTGAACAATAAAGGCCTACAAATGTTATTTAATTCACTTTCTGGGGTGGAGAAAAACTTTTTAAGGCCTCAGAGTGAATAAATTGGCCATTTTCATTCACATTTACCTATTCCTCAAATCTTGTGTTTAGGGCCCCTGGAAGCTTGAAAATCACTTTAAACATCTCATTTTATCTTTAAAAGTGATTTTCCACGTACAAATGTGAATTGTAGTTAAAAGAGGCAACATTTGAAAACGGACCATTTTTTACGTTTCTGAAGCATGTCATAAGGTGGGGTGGTTATCTCTTTCGTCAAAAATCGGGCGTTTTCGCTTGAACAATAAAGGCCTACAAATGTTATTTAGTTCACTTCCCGTGGAGGAGAAACACTTTTTAAGGCCGCAGAGTGAGTAAATTGGCCATATTCATTCACTTTTACCCATTCCTCAAATCTTGTGTTTAAGGCCCCTGGAAGCATGAAAATCACTTTAAACATCTCATTTTATCTTTAAAAGTGATTTTCCACGTACAAATGTGAATTGTAGTTCAAAGAGGCAACATTTGAAAACTGACCATTTTTTACGCTTCTGAAGCATGTCGTAAGGGGGGGTGGTTATCTTTTTCGTCAAAAATCTGGCGTTTTCGCTTGAACAATAAAGGCCTACAAATGTTGTTTAGTTCACTTCCCGTGGAGGAGAAACACTTTTTAAGGCCGCAGAGTGAGTAAATTGGCCATTTTCATTCACTTTTACCCATTTCTCAAATCTTGTGTTTAGGGCCCCTGGAAGCTTGAAAATCACTTTAAACATCTCATTTTATCTCTAAAAGTGATTATCCACGTACAATGTTAATTGTAGTTCAAAGACTCAACATTTGAAAATGAACCATTTTTTTAGTTTCAGAAGCATGTCGTAAGGGGGGGTGGTTATCTCTTTCGTCAAAAAAAATGTGTTTTCGCTTGAACAATAAAGGCCTACAAATGTTATTTAATTCACTTCCCGTGGAGGAGAAACACTTTTTAAGGACTCAGAATGAGTAAATTGGCCATTTTCATTCACTTTTACATATTCCTCAAATCTTGTGTTTAAGGCCCCTGGAAGCATGAAAATCACTTTAAACATCTCATTTTATCTTTAAAAGTGATTTTCCACGTACAAATGTGAATTGTAGTTCAAAGAGGCAACATTTGAAAACGGACCATTTTCCACGTACAAATGTGAATTGTAGTTAAAAGAGGCAACATTTGAAAACGGACCATTTTTTACGTTTCTGAAGCATGTCATAAGGGGGGGTGGTTATCTCTTTCGTCAAAAATCGGGCGTTTTTGCTTGAACAATAAAGGCCTACAAATGTTATTTAGTTCACTTCCCGTGGAGGAGAAACACTTTTTAAGGCCGCAGAGTGAGTAAATTGGCCATTTTCATTCACTTTTACCCATTCCTCAAATCTTGTGTTTAAGGCCCCTGGAAGCATGAAAATCACTTTAAACATCTCATTTTATCTTTAAAAGTGATTTTCCACGTACAAATGTGAATTGTAGTTCAAAGAGGCAACATTTGAAAAAGGACCATTTTTTACGTTTCTGAAGCATGTCGTAAGGGGGGGTGGTTATCTCTTTCATCAAAAATCAGACGTTTTTAATTGAACAATAAAGGCCTACAAATGTTATTTAATTCACTTTCTGGGGTGGAGAAAAACTTTTTAAGGCCTCAGAGTGAATAAATTGCCCATTTTCATTCACATTTACCTATTCCTCAAATCTTGTGTTTAGGGCCCCTGGAAGCTTGAAAATCACTTTAAACATCTCATTTTATCTTTAAAAGTGATTTTCCACGTACAAATGTGAATTGTAGTTAAAAGAGGCAACATTTGAAAACGGACCATTTTTTACGTTTCTGAAGCATGTCATAAGGGGGGGTGGTTATCTCTTTCGTCAAAAATCGGGCGTTTTCGCTTGAACAATAAAGGCCTATAAATGTAATTTAGTTCACTTCCCGTGGAGGAGAAACACTTTTTAAGGCCGCAGAGTGAGTAAATTGGCCATATTCATTCACTTTTACCCATTCCTCAAATCTTGTGTTTAAGGCCCCTGGAAGCATGAAAATCACTTTAAACATCTAATTTTATCTTTAAAAGTGATTTTCCACGTACAAATGTGAATTGTAGTTCAAAGAGGCAACATTTCAAAACAGACCATTTTTTCAGTTTCTGAAGCATGTTGTAAGGGGGGGTGGTTATCTCTTTCATAAAAAATCGGACGTTTTTGATTGAACAATAAAGGCCTCCAAATGTTATTTAATTCACTTTCTGGGGTGGAGAAAAACTTTTTAAGGCCTCAGAGTGAATAAATTGGCCATTTTCATTCACATTTACCCATTCCTCAAATCTTGTGTTTAGGGCCCCTGGAAGCTTGAAAATCACTTTAAACATCTCATTTTATCTTTAAAAGTGATTTTCCACGTACAAATGTGAATTGTAGTTAAAAGAGGCAACATTTGAAAACGGACCATTTTTTACGTTTCTGAAGCATGTCATAAGGGGGGGTGGTTATCTCTTTCGTCAAAAATCGGGCGTTTTCGCTTGAACAATAAAGGCCTCCAAATGTTATTTTATTCACTTCCCGTGGAGGAGAAACACTTTTTAAGGCCGCAGAGTGAGTAAATTGGCCATTTTCATTCACTTTTACCCATTCCTCAAATCTCGTGTTTAAGGCCCCTGGAAGCATGAAAATCACTTTAAACATCTCATTTTATCTTTAAAAGTGATTTTCCACGTACAAATGTGAATTGTAGTTCAAAGAGGCAACATTTGAAAACAGACCATTTTTTTAGTTTCTGAAGCATGTCGTAAGGGGGGGTGGTTATCTCTTTCATCAAAAATCGGACGTTTTTAATTGAACAATAAAGGCCTACAAATGTTATTTAATTCACTTTCTGGGGTGGAGAAAAACTTTTTAAGGCCTCATAGTGAATAAATTGGCCATTTTCATTCACATTTACCTATTCCTCAAATCTTGTGTTTAGGGCCCCTGGAAGCTTGAAAATCACTTTAAACATCTCATTTTATCTTTAAAAGTGATTTTCCACGTACAAACGTGAATTGTAGTTAAAAGAGGCAACATTTGAAAACGGACCATTTTTTACGTTTCTGAAGCATGTCATAAGGGGGGGTGGTTATCTCTTTCGTCAAAAATCGGGCGTTTTCGCTTGAACAATAAAGGCCTACAAATGTTATTTAGTTCACTTCCCGTGGAGGAGAAACACTTTTTAAGGCCTCAGAGTGAGTAAATTGGCCATATTCATTCACTTTTACCCATTCCTCAAATCTTGTGTTTAAGGCCCCTGGAAGCATGAAAATCACTTTAAACATCTCATTTTATCTTTAAAAGTGATTTTCCACGTACAAATGTGAATTGTAGTTCAAAGAGGCAACATTTGAAAAAGGACCATTTTTTACGTTTCTGAAGCATGTCGTAAGGGGGGGTGGTTATCTCTTTCATCAAAAATCGGACGTTTTTGATTGAACAATAAAGGCCTCCAAATGTTATTTTATTCACTTCCCGTGGAGGAGAAACACTTTTTAAGGCCGCAGAGTGAGTAAATTGGCCATTTTCATTCACTTTTACCCATTCCTCAAATCTCGTGTTTAAGGCCCCTGGAAGCATGAAAATCACTTTAAACATCTCATTTTATCTTTAAAAGTGATTTTCCACGTACAAATGTGAATTGTAGTTCAAAGAGGCAACATTTCAAAACAGACCATTTTTTCAGTTTCTGAAGCATGTTGTAAGGGGGGGTGGTTATCTCTTTCATAAAAAATCGGACGTTTTTGATTGAACAATAAAGGCCTCCAAATGTTATTTAATTCACTTTCTGGGGTGGAGAAAAACTTTTTAAGGCCTCAGAGTGAATAAATTGGCCATTTTCATTCACATTTACCCATTCCTCAAATCTTGTGTTTAGGGCCCCTGGAAGCTTGAAAATCACTTTAAACATCTCATTTTATCTTTAAAAGTGATTTTCCACGTACAAATGTGAATTGTAGTTAAAAGAGGCAACATTTGAAAACGGACCATTTTTTACATTTCTGAAGCATGTCATAAGGGGGGGTGGTTATCTCTTTCGTCAAAAATCGGGCGTTTTCGCTTGAACAATAAAGGCCTCCAAATGTTATTTTATTCACTTCCCGTGGAGGAGAAACACTTTTTAAGGCCGCAGAGTGAGTAAATTGGCCATTTTCATTCACTTTTACCCATTCCTCAAATCTCGTGTTTAAGGCCCCTGGAAGCATGAAAATCACTTTAAACATCTCATTTTATCTTTAAAAGTGATTTTCCACGTACAAATGTGAATTGTAGTTCAGAGGCAACATTTGAAAACAGACCATTTTTTTAGTTTCTGAAGCATGTCGTAAGGGGGGGTGGTTATCTCTTTCATCAAAAATCGGACGTTTTTAATTGAACAATAAAGGCCTACAAATGTTATTTAATTCACTTTCTGGGGTGGAGAAAAACTTTTTAAGGCCTCATAGTGAATAAATTGGCCATTTTCATTCACATTTACCTATTCCTCAAATCTTGTGTTTTGGGCCCCTGGAAGCTTGAAAATCACTTTAAACATCTCATTTTATCTTTAAAAGTGATTTTCCACGTACAAACGTGAATTGTAGTTAAAAGAGGCAACATTTGAAAACGGACCATTTTTTACGTTTCTGAAGCATGTCATAAGGGGGGGTGGTTATCTCTTTCGTCAAAAATCGGGCGTTTTCGCTTGAACAATAAAGGCCTACAAATGTTATTTAGTTCACTTCCCGTGGAGGAGAAACACTTTTTAAGGCCTCAGAGTGAGTAAATTGGCCATATTCATTCACTTTTACCCATTCCTCAAATCTTGTGTTTAAGGCCCCTGGAAGCATGAAAATCACTTTAAACATCTCATTTTATCTTTAAAAGTGATTTTCCACGTACAAATGTGAATTGTAGTTCAAAGAGGCAACATTTGAAAAAGGACCATTTTTTACGTTTCTGAAGCATGTCATAAGGGGGGGTGGTTATCTCTTTCATCAAAAATCAGACGTTTTTGATTGAACAATAAAGGCCTCCAAATGTTATTTTATTCACTTCCCGTGGAGGAGAAACACTTTTTAAGGCCGCAGAGTGAGTAAATTGGCCATTTTCATTCACTTTTACCCATTCCTCAAATCTCGTGTTTAAGGCCCCTGGAAGCATGAAAATCACTTTAAACATCTCATTTTATCTTTAAAAGTGATTTTCCACGTACAAATGTGAATTGTAGTTCAAAGAGGCAACATTTGAAAACAGACCCTTTTTTTAGTTTCTGAAGCATGTCGTAAGGGGGGGTGGTTATCTCTTTCATCAAAAATCGGACGTTTTTAATTGAACAATAAAGGCCTACAAATGTTATTTAATTCACTTTCTGGGGTGGAGAAAAACTTTTTAAGGCCTCAGAGTGAATAAATTGCCCATTTTCATTCACATTTACCTATTCCTCAAATCTTGTGTTTAGGGCCCCTGGAAGCTTGAAAATCACTTTAAACATCTCATTTTATCTTTAAAAGTGATTTTCCACGTACAAATGTGAATTGTAGTTAAAAGAGGCAACATTTGAAAACGGACCATTTTTTACGTTTCTGAAGCATGTCATAAGGGGGGGTGGTTATCTCTTTCGTCAAAAATCGGGCGTTTTCGCTTGAACAATAAAGGCCTCCAAATGTTATTTTATTCACTTCCCGTGGAGGAGAAACACTTTTTAAGGCCGCAGAGTGAGTAAATTGGCCATTTTCATTCACTTTTACCCATTCCTCAAATCTCGTGTTTAAGGCCCCTGGAAGCATGAAAATCACTTTAAACATCTCATTTTATCTTTAAAAGTGATTTTCCACGTACAAATGTGAATTGTAGTTCAAAGAGGCAACATTTGAAAACAGACCATTTTTTTAGTTTCTGAAGCATGTCGTAAGGGGGGGTGGTTATCTCTTTCATCAAAAATCGGACGTTTTTAATTGAACAATAAAGGCCTACAAATGTTATTTAATTCACTTTCTGGGGTGGAGAAAAACTTTTTAAGGCCTCATAGTGAATAAATTGGCCATTTTCATTCACATTTACCTATTCCTCAAATCTTGTGTTTAGGGCCCCTGGAAGCTTGAAAATCACTTTAAACATCTCATTTTATCTTTAAAAGTGATTTTCCACGTACAAACGTGAATTGTAGTTAAAAGAGGCAACATTTGAAAACGGACCATTTTTTACGTTTCTGAAGCATGTCATAAGGGGGGGTGGTTATCTCTTTCGTCAAAAATCGGGCGTTTTCGCTTGAACAATAAAGGCCTACAAATGTTATTTAGTTCACTTCCCGTGGAGGAGAAACACTTTTTAAGGCCTCAGAGTGAGTAAATTGGCCATTTTCATTCACTTTTACCCATTCCTCAAATCTCGTGTTTAAGGCCCCTGGAAGCATGAAAATCACTTTAAACATCTCATTTTATCTTTAAAAGTGATTTTCCACGTACAAATGTGAATTGTAGTTCAAAGAGGCAACATTTCAAAACAGACCATTTTTTCAGTTTCTGAAGCATGTTGTAAGGGGGGGTGGTTATCTCTTTCATAAAAAATCGGACGTTTTTGATTGAACAATAAAGGCCTCCAAATGTTATTTAATTCACTTTCTGGGGTGGAGAAAAACTTTTTAAGGCCTCAGAGTGAATAAATTGGCCATTTTCATTCACATTTACCCATTCCTCAAATCTTGTGTTTAGGGCCCCTGGAAGCTTGAAAATCACTTTAAACATCTCATTTTATCTTTAAAAGTGATTTTCCACGTACAAATGTGAATTGTAGTTAAAAGAGGCAACATTTGAAAACGGACCATTTTTTACATTTCTGAAGCATGTCATAAGGGGGGGTGGTTATCTCTTTCGTCAAAAATCGGGCGTTTTCGCTTGAACAATAAAGGCCTCCAAATGTTATTTTATTCACTTCCCGTGGAGGAGAAACACTTTTTAAGGCCGCAGAGTGAGTAAATTGGCCATTTTCATTCACTTTTACCCATTCCTCAAATCTCGTGTTTAAGGCCCCTGGAAGCATGAAAATCACTTTAAACATCTCATTTTATCTTTAAAAGTGATTTTCCACGTACAAATGTGAATTGTAGTTCAAAGAGGCAACATTTGAAAACAGACCATTTTTTTAGTTTCTGAAGCATGTCGTAAGGGGGGGTGGTTATCTCTTTCATCAAAAATCGGACGTTTTTAATTGAACAATAAAGGCCTACAAATGTTATTTAATTCACTTTCTGGGGTGGAGAAAAACTTTTTAAGGCCTCATAGTGAATAAATTGGCCATTTTCATTCACATTTACCTATTCCTCAAATCTTGTGTTTAGGGCCCCTGGAAGCTTGAAAATCACTTTAAACATCTCATTTTATCTTTAAAAGTGATTTTCCACGTACAAACGTGAATTGTAGTTAAAAGAGGCAACATTTGAAAACGGACCATTTTTTACGTTTCTGAAGCATGTCATAAGGGGGGGTGGTTATCTCTTTCGTCAAAAATCGGGCGTTTTCGCTTGAACAATAAAGGCCTACAAATGTTATTTAGTTCACTTCCCGTGGAGGAGAAACACTTTTTAAGGCCTCAGAGTGAGTAAATTGGCCATATTCATTCACTTTTACCCATTCCTCAAATCTTGTGTTTAAGGCCCCTGGAAGCATGAAAATCACTTTAAACATCTCATTTTATCTTTAAAAGTGATTTTCCACGTACAAATGTGAATTGTAGTTCAAAGAGGCAACATTTGAAAAAGGACCATTTTTTACGTTTCTGAAGCATGTCGTAAGGGGGGGTGGTTATCTCTTTCATCAAAAATCAGACGTTTTTGATTGAACAATAAAGGCCTCCAAATGTTATTTTATTCACTTCCCGTGGAGGAGAAACACTTTTTAAGGCCGCAGAGTGAGTAAATAGGCCATTTTCATTCACTTTTACCCATTCCTCAAATCTCGTGTTTAAGGCCCCTGGAAGCATGAAAATCACTTTAAACATCTCATTTTATCTTTAAAAGTGATTTTCCACGTACAAATGTGAATTGTAGTTCAAAGAGGCAACATTTCAAAACAGACCATTTTTTCAGTTTCTGAAGCATGTTGTAAGGGGGGGTGGTTATCTCTTTCATAAAAAATCGGACGTTTTTGATTGAACAATAAAGGCCTCCAAATGTTATTTAATTCACTTTCTGGGGTGGAGAAAAACTTTTTAAGGCCTCAGAGTGAATAAATTGGCCATTTTCATTCACATTTACCCATTCCTCAAATCTTGTGTTTAGGGCCCCTGGAAGCTTGAAAATCACTTTAAACATCTCATTTTATCTTTAAAAGTGATTTTCCACGTACAAATGTGAATTGTAGTTAAAAGAGGCAACATTTGAAAACGGACCATTTTTTACATTTCTGAAGCATGTCATAAGGGGGGGTGGTTATCTCTTTCGTCAAAAATCGGGCGTTTTCGCTTGAACAATAAAGGCCTCCAAATGTTATTTTATTCACTTCCCGTGGAGGAGAAACACTTTTTAAGGCCGCAGAGTGAGTAAATTGGCCATTTTCATTCACTTTTACCCATTCCTCAAATCTCGTGTTTAAGGCCCCTGGAAGCATGAAAATCACTTTAAACATCTCATTTTATCTTTAAAAGTGATTTTCCACGTACAAATGTGAATTGTAGTTCAAAGAGGCAACATTTGAAAACAGACCATTTTTTTAGTTTCTGAAGCATGTCGTAAGGGGGGGTGGTTATCTCTTTCATCAAAAATCGGACGTTTTTAATTGAACAATAAAGGCCTACAAATGTTATTTAATTCACTTTCTGGGGTGGAGAAAAACTTTTTAAGGCCTCATAGTGAATAAATTGGCCATTTTCATTCACATTTACCTATTCCTCAAATCTTGTGTTTAGGGCCCCTGGAAGCTTGAAAATCACTTTAAACATCTCATTTTATCTTTAAAAGTGATTTTCCACGTACAAACGTGAATTGTAGTTAAAAGAGGCAACATTTGAAAACGGACCATTTTTTACGTTTCTGAAGCATGTCATAAGGGGGGGTGGTTATCTCTTTCGTCAAAAATCGGGCGTTTTCGCTTGAACAATAAAGGCCTACAAATGTTATTTAGTTCACTTCCCGTGGAGGAGAAACACTTTTTAAGGCCTCAGAGTGAGTAAATTGGCCATATTCATTCACTTTTACCCATTCCTCAAATCTTGTGTTTAAGGCCCCTGGAAGCATGAAAATCACTTTAAACATCTCATTTTATCTTTAAAAGTGATTTTCCACGTACAAATGTGAATTGTAGTTCAAAGAGGCAACATTTGAAAAAGGACCATTTTTTACGTTTCTGAAGCATGTCGTAAGGGGGGGTGGTTATCTCTTTCATCAAAAATCAGACGTTTTTGATTGAACAATAAAGGCCTCCAAATGTTATTTTATTCACTTCCCGTGGAGGAGAAACACTTTTTAAGGCCGCAGAGTGAGTAAATAGGCCATTTTCATTCACTTTTACCCATTCCTCAAATCTCGTGTTTAAGGCCCCTGGAAGCATGAAAATCACTTTAAACATCTCATTTTATCTTTAAAAGTGATTTTCCACGTACAAATGTGAATTGTAGTTCAAAGAGGCAACATTTGAAAACAGACCATTTTTTTAGTTTCTGAAGCATGTCGTAAGGGGGGGTGGTTATCTCTTTCATCAAAAATCGGACGTTTTTAATTGAACAATAAAGGCCTACAAATGTTATTTAATTCACTTTCTGGGGTGGAGAAAAACTTTTTAAGGCCTCAGAGTGAATAAATTGCCCATTTTCATTCACATTTACCTATTCCTCAAATCTTGTGTTTAGGGCCCCTGGAAGCTTGAAAATCACTTTAAACATCTCATTTTATCTTTAAAAGTGATTTTCCACGTACAAATGTGAATTGTAGTTAAAAGAGGCAACATTTGAAAACGGACCATTTTTTACGTTTCTGAAGCATGTCATAAGGGGGGGTGGTTATCTCTTTCGTCAAAAATCGGGCGTTTTCGCTTGAACAATAAAGGCCTATAAATGTAATTTAGTTCACTTCCCGTGGAGGAGAAACACTTTTTAAGGCCGCAGAGTGAGTAAATTGGCCATATTCATTCACTTTTACCCATTCCTCAAATCTTGTGTTTAAGGCCCCTGGAAGCATGAAAATCACTTTAAACATCTCATTTTATCTTTAAAAGTGATTTTCCACGTACAAATGTGAATTGTAGTTCAAAGAGGCAACATTTCAAAACAGACCATTTTTTCAGTTTCTGAAGCATGTTGTAAGGGGGGGTGGTTATCTCTTTCATAAAAAATCAGACGTTTTTGATTGAACAATAAAGGCCTCCAAATGTTATTTTATTCACTTCCCGTGGAGGAGAAACACTTTTTAAGGACGCAGAGTGAGTAAATTGGCCATTTTCATTCACTTTTACCCATTCCTCAAATCTCGTGTTTAAGGCCCCTGGAAGCATGAAAATCACTTTAAACATCTCATTTTATCTTTAAAAGTGATTTTCCACATACAAATGTGAATTGTAGTTCAAAGAGGCAACATTTGAAAACGGACCATTTTTTACGCTTCTGAAGCATGTCGTAAGGGGGGGTGGTTATCTTTTTCGTCAAAAATCGGGCATTTTCGCTTGAACAATAAAGGCCTACAAATGTTGTTTAGTTCACTTCCCGTGGAGGAGAAACACTTTTTAAGGCCGCAGAGTGAGTAAATTGGCCATTTTCATTCACTTTTACCCATTTCTCAAATCTTGTGTTTAAGGCCCCTGGAAGCATGAAAATCACTTTAAACATCTCATTTTATCTTTAAAAGTGATTTTCCACGTACAAATGTGAATTGTAGTTCAAAGAGGCAACATTTCAAAACAGACCATTTTTTTAGTTTCTGAAGCATGTCGTAAGGGGGGGTGGTTATCTCTTTCATCAAAAATCGGACGTTTTTAATTGAACAATAAAGGCCTACAAATGTTATTTAATTCACTTTCTGGGGTGGAGAAAAACTTTTTAAGGTCTCAGAGTGAATAAATTGGCCATTTTCATTCACATTTACCCATTCCTCAAATCTTGTGTTTAGGGCCCCTGGAAGCTTGAAAATCACTTTAAACATCTCATTTTAACTTTAAAAGTGATTTTCCACGTACAAATGTGAATTGTAGTTAAAAGAGGCAACATTTGAAAACGGACCATTTTTTAC
The DNA here is from genome assembly GCF_964204655.1 of Triturus cristatus. Taxonomy (NCBI): domain Eukaryota; kingdom Metazoa; phylum Chordata; class Amphibia; order Caudata; family Salamandridae; genus Triturus; species Triturus cristatus. Next base: position 1,223,596,939 of record NC_140590.1, on the reverse strand, counting down.
GTTTCTGAAGCATGTCATAAGGGGGGGTGGTTATCTCTTTCGTCAAAAATCGGGCGTTTTCGCTTGAACAATAAAGGCCTACAAATGTTATTTAGTTCACTTCCCGTGGAGGAGAAACACTTTTTAAGGCCACAGAGTGAGTAAATTGGCCATATTCATTCACTTTTACCCATTCCTCAAATCTTGTGTTTAAGGCCCCTGGAAGCATGAAAATCACTTTAAACATCTCATTTTATCTTTAAAAGTGATTTTCCACGTACAAATGTGAATTGTAGTTCAAAGAGGCAACATTTCAAAACAGACCATTTTTTTAGTTTCTGAAGCATGTCGTAAGGGGGGGTGGTTATCTCTTTCATCAAAAATCGGACGTTTTTAATTGAACAATAAAGGCCTACAAATGTTATTTAATTCACTTTCTGGGGTGGAGAAAAACTTTTTAAGGCCTCAGAGTGAATAAATTGGCCATTTTCATTCACATTTACCTATTCCTCAAATCTTGTGTTTAGGGCCCCTGGAAGCTTGAAAATCACTTTAAACATCTCATTTTATCTTTAAAAGTGATTTTCCACGTACAAATGTGAATTGTAGTTAAAAGAGGCAACATTTGAAAACGGACCATTTTTTACGTTTCTGAAGCATGTCATAAGGGGGGGTGGTTATCTCTTTCATCAAAAATCGGACGTTTTCGCTTGAACAATAAAGGCCTCCAAATGTTATTTTATTCACTTCCCGTGGAGGAGAAACACTTTTTAAGGCCGCAGAGTGAGTAAATTGGCCATTTTCATTCACTTTTACCCATTCCTCAAATCTCGTGTTTAAGGCCCCTGGAAGCATGAAAATCACTTTAAACATCTCATTTTATCTTTAAAAGTGATTTTCCACGTACAAATGTGAATTGTAGTTCAAAGAGGCAACATTTGAAAACAGACCATTTTTTTAGTTTCTGAAGCATGTCGTAAGGGGGGGTGGTTATCTCTTTCATCAAAAATCGGACGTTTTTAATTGAACAATAAAGGCCTACAAATGTTATTTAATTCACTTTCTGGGGTGGAGAAAAACTTTTTAAGGCCTCATAGTGAATAAATTGGCCATTTTCATTCACATTTACCTATTCCTCAAATCTTGTGTTTAGGGCCCCTGGAAGCTTGAAAATCACTTTAAACATCTCATTTTATCTTTAAAAGTGATTTTCCACGTACAAACGTGAATTGTAGTTAAAAGAGGCAACATTTGAAAACGGACCATTTTTTACGTTTCTGAAGCATGTCATAAGGGGGGGTGGTTATCTCTTTCGTCAAAAATCGGGCGTTTTCGCTTGAACAATAAAGGCCTACAAATGTTATTTAGTTCACTTCCCGTGGAGGAGAAACACTTTTTAAGGCCTCAGAGTGAGTAAATTGGCCATATTCATTCACTTTTACCCATTCCTCAAATCTTGTGTTTAAGGCCCCTGGAAGCATGAAAATCACTTTAAACATCTCATTTTATCTTTAAAAGTGATTTTCCACGTACAAATGTGAATTGTAGTTCAAAGAGGCAACATTTGAAAAAGGACCATTTTTTACGTTTCTGAAGCATGTCGTAAGGGGGGGTGGTTATCTCTTTCATCAAAAATCGGACGTTTTTGATTGAACAATAAAGGCCTCCAAATGTTATTTTATTCACTTCCCGTGGAGGAGAAACACTTTTTAAGGCCGCAGAGTGAGTAAATTGGCCATTTTCATTCACTTTTACCCATTCCTCAAATCTCGTGTTTAAGGCCCCTGGAAGCATGAAAATCACTTTAAACATCTCATTTTATCTTTAAAAGTGATTTTCCACGTACAAATGTGAATTGTAGTTCAAAGAGGCAACATTTCAAAACAGACCATTTTTTCAGTTTCTGAAGCATGTTGTAAGGGGGGGTGGTTATCTCTTTCATAAAAAATCGGACGTTTTTGATTGAACAATAAAGGCCTCCAAATGTTATTTAATTCACTTTCTGGGGTGGAGAAAAACTTTTTAAGGCCTCAGAGTGAATAAATTGGCCATTTTCATTCACATTTACCCATTCCTCAAATCTTGTGTTTAGGGCCCCTGGAAGCTTGAAAATCACTTTAAACATCTCATTTTATCTTTAAAAGTGATTTTCCACGTACAAATGTGAATTGTAGTTAAAAGAGGCAACATTTGAAAACGGACCATTTTTTACATTTCTGAAGCATGTCATAAGGGGGGGTGGTTATCTCTTTCGTCAAAAATCGGGCGTTTTCGCTTGAACAATAAAGGCCTCCAAATGTTATTTTATTCACTTCCCGTGGAGGAGAAACACTTTTTAAGGCCGCAGAGTGAGTAAATTGGCCATTTTCATTCACTTTTACCCATTCCTCAAATCTCGTGTTTAAGGCCCCTGGAAGCATGAAAATCACTTTAAACATCTCATTTTATCTTTAAAAGTGATTTTCCACGTACAAATGTGAATTGTAGTTCAAAGAGGCAACATTTGAAAACAGACCATTTTTTTAGTTTCTGAAGCATGTCGTAAGGGGGGGTGGTTATCTCTTTCATCAAAAATCGGACGTTTTTAATTGAACAATAAAGGCCTACAAATGTTATTTAATTCACTTTCTGGGGTGGAGAAAAACTTTTTAAGGCCTCATAGTGAATAAATTGGCCATTTTCATTCACATTTACCTATTCCTCAAATCTTGTGTTTAGGGCCCCTGGAAGCTTGAAAATCACTTTAAACATCTCATTTTATCTTTAAAAGTGATTTTCCACGTACAAACGTGAATTGTAGTTAAAAGAGGCAACATTTGAAAACGGACCATTTTTTACGTTTCTGAAGCATGTCATAAGGGGGGGTGGTTATCTCTTTCGTCAAAAATCGGGCGTTTTCGCTTGAACAATAAAGGCCTACAAATGTTATTTAGTTCACTTCCCGTGGAGGAGAAACACTTTTTAAGGCCTCAGAGTGAGTAAATTGGCCATATTCATTCACTTTTACCCATTCCTCAAATCTTGTGTTTAAGGCCCCTGGAAGCATGAAAATCACTTTAAACATCTCATTTTATCTTTAAAAGTGATTTTCCACGTACAAATGTGAATTGTAGTTCAAAGAGGCAACATTTGAAAAAGGACCATTTTTTACGTTTCTGAAGCATGTCATAAGGGGGGGTGGTTATCTCTTTCGTCAAAAATCGGGCGTTTTCGCTTGAACAATAAAGGCCTACAAATGTTATTTAGTTCACTTCCCGTGGAGGAGAAACACTTTTTAAGGCCACAGAGTGAGTAAATTGGCCATATTCATTCACTTTTACCCATTCCTCAAATCTTGTGTTTAAGGCCCCTGGAAGCATGAAAATCACTTTAAACATCTCATTTTATCTTTAAAAGTGATTTTCCACATACAAATGTGAATTGTAGTTCAAAGAGGCAACATTTGAAAACGGACCATTTTTTACGCTTCTGAAGCATGTCGTAAGGGGGGGTGGTTATCTTTTTCGTCAAAAATCGGGCGTTTTCGCTTGAACAATAAAGGCCTACAAATGTTGTTTAGTTCACTTCCCGTGGAGGAGAAACACTTTTTAAGGCCGCAGAGTGAGTAAATTGGCCATTTTCATTCACTTTTACCCATTTCTCAAATCTTGTGTTTAAGGCCCCTGGAAGCATGAAAATCACTTTAAACATCTCATTTTATCTTTAAAAGTGATTTTCCACGTACAAATGTGAATTGTAGTTCAAAGAGGCAACATTTCAAAACAGACCATTTTTTTAGTTTCTGAAGCATGTCGTAAGGGGGGGTGGTTATCTCTTTCATCAAAAATCGGACGTTTTTAATTGAACAATAAAGGCCTACAAATGTTATTTAATTCACTTTCTGGGGTGGAGAAAAACTTTTTAAGGTCTCAGAGTGAATAAATTGGCCATTTTCATTCACATTTACCCATTCCTCAAATCTTGTGTTTAGGGCCCCTGGAAGCTTGAAAATCACTTTAAACATCTCATTTTAATTTTAAAAGTGATTTTCCACGTACAAATGTGAATTGTAGTTAAAAGAGGCAACATTTGAAAACGGACCATTTTTTACGTTTCTGAAGCATGTCATAAGGGGGGGTGGTTATCTCTTTCGTCAAAAATCGGGCGTTTTCGCTTGAACAATAAAGGCCTACAAATGTTATTTAGTTCACTTCCCGTGGAGGAGAAACACTTTTTAAGGCCACAGAGTGAGTAAATTGGCCATATTCATTCACTTTTACCCATTCCTCAAATCTTGTGTTTAAGGCCCCTGGAAGCATGAAAATCACTTTAAACATCTCATTTTATCTTTAAAAGTGATTTTCCACGTACAAATGTGAATTGTAGTTCAAAGAGGCAACATTTCAAAACAGACCATTTTTTTAGTTTCTGAAGCATGTCGTAAGGGGGGGTGGTTATCTCTTTCATCAAAAATCGGACGTTTTTAATTGAACAATAAAGGCCTACAAATGTTATTTAATTCACTTTCTGGGGTGGAGAAAAACTTTTTAAGGCCTCAGAGTGAATAAATTGGCCATTTTCATTCACATTTACCTATTCCTCAAATCTTGTGTTTAGGGCCCCTGGAAGCTTGAAAATCACTTTAAACATCTCATTTTATCTTTAAAAGTGATTTTCCACGTACAAATGTGAATTGTAGTTCAAAGAGGCAACATTTGAAAACAGACCATTTTTTTAGTTTCTGAAGCATGTCGTAAGGGGGGGTGGTTATCTCTTTCATCAAAAATCGGACGTTTTTAATTAAACAATAAAGGCCTACAAATGTTATTTAATTCACTTTCTGGGGTGGAGAAAAACTTTTTAAGGCCTCAGAGTGAATAAATTGCCCATTTTCATTCACATTTACCTATTCCTCAAATCTTGTGTTTAGGGCCCCTGGAAGCTTGAAAATCACTTTAAACATCTCATTTTATCTTTAAAAGTGATTTTCCACGTACAAATGTGAATTGTAGTTAAAAGAGGCAACATTTGAAAACGGACCATTTTTTACGTTTCTGAAGCATGTCATAAGGGGGGGTGGTTATCTCTTTCGTCAAAAATCGGGCGTTTTCGCTTGAACAATAAAGGCCTATAAATGTAATTTAGTTCACTTCCCGTGGAGGAGAAACACTTTTTAAGGCCGCAGAGTGAGTAAATTGGCCATATTCATTCACTTTTACCCATTCCTCAAATCTTGTGTTTAAGGCCCCTGGAAGCATGAAAATCACTTTAAACATCTCATTTTATCTTTAAAAGTGATTTTCCACGTACAAATGTGAATTGTAGTTCAAAGAGGCAACATTTCAAAACAGACCATTTTTTCAGTTTCTGAAGCATGTTGTAAGGGGGGGTGGTTATCTCTTTCATAAAAAATCGGACGTTTTTGATTGAACAATAAAGGCCTCCAAATGTTATTTAATTCACTTCCCGTGGAGGAGAAACACTTTTTAAGGACGCAGAGTGAGTAAATTGGCCATTTTCATTCACTTTTACCCATTCCTCAAATCTCGTGTTTAAGGCCCCTGGAAGCATGAAAATCACTTTAAACATCTCATTTTATCTTTAAAAGTGATTTTCCACATACAAATGTGAATTGTAGTTCAAAGAGGCAACATTTGAAAACGGACCATTTTTTACGCTTCTGAAGCATGTCGTAAGGGGGGGTGGTTATCTTTTTCGTCAAAAATCGGGCGTTTTCGCTTGAACAATAAAGGCCTACAAATGTTGTTTAGTTCACTTCCCGTGGAGGAGAAACACTTTTTAAGGCCGCAGAGTGAGTAAATTGGCCATTTTCATTCACTTTTACCCATTTCTCAAATCTTGTGTTTAAGGCCCCTGGAAGCATGAAAATCACTTTAAACATCTCATTTTATCTTTAAAAGTGATTTTCCACGTACAAATGTGAATTGTAGTTCAAAGAGGCAACATTTCAAAACAGACCATTTTTTTAGTTTCTGAAGCATGTCGTAAGGGGGGGTGGTTATCTCTTTCATCAAAAATCGGACGTTTTTAATTGAACAATAAAGGCCTACAAATGTTATTTAATTCACTTTCTGGGGTGGAGAAAAACTTTTTAAGGTCTCAGAGTGAATAAATTGGCCATTTTCATTCACATTTACCCATTCCTCAAATCTTGTGTTTAGGGCCCCTGGAAGCTTGAAAATCACTTTAAACATCTCATTTTAACTTTAAAAGTGATTTTCCACGTACAAATGTGAATTGTAGTTAAAAGAGGCAACATTTGAAAACGGACCATTTTTTACGTTTCTGAAGCATGTCATAAGGGGGGGTGGTTATCTCTTTCGTCAAAAATCGGGCGTTTTCGCTTGAACAATAAAGGCCTACAAATGTTATTTAGTTCACTTCCCGTGGAGGAGAAACACTTTTTAAGGCCACAGAGTGAGTAAATTGGCCATATTCATTCACTTTTACCCATTCCTCAAATCTTGTGTTTAAGGCCCCTGGAAGCATGAAAATCACTTTAAACATCTCATTTTATCTTTAAAAGTGATTTTCCACGTACAAATGTGAATTGTAGTTCAAAGAGGCAACATTTCAAAACAGACCATTTTTTTAGTTTCTGAAGCATGTCGTAAGGGGGGGTGGTTATCTCTTTCATCAAAAATCGGACGTTTTTAATTGAACAATAAAGGCCTACAAATGTTATTTAATTCACTTTCTGGGGTGGAGAAAAACTTTTTAAGGCCTCAGAGTGAATAAATTGGCCATTTTCATTCACATTTACCTATTCCTCAAATCTTGTGTTTAGGGCCCCTGGAAGCTTGAAAATCACTTTAAACATCTCATTTTATCTTTAAAAGTGATTTTCCACGTACAAATGTGAATTGTAGTTAAAAGAGGCAACATTTGAAAACGGACCATTTTTTACGTTTCTGAAGCATGTCATAAGGGGGGGTGGTTATCTCTTTCATCAAAAATCGGACGTTTTCGCTTGAACAATAAAGGCCTCCAAATGTTATTTTATTCACTTCCCGTGGAGGAGAAACACTTTTTAAGGCCGCAGAGTGAGTAAATTGGCCATTTTCATTCACTTTTACCCATTCCTCAAATCTCGTGTTTAAGGCCCCTGGAAGCATGAAAATCACTTTAAACATCTCATTTTATCTTTAAAAGTGATTTTCCACGTACAAATGTGAATTGTAGTTCAAAGAGGCAACATTTGAAAACAGACCATTTTTTTAGTTTCTGAAGCATGTCGTAAGGGGGGGTGGTTATCTCTTTCATCAAAAATCGGACGTTTTTAATTGAACAATAAAGGCCTACAAATGTTATTTAATTCACTTTCTGGGGTGGAGAAAAACTTTTTAAGGCCTCATAGTGAATAAATTGGCCATTTTCATTCACATTTACCTATTCCTCAAATCTTGTGTTTAGGGCCCCTGGAAGCTTGAAAATCACTTTAAACATCTCATTTTATCTTTAAAAGTGATTTTCCACGTACAAACGTGAATTGTAGTTAAAAGAGGCAACATTTGAAAACGGACCATTTTTTACGTTTCTGAAGCATGTCATAAGGGGGGGTGGTTATCTCTTTCGTCAAAAATCGGGCGTTTTCGCTTGAACAATAAAGGCCTACAAATGTTATTTAGTTCACTTCCCGTGGAGGAGAAACACTTTTTAAGGCCTCAGAGTGAGTAAATTGGCCATATTCATTCACTTTTACCCATTCCTCAAATCTTGTGTTTAAGGCCCCTGGAAGCATGAAAATCACTTTAAACATCTCATTTTATCTTTAAAAGTGATTTTCCACGTACAAATGTGAATTGTAGTTCAAAGAGGCAACATTTGAAAAAGGACAATTTTTTACTTTTCTGAAGCATGTCGTAAGGGGGGGTGGTTATCTCTTTCATCAAAAATCGGACGTTTTTAATTGAACAATAAAGGCCTACAAATGTTATTTAATTCACTTTCTGGGGTGGAGAAAAACTTTTTAAGGTCTCATAGTGAATAAATTGGCCATTTTCATTCACATTTACCTATTCCTCAAATCTTGTGTTTAGGGCCCCTGGAAGCTTGAAAATCACTTTAAACATCTCATTTTAACTTTAAAAGTGATTTTCCACGTACAAATGTGAATTGTAGTTAAAAGAGGCAACATTTGAAAACGGACCATTTTTTACGTTTCTGAAGCATGTCATAAGGGGGGGTGGTTATCTCTTTCGTCAAAAATCGGGCGTTTTCGCTTGAACAATAAAGGCCTACAAATGTTATTTATTTCACTTCCCGTGGAGGAGAAACACTTTTTAAGGCCGCAGAGTGAGTAAATTGGCCATATTCATTCACTTTTACCCATTCCTCAAATATTGTGTTTAAGGCCCCTGGAAGCATGAAAATCACTTTAAACATCTCATTTTATCTTTAAAAGTGATTTTCCACGTACAAATAAGAATTGTAGTTCAAAGAGGCAACATTTCAAAACAGACCATTTTTTTAGTTTCTGAAGCATGTCGTAAGGGGGGGTGGTTATCTCTTTCATCAAAAATCGGACGTTTTTAATTGAACAATAAAGGCCTACAAATGTTATTTAATTCACTTTCTGGGGTGGAGAAAAACTTTTTAAGGCCTCAGAGTGAATAAATTGGCCATTTTCATTCACATTTACCTATTCCTAAAATCTTGTGTTTAGGGCCCCTGGAAGCTTGAAAATCACTTTAAACATCTCATTTTATCTTTAAAAGTGATTTTCCACGTACAAATGTGAATTGTAGTTAAAAGAGGCAACATTTGAAAACGGACCATTTTTTACGTTTCTGAAGCATGTCATAAGGGGGGGTGGTTATCTCTTTCGCCAAAAATCGGGCGTTTTCGCTTGAAAAATAAAGGCCTACAAATGTTATTTAGTTCACTTCCCGTGGAGGAGAAACACGCTTTTAAGGCCGCAGAGTGAGTAAATTGGCCATATTCATTCACTTTTACCCATTCCTCAAATCTTGTGTTTAAGGCCCCTGGAAGCATGAAAATCACTTTAAACATCTCATTTTATCTTTAAAAGTGATTTTCCACGTACAAATGTGAATTGTAGTTTAAAGAGGCAACATTTGAAAACGGACCATTTTTTACGCTTCTGAAGCATGTCGTATGGGGGGGTGGTTATCTTTTTCGTCAAAAATCGGGCGTTTTCGCTTGAACAATAAAGGCCTACAAATGTTGTTTAGTTCACTTCCCGTGGAGGAGAAACACTTTTTAAGGCCGCAGAGTGAGTAAATTGGCCATTTTCATTCACTTTTACCCATTTCTCAAATCTTGTGTTTAGGGCCCCTGGAAGCTTGAAAATCACTTTAAACATCTCATTTTATCTCTAAAAGTGATTATCCACGTACAATGTTAATTGTAGTTCAAAGACTCAACATTTGAAAATGAACCATTTTTTTAGTTTCAGAAGCATGTCGTAAGGGGGGGTGGTTATCTCTTTCGTCAAAAAATTGTGTTTTCGCTTGATCAATAAAGGCCTACAAATGTTATTTAATTCACTTCCCGTGGAGGAGAAACACTTTTTAAGGACTCAGAATGAGTAAATTGGCCATTTTCATTCACTTTTACATATTCCTCAAATCTTGTGTTTAAGGCCCCTGGAAGCATGAAAATCACTTTAAACATCTCATTTTATCTTTAAAAGTGATTTTCCACGTACAAATGTGAATTGTAGTTCAAAGAGGCAACATTTGAAAACAGACCATTTTTTTAGTTTCTGAAGCATGTCATAAGGGGGGGTGGTTATCTCTTTCATCAAAAATCGGACGTTTTTAATTGAACAATAAAGGCCTACAAATGTTATTTAATTCACTTTCTGAGGTGGAGAAAAACTTTTTAAGGCCTCAGAGTGAGTAAATTGGCCATATTCATTCACTTTTACCCATTCCTCAAATCTTGTGTTTAAGGCCCCTGGAAGCATGAAAATCACTTTAAACATCTCATTTTATCTTTAAAAGTGATTTTCCACGTACAAATGTGAATTGTAGTTCAAAGAGGCAACATTTGAAAAAGGACAATTTTTTACTTTTCTGAAGCATGTCGTAAGGGGGGGTGGTTATCTCTTTCATCAAAAATCGGACGTTTTTGATTGAACAATAAAGGCCTCCAAATTTTTTTTTTTTCACTTCCCGTGGAGGAGAAACACTTTTTAAGGCCGCAGAGTGAGTAAATTGGCCATTTTCATTCACTTTTACCCATCCCTCAAATCTCGTGTTTAAGGCCCCTGGAAGCATGAAAATCACTTTAAACATCTCATTTTATCTTTAAAAGTGATTTTCCACGTACAAATGTGAATTGTTGTTCAAAGAGGCAACATTTGAAAACAGACCATTTTTTTCGTTTCTGAAGCATGTCGTAAGGGGGGGTGGTTATCTCTTTCATCAAAAATCGGACGTTTTTAATTGAACAATAAAGGCCTACAAATGTTATTTAATTCACTTTCTGGGGTGGAGAAAAACTTTTTAAGGTCTCATAGTGAATAAATTGGCCATTTTCATTCACATTTACCTATTCCTCAAATCTTGTGTTTAGGGCCCCTGGAAGCTTGAAAATCACTTTAAACATCTCATTTTAACTTTAAAAGTGATTTTCCACGTACAAATGTGAATTGTAGTTAAAAGAGGCAACATTTGAAAACGGACCATTTTTTACGTTTCTGAAGCATGTCATAAGGGGGGGTGGTTATCTCTTTCGTCAAAAATCGGGCGTTTTCGCTTGAACAATAAAGGCCTACAAATGTTATTTATTTCACTTCCCGTGGAGGAGAAACACTTTTTAAGGCCGCAGAGTGAGTAAATTGGCCATATTCATTCACTTTTACCCATTCCTCAAATATTGTGTTTAAGGCCCCTGGAAGCATGAAAATCACTTTAAACATCTCATTTTATCTTTAAAAGTGATTTTCCACGTACAAATAAGAATTGTAGTTCAAAGAGGCAACATTTCAAAACAGACCATTTTTTTAGTTTCTGAAGCATGTCGTAAGGGGGGGTGGTTATCTCTTTCATCAAAAATCGGACGTTTTTAATTGAACAATAAAGGCCTACAAATGTTATTTAATTCACTTTCTGGGGTGGAGAAAAACTTTTTAAGGCCTCAGAGTGAATAAATTGGCCATTTTCATTCACATTTACCTATTCCTAAAATCTTGTGTTTAGGGCCCCTGGAAGCTTGAAAATCACTTTAAACATCTCATTTTATCTTTAAAAGTGATTTTCCACGTACAAATGTGAATTGTAGTTAAAAGAGGCAACATTTGAAAACGGACCATTTTTTACGTTTCTGAAGCATGTCATAAGGGGGGGTGGTTATCTCTTTCGCCAAAAATCGGGCGTTTTCGCTTGAAAAATAAAGGCCTACAAATGTTATTTAGTTCACTTCCCGTGGAGGAGAAACACGCTTTTAAGGCCGCAGAGTGAGTAAATTGGCCATATTCATTCACTTTTACCCATTCCTCAAATCTTGTGTTTAAGGCCCCTGGAAGCATGAAAATCACTTTAAACATCTCATTTTATCTTTAAAAGTGATTTTCCACGTACAAATGTGAATTGTAGTTTAAAGAGGCAACATTTGAAAACGGACCATTTTTTACGCTTCTGAAGCATGTCGTATGGGGGGGTGGTTATCTTTTTCGTCAAAAATCGGGCGTTTTCGCTTGAACAATAAAGGCCTACAAATGTTGTTTAGTTCACTTCCCGTGGAGGAGAAACACTTTTTAAGGCCGCAGAGTGAGTAAATTGGCCATTTTCATTCACTTTTACCCATTTCTCAAATCTTGTGTTTAGGGCCCCTGGAAGCTTGAAAATCACTTTAAACATCTCATTTTATCTCTAAAAGTGATTATCCACGTACAATGTTAATTGTAGTTCAAAGACTCAACATTTGAAAATGAACCATTTTTTTAGTTTCAGAAGCATGTCGTAAGGGGGGGTGGTTATCTCTTTCGTCAAAAAATTGTGTTTTCGCTTGATCAATAAAGGCCTACAAATGTTATTTAATTCACTTCCCGTGGAGGAGAAACACTTTTTAAGGACTCAGAATGAGTAAATTGGCCATTTTCATTCACTTTTACATATTCCTCAAATCTTGTGTTTAAGGCCCCTTGAAGCATGAAAATCACTTTAAACATCTCATTTTATCTTTAAAAGTGATTTTCCACGTACAAATGTGAATTGTAGTTCAAAGAGGCAACATTTGAAAACAGACCATTTTTTTAGTTTCTGAAGCATGTCGTAAGGGGGGGTGGTTATCTCTTTCATCAAAAATCGGACGTTTTTAATTGAACAATAAAGGCCTACAAATGTTATTTAATTCACTTTCTGAGGTGGAGAAAAACTTTTTAAGGCCTCAGAGTGAATAAATTGGCCATTTTCATTCACATTTACCTATTCCTCAAATCTTGTGTTTAGGGCCCCTGGAAGCTTGAAAATCACTTTAAACATCTCATTTTATCTTTAAAAGTGATTTTCCACGTACAAATGTGAATTATAGTTAAAAGAGGCAACATTTGAAAACGGACCATTTTTTACGTTTCTGAAGCATGTCATAAGGGGGGGTGGTTATCTCTTTCGTCAAAAATCGGGCGTTTCCGCTTGAACAAAAAAGGCCTACAAATGTTATTTAGTTCACTTCCCGTGGAGGAGAAACACTTTTTAAGGCCGCAGAGTGAGTAAATTGGCCATATTCATTCACTTTTACCCATTCCTCAAATCTTGTGTTTAAGGTCCCTGGAAGCATGAAAATCACTTTAAACATCTCATTTTATCTTTAAAAGTGATTTTCCACGTACAAATGTGAATTGTAGTTCAAAGAGGCAACATTTGAAAACGGACCATTTTTTACGTTTCTGAAGCATGTCGTAAGGGGGGGTGGTTATCTCTTTCATCAAAAATCGGACGTTTTTGATTGAACAATAAAGGCCTCCAAATGTTATTTTATTCACTTCCCGTGGAGGAGAAACACTTTTTAAGGCCGCAGAGTGAGTAAATTGGCCATATTCATTCACTTTTACCCATTCCTCAAATCTTGTGTTTAAGGCCCCTGGAAGCATGAAAATCACTTTAAACATCTCATTTTATCTTTAAAAGTGATTTTTCACGTACAAATGTGAATTGTAGTTCAAAGAGGCAACATTTGAAAACAGACCATTTTTTTAGTTTCTGAAGCATGTCGTAAGGGGGGGTGGTTATCTCTTTCATCAAAAATCGGACGTTTTTAATTGAACAATAAAGGCCTACAAATGTTATTTAATTCACTTTCTGGGGTGGAGAAAAACTTTTTAAGGCCTCAGAGTGAATAAATTGGCCATTTTCATTCACATTTACCTATTCCTCAAATCTTGTGTTTAGGGCCCCTGGAAGCTTGAAAATCACTTTAAACATCTCATTTTATCTTTAAAAGTGATTTTCCACGTACAAATGTGAATTGTAGTTAAAAGAGGCAACATTTGAAAACGGACCATTTTTTACGTTTCTGAAGCATGTCATAAGGGGGGTGGTTATCTCTTTCATCAAAAATCGGACGTTTTTGATTGAACAATAAAGGCCTCCAAATGTTATTTTATTCACTTCCCGTGGAGGAGAAACACTTTTTAAGGCCGCAGAGTGAGTAAATTGGCCATATTCATTCACTTTTACCCATTCCTCAAATCTTGTGTTTAAGGCCCCTGGAAGCATGAAAATCACTTTAAACATCTCATTTTATCTTTAAAAGTGATTTTCCACGTACAAATGTGAATTGTAGTTCAAAGAGGCAACATTTGAAAACGGACCATTTTTTACGCTTCTGAAGCATGTCGTAAGGGGGAGTGGTTATCTTTTTCGTCAAAAATCGGGCATTTTCGCTTGAACAATAAAGGCCTACAAATGTTGTTTAGTTCACTTCCCGTGGAGGAGAAACACTTTTTAAGGCCGCAGAGTGAGTAAATTGGCCATTTTCATTCACTTTTACCCATTTCTCAAATCTTGTGTTTAGGGCCCCTGGAAGCTTGAAAATCACTTTAAACATCTCATTTTATCTCTAAAAGTGATTATCCACGTACAATGTTAATTGTAGTTCAAAGACTCAACATTTGAAAATGAACCATTTTTTTAGTTTCAGAAGCATGTCGTAAGGGGGGGTGGTTATCTCTTTCGTCAAAAAAATTGTGTTTTCGCTTGAACAATAAAGGCCTACAAATGTTATTTAATTCACTTTCTGGGGTGGAGAAAAACTTTTTAAGGCCTCAGAGTGAATAAATTGGCCATTTTCATTCACATTTACCTATTCCTCAAATCTTGTGTTTAGGGCCCCTGGAAGCTTGAAAATCACTTTAAACATCTCATTTTATCTTTAAAAGTGATTTTCCACGTACAAATGTGAATTGTAGTTAAAAGAGGCAACATTTGAAAACGGACCATTTTTTACGTTTCTGAAGCATGTCATAAGGGGGGGTGGTTATCTCTTTCGTCAAAAATCGGGCGTTTTCGCTTGAACAATAAAGGCCTATAAATGTAATTTAGTTCACTTCCCATGGAGGAGAAACACTTTTTAAGGCCGCAGAGTGAGTAAATTGGCCATATTCATTCACTTTTACCCATTCCTCAAATCTTGTGTTTAAGGCCCCTGGAAGCATGAAAATCACTTTAAACATCTCATTTTATCTTTAAAAGTGATTTTCCACGTACAAATGTGAATTGTAGTTCAAAGAGGCAACATTTCAAAACAGACCATTTTTTCAGTTTCTGAAGCATGTTGTAAGGGGGGGTGGTTATCTCTTTCATAAAAAATCGGACGTTTTTGATTGAACAATAAAGGCCTCCAAATGTTATTTTATTCACTTCCCGTGGAGGAGAAACACTTTTTAAGGACGCAGAGTGAGTAAATTGGCCATTTTCATTCACTTTTACCCATTCCTCAAATCTCGTGTTTAAGGCCCCTGGAAGCATGAAAATCACTTTAAACATCTCATTTTATCTTTAAAAGTGATTTTCCACATACAAATGTGAATTGTAGTTCAAAGAGGCAACATTTGAAAACGGACCATTTTTTACGCTTCTGAAGCATGTCGTAAGGGGGGGTGGTTATCTTTTTCGTCAAAAATCGGGCGTTTTCTCTTGAACAATAAAGGCCTCCAAATGTTATTTTATTCACTTCCCGTGGAGGAGAAACACTTTTTAAGGCCGCAGAGTGAGTAAATTGGCCATTTTCATTCACTTTTACCCATTCCTCAAATCTCGTGTTTAAGGCCCCTGGAAGCATGAAAATCACTTTAAACATCTCATTTTATCTTTAAAAGTGATTTTCCACGTACAAATGTGAATTGTAGTTCAAAGAGGCAACATTTGAAAACAGACCATTTTTTTAGTTTCTGAAGCATGTCGTAAGGGGGGGTGGTTATCTCTTTCATCAAAAATCGGACGTTTTTAATTGAACAATAAAGGCCTACAAATGTTATTTAATTCACTTTCTGGGGTGTAGAAAACTTTTTAAGGCCTCATAGTGAATAAATTGGCCATTTTCATTCACATTTACCTATTCCTCAAATCTTGTGTTTAGGGCCCCTGGAAGCTTGAAAATCACTTTAAACATCTCATTTTATCTTTAAAAGTGATTTTCCACGTACAAATGTGAATTGTAGTTAAAAGAGGCAACATTTGAAAACGGACCATTTTTTACGTTTCTGAAGCATGTCATAAGGGGGGGTGGTTATCTCTTTCGTCAAAAATCGGGCGTTTTCGCTTGAACAATAAAGGCCTACAAATGTTATTTAGTTCACTTCCCGTGGAGGAGAAACACTTTTTAAGGCCGCAGAGTGAGTAAATTGGCCATATTCATTCACTTTTACCCATTCCTCAAATCTTGTGTTTAAGGCCCCTGGAAGCATGAAAATCACTTTAAGCATCTCATTTTATCTTTAAAAGTGATTTTCCACGTACAAATGTGAATTGTAGTTCAAAGAGGCAACATTTCAAAACAGACCATTTTTTTAGTTTCTGAAGCATGTCGTAAGGGGAGGTGGTTATCTCTTTCATCAAAAATCGGACGTTTTTAATTGAACAATAAAGGCCTACAAATGTTATTTAATTCACTTTCTGGGGTGGAGAAAAACTTTTTAAGGCCTCAGAGTGAATAAATTGGCCATTTTCATTCACATTTACCTATTCCTCAAATCTTGTGTTTAGGGCCCCTGGAAGCTTGAAAATCACTTTAAACATCTCATTTTATCTTTAAAAGTGATTTTCCACGTACAAATGTGAATTGTAGTTAAAAGAGGCAACATTTGAAAACGGACCATTTTTTACGTTTCTGAAGCATGTCATAAGGGGGGGTGGTTATCTCTTTCGCCAAAAATCGGGCGTTTTCGCTTGAAAAATAAAGGCCTACAAATGTTATTTAGTTCACTTCCCGTGGAGGAGAAACACTTTTTAAGGCCGCAGAGTGAGTAAATTGGCCATATTCATTCACTTTTACCCATTCCTCAAATCTTGTGTTTAAGGCCCCTGGAAGCATGAAAATCACTTTAAACATCTCATTTTATCTTTAAAAGTGATTTTCCACGTACAAATGTGAATTGTAGTTCAAAGAGGCAACATTTCAAAACAGACCATTTTTTCAGTTTCTGAAGCATGTTGTAAGGGGGGGTGGTTATCTCTTTCATCAAAAATCGTACGTTTTTGATTGAACAATAAAGGCCTCCAAATGTTATTTTATTCACTTCCCGTGGAGGAGAAACACTTTTTAAGGCCGCAGAGTGAGTAAATTGGCCATTTTCATTCACTTTTACCCATTCCTCAAATCTCGTGTTTAAGGCCCCTGGAAGCATGAAAATCACTTTAAACATCTCATTTTATCTTTAAAAGTGATTTTCCACGTACAAATGTGAATTGTAGTTCAAAGAGGCAACATTTGAAAACGGACCATTTTTTACGCTTCTGAAGCATGTCGTATGGGGGGGTGGTTATCTTTTTCGTCAAAAATCGGGCGTTTTCGCTTGAACAATAAAGGCCTACAAATGTTGTTCAGTTCACTTCCCGTGGAGGAGAAACACTTTTTAAGGCCGCAGAGTGAGTAAATTGGCCATTTTCATTCACTTTTACCCATTTCTCAAATCTTGTGTTTAGGGCCCCTGGAAGCTTGAAAATCACTTTAAACATCTCATTTTATCTCTAAAAGTGATTATCCACGTACAATGTTAATTGTAGTTCAAAGACTCAACATTTGAAAATGAACCATTTTTTTAGTTTCAGAAGCATGTCGTAAGGGGGGGTGGTTATCTCTTTCGTCAAAAAAATTGTGTTTTCGCTTGATCAATAAAGGCCTACAAATGTTATTTAATTCACTTCCCGTGGAGGAGAAACACTTTTTAAGGACTCAGAATGAGTAAATTGGCCATTTTCATTCACTTTTACATATTCCTCAAATCTTGTGTTTAAGGCCCCTGGAAGCATGAAAATCACTTTAAACATCTCATTTTATCTTTAAAAGTGATTTTCCACGTACAAATGTGAATTGTAGTTCAAAGAGGCAACATTTGAAAACAGACCATTTTTTTAGTTTCTGAAGCATGTCGTAAGGGGGGGTGGTTATCTCTTTCATCAAAAATCGGACGTTTTTAATTGAACAATAAAGGCCTCAAAATGGTATTTTATTCACTTCCCATGGAGGAGAAACACTTTTTAAGGCCGCAGATTGAGTAAATTGGCCATTTTCATTCACTTTTACCCATTCCTCAAATCTCGTGTTTAAGGCCCCTGGAAGCATGAAAATACCTTTAAACATCTCATTTTATCTTTAAAAGTGATTTTCCACGTACAAATGTGAATTGTAGTTCAAAGAGGCAACATTTGAAAACAGACCATTTTTTTAGTTTCTGAAGCATGTCGTAAGGGGGGGTGGTTATCTCTTTCATCAAAAATCGGACGTTTTTAATTGAACAATAAAGGCCTACAAATGTTATTTAATTCACTTTCTGGGGTGGAGAAAAACTTTTTAAGGCCTCAGAGTGAATAAATTGCCCATTTTCATTCACATTTACCTATTCCTCAAATCTTGTGTTTAGGGCCCCTGGAAGCTTGAAAATCACTTTAAACATCTCATTTTATCTTTAAAAGTGATTTTCCACGTACAAATGTGAATTGTAGTTAAAAGAGGCAACATTTGAAAACGGACCATTTTTTACGTTTCTGAAGCATGTCATAAGGGGGGGTGGTTATCTCTTTCGTCAAAAATCGGGCGTTTTCGCTTGAACAATAAAGGCCTATAAATGTAATTTAGTTCACTTCCCGTGGAGGAGAAACACTTTTTAAGGCCGCAGAGTGAGTAAATTGGCCATATTCATTCACTTTTACCCATTCCTCAAATCTTGTGTTTAAGGCCCCTGGAAGCATGAAAATCACTTTAAACATCTCATTTTATCTTTAAAAGTGATTTTCCACGTACAAATGTGAATTGTAGTTCAAAGAGGCAACATTTCAAAACAGACCATTTTTTCAGTTTCTGAAGCATGTTGTAAGGGGGGGTGGTTATCTCTTTCATAAAAAATCGGACGTTTTTGATTGAACAATAAAGGCCTCCAAATGTTATTTTATTCACTTCCCGTGGAGGAGAAACACTTTTTAAGGACGCAGAGTGAGTAAATTGGCCATTTTCATTCACTTTTACCCATTCCTCAAATCTCGTGTTTAAGGCCCCTGGAAGCATGAAAATCACTTTAAACATCTCATTTTATCTTTAAAAGTGATTTTCCACATACAAATGTGAATTGTAGTTCAAAGAGGCAACATTTGAAAACGGACCATTTTTTACGCTTCTGAAGCATGTCGTAATAGGGGGTGGTTATCTTTTTCGTCAAAAATCGGGCATTTTCGCTTGAACAATAAAGGCCTACAAATGTTGTTTAGTTCACTTCCCGTGGAGGAGAAACACTTTTTAAGGCCGCAGAGTGAGTAAATTCGCCATTTTCATTCACTTTTACCCATTTCTCAAATCTTGTGTTTAAGGCCCCTGGAAGCATGAAAATCACTTTAAACATCTCATTTTATCTTTAAAAGTGATTTTCCACGTACAAATGTGAATTGTAGTTCAAAGAGGCAACATTTCAAAACAGACCATTTTTTTAGTTTCTGAAGCATGTCGTAAGGGAGGGTGGTTATCTCTTTCATCAAAAATCGGACGTTTTTAATTGAACAATAAAGGCCTACAAATGTTATTTAATTCACTTTCTGGGGTGGAGAAAAACTTTTTAAGGCCTCAGAGTGAATAAATTGGCCATTTTCATTCACATTTACCCATTCCTCAAATCTTGTGTTTAGGGCCCCTGGAAGCTTGAAAATCACTGTAAACATCTCATTTTATCTTTAAAAGTGATTTTCCACGTACAAATGTGAATTGTAGTTAAAAGAGGCAACATTTGAAAACGGACCATTTTTTACGTTTCTGAAGCATGTCATAAGGGGGGTGGTTATCTCTTTCATCAAAAATCGGACGTTTTTGATTGAACAATAAAGGCCTCCAAATGTTATTTTATTCACTTCCCGTGGAGGAGAAACACTTTTTAAGGCCGCAGAGTGAGTAAATTGGCCATATTCATTCACTTTTACCCATTCCTCAAATCTTGTGTTTAAGGCCCCTGGAAGCATGAAAATCACTTTAAACATCTCATTTTATCTTTAAAAGTGATTTTCCCCGTACAAATGTGAATTGTAGTTCAAAGAGGCAACATTTCAAAACAGACCATTTTTTCAGTTTCTGAAGCATGTTGTAAGGGGGGGTGGTTATCTCTTTCATCAAAAATCGGACGTTTTTGATTGAACAATAAAGGCCTCAAAATGGTATTTTATTCACTTCCCATGGAGGAGAAACACTTTTTAAGGCCGCAGATTGAGTAAATTGGCCATTTTCATTCACTTTTACCCATTCCTCAAATCTCGTGTTTAAGGCCCCTGGAAGCATGAAAATACCTTTAAACATCTCATTTTATCTTTAAAAGTGATTTTCCACGTACAAATGTGAATTGTAGTTCAAAGAGGCAACATTTGAAAACAGACCATTTTTTTAGTTTCTGAAGCATGTCGTAAGGGGGGGTGGTTATCTCTTTCATCAAAAATCGGACGTTTTTAATTGAACAATAAAGGCCTACAAATGTTATTTAATTCACTTTCTGGGGTGGAGAAAAACTTTTTAAGGCCTCAGAGTGAATAAATTGCCCATTTTCATTCACATTTACCTATTCCTCAAATCTTGTGTTTAGGGCCCCTGGAAGCTTGAAAATCACTTTAAACATCTCATTTTATCTTTAAAAGTGATTTTCCACGTACAAATGTGAATTGTAGTTAAAAGAGGCAACATTTGAAAACGGACCATTTTTTACGTTTCTGAAGCATGTCATAAGGGGGGGTGGTTATCTCTTTCGTCAAAAATCGGGCGTTTTCGCTTGAACAATAAAGGCCTATAAATGTAATTTAGTTCACTTCCCATGGAGGAGAAACACTTTTTAAGGCCGCAGAGTGAGTAAATTGGCCATATTCATTCACTTTTACCCATTCCTCAAATCTTGTGTTTAAGGCCCCTGGAAGCATGAAAATCACTTTAAACATCTCATTTTATCTTTAAAAGTGATTTTCCACGTACAAATGTGAATTGTAGTTCAAAGAGGCAACATTTCAAAACAGACCATTTTTTCAGTTTCTGAAGCATGTTGTAAGGGGGGGTGGTTATCTCTTTCATAAAAAATCGGACGTTTTTGATTGAACAATAAAGGCCCCCAAATGTTATTTTATTCACTTCCCGTGGAGGAGAAACACTTTTTAAGGACGCAGAGTGAGTAAATTGGCCATTTTCATTCACTTTTACCCATTCCTCAAATCTCGTGTTTAAGGCCCCTGGAAGCATGAAAATCACTTTAAACATCTCATTTTATCTTTAAAAGTGATTTTCCACATACAAATGTGAATTGTAGTTCAAAGAGGCAACATTTGAAAACGGACCATTTTTTACGCTTCTGAAGCATGTCGTAAGGGGGGGTGGTTATCTTTTTCGTCAAAAATCGGGCGTTTTCTCTTGAACAATAAAGGCCTCCAAATGTTATTTTATTCACTTCCCGTGGAGGAGAAACACTTTTTAAGGCCGCAGAGTGAGTAAATTGGCCATTTTCATTCACTTTTACCCATTCCTCAAATCTCGTGTTTAAGGCCCCTGGAAGCATGAAAATACCTTTAAACATCTCATTTTATCTTTAAAAGTGATTTTCCACGTACAAATGTGAATTGTAGTTCAAAGAGGCAACATTTGAAAACAGACCATTTTTTTAGTTTCTGAAGCATGTCGTAAGGGGGGGTGGTTATCTCTTTCATCAAAAATCGGACGTTTTTAATTGAACAATAAAGGCCTACAAATGTTATTTAATTCACTTTCTGGGGTGTAGAAAACTTTTTAAGGCCTCATAGTGAATAAATTGGCCATTTTCATTCACATTTACCTATTCCTCAAATCTTGTGTTTAGGGCCCCTGGAAGCTTGAAAATCACTTTAAACATCTCATTTTATCTTTAAAAGTGATTTTCCACGTACAAATGTGAATTGTAGTTAAAAGAGGCAACATTTGAAAACGGACCATTTTTTACGTTTCTGAAGCATGTCATAAGGGGGGGTGGTTATCTCTTTCGTCAAAAATCGGGCGTTTTCGCTTGAACAATAAAGGCCTACAAATGTTATTTAGTTCACTTCCCGTGGAGGAGAAACACTTTTTAAGGCCGCAGAGTGAGTAAATTGGCCATATTCATTCACTTTTACCCATTCCTCAAATCTTGTGTTTAAGGCCCCTGGAAGCATGAAAATCACTTTAAACATCTCATTTTATCTTTAAAAGTGATTTTCCACGTACAAATGTGAATTGTAGTTCAAAGAGGCAACATTTCAAAACAGACCATTTTTTTAGTTTCTGAAGCATGTCGTAAGGGGAGGTGGTTATCTCTTTCATCAAAAATCGGACGTTTTTAATTGAACAATAAAGGCCTACAAATGTTATTTAATTCACTTTCTGGGGTGGAGAAAAACTTTTTAAGGCCTCAGAGTGAATAAATTGGCCATTTTCATTCACATTTACCTATTCCTCAAATCTTGTGTTTAGGGCCCCTGGAAGCTTGAAAATCACTTTAAACATCTCATTTTATCTTTAAAAGTGATTTTCCACGTACAAATGTGAATTGTAGTTAAAAGAGGCAACATTTGAAAACGGACCATTTTTTACGTTTCTGAAGCATGTCATAAGGGGGGGTGGTTATCTCTTTCGCCAAAAATCGGGCGTTTTCGCTTGAAAAATAAAGGCCTACAAATGTTATTTAGTTCACTTCCCGTGGAGGAGAAACACTTTTTAAGGCCGCAGAGTGAGTAAATTGGCCATATTCATTCACTTTTACCCATTCCTCAAATCTTGTGTTTAAGGCCCCTGGAAGCATGAAAATCACTTTAAACATCTCATTTTATCTTTAAAAGTGATTTTCCACGTACAAATGTGAATTGTAGTTCAAAGAGGCAACATTTCAAAACAGACCATTTTTTCAGTTTCTGAAGCATGTTGTAAGGGGGGGTGGTTATCTCTTTCATCAAAAATCGTACGTTTTTGATTGAACAATAAAGGCCTCCAAATGTTATTTTATTCACTTCCCGTGGAGGAGAAACACTTTTTAAGGCCGCAGAGTGAGTAAATTGGCCATTTTCATTCACTTTTACCCATTCCTCAAATCTCGTGTTTAAGGCCCCTGGAAGCATGAAAATCACTTTAAACATCTCATTTTATCTTTAAAAGTGATTTTCCACGTACAAATGTGAATTGTAGTTCAAAGAGGCAACATTTGAAAACGGACCATTTTTTACGCTTCTGAAGCATGTCGTATGGGGGGGTGGTTATCTTTTTCGTCAAAAATCGGGCGTTTTCGCTTGAACAATAAAGGCCTACAAATGTTGTTCAGTTCACTTCCCGTGGAGGAGAAACACTTTTTAAGGCCGCAGAGTGAGTAAATTGGCCATTTTCATTCACTTTTACCCATTTCTCAAATCTTGTGTTTAGGGCCCCTGGAAGCTTGAAAATCACTTTAAACATCTCATTTTATCTCTAAAAGTGATTATCCACGTACAATGTTAATTGTAGTTCAAAGACTCAACATTTGAAAATGAACCATTTTTTTAGTTTCAGAAGCATGTCGTAAGGGGGGGTGGTTATCTCTTTCGTCAAAAAAATTGTGTTTTCGCTTGATCAATAAAGGCCTACAAATGTTATTTAATTCACTTCCCGTGGAGGAGAAACACTTTTTAAGGACTCAGAATGAGTAAATTGGCCATTTTCATTCACTTTTACATATTCCTCAAATCTTGTGTTTAAGGCCCCTGGAAGCATGAAAATCACTTTAAACATCTCATTTTATCTTTAAAAGTGATTTTCCACGTACAAATGTGAATTGTAGTTCAAAGAGGCAACATTTGAAAACAGACCATTTTTTTAGTTTCTGAAGCATGTCGTAAGGGGGGGTGGTTATCTCTTTCATCAAAAATCGGACGTTTTTAATTGAACAATAAAGGCCTACAAATGTTATTTAATTCACTTTCTGGGGTGGAGAAAAACTTTTTAAGGCCTCAGAGTGAATAAATTGGCCATTTTCATTCACATTTACCTATTCCTCAAATCTTGTGTTTAGGGCCCCTGGAAGCTTGAAAATCACTTTAAACATCTCATTTTATCTTTAAAAGTGATTTTCCACGTACAAATGTGAATTATAGTTAAAAGAGGCAACATTTGAAAACGGACCATTTTTTACGTTTCTGAAGCATGTCATAAGGGGGGGTGGTTATCTCTTTCGTCAAAAATCGGGCGTTTTCGCTTGAACAATAAAGGCCTACAAATGTTGTTTAGTTCACTTCCCGTGGAGGAGAAACACTTTTTAAGGCCGCAGAGTGAGTAAATGCGCCATTTTCATTCACTTTTACCCATTTCTCAAATCTTGTGTTTAAGGCCCCTGGAAGCATGAAAATCACTTTAAACATCTCATTTTATCTTTAAAAGTGATTTTCCACGTACAAATGTGAATTGTAGTTCAAAGAGGCAACATTTCAAAACAGACCATTTTTTTAGTTTCTGAAGCATGTTGTAAGGGGGGGTGGTTATCTCTTTCATAAAAAATCGGACGTTTTTGATTGAACAATAAAGGCCTCCAAATGTTATTTTATTCACTTCCCGTGGAGGAGAAACACTTTTTAAGGACGCAGAGTGAGTAAATTGGCCATTTTCATTCACTTTTACCCATTCCTCAAATCTCGTGTTTAAGGCCCCTGGAAGCATGAAAATCACTTTAAACATCTCATTTTATCTTTAAAAGTGATTTTCCACATACAAATGTGAATTGTAGTTCAAAGAGGCAACATTTGAAAACGGACCATTTTTTACGCTTCTGAAGCATGTCGTAAGGGGGGGTGGTTATCTTTTTCGTCAAAAATCGGGCGTTTTCTCTTGAACAATAAAGGCCTCCAAATGTTATTTTATTCACTTCCCGTGGAGGAGAAACACTTTTTAAGGCCGCAGAGTGAGTAAATTGGCCATTTTCATTCACTTTTACCCATTCCTCAAATCTCGTGTTTAAGGCCCCTGGAAGCATGAAAATCACTTTAAACATCTCATTTTATCTTTAAAAGTGATTTTCCACGTACAAATGTGAATTGTAGTTCAAAGAGGCAACATTTGAAAACAGACCATTTTTTTAGTTTCTGAAGCATGTCGTAAGGGGGGGTGGTTATCTCTTTCATCAAAAATCGGACGTTTTTAATTGAACAATAAAGGCCTACAAATGTTATTTAATTCACTTTCTGGGGTGTAGAAAACTTTTTAAGGCCTCATAGTGAATAAATTGGCCATTTTCATTCACATTTACCTATTCCTCAAATCTTGTGTTTAGGGCCCCTGGAAGCTTGAAAATCACTTTAAACATCTCATTTTATCTTTAAAAGTGATTTTCCACGTACAAATGTGAATTGTAGTTAAAAGAGGCAACATTTGAAAACGGACCATTTTTTACGTTTCTGAAGCATGTCATAAGGGGGGGTGGTTATCTCTTTCGTCAAAAATCGGGCGTTTTCGCTTGAACAATAAAGGCCTACAAATGTTATTTAGTTCACTTCCCGTGGAGGAGAAACACTTTTTAAGGCCGCAGAGTGAGTAAATTGGCCATATTCATTCACTTTTACCCATTCCTCAAATCTTGTGTTTAAGGCCCCTGGAAGCATGAAAATCACTTTAAGCATCTCATTTGATCTTTAAAAGTGATTTTCCACGTACAAATGTGAATTGTAGTTCAAAGAGGCAACATTTCAAAACAGACCATTTTTTTAGTTTCTGAAGCATGTCGTAAGGGGAGGTGGTTATCTCTTTCATCAAAAATCGGACGTTTTTAATTGAACAATAAAGGCCTACAAATGTTATTTAATTCACTTTCTGGGGTGGAGAAAAACTTTTTAAGGCCTCAGAGTGAATAAATTGGCCATTTTCATTCACATTTACCTATTCCTCAAATCTTGTGTTTAGGGCCCCTGGAAGCTTGAAAATCACTTTAAACATCTCATTTTATCTTTAAAAGTGATTTTCCACGTACAAATGTGAATTGTAGTTAAAAGAGGCAACATTTGAAAACGGACCATTTTTTACGTTTCTGAAGCATGTCATAAGGGGGGGTGGTTATCTCTTTCGCCAAAAATCGGGCGTTTTCGCTTGAAAAATAAAGGCCTACAAATGTTATTTAGTTCACTTCCCGTGGAGGAGAAACACTTTTTAAGGCCGCAGAGTGAGTAAATTGGCCATATTCATTCACTTTTACCCATTCCTCAAATCTTGTGTTTAAGGCCCCTGGAAGCATGAAAATCACTTTAAACATCTCATTTTATCTTTAAAAGTGATTTTCCACGTACAAATGTGAATTGTAGTTCAAAGAGGCAACATTTCAAAACAGACCATTTTTTCAGTTTCTGAAGCATGTTGTAAGGGGGGGTGGTTATCTCTTTCATCAAAAATCGTACGTTTTTGATTGAACAATAAAGGCCTCCAAATGTTATTTTATTCACTTCCCGTGGAGGAGAAACACTTTTTAAGGCCGCAGAGTGAGTAAATTGGCCATTTTCATTCACTTTTACCCATTCCTCAAATCTCGTGTTTAAGGCCCCTGGAAGCATGAAAATCACTTTAAACATCTCATTTTATCTTTAAAAGTGATTTTCCACGTACAAATGTGAATTGTAGTTCAAAGAGGCAACATTTGAAAACGGACCATTTTTTACGCTTCTGAAGCATGTCGTATGGGGGGGTGGTTATCTTTTTCGTCAAAAATCGGGCGTTTTCGCTTGAACAATAAAGGCCTACAAATGTTGTTCAGTTCACTTCCCGTGGAGGAGAAACACTTTTTAAGGCCGCAGAGTGAGTAAATTGGCCATTTTCATTCACTTTTACCCATTTCTCAAATCTTGTGTTTAGGGCCCCTGGAAGCTTGAAAATCACTTTAAACATCTCATTTTATCTCTAAAAGTGATTATCCACGTACAATGTTAATTGTAGTTCAAAGACTCAACATTTGAAAATGAACCATTTTTTTAGTTTCAGAAGCATGTCGTAAGGGGGGGTGGTTATCTCTTTCGTCAAAAAAATTGTGTTTTCGCTTGATCAATAAAGGCCTACAAATGTTATTTAATTCACTTCCCGTGGAGGAGAAACACTTTTTAAGGACTCAGAATGAGTAAATTGGCCATTTTCATTCACTTTTACATATTCCTCAAATCTTGTGTTTAAGGCCCCTGGAAGCATGAAAATCACTTTAAACATCTCATTTTATCTTTAAAAGTGATTTTCCACGTACAAATGTGAATTGTAGTTCAAAGAGGCAACATTTGAAAACAGACCATTTTTTTAGTTTCTGAAGCATGTCGTAAGGGGGGGTGGTTATCTCTTTCATCAAAAATCGGACGTTTTTAATTGAACAATAAAGGCCTCAAAATGGTATTTTATTCACTTCCCATGGAGGAGAAACACTTTTTAAGGCCGCAGATTGAGTAAATTGGCCATTTTCATTCACTTTTACCCATTCCTCAAATCTCGTGTTTAAGGCCCCTGGAAGCATGAAAATACCTTTAAACATCTCATTTTATCTTTAAAAGTGATTTTCCACGTACAAATGTGAATTGTAGTTCAAAGAGGCAACATTTGAAAACAGACCATTTTTTTAGTTTCTGAAGCATGTCGTAAGGGGGGGTGGTTATCTCTTTCATCAAAAATCGGACGTTTTTAATTGAACAATAAAGGCCTACAAATGTTATTTAATTCACTTTCTGGGGTGGAGAAAAACTTTTTAAGGCCTCAGAGTGAATAAATTGCCCATTTTCATTCACATTTACCTATTCCTCAAATCTTGTGTTTAGGGCCCCTGGAAGCTTGAAAATCACTTTAAACATCTCATTTTATCTTTAAAAGTGATTTTCCACGTACAAATGTGAATTGTAGTTAAAAGAGGCAACATTTGAAAACGGACCATTTTTTACGTTTCTGAAGCATGTCATAAGGGGGGGTGGTTATCTCTTTCGTCAAAAATCGGGCGTTTTCGCTTGAACAATAAAGGCCTATAAATGTAATTTAGTTCACTTCCCGTGGAGGAGAAACACTTTTTAAGGCCGCAGAGTGAGTAAATTGGCCATATTCATTCACTTTTACCCATTCCTCAAATCTTGTGTTTAAGGCCCCTGGAAGCATGAAAATCACTTTAAACATCTCATTTTATCTTTAAAAGTGATTTTCCACGTACAAATGTGAATTGTAGTTCAAAGAGGCAACATTTCAAAACAGACCATTTTTTCAGTTTCTGAAGCATGTTGTAAGGGGGGGTGGTTATCTCTTTCATAAAAAATCGGACGTTTTTGATTGAACAATAAAGGCCTCCAAATGTTATTTTATTCACTTCCCGTGGAGGAGAAACACTTTTTAAGGACGCAGAGTGAGTAAATTGGCCATTTTCATTCACTTTTACCCATTCCTCAAATCTCGTGTTTAAGGCCCCTGGAAGCATGAAAATCACTTTAAACATCTCATTTTATCTTTAAAAGTGATTTTCCACATACAAATGTGAATTGTAGTTCAAAGAGGCAACATTTGAAAACGGACCATTTTTTACGCTTCTGAAGCATGTCGTAATAGGGGGTGGTTATCTTTTTCGTCAAAAATCGGGCGTTTTCGCTTGAACAATAAAGGCCTACAAATGTTGTTTAGTTCACTTCCCGTGGAGGAGAAACACTTTTTAAGGCCGCAGAGTGAGTAAATTCGCCATTTTCATTCACTTTTACCCATTTCTCAAATCTTGTGTTTAAGGCCCCTGGAAGCATGAAAATCACTTTAAACATCTCATTTTATCTTTAAAAGTGATTTTCCACGTACAAATGTGAATTGTAGTTCAAAGAGGCAACATTTCAAAACAGACCATTTTTTTAGTTTCTGAAGCATGTCGTAAGGGAGGGTGGTTATCTCTTTCATCAAAAATCGGACGTTTTTAATTGAACAATAAAGGCCTACAAATGTTATTTAATTCACTTTCTGGGGTGGAGAAAAACTTTTTAAGGCCTCAGAGTGAATAAATTGGCCATTTTCATTCACATTTACCCATTCCTCAAATCTTGTGTTTAGGGCCCCTGGAAGCTTGAAAATCACTGTAAACATCTCATTTTATCTTTAAAAGTGATTTTCCACGTACAAATGTGAATTGTAGTTAAAAGAGGCAACATTTGAAAACGGACCATTTTTTACGTTTCTGAAGCATGTCATAAGGGGGGTGGTTATCTCTTTCATCAAAAATCGGACGTTTTTGATTGAACAATAAAGGCCTCCAAATGTTATTTTATTCACTTCCCGTGGAGGAGAAACACTTTTTAAGGCCGCAGAGTGAGTAAATTGGCCATATTCATTCACTTTTACCCATTCCTCAAATCTTGTGTTTAAGGCCCCTGGAAGCATGAAAATCACTTTAAACATCTCATTTTATCTTTAAAAGTGATTTTCCCCGTACAAATGTGAATTGTAGTTCAAAGAGGCAACATTTCAAAACAGACCATTTTTTCAGTTTCTGAAGCATGTTGTAAGGGGGGGTGGTTATCTCTTTCATCAAAAATCGGACGTTTTTGATTGAACAATAAAGGCCTCAAAATGGTATTTTATTCACTTCCCATGGAGGAGAAACACTTTTTAAGGCCGCAGATTGAGTAAATTGGCCATTTTCATTCACTTTTACCCATTCCTCAAATCTCGTGTTTAAGGCCCCTGGAAGCATGAAAATACCTTTAAACATCTCATTTTATCTTTAAAAGTGATTTTCCACGTACAAATGTGAATTGTAGTTCAAAGAGGCAACATTTGAAAACAGACCATTTTTTTAGTTTCTGAAGCATGTCGTAAGGGGGGGTGGTTATCTCTTTCATCAAAAATCGGACGTTTTTAATTGAACAATAAAGGCCTACAAATGTTATTTAATTCACTTTCTGGGGTGGAGAAAAACTTTTTAAGGCCTCAGAGTGAATAAATTGCCCATTTTCATTCACATTTACCTATTCCTCAAATCTTGTGTTTAGGGCCCCTGGAAGCTTGAAAATCACTTTAAACATCTCATTTTATCTTTAAAAGTGATTTTCCACGTACAAATGTGAATTGTAGTTAAAAGAGGCAACATTTGAAAACGGACCATTTTTTACGTTTCTGAAGCATGTCATAAGGGGGGGTGGTTATCTCTTTCGTCAAAAATCGGGCGTTTTCGCTTGAACAATAAAGGCCTATAAATGTAATTTAGTTCACTTCCCATGGAGGAGAAACACTTTTTAAGGCCGCAGAGTGAGTAAATTGGCCATATTCATTCACTTTTACCCATTCCTCAAATCTTGTGTTTAAGGCCCCTGGAAGCATGAAAATCACTTTAAACATCTCATTTTATCTTTAAAAGTGATTTTCCACGTACAAATGTGAATTGTAGTTCAAAGAGGCAACATTTCAAAACAGACCATTTTTTCAGTTTCTGAAGCATGTTGTAAGGGGGGGTGGTTATCTCTTTCATAAAAAATCGGACGTTTTTGATTGAACAATAAAGGCCCCCAAATGTTATTTTATTCACTTCCCGTGGAGGAGAAACACTTTTTAAGGACGCAGAGTGAGTAAATTGGCCATTTTCATTCACTTTTACCCATTCCTCAAATCTCGTGTTTAAGGCCCCTGGAAGCATGAAAATCACTTTAAACATCTCATTTTATCTTTAAAAGTGATTTTCCACATACAAATGTGAATTGTAGTTCAAAGAGGCAACATTTGAAAACGGACCATTTTTTACGCTTCTGAAGCATGTCGTAAGGGGGGGTGGTTATCTTTTTCGTCAAAAATCGGGCGTTTTCTCTTGAACAATAAAGGCCTCCAAATGTTATTTTATTCACTTCCCGTGGAGGAGAAACACTTTTTAAGGCCGCAGAGTGAGTAAATTGGCCATTTTCATTCACTTTTACCCATTCCTCAAATCTCGTGTTTAAGGCCCCTGGAAGCATGAAAATACCTTTAAACATCTCATTTTATCTTTAAAAGTGATTTTCCACGTACAAATGTGAATTGTAGTTCAAAGAGGCAACATTTGAAAACAGACCATTTTTTTAGTTTCTGAAGCATGTCGTAAGGGGGGGTGGTTATCTCTTTCATCAAAAATCGGACGTTTTTAATTGAACAATAAAGGCCTACAAATGTTATTTAATTCACTTTCTGGGGTGTAGAAAACTTTTTAAGGCCTCATAGTGAATAAATTGGCCATTTTCATTCACATTTACCTATTCCTCAAATCTTGTGTTTAGGGCCCCTGGAAGCTTGAAAATCACTTTAAACATCTCATTTTATCTTTAAAAGTGATTTTCCACGTACAAATGTGAATTGTAGTTAAAAGAGGCAACATTTGAAAACGGACCATTTTTTACGTTTCTGAAGCATGTCATAAGGGGGGGTGGTTATCTCTTTCGTCAAAAATCGGGCGTTTTCGCTTGAACAATAAAGGCCTACAAATGTTATTTAGTTCACTTCCCGTGGAGGAGAAACACTTTTTAAGGCCGCAGAGTGAGTAAATTGGCCATATTCATTCACTTTTACCCATTCCTCAAATCTTGTGTTTAAGGCCCCTGGAAGCATGAAAATCACTTTAAACATCTCATTTTATCTTTAAAAGTGATTTTCCACGTACAAATGTGAATTGTAGTTCAAAGAGGCAACATTTCAAAACAGACCATTTTTTTAGTTTCTGAAGCATGTCGTAAGGGGAGGTGGTTATCTCTTTCATCAAAAATCGGACGTTTTTAATTGAACAATAAAGGCCTACAAATGTTATTTAATTCACTTTCTGGGGTGGAGAAAAACTTTTTAAGGCCTCAGAGTGAATAAATTGGCCATTTTCATTCACATTTACCTATTCCTCAAATCTTGTGTTTAGGGCCCCTGGAAGCTTGAAAATCACTTTAAACATCTCATTTTATCT
The DNA here is from genome assembly GCF_964204655.1 of Triturus cristatus. Lineage (NCBI taxonomy): Eukaryota > Metazoa > Chordata > Amphibia > Caudata > Salamandridae > Triturus > Triturus cristatus. The sequence goes on along the minus strand of NC_140590.1, from coordinate 1,223,565,414 downwards.
TTAAAAGTGATTTTCCACGTACAAATGTGAATTGTAGTTAAAAGAGGCAACATTTGAAAACGGACCATTTTTTACGTTTCTGAAGCATGTCATAAGGGGGGGTGGTTATCTCTTTCGCCAAAAATCGGGCGTTTTCGCTTGAAAAATAAAGGCCTACAAATGTTATTTAGTTCACTTCCCGTGGAGGAGAAACACTTTTTAAGGCCGCAGAGTGAGTAAATTGGCCATATTCATTCACTTTTACCCATTCCTCAAATCTTGTGTTTAAGGCCCCTGGAAGCATGAAAATCACTTTAAACATCTCATTTTATCTTTAAAAGTGATTTTCCACGTACAAATGTGAATTGTAGTTCAAAGAGGCAACATTTCAAAACAGACCATTTTTTCAGTTTCTGAAGCATGTTGTAAGGGGGGGTGGTTATCTCTTTCATCAAAAATCGTACGTTTTTGATTGAACAATAAAGGCCTCCAAATGTTATTTTATTCACTTCCCGTGGAGGAGAAACACTTTTTAAGGCCGCAGAGTGAGTAAATTGGCCATTTTCATTCACTTTTACCCATTCCTCAAATCTCGTGTTTAAGGCCCCTGGAAGCATGAAAATCACTTTAAACATCTCATTTTATCTTTAAAAGTGATTTTCCACGTACAAATGTGAATTGTAGTTCAAAGAGGCAACATTTGAAAACGGACCATTTTTTACGCTTCTGAAGCATGTCGTATGGGGGGGTGGTTATCTTTTTCGTCAAAAATCGGGCGTTTTCGCTTGAACAATAAAGGCCTACAAATGTTGTTCAGTTCACTTCCCGTGGAGGAGAAACACTTTTTAAGGCCGCAGAGTGAGTAAATTGGCCATTTTCATTCACTTTTACCCATTTCTCAAATCTTGTGTTTAGGGCCCCTGGAAGCTTGAAAATCACTTTAAGCATCTCATTTTATCTCTAAAAGTGATTATCCACGTACAATGTTAATTGTAGTTCAAAGACTCAACATTTGAAAATGAACCATTTTTTTAGTTTCAGAAGCATGTCGTAAGGGGGGGTGGTTATCTCTTTCGTCAAAAAAATTGTGTTTTCGCTTGATCAATAAAGGCCTACAAATGTTATTTAATTCACTTCCCGTGGAGGAGAAACACTTTTTAAGGACTCAGAATGAGTAAATTGGCCATTTTCATTCACTTTTACATATTCCTCAAATCTTGTGTTTAAGGCCCCTGGAAGCATGAAAATCACTTTAAACATCTCATTTTATCTTTAAAAGTGATTTTCCACGTACAAATGTGAATTGTAGTTCAAAGAGGCAACATTTGAAAACAGACCATTTTTTTAGTTTCTGAAGCATGTCGTAAGGGGGGGTGGTTATCTCTTTCATCAAAAATCGGACGTTTTTAATTGAACAATAAAGGCCTACAAATGTTATTTAATTCACTTTCTGGGGTGGAGAAAAACTTTTTAAGGCCTCAGAGTGAATAAATTGGCCATTTTCATTCACATTTACCTATTCCTCAAATCTTGTGTTTAGGGCCCCTGGAAGCTTGAAAATCACTTTAAACATCTCATTTTATCTTTAAAAGTGATTTTCCACGTACAAATGTGAATTATAGTTAAAAGAGGCAACATTTGAAAACGGACCATTTTTTACGTTTCTGAAGCATGTCATAAGGGGGGGTGGTTATCTCTTTCGTCAAAAATCGGGCGTTTTCGCTTGAACAATAAAGGCCTACAAATGTTGTTTAGTTCACTTCCCGTGGAGGAGAAACACTTTTTAAGGCCGCAGAGTGAGTAAATGCGCCATTTTCATTCACTTTTACCCATTTCTCAAATCTTGTGTTTAAGGCCCCTGGAAGCATGAAAATCACTTTAAACATCTCATTTTATCTTTAAAAGTGATTTTCCACGTACAAATGTGAATTGTAGTTCAAAGAGGCAACATTTCAAAACAGACCATTTTTTTAGTTTCTGAAGCATGTTGTAAGGGGGGGTGGTTATCTCTTTCATAAAAAATCGGACGTTTTTGATTGAACAATAAAGGCCTCCAAATGTTATTTTATTCACTTCCCGTGGAGGAGAAACACTTTTTAAGGACGCAGAGTGAGTAAATTGGCCATTTTCATTCACTTTTACCCATTCCTCAAATCTCGTGTTTAAGGCCCCTGGAAGCATGAAAATCACTTTAAACATCTCATTTTATCTTTAAAAGTGATTTTCCACATACAAATGTGAATTGTAGTTCAAAGAGGCAACATTTGAAAACGGACCATTTTTTACGCTTCTGAAGCATGTCGTAAGGGGGGGTGGTTATCTTTTTCGTCAAAAATCGGGCGTTTTCTCTTGAACAATAAAGGCCTCCAAATGTTATTTTATTCACTTCCCGTGGAGGAGAAACACTTTTTAAGGCCGCAGAGTGAGTAAATTGGCCATTTTCATTCACTTTTACCCATTCCTCAAATCTCGTGTTTAAGGCCCCTGGAAGCATGAAAATCACTTTAAACATCTCATTTTATCTTTAAAAGTGATTTTCCACGTACAAATGTGAATTGTAGTTCAAAGAGGCAACATTTGAAAACAGACCATTTTTTTAGTTTCTGAAGCATGTCGTAAGGGGGGGTGGTTATCTCTTTCATCAAAAATCGGACGTTTTTAATTGAACAATAAAGGCCTACAAATGTTATTTAATTCACTTTCTGGGGTGTAGAAAACTTTTTAAGGCCTCATAGTGAATAAATTGGCCATTTTCATTCACATTTACCTATTCCTCAAATCTTGTGTTTAGGGCCCCTGGAAGCTTGAAAATCACTTTAAACATCTCATTTTATCTTTAAAAGTGATTTTCCACGTACAAATGTGAATTGTAGTTAAAAGAGGCAACATTTGAAAACGGACCATTTTTTACGTTTCTGAAGCATGTCATAAGGGGGGGTGGTTATCTCTTTCGTCAAAAATCGGGCGTTTTCGCTTGAACAATAAAGGCCTACAAATGTTATTTAGTTCACTTCCCGTGGAGGAGAAACACTTTTTAAGGCCGCAGAGTGAGTAAATTGGCCATATTCATTCACTTTTACCCATTCCTCAAATCTTGTGTTTAAGGCCCCTGGAAGCATGAAAATCACTTTAAGCATCTCATTTGATCTTTAAAAGTGATTTTCCACGTACAAATGTGAATTGTAGTTCAAAGAGGCAACATTTCAAAACAGACCATTTTTTTAGTTTCTGAAGCATGTCGTAAGGGGAGGTGGTTATCTCTTTCATCAAAAATCGGACGTTTTTAATTGAACAATAAAGGCCTACAAATGTTATTTAATTCACTTTCTGGGGTGGAGAAAAACTTTTTAAGGCCTCAGAGTGAATAAATTGGCCATTTTCATTCACATTTACCTATTCCTCAAATCTTGTGTTTAGGGCCCCTGGAAGCTTGAAAATCACTTTAAACATCTCATTTTATCTTTAAAAGTGATTTTCCACGTACAAATGTGAATTGTAGTTAAAAGAGGCAACATTTGAAAACGGACCATTTTTTACGTTTCTGAAGCATGTCATAAGGGGGGGTGGTTATCTCTTTCGCCAAAAATCGGGCGTTTTCGCTTGAAAAATAAAGGCCTACAAATGTTATTTAGTTCACTTCCCGTGGAGGAGAAACACTTTTTAAGGCCGCAGAGTGAGTAAATTGGCCATATTCATTCACTTTTACCCATTCCTCAAATCTTGTGTTTAAGGCCCCTGGAAGCATGAAAATCACTTTAAACATCTCATTTTATCTTTAAAAGTGATTTTCCACGTACAAATGTGAATTGTAGTTCAAAGAGGCAACATTTCAAAACAGACCATTTTTTCAGTTTCTGAAGCATGTTGTAAGGGGGGGTGGTTATCTCTTTCATCAAAAATCGTACGTTTTTGATTGAACAATAAAGGCCTCCAAATGTTATTTTATTCACTTCCCGTGGAGGAGAAACACTTTTTAAGGCCGCAGAGTGAGTAAATTGGCCATTTTCATTCACTTTTACCCATTCCTCAAATCTCGTGTTTAAGGCCCCTGGAAGCATGAAAATCACTTTAAACATCTCATTTTATCTTTAAAAGTGATTTTCCACGTACAAATGTGAATTGTAGTTCAAAGAGGCAACATTTGAAAACGGACCATTTTTTACGCTTCTGAAGCATGTCGTATGGGGGGGTGGTTATCTTTTTCGTCAAAAATCGGGCGTTTTCGCTTGAACAATAAAGGCCTACAAATGTTGTTCAGTTCACTTCCCGTGGAGGAGAAACACTTTTTAAGGCCGCAGAGTGAGTAAATTGGCCATTTTCATTCACTTTTACCCATTTCTCAAATCTTGTGTTTAGGGCCCCTGGAAGCTTGAAAATCACTTTAAACATCTCATTTTATCTCTAAAAGTGATTATCCACGTACAATGTTAATTGTAGTTCAAAGACTCAACATTTGAAAATGAACCATTTTTTTAGTTTCAGAAGCATGTCGTAAGGGGGGGTGGTTATCTCTTTCGTCAAAAAAATTGTGTTTTCGCTTGATCAATAAAGGCCTACAAATGTTATTTAATTCACTTCCCGTGGAGGAGAAACACTTTTTAAGGACTCAGAATGAGTAAATTGGCCATTTTCATTCACTTTTACATATTCCTCAAATCTTGTGTTTAAGGCCCCTGGAAGCATGAAAATCACTTTAAACATCTCATTTTATCTTTAAAAGTGATTTTCCACGTACAAATGTGAATTGTAGTTCAAAGAGGCAACATTTGAAAACAGACCATTTTTTTAGTTTCTGAAGCATGTCGTAAGGGGGGGTGGTTATCTCTTTCATCAAAAATCGGACGTTTTTAATTGAACAATAAAGGCCTCAAAATGGTATTTTATTCACTTCCCATGGAGGAGAAACACTTTTTAAGGCCGCAGATTGAGTAAATTGGCCATTTTCATTCACTTTTACCCATTCCTCAAATCTCGTGTTTAAGGCCCCTGGAAGCATGAAAATACCTTTAAACATCTCATTTTATCTTTAAAAGTGATTTTCCACGTACAAATGTGAATTGTAGTTCAAAGAGGCAACATTTGAAAACAGACCATTTTTTTAGTTTCTGAAGCATGTCGTAAGGGGGGGTGGTTATCTCTTTCATCAAAAATCGGACGTTTTTAATTGAACAATAAAGGCCTACAAATGTTATTTAATTCACTTTCTGGGGTGGAGAAAAACTTTTTAAGGCCTCAGAGTGAATAAATTGCCCATTTTCATTCACATTTACCTATTCCTCAAATCTTGTGTTTAGGGCCCCTGGAAGCTTGAAAATCACTTTAAACATCTCATTTTATCTTTAAAAGTGATTTTCCACGTACAAATGTGAATTGTAGTTAAAAGAGGCAACATTTGAAAACGGACCATTTTTTACGTTTCTGAAGCATGTCATAAGGGGGGGTGGTTATCTCTTTCGTCAAAAATCGGGCGTTTTCGCTTGAACAATAAAGGCCTATAAATGTAATTTAGTTCACTTCCCGTGGAGGAGAAACACTTTTTAAGGCCGCAGAGTGAGTAAATTGGCCATATTCATTCACTTTTACCCATTCCTCAAATCTTGTGTTTAAGGCCCCTGGAAGCATGAAAATCACTTTAAACATCTCATTTTATCTTTAAAAGTGATTTTCCACGTACAAATGTGAATTGTAGTTCAAAGAGGCAACATTTCAAAACAGACCATTTTTTCAGTTTCTGAAGCATGTTGTAAGGGGGGGTGGTTATCTCTTTCATAAAAAATCGGACGTTTTTGATTGAACAATAAAGGCCTCCAAATGTTATTTTATTCACTTCCCGTGGAGGAGAAACACTTTTTAAGGACGCAGAGTGAGTAAATTGGCCATTTTCATTCACTTTTACCCATTCCTCAAATCTCGTGTTTAAGGCCCCTGGAAGCATGAAAATCACTTTAAACATCTCATTTTATCTTTAAAAGTGATTTTCCACATACAAATGTGAATTGTAGTTCAAAGAGGCAACATTTGAAAACGGACCATTTTTTACGCTTCTGAAGCATGTCGTAATAGGGGGTGGTTATCTTTTTCGTCAAAAATCGGGCGTTTTCGCTTGAACAATAAAGGCCTACAAATGTTGTTTAGTTCACTTCCCGTGGAGGAGAAACACTTTTTAAGGCCGCAGAGTGAGTAAATTCGCCATTTTCATTCACTTTTACCCATTTCTCAAATCTTGTGTTTAAGGCCCCTGGAAGCATGAAAATCACTTTAAACATCTCATTTTATCTTTAAAAGTGATTTTCCACGTACAAATGTGAATTGTAGTTCAAAGAGGCAACATTTCAAAACAGACCATTTTTTTAGTTTCTGAAGCATGTCGTAAGGGAGGGTGGTTATCTCTTTCATCAAAAATCGGACGTTTTTAATTGAACAATAAAGGCCTACAAATGTTATTTAATTCACTTTCTGGGGTGGAGAAAAACTTTTTAAGGCCTCAGAGTGAATAAATTGGCCATTTTCATTCACATTTACCCATTCCTCAAATCTTGTGTTTAGGGCCCCTGGAAGCTTGAAAATCACTGTAAACATCTCATTTTATCTTTAAAAGTGATTTTCCACGTACAAATGTGAATTGTAGTTAAAAGAGGCAACATTTGAAAACGGACCATTTTTTACGTTTCTGAAGCATGTCATAAGGGGGGTGGTTATCTCTTTCATCAAAAATCGGACGTTTTTGATTGAACAATAAAGGCCTCCAAATGTTATTTTATTCACTTCCCGTGGAGGAGAAACACTTTTTAAGGCCGCAGAGTGAGTAAATTGGCCATATTCATTCACTTTTACCCATTCCTCAAATCTTGTGTTTAAGGCCCCTGGAAGCATGAAAATCACTTTAAACATCTCATTTTATCTTTAAAAGTGATTTTCCCCGTACAAATGTGAATTGTAGTTCAAAGAGGCAACATTTCAAAACAGACCATTTTTTCAGTTTCTGAAGCATGTTGTAAGGGGGGGTGGTTATCTCTTTCATCAAAAATCGGACGTTTTTGATTGAACAATAAAGGCCTCAAAATGGTATTTTATTCACTTCCCATGGAGGAGAAACACTTTTTAAGGCCGCAGATTGAGTAAATTGGCCATTTTCATTCACTTTTACCCATTCCTCAAATCTCGTGTTTAAGGCCCCTGGAAGCATGAAAATACCTTTAAACATCTCATTTTATCTTTAAAAGTGATTTTCCACGTACAAATGTGAATTGTAGTTCAAAGAGGCAACATTTGAAAACAGACCATTTTTTTAGTTTCTGAAGCATGTCGTAAGGGGGGGTGGTTATCTCTTTCATCAAAAATCGGACGTTTTTAATTGAACAATAAAGGCCTACAAATGTTATTTAATTCACTTTCTGGGGTGGAGAAAAACTTTTTAAGGCCTCAGAGTGAATAAATTGCCCATTTTCATTCACATTTACCTATTCCTCAAATCTTGTGTTTAGGGCCCCTGGAAGCTTGAAAATCACTTTAAACATCTCATTTTATCTTTAAAAGTGATTTTCCACGTACAAATGTGAATTGTAGTTAAAAGAGGCAACATTTGAAAACGGACCATTTTTTACGTTTCTGAAGCATGTCATAAGGGGGGGTGGTTATCTCTTTCGTCAAAAATCGGGCGTTTTCGCTTGAACAATAAAGGCCTATAAATGTAATTTAGTTCACTTCCCATGGAGGAGAAACACTTTTTAAGGCCGCAGAGTGAGTAAATTGGCCATATTCATTCACTTTTACCCATTCCTCAAATCTTGTGTTTAAGGCCCCTGGAAGCATGAAAATCACTTTAAACATCTCATTTTATCTTTAAAAGTGATTTTCCACGTACAAATGTGAATTGTAGTTCAAAGAGGCAACATTTCAAAACAGACCATTTTTTCAGTTTCTGAAGCATGTTGTAAGGGGGGGTGGTTATCTCTTTCATAAAAAATCGGACGTTTTTGATTGAACAATAAAGGCCCCCAAATGTTATTTTATTCACTTCCCGTGGAGGAGAAACACTTTTTAAGGACGCAGAGTGAGTAAATTGGCCATTTTCATTCACTTTTACCCATTCCTCAAATCTCGTGTTTAAGGCCCCTGGAAGCATGAAAATCACTTTAAACATCTCATTTTATCTTTAAAAGTGATTTTCCACATACAAATGTGAATTGTAGTTCAAAGAGGCAACATTTGAAAACGGACCATTTTTTACGCTTCTGAAGCATGTCGTAAGGGGGGGTGGTTATCTTTTTCGTCAAAAATCGGGCGTTTTCTCTTGAACAATAAAGGCCTCCAAATGTTATTTTATTCACTTCCCGTGGAGGAGAAACACTTTTTAAGGCCGCAGAGTGAGTAAATTGGCCATTTTCATTCACTTTTACCCATTCCTCAAATCTCGTGTTTAAGGCCCCTGGAAGCATGAAAATACCTTTAAACATCTCATTTTATCTTTAAAAGTGATTTTCCACGTACAAATGTGAATTGTAGTTCAAAGAGGCAACATTTGAAAACAGACCATTTTTTTAGTTTCTGAAGCATGTCGTAAGGGGGGGTGGTTATCTCTTTCATCAAAAATCGGACGTTTTTAATTGAACAATAAAGGCCTACAAATGTTATTTAATTCACTTTCTGGGGTGTAGAAAACTTTTTAAGGCCTCATAGTGAATAAATTGGCCATTTTCATTCACATTTACCTATTCCTCAAATCTTGTGTTTAGGGCCCCTGGAAGCTTGAAAATCACTTTAAACATCTCATTTTATCTTTAAAAGTGATTTTCCACGTACAAATGTGAATTGTAGTTAAAAGAGGCAACATTTGAAAACGGACCATTTTTTACGTTTCTGAAGCATGTCATAAGGGGGGGTGGTTATCTCTTTCGTCAAAAATCGGGCGTTTTCGCTTGAACAATAAAGGCCTACAAATGTTATTTAGTTCACTTCCCGTGGAGGAGAAACACTTTTTAAGGCCGCAGAGTGAGTAAATTGGCCATATTCATTCACTTTTACCCATTCCTCAAATCTTGTGTTTAAGGCCCCTGGAAGCATGAAAATCACTTTAAACATCTCATTTTATCTTTAAAAGTGATTTTCCACGTACAAATGTGAATTGTAGTTCAAAGAGGCAACATTTCAAAACAGACCATTTTTTTAGTTTCTGAAGCATGTCGTAAGGGGAGGTGGTTATCTCTTTCATCAAAAATCGGACGTTTTTAATTGAACAATAAAGGCCTACAAATGTTATTTAATTCACTTTCTGGGGTGGAGAAAAACTTTTTAAGGCCTCAGAGTGAATAAATTGGCCATTTTCATTCACATTTACCTATTCCTCAAATCTTGTGTTTAGGGCCCCTGGAAGCTTGAAAATCACTTTAAACATCTCATTTTATCTTTAAAAGTGATTTTCCACGTACAAATGTGAATTGTAGTTAAAAGAGGCAACATTTGAAAACGGACCATTTTTTACGTTTCTGAAGCATGTCATAAGGGGGGGTGGTTATCTCTTTCGCCAAAAATCGGGCGTTTTCGCTTGAAAAATAAAGGCCTACAAATGTTATTTAGTTCACTTCCCGTGGAGGAGAAACACTTTTTAAGGCCGCAGAGTGAGTAAATTGGCCATATTCATTCACTTTTACCCATTCCTCAAATCTTGTGTTTAAGGCCCCTGGAAGCATGAAAATCACTTTAAACATCTCATTTTATCTTTAAAAGTGATTTTCCACGTACAAATGTGAATTGTAGTTCAAAGAGGCAACATTTCAAAACAGACCATTTTTTCAGTTTCTGAAGCATGTTGTAAGGGGGGGTGGTTATCTCTTTCATCAAAAATCGTACGTTTTTGATTGAACAATAAAGGCCTCCAAATGTTATTTTATTCACTTCCCGTGGAGGAGAAACACTTTTTAAGGCCGCAGAGTGAGTAAATTGGCCATTTTCATTCACTTTTACCCATTCCTCAAATCTCGTGTTTAAGGCCCCTGGAAGCATGAAAATCACTTTAAACATCTCATTTTATCTTTAAAAGTGATTTTCCACGTACAAATGTGAATTGTAGTTCAAAGAGGCAACATTTGAAAACGGACCATTTTTTACGCTTCTGAAGCATGTCGTATGGGGGGGTGGTTATCTTTTTCGTCAAAAATCGGGCGTTTTCGCTTGAACAATAAAGGCCTACAAATGTTGTTCAGTTCACTTCCCGTGGAGGAGAAACACTTTTTAAGGCCGCAGAGTGAGTAAATTGGCCATTTTCATTCACTTTTACCCATTTCTCAAATCTTGTGTTTAGGGCCCCTGGAAGCTTGAAAATCACTTTAAACATCTCATTTTATCTCTAAAAGTGATTATCCACGTACAATGTTAATTGTAGTTCAAAGACTCAACATTTGAAAATGAACCATTTTTTTAGTTTCAGAAGCATGTCGTAAGGGGGGGTGGTTATCTCTTTCGTCAAAAAAATTGTGTTTTCGCTTGATCAATAAAGGCCTACAAATGTTATTTAATTCACTTCCCGTGGAGGAGAAACACTTTTTAAGGACTCAGAATGAGTAAATTGGCCATTTTCATTCACTTTTACATATTCCTCAAATCTTGTGTTTAAGGCCCCTGGAAGCATGAAAATCACTTTAAACATCTCATTTTATCTTTAAAAGTGATTTTCCACGTACAAATGTGAATTGTAGTTCAAAGAGGCAACATTTGAAAACAGACCATTTTTTTAGTTTCTGAAGCATGTCGTAAGGGGGGGTGGTTATCTCTTTCATCAAAAATCGGACGTTTTTAATTGAACAATAAAGGCCTACAAATGTTATTTAATTCACTTTCTGGGGTGGAGAAAAACTTTTTAAGGCCTCAGAGTGAATAAATTGGCCATTTTCATTCACATTTACCTATTCCTCAAATCTTGTGTTTAGGGCCCCTGGAAGCTTGAAAATCACTTTAAACATCTCATTTTATCTTTAAAAGTGATTTTCCACGTACAAATGTGAATTATAGTTAAAAGAGGCAACATTTGAAAACGGACCATTTTTTACGTTTCTGAAGCATGTCATAAGGGGGGGTGGTTATCTCTTTCGTCAAAAATCGGGCGTTTTCGCTTGAACAATAAAGGCCTACAAATGTTGTTTAGTTCACTTCCCGTGGAGGAGAAACACTTTTTAAGGCCGCAGAGTGAGTAAATTCGCCATTTTCATTCACTTTTACCCATTTCTCAAATCTTGTGTTTAAGGCCCCTGGAAGCATGAAAATCACTTTAAACATCTCATTTTATCTTTAAAAGTGATTTTCCACGTACAAATGTGAATTGTAGTTCAAAGAGGCAACATTTCAAAACAGACCATTTTTTTAGTTTCTGAAGCATGTCGTAAGGGAGGGTGGTTATCTCTTTCATCAAAAATCGGACGTTTTTAATTGAACAATAAAGGCCTACAAATGTTATTTAATTCACTTTCTGGGGTGGAGAAAAACTTTTTAAGGCCTCAGAGTGAATAAATTGGCCATTTTCATTCACATTTACCCATTCCTCAAATCTTGTGTTTAGGGCCCCTGGAAGCTTGAAAATCACTGTAAACATCTCATTTTATCTTTAAAAGTGATTTTCCACGTACAAATGTGAATTGTAGTTAAAAGAGGCAACATTTGAAAACGGACCATTTTTTACGTTTCTGAAGCATGTCATAAGGGGGGTGGTTATCTCTTTCATCAAAAATCGGACGTTTTTGATTGAACAATAAAGGCTTCCAAATGGTATTTTATTCACTTCCCGTGGAGGAGAAACACTTTTTAAGGCCGCAGAGTGAGTAAATTGGCCATATTCATTCACTTTTACCCATTCCTCAAATCTTGTGTTTAAGGCCCCTGGAAGCATGAAAATCACTTTAAACATCTCATTTTATCTTTAAAAGTGATTTTCCCCGTACAAATGTGAATTGTAGTTCAAAGAGGCAACATTTCAAAACAGACCATTTTTTCAGTTTCTGAAGCATGTTGTAAGGGGGGGTGGTTATCTCTTTCATCAAAAATCGGACGTTTTTGATTGAACAATAAAGGCCTCAAAATGGTATTTTATTCACTTCCCATGGAGGAGAAACACTTTTTAAGGCCGCAGATTGAGTAAATTGGCCATTTTCATTCACTTTTACCCATTCCTCAAATCTCGTGTTTAAGGCCCCTGGAAGCATGAAAATACCTTTAAACATCTCATTTTATCTTTAAAAGTGATTTTCCACGTACAAATGTGAATTGTAGTTCAAAGAGGCAACATTTGAAAACAGACCATTTTTTTAGTTTCTGAAGCATGTCGTAAGGGGGGGTGGTTATCTCTTTCATCAAAAATCGGACGTTTTTAATTGAACAATAAAGGCCTACAAATGTTATTTAATTCACTTTCTGGGGTGGAGAAAAACTTTTTAAGGCCTCAGAGTGAATAAATTGCCCATTTTCATTCACATTTACCTATTCCTCAAATCTTGTGTTTAGGGCCCCTGGAAGCTTGAAAATCACTTTAAACATCTCATTTTATCTTTAAAAGTGATTTTCCACGTACAAATGTGAATTGTAGTTAAAAGAGGCAACATTTGAAAACGGACCATTTTTTACGTTTCTGAAGCATGTCATAAGGGGGGGTGGTTATCTCTTTCGTCAAAAATCGGGCGTTTTCGCTTGAACAATAAAGGCCTATAAATGTAATTTAGTTCACTTCCCATGGAGGAGAAACACTTTTTAAGGCCGCAGAGTGAGTAAATTGGCCATATTCATTCACTTTTACCCATTCCTCAAATCTTGTGTTTAAGGCCCCTGGAAGCATGAAAATCACTTTAAACATCTCATTTTATCTTTAAAAGTGATTTTCCACGTACAAATGTGAATTGTAGTTCAAAGAGGCAACATTTCAAAACAGACCATTTTTTCAGTTTCTGAAGCATGTTGTAAGGGGGGGTGGTTATCTCTTTCATAAAAAATCGGACGTTTTTGATTGAACAATAAAGGCCCCCAAATGTTATTTTATTCACTTCCCGTGGAGGAGAAACACTTTTTAAGGACGCAGAGTGAGTAAATTGGCCATTTTCATTCACTTTTACCCATTCCTCAAATCTCGTGTTTAAGGCCCCTGGAAGCATGAAAATCACTTTAAACATCTCATTTTATCCTTAAAAGTGATTTTCCACATACAAATGTGAATTGTAGTTCAAAGAGGCAACATTTGAAAACGGACCATTTTTTACGCTTCTGAAGCATGTCGTAAGGGGGGGTGGTTATCTTTTTCGTCAAAAATCGGGCGTTTTCTCTTGAACAATAAAGGCCTCCAAATGTTATTTTATTCACTTCCCGTGGAGGAGAAACACTTTTTAAGGCCGCAGAGTGAGTAAATTGGCCATTTTCATTCACTTTTACCCATTCCTCAAATCTCGTGTTTAAGGCCCCTGGAAGCATGAAAATACCTTTAAACATCTCATTTTATCTTTAAAAGTGATTTTCCACGTACAAATGTGAATTGTAGTTCAAAGAGGCAACATTTGAAAACAGACCATTTTTTTAGTTTCTGAAGCATGTCGTAAGGGGGGGTGGTTATCTCTTTCATCAAAAATCGGACGTTTTTAATTGAACAATAAAGGCCTACAAATGTTATTTAATTCACTTTCTGGGGTGTAGAAAACTTTTTAAGGCCTCATAGTGAATAAATTGGCCATTTTCATTCACATTTACCTATTCCTCAAATCTTGTGTTTAGGGCCCCTGGAAGCTTGAAAATCACTTTAAACATCTCATTTTATCTTTAAAAGTGATTTTCCACGTACAAATGTGAATTGTAGTTAAAAGAGGCAACATTTGAAAACGGACCATTTTTTACGTTTCTGAAGCATGTCATAAGGGGGGGTGGTTATCTCTTTCGTCAAAAATCGGGCGTTTTCGCTTGAACAATAAAGGCCTACAAATGTTATTTAGTTCACTTCCCGTGGAGGAGAAACACTTTTTAAGGCCGCAGAGTGAGTAAATTGGCCATATTCATTCACTTTTACCCATTCCTCAAATCTTGTGTTTAAGGCCCCTGGAAGCATGAAAATCACTTTAAACATCTCATTTTATCTTTAAAAGTGATTTTCCACGTACAAATGTGAATTGTAGTTCAAAGAGGCAACATTTCAAAACAGACCATTTTTTTAGTTTCTGAAGCATGTCGTAAGGGGGGGTGGTTATCTCTTTCATCAAAAATCGGACGTTTTTAATTGAACAATAAAGGCCTACAAATGTTATTTAATTCACTTTCTGGGGTGGAGAAAAACTTTTTAAGGCCTCAGAGTGAATAAATTGGCCATTTTCATTCACATTTACCTATTCCTCAAATCTTGTGTTTAGGGCCCCTGGAAGCTTGAAAATCACTTTAAACATCTCATTTTATCTTTAAAAGTGATTTTCCACGTACAAATGTGAATTATAGTTAAAAGAGGCAACATTTGAAAACGGACCATTTTTTACGTTTCTGAAGCATGTCATAAGGGGGGGTGGTTATCTCTTTCGTCAAAAATCGGGCGTTTTCGCTTGAACAATAAAGGCCTACAAATGTTATTTAGTTCACTTCCCGTGGAGGAGAAACACTTTTTAAGGCCGCAGAGTGAGTAAATTGGCCATATTCATTCACTTTTACCCATTCCTCAAATCTTGTGTTTAAGGTCCCTGGAAGCATGAAAATCACTTTAAACATCTCATTTTATCTTTAAAAGTGATTTTCCACGTACAAATGTCAATTGTAGTTCAAAGAGGCAACATTTGAAAACTGACCATTTTTTTTGTTTCTGAAGCATGTCGTAAGGGGGGGTTGGTTATCTCTTTCTTCAAAAATCGGGCGTTTTCGCTTGAACAATAAAGGCCTACAAATGTTATTTAATTCACTTCCCGTGGAGGAGAAACACTTTTTAAGGCCGCAGAGTGAGTAAATTGGCCATATTCATTCACTTTTACCCATTCCTCAAATCTTGTGTTTAAGGCCCCTGGAAGCATGAAAATCACTTTAAACATCTCATTTTATCTTTAAAAGTGATTTTCCACGTACAAATGTGAATTGTAGTTCAAAGAGGCAACATTTGAAAACAGACCATTTTTTTAGTTTCTGAAGCATGTCGTAAGGGGGGTGGTTATCTCTTTCATCAAAACTCGGACGTTTTTAATTGAACAATAAAGGCCTACAAATGTTATTTAATTCACTTTCTGGGGTGGAGAAAAACTTTTTAAGGCCTCAGAGTGAATAAATTGCCCATTTTCATTCACATTTACCTATTCCTCAAATCTTGTGTTTAGGGCCCCTGGAAGCTTGAAAATCACTTTAAACATCTCATTTTATCTTTAAAAGTGATTTTCCCCGTACAAATGTGAATTGTAGTTCAAAGAGGCAACATTTCAAAACAGACCATTTTTTCAGTTTCTGAAGCATGTTGTAAGGGGGGGTGGTTATCTCTTTCATCAAAAATCGGACGTTTTTGATTGAACAATAAAGGCCTCAAAATGGTATTTTATTCACTTCCCATGGAGGAGAAACACTTTTTAAGGCCGCAGATTGAGTAAATTGGCCATTTTCATTCACTTTTACCCATTCCTCAAATCTCGTGTTTAAGGCCCCTGGAAGCATGAAAATACCTTTAAACATCTCATTTTATCTTTAAAAGTGATTTTCCACGTACAAATGTGAATTGTAGTTCAAAGAGGCAACATTTGAAAACAGACCATTTTTTTAGTTTCTGAAGCATGTCGTAAGGGGGGGTGGTTATCTCTTTCATCAAAAATCGGACGTTTTTAATTGAACAATAAAGGCCTACAAATGTTATTTAATTCACTTTCTGGGGTGGAGAAAAACTTTTTAAGGCCTCAGAGTGAATAAATTGCCCATTTTCATTCACATTTACCTATTCCTCAAATCTTGTGTTTAGGGCCCCTGGAAGCTTGAAAATCACTTTAAACATCTCATTTTATCTTTAAAAGTGATTTTCCACGTACAAATGTGAATTGTAGTTAAAAGAGGCAACATTTGAAAACGGACCATTTTTTACGTTTCTGAAGCATGTCATAAGGGGGGGTGGTTATCTCTTTCGTCAAAAATCGGGCATTTTCGCTTGAACAATAAAGGCCTATAAATGTAATTTAGTTCACTTCCCGTGGAGGAGAAACACTTTTTAAGGCCGCAGAGTGAGTAAATTGGCCATATTCATTCACTTTTACCCATTCCTCAAATCTTGTGTTTAAGGCCCCTGGAAGCATGAAAATCACTTTAAACATCTCATTTTATCTTTAAAAGTGATTTTCCACGTACAAATGTGAATTGTAGTTCAAAGAGGCAACATTTCAAAACAGACCATTTTTTCAGTTTCTGAAGCATGTTGTAAGGGGGGTGGTTATCTCTTTCATAAAAAATCGGACGTTTTTGATTGAACAATAAAGGCCTCCAAATGTTATTTTATTCACTTCCCGTGGAGGAGAAACACTTTTTAAGGACGCAGAGTGAGTAAATTGGCCATTTTCATTCACTTTTACCCATTCCTCAAATCTCGTGTTTAAGGCCCCTGGAAGCATGAAAATCACTTTAAACATCTCATTTTATCTTTAAAAGTGATTTTCCACATACAAATGTGAATTGTAGTTCAAAGAGGCAACATTTGAAAACGGACCATTTTTTACGCTTCTGAAGCATGTCGTAATAGGGGGTGGTTATCTTTTTCGTCAAAAATCGGGCGTTTTCGCTTGAACAATAAAGGCCTACAAATGTTGTTTAGTTCACTTCCCGTGGAGGAGAAACACTTTTTAAGGCCGCAGAGTGAGTAAATTCGCCATTTTCATTCACTTTTACCCATTTCTCAAATCTTGTGTTTAAGGCCCCTGGAAGCATGAAAATCACTTTAAACATCTCATTTTATCTTTAAAAGTGATTTTCCACGTACAAATGTGAATTGTAGTTCAAAGAGGCAACATTTCAAAACAGACCATTTTTTTAGTTTCTGAAGCATGTCGTAAGGGAGGGTGGTTATCTCTTTCATCAAAAATCGGACGTTTTTAATTGAACAATAAAGGCCTACAAATGTTATTTAATTCACTTTCTGGGGTGGAGAAAAACTTTTTAAGGCCTCAGAGTGAATAAATTGGCCATTTTCATTCACATTTACCCATTCCTCAAATCTTGTGTTTAGGGCCCCTGGAAGCTTGAAAATCACTGTAAACATCTCATTTTATCTTTAAAAGTGATTTTCCACGTACAAATGTGAATTGTAGTTAAAAGAGGCAACATTTGAAAACGGACCATTTTTTACGTTTCTGAAGCATGTCATAAGGGGGGGTGGTTATCTCTTTCGTCAAAAATCGGGCGTTTTCTCTTGAACAATAAAGGCCTCCAAATGTTATTTTATTCACTTCCCGTGGAGGAGAAACACTTTTTAAGGCCGCAGAGTGAGTAAATTGGCCATTTTCATTCACTTTTACCCATTCCTCAAATCTCGTGTTTAAGGCCCCTGGAAGCATGAAAATCACTTTAAACATCTCATTTTATCTTTAAAAGTGATTTTCCACGTACAAATGTGAATTGTAGTTCAAAGAGGCAACATTTGAAAAGAGACCATTTTTTTAGTTTCTGAAGCATGTCGTAAGGGGGGGTGGTTATCTCTTTCATCAAAAATCGGACGTTTTTAATTGAACAATAAAGGCCTACAAATGTTATTTAATTCACTTTCTGGGGTGGAGAAAACTTTTTAAGGCCTCATAGTGAATAAATTGGCCATTTTCATTCACATTTACCTATTCCTCAAATCTTGTGTTTAGGGCCCCTGGAAGCTTGAAAATCACTTTAAACATCTCATTTTATCTTTAAAAGTGATTTTCCACGTACAAATGTGAATTGTAGTTAAAAGAGGCAACATTTGAAAACGGACCATTTTTTACGTTTCGGAAGCATGTCATAAGGGGGGGTGGTTATCTCTTTCGTCAAAAATCGGGCGTTTTCGCTTGAACAATAAAGGCCTACAAATGTTATTTAGTTCACTTCCCGTGGAGGAGAAACACTTTTTAAGGCCGCAGAGTGAGTAAATTGGCCATATTCATTCACTTTTACCCATTCCTCAAATCTTGTGTTTAAGGCCCCTGGAAGCATGAAAATCACTTTAAACATCTCATTTTATCTTTAAAAGTGATTTTCCACGTACAAATGTGAATTGTAGTTCAAAGAGGCAACATTTCAAAACAGACCATTTTTTTAGTTTCTGAAGCATGTCGTAAGGGGAGGTGGTTATCTCTTTCATCAAAAATCGGACGTTTTTAATTGAACAATAAAGGCCTACAAATGTTATTTAATTCACTTTCTGGGGTGGAGAAAAACTTTTTAAGGCCTCAGAGTGAATAAATTGGCCATTTTCATTCACATTTACCTATTCCTCAAATCTTGTGTTTAGGGCCCCTGGAAGCTTGAAAATCACTTTAAACATCTCATTTTATCTTTAAAAGTGATTTTCCACGTACAAATGTGAATTGTAGTTAAAAGAGGCAACATTTGAAAACGGACCATTTTTTACGTTTCTGAAGCATGTCATAAGGGGGGGTGGTTATCTCTTTCGCCAAAAATCGGGCGTTTTCGCTTGAAAAATAAAGGCCTACAAATGTTATTTAGTTCACTTCCCGTGGAGGAGAAACACTTTTTAAGGCCGCAGAGTGAGTAAATTGGCCATATTCATTCACTTTTACCCATTCCTCAAATCTTGTGTTTAAGGCCCCTGGAAGCATGAAAATCACTTTAAACATCTCATTTTATCTTTAAAAGTGATTTTCCACGTACAAATGTGAATTGTAGTTCAAAGAGGCAACATTTCAAAACAGACCATTTTTTTAGTTTCTGAAGCATGTCGTAAGGGGGGGTGGTTATCTCTTTCATCAAAAATCGGACGTTTTTAATTGAACAATAAAGGCCTACAAATGTTATTTAATTCACTTCCCGTGGAGGAGAAACACTTTTTAAGGCCGCAGAGTGAGTAAATTGGCCATTTTCATTCACTTTTACCCATTCCTCAAATCTCGTGTTTAAGGCCCCTGGAAGCATGAAAATCACTTTAAACATCTCATTTTATCTTTAAAAGTGATTTTCCACGTACAAATGTGAATTGTAGTTCAAAGAGGCAACATTTGAAAACGGACCATTTTTTACGCTTCTGAAGCATGTCGTATGGGGGGGTGGTTATCTTTTTCGTCAAAAATCGGGCGTTTTCGCTTGAACAATAAAGGCCTACAAATGTTGTTTAGTTCACTTCCCGTGGAGGAGAAACACTTTTTAAGGCCGCAGAGTGAGTAAATTGGCCATTTTCATTCACTTTTACCCATTTCTCAAATCTTGTGTTTAGGGCCCCTGGAAGCTTGAAAATCACTTTAAACATCTCATTTTATCTCTAAAAGTGATTATCCACGTACAATGTTAATTGTAGTTCAAAGACTCAACATTTGAAAATGAACCATTTTTTTAGTTTCAGAAGCATGTCGTAAGGGGGGGTGGTTATCTCTTTCGTCAAAAAAATTGTGTTTTCGCTTGATCAATAAAGGCCTACAAATGTTATTTAATTCACTTCCCGTGGAGGAGAAACACTTTTTAAGGACTCAGAATGAGTAAATTGGCCATTTTCATTGACTTTTACATATTCCTCAAATCTTGTGTTTAAGGCCCCTGGAAGCATGAAAATCACTTTAAACATCTCATTTTATCTTTAAAAGTGATTTTCCACGTACAAATGTGAATTATAGTTAAAAGAGGCAACATTTGAAAACGGACCATTTTTTACGTTTCTGAAGCATGTCATAAGGGGGGGTGGTTATCTCTTTCGTCAAAAATCGGGCGTTTTCGCTTGAACAATAAAGGCCTACAAATGTTATTTAGTTCACTTCCCGTGGAGGAGAAACACTTTTTAAGGCCGCAGAGTGAGTAAATTGGCCATATTCATTCACTTTTACCCATTCCTCAAATCTCGTGTTTAAGGCCCCTGGAAGCATGAAAATACCTTTAAACATCTCATTTTATCTTTAAAAGTGATTTTCCACGTACAAATGTGAATTGTAGTTCAAAGAGGCAACATTTGAAAACGGACCATTTTTTACGCTTCTGAAGCATGTCGTAAGGGGGGGTGGTTATCTTTTTCGTCAAAAATCGGGCATTTTCGCTTGAACAATAAAGGCCTACAAATGTTGTTTAGTTCACTTCCCGTGGAGGAAAAACACTTTTTAAGGCCGCAGAGTGAGTAAATTGGCCATTTTCATTCACTTTTACCCATTTCTCAAATCTTGTGTTTAGGGCCCCTGGAAGCTTGAAAATCACTTTAAACATCTCATTTTATCTCTAAAAGTGATTATCCACGTACAATGTTAATTGTAGTTCAAAGACTCAACATTTGAAAATGAACCATTTTTTTAGTTTCAGAAGCATGTCGTAAGGGGGGGTGGTTATCTCTTTCGTCAAAAAAATTGTGTTTTCGCTTGAACAATAAAGGCCTACAAATGTTATTTAATTCACTTTCTGGGGTGGAGAAAAACTTTTTAAGGCCTCAGAGTGAATAAATTGGCCATTTTCATTCACATTTACCTATTCCTCAAATCTTGTGTTTAGGGCCCCTGGAAGCTTGAAAATCACTTTAAACATCTCATTTTATCTTTAAAAGTGATTTTCCCCGTACAAATGTGAATTGTAGTTCAAAGAGGCAACATTTCAAAACAGACCATTTTTTCAGGTTCTGAAGCATGTTGTAAGGGGGGTGGTTATCTCTTTCATCAAAAATCGGACGTTTTTGATTGAACAATAAAGGCCTCAAAATGGTATTTTATTCACTTCCCATGGAGGAGAAACACTTTTTAAGGCCGCAGATTGAGTAAATTGGCCATTTTCATTCACTTTTACCCATTCCTCAAATCTCGTGTTTAAGGCCCCTGGAAGCATGAAAATACCTTTAAACATCTCATTTTATCTTTAAAAGTGATTTTCCACGTACAAATGTGAATTGTAGTTCAAAGAGGCAACATTTGAAAACAGACCATTTTTTTAGTTTCTGAAGCATGTCGTAAGGGGGGGTGGTTATCTCTTTCATCAAAAATCGGACGTTTTTAATTGAACAATAAAGGCCTACAAATGTTATTTAATTCACTTTCTGGGGTGGAGAAAAACTTTTTAAGGCCTCAGAGTGAATAAATTGCCCATTTTCATTCACATTTACCTATTCCTCAAATCTTGTGTTTAGGGCCCCTGGAAGCTTGAAAATCACTTTAAACATCTCATTTTATCTTTAAAAGTGATTTTCCACGTACAAATGTGAATTGTAGTTAAAAGAGGCAACATTTGAAAACGGACCATTTTTTACGTTTCTGAAGCATGTCATAAGGGGGGGTGGTTATCTCTTTCGTCAAAAATCGGGCGTTTTCGCTTGAACAATAAAGGCCTATAAATGTAATTTAGTTCACTTCCCGTGGAGGAGAAACACTTTTTAAGGCCGCAGAGTGAGTAAATTGGCCATATTCATTCACTTTTACCCATTCCTCAAATCTTGTGTTTAAGGCCCCTGGAAGCATGAAAATCACTTTAAACATCTCATTTTATCTTTAAAAGTGATTTTCCACGTACAAATGTGAATTGTAGTTCAAAGAGGCAACATTTCAAAACAGACCATTTTTTCAGTTTCTGAAGCATGTTGTAAGGGGGGGTGGTTATCTCTTTCATAAAAAATCGGACGTTTTTGATTGAACAATAAAGGCCTCCAAATGTTATTTTATTCACTTCCCGTGGAGGAGAAACACTTTTTAAGGACGCAGAGTGAGTAAATTGGCCATTTTCATTCACTTTTACCCATTCCTCAAATCTCGTGTTTAAGGCCCCTGGAAGCATGAAAATCACTTTAAACATCTCATTTTATCTTTAAAAGTGATTTTCCACATACAAATGTGAATTGTAGTTCAAAGAGGCAACATTTGAAAACGGACCATTTTTTACGCTTCTGAAGCATGTCGTAAGGGGGGGTGGTTATCTTTTTCGTCAAAAATCGGGCGTTTTCGCTTGAACAATAAAGGCCTACAAATGTTGTTTAGTTCACTTCCCGTGGAGGAGAAACACTTTTTAAGGCCGCAGAGTGAGTAAATTGGCCATTTTCATTCACTTTTACCCATTTCTCAAATCTTGTGTTTAAGGCCCCTGGAAGCATGAAAATCACTTTAAACATCTCATTTTATCTTTAAAAGTGATTTTCCACGTACAAATGTGAATTGTAGTTCAAAGAGGCAACATTTCAAAACAGACCATTTTTTTAGTTTCTGAAGCATGTCGTAAGGGGGGGTGGTTATCTCTTTCATCAAAAATCGGACGTTTTTAATTGAACAATAAAGGCCTACAAATGTTATTTAATTCACTTTCTGGGGTGGAGAAAAACTTTTTAAGGCCTCAGAGTGAATAAATTGGCCATTTTCATTCACATTTACCCATTCCTCAAATCTTGTGTTTAGGGCCCCTGGAAGCTTGAAAATCACTGTAAACATCTCATTTTATCTTTAAAAGTGATTTTCCACGTACAAATGTGAATTGTAGTTCAAAGAGGCAACATTTCAAAACAGACCATTTTTTCAGTTTCTGAAGCATGTTGTAAGGGGGGGTGGTTATCTCTTTCATCAAAAATCGGACGTTTTTGATTGAACAATAAAGGCCTCAAAATGATATTTTATTCACTTCCCATGGAGGAGAAACACTTTTTAAGGCCACAGAGTGAGTAAATTGGCCATTTTCATTCACTTTTACCCATTCCTCAAATCTCGTGTTTAAGGCCCCTGGAAGCATGAAAATACCTTTAAACATCTCATTTTATCTTTAAAAGTGATTTTCCACGTACAAATGTGAATTGTAGTTCAAAGAGGCAACATTTGAAAACGGACCATTTTTTACGCTTCTGAAGCACGTCGTAAGGGGGGGTGGTTATCTTTTTCGTCAAAAATCGGGCATTTTCGCTTGAACAATAAAGGCCTACAAATGTTGTTTAGTTCACTTCCCGTGGAGGAGAAACACTTTTTAAGGCCGCAGAGTGAGTAAATTGGCCATTTTCATTCACTTTTACCCATTTCTCAAATCTTGTGTTTAGGGCCCCTGGAAGCTTGAAAATCACTTTAAACATCTCATTTTATCTCTAAAAGTGATTATCCACGTACAATGTTAATTGTAGTTCAAAGACTCAACATTTCAAAACAGACCATTTTTTCAGTTTCTGAAGCATGTTGTAAGGGGGGGTGGTTATCTCTTTCATCAAAAATCGGACGTTTTTGATTGAACAATAAAGGCCTCAAAATGGTATTTTATTCACTTCCCATGGAGGAGAAACACTTTTTAAGGCCGCAGATTGAGTAAATTGGCCATTTTCATTCACTTTTACCCATTCCTCAAATCTCGTGTTTAAGGCCCCTGGAAGCATGAAAATACCTTTAAACATCTCATTTTATCTTTAAAAGTGATTTTCCACGTACAAATGTGAATTGTAGTTCAAAGAGGCAACATTTGAAAACAGACCATTTTTTTAGTTTCTGAAGCATGTCGTAAGGGGGGGTGGTTATCTCTTTCATCAAAAATCGGACGTTTTTAATTGAACAATAAAGGCCTACAAATGTTATTTAATTCACTTTCTGGGGTGGAGAAAAACTTTTTAAGGCCTCAGAGTGAATAAATTGCCCATTTTCATTCACATTTACCTATTCCTCAAATCTTGTGTTTAGGGCCCCTGGAAGCTTGAAAATCACTGTAAACATCTCATTTTATCTTTAAAAGTGATTTTCCACGTACAAATGTGAATTGTAGTTAAAAGAGGCAACATTTGAAAACGGACCATTTTTTACGTTTCTGAAGCATGTCATAAGGGGGGGTGGTTATCTCTTTCGTCAAAAATCGGGCGTTTTCGCTTGAACAATAAAGGCCTATAAATGTAATTTAGTTCACTTCCCGTGGAGGAGAAACACTTTTTAAGGCCGCAGAGTGAGTAAATTGGCCATATTCATTCACTTTTACCCATTCCTCAAATCTTGTGTTTAAGGCCCCTGGAAGCATGAAAATCACTTTAAACATCTCATTTTATCTTTAAAAGTGATTTTCCACGTACAAATGTGAATTGTAGTTCAAAGAGGCAACATTTCAAAACAGACCATTTTTTCAGTTTCTGAAGCATGTTGTAAGGGGGGGTGGTTATCTCTTTCATAAACAATCGGACGTTTTTGATTGAACAATAAAGGCCTCCAAATGTTATTTTATTCACTTCCCGTGGAGGAGAAACACTTTTTAAGGACGCAGAGTGAGTAAATTGGCCATTTTCATTCACTTTTACCCATTCCTCAAATCTCGTGTTTAAGGCCCCTGGAAGCATGAAAATCACTTTAAACATCTCATTTTATCTCTAAAAGTGATTTTCCACATACAAATGTGAATTGTAGTTCAAAGAGGCAACATTTGAAAACGGACAATTTTTTACGCTTCTGAAGCATGTCGTAAGGGGGGGTGGTTATCTTTTTCGTCAAAAATCGGGTGTTTTCGCTTGAACAATAAAGGCCTACAAATGTTGTTTAGTTCACTTCCCGTGGAGGAGAAACACTTTTTAAGGCCGCAGAGTGAGTAAATTGGCCATTTTCATTCACTTTTACCCATTTCTCAAATCTTGTGTTTAAGGCCCCTGGAAGCATGAAAATCACTTTAAACATCTCATTTTATCTTTAAAAGTGATTTTCCACGTACAAATGTGAATTGTAGTTCAAAGAGGCAACATTTGAAAACGGACCATTTTTTACGTTTCTGAAGCATGTCATAAGGGGGGGTGGTTATCTCTTTCGTCAAAAATCGGGCGTTTTCTCTTGAACAATAAAGGCCTCCAAATGTTATTTTATTCACTTCCCGTGGAGGAGAAACACTTTTTAAGGCCGCAGAGTGAGTAAATTGGCCATTTTCATTCACTTTTACCCATTCCTCAAATCTCGTGTTTAAGGCCCCTGGAAGCATGAAAATCACTTTAAACATCTCATTTTATCTTTAAAAGTGATTTTCCACGTACAAATGTGAATTGTAGTTCAAAGAGGCAACATTTGAAAACAGACCATTTTTTTAGTTTCTGAAGCATGTCGTAAGGGGGGGTGGTTATCTCTTTCATCAAAAATCGGACGTTTTTAATTGAACAATAAAGGCCTACAAATGTTATTTAATTCACTTTCTGGGGTGGAGAAAACTTTTTAAGGCCTCATAGTGAATAAATTGGCCATTTTCATTCACATTTACCTATTCCTCAAATCTTGTGTTTAGGGCCCCTGGAAGCTTGAAAATCACTTTAAACATCTCATTTTATCTTTAAAAGTGATTTTCCACGTACAAATGTGAATTGTAGTTAAAAGAGGCAACATTTGAAAACGGACCATTTTTTACGTTTCTGAAGCATGTCATAAGGGGGGGTGGTTATCTCTTTCGTCAAAAATCGGGTGTTTTCGCTTGAACAATAAAGGCCTACAAATGTTATTTAGTTCACTTCCCGTGGAGGAGAAACACTTTTTAAGGCCGCAGAGTGAGTAAATTGGCCATATTCATTCACTTTTACCCATTCCTTAAATCTTGTGTTTAAGGCCCCTGGAAGCATGAAAATCACTTTAAACATCTCATTTTATCTTTAAAAGTGATTTTCCACGTACAAATGTGAATTGTAGTTCAAAGAGGCAACATTTCAAAACAGACCATTTTTTTAGTTTCTGAAGCATGTCGTAAGGGGAGGTGGTTATCTCTTTCATCAAAAATCGGACATTTTTAATTGAACAATAAAGGCCTACAAATGTTATTTAATTCACTTTCTGGGGTGGAGAAAAACTTTTTAAGGCCTCAGAGTGAATAAATTGGCCATTTTCATTCACATTTACCTATTCCTCAAATCTTGTGTTTAGGGCCCCTGGAAGCTTGAAAATCACTTTAAACATCTCATTTTATCTTTAAAAGTGATTTTCCACGTACAAATGTGAATTGTAGTTCAAAGAGGCAACATTTGAAAACAGACCATTTTTTTAGTCTCTGAAGCATGTCGTAAGGGGGGGTGGTTATCTCTTTCATCAAAAATCGGACGTTTTTAATTGAACAATAAAGGCCTACAAATGTTATTTAATTCACTTTCTGGGGTGGAGAAAAACTTTTTAAGGCCTCAGAGTGAATAAATTGGCCATTTTCATTCACATTTACCTATTCCTCAAATCTTGTGTTTAGGGCCCCTGGAAGCTTGAAAATCACTTTAAACATCTCATTTTATCTTTAAAAGTGATTTTCCACGTACAAATGTGAATTGTAGTTCAAAGAGGCAACATTTCAAAACAGACCATTTTTTTAGTTTCTGAAGCATGTCGTAAGGGGGGGTGGTTATCTCTTTCATCAAAAATCGGACATTTTTAATTGAACAATATAGGCCTACAAATGTTATTTAATTCACTTCCTGGGGTGGAGAAAAACTTTTTAAGGCCTCAGAGTGAATAAATTGGCCATTTTCATTCACATTTACCCATTCCTCAAATCTTGTGTTTAGGGCCCCTGGAAGCTTGAAAATCACTTTAAACATCTCATTTTATCTTTAAAAGTGATTTTCCACGTACAAATGTGAATTGTAGTTAAAAGAGGCAACATTTGAAAACGGACCATTTTTTCAGTTTCTGAAGCATGTCGTAAGGGGGGGTGGTTATTTCTTTCATCAAAAATCGGACGTTTTTGATTGAACAATAAAGGCCTCAAAATGTTATTTTATTCACTTCCCATGGAGGAGAAACACTTTTTAAGGCCGCAGAGTGAGTAAATTGGCCATTTTCATTCACTTTTACCCATTCCTCAAATCTCGTGTTTAAGGCCCCTGGAAGCATGAAAATACCTTTAAACATCTCATTTTATCTTTAAAAGTGATTTTCCACGTACAAATGTGAATTGTAGTTCAAAGAGGCAACATTTTAAAACGGACCATTTTTTACGCTTCTGAAGCATGTCGTAAGGGGGGGTGGTTATCTTTTTCGTCAAAAATCAGGCATTTTCGCTTGAACAATAAAGGCCTACAAATGTTGTTTAGTTCACTTCCCGTGGAGGAGAAACACTTTTTAAGGACGCAGAGTGAGTAAATTGGCCATTTTCATTCACTTTTACCCATTTCTCAAATCTTGTGTTTAGGGCCCCTGGAAGCTTGAAAATCACTTTAAACATCTCATTTTATCTCTAAAAGTGATTATCCACGTACAATGTTAATTGTAGTTCAAAGACTCAACATTTGAAAATGAACCATTTTTTTAGTTTCAGAAGCATGTCGTAAGGGGGGGTGGTTATCTCTTTCATCAAAAAAATTGTGTTTTCGCTTGAACAATAAAGGCCTACAAATGTTATTTAATTCACTTTCTGGGGTGGAGAAAAACTTTTTAAGGCCTCAGAGTGAATAAATTGGCCATTTTCATTCACATTTACCTATTCCTCAAATCTTGTGTTTAGGGCCCCTGGAAGCTTGAAAATCACTTTAAACATCTCATTTTATCTTTAAAAGTGATTTTCCACGTACAAATGTGAATTGTAGTTAAAAGAGGCAACATTTGAAAACGGACCATTTTTTACGTTTCTGAAGCATGTCATAAGGGGGGTGGTTATCTCTTTCATCAAAAATCGGACGTTTTTGATTGAACAATAAAGGCCTCCAAATGTTATTTTATTCACTTCCCGTGGAGGAGAAACACTTTTTAAGGCCGCAGAGTGAGTAAATTGGCCATATTCATTCACTTTTACCCATTCCTCAAATCTTGTGTTTAAGGCCCCTGGAAGCATGAAAATCACTTTAAACATCTCATTTTATCTTTAAAAGTGATTTTCCACGTACAAATGTGAATTGTAGTTCAAAGAGGCAACATTTCAAAACAGACAATTTTTTCAGTTTCTGAAGCATGTTGTAAGGGGGGGTGGTTATCTCTTTCATCAAAAATCGGACGTTTTTGATTGAACAATAAAGGCCTCAAAATGTTATTTTATTCACTTCCCATGGAGGAGAAACACTTTTTAAGGCCGCAGAGTGAGTAAATTGGCCATTTTCATTCACTTTTACCCATTCCTCAAATCTCGTGTTTAAGGCCCCTGGAAGCATGAAAATACCTTTAAACATCTCATTTTATCTTTAAAAGTGATTTTCCACGTACAAATGTGAATTGTAGTTCAAAGAGGCAACATTTGAAAACAGACCATTTTTTTAGTTTCTGAAGCATGTCGTAAGGGGGGGTGGTTATCTCTTTCATCAAAAATCGGACGTTTTTAATTGAACAATAAAGGCCTACAAATGTTATTTAATTCACTTTCTGGGGTGGAGAAAAACTTTTTAAGGCCTCAGAGTGAATAAATTGGCCATTTTCATTCACATTTACCTATTCCTCAAATCTTGTGTTTAGGGCCCCTGGAAGCTTGAAAATCACTGTAAACATCTAATTTTATCTTTAAAAGAGATTTTCCACGTACAAATGTGAATTGTAGTTAAAAGAGGCAACATTTGAAAACGGACCATTTTTTACGTTTCTGAAGCATGTCGTAAGGGGGGGTTGTTATCTCTTTGGTCAAAAATCGTGCGTTTTCTCTTGAACAATAAAGGCCTACAAATGTTATTTAGTTCACTTCCCGTGGAGGAGAAACACTTTTTAAGGCCGCAGAGTGAGTAAATTGGCCATATTCATTCACTTTTACCCATTCCTCAAATCTTGTGTTTAAGGCCCCTGGAAGCATGAAAATCACTTTAAACATCTTGTTAGATCTGGGGGTCTCTAGTTGGCAGGGTAGGTACCACTGTCCAAGTAGGGACCCTTGCTTCTAGTCAGGGAAAGGGGGATACACTGTTAAGATAACCCCTGCTCACCCTCTAGGTAGCTTGGCCTGAGCAGTCTAGGCTATCAAAGGCAATGTGTAAAGTATTTGTACCAACACTCACAGTAACACAGTGAAAACACCACAGATTTACTCCACACCAGTTTTAGAAAAATAATGTATCTTTACTAAAAACTTCACAAGACCAAAATACTACAGACAAACCAACATATAATTCAAAAAGGTTACTTTAAAGATAGTTCAAGAGTTTGCAGAAAGTACTCCAGGATGTCAAAGTCAGTGTCCTGCACAATGCGACTCTCAACGCACAAAATGCGACACTCTCGTGCCCAACAGTACCTGTAGTTGCGATAAGGTTCCCAAAAGCTATAACAAGGAAGATGGCAAAGGCGATGCGATACTCCTGAGATCCTGGGGAGGCTTTGCAGCAGCCCTGCTTCACGCAGCAGAGGTGGATGCGCCGGCTCCGATCTGTAGGGGGAGGATGCGGTACCTTTGGCTTTCGTTGCGTAGGTTTCTTGGGGGGAAGCTTCACGCACAGGTTCGATGCGACACTCTTCGATGTGGTGCGATGCGTGGCGCAGCGTTGCCTTCCGGCGCCGCAACTCTCGATGCGCCACGGAACGGGACTCTGCGTCGACGCACGCAGCGATTGGAGACTTTTCACGCACCGGCAGTGGTGCGGCCCGCAAACTGGTTCTGCGACAACCCTCGCAATGGCAGGAAGCTTCACGCTTCGGGACGATGCTCGACGCACTCGGCGATGCGGAGACTCTGCGTGTTGCGATGGTGCCGCGATGAAATTTTCCCCGCACTCTCGTCTTGCGACACGCAATCGGATGATGCGTTGGGTACCAGTCACTCTTGTTCACGCTTCTGCTTCCCAGCTCCCAAACACAGCAACAACGACCTCCTGAAGCCCAAAGACTGGGCAAGCACTCCAAGGCAGGTCAGAACTCTCTCAGCAGAGTTCCAGGGGAGCTGGTGGTGAAGTCCTTTTGTTCCTGGGACTTCTTAACAGGGAGCCAGCTCTTCTCAGGCCCTTGGAGATCAGAATCAAAAGAAGGGGACACAGCAAAGTCCTTCCCCTCTCCTTGGCAGCAAAGCAAAACAGCAAGCAGGCAGTCTTCTCCTCTTCAGTTTCTTCCAGCTTTCTCCTTGGCAGAGGTTTCTTCTTAGTTCCAAAGTGATCTAAAGTTTTAGGTGTCTGGGGTCCTCTTCTTATACCCCTCCAAGCCTTTGTCTCTCTTTGTTCCAGTGGGGGGATTCCCCTGCTCAAACCGGTTCCTGGGTGTGCTCTGCTCTGGAGCACCTGGTTCCTTTCAGAGTGAGGGGCAGGGTCGTTAGACGCTCAGCAGGAGGTGGAGCCTTCTTTGTGCCAGCAGAGGCAGAGTCCTCAGCCTGGCCAGCAGGGGGTGGAGCCAGCTTTGTGTTTGTCAGGGGCAGCCCTATTCAAACCCAGGGACTACTCCTCCCACCCATCTAAAGCAGATCTCCCTATTCACCCTGCTGCTGACTCATCCAGGCTCCTGGAGCCACCTAGCCCATCACATGACACCCTTCAGCCAACCAGCACACAGGCACACAGGAAGGTTAAACAGGAGAATAGCTACTTTCTAAAAAGTGCTATTCTCACACAGTGAATTTAAAAACCATCTTGCTAAAAAGATGTATAATTAAATTCTGAACACAGAGATACCAAACTTGGATTTTCTATCTTGCCCTTATGGGAAGATAGGCATGTAAACAGCCTTCCCCATTCTATCCTATGGGCAAGATAGCCTCTCAGCAGTGAAAAACGAAAATGGCTGTAATTCACTACCAGGGCATGTTACACACCTCAGTACATGCCCTACCTTTCAGATACACTGCACCCAGCCCAGGGGGGT
The DNA here is from genome assembly GCF_964204655.1 of Triturus cristatus. Taxonomy (NCBI): domain Eukaryota; kingdom Metazoa; phylum Chordata; class Amphibia; order Caudata; family Salamandridae; genus Triturus; species Triturus cristatus. Next base: position 1,223,534,677 of record NC_140590.1, on the reverse strand, counting down.
ACCTAGGGCCACCATAGGGATGCCTGACATGTACAGAAAGGGAAGGATAAGGCCTGGTCAGTGGGTGCACTGGCCAGGTCGACATGGCAGTCCTGGACTGCACATAGGCACTGCAAGCAGGCCTAAGACATCATTTTAGCGCTACTCCTGTGGGTGGCACAATCAGTGCTGCAGCCCACTAGTAGCATTTGAATCACCAGCCCTGGCACACGCAGTGCACTTTACTAGGGGCTAACAGGTGAAACAAATATACCAATCATGGATAACCAATCAATACAACAATTTACCAAGGGAGCACTTGCACTTTGACACTGATCAGCAGCGGCAAAGTGCCCAAAGCATCTAAACCAGCAAAATCGGAATCCAGCATAGCATCAAAAATACAGGAGGTAGAGGCAAAAAGTCAGGGGTAACCACGCCAAAGATGACAGGTCTAACACGTGTCCCCTCCAGCTGAAAGTGGGGAGAACTACCCACCCTCTTGGGAGTTCTCATCGCTAAGGCGGAAAAACCTGGACAGACCATCAGCGTTGGCGTGTTCTGTACCGGGGCGGTGTTCCACCGTAAAGTCCATCCCCTGTAGGGAAATGGACCACCTCAACAGTTTAGGATTCTCACCCCTCATCTGCATCAACCATCTGAGGGGCCTGTGGTCCGTCTGAACCCGGAAGTGAGTCCCAAACAAGTAGGGTCTCAGCTTCTTCAGCGCCCAGACCACAGCAAAAGCTTCCCTTTCAATCGCACTCCACCTCTGTTCCCTGGGAAGTAGCCTCCTACTAATGAAAGCTACAGGTTGGTCCAAGTCCTCATCATTTAGTTGTGAGAGCACCGCTCCCACTCCATGCTCAGAAGCGTCTGTCTGCACTATGAATTCCTTGGAGAAGTCAGGCGCCTTGAGTACAGGTGCTGTACACATGGCCTCCTTCAGGGCATCAAAAGCTTCTTGGCAGGCACTGGTCCAAATCACTTTCTTCGGTAACTTCTTGGAAGTTAGTTCTGTCAAGGGAGCCACAATGGTGCCATACCCCTTGACAAAACGGCGATAGTACCCGGTGAGTCCTAAGAAGGCTCTCACCGCTGTCTGGGTTTTGGGGGGTTCCCAAGCCCGGATGGTATCTATCTTGGCTTGTAGGGGCGCCACCTGGCCGCTTCCTACTTGGTGTCCCAAATACACCACCGAACCCTGCCCTATCTGGCACTTACTGGCCTTGATAGTGAGGCCTGCACTATGCAGAGCCTTCAACACTGCGCAGAGGTGTTGCAAGTGTTCTTCCCAAGTGGAGCTGAACACAGCAATGTCATCCAGATATGCGGCGCTGAATTGCTCCAGCCCGGACAGTACCTGGTTGACCAGTCTCTGGAATGTGGCAGGGGCGTTCTTCAACCCAAAGGGCATGACACGGAACTGGAAGTGCCCCTCTGGCGTTGAAAACGCAGACCTCTCCTTGGCCCCATCAGTTAAGGCAATCTGCCAGTACCCAGAAGTTAAATCAAACGTACTGAGGTAGTTGGCAGCTCCCAACCGATCCACGAGCTCATCAGCTCTGGGGATGGGGTGTGCGTCAGTCTTCGTGACAGCATTGAGCCCACGGTAGTCCACACAAAACCTAAGTTCTGGAGTGGCACCTGGCGCAGCAGCTTTCGGTACAAGTACCACTGGGCTAGCCCAGGGGCTGCTGGAGGGCTCAATCACCCCTAGCTCCAACATCTTAGAAACCTCCTTCTTGATGCTGGCCCTGACCTTGTCAGCCACCCGGTAAAACTTCTGTTTCACAGGCATGCTATCTCCCGTGTCCACGTCATGGACACACCAGTTGGTGATACCGGGGGTCAGGGAGAACAGAGATGCAAACTGACCCAGCACGTGGCGACAGTCCCTCTGCTGTTCTGGGGTCAGGGTGGGCGAGAGGACCACTCCATCCACTGACCCATCTTGCTCCTTAGCTTCCAGGAGGTCAGGAAGAGGATCGCTATCCTCCTCCATCCCTGCATCTGTAGCAAGTAGCATTGTTATTTCAGACCTCTCAAAATGGGGTTTGAGGCGGTTCACGTGTAGGACCCTCATGGGGTTCCTGGGAGATCGCAAGTTGACCAGGTAGGTCACCTCACTCTTGCGCTCCACCACCTCATATGGCCCAGTCCACTTGTCTTGGAGCGCGCAAGGCTCCACTGGCGCCATCACCCACACCATCTGCCCAGGTTGAAATTCCATCAGAGTGGTATGATGGTCATACCACCTCTTCATCTCATCCTGGCTGGCTTCCAGGTTCGCCTGAGCGAGGGCCCGGAAGCGCTGTGTCTGGTTGCGGATGGCCAGCACATAGCTGAACACATCCTGAGGGGTTTTCCCCGGGGATTTCTCCCAACCCTCCTTCACCAGACTGAGAGGTCCTCTAACAGGGTGCCCGTACAAAAGCTCAAAGGGACTGAACCCCAGAGACTTTTGTGGTACCTCCCTGTAGGCAAATAATAGGCATGGCAAAAAGATGTCCCACTTCCGTCTCATGGGCTCCGTCAGCCCCATGATCATGCCTTTCAGGGTCCGGTTGAACCTTTCAACCAACCCATTTCCTTGAGGGTGGTAAGGAGTGGTGAACTTATAAGTTACCCCACACTCCTCCCACAGAGACTTCATATACCTGGAGATGAAGTTGGTACCCCGGTCAGATACCACCTCTTTGGGGAAACCCACACGGGAAAAGATCCCCATCAACGCACGGCCCACCACCGGGGCTGTGGTTGTCCTGAGAGGGATAGCTTCCGGGTACCGGGTGGCATGATCCACCAGGACCAGGATGAACCTGTTGCCTAAGGCGGTCCTGGGGTCCAGTGGCCCCACAATATCTATCCCCACCCGCTCGAAAGGGGTGCTCACTACCGGAAAGGGCTGGAGAGGGCCTTTGCATTTTCCTCCAGCTTTGCCACTTGCCTGGCAAGTCTGGCATGATTTACAAAAGGAAGCGACGTCCGTCTTCATCCCGGGCCAGTAAAAGTGGGTGGCAAGCCTTTGTCGGGTCTTGTCCTGCCCGAGATGTCCTGCAAGTGGCACGTCGTGAGCCAGACCCAGTAGGAAGTCTCTGAACCCTGCGGGTACCACCAGGGTACGTGATCCACTGGGCTCAGCAAACCTAGGCTCACTGTACAACAAGTCATTCTCCCAGTAGAGAAAAAAGTTCTTCGGATCAGCACCTGCTGCCTGGTCTGCAGCCTGGTGCCGCAGACCTTCAAGAGTAGGGCATGTCTTCTGCGCACGGCAGAACTCCTCTCTGGAGGGACCACCCTCTTGCTGCCAATGGGTCAGCTCAGGTATGTCTCCCAGCTCAGCGACCTGTTCCCCTGTAGGCTCCAGGGCATCCCCCGCAGGTTCTGCTCCTTCCTGGACCGTGGGAACAGTGGGGGTGGATGCACCACGCCCCTTGCCCTTCCTCTTTCTGGCAGGGACCTGGGCCACTGTTTCAGGCTCCAGGTCTGCTTCACAACCCTGTCTGGCTGCCATGGACCGAGTGGTCACACAGACCCACTCAGGCAAACCCAACATCTCCAAATGAGCCTGGCGTTCCACCTCCTTCCACGGGGAACTCTCCAGGTCATTACCTAGCAGACAGTCTACTGGCATGGAGGGACTCACAACAACTCTGAGAGGACCTGAGACCCCCCCCACTCAAAGGGAACATGTGCTACCTTGCAAAGGCGCACAGAGTTGTCAGCTGACACTACTGAGTGAAGTACGTCTGGAATGATCAGCTCCTCAGGGACCCACTGACACCTGACCGTAGTCACACTGGCTCCAGTGTCCCTGAGAGCCTCCACCCTCCTCCCATTGATGGTCACCCACTGCCTGTACTTCTTAGTGTTATCAGGGACAGGGGTTTCCTGGACCATCTCTGTGTCTCCTAGCGAGACAAGGGACATAACTGCTAAACCCTCCAAATCACTAGAAATTAAATCCCCCCCAAAAGCTACACTAGCTATACCCGGTGTTGGAGCACCAGTGGGTGCCTGGGATTTCTGGGGACACACAGGAGACTTGTGACCCAATTCCTGACAGTGATAACACTTAATGGGACCCTTCTTATCCGACCTGCCCTTAGGGGGCCCGGTTGGTTTGGGTTTTGACTTGGGGGGCTGGGACTGGTTACCCTGGGAACTATTTTGGGGCCCTTGTGAGAACTCCTTTTGGTTACCCTTGTCCCCCCCACTCTTCTGCTGGGGACCCTGCCCACCTTTGGCAATGGTACCCACAATTCCTCTGTGGACCCTGGTACTGGTCCAGCGGTCCGCCTCCTTAGCAAGCTCAATGGGGTCCGTCAACTTGCTATCTAAAAGATGTTGGCGCAGCTCTGGAACACATAGACTACTCAAGTGCTCCCAACTAATTAAATGTAACAACCCCTTATAATCAGTTACCTTGCTGCCCTTCATCCAACCTTCCAGTGCCCGCGAGTACAGATTCACACACTCCATCCAAGTCTCAGACTCTTTCTTCTTGGAATTCCTAAACTGCAGTCTATACTGCTCTGGGGTAAGTCCATACCTGAGACATAGGGCCTCCTTCATATTGGGATAGGTCATGGCACCTGCTAATTCTAAGGGCTCTAGAGCACTCCTCCCAGAAGCCTCAAAATGTTTCCACAGGCCCGCCCCCAATGCTGTTCAGGCACCCCATTCATCCTCAATGCAATTTCATACGATGTGAACCAGGCATAGATATCCTCACTCCTGTTATAATTCTGTACTAAATCTTTGGGGATATATACTTTACCCCCCTGCACTGGCTGTGCGCTGCCACCATTTGAACCGGACTCCACCTGCTTGGCCTTGATGTCCAGTTCTCTCATGCTCACTTCATGAGCCAGAAGCAATTTCTTCTCCTCCAAGGCACGGGCATTCTTGCTCTCCTCCGCCGCCTTGTCTACTTCTGATTGCTTCATTTTCATTTTCATAATTTCCAATTCATGGTTTCTCACCCTTTGATTCTCCTCCAGCTCCTCTGGAGTGAGCCCCCTACTGGAATGGGAGCTGCTAGCCCTTGAGACTGGTCTGCTCACAGGCAGATCTTGGGGAACAAAACCATCCTCTTCATTTGCATCACTTTCCTCTTGGGCCTCCCACCAGGCCTTCAGGACTCTTTGTAGCACATCTTTTCTAGCTCCGCTCTTAAAAGAGCAACCACGGTCTTTGCAGAATTGCTTGAGATCTTCAACTTTGTATGAATATAAATCCGCAATGGAAAACTCCAATTCTGCCTTCTCACTGGCTGCTTTCTCACTTTGAGCCATGATGCTCTTGAAGAGTTATTCAAAAATAGAAATACAGTATGTGGTTGTCTATTGGTCTGCACTTAAACTAGTGATGTACACCAATTACTGTGGGTCAAGTACAAATACAAGTTCAATCCTCACCGCTGACCACCAATGTTAGATCTGGGGGTCTCTAGTTGGCAGGGTAGGTACCACTGTCCAAGTAGGGACCCTTGCTTCTAGTCAGGGAAAGGGGGATACACTGTTAAGATAACCCCTGCTCACCCTCTAGGTAGCTTGGCCTGAGCAGTCTAGGCTATCAAAGGCAATGTGTAAAGTATTTGTACCAACACTCACAGTAACACAGTGAAAACACCACAGATTTACTCCACACCAGTTTTAGAAAAATAATGTATCTTTACTAAAAACTTCACAAGACCAAAATACTACAGACAAACCAACATATAATTCAAAAAGGTTACTTTAAAGATAGTTCAAGAGTTTGCAGAAAGTACTCCAGGATGTCAAAGTCAGTGTCCTGCACAATGCGACTCTCAACGCACAAAATGCGACACTCTCGTGCCCAACAGTACCTGTAGTTGCGATAAGGTTCCCAAAAGCTATAACAAGGAAGATGGCAAAGGCGATGCGATACTCCTGAGATCCTGGGGAGGCTTTGCAGCAGCCCTGCTTCACGCAGCAGAGGTGGATGCGCCGGCTCCGATCTGTAGGGGGAGGATGCGGTACCTTTGGCTTTCGTTGCGTAGGTTTCTTGGGGGGAAGCTTCACGCACAGGTTCGATGCGACACTCTTCGATGTGGTGCGATGCGTGGCGCAGCGTTGCCTTCCGGCGCCGCAACTCTCGATGCGCCACGGAACGGGACTCTGCGTCGACGCACGCAGCGATTGGAGACTTTTCACGCACCGGCAGTGGTGCGGCCCGCAAACTGGTTCTGCGACAACCCTCGCAATGGCAGGAAGCTTCACGCTTCGGGACGATGCTCGACGCACTCGGCGATGCGGAGACTCTGCGTGTTGCGATGGTGCCGCGATGAAATTTTCCCCGCACTCTCGTCTTGCGACACGCAATCGGATGATGCGTTGGGTACCAGTCACTCTTGTTCACGCTTCTGCTTCCCAGCTCCCAAACACAGCAACAACGACCTCCTGAAGCCCAAAGACTGGGCAAGCACTCCAAGGCAGGTCAGAACTCTCTCAGCAGAGTTCCAGGGGAGCTGGTGGTGAAGTCCTTTTGTTCCTGGGACTTCTTAACAGGGAGCCAGCTCTTCTCAGGCCCTTGGAGATCAGAATCAAAAGAAGGGGACACAGCAAAGTCCTTCCCCTCTCCTTGGCAGCAAAGCAAAACAGCAAGCAGGCAGTCTTCTCCTCTTCAGTTTCTTCCAGCTTTCTCCTTGGCAGAGGTTTCTTCTTAGTTCCAAAGTGATCTAAAGTTTTAGGTGTCTGGGGTCCTCTTCTTATACCCCTCCAAGCCTTTGTCTCTCTTTGTTCCAGTGGGGGGATTCCCCTGCTCAAACCGGTTCCTGGGTGTGCTCTGCTCTGGAGCACCTGGTTCCTTTCAGAGTGAGGGGCAGGGTCGTTAGACGCTCAGCAGGAGGTGGAGCCTTCTTTGTGCCAGCAGAGGCAGAGTCCTCAGCCTGGCCAGCAGGGGGTGGAGCCAGCTTTGTGTTTGTCAGGGGCAGCCCTATTCAAACCCAGGGACTACTCCTCCCACCCATCTAAAGCAGATCTCCCTATTCACCCTGCTGCTGACTCATCCAGGCTCCTGGAGCCACCTAGCCCATCACATGACACCCTTCAGCCAACCAGCACACAGGCACCCAGGAAGGTTAAACAGGAGAATAGCTACTTTCTAAAAAGTGCTATTCTCACACAGTGAATTTAAAAACCATCTTGCTAAAAAGATGTATAATTAAATTCTGAACACAGAGATACCAAACTTGGATTTTCTATCTTGCCCTTATGGGAAGATAGGCATGTAAACAGCCTTCCCCATTCTATCCTATGGGCAAGATAGCCTCTCAGCAGTGAAAAACGAAAATGGCTGTAATTCACTACCAGGGCATGTTACACACCTCAGTACATGCCCTACCTTTCAGATACACTGCACCCAGCCCAGGGGGGTACCTAGGGCCACCATAGGGATGCCTGACATGTACAGAAAGGGAAGGATAAGGCCTGGTCAGTGGGTGCACTGGCCAGGTCGACATGGCAGTCCTGGACTGCACATAGGCACTGCAAGCAGGCCTAAGACATCATTTTAGCGCTACTCCTGTGGGTGGCACAATCAGTGCTGCAGCCCACTAGTAGCATTTGAATCACCAGCCCTGGCACACGCAGTGCACTTTACTAGGGGCTAACAGGTGAAACAAATATACCAATCATGGATAACCAATCAATACAACAATTTACCAAGGGAGCACTTGCACTTTGACACTGATCAGCAGCGGCAAAGTGCCCAAAGCATCTAAACCAGCAAAATCGGAATCCAGCATAGCATCAAAAATACAGGAGGTAGAGGCAAAAAGTCAGGGGTAACCACGCCAAAGATGCCAGGTCTAACACATCTCATTTTATCTTTAAAAGTGATTTTCCACGTACAAATGTGAATTGTAGTTCAAAGAGGCAACATTTGAAAACAGACCATTTTTTTAGTTTCTGAAGCATGTCGTAAGGGGGGTGGTTATCTCTTTCATCAAAAATCGGACATTTTTGATTGAACAATAAAGGCCTACAAATGTTATTTAATTCACTTTCTGGGGTGGAGAATTTTTTTTTAAGGCCTCAGAGTGAATAAATTGGCCATTTTCATTCACTTTTACCCGTTCCTCAAATCTTGTGTTTAAGGCCCCTGGAAGCATGAAAATCACTTTAAACATCTAATTTTATCTTTAAAAGTGATTTTCCACGTACAAATGTGAATTGTAGTTCAAAGAGGCAACATTTGAAAATGCACCATTTTTTTCGTTTCTGAAGCATGTCGTAAGGGGGGGTGGTTATCTCTTTCACCAAAAAACAGGCGTTTTTGATTGAACAATAAAGGCCTCCAAATGTTATTTAATTCACTTCCCGTGGAGGAGAAACACTTTTTAAGGCTGCAGAGTGAGTAAATTGGCCATTTTCATTCACTTTTACCCATTCCTCAAATCTCGTGTTTAAGGCCCCTGGAAGCATGAAAATCACTTTAAACATCTCATTTTATCTTTAAAAGTGATTTTCCACGTACAAATGTGAATTGTAGTTCAAAGAGGCAACATTTGAAAACGGACCATTGTTTACGATTCTGAAGCATGTCGTAGGGGGGGTGGTTAACTCTTTCGTCAAAAATCGGGCGTTTTCCCTTGAACAATAAAGGCCTACAAATGTTATTTAGTTCACTTCCCGTGGAGGAGAAACACTTTTTAAGGCCGCAGACTGAGTAAATTGGCCATATTCATTCACTTTTACCCATTCCTCAAATCTTGTGTTTAAGGCCCCTGGAAGCATGAAAATCACTTTAAGCATCTCATGTTATCTTTAAAAGTGATTTTCCACGTACAAATGTGAATTGTAGTTCAAAGAGGCAACATTTGAAAACAGACCATTTTTTTAGTTTGTGAAGCATGTCGTAAGGTGGGGTGGTTATCTCTTTCATCAAAAATCGGACGTTTTTGATTGAACAATAAAGGCCTACAAATGTTATTTAATTCACTTTCTGGGGTGGAGAAAACATTTTTAAGGCCTCAGAGTGAATAAATTGGCCATTTTCATTCACATTTACCCATTCCTTAAGGCTTGTGTTTAGGGCCCCTGGAAGCTTGAAAATCACTTTAAACATCTAATTTTATCTCTAAAAGTGATTATCCACGTACAAATGTGAATTGTCGTTTAAAGACGCAACATTGGAAAATGGACCATTTTTTCCGTTTCTGAAGCATGTCGTAAGGGGGGGTGGTTATCTCTTTCATCAAAAATCGGGCGTTTTTGCTTGAACAATAAAGGCCTACAAATGTTATTTAGTTCACTTCCCGTGGAGGAGAAACACTTTTTAAGGCCGCAGAGTGAGTAAATTGGCCATATTCATTCACTTTTACCCATTCCTCAAATCTTGTGTTTAAGGCCCCTGGAAGCATGAAAATCACTTTAAACATCTCATTTTATCTTTAAAAGTGATTTTCCACGTACAAATGTGAATTGTAGTTCAAAGAGGCAACATTTCAAAACAGACCATTTTTTCAGTTTCTGAAGCATGTTGTAAGGGGGGGTGGTTATCTCTTTCATCAAAAATCGGACGTTTTTGATTGAACAATAAAGGCCTCCAAATGTTATTTTATTCACTTCCCGTGGAGGAGAAACACTTTTTAAGGCCGCAGAGTGAGTAAATTGGCCATTTTCGTTCACTTTTACCCATTCCTCAAATCTCGTGTTTAAGGGCCCTGGAAGCATGAAAATACCTTTAAACATCTCATTTTATCTTTAAAAGTGATTTTCCACGTACAAATGTGAATTGTAGTTCAAAGAGGCAACATTTGAAAACGGACCATTTTTTACGCTTCTGAAGCATGTCGTAAGGGGGGGTGGTTATCTTTTTCGTCAAAAATCAGGCATTTTCGCTTGAACAATAAAGGCCTACAAATGTTGTTTAGTTCACTTCCCGTGGAGGAGAAACACTTTTTAAGGCCGCAGAGTGAGTAAATTGGCCATTTTCATTCACTTTTACCCATTTCTCAAATCTTGTGTTTAGGGCCCCTGGAAGCTTGAAAATCACTTTAAACATCTCATTTTATCTCTAAAAGTGATTATCCACGTACAATGTTAATTGTAGTTCAAAGACTCAACATTTGAAAATGAACCATTTTTTTAGTTTCAGAAGCATGTCGTAAGGGGGGGTGGTTATCTCTTTCGTCAAAAAAATTGTGTTTTCGCTTGAACAATAAAGGCCTACAAATGTTATTTAATTCACTTCCCGTGGAGGAGAAACACTTTTTAAGGACTCAGAATGAGTAAATTGGCCATTTTCATTCACTTTTACATATTCCTCAAATCTTGTGTTTAAGGCCCCTGGAAGCATGAAAATCACTTTAAACATCTCATTTTATCTTTAAAAGTGATTTTCCACATACAAATGTGAATTGTAGTTCAAAGAGGCAACATTTGAAAACGGACCATTTTTTACGTTTCTGAAGCATGTCGTAAGGGGGGGTGGTTATCTCTTTCATCAAAAATCGGACGTTTTTGATTGAACAATAAAGGCCTCCAAATGTTATTTTATTCACTTCCCGTGGAGGAAAAACACTTTTTAAGGCCGCAGAGTGAGTAAATTGGCCATTTTCATTCACTTTTACCCATTCCTCAAATCTCGTGTTTAAGGCCCCTGGAAGCATGAAAATCACTTTAAACATCTCATTTTATCTTTAAAAGTGATTTTCCACGTACAAATGTGAATTGTCGTTTAAAGACGCAACATTTGAAAATGGACCATTTTTTTCGTTTCTGAAGCATGTCGTAAGGGGGGGTGGTTATCTCTTTCACCAAAAAAAAGGTGTTTTTGATTGAACAATAAAGGCCTCCAAATGTTATTTTATTCACTTCCCGTGGAGGAGAAACACTTTTTAAGGCCGCAGAGTGAGTAAATTGGGCATTTTCATTCACTTGTTCCCATTCCTCAAATCTCGTGTTTAAGGCCCCTGGAAGCATGAAAATCACTTTAAACATCTCATGTTATCTTTAAAAGTGATTTTCCACGTACAAATGTGAATTGTAGTTCAAAGAGGCAACATTTGAAAACAGACCATTTTTTTAGTTTGTGAAGCATGTCGTAAGGGGGGGGTGGTTATCTCTTTCATCAAAAATCGGACGTTTTTGATTGAACAATAAAGGCCTACAAATGTTATTTAATTCACTTTCTGGGGTGGAGAAAACATTTTTAAGGCCTCAGAGTGAATAAATTGGCCATTTTCATTCACATTTACCCATTCCTTAAGGCTTGTGTTTAGGGCCCCTGGAAGCTTGAAAATCACTTTAAACATCTAATTTTATCTCTAAAAGTGATTATCCACGTACAAATGTGAATTGTCGTTTAAAGACGCAACATTGGAAAATGGACCATTTTTTTCGTTTCTGAAGCATGTCGTAAGGGGGGGTGGTTATCTCTTTCATCAAAAATCGGGCGTTTTTGCTTGAACAATAAAGGCCTACAAATGTTATTTAATTCACTTCCCATGGAGGAGAAACACTTTTTAAGGCTTCAGAATGAGTAAATTGGCCATTTTCATTCACTTTTACCCATTCCTGAAACCTTGTGTTTAAGGCCCCTGGAAGAATGAAAATCACTTTAAACATCTCATTTTATCTTTAAAAGTGATTTTCCACGTACAAATGTCAATTGTAGTTCAAAGAGGCAACATTTGAAAACTGACCATTTTTTTTGTTTCTGAAGCATGTCATAAGGGGGGGTGGTTATCTCTTTCATCAAAAATCTGACGTTTTTGATTGAACAATAAAGGCCTCCAAATGTTATTTTATTCACTTCCCGTGGAGGAGAAACACTTTTTAAGGCCGCAGAGTGAGTAAATTGGCCATATTCATTCACTTTTACCCATTCCTCAAATCTTGTGTTTAAGGCCCCTGGAAGCATGAAAATCACTTTAAACATCTCATTTTATCTTTAAAAGTGATTTTCCACGTACAAATGGGAATTGTAGTTCAAAGAGGCAACATTTCAAAACAGACCATTTTTTTAGTTTCTGAAGCATGTCGTAAGGGGGGTGGTTATCTCTTTCATCAAAAATCGGACATTTTTAATTGAACAATATAGGCCTACAAATGTTATTTAATTCACTTTCTGGGGTGGAGAAAAACTTTTTAAGGCCTCAGAGTGAATAAATTGGCCATTTTCATTCACATTTACCCATTCTTCAAATCTTGTGTTTAGGGCCCCTGGAAGCTTGAAAATCACTTTAAACATCTCATTTTATCTTTAAAAGTGATTTTCCACGTACAAATGTGAATTGTAGTTAAAAGAGGCAACATTTGAAAACGGACCATTTTTTACGTTTCTGAAGCATGTCATAAGGGGGGGTGGTTATCTCTTTCGTCAAAAATCGGGCGTTTTCGCTTGAACAATAAAGGCCTCCAAATGTTATTTTATTCACTTCCCGTGGAGGAGAAACACTTTTTAAGGCCGCAGAGTGAGTAAATTGGCCATATTCATTCACTTTTACCCATTCCTCAAATCTTGTGTTTAAGGCCCCTGGAAGCATGAAAATCACTTTAAACATCTCATTTTATCTTTAAAAGTGATTTTTCACGTACAAATGTGAATTGTAGTTCAAAGAGGCAACATTTGAAAACAGACCATTTTTTTAGTTTCTGAAGCATGTCGTAAGGGGGGGTGGTTATCTCTTTCATCAAAAATCGGACGTTTTTAATTGAACAATAAAGGCCTACAAATGTTATTTAATTCACTTTCTGGGGTGGAGAAAAACTTTTTAAGGCCTCAGAGTGAATAAATTGGCCATTTTCATTCACATTTACCTATTCCTCAAATCTTGTGTTTAGGGCCCCTGGAAGCTTGAAAATCACTTTAAACATCTCATTTTATCTTTAAAAGTGATTTTCCACGTACAAATGTGAATTGTAGTTAAAAGAGGCAACATTTGAAAACGGACCATTTTTTACGTTTCTGAAGCATGTCATAAGGGGGGTGGTTATCTCTTTCATCAAAAATCGGACGTTTTTGATTGAACAATAAAGGCCCCCAAATGTTATTTTATTCACTTCCCGTGGAGGAGAAACACTTTTTAAGGCCGCAGAGTGAGTAAATTGGCCATATTCATTCACTTTTACCCATTCCTCAAATCTTGTGTTTAAGGCCCCTGGAAGCATGAAAATCACTTTAAACATCTCATTTTATCTTTAAAAGTGATTTTCCACGTACAAATGTGAATTGTAGTTCAAAGAGGCAACATTTCAAAACAGACCATTTTTTCAGTTTCTGAAGCATGTTGTAAGGGGGGGTGGTTATCTCTTTCATCAAAAATCGGACGTTTTTGATTGAACAATAAAGGCCTCAAAATGTTATTTTATTCACTTCCCGTGGAGGAGAAACACTTTTTAAGGCCGCAGAGTGAGTAAATTGGCCATTTTCATTCACTTTTACCCATTCCTCAAATCTCGTGTTTAAGGCCCCTGGAAGCATGAAAATACCTTTAAACATCTCATTTTATCTTTAAAAGTGATTTTCCACGTACAAATGTGAATTGTCGTTTAAAGACGCAACATTTGAAAATGGACCATTTTTTTCGTTTCTGAAGCATGTCGTAAGGGGGGGTGGTTATCTCTTTCACCAAAAAAAAGGTGTTTTTGATTGAACAATAAAGGCCTCCAAATGTTATTTTATTCACTTCCCTTGGAGGAGAAACACTTTTTAAGGCCGCAGAGTGAGTAAATTGGCCATTTTCATTCACTTGTACCCATTCCTCAAATCTCGTGTTTAAGGCCCCTGGAAGCATGAAAATCACTTTAAACATCTCATTTTATCTTTAAAAGTGATTTTCCACGTACAAATGTGAATTGTAGTTCAAAGAGGCAACATTTGAAAACGGACCATTTTTTAAGTTTCTGAAGCATGTCGTAGGGGGGGTGGTTAACTCTTTCGTCAAAAATCGGGCGTTTTCCCTTGAACAATAAAGGCCTACAAATGTTATTTAGTTCACTTCCCGTGGAGGAGAAACACTTTTTAAGGCCGCAGACTGAGTAAATTGGCCATATTCATTCACTTTTACCCATTCCTCAAATCTTGTGTTTAAGGCCCCTGGAAGCATGAAAATCACTTTAAACATCTCATGTTATCTTTAAAAGTGATTTTCCACGTACAAATGTGAATTGTAGTTCAAAGAGGCAACATTTGAAAACAGACCATTTTTTTAGTTTGTGAAGCATGTCGTAAGGGGGGGGTGGTTATCTCTTTCATCAAAAATCGGACGTTTTTGATTGAACAATAAAGGCCTACAAATGTTATTTAATTCACTTTCTGGGGTGGAGAAAACATTTTTAAGGCCTCAGAGTGAATAAATTGGCCATTTTCATTCACATTTACCCATTCCTTAAGGCTTGTGTTTAGGGCCCCTGGAAGCTTGAAAATCACTTTAAACATCTAATTTTATCTCTAAAAGTGATTATCCACGTACAAATGTGAATTGTCGTTTAAAGACGCAACATTGGAAAATGGACCATTTTTTTCGTTTCTGAAGCATGTCGTAAGGGGGGGTGGTTATCTCTTTCATCAAAAATCGGGCGTTTTTGCTTGAACAATAAAGTCCTACAAATGTTATTTAATTCACTTCCCATGGAGGAGAAACACTTTTTAAGGCTTCAGAATGAGTAAATTGGCCATTTTCATTCACTTTTACCCATTCCTGAAACCTTGTGTTTAAGGCCCCTGGAAGAATGAAAATCACTTTAAACATCTCATTTTATCTTTAAAAGTGATTTTCCACGTACAAATGTGAATTGTAGTTCAAAGAGGCAACATTTGAAAACTGACCATTTTTTTTGTTTCTGAAGCATGTCGTAAGGGGGGGTTGGTTATCTCTTTCTTCAAAAATCGGGCGTTTTCGCTTGAACAATAAAGGCCTACAAATGTTATTTAATTCACTTCCCGTGGAGGAGAAACACTTTTTAAGGCCGCAGAGTGAGTAAATTGGCCATATTCATTCACTTTTACCCATTCCTCAAATCTTGTGTTTAAGGCCCCTGGAAGCATGAAAATCACTTTAAACATCTCATTTTATCTTTAAAAGTGATTATCCACGTACAAATGTGAATTGTAGTTCAAAGAGGCAACATTTGAAAATGGATCATTTTTTTCATTTCTGAAGCATGTCGTAAGGGGGGTGGTTATCTCTTTCATCAAAAATCGGACGTTTTTGATTGAACAATAAAGGCCTACAAATGTTATTTAATTCACTTTCTGGGGTGGAGAAAAACTTTTTAAGGCCTCAGAGTGAATAAATTGGCCATTTTCATTCACATTTACCTATTCCTCAAATCTTGTGTTTAGGGCCCCTGGAAGCTTGAAAATCACTTTAAACATCTCATTTTATCTTTAAAAGTGATTTTCCACGTACAAATGTGAATTATAGTTAAAAGAGGCAACATTTGAAAACGGACCATTTTTTATGTTTCTGAAGCATGTCATAAGGGGGGGTGGTTATCTCTTTCGTCAAAAATCGGGCGTTTTCGCTTGAACAATAAAGGCCTACAAATGTTATTTAGTTCACTTCCCGTGGAGGAGAAACACTTTTTAAGGCCGCAGAGTGAGTAAATTGGCCATATTCATTCACTTTTACCCATTCCTCAAATCTTGTGTTTAAGGCCCCTGGAAGCATGAAAATCACTTTAAACATCTCATTTTATCTTTAAAAGTGATTTTCCACGTACAAATGTGAATTGTAGTTCAAAGAGGCAACATTTGAAAACGGACCATTTTTTACGTTTCTGAAGCATGTGGTAAGGGGGGGTGGTTATCTCTTTCATCAAAAATCTGACGTTTTTGATTGAACAATAAAGGCCTCCAAATGTTATTTTATTCACTTCCCGTGGAGGAGAAACACTTTTTAAGGCCGCAGAGTGAGTAAATTGGCCATATTCATTCACTTTTACCCATTCCTCAAATCTTGTGTTTAAGGCCCCTGGAAGCATGAAAATCACTTTAAACATCTCATTTTATCTTTAAAAGTGATTTTCCACGTACAAATGGGAATTGTAGTTCAAAGAGGCAACATTTCAAAACAGACCATTTTTTTAGTTTCTGAAGCATGTCGTAAGGGGGGGTGGTTATCTCTTTCATCAAAAATCGGACATTTTTAATTGAACAATATAGGCCTACAAATGTTATTTAATTCACTTTCTGGGGTGGAGAAAAACTTTTTAAGGCCTCAGAGTGAATAAATTGGCCATTTTCATTCACATTTACCCATTCTTCAAATCTTGTGTTTAGGGCCCCTGGAAGCTTGAAAATCACTTTAAACATCTCATTTTATCTTTAAAAGTGATTTTCCACGTACAAATGTGAATTGTAGTTAAAAGAGGCAACATTTGAAAACGGACCATTTTTTACGTTTCTGAAGCATGTCATAAGGGGGGGTGGTTATCTCTTTCGTCAAAAATCGGGCGTTTTCGCTTGAACAATAAAGGCCTCCAAATGTTATTTTATTCACTTCCCGTGGAGGAGAAACACTTTTTAAGGCCGCAGAGTGAGTAAATTGGCCATATTCATTCACTTTTACCCATTCCTCAAATCTTGTGTTTAAGGCCCTTGGAAGCATGACAATCACTTTAAACATCTCATTTTATCTTTAAAAGTGATTTTTCACGTACAAATGTGAATTGTAGTTCAAAGAGGCAACATTTGAAAACAGACCATTTTTTTAGTTTCTGAAGCATGTCGTAAGGGGGGGTGGTTATCTCTTTCATCAAAAATCGGACGTTTTTAATTGAACAATAAAGGCCTACAAATGTTATTTAATTCACTTTCTGGGGTGGAGAAAAACTTTTTAAGGCCTCAGAGTGAATAAATTGGCCATTTTCATTCACATTTACCTATTCCTCAAATCTTGTGTTTAGGGCCCCTGGAAGCTTGAAAATCACTTTAAACATCTCATTTTATCTTTAAAAGTGATTTTCCACGTACAAATGTGAATTGTAGTTAAAAGAGGCAACATTTGAAAACGGACCATTTTTTACGTTTCTGAAGCATGTCATAAGGGGGGTGGTTATCTCTTTCATCAAAAATCGGACGTTTTTGATTGAACAATAAAGGCCCCCAAATGTTATTTTATTCACTTCCCGTGGAGGAGAAACACTTTTTAAGGCCGCAGAGTGAGTAAATTGGCCATATTCATTCACTTTTACCCATTCCTCAAATCTTGTGTTTAAGGCCCCTGGAAGCATGAAAATCACTTTAAACATCTCATTTTATCTTTAAAAGTGATTTTCCACGTACAAATGTGAATTGTAGTTCAAAGAGGCAACATTTCAAAACAGACCATTTTTTCAGTTTCTGAAGCATGTTGTAAGGGGGGGTGGTTATCTCTTTCATCAAAAATCGGACGTTTTTGATTGAACAATAAAGGCCTCAAAATGTTATTTTATTCACTTCCCGTGGAGGAGAAACACTTTTTAAGGCCGCAGAGTGAGTAAATTGGCCATTTTCATTCACTTTTACCCATTCCTCAAATCTCGTGTTTAAGGCCCCTGGAAGCATGAAAATACCTTTAAACATCTCATTTTATCTTTAAAAGTGATTTTCCACGTACAAATGTGAATTGTCGTTTAAAGACGCAACATTTGAAAATGGACCATTTTTTTCGTTTCTGAAGCATGTCGTAAGGGGGGGTGGTTATCTCTTTCACCAAAAAAAAGGTGTTTTTGATTGAACAATAAAGGCCTCCAAATGTTATTTTATTCACTTCCCGTGGAGGAGAAACACTTTTTAAGGCCGCAGAGTGAGTAAATTGGCCATTTTCATTCACTTGTACCCATTCCTCAAATCTCGTGTTTAAGGCCCCTGGAAGCATGAAAATCACTTTAAACATCTCATTTTATCTTTAAAAGTGATTTTCCACGTACAAATGTGAATTGTAGTTCAAAGAGGCAACATTTGAAAACGGACCATTTTTTACGTTTCTGAAGCATGTCGTAGGGGGGGTGGTTAACTCTTTCGTCAAAAATCGGGCGTTTTCCCTTGAACAATAAAGGCCTACAAATGTTATTTAGTTCACTTCCCGTGGTGGAGAAACACTTTTTAAGGCCGCAGACTGAGTAAATTGGCCATATTCATTCACTTTTACCCATTCCTCAAATCTTGTGTTTAAGGCCCCTGGAAGCATGAAAATCACTTTAAACATCTCATGTTATCTTTAAAAGTGATTTTCCACGTACAAATGTGAATTGTAGTTCAAAGAGGCAACATTTGAAAACAGACCATTTTTTTAGTTTGTGAAGCATGTCGTAAGGGGGGGGTGGTTATCTCTTTCATCAAAAATCGGACGTTTTTGATTGAACAATAAAGGCCTACAAATGTTATTTAATTCACTTTCTGGGGTGGAGAAAACATTTTTAAGGCCTCAGAGTGAATAAATTGGCCATTTTCATTCACATTTACCCATTCCTTAAGGCTTGTGTTTAGGGCCCCTGGAAGCTTGAAAATCACTTTAAACATCTAATTTTATCTCTAAAAGTGATTATCCACGTACAAATGTGAATTGTCGTTTAAAGACGCAACATTGGAAAATGGACCATTTTTTTCGTTTCTGAAGCATGTCGTAAGGGGGGGTGGTTATCTCTTTCATCAAAAATCGGGCGTTTTTGCTTGAACAATAAAGGCCTACAAATGTTATTTAATTCACTTCCCATGGAGGAGAAACACTTTTTAAGGCTTCAGAATGAGTAAATTGGCCATTTTCATTCACTTTTACCCATTCCTGAAACCTTGTGTTTAAGGCCCCTGGAAGAATGAAAATCACTTTAAACATCTCATTTTATCTTTAAAAGTGATTTTCCACGTACAAATGTGAATTGTAGTTCAAAGAGGCAACATTTGAAAACTGACCATTTTTTTTGTTTCTGAAGCATGTCGTAAGGGGGGGTTGGTTATCTCTTTCTTCAAAAATCGGGCGTTTTTGCTTGAACAATAAAGGCCTACAAATGTTATTTAATTCACTTCCCGTGGAGGAGAAACACTTTTTAAGGCCGCAGAGTGAGTAAATTGGCCATATTCATTCACTTTTACCCATTCCTCAAATCTTGTGTTTAAGGCCCCTGGAAGCATGAAAATCACTTTAAACATCTCATTTTATCTTTAAAAGTGATTATCCACGTACAAATGTGAATTGTAGTTCAAAGAGGCAACATTTGAAAATGGACCATTTTTTTCATTTCTGAAGCATGTCGTAAGGGGGGTGGTTATCTCTTTCATCAAAAATCGGACGTTTTTGATTGAACAATAAAGGCCTACAAATGTTATTTAATTCACTTTCTGGGGTGGAGAAAAACTTTTTAAGGCCTCAGAGTGAATAAATTGGCCATTTTCATTCACATTTACCTATTCCTCAAATCTTGTGTTTAGGGCCCCTGGAAGCTTGAAAATCACTTTAAACATCTCATTTTATCTTTAAAAGTGATTTTCCACGTACAAATGTGAATTATATTTAAAAGAGGCAACATTTGAAAACGGACCATTTTTTACGTTTCTGAAGCATGTCATAAGGGGGGGTGGTTATCTCTTTCGTCAAAAATCGGGCGTTTTCGCTTGAACAATAAAGGCCTACAAATGTTATTTAGTTCACTTCCCGTGGAGGAGAAACACTTTTTAAGGCCGCAGAGTGAGTAAATTGGCCATATTCATTCACTTTTACCCATTCCTCAAATCTTGTGTTTAAGGTCCCTGGAAGCATGAAAATCACTTTAAACATCTCATTTTATCTTTAAAAGGGATTTTCCACGTACAAATGTGAATTGTAGTTCAAAGAGGCAACATTTGAAAACGGACCATTTTTTACGTTTCTGAAGCATGTCGTAAGGGGGGGTGGTTATCTCTTTCATCAAAAATAGGACGTTTTTGATTGAACAATAAAGGCCTCCAAATGTTATTTTATTCACTTCCCGTGGAGGAGAAACACTTTTTAAGGCCGCAGAGTGAGTAAATTGGCCATATTCATTCACTTTTACCCATTCCTCAAATCTTGTGTTTAAGGCCCCTGGAAGCATGAAAATCACTTTAAACATCTCATTTTATCTTTAAAAGTGATTTTTCACGTACAAATGTGAATTGTAGTTCAAAGAGGCAACATTTGAAAACAGACCATTTTTTTAGTTTCTGAAGCATGTCGTAAGGGGGGGTGGTTATCTCTTTCATCAAAAATCGGACGTTTTTAATTGAACAATAAAGGCCTACAAATGTTATTTAATTCACTTTCTGGGGTGGAGAAAAACTTTTTAAGGCCTCAGAGTGAATAAATTGGCCATTTTCATTCACATTTACCTATTCCTCAAATCTTGTGTTTAGGGCCCCTGGAAGCTTGAAAATCACTTTAAACATCTCATTTTATCTTTAAAAGTGATTTTCCACGTACAAATGTGAATTGTAGTTAAAAGAGGCAACATTTGAAAACGGACCATTTTTTACGTTTCTGAAGCATGTCATAAGGGGGGTGGTTATCTCTTTCATCAAAAATCGGACGTTTTTGATTGAACAATAAAGGCCCCCAAATGTTATTTTATTCACTTCCCGTGGAGGAGAAACACTTTTTAAGGCCGCAGAGTGAGTAAATTGGCCATATTCATTCACTTTTACCCATTCCTCAAATCTTGTGTTTAAGGCCCCTGGAAGCATGAAAATCACTTTAAACATCTCATTTTATCTTTAAAAGTGATTTTCCACGTACAAATGTGAATTGTAGTTCAAAGAGGCAACATTTCAAAACAGACCATTTTTTCAGTTTCTGAAGCATGTTGTAAGGGGGGGTGGTTATCTCTTTCATCAAAAATCGGACGTTTTTGATTGAACAATAAAGGCCTCAAAATGTTATTTTATTCACTTCCCGTGGAGGAGAAACACTTTTTAAGGCCGCAGAGTGAGTAAATTGGCCATTTTCATTCACTTTTACCCATTCCTCAAATCTCGTGTTTAAGGCCCCTGGAAGCATGAAAATACCTTTAAACATCTCATTTTATCTTTAAAAGTGATTTTCCACGTACAAATGTGAATTGTCGTTTAAAGACGCAACATTTGAAAATGGACCATTTTTTTCGTTTCTGAAGCATGTCGTAAGGGGGGGTGGTTATCTCTTTCACCAAAAAAAAGGTGTTTTTGATTGAACAATAAAGGCCTCCAAATGTTATTTTATTCACTTCCCGTGGAGGAGAAACACTTTTTAAGGCCGCAGAGTGAGTAAATTGGCCATTTTCATTCACTTGTACCCATTCCTCAAATCTCGTGTTTAAGGCCCCTGGAAGCATGAAAATCACTTTAAACATCTCATTTTATCTTTAAAAGTGATTTTCCACGTACAAATGTGAATTGTAGTTCAAAGAGGCAACATTTGAAAACGGACCATTTTTTAAGTTTCTGAAGCATGTCGTAGGGGGGGTGGTTAACTCTTTCGTCAAAAATCGGGCGTTTTCCCTTGAACAATAAAGGCCTACAAATGTTATTTAGTTCACTTCCCGTGGAGGAGAAACACTTTTTAAGGCCGCAGACTGAGTAAATTGGCCATATTCATTCACTTTTACCCATTCCTCAAATCTTGTGTTTAAGGCCCCTGGAAGCATGAAAATCACTTTAAACATCTCATGTTATCTTTAAAAGTGATTTTCCACGTACAAATGTGAATTGTAGTTCAAAGAGGCAACATTTGAAAACAGACCATTTTTTTAGTTTGTGAAGCATGTCGTAAGGGGGGGGTGGTTATCTCTTTCATCAAAAATCGGACGTTTTTGATTGAACAATAAAGGCCTACAAATGTTATTTAATTCACTTTCTGGGGTGGAGAAAACATTTTTAAGGCCTCAGAGTGAATAAATTGGCCATTTTCATTCACATTTACCCATTCCTTAAGGCTTGTGTTTAGGGCCCCTGGAAGCTTGAAAATCACTTTAAACATCTAATTTTATCTCTAAAAGTGATTATCCACGTACAAATGTGAATTGTCGTTTAAAGACGCAACATTGGAAAATGGACCATTTTTTTCGTTTCTGAAGCATGTCGTAAGGGGGGGTGGTTATCTCTTTCATCAAAAATCGGGCGTTTTTGCTTGAACAATAAAGTCCTACAAATGTTATTTAATTCACTTCCCATGGAGGAGAAACACTTTTTAAGGCTTCAGAATGAGTAAATTGGCCATTTTCATTCACTTTTACCCATTCCTGAAACCTTGTGTTTAAGGCCCCTGGAAGAATGAAAATCACTTTAAACATCTCATTTTATCTTTAAAAGTGATTTTCCACGTACAAATGTGAATTGTAGTTCAAAGAGGCAACATTTGAAAACTGACCATTTTTTTTGTTTCTGAAGCATGTCGTAAGGGGGGGTTGGTTATCTCTTTCTTCAAAAATCGGGCGTTTTCGCTTGAACAATAAAGGCCTACAAATGTTATTTAATTCACTTCCCGTGGAGGAGAAACACTTTTTAAGGCCGCAGAGTGAGTAAATTGGCCATATTCATTCACTTTTACCCATTCCTCAAATCTTGTGTTTAAGGCCCCTGGAAGCATGAAAATCACTTTAAACATCTCATTTTATCTTTAAAAGTGATTATCCACGTACAAATGTGAATTGTAGTTCAAAGAGGCAACATTTGAAAATGGATCATTTTTTTCATTTCTGAAGCATGTCGTAAGGGGGGTGGTTATCTCTTTCATCAAAAATCGGACGTTTTTGATTGAACAATAAAGGCCTACAAATGTTATTTAATTCACTTTCTGGGGTGGAGAAAAACTTTTTAAGGCCTCAGAGTGAATAAATTGGCCATTTTCATTCACATTTACCTATTCCTCAAATCTTGTGTTTAGGGCCCCTGGAAGCTTGAAAATCACTTTAAACATCTCATTTTATCTTTAAAAGTGATTTTCCACGTACAAATGTGAATTATAGTTAAAAGAGGCAACATTTGAAAACGGACCATTTTTTATGTTTCTGAAGCATGTCATAAGGGGGGGTGGTTATCTCTTTCGTCAAAAATCGGGCGTTTTCGCTTGAACAATAAAGGCCTACAAATGTTATTTAGTTCACTTCCCGTGGAGGAGAAACACTTTTTAAGGCCGCAGAGTGAGTAAATTGGCCATATTCATTCACTTTTACCCATTCCTCAAATCTTGTGTTTAAGGCCCCTGGAAGCATGAAAATCACTTTAAACATCTCATTTTATCTTTAAAAGTGATTTTCCACGTACAAATGTGAATTGTAGTTCAAAGAGGCAACATTTGAAAACGGACCATTTTTTACGTTTCTGAAGCATGTCGTAAGGGGGGGTGGTTATCTCTTTCATCAAAAATCTGACGTTTTTGATTGAACAATAAAGGCCTCCAAATGTTATTTTATTCACTTCCCGTGGAGGAGAAACACTTTTTAAGGCCGCAGAGTGAGTAAATTGGCCATATTCATTCACTTTTACCCATTCCTCAAATCTTGTGTTTAAGGCCCCTGGAAGCATGAAAATCACTTTAAACATCTCATTTTATCTTTAAAAGTGATTTTCCACGTACAAATGGGAATTGTAGTTCAAAGAGGCAACATTTCAAAACAGACCATTTTTTTAGTTTCTGAAGCATGTCGTAAGGGGGGGTGGTTATCTCTTTCATCAAAAATCGGACATTTTTAATTGAACAATATAGGCCTACAAATGTTATTTAATTCACTTTCTGGGGTGGAGAAAAACTTTTTAAGGCCTCAGAGTGAATAAATTGGCCATTTTCATTCACATTTACCCATTCTTCAAATCTTGTGTTTAGGGCCCCTGGAAGCTTGAAAATCACTTTAAACATCTCATTTTATCTTTAAAAGTGATTTTCCACGTACAAATGTGAATTGTAGTTAAAAGAGGCAACATTTGAAAACGGACCATTTTTTACGTTTCTGAAGCATGTCATAAGGGGGGGTGGTTATCTCTTTCGTCAAAAATCGGGCGTTTTCGCTTGAACAATAAAGGCCTCCAAATGTTATTTTATTCACTTCCCGTGGAGGAGAAACACTTTTTAAGGCCGCAGAGTGAGTAAATTGGCCATATTCATTCACTTTTACCCATTCCTCAAATCTTGTGTTTAAGGCCCTTGGAAGCATGACAATCACTTTAAACATCTCATTTTATCTTTAAAAGTGATTTTTCACGTACAAATGTGAATTGTAGTTCAAAGAGGCAACATTTGAAAACAGACCATTTTTTTAGTTTCTGAAGCATGTCGTAAGGGGGGGTGGTTATCTCTTTCATCAAAAATCGGACGTTTTTAATTGAACAATAAAGGCCTACAAATGTTATTTAATTCACTTTCTGGGGTGGAGAAAAACTTTTTAAGGCCTCAGAGTGAATAAATTGGCCATTTTCATTCACATTTACCTATTCCTCAAATCTTGTGTTTAGGGCCCCTGGAAGCTTGAAAATCACTTTAAACATCTCATTTTATCTTTAAAAGTGATTTTCCACGTACAAATGTGAATTGTAGTTAAAAGAGGCAACATTTGAAAACGGACCATTTTTTACGTTTCTGAAGCATGTCATAAGGGGGGTGGTTATCTCTTTCATCAAAAATCGGACGTTTTTGATTGAACAATAAAGGCCCCCAAATGTTATTTTATTCACTTCCCGTGGAGGAGAAACACTTTTTAAGGCCGCAGAGTGAGTAAATTGGCCATATTCATTCACTTTTACCCATTCCTCAAATCTTGTGTTTAAGGCCCCTGGAAGCATGAAAATCACTTTAAACATCTCATTTTATCTTTAAAAGTGATTTTCCACGTACAAATGTGAATTGTAGTTCAAAGAGGCAACATTTCAAAACAGACCATTTTTTCAGTTTCTGAAGCATGTTGTAAGGGGGGGTGGTTATCTCTTTCATCAAAAATCGGACGTTTTTGATTGAACAATAAAGGCCTCAAAATGTTATTTTATTCACTTCCCGTGGAGGAGAAACACTTTTTAAGGCCGCAGAGTGAGTAAATTGGCCATTTTCATTCACTTTTACCCATTCCTCAAATCTCGTGTTTAAGGCCCCTGGAAGCATGAAAATACCTTTAAACATCTCATTTTATCTTTAAAAGTGATTTTCCACGTACAAATGTGAATTGTCGTTTAAAGACGCAACATTTGAAAATGGACCATTTTTTTCGTTTCTGAAGCATGTCGTAAGGGGGGGTGGTTATCTCTTTCACCAAAAAAAAGGTGTTTTTGATTGAACAATAAAGGCCTCCAAATGTTATTTTATTCACTTCCCGTGGAGGAGAAACACTTTTTAAGGCCGCAGAGTGAGTAAATTGGCCATTTTCATTCACTTGTACCCATTCCTCAAATCTTGTGTTTAAGGCCCCTGGAAGCATGAAAATCACTTTAAACATCTCATGTTATCTTTAAAAGTGATTTTCCACGTACAAATGTGAATTGTAGTTCAAAGAGGCAACATTTGAAAACAGACCATTTTTTTAGTTTGTGAAGCATGTCGTAAGGGGGGGGTGGTTATCTCTTTCATCAAAAATCGGACGTTTTTGATTGAACAATAAAGGCCTACAAATGTTATTTAATTCACTTTCTGGGGTGGAGAAAACATTTTTAAGGCCTCAGAGTGAATAAATTGGCCATTTTCATTCACATTTACCCATTCCTTAAGGCTTGTGTTTAGGGCCCCTGGAAGCTTGAAAATCACTTTAAACATCTAATTTTATCTCTAAAAGTGATTATCCACGTACAAATGTGAATTGTCGTTTAAAGACGCAACATTGGAAAATGGACCATTTTTTTCGTTTCTGAAGCATGTCGTAAGGGGGGGTGGTTATCTCTTTCATCAAAAATCGGGCGTTTTTGCTTGAACAATAAAGGCCTACAAATGTTATTTAATTCACTTCCCATGGAGGAGAAACACTTTTTAAGGCTTCAGAATGAGTAAATTGGCCATTTTCATTCACTTTTACCCATTCCTGAAACCTTGTGTTTAAGGCCCCTGGAAGAATGAAAATCACTTTAAACATCTCATTTTATCTTTAAAAGTGATTTTCCACGTACAAATGTGAATTGTAGTTCAAAGAGGCAACATTTGAAAACTGACCATTTTTTTTGTTTCTGAAGCATGTCGTAAGGGGGGGTTGGTTATCTCTTTCTTCAAAAATCGGGCGTTTTTGCCTGAACAATAAAGGCCTACAAATGTTATTTAATTCACTTCCCGTGGAGGAGAAACACTTTTTAAGGCCGCAGAGTGAGTAAATTGGCCATATTCATTCACTTTTACCCATTCCTCAAATCTTGTGTTTAAGGCCCCTGGAAGCATGAAAATCACTTTAAACATCTCATTTTATCTTTAAAAGTGATTATCCACGTACAAATGTGAATTGTAGTTCAAAGAGGCAACATTTGAAAATGGACCATTTTTTTCATTTCTGAAGCATGTCGTAAGGGGGGTGGTTATCTCTTTCATCAAAAATCGGACGTTTTTGATTGAACAATAAAGGCCTACAAATGTTATTTAATTCACTTTCTGGGGTGGAGAAAAACTTTTTAAGGCCTCAGAGTGAATAAATTGGCCATTTTCATTCACATTTACCTATTCCTCAAATCTTGTGTTTAGGGCCCCTGGAAGCTTGAAAATCACTTTAAACATCTCATTTTATCTTTAAAAGTGATTTTCCACGTACAAATGTGAATTATATTTAAAAGAGGCAACATTTGAAAACGGACCATTTTTTACGTTTCTGAAGCATGTCATAAGGGGGGGTGGTTATCTCTTTCGTCAAAAATCGGGCGTTTTCGCTTGAACAATAAAGGCCTACAAATGTTATTTAGTTCACTTCCCGTGGAGGAGAAACACTTTTTAAGGCCGCAGAGTGAGTAAATTGGCCATATTCATTCACTTTTACCCATTCCTCAAATCTTGTGTTTAAGGTCCCTGGAAGCATGAAAATCACTTTAAACATCTCATTTTATCTTTAAAAGGGATTTTCCACGTACAAATGTGAATTGTAGTTCAAAGAGGCAACATTTGAAAACGGACCATTTTTTACGTTTCTGAAGCATGTCGTAAGGGGGGGTGGTTATCTCTTTCATCAAAAATAGGACGTTTTTGATTGAACAATAAAGGCCTCCAAATGTTATTTTATTCACTTCCCGTGGAGGAGAAACACTTTTTAAGGCCGCAGAGTGAGTAAATTGGCCATATTCATTCACTTTTACCTATTCCTCAAATCTTGTGTTTAAGGCCCCTGGAAGCATGAAAATCACTTTAAACATCTCATTTTATCTTTAAAAGTGATTTTCCACGTACAAATGTGAATTGTAGTTCAAAGAGGCAACATTTCAAAACAGACCATTTTTTTAGTTTCTGAAGCATGTCGTAAGGGGGGGTGGTTATCTCTTTCATCAAAAATCGGACATTTTTAATTGAACAATATAGGCCTACAAATGTTATTTAATTCACTTTCTGGGGTGGAGAAAAACTTTTTAAGGCCTCAGAGTGAATAAATTGGCCATTTTCATTCACATTTACCCATTCCTCAAATCTTGTGTTTAGGGCCCCTGGAAGCTTGAAAATCACTTTAAACATCTCATTTTATCTTTAAAAGTGATTTTCCACGTACAAATGTGAATTGTAGTTAAAAGAGGCAACATTTAAAAACGGACCATTTTTTACGTTTCTGAAGCATGTCATAAGGGGGGGTGGTTATCTCTTTCGTCAAAAATCGGGCGTTTTCGCTTGAACAATAAAGGCCTCCAAATGTTATTTTATTCACTTCCCGTGGAGGAGAAACACTTTTTAAGGCCGCAGAGTGAGTAAATTGGCCATATTCATTCACTTTTACCCATTCCTCAAATCTTGTGTTTAAGGCCCCTGGAAGCATGAAAATCACTTTAAACATCTCATTTTATCTTTAAAAGTGATTTTCCACGTACAAATGTGAATTGTAGTTCAAAGAGGCAACATTTGAAAACAGACCATTTTTTTAGTTTCTGAAGCATGTCGTAAGGGGGGGTGGTTATCTCTTTCATCAAAAATCGGACGTTTTTAATTGAACAATAAAGGCCTACAAATGTTATTTAATTCACTTTCTGGGGTGGAGAAAAACTTTTTAAGGCCTCAGAGTGAATAAATTGTCCATTTTCATTCACATTTACCTATTCCTCAAATCTTGTGTTTAGGGCCCCTGGAAGCTTGAAAATCACTTTAAACATCTCATTTTATCTTTAAAAGTGATTTTCCACGTACAAATGTGAATTGTAGTTAAAAGAGGCAACATTTGAAAACGGACCATTTTTTACGTTTCTGAAGCATGTCATAAGGGGGGTGGTTATCTCTTTCATCAAAAATCGGACGTTTTTGATTGAACAATAAAGGCCTACAAATGTTATTTAGTTCACTTCCCGTGGAGGAGAAACACTTTTTAAGGCTGCAGAGTGAGTAAATTGGCCATATTCATTCACTTTTACCCATTCCTCAAATCTTGTGTTTAAGGCCCCTGGAAGCATGAAAATCACTTTAAACATCTCATTTTATCTTTAAAAGTGATTTTCCACGTACAAATGTGAATTGTAGTTCAAAGAGGCAACATTTCAAAACAGACCATTTTTTCAGTTTCTGAAGCATGTTGTAAGGGGGGGTGGTTATCTCTTTCATCAAAAATCGGACGTTTTTGATTGAACAATAAAGGCCTCAAAATGTTATTTTATTCACTTCCCGTGGAGGAGAAACACTTTTTAAGGCCGCAGAGTGAGTAAATTGGCCATTTTCATTCACTTTTACCCATTCCTCAAATCTCGTGTTTAAGGCCCCTGGAAGCATGAAAATACCTTTAAACATCTCATTTTATCTTTAAAAGTGATTTTCCACGTACAAATGTGAATTGTAGTTCAAAGAGGCAACATTTGAAAACGGACCATTTTTTACGCTTCTGAAGCATGTCGTAAGGGGGGGTGGTTATCTTTTTCGTCAAAAATCGGGCATTTTCGCTTGAACAATAAAGGCCTACAAATGTTGTTTAGTTCACTTCCCGTGGAGGAGAAACACTTTTTAAGGCCGCAGAGTGAGTAAATTGGCCATTTTCATTCACTTTTACCCATTTCTCAAATCTTGTGTTTAGGGCCCCTGGAAGCTTGAAAATCACTTTAAACATCTCATTTTATCTCTAAAAGTGATTATCCACGTACAATGTTAATTGTAGTTCAAAGACTCAACATTTGAAAATGAACCATTTTTTTCGTTTCTGAAGCATGTCGTAAGGGGGGGTGGTTATGTCTTTCATCAAAAATCGGACATTTTTGATTGAACAATAAAGGCCTCCAAATGTTATTTTATTCACTTCCCGTGGAGGAGAAACACTTTTTAAGGCCGCAGAGTGAGTAAATTGGCCATATTCATTCACTTTTACCCATTCCTCAAATCTTGTGTTTAAGGCCCCTGGAAGCATGAAAATCACTTTAAACATCTCATTTTATCTTTAAAAGTGATTTTTCACGTACAAATGTGAATTGTAGTTCAAAGAGGCAACATTTGAAAACGGACCATTTTTTACGTTTCTGAAGCATGTCATAAGGGGGGTGGTTATCTCTTTCATCAAAAATCGGACGTTTTTGATTGAACAATAAAGGCCTCCAAATGTTATTTTATTCACTTCCCGTGGAGGAGAAACACTTTTTAAGGCCGCAGAGTGAGTAAATTGGCCATATTCATTCACTTTTACCCATTCCTCAAATCTTGTGTTTAAGGCCCCTGGAAGCATGAAAATCACTTTAAACATCTCATTTTATCTTTAAAAGTGATTTTCCACGTACAAATGTGAATTGTAGTTCAAAGAGGCAACATTTCAAAACAGACCATTTTTTCAGTTTCTGAAGCATGTTGTAAGGGGGGGTGGTTATCTCTTTCGTCAAAAAAATTGTGTTTTCGCTTGAACAATAAAGGCCTACAAATGTTATTTAATTCACTTCCCGTGGAGGAGAAACACTTTTTAAGGACTCAGAATGAGTAAATTGGCCATTTTCATTCACTTTTACATATTCCTCAAATCTTGTGTTTAAGGCCCCTGGAAGCATGAAAATCACTTTAAACATCTCATTTTATCTTTAAAAGTGATTTTCCACGTACAAATGTGAATTGTAGTTCAAAGAGGCAACATTTGAAAACGGACCATTTTTTACGTTTCTGAAGCATGTCGTAAGGGGGGGTGGTTATGTCTTTCATCAAAAATCGGACGTTTTTAATTGAACAATAAAGGCCTACAAATGTTATTTAATTCACTTTCTGGGGTGGAGAAAAACTTTTTAAGGCCTCAGAGTGAATAAATTGGCCATTTTCATTCACATTTACCTATTCCTCAAATCTTGTGTTTAGGGCCCCTGGAAGCTTGAAAATCACTTTAAACATCTAATTTTATCTTTAAAAGAGATTTTCCACGTACAAATGTGAATTGTAGTTAAAAGAGGCAACATTTGAAAACGGACCATTTTTTACGTTTCTGAAGCATGTCGTAAGGGGGGATTGTTATCTCTTTGGTCAAAAATCGTGCGTTTTCTCTTGAACAATAAAGGCCTACAAATGTTATTTAGTTCACTTCCCGTGGAGGAGAAACACTTTTTAAGGCCGCAGAGTGAGTAAATTGGCCATATTCATTCACTTTTACCCAGTCCTCAAATCTTGTGTTTAAGGCCCCTGGAAGCATGAAAATCACTTTAAACATCTCATTTTATCTTTAAAAGTGATTTTCCACGTACAAATGTGAATTGTAGTTCAAAGAGGCAACATTTGAAAACAGACCATTTTTTTAGTTTCTGAAGCATGTCGTAAGGGGGGTGGTTATCTCTTTCATCAAAAATCGGACATTTTTGATTGAACAATAAAGGCCTACAAATGTTATTTAATTCACTTTCTGGGGTGGAGAAATTTTTTTTAAGGCCTCAGAGTGAATAAATTGGCCATTTTCATTCACATTTACCCATTCCTTAAGGCTTGTGTTTAGGGCCCCTGGAAGCTTGAAAATCACTTTAAACATCTCATTTTATCTTTAAAAGTGATTTTCCACGTACAAATGTGAATTGTAGTTCAAAGAGGCAACATTTGAAAATGCACCATTTTTTTCGTTTCTGAAGCATGTCGTAAGGGGGGGTGGTTATCTCTTTCACCAAAAAACAGGCGTTTTTGATTGAACAATAAAGGCCTCCAAATGTTATTTAATTCACTTCCCGTGGAGGAGAAACACTTTTTAAGGCTGCAGAGTGAGTAAATTGGCCATTTTCATTCACTTTTACCCATTCCTCAAATCTTGTGTTTAAGGCCCCTGGAAGCATGAAAATCACTTTAAACATCTCATTTTATCTTTAAAAGTGATTTTCCACGTACAAATGTGAATTGTAGTTCAAAGAGGCAACATTTGAAAACGGACCATTGTTTACGATTCTGAAGCATGTCGTAGGGGGGGTGGTTAACTCTTTCGTCAAAAATCGGGCGTTTTCCCTTGAACAATAAAGGCCTACAAATGTTATTTAGTTCACTTCCCGTGGAGGAGAAACACTTTTTAAGGCCGCAGACTGAGTAAATTGGCCATATTCATTCACTTTTACCCATTCCTCAAATCTTGTGTTTAAGGCCCCTGGAAGCATGAAAATCACTTTAAGCATCTCATGTTATCTTTAAAAGTGATTTTCCACGTACAAATGTGAATTGTAGTTCAAAGAGGCAACATTTGAAAACAGACCATTTTTTTAGTTTGTGAAGCATGTCGTAAGGGGGGGTGGTTATCTCTTTCATCAAAAATCGGACGTTTTTGATTGAACAATAAAGGCCTACAAATGTTATTTAATTCACTTTCTGGGGTGGAGAAAAAAATTTTAAGGCCTCAGAGTGAATAAATTGGCCATTTTCATTCACATTTACCCATTCCTTAAGGCTTGTGTTTAGGGCCCCTGGAAGCTTGAAAATCACTTTAAACATCTAATTTTATCTCTAAAAGTGATTATCCACGTACAAATGTGAATTGTCGTTTAAAGACGCAACATTGGAAAATGGACCATTTTTTTCGTTTCTGAAGCATGTCGTAAGGGGGGGTGGTTATCTCTTTCATCAAAAATCGGGCGTTTTTGCTTGAACAATAAAGGCCTACAAATGTTATTTAGTTCACTTCCTGTGGAGGAGAAACACTTTTTAAGGCCGCAGAGTGAGTAAATTGGCCATTTTCATTCACTTTTACCCATTCCTCAAATCTCGTGTTTAAGGCCCCTGGAAGCATGAAAATCACTTTAAACATCTCATTTTATCTTTAAAAGTGATTTTCCACGTACAAATGTGAATTGTAGTTAAAAGAGGCAACATTTGAAAACGGACCATTTTTTACGTTTCTGAAGCATGTCATAAGGGGGGTGGTTATCTCTTTCATCAAAAATCGGACGTTTTTGATTGAACAATAAAGGCCTCCAAATGTTATTTTATTCACTTCCCGTGGAGGAGAAACACTTTTTAAGGCCGCAGAGTGAGTAAATTGGCCATATTCATTCACTTTTACCCATTCCTCAAATCTTGTGTTTAAGGCCCCTGGAAGCATGAAAATCACTTTAAACATCTCATTTTATCTTTAAAAGTGATTTTCCACGTACAAATGTGAATTGTAGGTCAAAGAGGCAACATTTCAAAACAGACCATTTTTTCAGTTTCTGAAGCATGTTGTAAGGGGGGGTGGTTATCTCTTTCATCAAAAATCGGACGTTTTTGATTGAACAAAAAAGGCCTACAAATGTTATTTTATTCACTTCCCGTGGAGGAGAAACACTTTTTAAGGCCGCAGAGTGAGTAAATTGGCCATTTTCGTTCACTTTTACCCATTCCTCAAATCTCGTGTTTAAGGCCCCTGGAAGCATGAAAATACCTTTAAACATCTCATTTTATCTTTAAAAGTGATTTTCCACGTACAAATGTGAATTGTAGTTCAAAGAGGCAACATTTGAAAATGCACCATTTTTTTCGTTTCTGAAGCATGTCGTAAGGGGGGGTGGTTATCTCTTTCACCAAAAAACAGGCGTTTTTGATTGAACAATAAAGGCCTCCAAATGTTATTTTATTCTCTTCCCGTGGAGGAGAAACACTTTTTAAGGCCGCAGAGTGAGTAAATTGGCCATTTTCATTCACTTTTACCCGTTCCTCAAATCTTATGTTTAAGGCCCCTGGAAGCATGAAAATCACTTTAAACATCTCATTTTATCTTTAAAAGTGATTTTCCACGTACAAATGTGAATTGTAGTTCAAAGAGGCAACATTTGAAAATGCACCATTTTTTTCGTTTCTGAAGCATGTTGTAAGGGGGGGTGGTTAACTCTTTTGTCAAAAATCGGGCGTTTTCCCTTGAACAATAAAGGCCTACAAATGTTATTTAGTTCACTTCCCGTGGAGGGGAAACACTTTTTAAGGCCGCAGACTGAGTAAATTGGCCATATTCATTCACTTTTACCCATTCCTCAAATCTTGTGTTTAAGGCCCCTGGAAGCATGAAAATCACTTTAAGCATCTCATGTTATCTTTAAAAGTGATTTTCCACGTACAAATGTGAATTGTAGTTCAAAGAGGCAACATTTGAAAACAGACCATTTTTTTAGTTTGTGAAGCATGTCGTAAGGGGGGGTGGTTATCTCTTTCATCAAAAATCTGACGTTTTTGATTGAACAATAAAGGCCTACAAATGTTATTTAATTCACTTTCTGGGGTGGAGAAAAAAATTTTAAGGCCTCAGAGTGAATAAATTGGCCATTTTCATTCACATTTACCCATTCCTTAAGGCTTGTGTTTAGGGCCCCTGGAAGCTTGAAAATCACTTTAAACATCTAATTTTATCTCTAAAAGTGATTATCCACGTACAAATGTGAATTGTCGTTTAAAGACGCAACATTGGAAAATGGACCATTTTTTTCGTTTCTGAAGCATGTCGTAAGGGGGGGTGGTTATCTCTTTCATCAAAAATCGGGCGTTTTTGCTTGAACAATAAAGGCCTACAAATGTTATTTAGTTCACTTCCCGTGGAGGAGAAACACTTTTTAAGGCCGCAGAGTGAGTAAATTGGCCATTTTCATTCACTTTTACCCATTCCTCAAATCTCGTGTTTAAGGGCCCTGGAAGCATGAAAATCACTTTAAACATCTCATTTTATCTTTAAAAGTGATTTTCCACGTACAAATGTGAATTGTAGTTCAAAGAGGCAACATTTGAAAATGCACCATTTTTTTCGTTTCTGAAGCATGTCGTAAGGGGGGGTGGTTATCTCTTTCACCAAAAAACAGGCGTTTTTGATTGAACAATAAAGGCCTCCAAATGTTATTTTATTCTCTTCCCGTGGAGGAGAAACACTTTTTAAGGCCGCAGAGTGAGTAAATTGGCCATTTTCATTCACTTTTACCCGTTCCTCAAATCTTATGTTTAAGGCCCCTGGAAGCATGAAAATCACTTTAAACATCTCATTTTATCTTTAAAAGTGATTTTCCACGTACAAATGTGAATTGTAGTTCAAAGAGGCAACATTTGAAAATGCACCATTTTTTTCGTTTCTGAAGCATGTTGTAAGGGGGGGTGGTTAACTCTTTTGTCAAAAATCGGGCGTTTTCCCTTGAACAATAAAGGCCTACAAATGTTATTTAGTTCACTTCCCGTGGAGGGGAAACACTTTTTAAGGCCGCAGACTGAGTAAATTGGCCATATTCATTCACTTTTACCCATTCCTCAAATCTTGTGTTTAAGGCCCCTGGAAGCATGAAAATCACTTTAAGCATCTCATGTTATCTTTAAAAGTGATTTTCCACGTACAAATGTGAATTGTAGTTCAAAGAGGCAACATTTGAAAACAGACCATTTTTTTAGTTTGTGAAGCATGTCGTAAGGGGGGGTGGTTATCTCTTTCATCAAAAATCTGACGTTTTTGATTGAACAATAAAGGCCTACAAATGTTATTTAATTCACTTTCTGGGGTGGAGAAAAAAATTTTAAGGCCTCAGAGTGAATAAATTGGCCATTTTCATTCACATTTACCCATTCCTTAAGGCTTGTGTTTAGGGCCCCTGGAAGCTTGAAAATCACTTTAAACATCTAATTTTATCTCTAAAAGTGATTATCCACGTACAAATGTGAATTGTCGTTTAAAGACGCAACATTGGAAAATGGACCATTTTTTTCGTTTCTGAAGCATGTCGTAAGGGGGGGTGGTTATCTCTTTCATCAAAAATCGGGCGTTTTTGCTTGAACAATAAAGGCCTACAAATGTTATTTAGTTCACTTCCCGTGGAGGAGAAACACTTTTTAAGGCCGCAGAGTGAGTAAATTGGCCATTTTCATTCACTTTTACCCATTCCTCAAATCTCGTGTTTAAGGGCCCTGGAAGCATGAAAATCACTTTAAACATCTCATTTTATCTTTAAAAGTGATTTTCCACGTACAAATGTGAATTGTAGTTCAAAGAGGCAACATTTGAAAACGGACCATTTTTTACGTTTCTGAAGCATGTCATAAAGGGGGGTGGTTATCTCTTTCGTCAAAAATCGGGCGTTTTCGCTTGAACAATAAAGGCCTACAAATGTTATTTAGTTCACTTCCCGTGGAGGAGAAACACTTTTTAAGGCCGCAGAGTGAGTAAATTGGCCATATTCATTCACTTTTACCCATTCCTCAAATCTTGTGTTTAAGGCCCCTGGAAGCATGAAAATCACTTTAAACATCTCATTTTATCTCTAAAAGTGATTATCCACGTACAATGTTAATTGTAGTTCAAAGACTCAACATTTGAAAATGAACCATTTTTTTAGTTTCAGAAGCATGTCGTAAGGGGGGGTGGTTATCTCTTTCGTCAAAAAAATTGTGTTTTCGCTTGAACAATAAAGGCCTACAAATGTTATTTAATTCACTTTCTGGGGTGGAGAAAAACTTTTTAAGGCCTCAGAGTGAATAAATTGGCCATTTTCATTCACTTTTACCCATTCCTCAAATCTTGTGTTTAGGGCCCCTGGAAGCTTGAAAATCACTTTAAACATCTCATTTTATCTTTAAAAGTGATTTTCCACGTACAAATGTGAATTGTAGTTCAAAGAGGCAACATTTGAAAACGGACCATTTTTTACGTTTCTGAAGCATGTCGTAAGGGGGGGTGGTTATGTCTTTCATCAAAAATCGGACGTTTTTGATTGAACAATAAAGGCCTCCAAATGTTATTTTATTCACTTCCTGTGGAGGAGAAACACTTTTTAAGGCCGCAGAGTGAGTAAATTGGCCATTTTCATTCACTTTTACCCATTCCTGAAATCTCGTGTTTAAGGCCCCTGGAAGCATGAAAATCACTTTAAACATCTCATTTTATCTTTAAAAGTGATTTTCCACGTACAAATGTGAATTGTAGTTCAAAGAGGCAACATTTGAAAACAGACCATTTTTTTAGTTTCTGAAGCATGTCGTAAGGGGGGGTGGTTATCTCTTTCGTCAAAAATCGGGCGTTTTCGCTTGAACAATAAAGGCCTACAAATGTTATTTAGTTCACTTCCCGCGGAGGAGAAACACTTTTTAAGGCCGCAGAGTGAGTAAATTGGCCATATTCATTCACTTTTACCCATTCCTCAAATCTTGTGTTTAAGGCCCCTGGAAGCATGAAAATCACTTTAAACATCTCATTTTATCTTTAAAAGTGATTTTCCACGTACAAATGTGAATTGTAGTTCAAAGAGGCAACATTTGAAAACAGACCATTTTTTTAGTTTCTGAAGCATATCGTAAGGGGGGTGGTTATCTCTTTCA
Source organism: Triturus cristatus (assembly GCF_964204655.1). NCBI lineage: Eukaryota > Metazoa > Chordata > Amphibia > Caudata > Salamandridae > Triturus > Triturus cristatus. The sequence continues at coordinate 1,223,497,941 of NC_140590.1, read as the reverse complement.
TCAAAAATCGGACATTTTTGAATGAACAATAAAGGCCTACGAATGTTATCTAATTCACTTTCTGGGGTGGAGAAATTTTTTTTAAGGCCTCAGAGTGAATAAATTGGCCATTTTCATTCACATTTACCCATTCCTTAAGGCTTGTGTTTAGGGCCCCTGGAAGCTTGAAAATCACTTTAAACATCTAATTTTATCTCTAAAAGTGATTATCCACGTACAAATGTGAATTGTCGTTTAAAGACGCAACATTGGAAAATGGACCATTTTTATCGTTTCTGAAGCATGTCGTAAGGGGGTGTGGTTATCTCTTTCACCAAAAAAAAGGCGTTTTTGATTGAACAATAAAGGCCTCCAAATGTTATTTTATTCTCTTCCCGTGGAGGAGAAACACTTTTTAAGGCCGCAGAGTGAGTAAATTGGCCATTTTCATTCACTTTTACCCGTTCCTCAAATCTTGTGTTTAAGGCCCCTGGAAGCATGAAAATCACTTTAAACATCTCATTTTATCTTTAAAAGTGATTTTCCACGTACAAATGTGAATTGTAGTTCAAAGAGGCAACATTTGAAAATGCACCATTTTTTTCGTTTCTGAAGCATGTCGTAAGGGGGGGTGGTTATCTCTTTCACCAAAAAACAGGCGTTTTTGATTGAACAATAAAGGCCTCCAAATGTTATTTAATTCACTTCCCGTGGAGGAGAAATACTTTTTAAGGCTGCAGAGTGAGTAAATTGGCCATTTTCATTCACTTTTACCCATTCCTCAAATCTCGTGTTTAAGGCCCCTGGAAGCATGAAAATCACTTTAAACATCTCATTTTATCTTTAAAAGTGATTTTCCACGTACAAATGTGAATTGTAGTTCAAAGAGGCAACATTTGAAAACGGACCATTGTTTACGATTCTGAAGCATGTCGTGGGGGGGTGGTTAACTCTTTTGTCAAAAATCGGGCGTTTTCCCTTGAACAATAAAGGCCTACAAATGTTATTTAGTTCACTTCCCGTGGAGGAGAAACACTTTTTAAGGCCGCAGACTGAGTAAATTGGCCATATTCATTCACTTTTACCCATTCCTCAAATCTTGTGTTTAAGGCCCCTGGAAGCATGAAAATCACTTTAAGCATCTCATGTTATCTTTAAAAGGGATTTTCCACGTACAAATGTGAATTGTAGTTCAAAGAGGCAACATTTGAAAATGAACCATTTTTTTAGTTTCAGAAGCATGTCGTAAGGGGGGGTGGTTATCTCTTTCGTCAAAAAAATTGTGTTTTCGCTTGAACAATAAAGGCCTACAAATGTTATTTAATTCACTTTCTGGGGTGGAGAAAAACTTTTTAAGGCCTCAGAGTGAATAAATTGGCCATTTTCATTCACTTTTACCCATTCCTCAAATCTTGTGTTTAGGATCCCTGGAAGCTTGAAAATCACTTTAAACATCTCATTTTATCTTTAAAAGTGATTTTCCACGTACAAATGTGAATTGTAGTTCAAAGAGGCAACATTTGAAAACGGACCATTTTTTACGTTTCTGAAGCATGTCGTAAGGGGGGGTGGTTATGTCTTTCATCAAAAATCGGACGTTTTTGATTGAACAATAAAGGCCTCCAAATGTTATTTTATTCACTTCCTGTGGAGGAGAAACACTTTTTAAGGCCGCAGAGTGAGTAAATTGGCCATTTTCATTCACTTTTACCCATTCCTGAAATCTCGTGTTTAAGGCCCCTGGAAGCATGAAAATCACTTTAAACATCTCATTTTATCTTTAAAAGTGATTTTCCACGTACAAATGTGAATTGTAGTTCAAAGAGGCAACATTTGAAAACAGACCATTTTTTTAGTTTCTGAAGCATGTCGTAAGGGGGGGTGGTTATCTCTTTCGTCAAAAATCGGGCGTTTTCGCTTGAACAATAAAGGCCTACAAATGTTATTTAGTTCACTTCCCGCGGAGGAGAAACACTTTTTAAGGCCGCAGAGTGAGTAAATTGGCCATATTCATTCACTTTTACCCATTCCTCAAATCTTGTGTTTAAGGCCCCTGGAAGCATGAAAATCACTTTAAACATCTCATTTTATCTTTAAAAGTGATTTTCCACGTACAAATGTGAATTGTAGTTCAAAGAGGCAACATTTGAAAACAGACCATTTTTTTAGTTTCTGAAGCATATCGTAAGGGGGGTGGTTATCTCTTTCATCAAAAATCGGACATTTTTGAATGAACAATAAAGGCCTACAAATGTTATCTAATTCACTTTCTGGGGTGGAGAAATTTTTTTTAAGGCCTCAGAGTGAATAAATTGGCCATTTTCATTCACATTTACCCATTCCTTAAGGCTTGTGTTTAGGGCCCCTGGAAGCTTGAAAATCACTTTAAACATCTAATTTTATCTCTAAAAGTGATTATCCACGTACAAATGTGAATTGTCGTTTAAAGACGCAACATTGGAAAATGGACCATTTTTATCGTTTCTGAAGCATGTCGTAAGGGGGTGTGGTTATCTCTTTCACCAAAAAAAAGGCGTTTTTGATTGAACAATAAAGGCCTCCAAATGTTATTTTATTCTCTTCCCGTGGAGGAGAAACACTTTTTAAGGCCGCAGAGTGAGTAAATTGGCCATTTTCATTCACTTTTACCCGTTCCTCAAATCTTGTGTTTAAGGCCCCTGGAAGCATGAAAATCACTTTAAACATCTCATTTTATCTTTAAAAGTGATTTTCCACGTACAAATGTGAATTGTAGTTCAAAGAGGCAACATTTGAAAATGCACCATTTTTTTCGTTTCTGAAGCATGTCGTAAGGGGGGGTGGTTATCTCTTTCACCAAAAAACAGGCGTTTTTGATTGAACAATAAAGGCCTCCAAATGTTATTTAATTCACTTCCCGTGGAGGAGAAATACTTTTTAAGGCTGCAGAGTGAGTAAATTGGCCATTTTCATTCACTTTTACCCATTCCTCAAATCTCGTGTTTAAGGCCCCTGGAAGCATGAAAATCACTTTAAACATCTCATTTTATCTTTAAAAGTGATTTTCCACGTACAAATGTGAATTGTAGTTCAAAGAGGCAACATTTGAAAACGGACCATTGTTTACGATTCTGAAGCATGTCGTGGGGGGGTGGTTAACTCTTTTGTCAAAAATCGGGCGTTTTCCCTTGAACAATAAAGGCCTACAAATGTTATTTAGTTCACTTCCCGTGGAGGAGAAACACTTTTTAAGGCCGCAGACTGAGTAAATTGGCCATATTCATTCACTTTTACCCATTCCTCAAATCTTGTGTTTAAGGCCCCTGGAAGCATGAAAATCACTTTAAGCATCTCATGTTATCTTTAAAAGTGATTTTCCACGTACAAATGTGAATTGTAGTTCAAAGAGGCAACATTTGAAAACAGACCATTTTTTTAGTTTGTGAAGCATGTCGTAAGGGGGGGTGGTTATCTCTTTCATCAAAAATCGGACGTTTTTGATTGAACAATAAAGGCCTACAAATGTTATTTAATTCACTTTCTGGGGTGGAGAACATTTTTTTAAGGCCTCAGAGTGAATAAATTGGCCATTTTCATTCACATTTACCCATTCCTTAAGGCTTGTGTTTAGGGCCCCTGGAAGCTTGAAAATCACTTTAAACATCTAATTTTATCTCTAAAAGTGATTATCCACGTACAAATGTGAATTGTCGTTTAAAGACGCAACATTGGAAAATGGACCATTTTTTTCGTTTCTGAAGCATGTCGTAAGGGGGGGGTGGTTATCTCTTTCATCAAAAATTGGGCGTTTTTGCTTGAACAATAAAGGCCTACAAATGTTATTTAGTTCACTTCCCGTGGAGGAGAAACACTTTTTAAGGCCGCAGAGTGAGTAAATTGGCCATTTTCATTCACTTTTACCCATTCCTCAAATCTTGTGTTTAAGGCCCCTGGAAGCATGAAAATCACTTTAAACATCTCATTTTATCTCTAAAAGTGATTATCCACGTGCAATGTTAATTGTAGTTCAAAGACTCAACATTTGAAAATGAACCATTTTTTTAGTTTCAGAAGCATGTCGTAAGGGGGGGTGGTTATCTCTTTCGTCAAAAAAATTGTGTTTTCGCTTGAACAATAAAGGCCTACAAATGTTATTTAATTCACTTTTTAAGGACTCAGAATGAGTAAATTGGCCATTTTCATTCACTTTTACATATTCCTCAAATCTTGAGTTTAGGGCCCCTGTAAGCATGAAAATCACTTTAAACATCTCATTTTATCTTTAAAAGTGATTATCCACGTACAAATGTGAATTGTCGTTCAAAGACGCAACATTTGAAAATGGACCATTTTTTTCGTTTCTGATGCATGTCGTAAGGGGGGTGGTTATCTCTTTCATCAAAAATCGGACGTTTTTGATTGAACAATAAAGGCCTCCAAATGTTATTTTATTCACTTCCCGTGGAGGAGAAACACTTTTTAAGGCCGCAGAGTGAGTAAATTGGCCATTTTCATTCACTTTTACCCATTCCTCAAATCTCGTGTTTAAGGCCCCTGGAAGCATGAAAATCACTTTAAACATCTCATTTTATCTTTAAAAGGGATTTTCCACGTACAAATGTGAATTGTCATTTAAAGACGCAACATTTGAAAATGGACCATTTTTTTCGTTTCTGAAGCATGTCGTAAGGGGGGGTGGTTATCTCTTTCACCAAAAAAAGGTGTTTTTGATTGAACAATAAAGGCCTCCAAATGTTATTTTATTCACTTCCCGTGGAGGAGAAACACTTTTTAAGGCCGCAGAGTGAGTAAATTGGCCATTTTCATTCACTTGTACCCATTCCTCAAATCTCGTGTTTAAGGCCCCTGGAAGCATGAAAATCACTTTAAACATCTCATTTTATCTTTAAAAGTGATTTTCCACGTACAAATGTGAATTGTAGTTCAAAGAGGCAACATTTGAAAACAGACCATTTTTTTAGTTTCTGAAGCATGTCGTAAGGGGGGGTGGTTATCTCTTTCATCAAAAATCGGACGTTTTTAATTGAACAATAAAGGCCTACAAATGTTATTTAATTCACTTTCTGGGGTGGAGAAAAACTTTTTAAGGCCACAGAGTAAATAAATTGGCCATTTTCATTCACATTTACCTATTCCTCAAATCTTGTGTTTAGGGCCCCTGGAAGCTTGAAAATCACTTTAAACATCTAATTTTATCTTTAAAAGAGATTTTCCACGTACAAATGTGAATTGTAGTTAAAAGAGGCAACATTTGAAAACGGACCATTTTTTACGTTTCTGAAGCATGTCGTAAGGGGGGGTTCTTATCTCTTTGGTCAAAAATCGTGCGTTTTCTCTTGAACAATAAAGGCCTACAAATGGTATTTAGTTCACTTCCCGTGGAGGAGAAACACTTTTTAAGGCCGCAGAGTGAGTAAATTGGCCATATTCATTCACTTTTACCCATTCCTCAAATCTTGTGTTTAAGGCCCCTGGAAGCATGAAAATCACTTTAAACATCTCATTTTATCTTTAAAAGTGATTTTCCACGTACAAATGTGAATTGTAGTTCAAAGAGGCAACATTTGAAAATGCACCATTTTTTTCGTTTCTGAAGCATGTCGTAAGGGGGGGTGGTTATCTCTTTCACCAAAAAAAAGGCGTTTTTGATTGAACAATAAAGGCCTCCAAATGTTATTTTATTCTCTTCCCGTGGAGGAGAAACACTTTTTAAGGCCGCAGAGTGAGTAAATTGGCCATTTTCATTCACTTTTACCCGTTCCTCAAATCTTGTGTTTAAGGCCCCTGGAAGCATGAAAATCACTTTAAACATCTCATTTTATCTTTAAAAGTGATTTTCCACGTACAAATGTGAATTGTAGTTCAAAGAGGCAACATTTGAAAATGCACCATTTTTTTCGTTTCTGAAGCATGTCGTAAGGGGGGGTGGTTATCTCTTTCACCAAAAAACAGGCGTTTTTGATTGAACAATAAAGGCCTCCAAATGTTATTTAATTCACTTCCCGTGGAGGAGAAACACTTTTTAAGGCTGCAGAGTGAGTAAATTGGCCATTTTCATTCACTTTTACCCATTCCTCAAATCTCGTGTTTAAGGCCCCTGGAAGCATGAAAATCACTTTAAACATCTCATGTTATCTTTAAAAGTGATTTTCCACGTACAAATGTGAATTGTAGTTCAAAGAGGCAACATTTGAAAACAGACCATTTTTTTTGTTTCTGAAGCATGTCGTAAGGGGGGGTTGGTTATCTCTTTCTTCAAAAATCGGGCGTTTTCGCTTGAACAATAAAGGCCTACAAATGTTATTTAATTCACTTCCCATGGAGGAGAAACACTTTTTAAGGCCGCAGAGTGAGTAAATTGGCCATATTCATTCACTTTTACCCATTCCTCAAATCTTGTGTTTAAGGCCCCTGGAAGCATGAAAATCACTTTAAACATCTCATTTTATCTTTAAAAGTGATTATCCACGTACAAATGTGAATTGTAGTTCAAAGAGGCAACATTTGAAAATGGACCATTTTTTTCATTTCTGAAGCATGTCGTAAGGGGGGTGGTTATCTCTTTCATCAAAAATCGGACGTTTTTGATTGAACAATAAAGGCCTACAAATGTTATTTAATTCACTTTCTGGGGTGGAGAAAAACTTTTTAAGGCCACAGAGTAAATAAATTGGCCATTTTCATTCACATTTACCTATTCCTCAAATCTTGTGTTTAGGGCCCCTGGAAGCTTGAAAATCACTTTAAACATCTAATTTTATCTTTAAAAGAGATTTTCCACGTACAAATGTGAATTGTAGTTAAAAGAGGCAACATTTGAAAACGGACCATTTTTTACGTTTCTGAAGCATGTCGTAAGGGGGGGTTCTTATCTCTTTGGTCAAAAATCGTGCGTTTTCTCTTGAACAATAAAGGCCTACAAATGGTATTTAGTTCACTTCCCGTGGAGGAGAAACACTTTTTAAGGCCGCAGAGTGAGTAAATTGGCCATATTCATTCACTTTTACCCATTCCTCAAATCTTGTGTTTAAGGCCCCTGGAAGCATGAAAATCACTTTAAACATCTCATTTTATCTTTAAAAGTGATTTTCCACGTACAAATGTGAATTGTAGTTCAAAGAGGCAACATTTGAAAACAGACCATTTTTTTAGTTTCTGAAGCATGTCGTAAGGGGGGGTGGTTATCTCTTTCATCAAAAATCGGACGTTTTTAATTGAACAATAAAGGCCTACAAATGTTATTTAATTCACTTTCTGGGGTGGAGAAAAACTTTTTAAGGCCTCAGAGTGAATAAATTGGCCATTTTCATTCACATTTACCCATTCCTCAAATCTTGTGTTTAGGGCCCCTGGAAGCATGAAAATCACTTTAAACATCTCATTTTATCTTTAAAAGTGATTTTCCACGTCCAAATGTGAATTGTAGTTCAAAGAGGCAACATTTGAAAATGGACCATTTTTTTCGTTTCTGAAGCATGTCGTAAGGGGGGGGTGGTTATCTCTTTCACCAAAAAACAGGCGTTTTTGATTGAACAATAAAGGCCTCCAAATGTTATTTAATTCACTTCCCATGGAGGAGAAACACTTTTTAAGGCCGCAGAGTGAGTAAATTGGCCATTTTCATTCACTTTTACCCATTTCTCAAATCTTGTGTTTAAGGCCCCTGGAAGCATGAAAATCACTTTAAACATCTCATTTCATCTTTAAAAGTGATTTTCCACGTACAAATGTGAATTGTAGTTCAAAGAGGCAACATTTGAAAACAGACCATTTTTTTAGTTTCTGAAGCATGTCGTAAGGGGGGGTGGTTATCTCTTTCATCAAAAATCGGACGTTTTTAATTGAACAATAAAGGCCTACAAATGTTATTTAATTCACTTTCTGGGGTGGAGAAAAACTTTTTAAGGCCTCAGAGTGAATAAATTGGCCATTTTCATTCACATTTACCCATTCCTTAAGGCTTGTGTTTAGGGCCCCTGGAAGCTTGAAAATCACTTTAAACATCTAATTTTATCTCTAAAAGTGATTATCCACGTACAAATGTGAATTGTCGTTTAAAGACGCAACATTTGAAAATGGACCATTTTTTTCGTTTCTGAAGCATGTCGTAAGGGGGGGTGGTTATCTCTTTCACCAAAAAAAAGGTGTTTTTGATTGAACAATAAAGGCCTCCAAATGTTATTTTATTCACTTCCCGTGGAGGAGAAACACTTTTTAAGGCCGCAGAGTGAGTAAATTGACCATTTTCATTCACTTTTACCCATTCCTCAAATCTCGTGTTTAAGTCCCCTGGAAGCATGAAAATCACTTTAAACATCTCATTTTATCTTTAAAAGTGATTTTCCACGTACAAATGTGAATTGTAGTTCAAAGAGGCAACATTTGAAAATGGACCATTTTTTTCGTTTCTGAAGCATGTCGTAAGGGGGGGGTGGTTATCTCTTTCACCAAAAAACAGGCGTTTTTGATTGAACAATAAAGGCCTCCAAATGTTATTTAATTCACTTCCCGTGGAGGAGAAACACTTTTTAAGGCCGCAGAGTGAGTAAATTGGCCATTTTCATTCACTTTTACCCATTTCTCAAATCTCGTGTTTAAGGCCCCTGGAAGCATGAAAATCACTTTAAACATCTCATTTTATCTTTAAAAGTGATTTTCCACGTACAAATGTGAATTGTAGTTCAAAGAGGCAACATTTGAAAACGGACCATTTTTTACGTTTCTGAAGCATGTCGTAAGGGGGGGTGGTTATCTCTTTCATCAAAAATCGGACGTTTTTGATTGAACAATAAAGGCCTCCAAATGTTATTTTATTCACTTCCTGTGGAGGAGAAACACTTTTTAAGGCCGCAGAGTGAGTAAATTGGCCATTTTCATTCACTTTTACCCATTCCTGAAATCTCGTGTTTAAGGCCCCTGGAAGCATGAAAATCACTTTAAACATCTCATTTTATCTTTAAAAGTGATTTTCCACGTACAAATGTGAATTGTAGTTCAAAGAGGCAACATTTGAAAACAGACCATTTTTTTAGTTTCTGAAGCATGTCGTAAGGGGGGGTGGTTATCTCTTTCATCAAAAATCGGACGTTTTTAATTGAACAATAAAGGCCTACAAATGTTATTTAATTCACTTTCTGGGGTGGAGAAAAACTTTTTAAGGCCACAGAGTGAATAAATTGGCCATTTTCATTCACATTTACCTATTCCTCAAATCTTGTGTTTAGGGCCCCTGGAAGCTTGAAAATCACTTTAAACATCTAATTTTATCTTTAAAAGAGATTTTCCACGTACAAATGTGAATTGTAGTTAAAAGAGGCAACATTTGAAAACGGACCATTTTTTACGTTTCTGAAGCATGTCGTAAGGGGGGGTTCTTATCTCTTTGGTCAAAAATCGTGCGTTTTCTCTTGAACAATAAAGGCCTACAAATGTTATTTAGTTCACTTCCCGTGGAGGAGAAACACTTTTTAAGGCCGCAGAGTGAGTAAATTGGCCATATTCATTCACTTTTACCCATTCCTCAAATCTTGTGTTTAAGGCCCCTGGAAGCATGAAAATCACTTTAAACATCTCATTTTATCTTTAAAAGTGATTTTCCACGTACAAATGTGAATTGTAGTTCAAAGAGGCAACATTTGAAAACAGACCATTTTTTTAGTTTCTGAAGCATGTCGTAAGGGGGGTGGTTATCTCTTTCATCAAAAATCGGACATTTTTGATTGAACAATAAAGGCCTACAAATGTTATTTAATTCACTTTCTGGGGTGGAGAAATTTTTTTTAAGGCCTCAGAGTGAATAAATTGGCCATTTTCATTCACATTTACCCATTCCTTAAGGCGTGTGTTTAGGGCCCCTGGAAGCTTGAAAATCACTTTAAACATCTAATTTGATCTCTAAAAGTGATTATCCACGTACAAATGTGAATTGTCGTTTAAAGACGCAACATTGGAAAATGGACTATTTTTATCGTTTCTGAAGCATGTCGTAAGGGGGTGTGGTTATCTCTTTCACCAGAAAAAAGGCGTTTTTGATTGAACAATAAAGGCCTCCAAATGTTATTTTATTCTCTTCCCGTGGAGGAGAAACACTTTTTAAGGCCGCAGAGTGAGTAAATTGGCCATTTTCATTCACTTTTACCTGTTCCTCAAATCTTGTGTTTAAGGCCCCTGGAAGCATGAAAATCACTTTAAACATCTCATTTTATCTTTAAAAGTGATTTTCCACGTACAAATGTGAATTGTAGTTCAAAGAGGCAACATTTGAAAATGCACCATTTTTTACGTTTCTGAAGCATGTCGTAAGGGGGGGTGGTTATGTCTTTCATCAAAAATCGGACGTTTTTGATTGAACAATAAAGGCCTCCAAATGTTATTTTATTCACTTCCTGTGGAGGAGAAACACTTTTTAAGGCCGCAGAGTGAGTAAATTGGCCATTTTCATTCACTTTTACCCATTCCTGAAATCTCGTGTTTAAGGCCCCTGGAAGCATGAAAATCACTTTAAACATCTCATTTTATCTTTAAAAGTGATTTTCCACGTACAAATGTGAATTGTAGTTCAAAGAGGCAACATTTGAAAACAGACCATTTTTTTAGTTTCTGAAGCATGTCGTAAGGGGGGGTGGTTATCTCTTTCATCAAAAATCGGACGTTTTTAATTGAACAATAAAGGCCTACAAATGTTATTTAATTCACTTTCTGGGGTGGAGAAAAACTTTTTAAGGCCACAGAGTGAATAAATTGGCCATTTTCATTCACATGTACCTATTCCTCAAATCTTGTGTTTAGGGCCCCTGGAAGCTTGAAAATCACTTTAAACATCTAATTTTATCTTTAAAAGAGATTTTCCACGTACAAATGTGAATTGTAGTTAAAAGAGGCAACATTTGAAAATGGACCATTTTTTACGTTTCTGAAGCATGTCGTAAGGGGGGGTTGTTATCTCTTTGGTCAAAAATCGTGCGTTTTCTCTTGAACAATAAAGGCCTACAAATGTTATTTAGTTCACTTCCCGTGGAGGAGAAACACTTTTTAAGGCCGCAGAGTGAGTAAATTGGCCATATTCATTCACTTTTACCCATTCCTCAAATCTTGTGTTTAAGGCCCCTGGAAGCATGAAAATCACTTTAAACATCTCATTTTATCTTTAAAAGTGATTTTCCACGTACAAATGTGAATTGTAGTTCAAAGACGCAACATTGGAAAATGGACCATTTTTATCGTTTCTGAAGCATGTCGTAAGGGGGTGTGGTTATCTCTTTCCCCAAAAAAAAGGCGTTTTTGATTGAACAATAAAGGCCTCCAAATGTTATTTTATTCTCTTCCCGTGGAGGAGAAACACTTTTTAAGGCCGCAGAGTGAGTAAATTGGCCATTTTCATTCACTTTTACCCGTTCCTCAAATCTTGTGTTTAAGGCCCCTGGAAGCATGAAAATCACTTTAAACATCTCATTTTATCTTTAAAAGTGATTTTCCACGTACAAATGTGAATTGTAGTTCAAAGAGGCAACATTTGAAAACTGACCATTTTTTTTGTTTCTGAAGCATGTCGTAAGGGGGGGTTGGTTATCTCTTTCTTCAAAAATCGGGCGTTTTCGCTTGAACAATAAAGGCCTACAAATGTTATTTAATTCACTTCCCGTGGAGGAGAAACACTTTTTAAGGCCGCAGAGTGAGTAAATTGGCCATATTCATTCACTTTTACCCATTCCTCAAATCTTGTGTTTAAGGCCCCTGGAAGCATGAAAATCACTTTAAACATCTCATTTTATCTTTAAAAGTGATTATCCACGTACAAATGTGAATTGTAGTTCAAAGAGGCAACATTTGAAAATGGACCATTTTTTTCATTTCTGAAGCATGTCGTAAGGGGGGTGGTTATCTCTTTCATCAAAAATCGGACGTTTTTGATTGAACAATAAAGGCCTACAAATGTTATTTAATTCACTTTCTGGGGTGGAGAAAAACTTTTTAAGGCCACAGAGTGAATAAATTGGCCATTTTCATTCACATTTACCTATTCCTCAAATCTTGTGTTTAGGGCCCCTGGAAGCTTGAAAATCACTTTAAACATCTAATTTTATCTTTAAAAGAGATTTTCCACGTACAAATGTGAATTGTAGTTAAAAGAGGCAACATTTGAAAATGGACCATTTTTTACGTTTCTGAAGCATGTCGTAAGGGGGGGTTGTTATCTCTTTGGTCAAAAATCGTGCGTTTTCTCTTGAACAATAAAGGCCTACAAATGTTATTTAGTTCACTTCCCGTGGAGGAGAAACACTTTTTAAGGCCGCAGAGTGAGTAAATTGGCCATATTCATTCACTTTTACCCATTCCTCAAATCTTGTGTTTAAGGCTCTGGAAGCATGAAAATCACTTTAAACATCTCATTTTATCTTTAAAAGTGATTTTCCACGTACAAATGTGAATTGTAGTTCAAAGAGGCAACATTTGAAAACAGACCATTTTTTTAGTTTCTGAAGCATGTCGTAAGGGGGGGTGGTTATCTCTTTCATCAAAAATCGGACGTTTTTAATTGAACAATAAAGGCCTACAAATGTTATTTAATTCACTTTCTGGGGTGGAGAAAAACTTTTTAAGGCCTCAGAGTGAATAAATTGGCCATTTTCATTCACATTTACCCATTCCTCAAATCTTGTGTTTAGGGCCCCTGGAAGCATGAAAATCACTTTAAACATCTCATTTTATCTTTAAAAGTGATTTTCCACGTCCAAATGTGAATTGTAGTTCAAAGAGGCAACATTTGAAAATGGACCATTTTTTTCGTTTCTGAAGCATGTCGTAAGGGGGGGGTGGTTATCTCTTTCACCAAAAAACAGGCGTTTTTGATTGAACAATAAAGGCCTCCAAATGTTATTTAATTCACTTCCCGTGGAGGAGAAACACTTTTTAAGGCCGCAGAGTGAGTAAATTGGCCATTTTCATTCACTTTTACCCATTTCTCAAATCTTGTGTTTAAGGCCCCTGGAAGCATGAAAATCACTTTAAACATCTCATTTTATCTTTAAAAGTGATTTTCCACGTACAAATGTGAATTGTAGTTCAAAGAGGCAACATTTGAAAACAGACCATTTTTTTAGTTTCTGAAGCATGTCGTAAGGGGGGGTGGTTATCTCTTTCATCAAAAATCGGACGTTTTTAATTGAACAATAAAGGCCTACAAATGTTATTTAATTCACTTTCTGGGGTGGAGAAAAACTTTTTAAGGCCTCAGAGTGAATAAATTGGCCATTTTCATTCACATTTACCCATTCCTTAAGGCTTGTGTTTAGGGCCCCTGGAAGCTTGAAAATCACTTTAAACATCTAATTTTATCTCTAAAAGTGATTATCCACGTACAAATGTGAATTGTCGTTTAAAGACGCAACATTTGAAAATGGACCATTTTTTTCGTTTCTGAAGCATGTCGTAAGGGGGGGTGGTTATCTCTTTCACCAAAAAAAAGGTGTTTTTGATTGAACAATAAAGGCCTCCAAATGTTATTTTATTCACTTCCCGTGGAGGAGAAACACTTTTTAAGGCCGCAGAGTGAGTAAATTGACCATTTTCATTCACTTTTACCCATTCCTCAAATCTCGTGTTTAAGTCCCCTGGAAGCATGAAAATCACTTTAAACATCTCATTTTATCTTTAAAAGTGATTTTCCACGTACAAATGTGAATTGTAGTTCAAAGAGGCAACATTTGAAAATGGACCATTTTTTTCGTTTCTGAAGCATGTCGTAAGGGGGGGGTGGTTATCTCTTTCACCAAAAAACAGGCGTTTTTGATTGAACAATAAAGGCCTCCAAATGTTATTTAATTCACTTCCCGTGGAGGAGAAACACTTTTTAAGGCCGCAGAGTGAGTAAATTGGCCATTTTCATTCACTTTTACCCATTTCTCAAATCTCGTGTTTAAGGCCCCTGGAAGCATGAAAATCACTTTAAACATCTCATTTTATCTTTAAAAGTGATTTTCCACGTACAAATGTGAATTGTAGTTCAAAGAGGCAACATTTGAAAACGGACCATTTTTTACGTTTCTGAAGCATGTCGTAAGGGGGGGTGGTTATCTCTTTCATCAAAAATCGGACGTTTTTGATTGAACAATAAAGGCCTCCAAATGTTATTTTATTCACTTCCTGTGGAGGAGAAACACTTTTTAAGGCCGCAGAGTGAGTAAATTGGCCATTTTCATTCACTTTTACCCATTCCTGAAATCTCGTGTTTAAGGCCCCTGGAAGCATGAAAATCACTTTAAACATCTCATTTTATCTTTAAAAGTGATTTTCCACGTACAAATGTGAATTGTAGTTCAAAGAGGCAACATTTGAAAACAGACCATTTTTTTAGTTTCTGAAGCATGTCGTAAGGGGGGGTGGTTATCTCTTTCATCAAAAATCGGACGTTTTTGATTGAACAATAAAGGCCTCCAAATGTTATTTAATTCACTTTCTGGGGTGGAGAAAAACTTTTTAAGGCCACAGAGTGAATAAATTGGCCATTTTCATTCACATTTACCTATTCCTCAAATCTTGTGTTTAGGGCCCCTGGAAGCTTGAAAATCACTTTAAACATCTAATTTTATCTTTAAAAGAGATTTTCCACGTACAAATGTGAATTGTAGTTAAAAGAGGCAACATTTGAAAACGGACCATTTTTTACGTTTCTGAAGCATGTCGTAAGGGGGGGTTCTTATCTCTTTGGTCAAAAATCGTGCGTTTTCTCTTGAACAATAAAGGCCTACAAATGTTATTTAGTTCACTTCCCGTGGAGGAGAAACACTTTTTAAGGCCGCAGAGTGAGTAAATTGGCCATATTCATTCACTTTTACCCATTCCTCAAATCTTGTGTTTAAGGCCCCTGGAAGCATGAAAATCACTTTAAACATCTCATTTTATCTTTAAAAGTGATTTTCCACGTACAAATGTGAATTGTAGTTCAAAGAGGCAACATTTGAAAACAGACCATTTTTTTAGTTTCTGAAGCATGTCGTAAGGGGGGTGGTTATCTCTTTCATCAAAAATCGGACATTTTTGATTGAACAATAAAGGCCTACAAATGTTATTTAATTCACTTTCTGGGGTGGAGAAATTTTTTTTAAGGCCTCAGAGTGAATAAATTGGCCATTTTCATTCACATTTACCCATTCCTTAAGGCGTGTGTTTAGGGCCCCTGGAAGCTTGAAAATCACTTTAAACATCTAATTTGATCTCTAAAAGTGATTATCCACGTACAAATGTGAATTGTCGTTTAAAGACGCAACATTGGAAAATGGACTATTTTTATCGTTTCTGAAGCATGTCGTAAGGGGGTGTGGTTATCTCTTTCACCAGAAAAAAGGCGTTTTTGATTGAACAATAAAGGCCTCCAAATGTTATTTTATTCTCTTCCCGTGGAGGAGAAACACTTTTTAAGGCCGCAGAGTGAGTAAATTGGCCATTTTCATTCACTTTTACCTGTTCCTCAAATCTTGTGTTTAAGGCCCCTGGAAGCATGAAAATCACTTTAAACATCTCATTTTATCTTTAAAAGTGATTTTCCACGTACAAATGTGAATTGTAGTTCAAAGAGGCAACATTTGAAAATGCACCATTTTTTACGTTTCTGAAGCATGTCGTAAGGGGGGGTGGTTATGTCTTTCATCAAAAATCGGACGTTTTTGATTGAACAATAAAGGCCTCCAAATGTTATTTTATTCACTTCCTGTGGAGGAGAAACACTTTTTAAGGCCGCAGAGTGAGTAAATTGGCCATTTTCATTCACTTTTACCCATTCCTGAAATCTCGTGTTTAAGGCCCCTGGAAGCATGAAAATCACTTTAAACATCTCATTTTATCTTTAAAAGTGATTTTCCACGTACAAATGTGAATTGTAGTTCAAAGAGGCAACATTTGAAAACAGACCATTTTTTTAGTTTCTGAAGCATGTCGTAAGGGGGGGTGGTTATCTCTTTCATCAAAAATCGGACGTTTTTAATTGAACAATAAAGGCCTACAAATGTTATTTAATTCACTTTCTGGGGTGGAGAAAAACTTTTTAAGGCCACAGAGTGAATAAATTGGCCATTTTCATTCACATGTACCTATTCCTCAAATCTTGTGTTTAGGGCCCCTGGAAGCTTGAAAATCACTTTAAACATCTAATTTTATCTTTAAAAGAGATTTTCCACGTACAAATGTGAATTGTAGTTAAAAGAGGCAACATTTGAAAATGGACCATTTTTTACGTTTCTGAAGCATGTCGTAAGGGGGGGTTGTTATCTCTTTGGTCAAAAATCGTGCGTTTTCTCTTGAACAATAAAGGCCTACAAATGTTATTTAGTTCACTTCCCGTGGAGGAGAAACACTTTTTAAGGCCGCAGAGTGAGTAAATTGGCCATATTCATTCACTTTTACCCATTCCTCAAATCTTGTGTTTAAGGCCCCTGGAAGCATGAAAATCACTTTAAACATCTCATTTTATCTTTAAAAGTGATTTTCCACGTACAAATGTGAATTGTAGTTCAAAGACGCAACATTGGAAAATGGACCATTTTTATCGTTTCTGAAGCATGTCGTAAGGGGGTGTGGTTATCTCTTTCCCCAAAAAAAAGGCGTTTTTGATTGAACAATAAAGGCCTCCAAATGTTATTTTATTCTCTTCCCGTGGAGGAGAAACACTTTTTAAGGCCGCAGAGTGAGTAAATTGGCCATTTTCATTCACTTTTACCCGTTCCTCAAATCTTGTGTTTAAGGCCCCTGGAAGCATGAAAATCACTTTAAACATCTCATTTTATCTTTAAAAGTGATTTTCCACGTACAAATGTGAATTGTAGTTCAAAGAGGCAACATTTGAAAATGCACCATTTTTTTCGTTTCTGAAGCATGTCGTAAGGGGGGGTGGTTATCTCTTTCACCAGAAAACAGGCGTTTTTGATTGAACAATAAAGGCCTCCAAATGTTATTTAATTCACTTCCCGTGGAGGAGAAACACTTTTTAAGGCTGCAGAGTGAGTAAATTGGCCATTTTCATTCACTTTTACCCATTCCTCAAATCTCGTGTTTAAGGCCCCTGGAAGCATGAAAATCACTTTAAACATCTCATGTTATCTTTAAAAGTGATTTTCCACGTACAAATGTGAATTGTAGTTCAAAGAGGCAACATTTGAAAACGGACCATTGTTTACGATTCTGAAGCATGTCGTAGGGGGGGTGGTTAACTCTTTTGTCAAAAATCGGGCGTTTTCCCTTGAACAATAAAGGCCTACAAATGTTATTTAGTTCACTTCCCGTGGAGGAGAAACACTTTTTAAGGCCGCAGACTGAGTAAATTGGCCATATTCATTCACTTTTACCCATTCCTCAAATCTTGTGTTTAAGGCCCCTGGAAGCATGAAAATCACTTTAAGCATCTCATGTTATCTTTAAAAGTGATTTTCCACGTACAAATGTGAATTGTAGTTCAAAGAGGCAACATTTGAAAACAGACCATTTTTTTAGTTTGTGAAGCATGTCGTAAGGGGGGGTGGATATCTCTTTCATCAAAAATCGGACGTTTTTGATTGAACAATAAAGGCCTACAAATGTTATTTAATTCACTTTCTGGGGTGGAGAAAAATTTTTTAAGGCCTCAGAGTGAATAAATTGGCCATTTTCATTCACATTAACCCATTCCTTAAGGCTTGTGTTTAGGGCCCCTGGAAGCTTGAAAATCACTTTAAACATCTAATTTTATCTCTAAAAGTGATTATCCACGTACAAATGTGAATTGTCGTTTAAAGACGCAACATTGGAAAATGGACCATTTTTTTCGTTTCTGAAGCATGTCGTAAGGGGGGGTGGTTATCTCTTTCATCAAAAATCGGGCGTTTTTGCTTGAACAATAAAGGCCTACAAATGTTATTTAGTTCACTTCCCGTGGAGGAGAAACACTTTTTAAGGCTGCAGAGTGAGTAAATTGGCCATTTTCATTCACTTTTACCCATTCCTCAAATCTCGTGTTTAAGGCCCCTGGAAGCATGAAAATCACTTTAAACATCTCATTTTATCTTTAAAAGGGATTTTCCACGTACAAATGTGAATTGTAGTTCAAAGAGGCAACATTTGAAAACGGACCATTTTTTACGTTTCTGAAGCATGTCATAAGGGGGGGTGGTTATCTCTTTCGTCAAAAATCGGGCGTTTTCGCTTGAACAATAAAGGCCTACAAATGTTATTTAGTTCACTTCCCGTGGAGGAGAAACACTTTTTAAGGCCGCAGAGTGAGTAAATTGGCCATATTCATTCACTTTTACCCATTCCTCAAATCTTGTGTTTAAGGCCCCTGGAAGCATGAAAATCACTTTAAACATCTCATTTTATCTCTAAAAGTGATTATCCACGTACAATGTTAATTGTAGTTCAAAGACTCAACATTTGAAAATGAACCATTTTTTTAGTTTCAGAAGCATGTCGTAAGGGGGGGTGGTTATCTCTTTTGTCAAAAAAATTGTGTTTTCGCTTGAACAATAAAGGCCTACAAATGTTATTTAATTCACTTCCCGTGGAGGAGAAACACTTTTTAAGGACTCAGAATGAGTAAATTGGCCATTTTCATTCACTTTTACATATTTCTCAAATCTTGTGTTTAAGGCCCCTGGAAGCATAAAAATCACTTTAAACATCTAATTTTATCTTTCAAAGTGATTTTCCACGTACAAATGTGAATTGTAGTTCAAAGAGGCAACATTTGAAAACGGACCATTTTTTACGTTTCTGAAGCATGTCGTAAGGGGGGGTGGTTATCTCTTTCATCAAAAATCGGACATTTTTGATTGAACAATAAAGGCCTCCAAATGTTATTTTATTCACTTCCCGTGGAGGAGAAACACTTTTTAAGGCCGCAGAGTGAGTAAATTGGCCATTTTCATTCACTTTTACCCATTCCTCAAATCTCGTGTTTAAGGCCCCTGGAAGCATGAAAATCACTTTAAACATCTCATTTTATCTTTAAAAGTGATTTTCCACGTACAAATGTGAATTGTAGTTCAAAGAGGCAACATTTGAAAACAGACCATTTTTTTTAGTTTCTGAAGCATGTCGTAAGGGGGGGTGGTTATCTCTTTCATCAAAAATCGGACGTTTTTAATTGAACAATAAAGGCCTACAAATGTTATTTAATTCACTTACTGGGGTGGAGAAAAACTTTTTAAGGCCTCAGAGTGAATAAATTGCCAATTTTCATTCACATTTACCTATTCCTCAAATCTTGTGTTTAGGGCCCCTGGAAGCTTGAAAATCACTTTAAACATCTCATTTTATCTTTAAAAGTGATTTTCCACGTACAAATGTGAATTGTAGTTCAAAGAGGCAACATTTGTAAACGGACCATTTTTTACGCTTCTGAAGCATGTCGTAAGGGGGGGTGGTTATCTCTTTCGTCAAAAATCGGGCGTTTTCGCTTGAACAATAAAGGCCTACAAATGTTGTTTAGTTCACTTCCCGTGGAGGAGAAACACTTTTTAAGGCCGCAGAGTGAGTAAATTGGCCATATTCATTCACTTTTACCCATTCCTCAAATCTCGTGTTTAAGGCCCCTGGAAGCATGAAAATCACTTTAAACATCTCATTTTATCTTTAAAAGTGATTTTCCACGTACAAATGTGAATTGTAGTTCAAAGAGGCAACATTTGAAAACAGACCATTTTTTTAGTTTCTGAAGCATGTGGTAAGGGGGGTGGTTATCTCTTTCATCAAAAATCGGACGTTTTTGATTGAACAATAAAGGCCTCCAAATGTTATTTTATGCACTTCCCGTGGAGGAGAAACACTTTTTAAGGCCGCAGAGTGAGTAAATTGGCCATTTTCATTCACTTTTACCCATTCATCAAATCTCGTGTTTAAGGCCCCTGGAAGCATGAAAATCACTTTAAACATCTCATTTTATCTTTATAAGTGATTTTCCACGTACAAATGTGAATTGTAGTTCAAAGAGGCAACATTTGTAAACGGACCATTTTTTACCCTTCTGAAGCATGTCGTAAGGGGGGGTGGTTATCTCTTTCGTCAAAAATCGGGCGTTTTCACTTGAACAATAAAGGCCTACAAATGTTGTTTAGTTCACTTCCCGTGGAGGAGAAACACTTTTTAAGGCCGCAGAGTGAGTAAATTGGCCATATTCATTCACTTTTACCCATTCCTCAAATCTCGTGTTTAAGGCCCCTGGAAGCATGAAAATCACTTTAAACATCTCATTTTATCTTTAAAAGTGATTTTCCACGTACAAATGTGAATTGTAGTTCAAAGAGGCAACATTTGAAAATGGACCATTTTTTTCGTTTCTGAAGCATGTCGTAAGGGGGGTGGTTATCTCTTTCGTCAAAAATCGGGCGTTTTCGCTTGAACAATAAAGGCCTACAAATGTTATTTAGTTCACTTCCCGTGGAGAAGAAACACTTTTTAAGGCCGCAGAGTGAGTAAATTGGCCATATTCATTCACTTTTACCCATTCCTCAAATCTTGTGTTTAAGGCCCCTGGAAGCATGAAAATCACTTTAAACATCTCATTTTATCTTTAAAAGTGATTTTCCACGTACAAATGTGAATTGTAGTTCAAAGAGGCAACATTTGAAAACAGACCATTTTTTTAGTTTCTGAAACATGTCGTAAGGGGGGGTGGTTATCTCTTTCATCAAAAATCGGACGTTTTTGATTGAACAATAAAGGCCTACAAATGTTATTTAATTCACTTTCTGGGGTGGAGAAACATTTTTTAAGGCCTCAGAGTGAATAAATTGGCCATTTTCATTCACATTTACCCATTCCTTAAGGATTGTGTTTAGGGCCCCTGGAAGCTTGAAAATCACTTTAAACATCTAATTTTATCTCTAAAAGTGATTATCCACGTACAAATGTGAATTGTCGTTTAAAGACGCAACATTGGAAAATGGACCATTTTTATCGTTTCTGAAGCATGTCGTAAGGGGGGGTGGTTATCTCTTTCACCAAAAAAAAGGCGTTTTTGATTGAACAATAAAGGCCTCCAAAT
This sequence comes from Triturus cristatus, assembly GCF_964204655.1. Taxonomy (NCBI): domain Eukaryota; kingdom Metazoa; phylum Chordata; class Amphibia; order Caudata; family Salamandridae; genus Triturus; species Triturus cristatus. The sequence continues at coordinate 1,223,476,955 of NC_140590.1, read as the reverse complement.
GTTATTTTATTCACTTCCCGTGGAGGAGAAACACTTTTTAAGGCCGCAGAGTGAGTAAATTGGCCATTTTCATTTACTTTTACCGATTCCTCAAATCTCGTGTTTAAGGCCCCTGGAAGCTTGAAAATCACTTTAAACATCTCATTTTATCTTTAAAAGTGATTTTCCACGTACAAATGTGAATTGTAGTTCAAAGAGGCAACATTTGAAAATGGACCATTTTTTTCGTTTCTGAAGCATGTCGTAAGGGGGGGTGGTTATCTCTTTCACCACAAAAAAGGTGTTTTTGATTGAACAATAAAGGCCTCCAAATGTTATTTTATTCACTTCCCGTGGAGGAGAAACACTTTTTAAGGCCGCAGAGTGAGAAAATTGGCCATTTTCATTCACTTTTACCCATTCCTCAAATCTCGTGTTTAAGGCCCCTGGAAGCATGAAAATCACTTTAAACATCTCATTTTATCTTTAAAAGTGATTTTCCACGTACAAATGTGAATTGTAGTTCAAAGAGGCAACATTTGAAAACGGACCATTTTTTACGTTTCTGAAGCATGTCGTAGGGGGGGTGGTTAACTCTTTCGTCAAAAATCGGGCGTTTTCCCTTGAACAATAAAGGCCTACAAATGTTATTTAATTCACTTTCTGGGGTGGAGAAAAACTTTTTAAGGCCTCAGAGTGAATAAATTGGCCATTTTCATTCACATTTACCTATTCCTCAAATCTTGTGTTTAGGGCCCCTGGAAGCTTGAAAATCACTTTAAACATCTCATTTTATCTTTAAAAGTGATTTTCCACGTACAAATGTGAATTGTAGTTAAAAGAGGCAACATTTGAAAACGGACCATTTTTTACGTTTCTGAAGCATGTCATAAGGGGGGTGGTTATCTCTTTCATCAAAAATCGGACGTTTTTGATTGAACAATAAAGGCCTCCAAATGTTATTTTATTCACTTCCCGTGGAGGAGAAACACTTTTTAAGGCCGCAGAGTGAGTAAATTGGCCATATTCATTCACTTTTACCCATTCCTCAAATCTTGTGTTTAAGGCCCCTGGAAGCATGAAAATCACTGTAAACATCTCATTTTATCTTTAAAAGTGATTTTCCACGTACAAATGTGAATTGTAGTTCAAAGAGGCAACATTTCAAAACAGACCATTTTTTCAGTTTCTGAAGCATGTTGTAAGGGGGGGTGGTTATCTCTTTCATCAAAAATCGGACGTTTTTGATTGAACAATAAAGGCCTCAAAATGTTATTTTATTCACTTCCCGTGGAGGAGAAACACTTTTTAAGGCCGCAGAGTGAGTAAATTGGCCATTTTCTTTCACTTTTACCCATTCCTCAAATCTCGTGTTTAAGGCCCCTGGAAGCATGAAAATACCTTTAAACATCTCATTTTATCTTTAAAAGTGATTTTCCAAGTACAAATGTGAATTGTAGTTCAAAGAGGCAACATTTGAAAACGGACCATTTTTTACGCTTCTGAAGCATGTCGTAAGGGGGGGTGGTTATCTTTTTCATCAAAAATCGGGCATTTTCGCTTGAACAATAAAGGCCTACAAATGTTGTTTAGTTCACTTCCCGTGGAGGAGAAACACTTTTTAAGGCCGCAGAGTGAGTAAATTGGCCATTTTCATTCACTTTTACCCATTTCTCAAATCTTGTGTTTAGGGCCCCTGGAAGCTTGAAAATCACTTTAAACATCTCATTTTATCTCTAAAAGTGATTATCCACGTACAATGTTAATTGTAGTTCAAAGACTCAACATTTGAAAATGAACCATTTTTTTAGTTTCAGAAGCATGTCGTAAGGGGGGGTGGTTATCTCTTTCGTCAAAAAAATTGTGTTTTTGCTTGAACAATAAAGGCCTACAAATGTTATTTAATTCACTTCCCGTGGAGGAGAAACACTTTTTAAGGACTCAGAATGAGAAAATTGGCCATTTTCATTCACTTTTACATATTCCTCAAATCTTGTGTTTAAGGGCCCTGGAAGCATGAAAATCACTTTAAACATCTCATTTTATCTTTAAAAGTGATTTTCCACGTACAAATGTGAATTGTAGTTCAAAGAGGCAACATTTGAAAACAGACCATTTTTTTAGTTTCTGAAGCATGTCGTAAGGGGGGTGGTTATCTCTTTCATCAAAAATCGGACATTTTTGATTGAACAATAAAGGCCTACAAATGTTATTTAATTCACTTTCTGGGGTGGAGAAATTTTTTTTAAGGCCTCAGAGTGAATAAATTGGCCATTTTCATTCACATTTACCCATTCCTTAAGGCTTGTGTTTAGGGCCCCTGGAAGCTTGAAAATCACTTTAAACATCTAATTTTATCTCTAAAAGTGATGATCCACGTACAAATGTGAATTGTCGTTTAAAGACGCAACATTGGAAAATGGACCATTTTTATCGTTTCTGAAGCATGTCGTAAGGGGGGGTGGTTATCTCTTTCACCAAAAAAAAGGCGTTTTTGATTGAACAATAAAGGCCTCAAAATGTTATTTTATTCACTTCCCGTGGAGGAGAAACACTTTTTAAGGCCGCAGAGTGAGTAAATTGGCCATTTTCTTTCACTTTTACCCATTCCTCAAATCTCGTGTTTAAGGCCCCTGGAAGCATGAAAATACCTTTAAACATCTCATTTTATCTTTAAAAGTGATTTTCCAAGTACAAATGTGAATTGTAGTTCAAAGAGGCAACATTTGAAAACGGACCATTTTTTACGCTTCTGAAGCATGTCGTAAGGGGGGGTGGTTATCTTTTTCATCAAAAATCGGGCATTTTCGCTTGAACAATAAAGGCCTACAAATGTTGTTTAGTTCACTTCCCGTGGAGGAGAAACACTTTTTAAGGCCGCAGAGTGAGTAAATTGGCCATTTTCATTCACTTTTACCCATTTCTCAAATCTTGTGTTTAGGGCCCCTGGAAGCTTGAAAATCACTTTAAACATCTCATTTTATCTCTAAAAGTGATTATCCACGTACAATGTTAATTGTAGTTCAAAGACTCAACATTTGAAAATGAACCATTTTTTTAGTTTCAGAAGCATGTCGTAAGGGGGGGTGGTTATCTCTTTCGTCAAAAAAATTGTGTTTTTGCTTGAACAATAAAGGCCTACAAATGTTATTTAATTCACTTCCCGTGGAGGAGAAACACTTTTTAAGGACTCAGAATGAGAAAATTGGCCATTTTCATTCACTTTTACATATTCCTCAAATCTTGTGTTTAAGGGCCCTGGAAGCATGAAAATCACTTTAAACATCTCATTTTATCTTTAAAAGTGATTTTCCACGTACAAATGTGAATTGTAGTTCAAAGAGGCAACATTTGAAAACAGACCATTTTTTTAGTTTCTGAAGCATGTCGTAAGGGGGGTGGTTATCTCTTTCATCAAAAATCGGACATTTTTGATTGAACAATAAAGGCCTACAAATGTTATTTAATTCACTTTCTGGGGTGGAGAAATTTTTTTTAAGGCCTCAGAGTGAATAAATTGGCCATTTTCATTCACATTTACCCATTCCTTAAGGCTTGTGTTTAGGGCCCCTGGAAGCTTGAAAATCACTTTAAACATCTAATTTTATCTCTAAAAGTGATGATCCACGTACAAATGTGAATTGTCGTTTAAAGACGCAACATTGGAAAATGGACCATTTTTATCGTTTCTGAAGCATGTCGTAAGGGGGGGTGGTTATCTCTTTCACCAAAAAAAAGGCGTTTTTGATTGAACAATAAAGGCCTCCAAATGTTATTTTATTCTCTTCCCGTGGAGGAGAAACACTTTTTAAGGCCGCAGAGTGAGTAAATTGGCCATTTTCATTCACTTTTACCCGTTCCTCAAATCTTGTGTTTAAGGCCCCTGGAAGCATGAAAATCACTTTAAACATCTCATTTTATCTTTAAAAGTGATTTTCCACGTACAAATGTGAATTGTAGTTCAAAGAGGCAACATTTGAAAATGCACCATTTTTTTCGTTTCTGAAGCATGTCGTAAGGGGGGGTGGTTATCTCTTTCACCAAAAAACAGGCGTTTTTGATTGAACAATAAAGGCCTCCAAATGTTATTTAATTCACTTCCCGTGGAGGAGAAACACTTTTTAAGGCTGCAGAGTGAGTAAATTGGCCATTTTCATTCACTTTTACCCATTCCTCAAATCTCGTGTTTAAGGCCCCTGGAAGCATGAAAATAACTTTAAACATCTCATTTTATCTTTAAAAGTGATTTTCCACATACAAATGTGAATTGTAGTTCAAAGAGGCAACATTTGAAAACGGACCATTGTTTACGATTCTGAAGCATGTCGTAGGGGGGGTGGTTAACTCTTTCGTCAAAAATCGGGCGTTTTCCCTTGAACAATAAAGGCCTACAAATGTTATTTAGTTCACTTCCCGTGGAGGAGAAACACTTTTTAAGGCCGCAGAGTGAGTAAATTGGCCATATTCATTCACTTTTACCCATTCCTCAAATCTTGTGTTTAAGGCCCCTGGAAGCATGAAAATCACTTTAAACATCTCATTTTATCTTTAAAAGTGATTTTCCACGTACAAATGTGAATTGTAGTTAAAAGAGGCAACATTTGAAAACGGACCATTTTTTACGTTTCTTAAGCATGTCATAAGGGGGGGTGGTTATCTCTTTCATCAAAAATCTGACGTTTTTGATTGAACAATAAAGGCCTCCAAATGTTATTTTATTCACTTCCCGTGGAGGAGAAACACTTTTTAAGGCCGCAGAGTGAGTAAATTGGCCATATTCATTCACTTTTACCCATTCCTCAAATCTTGTGTTTAAGGCCCCTGGAAGCATGAAAATCACTTTAAACATCTCATTTTATCTTTAAAAGTGATTTTCCACGTACAAATGTGAATTGTAGTTCAAAGAGGCAACATTTCAAAACAGACCATTTTTTCAGTTTCTGAAGCATGTTGTAAGGGGGGGTGGTTATCTCTTTCATCAAAAATCGGACGTTTTTGATTGAACAATAAAGGCCTCCAAATGTTATTTTATTCACTTCCCGTGGAGGAGAAACACTTTTTAAGGCCGCAGAGTGAGTAAATTGGCCATTTTCATTCACTTTTACCCATTCCTCAAATCTCGTGTTTAAGGCCCCTGGAAGCATGAAAATACCTTTAAACATCTCATTTTATCTTTAAAAGTGATTTTCCACGTACAAATGTGAATTGTAGTTCAAAGAGGCAACATTTGAAAACGGACCATTTTTTACGCTTCTGAAGCATGTCGTAAGGGGGGGTGGTTATCTTTTTCGTCAAAAATCGGGCATTTTCGCTTGAACAATAAAGGCCTACAAATGTTGTTTAGTTCACTTCCCATGGAGGAGAAACACTTTTTAAGGCCGCAGAGTGAGTAAATTGGCCATTTTCATTCACTTTTACCCATTTCTCAAATCTTGTGTTTAGGGCCCCTGGAAGCTTGAAAATCACTTTAAACATCTCATTTTATCTCTAAAAGTGATTATCCACGTACAATGTTAATTGTAGTTCAAAGACTCAACATTTGAAAATGAACCATTTTTTTAGTTTCAGAAGCATGTCGTAAGGGGGGGTGGTTATCTCTTTCGTCAAAAAAATTGTGTTTTCGCTTGAACAATAAAGGCCTACAAATGTTATTTAATTCCCTTCCCGGGGAGGAGAAACACTTTTTAAGGAATCAGAATGAGTAAATTGGCCATTTTCATTCACTTTTACATATTCCTCAAATCTTGTGTTTAAGGCCCCTGAAAGCATGAAAATCACTTTAAACATCTCATTTTATCTTTAAAAGTGATTTTCCACGTACAAATGTGAATTGTAGTTCAAAGAGGCAACATTTGAAAACGGACCATTTTTTACGTTTCTGAAGCATGTCGTAAGGGGGGGTGGTTATGTCTTTCATCAAAAATCGGACGTTTTTGATTGAACAATAAAGGCCTCCAAATGTTATTTTATTCACTTCCTGTGGAGGAGAAACACTTTTTAAGGCCGCAGAGTGAGTAAATTGGCCATTTTCATTCACTTTTACCCATTCCTCAAATCTCGTGTTTAAGGCCCCTGGAAGCATGAAAATCACTTTAAACATCTCATTTTATCTTTAAAAGTGATTTTCCACGTACAAATGTGAATTGTAGTTCAAAGAGGCAACATTTGAAAACAGACCATTTTTTTAGTTTCTGAAGCATGTCGTAAGGGGGTGTGGTTATCTCTTTCACCAAAAAAAAGGCGTTTTTGATTGAACAATAAAGGCCTCCAAATGTTATTTTATTCTCTTCCCGTGGAGGAGAAACACTTTTTAAGGCCGCAGAGTGAGTAAATTGGCCATTTTCATTCACTTTTACCCGTTCCTCAAATCTTGTGTTTAAGGCCCCTGGAAGCATGAAAATCACTTTAAACATCTCATTTTATCTTTAAAAGTGATTTTCCACGTACAATGTTAATTGTAGTTCAAAGACTCAACATTTGAAAATGAACCATTTTTTTAGTTTCAGAAGCAAGTCGTAAGGGGGGGTGGTTATCTCTTTCGTCAAAAAAATTGTGTTTTCGCTTGAACAATAAAGGCCTACAAATGTTATTTAATTCACTTCCCGTGGAGGAGAAACACTTTTTAAGGACTCAGAATGAGTAAATTGGCCATTTTCATTCACTTTTACATATTCCTCAAATCTTGTGTTTAAGGCCCCTGGAAGCATGAAAATCACTTTAAACATCTCATTTTATCTTTAAAAGTGATTTTCCACATACAAATGTGAATTGTAGTTCAAAGAGGCAACATTTGAAAACGGACCATTTTTTACGTTTCTGAAGCATGTCGTAAGGGGGGGTGGTTATCTCTTTCATCAAAAATCGGACGTTTTTGATTGAACAATAAAGGCCTCCAAATGTTATTTTATTCACTTCCCGTGGAGGAGAAACACTTTTTAAGGCCGCAGAGTGAGTAAATTGGCCATTTTCATTCACTTTTACCCATTCCTCAAATCTCGTATTTAAGGCCCCTGGAAGCATGAAAATCACTTTAAACATCTCATTTTATCTTTAAAAGTGATTTTCCACGTACAAATGTGAATTGTCGTTTAAAGACGCAACATTTGAAAATGGACCATTTTTTTCGTTTCTGAAGCATGTCGTAAGGGGGGGTGGTTATCTCTTTCACCAAAAAAAAGGTGTTTTTGATTGAATAAAGGCCTCCAAATGTTATTTTATTCACTTCCCGTGGAGGAGAAACACTTTTTAAGGCCGCAGAGTGAGTAAATTGGCCATTTTCATTCACTTGTACCCATTCCTCAAATCTCGTGTTTAAGGCCCCTGGAAGCATGAAAATCACTTTAAACATCTCATTTTATCTTTAAAAGTGATTTTCCACGTACAAATGTGAATTGTAGTTCAAAGAGGCAACATTTGAAAACGGACCATTTTTTACGTTTCTGAAGCATGTCGTAGGGGGGGTGGTTAACTCTTTCGTCAAAAATCGGGCGTTTTCCCTTGAACAATAAAGGCCTACAAATGTTATTTAGTTCACTTCCCGTGGAGGAGAAACACTTTTTAAGGCCGCAGACTGAGTAAATTGGCCATATTCATTCACTTTTACCCATTCCTCAAATCTTGTGTTTAAGGCCCCTGGAAGCATGAAAATCACTTTAAACATCTCATGTTATCTTTAAAAGTGATTTTCCACGTACAAATGTGAATTGTAGTTCAAAGAGGCAACATTTGAAAACTGACCATTTTTTTAGTTTGTGAAGCATGTCGTAAGGGGGGGTGGTTATCTCTTTCATCAAAAATCGGACGTTTTTGATTGAACAATAAAGGCCTACAAATGTTATTTAATTCACTTTCTGGGGTGGAGAAAATTTTTTTAAGGCCTCAGAGTGAATAAATTGGCCATTTTCATTCACATTTACCCATTCCTTAAGGCTTGTGTTTAGGGCCCCTGGAAGCTTGAAAATCACTTTAAACATCTAATTTTATCTCTAAAAGTGATTATCCACGTACAAATGTGAATTGTAGTGCAAAGAGGCAACATTTGAAAATGGACCATTTTTTTCGTTTCTGAAGCATGTCGTAAGGGGGGTGGTTATCTCTTTCACCAAGAAAAAGGAGTTTTTGATTGAACAATAAAGGCCTCCAAATGGTATTTTATTCACTTCCCGTTGAGGAGAAACACTTTTTAAGGTCGCAGAGTGAGTAAATTGGCCATTTTCATTCACTTTTACCCATTCCTCATATCTCGTGTTTAAGGCCCCTGGAAGCATGAAAATCACTTTAAACATCTCATTTTATCTTTAAAAGTGATTTTCCACGTACAAATGTGAATTGTAGTTCAAAGAGGCAACATTTGAAAACAGACCATTTTTTTAGTTTCTGAAGCATGTCGTAAGGGGGGGTGGTTATCTCTTTCATCAAAAATCGGATGTTTTTGATTGAACAATAAAGGCCTCCAAATGTTATTTTATTCACTTCCCGTGAAGGAGAAACACTTTTTAAGGCCGCAGAGTGAGTAAATTGGCCATTTTCATTCACTTTTACCCATTCCTCAAATCTTGTGTTTAGGGCCCCTGGAAGCTTGAAAATCACTTTAAACATCTCATTTTATCTTTAAAAGTGATTTTCCACGTACAAATGTGAATTGTAGTTAAAAGAGGCAACATTTGAAAACGGACCATTTTTTACGTTTCTGAAGCATGTCATAAGGGGGGTGGTTATCTCTTTCATCAAAAATCGGACGTTTTTGATTGAACAATAAAGGCCCCCAAATGTTATTTTATTCACTTCCCGTGGAGGAGAAACACTTTTTAAGGCCGCAGAGTGAGTAAATTGGCCATATTCATTCACTTTTACCCATTCCTCAAATCTTGTGTTTAAGGCCCCTGGAAGCATGAAAATCACTTTAAACATCTCATTTTATCTTTAAAAGTGATTTTCCACGTACAAATGTGAATTGTAGTTCAAAGAGGCAACATTTCAAAACAGACCATTTTTTCAGTTTCTGAAGCATGTTGTAAGGGGGGGTGGTTATCTCTTTCATCAAAAATCGGACGTTTTTGATTGAACAATAAAGGCCTCAAAATGTTATTTTATTCACTTCCCGTGGAGGAGAAACACTTTTTAAGGCCGCAGAGTGAGTAAATTGGCCATTTTCATTCACTTTTACCCATTCCTCAAATCTCGTGTTTAAGGCCCCTGGAAGCATGAAAATACCTTTAAACATCTCATTTTATCTTTAAAAGTGATTTTCCACGTACAAATGTGAATTGTCGTTTAAAGACGCAACATTTGAAAATGGACCATTTTTTTCGTTTCTGAAGCATGTCGTAAGGGGGGGTGGTTATCTCTTTCACCAAAAAAAAGGTGTTTTTGATTGAACAATAAAGGCCTCCAAATGTTATTTTATTCACTTCCCGTGGAGGAGAAACACTTTTTAAGGCCGCAGAGTGAGTAAATTGGCCATTTTCATTCACTTTTACCCATTCCTCAAATCTCGTATTTAAGGCCCCTGGAAGCATGAAAATCACTTTAAACATCTCATTTTATCTTTAAAAGTGATTTTCCACGTACAAATGTGAATTGTCGTTTAAAGACGCAACATTTGAAAATGGACCATTTTTTTCGTTTCTGAAGCATGTCGTAAGGGGGGGTGGTTATCTCTTTCACCAAAAAAAAGGTGTTTTTGATTGAATAAAGGCCTCCAAATGTTATTTTATTCACTTCCCGTGGAGGAGAAACACTTTTTAAGGCCGCAGAGTGAGTAAATTGGCCATTTTCATTCACTTGTACCCATTCCTCAAATCTCGTGTTTAAGGCCCCTGGAAGCATGAAAATCACTTTAAACATCTCATTTTATCTTTAAAAGTGATTTTCCACGTACAAATGTGAATTGTAGTTCAAAGAGGCAACATTTGAAAACGGACCATTTTTTACGTTTCTGAAGCATGTCGTAGGGGGGGTGGTTAACTCTTTCGTCAAAAATCGGGCGTTTTCCCTTGAACAATAAAGGCCTACAAATGTTATTTAGTTCACTTCCCGTGGAGGAGAAACACTTTTTAAGGCCGCAGACTGAGTAAATTGGCCATATTCATTCACTTTTACCCATTCCTCAAATCTTGTGTTTAAGGCCCCTGGAAGCATGAAAATCACTTTAAACATCTCATGTTATCTTTAAAAGTGATTTTCCACGTACAAATGTGAATTGTAGTTCAAAGAGGCAACATTTGAAAACTGACCATTTTTTTAGTTTGTGAAGCATGTCGTAAGGGGGGGTGGTTATCTCTTTCATCAAAAATCGGACGTTTTTGATTGAACAATAAAGGCCTACAAATGTTATTTAATTCACTTTCTGGGGTGGAGAAAATTTTTTTAAGGCCTCAGAGTGAATAAATTGGCCATTTTCATTCACATTTACCCATTCCTTAAGGCTTGTGTTTAGGGCCCCTGGAAGCTTGAAAATCACTTTAAACATCTAATTTTATCTCTAAAAGTGATTATCCACGTACAAATGTGAATTGTAGTGCAAAGAGGCAACATTTGAAAATGGACCATTTTTTTCGTTTCTGAAGCATGTCGTAAGGGGGGTGGTTATCTCTTTCACCAAGAAAAAGGAGTTTTTGATTGAACAATAAAGGCCTCCAAATGGTATTTTATTCACTTCCCGTTGAGGAGAAACACTTTTTAAGGTCGCAGAGTGAGTAAATTGGCCATTTTCATTCACTTTTACCCATTCCTCATATCTCGTGTTTAAGGCCCCTGGAAGCATGAAAATCACTTTAAACATCTCATTTTATCTTTAAAAGTGATTTTCCACGTACAAATGTGAATTGTAGTTCAAAGAGGCAACATTTGAAAACAGACCATTTTTTTAGTTTCTGAAGCATGTCGTAAGGGGGGGTGGTTATCTCTTTCATCAAAAATCGGATGTTTTTGATTGAACAATAAAGGCCTCCAAATGTTATTTTATTCACTTCCCGTGAAGGAGAAACACTTTTTAAGGCCGCAGAGTGAGTAAATTGGCCATTTTCATTCACTTTTACCCATTCCTCAAATCTTGTGTTTAGGGCCCCTGGAAGCTTGAAAATCACTTTAAACATCTCATTTTATCTTTAAAAGTGATTTTCCACGTACAAATGTGAATTGTAGTTAAAAGAGGCAACATTTGAAAACGGACCATTTTTTACGTTTCTGAAGCATGTCATAAGGGGGGTGGTTATCTCTTTCATCAAAAATCGGACGTTTTTGATTGAACAATAAAGGCCTCCAAATGTTATTTTATTCACTTCCCGTGGAGGAGAAACACTTTTTAAGGCCGCAGAGTGAGTAAATTGGCCATATTCATTCACTTTTACCCATTCCTCAAATCTTGTGTTTAAGGCCCCTGGAAGCATGAAAATCACTGTAAACATCTCATTTTATCTTTAAAAGTGATTTTCCACGTACAAATGTGAATTGTAGTTCAAAGAGGCAACATTTCAAAACAGACCATTTTTTCAGTTTCTGAAGCATGTTGTAAGGGGGAGTGGTTATCTCTTTCATCAAAAATCGGACGTTTTTGATTGAACAATAAAGGCCTCAAAATGTTATTTTATTCACTTCCCGTGGAGGAGAAACACTTTTTAAGGCCGCAGAGTGAGTAAATTGGCCATTTTCTTTCACTTTTACCCATTCCTCAAATCTCGTGTTTAAGGCCCCTGGAAGCATGAAAATACCTTTAAACATCTCATTTTATCTTTAAAAGTGATTTTCCAAGTACAAATGTGAATTGTAGTTCAAAGAGGCAACATTTGAAAACGGACCATTTTTTACGCTTCTGAAGCATGTCGTAAGGGGGGGTGGTTATCTTTTTCATCAAAAATCGGGCATTTTCGCTTGAACAATAAAGGCCTACAAATGTTGTTTAGTTCACTTCCCGTGGAGGAGAAACACTTTTTAAGGCCGCAGAGTGAGTAAATTGGCCATTTTCATTCACTTTTACCCATTTCTCAAATCTTGTGTTTAGGGCCCCTGGAAGCTTGAAAATCACTTTAAACATCTCATTTTATCTCTAAAAGTGATTATCCACGTACAATGTTAATTGTAGTTCAAAGACTCAACATTTGAAAATGAACCATTTTTTTAGTTTCTGAAGCATGTCGTAAGGGGGGTGGTTATCTCTTTCATCAAAAATCGGACATTTTTGATTGAACAATAAAGGCCTACAAATGTTATTTAATTCACTTTCTGGGGTGGAGAAATTTTTTTTAAGGCCTCAGAGTGAATAAATTGGCCATTTTCATTCACATTTACCCATTCCTTAAGGCTTGTGTTTAGAGCCCCTGGAAGCTTGAAAATCACTTTAAACATCTAATTTTATCTCTAAAAGTGATGATCCACGTACAAATGTGAATTGTCGTTTAAAGACGCAACATTGGAAAATGGACCATTTTTATCGTTTCTGAAGCATGTCGTAAGGGGGGGTGGTTATCTCTTTCACCAAAAAAAAGGCGTTTTTGATTGAACAATAAAGGCCTCCAAATGTTATTTTATTCTCTTCCCGTGGAGGAGAAACACTTTTTAAGGCCGCAGAGTGAGTAAATTGGCCATTTTCATTCACTTTTACCCGTTCCTCAAATCTTGTGTTTAAGGCCCCTGGAAGCATGAAAATCACTTTAAACATCTCATTTTATCTTTAAAAGTGATTTTCCACGTACAAATGTGAATTGTAGTTCAAAGAGGCAACATTTGAAAATGCACCATTTTTTTCCTTTCTGAAGCATGTCGTAAGGGGGGGTGGTTATCTCTTTCGTCAAAAATCGGGCGTTTTCCCATGAACAATAAAGGCCTACAAATGTTATTTAGTTCACTTCCCGTGGAGGAGAAACACTTTTTAAGGCCGCAGACTGAGTAAATTGGCCATATTCATTCACTTTTACCCATTCCTCAAATCTTGTGTTTAAGGCCCCTGGAAGCATGAAAATCACTTTAAACATCTCATGTTATCTTTAAAAGTGATTTTCCACGTACAAATGTGAATTGTAGTTCAAAGAGGCAACATTTGAAAACTGACCATTTTTTTAGTTTGTGAAGCATGTCGTAAGGGGGGGTGGTTATCTCTTTCATCAAAAATCAGACGTTTTTGATTGAACAATAAAGGCCTACAAATGTTATTTAATTCACTTTCTGGGGTGGAGAAAAAATTTTTAAGGCCTCAGAGTGAATAAATTGGCCATTTTCATTCACATTTACCCATTCCTTAAGGCTTGTGTTTAGGGCCCCTGGAAGCTTGAAAATCACTTTAAACATCTAATTTTATCTCTAAAAGTGATTATCCACGTACAAATGTGAATTGTAGTGCAAAGAGGCAACATTTGAAAATGGACCATTTTTTTCGTTTCTGAAGCATGTCGTAAGGGGGGTGGTTATCTCTTTCACCAAGAAAAAGGAGTTTTTGATTGAACAATAAAGGCCTCCAAATGGTATTTTATTCACTTCCCGTTGAGGAGAAACACTTTTTAAGGTCGCAGAGTGAGTAAATTGGCCATTTTCATTCACTTTTACCCATTCCTCATATCTCGTGTTTAAGGCCCCTGGAAGCATGAAAATCACTTTAAACATCTCATTTTATCTTTAAAAGTGATTTTCCACGTACAAATGTGAATTGTAGTTCAAAGAGGCAACATTTGAAAACAGACCATTTTTTTAGTTTCTGAAGCATGTCGTAAGGGGGGGTGGTTATCTCTTTCATCAAAAATCGGATGTTTTTGATTGAACAATAAAGGCCTCCAAATGTTATTTTATTCACTTCCCGTGAAGGAGAAACACTTTTTAAGGCCGCAGAGTGAGTAAATTGGCCATTTTCATTCACTTTTACCCATTCCTCAAATCTCGTGTTTAAGGCCCCTGGAAGCATGAAAATCACTTTAAACATCTCATTTTATCTTTAAAAGTGATTTTCCACGTACAAATGTGAATTGTAGTTCAAAGAGGCAACATTTGAAAACAGACCATTTTTTTAGTTTCTGAAGCATGTCGTAAGGGGGGGTGGTTATCTCTTTCATCAAAAATCGGACGTTTTTAATTGAACAATAAAGGCCTACAAATGTTATTTAATTCACTTTCTGGGGTGGAGAAAAACTTTTTAAGGCCTCAGAGTGAATAAATTGGCCATTTTCATTCACATTTACCCATTCCTCAAATCTTGTGTTTAGGGCCCCTGGAAGCTTGAAAATCACTTTAAACATCTCATTTTATCTCTAAAAGTGATTATCCACGTACAAATGTGAATTGTCGTTTAAAGACGCAACATTGGAAAATGGACCATTTTTTTCGTTTCTGAAGCATGTCGTAAGGGGGGGTGGTTATCTCTTTCACCAAAAAAAAGGCGTTTTTGATTGAACAATAAAGGCCTCCAAATGTTATTTTATTCACTTCCCGTGGAGGAGAAACACTTTTTAAGGCCGCAGAGTGAGTAAATTGGCCATTTTCATTCACTTTTACCCATTCCTCAAATCTCGTGTTTAAGGCCCCTGGAAGCATGAAAATCACTTTAAACATCTCATTTTATCTTTAAAAGTGATTTTCCACGTACAAATGTGAATTGTAGTTCAAAGAGGCAACATTTGAAAACAGACCATTTTTTTAGTTTCTGAAGCATGTCGTAAGGGGGGGTGGTTATCTCTTTCATCAAAAATCGGACGTTTTTAATTGAACAATAAAGGCCTACAAATGTTATTTAATTCACTTACTGGGGTGGAGAAAAACTTTTTAAGGCCTCAGAGTGAATAAATTGGCAATTTTCATTCACATTTACCTATTCCTCAAATCTTGTGTTTAGGGCCCCTGGAAGCTTGAAAATCACTTTAAACATCTCATTTTATCTTTAAAAGTGATTTTCCACGTACAAATGTGAATTGTAGTTAAAAGAGGCAACATTTGAAAACGGACCATTTTTTACGTTTCTGAAGCATGTCGTAAGGGGGGGTTGTTATCTCTTTGGTCAAAAATCGTGCGTTTTCTCTTGAATAATAAAGGCCTACAAATGTTATTTAGTTCACTTCCCGTGGAGGAGAAACACTTTTTAAGGCCGCAGAGTGAGTAAATTGGCCATATTCATTCACTTTTACCCATTCCTCAAATCTTGTGTTTAAGGCCCCTGGAAGCATGAAAATCACTTTAAACATCTCATTTTATCTTTAAAAGTGATTTTCCACGTACAAATGTGAATTGTAGTTCAAAGAGGCAACATTTGAAAACAGACCATTTTTTTAGTTTCTGAAACATGTCGTAAGGGGGGTGGTTATCTCTTTCATCAAAAATCGGACGTTTTTGATTGAACAATAAAGGCCTACAAATGTTATTTAATTCACTTTCTGGGGTGGAGAAAAAAATTTTAAGGCCTCAGAGTGAATAAATTGGCCATTTTCATTCACATTTACCCATTCCTTAAGGATTGTGTTTAGGGCCCCTGGAAGCTTGAAAATCACTTTAAACATCTCATTTTATCTCTAAAAGTGATTATCCACGTACAATGTTAATTGTAGTTCAAAGACTCAACATTTGAAAATGAACCATTTTTTTAGTTTCAGAAGCATGTCGTAAGGGGGGGTGGTTATCTCTTTCGTCAAAAAAATTGTGTTTTCGCTTGAACAATAAAGGCCTACAAATGTTATTTAATTCCCTTCCCAGGGAGGAGAAACACTTTTTAAGGAATCAGAATGAGTAAATTGGCCATTTTCATTCACTTTTACATATTCCTCAAATCTTGTGTTTAAGGCCCCTGGAAGCATGAAAATCACTTTAAACATCTCATTTTATCTTTAAAAGTGATTTTCCACGTACAAATGTGAATTGTAGTTCAAAGAGGCAACATTTGAAAACGGACCATTTTTTAAGTTTCTGAAGCATGTCGTAAGGGGGGGTGGTTATGTCTTTTATCAAAAATCGGACGTTTTTGATTGAACAATAAAGGCCTCCAAATGTTATTTTATTCACTTCCTGTGGAGGAGAAACACTTTTTAAGGCCGCAGAGTGAGTAAATTGGCCATTTTCATTCACTTTTACCCATTCCTCAAATCTCGTGTTTAAGGCCCCTGGAAGCATGAAAATCACTTTAAACATCTCATTTTATCTTTAAAAGTGATTTTCCACGTACAAATGTGAATTGTAGTTCAAAGAGGCAACATTTGAAAACAGACCATTTTTTTAGTTTCTGAAGCATGTCGTAAGGGGGTGTGGTTATCTCTTTCACCAAAAAAAAGGCGTTTTTGATTGAACAATAAAGGCCTCCAAATGTTATTTTATTCTCTTCCCGTGGAGGAGAAACACTTTTTAAGGCCGCAGAGTAAGTAAATTGGCCATTTTCATTCACTTTTACCCGTTCCTTAAATCTTGTGTTTAAGGCCCCTGGAAGCATGAAAATCACTTTAAACATCTCATTTTATCTTTAAAAGTGATTTTCCACGTACAATGTTAATTGTAGTTCAAAGACTCAACATTTGGAAATGAACCATTTTTTTAGTTTCAGAAGCAAGTCGTAAGGGGGGGTGGTTATCTCTTTCGTCAAAAAAATTGTGTTTTCGCTTGAACAATAAAGGCCTACAAATGTTATTTAATTCACTTCCCGTGGAGGAGAAACACTTTTTAAGGACTCAGAATGAGTAAATTGGCCATTTTCATTCACTTTTACATATTCCTCAAATCTTGTGTTTAAGGCCCCTGGAAGCATGAAAATCACTTTAAACATCTCATTTTATCTTTAAAAGTGATTTTCCACATACAAATGTGAATTGTAGTTCAAAGAGGCAACATTTGAAAACGGACCATTTTTTACGTTTCTGAAGCATGTCGTAAGGGGGGGTGGTTATCTCTTTCATCAAAAATCGGACGTTTTTGATTGAACAATAAAGGCCTCCAAATGTTATTTTATTCACTTCCCGTGGAGGAGAAACACTTTTTAAGGCCGCAGAGTGAGTAAATTGGCCATTTTCATTCACTTTTACCCATTCCTCAAATCTCGTGTTTAAGGCCCCTGGAAGCATGAAAATCACTTTAAACATCTCATTTTATCTTTAAAAGTGATTTTCCACGTACAAATGTGAATTGTCGTTTAAAGACGCAACATTTGAAAATGGACCATTTTTTTCGTTTCTGAAGCATGTCGTAAGGGGGGGTGGTTATCTCTTTCACCAAAAAAAAGGTGTTTTTGATTGAATAAAGGCCTCCAAATGTTATGTTATTCACTTCCCGTGGAGAAGAAACACTTTTTAAGGCCGCAGAGTGAGTAAATTGGCCATTTTCATTCACTTGTACCCATTCCTCAAATCTTGTGTTTAAGGCCCCTGGAAGCATGAAAATCACTTTAAACATCTCATTTTATCTTTAAAAGTGATTTTCCACGTACAAATGTGAATTGTAATTCAAAGAGGCAACATTTGAAAACGGACCATTTTTTACGTTTCTGAAGCATGTCGTAGGGGGGGTGGTTAACTCTTTCGTCAAAAATCGGGCGTTTTCCCTTGAACAATAAAGGCCTACAAATGTTATTTAGTTCACTTCCCGTGGAGGAGAAACACTTTTTAAGGCCGCAGACTGAGTAAATTGGCCATATTCATTCACTTTTACCCATTCCTCAAATCTTGTGTTTAAGGCCCCTGGAAGCATGAAAATCACTTTAAACATCTCATGTTATCTTTAAAAGTGATTTTCCACGTACAAATGTGAATTGTAGTTCAAAGAGGCAACATTTGAAAACAGACCATTTTTTTAGTTTGTGAAGCATGTCGTAAGGGGGGGTGGTTATCTCTTTCATCAAAAATCGGACGTTTTTGATTGAACAATAAAGGCCTACAAATGTTATTTAATTCACTTTCTGGGGTGGAGAAAAAAATTTTAAGGCCTCAGAGTGAATAAATTGGCCATTTTCATTCACATTTACCCATTCCTTAAGGCTTGTGTTTAGGGCCCCTGGAAGCTTGAAAATCACTTTAAACATCTAATTTTATCTCTAAAAGTGATTATCCACGTACAAATGTGAATTTTCGTTTAAAGACACAACTTTGGAAAATGGACCATTTTTTTCGTTTCTGAAGCATGTCGTAAGGGGGGGTGGTTATCTCTTTCATCAAAAATCGGGCGTTTTTGCTTGAACAATAAAGGCCTACAAATGTTATTTAATTCACTTCCCATGGAGGAGAAACACTTTTTAAGGCTTCAGAATGGGTAAATTGGCCATTTTCATTCACTTTTACCCATTCCTGAAACCTTGTGTTTAAGGCCCCTGGAAGAATGAAAATCACTTTAAACATCTCATTTTATCTTTAAAAGTGATTTTCCACGTACAAATGTGAATTGTAGTTCAAAGAGGCAACATTTGAAAACTGACCATTTTTTTTGTTTCTGAAGCATGTCGTAAGGGGGGGTTGGTTATCTCTTTCTTCAAAAATCGGGCGTTTTCGCTTGAACAATAAAGGCCTACAAATGTTATTTAATTCACTTCCCGTGGAGGAGAAACACTTTTTAAGGCCGCAGAGTGAGTAAATTGGCCATATTCATTCACTTTTACCCATTCCTCAAATCTTGTGTTTAAGGCCCCTGGAAGCATGAAAATCACTTTAAACATCTCATTTTATCTTTAAAAGTGATTATCCACGTACAAATGTGAATTGTAGTTCAAAGAGGCAACATTTGAAAATGGACCATTTTTTTCATTTCTGAAGCATGTCGTAAGGGGGGTGGTTATCTCTTTCATCAAAAATCGGACGTTTTTGATTGAACAATAAAGGCCTACAAATGTTATTCAATTCACTTTCTGGGGTGGAGAAAAACTTTTTAAGGCCTCAGAGTGAATAAATTGGCCATTTTCATTCACATTTACCCATTCCTTAAGGCTTGTGTTTAGGGCCCCTGGAAGCTTGAAAATCACTTTAAACATCTAATTTTATCTCTAAAAGTGATTATCCACGTACAAATGTGAATTGTAGTTCAAAGAGGCAACATTTGAAAATGGACCATTTTTTTCGTTTCTGAAGCATGTCGTAAGGGGGGAGGTTATCTCTTTCACCAAGAAAAAGGAGTTTTTGATTGAACAATAAAGGCCTCCAAATGGTATTTTATTCACTTCCCGTTGAGGAGAAACACTTTTTAAGGTCACAGAGTGAGTAAATTGGCCATTTTCATTCACTTTTACCCATTCCTCAAATCTTGTGTTTAAGGCCCCTGGAAGCATGAAAATCACTTTAAACATCTCATTTTATCTTTAAAAGTGATTTTCCACGTACAAATGTGAATTGTAGTTCAAAGAGGCAACATTTGAAAACAGACCATTTTTTTAGTTTCTGAAGCATGTCGTAAGGGGGGGTGGTTATCTCTTTCATCAAAAATCGGACGTTTTTAATTGAACAATAAAGGCCTACAAATGTTATTTAATTCACTTTCTGGGGTGGAGAAAATTTTTTTAAGGCCTCAGAGTGAATAAATTGGCCATTTTCATTCACATTTACCCATTCCTTAAGGCTTGTGTTTAGGGCCCCTGGAAGCTTGAAAATCACTTTAAACATCTAATTTTATCTCTAAAAGTGATTATCCACGTACAAATGTGAATTGTCGTTTAAAGACGCAACATTTGAAAATGGACCATTTTTTTCGTTTCTGAAGCATGTCGTAAGGGGGGGTGGTTATCTCTTTCACCAAAAAAAAGGTGTTTTTGATTGAATAAAGGCCTCCAAATGTTATGTTATTCACTTCCCGTGGAGAAGAAACACTTTTTAAGGCCGCAGAGTGAGTAAATTGGCCATTTTCATTCACTTGTACCCATTCCTCAAATCTTGTGTTTAAGGCCCCTGGAAGCATGAAAATCACTTTAAACATCTCATTTTATCTCTAAAAGTGATTTTCCACGTACAAATGTGAATTGTAATTCAAAGAGGCAACATTTGAAAACGGACCATTTTTTACGTTTCTGAAGCATGTCGTAGGGGGGGTGGTTAACTCTTTCGTCAAAAATCGGGCGTTTTCCCTTGAACAATAAAGGCCTACAAATGTTATTTAGTTCACTTCCCGTGGAGGAGAAACACTTTTTAAGGCCGCAGACTGAGTAAATTGGCCATATTCATTCACTTTTACCCATTCCTCAAATCTTGTGTTTAAGGCCCCTGGAAGCATGAAAATCACTTTAAACATCTCATGTTATCTTTAAAAGTGATTTTCCACGTACAAATGTGAATTGTAGTTCAAAGAGGCAACATTTGAAAACAGACCATTTTTTTAGTTTGTGAAGCATGTCGTAAGGGGGGGTGGTTATCTCTTTCATCAAAAATCGGACGTTTTTGATTGAACAATAAAGGCCTACAAATGTTATTTAATTCACTTTCTGGGGTGGAGAAAAAAATTTTAAGGCCTCAGAGTGAATAAATTGGCCATTTTCATTCACATTTACCCATTCCTTAAGGCTTGTGTTTAGGGCCCCTGGAAGCTTGAAAATCACTTTAAACATCTAATTTTATCTCTAAAAGTGATTATCCACGTACAAATGTGAATTGTCGTTTAAAGACACAACTTTGGAAAATGGACCATTTTTTTCGTTTCTGAAGCATGTCGTAAGGGGGGGTGGTTATCTCTTTCATCAAAAATCGGGCGTTTTTGCTTGAACAATAAAGGCCTACAAATGTTATTTAATTCACTTCCCATGGAGGAGAAACACTTTTTAAGGCTTCAGAATGGGTAAATTGGCCATTTTCATTCACTTTTACCCATTCCTGAAACCTTGTGTTTAAGGCCCCTGGAAGAATGAAAATCACTTTAAACATCTCATTTTATCTTTAAAAGTGATTTTCCACGTACAAATGTGAATTGTAGTTCAAAGAGGCAACATTTGAAAACTGACCATTTTTTTTGTTTCTGAAGCATGTCGTAAGGGGGGGTTGGTTATCTCTTTCTTCAAAAATCGGGCGTTTTCGCTTGAACAATAAAGGCCTACAAATGTTATTTAATTCACTTCCCGTGGAGGAGAAACACTTTTTAAGGCCGCAGAGTGAGTAAATTGGCCATATTCATTCACTTTTACCCATTCCTCAAATCTTGTGTTTAAGGCCCCTGGAAGCATGAAAATCACTTTAAACATCTCATTTTATCTTTAAAAGTGATTATCCACGTACAAATGTGAATTGTAGTTCAAAGAGGCAACATTTGAAAATGGACCATTTTTTTCATTTCTGAAGCATGTCGTAAGGGGGGTGGTTATCTCTTTCATCAAAAATCGGACGTTTTTGATTGAACAATAAAGGCCTACAAATGTTATTCAATTCACTTTCTGGGGTGGAGAAAAACTTTTTAAGGCCTCAGAGTGAATAAATTGGCCATTTTCATTCACATTTACCCATTCCTTAAGGCTTGTGTTTAGGGCCCCTGGAAGCTTGAAAATCACTTTAAACATCTAATTTTATCTCTAAAAGTGATTATCCACGTACAAATGTGAATTGTAGTTCAAAGAGGCAACATTTGAAAATGGACCATTTTTTTCGTTTCTGAAGCATGTCGTAAGGGGGGAGGTTATCTCTTTCACCAAGAAAAAGGAGTTTTTGATTGAACAATAAAGGCCTCCAAATGGTATTTTATTCACTTCCTGTTGAGGAGAAACACTTTTTAAGGTCACAGAGTGAGTAAATTGGCCATTTTCATTCACTTTTACCCATTCCTCATATCTCGTGTTTAAGGCCCCTGGAAGCATGAAAATCACTTTAAACATCTCATTTTATCTTTAAAAGTGATTTTCCACGTACAAATGTGAATTGTAGTTCAAAGAGGCAACATTTGAAAACGGACCATTTTTTTAGTTTCTGAAGCATGTCGTAAGGGGGGGTGGTTATCTCTTTCATCAAAAATCGGACGTTTTTGATTGAACAATAAAGGCCTCCAAATGTTATTTTATTCACTTCCCGTGAAGGAGAAACACTTTTTAAGGCCGCAGAGTGAGTAAATTGGCCATTTTCATTCACTTTTACCCATTCCTCAAATCTCGTGTTTAAGGCCCCTGGAAGCATGAAAATCACTTTAAACATCTCATTTTATCTTTAAAAGTGATTTTCCACGTACAAATGTGAATTGTAGTTCAAAGAGGCAACATTTGAAAACAGACCATTTTTTTAGTTTCTGAAGCATGTCGTAAGGGGGGGTGGTTATCTCTTTCATCAAAAATCGGACGTTTTTAATTGAACAATAAAGGCCTACAAATGTTATTTAATTCACTTTCTGGGGTGGAGAAAAACTTTTTAAGGCCTCAGAGTGAATAAATTGGCCATTTTCATTCACATTTACCCATTCCTCAAATCTTGTGTTTAGGGCCCCTGGAAGCTTGAAAATCACTTTAAACATCTCATTTTATCTCTAAAAGTGATTATCCACGTACAAATGTGAATTGTCGTTTAAAGACGCAACATTGGAAAATGGACCATTTTTTTCGTTTCTGAAGCATGTCGTAAGGGGGGGTGGTTATCTCTTTCACCAAAAAAAAGGCGTTTTTGATTGAACAATAAAGGCCTCCAAATGTTATTTTATTCACTTCCCGTGGAGGAGAAACACTTTTTA
This sequence comes from Triturus cristatus, assembly GCF_964204655.1. Classification (NCBI taxonomy): domain Eukaryota; kingdom Metazoa; phylum Chordata; class Amphibia; order Caudata; family Salamandridae; genus Triturus; species Triturus cristatus. The sequence continues at coordinate 1,223,454,416 of NC_140590.1, read as the reverse complement.
AGGCCGCAGAGTGAGTAAATTGGCCATTTTCATTCACTTTTACCCATTCCTCAAATCTCGTGTTTAAGTCCCCTGGAAGCATGAAAATCACTTTAAACATCTCATTTTATCTTTAAAAGTGATTTTCCACGTACAAATGTGAATTGTAGTTCAAAGAGGCAACATTTGAAAATGGACCATTTTTTTCGTTTCTGAAGCATGTCGTAAGGGGGGGGGTGGTTATCTCTTTCACCAAAAAACAGGCGTTTTTGATTGAACAATAAAGGCCTCCAAATGTTATTTAATTCACTTCCCGTGGAGGAGAAACACTTTTTAAGGCCGCAGAGTGAGTAAATTGGCCATTTTCATTCACTTTTACCCATTTCTCAAATCTTGTGTTTAAGGCCCCTGGAAGCATGAAAATCACTTTAAACATCTCATTTTATCTTTAAAAGTGATTTTCCACGTACAAATGTGAATTGTAGTTCAAAGAGGCAACATTTGAAAACAGACCATTTTTTTAGTTTCTGAAGCATGTCGTAAGGGGGGGTGGTTATCTCTTTCACCAAAATCGGACGTTTTTAATTGAACAATAAATGCCTACAAATGGTATTTAATTCACTTTCTGGGGTGGAGAAAAACTTTTTAAGGCCTCAGAGTGAATAAATTGGCCATTTTCATTCACATTTACCCATTCCTTAAGGCTTGTGTTTAGGGCCCCTGGAAGCTTGAAAATCACTTTAAACATCTAATTTTATCTCTAAAAGTGATTATCCACGTACAAATGTGAATTGTCGTTTAAAGACGCAACTTTGGAAAATGGACCATTTTTTTCGTTTCTGAAGCATGTCGTAAGGGGGGGTGGTTATCTCTTTCATCAAAAATCGGGCGTTTTTGCTTGAACAATAAAGGCCTACAAATGTTATTTAATTCACTTCCCATGGAGGAGAAACACTTTTTAAGGCTTCAGAATGAGTAAATTGGCCATTTTCATTCACTTTTACCCATTCCTGAAACCTTGTGTTTAAGGCCCCTGGAAGAATGAAAATCACTTTAAACATCTCATTTTATCTTTAAAAGTGATTTTCCATGTACAAATGTGAATTGTAGTTCAAAGAGGCAACATTTGAAAACTGACCATTTTTTTTGTTTCTGAAGCATGTCGTAAGGGGGGGTTGGTTATCTCTTTCTTCAAAAATCGGGCGTTTTCGCTTGAACAATAAAGGCCTACAAATGTTATTTAATTCACTTCCCGTGGAGGAGAAACACTTTTTAAGGCCGCAGAGTGAGTAAATTGGCCATATTCATTCACTTTTACCCATTCCTCAAATCTTGTGTTTAAGGCCCCTGGAAGCATGAAAATCACTTTAAACATCTCATTTTATCTTTAAAAGTGATTATCCACGTACAAATGTGAATTGTAGTTCAAAGAGGCAACATTTGAAAATGGACCATTTTTTTCATTTCTGAAGCATGTCGTAAGGGGGGTGGTTATCTCTTTCATCAAAAATCGGACGTTTTTGATTGAACAATAAAGGCCTACAAATGTTATTCAATTCACTTTCTGGGGTGGAGAAAAACTTTTTAAGGCCTCAGAGTGAATAAATTGGCCATTTTCATTCACATTTACCCATTCCTTAAGGCTTGTGTTTAGGGCCCCTGGAAGCTTGAAAATCACTTTAAACATCTAATTTTATCTCTAAAAGTGATTATCCACGTACAAATGTGAATTGTAGTTCAAAGAGGCAACATTTGAAAATGGACCATTTTTTTCGTTTCTGAAGCATGTCGTAAGGGGGGTGGTTATCTCTTTCACCAAGAAAAAGGAGTTTTTGATTGAACAATAAAGGCCTCCAAATGGTATTTTATTCACTTCCCGTTGAGGAGAAACACTTTTTAAGGTCGCAGAGTGAGTAAATTGGCCATTTTCATTCACTTTTACCCATTCCTCATATCTCGTGTTTAAGGCCCCTGGAAGCATGAAAATCACTTTAAACATCTCATTTTATCTTTAAAAGTCATTTTCCACGTACAAATGTGAATTGTAGTTCAAAGAGGCAACATTTGAAAACAGACCATTTTTTTAGTTTCTGAAGCATGTCGTAAGGGGGGGTGGTTATCTCTTTCATCAAAAATCGGACGTTTTTGATTGAACAATAAAGGCCTCCAAATGTTATTTTATTCACTTCCCGTGAAGGAGAAACACTTTTTAAGGCCGCAGAGTGAGTAAATTGGCCATTTTCATTCACTTTTACCCATTCCTCAAATCTCGTGTTTAAGGCCCCTGGAAGCATAAAAATCACTTTAAACATCTCATTTTATCTTTAAAAGTGATTTTCCACGTACAAATGTGAATTGTAGTTCAAAGAGGCAACATTTGAAAACAGACCATTTTTTTAGTTTCTGAAGCATGTCGTAAGGGGGGGTGGTTATCTCTTTCATCAAAAATCGGACGTTTTTAATTGAACAATAAAGGCCTACAAATGTTATTTAATTCACTTTCTGGGGTGGAGAAAAACTTTTTAAGGCCTCAGAGTGAATAAATTGGCCATTTTCATTCACATTTACCCATTCCTCAAATCTTGTGTTTAGGGCCCCTGGAAGCTTGAAAATCACTTTAAACATCTCATTTTATCTCTAAAAGTGATTATCCACGTACAAATGTTAATTGTCGTTTAAAGACGCAACATTGGAAAATGGACCATTTTTTTCGTTTCTGAAGCATGTCGTAAGGGGGGGTGGTTATCTCTTTCACCAAAAAAAAGGCGTTTTTGATTGAACAATAAAGGCCTCCAAATGTTATTTTATTCACTTCCCGTGGAGGAGAAACACTTTTTAAGGCCGCAGAGTGAGTAAATTGGCCATTTTCATTCACTTTTACCCATTCCTCAAATCTCGTGTTTAAGTCCCCTGGAAGCATGAAAATCACTTTAAACATCTCATTTTATCTTTAAAAGTGATTTTCCACGTACAAATGTGAATTGTAGTTCAAAGAGGCAACATTTGAAAATGGACCATTTTTTTCGTTTCTGAAGCATGTCGTAAGGGGGGGGGGGTGGTTATCTCTTTCACCGAAAAACAGGCGTTTTTGATTGAACAATAAAGGCCTCCAAATGTTATTTTATTCACTTCCCGTGGAGGAGAAACACTTTTTAAGGCCGCAGAGTGAGTAAATTGGCCATTTTCATTCACTTTTACATTCCTCAAATCTCGTGTTTAAGGCCCCTGGAAGCATGAAAATCACTTTAAACATCTCATTTTATCTTTAAAAGTGATTTTCCACGTACAAATGTGAATTGTAGTTCAAAGAGGCAACATTTGAAAACAGACCATTTTTTTAGTTTCTGAAGCATGTCATAAGGGGGGTGGTTATCTCTTTCATCAAAAATCGGACGTTTTTAATTGAACAATAAAGGCCTACAAATGTTATTTAATTCACTTTCTGGGGTGGAGAAATTTTTTTTAAGGCCTCAGAGTGAATAAATTGGCCATTTTCATTCACATTTACCCATTCCTTAAGGCTTGTGTTTAGGGCCCCTGGAAGCTTGAAAATCACTTTAAACATCTAATGTTATCTCTAAAAGTGATTATCCACGTACAAATGTGAATTGTCGTTTAAAGACGCAACATTTGAAAATGGACCATTTTTTTCGTTTCTGAAGCATGTCGTAAGGGGGGGTGGTTATCTCTTTCATCAAAAATCGGACGTTTTTGATTGAACAATAAAGGCCTACAAATGTTATTTAATTCACTTTCTGGGGTGGAGAAAAACTTTTTAAGGCCTCAGAGTGAATAAATTGGCCATTTTCATTCACATTTACCCATTCCTCAAATCTTGTGTTTAGGGCCCCTGGAAGCTTGAAAATCACTTTAAACATCTCATTTTATCTTTAAAAGTGATTTTCCACGTACAAATGTGAAATGTAGTTCAAAGAGGCAACATTTGAAAACAGACCATTTTTTTAGTTTCTGAAGCATGTGGTAAGGGGGGGTGGTTATCTCTTTCATCAAAAATCGGACGTTTTTGATTGAACAATAAAGACCTCCAAATGTTATTTTATTCACTTCCCGTGGAGGAGAAACACTTTTTAAGGCCGCAGAGTGAGTAAATTGGCCATTTTCATTCACTTTTACCCATTCCTCAAATCTCGTGTTTAAGGCCCCTGGAAGCATGAAAATCACTTTAAACATCTCATTTTATCTTTAAAAGTGATTTTCCACGTACAAATGTGAATTGTAGTTCAAAGAGGCAACATTTGAAAACAGACCATTTTTTTGAGTTTCTGAAGCATGTCGTAAGGGGGGGTGGTTATCTCTTTCATCAAAAATCGGATGTTTTTAATTGAACAATAAAGGCCTACAAATGTTATTTAATTCACTTTCTGAGGTGGAGAAAAACTTTTTAAGGCCTCAGAGTGAATAAATTGGCCATTTCCATTCACATTTACCCATTCCTCAAATCTTGTGTTTAGGGCCCCTGGAAGCTTGAAAATCACTTTAAACATCTAATTTTATCTCTAAAAGTGATTATCCACGTACAAATGTGAATTGTAGTTCAAAGAGGCAACATTTGAAAATGGACCATTTTTTTCGTTTCTGAAGCATGTCGTAAGGGGGGAGGTTATCTCTTTCACCAAGAAAAAGGAGTTTTTGATTGAACAATAAAGGCCTCCAAATGGTATTTTATTCACTTCCCGTTGAGGAGAAACACTTTTTAAGGTCACAGAGTGAGTAAATTGGCCATTTTCATTCACTTTTACCCATTCCTCATATCTCGTGTTTAAGGCCCCTGGAAGCATGAAAATCACTTTAAACATCTCATTTTATCTTTAAAAGTGATTTTCCACGTACAAATGTGAATTGTAGTTCAAAGAGGCAACATTTGAAAACAGACCATTTTTTTAGTTTCTGAAGCATGTCGTAAGGGGGAGTGGTTATCTCTTTCATCAAAAATCGGACGTTTTTGATTGAACAATAAAGGCCTCCAAATGTTATTTTATTCACTTCCCGTGAAGGAGAAACACTTTTTAAGGCCGCAGAGTGAGTAAATTGGCCATTTTCATTCACTTTTACCCATTCCTCAAATCTCGTGTTTAAGGCCCCTGGAAGCATGAAAATCACTTTAAACATCTCATTTTATCTTTAAAAGTGATTTTCCACGTACAAATGTGAATTGTAGTTCAAAGAGGCAACATTTGAAAACAGACCATTTTTTTAGTTTCTGAAGCATGTCGTAAGGGGGGGTGGTTATCTCTTTCATCAAAAATCGGACGTTTTTAATTGAACAATAAAGGCCTACAAATGTTATTTAATTCACTTTCTGGGGTGGAGAAAAACTTTTTAAGGCCTCAGAGTGAATAAATTGGCCATTTTCATTCACATTTACCCATTCCTCAAATCTTGTGTTTAGGGCCCCTGGAAGCTTGAAAATCACTTTAAACATCTCATTTTATCTCTAAAAGTGATTATCCACGTACAAATGTGAATTGTCGTTTAAAGACGCAACTTTGGAAAATGGACCATTTTTTTCGTTTCTGAAGCATGTCGTAAGGGGGGGTGGTTATCTCTTTCATCAAAAATCGGGCGTTTTTGCTTGAACAATAAAGGCCTACAAATGTTATTTAATTCACTTCCCATGGAGGAGAAACACTTTTTAAGGCTTCAGAATGAGTAAATTGGCCATTTTCATTCACTTTTACCCATTCCTGAAACCTTGTGTTTAAGGCCCCTGGAAGAATGAAAATCACTTTAAACATCTCATTTTATCTTTAAAAGTGATTTTCCATGTACAAATGTGAATTGTAGTTCAAAGAGGCAACATTTGAAAACTGACCATTTTTTTTGTTTCTGAAGCATGTCGTAAGGGGGGGTTGGTTATCTCTTTCTTCAAAAATCGGGCGTTTTCGCTTGAACAATAAAGGCCTACAAATGTTATTTAATTCACTTCCCGTGGAGGAGAAACACTTTTTAAGGCCGCAGAGTGAGTAAATTGGCCATATTCATTCACTTTTACCCATTCCTCAAATCTTGTGTTTAAGGCCCCTGGAAGCATGAAAATCACTTTAAACATCTCATTTTATCTTTAAAAGTGATTATCCACGTACAAATGTGAATTGTAGTTCAAAGAGGCAACATTTGAAAATGGACCATTTTTTTCATTTCTGAAGCATGTCGTAAGGGGGGTGGTTATCTCTTTCATCAAAAATCGGACGTTTTTGATTGAACAATAAAGGCCTACAAATGTTATTCAATTCACTTTCTGGGGTGGAGAAAAACTTTTTAAGGCCTCAGAGTGAATAAATTGGCCATTTTCATTCACATTTACCCATTCCTTAAGGCTTGTGTTTAGGGCCCCTGGAAGCTTGAAAATCACTTTAAACATCTAATTTTATCTCTAAAAGTGATTATCCACGTACAAATGTGAATTGTAGTTCAAAGAGGCAACATTTCAAAATGGACCATTTTTTTCGTTTCTGAAGCATGTCGTAAGGGGGGTGGTTATCTCTTTCACCAAGAAAAAGGAGTTTTTGATTGAACAATAAAGGCCTCCAAATGGTATTTTATTCACTTCCCGTTGAGGAGAAACACTTTTTAAGGTCGCAGAGTGAGTAAATTGGCCATTTTCATTCACTTTTACCCATTCCTCATATCTCGTGTTTAAGGCCCCTGGAAGCATGAAAATCACTTTAAACATCTCATTTTATCTTTAAAAGTCATTTTCCACGTACAAATGTGAATTGTAGTTCAAAGAGGCAACATTTGAAAACAGACCATTTTTTTAGTTTCTGAAGCATGTCGTAAGGGGGGGTGGTTATCTCTTTCATCAAAAATCGGACGTTTTTGATTGAACAATAAAGGCCTCCAAATGTTATTTTATTCACTTCCCGTGAAGGAGAAACACTTTTTAAGGCCGCAGAGTGAGTAAATTGGCCATTTTCATTCACTTTTACCCATTCCTCAAATCTCGTGTTTAAGGCCCCTGGAAGCATAAAAATCACTTTAAACATCTCATTTTATCTTTAAAAGTGATTTTCCACGTACAAATGTGAATTGTAGTTCAAAGAGGCAACATTTGAAAACAGACCATTTTTTTAGTTTCTGAAGCATGTCGTAAGGGGGGGTGGTTATCTCTTTCATCAAAAATCGGACGTTTTTAATTGAACAATAAAGGCCTACAAATGTTATTTAATTCACTTTCTGGGGTGGAGAAAAACTTTTTAAGGCCTCAGAGTGAATAAATTGGCCATTTTCATTCACATTTACCCATTCCTCAAATCTTGTGTTTAGGGCCCCTGGAAGCTTGAAAATCACTTTAAACATCTCATTTTATCTCTAAAAGTGATTATCCACGTACAAATGTTAATTGTCGTTTAAAGACGCAACATTGGAAAATGGACCATTTTTTTCGTTTCTGAAGCATGTCGTAAGGGGGGGTGGTTATCTCTTTCACCAAAAAAAAGGCGTTTTTGATTGAACAATAAAGGCCTCCAAATGTTATTTTATTCACTTCCCGTGGAGGAGAAACACTTTTTAAGGCCGCAGAGTGAGTAAATTGGCCATTTTCATTCACTTTTACCCATTCCTCAAATCTCGTGTTTAAGTCCCCTGGAAGCATGAAAATCACTTTAAACATCTCATTTTATCTTTAAAAGTGATTTTCCACGTACAAATGTGAATTGTAGTTCAAAGAGGCAACATTTGAAAATGGACCATTTTTTTCGTTTCTGAAGCATGTCGTAAGGGGGGGGGGGGTGGTTATCTCTCACCGAAAAACAGGCGTTTTTGATTGAACAATAAAGGCCTCCAAATGTTATTTTATTCACTTCCCGTGGAGGAGAAACACTTTTTAAGGCCGCAGAGTGAGTAAATTGGCCATTTTCATTCACTTTTACATTCCTCAAATCTCGTGTTTAAGGCCCCTGGAAGCATGAAAATCACTTTAAACATCTCATTTTATCTTTAAAAGTGATTTTCCACGTACAAATGTGAATTGTAGTTCAAAGAGGCAACATTTGAAAACAGACCATTTTTTTAGTTTCTGAAGCATGTCATAAGGGGGGTGGTTATCTCTTTCATCAAAAATCGGACGTTTTTAATTGAACAATAAAGGCCTACAAATGTTATTTCATTCACTTTCTGGGGTGGAGAAATTTTTTTTAAGGCCTCAGAGTGAATAAATTGGCCATTTTCATTCACATTTACCCATTCCTTAAGGCTTGTGTTTAGGGCCCCTGGAAGCTTGAAAATCACTTTAAACATCTAATGTTATCTCTAAAAGTGATTATCCACGTACAAATGTGAATTGTCGTTTAAAGATGCAACATTTGAAAATGGACCATTTTTTTCGTTTCTGAAGCATGTCGTAAGGGGGGGTGGTTATCTCTTTCATCAAAAATCGGACGTTTTTGATTGAACAATAAAGGCCTACAAATGTTATTTAATTCACTTTCTGGGGTGGAGAAAAACTTTTTAAGGCCTCAGAGTGAATAAATTGGCCATTTTCATTCACATTTACCCATTCCTCAAATCTTGTGTTTAGGGCCCCTGGAAGCTTGAAAATCACTTTAAACATCTCATTTTATCTTTAAAAGTGATTTTCCACGTACAAATGTGAATTGTAGTTCAAAGAGGCAACATTTGAAAACAGACCATTTTTTTAGTTTCTGAAGCATGTGGTAAGGGGGGGTGGTTATCTCTTTCATCAAAAATCGGACGTTTTTGATTGAACAATAAAGACCTCCAAATGTTATTTTATTCACTTCCCGTGGAGGAGAAACACTTTTTAAGGCCGCAGAGTGAGTAAATTGGCCATTTTCATTCACTTTTACCCATTCCTCAAATCTCGTGTTTAAGGCCCCTGGAAGCATGAAAATCACTTTAAACATCTCATTTTATCTTTAAAAGTGATTTTCCACGTACAAATGTGAATTGTAGTTCAAAGAGGCAACATTTGAAAACAGACCATTTTTTTGAGTTTCTGAAGCATGTCGTAAGGGGGGGTGGTTATCTCTTTCATCAAAAATCGGATGTTTTTAATTGAACAATAAAGGCCTACAAATGTTATTTAATTCACTTTCTGAGGTGGAGAAAAACTTTTTAAGGCCTCAGAGTGAATAAATTGGCCATTTCCATTCACATTTACCCATTCCTCAAATCTTGTGTTTAGGGCCCCTGGAAGCTTGAAAATCACTTTAAACATCTAATTTTATCTCTAAAAGTGATTATCCACGTACAAATGTGAATTGTCGTTTAAAGACGCAACATTTGAAAATGGACCATTTTTTTCGTTTCTGAAGCATGTCGTAAGGGGGGTGGTTATCTCTTTCACCAAGAAAAAGGTGTTTTTGATTGAACAATAAAGGCCTCCAAATGTTATTTTATTCACTTCCCGTGGAGGAGAAACACTTTTTAAGGCCGCAGAGTGAGTAAATTGGCCATTTTCATTCACTTTTACCCATTCCTCAAATCTCGTGTTTAAGGCCCCTGGAAGCATGAAAATCACTTTAAACATCTCATTTTATCTTTAAAAGTGATTTTCCACGTACAAATGTGAATTGTAGTTCAAAGAGGCAACATTTGAAAATTGACCATTTTTTTCGTTTCTGAAGCATGTCGTAAGGGGGGGTGGTTATCTCTTTCACCAAAAAACAGGCGTTTTTGATTGAACAATAAAGGCCTCCAAATGTTATTTAATTCACTTCCCGTGGAGGAGAAACACTTTTTAAGGCCGCAGAGTGAGTAAATTGGCCATTTTCATTCACTTTTACCCATTTCTCAAATCTTGTGTTTAAGGCCCCTGGAAGCATGAAAATCACTTTAAACATCTCATTTTATCTTTAAAAGTGATTTTCCACGTACAAATGTGAATTGTAGTTCAAAGAGGCAACATTTGAAAACAGACCATTTTTTTAGTTTCTGAAGCATGTCGTAAGGGGGGGTGGTTATCTCTTTCATCAAAAATCGGACGTTCTTGATTGAACAATAAAGGCCTCCAAATGTTATTTTATTCACTTCCCGTGGAGGAGAAACACTTTTCAAGGCCGCAGAGTGAGTAAATTGGCCGTTTTCATTCACTTTTACCCATTCCTCAAATCTCGTGTTTAAGGGCCCTGGAAGCATGAAAATCACTTTAAATATCTCATTTTATCTTTAAAAGTGATTTTCCACGTACAAATGTGAATTGTAGTTCAAAGAGGCAACATTTGAAAACAGACCATTTTTTTAGTTTCTGAAGCATGTCGTAAGGGGGGGTGGTTATCTCTTTCATAAAAAATCGGACGTTTTTAATTGAACAATAAAGGCCTACAAATGTTATTTAATTCACTTTCTGGGGTGGAGAAAAACTTTTTAAGGCCTCAGAGTGAATAAATTGGCCATTTTCATTCACATTTACCCATTCCTCAAATCTTGTGTTTAGGGCCCCTGGAAGCTTGAAAATCACTTTAAACATCTAATTTTATCTCTAAAAGTGATTATCCACGTACAAATGTGATTTGTCGTTTAAAGACGCAACATTTGAAAATGGACCATTTTTTTCGTTTCTGAAGCATGTCGTAAGGGGGGTGGTTATCTCTTTAACCAAGAAAAAGGCGTTTTTGATTGAACAATAAAGGCCTCCAAATGTTATTTTATTCACTTCCCGTGGAGGAGAAACACTTTTTAAGGCCGCAGAGTGAGTAAATTGGCCATTTTCATTCACTTTTACCCATTCCTCAAATCTAGTGTTTAAGGCCCCTGAAAGCATGAAAATCACTTTAAACATCTCATTTTATCTTTAAAAGTGATTTTCCACGTACAAATGTGAATTGTAGTTCAAAGAGGCAACATTTGAAAATGGACCATTTTTATCGTTTCTGAAGCATGTCGTAAGGGGGGTGGTTATCTCTTTCACCAAGAAAAAGGTGTTTTTGATTGAACAATAAAGGCCTCCAAATGTTATTTTATTCACTTCCCGTGGAGGAGAAACACTTTTTAAGGCCGCAGAGTGAGTAAATTGGCCATTTTCATTCACTTTTACCCATTTCTCAAATCTTGTGTTTAAGGCCCCTGGAAGCATGAAAATCACTTTAAACATCTCATTTTATCTTTAAAAGTGATTTTCCACGTACAAATGTGAATTGTAGTTCAAAGAGGCAACATTTGAAAACAGACCATTTTTTTAGTTTCTGAAGCATGTCGTAAGGGGGGGTGGTTATCTCTTTCATCAAAAATCGGACGTTTTTAATTGAACAATAAAGGCCTACAAATGTTATTTAATTCACTTTCTGAGGTGGAGAAAAACTTTTTAAGGCCTCAGAGTGAATAAATTGGCCATTTCCATTCACATTTACCCATTCCTCAAATCTTGTGTTTAGGGCCTCTGGAAGCTTGAAAATCACTTTAAACATCTAATTTTATCTCTAAAAGTGATTATCCACGTACAAATGTGAATTGTCATTTAAAGACGCAACATTTGAAAATGGACCATTTTTTTCGTTTCTGAAGCATGTCGTAAGGGGGGGTGGTTATCTCTTTCATCAAAAATCGGACGTTTTTGATTGAACAATAAAGGCCTACAAATGTTATTTAATTCACTTTCTGGGGTGGAGAAAAACTTTTTATGGCCTCAGAGTGAATAAATTGGCCATTTTCATTCACATTTACCCATTCCTCAAATCTTGTGTTTAGGGCCCCTGGAAGCTTGAAAATCACTTTAAACATCTCATTTTATCTTTAAAAGTGATTTTCCACGTACAAATGTGAATTGTAGTTCAAAGAGGCAACATTTGAAAACAGACAATTTTTTTAGTTTCTGAAGCATGTGGTAAGGGGGTTGGTTATCTCTTTTATCAAAAATCGGACGTTTTTGATTGAACAATAAAGGCCTCCAAATGTTATTTTATTCACTTCCCGTGGAGGAGAAACACTTTTTGAGGCCGCAGAGTGAGTAAATTGGCCGTTTTCATTCACTTTTACCCATTCCTCAAATCTCGTGTTTAAGGCCCCTGGAAGCATGAAAATCACTTTAAACATCTCATTTTATCTTTAAAAGTGATTTTCCACGTACAAATGTGAGTTGTAGTTCAAAGAGGCAACATTTGAAAACAGACCATTTTTTTAGTTTCTGAAGCATGTCGTAAGGGGGGGTGGTTATCTCTTTCATAAAAAATCGGACGTTTTTAATTGAACAATAAATGCCTACAAATGTTATTTAATTCACTTTCTGGGGTGGAGAAAAACTTTTTAAGGCCTCAGAGTGAATAAATTGGCCATTTTCATTCACATTTACCCATTCCTCAAATCTTGTGTTTAGGGCCCCTGGAAGCTTGAAAATCACTTTAAACATCTAATTTTATCTCTAAAAGTGATTATCCACGTACAAATGTGATTTGTCGTTTAAAGACGCAACATTTGAAAATGGACCATTTTTTTCGTTTCTGAAGCATGTCGTAAGGGGGGTGGTTATCTCTTTCACCAAGAAAAAGGCGTTTTTGATTGAACAATAAAGGCCTCCAAATGTTATTTTATTCACTTCCCGTGGAGGAGAAACACTTTTTAAGGCCGCAGAGTGAGTAAATTGGCCATTTTCATTCACTTTTACCCATTCCTCAAATCTCGTGTTTAAGGCCCCTGGAAGCATGAAAATCACTTTAAACATCTCATTTTATCTTTAAAAGTGATTTTCCACGTACAAATGTGAATTGTAGTTCAAAGAGGCAACATTTGAAAATGGACCATTTTTATCGTTTCTGAAGCATGTCGTAAGGGGGGGTGGTTATCTCTTTCACCAAAAAACAGGCGTTTTTGATTGAACAATAAAGGTCTCCAAATGTTATTTAATTCACTTCCCGTGGAGGAGAAACACTTTTTAAGGCCGCAGAGTGAGTAAATTGGCCATTTTCATTCACTTTTACCCATTTCTCAAATCTTGTGTTAAAGGCCCCTGGAAGCATGAAAATCACTTTAAACATCTCATTTTATCTTTAAAAGTGATTTTCCACGTACAAATGTGAATTGTAGTTCAAAGAGGCAACATTTGAAACAGACCATTTTTTTAGTTTCTGAAGCATGTCGTAAGGGGGGGTGGTTATCTCTTTCATCAAAAATCGGACGTTTTTAATTGAACAATAAAGGCCTACAAATGTTATTTAATTCACTTTCTGGGGTGGAGAAAAAATTTTTAAGGCCTCAGAGTGAATAAATTGGCCATTTTCATTCACATTTACCCATTCCTTAAGGCTTGTGTTTAGGGCCCCTGGAAGCTTGAAAATCACTTTAAACATCTCATTTTATCTCTAAAAGTGATTATCCACGTACAAATGTGAATTGTCGTTTAAAGACGCAACATTTGAAAATGGACCATTTTTTTCGTTTCTGAAGCATGTCGTGAGGGGGGTGGTTATCTCTTTCATCAAAAATCGGACGTTTTTGATTGAACAATAAAGGCCTACAAATGTTATTTCATTCACTTTCTGGGGTGGAGAAAAACTTTTTAAGGCCTCAGAGTGAATAAATTGGCCATTTTCATTCACATTTACCCATTCCTCAAATCTTGTGTTTAGGGCCCCTGGAAGCTTGAAAATCACTTTAAACATCTCATTTTATCTTTAAAAGTGATTTTCCACGTACAAATGTGAATTGTAGTTCAAAGAGGCAACATTTGAAAACGGACCATTTTTTACGCTTCTGAAGCATGTCGTAAGAGGGGGTGGTTATCTCTTTCGTCAAAAATCGGGCGTTTTCGCTTGAACAATAAAGGCCTACAAATGTTGTTTACTTCACTTCCCGTGGAGGAGAAACACTTTTTAAGGCCGCAGAGTGAGAAAATTGGCCATTTTCATTCACTTTTACCCATTCCTCAAATCTTGTGTTTAAGGCCCCTGGAAGCATGAAAATCACTTTAAACATCTCATTTTATCTTTAAAAGTGATTTTCCACGTACAAATGTGAATTGTAGTTCAAAGAGGCAACATTTGAAAACAGACCATTTTTTTAGTTTCTGAAGCATGTCGTAAGGGGGGGTGGTTATCTCTTTCATCAAAAATCGGACGTTTTTAATTGAACAATAAAGGCCTACAAATGTTATTTAATTCACTTTCTGGGGTGGAGAAAAAAAATTTAAGGCCTCAGAGTGAATAAATTGGCCATTTTCATTCACATTTACCCATTCCTTAAGGCTAGTGTTTAGGGCCCCTGGAAGCTTGAAAATCACTTTAAACATCTAATTGGTAAATAGACATAATATCGAAAAAAAAATATCGACTGGACAGAATATCGAGTTTTTAATATAGAATGGACAGAATATCGAATTGCCAAAATATAGTGGTGAAGAATATCGAAAATCAGGTAAGAAATATCGATTTAAATAATATAGAAGTAATTAATATCGACAGTCATAATATAGTAGTTAAAAATATCGAATTTTTTAATAGTGTTTTAAGTGTTAGTATATGTGTTAAAAGTATGTATTAATATTGGAATGTATGTTAGAATATTTTTAAAGTAATGAATTTTATGTTATTTCATTTTTGTGTAATATAATTCCGTAGCGGGTTGTGGGTTTATAGGGGAGTAGGGTGGGAAGTAATTTAATTATAGTACATTAAATAATAATTTATAGGAATTATTAATTATTTTTAATTTAATTTTGCATTTTACTTCTGTAGCGGGTTGTGGGTTTATAGGGGAATAGGGTGGGAAGTAATTTAATTGTTATTAGTTAATTATTAATTAGTATTGAAAATTAATTGGTTGTTGATTAATTATTAATTGGTAAATCATTTGTATTAATTGGTAATTCATTTGTATTAATTGTTTAATTGATAATTATGTTAATTGTATTCATTTAATATTTGTAGTGGCTAGTGGGTTTATAGGGGAATATGGTGGGAAGTAATATAATTCTAAAAAAATAATTATTTAAATATTTTGTGTATATAGATAATTAATATATTATTAATTAGTTATTAATTGGCATTATTTGCATTTATTAATGTTTGTTATAGAGAAATAATTGCTTGTTAATTAATTATTAATAGGTAATTAATTAATCAAACATTTATTGGTATTTATAATTAATTAATTATTAAATATTGTGTGATTGGTAATTAATTTTAATACTTTTTTTGGTATTAATAATTCATTTATTTTTAATAAAATATTAATTTATTATTTTCCCTACTATTGCTCTCACTGGAGTGGGAATAGTAATTATTACCCTTACGCTATCCAACGTATTCCCTACTATTGCACTCACTGGAGTGGGAATAATAATTTTTACCCCTACGCTATCCAACGCTTTCCCTACTGTTGCACTCTCGGGAGTGGGAATAGTAATTTTTATCCCTACGCTATCCAATGGTTTCCCTACTGTGGCACTCTTTGGAGTGGGAATAGTAATGTTTACCCCTACACCATCTGACTTTTTCTCTACTGTTGTAATCACTGGAGTAGGAATATTAAATTTTGCCCTCCCGCTATCCAACGCTTTCCTTACTGTTGCACTCTCTGGAGTGGGAATAGTAATTTTTACCCCTACGCTATCCAACGCTTTCCCTACTGTTGCACTCTGTGGAGTGGGATTAGTACATTTTAGCCCTACTCTATCCAATGCTTTCCCTACTGTTGCACTCTTTGGAGTGGGAATAGTAATTTTTACCCCTACGCTATCCAACGCTTTCCCTACTGTTGCACTCACTGGAATGGGAATAGTAAATTTTACCCTCCCGCTATCCAACGCTTTTCCTACTGTTGCACTCTCTGGAGTGGGAATAGTAATTTTTACCCCTACGCTATCCAATGCTTTCCCTATTATTGCAGTCTCTGGAGTGGGAATAGTAATTTTTACCCTCCCGCTATCCAACGCTTTCCCTACTCCTGCATTCTCTGGAGTGGGAATAGTAATTTTTACCCTCCCACTATCCAACCCTTTCCCTACCGTTGCACTCTCTGGAGTGGGAATTGTAATTTTTATCCCTACGCTATCCAACGCTTTCCCTACTGTTGCACTCTTTGGAGTGGGAATAGTAATGTTTACCCCTACGCCATCCGACGTTTTCTCTACTGTTGTAATCACTGGTGTGGGAATATTAAATTTTGCCCTCCCGCTATCCAACGCTTTCCCTACTGTTGCACTCTCTGGAGTGGGAATAGTAATTTTTACCCCTACGCTATCCAATGCTTTCCCTACTGTTGCACTCACTGGAGTGGGAATAGTAATTTTTACCCCTACGCTATCCAACGCTTTCCCTACTGTTGCACTCACTGGAGTGGGAATAGTAAATGTTACCCTCCCGCTATCCAACGCTTTCCCTACTGTTGCACCATCTGGAGTGGGAATAGTAATTTTTACCCCTACGCTATCCAATGCTTTCCCTATTATTGCACTCTCTGGAGTGGGAATAGTAATTTTTACCCTCCCACTATCCAACGCTTTCCCTACTGTTGCATTCTCTGGAGTGGGAATAGTAATTTTGACCCTCCCGCTATCCAACGCTTTCCCTACTATTGCACTTACTGGAGTGGTAATAGTAAATTTTACCCGCCCGCTATCCTACGCAGAAAATATTGAATATTTGTAATTAATATTACGTTAATATATATGTATAAAAAAGTTTTTTTTACTTACATTAATTATTTATTAATTTTAATGTTATTTAAGTATTTTTAAGTATGTGTCAGTTAATTATATATATATTATTTCATTCATTTTACATTACTTTTAAGACATTTAAAAAATTCGATATTTTGACTAACTATATTTTTAACAACGATATTTTGGATTCTATATTTTTGTACTTACCTGTTTGGAGATAGGGATTCGATATTTTGGCATTCTATATTTTGGCATCGATATTTTTGTATGTCTATATTTTGGTAGTCGATATTATGTCAGTGATCCCATCTAATTTTATCTCTAAAAGTGATTATCCACGTACAAATGTGAATTGTCGTTTAAAGACGCAACATTTGAAAATGGACCATTTTTTTCGTTTCTGAAGCATGTCGTAAGGGGGGGTGGTTATCTCTTTAATCAAAAATCGGACGTTTTTGATTGAACAATTAAGGCCTACAAATGTTATTTAATTCACTTTCTGGGGTGGAGAAAAACTTTTTAAGGCCTCAGAGTGAATAAATTGGCCATTTCCATTCACATTTACCCATTCCTCAAATCTTGTGTTTAGGGCCCCTGGAAGCTTGAAAATCACTTTAAACATCTAATTTTATCTCTAACAGTGAATAACCACATACAAATGTGAATTGTCGTTTAACGACGCAACATTTGAAAATGGACCATTTTTTTTGTTTCTGAAGCATGTCGTAAGGGGGGATGGTTATCTCTTTCACCAAAAAAAGGCGTTTTTGATTGAACAATAAAGGCCTCCAAATGGTATTTTATTCACTTCCCGTGGAGGAGAAACACTTTTTAAGGCCGCAGAGTGAGTAAATTGGCCATTTTCATTCACTTTTATCCATTCCTCAAATCTCGTGTTTAAGGCCCATGGAAGCATGAAAATCACTTTAAACATCTCATTTTATCTTTAAAAGTGATTTTCCACATACAAATGTGAATTGTAGTTCAAAGAGGCAACATTTGAAAACAGACCATTTTTTTAGTTTCTGAAGCATGTCGTAAGGGGGGGTGGTTATCTCTTTCATCAAAAATCCGACGTTTTTGATTGAGCAATTAAGGCCTACAAATGTTATTTAATTCACTTTCTGGGGTGGAGAAAAACTTTTTAAGGCCTCAGAGTGAATAAATTGGCCATTTTCATTCACATTTACCCATTCCTCAAATCTTGTGTTTAGGGCCCCTGGAAGCTTGAAAATCACTTTAAACATCTAATTTTATCTCTAAAAGTGATTATCCACGTACAAATGTGAATTGTCGTTTAAAGACGCAACATTTGAAAATGGACCATTTTTTTCGTTTCTGAAGCATGTCGTAAGGGGGGTGGTTATCTCTTTCACCAAGAAAAAGGCGTTTTTGATTGAACAATAAAGCCCTCCAAATGTTATTTTATTCACTTCCCGTGGAGGAGAAACACTTTTTAAGGCCGCAGAGTGAGTAAATTGGCCATTTTCATTCACTTTTACCCATTCCTCAAATCTCGTGTTTAAGGCCCCTGGAAGCATGAAAATCACTTTAAACATCTCATTTTATCTTTAAAAGTGATTTTCCACGTACAAATGTGAATTGTAGTTCAAAGAGGCAACATTTGAAAATGGACCATTTTTATCGTTTCTGAAGCATGTCATAAGGGGGGGTGGTTATCTCTTTCACCAAAAAACAGGTGTTTTTGATTGAACAATAATGGCCTCCAAATGTTATTTAATTCACTTCCCGTGGAGGAGAAACACTTTTTAAGGCCGCAGAGTGAGTAAATTGGCCATTTTCATTCACTTTTACCCATTTCTCAAATCTTGTGTTTAAGGCCCCTGGAAGCATGAAAATCACTTTAAACATCTCATTTTATCTTTAAAAGTGATTTTCCACGTACAAATGTGAATTGTAGTTCAAAGAGGCAACATTTGAAAACAGACCATTTTTTTAGTTTCTGAAGCATGTCGTAAGGGGGGGTGGTTATCTCTTTCATCAAAAATCGGACGTTTTTAATTGAACAATAAAGGCCTACAAATGTTATTTAATTCACTTTCTGGGGTGGAGAAATTTTTTTTAAGGCCTCAGAGTGAATAAATTGGCCATTTTCATTCACATTTACCCATTCCTTAAGGCTTGTGTTTAGGGCCCCTGGAAGCTTGAAAATCACTTTAAACATCTAATTTTATCTCTAAAAGTGATTATCCACGTACAAATGTGAATTGTCGTTTAAAGACGCAACATTTGAAAATGGACCATTTTTTTCGTTTCTGAAGCATGTCGTAAGGGGGGGTGGTTATCTCTTTCATCAAAAATCAGACGTTTTTGATTGAACAATAAAGGCCTACAAATGTTATTTAATTCACTTTCTGGGGTGGAGAAAAACTTTTTATGGCCTCAGAGTGAATAAATTGGCCATTTTCATTCACATTTACCCATTCCTCAAATCTTGTGTTTAGGGCCCCTGGAAGCTTGAAAATCACTTTAAACATCTCATTTTATCTTTAAAAGTGATTTTCCACGTACAAATGTGAATTGTAGTTCAAAGAGGCAACATTTGAAAACAGACCATTTTTTTAGTTTCTGAAGCATGTGGTAAGGGGGTTGGTTATCTCTTTCATCAAAAATCAGACGTTTTTGATTGAACAATAAAGGCCTCCAAATGTTATTTTATTCACTTCCCGTGGAGGAGAAACACTTTTTAAGGCCGCAGAGTGAGTAAATTGGCCGTTTTCATTCACTTTTACCCATTCCTCAAATCTCGTGTTTAAGGCCCCTGGAAGCATGAAAATCACTTTAAACATCTCATTTTATCTTTAAAAGTGATTTTCCACGTACAAATGTGAATTGTAGTTCAAAGAGGCAACATTTGAAAACAGACCATTTTTTTAGTTTCTGAAGCATGTCGTAAGGGGGGGTGGTTATCTCTTTCATAAAAAATCGGACGTTTTTAATTGAACAATAAAGGCCTACAAAT
The DNA here is from genome assembly GCF_964204655.1 of Triturus cristatus. Classification (NCBI taxonomy): domain Eukaryota; kingdom Metazoa; phylum Chordata; class Amphibia; order Caudata; family Salamandridae; genus Triturus; species Triturus cristatus. Next base: position 1,223,434,881 of record NC_140590.1, on the reverse strand, counting down.
GTTATTTAATTCACTTTCTGGGGTGGAGAAAAACTTTTTAAGGCCTCAGAGTGAATAAATTGGCCATTTTCATTCACATTTACCCATTCCTCAAATCTTGTGTTTAGGGCCCCTGGAAGCTTGAAAATCACTTTAAACATCTAATTTTATCTCTAAAAGTGATCATCCACGTACAAATGTGAATTGTCGTTTAAAGACGCAACATTTGAAAATGGACCATTTTTTTCGTTTCTGAAGCATGTCGTGAGGGGGGTGGTTATCTCTTTCATCAAAAATCGGACGTTTTTGATTGAACAATAAAGGCCTACAAATGTTATTTCATTCACTTTCTGGGGTGGAGAAAAACTTTTTAAGGCCTCAGAGTGAATAAATTGGCCATTTTCATTCACATTTACCCATTCCTCAAATCTTGTGTTTAGGGCCCCTGGAAGCTTGAAAATCACTTTAAACATCTCATTTTATCTTTAAAAGTGATTTTCCACGTACAAATGTGAATTGTAGTTCAAAGAGGCAACATTTGAAAACGGACCATTTTTTACGCTTCTGAAGCATGTCGTAAGAGGGGGTGGTTATCTCTTTCGTCAAAAATCGGGCGTTTTCGCTTGAACAATAAAGGCCTACAAATGTTGTTTAGTTCACTTCCCGTGGAGGAGAAACACTTTTTAAGGCCGCAGAGTGAGTAAATTGGCCATTTTCATTCACTTTTACCCATTTCTCAAATCTTGTGTTTAGGGCCCCTGGAAGCTTGAAAATCACTTTAAACATCTCATTTTATCTCTAAAAGTGATTATCCACGTACAATGTTAATTGTAGTTCAAAGACTCAACATATGAAAATGAACCATTTTTTTAGTTTCAGAAGCATGTCGTAAGGGGGGGTGGTTATCTCTTTCGTCAAAAAAATTGTGTTTTCGCTTGAACAATAAAGGCCTACAAATGTTATTTAATTCACTTCCCGTGGAAAGGACTCAGAATGAGTAAATTGGCCATTTTCATTCACTTTTACATATTCCTCAAATCTTGTGTTTAAGGCCCCTGGAAGCATGAAAATCACTTTAAACATCTCATTTTCTCTTTAAAACTGATTTTCCACGTACAAATGTGAATTGTAGTTCAAAGAGGCAACATTTGAAAACGGACCATTTTTTACGTTTCTGAAGCATGTCGTAAGGGGGGGTGGTTATCTCTTTCATCAAAAATCAGACGTTTTTGATTGAACAATAAAGGCCTCCAAATGTTATTTTATTCACTTCCCGTGGAGGAGAAACACTTTTTAAGGCCGCAGAGTGAGTAAATTGGCCATTTTCATTCACTTTTACCCATTCCTCAAAACTCGTGTTTAAGTCCCCTGGAAGCATGAAAATCACTTTAAACATCTCATTTTATCTTTAAAAGTGATTTTCCACGTACAAATGTGAATTGTAGTTCAAAGAGTCAACATTTGAAAATGGACCATTTTTTTCGTTTCTGAAGCATGTCGTAAGGGGGGGTGGTTATCTCTTTCACCAAAAAACAGGCGTTTTTGATTGAACAATAAAGGCCTCCAAATGTTATTTAATTCACTTCCCGTGGAGGAGAAACACTTTTTAAGGCCGCAGAGTGAGAAAATTGGCCATTTTCATTCACTTTTACCCATTCCTCAAATCTCGTGTTTAAGGCCCCTGGAAGCATGAAAATCACTTTAAACATCTCATTTTATCTTTAAAAGTGATTTTCCACGTACAAATGTGAATTGTAGTTCAAAGAGGCAACATTTGAAAACAGACCATTTTTTTAGTTTCTGAAGCATGTCGTAAGGGGGGGTGGTTATCTCTTTCATCAAAAATCGGACGTTTTTAATTGAACAATAAAGGCCTACAAATGTTATTTAATTCACTTTCTGGGGTGGAGAAAAAATTTTTAAGGCCTCAGAGTGAATAAATTGGCCATTTTCATTCACATTTACCCATTCCTTAAGGCTTGTGTTTAGGGCCCCTGGAAGCTTGAAAATCACTTTAAACATCTAATTTTATCTCTAAAAGTGATTATCCACGTACAAATGTGAATTGTCGTTTAAAGACGCAACATTTGAAAATGGACCATTTTTTTCGTTTCTGAAGCATGTCGTGAGGGGGTGGTTATCTCTTTCATCAAAAATCGGACGTTTTTGATTGAACAATAAAGGCCTACAAATGTTATTTCATTCACTTTCTGGGGTGGAGAAAAACTTTTTAAGGCCTCAGAGTGAATAAATTGGCCATTTTCATTCACATTTACCCATTCCTCAAATCTTGTGTTTAGGGCCCCTGGAAGCTTGAAAATCACTTTAAACATCTCATTTTATCTTTAAAAGTGATTTTCCACGTACAAATGTGAATTGTAGTTCAAAGAGGCAACATTTGAAAACGGACCATTTTTTACGCTTCTGAAGCATGTCGTAAGAGGGGGTGGTTATCTCTTTCGTCAAAAATCGGGCGTTTTCGCTTGAACAATAAAGGCCTACAAATGTTGTTTACTTCACTTCCCGTGGAGGAGAAACACTTTTTAAGGCCGCAGAGTGAGAAAATTGGCCATTTTCATTCACTTTTACCCATTCCTCAAATCTTGTGTTTAAGGCCCCTGGAAGCATGAAAATCACTTTAAACATCTCATTTTATCTTTAAAAGTGATTTTCCACGTACAAATGTGAATTGTAGTTCAAAGAGGCAACATTTGAAAACAGACCATTTTTTTAGTTTCTGAAGCATGTCGTAAGGGGGGGTGGTTATCTCTTTCATCAAAAATCGGACGTTTTTAATTGAACAATAAAGGCCTACAAATGTTATTTAATTCACTTTCTGGGGTGGAGAAAAAAAATTTAAGGCCTCAGAGTGAATAAATTGGCCATTTTCATTCACATTTACCCATTCCTTAAGGCTAGTGTTTAGGGCCCCTGGAAGCTTGAAAATCACTTTAAACATCTAATTTTATCTCTAAAAGTGATTATCCACGTACAAATGTGAATTGTCGTTTAAAGACGCAACATTTGAAAATGGACCATTTTTTTCGTTTCTGAAGCATGTCGTAAGGGGGGGTGGTTATCTCTTTAATCAAAAATCGGACGTTTTTGATTGAACAATTAAGGCCTACAAATGTTATTTAATTCACTTTCTGGGGTGGAGAAAAACTTTTTAAGGCCTCAGAGTGAATAAATTGGCCATTTCCATTCACATTTACCCATTCCTCAAATCTTGTGTTTAGGGCCCCTGGAAGCTTGAAAATCACTTTAAACATCTAATTTTATCTCTAACAGTGAATAACCACATACAAATGTGAATTGTCGTTTAACGACGCAACATTTGAAAATGGACCATTTTTTTTGTTTCTGAAGCATGTCGTAAGGGGGGATGGTTATCTCTTTCACCAAAAAAAGGCGTTTTTGATTGAACAATAAAGGCCTCCAAATGGTATTTTATTCACTTCCCGTGGAGGAGAAACACTTTTTAAGGCCGCAGAGTGAGTAAATTGGCCATTTTCATTCACTTTTATCCATTCCTCAAATCTCGTGTTTAAGGCCCATGGAAGCATGAAAATCACTTTAAACATCTCATTTTATCTTTAAAAGTGATTTTCCACATACAAATGTGAATTGTAGTTCAAAGAGGCAACATTTGAAAACAGACCATTTTTTTAGTTTCTGAAGCATGTCGTAAGGGGGGGTGGTTATCTCTTTCATCAAAAATCCGACGTTTTTGATTGAGCAATTAAGGCCTACAAATGTTATTTAATTCACTTTCTGGGGTGGAGAAAAACTTTTTAAGGCCTCAGAGTGAATAAATTGGCCATTTTCATTCACATTTACCCATTCCTCAAATCTTGTGTTTAGGGCCCCTGGAAGTTTGAAAATCACTTTAAACATCTAATTTTATCTCTAAAAGTGATTATCCACGTACAAATGTGAATTGTCGTTTAAAGACGCAACATTTGAAAATGGACCATTTTTTTCGTTTCTGAAGCATGTCGTAAGGGGGGTGGTTATCTCTTTCACCAAGAAAAAGGCGTTTTTGATTGAACAATAAAGCCCTCCAAATGTTATTTTATTCACTTCCCGTGGAGGAGAAACACTTTTTAAGGCCGCAGAGTGAGTAAATTGGCCATTTTCATTCACTTTTACCCATTCCTCAAATCTCGTGTTTAAGGCCCCTGGAAGCATGAAAATCACTTTAAACATCTCATTTTATCTTTAAAAGTGATTTTCCACGTACAAATGTGAATTGTAGTTCAAAGAGGCAACATTTGAAAATGGACCATTTTTTTCGTTTCTGAAGCATGTCGTAAGGGGGGGTGGTTATCTCTTTCATCAAAAATCAGACGTTTTTGATTGAACAATAAAGGCCTACAAATGTTATTTAATTCACTTTCTGGGGTGGAGAAAAACTTTTTATGGCCTCAGAGTGAATAAATTGGCCATTTTCATTCACATTTACCCATTCCTCAAATCTTGTGTTTAGGGCCCCTGGAAGCTTGAAAATCACTTTAAACATCTCATTTTATCTTTAAAAGTGATTTTCCACGTACAAATGTGAATTGTAGTTCAAAGAGGCAACATTTGAAAACAGACCATTTTTTTAGTTTCTGAAGCATGTGGTAAGGGGGTTGGTTATCTCTTTCATCAAAAATCAGACGTTTTTGATTGAACAATAAAGGCCTCCAAATGTTATTTTATTCACTTCCCGTGGAGGAGAAACACTTTTTAAGGCCGCAGAGTGAGTAAATTGGCCGTTTTCATTCACTTTTACCCATTCCTCAAATCTCGTGTTTAAGGCCCCTGGAAGCATGAAAATCACTTTAAACATCTCATTTTATCTTTAAAAGTGATTTTCCACGTACAAATGTGAATTGTAGTTCAAAGAGGCAACATTTGAAAACAGACCATTTTTTTAGTTTCTGAAGCATGTCGTAAGGGGGGGTGGTTATCTCTTTCATAAAAAATCGGACGTTTTTAATTGAACAATAAAGGCCTACAAATGTTATTTAATTCACTTTCTGGGGTGGAGAAAAACTTTTTAAGGCCTCAGAGTGAATAAATTGGCCATTTTCATTCACATTTACCCATTCCTCAAATCTTGTGTTTAGGGCCCCTGGAAGCTTGAAAATCACTTTAAACATCTAATTTTATCTCTAAAAGTGATTATCCACGTACAAATGTGATTTGTCGTTTAAAGACGCAACATTTGAAAATCGACCATTTTTTTCGTTTCTGAAGCATGTCGTAAGGGGGGTGGTTATCTCTTTCACCAAGAAAAAGGCGTTTTTGATTGAACAATAAAGGCCTCCAAATGTTATTTTATTCACTTCCCGTGGAGGAGAAACACTTTTTAAGGCCGCAGAGTGAGTAAATTGGCCATTTTCATTCACTTTTACCCATTCCTCAAATCTCGTGTTTAAGGCCCCTGGAAGCATGAAAATCACTTTAAACATCTCATTTTATCTTTAAAAGTGATTTTCCACGTACAAATGTGAATTGTAGTTCAAAGAGGCAACATTTGAAAATGGACCATTTTTATCGTTTCTGAAGCATGTCGTAAGGGGGGGTGGTTATCTCTTTCACCAAAAAACAGGCGTTTTTGATTGAACAATAAAGGCCTCCAAATGTTATTTAATTCACTTCCCGTGGAGGAGAAACACTTTTTAAGGCCGCAGAGTGAGTAAATTGGCCATTTTCATTCACTTTTACCCATTTCTCAAATCTTGTGTTAAAGGCCCCTGGAAGCATGAAAATCACTTTAAACATCTCATTTTATCTTTAAAAGTGATTTTCCACGTACAAATGTGAATTGTAGTTCAAAGAGGCAACATTTGAAAACAGACCATTTTTTTAGTTTCTGAAGCATGTCGTAAGGGGGGTGGTTATCTCTTTCATCAAAAATCGGACGTTTTTAATTGAACAATAAAGGCCTACAAATGTTATTTAATTCACTTTCTGGGGTGGAGAAAAATTTTTAAGGCCTCAGAGTGAATAAATTGGCCATTTTCATTCACATTTACCCATTCCTTAAGGCTTGTGTTTAGGGCCCCTGGAAGCTTGAAAATCACTTTAAACATCTAATTTTATCTCTAAAAGTGATTATCCACGTACAAATGTGAATTGTCGTTTAAAGACGCAACATTTGAAAATGGACCATTTTTTTCGTTTCTGAAGCATGTCGTGAGGGGGGTGGTTATCTCTTTCATCAAAAATCGGACGTTTTTGATTGAACAATAAAGGCCTACAAATGTTATTTCATTCACTTTCTGGGGTGGAGAAAAACTTTTTAAGGCCTCAGAGTGAATAAATTGGCCATTTTCATTCACATTTACCCATTCCTCAAATCTTGTGTTTAGGGCCCCTGGAAGCTTGAAAATCACTTTAAACATCTCATTTTATCTTTAAAAGTGATTTTCCACGTACAAATGTGAATTGTAGTTCAAAGAGGCAACATTTGAAAACGGACCATTTTTTACGCTTCTGAAGCATGTCGTAAGAGGGGGTGGTTATCTCTTTCGTCAAAAATCAGGCGTTTTCGCTTGAACAATAAAGGCCTACAAATGTTGTTTAGTTCACTTCCCGTGGAGGAGAAACACTTTTTAAGGCCGCAGAGTGAGTAAATTGGCCATTTTCATTCACTTTTACCCATTTCTCAAATCTTGTGTTTAGGGCCCCTGGAAGCTTGAAAATCACTTTAAACATCTCATTTTATCTCTAAAAGTGATTATCCACGTACAATGTTAATTGTAGTTCAAAGACTCAACATATGAAAATGAACCATTTTTTTAGTTTCAGAAGCATGTCGTAAGGGGGGGTGGTTATCTCTTTCGTCAAAAAAATTGTGTTTTCGCTTGAACAATAAAGGCCTACAAATGTTATTTAATTCACTTCCCGTGGAAAGGACTCAGAATGAGTAAATTGGCCATTTTCATTCACTTTTACATATTCCTCAAATCTTGTGTTTAAGGCCCCTGGAAGCATGAAAATCACTTTAAACATCTCATTTTCTCTTTAAAACTGATTTTCCACGTACAAATGTGAATTGTAGTTCAAAGAGGCAACATTTGAAAACGGACCATTTTTTACGTTTCTGAAGCATGTCGTAAGGGGGGGTGGTTATCTCTTTCATCAAAAATCGGACGTTTTTGATTGAACAATAAAGGCCTCCAAATGTTATTTTATTCACTTCCCGTGGAGGAGAAACACTTTTTAAGGCCGCAGAGTGAGTAAATTGGCCATTTTCATTCACTTTTACCCATTCCTCAAATCTCGTGTTTAAGTCCCCTGGAAGCATGAAAATCACTTTAAACATCTCATTTTATCTTTAAAAGTGATTTTCCACGTACAAATGTGAATTGTAGTTCAAAGAGGCAACATTTGAAAATGGACCATTTTTTTCGTTTCTGAAGCATGTCGTAAGGGGGGGTGGTTATCTCTTTCACCAAAAAACAGGCGTTTTTGATTGAACAATAAAGGCCTCCAAATGTTATTTAATTCACTTCCCGTGGAGGAGAAACACTTTTTAAGGCCGCAGAGTGAGAAAATTGGCCATTTTCATTCACTTTTACCCATTCCTCAAATCTCGTGTTTAAGGCCCCTGGAAGCATGAAAATCACTTTAAACATCTCATTTTATCTTTAAAAGTGATTTTCCACGTACAAATGTGAATTGTAGTTCAAAGAGGCAACATTTGAAAACAGACCATTTTTTTAGTTTCTGAAGCATGTCGTAAGGGGGGGTGGTTATCTCTTTCATCAAAAATCGGACGTTTTTAATTGAACAATAAAGGCCTACAAATGTTATTTAATTCACTTTCTGGGGTGGAGAAAAATTTTTTAAGGCCTCAGAGTGAATAAATTGGCCATTTTCATTCACATTTACCCATTCCTTAAGGCTTGTGTTTAGGGCCCCTGGAAGCTTGAAAATCACTTTAAACATCTAATTTTATCTCTAAAAGTGATTATCCACGTACAAATGTGAATTGTCGTTTAAAGACGCAACATTTGAAAATGGACCATTTTTTTCGTTTCTGAAGCATGTCGTGAGGGGGGTGGTTATCTCTTTCATCAAAAATCGGACGTTTTTGATTGAACAATAAAGGCCTACAAATGTTATTTCATTCACTTTCTGGGGTGGAGAAAAACTTTTTAAGGCCTCAGAGTGAATAAATTGGCCATTTTCATTCACATTTACCCATTCCTCAAATCTTGTGTTTAGGGCCCCTGGAAGCTTGAAAATCACTTTAAACATCTCATTTTATCTTTAAAAGTGATTTTCCACGTACAAATGTGAATTGTAGTTCAAAGAGGCAACATTTGAAAACGGACCATTTTTTACGCTTCTGAAGCATGTCGTAAGAGGGGGTGGTTATCTCTTTCGTCAAAAATCGGGCGTTTTCGCTTGAACAATAAAGGCCTACAAATGTTGTTTAGTTCACTTCCCGTGGAGGAGAAACACTTTTTAAGGCCGCAGAGTGAGTAAATTGGCCATTTTCATTCACTTTTACCCATTTCTCAAATCTTGTGTTTAGGGCCCCTGGAAGCTTGAAAATCACTTTAAACATCTCATTTTATCTCTAAAAGTGATTATTCACGTACAATGTTAATTGTAGTTCAAAGACTCAACATATGAAAATGAACCATTTTTTTAGTTTCAGAAGCATGTCGTAAGGGGGGGTGGTTATCTCTTTCGTCAAAAAAATTGTGTTTTCGCTTGAACAATAAAGGCCTACAAATGTTATTTAATTCACTTCCCGTGGAGGAGAAACACTTTTTAAGGACTCAGAATGAGTAAATTGGCCATTTTCATTCACTTTTACATATTCCTCAAATCTTGTGTTTAAGGCCCCTGGAAGCATGAAAATCACTTTAAACATCTCATTTTCTCTTTAAAACTGATTTTCCACGTACAAATGTGAATTGTAGTTCAAAGAGGCAACATTTGAAAACGGACCATTTTTTACGTTTCTGAAGCATGTCGTAAGGGGGGGTGGTTATCTCTTTCATCAAAAATCGGACGTTTTTGATTGAACAATAAAGGCCTCCAAATGTTATTTTATTCACTTCCCGTGGAGGAGAAACACTTTTTAAGGCCGCAGAGTGAGTAAATTGGCCATTTTCATTCACTTTTACCCATTCCTCAAATCTCGTGTTTAAGTCCCCTGGAAGCATGAAAATCACTTTAAACATCTCATTTTATCTTTAAAAGTGATTTTCCACGTACAAATGTGAATTGTAGTTCAAAGAGGCAACATTTGAAAATGGACCATTTTTTTCGTTTCTGAAGCATGTCGTAAGGGGGGGTGGTTATCTCTTGCACCAAAAAACAGGCGTTTTTGATTGAACAATAAAGGCCTCCAAATGTTATTTAATTCACTTCCCGTGGAGGAGAAACACTTTTTAAGGCCGCAGAGTGAGAAAATTGGCCATTTTCATTCACTTTTACCCATTCCTCAAATCTCGTGTTTAAGGCCCCTGGAAGCATGAAAATCACTTTAAACATCTCATTTTATCTTTAAAAGTGATTTTCCACGTACAAATGTGAATTGTAGTTCAAAGAGGCAACATTTGAAAATGCACCATTTTTTTCGTTTCTGAAGCATGTCGTAAGGGGGGGTGGTTATCTCTTTCACCAAAAAACAGGCGTTTTTGATTGAACAATAAAGGCCTCCAAATGTTATTTAATTCACTTCCCGTGGAGGAGAAACACTTTTTAAGGCTGCAGAGTGAGTAAATTGGCCATTTTCATTCACTTTTACCCATTTCTCAAATCTTGTGTTTAAGGCCCCTGGAAGCATGAAAATCACTTTAAACATCTCATTTTATCTTTAAAAGTATTTTTCCACGTACAAATGTGAATTGTAGTTCAAAGAGGCAACATTTGAAAACAGACCATTTTTTTTGTTTCTGAAGCATGTCGTAAGGGGGGATGGTTATCTCTTTCATCAAAAATCGGACGTTTTTAATTGAACAATAAAGGCCTACAAATGTTATTTAGTTCACTTTCTGGGGTGGAGAAAAACTTTTTAAGGCCTCAGAGTGAATAAATTGGCCATTTCCATTCAAATTTACCCATTCCTCAAATCTTGTGTTTAGGGCCCCTGGAAGCTTGAAAATCACTTTAAACATCTAATTTTATCTCTAAAAGTGATTATCCCCGTACAAATGTGAATTGTCGTTTAAAGACGCAACATTTGAAAACGGACCATTTTTTACGCTTCTGAAGCATGTCGTAAGAGGGGGTGGTTATCTCTTTCGTCAAAAATCGGGCATTTTCGCTTGAACAATAAAGGCCTACAAATGTTGTTTAGTTCACTTCCCGTGGAGGAGAAACACTTTTTAAGGCCGCAGAGTGAGTAAATTGGCCATTTTCATTCACTTTTACCCATTTCTCAAATCTTGTGTTTAGGGCCCCTGGAAGCTTGAAAATCACTTTAAACATCTCATTTTATCTCTAAAAGTGATTATCCACGTACAATGTTAATTGTAGTTCAAAGACTCAACATATGAAAATGAACCATTTTTTTAGTTTCAGAAGCATGTCGTAAGGGGGGGTGGTTATCTCTTTCGTCAAAAAAATTGTGTTTTCGCTTGAACAATAAAGGCCTACAAATGTTATTTAATTCACTTCCCGTGGAGGAGAAACACTTTTTAAGGACTCAGAATGAGTAAATTGGCCATTTTCATTCACTTTTACATATTCCTCAAATCTTGTGTTTAAGGCCCCTGGAAGCATGAAAATCACTTTAAACATCTCATTTTATCTTTAAAAGTGATTTTCCACGTACAAATGTGAATTGTAGTTCAAAGAGGCAACATTTGAAAATGCACCATTTTTTTCGATTCTGAAGCATGTCGTAAGGGGGGGTGGTTATCTCTTTCACCAAAAAACAGGCGTTTTTGATTGAACAATAAAGGCCTCCAAATGGTATTTAATTCACTTCCCGTGGAGGAGAAACACTTTTTAAGGCTGCAGTGAGTAAATTGGCCATTTTCATTCACTTTTACCCATTCCTCAAATCTCGTGTTTAAGGCCCCTGGAAGCATGAAAATCACTTTAAACATCTCATTTTATCTTTAAAAGTGATTTTCCACGTACAAATGTGAATTGTAGTTCAAAGAGGCAACATTTGAAAACGGACCATTGTTTACGATTCTGAAGCATGTCGTAGGGGGGGTGGTTAACTCTTTCGTCAAAAATCGGGCGTTTTCCCTTGAACAATAAAGGCCTACAAATGTTATTTAGTTCACTTCCTGTGGAGGAGAAACACTTTTTAAGGCCGCAGAGTGAGTAAATTGGCCATATTCATTCACTTTTACCCATTCCTCAAATCTTGTGTTTAAGGCCCCTGGAAGCATGAAAATCACTTTAAACATCTCATTTTATCTTTAAAAGTGATTTTCCACGTACAAATGTGAATTGTAGTTCAAAGAGGCAACATTTCAAAACAGACCATTTTTTCAGTTTCTGAAGCATGTTGTAAGGGGGGGGTTATCTCTTTCATCAAAAATCGGACGTTTTTGATTGAACAATAAAGGCCTCCAAATGTTATTTTATTCACTTCCCGTGGAGGAGAAACACTTTTTAAGGCCGCAGAGTGAGAAAATTGGCCATTTTCATTCACTTTTACCCATTCCTCAAATCTCGTGTTTAAGGCCCCTGGAAGCATGAAAATACCTTTAAACATCTCATTTTATCTTTAAAAGTGATTTTCCACGTACAAATGTGAATTGTAGTTCAAAGAGGCAACATTTGAAAACGGACCATTTTTTACGCTTCTGAAGCATGTCGTAAGGGGGGGTGGTTATCTTGTTCGTCAAAAATCGGGCATTTTCGCTTGAACAATAAAGGCCTACAAATGTTGTTTAGTTCACTTCCCATGGAGGAGAAACACTTTTTAAGGCCGCAGAGTGAGTAAATTGGCCATTTTCATTCACTTTTACCCATTTCTCAAATCTTGTGTTTAGGGCCCCTGGAAGCTTGAAAATCACTTTAAACATCTCATTTTATCTCTAAAAGTGATTATCCACGTACAATGTTAATTGTAGTTCAAAGACTCAACATTTGAAAATGAACCATTTTTTTAGTTTCAGAAGCATGTCGTAAGGGGGGGTGGTTATCTCTTTCGTCAAAAAAATTGTGTTTTCGCTTGAACAATAAAGGCCTACAAATGTTATTTAATTCCCTTCCCGGGGAGGAGAAACACTTTTTAAGGAATCAGAATGAGTAAATTGGCCATTTTCATTCACTTTTACATATTCCTCAAATCTTGTGTTTAAGGCCCCTGGAAGCATGAAAATCACTTTAAACATCTCATTTTATCTTTAAAAGTGATTTTCCACGTACAAATGTGAATTGTAGTTCAAAGAGGCAACATTTGAAAACGGACCATTTTTTACGTTTCTGAAGCATGTCGTAAGGGGGGGTGGTTATGTCTTTCATCAAAAATCGGACGTTTTTGACTGAACAATAAAGGCCTCCAAATGTTATTTTATTCACTTCCTGTGGAGGAGAAACACTTTTTAAGGCCGCAGAGTGAGTAAATTGGCCATTTTCATTCACTTTTACCCATTCCTCAAATCTCGTGTTTAAGGCCCCTGGAAGCATGAAAATCACTTTAAACATCTCATTTTATCTTTAAAAGTGATTTTCCACGTACAAATGTGAATTGTAGTTCAAAGAGGCAACATTTGAAAACAGACCATTTTTTTAGTTTCTGAAGCATGTCGTAAGGGGGTGTGGTTATCTCTTTCACCAAAAAAAAGGCGTTTTTGATTGAACAAGAAAGGCCTCCAAATGTTATTTTATTCTCTTCCCGTGGAGGAGAAACACTTTTTAAGGCCGCAGAGTGAGTAAATTGGCCATTTTCATTCACTTTTACCCGTTCCTCAAATCTTGTGTTTAAGGCCCCTGGAAGCATGAAAATCACTTTAAACATCTCATTTTATCTTTAAAAGTGATTTTCCAAGTACAATGTTAATTGTAGTTCAAAGACTCAACATTTGAAAATGAACCATTTTTTTAGTTTCAGAAGCAAGTCGTAAGGGGGGGTGGTTATCTCTTTCGTCAAAAAAATTGTGTTTTCGCTTGAACAATAAAGGCCTACAAATGTTATTTAATTCACTTCCCGTGGAGGAGAAACACTTTTTAAGGACTCAGAATGAGTAAATTGGCCATTTTCATTCACTTTTACATATTCCTCAAATCTTGTGTTTAAGGCCCCTGGAAGCATGAAAATCACTTTAAACATCTCATTTTATCTTTAAAAGTGATTTTCCACATACAAATGTGAATTGTAGTTCAAAGAGGCAACATTTGTAAACGGACCATTTTTTACGTTTCTGAAGCATGTCGTAAGGGGGGGTGGTTATCTCTTTCATCAAAAATCGGACGTTTTTGATTGAACAATAAAGGCCTCCAAATGTTATTTTATTCACTTCCCGTGGAGGAGAAACACTTTTTAAGGCCGCAGAGTGAGAAAATTGGCCATTTTCATTCACTTTTACCCATTCCTCAAATCTCGTGTTTAAGGCCCCTGGAAGCATGAAAATACCTTTAAACATCTCATTTTATCTTTAAAAGTGATTTTCCACGTACAAATGTGAATTGTAGTTCAAAGAGGCAACATTTGAAAACGGACCATTTTTTACGCTTCTGAAGCATGTCGTAAGGGGGGGTGGTTATCTTGTTCGTCAAAAATCGGGCATTTTCGCTTGAACAATAAAGGCCTACAAATGTTGTTTAGTTCACTTCCCATGGAGGAGAAACACTTTTTAAGGCCGCAGAGTGAGTAAATTGGCCATTTTCATTCACTTTTACCCATTTCTCAAATCTTGTGTTTAGGGCCCCTGGAAGCTTGAAAATCACTTTAAACATCTCATTTTATCTCTAAAAGTGATTATCCACGTACAATGTTAATTGTAGTTCAAAGACTCAACATTTGAAAATGAACCATTTTTTTAGTTTCAGAAGCATGTCGTAAGGGGGGGTGGTTATCTCTTCCGTCAAAAAAATTGTGTTTTCGCTTGAACAATAAAGGCCTACAAATGTTATTTAATTCCCTTCCCGGGGAGGAGAAACACTTTTTAAGGAATCAGAATGAGTAAATTGGCCATTTTCATTCACTTTTACATATTCCTCAAATCTTGTGTTTAAGGCCCCTGGAAGCATGAAAATCACTTTAAACATCTCATTTTATCTTTAAAAGTGATTTTCCACGTACAAATGTGAATTGTAGTTCAAAGAGGCAACATTTGAAAACGGACCATTTTTTACGTTTCTGAAGCATGTCGTAAGGGGGGGTGGTTATGTCTTTCATCAAAAATCGGACGTTTTTGATTGAACAATAAAGGCCTCCAAATGTTATTTTATTCACTTCCTGTGGAGGAGAAACACTTTTTAAGGCCGCAGAGTGAGTAAATTGGCCATTTTCATTCACTTTTACCCATTCCTCAAATCTCGTGTTTAAGGCCCCTGGAAGCATGAAAATCACTTTAAACATCTCATTTTATCTTTAAAAGTGATTTTCCACGTACAAATGTGAATTGTAGTTCAAAGAGGCAACATTTGAAAACAGACCATTTTTTTAGTTTCTGAAGCATGTCGTAAGGGGGTGTGGTTATCTCTTTCACCAAAAAAAAGGCGTTTTTGATTGAACAAGAAAGGCCTCCAAATGTTATTTTATTCTCTTCCCGTGGAGGAGAAACACTTTTTAAGGCCGCAGAGTGAGTAAATTGGCCATTTTCATTCACTTTTACCCGTTCCTCAAATCTTGTGTTTAAGGCCCCTGGAAGCATGAAAATCACTTTAAACATCTCATTTTATCTTTAAAAGTGATTTTCCAAGTACAATGTTAATTGTAGTTCAAAGACTCAACATTTGAAAATGAACCATTTTTTTAGTTTCAGAAGCAAGTCGTAAGGGGGGGTGGTTATCTCTTTCGTCAAAAAAATTGTGTTTTCGCTTGAACAATAAAGGCCTACAAATGTTATTTAATTCACTTCCCGTGGAGGAGAAACACTTTTTAAGGACTCAGAATGAGTAAATTGGCCATTTTCATTCACTTTTACATATTCCTCAAATCTTGTGTTTAAGGCCCCTGGAAGCATGAAAATCACTTTAAACATCTCATTTTATCTTTAAAAGTGATTTTCCACATACAAATGTGAATTGTAGTTCAAAGAGGCAACATTTGTAAACGGACCATTTTTTACGTTTCTGAAGCATGTCGTAAGGGGGGGTGGTTATCTCTTTCATCAAAAATCGGACGTTTTTGATTGAACAATAAAGGCCTCCAAATGTTATTTTATTCACTTCCCGTGGAGGAGAAACACTTTTTAAGGCCGCAGAGTGAGTAAATTGGCCATTTTCATTCACTTTTACCCATTCCTCAAATCTCGTGTTTAAGGCCCCTGGAAGCATGAAAATCACTTTAAACATCTCATTTTATCTTTAAAAGTGATTTTCCACGTACAAATGTGAATTGTCGTTTAAAGACGCAACATTTGAAAATGGACCATTTTTTTCGTTTCTGAAGCATGTCGTAAGGGGGGGGTGGTTATCTCTTTCACCAAAAAAAAGGTGTTTTTGATTGAATAAAGGCCTCCAAATGTTATTTTATTCACTTCCCGTGGAGGAGAAACACTTTTTAAGGCCGCAGAGTGAGTAAATTGGCCATTTTCATTCACTTGTACCCATTCCTCAAATCTCGTGTTTAAGGCCTCTGGAAGCATGAAAATCACTTTAAACATCTCATTTTATCTTTAAAAGTGATTTTCCACGTACAAATGTGAATTGTAGTTCAAAGAGGCAACATTTGAAAACGGACCATTTTTTACGTTTCTGAAGCATGTCGTAGCGGGGGTGGTTAACTCTTTCGTCAAAAATCGGGCGTTTTCCCTTGAACAATAAAGGCCTACAAATGTTATTTAGTTCACTTCCCTTGGAGGAGAAACACTTTTTAAGGCCGCAGACTGAGTAAATTGGCCATATTCATTCACTTTTACCCATTCCTCAAATCTTGTGTTTAAGGCCCCTGGAAGCATGAAAATCACTTTAAACATCTCATGTTATCTTTAAAAGTGATTTTCCACGTACAAATGTGAATTGTAGTTCAAAGAGGCAACATTTGAAAACAGACCATTTTTTTAATTTGTGAATCATGTCGTAAGGGGGGGTGATTATCTCTTTCATCAAAAATCGGACGTTTTTGATTGAACAATAAAGGCCTACAAATGTTATTTAATTCACTTTCTGGGGTGGAGAAAAAATTTTTAAGGCCTCAGAGTGAATAAATTGGCCATTTTCATTCACATTTACCCATTCCTTAAGGCTTGTGTTTAGGGCCCCTGGAAGCTTGAAAATCACTTTAAACATCTAATTTTATCTCTAAAAGTGATTATCCACGTACAAATGTGAATTGTCGTTTAAAGACGCAACTTTGGAAAATGGATCATTTTTTTCGTTTCTGAAGCATGTCGTAAGGGGGGGTGGTTATCTCTTTCATCAAAAATCGGGCGTTTTTGCTTGAACAATAAAGGCCTACAAATGTTATTTAATTCACTTCCCATGGAGGAGAAACACTTTTTAAGGCTTCAGAATGAGTAAATTGGCCATTTTCATTCACTTTTACCCATTCCTGAAACCTTGTGTTTAAGGCCCCTGGAAGAATGAAAATCACTTTAAACATCTCATTTTATCTTTAAAAGTGATTTTCCACGTACAAATGTGAATTGTAGTTCAAAGAGGCAACATTTGAAAACTGACCATTTTTTTTGTTTCTGAAGCATGTCGTAAGGGGGGGTTGGTTATCTCTTTCTTCAAAAATCGGGCGTTTTCGCTTGAACAATAAAGGCCTACAAATGTTATTTAATTCACTTCCCGTGGAGGAGAAACACTTTTTAAGGCCGCAGAGTGAGTAAATTGGCCATATTCATTCACTTTTACCCATTCCTCAAATCTTGTGTTTAAGGCCCCTGGAAGCATGAAAATCACTTTAAACATCTCATTTTATCTTTAAAAGTGATTATCCACGTACAAATGTGAATTGTAGTTCAAAGAGGCAACATTTGAAAATGGACCATTTTTTTCATTTCTGAAGCATGTCGTAAGGGGGGTGGTTATCTCTTTCATCAAAAATCGGACGTTTTTGATTGAACAATAAAGGCCTACAAATGTTATTTAATTCACTTTCTGGGGTGGAGAAAAACTTTTTAAGGCCTCAGAGTGAATAAATTGGCCATTTTCATTCACATTTACCCATTCCTTAAGGCTTGTGTTTAGGGCCCCTGGAAGCTTGAAAATCACTTTAAACATCTAATTTTATCTCTAAAAGTGATTATCCACGTACAAATGTGAATTGTAGTTCAAAGAGGCAACATTTGAAAATGGACCATTTTTTTCGTTTCTGAAGCATGTCGTAAGGGGGGTGGTTATCTCTTTCACCAAGAAAAAGGAGTTTTTGATTGAACAATAAAGGCCTCCAAATGGTATTTTATTCACTTCCCGTTGAGGAGAAACACTTTTTAAGGTCGCAGAGTGAGTAAATTGGCCATTTTCATTCACTTTTACCCATTCCTCATATCTCGTGTTTAAGGCCCCTGGAAGCATGAAAATCACTTTAAACATCTCATTTTATCTTTAAAAGTGATTTTCCACGTACAAATGTGAATTGTAGTTCAAAGAGGCAACATTTGAAAACAGACCATTTTTTTAGTTTCTGAAGCATGTCGTAAGGGGGGGTGGTTATCTCTTTCATCAAAAATCAGACGTTTTTAATTGAACAATAAAGGCCTACAAATGTTATTTAATTCACTTTCTGGGGTGGAGAAAAACTTTTTAAGGCCTCAGAGTGAATAAATTGGCCATTTTCATTCACATTTACCCATTCCTCAAATCTTGTGTTTAGGGCCCCTGGAAGCTTGAAAATCACTTTAAACATCTCATTTTATCTTTAAAAGTGATTTTCCACGTACAAATGTGAATTGTAGTTCAAAGAGGCAACATTTGAAAATGGACCATTTTTTTCGTTTCTGAAGCATGTCGTAAGGGGGGGTGGTTATCTCTTTCACCAAAAAACAGGCGTTTTTGATTGAACAATAAAGGCCTCCAAATGTTATTTAATTCACTTCCCGTGGAGGAGAAACACTTTTTAAGGCCGCAGAGTGAGTAAATTGGCCATTTTCATTCACTTTTACCCATTTCTCAAATCTTGTGTTTAAGGCCCCTGGAAGCATGAAAATCACTTTAAACATCTCATTTTATCTTTAAAAGTGATTTTCCACGTACAAATGTGAATTGTAGTTCAAAGAGGCAACATTTGAAAACAGACCATTTTTTTAGTTTCTGAAGCATGTCGTAAGGGGGGGTGGTTATCTCTTTCATCAAAAATCGGACGTTTTTAATTGAACAATAAAGGCCTACAAATGGTATTTAATTCACTTTCTGGGGTGGAGAAAAACTTTTTAAGGCCTCAGAGTGAATAAATTGGCCATTTTCATTCACATTTACCCATTCCTTAAGGCTTGTGTTTAGGGCCCCTGGAAGCTTGAAAATCACTTTAAACATCTAATTTTATCTCTAAAAGTGATTATCCACGTACAAATGTGAATTTTCGTTTAAAGACGCAACATTTGAAAATGGACCATTTTTTTCGTTTCTGAAGCATGTCGTAAGGGGAGGTGGTTATCTCTTTCACCAAAAAAAAGGCGTTTTTGATTGAACAATAAAGGCCTCCAAATGTTATTTTATTCACTTCCCGTGGAGGAGAAACACTTTTTAAGGCCGCAGAGTGAGAAAATTGGCCATTTTCATTCACTTTTACCCATTCCTCAAATCTCGTGTTTAAGGCCCCTGGAAGCATGAAAATACCTTTAAACATCTCATTTTATCTTTAAAAGTGATTTTCCACGTACAAATGTGAATTGTAGTTCAAAGAGGCAACATTTGAAAACGGACCATTTTTTACGCTTCTGAAGCATGTCGTAAGGGGGGGTGGTTATCTTTTTCGTCAAAAATCGGGCATTTTCGCTTGAACAATAAAGGCCTACAAATGTTGTTTAGTTCACTTCCCATGGAGGAGAAACACTTTTTAAGGCCGCAGAGTGAGTAAATTGGCCATTTTCATTCACTTTTACCCATTTCTCAAATCTTGTGTTTAGGGCCCCTGGAAGCATGAAAATCACTTTAAACATCTCATTTTCTCTTTAAAACTGATTTTCCACGTACAATGTTAATTGTAGTTCAAAGACTCAACATTTGAAAATGAACCATTTTTTTAGTTTCAGAAGCATGTCGTAAGGGGGGGTGGTTATCTCTTTCGTCAAAAAAATTGTGTTTTCGCTTGAACAATAAAGGCCTACAAATGTTATTTAATTCCCTTCCCGGGGAGGAGAAACACTTTTTAAGGAATCAGAATGAGTAAATTGGCCATTTTCATTCACTTTTACATATTCCTCAAATCTTGTGTTTAAGGCCCCTGGAAGCATGAAAATCACTTTAAACATCTCATTTTATCTTTAAAAGTGATTTTCCACGTACAAATGTGAATTGTAGTTCAAAGAGGCAACATTTCAAAACAGACCATTTTTTCAGTTTCTGAAGCATGTTGTAAGGGGGGGTGGTTATCTCTTTCATCAAAAATCGGACGTTTTTGATTGAACAATAAAGGCCTCCAAATGTTATTTTATTCACTTCCTGTGGAGGAGAAACACTTTTTAAGGCCGCAGAGTGAGTAAATTGGCCATTTTCATTCACTTTTACCCATTCCTCAAATCTCGTGTTTAAGGCCCCTGGAAGCATGAAAATCACTTTAAACATCTCATTTTATCTTTAAAAGGGATTTTCCACGTACAAATGTGAATTGTAGTTCAAAGAGGCAACATTTGAAAACAGACCATTTTTTTAGTTTCTGAAGCATGTCGTAAGGGGGTGTGGTTATCTCTTTCACCAAAAAAAGGCGTTTTTGATTGAACAATAAAGGCCTCCAAATGTTATTTTATTCTCTTCCCGTGGAGGAGAAACACTTTTTAAGGCCGCAGAGTGAGTAAATTGGCCATTTTCATTCACTTTTACCCGTTCCTCAAATCTTGTGTTTAAGGCCCCTGGAAGCATGAAAATCACTTTAAACATCTCATTTTATCTTTAAAAGTGATTTTCCACGTACAATGTTAATTGTAGTTCAAAGACTCAACATTTGAAAATGAACCATTTTTTTAGTTTCAGAAGCAAGTCGTAAGGGGGGGTGGTTATCTCTTTCGTCAAAAAAATTGTGTTTTCGCTTGAACAATAAAGGCCTACAAATGTTATTTAATTCACTTCCCGTGGAGGAGAAACACTTTTTAAGGACTCAGAATGAGTAAATTGGCCATTTTCATTCACTTTTACATATTCCTCAAATCTTGTGTTTAAGGCCCCTGGAAGCATGAAAATCACTTTAAACATCTCATTTTATCTTTAAAAGTGATTTTCCACATACAAATGTGAATTGTAGTTCAAAGAGGCAACATTTGTAAACGGACCATTTTTTACGTTTCTGAAGCATGTCGTAAGGGGGGGTGGTTATCTCTTTCATCAAAAATCGGACGTTTTTGATTGAACAATAAAGGCCTCCAAATGTTATTTTATTCACTTCCCGTGGAGGAGAAACACTTTTTAAGCCCGCAGAGTGAGTAAATTGGCCATTTTCATTCACTTTTACCCATTCCTCAAATCTCGTGTTTAAGGCCCCTGGAAGCATGAAAATCACTTTAAACATCTCATTTTATCTTTAAAAGTGATTTTCCACGTACAAATGTGAATTGTCGTTTAAAGACGCAACATTTGAAAATGGACCATTTTTTTCGTTTCTGAAGCATGTCGTAAGGGGGGGTGGTTATCTCTTTCACCAAAAAAAAGGTGTTTTTGATTGAATAAAGGCCTCCAAATGTTATTTTATTCACTTCCCGTGGAGGAGAAACACTTTTTAAGGCCGCAGAGTGAGTAAATTGGCCATTTTCATTCACTTGTACCCATTCCTCAAATCTCGTGTTTAAGGCCTCTGGAAGCATGAAAATCACTTTAAACATCTCATTTTATCTTTAAAAGTGATTTTCCACGTACAAATGTGAATTGTAGTTCAAAGAGGCAACATTTGAAAACAGACCATTTTTTTAGTTTCTGAAGCATGTCGTAAGGGGGGTGGTTATCTCTTTCATCAAAAATCAGACGTTTTTAATTGAACAATAAAGGCCTACAAATGTTATTTAATTCACTTTCTGGGGTGGAGAAAAACTTTTTAAGGCCTCAGAGTGAATAAATTGGCCATTTTCATTCACATTTACCCATTCCTCAAATCTTGTGTTTAGGGCCCCTGGAAGCTTGAAAATCACTTTAAACATCTCATTTTATCTCTAAAAGTGATTATCCACGTACAAATGTGAATTGTCGTTTAAAGACGCAACATTGGAAAATGGACCATTTTTTTCGTTTCTGAAGCATGTCGTAAGGGGGGGTGGTTATCTCTTTCACCAAAAAAAAGGCGTTTTTGATTGAACAATAAAGGCCTCCAAATGTTATTTTATTCACTTCCCGTGGAGGAGAAACACTTTTTAAGGCCGCAGAGTGAGTAAATTGGCCATTTTCATTCACTTTTACCCATTCCTCAAATCTCGTGTTTAAGTCCCCTGGAAGCATGAAAATCACTTTAAACATCTCATTTTATCTTTAAAAGTGATTTTCCACGTACAAATGTGAATTGTAGTTCAAAGAGGCAACATTTGAAAATGGACCATTTTTTTCGTTTCTGAAGCATGTCGTAAGGGGGGGGTGGTTATCTCTTTCACCAAAAAACAGGCGTTTTTGATTGAACAATAAAGGCCTCCAAATGTTATTTAATTCACTTCCCGTGGAGGAGAAACACTTTTTAAGGCCGCAGAGTGAGTAAATTGGCCATTTTCATTCACTTTTACCCATTTCTCAAATCTTGTGTTTAAGGCCCCTGGAAGCATGAAAATCACTTTAAACATCTCATTTTATCTTTAAAAGTGATTTTCCACGTACAAATGTGAATTGTAGTTCAAAGAGGCAACATTTGAAAACAGACCATTTTTTTAGTTTCTGAAGCATGTCGTAAGGGGGGGTGGTTATCTCTTTCATCAAAAATCGGACGTTTTTAATTGAACAATAAAGGCCTACAAATGGTATTTAATTCACTTTCTGGGGTGGAGAAAAACTTTTTAAGGCCTCAGAGTGAATAAATTGGCCATTTTCATTCACATTTACCCATTCCTTAAGGCTTGTGTTTAGGGCCCCTGGAAGCTTGAAAATCACTTTAAACATCTAATTTTATCTCTAAAAGTGATTATCCACGTACAAATGTGAAATTTCGTTTAAAGACGCAACATTTGAAAATGGACCATTTTTTTCGTTTCTGAAGCATGTCGTAAGGGGAGGTGGTTATCTCTTTCACCAAAAAAAAGGCGTTTTTGATTGAACAATAAAGGCCTCCAAATGTTATTTTATTCACTTCCCGTGGAGGAGAAACACTTTTTAAGGCCGCAGAGTGAGTAAATTGGCCATTTTCATTCACTTTTACCCATTCCTCAAATCTCGTGTTTAAGTCCCCTGGAAGCATGAAAATCACTTTAAACATCTCATTTTATCTTTAAAAGTGATTTTCCACGTACAAATGTGAATTGTAGTTCAAAGAGGCAACATTTGAAAATGGACCATTTTTTTCGTTTCTGAAGCATGTCGTAAGGGGGGGGGGTGGTTATCTCTTTCACCAAAAAACAGGCGTTTTTGATTGAACAATAAAGGCCTCCAAATGTTATTTAATTCACTTCCCGTGGAGGAGAAACACTTTTTAAGGCCGCAGAGTGAGTAAATTGGCCATTTTCATTCACTTTTACCCATTTCTCAAATCTTGTGTTTAAGGCCCCTGGAAGCATGAAAATCACTTTAAACATCTCATTTTATCTTTAAAAGAGATTTTCCACGTACAAATGTGAATTGTAGTTCAAAGAGGCAACATTTGAAAACAGACCATTTTTTTAGTTTCTGAAGCATGTCGTAAGGGGGGGTGGTTATCTCTTTCATCAAAAATCGGACGTTTTTAATTGAACAATAAAGGCCTACAAATGTTATTTAATTCACTTTCTGGGGTGGAGAAATTTTTTTTAAGGCCTCAGAGTGAATAAATTGGCCATTTTCATTCACATTTACCCATTCCTTAAGGCTTGTGTTTAGGGCCCCTGGAAGCTTGAAAATCACTTTAAACATCTAATTTTATCTCTAAAAGTGATTATCCACGTACAAATGTGAATTGTCGTTTAAAGACGCAACATTTGAAAATGGACCATTTTTTTCGTTTCTGAAGCATGTCGTGAGGGGGGTGGTTATCTCTTTCATCAAAAATCGGACGTTTTTGATTGAACAATAAAGGCCTACAAATGTTATTTCATTCACTTTCTGGGGTGGAGAAAGACTTTTTAAGGCCTCAGAGTGAATAAATTGGCCATTTTCATTCACATTTACCCATTCCTCAAATCTTGTGTTTAGGGCCCCTGGAAGCTTGAAAATCACTTTAAACATCTCATTTTATCTTTAAAAGTGATTTTCCACGTACAAATGTGAATTGTAGTTCAAAGAGGCAACATTTGAAAACGGACCATTTTTTACGCTTCTGAAGCATGTCGTAAGAGGGGGTGGTTATCTCTTTCGTCAAAAATCGGGCGTTTTCGCTTGAACAATAAAGGCCTACAAATGTTGTTTAGTTCACTTCCCGTGGAGGAGAAACACTTTTTAAGGCCGCAGAGTGAGTAAATTGGCCATTTTCATTCACTTTTACCCATTTCTCAAATCTTGTGTTTAGGGCCCCTGGAAGCTTGAAAATCACTTTAAACATCTCATTTTATCTCTAAAAGTGATTATCCACGTACAATGTTAATTGTAGTTCAAAGACTCAACATATGAAAATGAACCATTTTTTTAGTTTCAGAAGCATGTCGTAAGGGGGGGTGGTTATCTCTTTCGTCAAAAAAATTGTGTTTTCGCTTGAACAATAAAGGCCTACAAATGTTATTTAATTCACTTCCCGTGGAGGAGAAACACTTTTTAAGGACTCAGAATGAGTAAATTGGCCATTTTCATTCACTTTTACATATTCCTCAAATCTTGTGTTTAAGGCCCCTGGAAGCATGAAAATCACTTTAAACATCTCATTTTCTCTTTAAAACTGATTTTCCACGTACAAATGTGAATTGTAGTTCAAAGAGGCAACATTTGAAAACGGACCATTTTTTACGTTTCTGAAGCATGTCGTAAGGGGGGGTGGTTATCTCTTTCATCAAAAATCGGACGTTTTTGATTGAACAATAAAGGCCTCCAAATGTTATTTTATTCACTTCCCGTGGAGGAGAAACACTTTTTAAGGCCGCAGAGTGAGTAAATTGGCCATTTTCATTCACTTTTACCCATTCCTCAAATCTCGTGTTTAAGTCCCCTGGAAGCATGAAAATCACTTTAAACATCTCATTTTATCTTTAAAAGTGATTTTCCACGTACAAATGTGAATTGTAGTTCAAAGAGGCAACATTTGAATATGGACCATTTTTTTCGTTTCTGAAGCATGTCGTAAGGGGGGGTGGTTATCTCTTTCACCAAAAAACAGGCGTTTTTGATTGAACAATAAAGGCCTCCAAATGTTATTTAATTCACTTCCCGTGGAGGAGAAACACTTTTTAGGGCCGCAGAGTGAGAAAATTGGCCATTTTCATTCACTTTTACCCATTCCTCAAATCTCGTGTTTAAGGCCCCTGGAAGCATGAAAATCACTTTAAACATCTCATTTTATCTTTAAAAGTGATTTTCCACGTACAAATGTGAATTGTAGTTCAAAGAGGCAACATTTGAAAACAGACCATTTTTTTAGTTTCTGAAGCATGTCGTAAGGGGGGGTGGTTATCTCTTTCATCAAAAATCGGACTTTTTAATTGAACAATAAAGGCCTACAAATGTTATTTAATTCACTTTCTGGGGTGGAGAAATTTTTTTTAAGGCCTCAGAGTGAATAAATTGGCCATTTTCATTCACATTTACCCATTCCTTAAGGCTTGTGTTTAGGGCCCCTGGAAGCTTGAAAATCACTTTAAACATCTAATTTTATCTCTAAAAGTGATTTTCCACGTACAAATGTGAATTGTAGTTCAAAGAGGCAACATTTGAAAATGCACCATTTTTTTCGTTTCTGAAGCATGTCGTAAGGGGGGGTGGTTATCTCTTTCACCAAAAAACAGGCGTTTTTGATTGAACAATAAAGGCCTCCAAATGTTATTTAATTCACTTCCCGTGGAGGAGAAACACTTTTTAAGGCTGCAGAGTGAGTAAATTGGCCATTTTCATTCACTTTTACCCATTTCTCAAATCTTGTGTTTAAGGCCCCTGGAAGCATGAAAATCACTTTAAACATCTCATTTTATCTTTAAAAGTGATTTTCCACGTACAAATGTGAATTGTAGTTCAAAGAGGCAACATTTGAAAACAGACCATTTTTTTTGTTTCTGAAGCATGTCGTAAGGGGGGATGGTTATCTCTTTCATCAAAAATCGGACGTTTTTAATTGAACAATAAAGGCCTACAAATGTTATTTAATTCACTTTCTGGGGTGGAGAAAAACTTTTTAAGGCCTCAGAGTGAATAAATTGGCCATTTCCATTCAAATTTACCCATTCCTCAAATCTTGTGTTTAGGGCCCCTGGAAGCTTGAAAATCACTTTAAACATCTAATTTTATCTCTAAAAGTGATTATCCCCGTACAAATGTGAATTGTCGTTTAAAGACGCAACATTTGAAAATGGACCATTTTTTTCGTTTCTGAAGCATGTCGTAAGGGGGGGTGGTTATCTCTTTCACCAAAAAACAGGCGTTTTTGATTGAACAATAAAGGCCTCCAAATGTTATTTAATTCACTTCCCGTGGAGGAGAAACACTTTTTAAGGCCGCAGAGTGAGAAAATTGGCCATTTTCATTCACTTTTACCAATTCCTCAAATCTCGTGTTTAAGGCCCCTGGAAGCATGAAAATCACTTTAAACATTTCATTTTATCTTTAAAAGTGATTTTCCACGTACAAATGTGAATTGTAGTTCAAAGAGGCAACATTGAAAATGCACCATTTTTTTCGTTTCTGAAGCATGTCGTAAGGGGGGGTGGTTATCTCTTTCACCAAAAAACAGGCATTTTTGATTGAACAATAAAGGCCTCCAAATGTTATTTAATTCACTTCCCGTGGAGGAGAAACACTTTTTAAGGCTGCAGAGTGAGTAAATTGGCCATTTTCATTCACTTTTACCCATTTCTCAAATCTTGTGTTTAAGGCCCCTGGAAGCATGAAAATCACTTTAAACATCTCATTTTATCTTTAAAAGTGATTTTCCACGTACAAATGTGAATTGTAGTTCAAAGAGGCAACATTTGAAAACAGACCATTTTTTTTGTTTCTGAAGCATGTCGTAAGGGGGTGTGGTTATCTCTTTCATCAAAAATCGGACGTTTTTAATTGAACAATAAAGGCCTACAAATGTTATTTAATTCACTTTCTGGGGTGGAGAAAAACTTTTTAAGGCCTCAGAGTGAATAAATTCGCCATTTCCATTCAAATTTACCCATTCCTCAAATCTTGTGTTTAGGGCCCCTGGAAGCTTGAAAATCACTTTAAACATCTAATTTTATCTCTAAAAGTGATTATCCCCGTACAAATGTGAATTGTCGTTTAAAGACGCAACATTTGAAAATGGACCATTTTTTTCGTTTCTGAAGCATGTCGTAAGGGGGGGTGGTTATCTCTTTCACCAAAAAAGAAGGTGTTTTTGATTGAACAATAAAGGCCTCCAAATGTTATTTTATTCACTTCCCGTGGAGGAGAAACACTTTTTAAGGCCGCAGAGTGAGTAAATTGGCCATTTTCATTCACTTTTACTCATTCCTCAAATCTCGTGTTTAAGGCCCCTGGAAGCATGAAAATCACTTTAAACATCTCATTTTATCTTTAAAAGTGATTTTCCACGTACAAATGTGAATTGTAGTTCAAAGAGGCAACATTTGAAAACGGACCATTTTTTACGTTTCTGAAGCATGTCGTAGGGGGGGTGGTTAACACTTTCGTCAAAAATCGGGCGTTTTCCCTTGAACAATAAAGGCCTACAAATGTTATTTAGTTCACTTCCCGTGGAGGAGAAACACTTTTTAAGGCCGCAGACTGAGTAAATTGGCCATATTCAGTCACTTTTACCCATTCCTCAAATCTTGTGTTTAAGGCCCCTGGAAGCATGAAAATCACTTTAAACATCTCATGTTATCTTTAAAAGTGATTTTCCACGTACAAATGTGAATTGTAGTTCAAAGAGGCAACATTTGAAAACAGACCATTTTTTTAGTTTCTGAAGCATGTCGTAAGGGGGGATGGTTATCTCTTTCATCAAAAATCGGACGTTTTTAATTGAACAATAAAGGCCTACAAATGTTATTTAATTCACTTTCTGGGGTGGAGAAAAACTTTTTGAGGCCTCAGAGTGAATAAATTGGCCATTTCCATTCAAATTTACCCATTCCTCAAATCTTGTGTTTAGGGCCCCTGGAAGCTTGAAAATCACTTTAAACATCTAATTTTATCTCTAAAAGTGATTATCCACGTACAAATGTGAATTGTCGTTTAAAGACGCAACATTTGAAAATGGACCATTTTTTTCGTTTCTGAAGCATGTCGTAAGGGGGGGTGGTTATCTCTTTCACCAAAAAAAAGGTGTTTTTGATTGAACAATAAAGGCCTCCAAATGTTATTTTATTCACTTCCCGTGGAGGAGAAACACTTTTTAAGGCCGCAGAGTGAGTAAATTGGCCATTTTCATTCACTTTTACCCATTCCTCAAATCTCGTGTTTAAGGCCCCTGGAAGCATGAAAATCACTTTAAACATCGCATTTTATCTTTAAAAGTGATTTTCCACGTACAAATGTGAATTGTAGTTCAAAGAGGCAACATTTGAAAACGGACCTTTTTTTACGTTTCTGAAGCATGTCGTAGGGGGGGTGGTTAACTCTTTCGTCAAAAATCGGGCGTTTTCCCTTGAACAATAAAGGCCTACAAATGTTATTTAGTTCACTTCCCGTGGAGGAGAAACACTTTTTAAGGCCGCAGACTGAGTAAATTGGCCATATTCATTCACTTTTACCCATTCCTCAAATCTTGTGTTTAAGGCCCCTGGAAGCATGAAAATCACTTTAAACATCTCATGTTATCTTTAAAAGTGATTTTCCACGTACAAATGTGAATTGTAGTTCAAAGAGGCAACATTTGAAAATGCACCATTTTTTTCGTTTCTGAAGCATGTCGTAAGGGGGGGTGGTTATCTCTTTCACCAAAAAACAGGCGTTTTTGATTGAACAATAAAGGCCTCCAAATGGTATTTAATTCACTTCCCGTGGAGGAGAAACACTTTTTAAGGCCGCAGAGTGAGTAAATTGGCCTTTTTCATTCACTTTTACCCATTTCTCAAATCTTGTGTTTAAGGCCCCTGGAAGCATGAAAATCACTTTAAACATCTCATTTTATCTTTAAAAGTGATTTTCCACGTACAAATGTGAATTGTAGTTCAAAGAGGCAACATTAGAAAACAGACCATTTTTTTAGTTTCTGAAGCATGTCGTAAGGGGGGGTGGTTATCTCTTTCATCAAAAATCGGACGTTTTTGATTGAACAATAAAGGCCTACAAATGTTATTTAATTCACTTTCTGGGGTGGAGAAAAACTTTTTAAGGCCTCAGAGTGAATAAATTGGCCATTTTCATTCACATTTACCCATTCCTCAAATCTTGTGCTTAGGGCCCCTGGAAGCTTGAAAATCACTTTAAACATCTCATTTTATCTTTAAAAGTGATTTTCCACGTACAAATGTGAATTGTTGTTCAAAGAGGCAACATTTGAAAACAGACCATTTTTTTAGTTTCTGAAGCATGTGGTAAGGGGGGGTGGTTATCTCTTTCATCAAAAATCGGACGTTTTTGATTGAACAATAAAGGCCTCCAAATGTTATTTTATGCACTTCCCGTGGAGGAGAAACACTTTTTAAGGCCGCAGAGTGAGTAAATTGGCCATTTTCATTCACTTTTACCCATTCCTCAAATCTCGTGTTTAAGGCCCCTGGAAGCATGAAAATCACTTTAAACATCTCATTTTATCTTTATAAGTGATTTTCCACGTACAAATGTGAATTGTAGTTCAAAGAGGCAACATTTGAAAACAGACCATTTTTTTAGTTTCTGAAGCATGTCGTAAGGGGGGGGTTATCTCTTTCATCAAAAATCGGACGTTTTAATTGAACAATAAAGGCCTACAAATGTTATTTAATTCACTTTCTGGGGTGGAGAAAAACTTTTTAAGGCCTCAGAGTGAATAAATTGGCAATTTTCATTCACATTTACCTATTCCTCAAATCTTGTGTTTAGGGCCCCTGGAAGCTTGAAAATCACTTTAAACATCTCATTTTATCTTTAAAAGTGATTTTCCACGTACAAATGTGAATTGTAGTTAAAAGAGGCAACATTTGAGAACGGACCATTTTTTACGTTTCTGAAGCATGTCGTAAGGGGGGGTTGTTATCTCTTTGGTCAAAAATCGTGCGTTTTCTCTTGAACAATAAAGGCCTACAAATGTTATTTAGTTCACTTCCCGTGGAGGAGAAACACTTTTTAAGGCCGCAGAGTGAGTAAATTGGCCATATTCATTCACTTTTACCCATTCCTCAAATCTTGTGTTTAAGGCCCCTAGAAGCATGAAAATCACTTTAAACATCTCATTTTATCTTTAAAAGTGATTTTCCACGTACAAATGTGAATTGTAGTTCAAAGAGGCAACATTTGAAAACAGACAATTTTTTTAGTTTCTGAAACATGTCGTAAGGGGGGGTGGTTATCTCTTTCATCAAAAAAAAGGCGTTTTTGATTGAACAATAAAGGCCTCCAAATGTTATTTTATTCACTTCCCGTGGAGGAGAAACACTTTTTAAGGCCGCAGAGTGAGTAAATTGGCCATTTTCATTCACATTTACCCATTCCTTAAGGATTGTGTTTAGGGCCCCTGGAAGCTTGAAAATCACTTTAAACATCTAATTTTATCTCTAAAAGTGATTATCCACGTACAAATGTGAATTGTCGTTTAAAGACGCAACATTGGAAAATGGACCATTTTTATCGTTTCTGAAGCATGTCGTAAGGGGGGGTGGTTATCTCTTTCACCAAAAAAAAGGCGTTTTTGATTGAACAATAAAGGCCTCCAAATGTTATTTTATTCACTTCCCGTTGAGGAGAAACACTTTTTAAGGCCGCAGAGTGAGTAAATTGGCCATTTTCATTCACTTTTACCCATTCTCAAATCTCCTGTTTAAGGCCCCTGGAAGCATGAAAATCGCTTTAAACATCTCATTTTATCTTTAAAAGTGATTTTCCACGTACAAATGTGAATTGTAGTTCAAAGAGGCAACATTTGAAAACAGACCATTTTTTTAGTTTCTGAAGCATGTCGTAAGGGGGGGTGGTTATCTCTTTCATCAAAAATCGGACGTTTTTGATTGAACAATAAAGGCCTCCAAATGTTATTTTATTCACTTCCCGTGAAGGAGAAACACTTTTTAAGGCCGCAGAGTGAGTAAATTGGCCATTTTCATTCACTTTTACCCATTCCTCAAATCTCGTGTTTAAGGCCCCTGGAAGCATGAAAATCACTTTAAACATCTCATTTTATCTTTAAAAGTGATTTTCCACGTACAAATGTGAATTGTAGTTCAAAGAGGCAACATTTGAAAACAGACCATTTTTTTAGTTTCTGAAGCATGTCGTAAGGGGGGGTGGTTATCTCTTTCATGAAAAATCGGACGTTTTTAATTGAACAATAAAGGCCTACAAATGTTATTTAATTGACTTTCTGGGGTGGAGAAAAACTTTTTAAGGCCTCAGAGTGAATAAATTGGCCATTTTCATTCACATTTACCCATTCCTCAAATCTTGTGTTTAGGGCCCCTGGAAGCTTGAAAATCACTTTAAACATCTCATTTTATCTTTAAAAGTGATTTTCCACGTACAAATGTGAATTGTAGTTAAAAGAGGCAACATTTGAAAACGGACCATTTTTTTGTTTCTGAAGCATGTCATAAGGGGGGGTGGTTATCTCTTTCGTCAAAAATCGGGCGTTTTCGCTTGAACAATAAAGGCCTACAAATGTTATTTAGTTCACTTCCCGTGGAGGAGAAACACTTTTTAAGGCCGCAGAGTGAGTAAATTGGCCATATTCATTCACTTTTACCCATTCCTCAAATCTTGTGTTTAAGGCCCCTGGAAGCATGAAAATCACTTTAAACATCTCATTTTATCTTTAAAAGTTATTTTCCACGTACAAATGTGAATTGTAGTTCAAAGAGGCAACATTTGAAAACAGACCATTTTTTTAGTTTCTGAAGCATGTCATAAGGGGGGATGGTTATCTCTTTCATCAAAAATCGGACGATTTTAATTGAACAATAAAGGCCTACAAATGTTATTTAATTCACTTTCTGGGGTGGAGAAAAACTTTTTAAAGCCTCAGAGTGAATAAATTGGCCATTTCCATTCAAATTTACCCATTCCTCAAATCTTGTGTTTAGGGCCCCTGGAAGCTTGAAAATCACTTTAAACATCTCATTTTATCTCTAAAAGTGATTATCCACGTACAAATGTGAATTGTCGTTTAAAGACGCAACATTGGAAAATGGACCATTTTTTTCGTTTCTGAAGCATGTCGTAAGGGGGGGTGGTTATCTCTTTCGTCAAAAATCGGGCGTTTTCGCTTGAACAATAAAGGCCTACAAATGTTATTTAATTCACTTCCCGTGGAGGAGAAACACTTTTTAAGGCCGCAGAGTGAGTAAATTGGCCATATTCATTCACTTTTACCCATTCCTCAAATCTTGTGTTTAAGGCCCCTGGAAGCATGAAAATCACTTTAAACATCTCATTTTATCTTTAAAAGTGATTATCCACGTACAAATGTGAATTGTAGTTCAAAGAGGCAACATTTGAAAATGGACCATTTTTTTCGTTTCTGAAGCATGTCGTAAGGGGGGTGGTTATCTCTTTCACCAAGAAAAAGGCGTTTTTGATTGAACAATAAAGGCCTCCAAATGGTATTTTATTCACTTCCCGTTGAGGAGAAACACTTTTTAAGGCCGCAGAGTGAGTAAATTGGCCATTTTCATTCACTTTTACCCATTCTCAAATCTCCTGTTTAAGGCCCCTGGAAGCATGAAAATCGCTTTAAACATCTCATTTTATCTTTAAAAGTGATTTTCCACGTACAAATGTGAATTGTAGTTCAAAGAGGCAACATTTGAAAACAGACCATTTTTTTAGTTTCTGCAGCATGGTGTAAGGGGGGGGTGGTTATCTCTTTCATCAAAAATCGGACGTTTTTGATTGAACAATAAAGGCCTCCAAATGTTATTTTATTCACTTCCCGTGAAGGAGAAACACTTTTTAAGGCCGCAGAGTGAGTAAATTGGCCATTTTCATTCACTTTTACCCATTCCTCAAATCTCGTGTTTAAGGCCCCTGGAAGCATGAAAATCACTTTAAACATCTCATTTTATCTTTAAAAGTGATTTTCCACGTACAAATGTGAATTGTAGTTCAAAGAGGCAACATTTGAATATGGACCATTTTTTTCGTTTCTGAAGCATGTCGTAAGGGGGGGTGGTTATCTCTTTCACCAAAAAACAGGCGTTTTTGATTGCATAATAAAGGCCTCCAAATGTTATTTACTTCACTTCCCGTGGAGGAGAAACACTTTTTAAGGCCGCAGAGTGAGAAAATTGGCCATTTTCATTCACTTTTACCCATTCCTCAAATCTTGTGTTTAAGGCCCCTGGAAGCATGAAAATCACTTTAAACATCTCATTTTATCTTTAAAAGTGATTTTCCACGTACAAATGTGAATTGTAGTTCAAAGAGGCAACATTTGAAAACGGACCATTTTTTACGTTTCTGAAGCATGTCGTAAGGGGGGGTGGTTATGTCTTTCATCAAAAATCGGACGTTTTTAATTGAACAATAAAGGCCTACAAATGTTATTTAATTCACTTTCTGGGGTGGAGAAAAACTTTTTAAGGCCTCAGAGTGAATAAATTGGCCATTTTCATTCACATTTACCTATTCCTCAAATCTTGTGTTTAGGGCCCCTGGAAGCTTGAAAATCACTTTAAACATCTAATTTTATCTTTAAAAGAGATTTTCCACGTACAAATGTGAATTGTAGTTAAAAGAGGCAACATTTGAAAACGGACCATTTTTTACGTTTCTGAAGCATGTCGTAAGGGGGGATTGTTATCTCTTTGGTCAAAAATCGTGCGTTTTCTCTTGAACAATAAAGGCCTACAAATGTTATTTAGTTCACTTCCCGTGGAGGAGAAACACTTTTTAAGGCCGCAGAGTGAGTAAATTGGCCATATTCATTCACTTTTACCCATTCCTCAAATCTTGTGTTTAAGGCCCCTGGAAGCATGAAAATCACTTTAAACATCTCATTTTATCTTTAAAAGTGATTTTCCACGTACAAATGTGAATTGTAGTTCAAAGAGGCAACATTTGAAAACAGACCATTTTTTTAGTTTCTGAAGCATGTCGTAAGGGGGGTGGTTATCTCTTTCATCAAAAATCGGACATTTTTGATTGAACAATAAAGGCCTACAAATGTTATTTAATTCACTTTCTGGGGTGGAGAAATTTTTTTTAAGGCCTCAGAGTGAATAAATTGGCCATTTTCATTCACATTTACCTATTCCTCAAATCTTGTGTTTAGGGCCCCTGGAAGCTTGAAAATCACTTTAAACATCTCATTTTATCTTTAAAAGTGATTTTCCACGTACAAATGTGAATTGTAGTTCAAAGAGGCAACATTTGAAAATGCACCATTTTTTTCGTTTCTGAAGCATGTCGTAAGGGGGGGTGGTTATCTCTTTCACCAAAAAACAGGCGTTTTTGATTGAACAATAAAGGCCTCCAAATGTTATTTTATTCTCTTCCCGTGGAGGAGAAACACTTTTTAAGGCCGCAGAGTGAGTAAATTGGCCATTTTCATTCACTTTTACCCGTTCCTCAAATCTTGTGTTTAAGGCCCCTGGAAGCATGAAAATCACTTTAAACATCTCATTTTATCTTTAAAAGTGATTTTCCACGTACAAATGTGAATTGTAGTTCAAAGAGGCAACATTTGAAAATGCACCATTTTTTTCGTTTCTGAAGCATGTTGTAAGGGGGGGTGGTTAACTCTTTTGTCAAAAATCGAGCGTTTTCCCTTGAACAATAAAGGCCTACAAATGTTATTTAGTTCACTTCCCGTGGAGGGGAAACACTTTTTAAGGCCGCAGACTGAGTAAATTGGCCATATTCATTCACTTTTACCCATTCCTCAAATCTTGTGTTTAAGGCCCCTGGAAGCATGAAAATCACTTTAAGCATCTCATGTTATCTTTAAAAGTGATTTTCCACGTACAAATGTGAATTGTAGTTCAAAGAGGCAACATTTGAAAACAGACCATTTTTTTAGTTTGTGAAGCATGTCGTAAGGGGGGGTGGTTATCTCTTTCATCAAAAATCGGACGTTTTTGATTGAACAATAAAGGCCTACAAATGTTATTTAATTCACTTTCTGGGGTGGAGAAAAAAATTTTAAGGCCTCAGAGTGAATAAATTGGCCATTTTCATTCACATTTACCCATTCCTTAAGGCTTGTGTTTAGGGCCCCTGGAAGCTTGAAAATCACTTTAAACATCTAATTTTATCTCTAAAAGTGATTATCCACGTACAAATGTGAATTGTCGTTTAAAGACGCAACATTGGAAAATGGACCATTTTTTTCGTTTCTGAAGCATGTCGTAAGGGGGGGTGGTTATCTCTTTCATCAAAAATCGGGCGTTTTTGCTTGAACAATAAAGGCCTACAAATGTTATTTAGTTCACTTCCCGTGGAGGAGAAACACTTTTTAAGGCCGCAGAGTGAGTAAATTGGCCATTTTCATTCACTTTTACCCATTCCTCAAATCTCGTGTTTAAGGGCCCTGGAAGCATGAAAATCACTTTAAACATCTCATTTTATCTTTAAAAGTGATTTTCCACGTACAAATGTGAATTGTAGTTCAAAGAGGCAACATTTGAAAACGGACCATTTTTTACGTTTCTGAAGCATGTCGTAAGGGGGGGTGGTTATCTCTTTCGTCAAAAAAATTGTGTTTTCACTTGAACAATAAAGGCCTACAAATGTTATTTAATTCACTTTCTGGGGTGGAGAAAAACTTTTTAAGGCCTCAGAGTGAATAAATTGGCCATTTTCATTCACTTTTACCCATTCCTCAAATCTTGTGTTTAGGGCCCCTGGAAGCTTGAAAATCACTTTAAACATCTCATTTTATCTTTAAAAGTGATTTTCCACGTACAAATGTGAATTGTAGTTCAAAGAGGCAACATTTGAAAACGGACCATTTTTTACGTTTCTGAAGCATGTCGTAAGGGGGGGTGGTTATGTCTTTCATCAAAAATCGGACGTTTTTGATTGAACAATAAAGGCCTCCAAATGTTATTTTATTCACTTCCTGTGGAGGAGAAACACTTTTTAAGGCCGCAGAGTGAGTAAATTGGCCATTTTCATTCACTTTTACCCATTCCTGAAATCTCGTGTTTAAGGCCCCTGGAAGCATGAAAATCACTTTAAACATCTCATTTTATCTTTAAAAGTGATTTTCCACGTACAAATGTGAATTGTAGTTCAAAGAGGCAACATTTGAAAACAGACCATTTTTTTAGTTTCTGAAGCATGTCGTAAGGGGGGGTGGTTATCTCTTTCATCAAAACTCGGACATTTTTAATTGAACAATAAAGGCCTACAAATGTTATTTAATTCACTTTCTGGGGTGGAGAAAAACTTTTTAAGGCCGCAGAGTGAATAAATTGGCCATTTTCATTCACATTTACCTATTCCTCAAATCTTGTGTTTAGGGCCCCTGGAAGCTTGAAAATCACTTTAAACATCTAATTTTATCTTTAAAAGAGATTTTCCACGTACAAATGTGAATTGTAGTTAAAAGAGGCAACATTTGAAAACGGACCATTTTTACGTTTCTGAGGCATGTCATAAGGGGGGGTGGTTATCTCTTTCGTCAAAAATCGGGCGTTTTCGCTTGAACAATAAAGGCCTACAAATGTTATTTAGTTCACTTTCTGGGGTGGAGAAAAACTTTTTAAGGCCACAGAGTGAATAAATTGGCCATTTTCATTCACATTTACCTATTCCTCAAATCTTGTGTTTAGGGCCCCTGGAAGCTTGAAAATCACTTTAAACATCTAATTTTATCTTTAAAAGAGATTTTCCACGTACAAATGTGAATTGTAGTTAAAAGAGGCAACATTTGAAAATGGACCATTTTTTACGTTTCTGAAGCATGTCGTAAGGGGGGGTTGTTATCTCTTTGGTCAAAAATCGTGCGTTTTCTCTTGAACAATAAAGGCCTACAAATGTTATTTAGTTCACTTCCCGTGGAGGAGAAACACTTTTTAAGGCCGCAGAGTGAGTAAATTGGCCATATTCATTCACTTTTACCCATTCCTCAAATCTTGTGTTTAAGGCCCCTGGAAGCATGAAAATCACTTTAAACATCTCATTTTATCTTTAAAAGTGATTTTCCACGTACAAATGTGAATTGTAGTTCAAAGATGCAACATTGGAAAATGGACCATTTTTATCGTTTCTGAAGCATGTCGTAAGGGGGTGTGGTTATCTCTTTCACCAAAAAACAGGCATTTTTGATTGAACAATAAAGGCATCCAAATGTTATTTAATTCACTTCCCGTGGAGGCGAAACACTTTTTAAGGCTGCAGAGTGAGTAAATTGGCCATTTTCATTCACTTTTACCCATTCCTCAAATCTCGTGTTTAAGGCCCCTGGAAGCATGAAAATCACTTTAAACATCTCATTTTATCTTTAAAAGTGATTTTCCACGTACAAATGTGAATTGTAGTTCAAAGAGGCAACATTTGAAAACGGACCATTGTTTACGATTCTGAAGCATGTCGTAGGGGGGGTGGTTAACTCTTTCGTCAAAAATCGGGCGTTTTCCCTTGAACAATAAAGGCCTCCAAATGTTATTTTATTCACTTCCCGTGGAGGAGAAACACTTTTTAAGGCCGCAGAGTGAGTAAATTGGCCATATTCATTCACTTTTACCCATTCCTCAAATCTTGTGTTTAAGGCCCCTGGAAGCATGAAAATCACTTTAAACATCTCATTTTATCTTTAAAAGTGATTTTCCACGTACAAATGTGAATTGTAGTTCAAAGAGGCAACATTTCAAAACAGACCATTTTTTCAGTTTCTGAAGCATGTTGTAAGGAGGGGTGGTTATCTCTTTCATCAAAAATCGGACGTTTTTGATTGAACAATAAAGGCCTACAAATGTTATTTTATTCACTTCCCGTGGAGGAGAAACACTTTTTAAGGCCGCAGAGTGAGTAAATTGGCCATTTTCGTTCACTTTTACCCATTCCTCAAATCTCGTGTTTAAGGCCCCTGGAAGCATGAAAATACCTTTAAACATCTCATTTTATCTTTAAAAGTGATTTTCCACGTACAAATGTGAATTGTAGTTCAAAGAGGCAACATTTGAAAACGGACCATTTTTTACGTTTCTGAAGCATGTCGTAAGGGGGGGGGGTTATCTCTTTCATCAAAAATCGGACGTTTTTGATTGAACAATAAAGGCCTCCAAATGTTATTTTATTCACTTCCCGTGGAGGAAAAACACTTTTTAAGGCCGCAGAGTGAGTAAATTGGCCATTTTCATTCACTTTTACCCATTCCTCAAATCTCGTGTTTAAGGCCCCTGGAAGCATGAAAATCACTTTAAACATCTCATTTTATCTTTAAAAGTGATTTTCCACGTACAAATGTGAATTGTCGTTTAAAGACGCAACATTTGAAAATGGACCATTTTTTTCGTTTCTGAAGCATGTCGTAAGGGGGGGTGGTTATCTCTTTCACCAAAAAAAAGGTGTTTTTGATTGAACAATAAAGGCCTCCAAATGTTATTTTATTCACTTCCCGTGGAGGAGAAACACTTTTTAAGGCCGCAGAGTGAGTAAATTGGCCATTTTCATTCATTGTACCCATTCCTCAAATCTCGTGTTTAAGGCCCCTGGAAGCATGAAAATCACTTTAAACATCTCATTTTATCTTTAAAAGTGATTTTCCACGTACAAATGTGAATTGTAGTTCAAAGAGGCAACATTTGAAAATGGACCATTTTTTACGTTTCTGAAGCATGTCGTAGGGGGGGTGGTTAACTCTTTCGTCAAAAATCGGGCGTTTTCCCTTGAACAATAAAGGCCTACAAATGTTATTTAATTCACTTCCCGTGGAGGAGAAACACTTTTTAAGGACTCAGAATGAGTAAATTGGCCATTTTCATTCACTTTTACATATTCCTCAAATCTTGTGTTTAAGGCCCCTGGAAGTATGAAAATCACTTTAATCATCTCATTTTATCTTTAAAAGTGATTTTCCACGTACAAATGTGAATTGTAGTTCAAAGAGGCAACATTTGAAAACGGACCATTTTTTACGTTTCTGAAGCATGTCGTAAGGGGGGGTGGTTATGTCTTTCATCAAAAATCGGACGTTTTTAATTGAACAATAAAGGCCTACAAATGTTATTTAATTCACTTTCTGGGGTGGAGAAAAACTTTTTAAGGCCTCAGAGTGAATAAATTGGCCATTTTCATTCACATTTACCTATTCCTCAAATCTTGTGTTTAGGGCCCCTGGAAGCTTGAAAATCACTTTAAACATCTAATTTTATCTTTAAAAGAGATTTTCCACGTACAAATGTGAATTGTAGTTAAAAGAGGCAACATTTGAAAACGGACCATTTTTTACGTTTCTGAAGCATGTCGTAAGGGGGGATTGTTATCTCTTTGGTCAAAAATCGTGCGTTTTCTCTTGAACAATAAAGGCCTACAAATGTTATTTAATTCACTTCCCGTGGAGGAGAAACACTTTTTAAGGACTCAGAATGAGTAAATTGGCCATTTTCATTCACTTTTACATATTCCTCAAATCTTGTGTTTAAGGCCCCTGGAAGCATGAAAATCACTTTAATCATCTCATTTTATCTTTAAAAGTGATTTTCCACGTACAAATGTGAATTGTAGTTCAAAGAGGCAACATTTGAAAACGGACCATTTTTTACGTTTCTGAAGCATGTCGTAAGGGGGGGTGGTTATGTCTTTCATCAAAAATCGGACGTTTTTAATTGAACAATAAAGGCCTACAAATGTTATTTAATTCACTTCCCGTGGAGGAGAAACACTTTTTAAGGCCGCAGAGTGAGTAAATTGGCCATATTCATTCACTTTTACCCATTCCTCAAATCTTGTGTTTAAGGCCCCTGGAAGCATGAAAATCACTTTAAACATCTCATTTTATCTTTAAAAGTGATTTTCCACGTACAAATGTGAATTGTAGTTCAAAGAGGCAACATTTGAAAACAGACCATTTTTTTAGTTTCTGAAGCATGTCGTAAGGGGGGTGGTTATCTCTTTCATCAAAAATCGGACATTTTTGATTGAACAATAAAGGCCTACAAATGTTATTTAATTCACTTTCTGGGGTGGAGAAATTTTTTTTAAGGCCTCAGAGTGAGTAAATTGGCCATTTTCATTCACTTTTACCCATTTCTCAAATCTTGTGTTTAGGGCCCCTGGAAGCTTGAAAATCACTTTAAACATCTCATTTTATCTCTAAAAGTGATTATCCACGTACAATGTTAATTGTAGTTCAAAGACTCAACATTTGAAAATGAACCATTTTTTTAGTTTCAGAAGCATGTCGTAAGGGGGGGTGGTTATCTCTTTCGTCAAAAAAATTGTGTTTTCGCTTGAACAATAAAGGCCTACAAATGTTATTTAATTCACTTCCCGTGGAGGAGAAACACTTTTTAAGGACTCAGAATGAGTAAATTGGCCATTTTCATTCACTTTTACATATTCCTCAAATCTTGTGTTTAAGGCCCCTGGAAGCATGAAAATCACTTTAAACATCTCATTTTATCTTTAAAAGTGATTTTCCACATACAAATGTGAATTGTAGTTCAAAGAGGCAACATTCGAAAACGGACCATTTTTTACGTTTCTGAAGCATGTCGTAAGGGGGGGGGGTTATCTCTTTCATCAAAAATCGGACGTTTTTGATTGAACAATAAAGGCCTCCAAATGTTATTTTATTCACTTCCCGTGGAGGAAAAACACTTTTTAAGGCCGCAGAGTGAGTAAATTGGCCATTTTCATTCACTTTTACCCATTCCTCAAATCTCGTGTTTAAGGCCCCTGGAAGCATGAAAATCACTTTAAACATCTCATTTTATCTTTAAAAGTGATTTTCCACGTACAAATGTGAATTGTCGTTTAAAGACGCAACATTTGAAAATGGACCATTTTTTTCGTTTCTGAAGCATGTCGTAAGGGGGGGTGGTTATCTCTTTCACCAAAAAAAAGGTGTTTTTGATTGAACAATAAAGGCCTCCAAATGTTATTTTATTCACTTCCCGTGGAGGAGAAACACTTTTTAAGGCCGCAGAGTGAGTAAATTGGCCATTTTCATTCATTGTACCCATTCCTCAAATCTCGTGTTTAAGGCCCCTGGAAGCATGAAAATCACTTTAAACATCTCATTTTATCTTTAAAAGTGATTTTCCACGTACAAATGTGAATTGTAGTTCAAAGAGGCAACATTTGAAAATGGACCATTTTTTACGTTTCTGAAGCATGTCGTAGGGGGGGTGGTTAACTCTTTCGTCAAAAATCGGGCGTTTTCCCTTGAACAATAAAGGCCTACAAATGTTATTTAATTCACTTCCCGTGGAGGAGAAACACTTTTTAAGGACTCAGAATGAGTAAATTGGCCATTTTCATTCACTTTTACATATTCCTCAAATCTTGTGTTTAAGGCCCCTGGAAGTATGAAAATCACTTTAATCATCTCATTTTATCTTTAAAAGTGATTTTCCACGTACAAATGTGAATTGTAGTTCAAAGAGGCAACATTTGAAAACGGACCATTTTTTACGTTTCTGAAGCATGTCGTAAGGGGGGGTGGTTATGTCTTTCATCAAAAATCGGACGTTTTTAATTGAACAATAAAGGCCTACAAATGTTATTTAATTCACTTTCTGGGGTGGAGAAAAACTTTTTAAGGCCTCAGAGTGAATAAATTGGCCATTTTCATTCACATTTACCTATTCCTCAAATCTTGTGTTTAGGGCCCCTGGAAGCTTGAAAATCACTTTAAACATCTAATTTTATCTTTAAAAGAGATTTTCCACGTACAAATGTGAATTGTAGTTAAAAGAGGCAACATTTGAAAACGGACCATTTTTTACGTTTCTGAAGCATGTCGTAAGGGGGGATTGTTATCTCTTTGGTCAAAAATCGTGCGTTTTCTCTTGAACAATAAAGGCCTACAAATGTTATTTAATTCTCTTCCCGTGGAGGAGAAACACTTTTTAAGGACTCAGAATGAGTAAATTGGCCATTTTCATTCACTTTTACATATTCCTCAAATCTTGTGTTTAAGGCCCCTGGAAGCATGAAAATCACTTTAATCATCTCATTTTATCTTTAAAAGTGATTTTCCACGTACAAATGTGAATTGTAGTTCAAAGAGGCAACATTTGAAAACGGACCATTTTTTACGTTTCTGAAGCATGTCGTAAGGGGGGGTGGTTATGTCTTTCATCAAAAATCGGACGTTTTTAATTGAACAATAAAGGCCTACAAATGTTATTTAATTCACTTCCCGTGGAGGAGAAACACTTTTTAAGGCCGCAGAGTGAGTAAATTGGCCATATTCATTCACTTTTACCCATTCCTCAAATCTTGTGTTTAAGGCCCCTGGAAGCATGAAAATCACTTTAAACATCTCATTTTATCTTTAAAAGTGATTTTCCACGTACAAATGTGAATTGTAGTTCAAAGAGGCAACATTTGAAAACAGACCATTTTTTTAGTTTCTGAAGCATGTCGTAAGGGGGGTGGTTATCTCTTTCATCAAAAATCGGACATTTTTGATTGAACAATAAAGGCCTACAAATGTTATTTAATTCACTTTCTGGGGTGGAGAAATTTTTTTTAAGGCCTCAGAGTGAATAAATTGGCCATTTTCATTCACATTTACCTATTCCTCAAATCTTGTGTTTAGGGCCCCTGGAAGCTTGAAAATCACTTTAAACATCTCATTTTATCTTTAAAAGTGATTTTCCACGTACAAATGTGAATTGTAGTTCAAAGAGGCAACATTTGAAAATGCACCATTTTTTTCGTTTCTGAAGCATGTCGTAAGGGGGGGTGGTTATCTCTTTCACCAAAAAACAGGCGTTTTTGATTGAACAATAAAGGCCTCCAAATGTTATTTTATTCTCTTCCCGTGGAGGAGAAACACTTTTTAAGGCCGCAGAGTGAGTAAATTGGCCATTTTCATTCACTTTTACCCGTTCCTCAAATCTTGTGTTTAAGGCCCCTGGAAGCATGAAAAT
Source organism: Triturus cristatus (assembly GCF_964204655.1). Lineage (NCBI taxonomy): Eukaryota > Metazoa > Chordata > Amphibia > Caudata > Salamandridae > Triturus > Triturus cristatus. The sequence continues at coordinate 1,223,392,267 of NC_140590.1, read as the reverse complement.
CACTTTAAACATCTCATTTTATCTTTAAAAGTGATTTTCCACGTACAAATGTGAATTGTAGTTCAAAGAGGCAACATTTGAAAATGCACCATTTTTTTCGTTTCTGAAGCATGTTGTAAGGGGGGGTGGTTAACTCTTTTGTCAAAAATCGGGCGTTTTCCCTTGAACAATAAAGGCCTACAAATGTTATTTAGTTCACTTCCCGTGGAGGGGAAACACTTTTTAAGGCCGCAGACTGAGTAAATTGGCCATATTCATTCACTTTTACCCATTCCTCAAATCTTGTGTTTAAGGCCCCTGGAAGCATGAAAATCACTTTAAACATCTCATTTTATCTTTAATAGTGATTTTCCACGTACAAATGTGAATTGTAGTTCAAAGAGGCAACATTTCAAAACAGACCATTTTTTCAGTTTCTGAAGCATGTTGTAAGGGGGGGTGGTTATCTCTTTCATCAAAAATCGGACGTTTTTGATTGAACAATAAAGGCCTACAAATGTTATTTTATTCACTTCCCGTGGAGGAGAAGCACTTTTTAAGGCCACAGAGTGAGTAAATTGGCCATTTTCGTTCACTTTTACCCATTCCTCAAATCTCGTGTTTAAGGCCCCTGGAAGCATGAAAATACCTTTAAACATCTCATTTTATCTTTAAAAGTGATTTTCCACGTACAAATGTGAATTGTAGTTCAAAGAGGCAACATTTGAAAACGGACCATTTTTTACGCTTCTGAAGCATGTCGTAAGGGGGGGTGGTTATCTTTTTCGTCAAAAATCGGGCATTTTCGCTTGAACAATAAAGGCCTACAAATGTTGTTTAGTTCACTTCCCGTGGAGGAGAAACACTTTTTAAGGCCGCAGAGTGAGTAAATTGGCCATTTTCATTCACTTTTACCCATTTCTCAAATCTTGTGTTTAGGGCCCCTGGAAGCTTGAAAATCACTTTAAACATCTCATTTTATCTCTAAAAGTGATTATCCACGTACAATGTTAATTGTAGTTCAAAGACTCAACATTTGAAAATGAACCATTTTTTTAGTTTCAGAAGCATGTCGTAAGGGGGGGTGGTTATCTCTTTCGTCAAAAAAATTGTGTTTTCGCTTGAACAATAAAGGCCTACAAATGTTATTTAATTCACTTCCCGTGGAGGAGAAACACTTTTTAAGGACTCAGAATGAGTAAATTGGCCATTTTCATTCACTTTTACATATTCCTCAAATCTTGTGTTTAAGGCCCCTGGAGGCATGAAAATCACTTTAAACATCTCATTTTATCTTTAAAAGTGATTTTCCACATACAAATGTGAATTGTAGTTCAAAGAGGCAACATTTGAAAACGGACCATTTTTTACGTTTCTGAAGCATGTCGTAAGGGGGGGTGGTTATCTCTTTCATCAAAAATCGGACGTTTTTGATTGAACAATAAAGGCCTCCAAATGTTATTTTATTCACTTCCCGTGGAGGAAAAACACTTTTTAAGGCCGCAGAGTGAGTAAATTGGCCATTTTCATTCACTTTTACCCATTCCTCAAATCTCGTGTTTAAGGCCCCTGGAAGCATGAAAATCACTTTAAACATCTCATTTTATCTTTAAAAGTGATTTTCCACGTACAAATGTGAATTGTCGTTTAAAGACGCAACATTTGAAAATGGACCATTTTTTTCGTTTCTGAAGCATGTCGTAAGGGGGGGTGGTTATCTCTTTCACCAAAAAAAAGGTGTTTTTGATTGAACAATAAAGGCCTCCAAATGTTATTTTATTCACTTCCCGTGGAGGAGAAACACTTTTTAAGGCCGCAGAGTGAGTAAATTGGCCATTTTCATTCACTTGTACCCATTCCTCAAATCTCGTGTTTAAGGCCCCTGGAAGCATGAAAATCACTTTAAACATCTCATTTTATCTTTAAAAGTGATTTTCCACGTACAAATGTGAATTGTAGTTCAAAGAGGCAACATTTGAAAACGGACCATTTTTTACGTTTCTGAAGCATGTCGTGGGGGGGTGGTTAACTCTTTCGTCAAAAATCGGGCGTTTTCCCTTGAACAATAAAGGCCTACAAATGTTATTTAATTCACTTCCCGTGGAGGAGAAACACTTTTTAAGGACTCAGAATGAGTAAATTGGCCATTTTCATTCACTTTTACATATTCCTCAAATCTTGTGTTTAAGGCCCCTGGAAGCATGAAAATCACTTTAATCATCTCATTTTATCTTTAAAAGTGATTTTCCACGTACAAATGTGAATTGTAGTTCAAAGAGGCAACATTTGAAAACGGACCATTTTTTACGTTTCTGAAGCATGTCGTAAGGGGGGGTGGTTATGTCTTTCATCAAAAATCGGACGTTTTTAATTGAACAATAAAGGCCTACAAATGTTATTTAATTCACTTTCTGGGGTGGAGAAAAACTTTTTAAGGCCTCAGAGTGAATAAATTGGCCATTTTCATTCACATTTACCTATTCCTCAAATCTTGTGTTTAGGGCCCCTGGAAGCTTGAAAATCACTTTAAACATCTAATTTTATCTTTAAAAGAGATTTTCCACGTACAAATGTGAATTGTAGTTAAAAGAGGCAACATTTGAAAACGGACCATTTTTTACGTTTCTGAAGCATGTCGTAAGGGGGGATTGTTATCTCTTTGGTCAAAAATCGTGCGTTTTCTCTTGAACAATAAAGGCCTACAAATGTTATTTAGTTCACTTCCCGTGGAGGAGAAACACTTTTTAAGGCCGCAGAGTGAGTAAATTGGCCATATTCATTCACTTTTACCCATTCCTCAAATCTTGTGTTTAAGGCCCCTGGAAGCATGAAAATCACTTTAAACATCTCATTTTATCTTTAAAAGTGATTTTCCACGTACAAATGTGAATTGTAGTTCAAAGAGGCAACATTTGAAAACAGACCATTTTTTTAGTTTCTGAAGCATGTCGTAAGGGGGGTGGTTATCTCTTTCATCAAAAATCGGACATTTTTGATTGAACAATAAAGGCCTACAAATGTTATTTAATTCACTTTCTGGGGTGGAGAAATTTTTTTTAAGGCCTCAGAGTGAATAAATTGGCCATTTTCATTCACATTTACCTATTCCTCAAATCTTGTGTTTAGGGCCCCTGGAAGCTTGAAAATCACTTTAAACATCTCATTTTATCTTTAAAAGTGATTTTCCACGTACAAATGTGAATTGTAGTTCAAAGAGGCAACATTTGAAAATGCACCATTTTTTTCGTTTCGGAAGCATGTCGTAAGGGGGGGTGGTTATCTCTTTCACCAAAAAACAGGCGTTTTTGATTGAACAATAAAGGCCTCCAAATGTTATTTTATTCTCTTCCCGTGGAGGAGAAACACTTTTTAAGGCCGCAGAGTGAGTAAATTGGCCATTTTCATTCACTTTTACCCGTTCCTCAAATCTTGTGTTTAAGGCCCCTGGAAGCATGAAAATCACTTTAAACATCTCATTTTATCTTTAAAAGTGATTTTCCACGTACAAATGTGAATTGTAGTTCAAAGAGGCAACATTTGAAAACAGACCATTTTTTTAGTTTGTGAAGCATGTCGTAAGGGGGGGTGGTTATCTCTTTCATCAAAAATCGGACGTTTTTGATTGAACAATAAAGGCCTACAAATGTTATTTAATTCACTTTCTGGGGTGGAGAAAAAATTTTTAAGGCCTCAGAGTGAATAAATTGGCCATTTTCATTCACATTTACCCATTCCTTAAGGCTTGTGTTTAGGGCCCCTGGAAGCTTGAAAATCACTTTAAACATCTAATTTTATCTCTAAAAGTGATTATCCACGTACAAATGTGAATTGTCGTTTAAAGACGCAACATTGGAAAATGGACCATTTTTTTCGTTTCTGAAGCATGTCGTAAGGGGGGGTGGTTATCTCTTTCATCAAAAATCGGGCGTTTTTGCTTGAACAATAAAGGCCTACAAATGTTATTTAGTTCACTTCCCGTGGAGGAGAAACACTTTTTAAGGCCGCAGAGTGAGTAAATTGGCCATTTTCATTCACTTTTACCCATTCCTCAAATCTCGTGTTTAAGGGCCCTGGAAGCATGAAAATCACTTTAAACATCTCATTTTATCTTTAAAAGTGATTTTCCACGTACAAATGTGAATTGTAGTTCAAAGAGGCAACATTTGAAAACGGACCATTTTTTACGTTTCTGAAGCATGTCGTAAGGGGGGGTGGTTATCTCTTTCGTCAAAAAAATTGTGTTTTCGCTTGAACAATAAAGGCCTACAAATGTTATTTAATTCACTTTCTGGGGTGGAGAAAAACTTTTTAAGGCCTCAGAGTGAATAAATTGGCCATTTTCATTCACTTTTACCCATTCCTCAAATCTTGTGTTTAGGGCCCCTGGAAGCTTGAAAATCACTTTAAACATCTCATTTTATCTTTAAAAGTGATTTTCCACGTACAAATGTGAATTGTAGTTCAAAGAGGCAACATTTGAAAACGGACCATTTTTTACGTTTCTGAAGCATGTCGTAAGGGGGGGTGGTTATGTCTTTCATCAAAAATCGGACGTTTTTGATTGAACAATAAAGGCCTCCAAATGTTATTTTATTCACTTCCTGTGGAGGAGAAACACTTTTTAAGGCCGCAGAGTGAGTAAATTGGCCATTTTCATTCACTTTTACCCATTCCTGAAATCTCGTGTTTAAGGCCCCTGGAAGCATGAAAATCACTTTAAACATCTCATTTTATCTTTAAAAGTGATTTTCCACGTACAAATGTGAATTGTAGTTCAAAGAGGCAACATTTGAAAACAGACCATTTTTTTAGTTTCTGAAGCATGTCGTAAGGGGGGGTGGTTATCTCTTTCATCAAAACTCGGACATTTTTAATTGAACAATAAAGGCCTACAAATGTTATTTAATTCACTTTCTGGGGTGGAGAAAAACTTTTTAAGGCCGCAGAGTGAATAAATTGGCCATTTTCATTCACATTTACCTATTCCTCAAATCTTGTGTTTAGGGCCCCTGGAAGCTTGAAAATCACTTTAAACATCTAATTTTATCTTTAAAAGAGATTTTCCACGTACAAATGTGAATTGTAGTTAAAAGAGGCAACATTTGAAAACGGACCATTTTTACGTTTCTGAGGCATGTCATAAGGGGGGTGGTTATCTCTTTCGTCAAAAATCGGGCGTTTTCGCTTGAACAATAAAGGCCTACAAATGTTATTTAGTTCACTTTCTGGGGTGGAGAAAAACTTTTTAAGGCCACAGAGTGAATAAATTGGCCATTTTCATTCACATTTACCTATTCCTCAAATCTTGTGTTTAGGGCCCCTGGAAGCTTGAAAATCACTTTAAACATCTAATTTTATCTTTAAAAGAGATTTTCCACGTACAAATGTGAATTGTAGTTAAAAGAGGCAACATTTGAAAATGGACCATTTTTTACGTTTCTGAAGCATGTCGTAAGGGGGGGTTGTTATCTCTTTGGTCAAAAATCGTGCGTTTTCTCTTGAACAATAAAGGCCTACAAATGTTATTAAATTCACTTCCCGTGGAGGAGAAACACTTTTTAAGGCCGCAGAGTGAGTAAATTGGCCATATTCATTCACTTTTACCCATTCCTCAAATCTTGTGTTTAAGGCCCCTGGAAGCATGAAAATCACTTTAAACATCTCATTTTATCTTTAAAAGTGATTTTCCACGTACAAATGTGAATTGTAGTTCAAAGACGCAACATTGGAAAATGGACCATTTTTATCGTTTCTGAAGCATGTCGTAAGGGGGTGTGGTTATCTCTTTCACCAAAAAACAGGCGTTTTTGATTGAACAATAAAGGCATCCAAATGTTATTTAATTCACTTCCCGTGGAGGAGAAACACTTTTTAAGGCTGCAGAGTGAGTAAATTGGCCATTTTCATTCACTTTTACCCATTCCTCAAATCTCGTGTTTAAGGCCCCTGGAAGCATGAAAATCACTTTAAACATCTCATTTTATCTTTAAAAGTGATTTTCCACGTACAAATGTGAATTGTAGTTCAAAGAGGCAACATTTGAAAACGGACCATTGTTTACGATTCTGAAGCATGTCGTAGGGGGGGTGGTTAACTCTTTCGTCAAAAATCGGGCGTTTTCCCTTGAACAATAAAGGCCTACAAATGTTATTTAGTTCACTTCCCGTGGAGGAGAAACACTTTTTAAGGCCGCAGAGTGAGTAAATTGGCCATTTTCATTCACTTTTACATATTCCTCAAATCTTGTGTTTAAGGGCCCTGGAAGCATGAAAATCACTTTAAACATCTCATTTTATCTTTAAAAGTGATTTTCCACGTACAAATGTGAATTGTAGTTCAAAGAGGCAACATTTGAAAACAGACCATTTTTTTAGTTTCTGAAGCATGTCGTAAGGGGGGTGGTTATCTCTTTCCTCAAAAATCGGACATTTTTGATTGAACAATAAAGGCCTACAAATGTTATTTAATTCACTTTCTGGGGTGGAGAAATTTTTTTTAAGGCCTCAGAGTGAATAAATTGGCCATTTTCATTCACATTTACCCATTCCTTAAGGCTTGTGTTTAGGGCCCCTGGAAGCTTGAAAATCACTTTAAACATCTAATTTTATCTCTAAAAGTGATTATCCACGTACAAATGTGAATTGTCGTTTAAAGACGCAACATTGGAAAATGGACCATTTTTATCGTTTCTGAAGCATGTCGTAAGGGGGGGTGGTTATCTCTTTCACCAAAAAAAAGGCGTTTTTGATTGAACAATAAAGGCCTCCAAATGTTATTTTATTCTCTTCCCGTGGAGGAGAAACACTTTTTAAGGCCGCAGAGTGAGTAAATTGGCCATTTTCATTCACTTTTACCCGTTCCTCAAATCTTGTGTTTAAGGCCCCTGGAAGCATGAAAATCACTTTAAACATCTCATTTTATCTTTAAAAGTGATTTTCCACGTACAAATGTGAATTGTAGTTCAAAGAGGCAACATTTGAAAATGCACCATTTTTTTCGTTTCTGAAGCATGTCGTAAGGGGGGGTGGTTATCTCTTTCACCAAAAAACAGGCGTTTTTGATTGAACAATAAAGGCCTCCAAATGTTATTTAATTCACTTCCCGTGGAGGAGAAACACTTTTTAAGGCTGCAGAGTGAGTAAATTGACCATTTTCATTCACTTTTACCCATTCCTCAAATCTCGTGTTTAAGGCCCCTGGAAGCATGAAAATCACTTTAAACATCTCATTTTATCTTTAAAAGTGATTTTCCACGTACAAATGTGAATTGTAGTTCAAAGAGGCAACATTTGAAAACGGACCATTGTTTACGATTCTGAAGCATGTCGTAGGGGGGGTGGTTAACTCTTTCGTCAAAAATCGGGCGTTTTCCCTTGAACAATAAAGGCCTACAAATGTTATTTAGTTCACTTCCCGTGGAGGAGAAACACTTTTTAAGGCCGCAGAGTGAGTAAATTGGCCATATTCATTCACTTTTACCCATTCCTCAAATCTTGTGTTTAAGGCCCCTGGAAGCATGAAAATCACTTTAAACATCTCATTTTATCTTTAAAAGTGATTTTCCACGTACAAATGTGAATTGTAGTTCAAAGAGGCAACATTTGAAAACGGACCATTTTTTACGCTTCTGAAGCATGTCGTAAGGGGGGGTGGTTATCTTTTTCGTCAAAAATCAGGCATTTTCGCTTGAACAATAAAGGCCTACAAATGTTGTTTAGTTCACTTCCCATGGAGGAGAAACACTTTTTAAGGCCGCAGAGTGAGTAAATTGGCCATTTTCATTCACTTTTACCCATTTCTCAAATCTTGTGTTTAGGGCCCCTGGAAGCTTGAAAATCACTTTAAACATCTCATTTTATCTCTAAAAGTGATTATCCACGTACAATGTTAATTGTAGTTCAAAGACTCAACATTTGAAAATGAACCATTTTTTTTGTTTCAGAAGCATGTCGTAAGGGGGGGTGGTTATCTCTTTCGTCAAAAAAATTGTGTTTTCGCTTGAACAATAAAGGCCTACAAATGTTATTTAATTCCCTTCCCGGGGAGGAGAAACACTTTTTAAGGAATCAGAATGAGTAAATTGGCCATTTTCATTCACTTTTACCCATTCCTCAAATCTTGTGTTTAAGGCCCCTGGAAGCATGAAAATCACTTTAAACATCTCATTTTATCTTTAAAAGTGATTTTCCACGTACAAATGTGAATTGTCGTTTAAAGACGCAACATTTGAAAATGGACCATTTTTTTCGTTTCTGAAGCATGTCGTAAGGGGGGGTGGTTATCTCTTTCACCAAAAAAAAGGTGTTTTTGATTGAACAATAAAGGCCTCCAAATGTTATTTTATTCACTTCCCGTGGAGGAGAAACACTTTTTAAGGCCGCAGAGTGAGTAAATTGGCCATTTTCATTCACTTGTACCCATTCCTCAAATCTCGTGTTTAAGGCCCCTGGAAGCATGAAAATCACTTTAAACATCTCATTTTATCTTTAAAAGTGATTTTCCACGTACAAATGTGAATTGTAGTTCAAAGAGGCAACATTTGAAAACGGACCATTTTTTACGTTTCTGAAGCATGTCGTAGGGGGGGTGGTTAACTCTTTCGTCAAAAATCGGGCGTTTTCCCTTGAACAATAAAGGCCTACAAATGTTATTTAATTCACTTCCCGTGGAGGAGAAACACTTTTTAAGGACTCAGAATGAGTAAATTGGCCATTTTCATTCACTTTTACATATTCCTCAAATCTTGTGTTTAAGGCCCCTGGAAGCATGAAAATCACTTTAATCATCTCATTTTATCTTTAAAAGTGATTTTCCACGTACAAATGTGAATTGTAGTTCAAAGAGGCAACATTTGAAAACGGACCATTTTTTACGTTTCTGAAGCATGTCGTAAGGGGGGGTGGTTATGTCTTTCATCAAAAATCGGACGTTTTTAATTGAACAATAAAGGCCTACAAATGTTATTTAATTCACTTTCTGGGGTGGAGAAAAACTTTTTAAGGCCTCAGAGTGAATAAATTGGCCATTTTCATTCACATTTACCTATTCCTCAAATCTTGTGTTTAGGGCCCCTGGAAGCTTGAAAATCACTTTAAACATCTAATTTTATCTTTAAAAGAGATTTTCCACGTACAAATGTGAATTGTAGTTAAAAGAGGCAACATTTGAAAACGGACCATTTTTTACGTTTCTGAAGCATGTCGTAAGGGGGGATTGTTATCTCTTTGGTCAAAAATCGTGCGTTTTCTCTTGAACAATAAAGGCCTACAAATGTTATTTAGTTCACTTCCCGTGGAGGAGAAACACTTTTTAAGGCTGCAGAGTGAGTAAATTGGCCATATTCATTCACTTTTACCCATTCCTCAAATCTTGTGTTTAAGGCCCCTGGAAGCATGAAAATCACTTTAAACATCTCATTTTATCTTTAAAAGTGATTTTCCACGTACAAATGTGAATTGTAGTTCAAAGAGGCAACATTTGAAAACAGACCATTTTTTTAGTTTCTGAAGCATGTCGTAAGGGGGGTGGTTATCTCTTTCATCAAAAATCGGACATTTTTGATTGAACAATAAAGGCCTACAAATGTTATTTAATTCACTTTCTGGGGAGGAGAAATTTTTTTTAAGGCCTCAGAGTGAATAAATTGGCCATTTTCATTCACATTTACCCATTCCTTAAGGCTTGTGTTTAGGGCCCCTGGAAGCTTGAAAATCACTTTAAACATCTCATTTTATCTTTAAAAGTGATTTTCCACGTACAAATGTGAATTGTAGTTCAAAGAGGCAACATTTGAAAATGGACTATTTTTTTCGTTTCTGAAGCATGTCGTAAGGGGGTGTGGTTATCTCTTTCACCAAAAAACAGGCGTTTTTGATTGAACAATAAAGGCCTCCAAATGTTATTTAATTCACTTCCCGTGGAGGAGAAACACTTTTTAAGGCTGCAGAGTGAGTAAATTGGCCATTTTCATTCACTTTTACCCATTCCTCAAATCTCGTGTTTAAGGCCCCTGGAAGCATGAAAATCACTTTAAACATCTCATTTTATCTTTAAAAGTGATTTTCCACGTACAAATGTGAATTGTAGTTCAAAGAGGCAACATTTGAAAACGGACCATTGTTTACGATTCTGAAGCATGTCGTAGGGGGGGTGGTTAACTCTTTCGTCAAAAATCGGGCGTTTTCCCTTGAACAATAAAGGCCTACAAATGTTATTTAGTTCACTTCCCGTGGAGGAGAAACACTTTTTAAGGCCGCAGACTGAGTATATTGGCCATATTCATTCACTTTTACCCATTCCTCAAATCTTGTGTTTAAGGCCCCTGGAAGCATGAAAATCACTTTAAGCATCTCATGTTATCTTTAAAAGTGATTTTCCACGTACAAATGTGAATTGTAGTTCAAAGAGGCAACATTTGAAAACAGACCATTTTTTTAGTTTGTGAAGCATGTCGTAAGGGGGGGTGGTTATCTCTTTCATCAAAAATCGGACGTTTTTGATTGAACAATAAAGGCCTACAAATGTTATTTAATTCACTTTCTGGGGTGGAGAAAAAAAATTTAAGGCCTCAGAGTGAATAAATTGGCCATTTTCATTCACATTTACCCATTCCTTAAGGCTTGTGTTTAGGGCCCCTGGAAGCTTGAAAATCACTTTAAACATCTAATTTTATCTCTAAAAGTGATTATCCACGTACAAATGTGAATTGTCGTTTAAAGACGCAACATTGGAAAATGGACCATTTTTTTCGTTTCTGAAGCATGTCGTAAGGGGGGGTGGTTATCTCTTTCATCAAAAATCGGGCGTTTTTGCTTGAACAATAAAGGCCTACAAATGTTATTTAGTTCACTTCCTGTGGAGGAGAAACACTTTTTAAGGCAGCAGAGTGAGTAAATTGGCCATTTTCATTCACTTTTACCCATTCCTCAAATCTCGTGTTTAAGGCCCCTGGAAGCATGAAAATCACTTTAAACATCTCATTTTATCTTTAAAAGTGATTTTCCACGTACAAATGTGAATTGTAGTTAAAAGAGGCAACATTTGAAAACGGACCATTTTTTACGTTTCTGAAGCATGTCATAAGGGGGGTGGTTATCTCTTTCATCAAAAATCGGACGTTTTTGATTGAACAATAAAGGCCTCCAAATGTTATTTTATTCACTTCCCGTGGAGGAGAAACACTTTTTAAGGCCGCAGAGTGAGTAAATTGGCCATATTCATTCACTTTTACCCATTCCTCAAATCTTGTGTTTAAGGCCCCTGGAAGCATGAAAATCACTTTAAACATCTCATTTTATCTTTAAAAGTGATTTTCCATGTACAAATGTGAATTGTAGTTCAAAGAGGCAACATTTCAAAACAGACCATTTTTTCAGTTTCTGAAGCATGTTGTAAGGGGGGGTGGTTATCTCTTTCATCAAAAATCGGACGTTTTTGATTGAACAATAAAGGCCTACAAATGTTATTTTATTCACTTCCCGTGGAGGAGAAACACTTTTTAAGGCCGCAGAGTGAGTAAATTGGCCATTTTCGTTCACTTTTACCCATTCCTCAAATCTCGTGTTTAAGGCCCCTGGAAGCATGAAAATACCTTTAAACATCTCATTTTATCTTTAAAAGTGATTTTCCACGTACAAATGTGAATTGTAGTTCAAAGAGGCAACATTTGAAAACGGACCATTTTTTACGCTTCTGAAGCATGTCGTAAGGGGGGGTGGTTATCTCTTTCGTCAAAAAAATTGTGTTTTCGCTTGAACAATAAAGGCCTACAAATGTTATTTAATTCACTTCCCGTGGAGGAGAAACACTTTTTAAGGACTCAGAATGAGTAAATTGGCCATTTTCATTCACTTTTACATATTCCTCAAATCTTGTGTTTAAGGCCCCTGGAAGCATGAAAATCACTTTAAACATCTCATTTTATCTTTAAAAGTGATTTTCCACATACAAATGTGAATTGTAGTTCAAAGAGGCAACATTTGAAAACGGACCATTTTTTACGTTTCTGAAGCATGTCGTAAGGGGGGGTGGTTATCTCTTTCATCAAAAATCGGACGTTTTTGATTGAACAATAAAGGCCTCCAAATGTTATTTTATTCACTTCCCGTGGAGGAAAAACACTTTTTAAGGCCGCAGAGTGAGTAAATTGGCCATTTTCATTCACTTTTACCCATTCCTCAAATCTCGTGTTTAAGGCCCCTGGAAGCATGAAAATCACTTTAAACATCTCATTTTATCTTTAAAAGTGATTTTCCACGTACAAATGTGAATTGTCGTTTAAAGACGCAACATTTGAAAATGGACCATTTTTTTCGTTTCTGAAGCATGTCGTAAGGGGGGGTGGTTATCTCTTTCACCAAAAAAAAGGTGTTTTTGATTGAACAATAAAGGCCTCCAAATGTTATTTTATTCACTTCCCGTGGAGGAGAAACACTTTTTAAGGCCGCAGAGTGAGTAAATTGGCCATTTTCATTCACTTGTACCCATTCCTCAAATCTCGTGTTTAAGGCCCCTGGAAGCATGAAAATCACTTTAAACATCTCATTTTATCTTTAAAAGTGATTTTCCACGTACAAATGTGAATTGTAGTTCAAAGAGGCAACATTTGAAAACGGACCATTTTTTACGTTTCTGAAGCATGTCGTAGGGGGGGTGGTTAACTCTTTCGTCAAAAATCGGGCGTTTTCCCTTGAACAATAAAGGCCTACAAATGTTATTTAATTCACTTCCCGTGGAGGAGAAACACTTTTTAAGGACTCAGAATGAGTAAATTGGCCATTTTCATTCACTTTTACATATTCCTCAAATCTTGTGTTTAAGGCCCCTGGAAGCATGAAAATCACTTTAATTATCTCATTTTATCTTTAAAAGTGATTTTCCACGTACAAATGTGAATTGTAGTTCAAAGAGGCAACATTTGAAAACGGACCATTTTTTACGTTTCTGAAGCATGTCGTAAGGGGGGGTGGTTATGTCTTTCATCAAAAATCGGACGTTTTTAATTGAACAATAAAGGCCTACAAATGTTATTTAATTCACTTTCTGGGGTGGAGAAAAACTTTTTAAGGCCTCAGAGTGAATAAATTGGCCATTTTCATTCACATTTACCTATTCCTCAAATCTTGTGTTTAGGGCCCCTGGAAGCTTGAAAATCACTTTAAACATCTAATTTTATCTTTAAAAGAGATTTTCCACGTACAAATGTGAATTGTAGTTAAAAGAGGCAACATTTGAAAACGGACCATTTTTTACGTTTCTGAAGCATGTCGTAAGGGGGGATTGTTATCTCTTTGGTCAAAAATCGTGCGTTTTCTCTTGAACAATAAAGGCCTACAAATGTTATTTAATTCACTTCCCGTGGAGGAGAAACACTTTTTAAGGACTCAGAATGAGTAAATTGGCCATTTTCATTCACTTTTACATATTCCTCAAATCTTGTGTTTAAGGCCCCTGGAAGCATGAAAATCACTTTAATCATCTCATTTTATCTTTAAAAGTGATTTTCCACGTACAAATGTGAATTGTAGTTCAAAGAGGCAACATTTGAAAACGGACCATTTTTTACGTTTCTGAAGCATGTCGTAAGGGGGGGTGGTTATGTCTTTCATCAAAAATCGGACGTTTTTAATTGAACAATAAAGGCCTACAAATGTTATTTAATTCACTTCCCGTGGAGGAGAAACACTTTTTAAGGCCGCAGAGTGAGTAAATTGGCCATATTCATTCACTTTTACCCATTCCTCAAATCTTGTGTTTAAGGCCCCTGGAAGCATGAAAATCACTTTAAACATCTCATTTTATCTTTAAAAGTGATTTTCCACGTACAAATGTGAATTGTAGTTCAAAGAGGCAACATTTGAAAATGCACCATTTTTTTCGTTTCTGAAGCATGTTGTAAGGGGGGGTGGTTAACTCTTTTGTCAAAAATCGGGCGTTTTCCCTTGAACAATAAAGGCCTACAAATGTTATTTAGTTCACTTCCCGTGGAGGGGAAACACTTTTTAAGGCCGCAGACTGAGTAAATTGGCCATATTCATTCACTTTTACCCATTCCTCAAATCTTGTGTTTAAGGCCCCTGGAAGCATGAAAATCACTTTAAACATCTCATTTTATCTTTAAAAGTGATTTTCCACGTACAAATGTGAATTGTAGTTCAAAGAGGCAACATTTCAAAACAGACCATTTTTTCAGTTTCTGAAGCATGTTGTAAGGGGGGGTGGTTATCTCTTTCATCAAAAATCGGACGTTTTTGATTGAACAATAAAGGCCTACAAATGTTATTTTATTCACTTCCCGTGGAGGAGAAACACTTTTTAAGGCCACAGAGTGAGTAAATTGGCCATTTTCGTTCACTTTTACCCATTCCTCAAATCTCGTGTTTAAGGCCCCTGGAAGCATGAAAATACCTTTAAACATCTCATTTTATCTTTAAAAGTGATTTTCCACGTACAAATGTGAATTGTAGTTCAAAGAGGCAACATTTGAAAACGGACCATTTTTTACGCTTCTGAAGCATGTCGTAAGGGGGGGTGGTTATCTTTTTCGTCAAAAATCGGGCATTTTCGCTTGAACAATAAAGGCCTACAAATGTTGTTTAGTTCACTTCCCGTGGAGGAGAAACACTTTTTAAGGCCGCAGAGTGAGTAAATTGGCCATTTTCATTCACTTTTACCCGTTCCTCAAATCTTGTGTTTAAGGCCCCTGGAAGCATGAAAATCACTTTAAACATCTCATTTTATCTTTAAAAGTGATTTTCCACGTACAAATGTGAATTGTAGTTCAAAGAGGCAACATTTGAAAATGCACCATTTTTTTCGTTTCTGAAGCATGTTGTAAGGGGGGGTGGTTAACTCTTTTGTCAAAAATCGGGCGTTTTCCCTTGAACAATAAAGGCCTACAAATGTTATTTAGTTCACTTCCCGTGGAGGGGAAACACTTTTTAAGGCCGCAGACTGAGTAAATTGGCCATATTCATTCACTTTTACCCATTCCTCAAATCTTGTGTTTAAGGCCCCTGGAAGCATGAAAATCACTTTAAACATCTCATTTTATCTTTAAAAGTGATTTTCCACGTACAAATGTGAATTGTAGTTCAAAGAGGCAACATTTCAAAACAGACCATTTTTTCAGTTTCTGAAGCATGTTGTAAGGGGGGGTGGTTATCTCTTTCATCAAAAATCGGACGTTTTTGATTGAACAATAAAGGCCTACAAATGTTATTTTATTCACTTCCCGTGGAGGAGAAACACTTTTTAAGGCCACAGAGTGAGTAAATTGGCCATTTTCGTTCACTTTTACCCATTCCTCAAATCTCGTGTTTAAGGCCCCTGGAAGCATGAAAATACCTTTAAACATCTCATTTTATCTTTAAAAGTGATTTTCCACGTACAAATGTGAATTGTAGTTCAAAGAGGCAACATTTGAAAACGGACCATTTTTTACGCTTCTGAAGCATGTCGTAAGGGGGGGTGGTTATCTTTTTCGTCAAAAATCGGGCATTTTCGCTTGAACAATAAAGGCCTACAAATGTTGTTTAGTTCACTTCCCGTGGAGGAGAAACACTTTTTAAGGCCGCAGAGTGAGTAAATTGGCCATTTTCATTCACTTTTACCCATTTCTCAAATCTTGTGTTTAGGGCCCCTGGAAGCTTGAAAATCACTTTAAACATCTCATTTTATCTCTAAAAGTGATTATCCACGTACAATGTTAATTGTAGTTCAAAGACTCAACATTTGAAAATGAACCATTTTTTTAGTTTCAGAAGCATGTCGTAAGGGGGGGTGGTTATCTCTTTCGTCAAAAAAATTGTGTTTTCGCTTGAACAATAAAGGCCTACAAATGTTATTTAATTCACTTCCCGTGGAGGAGAAACACTTTTTAAGGACTCAGAATGAGTAAATTGGCCATTTTCATTCACTTTTACATATTCCTCAAATCTTGTGTTTAAGGCCCCTGGAGGCATGAAAATCACTTTAAACATCTCATTTTATCTTTAAAAGTGATTTTCCACATACAAATGTGAATTGTAGTTCAAAGAGGCAACATTTGAAAACGGACCATTTTTTACGTTTCTGAAGCATGTCGTAATGGGGGGTGGTTATCTCTTTCATCAAAAATCGGACGTTTTTGATTGAACAATAAAGGCCTCCAAATGTTATTTTATTCACTTCCCGTGGAGGAAAAACACTTTTTAAGGCCGCAGAGTGAGTAAATTGGCCATTTTCATTCACTTTTACCCATTCCTCAAATCTCGTGTTTAAGGCCCCTGGAAGCATGAAAATCACTTTAAACATCTCATTTTATCTTTAAAAGTGATTTTCCACGTACAAATGTGAATTGTCGTTTAAAGACGCAACATTTGAAAATGGACCATTTTTTTCGTTTCTGAAGCATGTCGTAAGGGGGGGTGGTTATCTCTTTCACCAAAAAAAAGGTGTTTTTGATTGAACAATAAAGGCCTCCAAATGTTATTTTATTCACTTCCCGTGGAGGAGAAACACTTTTTAAGGCCGCAGAGTGAGTAAATTGGCCATTTTCATTCACTTGTACCCATTCCTCAAATCTCGTGTTTAAGGCCCCTGGAAGCATGAAAATCACTTTAAACATCTCATTTTATCTTTAAAAGTGATTTTCCACGTACAAATGTGAATTGTAGTTCAAAGAGGCAACATTTGAAAACGGACCATTTTTTACGTTTCTGAAGCATGTCGTAGGGGGGGTGGTTAACTCTTTCGTCAAAAATCGGGCGTTTTCCCTTGAACAATAAAGGCCTACAAATGTTATTTAATTCACTTCCCGTGGAGGAGAAACACTTTTTAAGGACTCAGAATGAGTAAATTGGCCATTTTCATTCACTTTTACATATTCCTCAAATCTTGTGTTTAAGGCCCCTGGAAGCATGAAAATCACTTTAATCATCTCATTTTATCTTTAAAAGTGATTTTCCACGTACAAATGTGAATTGTAGTTCAAAGAGGCAACATTTGAAAACGGACCATTTTTTACGTTTCTGAAGCATGTCGTAAGGGGGGGTGGTTATGTCTTTCATCAAAAATCGGATGTTTTTAATTGAACAATAAAGGCCTACAAATGTTATTTAATTCACTTTCTGGGGTGGAGAAAAACTTTTTAAGGCCTCAGAGTGAATAAATTGGCCATTTTCATTCACATTTACCTATTCCTCAAATCTTGTGTTTAGGGCCCCTGGAAGCTTGAAAATCACTTTAAACATCTAATTTTATCTTTAAAAGAGATTTTCCACGTACAAATGTGAATTGTAGTTAAAAGAGGCAACATTTGAAAACGGACCATTTTTTACGTTTCTGAAGCATGTCGTAAGGGGGGATTGTTATCTCTTTGGTCAAAAATCGTGCGTTTTCTCTTGAACAATAAAGGCCTACAAATGTTATTTAGTTCACTTCCCGTGGAGGAGAAACACTTTTTAAGGCCGCAGAGTGAGTAAATTGGCCATTTTCATTCACTTTTACCCATTCCTCAAATCTCGTGTTTAAGTCCCCTGGAAGCATGAAAATCACTTTAAACATCTCATTTTATCTTTAAAAGTGATTTTCCACGTACAAATGTGAATTGTAGTTCAAAGAGGCAACATTTGAAAATGCACCATTTTTTTCATTTCTGAAGCATGTCGTAAGGGGGGGTGGTTATCTCTTTCACCAAAAAACAGGCGTTTTTGATTGAACAATAAAGGCCTCCAAATGTTATTTTATTCTCTTCCCGTGGAGGAGAAACACTTTTTAAGGCCGCAGAGTGAGTAAATTGGCCATTTTCATTCACTTTTACCCGTTCCTCAAATCTTGTGTTTAAGGCCCCTGGAAGCATGAAAATCACTTTAAACATCTCATTTTATCTTTAAAAGTGATTTTCCACGTACAAATGTGAATTGTAGTTCAAAGAGGCAACATTTGAAAATGCACCATTTTTTTCGTTTCTGAAGCATGTTGTAAGGGGGGGTGGTTAACTCTTTTGTCAAAAATCGGGCGTTTTTGCTTGAACAATAAAGGCCTACAAATGTTATTTAGTTCACTTCCCGTGGAGGAGAAACACTTTTTAAGGCCGCAGAGTGAGTAAATTGGCCATTTTCATTCACTTTTACCCATTCCTCAAATCTCGTGTTTAAGGGCC
The DNA here is from genome assembly GCF_964204655.1 of Triturus cristatus. Taxonomy (NCBI): domain Eukaryota; kingdom Metazoa; phylum Chordata; class Amphibia; order Caudata; family Salamandridae; genus Triturus; species Triturus cristatus. The sequence goes on along the minus strand of NC_140590.1, from coordinate 1,223,374,146 downwards.
CTGGAAGCATGAAAATCACTTTAAACATCTCATTTTATCTTTAAAAGTGATTTTCCACGTACAAATGTGAATTGTAGTTCAAAGAGGCAACATTTGAAAACGGACCATTTTTTACGTTTCTGAAGCATGTCGTAAGGGGGGGTGGTTATCTCTTTCGTCAAAAAAATTGTGTTTTCGCTTGAACAATAAAGGCCTACAAATGTTATTTAATTCACTTTCTGGGGTGGAGAAAAACTTTTTAAGGCCTCAGAGTGAATAAATTGGCCATTTTCATTCACTTTTACCCATTCCTCAAATCTTGTGTTTAGGGCCCCTGGAAGCTTGAAAATCACTTTAAACATCTCATTTTATCTTTAAAAGTGATTTTCCACGTACAAATGTGAATTGTAGTTCAAAGAGGCAACATTTGAAAACGGACCATTTTTTACGTTTCTGAAGCATGTCGTAAGGGGGGGTGGTTATGTCTTTCATCAAAAATCGGACGTTTTTGATTGAACAATAAAGGCCTCCAAATGTTATTTTATTCACTTCCTGTGGAGGAGAAACACTTTTTAAGGCCGCAGAGTGAGTAAATTGGCCATTTTCATTCACTTTTACCCATTCCTGAAATCTCGTGTTTAAGGCCCCTGGAAGCATGAAAATCACTTTAAACATCTCATTTTATCTTTAAAAGTGATTTTCCACGTACAAATGTGAATTGTAGTTCAAAGAGGCAACATTTGAAAACAGACCATTTTTTTAGTTTCTGAAGCATGTCGTAAGGGGGGGTGGTTATCTCTTTCATCAAAACTCGGACATTTTTAATTGAACAATAAAGGCCTACAAATGTTATTTAATTCACTTTCTGGGGTGGAGAAAAACTTTTTAAGGCCGCAGAGTGAATAAATTGGCCATTTTCATTCACATTTACCTATTCCTCAAATCTTGTGTTTAGGGCCCCTGGAAGCTTGAAAATCACTTTAAACATCTAATTTTATCTTTAAAAGAGATTTTCCACGTACAAATGTGAATTGTAGTTAAAAGAGGCAACATTTGAAAACGGACCATTTTTACGTTTCTGAGGCATGTCATAAGGGGGGGTGGTTATCTCTTTCGTCAAAAATCGGGCGTTTTCGCTTGAACAATAAAGGCCTACAAATGTTATTTAGTTCACTTTCTGGGGTGGAGAAAAACTTTTTAAGGCCACAGAGTGAATAAATTGGCCATTTTCATTCACATTTACCTATTCCTCAAATCTTGTGTTTAGGGCCCCTGGAAGCTTGAAAATCACTTTAAACATCTAATTTTATCTTTAAAAGAGATTTTCCACGTACAAATGTGAATTGTAGTTAAAAGAGGCAACATTTGAAAATGGACCATTTTTTACGTTTCTGAAGCATGTCGTAAGGGGGGGTTGTTATCTCTTTGGTCAAAAATCGTGCGTTTTCTCTTGAACAATAAAGGCCTACAAATGTTATTTAGTTCACTTCCCGTGGAGGAGAAACACTTTTTAAGGCCGCAGAGTGAGTAAATTGGCCATATTCATTCACTTTTACCCATTCCTCAAATCTTGTGTTTAAGGCCCCTGGAAGCATGAAAATCACTTTAAACATCTCATTTTATCTTTAAAAGTGATTTTCCACGTACAAATGTGAATTGTAGTTCAAAGACGCAACATTGGAAAATGGACCATTTTTATCGTTTCTGAAGCATGTCGTAAGGGGGTGTGGTTATCTCTTTCACCAAAAAACAGGCGTTTTTGATTGAACAATAAAGGCATCCAAATGTTATTTAATTCACTTCCCGTGGAGGAGAAACACTTTTTAAGGCTGCAGAGTGAGTAAATTGGCCATTTTCATTCACTTTTACCCATTCCTCAAATCTCGTGTTTAAGGCCCCTGGAAGCATGAAAATCACTTTAAACATCTCATTTTATCTTTAAAAGTGATTTTCCACGTACAAATGTGAATTGTAGTTCAAAGAGGCAACATTTGAAAACGGACCATTGTTTACGATTCTGAAGCATGTCGTAGGGGGGGTGGTTAACTCTTTCGTCAAAAATCGGGCGTTTTCCCTTGAACAATAAAGGCCTACAAATGTTATTTAGTTCACTTCCCGTGGAGGAGAAACACTTTTTAAGGCCGCAGAGTGAGTAAATTGGCCATTTTCATTCACTTTTACATATTCCTCAAATCTTGTGTTTAAGGGCCCTGGAAGCATGAAAATCACTTTAAACATCTCATTTTATCTTTAAAAGTGATTTTCCACGTACAAATGTGAATTGTAGTTCAAAGAGGCAACATTTGAAAACAAACCATTTTTTTAGTTTCTGAAGCATGTCGTAAGGGGGGTGGTTATCTCTTTCCTCAAAAATCGGACATTTTTGATTGAACAATAAAGGCCTACAAATGTTATTTAATTCACTTTCTGGGGTGGAGAAATTTTTTTTAAGGCCTCAGAGTGAATAAATTGGCCATTTTCATTCACATTTACCCATTCCTTAAGGCTTGTGTTTAGGGCCCCTGGAAGCTTGAAAATCACTTTAAACATCTAATTTTATCTCTAAAAGTGATTATCCACGTACAAATGTGAATTGTCGTTTAAAGACGCAACATTGGAAAATGGACCATTTTTATCGTTTCTGAAGCATGTCGTAAGGGGGGGTGGTTATCTCTTTCACCAAAAAAAAGGCGTTTTTGATTGAACAATAAAGGCCTCCAAATGTTATTTTATTCTCTTCCCGTGGAGGAGAAACACTTTTTAAGGCCGCAGAGTGAGTAAATTGGCCATTTTCATTCACTTTTACCCGTTCCTCAAATCTTGTGTTTAAGGCCCCTGGAAGCATGAAAATCACTTTAAACATCTCATTTTATCTTTAAAAGTGATTTTCCACGTACAAATGTGAATTGTAGTTCAAAGAGGCAACATTTGAAAATGCACCATTTTTTTCGTTTCTGAAGCATGTCGTAAGGGGGGGTGGTTATCTCTTTCACCAAAAAACAGGCGTTTTTGATTGAACAATAAAGGCCTCCAAATGTTATTTAATTCACTTCCCGTGGAGGAGAAACACTTTTTAAGGCTGCAGAGTGAGTAAATTGGCCATTTTCATTCACTTTTACCCATTCCTCAAATCTCGTGTTTAAGGCCCCTGGAAGCATGAAAATCACTTTAAACATCTCATTTTATCTTTAAAAGTGATTTTCCACGTACAAATGTGAATTGTAGTTCAAAGAGGCAACATTTGAAAACGGACCATTGTTTACGATTCTGAAGCATGTCGTAGGGGGGGTGGTTAACTCTTTCGTCAAAAATCGGGCGTTTTCCCTTGAACAATAAAGGCCTACAAATGTTATTTAGTTCACTTCCCGTGGAGGAGAAACACTTTTTAAGGCCGCAGAGTGAGTAAATTGGCCATATTCATTCACTTTTACCCATTCCTCAAATCTTGTGTTTAAGGCCCCTGGAAGCATGAAAATCACTTTAAACATCTCATTTTATCTTTAAAAGTGATTTTCCACGTACAAATGTGAATTGTAGTTCAAAGAGGCAACATTTCAAAACAGACCATTTTTTCAGTTTCTGAAGCATGTTGTAAGGGGGGGTGGTTATCTCTTTCATCAAAAATCGGACGTTTTTGATTGAACAATAAAGGCCTCCAAATGTTATTTTATTCACTTCCCGTGGAGGAGAAACACTTTTTAAGGCCGCAGAGTGAGTAAATTGGCCATTTTCATTCACTTTTACCCATTCCTCAAATCTCGTGTTTAAGGCCCCTGGAAGCATGAAAATACCTTTAAACATCTCATTTTATCTTTAAAAGTGATTTTCCACGTACAAATGTGAATTGTAGTTCAAAGAGGCAACATTTGAAAACGGACCATTTTTTACGCTTCTGAAGCATGTCGTAAGGGGGGGTGGTTATCTTTTTCGTCAAAAATCAGGCATTTTCGCTTGAACAATAAAGGCCTACAAATGTTGTTTAGTTCACTTCCCATGGAGGAGAAACACTTTTTAAGGCCGCAGAGTGAGTAAATTGGCCATTTTCATTCACTTTTACCCATTTCTCAAATCTTGTGTTTAGGGCCCCTGGAAGCTTGAAAATCACTTTAAACATCTCATTTTATCTCTAAAAGTGATTATCCACGTACAATGTTAATTGTAGTTCAAAGACTCAACATTTGAAAATGAACCATTTTTTTTGTTTCAGAAGCATGTCGTAAGGGGGGGTGGTTATCTCTTTCGTCAAAAAAATTGTGTTTTCGCTTGAACAATAAAGGCCTACAAATGTTATTTAATTCCCTTCCCGGGGAGGAGAAACACTTTTTAAGGAATCAGAATGAGTAAATTGGCCATTTTCATTCACTTTTACATATTCCTCAAATCTTGTGTTTAAGGCCCCTGGAAGCATGAAAATCACTTTAAACATCTCATTTTATCTTTAAAAGTGATTTTCCACGTACAAATGTGAATTGTAGTTCAAAGAGGCAACATTTGAAAACGGACCATTTTTTACGTTTCTGAAGCATGTCGTAAGGGGGGGTGGTTATGTCTTTCATCAAAAATCGGACGTTTTTGATTGAACAATAAAGGCCTCCAAATGTTATTTTATTCACTTCCTGTGGAGGAGAAACACTTTTTAAGGCCGCAGAGTGAGTAAATTGGCCATTTTCATTCACTTTTACCCATTCCTCAAATCTCGTGTTTAAGGCCCCTGGAAGCATGAAAATCACTTTAAACATCTCATTTTATCTTTAAAAGTGATTTTCCACGTACAAATGTGAATTGTAGTTCAAAGAGGCAACATTTGAAAACAGACCATTTTTTTAGTTTCTGAAGCATGTCGTAAGGGGGTGTGGTTATCTCTTTCACCAAAAAAAAGGCGTTTTTGATTGAACAATAAAGGCCTCCAAATGTTATTTTATTCTCTTCCCGTGGAGGAGAAACACTTTTTAAGGCCGCAGAGTGAGTAAATTGGCCATTTTCATTCACTTTTACCCGTTCCTCAAATCTTGTGTTTAAGGCCCCTGGAAGCATGAAAATCACTTTAAACATCTCATTTTATCTTTAAAAGTGATTTTCCACGTACAATGTTAATTGTAGTTCAAAGACTCAACATTTGAAAATGAACCATTTTTTTAGTTTCAGAAGCAAGTCGTAAGGGGGGGTGGTTATCTCTTTCGTCAAAAAAATTGTGTTTTCGCTTGAACAATAAAGGCCTACAAATGTTATTTAATTCACTTCCCGTGGAGGAGAAACACTTTTTAAGGACTCAGAATGAGTAAATTGGCCATTTTCATTCACTTTTACATATTCCTCAAATCTTGTGTTTAAGGCCCCTGGAAGCATGAAAATCACTTTAAACATCTCATTTTATCTTTAAAAGTGATTTTCCACATACAAATGTGAATTGTAGTTCAAAGAGGCAACATTTGAAAACGGACCATTTTTTACGTTTCTGAAGCATGTCGTAAGGGGGGGTGGTTATCTCTTTCATCAAAAATCGGACGTTTTTGATTGAACAATAAAGGCCTCCAAATGTTATTTTATTCACTTCCCGTGGAGGAGAAACACTTTTTAAGGCCGCAGAGTGAGTAAATTGGCCATTTTCAATCACTTTTACCCATTCCTCAAATCTCGTGTTTAAGGCCCCTGGAAGCATGAAAATCACTTTAAACATCTCATTTTATCTTTAAAAGTGATTTTCCACGTACAAATGTGAATTGTCGTTTAAAGACGCAACATTTGAAAATGGACCATTTTTTTCGTTTCTGAAGCATGTCGTAAGGGGGGGTGGTTATCTCTTTCACCAAAAAAAAGGTGTTTTTGATTGAATGAAGGCCTCCAAATGTTATTTTATTCACTTCCCGTGGAGGAAAAACACTTTTTAAGGCCGCAGAGTGAGTAAATTGGCCATTTTCATTCACTTGTACCCATTCCTCAAATCTCGTGTTTAAGGCCCCTGGAAGCATGAAAATCACTTTAAACATCTCATTTTATCTTTAAAAGTGATTTTCCACGTACAAATGTGAATTGTAGTTCAAAGAGGCAACATTTGAAAACGGACCATTTTTTACGTTTCTGAAGCATGTCGTAGGGGGGGTGGTTAACTCTTTCGTCAAAAATCGGGCGTTTTCCCTTGAACAATAAAGGCCTACAAATGTTATTTAGTTCACTTCCCGTGGAGGAGAAACACTTTTTAAGGCCGCAGACTGAGTAAATTGGCCATATTCATTCACTTTTACCCATTCCTCAAATCTTGTGTTTAAGGCCCCTGGAAGCATGAAAATCACTTTAAACATCTCATGTTATCTTTAAAAGTGATTTTCCACGTACAAATGTGAATTGTAGTTCAAAGAGGCAACATTTGAAAACAGACCATTTTTTTAGTTTGTGAAGCATGTCGTAAGGGGGGGTGGTTATCTCTTTCATCAAAACTCGGACGTTTTTGATTGAACAATAAAGGCCTACAAATGTTATTTAATTGACTTTCTGGGGTGGAGAAAAAATTTTTAAGGCCTCAGAGTGAATAAATTGGCCATTTTCATTCACATTTACCCATTCCTTAAGGCTTGTGTTTAGGGCCCCTGGAAGCTTGAAAATCACTTTAAACATCTAATTTTATCTCTAAAAGTGATTATCCACGTACAAATGTGAATTGTCGTTTAAAGACGCAACTTTGGAAAATGGACCATTTTTTTCGTTTCTGAAGCATGTCGTAAGGGGGGGTGGTTATCTCTTTCATCAAAAATCGGGCGTTTTTGCTTGAACAATAAAGGCCTACAAATGTTATTTAATTCACTTCCCATGGAGGAGAAACACTTTTTAAGGCTTCAGAATGAGTAAATTGGCCATTTTCATTCACTTTTACCCATTCCTGAAACCTTGTGTTTAAGGCCCCTGGAAGAATGAAAATCACTTTAAACATCTCATTTTATCTTTAAAAGTGATTTTCCACGTACAAATGTGAATTGTAGTTCAAAGAGGCAACATTTGAAAACTGACCATTTTTTTTGTTTCTGAAGCATGTCGTAAGGGGGGGGTGGTTATCTCTTTCATCAAAAATCGGACGTTTTTGATTGAACAATAAAGGCCTCCAAATGTTATTTTATTCACTTCCCGTGGAGGAGAAACACTTTTTAAGGCCGCAGAGTGAGTAAATTAGCCATTTTCATTCACTTTTACCCATTCCTCAAATCTCGTGTTTAAGGCCCCTGGAAGCATGAAAATACCTTTAAACATCTCATTTTATCTTTAAAAGTGATTTTCCACGTACAAATGTGAATTGTAGTTCAAAGAGGCAACATTTGAAAACGGACCATTTTTTACGCTTCTGAAGCATGTCGTAAGGGGGGGTGGTTATCTTTTTCGTCAAAAATCGGGCATTTTCGCTTGAACAATAAAGGCCTACAAATGTTGTTTAGTTCACTTCCCATGGAGGAGAAACACTTTTTAAGGCCGCAGAGTGAGTAAATTGGCCATTTTCATTCACTTTTACCCATTTCTCAAATCTTGTGTTTAGGGCCCCTGGAAGCTTGAAAATCACTTTAAACATCTCATTTTATCTCTAAAAGTGATTATCCACGTACAATGTTAATTGTAGTTCAAAGACTCAACATTTGAAAATGAACCATTTTTTTAGTTTCAGAAGCATGTCGTAAGGGGGGGTGGTTATCTCTTTCGTCAAAAAAATTGTGTTTTCGCTTGAACAATAAAGGCCTACAAATGTTATTTAATTGTCTTCCCAGGGAGGAGAAACACTTTTTAAGGAATCAGAATGAGTAAATTGGCCATTTTCATTCACTTTTACATATTCCTCAAATCTTGTGTTTAAGGCCCCTGGAAGCATGAAAATCACTTTAAACATCTCATTTTATCTTTAAAAGTGATTTTCCACGTACAAATGTGAATTGTAGTTCAAAGAGGCAACATTTGAAAACGGACCATTTTTTACGTTTCTGAAGCATGTCGTAAGGGGGGGTGGTTATGTCTTTCATCAAAAATCGGACGTTTTTGATTGAACAATAAAGGCCTCCAAATGTTATTTTATTCACTTCCTGTGGAGGAGAAACACTTTTTAAGGCCGCAGAGTGAGTAAATTGGCCATTTTCATTCACTTGTACCCGTTCCTCAAATCTTGTGTTTAAGGCCCCTGGAAGCATGAAAATCACTTTAAACATCTCATTTTATCTTTAAAAGTGATTTTCCACGTACAAATGTGAATTGTAGTTCAAAGAGGCAACATTTGAAAACAGACCATTTTTTTAGTTTCTGAAGCATGTCGTAAGGGGGTGTGGTTATCTCTTTCACCAAAAAAAAGGCGTTTTTGATTGAACAATAAAGGCCTCCAAATGTTATTTTATTCTCTTCCCGTGGAGGAGAAACACTTTTTAAGGCCGCAGAGTGAGTAAATTGGCCATTTTCATTCACTTTTACCCGTTCCTCAAATCTTGTGTTTAAGGCCCCTGGAAGCATGAAAATCACTTTAAACATCTCATTTTATCTTTAAAAGTGATTTTCCACGTACAATGTTAATTGTAGTTCAAAGACTCAACATTTGAAAATGAACCATTTTTTTAGTTTCAGAAGCAAGTCGTAAGGGGGGGTGGTTATCTCTTTCGTCAAAAAAATTGTGTTTTCGCTTGAACAATAAAGGCCTACAAATGTTATTTAATTCACTTCCCGTGGAGGAGAAACACTTTTTAAGGACTCAGAATGAGTAAATTGGCCATTTTCATTCACTTTTACATATTCCTCAAATCTTGTGTTTAAGGCCCCTGGAAGCATGAAAATCACTTTAAACATCTCATTTTATCTTTAAAAGTGATTTTCCACATACAAATGTGAATTGTAGTTCAAAGAGGCAACATTTGAAAACGGACCATTTTTTACGTTTCTGAAGCATGTCGTAAGGGGGGGTGGTTATCTCTTTCATCAAAAATCGGACGTTTTTGATTGAACAATAAAGGCCTCCAAATGTTATTTTATTCACTTCCCGTGGAGGAGAAACACTTTTTAAGGCCGCGGAGTGAGTAAATTGGCCATTTTCAATCACTTTTACCCATTCCTCAAATCTCGTGTTTAAGGCCCCTGGAAGCATGAAAATCACTTTAAACATCTCATTTTATCTTTAAAAGTGATTTTCCACGTACAAATGTGAATTGTCGTTTAAAGACGCAACATTTGAAAATGGACCATTTTTTTCGTTTCTGAAGCATGTCGTAAGGGGGGGTGGTTATCTCTTTCACCAAAAAAAAGGTGTTTTTGATTGAATGAAGGCCTCCAAATGTTATTTTATTCACTTCCCGTGGAGGAAAAACACTTTTTAAGGCCGCAGAGTGAGTAAATTGGCCATTTTCATTCACTTGTACCCATTCCTCAAATCTCGTGTTTAAGGCCCCTGGAAGCATGAAAATCACTTTAAACATCTCATTTTATCTTTAAAAGTGATTTTCCACGTACAAATGTGAATTGTAGTTCAAAGAGGCAACATTTGAAAACGGACCATTTTTTACGTTTCTGAAGCATGTCGTAGGGGGGGTGGTTAACTCTTTCGTCAAAAATCGGGCGTTTTCCCTTGAACAATAAAGGCCTACAAATGTTATTTAGTTCACTTCCCGTGGAGGAGAAACACTTTTTAAGGCCGCAGACTGAGTAAATTGGCCATATTCATTCACTTTTACCCATTCCTCAAATCTTGTGTTTAAGGCCCCTGGAAGCATGAAAATCACTTTAAACATCTCATGTTATCTTTAAAAGTGATTTTCCACGTACAAATGTGAATTGTAGTTCAAAGAGGCAACATTTGAAAACAGACCATTTTTTTAGTTTGTGAAGCATGTCGTAAGGGGGGGTGGTTATCTCTTTCATCAAAAATCGGACGTTTTTGATTGAACAATAAAGGCCTACAAATGTTATTTAATTCACTTTCTGGGGTGGAGAAAAAAATTTTAAGGCCTCAGAGTGAATAAATTGGCCATTTTCATTCACATTTACCCATTCCTTAAGGCTTGTGTTTAGGGCCCCTGGAAGCTTGAAAATCACTTTAAACATCTAATTTTATCTCTAAAAGTGATTATCCACGTACAAATGTGAATTGTCGTTTAAAGACGCAACTTTGGAAAATGGACCATTTTTTTCGTTTCTGAAGCATGTCGTAAGGGGGGGTGGTTATCTCTTTCATCAAAAATCGGGCGTTTTTGCTTGAACAATAAAGGCCTACAAATGTTATTTAATTCACTTCCCATGGAGGAGAAACACTTTTTAAGGCTTCAGAATGAGTAAATTGGCCATTTTCATTCACTTTTACCCATTCCTGAAACCTTGTGTTTAAGGCCCCTGGAAGAATGAAAATCACTTTAAACATCTCATTTTATCTTTAAAAGTGATTTTCCACGTACAAATGTGAATTGTAGTTCAAAGAGGCAACATTTGAAAACTGACCATTTTTTTTGTTTCTGAAGCATGTCGTAAGGGGGGGGTGGTTATCTCTTTCATCAAAAATCGGACGTTTTTGATTGAACAATAAAGGCCTCCAAATGTTATTTTATTCACTTCCCGTGGAGGAGAAACACTTTTTAAGGCCGCAGAGTGAGTAAATTGGCCATTTTCATTCACTTTTACCCATTCCTCAAATCTCGTGTTTAAGGCCCCTGGAAGCATGAAAATACCTTTAAACATCTCATTTTATCTTTAAAAGTGATTTTCCACGTACAAATGTGAATTGTAGTTCAAAGAGGCAACATTTGAAAACGGACCATTTTTTACGCTTCTGAAGCATGTCGTAAGGGGGGGTGGTTATCTTTTTCGTCAAAAATCGGGCATTTTCGCTTGAACAATAAAGGCCTACAAATGTTGTTTAGTTCACTTCCCATGGAGGAGAAACACTTTTTAAGGCCGCAGAGTGAGTAAATTGGCCATTTTCATTCACTTTTACCCATTTCTCAAATCTTGTGTTTAGGGCCCCTGGAAGCTTGAAAATCACTTTAAACATCTCATTTTATCTCTAAAAGTGATTATCCACGTACAATGTTAATTGTAGTTCAAAGACTCAACATTTGAAAATGAACCATTTTTTTAGTTTCAGAAGCATGTCGTAAGGGGGGGTGGTTATCTCTTTCGTCAAAAAAATTGTGTTTTCGCTTGAACAATAAAGGCCTACAAATGTTATTTAATTGTCTTCCCAGGGAGGAGAAACACTTTTTAAGGAATCAGAATGAGTAAATTGGCCATTTTCATTCACTTTTACATATTCCTCAAATCTTGTGTTTAAGGCCCCTGGAAGCATGAAAATCACTTTAAACATCTCATTTTATCTTTAAAAGTGATTTTCCACGTACAAATGTGAATTGTAGTTCAAAGAGGCAACATTTGAAAACGGACCATTTTTTACGTTTCTGAAGCATGTCGTAAGGGGGGGTGGTTATGTCTTTCATCAAAAATCGGACGTTTTTGATTGAACAATAAAGGCCTCCAAATGTTATTTTATTCACTTCCTGTGGAGGAGAAACACTTTTTAAGGCCGCAGAGTGAGTAAATTGGCCATTTTCATTCACTTTTACCCGTTCCTCAAATCTTGTGTTTAAGGCCCCTGGAAGCATGAAAATCACTTTAAACATCTCATTTTATCTTTAAAAGTGATTTTCCACGTACAAATGTGAATTGTAGTTCAAAGAGGCAACATTTGAAAACAGACCATTTTTTTAGTTTCTGAAGCATGTCGTAAGGGGGTGTGGTTATCTCTTTCACCAAAAAAAAGGCGTTTTTGATTGAACAATAAAGGCCTCCAAATGTTATTTTATTCTCTTCCCGTGGAGGAGAAACACTTTTTAAGGCCGCAGAGTAAGTAAATTGGCCATTTTCATTCAATTTTACCCGTTCCTCAAATCTTGTGTTTAAGGCCCCTGGAAGCATGAAAATCACTTTAAACATCTCATTTTATCTTTAAAAGTGATTTTCCACGTACAATGTTAATTGTAGTTCAAAGACTCAACATTTGGAAATGAACCATTTTTTTAGTTTCAGAAGCAAGTCGTAAGGGGGGGTGGTTATCTCTTTCGTCAAAAAAATTGTGTTTTCGCTTGAACAATAAAGGCCTACAAATGTTATTTAATTCACTTCCCGTGGAGGAGAAACACTTTTTAAGGACTCAGAATGAGTAAATTGGCCATTTTCATTCACTTTTACATATTCCTCAAATCTTGTGTTTAAGGCCCCTGGAAGCATGAAAATCACTTTAAACATCTCATTTTATCTTTAAAAGTGATTTTACATACAAATGTGAATTGTAGTTCAAAGAGGCAACATTTGAAAACGGACCATTTTTTACGTTTCTGAAGCATGTCGTAAGGGGGGGTAGTTATCTCTTTCATCAAAAATCGGACGTTTTTGATTGAACAATAAAGGCCTCCAAATGTTATTTTATTCACTTCCCGTGGAGGAGAAACACTTTTTAAGGCCGCAGAGTGAGTAAATTGGCCATTTTCATTCACTTTTACCCATTCCTCAAATCTCGTGTTTAAGGCCCCTGGAAGCATGAAAATCACTTTAAACATCTCATTTTATCTTTAAAAGTGATTTTCCACGTACAAATGTGAATTGTCGTTTAAAGACGCAACATTTGAAAATGGACCATTTTTTCCGTTTCTGAAGCATGTCGTAAGGGGGGGTGGTTATCTCTTTCACCAAAAAAAAGGTGTTTTTGATTGAATAAAGGCCTCCAAATGTTATGTTATTCACTTCCCGTGGAGGAGAAACACTTTTTAAGGCCGCAGAGTGAGTAAATTGGCCATTTTCATTCACTTGTACCCATTCCTCAAATCTCGTGTTTAAGGCCCCTGGAAGCATGAAAATCACTTTAAACATCTCATTTTATCTTTAAAAGTGATTTTCCACGTACAAATGTGAATTGTAGTTCAAAGAGGCAACATTTGAAAACGGACCATTTTTTACGTTTCTGAAGCATGTCGTAGGGGGGGTGGTTAACTCTTTCGTCAAAAATCGGGCGTTTTCCCTTGAACAATAAAGGCCTACAAATGTTATTTAGTTCACTTCCCGTGGAGGAGAAACACTTTTTAAGGCCGCAGACTGAGTAAATTGGCCATATTCATTCACTTTTACCCATTCCTCAAATCTTGTGTTTAAGGCCCCTGGAAGCATGAAAATCACTTTAAACATCTCATGTTATCTTTAAAAGTGATTTTCCACGTACAAATGTGAATTGTAGTTCAAAGAGGCAACATTTGAAAACAGACCATTTTTTTAGTTTGTGAAGCATGTCGTAAGGGGGGGTGGTTATCTCTTTCATCAAAAATCGGATGTTTTTGATTGAACAATAAAGGCCTACAAATGTTATTTAATTCACTTTCTGGGGTGGAGAAAAATTTTTTAAGGCCTCAGAGTGAATAAATTGGCCATTTTCATTCACATTTACCCATTCCTTAAGGCTTGTGTTTAGGGCCCCTGGAAGCTTGAAAATCACTTTAAACATCTAATTTTATCTCTAAAAGTGATTATCCACGTACAAATGTGAATTGTCGTTTAAAGACGCAACTTTGGAAAATGGACCATTTTTTTCGTTTCTGAAGCATGTCGTAAGGGGGGGTGGTTATCTCTTTCATCAAAAATCGGGCGTTTTTGCTTGAACAATAAAGGCCTACAAATGTTATTTAATTCACTTCCCGTGGAGGAGAAACACTTTTTAAGGCCGCAGAGTGAGTAAATTGGCCATATTCATTCACTTTTACCCATTCCTCAAATCTTGTGTTTAAGGCCCCTGGAAGCATGAAAATCACTTTAAACATCTCATTTTATCTTTAAAAGTGATTATCCACGTACAAATGTGAATTGTAGTTCAAAGAGGCAACATTTGAAAATGGACCATTTTTTTCATTTCTGAAGCATGTCGTAAGGGGGGTGGTTATCTCTTTCATCAAAAATCGGACGTTTTTGATTGAACAATAAAGGCCTACAAATGTTATTCAATTCACTTTCTGGGGTGGAGAAAAACTTTTTAAGGCCTCAGAGTGAATAAATTGGCCTTTTTCATTCACATTTACCCATTCCTTAAGGCTTGTGTTTAGGGCCCCTGAAAGCTTGAAAATCACTTTAAACATCTAATTTTATCTCTAAAAGTGATTATCCACGTACAAATGTGAATTGTAGTTCAAAGAGGCAACATTTGAAAATGGACCATTTTTTTCGTTTCTGAAGCATGTCGTAAGGGGGGTGGTTATCTCTTTCACCAAGAAAAAGGAGTTTTTGATTGAACAATAAAGGCCTCCAAATGGTATTTTATTCACTTCCCGTTGAGGAGAAACACTTTTTAAGGTCGCAGAGTGAGTAAATTGGCCATTTTCATTCACTTTTACCCATTCCTCATCTCTCGTGTTGAAGGCCCCTGGAAGCATGAAAATCACTTTAAACATCTCATTTTATCTTTAAAAGTGATTTTCCACGTACAAATGTGAATTGTAGTTCAAAGAGGCAACATTTGAAAACAGACCATTTTTTTAGTTTCTGAAGCATGTCGTAAGGGGGGGTGGTTATCTCTTTCATCAAAAATCGGACGTTTTTGATTGAACAATAAAGGCCTCCAAATGTTATTTTATTCACTTCCCGTGAAGGAGAAACACTTTTTAAGGCCGCAGAGTGAGTAAATTGGCCATTTTCATTCACTTTTACCCATTCCTCAAATCTCGTGTCTAAGGCCCCTGGAAGCATGAAAATCACTTTAAACATCTCATTTTATCTTTAAAAGTGATTTTCCACGTACAAATGTGAATTGTAGTTCAAAGAGGCAACATTTGAAAACAGACCATTTTTTTAGTTTCTGAAGCATGTCGTAAGGGGGGGTGGTTATCTCTTTCATCAAAAATCGGATGTTTTTAATTGAACAATAAAGGCCTACAAATGTTATTTAATTCACTTTCTGGGGTGGAGAAAAACTTTTTAAGGCCTCAGAGTGAATAAATTGGCCATTTTCATTCACATTTACCCATTCCTCAAATCTTGTGTTTAGGGCCCCTGGAAGCTTGAAAATCACTTTAAACATCTAATTTTATCTCTAAAAGTGATTATCCACGTACAAATGTGAATTGTCGTTTAAAGACGCAACATTGGAAAATGGACCATTTTTTTCGTTTCTGAAGCATGTCGTAAGGGGGGGTGGTTATCTCTTTCACCAAAAAAAAGGCGTTTTTGATTGAACAATAAAGGCCTCCAAATGTTATTTTATTCACTTCCCGTGGAGGAGAAACACTTTTTAAGGCCGCAGAGTGAGTAAATTGGCCATTTTCATTCACTTTTACCCATTCCTCAAATCTCGTGTTTAAGTCCCCTGGAAGCATGAAAATCACTTTAAACATCTCATTTTATCTTTAAAAGTGATTTTCCACGTACAAATGTGAATTGTAGTTCAAAGAGGCAACATTTGAAAATGGACCATTTTTTTAGTTTCTGAAGCATGTCGTAAGGGGGGGGTGGTTATCTCTTTCACCAAAAAACAGGCGTTTTTGATTGAACAATAAAGGCCTCCAAATGTTATTTAATTCACTTCCCGTGGAGGAGAAACACTTTTTAAGGCCGCAGAGTGAGTAAATTGGCCATTTTCATTCACTTTTACCCATTTCTCAAATCTTGTGTTTAGGGCCCCTGGAAGCTTGAAAATCACTTTAAACATCTCATTTTATCTCTAAAAGTGATTATCCACGTACAATGTTAATTGTAGTTCAAAGACTCAACATTTGAAAATGAACCATTTTTTTAGTTTCAGAAGCATGTCGTAAGGGGGGGTGGTTATCTCTTTCACCAAAATCGGACGTTTTTAATTGAACAATAAAGGCCTACAAATGGTATTTAATTCACTTTCTGGGGTGGAGAAAAACTTTTTAAGGGCTCAGAGTGAATAAATTGGCCATTTTCATTCACATTTACCCATTCCTTAAGGCTTGTGTTTAGGGCCCCTGGAAGCTTGAAAATCACTTAAAACATCTAATTTTATCTCTAAAAGTGATTATCCACGTACAAATGTGAATTGTCGTTTAAAGACGCAACTTTGGAAAATGGACCATTTTTTTCGTTTCTGAAGCATGTCGTAAGGGGGGGTGGTTATCTCTTTCATCAAAAATCGGGCGTTTTTGCTTGAACAATAAAGGCCTACAAATGTTATTTAATTCACTTCCCATGGAGGAGAAACACTTTTTAAGGCTTCAGAATGAGTAAATTGGCCATTTTCATTCACTTTTACCCATTCCTGAAACCTTGTGTTTAAGGCCCCTGGAAGAATGAAAATCACTTTAAACATCTCATTTTATCTTTAAAAGTGATTTTCCACGTACAAATGTGAATTGTAGTTCAAAGAGGCAACATTTGAAAACTGACCATTTTTTTTGTTTCTGAAGCATGTCGTAAGGGGGGGTTGGTTATCTCTTTCTTCAAAAATCGGGCGTTTTCGCTTGAACAATAAAGGCCTACAAATGTTATTTAATTCACTTCCCGTGGAGGAGAAACACTTTTTAAGGCCGCAGAGTGAGTAAATTGGCCATATTCATTCACTTTTACCCATTCCTCAAATCTTGTGTTTAAGGCCCCTGGAAGCATGAAAATCACTTTAAACATCTCATTTTATCTTTAAAAGTGATTATCCACGTACAAATGTGAATTGTAGTTCAAAGAGGCAACATTTGAAAATGGACCATTTTTTTCATTTCTGAAGCATGTCGTAAGGGGGGTGGTTATCTCTTTCATCAAAAATCGGACGTTTTTGATTGAACAATAAAGGCCTACAAATGTTATTCAATTCACTTTCTGGGGTGGAGAAAAACTTTTTAAGGCCTCAGAGTGAATAAATTGGCCATTTTCATTCACATTTACCCATTCCTTAAGGCTTGTGTTTAGGGCCCCCGGAAGCTTGAAAATCACTTTAAACATCTAATTTTATCTCTAAAAGTGATTATCCACGTACAAATGTGAATTGTAGTTCAAAGAGGCAACATTTGAAAATGGACCATTTTTTTCGTTTCTGAAGCATGTCGTAAGGGGGGTGGTTATCTCTTTAACCAAGAAAAAGGCGTTTTTGATTGAACAATAAAGGCCTCCAAATGTTATTTTATTCACTTCCCGTGGAGGAGAAACACTTTTTAAGGCCGCAGAGTGAGTAAATTGGCCATTTTCATTCACTTTTACCCATTCCTCAAATCTCGTGTTTAAGGCCCCTGGAAGCATGAAAATCACTTTAAACATCTCATTTTATCTTTAAAAGTGATTTTCCACGTACAAATGTGAATTGTAGTTCAAAGAGGCAACATTTGAAAATGGACCATTTTTATCGTTTCTGAAGCATGTCGTAAGGGGGGTGGTTATCTCTTTCACCAAGAAAAAGGTGTTTTTGATTGAACAATAAAGGCCTCCAAATGTTATTTTATTCACTTCCCGTGGAGGAGAAACACTTTTTAAGGCCTCAGAGTGAATAAATTGGCCATTTTCATTCACATTTACCCATTCCTCAAATCTTGTGTTTAGGGCCCCTGGAAGCTTGAAAATCACTTTAAACATCTCATTTTATCTTTAAAAGTGATTTTCCACGTACAAATGTGAATTGTAGTTCAAAGAGGCAACATTTGAAAACTGACCATTTTTTTTGTTTCTGAAGCATGTCGTAAGGGGGGGTTGGTTATCTCTTTCTTCAAAAATCGGGCGTTTTCGCTTGAACAATAAAGGCCTACAAATGTTATTTAATTCACTTCCCGTGGAGGAGAAACACTTTTTAAGGCCGCAGAGTGAGTAAATTGGCCATATTCATTCACTTTTACCCATTCCTCAAATCTTGTGTTTAAGGCCCCTGGAAGCATGAAAATCACTTTAAACATCTCATTTTATCTTTAAAAGTGATTATCCACGTACAAATGTGAATTGTAGTTCAAAGAGGCAACATTTGAAATGGACCATTTTTTTCATTTCTGAAGCATGTCGTAAGGGGGGTGGTTATCTCTTTCATCAAAAATCGGACGTTTTTGATTGAACAATAAAGGCCTACAAATGTTATTCAATTCACTTTCTGGGGTGGAGAAAAACTTTTTAAGGCCTCAGAGTGAATAAATTGGCCATTTTCATTCACATTTACCCATTCCTTAAGGCTTGTGTTTAGGGCCCCCGGAAGCTTGAAAATCACTTTAAACATCTAATTTTATCTCTAAAAGTGATTATCCACGTACAAATGTGAATTGTAGTTCAAAGAGGCAACATTTGAAAATGGACCATTTTTTTCGTTTCTGAAGCATGTCGTAAGGGGGGTGGTTATCTCTTTCACCAAGAAAAAGGAGTTTTTGATTGAACAATAAAGGCCTCCAAATGGTATTTTATTCACTTCCCATTGAGGAGAAACACTTTTTAAGGTCACAGAGTGAGTAAATTGGCCATTTTCATTCACTTTTACCCATTCCTCATATCTCGTGTTTAAGGCCCCTGGAAGCATGAAAATCACTTTAAACATCTCATTTTATCTTTAAAAGTGATTATCCACGTACAAATGTGAATTGTAGTTCAAAGAGGCAACATTTGAAAATGGACCATTTTTTTCATTTCTGAAGCATGTCGTAAGGGGGGTGGTTAACTCTTTCGTCAAAAATCGGGCGTTTTCGCTTGAACAATAAAGGCCTACAAATGGTATTTAATTCACTTTCTGGGGTGGAGAAAAACTTTTTAAGGCCTCAGAGTGAATAAATTGGCCATTTTCATTCACATTTACCCATTTCTCAAATCTTGTGTTTAAGGCCCCTGGAAGCATGAAAATCACTTTAAACATCTCATTTTATCTTTAAAAGTGATTTTCCACGTACAAATGTGAATTGTAGTTCAAAGAGGCAACATTTGAAAACAGACCATTTTTTTAGTTTCTGAAGCATGTCATAAGGGGGGGTGGTTATCTCTTTCATCAAAAATCGGACGTTTTTAATTGAACAATAAAGGCCTACAAATGTTATTTAATTCACTTTCTGGGGTGGAGAAATTTTTTTTAAGGCCTCAGAGTGAATAAATTGGCCATTTTCATTCACATTTACCCATTCCTTAAGGCTTGTGTTTAGGGCCCCTGGAAGCTTGAAAATCACTTTAAACATCTAATTTTATCTCTAAAAGTGATTTTCCACGTACAAATGTGAATTGTCGTTTAAAGACGCAACATTTGAAAATGGACCATTTTTTTCGTTTCTGAAGCATGTCGTAAGGGGGGGTGGTTATCTCTTTCAACAAAAATCGGACGTTTTTGATTGAACAATAAAGGCCTACAAATGTTATTTAATTCACTTTCTGGGGTGGAGAAAAACTTTTTAAGGCCTCAGAGTGAATAAATTGGCCATTTTCATTCACATTTACCCATTCCTCAAATCTTGTGTTTAGGGCCCCTGGAAGCTTGAAAATCACTTTAAACATCTCATTTTATCTTTAAAAGTGATTTTCCACGTACAAATGTGAATTGTAGTTCAAAGAGGCAACATTTGAAAACAGACCATTTTTTTAGTTTCTGAAGCATGTGGTAAGGGGGGGTGGTTATCTCTTTCATCAAAAATCGGACGTTTTTGATTGAACAATAAAGACCTCCAAATGTTATTTTATTCACTTCCCGTGGAGGAGAAACACTTTTTAAGGCCGCAGAGTGAGTAAATTGGCCATTTTCATTCACTTTTACCCATTCCTCAAATCTCGTGTTTAAGGCCCCTGGAAGCATGAAAATCACTTTAAACATCTCATTTTATCTTTAAAAGTGATTTTCCACGTACAAATGTGAATTGTAGTTCAAAGAGGCAACATTTGAAAACAGACCATTTTTTTGAGTTTCTGAAGCATGTCGTAAGGGGGGGTGGTTATCTCTTTCATCAAAAATCGGATGTTTTTAATTGAACAATAAAGGCCTACAAATGTTATTTAATTCACTTTCTGAGGTGGAGAAAAACTTTTTAAGGCCTCAGAGTGAATAAATTGGCCATTTCCATTCACATTTACCCATTCCTCAAATCTTGTGTTTAGGGCCCCTGGAAGCTTGAAAATCACTTTAAACATCTAATTTTATCTCTAAAAGTGATTATCCACGTACAAATGTGAATTGTCGTTTAAAGACGCAACATTTGAAAATGGACCATTTTTTTCGTTTCTGAAGCATGTCGTAAGGGGGGTGGTTATCTCTTTCACCAAGAAAAAGGTGTTTTTGATTGAACAATAAAGGCCTCCAAATGTTATTTTATTCACTTCCCGTGGAGGAGAAACACTTTTTAAGGCCGCAGAGTGAGTAAATTGGCCATTTTCATTCACTTTTACCCATTCCTCAAATCTCGTGTTTAAGGCCCCTCGAAGCATGAAAATCACTTTAAACATCTCATTTTATCTTTAAAAGTGATTTTCCACGTACAAATGTGAATTGTAGTTCAAAGAGGCAACATTTGAAAATTGACCATTTTTTTCGTTTCTGAAGCATGTCGTAAGGGGGGGTGGTTATCTCTTTCACCAAAAAACAGGCGTTTTTGATTGAACAATAAAGGCCTCCAAATGTTATTTAATTCACTTCCCGTGGAGGAGAAACACTTTTTAAGGCCGCAGAGTGAGTAAATTGGCCATTTTCATTCACTTTTACCCATTTCTCAAATCTTGTGTTTAAGGCCCCTGGAAGCATGAAAATCACTTTAAACATCTCATTTTATCTTTAAAAGTGATTTTCCACGTACAAATGTGAATTGTAGTTCAAAGAGGCAACATTTGAAAACAGACCATTTTTTTAGTTTCTGAAGCATGTCGTAAGGGGGGGTGGTTATCTCTTTCATCAAAAATCGGACGTTCTTGATTGAACAATAAAGGCCTCCAAATGTTATTTTTTTCACTTCCCGTGGAGGAGAAACACTTTTTAAGGCCGCAGAGTGAGTAAATTGGCCGTTTTCATTCACTTTTACCCATTCCTCAAATCTCGTGTTTAAGGGCCCTGGAAGCATGAAAATCACTTTAAATATCTCATTTTATCTTTAAAAGTGATTTTCCACGTACAAATGTGAATTGTAGTTCAAAGAGGCAACATTTGAAAACAGACCATTTTTTTAGTTTCTGAAGCATGTCGTAAGGGGGGGTGGTTATCTCTTTCATAAAAAATCGGACGTTTTTAATTGAACAATAAAGGCCTACAAATGTTATTTAATTCACTTTCTGGGGTGGAGAAAAACTTTTTAAGGCCTCAGAGTGAATAAATTGGCCATTTTCATTCACATTTACCCATTCCTCAAATCTTGTGTTTAGGGCCCCTGGAAGCTTGAAAATCACTTTAAACATCTAATTTTATCTCTAAAAGTGATTATCCACGTACAAATGTGATTTGTCGTTTAAAGACGCAACATTTGAAAATGGACCATTTTTTTCGTTTCTGAAGCATGTCGTAAGGGGGGTGGTTATCTCTTTAACCAAGAAAAAGGCGTTTTTGATTGAACAATAAAGGCCTCCAAATGTTATTTTATTCACTTCCCGTGGAGGAGAAACACTTTTTAAGGCCGCAGAGTGAGTAAATTGGCCATTTTCATTCACTTTTACCCATTCCTCAAATCTCGTGTTTAAGTCCCCTGGAAGCATGAAAATCACTTTAAACATCTCATTTTATCTTTAAAAGTGATTTTCCACGTACAAATGTGAATTGTAGTTCAAAGAGGCAACATTTGAAAACAGACCATTTTTTTAGTTTCTGAAGCATGTCATAAGGGGGGGTGGTTATCTCTTTCATCAAAAATCGGACGTTTTTAATTGAACAATAAAGGCCTACAAATGTTATTTAATTCACTTTCTGGGGTGGAGAAATTTTTTTTAAGGCCTCAGAGTGAATAAATTGGCCATTTTCATTCACATTTACCCATTCCTTAAGGCTTGTGTTTAGGGCCCCTGGAAGCTTGAAAATCACTTTAAACATCTAATTTTATCTCTAAAAGTGATTATCCACGTACAAATGTGAATTGTCGTTTAAAGACGCAACATTTGAAAATGGACCATTTTTTTCGTTTCTGAAGCATGTCGTAAGGGGGGGTGGTTATCTCTTTCATCAAAAATCGGACGTTTTTGATTGAACAATAAAGGCCTACAAATGTTATTTAATTCACTTTCTGGGGTGGAGAAAAACTTTTTAAGGCCTCAGAGTGAATAAATTGGCCATTTTCATTCACATTTACCCATTCCTCAAATCTTGTGTTTAGGGCCCATGGAAGCTTGAAAATCACTTTAAACATCTCATTTTATCTTTAAAAGTGATTTTCCACGTACAAATGTGAATTGTAGTTCAAAGAGGCAACATTTGAAAACAGACCATTTTTTTAGTTTCTGAAGCATGTGGTAAGGGGGGGTGGTTATCTCTTTCATCAAAAATCGGACGTTTTTGATTGAACAATAAAGACCTCCAAATGTTATTTTATTCACTTCCCGTGGAGGAGAAACACTTTTTAAGGCCGCAGAGTGAGTAAATTGGCCATTTTCATTCACTTTTACCCATTCCTCAAATCTCGTGTTTAAGGCCCCTGGAAGCATGAAAATCACTTTAAACATCTCATTTTATCTTTAAAAGTGATTTTCCACGTACAAATGTGAATTGTAGTTCAAAGAGGCAACATTTGAAAACAGACCATTTTTTTGAGTTTCTGAAGCATGTCGTAAGGGGGGGTGGTTATCTCTTTCATCAAAAATCGGATGTTTTTAATTGAACAATAAAGGCCTACAAATGTTATTTAATTCACTTTCTGAGGTGGAGAAAAACTTTTTAAGGCCTCAGAGTGAATAAATTGGCCATTTCCATTCACATTTACCCATTCCTCAAATCTTGTGTTTAGGGCCCCTGGAAGCTTGAAAATCACTTTAAACATCTAATTTTATCTCTAAAAGTGATTATCCACGTACAAATGTGAATTGTCGTTTAAAGACGCAACATTTGAAAATGGACCATTTTTTTCGTTTCTGAAGCATGTCGTAAGGGGGGTGGTTATCTCTTTCACCAAGAAAAAGGTGTTTTTGATTGAACAATAAAGGCCTCCAAATGTTATTTTATTCACTTCCCGTGGAGGAGAAACACTTTTTAAGGCCGCAGAGTGAGTAAATTGGCCATTTTCATTCACTTTTACCCATTCCTCAAATCTCGTGTTTAAGGGCCCTGGAAGCATGAAAATCACTTTAAACATCTCATTTTATCTTTAAAAGTGATTTTCCACGTACAAATGTGAATTGTAGTTCAAAGAGGCAACATTTGAAAATTGACCATTTTTTTCGTTTCTGAAGCATGTCGTAAGGGGGGGTGGTTATCTCTTTCACCAAAAAACAGGCGTTTTTGATTGAACAATAAAGGCCTCCAAATGTTATTTAATTCACATCCCGTGGAGGAGAAACACTTTTTAAGGCCGCAGAGTGAGTAAATTGGCCATTTCCATTCACATTTACCCATTCCTCAAATCTTGTGTTTAGGGCCCCTGGAAGCTTGAAAATCACTTTAAACATCTAATTTTATCTCTAAAAGTGATTATCCACGTACAAATGTGAATTGTCGTTTAAAGACGCAACATTTGAAAATGGACCATTTTTTTCGTTTCTGAAGCATGTCGTAAGGGGGGTGGTTATCTCTTTAACCAAGAAAAAGGCGTTTTTGATTGAACAATAAAGGCCTCCAAATGTTATTTTATTCACTTCCCGTGGAGGAGAAACACTTTTTAAGGCCGCAGAGTGAGTAAATTGGCCATTTTCATTCACTTTTACCCATTCCTCAAATCTCGTGTTTAAGGCCCCTGGAAGCATGAAAATCACTTTAAACATCTCATTTTATCTTTAAAAGTGATTTTCCACGTACAAATGTGAATTGTAGTTCAAAGAGGCAACATTTGAAAATGGACCATTTTTATCGTTTCTGAAGCATGTCGTAAGGGGGGTGGTTATCTCTTTCACCAAGAAAAAGGTGTTTTTGATTGAACAATAAAGGCCTCCAAATGTTATTTTATTCACTTCCCGTGGAGGAGAAACACTTTTTAAGGCCTCAGAGTGAATAAATTGGCCATTTTCATTCACATTTACCCATTCCTCAAATCTTGTGTTTAGGGCCCCTGGAAGCTTGAAAATCACTTTAAACATCTCATTTTATCTTTAAAAGTGATTTTCCACGTACAAATGTGAATTGTAGTTCAAAGAGGCAACATTTGAAAACTGACCATTTTTTTTGTTTCTGAAGCATGTCGTAAGGGGGGGTTGGTTATCTCTTTCTTCAAAAATCGGGCGTTTTCGCTTGAACAATAAAGGCCTACAAATGTTATTTAATTCACTTCCCGTGGAGGAGAAACACTTTTTAAGGCCGCAGAGTGAGTAAATTGGCCATATTCATTCACTTTTACCCATTCCTCAAATCTTGTGTTTAAGGCCCCTGGAAGCATGAAAATCACTTTAAACATCTCATTTTATCTTTAAAAGTGATTATCCACGTACAAATGTGAATTGTAGTTCAAAGAGGCAACATTTGAAAATGGACCATTTTTTTCATTTCTGAAGCATGTCGTAAGGGGGGTGGTTATCTCTTTCATCAAAAATCGGACGTTTTTGATTGAACAATAAAGGCCTACAAATGTTATTCAATTCACTTTCTGGGGTGGAGAAAAACTTTTTAAGGCCTCAGAGTGAATAAATTGGCCATTTTCATTCACATTTACCCATTCCTTAAGGCTTGTGTTTAGGGCCCCCGGAAGCTTGAAAATCACTTTAAACATCTAATTTTATCTCTAAAAGTGATTATCCACGTACAAATGTGAATTGTAGTTCAAAGAGGCAACATTTGAAAATGGACCATTTTTTTCGTTTCTGAAGCATGTCGTAAGGGGGGTGGTTATCTCTTTCACCAAGAAAAAGGAGTTTTTGATTGAACAATAAAGGCCTCCAAATGGTATTTTATTCACTTCCCATTGAGGAGAAACACTTTTTAAGGTCACAGAGTGAGTAAATTGGCCATTTTCATTCACTTTTACCCATTCCTCATATCTCGTGTTTAAGGCCCCTGGAAGCATGAAAATCACTTTAAACATCTCATTTTATCTTTAAAAGTGATTATCCACGTACAAATGTGAATTGTAGTTCAAAGAGGCAACATTTGAAAATGGACCATTTTTTTCATTTCTGAAGCATGTCGTAAGGGGGGTGGTTAACTCTTTCGTCAAAAATCGGGCGTTTTCGCTTGAACAATAAAGGCCTACAAATGGTATTTAATTCACTTTCTGGGGTGGAGAAAAACTTTTTAAGGCCTCAGAGTGAATAAATTGGCCATTTTCATTCACATTTACCCATTTCTCAAATCTTGTGTTTAAGGCCCCTGGAAGCATGAAAATCACTTTAAACATCTCATTTTATCTTTAAAAGTGATTTTCCACGTACAAATGTGAATTGTAGTTCAAAGAGGCAACATTTGAAAACAGACCATTTTTTTAGTTTCTGAAGCATGTCATAAGGGGGGGTGGTTATCTCTTTCATCAAAAATCGGACGTTTTTAATTGAACAATAAAGGCCTACAAATGTTATTTAATTCACTTTCTGGGGTGGAGAAATTTTTTTTAAGGCCTCAGAGTGAATAAATTGGCCATTTTCATTCACATTTACCCATTCCTTAAGGCTTGTGTTTAGGGCCCCTGGAAGCTTGAAAATCACTTTAAACATCTAATTTTATCTCTAAAAGTGATTTTCCACGTACAAATGTGAATTGTCGTTTAAAGACGCAACATTTGAAAATGGACCATTTTTTTCGTTTCTGAAGCATGTCGTAAGGGGGGGTGGTTATCTCTTTCAACAAAAATCGGACGTTTTTGATTGAACAATAAAGGCCTACAAATGTTATTTAATTCACTTTCTGGGGTGGAGAAAAACTTTTTAAGGCCTCAGAGTGAATAAATTGGCCATTTTCATTCACATTTACCCATTCCTCAAATCTTGTGTTTAGGGCCCCTGGAAGCTTGAAAATCACTTTAAACATCTCATTTTATCTTTAAAAGTGATTTTCCACGTACAAATGTGAATTGTAGTTCAAAGAGGCAACATTTGAAAACAGACCATTTTTTTAGTTTCTGAAGCATGTGGTAAGGGGGGGTGGTTATCTCTTTCATCAAAAATCGGACGTTTTTGATTGAACAATAAAGACCTCCAAATGTTATTTTATTCACTTCCCGTGGAGGAGAAACACTTTTTAAGGCCGCAGAGTGAGTAAATTGGCCATTTTCATTCACTTTTACCCATTCCTCAAATCTCGTGTTTAAGGCCCCTGGAAGCATGAAAATCACTTTAAACATCTCATTTTATCTTTAAAAGTGATTTTCCACGTACAAATGTGAATTGTAGTTCAAAGAGGCAACATTTGAAAACAGACCATTTTTTTGAGTTTCTGAAGCATGTCGTAAGGGGGGGTGGTTATCTCTTTCATCAAAAATCGGATGTTTTTAATTGAACAATAAAGGCCTACAAATGTTATTTAATTCACTTTCTGAGGTGGAGAAAAACTTTTTAAGGCCTCAGAGTGAATAAATTGGCCATTTCCATTCACATTTACCCATTCCTCAAATCTTGTGTTTAGGGCCCCTGGAAGCTTGAAAATCACTTTAAACATCTAATTTTATCTCTAAAAGTGATTATCCACGTACAAATGTGAATTGTCGTTTAAAGACGCAACATTTGAAAATGGACCATTTTTTTCGTTTCTGAAGCATGTCGTAAGGGGGGTGGTTATCTCTTTCACCAAGAAAAAGGTGTTTTTGATTGAACAATAAAGGCCTCCAAATGTTATTTTATTCACTTCCCGTGGAGGAGAAACACTTTTTAAGGCCGCAGAGTGAGTAAATTGGCCATTTTCATTCACTTTTACCCATTCCTCAAATCTCGTGTTTAAGGCCCCTCGAAGCATGAAAATCACTTTAAACATCTCATTTTATCTTTAAAAGTGATTTTCCACGTACAAATGTGAATTGTAGTTCAAAGAGGCAACATTTGAAAATTGACCATTTTTTTCGTTTCTGAAGCATGTCGTAAGGGGGGGTGGTTATCTCTTTCACCAAAAAACAGGCGTTTTTGATTGAACAATAAAGGCCTCCAAATGTTATTTAATTCACTTCCCGTGGAGGAGAAACACTTTTTAAGGCCGCAGAGTGAGTAAATTGGCCATTTTCATTCACTTTTACCCATTTCTCAAATCTTGTGTTTAAGGCCCCTGGAAGCATGAAAATCACTTTAAACATCTCATTTTATCTTTAAAAGTGATTTTCCACGTACAAATGTGAATTGTAGTTCAAAGAGGCAACATTTGAAAACAGACCATTTTTTTAGTTTCTGAAGCATGTCGTAAGGGGGGGTGGTTATCTCTTTCATCAAAAATCGGACGTTCTTGATTGAACAATAAAGGCCTCCAAATGTTATTTTTTTCACTTCCCGTGGAGGAGAAACACTTTTTAAGGCCGCAGAGTGAGTAAATTGGCCGTTTTCATTCACTTTTACCCATTCCTCAAATCTCGTGTTTAAGGGCCCTGGAAGCATGAAAATCACTTTAAATATCTCATTTTATCTTTAAAAGTGATTTTCCACGTACAAATGTGAATTGTAGTTCAAAGAGGCAACATTTGAAAACAGACCATTTTTTTAGTTTCTGAAGCATGTCGTAAGGGGGGGTGGTTATCTCTTTCATAAAAAATCGGACGTTTTTAATTGAACAATAAAGGCCTACAAATGTTATTTAATTCACTTTCTGGGGTGGAGAAAAACTTTTTAAGGCCTCAGAGTGAATAAATTGGCCATTTTCATTCACATTTACCCATTCCTCAAATCTTGTGTTTAGGGCCCCTGGAAGCTTGAAAATCACTTTAAACATCTAATTTTATCTCTAAAAGTGATTATCCACGTACAAATGTGATTTGTCGTTTAAAGACGCAACATTTGAAAATGGACCATTTTTTTCGTTTCTGAAGCATGTCGTAAGGGGGGTGGTTATCTCTTTAACCAAGAAAAAGGCGTTTTTGATTGAACAATAAAGGCCTCCAAATGGTATTTTATTCACTTCCCGTGGAGGAGAAACACTTTTTAAGGCCGCAGAGTGAGTAAATTGGCCATTTTCATTCACTTTTACCCATTCCTCAAATCTCGTGTTTAAGTCCCCTGGAAGCATGAAAATCACTTTAAACATCTCATTTTATCTTTAAAAGTGATTTTCCACGTACAAATGTGAATTGTAGTTCAAAGAGGCAACATTTGAAAACAGACCATTTTTTTAGTTTCTGAAGCATGTCATAAGGGGGGGTGGTTATCTCTTTCATCAAAAATCGGACGTTTTTAATTGAACAATAAAGGCCTACAAATGTTATTTAATTCACTTTCTGGGGTGGAGAAATTTTTTTTAAGGCCTCAGAGTGAATAAATTGGCCATTTTCATTCACATTTACCCATTCCTTAAGGCTTGTGTTTAGGGCCCCTGGAAGCTTGAAAATCACTTTAAACATCTAATTTTATCTCTAAAAGTGATTATCCACGTACAAATGTGAATTGTCGTTTAAAGACGCAACATTTGAAAATGGACCATTTTTTTCGTTTCTGAAGCATGTCGTAAGGGGGGGTGGTTATCTCTTTCATCAAAAATCGGACGTTTTTGATTGAACAATAAAGGCCTACAAATGTTATTTAATTCACTTTCTGGGGTGGAGAAAAACTTTTTAAGGCCTCAGAGTGAATAAATTGGCCATTTTCATTCACATTTACCCATTCCTCAAATCTTGTGTTTAGGGCCCATGGAAGCTTGAAAATCACTTTAAACATCTCATTTTATCTTTAAAAGTGATTTTCCACGTACAAATGTGAATTGTAGTTCAAAGAGGCAACATTTGAAAACAGACCATTTTTTTAGTTTCTGAAGCATGTGGTAAGGGGGGGTGGTTATCTCTTTCATCAAAAATCGGACGTTTTTGATTGAACAATAAAGACCTCCAAATGTTATTTTATTCACTTCCCGTGGAGGAGAAACACTTTTTAAGGCCGCAGAGTGAGTAAATTGGCCATTTTCATTCACTTTTACCCATTCCTCAAATCTCGTGTTTAAGGCCCCTGGAAGCATGAAAATCACTTTAAACATCTCATTTTATCTTTAAAAGTGATTTTCCACGTACAAATGTGAATTGTAGTTCAAAGAGGCAACATTTGAAAACAGACCATTTTTTTGAGTTTCTGAAGCATGTCGTAAGGGGGGGTGGTTATCTCTTTCATCAAAAATCGGATGTTTTTAATTGAACAATAAAGGCCTACAAATGTTATTTAATTCACTTTCTGAGGTGGAGAAAAACTTTTTAAGGCCTCAGAGTGAATAAATTGGCCATTTCCATTCACATTTACCCATTCCTCAAATCTTGTGTTTAGGGCCCCTGGAAGCTTGAAAATCACTTTAAACATCTAATTTTATCTCTAAAAGTGATTATCCACGTACAAATGTGAATTGTCGTTTAAAGACGCAACATTTGAAAATGGACCATTTTTTTCGTTTCTGAAGCATGTCGTAAGGGGGGTGGTTATCTCTTTCACCAAGAAAAAGGTGTTTTTGATTGAACAATAAAGGCCTCCAAATGTTATTTTATTCACTTCCCGTGGAGGAGAAACACTTTTTAAGGCCGCAGAGTGAGTAAATTGGCCATTTTCATTCACTTTTACCCATTCCTCAAATCTCGTGTTTAAGGGCCCTGGAAGCATGAAAATCACTTTAAACATCTCATTTTATCTTTAAAAGTGATTTTCCACGTACAAATGTGAATTGTAGTTCAAAGAGGCAACATTTGAAAATTGACCATTTTTTTCGTTTCTGAAGCATGTCGTAAGGGGGGGTGGTTATCTCTTTCACCAAAAAACAGGCGTTTTTGATTGAACAATAAAGGCCTCCAAATGTTATTTAATTCACATCCCGTGGAGGAGAAACACTTTTTAAGGCCGCAGAGTGAGTAAATTGGCCATTTTCATTCACTTTTACCCATTTCTCAAATCTTGTGTTTAAGGCCCCTGGAAGCATGAAAATCACTTTAAACATCTCATTTTATCTTTAAAGGTGATTTTCCACGTACAAATGTGAATTGTAGTTCAAAGAGGCAACATTTGAAAACAGACCATTTTTTTAGTTTCTGAAGCATGTCGTAAGGGGGGGTGGTTATCTCTTTCATCAAAAATCGGACGTTCTTGATTGAACAATAAAGGCCTCCAAATGTTATTTTATTCACTTCCCGTGGAGGAGAAACACTTTTTAAGGCCGCAGAGTGAGTAAATTGGCCGTTTTCATTCACTTTTACCCATTCCTCAAATCTCGTGTTTAAGGGCCCTGGAAGCATGAAAATCACTTTAAATATCTCATTTTATCTTTAAAAGTGATTTTCCACGTACAAATGTGAATTGTAGTTCAAAGAGGCAACATTTGAAAACAGACCATTTTTTTAGTTTCTGAAGCATGTCGTAAGGGGGGGTGGTTATCTCTTTCATAAAAAATCGGACGTTTTTAATTGAACAATAAAGGCCTACAAATGTTATTTAATTCACTTTCTGGGGTGGAGAAAAACTTTTTGAGGCCTCAGAGTGAATAAATTGGCCATTTTCATTCACATTTACCCATTCCTCAAATCTTGTGTTTAGGGCCCCTGGAAGCTTGAAAATCACTTTAAACATCTAATTTTATCTCTAAAAGTGATTATCCACGTACAAATGTGATTTGTCGTTTAAAGACGCAACATTTGAAAATGGACCATTTTTTTCGTTTCTGAAGCATGTCGTAAGGGGGGTGGTTATCTCTTTAACCAAGAAAAAGGCGTTTTTGATTGAACAATAAAGGCCTCCAAATGTTATTTTATTCACTTCCCGTGGAGGAGAAACACTTTTTAAGGCCGCAGAGTGAGTAAATTGGCCATTTTCATTCACTTTTACCCATTCCTCAAATCTCGTGTTTAAGGCCCCTGGAAGCATGAAAATCACTTTAAACATCTCATTTTATCTTTAAAAGTGATTTTCCACGTACAAATGTGAATTGTAGTTCAAAGAGGCAACATTTGAAAATGGACCATTTTTATCGTTTCTGAAGCATGTCGTAAGGGGGGTGGTTATCTCTTTCACCAAGAAAAAGGTGTTTTTGATTGAACAATAAAGGCCTCCAAATGTTATTTTATTCACTTCCCGTGGAGGAGAAACACTTTTTAAGGCCGCAGAGTGAGTAAATTGGCCATTTTCATTCACTTTTACCCATTTCTCAAATCTTGTGTTTAAGGCCCCTGGAAGCATGAAAATCACTTTAAACATCTCATTTTATCTTTAAAAGTGATTTTCCACGTACAAATGTGAATTGTAGTTCAAAGAGGCAACATTTGAAAACAGACCATTTTTTTAGTTTCTGAAGCATGTCGTAAGGGGGGGTGGTTATCTCTTTCATCAAAAATCGGACGTTTTTAATTGAACAATAAAGGCCTACAAATGTTATTTAATTCACTTTCTGAGGTGGAGAAAAACTTTTTAAGGCCTCAGAGTGAATAAATTGGCCATTTCCATTCACATTTACCCATTCCTCAAATCTTGTGTTTAGGGCCTCTGGAAGCTTGAAAATCACTTTAAACATCTAATTTTATCTCTAAAAGTGATTATCCACGTACAAATGTGAATTGTCGTTTAAAGACGCAACATTTGAAAATAGACCATTTTTTTCGTTTCTGAAGCATGTCGTAAGGGGGGGTGGTTATCTCTTTCATCAAAAATTGGACGTTTTTGATTGAACAATAAAGGCCTACAAATGTTATTTAATTCACTTTCTGGGGTGGAGAAAAACTTTTTATGGCCTCAGAGTGAATAAATTGGCCATTTTCATTCACATTTACCCATTCCTCAAATCTTGTGTTTAGGGCCCCTGGAAGCTTGAAAATCACTTTAAACATCTCATTTTATCTTTAAAAGTGATTTTCCACGTACAAATGTGAATTGTAGTTCAAAGAGGCAACATTTGAAAACAGACAATTTTTTTAGTTTCTGAAGCATGTGGTAAGGGGGTTGGTTATCTCTTTCATCAAAAATCGGACGTTTTTGATTGAACAATAAAGGCCTCCAAATGTTATTTTATTCACTTCCCGTGGAGGAGAAACACTTTTTAAGGCCGCAGAGTGAGTAAATTGGCCGTTTTCATTCACTTTTACCCATTCCTCAAATCTCGTGTTTAAGGCCCCTGGAAGCATGAAAATCACTTTAAACATCTCATTTTATCTTTAAAAGTGATTTTCCACGTACAAATGTGAATTGTAGTTCAAAGAGGCAACATTTGAAAACAGACCATTTTTTTAGTTTCTGAAGCATGTCGTAAGGGGGGGTGGTTATCTCTTTCATAAAAAATCGGACGTTTTTAATTGAACAATAAAGGCCTACAAATGTTATTTAATTCACTTTCTGGGGTGGAGAAAAACTTTTTAAGGCCTCAGAGTGAATAAATTGGCCAATTTCATTCACATTTACCCATTCCTCAAATCTTGTGTTTAGGGCCCCTGGAAGCTTGAAAATCACTTTAAACATCTAATTTTATCTCTAAAAGTGATTATCCACGTACAAATGTGATTTGTCGTTTAAAGACGCAACATTTGAAAATGGACCATTTTTTTCGTTTCTGAAGCATGTCGTAAGGGGGGTGGTTATCGTTTTCACCAAGAAAAAGGCGTTTTTGATTGAACAATAAAGGCCTCCAAATGTTATTTTATTCACTTCCCGTGGAGGAGAAACACTTTTTAAGGCCGCAGAGTGAGTAAATTGGCCATTTTCATTCACTTTTACCCATTCCTCAAATCTCGTGTTTAAGGCCCCCGGAAGCATGAAAATCACTTTAAACATCTCATTTTATCTTTAAAAGTGATTTTCCACGTACAAATGTGAATTGTAGTTCAAAGAGGCAACATTTGAAAATGGACCATTTTTATCGTTTCTGAAGCATGTCGTAAGGGGGGGTGGTTATCTCTTTCACCAAAAAACAGGCGTTTTTGATTGAACAATAAAGGTCTCCAAATGTTATTTAATTCACTTCCCGTGGAGGAGAAACACTTTTTAAGGCCGCAGAGTGAGTAAATTGGCCATTTTCATTCACTTTTACCCATTTCTCAAATCTTGTGTTAAAGGCCCCTGGAAGCATGAAAATCACTTTAAACATCTCATTTTATCTTTAAAAGTGATTTTCCACGTACAAATGTGAATTGTAGTTCAAAGAGGCAACATTTGAAACAGACCATTTTTTTAGTTTCTGAAGCATGTCGTAAGGGGGGGTGGTTATCTCTTTCATCAAAAATCGGACGTTTTTAATTGAACAATAAAGGCCTACAAATGTTATTTAATTCACTTTCTGGGGTGGAGAAATTTTTTTTAAGGCCTCAGAGTGAATAAATTGGCCATTTTCATTCACATTTACCCATTCCTTAAGGCTTGTGTTTAGGGCCCCTGGAAGCTTGAAAATCACTTTAAACATCTAATTTTATCTCTAAAAGTGATTATCCACGTACAAATGTGAATTGTCGTTTAAAGACGCAACATTTGAAAATGGACCATTTTTTTCGTTTCTGAAGCATGTCGTGAGGGGGGTGGTTATCTCTTTCATCAAAAATCGGACGTTTTTGATCGAACAATAAAGGCCTACAAATGTTATTTCATTCACTTTCTGGGGTGGAGAAAAACTTTTTAAGGCCTCAGAGTGAATAAATTGGCCATTTTCATTCACATTTACCCATTCCTCAAATCTTGTGTTTAGGGCCCCTGGAAGCTTGAAAATCACTTTAAACATCTCATTTTATCTTTAAAAGTGATTTTCCACGTACAAATGTGAATTGTAGTTCAAAGAGGCAACATTTGAAAACGGACCATTTTTTACGCTTCTGAAGCATGTCGTAAGAGGGGGTGGTTATCTCTTTCGTCAAAAATCGGGCGTTTTCGCTTGAACAATAAAGGCCTACAAATGTTGTTTACTTCACTTCCCGTGGAGGAGAAACACTTTTTAAGGCCGCAGAGTGAGAAAATTGGCCATTTTCATTCACTTTTACCCATTCCTCAAATCTTGTGTTTAAGGCCCCTGGAAGCATGAAAATCACTTTAAACATCTCATTTTATCTTTAAAAGTGATTTTCCACGTACAAATGTGAATTGTAGTTCAAAGAGGCAACATTTGAAAACAGACCATTTTTTTAGTTTCTGAAGCATGTCGTAAGGGGGGGTGGTTATCTCTTTCATCAAAAATCGGACGTTTTTAATTGAACAATAAAGGCCTACAAATGTTATTTAATTCACTTTCTGGGGTGGAGAAAAAAAATTTAAGGCCTCAGAGGGAATAAATTGGCCATTTTCATTCACATTTACCCATTCCTTAAGGCTAGTGTTTAGGGCCCCTGGAAGCTTGAAAATCACTTTAAACATCTAATTTTATCTCTAAAAGTGATTATCCACGTACAAATGTGAATTGTCGTTTAAAGACGCAACATTTGAAAATGGACCATTTTTTTCGTTTCTGAAGCATGTCGTAAGGGGGGGTGGTTATCTCTTTAATCAAAAATCGGACGTTTTTGATTGAACAATTAAGGCCTACAAATGTTATTTAATTCACTTTCTGGGGTGGAGAAAAAAAATTTAAGGCCTCAGAGGGAATAAATTGGCCATTTTCATTCACATTTACCCATTCCTCAAATCTTGTGTTTAGGGCCCCTGGAAGCTTGAAAATCACTTTAAACATCTAATTTTATCTCTAACAGTGAATAACCACATACAAATGTGAATTGTCGTTTAACGACGCAACATTTGAAAATGGACCATTTTTTTCGTTTCTGAAGCATGTCGTAAGGGGGGTGGTTATCTCTTTCACCAAGAAAAAGGCGTTTTTGATTGAACAATAAAGCCCTCCAAATGTTATTTTATTCACTTCCCGTGGAGGAGAAACACTTTTTAAGGCCGCAGAGTGAGTAAATTGGCCATTTTCATTCACTTTTACCCATTCCTCAAATCTCGTGTTTAAGGCCCCTGGAAGCATGAAAATCACTTTAAACATCTCATTTTATCTTTAAAAGTGATTTTCCACGTACAAATGTGAATTGTAGTTCAAAGAGGCAACATTTGAAAACAGACCATTTTTTTAGTTTCTGAAGCATGTCGTAAGGGGGGGTGGTTATCTCTTTCATCAAAAATCGGACGTTTTTAATTGAACAATAAAGGCCTACAAATGTTATTTAATTCACTTTCTGGGGTGGAGAAAATTTTTTTAAGGCCTCAGAGTGAATAAATTGGCCATTTTCATTCACATTTACCCATTCCTTAAGGCTTGTGTTTAGGGCCCCTGGAAGCTTGAAAATCACTTTAAACATCTAATTTTATCTCTAAAAGTGATTATCCACGTACAAATGTGAATTGTCGTTTAAAGACGCAACATTTGAAAATGGACCATTTTTTTCGTTTCTGAAGCATGTCGTAAGGGGGGGTGGTTATCTCTTTCATCAAAAATCGGACGTTTTTGATTGAACAATAAAGGCCTACAAATGTTATTTAATTCACTTTCTGGGGTGGAGAAAAACTTTTTATGGCCTCAGAGTGAATAAATTGGCCATTTTCATTCACATTTACCCATTCCTCAAATCTTGTGTTTAGGGCCCCTGGAAGCTTGAAAATCACTTTAAACATCTCATTTTATCTTTAAAAGTGATTTTCCACGTACAAATGTGAATTGTAGTTCAAAGAGGCAACATTTGAAAACAGACCATTTTTTTAGTTTCTGAAGCATGTGGTAAGGGGGTTGGTTATCTCTTTCATCAAAAATCAGACGTTTTTGATTGAACAATAAAGGCCTCCAAATGTTATTTTATTCACTTCCCGTGGAGGAGAAACACTTTTTAAGGCCGCAGAGTGAGTAAATTGGCCGTTTTCATTCACTTTTACCCATTCCTCAAATCTCGTGTTTAAGGCCCCTGGAAGCATGAAAATCACTTTAAACATCTCATTTTATCTTTAAAAGTGATTTTCCACGTACAAATGTGAATTGTAGTTCAAAGAGGCAACATTTGAAAATGGACCATTTTTATCGTTTCTGAAGCATGTCGTAAGGGGGGGTGGTTATCTCTTTCACCAAAAAACAGGCGTTTTTGATTGAACAATAAAGGCCTCCAAATGTTATTTAATTCACTTCCCGTGGAGGAGCAACACTTTTTAAGGCCGCAGAGAGAGTAAATTGGCCATTTTCATTCACTTTTACCCATTTCTCAAATCTTGTGTTAAAGGCCCCTGGAAGCATGAAAATCACTTTAAACATCTCATTTTATCTTTAAAAGTGATTTTCCACGTACAAATGTGAATTGGTGTTCAAAGAGGCAACATTTGAAAACAGACCATTTTTTTAGTTTCTGAAGCATGTCGTAAGGGGGGGTGGTTATCTCTTTCATCAAAAATCGGACGTTTTTAATTGAACAATAAAGGCCTACAAATGTTATTTAATTCACTTTCTGGGGTGGAGAAAAAATTTTAAGGCCTCAGAGTGAATAAATTGGCCATTTTCATTCACATTTACCCATTCCTTAAGGCTTGTGTTTAGGGCCCCTGGAAGCTTGAAAATCACTTTAAACATCTAATTTTATCTCTAAAAGTGATTATCCACGTACAAATGTGAATTGTCGTTTAAAGACGCAACATTTGAAAATGGACCATTTTTTTCGTTTCTGAAGCATGTCGTGAGGGGGGTGGTTATCTCTTTCATCAAAAATCGGACGTTTTTGATTGAACAATAAAGGCCTACAAATGTTATTTCATTCACTTTCTGGGGTGGAGAAAAACTTTTTAAGGCCTCAGAGTGAATAAATTGGCCATTTTCATTCACATTTACCCATTCCTCAAATCTTGTGTTTAGGGCCCCTGGAAGCTTGAAAATCACTTTAAACATCTCATTGTATCTTTAAAAGTGATTTTCCACGTACAAATGTGAATTGTAGTTCAAAGAGGCAACATTTGAAAACGGACCATTTTTTACGCTTCTGAAGCATGTCGTAAGAGGGGGTGGTTATCTCTTTCGTCAAAAATCGGGCGTTTTCGCTTGAACAATAAAGGCCTACAAATGTTGTTTAGTTCACTTCCCGTGGAGGAGAAACACTTTTTAAGGCCGCAGAGTGAGTAAATTGGCCATTTTCATTCACTTTTACCCATTTCTCAAATCTTGTGTTTAGGGCCCCTGGAAGCTTGAAAATCACTTTAAACATCTCATTTTATCTCTAAAAGTGATTATCCACGTACAATGTTAATTGTAGTTCAAAGACTCAACATATGAAAATGAACCATTTTTTTAGTTTCAGAAGCATGTCGTAAGGGGGGTGGTTATCTCTTTCGTCAAAAAAATTGTGTTTTCGCTTGAACAATAAAGGCCTACAAATGTTATTTTATTCACTTCCCGTGGAGGAGAAACACTTTTTAAGGCCGCAGAGTGAGTAAATTGGCCATTTTCATTCACTTTTACCCATTCCTCAAATCTCGTGTTTAAGTCCCCTGGAAGCATGAAAATCACTTTAAACATCTCATTTTATCTTTAAAAGTGATTTTCCACGTACAAATGTGAATTGTAGTTCAAAGAGGCAACATTTGAAAATGGACCATTTTTTTCGTTTCTGAAGCATGTCGTAAGGGGGGGTGGTTATCTCTTTCACCAAAAAACAGGCGTTTTTGATTGAACAATAAAGGCCTCCAAATGTTATTTAATTCACTTCCCGTGGAGGAGAAACACTTTTTAAGGCCGCAGAGTGAGAAAATTGGCCATTTTCATTCACTTTTACCCATTCCTCAAATCTCGTGTTTAAGTCCCCTGGAAGCATGAAAATCACTTTAAACATCTCATTTTATCTTTAAAAGTGATTTTCCACGTACAAATGTGAATTGTAGTTCAAAGAGGCAACATTTGAAAATGGACCATTTTTTTCGTTTCTGAAGCATGTCGTAAGGGGGGGTGGTTATCTCTTTCACCAAAAAACAGGCGTTTTTGATTGAACAATAAAGGCCTCCAAATGTTATTTAATTCACTTCCCGTGGAGGAGAAACACTTTTTAAGGCCGCAGAGTGAGAAAATTGGCCATTTTCATTCACTTTTACCCATTCCTCAAATCTCGTGTTTAAGGCCCCTGGAAGCATGAAAATCACTTTAAACATCTCATTTTATCTTTAAAAGTGATTTTCCACGTACAAATGTGAATTGTAGTTCAAAGAGGCAACATTTGAAAACAGACCATTTTTTTAGTTTCTGAAGCATGTCGTAAGGGGGGGTGGTTATCTCTTTCATCAAAAATCGGACGTTTTTAATTGAACAATAAAGGCCTACAAATGTTATTTAATTCACTTTCTGGGGTGGAGAAAAAAATTTTAAGGCCTCAGAGTGAATAAATTGGCCATTTTCATTCACATTTACCCATTCCTTAAGGCTTGTGTTTAGGGCCCCTGGAAGCTTGAAAATCACTTTAAACATCTAATTTTATCTCTAAAAGTGATTATCCACGTACAAATGTGAATTGTCGTTTAAAGACGCAACATTTGAAAATGGACCATTTTTTTCGTTTCTGAAGCATGTCGTGAGGGGGGTGGTTATCTCTTTCATCAAAAATCGGACGTTTTTGATTGAACAATAAAGGCCTACAAATGTTATTTCATTCACTTTCTGGGGTGGAGAAAAACTTTTTAAGGCCTCAGAGTGAATAAATTGGCCATTTTCATTCACATTTACCCATTCCTCAAATCTTGTGTTTAGGGCCCCTGGAAGCTTGAAAATCACTTTAAACATCTCATTTTATCTTTAAAAGTGATTTTCCACGTACAAATGTGAATTGTAGTTCAAAGAGGCAACATTTGAAAACGGACCATTTTTTACGCTTCTGAAGCATGTCGTAAGAGGGGGTGGTTATCTCTTTCGTCAAAAATCGGGCGTTTTCGCTTGAACAATAAAGGCCTACAAATGTTGTTTAGTTCACTTCCCGTGGAGGAGAAACACTTTTTAAGGCCGCAGAGTGAGTAAATTGGCCATTTTCATTCACTTTTACCCATTTCTCAAATCTTGTGTTTAGGGCCCCTGGAAGCTTGAAAATCACTTTAAACATCTCATTTTATCTCTAAAAGTGATTATTCACGTACAATGTTAATTGTAGTTCAAAGACTCAACATATGAAAATGAACCATTTTTTTAGTTTCAGAAGCATGTCGTAAGGGGGGGTGGTTATCTCTTTCGTCAAAAAAATTGTGTTTTCGCTTGAACAATAAAGGCCTACAAATGTTATTTAATTCACTTCCCGTGGAGGAGAAACACTTTTTAAGGACTCAGAATGAGTAAATTGGCCATTCTCATTCACTTTTACATATTCCTCAAATCTTGTGTTTAAGGCCCCTGGAAGCATGAAAATCACTTTAAACATCTCATTTTCTCTTTAAAACTGATTTTCCACGTACAAATGTGAATTGTAGTTCAAAGAGGCAACATTTGAAAACGGACCATTTTTTACGTTTCTGAAGCATGTCGTAAGGGGGGGTGGTTATCTCTTTCATCAAAAATCGGACGTTTTTGATTGAACAATAAAGGCCTCCAAATGTTATTTTATTCACTTCCCGTGGAGGAGAAACACTTTTTAAGGCCGCAGAGTGAGTAAATTGGCCATTTTCATTCACTTTTACCCATTCCTCAAATCTCGTGTTTAAGTCCCCTGGAAGCATGAAAATCACTTTAAACATCTCATTTTATCTTTAAAAGTGATTTTCCACGTACAAATGTAAATTGTAGTTCAAAGAGGCAACATTTGAAAATGGACCATTTTTTTCGTTTCTGAAGCATGTCGTAAGGGGGGGTGGTTATCTCTTTCACCAAAAAACAGGCGTTTTTGATTGAACAATAAAGGCCTCCAAATGTTATTTAATTCACTTCCCGTGGAGGAGAAACACTTTTTAAGGCCGCAGAGTGAGAAAATTGGCCATTTTCATTCACTTTTACCCATTCCTCAAATCTCGTGTTTAAGGCCCCTGGAAGCATGAAAATCACTTTAAACATCTCATTTTATCTTTAAAAGTGATTTTCCACGTACAAATGTGAATTGTAGTTCAAAGAGGCAACATTTGAAAATGCACCATTTTTTTCGTTTCTGAAGCATGTCGTAAGGGGGGGTGGTTATCTCTTTCACCAAAAAACAGGCGTTTTTGATTGAACAATAAAGGCCTCCAAATGTTATTTAATTCACTTCCCGTGGAGGAGAAACACTTTTTAAGGCTGCAGAGTGAGTAAATTGGCCATTTTCATTCACTTTTACCCATTTCTCAAATCTTGTGTTTAAGGCCCCTGGAAGCATGAAAATCACTTTAAACATCTCATTTTATCTTTAAAAGTATTTTTCCACGTACAAATGTGAATTGTAGTTCAAAGAGGCAACATTTGAAAACAGACCATTTTTTTTGTTTCTGAAGCATGTCGTAAGGGGGGATGGTTATCTCTTTCATCAAAAATCGGACGTTTTTAATTGAACAATAAAGGCCTACAAATGTTATTTAATTCACTTTCTGGAGTGGAGAAAAACTTTTTAAGGCCTCAGAGTGAATAAATTGGCCATTTCCATTCAAATTTACCCATTCCTCAAATCTTGTGTTTAGGGCCCCTGGAAGCTTGAAAATCACTTTAAACATCTAATTTTATCTCTAAAAGTGATTATCCCCGTACAAATGTGAATTGTCGTTTAAAGACGCAACATTTGAAAACGGACCATTTTTTACGCTTCTGAAGCATGTCGTAAGAGGGGGTGGTTATCTCTTTCGTCAAAAATCGGGCATTTTCGCTTGAACAATAAAGGCCTACAAATGTTGTTTAGTTCACTTCCCGTGGAGGAGAAACACTTTTTAAGGCCGCAGAGTGAGTAAATTGGCCATTTTCATTCACTTTTACCCATTTCTCAAATCTTGTGTTTAGGGCCCCTGGAAGCTTGAAAATCACTTTAAACATCTCATTTTATCTCTAAAAGTGATTATCCACGTACAATGTTAATTGTAGTTCAAAGACTCAACATATGAAAATGAACCATTTTTTTAGTTTCAGAAGCATGTCGTAAGGGGGGTGGTTATCTCTTTCGTCAAAAAAATTGTGTTTTCGCTTGAACAATAAAGGCCTACAAATGTTATTTAATTCACTTCCCGTGGAGGAGAAACACTTTTTAAGGACTCAGAATGAGTAAATTGGCCATTTTCATTCACTTTTACATATTCCTCAAATCTTGTGTTTAAGGCCCCTGGAAGCATGAAAATCACTTTAAACATCTCATTTTCTCTTTAAAACTGATTTTCCACGTACAAATGTGAATTGTAGTTCAAAGAGGCAACATTAGAAAACGGACCATTTTTTACGTTTCTGAAGCATGTCGTAAGGGGGGGTGGTTATCTCTTTCATCAAAAATCGGACGTTTTTGATTGAACAATAAAGGCCTCCAAATGTTATTTTATTCACTTCCCGTGGAGGAGAAACACTTTTTAAGGCCGCAGAGTGAGTAAATTGGCCATTTTCATTCACTTTTACCCATTCCTCAAATCTCGTGTTTAAGGCCCCTGGAAGCATGAAAATACCTTTAAACATCTCATTTTATCTTTAAAAGTGATTTTCCAAGTACAAATGTGAATTGTAGTTCAAAGAGGCAACATTTGAAAACGGACCATTTTTCACGCTTCTGAACCATGTCGTAAGGGGGGGTGGTTATCTTTTTCGTCAAAAATCGGGCATTTTCGCTTGAACAATAAAGGCCTACAAATGTTGTTTAGTTCACTTCCCGTGGAGGAGAAACACTTTTTAAGGCCGCAGAGTGAGTAAATTGGCCATTTTCATTCACTTTTACCCATTTCTCAAATCTTGTGTTTAGGGCCCCTGGAAGCTTGAAAATCACTTTAAACATCTCATTTTATCTCTAAAAGTGATTATCCACGTACAATGTTAATTGTAGTTCAAAGACTCAACATTTGAAAATGAACCATTTTTTTAGTTTCAGAAGCATGTCGTAAGGGGGGGTGGTTATCTCTTTCGTCAAAAAAATTGTGTTTTTGCTTGAACAATAAAGGCCTACAAATGTTATTTAATTCACTTCCCGTGGAGGAGAAACAATTTTTAAGGACTCAGAATGAGTAAATTGGCCATTTTCATTCACTTTTACATATTCCTCAAATCTTGTGTTTAAGGCCCCTGGAAGCATGAAAATCACTTTAAACATCTCATTTTATCTTTAAAAGTGATTTTCCACGTACAAATGTGAATTGTAGTTCAAAGAGGCAACATTTGAAAACAGACCATTTTTTTAGTTTCTGAAGCATGTCGTAAGGGGGGTGGTTATCTCTTTCATCAAAAATCGGACATTTTTGATTGAACAATAAAGGCCTACAAATGTTATTTAATTCACTTTCTGGGGTGGAGAAATTTTTTTTAAGGCCTCAGAGTGAATAAAT
The DNA here is from genome assembly GCF_964204655.1 of Triturus cristatus. NCBI lineage: Eukaryota > Metazoa > Chordata > Amphibia > Caudata > Salamandridae > Triturus > Triturus cristatus. The sequence continues at coordinate 1,223,331,684 of NC_140590.1, read as the reverse complement.
TGGCCATTTTCATTCACATTTACCCATTCCTTAAGGCTTGTGTTTAGGGCCCCTGGAAGCTTGAAAATCACTTTAAACATCTAATTTTATCTCTAAAAGTGATTATCCACGTACAAATGTGAATTGTCGTTTAAAGACGCAACATTGGAAAATGGACCATTTTTATCGTTTCTGAAGCATGTCGTAAGGGGGAGTGGTTATCTCTTTCACCAAAAAAAAGGCGTTTTTGATTGAACAATAAAGGCCTCCAAATGTTATTTTATTCTCTTCCCGTGGAGGAGAAACACTTTTTAAGGCCGCAGAGTGAGTAAATTGGCCATTTTCATTCACTTTTACCCGTTCCTCAAATCTTGTGTTTAAGGCCCCTGGAAGCATGAAAATCACTTTAAACATCTCATTTTATCTTTAAAAGTGATTTTCCACGTACAAATGTGAATTGTAGTTCAAAGAGGCAACATTTGAAAATGCACCATTTTTTTCGTTTCTGAAGCATGTCGTAAGGGGGGGTGGTTATCTCTTTCACCAAAAAACAGGCGTTTTTGATTGAACAATAAAGGCCTCCAAATGGTATTTAATTCACTTCCCGTGGAGGAGAAACACTTTTTAAGGCTGCAGTGAGTAAATTGGCCATTTTCATTCACTTTTACCCATTCCTCAAATCTCGTGTTTAAGGCCCCTGGAAGCATGAAAATCACTTTAAACATCTCATTTTATCTTTAAAAGTGATTTTCCACGTACAAATGTGAATTGTAGTTCAAAGAGGCAACATTTGAAAACGGACCATTGTTTACGATTCTGAAGCATGTCGTAGGGGGGGTGGTTAACTCTTTCATCAAAAATCGGGCGTTTTCCCTTGAACAATAAAGGCCTACAAATGTTATTTAGTTCACTTCCCGTGGAGGAGAAACACTTTTTAAGGCCGCAGAGTGAGTAAATTGGCCATATTCATTCACTTTTACCCATTCCTCAAATCTTGTGTTTAAGGCCCCTGGAAGCATGAAAATCACTTTAAACATCTCATTTTATCTTTAAAAGTGATTTTCCACGTACAAATGTGAATTGTAGTTAAAAGAGGCAACATTTGAAAACGGACCATTTTTTACGTTTCTTAAGCATGTCATAAGGGGGGGTGGTTATCTCTTTCATCAAAAATGTGACGTTTTTGATTGAACAATAAAGGCCTCCAAATGTTATTTTATTCACTTCCTGTGGAGGAGAAACACTTTTTAAGGCCGCAGAGTGAGTAAATTGGCCATATTCATTCACTTTTACCCATTCCTCAAATCTTGTGTTTAAGGCCCCTGGAAGCATGAAAATCACTTTAAACATCTCATTTTATCTTTAAAAGTGATTTTCCACGTACAAATGTGAATTGTAGTTCAAAGAGGCAACATTTCAAAACAGACCATTTTTTCAGTTTCTGAAGCATGTTGTAAGGGGGGGGTTATCTCTTTCATCAAAAATCGGACGTTTTTGATTGAACAATAAAGGCCTCCAAATGTTATTTTATTCACTTCCCGTGGAGGAGAAACACTTTTTAAGGCCGCAGAGTGAGAAAATTGGCCATTTTCATTCACTTTTACCCATTCCTCAAATCTCGTGTTTAAGGCCCCTGGAAGCATGAAAATACCTTTAAACATCTCATTTTATCTTTAAAAGTGATTTTCCACGTACAAATGTGAATTGTAGTTCAAAGAGGCAACATTTGAAAACGGACCATTTTTTACGCTTCTGAAGCATATCGTAAGGGGGGGTGGTTATCTTTTTCGTCAAAAATCGGGCATTTTCGCTTGAACAATAAAGGCCTACAAATGTTGTTTAGTTCACTTCCCATGGAGGAGAAACACTTTTTAAGGCCGCAGAGTGAGTAAATTGGCCATTTTCATTCACTTTTACCCATTTCTCAAATCTTGTGTTTAGGGCCCCTGGAAGCTTGAAAATCACTTTAAACATCTCATTTTATCTCTAAAAGTGATTATCCACGTACAATGTTAATTGTAGTTCAAAGACTCAACATTTGAAAATGAACCATTTTTTTAGTTTCAGAAGCATGTCGTAAGGGGGGGTGGTTATCTCTTTCGTCAAAAAAATTGTGTTTTCGCTTGAACAATAAAGGCCTACAAATGTTATTTAATTCCCTTCCCGGGGAGGAGAAACACTTTTTAAGGAATCAGAATGAGTAAATTGGCCATTTTCATTCACTTTTACATATTCCTCAAATCTTGTGTTTAAGGCCCCTGGAAGCATGAAAATCACTTTAAACATCTCATTTTATCTTTAAAAGTGATTTTCCACGTACAAATGTGAATTGTAGTTCAAAGAGGCAACATTTGAAAACGGACCATTTTTTACGTTTCTGAAGCATGTCGTAAGGGGGGGTGGTTATGTCTTTCATCAAAAATCGGACGTTTTTGATTGAACAATAAAGGCCTCCAAATGTTATTTTATTCACTTCCTGTGGAGGAGAAACACTTTTTAAGGCCGCAGAGTGAGTAAATTGGCCATTTTCATTCACTTTTACCCATTCCTCAAATCTCGTGTTTAAGGCCCCTGGAAGCATGAAAATCACTTTAAACATCTCATTTTATCTTTAAAAGTGATTTTCCACGTACAAATGTGAATTGTAGTTCAAAGAGGCAACATTTGAAAACAGACCATTTTTTTAGTTTCAGAAGCAAGTCGTAAGGGGGGGTGGTTATCTCTTTCGTCAAAAAAATTGTGTTTTCGCTTGAACAATAAAGGCCTACAAATGTTATTTAATTCACTTCCCGTGGAGGAGAAACACTTTTTAAGGACTCAGAATGAGTAAATTGGCCATTTTCATTCACTTTTACATATTCCTCAAATCTTGTGTTTAAGGCCCCTGGAAGCATGAAAATCACTTTAAACATCTCATTTTATCTTTAAAAGTGATTTTCCACATACAAATGTGAATTGTAGTTCAAAGAGGCAACATTTGTAAACGGACCATTTTTTACGTTTCTGAAGCATGTCGTAAGGGGGGGTGGTTATCTCTTTCATCAAAAATCGGACGTTTTTGATTGAACAATAAAGGCCTCCAAATGTTATTTTATTCACTTCCCGTGGAGGAGAAACACTTTTTAAGGCCGCAGAGTGAGTAAATTGGCCATTTTCATTCACTTTTACCCATTCCTCAAATCTCGTGTTTAAGGCCCCTGGAAGCATGAAAATCACTTTAAACATCTCATTTTATCTTTAAAAGTGATTTTCCACGTACAAATGTGAATTGTCGTTTAAAGACGCAACATTTGAAAATGGACCATTTTTTTCGTTTCTGAAGCATGTCGTAAGGGGGGGTGGTTATCTCTTTCACCAAAAAAAAGGTGTTTTTGATTGAATAAAGGCCTCCAAATGTTATTTTATTCACTTCCCGTGGAGGAGAAACACTTTTTAAGGCCGCAGAGTGAGTAAATTGGCCATTTTCATTCACTTTTACCCATTCCTCAAATCTCGTGTTTAAGTCCCCTGGAAGCATGAAAATCACTTTAAACATCTCATTTTATCTTTAAAAGTGATTTTCCACGTACAAATGTGAATTGTAGTTCAAAGAGGCAACATTTGAAAATGGACCATTGTTTTCGTTTCTGAAGCATGTCGTAAGGGGGGGTGGTTATCTCTTTCACCAAAAAACAGGCGTTTTTGATTGAACAATAAAGGCCTCCAAATGTTATTTAATTCACTTCCCGTGGAGGAGAAACACTTTTTAAGGCCGCAGAGTGAGAAAATTGGCCATTTTCATTCACTTTTACCCATTCCTCAAATCTCGTGTTTAAGGCCCCTGGAAGCATGAAAATCACTTTAAACATCTCATTTTATCTTTAAAAGTGATTTTCCACGTACAAATGTGAATTGTAGTTCAAAGAGGCAACATTTGAAAATGCACCATTTTTTTCGTTTCTGAAGCATGTCGTAAGGGGGGTGGTTATCTCTTTCACCAAAAAACAGGCGTTTTTGATTGAACAATAAAGGCCTCCAAATGTTATTTAATTCACTTCCCGTGGAGGAGAAACACTTTTTAAGGCTGCAGAGTGAGTAAATTGGCCATTTTCATTCACTTTTACCCATTTCTCAAATCTTGTGTTTAAGGCCCCTGGAAGCATGAAAATCACTTTAAACATCTCATTTTATCTTTAAAAGTATTTTTCCACGTACAAATGTGAATTGTAGTTCAAAGAGGCAACATTTGAAAACAGACCATTTTTTTTGTTTCTGAAGCATGTCGTAAGGGGGGATGGTTATCACTTTCATCAAAAATCGGACGTTTTTAATTGAACAATAAAGGCCTACAAATGTTATTTAATTCACTTTCTGGGGTGGAGAAAAACTTTTTAAGGCCTCAGAGTGAATAAATTGGCCATTTCCATTCAAATTTACCCATTCCTCAAATCTTGTGTTTAGGGCCCCTGGAAGCTTGAAAATCACTTTAAACATCTAATTTTATCTCTAAAAGTGATTATCCCCGTACAAATGTGAATTGTCGTTTAAAGACGCAACATTTGAAAACGGACCATTTTTTACGCTTCTGAAGCATGTCGTAAGAGGGGGTGGTTATCTCTTTCGTCAAAAATCGGGCATTTTCGCTTGAACAATAAAGGCCTACAAATGTTGTTTAGTTCACTTCCCGTGGAGGAGAAACACTTTTTAAGGCCGCAGAGTGAGTAAATTGGCCATTTTCATTCACTTTTACCCATTTCTCAAATCTTGTGTTTAGGGCCCCTGGAAGCTTGAAAATCACTTTAAACATCTCATTTTATCTCTAAAAGTGATTATCCACGTACAATGTTAATTGTAGTTCAAAGACTCAACATATGAAAATGAAATATTTTTTTAATTTCAGAAGCATGTCGTAAGGGGGGGTGGTTATCTCTTTCGTCAAAAAAATTGTGTTTTCGCTTGAACAATAAAGGCCTACAAATGTTATTTAATTCACTTCCCGTGGAGGAGAAACACTTTTTAAGGACTCAGAATGAGTAAATTGGCCATTTTCATTCACTTTTACATATTCCTCAAATCTTGTGTTTAAGGCCCCTGGAAGCATGAAAATCACTTTAAACATCTCATTTTCTCTTTAAAACTGATTTTCCACGTACAAATGTGAATTGTAGTTCAAAGAGGCAACATTAGAAAACGGACCATTTTTTACGTTTCTGAAGCATGTCGTAAGGGGGGGTGGTTATCTCTTTCATCAAAAATCGGACGTTTTTGATTGAACAATAAAGGCCTCCAAATGTTATTTTATTCACTTCCCGTGGAGGAGAAACACTTTTTAAGGCCGCAGAGTGAGTAAATTGGCCATTTTCATTCACTTTTACCCATTCCTCAAATCTCGTGTTTAAGGCCCCTGGAAGCATGAAAATACCTTTAAACATCTCATTTTATCTTTAAAAGTGATTTTCCAAGTACAAATGTGAATTGTAGTTCAAAGAGGCAACATTTGAAAACGGACCATTTTTTACGCTTCTGAACCATGTCGTAAGGGGGGGTGGTTATCTTTTTCGTCAAAAATCGGGCATTTTCGCTTGAACAATAAAGGCCTACAAATGTTGTTTAGTTCACTTCCCGTGGAGGAGAAACACTTTTTAAGGCCGCAGAGTGAGTAAATTGGCCATTTTCATTCACTTTTACCCATTTCTCAAATCTTGTGTTTAGGGCCCCTGGAAGCTTGAAAATCACTTTAAACATCTCATTTTATCTCTAAAAGTGATTATCCACGTACAATGTTAATTGTAGTTCAAAGACTCAACATTTGAAAATGAACCATTTTTTTAGTTTCAGAAGCATGTCGTAAGGGGGGGTGGTTATCTCTTTCGTCAAAAAAATTGTGTTTTTGCTTGAACAATAAAGGCCTACAAATGTTATTTAATTCACTTCCCGTGGAGGAGAAACAATTTTTAAGGACTCAGAATGAGTAAATTGGCCATTTTCATTCACTTTTACATATTCCTCAAATCTTGTGTTTAAGGCCCCTGGAAGCATGAAAATCACTTTAAAAATCTCATTTTATCTTTAAAAGTGATTTTCCACGTACAAATGTGAATTGTAGTTCAAAGAGGCAACATTTGAAAACAGACCATTTTTTTAGTTTCTGAAGCATGTCGTAAGGGGGGTGGTTATCTCTTTCATCAAAAATCGGACATTTTTGATTGAACAATAAAGGCCTACAAATGTTATTTAATTCACTTTCTGGGGTGGAGAAATTTTTTTTAAGGCCTCAGAGTGAATAAATTGGCCATTTTCATTCACATTTACCCATTCCTTAAGGCTTGTGTTTAGGGCCCCTGGAAGCTTGAAAATCACTTTAAACATCTAATTTTATCTCTAAAAGTGATTATCCACGTACAAATGTGAATTGTCGTTTAAAGACGCAACATTGGAAAATGGACCATTTTTATCGTTTCTGAAGCATGTCGTAAGGGGGAGTGGTTATCTCTTTCACCAAAAAAAAGGCGTTTTTGATTGAACAATAAAGGCCTCCAAATGTTATTTTATTTTCTTCCCGTGGAGGAGAAACACTTTTTAAGGCCGCAGAGTGAGTAAATTGGCCATTTTCATTCACTTTTACCCGTTCCTCAAATCTTGTGTTTAAGGCCCCTGGAAGCATGAAAATCACTTTAAACATCTCATTTTATCTTTAAAAGTGATTTTCCACGTACAAATGTGAATTGTAGTTCAAAGAGGCAACATTTGAAAATGCACCATTTTTTTCGTTTCTGAAGCATGTCGTAAGGGGGGGTGGTTATCTCTTTCACCAAAAAACAGGCGTTTTTGATTGAACAATAAAGGCCTCCAAATGGTATTTAATTCACTTCCCGTGGAGGAGAAACACTTTTTAAGGCTGCAGTGAGTAAATTGGCCATTTTCATTCACTTTTACCCATTCCTCAAATCTCGTGTTTAAGGCCCCTGGAAGCATGAAAATCACTTTAAACATCTCATTTTATCTTTAAAAGTGATTTTCCACGTACAAATGTGAATTGTAGTTCAAAGAGGCAACATTTGAAAACGGACCATTGTTTACGATTCTGAAGCATGTCGTAGGGGGGGTGGTTAACTCTTTCGTCAAAAATCGGGCGTTTTCCCTTGAACAATAAAGGCCTACAAATGTTATTTAGTTCACTTCCCGTGGAGGAGAAACACTTTTTAAGGCCGCAGAGTGAGTAAATTGGCCATTTTCATTCACTTTTACCCATTTCTCAAATCTTGTGTTTAGGGCCCCTGGAAGCTTGAAAATCACTTTAAACATCTCATTTTATCTCTAAAAGTGATTATCCACGTACAATGTTAATTGTAGTTCAAAGACTCAACATTTGAAAATGAACCATTTTTTTAGTTTCAGAAGCATGTCGTAAGGGGGGGTGGTTATCTCTTTCGTCAAAAAAATTGTGTTTTCGCTTGAACAATAAAGGCCTACAAATGTTATTTAATTCCCTTCCCGGGGAGGAGAAACACTTTTTAAGGAATCAGAATGAGTAAATTGGCCATTTTCATTCACTTTTACATATTCCTCAAATCTTGTGTTTAAGGCCCCTGGAAGCATGAAAATCACTTTAAACATCTCATTTTATCTTTAAAAGTGATTTTCCACGTACAAATGTGAATTGTAGTTCAAAGAGGCAACATTTGAAAACGGACCATTTTTTACGTTTCTGAAGCATGTCGTAAGGGGGGGTGGTTATGTCTTTCATCAAAAATCGGACGTTTTTGATTGAACAATAAAGGCCTCCAAATGTTATTTTATTCACTTCCTGTGGAGGAGAAACACTTTTTAAGGCCGCAGAGTGAGTAAATTGGCCATTTTCATTCACTTTTACCCATTCCTCAAATCTCGTGTTTAAGGCCCCTGGAAGCATGAAAATCACTTTAAACATCTCATTTTATCTTTAAAAGTGATTTTCCACGTACAAATGTGAATTGTAGTTCAAAGAGGCAACATTTGAAAACAGACCATTTTTTTAGTTTCTGAAGCATGTCGTAAGGGGGTGTGGTTATCTCTTTCACCAAAAAAAAGGCGTTTTTGATTGAACAATAAAGGCCTCCAAATGTTATTTTATTCTCTTCCCGTGGAGGAGAAACACTTTTTAAGGCCGCAGAGTGAGTAAATTGGCCATTTTCATTCACTTTTACCCGTTCCTCAAATCTTGTGTTTAAGGCCCCTGGAAGCATGAAAATCACTTTAAACATCTCATTTTATCTTTAAAAGTGATTTTCCACGTACAATGTTAATTGTAGTTCAAAGACTCAACATTTGAAAATGAACCATTTTTTTAGTTTCAGAAGCAAGTCGTAAGGGGGGGTGGTTATCTCTTTCGTCAAAAAAATTGTGTTTTCGCTTGAACAATAAAGGCCTACAAATGTTATTTAATTCACTTCCCGTGGAGGAGAAACACTTTTTAAGGACTCAGAATGAGTAAATTGGCCATTTTCATTCACTTTTACATATTCCTCAAATCTTGTGTTTAAGGCCCCTGGAAGCATGAAAATCACTTTAAACATCTCATTTTCTCTTTAAAACTGATTTTCCACGTACAAATGTGAATTGTAGTTCAAAGAGGCAACATTAGAAAACGGACCATTTTTTACGTTTCTGAAGCATGTCGTAAGGGGGGGTGGTTATCTCTTTCATCAAAAATCGGACGTTTTTGATTGAACAATAAAGGCCTCCAAATGTTATTTTATTCACTTCCCGTGGAGGAGAAACACTTTTTAAGGCCGCAGAGTGAGTAAATTGGCCATTTTCATTCACTTTTACCCATTCCTCAAATCTCGTGTTTAAGGCCCCTGGAAGCATGAAAATACCTTTAAACATCTCATTTTATCTTTAAAAGTGATTTTCCAAGTACAAATGTGAATTGTAGTTCAAAGAGGCAACATTTGAAAACGGACCATTTTTTACGCTTCTGAACCATGTCGTAAGGGGGGGTGGTTATCTTTTTCGTCAAAAATCGGGCATTTTCGCTTGAACAATAAAGGCCTACAAATGTTGTTTAGTTCACTTCCCGTGGAGGAGAAACACTTTTTAAGGCCGCAGAGTGAGTAAATTGGCCATTTTCATTCACTTTTACCCATTTCTCAAATCTTGTGTTTAGGGCCCCTGGAAGCTTGAAAATCACTTTAAACATCTCATTTTATCTCTAAAAGTGATTATCCACGTACAAATGTGAATTGTAGTTCAAAGAGGCAACATTTGAAAACAGACCATTTTTTTAGTTTCTGAAGCATGTCGTAAGGGGGGTGGTTATCTCTTTCATCAAAAATCGGACATTTTTGATTGAACAATAAAGGCCTACAAATGTTATTTAATTCACTTTCTGGGGTGGAGAAATTTTTTTTAAGGCCTCAGAGTGAATAAATTGGCCATTTTCATTCACATTTACCCATTCCTTAAGGCTTGTGTTTAGGGCCCCTGGAAGCTTGAAAATCACTTTAAACATCTAATTTTATCTCTAAAAGTGATTATCCACGTACAAATGTGAATTGTCGTTTAAAGACGCAACATTGGAAAATGGACCATTTTTATCGTTTCTGAAGCATGTCGTAAGGGGGAGTGGTTATCTCTTTCACCAAAAAAAAGGCGTTTTTGATTGAACAATAAAGGCCTCCAAATGTTATTTTATTCTCTTCCTGTGGAGGAGAAACACTTTTTAAGGCCGCAGAGTGAGTAAATTGGCCATTTTCATTCACTTTTACCCGTTCCTCAAATCTTGTGTTTAAGGCCCCTGGAAGCATGAAAATCACTTTAAACATCTCATTTTATCTTTAAAAGTGATTTTCCACGTACAAATGTGAATTGTAGTTCAAAGAGGCAACATTTGAAAATGCACCATTTTTTTCGTTTCTGAAGCATGTCGTAAGGGGGGGTGGTTATCTCTTTCACCAAAAAACAGGCGTTTTTGATTGAACAATAAAGGCCTCCAAATGGTATTTAATTCACTTCCCGTGGAGGAGAAACACTTTTTAAGGCTGCAGTGAGTAAATTGGCCATTTTCATTCACTTTTACCCATTCCTCAAATCTCGTGTTTAAGGCCCCTGGAAGCATGAAAATCACTTTAAACATCTCATTTTATCTTTAAAAGTGATTTTCCACGTACAAATGTGAATTGTAGTTAAAAGAGGCAACATTTGAAAACGGACCATTTTTTACGTTTCTTAAGCATGTCATAAGGGGGGGTGGTTATCTCTTTCATCAAAAATGTGACGTTTTTGATTGAACAATAAAGGCCTCCAAATGTTATTTTATTCACTTCCTGTGGAGGAGAAACACTTTTTAAGGCCGCAGAGTGAGTAAATTGGCCATATTCATTCACTTTTACCCATTCCTCAAATCTTGTGTTTAAGGCCCCTGGAAGCATGAAAATCACTTTAAACATCTCATTTTATCTTTAAAAGTGATTTTCCACGTACAAATGTGAATTGTAGTTCAAAGAGGCAACATTTCAAAACAGACCATTTTTTCAGTTTCTGAAGCATGTTGTAAGGGGGGGGTTATCTCTTTCATCAAAAATCGGACGTTTTTGATTGAACAATAAAGGCCTCCAAATGTTATTTTATTCACTTCCCGTGGAGGAGAAACACTTTTTGAGGCCGCAGAGTGAGAAAATTGGCCATTTTCATTCACTTTTACCCATTCCTCAAATCTCGTGTTTAAGGCCCCTGGAAGCATGAAAATACCTTTAAACATCTCATTTTATCTTTAAAAGTGATTTTCCACGTACAAATGTGAATTGTAGTTCAAAGAGGCAACATTTGAAAACGGACCATTTTTTACGCTTCTGAAGCATGTCGTAAGGGGGGGTGGTTATCTTTTTCGTCAAAAATCGGGCATTTTCGCTTGAACAATAAAGGCCTACAAATGTTGTTTAGTTCACTTCCCATGGAGGAGAAACACTTTTTAAGGCCGCAGAGTGAGTAAATTGGCCATTTTCATTCACTTTTACCCATTTCTCAAATCTTGTGTTTAGGGCCCCTGGAAGCTTGAAAATCACTTTAAACATCTCATTTTATCTCTAAAAGTGATTATCCACGTACAATGTTAATTGTAGTTCAAAGACTCAACATTTGAAAATGAACCATTTTTTTAGTTTCAGAAGCATGTCGTAAGGGGGGGTGGTTATCTCTTTCGTCAAAAAAATTGTGTTTTCGCTTGAACAATAAAGGCCTACAAATGTTATTTAATTCCCTTCCCGGGGAGGAGAAACACTTTTTAAGGAATCAGAATGAGTAAATTGGCCATTTTCATTCACTTTTACATATTCCTCAAATCTTGTGTTTAAGGCCCCTGGAAGCATGAAAATCACTTTAAACATCTCATTTTATCTTTAAAAGTGATTTTCCACGTACAAATGTGAATTGTAGTTCAAAGAGGCAACATTTGAAAACGGACCATTTTTTACGTTTCTGAAGCATGTCGTAAGGGGGGGTGGTTATGTCTTTCATCAAAAATCGGACGTTTTTGATTGAACAATAAAGGCCTCCAAATGTTATTTTATTCACTTCCTGTGGAGGAGAAACACTTTTTAAGGCCGCAGAGTGAGTAAATTGGCCATTTTCATTCACTTTTACCCATTCCTCAAATCTCGTGTTTAAGGCCCCTGGAAGCATGAAAATCACTTTAAACATCTCATTTTATCTTTAAAAGTGATTTTCCACGTACAAATGTGAATTGTAGTTCAAAGAGGCAACATTTGAAAACAGACCATTTTTTTAGTTTCTGAAGCATGTCGTAAGGGGGTGTGGTTATCTCTTTCACCAAAAAAAAGGCGTTTTTGATTGAACAATAAAGGCCTCCAAATGTTATTTTATTCTCTTCCCGTGGAGGAGAAACACTTTTTAAGGCCGCAGAGTGAGTAAATTGGCCATTTTCATTCACTTTTACCCGTTCCTCAAATCTTGTGTTTAAGGCCCCTGGAAGCATGAAAATCACTTTAAACATCTCATTTTATCTTTAAAAGTGATTTTCCACGTACAATGTTAATTGTAGTTCAAAGACTCAACATTTGAAAATGAACCATTTTTTTAGTTTCAGAAGCAAGTCGTAAGGGGGGGTGGTTATCTCTTTCGTCAAAAAAATTGTGTTTTCGCTTGAACAATAAAGGCCTACAAATGTTATTTAATTCACTTCCCGTGGAGGAGAAACACTTTTTAAGGACTCAGAATGAGTAAATTGGCCATTTTCATTCACTTTTACATATTCCTCAAATCTTGTGTTTAAGGCCCCTGGAAGCATGAAAATCACTTTAAACATCTCATTTTATCTTTAAAAGTGATTTTCCACATACAAATGTGAATTGTAGTTCAAAGAGGCAACATTTGTAAACGGACCATTTTTTACGTTTCTGAAGCATGTCGTAAGGGGGGGTGGTTATCTCTTTCATCAAAAATCGGACGTTTTTGATTGAACAATAAAGGCCTCCAAATGTTATTTTATTCACTTCCCGTGGAGGAGAAACACTTTTTAAGGCCGCAGAGTGAGTAAATTGGCCATTTTCATTCACTTTTACCCATTCCTCAAATCTCGTGTTTAAGTCCCCTGGAAGCATGAAAATCACTTTAAACATCTCATTTTATCTTTAAAAGTGATTTTCCACGTACAAATGTGAATTGTAGTTCAAAGAGGCAACATTTGAAAATGGACCATTTTTTTCGTTTCTGAAGCATGTCGTAAGGGGGGGTGGTTATCTCTTTCAGCAAAAAACAGGCGTTTTTGATTGAACAATAAAGGCCTCCAAATGTTATTTAATTCACTTCCCGTGGAGGAGAACCACTTTTTAAGGCCGCAGAGTGAGAAAATTGGCCATTTTCATTCACTTTTACCCATTCCTCAAATCTCGTGTTTAAGGCCCCTGGAAGCATGAAAATCACTTTAAACATCTCATTTTATCTTTAAAAGTGATTTTCCACGTACAAATGTGAATTGTAGTTCAAAGAGGCAACATTTGAAAATGCACCATTTTTTTCGTTTCTGAAGCATGTCGTAAGGGGGGGTGGTTATCTCTTTCACCAAAAAACAGGCGTTTTTGATTGAACAATAAAGGCCTCCAAATGTTATTTAATTCACTTCCCGTGGAGGAGAAACACTTTTTAAGGCTGCAGAGTGAGTAAATTGGCCATTTTCATTCACTTTTACCCATTTCTCAAATCTTGTGTTTAAGGCCCCTGGAAGCATGAAAATCACTTTAAACATCTCATTTTATCTTTAAAAGTATTTTTCCACGTACAAATGTGAATTGTAGTTCAAAGAGGCAACATTTGAAAACAGACCATTTTTTTTGTTTCTGAAGCATGTCGTAAGGGGGGATGGTTATCTCTTTCATCAAAAATCGGACGTTTTTAATTGAACAATAAAGGCCTACAAATGTTATTTAATTCACTTTCTGGGGTGGAGAAAAACTTTTTAAGGCCTCAGAGTGAATAAATTGGCCATTTCCATTCAAATTTACCCATTCCTCAAATCTTGTGTTTAGGGCCCCTGGAAGCTTGAAAATCACTTTAAACATCTAATTTTATCTCTAAAAGTGATTATCCCCGTACAAATGTGAATTGTCGTTTAAAGACGCAACATTTGAAAACGGACCATTTTTTACGCTTCTGAAGCATGTCGTAAGAGGGGGTGGTTATCTCTTTCGTCAAAAATCGGGCATTTTCGCTTGAACAATAAAGGCCTACAAATGTTGTTTAGTTCACTTCCCGTGGAGGAGAAACACTTTTTAAGGCCGCAGAGTGAGTAAATTGGCCATTTTCATTCACTTTTACCCATTTCTCAAATCTTGTGTTTAGGGCCCCTGGAAGCTTGAAAATCACTTTAAACATCTCATTTTATCTCTAAAAGTGATTATCCACGTACAATGTTAATTGTAGTTCAAAGACTCAACATATGAAAATGAACCATTTTTTTAGTTTCAGAAGCATGTCGTAAGGGGGGGTGGTTATCTCTTTCGTCAAAAAAATTGTGTTTTCGCTTGAACAATAAAGGCCTACAAATGTTATTTAATTCACTTCCCGTGGAGGAGAAACACTTTTTAAGGACTCAGAATGAGTAAATTGGCCATTTTCATTCACTTTTACATATTCCTCAAATCTTGTGTTTAAGGCCCCTGGAAGCATGAAAATCACTTTAAACATCTCATTTTCTCTTTAAAACTGATTTTCCACGTACAAATGTGAATTGTAGTTCAAAGAGGCAACATTAGAAAACGGACCATTTTTTACGTTTCTGAAGCATGTCGTAAGGGGGGTGGTTATCTCTTTCATCAAAAATCGGACATTTTTGATTGAACAATAAAGGCCTACAAATGTTATTTAATTCACTTTCTGGGGTGGAGAAATTTTTTTTAAGGCCTCAGAGTGAATAAATTGGCCATTTTCATTCACATTTACCCATTCCTTAAGGCTTGTGTTTAGGGCCCCTGGAAGCTTGAAAATCACTTTAAACATCTAATTTTATCTCTAAAAGTGATTATCCACGTACAAATGTGAATTGTCGTTTAAAGACGCAACATTGGAAAATGGACCATTTTTATTGTTTCTGAAGCATGTCGTAAGGGGGAGTGGTTATCTCTTTCACCAAAAAAAAGGCGTTTTTGATTGAACAATAAAGGCCTCCAAATGGTATTTTATTCTCTTCCCGTGGAGGAGAAACACTTTTTAAGGCCGCAGAGTGAGTAAATTGGCCATTTTCATTCACTTTTACCCGTTCCTCAAATCTTGTGTTTAAGGCCCCTGGAAGCATGAAAATCACTTTAAACATCTCATTTTATCTTTAAAAGTGATTTTCCATGTACAAATGTGAATTGTAGTTCAAAGAGGCAACATTTGAAAATGCACCATTTTTTTCGTTTCTGAAGCATGTCGTAAGGGGGGGTGGTTATCTCTTTCACCAAAAAACAGGCGTTTTTGATTGAACAATAAAGGCCTCCAAATGGTATTTAATTCACTTCCCGTGGAGGAGAAACACTTTTTAAGGCTGCAGTGAGTAAATTGGCCATTTTCATTCACTTTTACCCATTCCTCAAATCTCGTGTTTAAGGCCCCTGGAAGCATGAAAATCACTTTAAACATCTCATTTTATCTTTAAAAGTGATTTTCCACGTACAAATGTGAATTGTAGTTCAAAGAGGCAACATTTGAAAACGGACCATTGTTTACGATTCTGAAGCATGTCGTAGGGGGGGTGGTTAACTCTTTCGTCAAAAATCGGGCGTTTTCCCTTGAACAATAAAGGCCTACAAATGTTATTTAGTTCACTTCCCGTGGAGGAGAAACACTTTTTAAGGCCGCAGAGTGAGTAAATTGGCCATATTCATTCACTTTTACCCATTCCTCAAATCTTGTGTTTAAGGCCCCTGGAAGCATGAAAATCACTTTAAACATCTCATTTTATCTTTAAAAGTGATTTTCCACGTACAAATGTGAATTGTAGTTAAAAGAGGCAACATTTGAAAACGGACCATTTTTTACGTTTCTTAAGCATGTCATAAGGGGGGGTGGTTATCTCTTTCATCAAAAATGTGACGTTTTTGATTGAACAATAAAGGCCTCCAAATGTTATTTTATTCACTTCCTGTGGAGGAGAAACACTTTTTAAGGCCGCAGAGTGAGTAAATTGGCCATATTCATTCACTTTTACCCATTCCTCAAATCTTGTGTTTAAGGCCCCTGGAAGCATGAAAATCACTTTAAACATCTCATTTTATCTTTAAAAGTGATTTTCCACGTACAAATGTGAATTGTAGTTCAAAGAGGCAACATTTGAAAACGGACCATTTTTTACGCTTCTGAAGCATGTCGTAAGGGGGGGTGGTTATCTTTTTCGTCAAAAATCGGGCATTTTCGCTTGAACAATAAAGGCCTACAAATGTTGTTTAGTTCACTTCCCATGGAGGAGAAACACTTTTTAAGGCCGCAGAGTGAGTAAATTGGCCATTTTCATTCACTTTTACCCATTTCTCAAATCTTGTGTTTAGGGCCCCTGGAAGCTTGAAAATCACTTTAAACATCTCATTTTATCTCTAAAAGTGATTATCCACGAAAATGTTAATTGTAGTTCAAAGACTCAACATTTGAAAATGAACCATTTTTTTAGTTTCAGAAGCATGTCGTAAGGGGGGGTGGTTATCTCTTTCGTCAAAAAAATTGTGTTTTCGCTTGAACAATAAAGGCCTACAAATGTTATTTAATTCCCTTCCCGGGGAGGAGAAACACTTTTTAAGGAATCAGAATGAGTAAATTGGCCATTTTCATTCACTTTTACATATTCCTCAAATCTTGTGTTTAAGGCCCCTGGAAGCATGAAAATCACTTTAAACATCTCATTTTATCTTTAAAAGTGATTTTCCACGTACAAATGTGAATTGTAGTTCAAAGAGGCAACATTTGAAAACGGACCATTTTTTACGTTTCTGAAGCATGTCGTAAGGGGGGGTGGTTATGTCTTTCATCAAAAATCGGACGTTTTTGATTGAACAATAAAGGCCTCCAAATGTTATTTTATTCACTTCCTGTGGAGGAGAAACACTTTTTAAGGCCGCAGAGTGAGTAAATTGGCCACTTTCATTCACTTTTACCCATTCCTCAAATCTCGTGTTTAAGGCCCCTGGAAGCATGAAAATCACTTTAAACATCTCATTTTATCTTTAAAAGTGAGTTTCCACGTACAAATGTGAATTGTAGTTCAAAGAGGCAACATTTGAAAACAGACCATTTTTTTAGTTTCTGAAGCATGTCGTAAGGGGGTGTGGTTATCTCTTTCACCAAAAAAACAGGCGTTTTTGATTGAACAATAAAGGCCTCCAAATGTTATTTTATTCTCTTCCCGTGGAGGAGAAACACTTTTTAAGGCCGCAGAGTGAGTAAATTGGCCATTTTCATTCACTTTTACCCGTTCCTCAAATCTTGTGTTTAAGGCCCCTGGAAGCATGAAAATCACTTTAAACATCTCATTTTATCTTTAAAAGTGATTTTCCACGTACAATGTTAATTGTAGTTCAAAGACTCAACATTTGAAAATGAACCATTTTTTTAGTTTCAGAAGCAAGTCGTAAGGGGGGGTGGTTATCTCTTTCGTCAAAAAAATTGTGTTTTCGCTTGAACAATAAAGGCCTACAAATGTTATTTAATTCACTTCCCGTGGAGGAGAAACACTTTTTAAGGACTCAGAATGAGTAAATTGGCCATTTTCATTCACTTTTACATATTCCTCAAATCTTGTGTTTAAGGCCCCTGGAAGCATGAAAATCACTTTAAACATCTCATTTTATCTTTAAAAGTGATTTTCCACGTACAAATGTGAATTGTCGTTTAAAGACGCAACATTTGAAAATGGACCATTTTTTTCGTTTCTGAAGCATGTCGTAAGGGGGGGTGGTTATCTCTTTCACCAAAAAAAAGGTGTTTTTGATTGAATAAAGGCCTCCAAATGTTATTTTATTCACTTCCCGTGGAGGAGAAACACTTTTTAAGGCCGCAGAGTGAGAAAATTGGCCATTTTCATTCACTTTTACCCATTCCTCAAATCTCGTGTTTAAGGCCCCTGGAAGCATGAAAATCACTTTAAACATCTCATTTTATCTTTAAAAGTGATTTTCCACGTACAAATGTGAATTGTAGTTCAAAGAGGCAACATTTGAAAATGCACCATTTTTTTCGTTTCTGAAGCATGTCGTAAGGGGGGGTGGTTATCTCTTTCACCAAAAAACAGGCGTTTTTGATTGAACAATAAAGGCCTCCAAATGTTATTTAATTCACTTCCCGTGGAGGAGAAACACTTTTTAAGGCTGCAGAGTGAGTAAATTGGCCATTTTCATTCACTTTTACCCATTTCTCAAATCTTGTGTTTAAGGCCCCTGGAAGCATGAAAATCACTTTAAACATCTCATTTTATCTTTAAAAGTATTTTTCCACGTACAAATGTGAATTGTAGTTCAAAGAGGCAACATTTGAAAACAGACCATTTTTTTTGTTTCTGAAGCATGTCGTAAGGGGGGATGGTTATCTCTTTCATCAAAAATCGGACGTTTTTAATTGAACAATAAAGGCCTACAAATGTTATTTAATTCACTTTCTGGGGTGGAGAAAAACTTTTTAAGGCCTCAGAGTGAATAAATTGGCCATTTCCATTCAAATTTACCCATTCCTCAAATCTTGTGTTTAGGGCCCCTGGAAGCTTGAAAATCACTTTAAACATCTAATTTTATCTCTAAAAGTGATTATCCCCGTACAAATGTGAATTGTCGTTTAAAGACGCAACATTTGAAAACGGACCATTTTTTACGCTTCTGAAGCATGTCGTAAGAGGGGGTGGTTATCTCTTTCGTCAAAAATCGGGCATTTTCGCTTGAACAATAAAGGCCTACAAATGTTGTTTAGTTCACTTCCCGTGGAGGAGAAACACTTTTTAAGGCCGCAGAGTGAGTAAATTGGCCATTTTCATTCACTTTTACCCATTTCTCAAATCTTGTGTTTAGGGCCCCTGGAAGCTTGAAAATCACTTTAAACATCTCATTTTATCTCTAAAAGTGATTATCCACGTACAATGTTAATTGTAGTTCAAAGACTCAACATATGAAAATGAACCATTTTTTTAGTTTCAGAAGCATGTCGTAAGGGGGGGTGGTTATCTCTTTCGTCAAAAAAATTGTGTTTTCGCTTGAACAATAAAGGCCTACAAATGTTATTTAATTCACCTCCCGTGGAGGAGAAACACTTTTTAAGGACTCAGAATGAGTAAATTGGCCATTTTCATTCACTTTTACATATTCCTCAAATCTTGTGTTTAAGGCCCCTGGAAGCATGAAAATCACTTTAAACATCTCATTTTCTCTTTAAAACTGATTTTCCACGTACAAATGTGAATTGTAGTTCAAAGAGGCAACATTAGAAAACGGACCATTTTTTACGTTTCTGAAGCATGTCGTAAGGGGGGGTGGTTATCTCTTTCATCAAAAATCGGACGTTTTTGATTGAACAATAAAGGCCTCCAAATGTTATTTTATTCACTTCCCGTGGAGGAGAAACACTTTTTAAGGCCGCAGAGTGAGTAAATTGGCCATTTTCATTCACTTTTACCCATTCCTCAAATCTCGTGTTTAAGGCCCCTGGAAGCATGAAAATACCTTTAAACATCTCATTTTATCTTTAAAAGTGATTTTCCAAGTACAAATGTGAATTGTAGTTCAAAGAGGCAACATTTGAAAACGGACCATTTTTTACGCTTCTGAACCATGTCGTAAGGGGGGGTGGTTATCTTTTTCGTCAAAAATCGGGCATTTTCGCTTGAACAATAAAGGCCTACAAATGTTGTTTAGTTCACTTCCCGTGGAGGAGAAACACTTTTTAAGGCCGCAGAGTGAGTAAATTGGCCATTTTCATTCACTTTTACCCATTTCTCAAATCTTGTGTTTAGGGCCCCTGGAAGCTTGAAAATCACTTTAAACATCTAATTTTATCTCTAAAAGTGATTATCCACGTACAATGTTAATTGTAGTTCAAAGACTCAACATTTGAAAATGAACCATTTTTTTAGTTTCAGAAGCATATCGTAAGGGGGGGGTGGTTATCTCTTTCGTCAAAAAAATTGTGTTTTTGCTTGAACAATAAAGGCCTACAAATGTTATTTAATTCACTTCCCGTGGAGGAGAAACAATTTTTAAGGACTCAGAATGAGTAAATTGGCCATTTTCATTCACTTTTACATATTCCTCAAATCTTGTGTTTAAGGCCCCTCGAAGCATGAAAATCACTTTAAACATCTCATTTTATCTTTAAAAGTGATTTTCCACGTACAAATGTGAATTGTAGTTCAAAGAGGCAACATTTGAAAACAGACCATTTTTTTAGTTTCTGAAGCATGTCGTAAGGGGGGTGGTTATCTCTTTCATCAAAAATCGGACATTTTTGATTGAACAATAAAGGCCTACAAATGTTATTTAATTCACTTTCTGGGGTGGAGACATTTTTTTTAAGGCCTCAGAGTGAATAAATTGGCCATTTTCATTCACATTTACCCATTCCTTAAGGCTTGTGTTTAGGGCCCCTGGAAGCTTGAAAATCACTTTAAACATCTAATTTTATCTCTAAAAGTGATTATCCACGTACAAATGTGAATTGTCGTTTAAAGACGCAACATTGGAAAATGGACCATTTTTATCGTTTCTGAAGCATGTCGTAAGGGGGAGTGGTTATCTCTTTCACCAAAAAAAAGGCGTTTTTGATTGAACAATAAAGGCCTCCAAATGTTATTTTATTCTCTTCCCGTGGAGGAGAAACACTTTTTAAGGCCGCAGAGTGAGTAAATTGGCCATTTTCATTCACTTTTACCCGTTCCTCAAATCTTGTGTTTAAGGCCCCTGGAAGCATGAAAATCACTTTAAACATCTCATTTTATCTTTAAAAGTGATTTTCCACGTACAAATGTGAATTGTAGTTCAAAGAGGCAACATTTGAAAATGCACCATTTTTTTCGTTTCTGAAGCATGTCGTAAGGGGGGGTGGTTATCTCTTTCACCAAAAAACAGGCGTTTTTGATTGAACAATAAAGGCCTCCAAATGGTATTTAATTCACTTCCCGTGGAGGAGAAACACTTTTTAAGGCTGCAGTGAGTAAATTGGCCATTTTCATTCACTTTTACCCATTCCTCAAATCTCGTGTTTAAGGCCCCTGGAAGCATGAAAATCACTTTAAACATCTCATTTTATCTTTA
Source organism: Triturus cristatus (assembly GCF_964204655.1). NCBI lineage: Eukaryota > Metazoa > Chordata > Amphibia > Caudata > Salamandridae > Triturus > Triturus cristatus. The sequence goes on along the minus strand of NC_140590.1, from coordinate 1,223,310,970 downwards.
AAAGTGATTTTCCACGTACAAATGTGAATTGTAGTTCAAAGAGGCAACATTTGAAAACGGACCATTGTTTACGATTCTGAAGCATGTCGTAGGGGGGTGGTTAACTCTTTCGTCAAAAATCGGGCGTTTTCCCTTGAACAATAAAGGCCTACAAATGTTATTTAGTTCACTTCCCGTGGAGGAGAAACACTTTTTAAGGCCGCAGAGTGAGTAAATTGGCCATATTCATTCACTTTTACCCATTCCTCAAATCTCGTGTTTAAGGCCCCTGGAAGCATGAAAATACCTTTAAACATCTCATTTTATCTTTAAAAGTGATTTTCCACGTACAAATGTGAATTGTAGTTCAAAGAGGCAACATTTGAAAACGGACCATTTTTTACGCTTCTGAAGCATGTCGTAAGGGGGGGTGGTTATCTTTTTCGTCAAAAATCGGGCATTTTCGCTTGAACAATAAAGGCCTACAAATGTTGTTTAGTTCACTTCCCATGGAGGAGAAACACTTTTTAAGGCCGCAGAGTGAGTAAATTGGCCATTTTCATTCACTTTTACCCATTTCTCAAATCTTGTGTTTAGGGCCCCTGGAAGCTTGAAAATCACTTTAAACATCTCATTTTATCTCTAAAAGTGATTATCCACGTACAATGTTAATTGTAGTTCAAAGACTCAACATTTGAAAATGAACCATTTTTTTAGTTTCAGAAGCATGTCGTAAGGGGGGGTGGTTATCTCTTTCGTCAAAAAAATTGTGTTTTCGCTTGAACAATAAAGGCCTACAAATGTTATTTAATTCCCTTCCCGGGGAGGAGAAACACTTTTTAAGGAATCAGAATGAGTAAATTGGCCATTTTCATTCACTTTTACATATTCCTCAAATCTTGTGTTTAAGGCCCCTGGAAGCATGAAAATCACTTTAAACATCTCATTTTATCTTTAAAAGTGATTTTCCACGTACAAATGTGAATTGTAGTTCAAAGAGGCAACATTTGAAAACGGACCATTTTTTACGTTTCTGAAGCATGTCGTAAGGGGTGGTGGTTATGTCTTTCATCAAAAATCGGACGTTTTTGATTGAACAATAAAGGCCTCCAAATGTTATTTTATTCACTTCCTGTGGAGGAGAAACACTTTTTAAGGCCGCAGAGTGAGTAAATTGGCCATTTTCATTAACTTTTACCCATTCCTCAAATTTCGTGTTTAAGGCCCCTGGAAGCATGAAAATCACTTTAAACATCTCATTTTATCTTTAAAAGTGATTTTCCACGTACAAATGTGAATTGTAGTTCAAAGAGGCAACATTTGAAAACAGACCATTTTTTTAGTTTCTGAAGCATGTCGTAAGGGGGTGTGGTTATCTCTTTCACCAAAAAAAAGGCGTTTTTGATTGAACAATAAAGGCCTCCAAATGTTATTTTATTCTCTTCCCGTGGAGGAGAAACACTTTTTAAGGCCGCAGAGTGACTAAATTGGCCATTTTCATTCACTTTTACCCGTTCCTCAAATCTTGTGTTTAAGGCCCCTGGAAGCATGAAAATCACTTTAAACATCTCATTTTATCTTTAAAAGTGATTTTCCACGTACAATGTTAATTGTAGTTCAAAGACTCAACATTTGAAAATGAACCATTTTTTTAGTTTCAGAAGCAAGTCGTAAGGGGGGGTGGTTATCTCTTTCGTCAAAAAAATTGTGTTTTCGCTTGAACAATAAAGGCCTACAAATGTTATTTAATTCACTTCCCGTGGAGGAGAAACACTTTTTAAGGACTCAGAATGAGTAAATTGGCCATTTTCATTCACTTTTACATATTCCTCAAATCTTGTGTTTAAGGCCCCTGGAAGCATGAAAATCACTTTAAACATCTCATTTTATCTTTAAAAGTGATTTTCCACATACAAATGTGAATTGTAGTTCAAAGAGGCAACATTTGTAAACGGACCATTTTTTACGTTTCTGAAGCATGTCGTAAGGGGGGGTGGTTATCTCTTTCATCAAAAATCGGACGTTTTTGATTGAACAATAAAGGCCTCCAAATGTTATTTTATTCACTTCCCGTGGAGGAGAAACACTTTTTAAGGCCGCAGAGTGAGTAAATTGGCCATTTTCATTCACTTTTACCCATTCCTCAAATCTCGTGTTTAAGGCCCCTGGAAGCATGAAAATCACTTTAAACATCTCATTTTATCTTTAAAAGTGATTATCCACGTACAAATGTGAATTGTAGTTCAAAGAGGCAACATTTGAAAATGGACCATTTTTTTCATTTCTGAAGCATGTCGTAAGGGGGGTGGTTATCTCGTTCATGAAAAATCGGACGTTTTTGATTGAACAATAAAGGCCTACAAATGTTATTTAATTCACTTTCTGGGGTGGAGAAAAACTTTTTAAGGCCTCAGAGTGAATAAATTGGCCATTTTCATTCACATTTACCCATTCCTTAAGGCTTGTGTTTAGGGCCCCTGGAAGCTTGAAAATCACTTTAAACATCTAATTTTATCTCTAAAAGTGATTATCCACGTACAAATGTGAATTGTAGTTCAAAGAGGCAACATTTGAAAATGGACCATTTTTTTCGTTTCTGAAGCATGTCGTAAGGGGGGTGGTTATCTCTTTCACCAAGAAAAAGGAGTTTTTGATTGAACAATAAAGGCCTACAAATGGTATTTTATTCACTTCCCGTTGAGGAGAAACACTTTTTAAGGTCGCAGAGTGAGTAAATTGGCCATTTTCATTCACTTTTACCCATTCCTCATATCTCGTGTTTAAGGCCCCTGGAAGCATGAAAATCACTTTAAACATCTCATTTTATCTTTAAAAGTGATTTTCCACGTACAAATGTGAATTGTAGTTCAAAGAGGCAACATTTGAAAACAGACCATTTTTTTAGTTTCTGAAGCATGTCGTAAGGGGGGGTGGTTATCTCTTTCATCAAAAATCAGACGTTTTTAATTGAACAATAAAGGCCTACAAATGTTATTTAATTCACTTTCTGGGGTGGAGAAAAACTTTTTAAGGCCTCAGAGTGAATAAATTGGCCATTTTCATTCACATTTACCCATTCCTCAAATCTTGTGTTTAGGGCCCCTGGAAGCTTGAAAATCACTTTAAACATCTCATTTTATCTCTAAAAGTGATTATCCACGTACAAATGTGAATTGTCGTTTAAAGACGCAACATTGGAAAATGGACCATTTTTTTCGTTTCTGAAGCATGTCGTAAGGGGGGGTGGTTATCTCTTTCACCAAAAAAAAGGCGTTTTTGATTGAACAATAAAGGCCTCCAAATGTTATTTTATTCACTTCCCGTGGAGGAGAAACACTTTTTAAGGCCGCAGAGTGAGTAAATTGGCCATTTTCATTCACTTTTACCCATTCCTCAAATCTCGTGTTTAAGTCCCCTGGAAGCATGAAAATCACTTTAAACATCTCATTTTATCTTTAAAAGTGATTTTCCACGTACAAATGTGAATTGTAGTTCAAAGAGGCAACATTTGAAAATGGACCATTTTTTTCGTTTCTGAAGCATGTCGTAAGGGGGGGGTGGTTATCTCTTTCACCAAAAAACAGGCGTTTTTGATTGAACAATAAAGGCCTCCAAATGTTATTTAATTCACTTCCCGTGGAGGAGAAACACTTTTTAAGGCCGCAGAGTGAGTAAATTGGCCATTTTCATTCACTTTTACCCATTTCTCAAATCTTGTGTTTAAGGCCCCTGGAAGCATGAAAATCACTTTAAACATCTCATTTTATCTTTAAAAGTGATTTTCCACGTACAAATGTGAATTGTAGTTCAAAGAGGCAACATTTGAAAACAGACCATTTTTTTAGTTTCTGAAGCATGTCGTAAGGGGGGGTGGTTATCTCTTTCATCAAAAATCGGACGTTTTTAATTGAACAATAAAGGCCTACAAATGGTATTTAATTCACTTTCTGGGGTGGAGAAAAACTTTTTAAGGCCTCAGAGTGAATAAATTGGCCATTTTCATTCACATTTACCCATTCCTTAAGGCTTGTGTTTAGGGCCCCTGGAAGCTTGAAAATCACTTTAAACATCTAATTTTATCTCTAAAAGTGATTATCCACGTACAAATGTGAATTTTCGTTTAAAGACGCAACATTTGAAAATGGACCATTTTTTTCGTTTCTGAAGCATGTCGTAAGGGGAGGTGGTTATCTCTTTCACCAAAAAAAAGGCGTTTTTGATTGAACAATAAAGGCCTCCAAATGTTATTTTATTCACTTCCCGTGGAGGAGAAACACTTTTTAAGGCCGCAGAGTGAGAAAATTGGCCATTTTCATTCACTTTTACCCATTCCTCAAATCTCGTGTTTAAGGCCCCTGGAAGCATGAAAATACCTTTAAACATCTCATTTTATCTTTAAAAGTGATTTTCCACGTACAAATGTGAATTGTAGTTCAAAGAGGCAACATTTGAAAACGGACCATTTTTTACGCTTCTGAAGCATGTCGTAAGGGGGGGTGGTTATCTTTTTCGTCAAAAATCGGGCATTTTCGCTTGAACAATAAAGGCCTACAAATGTTGTTTAGTTCACTTCCCATGGAGGAGAAACACTTTTTAAGGCCGCAGAGTGAGTAAATTGGCCATTTTCATTCACTTTTACCCATTTCTCAAATCTTGTGTTTAGGGCCCCTGGAAGCTTGAAAATCACTTTAAACATCTCATTTTATCTCTAAAAGTGATTATCCACGTACAATGTTAATTGTAGTTCAAAGACTCAACATTTGAAAATGAACCATTTTTTTAGTTTCAGAAGCATGTCGTAAGGGGGGGTGGTTATCTCTTTCGTCAAAAAAATTGTGTTTTCGCTTGAACAATAAAGGCCTACAAATGTTATTTAATTCCCTTCCCGGGGAGGAGAAACACTTTTTAAGGAATCAGAATGAGTAAATTGGCCATTTTCATTCACTTTTACATATTCCTCAAATCTTGTGTTTAAGGCCCCTGGAAGCATGAAAATCACTTTAAACATCTCATTTTATCTTTAAAAGTGATTTTCCACGTACAAATGTGAATTGTAGTTCAAAGAGGCAACATTTGAAAACGGACCATTTTTTACGTTTCTGAAGCATGTCGTAAGGGGGGGTGGTTATGTCTTTCATCAAAAATCGGACGTTTTTGATTGAACAATAAAGGCCTCCAAATGTTATTTTATTCACTTCCTGTGGAGGAGAAACACTTTTTAAGGCCGCAGAGTGAGTAAATTGGCCATTTTCATTCACTTTTACCCATTCCTCAAATCTCGTGTTTAAGGCCCCTGGAAGCATGAAAATCACTTTAAACATGTCATTTTATCTTTAAAAGGGATTTTCCACGTACAAATGTGAATTGTAGTTCAAAGAGGCAACATTTGAAAACAGACCATTTTTTTAGTTTCTGAAGCATGTCGTAAGGGGGTGTGGTTATCTCTTTCACCAAAAAAACAGGCGTTTTTGATTGAACAATAAAGGCCTCCAAATGTTATTTTATTCTCTTCCCGTGGAGGAGAAACACTTTTTAAGGCCGCAGAGTGAGTAAATTGGCCATTTTCATTCACTTTTACCCGTTCCTCAAATCTTGTGTTTAAGGCCCCTGGAAGCATGAAAATCACTTTAAACATCTCATTTTATCTTTAAAAGTGATTTTCCACGTACAATGTTAATTGTAGTTCAAAGACTCAACATTTGAAAATGAACCATTTTTTTAGTTTCAGAAGCAAGTCGTAAGGGGGGTGGTTATCTCTTTCGTCAAAAAAATTGTGTTTTCGCTTGAACAATAAAGGCCTACAAATGTTATTTAATTCACTTCCCGTGGAGGAGAAACACTTTTTAAGGACTCAGAATGAGTAAATTGGCCATTTTCATTCACTTTTACATATTCCTCAAATCTTGTGTTTAAGGCCCCTGGAAGCATGAAAATCACTTTAAACATCTCATTTTATCTTTAAAAGTGATTTTCCACATACAAATGTGAATTGTAGTTCAAAGAGGCAACATTTGTAAACGGACCATTTTTTACGTTTCTGAAGCATGTCGTAAGGGGGGGTGGTTATCTCTTTCATCAAAAATCGGACGTTTTTGATTGAACAATAAAGGCCTCCAAATGTTATTTTATTCACTTCCCGTGGAGGAGAAACACTTTTTAAGGCCGCAGAGTGAGTAAATTGGCCATTTTCGTTCACTTTTACCCATTCCTCAAATCTCGTGTTTAAGGCCCCTGGAAGCATGAAAATCACTTTAAACATCTCATTTTATCTTTAAAAGTGATTTTCCACGTACAAATGTGAATTGTCGTTTAAAGACGCAACATTTGAAAATGGACCATTTTTTTCGTTTCTGAAGCATGTCGTAAGGGGGGGTGGTTATCTCTTTCACCAAAAAAAAGGTGTTTTTGATTGAATAAAGGCCTCCAAATGTTATTTTATTCACTTCCCGTGGAGGAGAAACACTTTTTAAGGCCGCAGAGTGAGTAAATTGGCCATTTTCATTCACTTGTACCCATTCCTCAAATCTCGTGTTTAAGGCCTCTGGAAGCATGAAAATCACTTTAAACATCTCATTTTATCTTTAAAAGTGATTTTCCACGTACAAATGTGAATTGTAGTTCAAAGAGGCAACATTTGAAAACGGACCATTTTTTACGTTTCTGAAGCATGTCGTAGCGGGGGTGGTTAACTCTTTCGTCAAAAATCGGGCGTTTTCCCTTGAACAATAAAGGCCTACAAATGTTATTTAGTTCACTTCCCGTGGAGGAGAAACACTTTTTAAGGCCGCAGACTGAGTAAATTGGCCATATTCATTCACTTTTACCCATTCCTCAAATCTTGTGTTTAAGGCCCCTGGAAGCATGAAAATCACTTTAAACATCTCATGTTATCTTTAAAAGTGATTTTCCACGTACAAATGTGAATTGTAGTTCAAAGAGGCAACATTTGAAAACAGACCATTTTTTTAGTTTGTGAAGCATGTCGTAAGGGGGGGTGGTTATCTCTTTCATCAAAAATCGGACGTTTTTGATTGAACAATAAAGGCCTACAAATGTTATTTAATTCACTTTCTGGGGTGGAGAAAAAATTTTTAAGGCCTCAGAGTGAATAAATTGGCCATTTTCATTCACATTTACCCATTCCTTAAGGCTTGTGTTTAGGGCCCCTGGAAGCTTGAAAATCACTTTAAACATCTAATTTTATCTCTAAAAGTGATTATCCACGTACAAATGTGAATTGTAGTTCAAAGAGGCAACATTTGAAAACAGACCATTTTTTTAGTTTCTGAAGCATGTCGTAAGGGGGGGGTGGTTATCTCTTTCATAAAAAATCGGACGTTTTTGATTGAACAATAAAGACCTCCAAATGTTATTTTATTCACTTCCCGTGGAGGAGAAACACTTTTTAAGGCCTCAGAGTGAATAAATTGGCCATTTTCATTCACATTTACCCATTCCTTAAGGCTTGTGTTTAGGGCCCCTGGAAGCTTGAAAATCACTTTAAACATCTCATTTTATCTTTAAAAGTGATTTTCCACGTACAAATGTGAATTGTAGTTCAAAGAGGCAACATTAGAAAACGGACCATTTTTTACGTTTCTGAAGCATGTCGTAAGGGGGGGTGGTTATCTCTTTCATCAAAAATCGGACGTTTTTGATTGAACAATAAAGGCCTCCAAATGTTATTTTATTCACTTCCCGTGGAGGAGAAACACTTTTTAAGGCCGCAGAGTGAGTAAATTGGCCATTTTCTTTCACTTTTACCCATTCCTCAAATCTCGTGTTTAAGGCCCCTGGAAGCATGAAAATACCTTTAAACATCTCATTTTATCTTTAAAAGTGATTTTCCAAGTACAAATGTGAATTGTAGTTCAAAGAGGCAACATTTGAAAACGGGCCATTTTTTACGCTTCTGAACCATGTCGTAAGGGGGGGTGGTTATCTTTTTCGTCAAAAATCGGGCATTTTCGCTTGAACAATAAAGGCCTACAAATGTTGTTTAGTTCACTTCCCGTGGAGGAGAAACACTTTTTAAGGCCGCAGAGTGAGTAAATTGGCCATTTTCATTCACTTTTACCCATTTCTCAAATCTTGTGTTTAGGGCCCCTGGAAGCTTGAAAATCACTTTAAACATCTAATTTTATCTCTAAAAGTGATTATCCACGTACAATGTTAATTGTAGTTCAAAGACTCAACATTTGAAAATGAACCATTTTTTTAGTTTCAGAAGCATGTCGTAAGGGGGGGTGGTTATCTCTTTCGTCAAAAAAATTGTGTTTTTGCTTGAACAATAAAGGCCTACAAATGTTATTTAATTCACTTCCCGTGGAGGAGAAACAATTTTTAAGGACTCAGAATGAGTAAATTGGCCATTTTCATTCACTTTTACATATTCCTCAAATCTTGTGTTTAAGGCCCCTGGAAGCATGAAAATCACTTTAAACATCTCATTTTATCTTTAAAAGTGATTTTCCACGTACAAATGTGAATTGTAGTTCAAAGAGGCAACATTTGAAAACAGACCATTTTTTTAGTTTCTGAAGCATGTCGTAAGGGGGGTGGTTATCTCTTTCATCAAAAATCGGACATTTTTGATTGAACAATAAAGGCCTACAAATGTTATTTAATTCACTTTCTGGGGTGGAGAAATTTTTTTTAAGGCCTCAGAGTGAATAAATTGGCCATTTTCATTCACATTTACCCATTCCTTAAGGCTTGTGTTTAGGGCCCCTGGAAGCTTGAAAATCACTTTAAACATCTAATTTTATCTCTAAAAGTGATTATCCACGTACAAATGTGAATTGTCGTTTAAAGACGCAACATTGGAAAATGGACCATTTTTATCGTTTCTGAAGCATGTCGTAAGGGGGAGTGGTTATCTCTTTCACCAAAAAAAAGGCGTTTTTGATTGAACAATAAAGGCCTCCAAATGTTATTTTATTCTCTTCCCGTGGAGGAGAAACACTTTTTAAGGCCGCAGAGTGAGTAAATTGGCCCTTTTCATTCACTTTTACCCGTTCCTCAAATCTTGTGTTTAAGGCCCCTGGAAGCATGAAAATCACTTTAAACATCTCATTTTATCTTTAAAAGTGATTCTCCACGTACAAATGTGAATTGTAGTTCAAAGAGGCAACATTTGAAAATGCACCATTTTTTTCGTTTCTGAAGCATGTCGTAAGGGGGGGTGGTTATCTCTTTCACCAAAAAACAGGCGTTTTTGATTGAACAATAAAGGCCTCCAAATGGTATTTAATTCACTTCCCGTGGAGGAGAAACACTTTTTAAGGCTGCAGTGAGTAAATTGGCCATTTTCATTCACTTTTACCCATTCCTCAAATCTCGTGTTTAAGGCCCCTGGAAGCATGAAAATCACTTTAAACATCTCATTTTATCTTTAAAAGTGATTTTCCACGTACAAATGTGAATTGTAGTTCAAAGAGGCAACATTTGAAAACGGACCATTGTTTACGATTCTGAAGCATGTCGTAGGGGGGGTGGTTAACTCTTTCGTCAAAAATCGGGCGTTTTCCCTTGAACAATAAAGGCCTACAAATGTTATTTAGTTCACTTCCCGTGGAGGAGAAACACTTTTTAAGGCTGCAGAGTGAGTAAATTGGCCATATTCATTCACTTTTACCCATTCCTCAAATCTTGTGTTTAAGGCCCCTGGAAGCATGAAAATCACTTTAAACATCTCATTTTATCTTTAAAAGTGATTTTCCACGTACAAATGTGAATTGTAGTTAAAAGAGGCAACATTTGAAAACGGACCATTTTTTACGTTTCTTAAGCATGTCATAAGGGGGGGTGGTTATCTCTTTCATCAAAAATGTGACTTTTTTGATTGAACAATAAAGGCCTCCAAATGTTATTTTATTCACTTCCTGTGGAGGAGAAACACTTTTTAAGGCCGCAGAGTGAGTAAATTGGCCATATTCATTCACTTTTACCCATTCCTCAAATCTTGTGTTTAAGGCCCCTGGAAGCATGAAAATCACTTTAAACATCTCATTTTATCTTTAAAAGTGATTTTCCACGTACAAATGTGAATTGTAGTTCAAAGAGGCAACATTTCAAAACAGACCATTTTTTCAGTTTCTGAAGCATGTTGTAAGGGGGGGGTTATCTCTTTCATCAAAAATCGGACGTTTTTGATTGAACAATAAAGGCCTCCAAATGTTATTTTATTCACTTCCCGTGGAGGAGAAACACTTTTTAAGGCCGCAGAGTGAGTAAATTGGCCATTTTCATTCACTTTTACCCGTTCCTCAAATCTTGTGTTTAAGGCCCCTGGAAGCATGAAAATCACTTTAAACATCTCATTTTATCTTTAAAAGTGATTTTCCACGTACAAATGTGAATTGTAGTTCAAAGAGGCAACATTTGAAAATGCACCATTTTTTTCGTTTCTGAAGCATGTCGTAAGGGGGGGTGGTTATCTCTTTCACCAAAAAACAGGCGTTTTTGATTGAACAATAAAGGCCTCCAAATGTTATTTTATTCACTTCCCGTGGAGGAGAAACACTTTTTAAGGCCGCAGAGTGAGTAAATTGGCCATTTTCATTCACTTTTACCCGTTCCTCAAATCTTGTGTTTAAGGCCCCTGGAAGCATGAAAATCACTTTAAACATCTCATTTTATCTTTAAAAGTGATTTTCCACGTACAAATGTGAATTGTAGTTCAAAGAGGCAACATTTGAAAACGGACCATTGTTTACGATTCTGAAGCATGTCGTAGGGGGGGTGGTTAACTCTTTCGTCAAAAATCGGGCGTTTTCCCTTGAACAATAAAGGCCTACAAATGTTATTTAGTTCACTTCCCGTGGAGGAGAAACACTTTTTAAGGCCGCAGAGTGAGTAAATTGGCCATATTCATTCACTTTTACCCATTCCTCAAATCTTGTGTTTAAGGCCCCTGGAAGCATGAAAATCACTTTAAACATCTCATTTTATCTTTAAAAGTGATTTTCCACGTACAAATGTGAATTGTAGTTCAAAGAGGCAACATTTGAAAACGGACCATTTTTTACGCTTCTGAAGCATGTCGTAAGGGGGGGTGGTTATCTTTTTCGTCAAAAATCGGGCATTTTCGCTTGAACAATAAAGGCCTACAAATGTTGTTTAGTTCACTTCCCATGGAGGAGAAACACTTTTTAAGGCCGCAGAGTGAGTAAATTGGCCATTTTCATTCACTTTTACCCATTTCTCAAATCTTGTGTTTAGGGCCCCTGGAAGCTTGAAAATCACTTTAAACATCTCATTTTATCTCTAAAAGTGATTATCCACGTACAATGTTAATTGTAGTTCAAAGACTCAACATTTGAAAATGAACCATTTTTTTAGTTTCAGAAGCATGTCGTAAGGGGGGGTGGTTATCTCTTTCGTCAAAAAAATTGTGTTTTCGCTTGAACAATAAAGGCCTACAAATGTTATTTAATTCCCTTCCCGGGGAGGAGAAACACTTTTTAAGGAATCAGAATGAGTAAATTGGCCATTTTCATTCACTTTTACATATTCCTCAAATCTTGTGTTTAAGGCCCCTGGAAGCATGAAAATCACTTTAAACATCTCATTTTATCTTTAAAAGTGATTTTCCACGTACAAATGTGAATTGTAGTTCAAAGAGGCAACATTTGAAAACGGACCATTTTTTACGTTTCTGAAGCATGTCGTAAGGGGTGGTGGTTATGTCTTTCATCAAAAATCGGACGTTTTTGATTGAACAATAAAGGCCTCCAAATGTTATTTTATTCACTTCCTGTGGAGGAGAAACACTTTTTAAGGCCGCAGAGTGAGTAAATTGGCCATTTTCATTCACTTTTACCCATTCCTCAAATTTCGTGTTTAAGGCCCCTGGAAGCATGAAAATCACTTTAAACATCTCATTTTATCTTTAAAAGTGATTTTCCACGTACAAATGTGAATTGTAGTTCAAAGAGGCAACATTTGAAAACGGACCATTTTTTACGCTTCTGAAGCATGTCGTAAGGGGGGGTGGTTATCTTTTTCGTCAAAAATCGGGCATTTTCGCTTGAACAATAAAGGCCTACAAATGTTGTTTAGTTCACTTCCCATGGAGGAGAAACACTTTTTAAGGCCGCAGAGTGAGTAAATTGGCCATTTTCATTCACTTTTACCCATTTCTCAAATCTTGTGTTTAGGGCCCCTGGAAGCTTGAAAATCACTTTAAACATCTCATTTTATCTCTAAAAGTGATTATCCACGTACAATGTTAATTGTAGTTCAAAGACTCAACATTTGAAAATGAACCATTTTTTTAGTTTCAGAAGCATGTCGTAAGGGGGGGTGGTTATCTCTTTCGTCAAAAAAATTGTGTTTTCGCTTGAACAATAAAGGCCTACAAATGTTATTTAATTCCCTTCCCGGGGAGGAGAAACACTTTTTAAGGAATCAGAATGAGTAAATTGGCCATTTTCATTCACTTTTACATATTCCTCAAATCTTGTGTTTAAGGCCCCTGGAAGCATGAAAATCACTTTAAACATCTCATTTTATCTTTAAAAGTGATTTTCCACGTACAAATGTGAATTGTAGTTCAAAGAGGCAACATTTGAAAACGGACCATTTTTTACGTTTCTGAAGCATGTCGTAAGGGGGTGTGGTTATCTCTTTCACCAAAAAAAAGGCGTTTTTGATTGAACAATAAAGGCCTCCAAATGTTATTTTATTCTCTTCCCGTGGAGGAGAAACACTTTTTAAGGCCGCAGAGTGAGTAAATTGGCCATTTTCATTCACTTTTACCCGTTCCTCAAATCTTGTGTTTAAGGCCCCTGGAAGCATGAAAATCACTTTAAACATCTCATTTTATCTTTAAAAGTGATTTTCCACGTACAATGTTAATTGTAGTTCAAAGACTCAACATTTGAAAATGAACCATTTTTTTAGTTTCAGAAGCAAGTCGTAAGGGGGGGTGGTTATCTCTTTCGTCAAAAAAATTGTGTTTTCGCTTGAACAATAAAGGCCTACAAATGTTATTTAATTCACTTCCCGTGGAGGAGAAACACTTTTTAAGGACTCAGAATGAGTAAATTGGCCATTTTCATTCACTTTTACATATTCCTCAAATCTTGTGTTTAAGGCCCCTGGAAGCATGAAAATCACTTTAAACATCTCATTTTATCTTTAAAAGTGATTTTCCACATAGAAATGTGAATTGTAGTTCAAAGAGGCAACATTTGTAAACGGACCATTTTTTACGTTTCTGAAGCATGTCGTAAGGGGGGGTGGTTATCTCTTTCATCAAAAATCGGACGTTTTTGATTGAACAATAAAGGCCTCCAAATGTTATTTTATTCACTTCCCGTGGAGGAGAAACACTTTTTAAGGCCGCAGAGTGAGTAAATTGGCCATTTTCATTCACTTTTACCCATTCCTCAAATCTCGTGTTTAAGGCCCCTGGAAGCATGAAAATCACTTTAAACATCTCATTTTATCTTTAAAAGTGATTTTCCACGTACAAATGTGAATTGTCGTTTAAAGACGCAACATTTGAAAATGGACCATTTTTTTCGTTTCTGAAGCATGTCGTAAGGGGGGGTGGTTATCTCTTTCACCAAAAAAAAGGTGTTTTTGATTGAATAAAGGCCTCCAAATGTTATTTTATTCACTTCCCGTGGAGGAGAAACACTTTTTAAGGCCGCAGAGTGAGTAAATTGGCCATTTTCATTCACTTGTACCCATTCCTCAAATCTCGTGTTTAAGGCCTCTGGAAGCATGAAAATCACTTTAAACATCTCATTTTATCTTTAAAAGTGATTTTCCACGTACAAATGTGAATTGTAGTTCAAAGAGGCAACATTTGAAAACGGACCATTTTTTACGTTTCTGAAGCATGTCGTAGCGGGGGTGGTTAACTCTTTCGTCAAAAATCGGGCGTTTTCCCTTGAACAATAAAGGCCTACAAATGTTATTTAGTTCACTTCCCGTGGAGGAGAAACACTTTTTAAGGCCGCAGACTGAGTAAATTGGCCATATTCATTCACTTTTACCCATTCCTCAAATCTTGTGTTTAAGGCCCCTGGAAGCATGAAAATCACTTTAAACATCTCATGTTATCTTTAAAAGTGATTTTCCACGTACAAATGTGAATTGTAGTTCAAAGAGGCAACATTTGAAAACAGACCATTTTTTTAGTTTGTGAAGCATGTCGTAAGGGGGGGTGGTTATCTCTTTCATCAAAAATTGGACGTTTTTGATTGAACAATAAAGGCCTACAAATGTTATTTAATTCACTTTCTGGGGTGGAGAAAAAATTTTTAAGGCCTCAGAGTGAATAAATTGGCCATTTTCATTCACATTTACCCATTCCTTAAGGCTTGTGTTTAGGGCCCCTGGAAGCTTGAAAATCACTTTAAACATCTAATTTTATCTCTAAAAGTGATTATCCACGTACAAATGTGAATTGTCGTTTAAAGACGCAACTTTGGAAAATGGACCATTTTTTTCGTTTCTGAAGCATGTCGTAAGGGGGGGTGGTTATCTCTTTCATCAAAAATCGGGCGTTTTTGCTTGAACAATAAAGGCCTACAAATGTTATTTAATTCACTTCCCATGGAGGAGAAACACTTTTTAAGGCTTCAGAATGAGTAAATTGGCCATTTTCATTCACTTTTACCCATTCCTGAAACCTTGTGTTTAAGGCCCCTGGAAGAATGAAAATCACTTTAAACATCTCATTTTATCTTTAAAAGTGATTTTCCACGTACAAATGTGAATTGTAGTTCAAAGAGGCAACATTTGAAAACTGACCATTTTTTTTGTTTCTGAAGCATGTCGTAAGGGGGGGTTGGTTATCTCTTTCTTCAAAAATCGGGCGTTTTCGCTTGAACAATAAAGGCCTACAAATGGTATTTTATTCACTTCCCGTTGAGGAGAAACACTTTTTAAGGTCGCAGAGTGAGTAAATTGGCCATTTTCATTCACTTTTACCCATTCCTCATATCTCGTGTTTAAGGCCCCTGGAAGCATGAAAATCACTTTAAACATCTCATTTTATCTTTAAAAGTGATTTTCCACGTACAAATGTGAATTGTAGTTCAAAGAGGCAACATTTGAAAACAGACCATTTTTTTAGTTTCTGAAGCATGTCGTAAGGGGGGGTGGTTATCTCTTTCATCAAAAATCAGACGTTTTTAATTGAACAATAAAGGCCTACAAATGTTATTTAATTCACTTTCTGGGGTGGAGAAAAACTTTTTAAGGCCTCAGAGTGAATAAATTGGCCATTTTCATTCACATTTACCCATTCCTCAAATCTTGTGTTTAGGGCCCCTGGAAGCTTGAAAATCACTTTAAACATCTCATTTTATCTCTAAAAGTGATTATCCACGTACAAATGTGAATTGTCGTTTAAAGACGCAACATTGGAAAATGGACCATTTTTTTCGTTTCTGAAGCATGTCGTAAGGGGGGGTGGTTATCTCTTTCACCAAAAAAAAGGCGTTTTTGATTGAACAATAAAGGCCTCCAAATGTTATTTTATTCACTTCCCGTGGAGGAGAAACACTTTTTAAGGCCGCAGAGATAGTAAATTGGCCATTTTCATTCACTTTTACCCATTCCTCAAATCTCGTGTTTAAGTCCCCTGGAAGCATGAAAATCACTTTAAACATCTCATTTTATCTTTAAAAGTGATTTTCCACGTACAAATGTGAATTGTAGTTCAAAGAGGCAACATTTGAAAATGGACCATTTTTTTCGTTTCTGAAGCATGTCGTAAGGGGGGGGGTGGTTATCTCTTTCACCAAAAAACAGGCGTTTTTGATTGAACAATAAAGGCCTCCAAATGTTATTTAATTCACTTCCCGTGGAGGAGAAACACTTTTTAAGGCCGCAGAGTGAGTAAATTGGCCATTTTCATTCACTTTTACCCATTTCTCAAATCTTGTGTTTAAGGCCCCTGGAAGCATGAAAATCACTTTAAACATCTCATTTTATATTTAAAAGTGATTTTCCACGTACAAATGTGAATTGTAGTTCAAAGAGGCAACATTTGAAAACAGACCATTTTTTTAGTTTCTGAAGCATGTCGTAAGGGGGGGTGGTTATCTCTTTCATCAAAAATCGGACGTTTTTAATTGAACAATAAAGGCCTACAAATGTTATTTAATTCACTTTCTGGGGTGGAGAAATTTTTTTTAAGGCCTCAGAGTGAATAAATTGGCCATTTTCATTCACATTTACCCATTCCTTAAGGCTTGTGTTTAGGGCCCCTGGAAGCTTGAAAATCACTTTAAACATCTAATTTTATCTCTAAAAGTGATTTTCCACGTACAAATGTGAATTGTAGTTCAAAGAGGCAACATTTGAAAATGCACCATTTTTTTTCGTTTCTGAAGCATGTCGTAAGGGGGGGTGGTTATCTCTTTCACCAAAAAACAGGCGTTTTTGATTGAACAATAAAGGCCTCCAAATGTTATTTAATTCACTTCCCGTGGAGGAGAAACACTTTTTAAGGCTGCAGAGTGAGTAAATTGGCCATTTTCATTCACTTTTACCCATTTCTCAAATCTTGTGTTTAAGGCCCCTGGAAGCATGAAAATCACTTTAAACATCTCATTTTATCTTTAAAAGTGATTTTCCACGTACAAATGTGAATTGTAGTTCAAAGAGGCAACATTTGAAAACAGACCATTTTTTTTGTTTCTGAAGCATGTCGTAAGGGGGGATGGTTATCTCTTTCATCAAAAATCGGACGTTTTTAATTGAACAATAAAGGCCTACAAATGTTATTTAATTCACTTTCTGGGGTGGAGAAAAACTTTTTAAGGCCTCAGAGTGAATAAATTGGCCATTTCCATTCAAATTTACCCATTCCTCAAATCTTGTGTTTAGGGCCCCTTGAAGCTTGAAAATCACTTTAAACATCTAATTTTATCTCTAAAAGTGATTATCCCCGTACAAATGTGAATTGTCGTTTAAAGACGCAACATTTGAAAATGGACCATTTTTTTCGTTTCTGAAGCATGTCGTAAGGGGGGGTGGTTATCTCTTTCACCAAAAAACAGGCGTTTTTGATTGAACAATAAAGGCCTCCAAATGTTATTTAATTCACTTCCCGTGGAGGAGAAACACTTTTTAAGGCCGCAGAGTGAGAAAATTGGCCATTTTCATTCACTTTTACCAATTCCTCAAATCTCGTGTTTAAGGCCCCTGGAAGCATGAAAATCACTTTAAACATCTCATTTTATCTTTAAAAGTGATTTTCCACGTACAAATGTGAATTGTAGTTCAAAGAGGCAACATTGAAAATGCACCATTTTTTTCGTTTCTGAAGCATGTCGTAAGGGGGGGTGGTTATCTCTTTCACCAAAAAACAGGCATTTTTGATTGAACAATAAAGGCCTCCAAATGTTATTTAATTCACTTCCCGTGGAGGAGAAACACTTTTTAAGGCTGCAGAGTGAGTAAATTGGCCATTTTCATTCACTTTTACCCATTTCTCAAATCTTGTGTTTAAGGCCCCTGGAAGCATGAAAATCACTTTAAACATCTCATTTTATCTTTAAAAGTGATTTTCCACGTACAAATGTGAATTGTAGTTCAAAGAGGCAACATTTGAAAACAGACCATTTTTTTTGTTTCTGAAGCATGTCGTAAGGGGGGGTGGTTATCTCTTTCATCAAAAATCGGACGTTTTTAATTGAACAATAAAGGCCTACAAATGTTATTTAATTCACTTTCTGGGGTGGAGAAAAACTTTTTAAGGCCTCAGAGTGAATAAATTCGCCATTTCCATTCAAATTTACCCATTCCTCAAATCTTGTGTTTAGGGCCCCTGGAAGCTTGAAAATCACTTTAAACATCTAATTTTATCTCTAAAAGTGATTATCCCCGTACAAATGTGAATTGTCGTTTAAAGATGCAACATTTGAAAATGGACCATTTTTTTCGTTTCTGAAGCATGTCGTAAGGGGGGGTGGTTATCTCTTTCACCAAAAAAAAGGTGTTTTTGATTGAACAATAAAGGCCTCCAAATGTTATTTTATTCACTTCCCGTGGAGGAGAAACACTTTTTAAGGCCGCAGAGTGAGTAAATTGGCCATTTTCATTCACTTTTACTCATTCCTCAAATCTCGTGTTTAAGGCCCCTGGAAGCATGAAAATCACTTTAAACATCTCATTTTATCTTTAAAAGTGATTTTCCACGTACAAATGTGAATTGTAGTTCAAAGAGGCAACATTTGAAAACGGACCATTTTTTACGTTTCTGAAGCATGTCGTAGGGGGGGTGGTCAACACTTTCGTCAAAAATCGGGCGTTTTCCCTTGAACAATAAAGGCCTACAAATGTTATTTAGTTCACTTCCCGTGGAGGAGAAACACTTTTTAAGGCCGCAGACTGAGTAAATTGGCCATATTCAGTCACTTTTACCCATTCCTCAAATCTTGTGTTTAAGGCCCCTGGAAGCATGAAAATCACTTTAAACATCTCATGTTATCTTTAAAAGTGATTTTCCACGTACAAATGTGAATTGTAGTTCAAAGAGGCAACATTTGAAAACAGACCATTTTTTTAGTTTCTGAAGCATGTCGTAAGGGGGGATGGTTATCTCTTTCATCAAAAATCGGACGTTTTTAATTGAACAATAAAGGCCTACAAATGTTATTTAATTCACTTTCTGGGGTGGAGAAAAACTTTTTAAGGCCTCAGAGTGAATAAATTGGCCATTTCCATTCAAATTTACCCATTCCTCAAATCTTGTGTTTAGGGCCCCTGGAAGCTTGAAAATCACTTTAAACATCTAATTTTATCTCTAAAAGTGATTATCCACGTACAAATGTGAATTGTCGTTTAAAGACGCAACATTTGAAAATGGACCATTTTTTTCGTTTCTGAAGCATGTCGTAAGGGGGGGTGGTTATCTCTTTCACCAAAAAAAAGGTGTTTTTGATTGAACAATAAAGGCCTCCAAATGTTATTTTATTCACTTCCCGTGGAGGAGAAACACTTTTTAAGGCCGCAGAGTGAGTAAATTGGCCATATTCATTCACTTTTACCCATTCCTCAAATCTCGTGTTTAAGGACCCTGGAAGCATGAAAATCACTTTAAACATCTCATTTTATCTTTAAAAGTGATTTTCCACGTACAAATGTGAATTGTAGTTCAAAGAGGCAACATTTGAAAACGGACCTTTTTTTACGTTTCTGAAGCATGTCGTAGGGGGGGTGGTTAACTCTTTCGTCAAAAATCGGGCGTTTTCCCTTGAACAATAAAGGCCTACAAATGTTATTTAGTTCACTTCCCGTGGAGGAGAAACACTTTTTAAGGCCGCAGACTGAGTAAATTGGCCATATTCATTCACTTTTACCCATTCCTCAAATCTTGCGTTTAAGGCCCCTGGAAGCATGAAAATCACTTTAAACATCTCATGTTATCTTTAAAAGTGATTTTCCACGTACAAATGTGAATTGTAGTTCAAAGAGGCAACATTTGAAAATGCACCATTTTTTTCGTTTCTGAAGCATGTCGTAAGGGGGGGTGGTTATCTCTTTCACCAAAAAACAGGCGTTTTTGATTGAACAATAAAGGCCTCCAAATGGTATTTAATTCACTTCCCGTGGAGGAGAAACACTTTTTAAGGCCGCAGAGTGAGTAAATTGGCCTTTTTCATTCACTTTTACCCATTTCTCAAATCTTGTGTTTAAGGCCCCTGGAAGCATGAACATCACTTTAAACATCTCATTTTATCTTTAAAAGTGATTTTCCACGTACAAATGTGAATTGTAGTTCAAAGAGGCAACATTTGAAAACAGACCATTTTTTTAGTTTCTGAAGCATGTGGTAAGGGGGGGTGGTTATCTCTTTCATCAAAAATCGGACATTTTTGATTGAACAATAAAGGCCTCCAAATGTTATTTTATGCACTTCCCGTGGAGGAGAAACACTTTTTAAGGCCGCAGAGTGAGTAAATTGGCCATTTTCATTCACTTTTACCCATTCCTCAAATCTCGTGTTTAAGGCCCCTGGAAGCATGAAAATCACTTTAAACATCTCATTTTATCTTTAAAAGTGATTTTCCACGTACAAATGTGAATTGTAGTTAAAAGAGGCAACATTTGAGAACGGACCATTTTTTACGTTTCTGAAGCATGTCATAAGGGGGGGTGGTTATCTCTTTCGTCAAAAATCGGGCGTTTTCGCTTGAACAATAAAGGCCTAGAAATGTTATTTAGTTCACTTCCCGTGGAGGAGAAACACTTTTTAAGGCCGCAGAGTGAGTAAATTGGCCATATTCATTCACTTTTACCCATTCCTCAAATCTTGTGTTTAAGGCCCCTGGAAGCATGAAAATCACTTTAAACATCTCATTTTATCTTTAAAAGTGATTTTCCACGTACAAATGTGAATTGTAGTTCAAAGAGGCAACATTTGAAAACAGACCATTTTTTTAGTTTCTGAAGCATGTCGTAAGGGGGGGTGGTTATCTCTTTCATCAAAAATCGGACGTTTTTGATTGAACAATAAAGGCCTACAAATGTTATTTAATTTACTTTCTGGGGTGGAGAAACATTTTTTAAGGCCTCAGAGTGAATAAATTGGCCATTTTCATTCACATTTACCCATACCTTAAGGCTTGTGTTTAGGGCCCCTGGAAGCTTGAAAATCACTTTAAACATCTAATTTTATCTCTTAAAGTGATTATCCACGTACAAATGTGAATTGTCGTTTAAAGACGCAACATTGGAAAATGGACCATTTTTTTCGTTTCTGAAGCATGTTGTAAGGGGGGGTGGTTATCTCTTTCACCAAAAAAAAGGCGTTTTTGATTGAACAATAAAGGCCTCCAAATGTTATTTTATTCACTTCCCGTGGAGGAGAAACACTTTTTAAGGCCGCAGAGTGAGTAAATTGGCCATTTTCATTCACTTTTACCCATTCCTCAAATCTCGTGTTTAAGTCCCCTGGAAGCATGAAAATCACTTTAAACATCTCATTTTATCTTTAAAAGTGATTTTCCACGTACAAATGTGAATTGTAGTTCAAAGAGGCAACATTTGAAAATGGACCATTTTTTTCGTTTCTGAAGCATGTCGTAAGGGGGGGTGGTTATCTCTTTCACCAAAAAACAGGCGTTTTTGATTGAACATTAAAGGCCTCCAAATGTTATTTACTTCACTTCCTGTGGAGGAGAAACACTTTTTAAGGCCGCAGAGTGAGTAAATTGGCCATTTTCATTCACTTTTACCCATTCCTCAAATCTCGTGTTTAAGGCCCCTGGAAGCATGAACATCACTTTAAACATCTCATTTTATCTTTAAAAGTGATTTTCCACGTACAAATGTGAATTGTAGTTCAAAGAGGCAACATTTGAAAACGGACCATTGTTTACGATTCTGAAGCATGTCGTAGGGGGGGTGGTTAACTCTTTCGTCAAAAATCGGGCGTTTTCCCTTGAACAATAAAGGCCTACAAATGTTATTTAGTTCACTTCCCGTGGAGGAGAAACTCTTTTTAAGGCCGCAGAGTGAGTAAATTGGCCATATTCATTCACTTTTACCCATTCCTCAAATCTTGTGTTTAAGGCCCCTGGAAGCATGAAAATCACTTTAAACATCTCATTTTATCTTTAAAAGTGATTTTCCACATACAAATGTGAATTGTAGTTAAAAGAGGCAACATTTGAAAACGGACCATTTTTTACGTTTCTTAAGCATGTCATAAGGGGGGGTGGTTATCTCTTTCATCAAAAATGTGACGTTTTTGATTGAACAATAAAGGCCTCCAAATGTTATTTTATTCACTTCCTGTGGAGGAGAAACACTTTTTAAGGCCGCAGAGTGAGTAAATTGGCCATATTCATTCACTTTTACCCATTCCTCAAATCTTGTGTTTAAGGCCCCTGGAAGCATGAAAATCACTTTAAACATCTCATTTTATCTTTAAAAGTGATTTTCCACGTACAAATGTGAATTGTAGTTCAAAGAGGCAACATTTCAAAACAGACCATTTTTTCAGTTTCTGAAGCATGTTGTAAGGGGGGGGTTATCTCTTTCATCAAAAATCGGACGTTTTTGATTGAACAATAAAGGCCTCCAAATGTTATTTTATTCACTTCCCGTGGAGGAGAAACACTTTTTAAGGCCGCAGAGTGAGAAAATTGGCCATTTTCATTCACTTTTACCCATTCCTCAAATCTCGTGTTTAAGGCCCCTGGAAGCATGAAAATACCTTTAAACATCTCATTTTATCTTTAAAAGTGATTTTCCACGTACAAATGTGAATTGTAGTTCAAAGAGGCAACATTTGAAAACGGACCATTTTTTACGCTTCTGAAGCATGTCGTAAGGGGGGGTGGTTATCTTTTTCGTCAAAAATCGGGCATTTTCGCTTGAACAATAAAGGCCTACAAATGTTGTTTAGTTCACTTCCCATGGAGGAGAAACACTTTTTAAGGCCGCAGAGTGAGTAAATTGGCCATTTTCATTCACTTTTACCCATTTCTCAAATCTTGTGTTTAGGGCCCCTGGAAGCTTGAAAATCACTTTAAACATCTCATTTTATCTCTAAAAGTGATTTTCCACGTACAAATGTGAATTGTAGTTCAAAGAGGCAACATTTGAAAATGGACCATTTTTTTCGTTTCTGAAGCATGTCGTAAGGGGGGGTGGTTATCTCTTTCATCAAAAATCGGACGTTTTTGATTGAACAATAAAAGCCTCCAAATGTTATTTTATTCACTTCCCGTGAAGGAGAAACACTTTTTAAGGCCGCAGAGTGAGTAAATTGGCCATTTTCATTCACTTTTACCCATTCCTCAAATCTCGTGTTTAAGGCCCCTGGAAGCATGAAAATCACTTTAAACATCTCATTTTATCTTTAAAAGTGATTTTCCACGTACAAATGTGAATTGTAGTTAAAAGAGGCAACATTTGAAAACGGACCATTTTTACGTTTCTGAAGCATGTCATAAGGGGGGGTGGTTATCTCTTTCGTCAAAAATCGGGCGTTTTCGCTTGAACAATAAAGGCCTAGAAATGTTATTTAGTTCACTTCCCGTGGAGGAGAAACACTTTTTAAGGCCGCAGAGTGAGTAAATTGGCATATTCATTCACTTTTACCCATTCCTCAAATCTTGTGTTTAAGGCCCCTGGAAGCATGAAAATCACTTTAAACATCTCATTTTATCTTTAAAAGTGATTTTCCACGTACAAATGTGAATTGTAGTTCAAAGAGGCAACATTTGAAAACAGACCATTTTTTTAGTTTCTGAAGCATGTCGTAAGGGGGGGTGGTTATCTCTTTCATCAAAAATCGGACGTTTTTAATTGAACAATAAAGGCCTACAAATGTTATTTAATTGACTTTCTGGGGTGGAGAAAAACTTTTTAAGGCCTCAGAGTGAATAAATTGGCCATTTTCATTCACATTTACCCATTCCTCAAATCTTGTGTTTAGGGCCCCTGGAAGCTTGAAAATCACTTTAAACATCTCATTTTATCTTTAAAAGTGATTTTCCACGTACAAATGTGAATTGTAGTTAAAAGAGGCAACATTTGAAAACGGACCATTTTTACGTTTCTGAAGCATGTCATAAGGGGGGGTGGTTATCTCTTTCGTCAAAAATCGGGCGTTTTCGCTTGAACAATAAAGGCCTAGAAATGTTATTTAGTTCACTTCCCGTGGAGGAGAAACACTTTTTAAGGCCGCAGAGTGAGTAAATTGGCCATATTCATTCACTTTTACCCATTCCTCAAATCTTGTGTTTAAGGCCCCTGGAAGCATGAAAATCACTTTAAACATCTCATTTTATCTTTAAAAGTGATTATCCACGTACAAATGTGAATTGTCGTTTAAAGACGCAACATTGGAAAATGGACCATTTTTTTCGTTTCTGAAGCATGTCGTAAGGGGGGGTGGTTATCTCTTTCACCAAAAAAAAGGCGTTTTTGATTGAACAATAAAGGCCTCCAAATGTTATTTTATTCACTTCCCGTGGAGGAGAAACACTTTTTAAGGCCGCAGAGTGAGTAAATTGGCCATTTTCATTCACTTTTACCCATTCCTCAAATCTCGTGTTTAAGTCCCCTGGAAGCATGAAAATCACTTTAAACATCTCATTTTATCTTTAAAAGTGATTTTCCACGTACAAATGTGAATTGTAGTTCAAAGAGGCAACATTTGAAAACAGACCATTTTTTAGTTTCTGAAGCATGTCGTAAGGGGGGGTGGTTATCTCTTTCATCAAAAATCGGACGTTTTTAATTGAACAATAAAGGCCTACAAATGTTATTTAATTCACTTTCTGGGGTGGAGAAAATTTTTTTAAGGCCTCAGAGTGAATAAATTGGCCATTTTCATTCACATTTACCCATTCCTTAAGGCTTGTGTTTAGGGCCCCTGGAAGCTTGAAAATCACTTTAAACATCAAATTTTATCTCTAAAAGTGATTATCCACGTACAAATGTGAATTGTTGTTTAAAGACACAACATTTGAAAATGGACCATTTTTTTCGTTTCTGAAGCATGTCGTAAGGGGGGGTGGTTATCTCTTTCATCAAAAATCGGACGTTTTTGATTGAACAATAAAGGCCTACAAATGGTATTTAATTCACTTTCTGGGGTGGAGAAAAACTTTTTAAGGCCTCAGAGTGAATAAATTGGCCATTTTCATTCACATTTACCCATTCCTCAAATCTTGTGTTTAGGGCCCCTGGAAGCTTGAAAATCACTTTAAACATCTCATTTTATCTTTAAAAGTGATTTTCCACGTACAAATGTGAATTGTAGTTCAAAGAGGCAACATTTGAAAACAGACAATTTTTTTAGTTTCTGAAGCATGTGGTAAGGGGGGGTGGTTATCTCTTTCATCAAAAATCGCACGTTTTTGATTGAACAATAAAGACCTCCAAATGTTATTTTATTCACTTCCCGTGGAGGAGAAACACTTTTTAAGGCCGCAGAGTGAGTAAATTGGCCATTTTCATTCACTTTTACCCATTCCTCAAATCTCGTGTTTAAGGCCCCTGGAAGCATGAAAATCACTTTAAACATCTCATTTTATCTTTAAAAGTGATTTTCCACGTACAAATGTGAATTGTAGTTCAAAGAGGCAACATTTGAAAACAGACCATTTTTTTGAGTTTCTGAAGCATGTCGTAAGGGGGGGTGGTTATCTCTTTCATCAAAAATCGGATGTTTTTAATTGACCAATAAAGGCCTACAAATGTTATTTAATTCACTTTCTGAGGTGGAGAAAAACTTTTTAAGGCCTCAGAGTGAATAAATTGGCCATTTCCATTCACATTTACCCATTCCTCAAATCTTGTGTTTAGGGCCCCTGGAAGCTTGAAAATCACTTTAAACATCTAATTTTATCTCTAAAAGTGATTATCCACGTACAAATGTGAATTGTCGTTTAAAGACGCAACATTTGAAAATGGACCATTTTTTTCGTTTCTGAAGCATGTCGTAAGGGGGGGTGGTTATCTCTTTCACCAAAAAACAGGCGTTTTTGATTGAACAATAAAGGCCTCCAAATGTTATTTAATTCACTTCCCGTGGAGGAGAAACACTTTTTAAGGCCGCAGAGTGAGTAAATTGGCCATTTTCATTCACTTTTACCCATTCCTCAAATCTCGTGTTTAAGGCCCCTGGAAGCATGAAAATCACTTTAAACATCTCATTTTATCTTTAAAAGTGATTTTCCACGTACAAATGTGAATTGTAGTTCAAAGAGGCAACATTTGAAAACAGACCATTTTTTTGAGTTTCTGAAGCATGTCGTAAGGGGGGGTGGTTATCTCTTTCATCAAAAATCGGATGTTTTTGATTGAACAATAAAGGCCTACAAATGGTATTTAATTCACTTTCTGGGGTGGAGAAAAACTTTTTAAGGCCTCAGAGTGAATAAATTGGCCATTTTCATTCACATTTACCCATTCCTTAAGGCTTGTGTTTAGGGCCCCTGGAAGCTTGAAAATAACTTTAAACATCTAATTTTATCTCTAAAAGTGATTATCCACGTACAAATGTGAATTGTCGTTTAAAGACGCAACATTTGAAAATGGACCATTTTTTTCGTTTCTGAAGCATGTCGTAAGGGGGGGTGGTTATCTCTTTCATCAAAAATCAGACGTTTTTGATTGAACAATAAAGGCCTACAAATGTTATTTAATTCACTTTCTGGGGTGGAGAAAAACTTTTTATGGCCTCAGAGTGAATAAATTGGCCATTTTCATTCACATTTACCCATTCCTCAAATCTTGTGTTTAGGGCCCCTGGAAGCTTGAAAATCACTTTAAACATCTCATTTTATCTTTAAAAGTGATTTTCCACGTACAAATGTGAATTGTAGTTCAAAGAGGCAACATTTGAAAACAGACCATTTTTTTAGTTTCTGAAGCATGTCGTAAGGGGGGGTGGTTATCTCTTTCATCAAAAATCGGACGTTTTTAATTGAACAATAAAGGCCTACAAATGTTATTTAATTCACTTTCTGGGGTGGAGAAATTTTTTTTAAGGCCTCAGAGTGAATAAATTGGCCATTTTCATTCACATTTACCCATTCCTTAAGGCTTGTGTTTAGGGCCCCTGGAAGCTTGAAAATAACTTTAAACATCTAATTTTATCTCTAAAAGTGATTATCCACGTACAAATGTGAATTGTCGTTTAAAGACGCAACATTTGAAAATGGACCATTTTTTTCGTTTCTGAAGCATGTCGTAAGGGGGGGTGGTTATCTCTTTCATCAAAAATCGGACGTTTTTGATTGAACAATAAAGGCCTACAAATGTTATTTAATTCACTTTCTGGGGTGGAGAAAAACTTTTTATGGCCTCAGAGTGAATAAATTGGCCATTTTCATTCACATTTACCCATTCCTCAAATCTTGTGTTTAGGGCCCCTGGAAGCTTGAAAATCACTTTAAACATCTCATTTTATCTTTAAAAGTGATTTTCCACGTACAAATGTGAATTGTAGTTCAAAGAGGCAACATTTGAAAACAGACCATTTTTTTAGTTTCTGAAGCATGTGGTAAGGGGGTTGGTTATCTCTTTCATCAAAAATCGGACGTTTTTGATTGAACAATAAAGGCCTCCAAATGTTATTTTATTCACTTCCCGTGGAGGAGAAACACTTTTTAAGGCCGCAGAGTGAGTAAATTGGCCGTTTTCATTCACTTTTACCCATTCCTCAAATCTCGTGTTTAAGGCCCCTGGAAGCATGAAAATCACTTTAAACATCTCATTTTATCTTTAAAAGTGATTTTCCACGTACAAATGTGAATTGTAGTTCAAAGAGGCAACATTTGAAAACAGACCATTTTTTTAGTTTCTGAAGCATGTCGTAAGGGGGGGTGGTTATCTCTTTCATAAAAAATCAGACGTTTTTAATTGAACAATAAAGGCCTACAAATGTTATTTAATTCACTTTCTGGGGTGGAGAAAAACTTTTTAAGGCCTCAGAGTGAATAAATTGGCCATTTTCATTCACATTTACCCATTCCTCAAATCTTGTGTTTAGGGCCCCTGGAAGCTTGAAAATCACTTTAAACATCTAATTTTATCTCTAAAAGTGATTATCCACGTACAAATGTGATTTGTCCTTTAAAGACGCAACATTTGAAAATGGACCATTTTTTTCGTTTCTGAAGCATGTCGTAAGGGGGGTGGTTATCTCTTTCACCAAGAAAAAGGCGTTTTTGATTGAACAATAAAGGCCTCCAAATGTTATTTTATTCACTTCCCGTGGAGGAGAAACACTTTTTAAGGCCGCAGAGTGAGTAAATTGGCCATTTTCATTCACTTTTACCCATTCCTCAAATCTCGTGTTTAAGGCCCCTGGAAGCATGAAAATCACTTTAAACATCTCATTTTATCTTTAAAAGTGATTTTCCACGTACAAATGTGAATTGTAGTTCAAAGAGGCAACATTTGAAAATGGACCATTTTTATCGTTTCTGAAGCATGTCGTAAGGGGGGGTGGTTATCTCTTTCACCAAAAAACAGGCGTTTTTGATTGAACAATAAAGGCCTCCAAATGTTATTTAATTCACTTCCCGTGGAGGAGAAACACTTTTTAAGGCCGCAGAGTGAGTAAATTGGCCATTTTCATTCACTTTTACCCATTTCTCAAATCTTGTGTTAAAGGCCCCTGGAAGCATGAAAATCACTTTAAACATCTCATTTTATCTTTAAAAGTGATTTTCCACGTACAAATGTGAATTGTAGTTCAAAGAGGCAACATTTGAAAACAGACCATTTTTTTAGTTTCTGAAGCATGTCGTAAGGGGGGGTGGTTATCTCTTTCATCAAAAATCGGACGTTTTTAATTGAACAATAAAGGCCTACAAATGTTATTTAATTCACTTTCTGGGGTGGAGAAAATTTTTTTAAGGCCTCAGAGTGAATAAATTGGCCATTTTCATTCACATTTACCCATTCCTTAAGGCTTGTGTTTAGGGCCCCTGGAAGCTTGAAAATCACTTTAAACATCTCATTTTATCTCTAAAAGTGATTATCCACGTACAATGTTAATTGTAGTTCAAAGACTCAACATATGAAAATGAACCATTTTTTTAGTTTCAGAAGCATGTCGTAAGGGGGGGTGGTTATCTCTTTCGTCAAAAAAATTGTGTTTTCGCTTGAACAATAAAGGCCTACAAATGTTATTTAATTCACTTCCCGTGGAGGAGAAACACTTTTTAAGGACTCAGAATGAGTAAATTGGCCATTTTCATTCACTTTTACATATTCCTCAAATCTTGTGTTTAAGGCCCCTGGAAGCATGAAAATCACTTTAAACATCTCATTTTCTCTTTAAAACTGATTTTCCACGTACAAATGTGAATTGTAGTTCAAAGAGGCAACATTTGAAAACGGACCATTTTTTACGTTTCTGAAGCATGTCGTAAGGGGGGGTGGTTATCTCTTTCATCAAAAATCGGACGTTTTTGATTGAACAATAAAGGCCTCCAAATGTTATTTTATTCACTTCCCGTGGAGGAGAAACACTTTTTAAGGCCGCAGAGTGAGTAAATTGGCCATTTTCATTCACTTTTACCCATTCCTCAAATCTCGTGTTTAAGTCCCCTGGAAGCATGAAAATCACTTTAAACATCTCATTTTATCTTTAAAAGTAATTTTCCACGTACAAATGTGAATTGTAGTTCAAAGAGGCAACATTTGAAAATGGACCATTTTTTTCGTTTCTGAAGCATGTCGTAAGGGGGGGTGGTTATCTCTTTCACCAAAAAACAGGCGTTTTTGATTGAACAATAAAGGCCTCCAAATGTTATTTAATTCACTTCCCGTGGAGGAGAAACACTTTTTAAGGCCGCAGAGTGAGAAAATTGGCCATTTTCATTCACTTTTACCCATTCCTCAAATCTCGTGTTTAAGGCCCCTGGAAGCATGAAAATCACTTTAAACATCTCATTTTATCTTTAAAAGTGATTTTCCACGTACAAATGTGAATTGTAGTTCAAAGAGGCAACATTTGAAAACAGACCATTTTTTTAGTTTCTGAAGCATGTCGTAAGGGGGGGTGGTTATCTCTTTCATCAAAAATCGGACGTTTTTAATTGAACAATAAAGGCCTACAAATGTTATTTAATTCACTTTCTGGGGTGGAGAAAAATTTTTTAAGGCCTCAGAGTGAATAAATTGGCCATTTTCATTCACATTTACCCATTCCTTAAGGCTTGTGTTTAGGGCCCCTGGAAGCTTGAAAATCACTTTAAACATCTAATTTTATCTCTAAAAGTGATTATCCACGTACAAATGTGAATTGTCGTTTAAAGACGCAACATTTGAAAATGGACCATTTTTTTCGTTTCTGAAGCATGTCGTAAGGGGGGGTGGTTATCTCTTTCATCAAAAATCGGACGTTTTTGATTGAACAATAAAGGCCTCCAAATGTTATTTAATTCACTTCCCGTGGAGGAGAAACACTTTTTAAGGCCGCAGAGTGAGTAAATTGGCCATTTTCATTCACTTTTACCCATTCCTCAAATCTTGTGTTTAGGGCCCCTGGAAGCTTGAAAATCACTTTAAACATCTAATTTTATCTCTAAAAGTGATTATCCACGTACAAATGTGAATTGTCGTTTAAAGACGCAACATTTGAAAATGGACCATTTTTTTCGTTTCTGAAGCATGTCGTAAGGGGGGGTGGTTATCTCTTTCACCAAAAAACAGGCGTTTTTGATTGAACAATAAAGGCCTCCAAATGTTATTTAATTCACTTCCCGTGGAGGAGAAACACTTTTTAAGGCCGCAGAGTGAGTAAATTGGCCATTTTCATTCACTTTTACCCATTCCTCAAATCTCGTGTTTAAGGCCCCTGGAAGCATGAAAATCACTTTAAACATCTCATTTTATCTTTAAAAGTGATTTTCCACGTACAAATGTGAATTGTAGTTCAAAGAGGCAACATTTGAAAACAGACCATTTTTTTGAGTTTCTGAAGCATGTCGTAAGGGGGGGTGGTTATCTCTTTCATCAAAAATCGGATGTTTTTGATTGAACAATAAAGGCCTACAAATGGTATTTAATTCACTTTCTGGGGTGGAGAAAAACTTTTTAAGGCCTCAGAGTGAATAAATTGGCCATTTTCATTCACATTTACCCATTCCTTAAGGCTTGTGTTTAGGGCCCCTGGAAGCTTGAAAATCACTTTAAACATCTAATTTTATCTCTAAAAGTGATTATCCACGTACAAATGTGAATTGTCGTTTAAAGACGCAACATTTGAAAATGGACCATTTTTTTCGTTTCTGAAGCATGTCGTAAGGGGGGGTGGTTATCTCTTTCATCAAAAATCGGACGTTTTTGATTGAACAATAAAGGCCTCCAAATGTTATTTAATTCACTTCCCGTGGAGGAGAAACACTTTTTAAGGCCGCAGAGTGAGTAAATTGGCCATTTTCATTCACTTTTACCCATTCCTCAAATCTTGTGTTTAGGGCCCCTGGAAGCTTGAAAATCACTTTAAACATCTAATTTTATCTCTAAAAGTGATTATCCACGTACAAATGTGAATTGTCGTTTAAAGACGCAACATTTGAAAATGGACCATTTTTTTCGTTTCTGAAGCATGTCGTAAGGGGGGGTGGTTATCTCTTTCACCAAAAAACAGGCGTTTTTGATTGAACAATAAAGGCCTCCAAATGTTATTTAATTCACTTCCCGTGGAGGAGAAACACTTTTTAAGGCCGCAGAGTGAGTAAATTGGCCATTTTCATTCACTTTTACCCATTCCTCAAATCTCGTGTTTAAGGCCCCTGGAAGCATGAAAATCACTTTAAACATCTCATTTTATCTTTAAAAGTGATTTTCCACGTACAAATGTGAATTGTAGTTCAAAGAGGCAACATTTGAAAACAGACCATTTTTTTGAGTTTCTGAAGCATGTCGTAAGGGGGGGGTGGTTATCTCTTTCATCAAAAATCGGATGTTTTTGATTGAACAATAAAGGCCTACAAATGGTATTTAATTCACTTTCTGGGGTGGAGAAAAACTTTTTAAGGCCTCAGAGTGAATAAATTGGCCATTTTCATTCACATTTACCCATTCCTTAAGGCTTGTGTTTAGGGCCCCTGGAAGCTTGAAAATAACTTTAAACATCTAATTTTATCTCTAAAAGTGATTATCCACGTACAAATGTGAATTGTCGTTTAAAGACGCAACATTTGAAAATGGACCATTTTTTTCGTTTCTGAAGCATGTCGTAAGGGGGGGTGGTTATCTCTTTCATCAAAAATCGGACGTTTTTGATTGAACAATAAAGGCCTACAAATGTTATTTAATTCACTTTCTGGGGTGGAGAAAAACTTTTTATGGCCTCAGAGTGAATAAATTGGCCATTTTCATTCACATTTACCCATTCCTCAAATCTTGTGTTTAGGGCCCCTGGAAGCTTGAAAATCACTTTAAACATCTCATTTTATCTTTAAAAGTGATTTTCCACGTACAAATGTGAATTGTAGTTCAAAGAGGCAACATTTGAAAACAGACCATTTTTTTAGTTTCTGAAGCATGTCGTAAGGGGGGGTGGTTATCTCTTTCATCAAAAATCGGACGTTTTTAATTGAACAATAAAGGCCTACAAATGTTATTTAATTCACTTTCTGGGGTGGAGAAATTTTTTTTAAGGCCTCAGAGTGAATAAATTGGCCATTTTCATTCACATTTACCCATTCCTTAAGGCTTGTGTTTAGGGCCCCTGGAAGCTTGAAAATAACTTTAAACATCTAATTTTATCTCTAAAAGTGATTATCCACGTACAAATGTGAATTGTCGTTTAAAGACGCAACATTTGAAAATGGACCATTTTTTTCGTTTCTGAAGCATGTCGTAAGGGGGGGTGGTTATCTCTTTCATCAAAAATCGGACGTTTTTGATTGAACAATAAAGGCCTACAAATGTTATTTAATTCACTTTCTGGGGTGGAGAAAAACTTTTTATGGCCTCAGAGTGAATAAATTGGCCATTTTCATTCACATTTACCCATTCCTCAAATCTTGTGTTTAGGGCCCCTGGAAGCTTGAAAATCACTTTAAACATCTCATTTTATCTTTAAAAGTGATTTTCCACGTACAAATGTGAATTGTAGTTCAAAGAGGCAACATTTGAAAACAGACCATTTTTTTAGTTTCTGAAGCATGTGGTAAGGGGGTTGGTTATCTCTTTCATCAAAAATCGGACGTTTTTGATTGAACAATAAAGGCCTCCAAATGTTATTTTATTCACTTCCCGTGGAGGAGAAACACTTTTTAAGGCCGCAGAGTGAGTAAATTGGCCGTTTTCATTCACTTTTACCCATTCCTCAAATCTCGTGTTTAAGGCCCCTGGAAGCATGAAAATCACTTTAAACATCTCATTTTATCTTTAAAAGTGATTTTCCACGTACAAATGTGAATTGTAGTTCAAAGAGGCAACATTTGAAAACAGACCATTTTTTTAGTTTCTGAAGCATGTCGTAAGGGGGGGTGGTTATCTCTTTCATAAAAAATCAGACGTTTTTAATTGAACAATAAAGGCCTACAAATGTTATTTAATTCACTTTCTGGGGTGGAGAAAAACTTTTTAAGGCCTCAGAGTGAATAAATTGGCCATTTTCATTCACATTTACCCATTCCTCAAATCTTGTGTTTAGGGCCCCTGGAAGCTTGAAAATCACTTTAAACATCTAATTTTATCTCTAAAAGTGATTATCCACGTACAAATGTGATTTGTCCTTTAAAGACGCAACATTTGAAAATGGACCATTTTTTTCGTTTCTGAAGCATGTCGTAAGGGGGGTGGTTATCTCTTTCACCAAGAAAAAGGCGTTTTTGATTGAACAATAAAGGCCTCCAAATGTTATTTTATTCACTTCCCGTGGAGGAGAAACACTTTTTAAGGCCGCAGAGTGAGTAAATTGGCCATTTTCATTCACTTTTACCCATTCCTCAAATCTCGTGTTTAAGGCCCCTGGAAGCATGAAAATCACTTTAAACATCTCATTTTATCTTTAAAAGTGATTTTCCACGTACAAATGTGAATTGTAGTTCAAAGAGGCAACATTTGAAAATGGACCATTTTTATCGTTTCTGAAGCATGTCGTAAGGGGGGGTGGTTATCTCTTTCACCAAAAAACAGGCGTTTTTGATTGAACAATAAAGGCCTCCAAATGTTATTTAATTCACTTCCCGTGGAGGAGAAACACTTTTTAAGGCCGCAGAGTGAGTAAATTGGCCATTTTCATTCACTTTTACCCATTTCTCAAATCTTGTGTTAAAGCCCCCTGGAAGCATGAAAATCACTTTAAACATCTCATTTTATCTTTAAAAGTGATTTTCCACGTACAAATGTGAATTGTAGTTCAAAGAGGCAACATTTGAAAACAGACCATTTTTTTAGTTTCTGAAGCATGTCGTAAGGGGGGGTGGTTATCTCTTTCATCAAAAATCGGACGTTTTTAATTGAACAATAAAGGCCTACAAATGTTATTTAATTCACTTTCTGGGGTGGAGAAAATTTTTTTAAGGCCTCAGAGTGAATAAATTGGCCATTTTCATTCACATTTACCCATTCCTTAAGGCTTGTGTTTAGGGCCCCTGGAAGCTTGAAAATCACTTTAAACATCTCATTTTATCTCTAAAAGTGATTATCCACGTACAATGTTAATTGTAGTTCAAAGACTCAACATATGAAAATGAACCATTTTTTTAGTTTCAGAAGCATGTCGTAAGGGGGGGTGGTTATCTCTTTCGTCAAAAAAATTGTGTTTTCGCTTGAACAATAAAGGCCTACAAATGTTATTTAATTCACTTCCCGTGGAGGAGAAACACTTTTTAAGGACTCAGAATGAGTAAATTGGCCATTTTCATTCACTTTTACATATTCCTCAAATCTTGTGTTTAAGGCCCCTGGAAGCATGAAAATCACTTTAAACATCTCATTTTATCTTTAAAAGTAATTTTCCACGTACAAATGTGAATTGTAGTTCAAAGAGGCAACATTTGAAAATGGACCATTTTTTTCGTTTCTGAAGCATGTCGTAAGGGGGGGTGGTTATCTCTTTCACCAAAAAACAGGCGTTTTTGATTGAACAATAAAGGCCTCCAAATGTTATTTAATTCACTTCCCGTGGAGGAGAAACACTTTTTAAGGCCGCAGAGTGAGAAAATTGGCCATTTTCATTCACTTTTACCCATTCCTCAAATCTCGTGTTTAAGGCCCCTGGAAGCATGAAAATCACTTTAAACATCTCATTTTATCTTTAAAAGTGATTTTCCACGTACAAATGTGAATTGTAGTTCAAAGAGGCAACATTTGAAAACAGACCATTTTTTTAGTTTCTGAAGCATGTCGTAAGGGGGGGTGGTTATCTCTTTCATCAAAAATCGGACGTTTTTAATTGAACAATAAAGGCCTACAAATGTTATTTAATTCACTTTCTGGGGTGGAGAAAAATTTTTTAAGGCCTCAGAGTGAATAAATTGGCCATTTTCATTCACATTTACCCATTCCTTAAGGCTTGTGTTTAGGGCCCCTGGAAGCTTGAAAATCACTTTAAACATCTAATTTTATCTCTAAAAGTGATTATCCACGTACAAATGTGAATTGTCGTTTAAAGACGCAACATTTGAAAATGGACCATTTTTTTCGTTTCTGAAGCATGTCGTAAGGGGGGGTGGTTATCTCTTTCATCAAAAATCGGACGTTTTTGATTGAACAATAAAGGCCTACAAATGTTATTTCATTCACTTTCTGGGGTGGAGAAAAACTTTTTAAGGCCTCAGAGTGAATAAATTGGCCATTTTCATTCACATTTACCCATTCCTCAAATCTTGTGTTTAGGGCCCCTGGAAGCTTGAAAATCACTTTAAACATCTCATTTTATCTTTAAAAGTGATTTTCCACGTACAAATGTGAATTGTAGTTCAAAGAGGCAACATTTGAAAACAGACCATTTTTTTAGTTTCTGAAGCATGTGGTAAGGGGGGGTGGTTATCTCTTTCGTCAAAAATCGGACGTTTTTGATTGAACAATAAAGGCCTACAAATGTTATTTCATTCACTTTCTGGGGTGGAGAAAAACTTTTTAAGGCCTCAGAGTGAATAAATTGGCCATTTTCATTCACATTTACCCATTCCTCAAATCTTGTGTTTAGGGCCCCTGGAAGCTTGAAAATCACTTTAAACATCTCATTTTATCTTTAAAAGTGATTTTCCACGTACAAATGTGAATTGTAGTTCAAAGAGGCAACATTTGAAAACGGACCATTTTTTACGCTTCTGAAGCATGTCGTAAGAGGGGGTGGTTATCTCTTTCGTCAAAAATCGGGCGTTTTCGCTTGAACAATAAAGGCCTACAAATGTTGTTTAGTTCACTTCCCGTGGAGGAGAAACACTTTTTAAGGCCGCAGAGTGAGTAAATTGGCCATTTTTATTCACTTTTACCCATTTCTCAAATCTTGTGTTTAGGGCCCCTGGAAGCTTGAAAATCACTTTAAACATCTCATTTTATCTCTAAAAGTGATTATTCACGTACAATGTTAATTGTAGTTCAAAGACTCAACATATGAAAATGAACCATTTTTTTAGTTTCAGAAGCATGTCGTAAGGGGGGGTGGTTATCTCTTTCGTCAAAAAAATTGTGTTTTCGCTTGAACAATAAAGGCCTACAAATGTTATTTAATTCACTTCCCGTGGAGGAGAAACACTTTTTAAGGACTCAGAATGAGTAAATTGGCCATTTTCATTCACTTTTACATATTCCTCAAATCTTGTGTTTAAGGCCCCTGGAAGCATGAAAATCACTTTAAACATCTCATTTTCTCTTTAAAACTGATTTTCCACGTACAAATGTGAATTGTAGTTCAAAGAGGCAACATTTGAAAACGGACCATTTTTTACGTTTCTGAAGCATGTCGTAAGGGGGGGTGGTTATCTCTTTCATCAAAAATCGGACGTTTTTGATTGAACAATAAAGGCCTCCAAATGTTATTTAATTCACTTCCCGTGGAGGAGAAACACTTTTTAAGGCCGCAGAGTGAGAAAATTGGCCATTTTCATTCACTTTTACCCATTCCTCAAATCTCGTGTTTAAGGCCCCTGGAAGCATGAAAATCACTTTAAACATCTCATTTTATCTTTAAAAGTGATTTTCCACGTACAAATGTGAATTGTAGTTCAAAGAGGCAACATTTGAAAATGCACCATTTTTTTCGTTTCTGAAGCATGTCGTAAGGGGGGGTGGTTATCTCTTTCACCAAAAAACAGGCGTTTTTGATTGAACAATAAAGGCCTCCAAATGTTATTTAATTCACTTCCCGTGGAGGAGAAACACTTTTTAAGGCTGCAGAGTGAGTAAATTGGCCATTTTCATTCACTTTTACCCATTTCTCAAATCTTGTGTTTAAGGCCCCTGGAAGCATGAAAATCACTTTAAACATCTCATTTTATCTTTAAAAGTGATTTTCCACGTACAAATGTGAATTGTAGTTCAAAGAGGCAACATTTGAAAACAGACCATTTTTTTTGTTTCTGAAGCATGTCGTAAGGGGGGATGGTTATCTCTTTCATCAAAAATCGGACGTTTTTAATTGAACAATAAAGGCCTACAAATGTTATTTAATTCACTTTCTGGGGTGGAGAAAAACTTTTTAAGGCCTCAGAGTGAATAATTTGGCCATTTCCATTCAAATTTACCCATTCCTCAAATCTTGTGTTTAGGGCCCCTGGAAGCTTGAAAATCACTTTAAACATCTAATTTTATCTCTAAAAGTGATTATCCCCGTACAAATGTGAATTGTCGTTTAAAGACGCAACATTTGAAAATGGACCATTTTTTTCGTTTCTGAAGCATGTCGTAAGGGGGGGTGGTTATCTCTTTCACCAAAAAAAAGGTGTTTTTGATTGAACAATAAAGGCCTCCAAATGTTATTTTATTCACTTCCCGTGGAGGAGAAACACTTTTTAAGGCCGCAGAGTGAGTAAATTGGCCATTTTCATTCACTTTTACCCATTCCTCAAATCTCGTGTTTAAGGCCCCTGGAAGCATGAAAATCACTTTAAACATCTCATTTTATCTTTAAAAGTGATTTTCCACGTACAAATGTGAATTGTAGTTCAAAGAGGCAACATTTGAAACAGACCATTTTTTTAGTTTCTGAAGCATGTCGTAAGGGGGGGTGGTTATCTCTTTCATCAAAAATCGGACGTTTTTAATTGAACAATAAAGGCCTACAAATGTTATTTAATTCACTTTCTGGGGTGGAGAAAATTTTTTTAAGGCCTCAGAGTGAATAAATTGGCCATTTTCATTCACATTTACCCATTCCTTAAGGCTTGTGTTTAGGGCCCCTGGAAGCTTGAAAATCACTTTAAACATCTAATTTTATCTCTAAAAGTGATTATCCACGTACAAATGTGAATTGTCGTTTAAAGACGCAACATTTGAAAATGGACCATTTTTTTCGTTTCTGAAGCATGTCGTGAGGGGGGTGGTTATCTCTTTCATCAAAAATCGGACGTTTTTGATTGAACAATAAAGGCCTACAAATGTTATTTCATTCACTTTCTGGGGTGGAGAAAAACTTTTTAAGGCCTCAGAGTGAATAAATTGGCCATTTTCATTCACATTTACCCATTCCTCAAATCTTGTGTTTAGGGCCCCTGGAAGCATGAAAATCACTTTAAACATCTCATTTTATCTTTAAAAGTGATTTTCCACGTACAAATGTGAATTGTAGTTCAAAGAGGCAACATTTGAAAACGGACCATTTTTTACGCTTCTGAAGCATGTCGTAAGAGGGGGTGGTTATCTCTTTCGTCAAAAATCAGGCGTTTTCGCTTGAACAATAAAGGCCTACAAATGTTGTTTAGTTCACTTCCCGTGGAGGAGAAACACTTTTTAAGGCCGCAGAGTGAGTAAATTGGCCATTTTCATTCACTTTTACCCATTTCTCAAATCTTGTGTTTAGCGCCCCTGGAAGCTTGAAAATCACTTTAAACATCTCATTTTATCTCTAAAAGTGATTATCCACGTACAATGTTAATTGTAGTTCAAAGACTCAACATATGAAAATGAACCATTTTTTTAGTTTCAGAAGCATGTCGTAAGGGGGGGTGGTTATCTCTTTCGTCAAAAAAATTGTGTTTTCGCTTGAACAATAAAGGCCTACAAATGTTATTTAATTCACTTCCCGTGGAGGAGAAACACTTTTTAAGGACTCAGAATGAGTAAATTGGCCATTTTCATTCACTTTTACATATTCCTCAAATCTTGTGTTTAAGGCCCCTGGAAGCATGAAAATCACTTTAAACATCTCATTTTCTCTTTAAAACTGATTTTCCACGTACAAATGTGAATTGTAGTTCAAAGAGGCAACATTTGAAAACGGACCATTTTTTACGTTTCTGAAGCATGTCGTAAGGGGGGGTGGTTATCTCTTTCATCAAAAATCGGACGTTTTTGATTGAACAATAAAGGCCTCCAAATGTTATTTTATTCACTTCCCGTGGAGGAGAAACACTTTTTAAGGCCGCAGAGTGAGTAAATTGGCCATTTTCATTCACTTTTACCCATTCCTCAAATCTCGTGTTTAAGTCCCCTGGAAGCATGAAAATCACTTTAAACATCTCATTTTATCTTTAAAAGTGATTTTCCACATACAAATGTGAATTGTAGTTCAAAGAGGCAACATTTGAAAATGGACCATTTTTTTCGTTTCTGAAGCATGTCGTAAGGGGGGGTGGTTATCTCTTTCACCAAAAAACAGGCGTTTTTGATTGAACAATAAAGGCCTCCAAATGTTATTTAATTCACTTCCCGTGGAGGAGAAACACTTTTTAAGGCCGCAGAGTGAGAAAATTGGCCATTTTCATTCACTTTTACCCATTCCTCAAATCTCGTGTTTAAGGCCCCTGGAAGCATGAAAATCACTTTAAACATCTCATTTTATCTTTAAAAGTGATTTTCCACGTACAAATGTGAATTGTAGTTCAAAGAGGCAACATTTGAAAATGCACCATTTTTTTCGTTTCTGAAGCATGTCGTAAGGGGTGGTGGTTATCTCTTTCACCAAAAAACAGGCGTTTTTGATTGAACAATAAAGGCCTCCAAATGTTATTTAATTCACTTCCCGTGGAGGAGAAACACTTTTTAAGGCTGCAGAGTGAGTAAATTGGCCATTTTCATTCACTTTTACCCATTTCTCAAATCTTGTGTTTAAGGCCCCTGGAAGCATGAAAATCACTTTAAACATCTCATTTTATCTTTAAAAGTGATTTTCCACGTACAAATGTGAATTGTAGTTCAAAGAGGCAACATGTGAAAACAGACCATTTTTTTTGTTTCTGAAGCATGTCGTAAGGGGGGATGGTTATCTCTTTCATCAAAAATCGGACGTTTTTAATTGAACAATAAAGGCCTACAAATGTTATTTAATTCACTTTCTGGGGAAGAGAAAAACTTTTTAAGGCCTCAGAGTGAATAAATTGGCCATTTCCATTCAAATTTACCCATTCCTCAAATCTTGTGTTTAGGGCCCCTGGAAGCTAGAAAATCACTTTAAACATCTGATTTTATCTCTAAAAGTGATTATCCCCGTACAAATGTGAATTGTCGTTTAAAGACGCAACATTTGAAAATGGACCATTTTTTTCGTTTCTGAAGCATGTCGTAAGGGGGGGTGGTTATCTCTTTCACCAAAAAAAAGGTGTTTTTGATTGAACAATAAAGGCCTCCAAATGTTATTTTATTCACTTCCCGTGGAGGAGAAACACTTTTTATGGCCGCAGAGTGAGTAAATTGGCCATTTTCATTCACTTTTACCCATTCCTCAAATCTCGTGTTTAAGTCCCCTGGAAGCATGAAAATCACTTTAAACATCTCATTTTATCTTTAAAAGTGATTTTCCACGTACAAATGTGAATTGTAGTTCAAAGAGGCAACATTTGAAAATGGACCATTTTTTTCGTTTCTGAAGCATGTCGTAAGGGGGGGTGGTTATCTCTTTCACCAAAAAACAGGCGTTTTTGATTGAACAATAAAGGCCTCCAAATGTTATTTAATTCACTTCCCGTGGAGGAGAAACACTTTTTAAGGCCGCAGAGTGAGAAAATTGGCCATTTTCATTCACTTTTACCCATTCCTCAAATCTCGTGTTTAAGGCCCCTGGAAGCATGAAAATCACTTTAAACATCTCATTTTATCTTTAAAAGTGATTTTCCACGTACAAATGTGAATTGTAGTTCAAAGAGGCAACATTTGAAAATGCACCATTTTTTTCGTTTCTGAAGCATGTCGTAAGGGGGGTGGTTATCTCTTTCACCAAAAAACAGGCGTTTTTGATTGAACAATAAAGGCCTCCAAATGTTATTTAATTCACTTCCCGTGGAGGAGAAACACTTTTTAAGGCTGCAGAGTGAGTAAATTGGCCATTTTCATTCACTTTTACCCATTTCTCAAATCTTGTGTTTAAGGCCCCTGGAAGCATGAAAATCACTTTAAACATCTCATTTTATCTTTAAAAGTGATTTTCCACGTACAAATGTGAATTGTAGTTCAAAGAGGCAACATTTGAAAACAGACCATTTTTTTAGTTTCTGAAGCATGTCGTAAGGGGGGATGGTTATCTCTTTCATCAAAAATCGGACGTTTTTAATTGAACAATAAAGGCCTACAAATGTTATTTAATTCACTTTCTGGGGTGGAGAAAAACTTTTTAAGGCCTCAGAGTGAATAAATTGGCCATTTCCATCCAAATTTACCCATTCCTCAAATCTTGTGTTTAGGGCCCCTGGAAGCTTGAAAATCACTTTAAACATCTCATGTTATCTTTAAAATAGATTTTCCACGTACAAATGTGAATTGTAGTTCACAGAGGCAACATTTGAAAATGCACCATTTTTTTCGTTTCTGAAGCATGTCGTAAGGGGGGGTGGTTATCTCTTTCGCCAAAAAACAGGCGTTTTTGATTGAACAATAAAGGCCTCAAAATGGTATTTAATTCACTTCCCGTGGAGGAGAAACACTTTTTAAGGCCGCAGAGTGAGTAAATTGGCCATTTTCATTCACTTTTACCCATTTCTCAAATCTTGTGTTTAGGGCCCCTGGAAGCTTGAAAATCACTTTAAACATCTCATTTTATCTCTAAAAGTAATTTTCCAGGTACAAATGTGAATTGTAGTTCAAAGAGGCAACATTTGAAAACGGACCATTTTTTACGTTTCTGAAGCATGTCGTAAGGGGGGGTGGTTATCTCTTTCGTCAAAAAAATTGTGTTTTCGCTTGAACAATAAAGGCCTACAAATGTTATTTAATTCACTTCCCGTGGAGGAGAAACACTTTTTAAGGACTCAGAATGAGTAAATTGGCCATTTTCATTCACTTTTACATATTTCTCAAATCTTGTGTTTAAGGCCCCTGGAAGCATGAAAATCACTTTAAACATCTAATTTTATCTTTAAAAGTGATTTTCCACGTACAAATGTGAATTGTAGTTCAAAGAGGCAACATTTGAAAACGGACCATTTTTTACGTTTCTGAAGCATGTCGTAAGGGGGGGTGGTTATCTCTTTCATAAAAAATCGGACGTTTTTGATTGAACAATAAAGGCCTACAAATGTTATTTAATTCACTTTCTGGGGTGGAGAAAAAATTTTTAAGGCCTCAGAGTGACTAAATTGGCCATTTTCATTCACATTTACACATTCCTTAAGGATTGTGTTTAGGGCCCCTGGAAGCTTGAAAATCACTTTAAACATCTAATTTTATCTCTAAAAGTGATTATCCACGTACAAATGTGAATTGTCGTTTAAAGACGCAACATTGGAAAATGGACCATTTTTATCGTTTCTGAAGCATGTCGTAAGGGGGGGTGGTTATCTCTTTCACCAAAAAAAAGGCGTTTTTGATTGAACAATAAAGGCCTCCAAATGTTATTTTATTCACTTCCCGTGGAGGAGATTGACTTTTTAAGGCCGCAGAGTGAGTAAATTGGCCATTTTCATTTACTTTTACCCATTCCTCAAATCTCGTGTTTAAGGCCCCTGGAAGCATGAAAATCACTTTAAACATCTCATTTTATCTTTAAAAGTGATTTTCCACGTACAAATGTGAATTGTAGTTCAAAGAGGCAACATTTGAAAATGCACCATTTTTTTCGTTTCTGAAGCATGTCGTAAGGGGGGGTGGTTATCTCTTTCACCAAAAAACAGGCGTTTTTGATTGAACAATAAAGGCCTCCAAATGTTATTTAATTCACTTCCCGTGGAGGAGAAACACTTTTTAAGGCTGCAGAGTGAGTAAATTGGCCATTTTCATTCACTTTTACCCATTTCTCAAATCTTGTGTTTAAGGCCCCTGGAAGCATGAAAATCACTTTAAACATCTCATTTTATCTTTAAAAGTGATTTTCCACGTACAAATGTGAATTGTAGTTCAAAGAGGCAACATTTGAAAACAGACCATTTTTTTTTTTTCTGAAGCATGTCGTAAGGGGGGATGGTTATCTCTTTCATCAAAAATCGGACGTTTTTAATTGAACAATAAAGGCCTACAAATGTTATTTAATTCACTTTCTGGGGTGGAGAAAAACTTTTTAAGGCCTCAGAGTGAATAAATTCGCCATTTCCATTCAAATTTACCCAGTCCTCAAATCTTGTGTTTAGGTCCCCTGGAAGCTTGAAAATCACTTTAAACATCTAATTTTATCTCTAAAAGTGATTATCCCCGTACAAATGTGAATTGTCGTTTAAAGACGCAACATTTGAAAATGGACCATTTTTTTCGTTTCTGAAGCATGTCGTAAGGGGGGGTGGTTATCTCTTTCACCAAAAAAAAGGTGTTTTTGATT
The DNA here is from genome assembly GCF_964204655.1 of Triturus cristatus. Classification (NCBI taxonomy): domain Eukaryota; kingdom Metazoa; phylum Chordata; class Amphibia; order Caudata; family Salamandridae; genus Triturus; species Triturus cristatus. The sequence continues at coordinate 1,223,267,676 of NC_140590.1, read as the reverse complement.
GAACAATAAAGGCCTCCAAATGTTATTTTATTCACTTCCCGTGGAGGAGAAACACTTTTTAAGGCCGCAGAGTGAGTAAATTGGCCATTTTCATTCACTTTTACCCATTCCTCAAATCTCGTGTTTAAGGCCCCTGGAAGCATGAAAATCACTTTAAACATCGCATTTTATCTTTAAAAGTGATTTTCCACGTACAAATGTGAATTGTAGTTCAAATAGGCAACATTTGAAAACGGACCATTTTTTACGTTTCTGAAGCATGTCGTAGGGGGGTGGTTAACTCTTTCGTCAAAAATCGGGCGTTTTCCCTTGAACAATAAAGGCCTACAAATGTTATTTAGTTCACTTCCCGTGGAGGAGAAACACTTTTTAAGGCCGCAGACTGAGTAAATTGGCCATATTCATTCACTTTTACCCATTCCTCAAATCTTGTGTTTAAGGCCCCTGGAAGCATGAAAATCACTTTAAACATCTCATGTTATCTTTAAAATAGATTTTCCACGTACAAATGTGAATTGTAGTTCACAGAGGCAACATTTGAAAATGCACCATTTTTTTCGTTTCTGAAGCATGTCGTAAGGGGGGGTGGTTATCTCTTTCGCCAAAAAACAGGCATTTTTGATTGAACAATAAAGGCCTCAAAATGGTATTTAATTCACTTCCCGTGGAGGAGAAACACTTTTTAAGGCCGCAGAGTGAGTAAATTGGCCATTTTCATTCACTTTTACCCATTTCTCAAATCTTGTGTTTAGGGCCCCTGGAAGCTTGAAAATCACTTTAAACATCTAATTTTATCTCTAAAAGTGATTATCCACGTACAAATGTGAATTGTCGTTTAAAGACGCAACATTTGAAAATGGACCATTTTTTTCGTTTCTGAAGCATGTCGTAAGGGGGGGTGGTTATCTCTTTCACCAAAAAAAAGGTGTTTTTGATTGAACAATAAAGGCCTCCAAATGTTATTTTATTCACTTCCCGTGGAGGAGAAACACTTTTTAAGGCCGCAGAGTGAGTAAATTGGCCATTTTCATTCACTTTTACCCATTCCTCAAATCTCGTGTTTAAGGCCCCTGGAAGCATGAAAATCACTTTAAACATCGCATTTTATCTTTAAAAGTGATTTTCCACGTACAAATGTGAATTGTAGTTCAAAGAGGCAACATTTGAAAACGGACCTTTTTTTACCTTTCTGAAGCATGTCGTAGGGGGGGTGGTTAACTCTTTCGTCAAAAATCGGGCGTTTTCCCTTGAACAATAAAGGCCTACAAATGGTTTTTAGTTCACTTCCCGTGGAGGAGAAACACTTTTTAAGGCCGCAGACTGAGTAAATTGGCCATATTCATTCACTTTTACCCATTCCTCAAATCTTGTGTTTAAGGCCCCTGGAAGCATGAAAATCACTTTAAACATCTCATGTTATCTTTAAAAGTGATTTTCCACGTACAAATGTGAATTGTAGTTCAAAGAGGCAACATTTGAAAATGCACCATTTTTTTCGTTTCTGAAGCATGTCGTAAGGGGGGGTGGTTATCTCTTTCACCAAAAAACAGGCGTTTTTGATTGAACAATAAAGGCCTCCAAATGGTATTTAATTCACTTCCCGTGGAGGAGAAACACTTTTTAAGGCCGCAGAGTGAGTAAATTGGCCATTTTCATTCACTTTTACCCATTTCTCAAATCTTGTGTTTAAGGCCCCTGGAAGCATGAAAATCACTTTAAACATCTCATTTTATCTTTAAAAGTGATTTTCCACGTACAAATGTGAATTGTAGTTCAAAGAGGCAACATTTGAAAACAGACCATTTTTTTAGTTTCTGAAGCATGTCGTAAGGGGGGGTGGTTATCTCTTTCATCAAAAATCGGACGTTTTTGATTGAACAATAAAGGCCTACAAATGTTATTTAATTCACTTTCTGGGGTGGAGAAAAACTTTTTAAGGCCTCAGAGTGAATAAATTGGCCATTTTCATTCACATTTACCCATTCCTCAAATCTTGTGTTTAGGGCCCCTGGAAGCTTGAAAATCACTTTAAACATCTCATTTTATCTTTAAAAGTGATTTTCCACGTACAAATGTGAATTGTTGTTCAAAGAGGCAACATTTGAAAACAGACCATTTTTTTAGTTTCTGAAGCATGTGGTAAGGGGGGGTGGTTATCTCTTTCATCAAAAATCGGACGTTTTTGATTGAACAATAAAGGCCTCCAAATGTTATTTTATGCACTTCCCGTGGAGGAGAAACACTTTTTAAGGCCGCAGAGTGAGTAAATTGGCCATTTTCATTCACTTTTACCCATTCCTCAAATCTCGTGTTTAAGGCCCCTGGAAGCATGAAAATCACTTTAAACATCTCATTTTATCTTTATAAGTGATTTTCCACGTACAAATGTGAATTGTAGTTCAAAGAGGCAACATTTGAAAACGGACAATTTTTTACGCTTCTGAAGCATGTCGTAAGGGGGGGTGGTTATCTCTTTCGTCAAAAATCGGGCGTTTTCGCTTGAACAATAAAGGCCTACAAATGTTGTTTAGTTCACTTCCCGTGGAGGAGAAACACTTTTTAAGGCCGCAGAGTGAGTAAATTGGGCATTTTCATTCACTTTTACCCATTTCTCAAATCTTGTGTTTAGGGCCCCTGGAAGCTTGAAAATCACTTTAAACATCTCATTTTACCTCTAAAAGTGATTATCTACGTACAATGTTAATTGTAGTTCAAAGACTCAACATTTGAAAATGAACCATTTTTTTAGTTTCAGAAGCATGTCGTAAGGGGGGGTGGTTATCTCTTTCATCAAAAAAATTGTGTTTTCGCTTGAACAATAAAGGCCTACAAATGTTATTTAATTCACTTCCCGTGGAGGAGAAACACTTTTTAAGGACTCAGAATGAGTAAATTGGCCATCTTCATTCACTTTTACATATTTCTCAAATCTTGTGTTTAAGGCCCCTGGAAGCATGAAAATCACTTTAAACATCTAATTTTATCTTTAAAAGTGATTTTCCACGTACAAATGTGAATTGTAGTTCAAAGAGGCAACATTTGAAAACGGACCATTTTTTACGTTTCTGAAGCATGTCGTAAGAGGGGGTGGTTATCTCTTTCATCAAAAATCGGACATTTTTGATTGAACAATAAAGGCCTCCAAATGTTATTTTATTCACTTCCCGTGGAGGAGAAACACTTTTTAAGGCCGCAGAGTGAGTAAATTGGCCATTTTCATTCACTTTTACCCATTCCTCAAATCTCGTGTTTAAGGCCCCTGGAAGCATGAAAATCACTTTAAACATCTCATTTTATCTTTAAAAGTGATTTTCCACGTACAAATGTGAATTGTAGTTCAAAGAGGCAACATTTGAAAACAGACCATTTTTTTAGTTTCTGAAGCATGTCGTAAGGGGGGGTGGTTATCTCTTTCATCAAAAATCGGACGTTTTTAATTGAACAATAAAGGCCTACAAATGTTATTTAATTCACTTTCTGGGGTGGAGAAAAACTTTTTAAGGCCTCAGAGTGAATAAATTGGCCATTTCCATTCAAATTTACCCATTCCTCAAATCTTGTGTTTAGGGCCCCTGGAAGCTTGAAAATCACTTTAAACATCTAATTTTATCTCTAAAAGTGATTATCCACGTTCAAATGTGAATTGTCGTTTAAAGACGCAACATTTGAAAATGGACCATTTTTTTCGTTTCTGAAGCATGTCGTAAGGGGGGGTGGTTATCTCTTTCACCAAAAAAAAGGTGTTTTTGATTGAACAATAAAGGCCTCCAAATGTTATTTTATTCACTTCCCGTGGAGGAGAAACACTTTTTAATGCCGCAGAGTGAGTAAATTGGCCATTTTCATTCACTTTTACCCATTCCTCAAATCTCGTGTTTAAGGCCCCTGGAAGCATGAAAATCACTTTAAACATCGCATTTTATCTTTAAAAGTGATTTTCCATGTACAAATGTGAATTGTAGTTCAAAGAGGCAACATTTGAAAACGGACCTTTTTTTTACGTTTCTGAAGCATGTCGTAGGGGGGGTGGTTAACTCTTTCGTCAAAAATCGGGCGTTTTCCCTTGAACAATAAAGGCCTACAAATGTTATTTAGTTCACTTCCCGTGGAGGAGAAACACTTTTTAAGGCCGCAGATTGAGTAAATTGGCCATATTCATTCACTTTTACCCATTCCTCAAATCTTGTGTTTAAGGCCCCTGGAAGCATGAAAATCACTTTAAACATCTCATGTTATCTTTAAAAGTGATTTTCCACGTACAAATGTGAATTGTAGTTCAAAGAGGCAACATTTGAAAATGCACCATTTTTTTCGTTTCTGAAGCATGTCGTAAGGGGGGGTGGTTATCTCTTTCACCAAAAAACAGGCGTTTTTGATTGAACAATAAAGGCCTCCAAATGGTATTTAATTCACTTCCCGTGGAGGAGAAACACTTTTTAAGGCCGCAGAGTGAGTAAATTGGCCATTTTCATTCAATTTTACCCATTTCTCAAATCTTGTGTTTAAGGCCCCTGGAAGCATGAAAATCACTTTAAACATCTCATTTTATCTTTAAAAGTGATTTTCCACGTACAAATGTGAATTGTAGTTCAAAGAGGCAACATTTGAAAACAGACAATTTTTTTAGTTTCTGAAGCATGTCGTAAGGGGGGGTGGTTATCTCTTTCATCAAAAATCGGACGTTTTTGATTGAACAATAAAGGCCTCCAAATGTTATTTTATTCACTTCCCGTGGAGGAGAAACACTTTTTAAGGCCGCAGATTGAGTAAATTGGCCATATTCATTCACTTTTACCCATTCCTCAAATCTTGTGTTTAAGGCCCCTGGAAGCATGAAAATCACTTTAAACATCTCATTTTATCTTTAAAAGTGATTTTCCACGTACAAATGTGAATTGTAGTTCAAAGAGGCAACATTTGAAAACAGACCATTTTTTTAGTTTCTGAAGCATGTCGTAAGGGGGGTGGTTATCTCTTTCATCAAAAATCGGACGTTTTTGATTGAACAATAAAGGCCTACAAATGTTATTTAATTCACTTTCTGGGGTGGAGAAAAACTTTTTAAGGCCTCAGAGTGAATAAATTGGCCATTTTCATTCACATTTACCCATTCCTCAAATCTTGTGTTTAGGGCCCCTGGAAGCTTGAAAATCACTTTAAACATCTCATTTTATCTTTAAAAGTGATTTTCCACGTACAAATGTGAATTGTTGTTCAAAGAGGCAACATTTGAAAACAGACCATTTTTTTAGTTTCTGAAGCATGTGGTAAGGGGGTGTGGTTATCTCTTTCATCAAAAATCGGACGTTTTTGATTGAACAATAAAGGCCTCCAAATGTTATTTTATGCACTTCCCGTGGAGGAGAAACACTTTTTAAGGCCGCAGAGTGAGTAAATTGGCCATTTTCATTCACTTTTACCCATTCCTCAAATCTCGTGTTTAAGGCCCCTGGAAGCATGAAAATCACTTTAAACATCTCATTTTATCTTTATAAGTGATTTTCCACGTACAAATGTGAATTGTAGTTCAAAGAGGCAACATTTGAAAACGGACAATTTTTTACGCTTCTGAAGCATGTCGTAAGGGGGGGTGGTTATCTCTTTCGTCAAAAATCGGGCGTTTTCGCTTGAACAATAAAGGCCTACAAATGTTGTTTAGTTCACTTCCCGTGGAGGAGAAACACTTTTTAAGGCCGCAGAGTGAGTAAATTGGCCATTTTCATTCACTTTTACCCATTTCTCAAATCTTGTGTTTAGGGCCCCTGGAAGCTTGAAAATCACTTTAAACATCTCATTTTACCTCTAAAAGTGATTATCCACGTACAATGTTAATTGTAGTTCAAAGACTCAACATTTGAAAATGAACCATTTTTTTAGTTTCAGAAGCATGTCGTAAGGGGGGGTGGTTATCTCTTTCGTCAAAAAAATTGTGTTTTCGCTTGAACAATAAAGGCCTACAAATGTTATTTAATTCACTTCCCGTGGAGGAGAAACACTTTTTAAGGACTCAGAATGAGTAAATTGGCCATTTTCATTCACTTTTACATATTTCTCAAATCTTGTGTTTAAGGCCCCTGGAAGCATGAAAATCACTTTAAACATCTAATTTTATCTTTAAAAGTGATTTTTCACGTACAAATGTGAATTGTAGTTCAAAGAGGCAACATTTGAAAACGGACCATTTTTTACGTTTCTGAAGCATGTCGTAAGGGGGGGTGGTTATCTCTTTCATCAAAAATCGGACATTTTTGATTGAACAATAAAGGCCTCCAAATGTTATTTTATTCACTTCCCGTGGAGGAGAAACACTTTTTAAGGCCGCAGAGTGAGTAAATTGGCCATTTTCATTCACTTTTACCCATTCCTCAAATCTCGTGTTTAAGGCCCCTGGAAGCATGAAAATCACTTTAAACATCTCATTTTATCTTTAAAAGTGATTTTCCACGTACAAATGTGAATTGTAGTTCAAAGAGGCAACATTTGAAAACAGACCATTTTTTTAGTTTCTGAAGCATGTCGTAAGGGGGGGTTGTTATCTCTTTGGTCAAAAATCGTGCGTTTTCTCTTGAACAATAAAGGCCTACAAATGTTATTTAGTTCACTTCCCGTGGAGGAGAAACACTTTTTAAGGCCGCAGAGTGAGTAAATTGGCCATATTCATTCACTTTTACCCATTCCTCAAATCTTGTGTTTAAGGCCCCTGGAAGCATGAAAATCACTTTAAACATCTAATTTTATCTTTAAAAGTGATTTTCCACGTACAAATGTGAATTGTAGTTCAAAGAGGCAACATTTGAAAACGGACGATTTTTTACGTTTCTGAAGCATGTCGTAAGGGGGGGGTGGTTATCTCTTTCATAAAAAATCGGACGTTTTTGATTGAACAATAAAGGCCTACAAATGTTATTTAATTCACTTTCTGGGGTGGAGAAAATTTTTTTAAGGCCTCAGAGTGAATAAATTGGCCATTTTCATTCACATTTACACATTCCTTAAGGATTGTGTTTAGGGCCCCTGGAAGCTTGAAAATCACTTTAAACATCTAATTTTATCTCTAAAAGTGATTATCCACGTACAAATGTGAATTGTCGTTTAAAGACGCAACATTGGAAAATGGACCATTTTTATCGTTTCTGAAGCATGTCGTAAGGGGGGGTGGTTATCTCTTTCACCAAAAAAAAGGCGTTTTTGATTGAACAATAAAGGCCTCCAAATGTTATTTTATTCACTTCCCGTGGAGGAGATTGACTTTTTAAGGCCGCAGAGTGAGTAAATTGGCCATTTTCATTTACTTTTACCCATTCCTCAAATCTCGTGTTTAAGGCCCCTGGAAGCATGAAAATCACTTTAAACATCTCATTTTATCTTTAAAAGTGATTTTCCGGCAAGGCCATGGGCCCCAATGGTATCCCCATTGAGCTATACAAGTTACGCCCGGACGTGTTGGCGCCCCACCTGCGTGCGATGTTCCTGGCGGCCCACTCGCGGGGCTCCCTCCCGCCGGACCAGCGTCTGGCCACAATTGTGGTGATCCTCAAGGAGGGGAAGCCCCGTGAGCGGGTCACGTCCTATAGGCCGATCTCGCTCTTGAACGCGGAACCCAAAATCCTCGCCAAGGTGCTGGCCAACCGGTTGGTTGGCGTGGTGGGCGACTTCGTCCACCAAGACCAATCGGGCTTTATACCACACCGCAACACGGCGCTTAATCTGCGGCGCTTACACGGAGTGCTCGCGCGTGCCCCATTTGTGCGGGAGCCGGCCATCTTGGCGTCCCTGGATGCCACCATGGCGTTCGACACGCTTGAATGGCCGTATATCTGGGCGATGCTGGCTAAGTTTGGGTTTGGCCCCGGTTTCATCAGCTGGGTCAAATTGCTATATTCGGGCCCGCTGGCGCAGGTGGTGGTGAATGGGCGAGTATCGGCCCCATTCGCGCTGGGGCGGGGCACGCGGCAGGGTTGCCCCCTGTCGCCTCTCCTGTTCGCCCTGGCCCTGGAGCCCCTGGCGGAGTGGCTGCGGTGGCACCCCTCTATCCGTGGCCTCCGCTGGACCCCCGAGCATGAGGACCGTGTGTCCCTCTATGCGGACGATATCCTTTTGTATCTCGCCTCCCCGCGCAAATCACTGATCGTCCTAGTTGATGTCTTGCGCTCCTTCGGTCGCAACTCGGGCCTGGTCATCAACTGGGCGAAATCCTGTATCTATGTGATTTCCGGGGAGGCTCCGGTCCTCCCACGGGACTGTCCTATCCAGATTGCCTCCCAGGGTTTCCGGTACTTGGGTATATACATCACTCTTGACCCGGAGGCCCGCTATGAGCGGAATTTACTGCCTCCCCTCCAGCGTTTGAAGGAGGACGTGGTGCGCTGGCGGCGTCTGCCGCTCTCGCCGCTCGGCCGAGCGGCCTTGTTTAAAATGATGTCCCTGCCGCGCTTCCTCTACGCCCTCCAGAATACTATGGACTTGGTACCGGCACGCTACTTCCGGGAGGTGGAGGGCCTCCAGCGGCGCCTGTTCTGGGACGGGAGGCCGCGCATTGCTCTGGCTAAACTGACGCTCCCGTGGTACGATGGGGGGGTCGCCCTCCCGGACATCAAACGGTATTACTGGGCCTCCCAACTAGCTGCAATTAATCATGGCCTTTACGGGCCCGCCTTAAACCCGGCATTTGAGATGGACAAGATGCTCCTGCCCGGTGGCGACTATAATCGAGCGCTCTACTCTGGCGCGCCCGACTCCCGTCTGACGGGACCGACGCGGGTCATGGTGCGTGTCTGGCACGCGGCTAATGCAGCTATGGGGTGGAAGGACCGTTTGACCCGGGCGTCGCCGCTATATGCGTCTGAGCGGCTGGGCTCCCTGTGGACATCGAAGGGCTTCGAGAAGTGGGACACGATCGGCATCAGCACGGTGGGAGATCTCTGGACGAGGGGGGGATTCAAAACTTTTGAGACGCTGCAGGCGGAGTTTCAGCTGCAGGGCACTGAGTACTTTCGGTACCTACAAGTCCGCCATGCGCTGGGCTCCGTCTTCCCGGATGTTGCATCCATTTCGGAGTCTTCCCCCCTAGAGGACAGAGTGCTAGATGGCCATGTCCCAGACAGCACGATCTCCCTCATATACAAAAAACTGATTAATGATAGATCGTGCCTGCTGACTAGTCTTCGCGAGGCTTGGGTTGCCGACGGGCTGGAGCTGGATGACGAGGATTGGATTTCCGCGGTGGCCTCTCCGAAAGAGGTGGCCATCCCGGCTCGCCTTCGTTTCGTCCAGCTCAAGATCCTTCACCGGGTTTATGTGACGGGGCCGAGGCTTCTGCGTATGGGCTTTGCTGGTGACGGAATGTGTAAGCGTGGCTGTGGTGCGTTGGCGACTTTCATGCATATACTGTGGGAATGCCCGAGGGTGGAGCGATTCTGGCGTGGGATGCATGAGGTCCTGCGTGTGGTTACGCGTGTCGCGCTGCTGCCTGAAGCGAGGAGGTGCTTGTTGAATGTATGGGAACCGAATGACTACTCGGTTCCGCAGACGCGGTGGGTGACTCTGGGATACATGATAGCTAAGCGTGATATTGCCCAATTGTGGGGATCCCAGAGGCCCCCTGCGGTGACGGCCTGGAAAGAGCATATGGATTGGTGTATGTTCCGTGAAAAGGTGGTGTATGTGGCGAGAGGTAAGCCTGGGGCGTGGATGAAACTCTGGGGCCCCTGGAACGCCTACCGCGGGGGCATTTGTGAGCCACCCCGGCTACCGGCTGCCTCGCCTGCACCGTCTCCCTAGATGGCCCCCCTCCCCCGGCCGCGGACACGCGGTCCCCCAGTCCCTGATTTATTCCCATTCCCCTCTTCAGTGCTTTGCTGCTGGTTTGGATCCCCCACTAATGGAGCACGTGTTGTCATTTTGGATTATGGGTTGCCTTGCGGGTGTGGTTTTTTGATGTTGTTTTGTTTTAAGAAAATGGAACCGTACTGTGGGCATGGGGCGGTGAGGCCTGCACCATTGATTACTCCTGTTTTCCTACAGTGTACCGCTGAGAGACTTCTTACTGTACATGTGTATTATGCTTTTGATTCGCTAGCGGCCGGCCGGATGGTTGTAGGCCCATACCTGTAACTTTTATAAAACTGCAATAAACGGTTTCAAAAAAAAAAAAAAAAAAAAAAAAAATTGATTTTCCACGTACAAATGTGAATTGTAGTTCAAAGAGGCAACATTTGAAAATGCACCATTTTTTTCGTTTCTGAAGCATGTCGTAAGGGGGGGTGGTTATCTCTTTCACCAAAAAACAGGCGTTTTTGATTGAACAATAAAGGCCTCCAAATGTTATTTAATTCACTTCCCGTGGAGGAGAAACACTTTTTAAGGCTGCAGAGTGAGTAAATTGGCCATTTTCATTCACTTTTACCCATTTCTCAAATCTTGTGTTTAAGGCCCCTGGAAGCATGAAAATCACTTTAAACATCTCATTTTATCTTTAAAAGTGATTTTCCACGTACAAATGTGAATTGTAGTTCAAAGAGGCAACATTTGAAAACAGACCATTTTTTTTGTTTCTGAAGCATGTCGTAAGGGGGGATGGTTATCTCTTTCATCAAAAATCGGACGTTTTTAATTGAACAATAAAGGCCTACAAATGTTATTTAATTCACTTTCTGGGGTGGAGAAAAACTTTTTAAGGCCTCAGAGTGAATAAATTCGCCATTTCCATTCAAATTTACCCATTCCTCAAATCTTGTGTTTAGGGCCCCTGGAAGCTTGAAAATCACTTTAAACATCTAATTTTATCTCTAAAAGTGATTATCCCCGTACAAATGTGAATTGTCGTTTAAAGACGCAACATTTGAAAATGGACCATTTTTTTCGTTTCTGAAGCATGTCGTAAGGGGGGGTGGTTATCTCTTTCACCAAAAAAAAGGTGTTTTTGATTGAACAATAAAGGCCTCCAAATGTTATTTTATTCACTTCCCGTGGAGGAGAAACACTTTTTAAGGCCGCAGAGTGAGTAAATTGGCCATTTTCATTCACTTTTACCCATTCCTCAAATCTCGTGTTTAAGGCCCCTGGAAGCATGAAAATCACTTTAAACATCTCATTTTATCTTTAAAAGTGATTTTCCACGTACAAATGTGAATTGTAGTTCAAAGAGGCAACATTTGAAAACGGACCATTTTTTACGTTTCTGAAGCATGTCGTAGGGGGGGTGGTTAACACTTTCGTCAAAAATCGGGCGTTTTCCCTTGAACAATAAAGGCCTACAAATGTTATTTAGTTCACTTCCCGTGGAGGAGAAACACTTTCTAAGGCCGCAGACTGAGTAAATTGGCCATATTCATTCACTTTTACCCATTCCTCAAATCTTGTGTTTAAGGCCCCTGGAAGCATGAAAATCACTTTAAACATCTCATGTTATCTTTAAAAGTGATTTTCCACGTACAAATGTGAATTGTAGTTCAAAGAGGCAACATTTGAAAACAGACCATTTTTTTAGTTTCTGAAGCATGTCATAAGGGGGGATGGTTATCTCTTTCATCAAAAATCGGACGTTTTTAATTGAACAATAAGCCTACAAATGTTATTTAATTCACTTTCTGGGGTGGAGAAAAACTTTTTAAGGCCTCAGAGTGAATAAATTGGCCATTTCCATTCAAATTTACCCATTCCTCAAATCTTGTGTTTAGGGCCCCTGGAAGCTTGAAAATCACTTTAAACATCTAATTTTATCTCTAAAAGTGATTATCCACGTACAAATGTGAATTGTCGTTTAAAGACGCAACATTTGAAAATGGACCATTTTTTTCGTTTCTGAAGCATGTCATAAGGGGGGGTGGTTATCTCTTTCACCAAAAAAAAGGTGTTTTTGATTGAACAATAAAGGCCTCCAAATGTTATTTTATTCACTTCCCGTGGAGGAGAAACACTTTTTAAGGCCGCAGAGTGAGTAAATTGGCCATTTTCATTCACTTTTACCCATTCCTCAAATCTCGTGTTTAAGGCCCCTGGAAGCATGAAAATCACTTTAAACATCGCATTTTATCTTTAAAAGTGATTTTCCACGTACAAATGTGAATTGTAGTTCAAAGAGGCAACATTTGAAAACGGACCTTTTTTTACCTTTCTGAAGCATGTCGTAGGGGGGGTGGTTAACTCTTTCGTCAAAAATCGGGCGTTTTCCCTTGAAAAATAAAGGCCTACAAATGGTTTTTAGTTCACTTCCCGTGGAGGAGAAACACTTTTTAAGGCCGCAGACTGAGTAAATTGGCCATATTCATTCACTTTTACCCATTCCTCAAATCTTGTGTTTAAGGCCCCTGGAAGCATGAAAATCACTTTAAACATCTCATGTTATCTTTAAAAGTGATTTTCCACGTACAAATGTGAATTGTAGTTCAAAGAGGCAACATTTGAAAATGCACCATTTTTTTCGTTTCTGAAGCATGTCGTAAGGGGGGGTGGTTATCTCTTTCACCAAAAAACAGGCGTTTTTGATTGAACAATAAAGGCCTCCAAATGGTATTTAATTCACTTCCCGTGGAGGAGAAACACTTTTTAAGGCCGCAGAGTGAGTAAATTGGCCATTTTCATTCACTTTTACCCATTTCTCAAATCTTGTGTTTAAGGCCCCTGGAAGCATGAAAATCACTTTAAACATCTCATTTTATCTTTAAAAGTGATTTTCCACGTACAAATGTGAATTGTAGTTCAAAGAGGCAACATTTGAAAACAGACCATTTTTTTAGTTTCTGAAGCATGTCGTAAGGGGGGGTGGTTATCTCTTTCATCAAAAATCGGACGTTTTTGATTGAACAATAAAGGCCTACAAATGTTATTTAATTCACTTTCTGGGGTGGAGAAAAACTTTTTAAGGCCTCAGAGTGAATAAATTGGCCATTTTCATTCACATTTACCCATTCCTCAAATCTTGTGTTTAGGGCCCCTGGAAGCTTGAAAATCACTTTAAACATCTCATTTTATCTTTAAAAGTGATTTTCCACGTACAAATGTGAATTGTTGTTCAAAGAGGCAACATTTGAAAACAGACCATTTTTTTAGTTTCTGAAGCATGTGGTAAGGGGGGGTGGTTATCTCTTTCATCAAAAATCGGACGTTTTTGATTGAACAATAAAGGCCTCCAAATGTTATTTTATGCACTTCCCGTGGAGGAGAAACACTTTTTAAGGCCGCGGAGTGAGTAAATTGGCCATTTTCATTCACTTTTACCCATTCCTCAAATCTCGTGTTTAAGGCCCCTGGAAGCATGAAAATCACTTTAAACATCTCATTTTATCTTTATAAGTGATTTTCCACGTACAAATGTGAATTGTAGTTCAAAGAGGCAACATTTGAAAACGGACAATTTTTTACGCTTCTGAAGCATGTCGTAAGGGGGGGTGGTTATCTCTTTCGTCAAAAATCGGGCGTTTTCGCTTGAACAATAAAGGCCTACAAATGTTGTTTAGTTCACTTCCCGTGGAGGAGAAACACTTTTTAAGGCCGCAGAGTGAGTAAATTGGCCATTTTCATTCACTTTTACCCATTTCTCAAATCTTGTGTTTAGGGCCCCTGGAAGCTTGAAAATCACTTTAAACATCTCATTTTACCTCTAAAAGTGATTATCCACGTACAATGTTAATTGTAGTTCAAAGACTCAACATTTGAAAATGAACCATTTTTTTAGTTTCAGAAGCATGTCGTAAGGGGGGGTGGTTATCTCTTTCGTCAAAAATCGGACATTTTTGATTGAACAATAAAGGCCTCCAAATGTTATTTTATTCACTTCCCGTGGAGGAGAAACACTTTTTAAGGCCGCAGAGTGAGTAAATTGGCCATCTTCATTCACTTTTACATATTTCTCAAATCTTGTGTTTAAGGCCCCTGGAAGCATGAAAATCACTTTAAACATCTAATTTTATCTTTAAAAGTGATTTTCCACGTACAAATGTGAATTGTAGTTCAAAGAGGCAACATTTGAAAACGGACCATTTTTTACGTTTCTGAAGCATGTCGTAAGGGGGGGTGGTTATCTCTTTCATCAAAAATCGGACATTTTTGATTGAACAATAAAGGCCTCCAAATGTTATTTTATTCACTTCCCGTGGAGGAGAAACACTTTTTAAGGCCGCAGAGTGAGTAAATTGGCCATTTTCATTCACTTTTACCCATTCCTCAAATCTCGTGTTTAAGGCCCCTGGAAGCATGAAAATCACTTTAAACATCTCATTTTATCTTTAAAAGTGATTTTCCACGTACAAATGTGAATTGTAGTTCAAAGAGGCAACATTTGAAAACAGACCATTTTTTTAGTTTCTGAAGCATGTCGTAAGGGGGGGTGGTTATCTCTTTCATCAAAAATCGGACGTTTTTAATTGAACAATAAAGGCCTACAAATGTTATTTAATTCACTTTCTGGGGTGGAGAAAAACTTTTTAAGGCCTCAGAGTGAATAAATTGGCCATTTCCATTCAAATTTACCCATTCCTCAAATCTTGTGTTTAGGGCCCCTGGAAGCTTGAAAATCACTTTAAACATCTAATTTTATCTCTAAAAGTGATTATCCACGTTCAAATGTGAATTGTCGTTTAAAGACGCAACATTTGAAAATGGACCATTTTTTTCGTTTCTGAAGCATGTCGTAAGGGGGGGTGGTTATCTCTTTCACCAAAAAAAAGGTGTTTTTGATTGAACAATAAAGGCCTCCAAATGTTATTTTATTCTTTTCCCGTGGAGGAGAAACACTTTTTAAGGCCGCAGAGTGAGTAAATTGGCCATTTTCATTCACTTTTACCCATTCCTCAAATCTCGTGTTTAAGGCCCCTGGAAGCATGAAAATCACTTTAAACATCGCATTTTATCTTTAAAAGTGATTTTCCATGTACAAATGTGAATTGTAGTTCAAAGAGGCAACATTTGAAAACGGACCTTTTTTTACGTTTCTGAAGCATGTGGTAAGGGGGGGTGGTTATCTCTTTCATCAAAAATCGGACGTTTTTGATTGAACAATAAAGGCCTCCAAATGTTATTTTATGCACTTCCCGTGGAGGAGAAACACTTTTTAAGGCCGCAGAGTGAGTAAATTGGCCATTTTCATTCACTTTTACCCATTCCTCAAATCTCGTGTTTAAGGCCCCTGGAAGCATGAAAATCACTTTAAACATCTCATTTTATCTTTATAAGTGATTTTCCACGTACAAATGTGAATTGTAGTTCAAAGAGGCAACATTTGAAAACGGACAATTTTTTACGCTTCTGAAGCATGTCGTAAGGGGGGGTGGTTATCTCTTTCGTCAAAAAACGGGCGTTTTCGCTTGAACAATAAAGGCCTACAAATGTTGTTTAGTTCACTTCCCGTGGAGGAGAAACACTTTTTAAGGCCGCAGAGTGAGTAAATTGGCCATTTTCATTCACTTTTACCCATTTCTCAAATCTTGTGTTTAGGGCCCCTGGAAGCTTGAAAATCACTTTAAACATCTCATTTTACCTCTAAAAGTGATTATCCACGTACAATGTTAATTGTAGTTCAAAGACTCAACATTTGAAAATGAACCATTTTTTTAGTTTCAGAAGCATGTCGTAAGGGGGGGTGGTTATCTCTTTCGTCAAAAAAATTGTGTTTTCGCTTGAACAATAAAGGCCTACAAATGTTATTTAATTCACTTCCCGTGGAGGAGAAACACTTTTTAAGGACTCAGAATGAGTAAATTGGCCATTTTCATTCACTTTTACATATTTCTCAAATCTTGTGTTTAAGGCCCCTGGAAGCATGAAAATCACTTTAAACATCTCATTTTATCTTTAAAAGTGATTTTCCACGTACAAATGTGAATTGTAGTTCAAAGAGGCAACATTTGAAAACAGACCATTTTTTTAGTTTCTGAAGCATGTCGTAAGGGGGGGTTGTTATCTCTTTGGTCAAAAATCGTGCGTTTTCTCTTGAACAATAAAGGCCTACAAATGTTATTTAGTTCACTTCCCGTGGAGGAGAAACACTTTTTAAGGCCGCAGAGTGAGTAAATTGGCCATATTCATTCACTTTTACCCATTCCTCAAATCTTGTGTTTAAGGCCCCTGGAAGCATGAAAATCACTTTAAACATCTCATTTTATCTTTAAAAGTGATTTTCCACGTACAAATGTGAATTGTAGTTCAAAGAGGCAACATTTGAAAACAGACCTTTTTTTTAGTTTCTGAAACATGTCGTAAGGGGGGGTGGTTATCTCTTTCATCAAAAAAAAGGCGTTTTTGATTGAACAATAAAAGCCTCCAAATGTTATTTTATTCACTTCCCGTGGAGGAGAAACACTTTTTAAGGCCGCAGAGTGAGTAAATTGGCCATTTTCATTCACATTTACCCATTCCTTAAGGATTGTGTTTAGGGCCCCTGGAAGCTTGAAAATCACTTTAAACATCTAATTTTATCTCTAAAAGTGATTATCCACGTACAAATTTGAATTGTCGTTTAAAGACGCAACATTGGAAAATGGACCATTTTTATCGTTTCTGAAGCATGTCGTAAGGGGGGGTGGTTATCTCTTTCACCAAAAAAAAGGCGTTTTTGATTGAACAATAAAGGCCTCCAAATGTTATTTTATTCACTTCCCGTGGAGGAGAAACACTTTTTAAGGCTGCAGAGTGAGTAAATTGGCCATTTTCATTCACTTTTACCCATTTCTCAAATCTTGTGTTTAAGGCCCCTGGAAGCATGAAAATCACTTTAAACATCTCATTTTATCTTTAAAAGTGATTTTCCACGTACAAATGTGAATTGTTGTCCAAAGAGGCAACATTTGAAAACAGACCATTTTTTTAGTTTCTGAAGCATGTCGTAAGGGGGGATGGTTATCTCTTTCATCAAAAATCGGACGTTTTTAATTGAACAATAAAGGCCTACAAATGTTATTTAATTCACTTTCTGGGGTGGAGAAAAACTTTTTAAGGCCTCAGAGTGAATAAATTGGCCATTTCCATTCAAATTTACCCATTCCTCAAATCTTGTGTTTAGGGCCCCTGGAAGCTTGAAAATCACTTTAAACATCTAATTTTATCTCTAAAAGTGATTATCCCCGTACAAATGTGAATTGTCGTTTAAAGACGCAACATTTGAAAATGGACCATTTTTTTCGTTTCTGAAGCATGTCGTAAGGGGGGGTGGTTATCTCTTTCACCAAAAAAAAGGTGTTTTTGATTGAACAATAAAGGCCTCCAAATGTTATTTTATTCACTTCCCGTGGAGGAGAAACACTTTTTAAGGCCGCAGAGTGAGTAAATTGGCCATTTTCGTTCACTTTTGCCCATTCCTCAAATCTCGTGTTTAAGGCCCCTGGAAGCATGAAAATCACTTTAAACATCCCATTTTATCTTTAAAAGTGATTTTCCACGTACAAATGTGAATTGTAGTTCAAAGAGGCAACATTTGAAAACAGACCATTTTTTTAGTTTGTGAAGCATGTCGTAAGGGGGGGTGGTTATCTCTTTCATCAAAAATCGGACGTTTTTGATTTAACAATAAAGGCCTACAAATGTTATTTAATGCACTTTCTGGGGTGGAGAAAAAAAATTTAAGGCCTCAGAGTGAATATTTTGGCCATTTTCATTCACATTTACCCATTCCTTAAGGCTTGTGTTTATGGCCCCTGGAAGCTTGAAAATCACTTTAAACATCTCATTTTATCTCTAAAAGTGATTATCCACGTACAAATGTGAATTGTCGTTTAAAGACGCAACATTGGAAAATGGACCATTTTTTTCGTTTCTGAAGCATGTCGTAAGGGGGGGTGGTTATCTCTTTCGTCAAAAATCGGGCGTTTTCGCTTGAACAATAAAGGCCTACAAATGTTATTTAATTCACTTCCCGTGGAGGAGAAACACTTTTTAAGGCCGCAGAGTGAGTAAATTGGCCATATTCATTCACTTTTACCCATTCCTCAAATCTTGTGTTTAAGGCCCCTGGAAGCATGAAAATCACTTTAAACATCTCATTTTATCTTTAAAAGTGATTATCCACGTACAAATGTGAATTGTAGTTCAAAGAGGCAACATTTGAAAATGGACCATTTTTTTCGTTTCTGAAGCATGTCGTAAGGGGGGTGGTTATCTCTTTCACCAAGAAAAAGGCGTTTTTGATTGAACAATAAAGGCCTCCAAATGGTATTTTATTCACTTCCCGTTGAGGAGAAACACTTTTTAAGGCCGCAGAGTGAGTAAATTGGCCATTTTCATTCACTTTTACCCATTCTCAAATCTACTGTTTAAGGCCCCTGGAAGCATGAAAATCGCTTTAAACATCTCATTTTATCTTTAAAAGTGATTTTCCACGTACAAATGTGAATTGTAGTTCAAAGAGGCAACATTTGAAAACAGACCATTTTTTTAGTTTCTGAAGCATGTCGTAAGGGGGGGTGGTTATCTCTTTCATCAAAAATCGGACGTTTTTGATTGAACAATAAAGGCCTCCAAATGTTATTTTATTCACTTCCCGTGAAGGAGAAACACTTTTTAAGGCCGCAGAGTGAGTAAATTGGCCATTTTCATTCACTTTTACCCATTCCTCAAATCTCGTGTTTAAGGCCCCTGGAAGCATGAAAATCACTTTAAACATCTCATTTTATCTTTAAAAGTGATTTTCCACGTACAAATGTGAATTGTAGTTCAAAGAGGCAACATTTGAAAACAGACCATTTTTTTAGTTTCTGAAGCATGTCGTAAGGGGGGGTGGTTATCTCTTTCATCAAAAATCGGACATTTTTAATTGAACAATAAAGGCCTACAAATGTTATTTAATTGACTTTCTGGGGTGGAGAAAAACTTTTTAAGGCCTCAGAGTGAATAAATTGGCCATTTTCATTCACATTTACCCATTCCTCAAATCTTGTGTTTAGGGCACCTGGAAGCTTGAAAATCACTTTAAACATCTCATTTTATCTTTAAAAGTGATTTTCCACGTACAAATGTGAATTGTAGTTAAAAGAGGCAACATTTGAAAACGGACCATTTTTACGTTTCTGAAGCATGTCATAAGGGGGGGTGGTTATCTCTTTCGTCAAAAATCGGGCGTTTTCGCTTGAACAATAAAGGCCTACAAATGTTATTTAGTTCACTTCCCATGGAGGAGAAACACTTTTTAAGGCCGCAGAGTGAGTAAATTGGCCATATTCATTCACCTTTACCCATTCCTCAAATCTTGTGTTTAAGGCCCCTGGAAGCATGAAAATCACTTTAAACATCTCATGTTATCTTTAAAAGTGATTTTCCACGTACAAATGTGAATTGTAGTTCAAAGAGGCAACATTTGAAAATGGACCATTTTTTTCGTTTCTGAAGCATGTCGTAAGGGGGGGTGGTTATCTCTTTCACCAAAAAAAAGGTGTTTTTGATTGAACAATAAAGGCCTCCAAATGTTATTTTATTCTTTTCCCGTGGAGGAGAAACACTTTTTAAGGCCGCAGAGTGAGTAAATTGGCCATTTTCATTCACTTTTACCCATTCCTCAAATCTCGTGTTTAAGGCCCCTGGAAGCATGAAAATCACTTTAAACATCTCATTTTATCTTTATAAGTGATTTTCCACGTACAAATGTGAATTGTAGTTCAAAGAGGCAACATTTGAAAACGGACAATTTTTTACGCTTCTGAAGCATGTCGTAAGGGGGGGTGGTTATCTCTTTCGTCAAAAATCGGGCGTTTTCGCTTGAACAATAAAGGCCTACAAATGTTGTTTAGTTCACTTCCCGTGGAGGAGAAACACTTTTTAAGGCCGCAGAGTGAGTAAATTGGCCATTTTCATTCACTTTTACCCATTTCTCAAATCTTGTGTTTAGGGCCCCTGGAAGCTTGAAAATCACTTTAAACATCTCATTTTACCTCTAAAAGTGATTATCCACGTACAATGTTAATTGTAGTTCAAAGACTCAACATTTGAAAATGAACCATTTTTTTAGTTTCAGAAGCATGTCGTAAGGGGGGGTGGTTATCTCTTTCGTCAAAAATCGGACATTTTTGATTGAACAATAAAGGCCTCCAAATGTTATTTTATTCACTTCCCGTGGAGGAGAAACACTTTTTAAGGCCGCAGAGTGAGTAAATTGGCCATCTTCATTCACTTTTACATATTTCTCAAATCTTGTGTTTAAGGCCCCTGGAAGCATGAAAATCACTTTAAACATCTAATTTTATCTTTAAAAGTGATTTTCCACGTACAAATGTGAATTGTAGTTCAAAGAGGCAACATTTGAAAACGGACCATTTTTTACGTTTCTGAAGCATGTCGTAAGGGGGGGTGGTTATCTCTTTCATCAAAAATCGGACATTTTTGATTGAACAATAAAGGCCTCCAAATGTTATTTTATTCACTTCCCGTGGAGGAGAAACACTTTTTAAGGCCGCAGAGTGAGTAAATTGGCCATTTTCATTCACTTTTACCCATTCCTCAAATCTCGTGTTTAAGGCCCCTGGAAGCATGAAAATCACTTTAAACATCTCATTTTATCTTTAAAAGTGATTTTCCACGTACAAATGTGAATTGTAGTTCAAAGAGGCAACATTTGAAAACAGACCATTTTTTTAGTTTCTGAAGCATGTCGTAAGGGGGGGTGGTTATCTCTTTCATCAAAAATCGGACGTTTTTAATTGAACAATAAAGGCCTACAAATGTTATTTAATTCACTTTCTGGGGTGGAGAAAAACTTTTTAAGGCCTCAGAGTGAATAAATTGGCCATTTCCATTCAAATTTACCCATTCCTCAAATCTTGTGTTTAGGGCCCCTGGAAGCTTGAAAATCACTTTAAACATCTAATTTTATCTCTAAAAGTGATTATCCACGTTCAAATGTGAATTGTCGTTTAAAGACGCAACATTTGAAAATGGACCATTTTTTTCGTTTCTGAAGCATGTCGTAAGGGGGGGTGGTTATCTCTTTCACCAAAAAAAAGGTGTTTTTGATTGAACAATAAAGGCCTCCAAATGTTATTTTATTCTTTTCCCGTGGAGGAGAAACACTTTTTAAGGCCGCAGAGTGAGTAAATTGGCCATTTTCATTCACTTTTACCCATTCCTCAAATCTCGTGTTTAAGGCCCCTGGAAGCATGAAAATCACTTTAAACATCGCATTTTATCTTTAAAAGTGATTTTCCATGTACAAATGTGAATTGTAGTTCAAAGAGGCAACATTTGAAAACGGACCTTTTTTTACGTTTCTGAAGCATGTGGTAAGGGGGGGTGGTTATCTCTTTCATCAAAAATCGGACGTTTTTGATTGAACAATAAAGGCCTCCAAATGTTATTTTATGCACTTCCCGTGGAGGAGAAACACTTTTTAAGGCCGCAGAGTGAGTAAATTGGCCATTTTCATTCACTTTTACCCATTCCTCAAATCTCGTGTTTAAGGCCCCTGGAAGCATGAAAATCACTTTAAACATCTCATTTTATCTTTATAAGTGATTTTCCACGTACAAATGTGAATTGTAGTTCAAAGAGGCAACATTTGAAAACGGACAATTTTTTACGCTTCTGAAGCATGTCGTAAGGGGGGGTGGTTATCTCTTTCGTCAAAAAACGGGCGTTTTCGCTTGAACAATAAAGGCCTACAAATGTTGTTTAGTTCACTTCCCGTGGAGGAGAAACACTTTTTAAGGCCGCAGAGTGAGTAAATTGGCCATTTTCATTCACTTTTACCCATTTCTCAAATCTTGTGTTTAGGGCCCCTGGAAGCTTGAAAATCACTTTAAACATCTCATTTTACCTCTAAAAGTGATTATCCACGTACAATGTTAATTGTAGTTCAAAGACTCAACATTTGAAAATGAACCATTTTTTTAGTTTCAGAAGCATGTCGTAAGGGGGGGTGGTTATCTCTTTCGTCAAAAAAATTGTGTTTTCGCTTGAACAATAAAGGCCTACAAATGTTATTTAATTCACTTCCCGTGGAGGAGAAACACTTTTTAAGGACTCAGAATGAGTAAATTGGCCATTTTCATTCACTTTTACATATTTCTCAAATCTTGTGTTTAAGGCCCCTGGAAGCATGAAAATCACTTTAAACATCTCATTTTATCTTTAAAAGTGATTTTCCACGTACAAATGTGAATTGTAGTTCAAAGAGGCAACATTTGAAAACAGACCATTTTTTTAGTTTCTGAAGCATGTCGTAAGGGGGGGTTGTTATCTCTTTGGTCAAAAATCGTGCGTTTTCTCTTGAACAATAAAGGCCTACAAATGTTATTTAGTTCACTTCCCGTGGAGGAGAAACACTTTTTAAGGCCGCAGAGTGAGTAAATTGGCCATATTCATTCACTTTTACCCATTCCTCAAATCTTGTGTTTAAGGCCCCTGGAAGCATGAAAATCACTTTAAACATCTCATTTTATCTTTAAAAGTGATTTTCCACGTACAAATGTGAATTGTAGTTCAAAGAGGCAACATTTGAAAACAGACCATTTTTTTAGTTTCTGAAACATGTCGTAAGGGGGGGTGGTTATCTCTTTCATCAAAAAAAAGGCGTTTTTGATTGAACAATAAAAGCCTCCAAATGTTATTTTATTCACTTCCCGTGGAGGAGAAACACTTTTTAAGGCCGCAGAGTGAGTAAATTGGCCATTTTCATTCACATTTACCCATTCCTTAAGGATTGTGTTTAGGGCCCCTGGAAGCTTGAAAATCACTTTAAACATCTAATTTTATCTCTAAAAGTGATTATCCACGTACAAATTTGAATTGTCGTTTAAAGACGCAACATTGGAAAATGGACCATTTTTATCGTTTCTGAAGCATGTCGTAAGGGGGGGTGGTTATCTCTTTCACCAAAAAAAAGGCGTTTTTGATTGAACAATAATGGCCTCCAAATGTTATTTTATTCACTTCCCGTGGAGGAGAAACACTTTTTAAGGCTGCAGAGTGAGTAAATTGGCCATTTTCATTCACTTTTACCCATTTCTCAAATCTTGTGTTTAAGGCCCCTGGAAGCATGAAAATCACTTTAAACATCTCATTTTATCTTTAAAAGTGATTTTCCACGTACAAATGTGAATTGTAGTCCAAAGAGGCAACATTTGAAAACAGACCATTTTTTTAGTTTCTGAAGCATGTCGTAAGGGGGGATGGTTATCTCTTTCATCAAAAATCGGACGTTTTTAATTGAACAATAAAGGCCTACAAATGTTATTTAATTCACTTTCTGGGGTGGAGAAAAACTTTTTAAGGCCTCAGAGTGAATAAATTGGCCATTTCCATTCAAATTTACCCATTCCTCAAATCTTGTGTTTAGGGCCCCTGGAAGCTTGAAAATCACTTTAAACATCTAATTTTATCTCTAAAAGTGATTATCCCCGTACAAATGTGAATTGTCGTTTAAAGACGCAACATTTGAAAATGGACCATTTTTTTCGTTTCTGAAGCATGTCGTAAGGGGGGGTGGTTATCTCTTTCACCAAAAAAAAGGTGTTTTTGATTGAACAATAAAGGCCTCCAAATGTTATTTTATTCACTTCCCGTGGAGGAGAAACACTTTTTAAGGCCGCAGAGTGAGTAAATTGGCCATTTTCATTCACTTTTGCCCATTCCTCAAATCTCGTGTTTAAGGCCCCTGGAAGCATGAAAATCACTTTAAACATCTCATTTTATCTTAAAAAGTGATTTTCCACGTACAAATGTGAATTGTAGTTCAAAGAGGCAACATTTGAAAACGGACCATTTTTTACGTTTCTGAAGCATGTCGTAGGGGGGGTGGTTAACTCTTTCGTCAAAAATCGGGCGTTTTCCCTTGAACAATAAAGGCCTACAAATGTTATTTAGTTCACTTCCCGTGGAGGAGAAACACTTTTTAAGGCCGCAGACTGAGTAAATTGGCCATATTCATTCACTTTTACCCATCCCTCAAATCTTGTGTTTAAGGCCCCTGGAAGCATGAAAATCACTTTAAACATCTCATGTTATCTTTAAAAGTGATTTTCCACGTACAAATGTGAATTGTAGTTCAAAGAGGCAACATTTGAAAACAGACCATTTTTTTAGTTTGTGAAGCATGTCGTAAGGGGGGGTGGTTATCTCTTTCATCAAAAATCGGACGTTTTTGATTTAACAATAAAGGCCTACAAATGTTATTTAATGCACTTTCTGGGGTGGAGAAAAAAAATTTAAGGCCTCAGAGTGAATATTTTGGCCATTTTCATTCACATTTACCCATTCCTTAAGGCTTGTGTTTATGGCCCCTGGAAGCTTGAAAATCACTTTAAACATCTCATTTTATCTCTAAAAGTGATTATCCACGTACAAATGTGAATTGTCGTTTAAAGACGCAACATTGGAAAATGGACCATTTTTTTCGTTTCTGAAGCATGTCGTAAGGGGGGGTGGTTATCTCTTTCGTCAAAAATCGGGCGTTTTCGCTTGAACAATAAAGGCCTACAAATGTTATTTAATTCACTTCCCGTGGAGGAGAAACACTTTTTAAGGCCGCAGAGTGAGTAAATTGGCCATATTCATTCACTTTTACCCATTCCTCAAATCTTGTGTTTAAGGCCCCTGGAAGCATGAAAATCACTTTAAACATCTCATTTTATCTTTAAAAGTGATTATCCACGTACAAATGTGAATTGTAGTTCAAAGAGGCAACATTTGAAAATGGACCATTTTTTTCGTTTCTGAAGCATGTCGTAAGGGGGGTGGTTATCTCTTTCACCAAGAAAAAGGCGTTTTTGATTGAACAATAAAGGCCTCCAAATGGTATTTTATTCACTTCCCGTTGAGGAGAAACACTTTTTAAGGCCGCAGAGTGAGTAAATTGGCCATTTTCATTCACTTTTACCCATTCTCAAATCTACTGTTTAAGGCCCCTGGAAGCATGAAAATCGCTTTAAACATCTCATTTTATCTTTAAAAGTGATTTTCCACGTACAAATGTGAATTGTAGTTCAAAGAGGCAACATTTGAAAACAGACCATTTTTTTAGTTTCTGAAGCATGTCGTAAGGGGGGGTGGTTATCTCTTTCATCAAAAATCGGACGTTTTTGATTGAACAATAAAGGCCTCCAAATGTTATTTTATTCACTTCCCGTGAAGGAGAAACACTTTTTAAGGCCGCAGAGTGAGTAAATTGGCCATTTTCATTCACTTTTACCCATTCCTCAAATCTCGTGTTTAAGGCCCCTGGAAGCATGAAAATCACTTTAAACATCTCATTTTATCTTTAAAAGTGATTTTCCACGTACAAATGTGAATTGTAGTTCAAAGAGGCAACATTTGAAAACAGACCATTTTTTTAGTTTCTGAAGCATGTCGTAAGGGGGGGTGGTTATCTCTTTCATCAAAAAGCGGACATTTTTAATTGAACAATAAAGGCCTACAAATGTTATTTAATTGACTTTCTGGGGTGGAGAAAAACTTTTTAAGGCCTCAGAGTGAATAAATTGGCCATTTTCATTCACATTTACCCATTCCTCAAATCTTGTGTTTAGGGCACCTGGAAGCTTGAAAATCACTTTAAACATCTCATTTTATCTTTAAAAGTGATTTTCCACGTACAAATGTGAATTGTAGTTAAAAGAGGCAACATTTGAAAACGGACCATTTTTACGTTTCTGAAGCATGTCATAAGGGGGGGTGGTTATCTCTTTCGTCAAAAATCGGGCGTTTTCGCTTGAACAATAAAGGCCTACAAATGTTATTTAGTTCACTTCCCATGGAGGAGAAACACTTTTTAAGGCCGCAGAGTGAGTAAATTGGCCATATTCATTCACCTTTACCCATTCCTCAAATCTTGTGTTTAAGGCCCCTGGAAGCATGAAAATCACTTTAAACATCTCATGTTATCTTTAAAAGTGATTTTCCACGTACAAATGTGAATTGTAGTTCAAAGAGGCAACATTTGAAAATGGACCATTTTTTTCGTTTCTGAAGCATGTCGTAAGGGGGGGTGGTTATCTCTTTCACCAAAAAAAAGGTGTTTTTGATTGAACAATAAAGGCCTCCAAATGTTATTTTATTCTTTTCCCGTGGAGGAGAAACACTTTTTAAGGCCGCAGAGTGAGTAAATTGGCCATTTTCATTCACTTTTACCCATTCCTCAAATCTCGTGTTTAAGGCCCCTGGAAGCATGAAAATCACTTTAAACATCTCATTTTATCTTTATAAGTGATTTTCCACGTACAAATGTGAATTGTAGTTCAAAGAGGCAACATTTGAAAACGGACAATTTTTTACGCTTCTGAAGCATGTCGTAAGGGGGGGTGGTTATCTCTTTCGTCAAAAATCGGGCGTTTTCGCTTGAACAATAAAGGCCTACAAATGTTGTTTAGTTCACTTCCCGTGGAGGAGAAACACTTTTTAAGGCCGCAGAGTGAGTAAATTGGCCATTTTCATTCACTTTTACCCATTTCTCAAATCTTGTGTTTAGGGCCCCTGGAAGCTTGAAAATCACTTTAAACATCTCATTTTACCTCTAAAAGTGATTATCCACGTACAATGTTAATTGTAGTTCAAAGACTCAACATTTGAAAATGAACCATTTTTTTAGTTTCAGAAGCATGTCGTAAGGGGGGGTGGTTATCTCTTTCGTCAAAAATCGGACATTTTTGATTGAACAATAAAGGCCTCCAAATGTTATTTTATTCACTTCCCGTGGAGGAGAAACACTTTTTAAGGCCGCAGAGTGAGTAAATTGGCCATTTTCATTCACTTTTACCCATTCCTCAAATCTCGTGTTTAAGGCCCCTGGAAGCATGAAAATCACTTTAAACATCTCATTTTATCTTTAAAAGTGATTTTCCACGTACAAATGTGAATTGTAGTTCAAAGAGGCAACATTTGAAAACAGACCATTTTTTTAGTTTCTGAAGCATGTCGTAAGGGGGGGTGGTTATCTCTTTCATCAAAAATCGGACGTTTTTAATTGAACAATAAAGGCCTACAAATGTTATTTAATTCACTTTCTGGGGTGGAGAAAAACTTTTTAAGGCCTCAGAGTGAATAAATTGGCCATTTCCATTCAAATTTACCCATTCCTCAAATCTTGTGTTTAGGGCCCCTGGAAGCTTGAAAATCACTTTAAACATCTAATTTTATCTCTAAAAGTGATTATCCACGTTCAAATGTGAATTGTCGTTTAAAGACGCAACATTTGAAAATGGACCATTTTTTTCGTTTCTGAAGCATGTCGTAAGGGGGGGTGGTTATCTCTTTCACCAAAAAAAAGGTGTTTTTGATTGAACAATAAAGGCCTCCAAATGTTATTTTATTCTTTTCCCGTGGAGGAGAAACACTTTTTAAGGCCGCAGAGTGAGTAAATTGGCCATTTTCATTCACTTTTACCCATTCCTCAAATCTCGTGTTTAAGGCCCCTGGAAGCATGAAAATCACTTTAAACATCGCATTTTATCTTTAAAAGTGATTTTCCATGTACAAATGTGAATTGTAGTTCAAAGAGGCAACATTTGAAAACGGACCTTTTTTTACGTTTCTGAAGCATGTGGTAAGGGGGGGTGGTTATCTCTTTCATCAAAAATCGGACGTTTTTGATTGAACAATAAAGGCCTCCAAATGTTATTTTATGCACTTCCCGTGGAGGAGAAACACTTTTTAAGGCCGCAGAGTGAGTAAATTGGCCATTTTCATTCACTTTTACCCATTCCTCAAATCTAGTGTTTAAGGCCCCTGGAAGCATGAAAATCACTTTAAACATCTCATTTTATCTTTATAAGTGATTTTCCACGTACAAATGTGAATTGTAGTTCAAAGAGGCAACATTTGAAAACGGACAATTTTTTACGCTTCTGAAGCATGTCGTAAGGGGGGGTGGTTATCTCTTTCGTCAAAAAACGGGCGTTTTCGCTTGAACAATAAAGGCCTACAAATGTTGTTTAGTTCACTTCCCGTGGAGGAGAAACACTTTTTAAGGCCGCAGAGTGAGTAAATTGGCCATTTTCATTCACTTTTACCCATTTCTCAAATCTTGTGTTTAGGGCCCCTGGAAGCTTGAAAATCACTTTAAACATCTCATTTTACCTCTAAAAGTGATTATCCACGTACAATGTTAATTGTAGTTCAAAGACTCAACATTTGAAAATGAACCATTTTTTTAGTTTCAGAAGCATGTCGTAAGGGGGGGTGGTTATCTCTTTCGTCAAAAAAATTGTGTTTTCGCTTGAACAATAAAGGCCTACAAATGTTATTTAATTCACTTCCCGTGGAGGAGAAACACTTTTTAAGGACTCAGAATGAGTAAATTGGCCATTTTCATTCACTTTTACATATTTCTCAAATCTTGTGTTTAAGGCCCCTGGAAGCATGAAAATCACTTTAAACATCTCATTTTATCTTTAAAAGTGATTTTCCACGTACAAATGTGAATTGTAGTTAAAAGAGGCAACATTTGAAAACAGACCATTTTTGTAGTTTCTGAAGCATGTCGTAAGGGGGGGTTGTTATCTCTTTGGTCAAAAATCGTGCGTTTTCTCTTGAACAATAAAGGCCTACAAATGTTATTTAGTTCACTTCCCGTGGAGGAGAAACACTTTTTAAGGCCGCAGAGTGAGTAAATTGGCCATATTCATTCACTTTTACCCATTCCTCAAATCTTGTGTTTAAGGCCCCTGGAAGCATGAAAATCACTTTAAACATCTCATTTTATCTTTAAAAGTGATTTTCCACATACAAATGTGAATTGTAGTTCAAAGAGGCAACATTTGAAAACAGACCATTTTTTTAGTTTCTGAAACATGTCGTAAGGGGGGGTGGTTATCTCTTTCATCAAAAAAAAGGCGTTTTTGATTGAACAATAAAAGCCTCCAAATGTTATTTTATTCACTTCCCGTGGAGGAGAAACACTTTTTAAGGCCGCAGAGTGAGTAAATTGGCCATTTTCATTCACATTTACCCATTCCTTAAAGATTGTGTTTAGGGCCCCTGGAAGCTTGAAAATCACTTTAAACATCTAATTTTATCTCTAAAAGTGATTATCCACGTACAAATTTGAATTGTCGTTTAAAGACGCAACATTGGAAAATGGACCATTTTTATCGTTTCTGAAGCATGTCGTAAGGGGGGGTGGTTATCTCTTTCACCAAAAAAAAGGCGTTTTTGATTGAACAATAAAGGCCTCCAAATGTTATTTTATTCACTTCCCGTGGAGGAGAAACACTTTTTAAGGCTGCAGAGTGAGTAAATTGGCCATTTTCATTCACTTTTACCCATTTCTCAAATCTTGTGTTTAAGGCCCCTGGAAGCATGAAAATCACTTTAAACATCTCATTTTATCTTTAAAAGTGATTTTCCACGTACAAATGTGAATTGTAGTTCAAAGAGGCAACATTTGAAAACAGACCATTTTTTTAGTTTCTGAAGCATGTCGTAAGGGGGGATGGTTATCTCTTTCATCAAAAATCGGACGTTTTTAATTGAACAATAAAGGCCTACAAATGTTATTTAATTCACTTTCTGGGGTGGAGAAAAACTTTTTAAGGCCTCAGAGTGAATAAATTGGCCATTTCCATTCAAATTTACCCATTCCTCAAATCTTGTGTTTAGGGCCCCTGGAAGCTTGAAAATCACTTTAAACATCTAATTTTATCTCTAAAAGTGATTATCCCCGTACAAATGTGAATTGTCGTTTAAAGACGCAACATTTGAAAATGGACCATTTTTTACGTTTCTGAAGCATGTCGTAGGGGGGGTGGTTAACTCTTTCGTCAAAAATCAGGCGTTTTCCCTTGAACAATAAAGGCCTACAAATGTTATTTAGTTCACTTCCCGTGGAGGAGAAACACTTTTTAAGGCCGCAGACTGAGTAAATTGGCCATATTCATTCACTTTTACCCATCCCTCAAATCTTGTGTTTAAGGCCCCTGGAAGCATGAAAATCACTTTAAACATCTCATGTTATCTTTAAAAGTGATTTTCCACGTACAAATGTGAATTGTAGTTCAAAGAGGCAACATTTGAAAACAGACCATTTTTTTAGTTTGTGAAGCATGTCGTAAGGGGGGGTGGTTATCTCTTTCATCAAAAATCGGACGTTTTTGATTTAACAATAAAGGCCTACAAATGTTATTTAATGCACTTTCTGGGGTGGAGAAAAAAAATTTAAGGCCTCAGAGTGAATAAATTGGCCATTTTCATTCACATTTACCCATTCCTTAAGGCTTGTGTTTATGGCCCCTGGAAGCTTGAAAATCACTTTAAACATCTCATTTTATCTCTAAAAGTGATTATCCACGTACAAATGTGAATTGTCGTTTAAAGACGCAACATTGGAAAATGGACCATTTTTTTCGTTTCTGAAGCATGTCGTAAGGGGGGGTGGTTATCTCTTTCGTCAAAAATCGGGCGTTTTCGCTTGAACAATAAAGGCCTACAAATGTTATTAAATTCACTTCCCGTGGAGGAGAAACACTTTTTAAGGCCGCAGAGTGAGTAAATTGGCCATATTCATTCACTTTTACCCATTCCTCAAATCTTGTGTTTAAGGCCCCTGGAAGCATGAAAATCACTTTAAACATCTCATTTTATCTTTAAAAGTGATTTTCCACGTACAAATGTGAATTGTAGTTCAAAGAGGCAACATTTGAAAACAGACCATTTTTTTAGTTTCTGAAGCATGTCGTAAGGGGGGGTGGTTATCTCTTTCATCAAAAATCGGACGTTTTTGATTGAACAATAAAGGCCTCCAAATGTTATTTTATTCACTTCCCGTGAAGGAGAAACACTTTTTAAGGCCGCAGAGTGAGTAAATTGGCCATTTTCATTCACTTTTACCCATTCCTCAAATCTCGTGTTTAAGGCCCCTGGAAGCATGAAAATCACTTTAAACATCTCATTTTATCTTTAAAAGTGATTTTCCACGTACAAATGTGAATTGTAGTTCAAAGAGGCAACATTTGAAAACGGACCATTTTTACGTTTCTGAAGCATGTCATAAGGGGGGGTGGTTATCTCTTCGTCAAAAATCGGGCGTTTTCGCTTGAACAATAAAGGCCTACAAATGTTATTTAGTTCACTTCCCATGGAGGAGAAACACTTTTTAAGGCCGCAGAGTGAGTAAATTGGCCATATTCATTCACCTTTACCCATTCCTCAAATCTTGTGTTTAAGGCCCCTGGAAGCATGAAAATCACTTTAAACATCTCATTTTATCTTTAAAAGTGATTTTCCACGTACAAATGTGAATTGTAGTTCAAAGAGGCAACATTTGAAAACAGACCATTTTTTTAGTTTCTGAAGCATGTCGTAAGGGGGGGTGGTTATCTCTTTCATCAAAAATCAGACGTTTTTGATTGAACAATAAAGGCCTACAAATGTTATTTAATTTACTTTCTGGGGTGGAGAAACATTTTTTAAGGCCTCAGAGTGAATAAATTGACCATTTTCATTCACATTTACCCATACCTTAAGGCTTGTGTTTAGGGCCCCTGGAAGCTTGAAAATCACTTTAAACATCTAATTTTATCTCTTAAAGTGATTATCCACGTACAAATGTGAATTGTCGTTTAAAGACGCAACATTGGAAAATGGACCATTTTTTTCGTTTCTGAAGCATGTCGTAAGGGGGGGTGGTTATCTCTTTCACCAAAAAAAAGGCGTTTTTGATTGAACAATAAAGGCCTCCAAATGTTATTTTATTCACTTCCCGTGGAGGAGAAACACTTTTTAAGGCCGCAGAGTGAGTAAATTGGCCATTTTCATTCACTTTTACCCATTCCTCAAATCTCGTGTTTAAGTCCCCTGGAAGCATGAAAATCACTTTAAACATCTCATTTTATCTTTAAAAGTGATTTTCCACGTACAAATGTGAATTGTAGTTCAAAGAGGCAACATTTGAAAATGCACCATTTTTTTCGTTTCTGAAGCATGTCGTAAGGGGGGGTGGTTATCTCTTTCACCAAAAAACAGGCGTTTTTGATTGAACAATAAAGGCCTCCAAATGTTATTTAATTCACTTCCCGTGGAGGAGAAACACTTTTTAAGGCTGCAGAGTGAGTAAATTGGCCATTTTCATTCACTTTTACCCATTTCTCAAATCTTGTGTTTAAGGCCCCTGGAAGCATGAAAATCACTTTAAACATCTCATTTTATCTTTAAAAGTGATTTTCCACGTACAAATGTGAATTGTAGTTCAAAGAGGCAACATTTGAAAACAGACCATTTTTTTAGTTTCTGAAGCATGTCGTAAGGGGGGATGGTTATCTCTTTCATCAAAAATCGGACGTTTTTAATTGAACAATAAAGGCCTACAAATGTTATTTAATTCACTTTCTGGGGTGGAGAAAAACTTTTTAAGGCCTCAGAGTGAATAAATTCGCCATTTCCATTCAAATTTACCCATTCCTCAAATCTTGTGTTTAGGTCCCCTGGAAGCTTGAAAATCACTTTAAACATCTAATTTTATCTCTAAAAGTGATTATCCCCGTACAAATGTGAATTGTCGTTTAAAGACGCAACATTTGAAAATGGACCATTTTTTTCGTTTCTGAAGCATGTCGTAAGGGGGGGTGGTTATCTCTTTCACCAAAAAAAAGGTGTTTTTGATTGAACAATAAAGGCCTCCAAATGTTATTTTATTCACTTCCCGTGGAGGAGAAACACTTTTTAAGGCCGCAGAGTGAGTAAATTGGCCATTTTCATTCACTTTTACCCATTCCTCAAATCTCGTGTTTAAGGCCCCTGGAAGCATGAAAATCACTTTAAACATCGCATTTTATCTTTAAAAGTGATTTTCCACGTACAAATGTGAATTGTAGTTCAAATAGGCAACATTTGAAAACGGACCATTTTTTACGTTTCTGAAGCATGTCGTAGGGGGGTGGTTAACTCTTTCGTCAAAAATCGGGCGTTTTCCCTTGAACAATAAAGGCCTACAAATGTTATTTAGTTCACTTCCCGTGGAGGAGAAACACTTTTTAAGGCCGCAGACTGAGTAAATTGGCCATATTCATTCACTTTTACCCATTCCTCAAATCTTGTGTTTAAGGCCCCTGGAAGCATGAAAATCACTTTAAACATCTCATGTTATCTTTAAAATAGATTTTCCACGTACAAATGTGAATTGTAGTTCACAGAGGCAACATTTGAAAATGCACCATTTTTTTCGTTTCTGAAGCATGTCGTAAGGGGGGGTGGTTATCTCTTTCGCCAAAAAACAGGCGTTTTTGATTGAACAATAAAGGCCTCAAAATGGTATTTAATTCACTTCCCGTGGAGGAGAAACACTTTTTAAGGCCGCAGAGTGAGTAAATTGGCCATTTTCATTCACTTTTACCCATTTCTCAAATCTTGTGTTTAGGGCCCCTGGAAGCTTGAAAATCACTTTAAACATCTCATTTTATCTCTAAAAGTGATTTTCCAGGTACAAATGTGAATTGTAGTTCAAAGAGGCAACATTTGAAAACGGACCATTTTTTACGTTTCTGAAGCATGTCGTAAGGGGGGGTGGTTATCTCTTTCGTCAAAAAAATTGTGTTTTCGCTTGAACAATAAAGGCCTACAAATGTTATTTAATTCACTTCCCGTGGAGGAGAAACACTTTTTAAGGACTCAGAATGAGTAAATTGGCCATTTTCATTCACTTTTACATATTTCTCAAATCTTGTGTTTAAGGCCCCTGGAAGCATGAAAATCACTTTAAACATCTAATTTTATCTTTAAAAGTGATTTTCCACGTACAAATGTGAATTGTAGTTCAAAGAGGCAACATTTGAAAACGGACCATTTTTTACGTTTCTGAAGCATGTCGTAAGGGGGGGTGGTTATCTCTTTCATAAAAAATCGGACGTTTTTGATTGAACAATAAAGGCCTACAAATGTTATTTAATTCACTTTCTGGGGTGGAGAAAAAATTTTTAAGGCCTCAGAGTGAATAAATTGGCCATTTTCATTCACATTTACACATTCCTTAAGGATTGTGTTTAGGGCCCCTGGAAGCTTGAAAATCACTTTAAACATCTAATTTTATCTCTAAAAGTGATTATCCACGTACAAATGTGAATTGTCGTTTAAAGACGCAACATTGGAAAATGGACCATTTTTATCGTTTCTGAAGCATGTCGTAAGGGGGGGTGGTTATCTCTTTCACCAAAAAAAAGGCGTTTTTGATTGAACAATAAAGGCCTCCAAATGTTATTTTATTCACTTCCCGTGGAGGAGATTGACTTTTTAAGGCCGCAGAGTGAGTAAATTGGCCATTTTCATTTACTTTTACCCATTCCTCAAATCTCGTGTTTAAGGCCCCTGGAAGCATGAAAATCACTTTAAACATCTCATTTTATCTTTAAAAGTGATTTTCCACGTACAAATGTGAATTGTAGTTCAAAGAGGCAACATTTGAAAATGCACCATTTTTTTCGTTTCTGAAGCATGTCGTAAGGGGGGGTGGTTATCTCTTTCACCAAAAAACAGGCGTTTTTGATTGAACAATAAAGGCCTCCAAATGTTATTTAATTCACTTCCCGTGGAGGAGAAACACTTTTTAAGGCTGCAGAGTGAGTAAATTGGCCATTTTCATTCACTTTTACCCATTTCTCAAATCTTGTGTTTAAGGCCCCTGGAAGCATGAAAATCACTTTAAACATCTCATTTTATCTTTAAAAGTGATTTTCCACGTACAAATGTGAATTGTAGTTCAAAGAGGCAACATTTGAAAACAGACCATTTTTTTTTTTTCTGAAGCATGTCGTAAGGGGGGATGGTTATCTCTTTCATCAAAAATCGGACGTTTTTAATTGAACAATAAAGGCCTACAAATGTTATTTAATTCACTTTCTGGGGTGGAGAAAAACTTTTTAAGGCCTCAGAGTGAATAAATTCGCCATTTCCATTCAAATTTACCCATTCCTCAAATCTTGTGTTTAGGTCCCCTGGAAGCTTGAAAATCACTTTAAACATCTAATTTTATCTCTAAAAGTGATTATCCCCGTACAAATGTGAATTGTCGTTTAAAGACGCAACATTTGAAAATGGACCATTTTTTTCGTTTCTGAAGCATGTCGTAAGGGGGGGTGGTTATCTCTTTCACCAAAAAAAAGGTGTTTTTGATTGAACAATAAAGGCCTCCAAATGTTATTTTATTCACTTCCCGTGGAGGAGAAACACTTTTTAAGGCCGCAGAGTGAGTAAATTGGCCATTTTCATTCACTTTTACCCATTCCTCAAATCTCGTGTTTAAGGCCCCTGGAAGCATGAAAATCACTTTAAACATCTCATTTTATCTTTAAAAGTGATTTTCCACGTACAAATGTGAATTGTAGTTCAAAGAGGCAACATTTGAAAACGGACCATTTTTTACGTTTCTGAAGCATGTCGTAGGGGGGGTGGTTAACACTTTCGTCAAAAATCGGGCGTTTTCCCTTGAACAATAAAGGCCTACAAATGGTTTTTAGTTCACTTCCCGTGGAGGAGAAACACTTTTTAAGGCCGCAGACTGAGTAAATTGGCCATATTCATTCACTTTTACCCATTCCTCAAATCTTGTGTTTAAGGCCCCTGGAAGCATGAAAATCACTTTAAACATCTCATGTTATCTTTAAAAGTGATTTTCCACGTACAAATGTGAATTGTAGTTCAAAGAGGCAACATTTGAAAATGCACCATTTTTTTCGTTTCTGAAGCATGTCGTAAGGGGGGGTGGTTATCTCTTTCACCAAAAAACAGGCGTTTTTGATTGAACAATAAAGGCCTCCAAATGGTATTTAATTCACTTCCCGTGGAGGAGAAACACTTTTTAAGGCCGCAGAGTGAGTAAATTGGCCATTTTCATTCACTTTTACCCATTTCTCAAATCTTGTGTTTAAGGCCCCTGGAAGCATGAAAATCACTTTAAACATCTCATTTTATCTTTAAAAGTGATTTTCCACGTACAAATGTGAATTGTAGTTCAAAGAGGCAACATTTGAAAACAGACCATTTTTTTAGTTTCTGAAGCATGTCGTAAGGGGGGGTGGTTATCTCTTTCATCAAAAATCGGACGTTTTTGATTGAACAATAAAGGCCTACAAATGTTATTTAATTCACTTTCTGGGGTGGAGAAAAACTTTTTAAGGCCTCAGAGTGAATAAATTGGCCATTTTCATTCACATTTACCCATTCCTCAAATCTTGTGTTTAGGGCCCCTGGAAGCTTGAAAATCACTTTAAACATCTCATTTTATCTTTAAAAGTGATTTTCCACGTACAAATGTGAATTGTTGTTCAAAGAGGCAACATTTGAAAACAGACCATTTTTTTAGTTTCTGAAGCATGTGGTAAGGGGGGGTGGTTATCTCTTTCATCAAAAATCGGACGTTTTTGATTGAACAATAAAGGCCTCCAAATGTTATTTTATGCACTTCCCGTGGAGGAGAAACACTTTTTAAGGCCGCAGAGTGAGTAAATTGGCCATTTTCATTCACTTTTACCCATTCCTCAAATCTCGTGTTTAAGGCCCCTGGAAGCATGAAAATCACTTTAAACATCTCATTTTATCTTTATAAGTGATTTTCCACGTACAAATGTGAATTGTAGTTCAAAGAGGCAACATTTGAAAACGGACAATTTTTTACGCTTCTGAAGCATGTCGTAAGGGGGGGTGGTTATCTCTTTCGTCAAAAATCGGGCGTTTTCGCTTGAACAATAAAGGCCTACAAATGTTGTTTAGTTCACTTCCCGTGGAGGAGAAACACTTTTTAAGGCCGCAGAGTGAGTAAATTGGGCATTTTCATTCACTTTTACCCATTTCTCAAATCTTGTGTTTAGGGCCCCTGGAAGCTTGAAAATCACTTTAAACATCTCATTTTACCTCTAAAAGTGATTATCTACGTACAATGTTAATTGTAGTTCAAAGACTCAACATTTGAAAATGAACCATTTTTTTAGTTTCAGAAGCATGTCGTAAGGGGGGGTGGTTATCTCTTTCATCAAAAAAATTGTGTTTTCGCTTGAACAATAAAGGCCTACAAATGTTATTTAATTCACTTCCCGTGGAGGAGAAACACTTTTTAAGGACTCAGAATGAGTAAATTGGCCATCTTCATTCACTTTTACATATTTCTCAAATCTTGTGTTTAAGGCCCCTGGAAGCATGAAAATCACTTTAAACATCTAATTTTATCTTTAAAAGTGATTTTCCACGTACAAATGTGAATTGTAGTTCAAAGAGGCAACATTTGAAAACGGACCATTTTTTACGTTTCTGAAGCATGTCGTAAGAGGGGGTGGTTATCTCTTTCATCAAAAATCGGACATTTTTGATTGAACAATAAAGGCCTCCAAATGTTATTTTATTCACTTCCCGTGGAGGAGAAACACTTTTTAAGGCCGCAGAGTGAGTAAATTGGCCATTTTCATTCACTTTTACCCATTCCTCAAATCTCGTGTTTAAGGCCCCTGGAAGCATGAAAATCACTTTAAACATCTCATTTTATCTTTAAAAGTGATTTTCCACGTACAAATGTGAATTGTAGTTCAAAGAGGCAACATTTGAAAACAGACCATTTTTTTAGTTTCTGAAGCATGTCGTAAGGGGGGGTGGTTATCTCTTTCATCAAAAATCGGACGTTTTTAATTGAACAATAAAGGCCTACAAATGTTATTTAATTCACTTTCTGGGGTGGAGAAAAACTTTTTAAGGCCTCAGAGTGAATAAATTGGCCATTTCCATTCAAATTTACCCATTCCTCAAATCTTGTGTTTAGGGCCCCTGGAAGCTTGAAAATCACTTTAAACATCTAATTTTATCTCTAAAAGTGATTATCCACGTTCAAATGTGAATTGTCGTTTAAAGACGCAACATTTGAAAATGGACCATTTTTTTCGTTT
This sequence comes from Triturus cristatus, assembly GCF_964204655.1. Taxonomy (NCBI): domain Eukaryota; kingdom Metazoa; phylum Chordata; class Amphibia; order Caudata; family Salamandridae; genus Triturus; species Triturus cristatus. The sequence continues at coordinate 1,223,229,916 of NC_140590.1, read as the reverse complement.
CTGAAGCATGTCGTAAGGGGGGGTGGTTATCTCTTTCACCAAAAAAAAGGTGTTTTTGATTGAACAATAAAGGCCTCCAAATGTTATTTTATTCACTTCCCGTGGAGGAGAAACACTTTTTAATGCCGCAGAGTGAGTAAATTGGCCATTTTCATTCACTTTTACCCATTCCTCAAATCTCGTGTTTAAGGCCCCTGGAAGCATGAAAATCACTTTAAACATCGCATTTTATCTTTAAAAGTGATTTTCCATGTACAAATGTGAATTGTAGTTCAAAGAGGCAACATTTGAAAACGGACCTTTTTTTTACGTTTCTGAAGCATGTCGTAGGGGGGGTGGTTAACTCTTTCGTCAAAAATCGGGCGTTTTCCCTTGAACAATAAAGGCCTACAAATGTTATTTAGTTCACTTCCCGTGGAGGAGAAACACTTTTTAAGGCCGCAGATTGAGTAAATTGGCCATATTCATTCACTTTTACCCATTCCTCAAATCTTGTGTTTAAGGCCCCTGGAAGCATGAAAATCACTTTAAACATCTCATGTTATCTTTAAAAGTGATTTTCCACGTACAAATGTGAATTGTAGTTCAAAGAGGCAACATTTGAAAATGCACCATTTTTTTCGTTTCTGAAGCATGTCGTAAGGGGGGGTGGTTATCTCTTTCACCAAAAAACAGGCGTTTTTGATTGAACAATAAAGGCCTCCAAATGGTATTTAATTCACTTCCCGTGGAGGAGAAACACTTTTTAAGGCCGCAGAGTGAGTAAATTGGCCATTTTCATTCAATTTTACCCATTTCTCAAATCTTGTGTTTAAGGCCCCTGGAAGCATGAAAATCACTTTAAACATCTCATTTTATCTTTAAAAGTGATTTTCCACGTACAAATGTGAATTGTAGTTCAAAGAGGCAACATTTGAAAACAGACAATTTTTTTAGTTTCTGAAGCATGTCGTAAGGGGGGGTGGTTATCTCTTTCATCAAAAATCGGACGTTTTTGATTGAACAATAAAGGCCTCCAAATGTTATTTTATTCACTTCCCGTGGAGGAGAAACACTTTTTAAGGCCGCAGATTGAGTAAATTGGCCATATTCATTCACTTTTACCCATTCCTCAAATCTTGTGTTTAAGGCCCCTGGAAGCATGAAAATCACTTTAAACATCTCATGTTATCTTTAAAAGTGATTTTCCACGTACAAATGTGAATTGTAGTTCAAAGAGGCAACATTTGAAAATGCACCATTTTTTTCGTTTCTGAAGCATGTCGTAAGGGGGGGTGATTATCTCTTTCACCAAAAAACAGGCGTTTTTGATTGAACAATAAAGGCCTCCAAATGGTATTTAATTCACTTCCCGTGGAGGAGAAACACTTTTTAAGGCCGCAGAGTGAGTAAATTGGCCATTTTCATTCAATTTTACCCATTTCTCAAATCTTGTGTTTAAGGCCCCCCTGGAAGCATGAAAATCACTTTAAACATCTCATTTTATCTTTAAAAGTGATTTTCCACGTACAAATGTGAATTGTAGTTCAAAGAGGCAACATTTGAAAACAGACCATTTTTTTAGTTTCTGAAGCATGTCGTAAGGGGGGTGGTTATCTCTTTCATCAAAAATCGGACATTTTTGATTGAACAATAAAGGCCTACAAATGTTATTTAATTCACTTTCTGGGGTGGAGAAAAACTTTTTAAGGCCTCAGAGTGAATAAATTGGCCATTTTCATTCACATTTACCCATTCCTCAAATCTTGTGTTTAGGGCCCCTGGAAGCTTGAAAATCACTTTAAACATCTCATTTTATCTTTAAAAGTGATTTTCCACGTACAAATGTGAATTGTTGTTCAAAGAGGCAACATTTGAAAACAGACCATTTTTTTAGTTTCTGAAGCATGTGGTAAGGGGGTGTGGTTATCTCTTTCATCAAAAATCGGACGTTTTTGATTGAACAATAAAGGCCTCCAAATGTTATTTTATGCACTTCCCGTGGAGGAGAAACACTTTTTAAGGCCGCAGAGTGAGTAAATTGGCCATTTTCATTCACTTTTACCCATTCCTCAAATCTCGTGTTTAAGGCCCCTGGAAGCATGAAAATCACTTTAAACATCTCATTTTATCTTTATAAGTGATTTTCCACGTACAAATGTGAATTGTAGTTCAAAGAGGCAACATTTGAAAACGGACAATTTTTTACGCTTCTGAAGCATGTCGTAAGGGGGGGTGGTTATCTCTTTCGTCAAAAATCGGGCGTTTTCGCTTGAACAATAAAGGCCTACAAATGTTGTTTAGTTCACTTCCCGTGGAGGAGAAACACTTTTTAAGGCCGCAGAGTGAGTAAATTGGCCATTTTCATTCACTTTTACCCATTTCTCAAATCTTGTGTTTAGGGCCCCTGGAAGCTTGAAAATCACTTTAAACATCTCATTTTACCTCTAAAAGTGATTATCCACGTACAATGTTAATTGTAGTTCAAAGACTCAACATTTGAAAATGAACCATTTTTTTAGTTTCAGAAGCATGTCGTAAGGGGGGGTGGTTATCTCTTTCGTCAAAAAAATTGTGTTTTCGCTTGAACAATAAAGGCCTACAAATGTTATTTAATTCACTTCCCGTGGAGGAGAAACACTTTTTAAGGACTCAGAATGAGTAAATTGGCCATTTTCATTCACTTTTACATATTTCTCAAATCTTGTGTTTAAGGCCCCTGGAAGCATGAAAATCACTTTAAACATCTAATTTTATCTTTAAAAGTGATTTTTCACGTACAAATGTGAATTGTAGTTCAAAGAGGCAACATTTGAAAACGGACCATTTTTTTAGTTTGTGAAGCATGTCGTAAGGGGGGGTGGTTATCTCTTTCATCAAAAATCGGACGTTTTTGATTTAACAATAAAGGCCTACAAATGTTATTTAATGCACTTTCTGGGGTGGAGAAAAAAAATTTAAGGCCTCAGAGTGAATAAATTGGCCATTTTCATTCACATTTACCCATTCCTTAAGGCTTGTGTTTATGGCCCCTGGAAGCTTGAAAATCACTTTAAACATCTCATTTTATCTCTAAAAGTGATTATCCACGTACAAATGTGAATTGTCGTTTAAAGACGCAACATTGGAAAATGGACCATTTTTTTCGTTTCTGAAGCATGTCGTAAGGGGGGGTGGTTATCTCTTTCGTCAAAAATCGGGCGTTTTCGCTTGAACAATAAAGGCCTACAAATGTTATTAAATTCACTTCCCGTGGAGGAGAAACACTTTTTAAGGCCGCAGAGTGAGTAAATTGGCCATATTCATTCACTTTTACCCATTCCTCAAATCTTGTGTTTAAGGCCCCTGGAAGCATGAAAATCACTTTAAACATCTCATTTTATCTTTAAAAGTGATTTTCCACGTACAAATGTGAATTGTAGTTCAAAGAGGCAACATTTGAAAACAGACCATTTTTTTAGTTTCTGAAGCATGTCGTAAGGGGGGGTGGTTATCTCTTTCATCAAAAATCGGACGTTTTTGATTGAACAATAAAGGCCTCCAAATGTTATTTTATTCACTTCCCGTGAAGGAGAAACACTTTTTAAGGCCGCAGAGTGAGTAAATTGGCCATTTTCATTCACTTTTACCCATTCCTCAAATCTCGTGTTTAAGGCCCCTGGAAGCATGAAAATCACTTTAAACATCTCATTTTATCTTTAAAAGTGATTTTCCACGTACAAATGTGAATTGTAGTTCAAAGAGGCAACATTTGAAAACGGACCATTTTTACGTTTCTGAAGCATGTCATAAGGGGGGGTGGTTATCTCTTCGTCAAAAATCGGGCGTTTTCGCTTGAACAATAAAGGCCTACAAATGTTATTTAGTTCACTTCCCATGGAGGAGAAACACTTTTTAAGGCCGCAGAGTGAGTAAATTGGCCATATTCATTCACCTTTACCCATTCCTCAAATCTTGTGTTTAAGGCCCCTGGAAGCATGAAAATCACTTTAAACATCTCATTTTATCTTTAAAAGTGATTTTCCACGTACAAATGTGAATTGTAGTTCAAAGAGGCAACATTTGAAAACAGACCATTTTTTTAGTTTCTGAAGCATGTCGTAAGGGGGGGTGGTTATCTCTTTCATCAAAAATCAGACGTTTTTGATTGAACAATAAAGGCCTACAAATGTTATTTAATTTACTTTCTGGGGTGGAGAAACATTTTTTAAGGCCTCAGAGTGAATAAATTGACCATTTTCATTCACATTTACCCATACCTTAAGGCTTGTGTTTAGGGCCCCTGGAAGCTTGAAAATCACTTTAAACATCTAATTTTATCTCTTAAAGTGATTATCCACGTACAAATGTGAATTGTCGTTTAAAGACGCAACATTGGAAAATGGACCATTTTTTTCGTTTCTGAAGCATGTCGTAAGGGGGGGTGGTTATCTCTTTCACCAAAAAAAAGGCGTTTTTGATTGAACAATAAAGGCCTCCAAATGTTATTTTATTCACTTCCCGTGGAGGAGAAACACTTTTTAAGGCCGCAGAGTGAGTAAATTGGCCATTTTCATTCACTTTTACCCATTCCTCAAATCTCGTGTTTAAGTCCCCTGGAAGCATGAAAATCACTTTAAACATCTCATTTTATCTTTAAAAGTGATTTTCCACGTACAAATGTGAATTGTAGTTCAAAGAGGCAACATTTGAAAATGCACCATTTTTTTCGTTTCTGAAGCATGTCGTAAGGGGGGGTGGTTATCTCTTTCACCAAAAAACAGGCGTTTTTGATTGAACAATAAAGGCCTCCAAATGTTATTTAATTCACTTCCCGTGGAGGAGAAACACTTTTTAAGGCTGCAGAGTGAGTAAATTGGCCATTTTCATTCACTTTTACCCATTTCTCAAATCTTGTGTTTAAGGCCCCTGGAAGCATGAAAATCACTTTAAACATCTCATTTTATCTTTAAAAGTGATTTTCCACGTACAAATGTGAATTGTAGTTCAAAGAGGCAACATTTGAAAACAGACCATTTTTTTAGTTTCTGAAGCATGTCGTAAGGGGGGATGGTTATCTCTTTCATCAAAAATCGGACGTTTTTAATTGAACAATAAAGGCCTACAAATGTTATTTAATTCACTTTCTGGGGTGGAGAAAAACTTTTTAAGGCCTCAGAGTGAATAAATTCGCCATTTCCATTCAAATTTACCCATTCCTCAAATCTTGTGTTTAGGTCCCCTGGAAGCTTGAAAATCACTTTAAACATCTAATTTTATCTCTAAAAGTGATTATCCCCGTACAAATGTGAATTGTCGTTTAAAGACGCAACATTTGAAAATGGACCATTTTTTTCGTTTCTGAAGCATGTCGTAAGGGGGGGTGGTTATCTCTTTCACCAAAAAAAAGGTGTTTTTGATTGAACAATAAAGGCCTCCAAATGTTATTTTATTCACTTCCCGTGGAGGAGAAACACTTTTTAAGGCCGCAGAGTGAGTAAATTGGCCATTTTCATTCACTTTTACCCATTCCTCAAATCTCGTGTTTAAGGCCCCTGGAAGCATGAAAATCACTTTAAACATCGCATTTTATCTTTAAAAGTGATTTTCCACGTACAAATGTGAATTGTAGTTCAAATAGGCAACATTTGAAAACGGACCATTTTTTACGTTTCTGAAGCATGTCGTAGGGGGGTGGTTAACTCTTTCGTCAAAAATCGGGCGTTTTCCCTTGAACAATAAAGGCCTACAAATGTTATTTAGTTCACTTCCCGTGGAGGAGAAACACTTTTTAAGGCCGCAGACTGAGTAAATTGGCCATATTCATTCACTTTTACCCATTCCTCAAATCTTGTGTTTAAGGCCCCTGGAAGCATGAAAATCACTTTAAACATCTCATGTTATCTTTAAAATAGATTTTCCACGTACAAATGTGAATTGTAGTTCACAGAGGCAACATTTGAAAATGCACCATTTTTTTCGTTTCTGAAGCATGTCGTAAGGGGGGGTGGTTATCTCTTTCGCCAAAAAACAGGCGTTTTTGATTGAACAATAAAGGCCTCAAAATGGTATTTAATTCACTTCCCGTGGAGGAGAAACACTTTTTAAGGCCGCAGAGTGAGTAAATTGGCCATTTTCATTCACTTTTACCCATTTCTCAAATCTTGTGTTTAGGGCCCCTGGAAGCTTGAAAATCACTTTAAACATCTCATTTTATCTCTAAAAGTGATTTTCCAGGTACAAATGTGAATTGTAGTTCAAAGAGGCAACATTTGAAAACGGACCATTTTTTACGTTTCTGAAGCATGTCGTAAGGGGGGGTGGTTATCTCTTTCGTCAAAAAAATTGTGTTTTCGCTTGAACAATAAAGGCCTACAAATGTTATTTAATTCACTTCCCGTGGAGGAGAAACACTTTTTAAGGACTCAGAATGAGTAAATTGGCCATTTTCATTCACTTTTACATATTTCTCAAATCTTGTGTTTAAGGCCCCTGGAAGCATGAAAATCACTTTAAACATCTAATTTTATCTTTAAAAGTGATTTTCCACGTACAAATGTGAATTGTAGTTCAAAGAGGCAACATTTGAAAACGGACCATTTTTTACGTTTCTGAAGCATGTCGTAAGGGGGGGTGGTTATCTCTTTCATAAAAAATCGGACGTTTTTGATTGAACAATAAAGGCCTACAAATGTTATTTAATTCACTTTCTGGGGTGGAGAAAAAATTTTTAAGGCCTCAGAGTGAATAAATTGGCCATTTTCATTCACATTTACACATTCCTTAAGGATTGTGTTTAGGGCCCCTGGAAGCTTGAAAATCACTTTAAACATCTAATTTTATCTCTAAAAGTGATTATCCACGTACAAATGTGAATTGTCGTTTAAAGACGCAACATTGGAAAATGGACCATTTTTATCGTTTCTGAAGCATGTCGTAAGGGGGGGTGGTTATCTCTTTCACCAAAAAAAAGGCGTTTTTGATTGAACAATAAAGGCCTCCAAATGTTATTTTATTCACTTCCCGTGGAGGAGATTGACTTTTTAAGGCCGCAGAGTGAGTAAATTGGCCATTTTCATTTACTTTTACCCATTCCTCAAATCTCGTGTTTAAGGCCCCTGGAAGCATGAAAATCACTTTAAACATCTCATTTTATCTTTAAAAGTGATTTTCCACGTACAAATGTGAATTGTAGTTCAAAGAGGCAACATTTGAAAATGCACCATTTTTTTCGTTTCTGAAGCATGTCGTAAGGGGGGGTGGTTATCTCTTTCACCAAAAAACAGGCGTTTTTGATTGAACAATAAAGGCCTCCAAATGTTATTTAATTCACTTCCCGTGGAGGAGAAACACTTTTTAAGGCTGCAGAGTGAGTAAATTGGCCATTTTCATTCACTTTTACCCATTTCTCAAATCTTGTGTTTAAGGCCCCTGGAAGCATGAAAATCACTTTAAACATCTCATTTTATCTTTAAAAGTGATTTTCCACGTACAAATGTGAATTGTAGTTCAAAGAGGCAACATTTGAAAACAGACCATTTTTTTTTTTTCTGAAGCATGTCGTAAGGGGGGATGGTTATCTCTTTCATCAAAAATCGGACGTTTTTAATTGAACAATAAAGGCCTACAAATGTTATTTAATTCACTTTCTGGGGTGGAGAAAAACTTTTTAAGGCCTCAGAGTGAATAAATTCGCCATTTCCATTCAAATTTACCCATTCCTCAAATCTTGTGTTTAGGTCCCCTGGAAGCTTGAAAATCACTTTAAACATCTAATTTTATCTCTAAAAGTGATTATCCCCGTACAAATGTGAATTGTCGTTTAAAGACGCAACATTTGAAAATGGACCATTTTTTTCGTTTCTGAAGCATGTCGTAAGGGGGGGTGGTTATCTCTTTCACCAAAAAAAAGGTGTTTTTGATTGAACAATAAAGGCCTCCAAATGTTATTTTATTCACTTCCCGTGGAGGAGAAACACTTTTTAAGGCCGCAGAGTGAGTAAATTGGCCATTTTCATTCACTTTTACCCATTCCTCAAATCTCGTGTTTAAGGCCCCTGGAAGCATGAAAATCACTTTAAACATCTCATTTTATCTTTAAAAGTGATTTTCCACGTACAAATGTGAATTGTAGTTCAAAGAGGCAACATTTGAAAACGGACCATTTTTTACGTTTCTGAAGCATGTCGTAGGGGGGGTGGTTAACACTTTCGTCAAAAATCGGGCGTTTTCCCTTGAACAATAAAGGCCTACAAATGGTTTTTAGTTCACTTCCCGTGGAGGAGAAACACTTTTTAAGGCCGCAGACTGAGTAAATTGGCCATATTCATTCACTTTTACCCATTCCTCAAATCTTGTGTTTAAGGCCCCTGGAAGCATGAAAATCACTTTAAACATCTCATGTTATCTTTAAAAGTGATTTTCCACGTACAAATGTGAATTGTAGTTCAAAGAGGCAACATTTGAAAATGCACCATTTTTTTCGTTTCTGAAGCATGTCGTAAGGGGGGGTGGTTATCTCTTTCACCAAAAAACAGGCGTTTTTGATTGAACAATAAAGGCCTCCAAATGGTATTTAATTCACTTCCCGTGGAGGAGAAACACTTTTTAAGGCCGCAGAGTGAGTAAATTGGCCATTTTCATTCACTTTTACCCATTTCTCAAATCTTGTGTTTAAGGCCCCTGGAAGCATGAAAATCACTTTAAACATCTCATTTTATCTTTAAAAGTGATTTTCCACGTACAAATGTGAATTGTAGTTCAAAGAGGCAACATTTGAAAACAGACCATTTTTTTAGTTTCTGAAGCATGTCGTAAGGGGGGGTGGTTATCTCTTTCATCAAAAATCGGACGTTTTTGATTGAACAATAAAGGCCTACAAATGTTATTTAATTCACTTTCTGGGGTGGAGAAAAACTTTTTAAGGCCTCAGAGTGAATAAATTGGCCATTTTCATTCACATTTACCCATTCCTCAAATCTTGTGTTTAGGGCCCCTGGAAGCTTGAAAATCACTTTAAACATCTCATTTTATCTTTAAAAGTGATTTTCCACGTACAAATGTGAATTGTTGTTCAAAGAGGCAACATTTGAAAACAGACCATTTTTTTAGTTTCTGAAGCATGTGGTAAGGGGGGGTGGTTATCTCTTTCATCAAAAATCGGACGTTTTTGATTGAACAATAAAGGCCTCCAAATGTTATTTTATGCACTTCCCGTGGAGGAGAAACACTTTTTAAGGCCGCAGAGTGAGTAAATTGGCCATTTTCATTCACTTTTACCCATTCCTCAAATCTCGTGTTTAAGGCCCCTGGAAGCATGAAAATCACTTTAAACATCTCATTTTATCTTTATAAGTGATTTTCCACGTACAAATGTGAATTGTAGTTCAAAGAGGCAACATTTGAAAACGGACAATTTTTTACGCTTCTGAAGCATGTCGTAAGGGGGGGTGGTTATCTCTTTCGTCAAAAATCGGGCGTTTTCGCTTGAACAATAAAGGCCTACAAATGTTGTTTAGTTCACTTCCCGTGGAGGAGAAACACTTTTTAAGGCCGCAGAGTGAGTAAATTGGGCATTTTCATTCACTTTTACCCATTTCTCAAATCTTGTGTTTAGGGCCCCTGGAAGCTTGAAAATCACTTTAAACATCTCATTTTACCTCTAAAAGTGATTATCTACGTACAATGTTAATTGTAGTTCAAAGACTCAACATTTGAAAATGAACCATTTTTTTAGTTTCAGAAGCATGTCGTAAGGGGGGGTGGTTATCTCTTTCATCAAAAAAATTGTGTTTTCGCTTGAACAATAAAGGCCTACAAATGTTATTTAATTCACTTCCCGTGGAGGAGAAACACTTTTTAAGGACTCAGAATGAGTAAATTGGCCATCTTCATTCACTTTTACATATTTCTCAAATCTTGTGTTTAAGGCCCCTGGAAGCATGAAAATCACTTTAAACATCTAATTTTATCTTTAAAAGTGATTTTCCACGTACAAATGTGAATTGTAGTTCAAAGAGGCAACATTTGAAAACGGACCATTTTTTACGTTTCTGAAGCATGTCGTAAGAGGGGGTGGTTATCTCTTTCATCAAAAATCGGACATTTTTGATTGAACAATAAAGGCCTCCAAATGTTATTTTATTCACTTCCCGTGGAGGAGAAACACTTTTTAAGGCCGCAGAGTGAGTAAATTGGCCATTTTCATTCACTTTTACCCATTCCTCAAATCTCGTGTTTAAGGCCCCTGGAAGCATGAAAATCACTTTAAACATCTCATTTTATCTTTAAAAGTGATTTTCCACGTACAAATGTGAATTGTAGTTCAAAGAGGCAACATTTGAAAACAGACCATTTTTTTAGTTTCTGAAGCATGTCGTAAGGGGGGGTGGTTATCTCTTTCATCAAAAATCGGACGTTTTTAATTGAACAATAAAGGCCTACAAATGTTATTTAATTCACTTTCTGGGGTGGAGAAAAACTTTTTAAGGCCTCAGAGTGAATAAATTGGCCATTTCCATTCAAATTTACCCATTCCTCAAATCTTGTGTTTAGGGCCCCTGGAAGCTTGAAAATCACTTTAAACATCTAATTTTATCTCTAAAAGTGATTATCCACGTTCAAATGTGAATTGTCGTTTAAAGACGCAACATTTGAAAATGGACCATTTTTTTCGTTTCTGAAGCATGTCGTAAGGGGGGGTGGTTATCTCTTTCACCAAAAAAAAGGTGTTTTTGATTGAACAATAAAGGCCTCCAAATGTTATTTTATTCACTTCCCGTGGAGGAGAAACACTTTTTAATGCCGCAGAGTGAGTAAATTGGCCATTTTCATTCACTTTTACCCATTCCTCAAATCTCGTGTTTAAGGCCCCTGGAAGCATGAAAATCACTTTAAACATCGCATTTTATCTTTAAAAGTGATTTTCCATGTACAAATGTGAATTGTAGTTCAAAGAGGCAACATTTGAAAACGGACCTTTTTTTTACGTTTCTGAAGCATGTCGTAGGGGGGGTGGTTAACTCTTTCGTCAAAAATCGGGCGTTTTCCCTTGAACAATAAAGGCCTACAAATGTTATTTAGTTCACTTCCCGTGGAGGAGAAACACTTTTTAAGGCCGCAGATTGAGTAAATTGGCCATATTCATTCACTTTTACCCATTCCTCAAATCTTGTGTTTAAGGCCCCTGGAAGCATGAAAATCACTTTAAACATCTCATGTTATCTTTAAAAGTGATTTTCCACGTACAAATGTGAATTGTAGTTCAAAGAGGCAACATTTGAAAATGCACCATTTTTTTCGTTTCTGAAGCATGTCGTAAGGGGGGGTGGTTATCTCTTTCACCAAAAAACAGGCGTTTTTGATTGAACAATAAAGGCCTCCAAATGGTATTTAATTCACTTCCCGTGGAGGAGAAACACTTTTTAAGGCCGCAGAGTGAGTAAATTGGCCATTTTCATTCAATTTTACCCATTTCTCAAATCTTGTGTTTAAGGCCCCTGGAAGCATGAAAATCACTTTAAACATCTCATTTTATCTTTAAAAGTGATTTTCCACGTACAAATGTGAATTGTAGTTCAAAGAGGCAACATTTGAAAACAGACAATTTTTTTAGTTTCTGAAGCATGTCGTAAGGGGGGGTGGTTATCTCTTTCATCAAAAATCGGACGTTTTTGATTGAACAATAAAGGCCTCCAAATGTTATTTTATTCACTTCCCGTGGAGGAGAAACACTTTTTAAGGCCGCAGATTGAGTAAATTGGCCATATTCATTCACTTTTACCCATTCCTCAAATCTTGTGTTTAAGGCCCCTGGAAGCATGAAAATCACTTTAAACATCTCATGTTATCTTTAAAAGTGATTTTCCACGTACAAATGTGAATTGTAGTTCAAAGAGGCAACATTTGAAAATGCACCATTTTTTTCGTTTCTGAAGCATGTCGTAAGGGGGGGTGATTATCTCTTTCACCAAAAAACAGGCGTTTTTGATTGAACAATAAAGGCCTCCAAATGGTATTTAATTCACTTCCCGTGGAGGAGAAACACTTTTTAAGGCCGCAGAGTGAGTAAATTGGCCATTTTCATTCAATTTTACCCATTTCTCAAATCTTGTGTTTAAGGCCCCCCTGGAAGCATGAAAATCACTTTAAACATCTCATTTTATCTTTAAAAGTGATTTTCCACGTACAAATGTGAATTGTAGTTCAAAGAGGCAACATTTGAAAACAGACCATTTTTTTAGTTTCTGAAGCATGTCGTAAGGGGGGTGGTTATCTCTTTCATCAAAAATCGGACATTTTTGATTGAACAATAAAGGCCTACAAATGTTATTTAATTCACTTTCTGGGGTGGAGAAAAACTTTTTAAGGCCTCAGAGTGAATAAATTGGCCATTTTCATTCACATTTACCCATTCCTCAAATCTTGTGTTTAGGGCCCCTGGAAGCTTGAAAATCACTTTAAACATCTCATTTTATCTTTAAAAGTGATTTTCCACGTACAAATGTGAATTGTTGTTCAAAGAGGCAACATTTGAAAACAGACCATTTTTTTAGTTTCTGAAGCATGTGGTAAGGGGGTGTGGTTATCTCTTTCATCAAAAATCGGACGTTTTTGATTGAACAATAAAGGCCTCCAAATGTTATTTTATGCACTTCCCGTGGAGGAGAAACACTTTTTAAGGCCGCAGAGTGAGTAAATTGGCCATTTTCATTCACTTTTACCCATTCCTCAAATCTCGTGTTTAAGGCCCCTGGAAGCATGAAAATCACTTTAAACATCTCATTTTATCTTTATAAGTGATTTTCCACGTACAAATGTGAATTGTAGTTCAAAGAGGCAACATTTGAAAACGGACAATTTTTTACGCTTCTGAAGCATGTCGTAAGGGGGGGTGGTTATCTCTTTCGTCAAAAATCGGGCGTTTTCGCTTGAACAATAAAGGCCTACAAATGTTGTTTAGTTCACTTCCCGTGGAGGAGAAACACTTTTTAAGGCCGCAGAGTGAGTAAATTGGCCATTTTCATTCACTTTTACCCATTTCTCAAATCTTGTGTTTAGGGCCCCTGGAAGCTTGAAAATCACTTTAAACATCTCATTTTACCTCTAAAAGTGATTATCCACGTACAATGTTAATTGTAGTTCAAAGACTCAACATTTGAAAATGAACCATTTTTTTAGTTTCAGAAGCATGTCGTAAGGGGGGGTGGTTATCTCTTTCGTCAAAAAAATTGTGTTTTCGCTTGAACAATAAAGGCCTACAAATGTTATTTAATTCACTTCCCGTGGAGGAGAAACACTTTTTAAGGACTCAGAATGAGTAAATTGGCCATTTTCATTCACTTTTACATATTTCTCAAATCTTGTGTTTAAGGCCCCTGGAAGCATGAAAATCACTTTAAACATCTAATTTTATCTTTAAAAGTGATTTTTCACGTACAAATGTGAATTGTAGTTCAAAGAGGCAACATTTGAAAACGGACCATTTTTTACGTTTCTGAAGCATGTCGTAAGGGGGGGTGGTTATCTCTTTCATCAAAAATCGGACATTTTTGATTGAACAATAAAGGCCTCCAAATGTTATTTTATTCACTTCCCGTGGAGGAGAAACACTTTTTAAGGCCGCAGAGTGAGTAAATTGGCCATTTTCATTCACTTTTACCCATTCCTCAAATCTCGTGTTTAAGGCCCCTGGAAGCATGAAAATCACTTTAAACATCTCATTTTATCTTTAAAAGTGATTTTCCACGTACAAATGTGAATTGTAGTTCAAAGAGGCAACATTTGAAAACAGACCATTTTTTTTGTTTCTGAAGCATGTCGTAAGGGGGGGTTGTTATCTCTTTGGTCAAAAATCGTGCGTTTTCTCTTGAATAATAAAGGCCTACAAATGTTATTTAGTTCACTTCCCGTGGAGGAGAAACACTTTTTAAGGCCGCAGAGTGAGTAAATTGGCCATATTCATTCACTTTTACCCATTCCTCAAATCTTGTGTTTAAGGCCCCTGGAAGCATGAAAATCACTTTAAACATCTAATTTTATCTTTAAAAGTGATTTTCCACGTACAAATGTGAATTGTAGTTCAAAGAGGCAACATTTGAAAACGGACCATTTTTTACGTTTCTGAAGCATGTCGTAAGGGGGGGTGGTTATCTCTTTCATAAAAAATCGGACGTTTTTGATTGAACAATAAAGGCCTACAAATGTTATTTAATTCACTTTCTGGGGTGGAGAAAATTTTTTTAAGGCCTCAGAGTGAATAAATTGGCCATTTTCATTCACATTTACACATTCCTTAAGGATTGTGTTTAGGGCCCCTGGAAGCTTGAAAATCACTTTAAACATCTAATTTTATCTCTAAAAGTGATTATCCACGTACAAATGTGAATTGTCGTTTAAAGACGCAACATTGGAAAATGGACCATTTTTATCGTTTCTGAAGCATGTCGTAAGGGGGGGTGGTTATCTCTTTCACCAAAAAAAAGGCGTTTTTGATTGAACAATAAAGGCCTCCAAATGTTATTTTATTCACTTCCCGTGGAGGAGATTGACTTTTTAAGGCCGCAGAGTGAGTAAATTGGCCATTTTCATTTACTTTTACCCATTCCTCAAATCTCGTGTTTAAGGCCCCTGGAAGCATGAAAATCACTTTAAACATCTCATTTTATCTTTAAAAGTGATTTTCCGGCAAGGCCATGGGCCCCAATGGTATCCCCATTGAGCTATACAAGTTACGCCCGGACGTGTTGGCGCCCCACCTGCGTGCGATGTTCCTGGCGGCCCACTCGCGGGGCTCCCTCCCGCCGGACCAGCGTCTGGCCACAATTGTGGTGATCCACAAGGAGGGGAAGCCCCGTGAGCGGGTCACGTCCTATAGGCCGATCTCGCTCTTGAACGCGGAACCCAAAATCCTCGCCAAGGTGCTGGCCAACCGGTTGGTTGGCGTGGTGGGCGACTTCGTCCACCAAGACCAATCGGGCTTTATACCACACCGCAACACGGCGCTTAATCTGCGGCGCTTACACGGAGTGCTCGCGCGTGCCCCATTTGTGCGGGAGCCGGCCATCTTGGCGTCCCTGGATGCCACCATGGCGTTCGACACGCTTGAATGGCCGTATATCTGGGCGATGCTGGCTAAGTTTGGGTTTGGCCCCGGTTTCATCAGCTGGGTCAAATTGCTATATTCGGGCCCGCTGGCGCAGGTGGTGGTGAATGGGCGAGTATCGGCCCCATTCGCGCTGGGGCGGGGCACGCGGCAGGGTTGCCCCCTGTCGCCTCTCCTGTTCGCCCTGGCCCTGGAGCCCCTGGCGGAGTGGCTGCGGTGGCACCCCTCTATCCGTGGCCTCCGCTGGACCCCCGAGCATGAGGACCATGTGTCCCTCTATGCGGACGATATCCTTTTGTATCTCGCCTCCCCGCGCAAATCACTGATCGTCCTAGTTGATGTCTTGCGCTCCTTCGGTCGCAACTCGGGCCTGGTCATCAACTGGGCGAAATCCTGTATCTATGTGATTTCCGGGGAGGCTCCGGTCCTCCCACGGGACTGTCCTATCCAGATTGCCTCCCAGGGTTTCCGGTACTTGGGTATATACATCACTCTTGACCCGGAGGCCCGCTATGAGCGGAATTTACTGCCTCCCCTCCAGCGTTTGAAGGAGGACGTGGTGCGCTGGCGGCGTCTGCCGCTCTCGCCGCTCGGCCGAGCGGCCTTGTTTAAAATGATGTCCCTGCCGCGCTTCCTCTACGCCCTCCAGAATACTATGGACTTGGTACCGGCACGCTACTTCCGGGAGGTGGAGGGCCTCCAGCGGCGCCTGTTCTGGGACGGGAGGCCGCGCATTGCTCTGGCTAAACTGACGCTCCCGTGGTACGATGGGGGGGTCGCCCTCCCGGACATCAAACGGTATTACTGGGCCTCCCAACTAGCTGCAATTAATCATGGCCTTTACGGGCCCGCCTTAAACCCGGCATTTGAGATGGACAAGATGCTCCTGCCCGGTGGCGACTATAATCGAGCGCTCTACTCTGGCGCGCCCGACTCCCGTCTGACGGGACCGACGCGGGTCATGGTGCGTGTCTGGCACGCGGCTAATGCAGCTATGGGGTGGAAGGACCGTTTGACCCGGGCGTCGCCGCTATATGCGTCTGAGCGGCTGGGCTCCCTGTGGACATCGAAGGGCTTCGAGAAGTGGGACACGATCGGCATCAGCACGGTGGGAGATCTCTGGACGAGGGGGGGATTCAAAACTTTTGAGACGCTGCAGGCGGAGTTTCAGCTGCAGGGCACTGAGTACTTTCGGTACCTACAAGTCCGCCATGCGCTGGGCTCCGTCTTCCCGGATGTTGCATCCATTTCGGAGTCTTCCCCCCTAGAGGACAGAGTGCTAGATGGCCATGTCCCGGACAGCACGATCTCCCTCATATACAAAAAACTGATTAATGATAGATCGTGCCTGCTGACTAGTCTTCGCGAGGCTTGGGTTGCCGACGGGCTGGAGCTGGATGACGAGGATTGGATTTCCGCGGTGGCCTCTCCGAAAGAGGTGGCCATCCCGGCTCGCCTTCGTTTCGTCCAGCTCAAGATCCTTCACCGGGTTTATATGACGGGGCCGAGGCTTCTGCGTATGGGCTTTGCTGGTGACGGAATGTGTAAGCGTGGCTGTGGTGCGTTGGCGACTTTCATGCATATACTGTGGGAATGCCCGAGGGTGGAGTGATTCTGGCGTGGGATGCATGAGGTCCTGCGTGTGGTTACGCGTGTCGCGCTGCTGCCTGAAGCGAGGAGGTGCTTGTTGAATGTATGGGAACCGAATGACTACTCGGTTCCGCAGACGCGGTGGGTGACTCTGGGATACATGATAGCTAAGCGTGATATTGCCCAATTGTGGGGATCCCAGAGGCCCCCTGCGGTGACGGCCTGGAAAGAGCATATGGATTGGTGTATGTTCCGTGAAAAGGTGGTGTATGTGGCGAGAGGTAAGCCTGGGGCGTGGATGAAACTCTGGGGCCCCTGGAACGCCTACCGCGGGGGCATTTGTGAGCCACCCCGGCTACCGGCTGCCTCGCCTGCACCGTCTCCCTAGATGGCCCCCCTCCCCCGGCCGCGGACACGCGGTCCCCCAGTCCCTGATTTATTCCCATTCCCCTCTTCAGTGCTTTGCTGCTGGTTTGGATCCCCCACTAATGGAGCACGTGTTGTCATTTTGGATTATGGGTTGCCTTGCGGGTGTGGTTTTTTGATGTTGTTTTGTTTTAAGAAAATGGAACCGTACTGTGGGCATGGGGCGGTGAGGCCTGCACCATTGATTACTCCTGTTTTCCTACAGTGTACCGCTGAGAGACTTCTTACTGTACATGTGTATTATGCTTTTGATTCGCTAGCGGCCGGCCGGATGGTTGTAGGCCCATACCTGTAACTTTTATAAAACTGCAATAAACGGTTTCAAAAAAAAAAAAAAAGTGATTTTCCACGTACAAATGTGAATTGTAGTTCAAAGAGGCAACATTTGAAAATGCACCATTTTTTTCGTTTCTGAAGCATGTCGTAAGGGGGGGTGGTTATCTCTTTCACCAAAAAACAGGCGTTTTTGATTGAACAATAAAGGCCTCCAAATGTTATTTAATTCACTTCCCGTGGAGGAGAAACACTTTTTAAGGCTGCAGAGTGAGTAAATTGGCCATTTTCATTCACTTTTACCCATTTCTCAAATCTTGTGTTTAAGGCCCCTGGAAGCATGAAAATCACTTTAAACATCTCATTTTATCTTTAAAAGTGATTTTCCACGTACAAATGTGAATTGTAGTTCAAAGAGGCAACATTTGAAAACAGACCATTTTTTTTGTTTCTGAAGCATGTCGTAAGGGGGGATGGTTATCTCTTTCATCAAAAATCGGACGTTTTTAATTGAACAATAAAGGCCTACAAATGTTATTTAATTCACTTTCTGGGGTGGAGAAAAACTTTTTAAGGCCTCAGAGTGAATAAATTCGCCATTTCCATTCAAATTTACCCATTCCTCAAATCTTGTGTTTAGGGCCCCTGGAAGCTTGAAAATCACTTTAAACATCTAATTTTATCTCTAAAAGTGATTATCCCCGTACAAATGTGAATTGTCGTTTAAAGACGCAACATTTGAAAATGGACCATTTTTTTCGTTTCTGAAGCATGTCGTAAGGGGGGGTGGTTATCTCTTTCACCAAAAAAAAGGTGTTTTTGATTGAACAATAAAGGCCTCCAAATGTTATTTTATTCACTTCCCATGGAGGAGAAACACTTTTTAAGGCCGCAGAGTGAGTAAATTGGCCATTTTCATTCACTTTTACCCATTCCTCAAATCTCGTGTTTAAGGCCCCTGGAAGCATGAAAATCACTTTAAACATCTCATTTTATCTTTAAAAGTGATTTTCCACGTACAAATGTGAATTGTAGTTCAAAGAGGCAACATTTGAAAACGGACCATTTTTTACGTTTCTGAAGCATGTCGTAGGGGGGGTGGTTAACACTTTCGTCAAAAATCGGGCGTTTTCCCTTGAACAATAAAGGCCTACAAATGTTATTTAGTTCACTTCCCGTGGAGGAGAAACACTTTCTAAGGCCGCAGACTGAGTAAATTGGCCATATTCATTCACTTTTACCCATTCCTCAAATCTTGTGTTTAAGGCCCCTGGAAGCATGAAAATCACTTTAAACATCTCATGTTATCTTTAAAAGTGATTTTCCACGTACAAATGTGAATTGTAGTTCAAAGAGGCAACATTTGAAAACAGACCATTTTTTTAGTTTCTGAAGCATGTCATAAGGGGGGATGGTTATCTCTTTCATCAAAAATCGGACGTTTTTAATTGAACAATAAGCCTACAAATGTTATTTAATTCACTTTCTGGGGTGGAGAAAAACTTTTTAAGGCCTCAGAGTGAATAAATTGGCCATTTCCATTCAAATTTACCCATTCCTCAAATCTTGTGTTTAGGGCCCCTGGAAGCTTGAAAATCACTTTAAACATCTAATTTTATCTCTAAAAGTGATTATCCACGTACAAATGTGAATTGTCGTTTAAAGACGCAACATTTGAAAATGGACCATTTTTTTCGTTTCTGAAGCATGTCGTAAGGGGGGGTGGTTATCTCTTTCACCAAAAAAAAGGTGTTTTTGATTGAACAATAAAGGCCTCCAAATGTTATTTTATTCACTTCCCGTGGAGGAGAAACACTTTTTAAGGCCGCAGAGTGAGTAAATTGGCCATTTTCATTCACTTTTACCCATTCCTCAAATCTCGTGTTTAAGGCCCCTGGAAGCATGAAAATCACTTTAAACATCGCATTTTATCTTTAAAAGTGATTTTCCACGTACAAATGTGAATTGTAGTTCAAAGAGGCAACATTTGAAAACGGACCTTTTTTTACCTTTCTGAAGCATGTCGTAGGGGGGGTGGTTAACTCTTTCGTCAAAAATCGGGCGTTTTCCCTTGAAAAATAAAGGCCTACAAATGGTTTTTAGTTCACTTCCCGTGGAGGAGAAACACTTTTTAAGGCCGCAGACTGAGTAAATTGGCCATATTCATTCACTTTTACCCATTCCTCAAATCTTGTGTTTAAGGCCCCTGGAAGCATGAAAATCACTTTAAACATCTCATGTTATCTTTAAAAGTGATTTTCCACGTACAAATGTGAATTGTAGTTCAAAGAGGCAACATTTGAAAATGCACCATTTTTTTCGTTTCTGAAGCATGTCGTAAGGGGGGGTGGTTATCTCTTTCACCAAAAAACAGGCGTTTTTGATTGAACAATAAAGGCCTCCAAATGGTATTTAATTCACTTCCCGTGGAGGAGAAACACTTTTTAAGGCCGCAGAGTGAGTAAATTGGCCATTTTCATTCACTTTTACCCATTTCTCAAATCTTGTGTTTAAGGCCCCTGGAAGCATGAAAATCACTTTAAACATCTCATTTTATCTTTAAAAGTGATTTTCCACGTACAAATGTGAATTGTAGTTCAAAGAGGCAACATTTGAAAACAGACCATTTTTTTAGTTTCTGAAGCATGTCGTAAGGGGGGGTGGTTATCTCTTTCATCAAAAATCGGACGTTTTTGATTGAACAATAAAGGCCTACAAATGTTATTTAATTCACTTTCTGGGGTGGAGAAAAACTTTTTAAGGCCTCAGAGTGAATAAATTGGCCATTTTCATTCACATTTACCCATTCCTCAAATCTTGTGTTTAGGGCCCCTGGAAGCTTGAAAATCACTTTAAACATCTCATTTTATCTTTAAAAGTGATTTTCCACGTACAAATGTGAATTGTTGTTCAAAGAGGCAACATTTGAAAACAGACCATTTTTTTAGTTTCTGAAGCATGTGGTAAGGGGGGGTGGTTATCTCTTTCATCAAAAATCGGACGTTTTTGATTGAACAATAAAGGCCTCCAAATGTTATTTTATGCACTTCCCGTGGAGGAGAAACACTTTTTAAGGCCGCGGAGTGAGTAAATTGGCCATTTTCATTCACTTTTACCCATTCCTCAAATCTCGTGTTTAAGGCCCCTGGAAGCATGAAAATCACTTTAAACATCTCATTTTATCTTTATAAGTGATTTTCCACGTACAAATGTGAATTGTAGTTCAAAGAGGCAACATTTGAAAACGGACAATTTTTTACGCTTCTGAAGCATGTCGTAAGGGGGGGTGGTTATCTCTTTCGTCAAAAATCGGGCGTTTTCGCTTGAACAATAAAGGCCTACAAATGTTGTTTAGTTCACTTCCCGTGGAGGAGAAACACTTTTTAAGGCCGCAGAGTGAGTAAATTGGCCATTTTCATTCACTTTTACCCATTTCTCAAATCTTGTGTTTAGGGCCCCTGGAAGCTTGAAAATCACTTTAAACATCTCATTTTACCTCTAAAAGTGATTATCCACGTACAATGTTAATTGTAGTTCAAAGACTCAACATTTGAAAATGAACCATTTTTTTAGTTTCAGAAGCATGTCGTAAGGGGGGGTGGTTATCTCTTTCGTCAAAAATCGGACATTTTTGATTGAACAATAAAGGCCTCCAAATGTTATTTTATTCACTTCCCGTGGAGGAGAAACACTTTTTAAGGCCGCAGAGTGAGTAAATTGGCCATCTTCATTCACTTTTACATATTTCTCAAATCTTGTGTTTAAGGCCCCTGGAAGCATGAAAATCACTTTAAACATCTAATTTTATCTTTAAAAGTGATTTTCCACGTACAAATGTGAATTGTAGTTCAAAGAGGCAACATTTGAAAACGGACCATTTTTTACGTTTCTGAAGCATGTCGTAAGGGGGGGTGGTTATCTCTTTCATCAAAAATCGGACATTTTTGATTGAACAATAAAGGCCTCCAAATGTTATTTTATTCACTTCCCGTGGAGGAGAAACACTTTTTAAGGCCGCAGAGTGAGTAAATTGGCCATTTTCATTCACTTTTACCCATTCCTCAAATCTCGTGTTTAAGGCCCCTGGAAGCATGAAAATCACTTTAAACATCTCATTTTATCTTTAAAAGTGATTTTCCACGTACAAATGTGAATTGTAGTTCAAAGAGGCAACATTTGAAAACAGACCATTTTTTTAGTTTCTGAAGCATGTCGTAAGGGGGGGTGGTTATCTCTTTCATCAAAAATCGGACGTTTTTAATTGAACAATAAAGGCCTACAAATGTTATTTAATTCACTTTCTGGGGTGGAGAAAAACTTTTTAAGGCCTCAGAGTGAATAAATTGGCCATTTCCATTCAAATTTACCCATTCCTCAAATCTTGTGTTTAGGGCCCCTGGAAGCTTGAAAATCACTTTAAACATCTAATTTTATCTCTAAAAGTGATTATCCACGTTCAAATGTGAATTGTCGTTTAAAGACGCAACATTTGAAAATGGACCATTTTTTTCGTTTCTGAAGCATGTCGTAAGGGGGGGTGGTTATCTCTTTCACCAAAAAAAAGGTGTTTTTGATTGAACAATAAAGGCCTCCAAATGTTATTTTATTCTTTTCCCGTGGAGGAGAAACACTTTTTAAGGCCGCAGAGTGAGTAAATTGGCCATTTTCATTCACTTTTACCCATTCCTCAAATCTCGTGTTTAAGGCCCCTGGAAGCATGAAAATCACTTTAAACATCGCATTTTATCTTTAAAAGTGATTTTCCATGTACAAATGTGAATTGTAGTTCAAAGAGGCAACATTTGAAAACGGACCTTTTTTTACGTTTCTGAAGCATGTGGTAAGGGGGGGTGGTTATCTCTTTCATCAAAAATCGGACGTTTTTGATTGAACAATAAAGGCCTCCAAATGTTATTTTATGCACTTCCCGTGGAGGAGAAACACTTTTTAAGGCCGCAGAGTGAGTAAATTGGCCATTTTCATTCACTTTTACCCATTCCTCAAATCTCGTGTTTAAGGCCCCTGGAAGCATGAAAATCACTTTAAACATCTCATTTTATCTTTATAAGTGATTTTCCACGTACAAATGTGAATTGTAGTTCAAAGAGGCAACATTTGAAAACGGACAATTTTTTACGCTTCTGAAGCATGTCGTAAGGGGGGGTGGTTATCTCTTTCGTCAAAAAACGGGCGTTTTCGCTTGAACAATAAAGGCCTACAAATGTTGTTTAGTTCACTTCCCGTGGAGGAGAAACACTTTTTAAGGCCGCAGAGTGAGTAAATTGGCCATTTTCATTCACTTTTACCCATTTCTCAAATCTTGTGTTTAGGGCCCCTGGAAGCTTGAAAATCACTTTAAACATCTCATTTTACCTCTAAAAGTGATTATCCACGTACAATGTTAATTGTAGTTCAAAGACTCAACATTTGAAAATGAACCATTTTTTTAGTTTCAGAAGCATGTCGTAAGGGGGGGTGGTTATCTCTTTCGTCAAAAAAATTGTGTTTTCGCTTGAACAATAAAGGCCTACAAATGTTATTTAATTCACTTCCCGTGGAGGAGAAACACTTTTTAAGGACTCAGAATGAGTAAATTGGCCATTTTCATTCACTTTTACATATTTCTCAAATCTTGTGTTTAAGGCCCCTGGAAGCATGAAAATCACTTTAAACATCTCATTTTATCTTTAAAAGTGATTTTCCACGTACAAATGTGAATTGTAGTTCAAAGAGGCAACATTTGAAAACAGACCATTTTTTTAGTTTCTGAAGCATGTCGTAAGGGGGGGTTGTTATCTCTTTGGTCAAAAATCGTGCGTTTTCTCTTGAACAATAAAGGCCTACAAATGTTATTTAGTTCACTTCCCGTGGAGGAGAAACACTTTTTAAGGCCGCAGAGTGAGTAAATTGGCCATATTCATTCACTTTTACCCATTCCTCAAATCTTGTGTTTAAGGCCCCTGGAAGCATGAAAATCACTTTAAACATCTCATTTTATCTTTAAAAGTGATTTTCCACGTACAAATGTGAATTGTAGTTCAAAGAGGCAACATTTGAAAACAGACCATTTTTTTAGTTTCTGAAACATGTCGTAAGGGGGGGTGGTTATCTCTTTCATCAAAAAAAAGGCGTTTTTGATTGAACAATAAAAGCCTCCAAATGTTATTTTATTCACTTCCCGTGGAGGAGAAACACTTTTTAAGGCCGCAGAGTGAGTAAATTGGCCATTTTCATTCACATTTACCCATTCCTTAAGGATTGTGTTTAGGGCCCCTGGAAGCTTGAAAATCACTTTAAACATCTAATTTTATCTCTAAAAGTGATTATCCACGTACAAATTTGAATTGTCGTTTAAAGACGCAACATTGGAAAATGGACCATTTTTATCGTTTCTGAAGCATGTCGTAAGGGGGGGTGGTTATCTCTTTCACCAAAAAAAAGGCGTTTTTGATTGAACAATAAAGGCCTCCAAATGTTATTTTATTCACTTCCCGTGGAGGAGAAACACTTTTTAAGGCTGCAGAGTGAGTAAATTGGCCATTTTCATTCACTTTTACCCATTTCTCAAATCTTGTGTTTAAGGCCCCTGGAAGCATGAAAATCACTTTAAACATCTCATTTTATCTTTAAAAGTGATTTTCCACGTACAAATGTGAATTGTTGTCCAAAGAGGCAACATTTGAAAACAGACCATTTTTTTAGTTTCTGAAGCATGTCGTAAGGGGGGATGGTTATCTCTTTCATCAAAAATCGGACGTTTTTAATTGAACAATAAAGGCCTACAAATGTTATTTAATTCACTTTCTGGGGTGGAGAAAAACTTTTTAAGGCCTCAGAGTGAATAAATTGGCCATTTCCATTCAAATTTACCCATTCCTCAAATCTTGTGTTTAGGGCCCCTGGAAGCTTGAAAATCACTTTAAACATCTAATTTTATCTCTAAAAGTGATTATCCCCGTACAAATGTGAATTGTCGTTTAAAGACGCAACATTTGAAAATGGACCATTTTTTTCGTTTCTGAAGCATGTCGTAAGGGGGGGTGGTTATCTCTTTCACCAAAAAAAAGGTGTTTTTGATTGAACAATAAAGGCCTCCAAATGTTATTTTATTCACTTCCCGTGGAGGAGAAACACTTTTTAAGGCCGCAGAGTGAGTAAATTGGCCATTTTCATTCACTTTTGCCCATTCCTCAAATCTCGTGTTTAAGGCCCCTGGAAGCATGAAAATCACTTTAAACATCTCATTTTATCTTAAAAAGTGATTTTCCACGTACAAATGTGAATTGTAGTTCAAAGAGGCAACATTTGAAAACGGACCATTTTTTACGTTTCTGAAGCATGTCGTAGGGGGGGTGGTTAACTCTTTCGTCAAAAATCGGGCGTTTTCCCTTGAACAATAAAGGCCTA
Source organism: Triturus cristatus (assembly GCF_964204655.1). Taxonomy (NCBI): domain Eukaryota; kingdom Metazoa; phylum Chordata; class Amphibia; order Caudata; family Salamandridae; genus Triturus; species Triturus cristatus. Next base: position 1,223,205,159 of record NC_140590.1, on the reverse strand, counting down.
CAAATGTTATTTAGTTCACTTCCCGTGGAGGAGAAACACTTTTTAAGGCCGCAGACTGAGTAAATTGGCCATATTCATTCACTTTTACCCATCCCTCAAATCTTGTGTTTAAGGCCCCTGGAAGCATGAAAATCACTTTAAACATCTCATGTTATCTTTAAAAGTGATTTTCCACGTACAAATGTGAATTGTAGTTCAAAGAGGCAACATTTGAAAACAGACCATTTTTTTAGTTTGTGAAGCATGTCGTAAGGGGGGGTGGTTATCTCTTTCATCAAAAATCGGACGTTTTTGATTTAACAATAAAGGCCTACAAATGTTATTTAATGCACTTTCTGGGGTGGAGAAAAAAAATTTAAGGCCTCAGAGTGAATATTTTGGCCATTTTCATTCACATTTACCCATTCCTTAAGGCTTGTGTTTATGGCCCCTGGAAGCTTGAAAATCACTTTAAACATCTCATTTTATCTCTAAAAGTGATTATCCACGTACAAATGTGAATTGTCGTTTAAAGACGCAACATTGGAAAATGGACCATTTTTTTCGTTTCTGAAGCATGTCGTTAGGGGGGGTGGTTATCTCTTTCGTCAAAAATCGGGCGTTTTCGCTTGAACAATAAAGGCCTACAAATGTTATTTAATTCACTTCCCGTGGAGGAGAAACACTTTTTAAGGCCGCAGAGTGAGTAAATTGGCCATATTCATTCACTTTTACCCATTCCTCAAATCTTGTGTTTAAGGCCCCTGGAAGCATGAAAATCACTTTAAACATCTCATTTTATCTTTAAAAGTGATTTTCCACGTACAAATGTGAATTGTAGTTCAAAGAGGCAACATTTGAAAACGGACAATTTTTTACGCTTCTGAAGCATGTCGTAAGGGGGGGTGGTTATCTCTTTCGTCAAAAAACGGGCGTTTTCGCTTGAACAATAAAGGCCTACAAATGTTGTTTAGTTCACTTCCCGTGGAGGAGAAACACTTTTTAAGGCCGCAGAGTGAGTAAATTGGCCATTTTCATTCACTTTTACCCATTTCTCAAATCTTGTGTTTAGGGCCCCTGGAAGCTTGAAAATCACTTTAAACATCTCATTTTACCTCTAAAAGTGATTATCCACGTACAATGTTAATTGTAGTTCAAAGACTCAACATTTGAAAATGAACCATTTTTTTAGTTTCAGAAGCATGTCGTAAGGGGGGGTGGTTATCTCTTTCGTCAAAAAAATTGTGTTTTCGCTTGAACAATAAAGGCCTACAAATGTTATTTAATTCACTTCCCGTGGAGGAGAAACACTTTTTAAGGACTCAGAATGAGTAAATTGGCCATTTTCATTCACTTTTACATATTTCTCAAATCTTGTGTTTAAGGCCCCTGGAAGCATGAAAATCACTTTAAACATCTCATTTTATCTTTAAAAGTGATTTTCCACGTACAAATGTGAATTGTAGTTCAAAGAGGCAACATTTGAAAACAGACCATTTTTTTAGTTTCTGAAGCATGTCGTAAGGGGGGGTTGTTATCTCTTTGGTCAAAAATCGTGCGTTTTCTCTTGAACAATAAAGGCCTACAAATGTTATTTAGTTCACTTCCCGTGGAGGAGAAACACTTTTTAAGGCCGCAGAGTGAGTAAATTGGCCATATTCATTCACTTTTACCCATTCCTCAAATCTTGTGTTTAAGGCCCCTGGAAGCATGAAAATCACTTTAAACATCTCATTTTATCTTTAAAAGTGATTTTCCACGTACAAATGTGAATTGTAGTTCAAAGAGGCAACATTTGAAAACAGACCATTTTTTTAGTTTCTGAAACATGTCGTAAGGGGGGGTGGTTATCTCTTTCATCAAAAAAAAGGCGTTTTTGATTGAACAATAAAAGCCTCCAAATGTTATTTTATTCACTTCCCGTGGAGGAGAAACACTTTTTAAGGCCGCAGAGTGAGTAAATTGGCCATTTTCATTCACATTTACCCATTCCTTAAGGATTGTGTTTAGGGCCCCTGGAAGCTTGAAAATCACTTTAAACATCTAATTTTATCTCTAAAAGTGATTATCCACGTACAAATTTGAATTGTCGTTTAAAGACGCAACATTGGAAAATGGACCATTTTTATCGTTTCTGAAGCATGTCGTAAGGGGGGGTGGTTATCTCTTTCACCAAAAAAAAGGCGTTTTTGATTGAACAATAAAGGCCTCCAAATGTTATTTTATTCACTTCCCGTGGAGGAGAAACACTTTTTAAGGCTGCAGAGTGAGTAAATTGGCCATTTTCATTCACTTTTACCCATTTCTCAAATCTTGTGTTTAAGGCCCCTGGAAGCATGAAAATCACTTTAAACATCTCATTTCATCTTTAAAAGTGATTTTCCACGTACAAATGTGAATTGTTGTCCAAAGAGGCAACATTTGAAAACAGACCATTTTTTTAGTTTCTGAAGCATGTCGTAAGGGGGGATGGTTATCTCTTTCATCAAAAATCGGACGTTTTTAATTGAACAATAAAGGCCTACAAATGTTATTTAATTCACTTTCTGGGGTGGAGAAAAACTTTTTAAGGCCTCAGAGTGAATAAATTGGCCATTTCCATTCAAATTTACCCATTCCTCAAATCTTGTGTTTAGGGCCCCTGGAAGCTTGAAAATCACTTTAAACATCTAATTTTATCTCTAAAAGTGATTATCCCCGTACAAATGTGAATTGTCGTTTAAAGACGCAACATTTGAAAATGGACCATTTTTTTCGTTTCTGAAGCATGTCGTAAGGGGGGGTGGTTATCTCTTTCACCAAAAAAAAGGTGTTTTTGATTGAACAATAAAGGCCTCCAAATGTTATTTTATTCACTTCCCGTGGAGGAGAAACACTTTTTAAGGCCGCAGAGTGAGTAAATTGGCCATTTTCATTCACTTTTGCCCATTCCTCAAATCTCGTGTTTAAGGCCCCTGGAAGCATGAAAATCACTTTAAACATCTCATTTTATCTTAAAAAGTGATTTTCCACGTACAAATGTGAATTGTAGTTCAAAGAGGCAACATTTGAAAACGGACCATTTTTTACGTTTCTGAAGCATGTCGTAGGGGGGGTGGTTAACTCTTTCGTCAAAAATCGGGCGTTTTCCCTTGAACAATAAAGGCCTACAAATGTTATTTAGTTCACTTCCCGTGGAGGAGAAACACTTTTTAAGGCCGCAGACTGAGTAAATTGGCCATATTCATTCACTTTTACCCATCCCTCAAATCTTGTGTTTAAGGCCCCTGGAAGCATGAAAATCACTTTAAACATCTCATGTTATCTTTAAAAGTGATTTTCCACGTACAAATGTGAATTGTAGTTCAAAGAGGCAACATTTGAAAACAGACCATTTTTTTAGTTTGTGAAGCATGTCGTAAGGGGGGGTGGTTATCTCTTTCATCAAAAATCGGACGTTTTTGATTTAACAATAAAGGCCTACAAATGTTATTTAATGCACTTTCTGGGGTGGAGAAAAAAAATTTAAGGCCTCAGAGTGAATATTTTGGCCATTTTCATTCACATTTACCCATTCCTTAAGGCTTGTGTTTATGGCCCCTGGAAGCTTGAAAATCACTTTAAACATCTCATTTTATCTCTAAAAGTGATTATCCACGTACAAATGTGAATTGTCGTTTAAAGACGCAACATTGGAAAATGGACCATTTTTTTCGTTTCTGAAGCATGTCGTAAGGGGGGGTGGTTATCTCTTTCGTCAAAAATCGGGCGTTTTCGCTTGAACAATAAAGGCCTACAAATGTTATTTAATTCACTTCCCGTGGAGGAGAAACACTTTTTAAGGCCGCAGAGTGAGTAAATTGGCCATATTCATTCACTTTTACCCATTCCTCAAATCTTGTGTTTAAGGCCCCTGGAAGCATGAAAATCACTTTAAACATCTCATTTTATCTTTAAAAGTGATTATCCACGTACAAATGTGAATTGTAGTTCAAAGAGGCAACATTTGAAAATGGACCATTTTTTTCGTTTCTGAAGCATGTCGTAAGGGGGGTGGTTATCTCTTTCACCAAGAAAAAGGCGTTTTTGATTGAACAATAAAGGCCTCCAAATGGTATTTTATTCACTTCCCGTTGAGGAGAAACACTTTTTAAGGCCGCAGAGTGAGTAAATTGGCCATTTTCATTCACTTTTACCCATTCTCAAATCTACTGTTTAAGGCCCCTGGAAGCATGAAAATCGCTTTAAACATCTCATTTTATCTTTAAAAGTGATTTTCCACGTACAAATGTGAATTGTAGTTCAAAGAGGCAACATTTGAAAACAGACCATTTTTTTAGTTTCTGAAGCATGTCGTAAGGGGGGGTGGTTATCTCTTTCATCAAAAATCGGACGTTTTTGATTGAACAATAAAGGCCTCCAAATGTTATTTTATTCACTTCCCGTGAAGGAGAAACACTTTTTAAGGCCGCAGAGTGAGTAAATTGGCCATTTTCATTCACTTTTACCCATTCCTCAAATCTCGTGTTTAAGGCCCCTGGAAGCATGAAAATCACTTTAAACATCTCATTTTATCTTTAAAAGTGATTTTCCACGTACAAATGTGAATTGTAGTTCAAAGAGGCAACATTTGAAAACAGACCATTTTTTTAGTTTCTGAAGCATGTCGTAAGGGGGGGTGGTTATCTCTTTCATCAAAAATCGGACATTTTTAATTGAACAATAAAGGCCTACAAATGTTATTTAATTGACTTTCTGGGGTGGAGAAAAACTTTTTAAGGCCTCAGAGTGAATAAATTGGCCATTTTCATTCACATTTACCCATTCCTCAAATCTTGTGTTTAGGGCACCTGGAAGCTTGAAAATCACTTTAAACATCTCATTTTATCTTTAAAAGTGATTTTCCACGTACAAATGTGAATTGTAGTTAAAAGAGGCAACATTTGAAAACGGACCATTTTTACGTTTCTGAAGCATGTCATAAGGGGGGGTGGTTATCTCTTTCGTCAAAAATCGGGCGTTTTCGCTTGAACAATAAAGGCCTACAAATGTTATTTAGTTCACTTCCCATGGAGGAGAAACACTTTTTAAGGCCGCAGAGTGAGTAAATTGGCCATATTCATTCACCTTTACCCATTCCTCAAATCTTGTGTTTAAGTTCCCTGGAAGCATGAAAATCACTTTAAACATCTCATGTTATCTTTAAAAGTGATTTTCCACGTACAAATGTGAATTGTAGTTCAAAGAGGCAACATTTGAAAATGGACCATTTTTTTCGTATCTGAAGCATGTCGTATGGGGGGGTGGTTATCTCTTTCACCAAAAAAAAGGTGTTTTTGATTGAACAATAAAGGCCTCCAAATGTTATTTTATTCTTTTCCCGTGGAGGAGAAACACTTTTTAAGGCCGCAGAGTGAGTAAATTGGCCATTTTCATTCACTTTTACCCATTCCTCAAATCTCGTGTTTAAGGCCCCTGGAAGCATGAAAATCACTTTAAACATCTCATTTTATCTTTATAAGTGATTTTCCACGTACAAATGTGAATTGTAGTTCAAAGAGGCAACATTTGAAAACGGACAATTTTTTACGCTTCTGAAGCATGTCGTAAGGGGGGGTGGTTATCTCTTTCGTCAAAAATCAGACATTTTTGATTGAACAATAAAGGCCTCCAAATGTTATTTTATTCACTTCCCGTGGAGGAGAAACACTTTTTAAGGCCGCAGAGTGAGTAAATTGGCCATCTTCATTCACTTTTACATATTTCTCAAATCTTGTGTTTAAGGCCCCTGGAAGCATGAAAATCACTTTAAACATCTAATTTTATCTTTAAAAGTGATTTTCCACGTACAAATGTGAATTGTAGTTCAAAGAGGCAACATTTGAAAACGGACCATTTTTTACGTTTCTGAAGCATGTCGTAAGGGGGGGTGGTTATCTCTTTCATCAAAAATCGGACATTTTTGATTGAACAATAAAGGCCTCCAAATGTTATTTTATTCACTTCCCGTGGAGGAGAAACACTTTTTAAGGCCGCAGAGTGAGTAAATTGGCCATTTTCATTCACTTTTACCCATTCCTCAAATCTCGTGTTTAAGGCCCCTGGAAGCATGAAAATCACTTTAAACATCTCATTTTATCTTTAAAAGTGATTTTCCACGTACAAATGTGAATTGTAGTTCAAAGAGGCAACATTTGAAAACAGACCATTTTTTTAGTTTCTGAAGCATGTCGTAAGGGGGGGTGGTTATCTCTTTCATCAAAAATCGGACGTTTTTAATTGAACAATAAAGGCCTACAAATGTTATTTAATTCACTTTCTGGGGTGGAGAAAAACTTTTTAAGGCCTCAGAGTGAATAAATTGGCCATTTCCATTCAAATTTACCCATTCCTCAAATCTTGTGTTTAGGGCCCCTGGAAGCTTGAAAATCACTTTAAACATCTAATTTTATCTCTAAAAGTGATTATCCACGTTCAAATGTGAATTGTCGTTTAAAGACGCAACATTTGAAAACAGACCATTTTTTTAGTTTCTGAAGCATGTCGTAAGGGGGGATGGTTATCTCTTTCATCAAAAATCGGACGTTTTTAATTGAACAATAAAGGCCTACAAATGTTATTTAATTCACTTTCTGGGGTGGAGAAAAACTTTTTAAGGCCTCAGAGTGAATAAATTGGCCATTTCCATTCAAATTTACCCATTCCTCAAATCTTGTGTTTAGGGCCCCTGGAAGCTTGAAAATCACTTTAAACATCTAATTTTATCTCTAAAAGTGATTATCCCCGTACAAATGTGAATTGTCGTTTAAAGACGCAACATTTGAAAATGGACCATTTTTTTCGTTTCTGAAGCATGTCGTAAGGGGGGGTGGTTATCTCTTTCACCAAAAAAAAGGTGTTTTTGATTGAACAATAAAGGCCTCCAAATGTTATTTTATTCACTTCCCGTGGAGGAGAAACACTTTTTAAGGCCGCAGAGTGAGTAAATTGGCCATTTTCATTCACTTTTGCCCATTCCTCAAATCTCGTGTTTAAGGCCCCTGGAAGCATGAAAATCACTTTAAACATCTCATTTTATCTTAAAAAGTGATTTTCCACGTACAAATGTGAATTGTAGTTCAAAGAGGCAACATTTGAAAACGGACCATTTTTTACGTTTCTGAAGCATGTCGTAGGGGGGGTGGTTAACTCTTTCGTCAAAAATCGGGCGTTTTCCCTTGAACAATAAAGGCCTACAAATGTTATTTAGTTCACTTCCCGTGGAGGAGAAACACTTTTTAAGGCCGCAGACTGAGTAAATTGGCCATATTCATTCACTTTTACCCATCCCTCAAATCTTGTGTTTAAGGCCCCTGGAAGCATGAAAATCACTTTAAACATCTCATGTTATCTTTAAAAGTGATTTTCCACGTACAAATGTGAATTGTAGTTCAAAGAGGCAACATTTGAAAACAGACCATTTTTTTAGTTTGTGAAGCATGTCGTAAGGGGGGGTGGTTATCTCTTTCATCAAAAATCGGACGTTTTTGATTTAACAATAAAGGCCTACAAATGTTATTTAATGCACTTTCTGGGGTGGAGAAAAAAAATTTAAGGCCTCAGAGTGAATATTTTGGCCATTTTCATTCACATTTACCCATTCCTTAAGGCTTGTGTTTATGGCCCCTGGAAGCTTGAAAATCACTTTAAACATCTCATTTTATCTCTAAAAGTGATTATCCACGTACAAATGTGAATTGTCGTTTAAAGACGCAACATTGGAAAATGGACCATTTTTTTCGTTTCTGAAGCATGTCGTAAGGGGGGGTGGTTATCTCTTTCGTCAAAAATCGGGCGTTTTCGCTTGAACAATAAAGGCCTACAAATGTTATTTAATTCACTTCCCGTGGAGGAGAAACACTTTTTAAGGCCGCAGAGTGAGTAAATTGGCCATATTCATTCACTTTTACCCATTCCTCAAATCTTGTGTTTAAGGCCCCTGGAAGCATGAAAATCACTTTAAACATCTCATTTTATCTTTAAAAGTGATTATCCACGTACAAATGTGAATTGTAGTTCAAAGAGGCAACATTTGAAAATGGACCATTTTTTTCGTTTCTGAAGCATGTCGTAAGGGGGGTGGTTATCTCTTTCACCAAGAAAAAGGCGTTTTTGATTGAACAATAAAGGCCTCCAAATGGTATTTTATTCACTTCCCGTTGAGGAGAAACACTTTTTAAGGCCGCAGAGTGAGTAAATTGGCCATTTTCATTCACTTTTACCCATTCTCAAATCTACTGTTTAAGGCCCCTGGAAGCATGAAAATCGCTTTAAACATCTCATTTTATCTTTAAAAGTGATTTTCCACGTACAAATGTGAATTGTAGTTCAAAGAGGCAACATTTGAAAACAGACCATTTTTTTAGTTTCTGAAGCATGTCGTAAGGGGGGGTGGTTATCTCTTTCATCAAAAATCGGACGTTTTTGATTGAACAATAAAGGCCTCCAAATGTTATTTTATTCACTTCCCGTGAAGGAGAAACACTTTTTAAGGCCGCAGAGTGAGTAAATTGGCCATTTTCATTCACTTTTACCCATTCCTCAAATCTCGTGTTTAAGGCCCCTGGAAGCATGAAAATCACTTTAAACATCTCATTTTATCTTTAAAAGTGATTTTCCACGTACAAATGTGAATTGTAGTTCAAAGAGGCAACATTTGAAAACAGACCATTTTTTTAGTTTCTGAAGCATGTCGTAAGGGGGGGTGGTTATCTCTTTCATCAAAAATCGGACATTTTTAATTGAACAATAAAGGCCTACAAATGTTATTTAATTGACTTTCTGGGGTGGAGAAAAACTTTTTAAGGCCTCAGAGTGAATAAATTGGCCATTTTCATTCACATTTACCCATTCCTCAAATCTTGTGTTTAGGGCACCTGGAAGCTTGAAAATCACTTTAAACATCTCATTTTATCTTTAAAAGTGATTTTCCACGTACAAATGTGAATTGTAGTTAAAAGAGGCAACATTTGAAAACGGACCATTTTTACGTTTCTGAAGCATGTCATAAGGGGGGGTGGTTATCTCTTTCGTCAAAAATCGGGCGTTTTCGCTTGAACAATAAAGGCCTACAAATGTTATTTAGTTCACTTCCCATGGAGGAGAAACACTTTTTAAGGCCGCAGAGTGAGTAAATTGGCCATATTCATTCACCTTTACCCATTCCTCAAATCTTGTGTTTAAGTTCCCTGGAAGCATGAAAATCACTTTAAACATCTCATGTTATCTTTAAAAGTGATTTTCCACGTACAAATGTGAATTGTAGTTCAAAGAGGCAACATTTGAAAATGGACCATTTTTTTCGTATCTGAAGCATGTCGTATGGGGGGGTGGTTATCTCTTTCACCAAAAAAAAGGTGTTTTTGATTGAACAATAAAGGCCTCCAAATGTTATTTTATTCTTTTCCCGTGGAGGAGAAACACTTTTTAAGGCCGCAGAGTGAGTAAATTGGCCATTTTCATTCACTTTTACCCATTCCTCAAATCTCGTGTTTAAGGCCCCTGGAAGCATGAAAATCACTTTAAACATCTCATTTTATCTTTATAAGTGATTTTCCACGTACAAATGTGAATTGTAGTTCAAAGAGGCAACATTTGAAAACGGACAATTTTTTACGCTTCTGAAGCATGTCGTAAGGGGGGGTGGTTATCTCTTTCGTCAAAAATCAGACATTTTTGATTGAACAATAAAGGCCTCCAAATGTTATTTTATTCACTTCCCGTGGAGGAGAAACACTTTTTAAGGCCGCAGAGTGAGTAAATTGGCCATCTTCATTCACTTTTACATATTTCTCAAATCTTGTGTTTAAGGCCCCTGGAAGCATGAAAATCACTTTAAACATCTAATTTTATCTTTAAAAGTGATTTTCCACGTACAAATGTGAATTGTAGTTCAAAGAGGCAACATTTGAAAACGGACCATTTTTTACGTTTCTGAAGCATGTCGTAAGGGGGGGTGGTTATCTCTTTCATCAAAAATCGGACATTTTTGATTGAACAATAAAGGCCTCCAAATGTTATTTTATTCACTTCCCGTGGAGGAGAAACACTTTTTAAGGCCGCAGAGTGAGTAAATTGGCCATTTTCATTCACTTTTACCCATTCCTCAAATCTCGTGTTTAAGGCCCCTGGAAGCATGAAAATCACTTTAAACATCTCATTTTATCTTTAAAAGTGATTTTCCACGTACAAATGTGAATTGTAGTTCAAAGAGGCAACATTTGAAAACAGACCATTTTTTTAGTTTCTGAAGCATGTCGTAAGGGGGGGTGGTTATCTCTTTCATCAAAAATCGGACGTTTTTAATTGAACAATAAAGGCCTACAAATGTTATTTAATTCACTTTCTGGGGTGGAGAAAAACTTTTTAAGGCCTCAGAGTGAATAAATTGGCCATTTCCATTCAAATTTACCCATTCCTCAAATCTTGTGTTTAGGGCCCCTGGAAGCTTGAAAATCACTTTAAACATCTAATTTTATCTCTAAAAGTGATTATCCACGTTCAAATGTGAATTGTCGTTTAAAGACGCAACATTTGAAAATGGACCATTTTTTTCGTTTCTGAAGCATGTCGTAAGGGGGGGTGGTTATCTCTTTCACCAAAAAAAAGGTGTTTTTGATTGAACAATAAAGGCCTCCAAATGTTATTTTATTCTTTTCCCGTGGAGGAGAAACACTTTTTAAGGCCGCAGAGTGAGTAAATTGGCCATTTTCATTCACTTTTACCCATTCCTCAAATCTCGTGTTTAAGGCCCCTGGAAGCATGAAAATCACTTTAAACATCGCATTTTATCTTTAAAAGTGATTTTCCATGTACAAATGTGAATTGTAGTTCAAAGAGGCAACATTTGAAAACGGACCTTTTTTTACGTTTCTGAAGCATGTGGTAAGGGGGGGTGGTTATCTCTTTCATCAAAAATCGGACGTTTTTGATTGAACAATAAAGGCCTCCAAATGTTATTTTATGCACTTCCCGTGGAGGAGAAACACTTTTTAAGGCCGCAGAGTGAGTAAATTGGCCATTTTCATTCACTTTTACCCATTCCTCAAATCTCGTGTTTAAGGCCCCTGGAAGCATGAAAATCACTTTAAACATCTCATTTTATCTTTATAAGTGATTTTCCACGTACAAATGTGAATTGTAGTTCAAAGAGGCAACATTTGAAAACGGACAATTTTTTACGCTTCTGAAGCATGTCGTAAGGGGGGGTGGTTATCTCTTTCGTCAAAAAACGGGCGTTTTCGCTTGAACAATAAAGGCCTACAAATGTTGTTTAGTTCACTTCCCGTGGAGGAGAAACACTTTTTAAGGCCGCAGAGTGAGTAAATTGGCCATTTTCATTCACTTTTACCCATTTCTCAAATCTTGTGTTTAGGGCCCCTGGAAGCTTGAAAATCACTTTAAACATCTCATTTTACCTCTAAAAGTGATTATCCACGTACAATGTTAATTGTAGTTCAAAGACTCAACATTTGAAAATGAACCATTTTTTTAGTTTCAGAAGCATGTCGTAAGGGGGGGTGGTTATCTCTTTCGTCAAAAAAATTGTGTTTTCGCTTGAACAATAAAGGCCTACAAATGTTATTTAATTCACTTCCCGTGGAGGAGAAACACTTTTTAAGGACTCAGAATGAGTAAATTGGCCATTTTCATTCACTTTTACATATTTCTCAAATCTTGTGTTTAAGGCCCCTGGAAGCATGAAAATCACTTTAAACATCTCATTTTATCTTTAAAAGTGATTTTCCACGTACAAATGTGAATTGTAGTTCAAAGAGGCAACATTTGAAAACAGACCATTTTTTTAGTTTCTGAAGCATGTCGTAAGGGGGGGTTGTTATCTCTTTGGTCAAAAATCGTGCGTTTTCTCTTGAACAATAAAGGCCTACAAATGTTATTTAGTTCACTTCCCGTGGAGGAGAAACACTTTTTAAGGCCGCAGAGTGAGTAAATTGGCCATATTCATTCACTTTTACCCATTCCTCAAATCTTGTGTTTAAGGCCCCTGGAAGCATGAAAATCACTTTAAACATCTCATTTTATCTTTAAAAGTGATTTTCCACGTACAAATGTGAATTGTAGTTCAAAGAGGCAACATTTGAAAACAGACCATTTTTTTAGTTTCTGAAACATGTCGTAAGGGGGGGTGGTTATCTCTTTCATCAAAAAAAAGGCGTTTTTGATTGAACAATAAAAGCCTCCAAATGTTATTTTATTCACTTCCCGTGGAGGAGAAACACTTTTTAAGGCCGCAGAGTGAGTAAATTGGCCATTTTCATTCACATTTACCCATTCCTTAAGGATTGTGTTTAGGGCCCCTGGAAGCTTGAAAATCACTTTAAACATCTAATTTTATCTCTAAAAGTGATTATCCACGTACAAATTTGAATTGTCGTTTAAAGACGCAACATTGGAAAATGGACCATTTTTATCGTTTCTGAAGCATGTCGTAAGGGGGGGTGGTTATCTCTTTCACCAAAAAAAAGGCGTTTTTGATTGAACAATAATGGCCTCCAAATGTTATTTTATTCACTTCCCGTGGAGGAGAAACACTTTTTAAGGCTGCAGAGTGAGTAAATTGGCCATTTTCATTCACTTTTACCCATTTCTCAAATCTTGTGTTTAAGGCCCCTGGAAGCATGAAAATCACTTTAAACATCTCATTTTATCTTTAAAAGTGATTTTCCACGTACAAATGTGAATTGTAGTCCAAAGAGGCAACATTTGAAAACAGACCATTTTTTTAGTTTCTGAAGCATGTCGTAAGGGGGGATGGTTATCTCTTTCATCAAAAATCGGACGTTTTTAATTGAACAATAAAGGCCTACAAATGTTATTTAATTCACTTTCTGGGGTGGAGAAAAACTTTTTAAGGCCTCAGAGTGAATAAATTGGCCATTTCCATTCAAATTTACCCATTCCTCAAATCTTGTGTTTAGGGCCCCTGGAAGCTTGAAAATCACTTTAAACATCTAATTTTATCTCTAAAAGTGATTATCCCCGTACAAATGTGAATTGTCGTTTAAAGACGCAACATTTGAAAATGGACCATTTTTTTCGTTTCTGAAGCATGTCGTAAGGGGGGGTGGTTATCTCTTTCACCAAAAAAAAGGTGTTTTTGATTGAACAATAAAGGCCTCCAAATGTTATTTTATTCACTTCCCGTGGAGGAGAAACACTTTTTAAGGCCGCAGAGTGAGTAAATTGGCCATTTTCATTCACTTTTGCCCATTCCTCAAATCTCGTGTTTAAGGCCCCTGGAAGCATGAAAATCACTTTAAACATCTCATTTTATCTTAAAAAGTGATTTTCCACGTACAAATGTGAATTGTAGTTCAAAGAGGCAACATTTGAAAACGGACCATTTTTTACGTTTCTGAAGCATGTCGTAGGGGGGGTGGTTAACTCTTTCGTCAAAAATCGGGCGTTTTCCCTTGAACAATAAAGGCCTACAAATGTTATTTAGTTCACTTCCCGTGGAGGAGAAACACTTTTTAAGGCCGCAGACTGAGTAAATTGGCCATATTCATTCACTTTTACCCATCCCTCAAATCTTGTGTTTAAGGCCCCTGGAAGCATGAAAATCACTTTAAACATCTCATGTTATCTTTAAAAGTGATTTTCCACGTACAAATGTGAATTGTAGTTCAAAGAGGCAACATTTGAAAACAGACCATTTTTTTAGTTTGTGAAGCATGTCGTAAGGGGGGGTGGTTATCTCTTTCATCAAAAATCGGACGTTTTTGATTTAACAATAAAGGCCTACAAATGTTATTTAATGCACTTTCTGGGGTGGAGAAAAAAAATTTAAGGCCTCAGAGTGAATATTTTGGCCATTTTCATTCACATTTACCCATTCCTTAAGGCTTGTGTTTATGGCCCCTGGAAGCTTGAAAATCACTTTAAACATCTCATTTTATCTCTAAAAGTGATTATCCACGTACAAATGTGAATTGTCGTTTAAAGACGCAACATTGGAAAATGGACCATTTTTTTCGTTTCTGAAGCATGTCGTAAGGGGGGGTGGTTATCTCTTTCGTCAAAAATCGGGCGTTTTCGCTTGAACAATAAAGGCCTACAAATGTTATTTAATTCACTTCCCGTGGAGGAGAAACACTTTTTAAGGCCGCAGAGTGAGTAAATTGGCCATATTCATTCACTTTTACCCATTCCTCAAATCTTGTGTTTAAGGCCCCTGGAAGCATGAAAATCACTTTAAACATCTCATTTTATCTTTAAAAGTGATTATCCACGTACAAATGTGAATTGTAGTTCAAAGAGGCAACATTTGAAAATGGACCATTTTTTTCGTTTCTGAAGCATGTCGTAAGGGGGGTGGTTATCTCTTTCACCAAGAAAAAGGCGTTTTTGATTGAACAATAAAGGCCTCCAAATGGTATTTTATTCACTTCCCGTTGAGGAGAAACACTTTTTAAGGCCGCAGAGTGAGTAAATTGGCCATTTTCATTCACTTTTACCCATTCTCAAATCTACTGTTTAAGGCCCCTGGAAGCATGAAAATCGCTTTAAACATCTCATTTTATCTTTAAAAGTGATTTTCCACGTACAAATGTGAATTGTAGTTCAAAGAGGCAACATTTGAAAACAGACCATTTTTTTAGTTTCTGAAGCATGTCGTAAGGGGGGGTGGTTATCTCTTTCATCAAAAATCGGACGTTTTTGATTGAACAATAAAGGCCTCCAAATGTTATTTTATTCACTTCCCGTGAAGGAGAAACACTTTTTAAGGCCGCAGAGTGAGTAAATTGGCCATTTTCATTCACTTTTACCCATTCCTCAAATCTCGTGTTTAAGGCCCCTGGAAGCATGAAAATCACTTTAAACATCTCATTTTATCTTTAAAAGTGATTTTCCACGTACAAATGTGAATTGTAGTTCAAAGAGGCAACATTTGAAAACAGACCATTTTTTTAGTTTCTGAAGCATGTCGTAAGGGGGGGTGGTTATCTCTTTCATCAAAAAGCGGACATTTTTAATTGAACAATAAAGGCCTACAAATGTTATTTAATTGACTTTCTGGGGTGGAGAAAAACTTTTTAAGGCCTCAGAGTGAATAAATTGGCCATTTTCATTCACATTTACCCATTCCTCAAATCTTGTGTTTAGGGCACCTGGAAGCTTGAAAATCACTTTAAACATCTCATTTTATCTTTAAAAGTGATTTTCCACGTACAAATGTGAATTGTAGTTAAAAGAGGCAACATTTGAAAACGGACCATTTTTACGTTTCTGAAGCATGTCATAAGGGGGGGTGGTTATCTCTTTCGTCAAAAATCGGGCGTTTTCGCTTGAACAATAAAGGCCTACAAATGTTATTTAGTTCACTTCCCATGGAGGAGAAACACTTTTTAAGGCCGCAGAGTGAGTAAATTGGCCATATTCATTCACCTTTACCCATTCCTCAAATCTTGTGTTTAAGGCCCCTGGAAGCATGAAAATCACTTTAAACATCTCATGTTATCTTTAAAAGTGATTTTCCACGTACAAATGTGAATTGTAGTTCAAAGAGGCAACATTTGAAAATGGACCATTTTTTTCGTTTCTGAAGCATGTCGTAAGGGGGGGTGGTTATCTCTTTCACCAAAAAAAAGGTGTTTTTGATTGAACAATAAAGGCCTCCAAATGTTATTTTATTCTTTTCCCGTGGAGGAGAAACACTTTTTAAGGCCGCAGAGTGAGTAAATTGGCCATTTTCATTCACTTTTACCCATTCCTCAAATCTCGTGTTTAAGGCCCCTGGAAGCATGAAAATCACTTTAAACATCTCATTTTATCTTTATAAGTGATTTTCCACGTACAAATGTGAATTGTAGTTCAAAGAGGCAACATTTGAAAACGGACAATTTTTTACGCTTCTGAAGCATGTCGTAAGGGGGGGTGGTTATCTCTTTCGTCAAAAATCGGGCGTTTTCGCTTGAACAATAAAGGCCTACAAATGTTGTTTAGTTCACTTCCCGTGGAGGAGAAACACTTTTTAAGGCCGCAGAGTGAGTAAATTGGCCATTTTCATTCACTTTTACCCATTTCTCAAATCTTGTGTTTAGGGCCCCTGGAAGCTTGAAAATCACTTTAAACATCTCATTTTACCTCTAAAAGTGATTATCCACGTACAATGTTAATTGTAGTTCAAAGACTCAACATTTGAAAATGAACCATTTTTTTAGTTTCAGAAGCATGTCGTAAGGGGGGGTGGTTATCTCTTTCGTCAAAAATCGGACATTTTTGATTGAACAATAAAGGCCTCCAAATGTTATTTTATTCACTTCCCGTGGAGGAGAAACACTTTTTAAGGCCGCAGAGTGAGTAAATTGGCCATCTTCATTCACTTTTACATATTTCTCAAATCTTGTGTTTAAGGCCCCTGGAAGCATGAAAATCACTTTAAACATCTAATTTTATCTTTAAAAGTGATTTTCCACGTACAAATGTGAATTGTAGTTCAAAGAGGCAACATTTGAAAACGGACCATTTTTTACGTTTCTGAAGCATGTCGTAAGGGGGGGTGGTTATCTCTTTCATCAAAAATCGGACATTTTTGATTGAACAATAAAGGCCTCCAAATGTTATTTTATTCACTTCCCGTGGAGGAGAAACACTTTTTAAGGCCGCAGAGTGAGTAAATTGGCCATTTTCATTCACTTTTACCCATTCCTCAAATCTCGTGTTTAAGGCCCCTGGAAGCATGAAAATCACTTTAAACATCTCATTTTATCTTTAAAAGTGATTTTCCACGTACAAATGTGAATTGTAGTTCAAAGAGGCAACATTTGAAAACAGACCATTTTTTTAGTTTCTGAAGCATGTCGTAAGGGGGGGTGGTTATCTCTTTCATCAAAAATCGGACGTTTTTAATTGAACAATAAAGGCCTACAAATGTTATTTAATTCACTTTCTGGGGTGGAGAAAAACTTTTTAAGGCCTCAGAGTGAATAAATTGGCCATTTCCATTCAAATTTACCCATTCCTCAAATCTTGTGTTTAGGGCCCCTGGAAGCTTGAAAATCACTTTAAACATCTAATTTTATCTCTAAAAGTGATTATCCACGTTCAAATGTGAATTGTCGTTTAAAGACGCAACATTTGAAAATGGACCATTTTTTTCGTTTCTGAAGCATGTCGTAAGGGGGGGTGGTTATCTCTTTCACCAAAAAAAAGGTGTTTTTGATTGAACAATAAAGGCCTCCAAATGTTATTTTATTCTTTTCCCGTGGAGGAGAAACACTTTTTAAGGCCGCAGAGTGAGTAAATTGGCCATTTTCATTCACTTTTACCCATTCCTCAAATCTCGTGTTTAAGGCCCCTGGAAGCATGAAAATCACTTTAAACATCGCATTTTATCTTTAAAAGTGATTTTCCATGTACAAATGTGAATTGTAGTTCAAAGAGGCAACATTTGAAAACGGACCTTTTTTTACGTTTCTGAAGCATGTGGTAAGGGGGGGTGGTTATCTCTTTCATCAAAAATCGGACGTTTTTGATTGAACAATAAAGGCCTCCAAATGTTATTTTATGCACTTCCCGTGGAGGAGAAACACTTTTTAAGGCCGCAGAGTGAGTAAATTGGCCATTTTCATTCACTTTTACCCATTCCTCAAATCTAGTGTTTAAGGCCCCTGGAAGCATGAAAATCACTTTAAACATCTCATTTTATCTTTATAAGTGATTTTCCACGTACAAATGTGAATTGTAGTTCAAAGAGGCAACATTTGAAAACGGACAATTTTTTACGCTTCTGAAGCATGTCGTAAGGGGGGGTGGTTATCTCTTTCGTCAAAAAACGGGCGTTTTCGCTTGAACAATAAAGGCCTACAAATGTTGTTTAGTTCACTTCCCGTGGAGGAGAAACACTTTTTAAGGCCGCAGAGTGAGTAAATTGGCCATTTTCATTCACTTTTACCCATTTCTCAAATCTTGTGTTTAGGGCCCCTGGAAGCTTGAAAATCACTTTAAACATCTCATTTTACCTCTAAAAGTGATTATCCACGTACAATGTTAATTGTAGTTCAAAGACTCAACATTTGAAAATGAACCATTTTTTTAGTTTCAGAAGCATGTCGTAAGGGGGGGTGGTTATCTCTTTCGTCAAAAAAATTGTGTTTTCGCTTGAACAATAAAGGCCTACAAATGTTATTTAATTCACTTCCCGTGGAGGAGAAACACGTTTTAAGGACTCAGAATGAGTAAATTGGCCATTTTCATTCACTTTTACATATTTCTCAAATCTTGTGTTTAAGGCCCCTGGAAGCATGAAAATCACTTGAAACATCTCATTTTATCTTTAAAAGTGATTTTCCACGTACAAATGTGAATTGTAGTTCAAAGAGGCAACATTTGAAAACAGACCATTTTTGTAGTTTCTGAAGCATGTCGTAAGGGGGGGTTGTTATCTCTTTGGTCAAAAATCGTGCGTTTTCTCTTGAACAATAAAGGCCTACAAATGTTATTTAGTTCACTTCCCGTGGAGGAGAAACACTTTTTAAGGCCGCAGAGTGAGTAAATTGGCCATATTCATTCACTTTTACCCATTCCTCAAATCTTGTGTTTAAGGCCCCTGGAAGCATGAAAATCACTTTAAACATCTCATTTTATCTTTAAAAGTGATTTTCCACATACAAATGTGAATTGTAGTTCAAAGAGGCAACATTTGAAAACAGACCATTTTTTTAGTTTCTGAAACATGTCGTAAGGGGGGGTGGTTATCTCTTTCATCAAAAAAAAGGCGTTTTTGATTGAACAATAAAAGCCTCCAAATGTTATTTTATTCACTTCCCGTGGAGGAGAAACACTTTTTAAGGCCGCAGAGTGAGTAAATTGGCCATTTTCATTCACATTTACCCATTCCTTAAAGATTGTGTTTAGGGCCCCTGGAAGCTTGAAAATCACTTTAAACATCTAATTTTATCTCTAAAAGTGATTATCCACGTACAAATTTGAATTGTCGTTTAAAGACGCAACATTGGAAAATGGACCATTTTTATCGTTTCTGAAGCATGTCGTAAGGGGGGGTGGTTATCTCTTTCACCAAAAAAAAGGCGTTTTTGATTGAACAATAAAGGCCTCCAAATGTTATTTTATTCACTTCCCGTGGAGGAGAAACACTTTTTAAGGCTGCAGAGTGAGTAAATTGGCCATTTTCATTCACTTTTACCCATTTCTCAAATCTTGTGTTTAAGGCCCCTGGAAGCATGAAAATCACTTTAAACATCTCATTTTATCTTTAAAAGTGATTTTCCACGTACAAATGTGAATTGTAGTTCAAAGAGGCAACATTTGAAAACAGACCATTTTTTTAGTTTCTGAAGCATGTCGTAAGGGGGGATGGTTATCTCTTTCATCAAAAATCGGACGTTTTTAATTGAACAATAAAGGCCTACAAATGTTATTTAATTCACTTTCTGGGGTGGAGAAAAACTTTTTAAGGCCTCAGAGTGAATAAATTGGCCATTTCCATTCAAATTTACCCATTCCTCAAATCTTGTGTTTAGGGCCCCTGGAAGCTTGAAAATCACTTTAAACATCTAATTTTATCTCTAAAAGTGATTATCCCCGTACAAATGTGAATTGTCGTTTAAAGACGCAACATTTGAAAATGGACCATTTTTTTCGTTTCTGAAGCATGTCGTAAGGGGGGGTGGTTATCTCTTTCACCAAAAAAAAGGTGTTTTTGATTGAACAATAAAGGCCTCCAAATGTTATTTTATTCACTTCCCGTGGAGGAGAAACACTTTTTAAGGCCGGAGAGTGAGTAAATTGGCCATTTTCATTCACTTTTGCCCATTCCTCAAATCTCGTGTTTAAGGCCCCTGGAAGCATGAAAATCACTTTAAACATCTCATTTTATCTTAAAAAGTGATTTTCCACGTACAAATGTGAATTGTAGTTCAAAGAGGCAACATTTGAAAACGGACCATTTTTTACGTTTCTGAAGCATGTCGTAGGGGGGGTGGTTAACTCTTTCGTCAAAAATCAGGCGTTTTCCCTTGAACAATAAAGGCCTACAAATGTTATTTAGTTCACTTCCCGTGGAGGAGAAACACTTTTTAAGGCCGCAGACTGAGTAAATTGGCCATATTCATTCACTTTTACCCATCCCTCAAATCTTGTGTTTAAGGCCCCTGGAAGCATGAAAATCACTTTAAACATCTCATGTTATCTTTAAAAGTGATTTTCCACGTACAAATGTGAATTGTAGTTCAAAGAGGCAACATTTGAAAACAGACCATTTTTTTAGTTTGTGAAGCATGTCGTAAGGGGGGGTGGTTATCTCTTTCATCAAAAATCGGACGTTTTTGATTTAACAATAAAGGCCTACAAATGTTATTTAATGCACTTTCTGGGGTGGAGAAAAAAAATTTAAGGCCTCAGAGTGAATAAATTGGCCATTTTCATTCACATTTACCCATTCCTTAAGGCTTGTGTTTATGGCCCCTGGAAGCTTGAAAATCACTTTAAACATCTCATTTTATCTCTAAAAGTGATTATCCACGTACAAATGTGAATTGTCGTTTAAAGACGCAACATTGGAAAATGGACCATTTTTTTCGTTTCTGAAGCATGTCGTAAGGGGGGGTGGTTATCTCTTTCGTCAAAAATCGGGCGTTTTCGCTTGAACAATAAAGGCCTACAAATGTTATTTAATTCACTTCCCGTGGAGGAGAAACACTTTTTAAGGCCGCAGAGTGAGTAAATTGGCCATATTCATTCACTTTTACCCATTCCTCAAATCTTGTGTTTAAGGCCCCTGGAAGCATGAAAATCACTTTAAACATCTCATTTTATCTTTAAAAGTGATTTTCCACGTACAAATGTGAATTGTAGTTCAAAGAGGCAACATTTGAAAACAGACCATTTTTTTAGTTTCTGAAGCATGTCGTAAGGGGGGGTGGTTATCTCTTTCATCAAAAATCGGACGTTTTTGATTGAACAATAAAGGCCTCCAAATGTTATTTTATTCACTTCCCGTGAAGGAGAAACACTTTTTAAGGCCGCAGAGTGAGTAAATTGGCCATTTTCATTCACTTTTACCCATTCCTCAAATCTCGTGTTTAAGGCCCCTGGAAGCATGAAAATCACTTTAAACATCTCATTTTATCTTTAAAAGTGATTTTCCACGTACAAATGTGAATTGTAGTTCAAAGAGGCAACATTTGAAAACAGACCATTTTTTTAGTTTCTGAAGCATGTCGTAAGGGGGGGTGGTTGTCTCTTTCATCAAAAATCGGACATTTTTAATTGAACAATAAAGGCCTACAAATGTTATTTAATTGACTTTCTGGGGTGGAGAAAAACTTTTTAAGGCCTCAGAGTGAATAAATTGGCCATTTTCATTCACATTTACCCATTCCTCAAATCTTGTGTTTAGGGCACCTGGAAGCTTGAAAATCACTTTAAACATCTCATTTTATCTTTAAAAGTGATTTTCCACGTACAAATGTGAATTGTAGTTAAAAGAGGCAACATTTGAAAACGGACCATTTTTACGTTTCTGAAGCATGTCATAAGGGGGGGTGGTTATCTCTTCGTCAAAAATCGGGCGTTTTCGCTTGAACAATAAAGGCCTACAAATGTTATTTAGTTCACTTCCCATGGAGGAGAAACACTTTTTAAGGCCGCAGAGTGAGTAAATTGGCCATATTCATTCACCTTTACCCATTCCTCAAATCTTGTGTTTAAGGCCCCTGGAAGCATGAAAATCACTTTAAACATCTCATTTTATCTTTAAAAGTGATTTTCCACGTACAAATGTGAATTGTAGTTCAAAGAGGCAACATTTGAAAACAGACCATTTTTTTAGTTTCTGAAGCATGTCGTAAGGGGGGGTGGTTATCTCTTTCATCAAAAATCAGACGTTTTTGATTGAACAATAAAGGCCTACAAATGTTATTTAATTTACTTTCTGGGGTGGAGAAACATTTTTTAAGGCCTCAGAGTGAATAAATTGACCATTTTCATTCACATTTACCCATACCTTAAGGCTTGTGTTTAGGGCCCCTGGAAGCTTGAAAATCACTTTAAACATCTAATTTTATCTCTTAAAGTGATTATCCACGTACAAATGTGAATTGTCGTTTAAAGACGCAACATTGGAAAATGGACCATTTTTTTCGTTTCTGAAGCATGTCGTAAGGGGGGGTGGTTATCTCTTTCACCAAAAAAAAGGCGTTTTTGATTGAACAATAAAGGCCTCCAAATGTTATTTTATTCACTTCCCGTGGAGGAGAAACACTTTTTAAGGCCGCAGAGTGAGTAAATTGGCCATTTTCATTCACTTTTACCCATTCCTCAAATCTCGTGTTTAAGTCCCCTGGAAGCATGAAAATCACTTTAAACATCTCATTTTATCTTTAAAAGTGATTTTCCACGTACAAATGTGAATTGTAGTTCAAAGAGGCAACATTTGAAAATGCACCATTTTTTTCGTTTCTGAAGCATGTCGTAAGGGGGGGTGGTTATCTCTTTCACCAAAAAACAGGCGTTTTTGATTGAACAATAAAGGCCTCCAAATGTTATTTAATTCACTTCCCGTGGAGGAGAAACACTTTTTAAGGCTGCAGAGTGAGTAAATTGGCCATTTTCATTCACTTTTACCCATTTCTCAAATCTTGTGTTTAAGGCCCCTGGAAGCATGAAAATCACTTTAAACATCTCATTTTATCTTTAAAAGTGATTTTCCACGTACAAATGTGAATTGTAGTTCAAAGAGGCAACATTTGAAAACAGACCATTTTTTTAGTTTCTGAAGCATGTCGTAAGGGGGGATGGTTATCTCTTTCATCAAAAATCGGACGTTTTTAATTGAACAATAAAGGCCTACAAATGTTATTTAATTCACTTTCTGGGGTGGAGAAAAACTTTTTAAGGCCTCAGAGTGAATAAATTGGCCATTTCCATTCAAATTTACCCATTCCTCAAATCTTGTGTTTAGGGCCCCTGGAAGCTTGAAAATCACTTTAAACATCTAATTTTATCTCTAAAAGTGATTATCCACGTACAAATGTGAATTGTCGTTTAAAGACGCAACATTTGAAAATGGACCATTTTTTTCGTTTCTGAAGCATGTCGTAAGGGGGGGTGGTTATCTCTTTCACCAAAAAAAAGGTGTTTTTGATTGAACAATAAAGGCCTCCAAATGTTATTTTATTCACTTCCCGTGGAGGAGAAACACTTTTTAAGGCCGCAGAGTGAGTAAATTGGCCATTTTCATTCACTTTTACCCATTCCTCAAATCTCGTGTTTAAGGCCCCTGGAAGCATGAAAATCACTTTAAACATCGCATTTTATCTTTAAAAGTGATTTTCCACGTACAAATGTGAATTGTAGTTCAAAGAGGCAACATTTGAAAACGGACCATTTTTTACGTTTCTGAAGCATGTCGTAGGGGGGGTGGTTAACTCTTTCGTCAAAAATCGGGCGTTTTCCCTTGAACAATAAAGGCCTACAAATGTTATTTAGTTCACTTCCCGTGGAGGAGAAACACTTTTTAAGGCCGCAGACTGAGTAAATTGGCCATATTCATTCACTTTTACCCATTCCTCAAATCTTGTGTTTAAGGCCCCTGGAAGCATGAAAATCACTTTAAACATCTCATGTTATCTTTAAAAGTGATTTTCCACGTACAAATGTGAATTGTAGTTCACAGAGGCAACATTTGAAAATGCACCATTTTTTTCGTTTCTGAAGCATGTCGTAAGGGGGGGTGGTTATCTCTTTCGCCAAAAAACAGGCGTTTTTGATTGAACAATAAAGGCCTCAAAATGGTATTTAATTCACTTCCCGTGGAGGAGAAACACTTTTTAAGGCCGCAGAGTGAGTAAATTGGCCATTTTCATTCACTTTTACCCATTTCTCAAATCTTGTGTTTAGGGCCCCTGGAAGCTTGAAAATCACTTTAAACATCTCATTTTATCTCTAAAAGTGATTATCCACGTACAATGTTAATTGTAGTTCAAAGACTCAACATTTGAAAATGAACCATTTTTTTAGTTTCAGAAGCATGTCGTAAGGGGGGGTGGTTATCTCTTTCGTCAAAAAAATTGTGTTTTCGCTTGAACAATAAAGGCCTACAAATGTTATTTAATTCACTTCCCGTGGAGGAGAAACACTTTTTAAGGACTCAGAATGAGTAAATTGGCCATTTTCATTCACTTTTACATATTTCTCAAATCTTGTGTTTAAGGCCCCTGGAAGCATGAAAATCACTTTAAACATCTAATTTTATCTTTAAAAGTGATTTTCCACGTACAAATGTGAATTGTAGTTCAAAGAGGCAACATTTGAAAACGGACCATTTTTTACGTTTCTGAAGCATGTCGTAAGGGGGGGTGGTTATCTCTTTCATAAAAAATCGGACGTTTTTGATTGAACAATAAAGGCCTACAAATGTTATTTAATTCACTTTCTGGGGTGGAGAAAAAATTTTTAAGGCCTCAGAGTGAATAAATTGGCCATTTTCATTCACATTTACACATTCCTTAAGGATTGTGTTTAGGGCCCCTGGAAGCTTGAAAATCACTTTAAACATCTAATTTTATCTCTAAAAGTGATTATCCACGTACAAATGTGAATTGTCGTTTAAAGACGCAACATTGGAAAATGGACCATTTTTATCGTTTCTGAAGCATGTCGTAAGGGGGGGTGGTTATCTCTTTCACCAAAAAAAAGGCGTTTTTGATTGAACAATAAAGGCCTCCAAATGTTATTTTATTCACTTCCCGTGGAGGAGATTGACTTTTTAAGGCCGCAGAGTGAGTAAATTGGCCATTTTCATTTACTTTTACCCATTCCTCAAATCTCGTGTTTAAGGCCCCTGGAAGCATGAAAATCACTTTAAACATCTCATTTTATCTTTAAAAGTGATTTTCCACGTACAAATGTGAATTGTAGTTCAAAGAGGCAACATTTGAAAATGCACCATTTTTTTCGTTTCTGAAGCATGTCGTAAGGGGGGGTGGTTATCTCTTTCACCAAAAAACAGGCGTTTTTGATTGAACAATAAAGGCCTCCAAATGTTATTTAATTCACTTCCCGTGGAGGAGAAACACTTTTTAAGGCTGCAGAGTGAGTAAATTGGCCATTTTCATTCACTTTTACCCATTTCTCAAATCTTGTGTTTAAGGCCCCTGGAAGCATGAAAATCACTTTAAAGATCTCATTTTATCTTTAAAAGTGATTTTCCACGTACAAATGTGAATTGTAGTTCAAAGAGGCAACATTTGAAAACAGACCATTTTTTTTGTTTCTGAAGCATGTCGTAAGGGGGGATGGTTATCTCTTTCATCAAAAATCGGACGTTTTTAATTGAACAATAAAGGCCTACAAATGTTATTTAATTCACTTTCTGGGGTGGAGAAAAACTTTTTAAGGCCTCAGAGTGAATAAATTCGCCATTTCCATTCAAATTTACCCATTCCTCAAATCTTGTGTTTAGGGCCCCTGGAAGCTTGAAAATCACTTTAAACATCTAATTTTATCTCTAAAAGTGATTATCCCCGTACAAATGTGAATTGTCGTTTAAAGACGCAACATTTGAAAATGGACCATTTTTTTCGTTTCTGAAGCATGTCGTAAGGGGGGGTGGTTATCTCTTTCACCAAAAAAAAGGTGTTTTTGATTGAACAATAAAGGCCTCCAAATGTTATTTTATTCACTTCCCGTGGAGGAGAAACACTTTTTAAGGCCGCAGAGTGAGTAAATTGGCCATTTTCATTCACTTTTACCCATTCCTCAAATCTCGTGTTTAAGGCCCCTGGAAGCATGAAAATCACTTTAAACATCTCATTTTATCTTTAAAAGTGATTTTCCACATACAAATGTGAATTGTAGTTCAAAGAGGCAACATTTGAAAACAGACCATTTTTTTAGTTTCTGAAGCATGTCGTAAGGGGGGGGTGGTTATCTCTTTCATCAAAAATCGGACGTTTTTAATTGAACAATAAAGGCCTACAAATGTTATTTAATTCACTTTCTGGGGTGGAGAAAAACTTTTTAAGGCCTCAGAGTGAATAAATTGGCCATTTCCATTCAAATTTACCCATTCCTCAAATCTTGTGTTTAGGGCCCCTGGAAGCTTGAAAATCACTTTAAACATCTAATTTTATCTCTAAAAGTGATTATCCACGTACAAATGTGAATTGTAGTTCAAAGAGGCAACATTTGAAAATGGACCATTTTTTTCGTTTCTGAAGCATGTCGTAAGGGGGGTGGTTATCTCTTTCACCAAGAAAAAGGCGTTTTTGATTGAACAATAAAGGCCTCCAAATGGTATTTTATTCACTTCCCGTTGAGGAGAAACACTTTTTAAGGCCGCAGAGTGAGTAAATTGGCCATTTTCATTCACTTTTACCCATTTCTCAAATCTTGTGTTTAAGGCCCCTGGAAGCATGAAAATCGCTTTAAACATCTCATTTTATCTTTAAAAGTGATTTTCCACGTACAAATGTGAATTGTAGTTCAAAGAGGCAACATTTGAAAACAGACCATTTTTTTAGTTTCTGAAGCATGTCGTAAGGGGGGGTGGTTATCTCTTTCATCAAAAATCGGACGTTTTTGATTGAACAATAAAGGCCTACAAATGTTATTTAATTCACTTTCTGGGGTGGAGAAAAACTTTTTAAGGCCTCAGAGTGAATAAATTGGCCATTTTCATTCACATTTACCCATTCCTCAAATCTTGTGTTTAGGGCCCCTGGAAGCTTGAAAATCACTTTAAACATCTCATTTTATCTTTAAAAGTGATTTTCCACGTACAAATGTGAATTGTTGTTCAAAGAGGCAACATTTGAAAACAGACCATTTTTTTAGTTTCTGAAGCATGTGGTAAGGGGGGGTGGTTATCTCTTTCATCAAAAATCGGACGTTTTTGATTGAACAATAAAGGCCTCCAAATGTTATTTTATGCACTTCCCGTGGAGGAGAAACACTTTTTAAGGCCGCAGAGTGAGTAAATTGGCCATTTTCATTCACTTTTACCCATTCCTCAAATCTCGTGTTTAAGGCCCCTGGAAGCATGAAAATCACTTTAAACATCTCATTTTATCTTTATAAGTGATTTTCCACGTACAAATGTGAATTGTAGTTCAAAGAGGCAACATTTGAAAACGGACAATTTTTTACGCTTCTGAAGCATGTCGTAAGGGGGGTGGTTATCTCTTTCGTCAAAAATCGGGCGTTTTCGCTTGAACAATAAAGGCCTACAAATGTTGTTTAGTTCACTTCCCGTGGAGGAGAAACACTTTTTAAGGCCGCAGAGTGAGTAAATTGGCCATTTTCATTCACTTTTACCCATTTCTCAAATCTTGTGTTTAGGGCCCCTGGAAGCTTGAAAATCACTTTAAACATCTCATTTTACCTCTAAAAGTGATTATCCACGTACAATGTTAATTGTAGTTCAAAGACTCAACATTTGAAAATGAACCATTTTTTTAGTTTCAGAAGCATGTCGTAAGGGGGGGTGGTTATCTCTTTCGTCAAAAAAATTGTGTTTTCGCTTGAACAATAAAGGCCTACAAATGTTATTTAATTCACTTCCCGTGGAGGAGAAACACTTTTTAAGGACTCAGAATGAGTAAATTGGCCATTTTCATTCACTTTTACATATTTCTCAAATTTTGTGTTTAAGGCCCCTGGAAGCATGAAAATCACTTTAAACATCTAATTTTATCTTTAAAAGTGATTTTCCACGTACAAATGTGAATTGTAGTTCAAAGAGGCAACATTTGAAAACGGACCATTTTTTACGTTTCTGAAGCATGTCGTAAGGGGGGGTGGTTATCTCTTTCATCAAAAATCGGACATTTTTGATTGAACAATAAAGGCCTCCAAATGTTATTTTATTCACTTCCCGTGGAGGAGAAACACTTTTTAAGGCCGCAGAGTGAGTAAATTGGCCATTTTCATTCACTTTTACCCATTCCTCAAATCTCGTGTTTAAGGCCCCTGGAAGCATGAAAATCACTTTAAACATCTCATTTTATCTTTAAAAGTGATTTTCCACATACAAATGTGAATTGTAGTTCAAAGAGGCAACATTTGAAAACAGACCATTTTTTTAGTTTCTGAAGCATGTCGTAAGGGGGGGTGGTTATCTCTTTCATCAAAAATCAGACGTTTTTAATTGAACAATAAAGGCCTACAAATGTTATTTAATTCACTTTCTGGGGTGGAGAAAAACTTTTTAAGGCCTCAGAGTGAATAAATTGGCCATTTCCATTCAAATTTACCCATTCCTCAAATCTTTTGTTTAGGGCCCCTGGAAGCTTGAAAATCACTTTAAACATCTAATTTTATCTCTAAAAGTGATTATCCACGTACAAATGTGAATTGTAGTTCAAAGAGGCAACATTTGAAAATGGACCATTTTTTTCGTTTCTGAAGCATGTCGTAAGGGGGGTGGTTATCTCTTTCACCAAGAAAAAGGCGTTTTTGATTGAACAATAAAGGCCTCCAAATGGTATTTTATTCACTTCCCGTTGAGGAGAAACACTTTTTAAGGCCGCAGAGTGAGTAAATTGGCCATTTTCATTCACTTTTACCCATTCTCAAATCTACTGTTTAAGGCCCCTGGAAGCATGAAAATCGCTTTAAACATCTCATTTTATCTTTAAAAGTGATTATCCACGTACAAATGTGAATTGTCGTTTAAAGACGCAACATTGGAAAATGGACCATTTTTATCGTTTCTGAAGCATGTCGTAAGGGGGGTGGTTATCTCTTTCACCAAAAAAAAGGCGTTTTTGATTGAACAATAAAGGCCTCCAAATGTTATTTTATTCACTTCCCGTGGAGGAGATTGACTTTTTAAGGCCGCAGAGTGAGTAAATTGGCCATTTTCATTTACTTTTACCCATTCCTCAAATCTCGTGTTTAAGGCCCCTGGAAGCATGAAAATCACTTTAAACATCTCATTTTATCTTTAAAAGTGATTTTCCACGTACAAATGTGAATTGTAGTTCAAAGAGGCAACATTTGAAAATGCACCATTTTTTTCGTTTCTGAAGCATGTCGTAAGGGGGGGTGGTTATCTCTTTCACCAAAAAACAGGCGTTTTTGATTGAACAATAAAGGCCTCCAAATGTTATTTAATTCACTTCCCGTGGAGGAGAAACACTTTTTAAGGCTGCAGAGTGAGTAAATTGGCCATTTTCATTCACTTTTACCCATTTCTCAAATCTTGTGTTTAAGGCCCCTGGAAGCATGAAAATCACTTTAAAGATCTCATTTTATCTTTAAAAGTGATTTTCCACGTACAAATGTGAATTGTAGTTCAAAGAGGCAACATTTGAAAACAGACCATTTTTTTTGTTTCTGAAGCATGTCGTAAGGGGGGATGGTTATCTCTTTCATCAAAAATCGGACGTTTTTAATTGAACAATAAAGGCCTACAAATGTTATTTAATTCACTTTCTGGGGTGGAGAAAAACTTTTTAAGGCCTCAGAGTGAATAAATTCGCCATTTCCATTCAAATTTACCCATTCCTCAAATCTTGTGTTTAGGGCCCCTGGAAGCTTGAAAATCACTTTAAACATCTAATTTTATCTCTAAAAGTGATTATCCCCGTACAAATGTGAATTGTCGTTTAAAGACGCAACATTTGAAAATGGACCATTTTTTTCGTTTCTGAAGCATGTCGTAAGGGGGGGTGGTTATCTCTTTCACCAAAAAAAAGGTGTTTTTGATTGAACAATAAAGGCCTCCAAATGTTATTTTATTCACTTCCCGTGGAGGAGAAACACTTTTTAAGGCCGCAGAGTGAGTAAATTGGCCATTTTCATTCACTTTTACCCATTCCTCAAATCTCGTGTTTAAGGCCCCTGGAAGCATGAAAATCACTTTAAACATCTCATTTTATCTTTAAAAGTGATTTTCCACGTACAAATGTGAATTGTAGTTCAAAGAGGCAACATTTGAAAACGGACCATTTTTTACGTTTCTGAAGCATGTCGTAGGGGGGGTGGTTAACACTTTCGTCAAAAATCGGGCGTTTTCCCTTGAACAATAAAGGCCTACAAATGTTATTTAGTTCACTTCCCGTGGATGAGAAACACTTTTTAAGGCCGCAGACTAAGTAAATTGGCCATATTCATTCACTTTTACCCATTCCTCAAATCTTGTGTTTAAGGCCCCTGGAAGCATGAAAATCACTTTAAACATCTCATGTTATCTTTAAAAGTGATTTTCCACGTACAAATGTGAATTGTAGTTCAAAGAGGCAACATTTGAAAACAGACCATTTTTTTAGTTTCTGAAGCATGTCTTAAGGGGGGATGGTTATCTCTTTCATCAAAAATCGGACGTTTTTAATTGAACAATAAAGGCCTACAAATGTTATTTAATTCACTTTCTGGGGTGGAGAAAAACTTTTTAAGGCCTCAGAGTGAATAAATTGGCCATTTCCATTCAAATTTACCCATTCCTCAAATCTTGTGTTTAGGGCCCCTGGAAGCTTGAAAATCACTTTAAACATCTAATTTTATCTCTAAAAGTGATTATCCACGTACAAATGTGAATTGTCGTTTAAAGACGCAACATTTGAAAATGGACCATTTTTTTCGTTTCTGAAGCATGTCGTAAGGGGGGGTGGTTATCTCTTTCACCAAAAAAAAGGTGTTTTTGATTGAACAATAAAGGCCTCCAAATGTTATTTTATTCACTTCCCGTGGAGGAGAAACACTTTTTAAGGCCGCAGAGTGAGTAAATTGGCCATTTTCATTCACTTTTACCCATTCCTCAAATCTCGTGTTTAAGGCCCCTGGAAGCATGAAAATCACTTTAAACATCTCATTTTATCTTTAAAAGTGATTTTCCACGTACAAATGTGAATTGTAGTTCAAAGAGGCAACATTTGAAAACGGACCATTTTTTACGTTTCTGAAGCATGTCGTAGGGGGGGTGGTTAACACTTTCGTCAAAAATCGGGCGTTTTCCCTTGAACAATAAAGGCCTACAAATGTTATTTAGTTCACTTCCCGTGGATGAGAAACACTTTTTAAGGCCGCAGACTAAGTAAATTGGCCATATTCATTCACTTTTACCCATTCCTCAAATCTTGTGTTTAAGGCCCCTGGAAGCATGAAAATCACTTTAAACATCTCATGTTATCTTTAAAAGTGATTTTCCACGTACAAATGTGAATTGTAGTTCAAAGAGGCAACATTTGAAAACAGACCATTTTTTTAGTTTCTGAAGCATGTCTTAAGGGGGGATGGTTATCTCTTTCATCAAAAATCGGACGTTTTTAATTGAACAATAAAGGCCTACAAATGTTATTTAATTCACTTTCTGGGGTGGAGAAAAACTTTTTAAGGCCTCAGAGTGAATAAATTGGCCATTTCCATTCAAATTTACCCATTCCTCAAATCTTGTGTTTAGGGCCCCTGGAAGCTTGAAAATCACTTTAAACATCTAATTTTATCTCTAAAAGTGATTATCCACGTACAAATGTGAATTGTCGTTTAAAGACGCAACATTTGAAAATGGACCATTTTTTTCGTTTCTGAAGCATGTCGTAAGGGGGGGTGGTTATCTCTTTCACCAAAAAAAAGGTGTTTTTGATTGAACAATAAAGGCCTCCAAATGTTATTTTATTCACTTTCCGTGGAGGAGATTGACTTTTTAAGGCCGCAGAGTGAGTAAATTGGCCATTTTCATTTACTTTTACCCATTCCTCAAATCTCGTGTTTAAGGCCCCTGGAAGCATGAAAATCACTTTAAACATCGCATTTTATCTTCAAAAGTGATTTTCCACGTACAAATGTGAATTGTAGTTCAAAGAGGCAACATTTGAAAACGGACCATTTTTTACGTTTCTGAAGCATGTCGTAGGGGGGGTGGTTAACTCTTTCGTCAAAAATCGGGCGTTTTCCCTTGAACAATAAAGGCCTACAAATGTTATTTAGTTCACTTCCCGTGGAGGAGAAACACTTTTTAAGGCCGCAGACTGAGTAAATTGGCCATATTCATTCACTTTTACCCATTCCTCAAATCTTGTGTTTAAGGCCCCTGGAAGCATGAAAATCACTTTAAACATCTCATGTTATCTTTAAAAGTGATTTTCCACGTACAAATGTGAATTGTAGTTCACAGAGGCAACATTTGAAAATGCACCATTTTTTTCGTTTCTGAAGCATGTCGTAAGGGGGGGTGGTTATCTCTTTCGCCAAAAAACAGGCGTTTTTGATTGAACAATAAAGGCCTCAAAATGGTATTTAATTCACTTCCCGTGGAGGAGAAACACTTTTTAAGGCCGCAGAGTGAGTAAATTGGCCATTTTCATTCACTTTTACCCATTTCTCAAATCTTGTGTTTAGGGCCCCTGGAAGCTTGAAAATCACTTTAAACATCTCATTTTATCTCTAAAAGTGATTATCCACGTACAATGTTAATTGTAGTTCAAAGACTCAACATTTGAAAATGAACCATTTTTTTAGTTTCAGAAGCATGTCGTAAGGGGGGGTGGTTATCTCTTTCATCAAAAATCGGACGTTTTTAATTGAACAATAAAGGCCTACAAATGTTATTTAATTCACTTTCTGGGGTGGAGAAAAACTTTTTAAGGCCTCAGAGTGAATAAATTGGCCATTTCCATTCAAATTTACCCATTCCTCAAATCTTGTGTTTAGGGCCCCTGGAAGCTTGAAAATCACTTTAAACATCTAATTTTATCTCTAAAAGTGATTATCCACGTACAAATGTGAATTGTAGTTCAAAGAGGCAACATTTGAAAATGGACCATTTTTTTCGTTTCTGAAGCATGTCGTAAGGGGGGTGGTTATCTCTTTCACCAAGAAAAAGGCGTTTTTGATTGAACAATAAAGGCCTCCAAATGGTATTTTATTCACTTCCCGTTGAGGAGAAACACTTTTTAAGGCCGCAGAGTGAGTAAATTGGCCATTTTCATTCACTTTTACCCATTTCTCAAATCTTGTGTTTAAGGCCCCTGGAAGCATGAAAATCGCTTTAAACATCTCATTTTATCTTTAAAAGTGATTTTCCACGTACAAATGTGAATTGTTGTTCAAAGAGGCAACATTTGAAAACAGACCATTTTTTTAGTTTCTGAAGCATGTGGTAAGGGGGGGTGGTTATCTCTTTCATCAAAAATCGGACGTTTTTGATTGAACAATAAAGGCCTCCAAATGTTATTTTATGCACTTCCCGTGGAGGAGAAACACTTTTTAAGGCCGCAGAGTGAGTAAATTGGCCATTTTCATTCACTTTTACCCATTCCTCAAATCTCGTGTTTAAGGCCCCTGGAAGCATGAAAATCACTTTAAACATCTCATTTTATCTTTATAAGTGATTTTCCACGTACAAATGTGAATTGTAGTTCAAAGAGGCAACATTTGAAAACGGACAATTTTTTACGCTTCTGAAGCATGTCGTAAGGGGGGTGGTTATCTCTTTCGTCAAAAATCGGGCGTTTTCGCTTGAACAATAAAGGCCTACAAATGTTGTTTAGTTCACTTCCCGTGGAGGAGAAACACTTTTTAAGGCCGCAGAGTGAGTAAATTGGCCATTTTCATTCACTTTTACCCATTTCTCAAATCTTGTGTTTAGGGCCCCTGGAAGCTTGAAAATCACTTTAAACATCTCATTTTACCTCTAAAAGTGATTATCCACGTACAATGTTAATTGTAGTTCAAAGACTCAACATTTGAAAATGAACCATTTTTTTAGTTTCAGAAGCATGTCGTAAGGGGGGGGTGGTTATCTCTTTCGTCAAAAAAATTGTGTTTTCGCTTGAACAATAAAGGCCTACAAATGTTATTTAATTCACTTCCCGTGGAGGAGAAACACTTTTTAAGGACTCAGAATGAGTAAATTGGCCATTTTCATTCACTTTTACATATTTCTCAAATCTTGTGTTTAAGGCCCCTGGAAGCATGAAAATCACTTTAAACATCTAATTTTATCTTTAAAAGTGATTTTCCACGTACAAATGTGAATTGTAGTTCAAAGAGGCAACATTTGAAAACGGACCATT
Organism: Triturus cristatus; assembly: GCF_964204655.1. Classification (NCBI taxonomy): domain Eukaryota; kingdom Metazoa; phylum Chordata; class Amphibia; order Caudata; family Salamandridae; genus Triturus; species Triturus cristatus. The sequence goes on along the minus strand of NC_140590.1, from coordinate 1,223,171,161 downwards.
TTTTACGTTTCTGAAGCATGTCGTAAGGGGGGGTGGTTATCTCTTTCATCAAAAATCGGACATTTTTGATTGAACAATAAAGGCCTCCAAATGTTATTTTATTCACTTCCCGTGGAGGAGAAACACTTTTTAAGGCCGCAGAGTGAGTAAATTGGCCATTTTCATTCACTTTTACCCATTCCTCAAATCTCGTGTTTAAGGCCCCTGGAAGCATGAAAATCACTTTAAACATCTCATTTTATCTTTAAAAGTGATTTTCCACATACAAATGTGAATTGTAGTTCAAAGAGGCAACATTTGAAAACAGACCATTTTTTTAGTTTCTGAAGCATGTCGTAAGGGGGGGTGGTTATCTCTTTCATCAAAAATCGGACGTTTTTAATTGAACAATAAAGGCCTACAAATGTTATTTAATTCACTTTCTGGGGTGGAGAAAAACTTTTTAAGGCCTCAGAGTGAATAAATTGGCCATTTCCATTCAAATTTACCCATTCCTCAAATCTTGTGTTTAGGGCCCCTGGAAGCTTGAAAATCACTTTAAACATCTAATTTTATCTCTAAAAGTGATTATCCACGTACAAATGTGAATTGTAGTTCAAAGAGGCAACATTTGAAAATGGACCATTTTTTTCGTTTCTGAAGCATGTCGTAAGGGGGGTGGTTATCTCTTTCACCAAGAAAAAGGCGTTTTTGATTGAACAATAAAGGCCTCCAAATGGTATTTTATTCACTTCCCGTTGAGGAGAAACACTTTTTAAGGCCGCAGAGTGAGTAAATTGGCCATTTTCATTCACTTTTACCCATTCTCAAATCTACTGTTTAAGGCCCCTGGAAGCATGAAAATCGCTTTAAACATCTCATTTTATCTTTAAAAGTGATTTTCCACGTACAAATGTGAATTGTAGTTCAAAGAGGCAACATTTGAAAACAGACCATTTTTTTAGTTTCTGAAGCATGTCGTAAGGGGGGGTGGTTATCTCTTTCATCAAAAATCGGACGTTTTTGATTGAACAATAAAGGCCTACAAATGTTATTTAATTCACTTTCTGGGGTGGAGAAAAACTTTTTAAGGCCTCAGAGTGAATAAATTGGCCATTTTCATTCACATTTACCCATTCCTCAAATCTTGTGTTTAGGGCCCCTGGAAGCTTGAAAATCACTTTAAACATCTCATTTTATCTTTAAAAGTGATTTTCCACGTACAAATGTGAATTGTTGTTCAAAGAGGCAACATTTGAAAACAGACCATTTTTTTAGTTTCTGAAGCATGTGGTAAGGGGGGGTGGTTATCTCTTTCATCAAAAATCGGACGTTTTTGATTGAACAATAAAGGCCTCCAAATGTTATTTTATGCACTTCCCGTGGAGGAGAAACACTTTTTAAGGCCGCAGAGTGAGTAAATTGGCCATTTTCATTCACTTTTACCCATTCCTCAAATCTCGTGTTTAAGGCCCCTGGAAGCATGAAAATCACTTTAAACATCTCATTTTATCTTTATAAGTGATTTTCCACGTACAAATGTGAATTGTAGTTCAAAGAGGCAACATTTGAAAACGGACAATTTTTTACGCTTCTGAAGCATGTCGTAAGGGGGGTGGTTATCTCTTTCGTCAAAAATCGGGCGTTTTCGCTTGAACAATAAAGGCCTACAAATGTTGTTTAGTTCACTTCCCGTGGAGGAGAAACACTTTTTAAGGCCGCAGAGTGAGTAAATTGGCCATTTTCATTCACTTTTACCCATTTCTCAAATCTTGTGTTTAGGGCCCCTGGAAGCTTGAAAATCACTTTAAACATCTCATTTTACCTCTAAAAGTGATTATCCACGTACAATGTTAATTGTAGTTCAAAGACTCAACATTTGAAAATGAACCATTTTTTTAGTTTCAGAAGCATGTCGTAAGGGGGGGTGGTTATCTCTTTCGTCAAAAAAATTGTGTTTTCGCTTGAACAATAAAGGCCTACAAATGTTATTTAATTCACTTCCCGTGGAGGAGAAACACTTTTTAAGGACTCAGAATGAGTAAATTGGCCATTTTCATTCACTTTTACATATTTCTCAAATCTTGTGTTTAAGGCCCCTGGAAGCATGAAAATCACTTTAAACATCTAATTTTATCTTTAAAAGTGATTTTCCACGTACAAATGTGAATTGTAGTTCAAAGAGGCAACATTTGAAAACGGACCATTTTTTACGTTTCTGAAGCATGTCGTAAGGGGGGGTGGTTATCTCTTTCATCAAAAATCGGACATTTTTGATTGAACAATAAAGGCCTCCAAATGTTATTTTATTCACTTCCCGTGGAGGAGAAACACTTTTTAAGGCCGCAGAGTGAGTAAATTGGCCATTTTCATTCACTTTTACCCATTCCTCAAATCTCGTGTTTAAGGCCCCTGGAAGCATGAAAATCACTTTAAACATCTCATTTTATCTTTAAAAGTGATTTTCCACATACAAATGTGAATTGTAGTTCAAAGAGGCAACATTTGAAAACAGACCATTTTTTTAGTTTCTGAAGCATGTCGTAAGGGGGGGTGGTTATCTCTTTCATCAAAAATCAGACGTTTTTAATTGAACAATAAAGGCCTACAAATGTTATTTAATTCACTTTCTGGGGTGGAGAAAAACTTTTTAAGGCCTCAGAGTGAATAAATTGGCCATTTCCATTCAAATTTACCCATTCCTCAAATCTTGTGTTTAGGGCCCCTGGAAGCTTGAAAATCACTTTAAACATCTAATTTTATCTCTAAAAGTGATTATCCACGTACAAATGTGAATTGTAGTTCAAAGAGGCAACATTTGAAAATGGACCATTTTTTTCGTTTCTGAAGCATGTCGTAAGGGGGGTGGTTATCTCTTTCACCAAGAAAAAGGCGTTTTTGATTGAACAATAAAGGCCTCCAAATGGTATTTTATTCACTTCCCGTTGAGGAGAAACACTTTTTAAGGCCGCAGAGTGAGTAAATTGGCCATTTTCATTCACTTTTACCCATTCTCAAATCTACTGTTTAAGGCCCCTGGAAGCATGAAAATCGCTTTAAACATCTCATTTTATCTTTAAAAGTGATTATCCACGTACAAATGTGAATTGTCGTTTAAAGACGCAACATTGGAAAATGGACCATTTTTATCGTTTCTGAAGCATGTCGTAAGGGGGGTGGTTATCTCTTTCACCAAAAAAAAGGCGTTTTTGATTGAACAATAAAGGCCTCCAAATGTTATTTTATTCACTTCCCGTGGAGGAGATTGACTTTTTAAGGCCGCAGAGTGAGTAAATTGGCCATTTTCATTTACTTTTACCCATTCCTCAAATCTCGTGTTTAAGGCCCCTGGAAGCATGAAAATCACTTTAAACATCTCATTTTATCTTTAAAAGTGATTTTCCACGTACAAATGTGAATTGTAGTTCAAAGAGGCAACATTTGAAAATGCACCATTTTTTTCGTTTCTGAAGCATGTCGTAAGGGGGGTGGTTATCTCTTTCACCAAAAAACAGGCGTTTTTGATTGAACAATAAAGGCCTCCAAATGTTATTTAATTCACTTCCCGTGGAGGAGAAACACTTTTTAAGGCTGCAGAGTGAGTAAATTGGCCATTTTCATTCACTTTTACCCATTTCTCAAATCTTGTGTTTAAGGCCCCTGGAAGCATGAAAATCACTTTAAAGATCTCATTTTATCTTTAAAAGTGATTTTCCACGTACAAATGTGAATTGTAGTTCAAAGAGGCAACATTTGAAAACAGACCATTTTTTTTGTTTCTGAAGCATGTCGTAAGGGGGGATGGTTATCTCTTTCATCAAAAATCGGACGTTTTTAATTGAACAATAAAGGCCTACAAATGTTATTTAATTCACTTTCTGGGGTGGAGAAAAACTTTTTAAGGCCTCAGAGTGAATAAATTCGCCATTTCCATTCAAATTTACCCATTCCTCAAATCTTGTGTTTAGGGCCCCTGGAAGCTTGAAAATCACTTTAAACATCTAATTTTATCTCTAAAAGTGATTATCCCCGTACAAATGTGAATTGTCGTTTAAAGACGCAACATTTGAAAATGGACCATTTTTTTCGTTTCTGAAGCATGTCGTAAGGGGGGGTGGTAATCTCTTTCACCAAAAAAAAGGTGTTTTTGATTGAACAATAAAGGCCTCCAAATGTTATTTTATTCACTTCCCGTGGAGGAGAAACACTTTTTAAGGCCGCAGAGTGAGTAAATTGGCCATTTTCATTCACTTTTACCCATTCCTCAAATCTCGTGTTTAAGGCCCCTGGAAGCATGAAAATCGCTTTAAAGATCTCATTTTATCTTTAAAAGTGATTTTCCACGTACAAATGTGAATTGTAGTTCAAAGAGGCAACATTTGAAAACGGACCATTTTTTACGTTTCTGAAGCATGTCGTAGGGGGGGTGGTTAACACTTTCGTCAAAAATCGGGCGTTTTCCCTTGAACAATAAAGGCCTACAAATGTTATTTAGTTCACTTCCCGTGGATGAGAAACACTTTTTAAGGCCGCAGACTAAGTAAATTGGCCATATTCATTCACTTTTACCCATTCCTCAAATCTTGTGTTTAAGCCCCCTGGAAGCATGAAAATCACTTTAAACATCTCATGTTATCTTTAAAAGTGATTTTCCACGTACAAATGTGAATTGTAGTTCAAAGAGGCAACATTTGAAAACAGACCATTTTTTTAGTTTCTGAAGCATGTCTTAAGTGGGGATGGTTATCTCTTTCATCAAAAATCGGACGTTTTTAATTGAACAATAAAGGCCTACAAATGTTATTTAATTCACTTTCTGGGGTGGAGAAAAACTTTTTAAGGCCTCAGAGTGAATAAATTGGCCATTTCCATTCAAATTTAACCATTCCTCAAATCTTGTGTTTAGGGCCCCTGGAAGCTTGAAAATCACTTTAAACATCTAATTTTATCTCTAAAAGTGATTATCCACGTACAAATGTGAATTGTTGTTTAAAGACGCAACATTTGAAAATGGACCATTTTTTTCGTTTCTGAAGCATGTCGTAAGGGGGGGTGGTTATCTCTTTCACCAAAAAAAAGGTGTTTTTGATTGAACAATAAAGGCCTCCAAATGTTATTTTATTCACTTCCCGTGGAGGAGAAACACTTTTTAAGGCCGCAGAGTGAGTAAATTGGCCATTTTCATTCACTTTTACCCATTCCTCAAATCTCGTGTTTAAGGCCCCTGGAAGCATGAAAATCACTTTAAACATCGCATTTTATCTTTAAAAGTGATTTTCCACGTACAAATGTGAATTGTAGTTCAAAGAGGCAACATTTGAAAACGGACCTTTTTTTACGTTTCTGAAGCATGTCGTAGGGGGGGTGGTTAACTCTTTCGTCAAAAATCGGGCGTTTTCTCTTGAACAATAAAGGCCTACAAATGTTATTTAGTTCACTTCCCGTGGAGGAGAAACACTTTTTAAGGCCGCAGACTGAGTAAATTGGCCATATTCATTCACTTTTACCCATTCCTCAAATCTTGTGTTTAAGGCCCCTGGAAGCATGAAAATCACTTTAAACATCTCATGTTATCTTTAAAAGTGATTTTCCACGTACAAATGTGAATTGTAGTTCAAAGAGGCAACATTTGAAAATGCACCATTTTTTTCGTTTCTGAAGCATGTCGTAAAGGGGGGGTGGTTATCTCTTTCACCAAAAAACAGGCGTTTTTGATTGAACAATAAAGGCCTCCAAATGGTATTTAATTCACTTCCCGTGGAGGAGAAACACTTTTTAAGGCCGCAGAGTGAGTAAATTGGCCATTTTCATTCACTTTTACCCATTTCTCAAATCTTGTGTTTAAGGCCCCTGGAAGCATGAAAATCACTTTAAACATCTCATTTTATCTTTAAAAGTGATTTTCCACGTACAAATGTGAATTGTAGTTCAAAGAGGCAACATTTGAAAACAGACCATTTTTTTAGTTTCTGAAGCATGTCGTAAGGGGGGGTGGTTATCTCTTTCATCAAAAATCGGACGTTTTTGATTGAACAATAAAGGCCTACAAATGTTATTTAATTCACTTTCTGGGGTGGAGAAAAACTTTTTAAGGCCTCAGAGTGAATAAATTGGCCATTTTCATTCACATTTACCCATTCCTCAAATCTTGTGTTTAGGGCCCCTGGAAGCTTGAAAATCACTTTAAACATCTCATTTTATCTTTAAAAGTGATTTCCACGTACAAATGTGAATTGTTGTTCAAAGAGGCAACATTTGAAAACAGACCATTTTTTTAGTTTCTGAAGCATGTGGTAAGGGGGGGTGGTTATCTCTTTCATCAAAAATCGGACGTTTTTGATTGAACAATAAAGGCCTCCAAATGTTATTTTATGCACTTCCCGTGGAGGAGAAACACTTTTTAAGGCCGCAGAGTGAGTAAATTGGCCATTTTCATTCACTTTTACCCATTCCTCAAATCTCGTGTTTAAGGCCCCTGGAAGCATGAAAATCACTTTAAACATCTCATTTTATCTTTATAAGTGATTTTCCACGTACAAATGTGAATTGTAGTTCAAAGAGGCAACATTTGAAAACGGACAATTTTTTACGCTTCTGAAGCATGTCGTAAGGGGGGTGGTTATCTCTTTCGTCAAAAATCGGGCGTTTTCGCTTGAACAATAAAGGCCTACAAATGTTGTTTAGTTCACTTCCCGTGGAGGAGAAACACTTTTTAAGGCCGCAGAGTGAGTAAATTGGCCATTTTCATTCACTTTTACCCATTTCTCAAATCTTGTGTTTAGGGCCCCTGGAAGCTTGAAAATCACTTTAAACATCTCATTTTACCTCTAAAAGTGATTATCCACGTACAATGTTAATTGTAGTTCAAAGACTCAACATTTGAAAATGAACCATTTTTTTAGTTTCAGAAGCATGTCGTAAGGGGGGGTGGTTATCTCTTTCGTCAAAAAAATTGTGTTTTCGCTTGAACAATAAAGGCCTACAAATGTTATTTAATTCACTTCCCGTGGAGGAGAAACACTTTTTAAGGACTCAGAATGAGTAAATTGGCCATTTTCATTCACTTTTACATATTTCTCAAATCTTGTGTTTAAGGCCCCTGGAAGCATGAAAATCACTTTAAACATCTAATTTTATCTTTAAAAGTGATTTTCCACGTACAAATGTGAATTGTAGTTCAAAGAGGCAACATTTGAAAACGGACCATTTTTTACGTTTCTGAAGCATGTCGTAAGGGGGGGTGGTTATCTCTTTCATCAAAAATCGGACATTTTTGATTGAACAATAAAGGCCTCCAAATGTTATTTTATTCACTTCCCGTGGAGGAGAAACACTTTTTAAGGCCGCAGAGTGAGTAAATTGGCCATTTTCATTCACTTTTACCCATTCCTCAAATCTCGTGTTTAAGGCCCCTGGAAGCATGAAAATCACTTTAAACATCTCATTTTATCTTTAAAAGTGATTTTCCACATACAAATGTGAATTGTAGTTCAAAGAGGCAACATTTGAAAACAGACCATTTTTTTAGTTTCTGAAGCATGTCGTAAGGGGGGGTGGTTATCTCTTTCATCAAAAATCGGACGTTTTTAATTGAACAATAAAGGCCTACAAATGTTATTTAATTCACTTTCTGGGGTGGAGAAAAACTTTTTAAGGCCTCAGAGTGAATAAATTGGCCATTTCCATTCAAATTTACCCATTCCTCAAATCTTGTGTTTAGGGCCCCTGGAAGCTTGAAAATCACTTTAAACATCTAATTTTATCTCTAAAAGTGATTATCCACGTACAAATGTGAATTGTAGTTCAAAGAGGCAACATTTGAAAATGGACCATTTTTTTCGTTTCTGAAGCATGTCGTAAGGGGGGTGGTTATCTCTTTCACCAAGAAAAAGGCGTTTTTGATTGAACAATAAAGGCCTCCAAATGGTATTTTATTCACTTCCCGTTGAGGAGAAACACTTTTTAAGGCCGCAGAGTGAGTAAATTGGCCATTTTCATTCACTTTTACCCATTTCTCAAATCTTGTGTTTAAGGCCCCTGGAAGCATGAAAATCGCTTTAAACATCTCATTTTATCTTTAAAAGTGATTTTCCACGTACAAATGTGAATTGTAGTTCAAAGAGGCAACATTTGAAAACAGACCATTTTTTTAGTTTCTGAAGCATGTCGTAAGGGGGGGTGGTTATCTCTTTCATCAAAAATCGGACGTTTTTGATTGAACAATAAAGGCCTACAAATGTTATTTAATTCACTTTCTGGGGTGGAGAAAAACTTTTTAAGGCCTCAGAGTGAATAAATTGGCCATTTTCATTCACATTTACCCATTCCTCAAATCTTGTGTTTAGGGCCCCTGGAAGCTTGAAAATCACTTTAAACATCTCATTTTATCTTTAAAAGTGATTTTCCACGTACAAATGTGAATTGTTGTTCAAAGAGGCAACATTTGAAAACAGACCATTTTTTTAGTTTCTGAAGCATGTGGTAAGGGGGGGTGGTTATCTCTTTCATCAAAAATCGGACGTTTTTGATTGAACAATAAAGGCCTCCAAATGTTATTTTATGCACTTCCCGTGGAGGAGAAACACTTTTTAAGGCCGCAGAGTGAGTAAATTGGCCATTTTCATTCACTTTTACCCATTCCTCAAATCTCGTGTTTAAGGCCCCTGGAAGCATGAAAATCACTTTAAACATCTCATTTTATCTTTATAAGTGATTTTCCACGTACAAATGTGAATTGTAGTTCAAAGAGGCAACATTTGAAAACGGACAATTTTTTACGCTTCTGAAGCATGTCGTAAGGGGGGTGGTTATCTCTTTCGTCAAAAATCGGGCGTTTTCGCTTGAACAATAAAGGCCTACAAATGTTGTTTAGTTCACTTCCCGTGGAGGAGAAACACTTTTTAAGGCCGCAGAGTGAGTAAATTGGCCATTTTCATTCACTTTTACCCATTTCTCAAATCTTGTGTTTAGGGCCCCTGGAAGCTTGAAAATCACTTTAAACATCTCATTTTACCTCTAAAAGTGATTATCCACGTACAATGTTAATTGTAGTTCAAAGACTCAACATTTGAAAATGAACCATTTTTTTAGTTTCAGAAGCATGTCGTAAGGGGGGGTGGTTATCTCTTTCGTCAAAAAAATTGTGTTTTCGCTTGAACAATAAAGGCCTACAAATGTTATTTAATTCACTTCCCGTGGAGGAGAAACACTTTTTAAGGACTCAGAATGAGTAAATTGGCCATTTTCATTCACTTTTACATATTTCTCAAATCTTGTGTTTAAGGCCCCTGGAAGCATGAAAATCACTTTAAACATCTAATTTTATCTTTAAAAGTGATTTTCCACGTACAAATGTGAATTGTAGTTCAAAGAGGCAACATTTGAAAACGGACCATTTTTTACGTTTCTGAAGCATGTCGTAAGGGGGGGTGGTTATCTCTTTCATCAAAAATCGGACATTTTTGATTGAACAATAAAGGCCTCCAAATGTTATTTTATTCACTTCCCGTGGAGGAGAAACACTTTTTAAGGCCGCAGAGTGAGTAAATTGGCCATTTTCATTCACTTTTACCCATTCCTCAAATCTCGTGTTTAAGGCCCCTGGAAGCATGAAAATCACTTTAAACATCTCATTTTATCTTTAAAAGTGATTTTCCACATACAAATGTGAATTGTAGTTCAAAGAGGCAACATTTGAAAACAGACCATTTTTTTAGTTTCTGAAGCATGTCGTAAGGGGGGGTGGTTATCTCTTTCATCAAAAATCGGACGTTTTTAATTGAACAATAAAGGCCTACAAATGTTATTTAATTCACTTTCTGGGGTGGAGAAAAACTTTTTAAGGCCTCAGAGTGAATAAATTGGCCATTTCCATTCAAATTTACCCATTCCTCAAATCTTGTGTTTAGGGCCCCTGGAAGCTTGAAAATCACTTTAAACATCTAATTTTATCTCTAAAAGTGATTATCCACGTACAAATGTGAATTGTAGTTCAAAGAGGCAACATTTGAAAATGGACCATTTTTTTCGTTTCTGAAGCATGTCGTAAGGGGGGTGGTTATCTCTTTCACCAAGAAAAAGGCGTTTTTGATTGAACAATAAAGGCCTCCAAATGGTATTTTATTCACTTCCCGTTGAGGAGAAACACTTTTTAAGGCCGCAGAGTGAGTAAATTGGCCATTTTCATTCACTTTTACCCATTCTCAAATCTACTGATTAAGGCCCCTGGAAGCATGAAAATCGCTTTAAACATCTCATTTTATCTTTAAAAGTGATTTTCCACGTACAAATGTGAATTGTAGTTCAAAGAGGCAACATTTGAAAACAGACCATTTTTTTAGTTTCTGAAGCATGTCGTAAGGGGGGGTGGTTATCTCTTTCATCAAAAATCGGACGTTTTTGATTGAACAATAAAGGCCTCCAAATGTTATTTTATTCACTTCCCGTGAAGGAGAAACACTTTTTAAGGCCGCAGAGTGAGTAAATTGGCCATTTTCATTCACTTTTACCCATTCCTCAAATCTCGTGTTTAAGGCCCCTGGAAGCATGAAAATCACTTTAAACATCTCATTTTATCTTTAAAAGTGATTTTCCACGTACAAATGTGAATTGTAGTTCAAAGAGGCAACATTTGAAAACAGACCATTTTTTTAGTTTCTGAAGCATGTCGTAAGGGGGGGTGGTTATCTCTTTCATCAAAAATCGGACATTTTTAATTGAACAATAAAGGCCTACAAATGTTATTTAATTGACTTTCTGGGGTGGAGAAAAACTTTTTAAGGCCTCAGAGTGAATAAATTGGCCATTTTCATTCACATTTACCCATTCCTCAAATCTTGTGTTTAGGGCCCCTGGAAGCTTGAAAATCACTTTAAACATCTCATTTTATCTTTAAAAGTGATTTTCCACGTACAAATGTGAATTGTAGTTAAAAGAGGCAACATTTGAAAACGGACCATTTTTACGTTTCTGAAGCATGTCATAAGGGGGGGTGGTTATCTCTTTCGTCAAAAATCGGGCGTTTTCGCTTGAACAATAAAGGCCTACAAATGTTATTTAGTTCACTTCCCATGGAGGAGAAACACTTTTTAAGGCCGCAGAGTGAGTAAATTGGCCATATTCATTCACCTTTACCCATTCCTCAAATCTTGTGTTTAAGGCCCCTGGAAGCATGAAAATCACTTTAAACAGCTCATTTTATCTTTAAAAGTGATTTTCCACGTACAAATGTGAATTGTAGTTCAAAGAGGCAACATTTGAAAACAGACCATTTTTTTAGTTTCTGAAGCATGTCGTAAGGGGGGGTGGTTATCTCTTTCATCAAAAATCAGACGTTTTTGATTGAACAATAAAGGCCTACAAATGTTATTTAATTTACTTTCTGGGGTGGAGAAACATTTTTTAAGGCCTCAGAGTGAATAAATTGGCCATTTTCATTCACATTTACCCATACCTTAAGGCTTGTGTTTAGGGCCCCTGGAAGCTTGAAAATCACTTTAAACATCTAATTTTATCTCTTAAAGTGATTATCCACGTACAAATGTGAATTGTCGTTTAAAGACGCAACATTGGAAAATGGACCATTTTTTTCGTTTCTGAAGCATGTCGTAAGGGGGGGTGGTTATCTCTTTCACCAAAAAAAAGGCGTTTTTGATTGAACAATAAAGGCCTCCAAATGTAATTTTATTCACTTCCCGTGGAGGAGAAACACTTTTTAAGGCCGCAGAGTGAGTAAATTGGCCATTTTCATTCACTTTTACCCATTCCTCAAATCTCGTGTTTAAGTCCCCTGGAAGCATGAAAATCACTTTAAACATCTCATTTTATCTTTAAAAGTGATTTTCCACGTACAAATGTGAATTGTAGTTCAAAGAGGCAACATTTGAAAATGCACCATTTTTTTCGTTTCTGAAGCATGTCGTAAGGGGGGGTGGTTATCTCTTTCACCAAAAAACAGGCGTTTTTGATTGAACAATAAAGGCCTCCAAATGTTATTTAATTCACTTCCCGTGGAGGAGAAACACTTTTTAAGGCTGCAGAGTGAGTAAATTGGCCATTTTCATTCACTTTTACCCATTTCTCAAATCTTGTGTTTAAGGCCCCTGGAAGCATGAAAATCACTTTAAACATCTCATTTTATCTTTAAAAGTGATTTTCCACGTACAAATGTGAATTGTAGTTCAAAGAGGCAACATTTGAAAACAGACCATTTTTTTAGTTTCTGAAGCATGTCGTAAGGGGGGATGGTTATCTCTTTCATCAAAAATCGGACGTTTTTAATTGAACAATAAAGGCCTACAAATGTTATTTAATTCACTTTCTGGGGTGGAGAAAAACTTTTTAAGGCCTCAGAGTGAATAAATTGGCCATTTCCATTCAAATTTACCCATTCCTCAAATCTTGTGTTTAGGGCCCCTGGAAGCTTGAAAATCACTTTAAACATCTAATTTTATCTCTAAAAGTGATTATCCACGTACAAATGTGAATTGTCGTTTAAAGACGCAACATTTGAAAATGGACCATTTTTTTCGTTTCTGAAGCATGTCGTAAGGGGGGGTGGTTATCTCTTTCACCAAAAAAAAGGTGTTTTTGATTGAACAATAAAGGCCTCCAAATGTTATTTTATTCACTTCCCGTGGAGGAGAAACACTTTTTAAGGCCGCAGAGTGAGTAAATTGGCCATTTTCATTCACTTTTACCCATTCCTCAAATCTCGTGTTTAAGGCCCCTGGAAGAATGAAAATCACTTTAAACATCGCATTTTATCTTTAAAAGTGATTTTCCACGTACAAATGTGAATTGTAGTTCAAAGAGGCAACATTTGAAAACGGACCATTTTTTACGTTTCTGAAGCATGTCGTAGGGGGGGTGGTTAACTCTTTCGTCAAAAATCGGGCGTTTTCCCTTGAACAATAAAGGCCTACAAATGTTATTTAGTTCACTTCCCGTGGAGGAGAAACACTTTTTAAGGCCGCAGACTGAGTAAATTGGCCATATTCATTCACTTTTACCCATTCCTCAAATCTTGTGTTTAAGGCCCCTGGAAGCATGAAAATCACTTTAAACATCTCATGTTATCTTTAAAAGTGATTTTCCACGTACAAATGTGAATTGTAGTTCACAGAGGCAACATTTGAAAATGCACCATTTTTTTCGTTTCTGAAGCATGTCGTAAGGGGGGGTGGTTATCTCTTTCGCCAAAAAACAGGCGTTTTTGATTGAACAATAAAGGCCTCAAAATGGTATTTAATTCACTTCCCGTGGAGGAGAAACACTTTTTAAGGCCGCAGAGTGAGTAAATTGGCCATTTTCATTCACATTTACCCATTCCTCAAATCTTGTGTTTAGGGCCCCTGGAAGCTTGAAAATCACTTTAAACATCTCATTTTATCTTTAAAAGTGATTTTCCACGTACAAATGTGAATTGTTGTTCAAAGAGGCAACATTTGAAAACAGACCATTTTTTTAGTTTCTGAAGCATGTGGTAAGGGGGGGTGGTTATCTCTTTCATCAAAAATCGGACGTTTTTGATTGAACAATAAAGGCCTCCAAATGTTATTTTATGCACTTCCCGTGGAGGAGAAACACTTTTTAAGGCCGCAGAGTGAGTAAATTGGCCATTTTCATTCACTTTTACCCATTCCTCAAATCTCGTGTTTAAGGCCCCTGGAAGCATGAAAATCACTTTAAACATCTCATTTTATCTTTATAAGTGATTTTCCACGTACAAATGTGAATTGTAGTTCAAAGAGGCAACATTTGAAAACGGACAATTTTTTACGCTTCTGAAGCATGTCGTAAGGGGGGTGGTTATCTCTTTCGTCAAAAATCGGGCGTTTTCGCTTGAACAATAAAGGCCTACAAATGTTGTTTAGTTCACTTCCCGTGGAGGAGAAACACTTTTTAAGGCCGCAGAGTGAGTAAATTGGCCATTTTCATTCACTTTTACCCATTTCTCAAATCTTGTGTTTAGGGCCCCTGGAAGCTTGAAAATCACTTTAAACATCTCATTTTACCTCTAAAAGTGATTATCCACGTACAATGTTAATTGTAGTTCAAAGACTCAACATTTGAAAATGAACCATTTTTTTAGTTTCAGAAGCATGTCGTAAGGGGGGGTGGTTATCTCTTTCGTCAAAAAAATTGTGTTTTCGCTTGAACAATAAAGGCCTACAAATGTTATTTAATTCACTTCCCGTGGAGGAGAAACACTTTTTAAGGACTCAGAATGAGTAAATTGGCCATTTTCATTCACTTTTACATATTTCTCAAATCTTGTGTTTAAGGCCCCTGGAAGCATGAAAATCACTTTAAACATCTAATTTTATCTTTAAAAGTGATTTTCCACGTACAAATGTGAATTGTAGTTCAAAGAGGCAACATTTGAAAACGGACCATTTTTTACGTTTCTGAAGCATGTCGTAAGGGGGGGTGGTTATCTCTTTCATCAAAAATCGGACATTTTTGATTGAACAATAAAGGCCTCCAAATGTTATTTTATTCACTTCCCGTGGAGGAGAAACACTTTTTAAGGCCGCAGAGTGAGTAAATTGGCCATTTTCATTCACTTTTACCCATTCCTCAAATCTCGTGTTTAAGGCCCCTGGAAGCATGAAAATCACTTTAAACATCTCATTTTATCTTTAAAAGTGATTTTCCACATACAAATGTGAATTGTAGTTCAAAGAGGCAACATTTGAAAACAGACCATTTTTTTAGTTTCTGAAGCATGTCGTAAGGGGGGGTGGTTATCTCTTTCATCAAAAATCGGACGTTTTTAATTGAACAATAAAGGCCTACAAATGTTATTTAATTCACTTTCTGGGGTGGAGAAAAACTTTTTAAGGCCTCAGAGTGAATAAATTGGCCATTTCCATTCAAATTTACCCATTCCTCAAATCTTGTGTTTAGGGCCCCTGGAAGCTTGAAAATCACTTTAAACATCTAATTTTATCTCTAAAAGTGATTATCCACGTACAAATGTGAGTTGTAGTTCAAAGAGGCAACATTTGAAAATGGACCATTTTTTTCGTTTCTGAAGCATGTCGTAAGGGGGGTGGTTATCTCTTTCACCAAGAAAAAGGCGTTTTTGATTGAACAATAAAGGCCTCCAAATGGTATTTTATTCACTTCCCGTTGAGGAGAAACACTTTTTAAGGCCGCAGAGTGAGTAAATTGGCCATTTTCATTCACTTTTACCCATTCTCAAATCTACTGTTTAAGGCCCCTGGAAGCATGAAAATCGCTTTAAACATCTCATTTTATCTTTAAAAGTGATTTTCCACGTACAAATGTGAATTGTAGTTCAAAGAGGCAACATTTGAAAACAGACCATTTTTTTAGTTTCTGAAGCATGTCGTAAGGGGGGGTGGTTATCTCTTTCATCAAAAATCGGACGTTTTTGATTGAACAATAAAGGCCTCCAAATGTTATTTTATTCACTTCCCGTGAAGGAGAAACACTTTTTAAGGCCGCAGAGTGAGTAAATTGGCCATTTTCATTCACTTTTACCCATTCCTCAAATCTCGTGTTTAAGGCCCCTGGAAGCATGAAAATCACTTTAAACATCTCATTTTATCTTTAAAAGTGATTTTCCACGTACAAATGTGAATTGTAGTTCAAAGAGGCAACATTTGAAAACAGACCATTTTTTTAGTTTCTGAAGCATGTCGTAAGGGGGGGTGGTTATCTCTTTCATCAAAAATCGGACATTTTTAATTGAACAATAAAGGCCTACAAATGTTATTTAATTGACTTTCTGGGGTGGAGAAAAACTTTTTAAGGCCTCAGAGTGAATAAATTGGCCATTTTCATTCACATTTACCCATTCCTCAAATCTTGTGTTTAGGGCCCCTGGAAGCTTGAAAATCACTTTAAACATCTCATTTTATCTTTAAAAGTGATTTTCCACGTACAAATGTGAATTGTAGTTAAAAGAGGCAACATTTGAAAACGGACCATTTTTACGTTTCTGAAGCATGTCATAAGGGGGGGTGGTTATCTCTTTCGTCAAAAATCGGGCGTTTTCGCTTGAACAATAAAGGCCTACAAATGTTATTTAGTTCACTTCCCATGGAGGAGAAACACTTTTTAAGGCCGCAGAGTGAGTAAATTGGCCATATTCATTCACCTTTACCCATTCCTCAAATCTTGTGTTTAAGGCCCCTGGAAGCATGAAAATCACTTTAAACATCTCATTTTATCTTTAAAAGTGATTTTCCACGTACAAATGTGAATTGTAGTTCAAAGAGGCAACATTTGAAAACAGACCATTTTTTTAGTTTCTGAAGCATGTCGTAAGGGGGGGTGGTTATCTCTTTCATCAAAAATCAGACGTTTTTGATTGAACAATAAAGGCCTACAAATGTTATTTAATTTACTTTCTGGGGTGGAGAAACATTTTTTAAGGCCTCAGAGTGAATAAATTGGCCATTTTCATTCACATTTACCCATACCTTAAGGCTTGTGTTTAGGGCCCCTGGAAGCTTGAAAATCACTTTAAACATCTAATTTTATCTCTTAAAGTGATTATCCACGTACAAATGTGAATTGTCGTTTAAAGACGCAACATTTGAAAATGGACCATTTTTTTCGTTTCTGAAGCATGTCGTAAGGGGGGTGGTTATCTCTTTCACCAAGAAAAAGGCGTTTTTGATTGAACAATAAAGGCCTCCAAATGTTATTTTATTCACTTCCCGTGGAGGAGAAACACTTTTTAAGGCCGCAGAGTGAGTAAATTGGCCATTTTCATTCACTTTTACCCATTCCTCAAATCTCGTGTTTAAGTCCCCTGGAAGCATGAAAATCACTTTAAACATCTCATTTTATCTTTAAAAGTGATTTTCCACGTACAAATGTGAATTGTAGTTCAAAGAGGCAACATTTGAAAATGCACCATTTTTTTCGTTTCTGAAGCATGTCGTAAGGGGGGGTGGTTATCTCTTTCACCAAAAAACAGGCGTTTTTGATTGAACAATAAAGGCCTCCAAATGTTATTTAATTCACTTCCCGTGGAGGAGAAACACTTTTTAAGGCTGCAGAGTGAGTAAATTGGCCATTTTCATTCACTTTTACCCATTTCTCAAATCTTGTGTTTAAGGCCCCTGGAAGCATGAAAATCACTTTAAACATCTCATTTTATCTTTAAAAGTGATTTTCCACGTACAAATGTGAATTGTAGTTCAAAGAGGCAACATTTGAAAACAGACCATTTTTTTAGTTTCTGAAGCATGTCGTAAGGGGGGATGGTTATCTCTTTCATCAAAAATCGGACGTTTTTAATTGAACAATAAAGGCCTACAAATGTTATTTAATTCACTTTCTGGGGTGGAGAAAAACTTTTTAAGGCCTCAGAGTGAATAAATTGGCCATTTCCATTCAAATTTACCCATTCCTCAAATCTTGTGTTTAGGGCCCCTGGAAGCTTGAAAATCACTTTAAACATCTAATTTTATCTCTAAAAGTGATTATCCACGTACAAATGTGAATTGTCGTTTAAAGACGCAACATTTGAAAATGGACCATTTTTTTCGTTTCTGAAGCATGTCGTAAGGGGGGGTGGTTATCTCTTTCACCAAAAAAAAGGTGTTTTTGATTGAACAATAAAGGCCTCCAAATGTTATTTTATTCACTTCCCGTGGAGGAGAAACACTTTTTAAGGCCGCAGAGTGAGTAAATTGGCCATTTTCATTCACTTTTACCCATTCCTCAAATCTCGTGTTTAAGGCCCCTGGAAGAATGAAAATCACTTTAAACATCGCATTTTATCTTTAAAAGTGATTTTCCACGTACAAATGTGAATTGTAGTTCAAAGAGGCAACATTTGAAAACGGACCATTTTTTACGTTTCTGAAGCATGTCGTAGGGGGGGTGGTTAACTCTTTCGTCAAAAATCGGGCGTTTTCCCTTGAACAATAAAGGCCTACAAATGTTATTTAATTGACTTTCTGGGGTGGAGAAAAACTTTTTAAGGCCTCAGAGTGAATAAATTGGCCATTTTCATTCACATTTACCCATTCCTCAAATCTTGTGTTTAGGGCCCCTGGAAGCTTGAAAATCACTTTAAACATCTCATTTTATCTTTAAAAGTGATTTTCCACGTACAAATGTGAATTGTAGTTAAAAGAGGCAACATTTGAAAACGGACCATTTTTACGTTTCTGAAGCATGTCATAAGGGGGGGTGGTTATCTCTTTCGTCAAAAATCGGGCGTTTTCGCTTGAACAATAAAGGCCTACAAATGTTATTTAGTTCACTTCCCATGGAGGAGAAACACTTTTTAAGGCCGCAGAGTGAGTAAATTGGCCATATTCATTCACCTTTACCCATTCCTCAAATCTTGTGTTTAAGGCCCCTGGAAGCATGAAAATCACTTTAAACAGCTCATTTTATCTTTAAAAGTGATTTTCCACGTACAAATGTGAATTGTAGTTCAAAGAGGCAACATTTGAAAACAGACCATTTTTTTAGTTTCTGAAGCATGTCGTAAGGGGGGGTGGTTATCTCTTTCATCAAAAATCAGACGTTTTTGATTGAACAATAAAGGCCTACAAATGTTATTTAATTTACTTTCTGGGGTGGAGAAACATTTTTTAAGGCCTCAGAGTGAATAAATTGGCCATTTTCATTCACATTTACCCATACCTTAAGGCTTGTGTTTAGGGCCCCTGGAAGCTTGAAAATCACTTTAAACATCTAATTTTATCTCTTAAAGTGATTATCCACGTACAAATGTGAATTGTCGTTTAAAGACGCAACATTGGAAAATGGACCATTTTTTTCGTTTCTGAAGCATGTCGTAAGGGGGGGTGGTTATCTCTTTCACCAAAAAAAAGGCGTTTTTGATTGAACAATAAAGGCCTCCAAATGTAATTTTATTCACTTCCCGTGGAGGAGAAACACTTTTTAAGGCCGCAGAGTGAGTAAATTGGCCATTTTCATTCACTTTTACCCATTCCTCAAATCTCGTGTTTAAGTCCCCTGGAAGCATGAAAATCACTTTAAACATCTCATTTTATCTTTAAAAGTGATTTTCCACGTACAAATGTGAATTGTAGTTCAAAGAGGCAACATTTGAAAATGCACCATTTTTTTCGTTTCTGAAGCATGTCGTAAGGGGGGGTGGTTATCTCTTTCACCAAAAAACAGGCGTTTTTGATTGAACAATAAAGGCCTCCAAATGTTATTTAATTCACTTCCCGTGGAGGAGAAACACTTTTTAAGGCTGCAGAGTGAGTAAATTGGCCATTTTCATTCACTTTTACCCATTTCTCAAATCTTGTGTTTAAGGCCCCTGGAAGCATGAAAATCACTTTAAACATCTCATTTTATCTTTAAAAGTGATTTTCCACGTACAAATGTGAATTGTAGTTCAAAGAGGCAACATTTGAAAACAGACCATTTTTTTAGTTTCTGAAGCATGTCGTAAGGGGGGATGGTTATCTCTTTCATCAAAAATCGGACGTTTTTAATTGAACAATAAAGGCCTACAAATGTTATTTAATTCACTTTCTGGGGTGGAGAAAAACTTTTTAAGGCCTCAGAGTGAATAAATTCGCCATTTCCATTCAAATTTACCCATTCCTCAAATCTTGTGTTTAGGGCCCCTGGAAGCTTGAAAATCACTTTAAACATCTAATTTTATCTCTAAAAGTGATTATCCACGTACAAATGTGAATTGTCGTTTAAAGACGCAACATTTGAAAATGGACCATTTTTTTCGTTTCTGAAGCATGTCGTAAGGGGGGGTGGTTATCTCTTTCACCAAAAAAAAGGTGTTTTTGATTGAACAATAAAGGCCTCCAAATGTTATTTTATTCACTTCCCGTGGAGGAGAAACACTTTTTAAGGCCGCAGAGTGAGTAAATTGGCCATTTTCATTCACTTTTACCCATTCCTCAAATCTCGTGTTTAAGGCCCCTGGAAGAATGAAAATCACTTTAAACATCGCATTTTATCTTTATAAGTGATTTTCCACGTACAAATGTGAATTGTAGTTCAAAGAGGCAACATTTGAAAACGGACAATTTTTTACGCTTCTGAAGCATGTCGTAAGGGGGGTGGTTATCTCTTTCGTCAAAAATCGGGCGTTTTCGCTTGAACAATAAAGGCCTACAAATGTTGTTTAGTTCACTTCCCGTGGAGGAGAAACACTTTTTAAGGCCGCAGAGTGAGTAAATTGGCCATTTTCATTCACTTTTACCCATTTCTCAAATCTTGTGTTTAGGGCCCCTGGAAGCTTGAAAATCACTTTAAACATCTCATTTTACCTCTAAAAGTGATTATCCACGTACAATGTTAATTGTAGTTCAAAGACTCAACATTTGAAAATGAACCATTTTTTTAGTTTCAGAAGCATGTCGTAAGGGGGGGTGGTTATCTCTTTCGTCAAAAAAATTGTGTTTTCGCTTGAACAATAAAGGCCTACAAATGTTATTTAATTCACTTCCCGTGGAGGAGAAACACTTTTTAAGGACTCAGAATGAGTAAATTGGCCATTTTCATTCACTTTTACATATTTCTCAAATCTTGTGTTTAAGGCCCCTGGAAGCATGAAAATCACTTTAAACATCTAATTTTATCTTTAAAAGTGATTTTCCACGTACAAATGTGAATTGTAGTTCAAAGAGGCAACATTTGAAAACGGACCATTTTTTACGTTTCTGAAGCATGTCGTAAGGGGGGGTGGTTATCTCTTTCATCAAAAATCGGACATTTTTGATTGAACAATAAAGGCCTCCAAATGTTATTTTATTCACTTCCCGTGGAGGAGAAACACTTTTTAAGGCCGCAGAGTGAGTAAATTGGCCATTTTCATTCACTTTTACCCATTCCTCAAATCTCGTGTTTAAGGCCCCTGGAAGCATGAAAATCACTTTAAACATCTCATTTTATCTTTAAAAGTGATTTTCCACATACAAATGTGAATTGTAGTTCAAAGAGGCAACATTTGAAAACAGACCATTTTTTTAGTTTCTGAAGCATGTCGTAAGGGGGGGTGGTTATCTCTTTCATCAAAAATCGGACGTTTTTAATTGAACAATAAAGGCCTACAAATGTTATTTAATTCACTTTCTGGGGTGGAGAAAAACTTTTTAAGGCCTCAGAGTGAATAAATTGGCCATTTCCATTCAAATTTACCCATTCCTCAAATCTTGTGTTTAGGGCCCCTGGAAGCTTGAAAATCACTTTAAACATCTAATTTTATCTCTAAAAGTGATTATCCACGTACAAATGTGAATTGTAGTTCAAAGAGGCAACATTTGAAAATGGACCATTTTTTTCGTTTCTGAAGCATGTCGTAAGGGGGGTGGTTATCTCTTTCACCAAGAAAAAGGCGTTTTTGATTGAACAATAAAGGCCTCCAAATGGTATTTTATTCACTTCCCATTGAGGAGAAACACTTTTTAAGGCCGCAGAGTGAGTAAATTGGCCATTTTCATTCACTTTTACCCATTCTCAAATCTACTGTTTAAGGCCCCTGGAAGCATGAAAATCGCTTTAAACATCTCATTTTATCTTTAAAAGTGATTTTCCACGTACAAATGTGAATTGTAGTTCAAAGAGGCAACATTTGAAAACAGACCATTTTTTTAGTTTCTGAAGCATGTCGTAAGGGGGGGTGGTTATCTCTTTCATCAAAAATCGGACGTTTTTGATTGAACAATAAAGGCCTCCAAATGGTATTTTATTCACTTCCCGTGAAGGAGAAACACTTTTTAAGGCCGCAGAGTGAGTAAATTGGCCATTTTCATTCACTTTTACCCATTCCTCAAATCTCGTGTTTAAGGCCCCTGGAAGCATGAAAATCACTTTAAACATCTCATTTTATCTTTAAAAGTGATTTTCCACGTACAAATGTGAATTGTAGTTCAAAGAGGCAACATTTGAAAACAGACCATTTTTTTAGTTTCTGAAGCATGTCGTAAGGGGGGGTGGTTATCTCTTTCATCAAAAATCGGACATTTTTAATTGAACAATAAAGGCCTACAAATGTTATTTAATTGACTTTCTGGGGTGGAGAAAAACTTTTTAAGGCCTCAGAGTGAATAAATTGGCCATTTTCATTCACATTTACCCATTCCTCAAATCTTGTGTTTAGGGCCCCTGGAAGCTTGAAAATCACTTTAAACATCTCATTTTATCTTTAAAAGTGATTTTCCACGTACAAATGTGAATTGTAGTTAAAAGAGGCAACATTTGAAAACGGACCATTTTTACGTTTCTGAAGCATGTCATAAGGGGGGGTGGTTATCTCTTTCGTCAAAAATCGGGCGTTTTCGCTTGAACAATAAAGGCCTACAAATGTTATTTAGTTCACTTCCCATGGAGGAGAAACACTTTTTAAGGCCGCAGAGTGAGTAAATTGGCCATATTCATTCACCTTTACCCATTCCTCAAATCTTGTGTTTAAGGCCCCTGGAAGCATGAAAATCACTTTAAACATCTCATTTTATCTTTAAAAGTGATTTTCCACGTACAAATGTGAATTGTAGTTCAAAGAGGCAACATTTGAAAACAGACCATTTTTTTAGTTTCTGAAGCATGTCGTAAGGGGGGGTGGTTATCTCTTTCATCAAAAATCAGATGTTTTTGATTGAACAATAAAGGCCTACAAATGTTATTTAATTTACTTTCTGGGGTGGAGAAACATTTTTTAAGGCCTCAGAGTGAATAAATTGGCCATTTTCATTCACATTTACCCATACCTTAAGGCTTGTGTTTAGGGCCCCTGGAAGCTTGAAAATCACTTTAAACATCTAATTTTATCTCTTAAAGTGATTATCCACGTACAAATGTGAATTGTCGTTTAAAGACGCAACATTTGAAAATGGACCATTTTTTTCGTTTCTGAAGCATGTCGTAAGGGGGGTGGTTATCTCTTTCACCAAGAAAAAGGCGTTTTTGATTGAACAATAAAGGCCTCCAAATGTTATTTTATTCACTTCCCGTGGAGGAGAAACACTTTTTAAGGCCGCAGAGTGAGTAAATTGGCCATTTTCATTCACTTTTACCCATTCCTCAAATCTCGTGTTTAAGTCCCCTGGAAGCATGAAAATCACTTTAAACATCTCATTTTATCTTTAAAAGTGATTTTCCACGTACAAATGTGAATTGTAGTTCAAAGAGGCAACATTTGAAAATGCACCATTTTTTTCGTTTCTGAAGCATGTCGTAAGGGGGGGTGGTTATCTCTTTCACCAAAAAACAGGCGTTTTTGATTGAACAATAAAGGCCTCCAAATGTTATTTAATTCACTTCCCGTGGAGGAGAAACACTTTTTAAGGCTGCAGAGTGAGTAAATTGGCCATTTTCATTCACTTTTACCCATTTCTCAAATCTTGTGTTTAAGGCCCCTGGAAGCATGAAAATCACTTTAAACATCTCATTTTATCTTTAAAAGTGATTTTCCACGTACAAATGTGAATTGTAGTTCAAAGAGGCAACATTTGAAAACAGACCATTTTTTTAGTTTCTGAAGCATGTCGTAAGGGGGGATGGTTATCTCTTTCATCAAAAATCGGACGTTTTTAATTGAACAATAAAGGCCTACAAATGTTATTTAATTCACTTTCTGGGGTGGAGAAAAACTTTTTAAGGCCTCAGAGTGAATAAATTGGCCATTTCCATTCAAATTTACCCATTCCTCAAATCTTGTGTTTAGGGCCCCTGGAAGCTTGAAAATCACTTTAAACATCTAATTTTATCTCTAAAAGTGATTATCCACGTACAAATGTGAATTGTCGTTTAAAGACGCAACATTTGAAAATGGACCATTTTTTTCGTTTCTGAAGCATGTCGTAAGGGGGGGTGGTTATCTCTTTCACCAAAAAAAAGGTGTTTTTGATTGAACAATAAAGGCCTCCAAATGTTATTTTATTCACTTCCCGTGGAGGAGAAACACTTTTTAAGGCCGCAGAGTGAGTAAATTGGCCATTTTCATTCACTTTTACCCATTCCTCAAATCTCGTGTTTAAGGCCCCTGGAAGAATGAAAATCACTTTAAACATCGCATTTTATCTTTAAAAGTGATTTTCCACGTACAAATGTGAATTGTAGTTCAAAGAGGCAACATTTGAAAACGGACCATTTTTTACGTTTCTGAAGCATGTCGTAGGGGGGGTGGTTAACTCTTTCGTCAAAAATCGGGCGTTTTCCCTTGAACAATAAAGGCCTACAAATGTTATTTAGTTCACTTCCCGTGGAGGAGAAACACTTTTTAAGGCCGCAGACTGAGTAAATTGGCCATATTCATTCACTTTTACCCATTCCTCAAATCTTGTGTTTAAGGCCCCTGGAAGCATGAAAATCACTTTAAACATCTCATGTTATCTTTAAAAGTGATTTTCCACGTACAAATGTGAATTGTAGTTCACAGAGGCAACATTTGAAAATGCACCATTTTTTTCGTTTCTGAAGCATGTCGTAAGGGGGGGTGGTTATCTCTTTCGCCAAAAAACAGGCGTTTTTGATTGAACAATAAAGGCCTCAAAATGGTATTTAATTCACTTCCCGTGGAGGAGAAACACTTTTTAAGGCCGCAGAGTGAGTAAATTGGCCATTTTCATTCACTTTTACCCATTTCTCAAATCTTGTGTTAAGGGCCCCTGGAAGCTTGAAAATCACTTTAAACATCTCATTTTATCTCTAAAAGTGATTATCCACGTACAATGTTAATTGTAGTTCAAAGACTCAACATTTGAAAATGAACCATTTTTTTAGTTTCAGAAGCATGTCGTAAGGGGGGGTGGTTATCTCTTTCGTCAAAAAAATTGTGTTTTCGCTTGAACAATAAAGGCCTACAAATGTTATTTAATTCACTTCCCGTGGAGGAGAAACACTTTTTAAGGACTCAGAATGAGTAAATTGGCCATTTTCATTCACTTTTACATATTTCTCAAATCTTGTGTTTAAGGCCCCTGGAAGCATGAAAATCACTTTAAACATCTAATTTTATCTTTAAAAGTGATTTTCCACGTACAAATGTGAATTGTAGTTCAAAGAGGCAACATTTGAAAACGGACCATTTTTTACGTTTCTGAAGCATGTCGTAAGGGGGGGTGGTTATCTCTTTCATAAAAAATCGGACGTTTTTGATTGAACAATAAAGGCCTACAAATGTTATTTAATTCACTTTCTGGGGTGGAGAAAATTTTTTTAAGGCCTCAGAGTGAATAAATTGGCCATTTTCATTCACATTTACACATTCCTTAAGGATTGTGTTTAGGGCCCCTGGAAGCTTGAAAATCACTTTAAACATCTAATTTTATCTCTAAAAGTGATTATCCACGTACAAATGTGAATTGTCGTTTAAAGACGCAACATTGGAAAATGGACCATTTTTATCGTTTCTGAAGCATGTCGTAAGGGGGGTGGTTATCTCTTTCACCAAAAAAAAGGCGTTTTTGATTGAACAATAAAGGCCTCCAAATGTTATTTTATTCACTTCCCGTGGAGGAGATTGACTTTTTAAGGCCGCAGAGTGAGTAAATTGGCCATTTTCATTCACATTTACCCATTCCTCAAATCTCGTGTTTAAGGCCCCTGGAAGCATGAAAATCACTTTAAACATCTCATTTTATCTTTAAAAGTGATTTTCCACGTACAAATGTGAATTGTAGTTCAAAGAGGCAACATTTGAAAATGCACCATTTTTTTCGTTTCTGAAGCATGTCGTAAGGGGGGGTGGTTATCTCTTTCACCAAAAAACAGGCGTTTTTGATTGAACAATAAAGGCCTCCAAATGTTATTTAATTCACTTCCCGTGGAGGAGAAACACTTTTTAAGGCTGCAGAGTGAGTAAATTGGCCATTTTCATTCACTTTTACCCATTTCTCAAATCTTGTGTTTAAGGCCCCTGGAAGCATGAAAATCACTTTAAACATCTCATTTTATCTTTAAAAGTGATTTTCCACGTACAAATGTGAATTGTAGTTCAAAGAGGCAACATTTGAAAACAGACCATTTTTTTTGTTTCTGAAGCATGTCGTAAGGGGGGATGGTTATCTCTTTCATCAAAAATCGGACGTTTTTAATTGAACAATAAAGGCCTACAAATGTTATTTAATTCACTTTCTGGGGTGGAGAAAAACTTTTTAAGGCCTCAGAGTGAATAAATTCGCCATTTCCATTCAAATTTACCCATTCCTCAAATCTTGTGTTTAGGGCCCCTGGAAGCTTGAAAATCACTTTAAACATCTAATTTTATCTCTAAAAGTGATTATCCCCGTACAAATGTGAATTGTCGTTTAAAGACGCAACATTTGAAAATGGACCATTTTTTTCGTTTCTGAAGCATGTCGTAAGGGGGGGTGGTTATCTCTTTCGCCAAAAAACAGGCGTTTTTGATTGAACAATAAAGGCCTCAAAATGGTATTTAATTCACTTCCCGTGGAGGAGAAACACTTTTTAAGGCCGCAGAGTGAGTAAATTGGCCATTTTCATTCACATTTACCCATTCCTCAAATCTTGTGTTTAGGGCCCCTGGAAGCTTGAAAATCACTTTAAACATCTCATTTTATCTTTAAAAGTGATTTTCCACGTACAAATGTGAATTGTTGTTCAAAGAGGCAACATTTGAAAACAGACCATTTTTTTAGTTTCTGAAGCATGTGGTAAGGGGGGGTGGTTATCTCTTTCATCAAAAATCGGACGTTTTTGATTGAACAATAAAGGCCTCCAAATGTTATTTTATGCACTTCCCGTGGAGGAGAAACACTTTTTAAGGCCGCAGAGTGAGTAAATTGGCCATTTTCATTCACTTTTACCCATTCCTCAAATCTCGTGTTTAAGGCCCCTGGAAGCATGAAAATCACTTTAAACATCTCATTTTATCTTTATAAGTGATTTTCCACGTACAAATGTGAATTGTAGTTCAAAGAGGCAACATTTGAAAACGGACAATTTTTTACGCTTCTGAAGCATGTCGTAAGGGGGGTGGTTATCTCTTTCGTCAAAAATCGGGCGTTTTCGCTTGAACAATAAAGGCCTACAAATGTTGTTTAGTTCACTTCCCGTGGAGGAGAAACACTTTTTAAGGCCGCAGAGTGAGTAAATTGGCCATTTTCATTCACTTTTACCCATTTCTCAAATCTTGTGTTTAGGGCCCCTGGAAGCTTGAAAATCACTTTAAACATCTCATTTTACCTCTAAAAGTGATTATCCACGTACAATGTTAATTGTAGTTCAAAGACTCAACATTTGAAAATGAACCATTTTTTTAGTTTCAGAAGCATGTCGTAAGGGGGGGTGGTTATCTCTTTCGTCAAAAAAATTGTGTTTTCGCTTGAACAATAAAGGCCTACAAATGTTATTTAATTCACTTCCCGTGGAGGAGAAACACTTTTTAAGGACTCAGAATGAGTAAATTGGCCATTTTCATTCACTTTTACATATTTCTCAAATCTTGTGTTTAAGGCCCCTGGAAGCATGAAAATCACTTTAAACATCTAATTTTATCTTTAAAAGTGATTTTCCACGTACAAATGTGAATTGTAGTTCAAAGAGGCAACATTTGAAAACGGACCATTTTTTACGTTTCTGAAGCATGTCGTAAGGGGGGGTGGTTATCTCTTTCATCAAAAATCGGACATTTTTGATTGAACAATAAAGGCCTCCAAATGTTATTTTATTCACTTCCCGTGGAGGAGAAACACTTTTTAAGGCCGCAGAGTGAGTAAATTGGCCATTTTCATTCACTTTTACCCATTCCTCAAATCTCGTGTTTAAGGCCCCTGGAAGCATGAAAATCACTTTAAACATCTCATTTTATCTTTAAAAGTGATTTTCCACATACAAATGTGAATTGTAGTTCAAAGAGGCAACATTTGAAAACAGACCATTTTTTTAGTTTCTGAAGCATGTCGTAAGGGGGGGTGGTTATCTCTTTCATCAAAAATCGGACGTTTTTAATTGAACAATAAAGGCCTACAAATGTTATTTAATTCACTTTCTGGGGTGGAGAAAAACTTTTTAAGGCCTCAGAGTGAATAAATTGGCCATTTCCATTCAAATTTACCCATTCCTCAAATCTTGTGTTTAGGGCCCCTGGAAGCTTGAAAATCACTTTAAACATCTAATTTTATCTCTAAAAGTGATTATCCACGTACAAATGTGAATTGTAGTTCAAAGAGGCAACATTTGAAAATGGACCATTTTTTTCGTTTCTGAAGCATGTCGTAAGGGGGGTGGTTATCTCTTTCACCAAGAAAAAGGCGTTTTTGATTGAACAATAAAGGCCTCCAAATGGTATTTTATTCACTTCCCGTTGAGGAGAAACACTTTTTAAGGCCGCAGAGTGAGTAAATTGGCTATTTTCATTCACTTTTACCCATTCTCAAATCTACTGTTTAAGGCCCCTGGAAGCATGAAAATCGCTTTAAACATCTCATTTTATCTTTAAAAGTGATTTTCCACGTACAAATGTGAATTGTAGTTCAAAGAGGCAACATTTGAAAACAGACCATTTTTTTAGTTTCTGAAGCATGTCGTAAGGGGGGGTGGTTATCTCTTTCGCCAAAAAACAGGCGTTTTTGATTGAACAATAAAGGCCTCAAAATGGTATTTAATTCACTTCCCGTGGAGGAGAAACACTTTTTAAGGCCGCAGAGTGAGTAAATTGGCCATTTTCATTCACATTTACCCATTCCTCAAATCTTGTGTTTAGGGCCCCTGGAAGCTTGAAAATCACTTTAAACATCTCATTTTATCTTTAAAAGTGATTTTCCACGTACAAATGTGAATTGTTGTTCAAAGAGGCAACATTTGAAAACAGACCATTTTTTTAGTTTCTGAAGCATGTGGTAAGGGGGGGTGGTTATCTCTTTCATCAAAAATCGGACGTTTTTGATTGAACAATAAAGGCCTCCAAATGTTATTTTATGCACTTCCCGTGGAGGAGAAACACTTTTTAAGGCCGCAGAGTGAGTAAATTGGCCATTTTCATTCACTTTTACCCATTCCTCAAATCTCGTGTTTAAGGCCCCTGGAAGCATGAAAATCACTTTAAACATCTCATTTTATCTTTATAAGTGATTTTCCACGTACAAATGTGAATTGTAGTTCAAAGAGGCAACATTTGAAAACGGACAATTTTTTACGCTTCTGAAGCATGTCGTAAGGGGGGTGGTTATCTCTTTCGTCAAAAATCGGGCGTTTTCGCTTGAACAATAAAGGCCTACAAATGTTGTTTAGTTCACTTCCCGTGGAGGAGAAACACTTTTTAAGGCCGCAGAGTGAGTAAATTGGCCATTTTCATTCACTTTTACCCATTTCTCAAATCTTGTGTTTAGGGCCCCTGGAAGCTTGAAAATCACTTTAAACATCTCATTTTACCTCTAAAAGTGATTATCCACGTACAATGTTAATTGTAGTTCAAAGACTCAACATTTGAAAATGAACCATTTTTTTAGTTTCAGAAGCATGTCGTAAGGGGGGGTGGTTATCTCTTTCGTCAAAAAAATTGTGTTTTCGCTTGAACAATAAAGGCCTACAAATGTTATTTAATTCACTTCCCGTGGAGGAGAAACACTTTTTAAGGACTCAGAATGAGTAAATTGGCCATTTTCATTCACTTTTACATATTTCTCAAATCTTGTGTTTAAGGCCCCTGGAAGCATGAAAATCACTTTAAACATCTAATTTTATCTTTAAAAGTGATTTTCCACGTACAAATGTGAATTGTAGTTCAAAGAGGCAACATTTGAAAACGGACCATTTTTTACGTTTCTGAAGCATGTCGTAAGGGGGGGTGGTTATCTCTTTCATCAAAAATCGGACATTTTTGATTGAACAATAAAGGCCTCCAAATGTTATTTTATTCACTTCCCGTGGAGGAGAAACACTTTTTAAGGCCGCAGAGTGAGTAAATTGGCCATTTTCATTCACTTTTACCCATTCCTCAAATCTCGTGTTTAAGGCCCCTGGAAGCATGAAAATCACTTTAAACATCTCATTTTATCTTTAAAAGTGATTTTCCACATACAAATGTGAATTGTAGTTCAAAGAGGCAACATTTGAAAACAGACCATTTTTTTAGTTTCTGAAGCATGTCGTAAGGGGGGGTGGTTATCTCTTTCATCAAAAATCGGACGTTTTTAATTGAACAATAAAGGCCTACAAATGTTATTTAATTCACTTTCTGGGGTGGAGAAAAACTTTTTAAGGCCTCAGAGTGAATAAATTGGCCATTTCCATTCAAATTTACCCATTCCTCAAATCTTGTGTTTAGGGCCCCTGGAAGCTTGAAAATCACTTTAAACATCTAATTTTATCTCTAAAAGTGATTATCCACGTACAAATGTGAATTGTAGTTCAAAGAGGCAACATTTGAAAATGGACCATTTTTTTCGTTTCTGAAGCATGTCGTAAGGGGGGTGGTTATCTCTTTCACCAAGAAAAAGGCGTTTTTGATTGAACAATAAAGGCCTCCAAATGGTATTTTATTCACTTCCCGTTGAGGAGAAACACTTTTTAAGGCCGCAGAGTGAGTAAATTGGCCATTTTCATTCACTTTTACCCATTCTCAAATCTACTGTTTAAGGCCCCTGGAAGCATGAAAATCGCTTTAAACATCTCATTTTATCTTTAAAAGTGATTTTCCACGTACAAATGTGAATTGTAGTTCAAAGAGGCAACATTTGAAAACAGACCATTTTTTTAGTTTCTGAAGCATGTCGTAAGGGGGGGTGGTTGTCTCTTTCATCAAAAATCGGACGTTTTTGATTGAACAATAAAGGCCTCCAAATGTTATTTTATTCACTTCCCGTGAAGGAGAAACACTTTTTAAGGCCGCAGAGTGAGTAAATTGGCCATTTTCATTCACTTTTACCCATTCCTCAAATCTCGTGTTTAAGGCCCCTGGAAGCATGAAAATCACTTTAAACATCTCATTTTATCTTTAAAAGTGATTTTCCACGTACAAATGTGAATTGTAGTTCAAAGAGGCAACATTTGAAAACAGACCATTTTTTTAGTTTCTGAAGCATGTCGTAAGGGGGGGTGGTTATCTCTTTCATCAAAAATCGGACATTTTTAATTGAACAATAAAGGCCTACAAATGTTATTTAATTGACTTTCTGGGGTGGAGAAAAACTTTTTAAGGCCTCAGAGTGAATAAATTGGCCATTTTCATTCACATTTACCCATTCCTCAAATCTTGTGTTTAGGGCCCCTGGAAGCTTGAAAATCACTTTAAACATCTCATTTTATCTTTAAAAGTGATTTTCCACGTACAAATGTGAATTGTAGTTAAAAGAGGCAACATTTGAAAACGGACCATTTTTACGTTTCTGAAGCATGTCATAAGGGGGGGTGGTTATCTCGTTCGTCAAAAATCGGGCGTTTTCGCTTGAACAATAAAGGCCTACAAATGTTATTTAGTTCACTTCCCATGGAGGAGAAACACTTTTTAAGGCCGCAGAGTGAGTAAATTGGCCATATTCATTCACCTTTACCCATTCCTCAAATCTTGTGTTTAAGGCCCCTGGAAGCATGAAAATCACTTTAAACATCTCATTTTATCTTTAAAAGTGATTTTCCACGTACAAATGTGAATTGTAGTTCAAAGAGGCAACATTTGAAAACAGACCATTTTTTTAGTTTCTGAAGCATGTCGTAAGGGGGGGTGGTTATCTCTTTCATCAAAAATCAGACGTTTTTGATTGAACAATAAAGGCCTACAAATGTTATTTAATTTACTTTCTGGGGTGGAGAAACATTTTTTAAGGCCTCAGAGTGAATAAATTGGCCATTTTCATTCACATTTACCCATACCTTAAGGCTTGTGTTTAGGGCCCCTGGAAGCTTGAAAATCACTTTAAACATCTAATTTTATCTCTTAAAGTGATTATCCACGTACAAATGTGAATTGTCGTTTAAAGACGCAACATTTGAAAATGGACCATTTTTTTCGTTTCTGAAGCATGTCGTAAGGGGGGTGGTTATCTCTTTCACCAAGAAAAAGGCGTTTTTGATTGAACAATAAAGGCCTCCAAATGTTATTTTATTCACTTCCCGTGGAGGAGAAACACTTTTTAAGGCCGCAGAGTGAGTAAATTGGCCATTTTCATTCACTTTTACCCATTCCTCAAATCTTGTGTTTAAGTCCCCTGGAAGCATGAAAATCACTTTAAACATCTCATTTTATCTTTAAAAGTGATTTTCCACGTACAAATGTGAATTGTAGTTCAAAGAGGCAACATTTGAAAATGCACCATTTTTTTCGTTTCTGAAGCATGTCGTAAGGCGGGGTGGTTATCTCTTTCACCAAAAAACAGGCGTTTTTGATTGAACAATAAAGGCCTCCAAATGTTATTTAATTCACTTCCCGTGGAGGAGAAACACTTTTTAAGGCTGCAGAGTGAGTAAATTGGCCATTTTCATTCACTTTTACCCATTTCTCAAATCTTGTGTTTAAGGCCCCTGGAAGCATGAAAATCACTTTAAACATCTCATTTTATCTTTAAAAGTGATTTTCCACGTACAAATGTGAATTGTAGTTCAAAGAGGCAACATTTGAAAACAGACCATTTTTTTAGTTTCTGAAGCATGTCGTAAGGGGGGATGGTTATCTCTTTCATCAAAAATCGGACGTTTTTAATTGAACAATAAAGGCCTACAAATGTTATTTAATTCACTTTCTGGGGTGGAGAAAAACTTTTTAAGGCCTCAGAGTGAATAAATTGGCCATTTCCATTCAAATTTACCCATTCCTCAAATCTTGTGTTTAGGGCCCCTGGAAGCTTGAAAATCACTTTAAACATCTAATTTGATCTCTAAAAGTGATTATCCACGTACAAATGTGAATTGTCATTTAAAGACGCAATATTTGAAAATGGACCATTTTTTTCGTTTCTGAAGCATGTCGTAAGGGGGGGTGGTTATCTCTTTCACCAAAAAAAAGGTGTTTTTGATTGAACAATAAAGGCCTCCAAATGTTATTTTATTCACTTCCCGTGGAGGAGAAACACTTTTTAAGGCCGCAGAGTGAGTAAATTGGCCATTTTCATTCACTTTTACCCATTCCTCAAATCTCGTGTTTAAGGCCCCTGGAAGCATGAAAATCACTTTAAACATCGCATTTTATCTTTAAAAGTGATTTTCCACGTACAAATGTGAATTGTAGTTCAAAGAGGCAACATTTGAAAACGGACCATTTTTTACGTTTCTGAAGCATGTCGTAGGGGGGGTGGTTAACTCTTTCGTCAAAAATCGGGCGTTTTCCCTTGAACAATAAAGGCCTACAAATGTTATTTAGTTCACTTCCCGTGGAGGAGAAACACTTTTTAAGGCCGCAGACTGAGTAAATTGGCCATATTCATTCACTTTTACCCATTCCTCAAATCTTGTGTTTAAGGCCCCTGGAAGCATGAAAATCACTTTAAACATCTCATGTTATCTTTAAAAGTGATTTTCCACGTACAAATGTGAATTGTAGTTCAAAGAGGCAACATTTGAAAATGCACCATTTTTTTCGTTTCTGAAGCATGTCGTAAAGGGGGGGTGGTTATCTCTTTCACCAAAAAACAGGCGTTTTTGATTGAACAATAAAGGCCTCCAAATGGTATTTAATTCACTTCCCGTGGAGGAGAAACACTTTTTAAGGCCGCAGAGTGAGTAAATTGGCCATTTTCATTCACTTTTACCCATTTCTCAAATCTTGTGTTTAAGGCCCCTGGAAGCATGAAAATCACTTTAAACATCTCATTTTATCTTTAAAAGTGATTTTCCACGTACAAATGTGAATTGTAGTTCAAAGAGGCAACATTTGAAAACAGACCATTTTTTTAGTTTCTGAAGCATGTCGTAAGGTTGGGTGGTTATCTCTTTCATCAAAAATCGGACGTTTTTGATTGAACAATAAAGGCCTACAAATGTTATTTAATTCACTTTCTGGGGTGGAGAAAAACTTTTTAAGGCCTCAGAGTGAATAAATTGGCCATTTTCATTCACATTTACCCATTCCTCAAATCTTGTGTTTAGGGCCCCTGGAAGCTTGAAAATCACTTTAAACATCTCATTTTATCTTTAAAAGTGATTTTCCACGTACAAATGTGAATTGTTGTTCAAAGAGGCAACATTTGAAAACAGACCATTTTTTTAGTTTCTGAAGCATGTGGTAAGGGGGGGTGGTTATCTCTTTCATCAAAAATCGGACGTTTTTGATTGAACAATAAAGGCCTCCAAATGTTATTTTATGCACTTCCCGTGGAGGAGAAACACTTTTTAAGGCCGCAGAGTGAGTAAATTGGCCATTTTCATTCACTTTTACCCATTCCTCAAATCTCGTGTTTAAAGCCCCTGGAAGCATGAAAATCACTTTAAACATCTCATTTTATCTTTATAAGTGATTTTCCACGTACAAATGTGAATTGTAGTTCAAAGAGGCAACATTTGAAAACGGACAATTTTTTACGCTTCTGAAGCATGTCGTAAGGGGGGGTGGTTATCTCTTTCGTCAAAAATCGGGCGTTTTCGCTTGAACAATAAAGGCCTACAAATGTTGTTTAGTTCACTTCCCGTGGAGGAGAAACACTTTTTAAGGCCGCAGAGTGAGTAAATTGGCCATTTTCATTCACTTTTACCCATTTCTCAAATCTTGTGTTTAGGGCCCCTGGAAGCTTGAAAATCACTTTAAACATCTCATTTTACCTCTAAAAGTGATTATCCACGTACAATGTTAATTGTAGTTCAAAGACTCAACATTTGAAAATGAACCATTTTTTTAGTTTCAGAAGCATGTCGTAAGGGGGGGTGGTTATCTCTTTCGTCAAAAAAATTGTGTTTTCGCTTGAACAATAAAGGCCTACAAATGTTATTTAATTCACTTCCCGTGGAGGAGAAACACTTTTTAAGGACTCAGAATGAGTAAATTGGCCATTTTCATTCACTTTTACATATTTCTCAAATCTTGTGTTTAAGGCCCCTGGAAGCATGAAAATCACTTTAAACATCTAATTTTATCTTTAAAAGTGATTTTCCACGTACAAATGTGAATTGTAGTTCAAAGAGGCAACATTTGAAAACGGACCATTTTTTACGTTTCTGAAGCATGTCGTAAGGGGGGATGGTTATCTCTTTCATCAAAAATCGGACGTTTTTAATTGAACAATAAAGGCCTACAAATGTTATTTAATTCACTTTCTGGGGTGGAGAAAAACTTTTTAAGGCCTCAGAGTGAATAAATTCGCCATTTCCATTCAAATTTACCCATTCCTCAAATCTTGTGTTTAGGTCCCCTGGAAGCTTGAAAATCACTTTAAACATCTAATTTTATCTCTAAAAGTGATTATCCCCGTACAAATGTGAATTGTCGTTTAAAGACGCAACATTTGAAAATGGACCATTTTTTTCGTTTCTGAAGCATGTCGTAAGGGGGGGTGGTTATCTCTTTCACCAAAAAAAAGGTGTTTTTGATTGAACAATAAAGGCCTCCAAATGTTATTTTATTCACTTCCCGTGGAGGAGAAACACTTTTTAAGGCCGCAGAGTGAGTAAATTGGCCATTTTCATTCACTTTTACCCATTCCTCAAATCTCGTGTTTAAGGCCCCTGGAAGCATGAAAATCACTTTAAACATCGCATTTTATCTTTAAAAGTGATTTTCCACGTACAAATGTGAATTGTAGTTCAAAGAGGCAACATTTGAAAACGGACCTTTTTTTACGTTTCTGAAGCATGTCGTAGGGGGGGTGGTTAACTCTTTCGTCAAAAATCGGGCGTTTTCCCTTGAACAATAAAGGCCTACAAATGTTATTTAGTTCACTTCCCGTGGAGGAGAAACACTTTTTAAGGCCGCAGACTGAGTAAATTGGCCATATTCATTCACTTTTACCCATTCCTCAAATCTTGTGTTTAAGGCCCCTGGAAGCATGAAAATCACTTTAAACATCTCATGTTATCTTTAAAAGTGATTTTCCACGTACAAATGTGAATTGTAGTTCAAAGAGGCAACATTTGAAAATGCACCATTTTTTTCGTTTCTGAAGCATGTCGTAAGGGGGGGTGGTTATCTCTTTCACCAAAAAACAGGCGTTTTTGATTGAACAATAAAGGCCTCCAAATGGTATTTAATTCACTTCCCGTGGAGGAGAAACACTTTTTAAGGCCGCAGAGTGAGTAAATTGGCCATTTTCATTCACTTTTACCCATTTCTCAAATCTTGTGTTTAAGGCCCCTGGAAGCATGAAAATCACTTTAAACATCTCATTTTATCTTTAAAAGTGATTTTCCACGTACAAATGTGAATTGTAGTTCAAAGAGGCAACATTTGAAAACAGACCATTTTTTTAGTTTCTGAAGCATGTCGTAAGGGGGGGTGGTTATCTCTTTCATCAAAAATCGGACGTTTTTGATTGAACAATAAAGGCCTCCAAATGTTATTTTATGCACTTCCCGTGGAGGAGAAACACTTTTTAAGGCCGCAGAGTGAGTAAATTGGCCATTTTCATTCACTTTTACCCATTCCTCAAATCTCGTGTTTAAGGCCCCTGGAAGCATGAAAATCACTTTAAACATCTCATTTTATCTTTATAAGTGATTTTCCACGTACAAATGTGAATTGTAGTTCAAAGAGGCAACATTTGAAAACGGACAATTTTTTACGCTTCTGAAGCATGTCGTAAGGGGGGGTGGTTATCTCTTTCGTCAAAAATCGGGCGTTTTCGCTTGAACAATAAAGGCCTACAAATGTTGTTTAGTTCACTTCCCGTGGAGGAGAAACACTTTTTAAGGCTGCAGAGTGAGTAAATTGGCCATTTTCATTCACTTTTACCCATTTCTCAAATCTTGTGTTTAAGGCCCCTGGAAGCATGAAAATCACTTTAAACATCTCATTTTATCTTTAAAAGTGATTTTCCACGTACAAATGTGAATTGTAGTTCAAAGAGGCAACATTTGAAAACAGACCATTTTTTTAGTTTCTGAAGCATGTCGTAAGGGGGGATGGTTATCTCTTTCATCAAAAATCGGACGTTTTTAATTGAACAATAAAGGCCTACAAATGTTATTTAATTCACTTTCTGGGGTGGAGAAAAACTTTTTAAGGCCTCAGAGTGAATAAATTGGCCATTTCCATTCAAATTTACCCATTCCTCAAATCTTGTGTTTAGGGCCCCTGGAAGCTTGAAAATCACTTTAAACATCTAATTTTATCTCTAAAAGTGATTATCCCCGTACAAATGTGAATTGTCGTTTAAAGACGCAACATTTGAAAATGGACCATTTTTTTCGTTTCTGAAGCATGTCGTAAGGGGGGGTGGTTATCTCTTTCACCAAAAAAAAGGTGTTTTTGATTGAACAATAAAGGCCTCCAAATGTTATTTTATTCACTTCCCGTGGAGGAGAAACACTTTTTAAGGCCGCAGAGTGAGTAAATTGGCCATTTTCATTCACTTTTGCCCATTCCTCAAATCTCGTGTTTAAGGCCCCTGGAAGCATGAAAATCACTTTAAACATCTCATTTTATCTTTAAAAGTGATTTTCCACGTACAAATGTGAATTGTAGTTCAAAGAGGCAACATTTGAAAACGGACCATTTTTTACGTTTCTGAAGCATGTCGTAGGGGGGGGTGGTTAACTCTTTCGTCAAAAATCGGGCGTTTTCCCTTGAACAATAAAGGCCTACAAATGTTATTTAGTTCACTTCCCGTGGAGGAGAAACACTTTTTAAGGCCGCAGACTGAGTAAATTGGCCATATTCATTCACTTTTACCCATTCCTCAAATCTTGTGTTTAAGGCCCCTGGAAGCATGAAAATCACTTTAAACATCTCATGTTATCTTTAAAAGTGATTTTCCACGTACAAATGTGAATTGTAGTTCAAAGAGGCAACATTTGAAAACAGACCATTTTTTTAGTTTGTGAAGCATGTCGTAAGGGGGGGTGGTTATCTCTTTCATCAAAAATCGGACGTTTTTGATTGAACAATAAAGGCCTACAAATGTTATTTAATTCACTTTCTGGGGTGGAGAAAAAAAATTTAAGGCCTCAGAGTGAATAAATTGGCCATTTTCATTCACATTTACCCATTCCTTAAGGCTTGTGTTTATGGCCCCTGGAAGCTTGAAAATCACTTTAAACATCTCATTTTATCTCTAAAAGTGATTATCCACGTACAAATGTGAATTGTCGTTTAAAGACGCAACATTGGAAAATGGACCATTTTTTTCGTTTCTGAAGCATGTCGTAAGGGGGGGTGGTTATCTCTTTCGTCAAAAATCGGGCGTTTTCGCTTGAACAATAAAGGCCTACAAATGTTATTTAATTCACTTCCCGTGGAGGAGAAACACTTTTTAAGGCCGCAGAGTGAGTAAATTGGCCATATTCATTCACTTTTACCCATTCCTCAAATCTTGTGTTTAAGGCCCCTGGAAGCATGAAAATCACTTTAAACATCTCATTTTATCTTTAAAAGTGATTATCCACGTACAAATGTGAATTGTAGTTCAAAGAGGCAACATTTGAAAATGGACCATTTTTTTCGTTTCTGAAGCATGTCGTAAGGGGGGTGGTTATCTCTTTCACCAAGAAAAAGGCGTTTTTGATTGAACAATAAAGGCCTCCAAATGGTATTTTATTCACTTCCCGTTGAGGAGAAACACTTTTTAAGGCCGCAGAGTGAGTAAATTGGCCATTTTCATTCACTTTTACCCATTCTCAAATCTCCTGTTTAAGGCCCCTGGAAGCATGAAAATCGCTTTAAACATCTCATTTTATCTTTAAAAGTGATTTTCCACGTACAAATGTGAATTGTAGTTCAAAGAGGCAACATTTGAAAACAGACCATTTTTTTAGTTTCTGAAGCATGTCGTAAGGGGGGGTGGTTAACTCTTTCATCAAAAATCAGACGTTTTTGATTGAACAATAAAGGCCTCCAAATGTTATTTTATTCACTTCCCGTGAAGGAGAAACACTTTTTAAGGCCGCAGAGTGAGTAAATTGGCCATTTTCATTCACTTTTACCCATTCCTCAAATCTCGTGTTTAAGGCCCCTGGAAGCATGAAAATCACTTTAAACATCTCATTTTATCTTTAAAAGTGATTTTCCACGTACAAATGTGAATTGTAGTTCAAAGAGGCAACATTTGAAAACAGACCATTTTTTTAGTTTCTGAAGCATGTCGTAAGGGGGGGTGGTTATCTCTTTCATCAAAAATCGGACGTTTTTAATTGAACAATAAAGGCCTACAAATGTTATTTAATTGACTTTCTGGGGTGGAGAAAAACTTTTTAAGGCCTCAGAGTGAATAAATTGGCCATTTTCATTCACATTTACCCATTCCTCAAATCTTGTGTTTAGGGCCCCTGGAAGCTTGAAAATCACTTTAAACATCTCATTTTATCTTTAAAAGTGATTTTCCACGTACAAATGTGAATTGTAGTTAAAAGAGGCAACATTTGAAAACGGACCATTTTTACGTTTCTGAAGCATGTCATAAGGGGGGGTGGTTATCTCTTTCGTCAAAAATCGGGCGTTTTCGCTTGAACAATAAAGGCCTACAAATGTTATTTAGTTCACTTCCCGTGGAGGAGAAACACTTTTTAAGGCCGCAGACTGAGTAAATTGGCCATATTCATTCACTTTTACCCATTCCTCAAATCTTGTGTTTAAGGCCCCTGGAAGCATGAAAATCACTTTAAACATCTCATGTTATCTTTAAAAGTGATTTTCCACGTACAAATGTGAATTGTAGTTCAAAGAGGCAACATTTGAAAATGCACCATTTTTTTCGTTTCTGAAGCATGTCGTAAGGGGGGGTGGTTATCTCTTTCACCAAAAAACAGGCGTTTTTGATTGAACAATAAAGGCCTCCAAATGGTATTTAATTCACTTCCCGTGGAGGAGAAACACTTTTTAAGGCCGCAGAGTGAGTAAATTGGCCATTTTCATTCACTTTTACCCATTTCTCAAATCTTGTGTTTAAGGCCCCTGGAAGCATGAAAATCACTTTAAACATCTCATTTTATCTTTAAAAGTGATTTTCCACGTACAAATGTGAATTGTAGTTCAAAGAGGCAACATTTGAAAACAGACCATTTTTTTAGTTTCTGAAGCATGTCGTAAGGGGGGGTGGTTATCTCTTTCATCAAAAATCGGACGTTTTTGATTGAACAATAAAGGCCTCCAAATGTTATTTTATGCACTTCCCGTGGAGGAGAAACACTTTTTAAGGCCGCAGAGTGAGTAAATTGGCCATTTTCATTCACTTTTACCCATTCCTCAAATCTCGTGTTTAAGGCCCCTGGAAGCATGAAAATCACTTTAAACATCTCATTTTATCTTTATAAGTGATTTTCCACGTACAAATGTGAATTGTAGTTCAAAGAGGCAACATTTGAAAACGGACAATTTTTTACGCTTCTGAAGCATGTCGTAAGGGGGGGTGGTTATCTCTTTCGTCAAAAATCGGGCGTTTTCGCTTGAACAATAAAGGCCTACAAATGTTGTTTAGTTCACTTCCCGTGGAGGAGAAACACTTTTTAAGGCTGCAGAGTGAGTAAATTGGCCATTTTCATTCACTTTTACCCATTTCTCAAATCTTGTGTTTAAGGCCCCTGGAAGCATGAAAATCACTTTAAACATCTCATTTTATCTTTAAAAGTGATTTTCCACGTACAAATGTGAATTGTAGTTCAAAGAGGCAACATTTGAAAACAGACCATTTTTTTAGTTTCTGAAGCATGTCGTAAGGGGGGATGGTTATCTCTTTCATCAAAAATCGGACGTTTTTAATTGAACAATAAAGGCCTACAAATGTTATTTAATTCACTTTCTGGGGTGGAGAAAAACTTTTTAAGGCCTCAGAGTGAATAAATTGGCCATTTCCATTCAAATTTACCCATTCCTCAAATCTTGTGTTTAGGGCCCCTGGAAGCTTGAAAATCACTTTAAACATCTAATTTTATCTCTAAAAGTGATTATCCCCGTACAAATGTGAATTGTCGTTTAAAGACGCAACATTTGAAAATGGACCATTTTTTTCGTTTCTGAAGCATGTCGTAAGGGGGGGTG
The DNA here is from genome assembly GCF_964204655.1 of Triturus cristatus. Classification (NCBI taxonomy): domain Eukaryota; kingdom Metazoa; phylum Chordata; class Amphibia; order Caudata; family Salamandridae; genus Triturus; species Triturus cristatus. Next base: position 1,223,130,174 of record NC_140590.1, on the reverse strand, counting down.
GTTATCTCTTTCACCAAAAAAAAGGTGTTTTTGATTGAACAATAAAGGCCTCCAAATGTTATTTTATTCACTTCCCGTGGAGGAGAAACACTTTTTAAGGCCGCAGAGTGAGTAAATTGGCCATTTTCATTCACTTTTGCCCATTCCTCAAATCTCGTGTTTAAGGCCCCTGGAAGCATGAAAATCACTTTAAACATCTCATTTTATCTTTAAAAGTGATTTTCCACGTACAAATGTGAATTGTAGTTCAAAGAGGCAACATTTGAAAACGGACCATTTTTTACGTTTCTGAAGCATGTCGTAGGGGGGGGTGGTTAACTCTTTCGTCAAAAATCGGGCGTTTTCCCTTGAACAATAAAGGCCTACAAATGTTATTTAGTTCACTTCCCGTGGAGGAGAAACACTTTTTAAGGCCGCAGACTGAGTAAATTGGCCATATTCATTCACTTTTACCCATTCCTCAAATCTTGTGTTTAAGGCCCCTGGAAGCATGAAAATCACTTTAAACATCTCATGTTATCTTTAAAAGTGATTTTCCACGTACAAATGTGAATTGTAGTTCAAAGAGGCAACATTTGAAAACAGACCATTTTTTTAGTTTGTGAAGCATGTCGTAAGGGGGGGTGGTTATCTCTTTCATCAAAAATCGGACGTTTTTGATTGAACAATAAAGGCCTACAAATGTTATTTAATTCACTTTCTGGGGTGGAGAAAAAAAATTTAAGGCCTCAGAGTGAATAAATTGGCCATTTTCATTCACATTTACCCATTCCTTAAGGCTTGTGTTTATGGCCCCTGGAAGCTTGAAAATCACTTTAAACATCTCATTTTATCTCTAAAAGTGATTATCCACGTACAAATGTGAATTGTCGTTTAAAGACGCAACATTGGAAAATGGACCATTTTTTTCGTTTCTGAAGCATGTCGTAAGGGGGGGTGGTTATCTCTTTCGTCAAAAATCGGGCGTTTTCGCTTGAACAATAAAGGCCTACAAATGTTATTTAATTCACTTCCCGTGGAGGAGAAACACTTTTTAAGGCCGCAGAGTGAGTAAATTGGCCATATTCATTCACTTTTACCCATTCCTCAAATCTTGTGTTTAAGGCCCCTGGAAGCATGAAAATCACTTTAAACATCTCATTTTATCTTTAAAAGTGATTATCCACGTACAAATGTGAATTGTAGTTCAAAGAGGCAACATTTGAAAATGGACCATTTTTTTCGTTTCTGAAGCATGTCGTAAGGGGGGTGGTTATCTCTTTCACCAAGAAAAAGGCGTTTTTGATTGAACAATAAAGGCCTCCAAATGGTATTTTATTCACTTCCCGTTGAGGAGAAACACTTTTTAAGGCCGCAGAGTGAGTAAATTGGCCATTTTCATTCACTTTTACCCATTCTCAAATCTCCTGTTTAAGGCCCCTGGAAGCATGAAAATCGCTTTAAACATCTCATTTTATCTTTAAAAGTGATTTTCCACGTACAAATGTGAATTGTAGTTCAAAGAGGCAACATTTGAAAACAGACCATTTTTTTAGTTTCTGAAGCATGTCGTAAGGGGGGGTGGTTAACTCTTTCATCAAAAATCAGACGTTTTTGATTGAACAATAAAGGCCTCCAAATGTTATTTTATTCACTTCCCGTGAAGGAGAAACACTTTTTAAGGCCGCAGAGTGAGTAAATTGGCCATTTTCATTCACTTTTACCCATTCCTCAAATCTCGTGTTTAAGGCCCCTGGAAGCATGAAAATCACTTTAAACATCTCATTTTATCTTTAAAAGTGATTTTCCACGTACAAATGTGAATTGTAGTTCAAAGAGGCAACATTTGAAAACAGACCATTTTTTTAGTTTCTGAAGCATGTCGTAAGGGGGGGTGGTTATCTCTTTCATCAAAAATCGGACGTTTTTAATTGAACAATAAAGGCCTACAAATGTTATTTAATTGACTTTCTGGGGTGGAGAAAAACTTTTTAAGGCCTCAGAGTGAATAAATTGGCCATTTTCATTCACATTTACCCATTCCTCAAATCTTGTGTTTAGGGCCCCTGGAAGCTTGAAAATCACTTTAAACATCTCATTTTATCTTTAAAAGTGATTTTCCACGTACAAATGTGAATTGTAGTTAAAAGAGGCAACATTTGAAAACGGACCATTTTTACGTTTCTGAAGCATGTCATAAGGGGGGGTGGTTATCTCTTTCGTCAAAAATCGGGCGTTTTCGCTTGAACAATAAAGGCCTACAAATGTTATTTAGTTCACTTCCCGTGGAGGAGAAACACTTTTTAAGGCCGCAGAGTGAGTAAATTGGCCATATTCATTCACTTTTACCCATTCCTCAAATCTTGTGTTTAAGGCCCCTGGAAGCATGAAAATCACTTTAAACATCTCATTTTATCTTTAAAAGTGATTTTCCACGTACAAATGTGAATTGTAGTTCAAAGAGGCAACATTTGAAAACAGACCATTTTTTTAGTTTCTGAAGCATGTCGTAAGGGGGGGTGGTTATCTCTTTCATCAAAAATTGGACGTTTTTGATTGAACAATAAAGGCCTACAAATGTTATTTAATTTACTTTCTGGGGTGGAGAAACATTTTTTAAGGCCTCAGAGTGAATAAATTGGCCATTTTCATTCACATTTACCCATACCTTAAGGCTTGTGTTTAGGGCCCCTGGAAGCTTGAAAATCACTTTAAACATCTAATTTTATCTCTTAAAGTGATTATCCACGTACAAATGTGAATTGTCGTTTAAAGACGCAACATTGGAAAATGGACCATTTTTTTCGTTTCTGAAGCATGTCGTAAGGGGGGGTGGTTATCTCTTTCACCAAAAAAAAGGCGTTTTTGATTGAACAATAAAGGCCTCCAAATGTTATTTTATTCACTTCCCGTGGAGGAGAAACACTTTTTAAGGCCGCAGAGTGAGTAAATTGGCCATTTTCATTCACTTTTACCCATTCCTCAAATCTCGTGTTTAAGTCCCCTGGAAGCATGAAAATCACTTTAAACATCTCATTTTATCTTTAAAAGTGATTTTCCACGTACAAATGTGAATTGTAGTTCAAAGAGGCAACATTTGAAAATGGACCATTTTTTTCGTTTCTGAAGCATGTCGTAAGGGGGGGTGGTTATCTCTTTCATCAAAAATCGGACGTTTTTAATTGAACAATAAAGGCCTACAAATGTTATTTAATTCACTTTCTGGGGTGGAGAAAATTTTTTTAAGGCCTCAGAGTGAATAAATTGGCCATTTTCATTCACATTTACCCATTCCTTAAGGCTTGTGTTTAGGGCCCCTGGAAGCTTGAAAATCACTTTAAACATCTAATTTTATCTCTAAAAGTGATTATCCACGTACAAATGTGAATTGTCGTTTAAAGACGCAACATTTGAAAATGGACCATTTTTTTCGTTTCTGAAGCATGTCGTAAGGGGGGGTGGTTATCTCTTTCATCAAAAATCGGATGTTTTTGATTGAACAATAAAGGCCTACAAATGTTATTTAATTCACTTTCTGGGGTGGAGAAAAACTTTTTAAGGCCTCAGAGTGAATAAATTGGCCATTTTCATTCACATTTACCCATTCCTCAAATCTTGTGTTTAGGGCCCCTGGAAGCTTGAAAATCACTTTAAACATCTCATTTTATCTTTAAAAGTGATTTTCCACGTACAAATGTGAATTGTAGTTCAAAGAGGCAACATTTGAAAACAGACCATTTTTTTAGTTTCTGAAGCATGTGGTAAGGGGGGGTGGTTATCTCTTTCATCAAAAATCGGACGTTTTTGATTGAACAATAAAGACCTCCAAATGTTATTTTATTCACTTCCCGTGGAGGAGAAACACTTTTTAAGGCCGCAGAGTGAGTAAATTGGCCATTTTCATTCACTTTTACCCATTCCTCAAATCTCGTGTTTAAGGCCCCTGGAAGCATGAAAATCACTTTAAACATCTCATTTTATCTTTAAAAGTGATTTTCCACGTACAAATGTGAATTGTAGTTCAAAGAGGCAACATTTGAAAACGGACCATTTTTTACGTTTCTGAAGCATGTCGTAGGGGGGGTGGTTAACACTTTCGTCAAAAATCGGGCGTTTTCCCTTGAACAATAAAGGCCTACAAATGTTATTTAGTGCACTTCCCGTGGAGGAGAAACACTTTTTAAGGCCGCAGACTGAGTAAATTGGCCATATTCATTCACTTTTACCCATTCCTCAAATCTTGTGTTTAAGGCCCCTGGAAGCATGAAAATCACTTTAAACATCTCATGTTATCTTTAAAAGTGATTTTCCACGTACAAATGTGAATTGTAGTTCAAAGAGGCAACATTTGAAAACAGACCATTTTTTTAGTTTCTGAAGCATGTCATAAGGGGGGATGGTTATCTCTTTCATCAAAAATCGGACGTTTTTAATTGAACAATAAAGGCCTACAAATGTTATTTAATTCACTTTCTGGGGTGGAGAAAAACTTTTTAAGGCCTCAGAGTGAATAAATTGGCCATTTTCATTCACATTTACCCATTCCTCAAATCTTGTGTTTAGGGCCCCTGGAAGCTTGAAAATCACTTTAAACATCTCATTTTATCTTTAAAAGTGATTTTCCACGTACAAATGTGAATTGTTGTTCAAAGAGGCAACATTTGAAAACAGACCATTTTTTTAGTTTCTGAAGCATGTGGTAAGGGGGGGGGTTATCTCTTTCATCAAAAATCGGACGTTTTTGATTGAACAATAAAGGCCTCCAAATGTTATTTTATGCACTTCCCGTGGAGGAGAAACACTTTTTAAGGCCGCAGAGTGAGTAAATTGGCCATTTTCATTCACTTTTACCCATTCCTCAAATCTCGTGTTTAAGGCCCCTGGAAGCATGAAAATCACTTTAAACATCTAATTTTATCTCTAAAAGTGATTATCCACGTACAAATGTGAATTGTCGTTTAAAGACGCAACATTTGAAAATGGACCATTTTTTTCGTTTCTGAAGCATGTCGTAAGGGGGGGTGGTTATCTCTTTCACCAAAAAAAAGGTGTTTTTGATTGAACAATAAAGGCCTCCAAATGTTATTTTATTCACTTCCCGTGGAGGAGAAACACTTTTTAAGGCCGCAGAGTGAGTAAATTGGCCATTTTCATTCACTTTTACCCATTCCTCAAATCTCGTGTTTAAGGCCCCTGGAAGCATGAAAATCACTTTAAACATCGCATTTTATCTTTAAAAGTGATTTTCCACGTACAAATGTGAATTGTAGTTCAAATAGGCAACATTTGAAAACGGACCATTTTTTACGTTTCTGAAGCATGTCGTAGGGGGGGTGGTTAACTCTTTCGTCAAAAATCGGGCGTTTTCCCTTGAACAATAAAGGCCTACAAATGTTATTTAGTTCACTTCCCGTGGAGGAGAAACACTTTTTAAGGCCGCAGACTGAGTAAATTGGCCATATTCATTCACTTTTACCCATTCCTCAAATCTTGTGTTTAAGGCCCCTGGAAGCATGAAAATCACTTTAAACATCTCATGTTATCTTTAAAAGTGATTTTCCACGTACAAATGTGAATTGTAGTTCACAGAGGCAACATTTGAAAATGCACCATTTTTTTCGTTTCTGAAGCATGTCGTAAGGGGGGGTGGTTATCTCTTTCGCCAAAAAACAGGCGTTTTTGATTGAACAATAAAGGCCTCAAAATGGTATTTAATTCACTTCCCGTGGAGGAGAAACACTTTTTAAGGCCGCAGAGTGAGTAAATTGGCCATTTTCATTCACTTTTACCCATTTCTCAAATCTTGTGTTTAGGGCCCCTGGAAGCTTGAAAATCACTTTAAACATCTCATTTTATCTCTAAAAGTGATTATCCACGTACAATGTTAATTGTAGTTCAAAGACTCAACATTTGAAAATGAACCATTTTTTTAGTTTCAGAAGCATGTCGTAAGGGGGGGTGGTTATCTCTTTCGTCAAAAAAATTGTGTTTTCGCTTGAACAATAAAGGCCTACAAATGTTATTTAATTCACTTCCCGTGGAGGAGAAACACTTTTTAAGGACTCAGAATGAGTAAATTGGCCATTTTCATTCACTTTTACATATTTCTCAAATCTTGTGTTTAAGGCCCCTGGAAGCATGAAAATCACTTTAAACATCTAATTTTATCTTTAAAAGTGATTTTCCACGTACAAATGTGAATTGTACTTCAAAGAGGCAACATTTGAAAACGGACCATTTTTTACGTTTCTGAAGCATGTCGTAAGGGGGGGTGGTTATCTCTTTCATAAAAAATCGGACGTTTTTGATTGAACAATAAAGGCCTACAAATGTTATTTAATTCACTTTCTGGGGTGGAGAAAAAATTTTTAAGGCCTCAGAGTGAATAAATTGGCCATTTTCATTCACATTTACACATTCCTTAAGGATTGTGTTTAGGGCCCCTGGAAGCTTGAAAATCACTTTAAACATCTAATTTTATCTCTAAAAGTGATTATCCACGTACAAATGTGAATTGTCGTTTAAAGACGCAACATTGGAAAATGGACCATTTTTATCGTTTCTGAAGCATGTCGTAAGGGGGGTGGTTATCTCTTTCACCAAAAAAAAGGCGTTTTTGATTGAACAATAAAGGCCTCCAAATGTTATTTTATTCACTTCCCGTGGAGGAGATTGACTTTCTAAGGCCGCAGAGTGAGTAAATTGGCCATTTTCATTTACTTTTACCCATTCCTCAAATCTCGTGTTTAAGGCCCCTGGAAGCATGAAAATCACTTTAAACATCTCATTTTATCTTTAAAAGTGATTTTCCACGTACAAATGTGAATTGTAGTTCAAAGAGGCAACATTTGAAAATGCACCATTTTTTTCGTTTCTGAAGCATGTCGTAAGGGGGGGTGGTTATCTCTTTCACCAAAAAACAGGCGTTTTTGATTGAACAATAAAGGCCTCCAAATGTTATTTAGTTCACTTCCCGTGGAGGAGAAACACTTTTTAAGGCTGCAGAGTGAGTAAATTGGCCATTTTCATTCACTTTTACCCATTTCTCAAATCTTGTGTTTAAGGCCCCTGGAAGCATGAAAATCACTTTAAACATCTCATTTTATCTTTAAAAGTGATTTTCCACGTACAAATGTGAATTGTAGTTCAAAGAGGCAACATTTGAAAACAGACCATTTTTTTTGTTTCTGAAGCATGTCGTAAGGGGGGATGGTTATCTCTTTCATCAAAAATCGGACGTTTTTAATTGAACAATAAAGGCCTACAAATGTTATTTAATTCACTTTCTGGGGTGGAGAAAAACTTTTTAAGGCCTCAGAGTGAATAAATTCGCCATTTCCATTCAAATTTACCCATTCCTCAAATCTTGTGTTTAGGGCCCCTGGAAGCTTGAAAATCACTTTAAACATCTAATTTTATCTCTAAAAGTGATTATCCCCGTACAAATGTGAATTGTCGTTTAAAGACGCAACATTTGAAAATGGACCATTTTTTTCGTTTCTGAAGCATGTCGTAAGGGGGGGTGGTTATCTCTTTCACCAAAAAAAAGGTGTTTTTGATTGAACAATAAAGGCCTCCAAATGTTATTTTATTCACTTCCCGTGGAGGAGAAACACTTTTTAAGGCCGCAGAGTGAGTAAATTGGCCATTTTCATTCACTTTTACCCATTCCTCAAATCTCGTGTTTAAGGCCCCTGGAAGCATGAAAATCACTTTAAACATCTCATTTTATCTTTAAAAGTGATTTTCCACGTACAAATGTGAATTGTAGTTCAAAGAGGCAACATTTGAAAACGGACCATTTTTTACGTTTCTGAAGCATGTCGTAGGGGGGGTGGTTAACACTTTCGTCAAAAATCGGGCGTTTTCCCTTGAACAATAAAGGCCTACAAATGTTATTTAGTTCACTTCCCGTGGAGGAGAAACACTTTTTAAGGCCGCAGACTGAGTAAATTGGCCATATTCATTCACTTTTACCCATTCCTCAAATCTTGTGTTTAAGGCCCCTGGAAGCATGAAAATCACTTTAAACATCTCATGTTATCTTTAAAAGTGATTTTCCACGTACAAATGTGAATTGTAGTTCAAAGAGGCCACATTTGAAAACAGACCATTTTTTTAGTTTCTGAAGCATGTCATAAGGGGGGATGGTTATCTCTTTCATCAAAAATCGGACGTTTTTAATTGAACAATAAAGGCCTACAAATGTTATTTAATTCACTTTCTGGGGTGGAGAAAAACTTTTTAAGGCCTCAGAGTGAATAAATTGGCCATTTCCATTCAAATTTACCCATTCCTCAAATCTTGTGTTTAGGGCCCCTGGAAGCTTGAAAATCACTTTAAACATCTAATTTTATCTCTAAAAGTGATTATCCACGTACAAATGTGAATTGTCGTTTAAAGACGCAACATTTGAAAATGGACCATTTTTTTCGTTTCTGAAGCATGTCGTAAGGGGGGGTGGTTATCTCTTTCACCAAAAAAAAGGTGTTTTTGATTGAACAATAAAGGCCTCCAAATGTTATTTTATTCACTTCCCGTGGAGGAGAAACACTTTTTAAGGCCGCAGAGTGAGTAAATTAGCCATTTTCATTCACTTTTACCCATTCCTCAAATCTCGTGTTTAAGGCCCCTGGAAGCATGAAAATCACTTTAAACATCGCATTTTATCTTTAAAAGTGATTTTCCACGTACAAATGTGAATTGTAGTTCAAAGAGGCAACATTTGAAAACGGACCTTTTTTTACGTTTCTGAAGCATGTCGTAGGGGGGGTGGTTAACTCTTTCGTCAAAAATCGGGCGTTTTCCCTTGAACAATAAAGGCCTACAAATGTTATTTAGTTCACTTCCCGTGGAGGAGAAACACTTTTTAAGGCCGCAGACTGAGTAAATTGGCCATATTCATTCACTTTTACCCATTCCTCAAATCTTGTGTTTAAGGCCCCTGGAAGCATGAAAATCACTTTAAACATCGCATTTTATCTTTAAAAGTGATTTTCCACGTACAAATGTGAATTGTAGTTCAAAGAGGCAACATTTGAAAACGGACCTTTTTTTACGTTTCTGAAGCATGTCGTAGGGGGGGTGGTTAACTCTTTCGTCAAAAATCGGGCGTTTTCCCTTGAACAATAAAGGCCTACAAATGTTATTTAGTTCACTTCCCGTGGAGGAGAAACACTTTTTAAGGCCGCAGACTGAGTAAATTGGCCATATTCATTCACTTTTACCCATTCCTCAAATCTTGTGTTTAAGGCCCCTGGAAGCATGAAAATCACTTTAAACATCTCATGTTATCTTTAAAAGTGATTTTCCACGTACAAATGTGAATTGTAGTTCAAAGAGGCAACATTTGAAAATGCACCATTTTTTTCGTTTCTGAAGCATGTCGTAAAGGGGGGTAGGTCATCTCTTTCACCAAAAAACAGGCGTTTTTGATTGAACAATAAAGGCCTCCAAATGGTATTTAATTCACTTCCCGTGGAGGAGAAACACTTTTTAAGGCCGCAGAGTGAGTAAATTGGCCATTTTCATTCACTTTTACCCATTTCTCAAATCTTGTGTTTAAGGCCCCTGGAAGCATGAAAATCACTTTAAACATCCCATTTTATCTTTAAAAGTGATTTTCCACGTACAAATGTGAATTGTAGTTCAAAGAGGCAACATTTGAAAACAGACCATTTTTTTAGTTTCTGAAGCATGTCGTAAGGGGGGGTGGTTATCTCTTTCATCAAAAATCGGACGTTTTTGATTGAACAATAAAGGCCTACAAATGTTATTTAATTCACTTTCTGGGGTGGAGAAAAACTTTTTAAGGCCTCAGAGTGAATAAATTGGCCATTTTCATTCACATTTACCCATTCCTCAAATCTTGTGTTTAGGGCCCCTGGAAGCTTGAAAATCACTTTAAACATCTCATTTTATCTTTAAAAGTGATTTTCCACGTACAAATGTGAATTGTTGTTCAAAGAGGCAACATTTGAAAACAGACCATTTTTTTAGTTTCTGAAGCATGTCGTAAGGGGGGGTGGTTATCTCTTTCATCAAAAATCGGACGTTTTTGATTGAACAATAAAGGCCTCCAAATGTTATTTTATGCACTTCCCGTGGAGGAGAAACACTTTTTAAGGCCGCAGAGTGAGTAAATTGGCCATTTTCATTCACTTTTACCCATTCCTCAAATCTCGTGTTTAAGGCCCCTGGAAGCATGAAAATCACTTTAAACATCTCATTTTATCTTTATAAGTGATTTTCCACGTACAAATGTGAATTGTAGTTCAAAGAGGCAACATTTGAAAACGGACAATTTTTTACGCTTCTGAAGCATGTCGTAAGGGGGGGTGGTTATCTCTTTCGTCAAAAATCGGGCGTTTTCGCTTGAACAATAAAGGCCTACAAATGTTGTTTAGTTCACTTCCCGTGGAGGAGAAACACTTTTTAAGGCCGCAGAGTGAGTAAATTGGCCATTTTCATTCACTTTTACCCATTTCTCAAATCTTGTGTTTAGGGCCCCTGGAAGCTTGAAAATCACTTTAAACATCTCATTTTACCTCTAAAAGTGATTATCCACGTACAATGTTAATTGTAGTTCAAAGACTCAACATTTGAAAATGAACCATTTTTTTAGTTTCAGAAGCATGTCGTAAGGGGGGGTGGTTATCTCTTTCGTCAAAAAAATTGTGTTTTCGCTTGAACAATAAAGGCCTACAAATGTTATTTAATTCACTTCCCGTGGAGGAGAAACACTTTTTAAGGACTCAGAATGAGTAAATTGGCCATTTTCATTCACTTTTACATATTTCTCAAATCTTGTGTTTAAGGCCCCTGGAAGCATGAAAATCACTTTAAACATCTAATTTTATCTTTAAAAGTGATTTTCCACGTACAAATGTGAATTGTAGTTCAAAGAGGCAACATTTGAAAACGGACCATTTTTTACGTTTCTGAAGCATGTCGTAAGGGGGGGTGGTTATCTCTTTCATCAAAAATCGGACATTTTTGATTGAACAACAAAGGCCTCCAAATGTTATTTTATTCACTTCCCGTGGAGGAGAAACACTTTTTAAGGCCGCAGAGTGAGTAAATTGGCCATTTTCATTCACTTTTACCCATTCCTCAAATCTCGTGTTTAAGGCCCCTGGAAGCATGAAAATCACTTTAAACATCTCATTTTATCTTTAAAAGTGATTTTCCACGTACAAATGTGAATTGTAGTTCAAAGAGGCAACATTTGAAAACAGACCATTTTTTTAGTTTCTGAAGCATGTCGTAAAGGGGGGTTGTTATCTCTTTGGTCAAAAATCGTGCGTTTTCTCTTGAACAATAAAGGCCTACAAATGTTATTTAGTTCACTTCCCGTGGAGGAGAAACACTTTTTAAGGCCGCAGAGTGAGTAAATTGGCAATATTCATTCACTTTTACCCATTCCTCAAATCTTGTGTTTAAGGCCCCTGGAAGCATGAAAATCACTTTAAACATCTCATTTTATCTTTAAAAGTGATTTTCCACGTACAAATGTGAATTGTAGTTCAAAGAGGCAACATTTGAAAACAGACCATTTTTTTAGTTTCTGAAACATGTCGTAAGGGGGGGTGGTTATCTCTTTCATCAAAAAAAAGGCGTTTTTGATTGAACAATAAAGGCCTCCAAATGTTATTTTATTCATTTCCCGTGGAGGAGAAACACTTTTTAAGGCCGCAGAGTGAGTAAATTGGCCATTTTCATTCACATTTACCCATTCCTTACGGATTGTGTTTAGGGCCCCTGGAAGCTTGAAAATCACTTTAAACATCTAATTTTATCTCTAAAAGTGATTATCCACGTACAAATGTGAATTGTCGTTTAAAGACGCAACATTGGAAAATGGACCATTTTTATCGTTTCTGAAGCATGTCGTAAGGGGGGGTGGTTATCTCTTTCACCAAAAAACAGGCGTTTTTGATTGAACAATAAAGGCCTCCAAATGTTATTTAATTCACTTCCCGTGGAGGAGAAACACTTTTTAAGGCTGCAGAGTGAGTAAATTGGCCATATTCATTCACTTTTACCCATTTCTCAAATCTTGTGTTTAAGGCCCCTGGAAGCATGAAAATCACTTTAAACATCTAATTTTATCTCTAAAAGTGATTATCCCCGTACAAATGTGAATTGTCGTTTAAAGACGCAACATTTGAAAATGGACCATTTTTTTCGTTTCTGAAGCATGTCGTAAGGGGGGGTGGTTATCTCTTTCACCAAAAAAAAGGTGTTTTTGATTGAACAATAAAGGCCTCCAAATGTTATTTTATTCACTTCCCGTGGAGGAGAAACACTTTTTAAGGCCGCAGAGTGAGTAAATTGGCCATTTTCATTCACTTTTGCCCATTCCTCAAATCTCGTGTTTAAGGCCCCTGGAAGCATGAAAATCACTTTAAACATCTCATTTTATCTTTAAAAGTGATTTTCCACGTACAAATGTGAATTGTAGTTCAAAGAGGCAACATTTGAAAACGGACCATTTTTTACGTTTCTGAAGCATGTCGTAGGGGGGGTGGTTAACTCTTTCGTCAAAAATCGGGCGTTTTCCCTTGAACAATAAAGGCCTACAAATGTTATTTAGTTCACTTCCCGTGGAGGAGAAACACTTTTTAAGGCCGCAGACTGAGTAAATTGGCCATATTCATTCACTTTTACCCATTCCTCAAATCTTGTGTTTAAGGCCCCTGGAAGCATGAAAATCACTTTAAACATCTCATGTTATCTTTAAAAGTGATTTTCCACGTACAAATGTGAATTGTAGTTCAAAGAGGCAACATTTGAAAACAGACCATTTTTTTAGTTTGTGAAGCATGTCGTAAGGGGGGGTGGTTATCTCTTTCATCAAAAATCGGACGTTTTTGATTGAACAATAAAGGCCTACAAATGTTATTTAATTCACTTTCTGGGGTGGAGAAAAAAAATTTAAGGCCTCAGAGTGAATAAATTGGCCATTTTCATTCACATTTACCCATTCCTCAAATCTTGTGTTTAAGGCCCCTGGAAGCATGAAAATCACTTTAAACATCTCATTTTATCTTTAAAAGTGATTATCCACGTACAAATGTGAATTGTAGTTCAAAGAGGCAACATTTGAAAATGGACCATTTTTTTCGTTTCTGAAGCATGTCGTAAGGGGGGTGGTTATCTCTTTCACCAAGAAAAAGGCGTTTTTGATTGAACAATAAAGGCCTCCAAATGGTATTTTATTCACTTCCCGTTGAGGAGAAACACTTTTTAAGGCCGCAGAGTGAGTAAATTGGCCATTTTCATTCACTTTTACCCATTCTCAAATCTCCTGTTTAAGGCCCCTGGAAGCATGAAAATCGCTTTAAACATCTCATTTTATCTTTAAAAGTGATTTTCCACGTACAAATGTGAATTGTAGTTCAAAGAGGCAACATTTGAAAACAGACCATTTTTTTAGTTTCTGAAGCATGTCGTAAGGGGGGGGTGGTTAACTCTTTCATCAAAAATCAGACGTTTTTGATTGAACAATAAAGGCCTCCAAATGTTATTTTATTCACTTCCCGTGAAGGAGAAACACTTTTTAAGGCCGCAGAGTGAGTAAATTGGCCATTTTTATTCACTTTTACCCATTCCTCAAATCTCGTGTTTAAGGCCCCTGGAAGCATGAAAATCACTTTAAACATCTCATTTTATCTTTAAAAGTGATTTTCCACGTACAAATGTGAATTGTAGTTCAAAGAGGCAACATTTGAAAACAGACCATTTTTTTAGTTTCTGAAGCATGTCGTAAGGGGGGGTGGTTATCTCTTTCATCAAAAATCGGACGTTTTTAATTGAACAATAAAGGCCTACAAATGTTATTTAATTGACTTTCTGGGGTGGAGAAAAACTTTTTAAGGCCTCAGAGTGAATAAATTGGCCATTTTCATTCACATTTACCCATTCCTCAAATCTTGTGTTTAGGGCCCCTGGAAGCTTGAAAATCACTTTAAACATCTCATTTTATCTTTAAAAGTGATTTTCCACGTACAAATGTGAATTGTAGTTAAAAGAGGCAACATTTGAAAACGGACCATTTTTACGTTTCTGAAGCATGTCATAAGGGGGGGTGGTTATCTCTTTCGTCAAAAATCGGGCGTTTTCGCTTGAACAATAAAGGCCTACAAATGTTATTTAGTTCACTTCCCGTGGAGGAGAAACACTTTTTAAGGCCGCAGAGTGAGTAAATTGGCCATATTCATTCACTTTTACCCATTCCTCAAATCTTGTGTTTAAGGCCCCTGGAAGCATGAAAATCACTTTAAACATCTCATTTTATCTTTAAAAGTGATTTTCCACGTACAAATGTGAATTGTAGTTCAAAGAGGCAACATTTGAAAACAGACCATTTTTTTAGTTTCTGAAGCATGTCGTAAGGGGGGGTGGTTATCTCTTTCATCAAAAATCGGACGTTTTTGATTGAACAATAAAGGCCTACAAATGTTATTTAATTTACTTTCTGGGGTGGAGAAACATTTTTTTAGGCCTCAGAGTGAATAAATTGGCCATTTTCATTCACATTTACCCATACCTTAAGGCTTGTGTTTAGGGCCCCTGGAAGCTTGAAAATCACTTTAAACATCTAATTTTATCTCTTAAAGTGATTATCCACGTACAAATGTGGATTGTCGTTTAAAGACGCAACATTGGAAAATGGACCATTTTTTTCGTTTCTGAAGCATGTCGTAAGGGGGGGTGGTTATCTCTTTCACCAAAAAAAAGGCGTTTTTGATTGAACAATAAAGGCCTCCAAATGTTATTTTATTCACTTCCCGTGGAGGAGAAACACTTTTTAAGGCCGCAGAGTGAGTAAATTGGCCATTTTCATTCACTTTTACCCATTCCTCAAATCTCGTGTTTAAGTCCCCTGGAAGCATGAAAATCACTTTAAACATCTCATTTTATCTTTAAAAGTGATTTTCCACGTACAAATGTGAATTGTAGTTCAAAGAGGCAACATTTGAAAATGGACCATTTTTTTCGTTTCTGAAGCATGTCGTAAGGGGGGGTGGTTATCTCTTTCATCAAAAATCGGACGTTTTTAATTGAACAATAAAGGCCTACAAATGTTATTTAATTCACTTTCTGGGGTGGAGAAAAATTTTTTAAGGCCTCAGAGTGAATAAATTGGCCATTTTCATTCACATTTACCCATTCCTTAAGGCTTGTGTTTAGGGCCCCTGGAAGCTTGAAAATCACTTTAAACATCTAATTTTATCTCTAAAAGTGATTATCCACGTACAAATGTGAATTGTCGTTTAAAGACGCAACATTTGAAAATGGACCATTTTTTTCGTTTCTGAAGCATGTCGTAAGGGGGGGTGGTTATCTCTTTCATCAAAAATCGGATGTTTTTGATTGAACAATAAAGGCCTACAAATGTTATTTAATTCACTTTCTGGGGTGGAGAAAAACTTTTTAAGGCCTCAGAGTGAATAAATTGGCCATTTTCATTCACATTTACCCATTCCTCAAATCTTGTGTTTAGGGCCCCTGGAAGCTTGAAAATCACTTTAAACATCTCATTTTATCTTTAAAAGTGATTTTCCACGTACAAATGTGAATTGTAGTTCAAAGAGGCAACATTTGAAAACAGACCATTTTTTTAGTTTCTGAAGCATGTGGTAAGGGGGGGTGGTTATCTCTTTCATCAAAAATCGGACGTTTTTGATTGAACAATAAAGACCTCCAAATGTTATTTTATTCACTTCCCGTGGAGGAGAAACACTTTTTAAGGCCGCAGAGTGAGTAAATTGGCCATTTTCATTCACTTTTACCCATTTCTCAAATCTTGTGTTTAAGGCCCCTGGAAGCATGAAAATCACTTTAAACATCTCATTTTATCTTTAAAAGTGATTTTCCACGTACAAATGTGAATTGTAGTTCAAAGAGGCAACATTTGAAAACAGACCATTTTTTTAGTTTCTGAAGCATGTCGTAAGGGGGGGTGGTTATCTCTTTCAACAAAAATCGGACGTTTTTGATTGAACAATAAAGGCCTCCAAATGTTATTTTATGCACTTCCCGTGGAGGAGAAACACTTTTTAAGGCCGCAGAGTGAGTAAATTGGCCATTTTCATTCACTTTTACCCATTCCTCAAATCTCGTGTTTAAGGCCCCTGGAAGCATGAAAATCACTTTAAACATCTCATTTTATCTTTATAAGTGATTTTCCACGTACAAATGTGAATTGTAGTTCAAAGAGGCAACATTTGAAAACGGACAATTTTTTACGCTTCTGAAGCATGTCGTAAGGGGGGGTGGTTATCTCTTTCGTCAAAAATCGGGCGTTTTCGCTTGAACAATAAAGGCCTACAAATGTTGTTTAGTTCACTTCCCGTGGAGGAGAAACACTTTTTAAGGCCGCAGAGTGAGTAAATTGGCCATTTTCATTCACTTTTACCCATTTCTCAAATCTTGTGTTTAGGGCCCCTGGAAGCTTGAAAATCACTTTAAACATCTCATTTTACCTCTAAAAGTGATTATCCACGTACAATGTTAATTGTAGTTCAAAGACTCAACATTTGAAAATGAACCATTTTTTTAGTTTCAGAAGCATGTCGTAAGGGGGGGTGGTTATCTCTTTCGTCAAAAAAATTGTGTTTTCGCTTGAACAATAAAGGCCTACAAATGTTATTTAATTCACTTCCCGTGGAGGAGAAACACTTTTTAAGGACTCAGAATGAGTAAATTGGCCATTTTCATTCACTTTTACATATTTCTCAAATCTTGTGTTTAAGGCCCCTGGAAGCATGAAAATCACTTTAAACATCTAATTTTATCTTTAAAAGTGATTTTCCACGTACAAATGTGAATTGTAGTTCAAAGAGGCAACATTTGAAAACGGACCATTTTTTACGTTTCTGAAGCATGTCGTAAGGGGGGGTGGTTATCTCTTTCATCAAAAATCGGACATTTTTGATTGAACAATAAAGGCCTCCAAATGTTATTTTATTCACTTCCCGTGGAGGAGAAACACTTTTTAAGGCCGCAGAGTGAGTAAATTGGCCATTTTCATTCACTTTTACCCATTCCTCAAATCTCGTGTTTAAGGCCCCTGGAAGCATGAAAATCACTTTAAACATCTCATTTTATCTTTAAAAGTGATTTTCCACGTACAAATGTGAATTGTAGTTCAAAGAGGCAACATTTGAAAACAGACCATTTTTTTAGTTTCTGAAGCATGTCGTAAAGGGGGGTTGTTATCTCTTTGGTCAAAAATCGTGCGTTTTCTCTTGAACAATAAAGGCCTACAAATGTTATTTAGTTCACTTCCCGTGGAGGAGAAACACTTTTTAAGGCCGCAGAGTGAGTAAATTGGCAATATTCATTCACTTTTACCCATTCCTCAAATCTTGTGTTTAAGGCCCCTGGAAGCATGAAAATCACTTTAAACATCTCATTTTATCTTCAAAAGTGATTTTCCACGTACAAATGTGAATTGTAGTTCAAAGAGGCAACATTTGAAAACAGACCATTTTTTTAGTTTCTGAAACATGTCGTAAGGGGGGGTGGTTATCTCTTTCATCAAAAATCGGATGTTTTTAATTGAACAATAAAGGCCTACAAATGTTATTTAATTCACTTTCTGGGGTGGAGAAAAACTTTTTAAGGCCTCAGAGTGAATAAATTGGCCATTTCCATTCACATTTACCCATTCCTCAAATCTTGTGTTTAGGGCCCCTGGAAGCTTGAAAATCACTTTAAACATCTAATTTTATCTCTAAAAGTGATTATCCACGTACAAATGTGAATTGTCGTTTAAAGACGCAACATTTGAAAATGGACCATATTTTTCGTTTCTGAAGCATGTCGTAAGGGGGGTGGTTATCTCTTTCACCAAGAAAAAGGCGTTTTTGATTGAACAATAAAGGCCTCCAAATGTTATTTTATTCACTTCCCGTGGAGGAGAAACACTTTTTAAGGCCGCAGAGTGAGTAAATTGGCCATTTTCATTCACTTTTACCCATTCCTCAAATCTCGTGTTTAAGGCCCCTGGAAGCATGAAAATCACTTTAAACATCTCATTTTATCTTTAAAAGTGATTTTCCACGTACAAATGTGAATTGTAGTTCAAAGAGGCAACATTTGAAAATTGACCATTTTTTTCGTTTCTGAAGCATGTTGTAAGGGGGGGTGGTTATCTCTTTCAACAAAAAACAGGCGTTTTTGATTGAACAATAAAGGCCTCCAAATGTTATTTAATTCACTTCCCGTGGAGGAGAAACACTTTTTAAGGCCGCAGAGTGAGTAAATTGGCCATTTTCATTCACTTTTACCCATTTCTCAAATCTTGTGTTTAAGGCCCCTGGAAGCATGAAAATCACTTTAAACATCTCATTTTATCTTTAAAAGTGATTTTCCACGTACAAATGTGAATTGTAGATCAAAGAGGCAACATTTGAAAACAGACCATTTTTTTAGTTTCTGAAGCATGTCGTAAGGGGGGGTGGTTATCTCTTTCATCAAAAATCGGACGTTCTTGATTGAACAATAAAGGCCTCCAAATGTTATTTTATTCACTTCCCGTGGAGGAGAAACACTTTTTAAGGCCGCAGAGTGAGTAAATTGGCCGTTTTCATTCACTTTTACCCATTCCTCAAATCTCGTGTTTAAGGGCCCTGGAAGCATGAAAATCACTTTAAACATCTCATTTTATCTTTAAAAGTGATTTTCCACGTACAAATGTGAATTGTAGTTCAAAGAGGCAACATTTGAAAACAGACCATTTTTTTAGTTTCTGAAGCATGTCGTAAGGGGGGGGGTTATCTCTTTCATAAAAAATCGGACGTTTTTAATTGAACAATAAAGGCCTACAAATGTTATTTAATTCACTTTCTGGGGTGGAGAAAAACTTTTTAAGGCCTCAGAGTGAATAAATTGGCCATTTTCATTCACATTTACCCATTCCTCAAATCTTGTGTTTAGGGCCCCTGGAAGCTTGAAAATCACTTTAAACATCTAATTTTATCTCTAAAAGTGATTATCCACGTACAAATGTGATTTGTCGTTTAAAGACGCAACATTTGAAAATGGACCATTTTTTTCGTTTCTGAAGCATGTCGTAAGGGGGGTGGTTATCTCTTTCACCAAGAAAAAGGCGTTTTTGATTGAACAATAAAGGCCTCCAAATGGTATTTTATTCACTTCCCGTGGAGGAGAAACACTTTTTAAGGCCGCAGAGTGAGTAAACTGGCCATTTTCATTCACTTTTACCCATTCCTCAAATCTCGTGTTTAAGGCCCCTGGAAGCATGAAAATCACTTTAAACATCTCATTTTATCTTTAAAAGTGATTTTCCACGTACAAATGTGAATTGTAGTTCAAAGAGGCAACATTTGAAAATTGACCATTTTTTTCGTTTCTGAAGCATGTTGTAAGGGGGGGTGGTTATCTCTTTCAACAAAAAACAGGCGTTTTTGATTGAACAATAAAGGCCTCCAAATGTTATTTAATTCACTTCCCGTGGAGGAGAAACACTTTTTAAGGCCGCAGAGTGAGTAAATTGGCCATTTTCATTCACTTTTACCCATTTCTCAAATCTTGTGTTTAAGGCCCCTGGAAGCATGAAAATCACTTTAAACATCTCATTTTATCTTTAAAAGTGATTTTCCACGTACAAATGTGAATTGTAGATCAAAGAGGCAACATTTGAAAACAGACCATTTTTTTGGTTTCTGAAGCATGTCGTAAGGGGGGGTGGTTATCTCTTTCATCAAAAATCGGACGTTCTTGATTGAACAATAAAGGCCTCCAAATGTTATTTTATTCACTTCCCGTGGAGGAGAAACACTTTTTAAGGCCGCAGAGTGAGTAAATTGGCCGTTTTCATTCACTTTTACCCATTCCTCAAATCTCGTGTTTAAGGGCCCTGGAAGCATGAAAATCACTTTAAACATCTCATTTTATCTTTAAAAGTGATTTTCCACGTACAAATGTGAATTGTAGTTCAAAGAGGCAACATTTGAAAACAGACCATTTTTTTAGTTTCTGAAGCATGTCGTAAGGGGGGGGGGTTATCTCTTTCATAAAAAATCGGACGTTTTTAATTGAACAATAAAGGCCTACAAATGTTATTTAATTCACTTTCTGGGGTGGAGAAAAACTTTTTAAGGCCTCAGAGTGAATAAATTGGCCATTTTCATTCACATTTACCCATTCCTCAAATCTTGTGTTTAGGGCCCCTGGAAGCTTGAAAATCACTTTAAACATCTAATTTTATCTCTAAAAGTGATTATCCACGTACAAATGTGATTTGTCGTTTAAAGACGCAACATTTGAAAATGGACCATTTTTTTCGTTTCTGAAGCATGTCGTAAGGGGGGTGGTTATCTCTTTCACCAAGAAAAAGGCGTTTTTGATTGAACAATAAAGGCCTCCAAATGGTATTTTATTCACTTCCCGTGGAGGAGAAACACTTTTTAAGGCCGCAGAGTGAGTAAATTGGCCATTTTCATTCACTTTTACCCATTCCTCAAATCTCGTGTTTAAGGCCCCTGGAAGCATGAAAATCACTTTAAACATCTCATTTTATCTTTAAAAGTGATTTTCCACGTACAAATGTGAATTGTAGTTCAAAGAGGCAACATTTGAAAACAGACCATTTTTTTAGTTTCTGAAGCATGTCGTAAGGGGGGGTGGTTATCTCTTTCATCAAACATCGGACGTTTTTAATTGAACAATAAAGGCCTACAAATGTTATTTAATTGACTTTCTGGGGTGGAGAAAAACTTTTTAAGGCCTCAGAGTGAATAAATTGGCCATTTTCATTCACATTTACCCATTCCTTAAATCTTGTGTTTAGGGCCCCTGGAAGCTTGAAAATCACTTTAAACATCTCATTTTATCTTTAAAAGTGATTTTCCACGTACAAATGTGAATTGTAGTTAAAAGAGGCAACATTTGAAAACGGACCATTTTTACGTTTCTGAAGCATGTCATAAGGGGGGGTGGTTATCTCTTTCGTCAAAAATCGGGCGTTTTCGCTTGAACAACAAAGGCCTACAAATGTTATTTAGTTCACTTCCCGTGGAGGAGAAACACTTTTTAAGGCCGCAGAGTGAGTAAATTGGCCATATTCATTCACTTTTACCCATTCCTCAAATCTTGTGTTTAAGGCCCCTGGAAGCATGAAAATCATTTTAAACATCTCATTTTATCTTTAAAAGTGATTTTCCACGTACAAATGTGAATTGTAGTTCAAAGAGGCAACATTTGAAAACAGACCATTTTTTTAGTTTCTGAAGCATGTCGTAAGGGGGGGTGGTTATCTCTTTCATCAAAAATCGGACGTTTTTGATTGAACAATAAAGGCCTACAAATGTTATTTAATTTACTTTCTGGGGTGGAGAAATATTTTTTAAGGCCTCAGAGTGAATAAATTGGCCATTTTCATTCACATTTACCCATACCTTAAGGCTTGTGTTTAGGGCCCCTGGAAGCTTGAAAATCACTTTAAACATCTAATTTTATCTCTTAAAGTGATTATCCACGTACAAATGTGAATTGTCGTTTAAAGACGCAACATTGGAAAATGGACCATTTTTTTCGTTTCTGAAGCATGTCGTAAGGGGGGGGTGGTTATCTCTTTCACCAAAAAAAAGGCGTTTTTGATTGAACAATAAAGGCCTCCAAATGTTATTTTATTCACTTCCCGTGGAGGAGAAACACTTTTTAAGGCCGCAGAGTGAGTAAATTGGCCATTTTCATTCACTTTTACCCATTCCTCAAATCTCGTGTTTAAGGCCCCTGGAAGCATGAAAATCACTTTAAACATCTCATTTTATCTTTATAAGTGATTTTCCACGTACAAATGTGAATTGTAGTTCAAAGAGGCAACATTTGAAAACGGACAATTTTTTACGCTTCTGAAGCATGTCGTAAGGGGGGGTGGTTATCTCTTTCGTCAAAAATCGGGCGTTTTCGCTTGAACAATAAAGGCCTACAAATGTTGTTTAGTTCACTTCCCGTGGAGGAGAAACACTTTTTAAGGCCGCAGAGTGAGTAAATTGGCCATTTTCATTCACTTTTACCCATTTCTCAAATCTTGTGTTTAGGGCCCCTGGAAGCTTGAAAATCACTTTAAACATCTCATTTTACCTCTAAAAGTGATTATCCACGTACAATGTTAATTGTAGTTCAAAGACTCAACATTTGAAAATGAACCATTTTTTTAGTTTCAGAAGCATGTCGTAAGGGGGGGTGGTTATCTCTTTCGTCAAAAAAATTGTGTTTTCGCTTGAACAATAAAGGCCTACAAATGTTATTTAATTCACTTCCCGTGGAGGAGAAACACTTTTTAAGGACTCAGAATGAGTAAATTGGCCATTTTCATTCACTTTTACATATTTCTCAAATCTTGTGTTTAAGGCCCCTGGAAGCATGAAAATCACTTTAAACATCTAATTTTATCTTTAAAAGTGATTTTCCACGTACAAATGTGAATTGTAGTTCAAAGAGGCAACATTTGAAAACGGACCATTTTTTACGTTTCTGAAGCATGTCGTAAGGGGGGGTGGTTATCTCTTTCATCAAAAATCGGACATTTTTGATTGAACAATAAAGGCCTCCAAATGTTATTTTATTCACTTCCCGTGGAGGAGAAACACTTTTTAAGGCCGCAGAGTGAGTAAATTGGCCATTTTCATTCACTTTTACCCATTCCTCAAATCTCGTGTTTAAGGCCCCTGGAAGCATGAAAATCACTTTAAACATCTCATTTTATCTTTAAAAGTGATTTTCCACGTACAAATGTGAATTGTAGTTCAAAGAGGCAACATTTGAAAACAGACCATTTTTTTAGTTTCTGAAGCATGTCGTAAAGGGGGGTTGTTATCTCTTTGGTCAAAAATCGTGCGTTTTCTCTTGAACAATAAAGGCCTACAAATGTTATTTAGTTCACTTCCCGTGGAGGAGAAACACTTTTTAAGGCCGCAGAGTGAGTAAATTGGCAATATTCATTCACTTTTACCCATTCCTCAAATCTTGTGTTTAAGGCCCCTGGAAGCATGAAAATCACTTTAAACATCTCATTTTATCTTTAAAAGTGATTTTCCACGTACAAATGTGAATTGTAGTTCAAAGAGGCAACATTTGAAAACAGACCATTTTTTTAGTTTCTGAAACATGTCGTTAGGGGGGGTGGTTATCTCTTTCATCAAAAATCGGATGTTTTTAATTGAACAATAAAGGCCTACAAATGTTATTTAATTCACTTTCTGGGGTGGAGAAAAACTTTTTAAGGCCTCAGAGTGAATAAATTGGCCATTTCCATTCACATTTACCCATTCCTCAAATCTTGTGTTTAGGGCCCCTGGAAGCTTGAAAATCACTTTAAACATCTAATTTTATCTCTAAAAGTGATTATCCATGTACAAATGTGAATTGTCGTTTAAAGACGCAACATTTGAAAATGGACCATATTTTTCGTTTCTGAAGCATGTCGTAAGGGGGGTGGTTATCTCTTTCACCAAGAAAAAGGCGTTTTTGATTGAACAATAAAGGCCTCCAAATGTTATTTTATTCACTTCCCGTGGAGGAGAAACACTTTTTAAGGCCGCAGAGTGAGTAAATTGGCCATTTTCATTCACTTTTACCCATTCCTCAAATCTCGTGTTTAAGGCCCCTGGAAGCATGAAAATCACTTTAAACATCTCATTTTATCTTTAAAAGTGATTTTCCACGTACAAATGTGAATTGTAGTTCAAAGAGGCAACATTTGAAAATTGACCATTTTTTTCGTTTCTGAAGCATGTTGTAAGGGGGGGTGGTTATCTCTTTCAACAAAAAACAGGCGTTTTTGATTGAACAATAAAGGCCTCCAAATGTTATTTAATTCACTTCCCGTGGAGGAGAAACACTTTTTAAGGCCGCAGAGTGAGTAAATTGGCCATTTTCATTCACTTTTACCCATTTCTCAAATCTTGTGTTTAAGGCCCCTGGAAGCATGAAAATCACTTTAAACATCTCATTTTATCTTTAAAAGTGATTTTCCACGTACAAATGTGAATTGTAGATCAAAGAGGCAACATTTGAAAACAGACCATTTTTTTAGTTTCTGAAGCATGTCGTAAGGGGGGGTGGTTATCTCTTTCATCAAAAATCGGACGTTCTTGATTGAACAATAAAGGCCTCCAAATGTTATTTTATTCACTTCCCGTGGAGGAGAAACACTTTTTAAGGCCGCAGAGTGAGTAAATTGGCCGTTTTCATTCACTTTTACCCATTCCTCAAATCTCGTGTTTAAGGGCCCTGGAAGCATGAAAATCACTTTAAACATCTCATTTTATCTTTAAAAGTGATTTTCCACGTACAAATGTGAATTGTAGTTCAAAGAGGCAACATTTGAAAACAGACCATTTTTTTAGTTTCTGAAGCATGTCGTAAGGGGGGGGGGTTATCTCTTTCATAAAAAATCGGACGTTTTTAATTGAACAATAAAGGCCTACAAATGTTATTTAATTCACTTTCTGGGGTGGAGAAAAACTTTTTAAGGCCTCAGAGTGAATAAATTGGCCATTTTCATTCACATTTACCCATTCCTCAAATCTTGTGTTTAGGGCCCCTGGAAGCTTGAAAATCACTTTAAACATCTAATTTTATCTCTAAAAGTGATTATCCACGTACAAATGTGATTTGTCGTTTAAAGACGCAACATTTGAAAATGGACCATTTTTTTCGTTTCTGAAGCATGTCGTAAGGGGGGTGGTTATCTCTTTCACCAAGAAAAAGGCGTTTTTGATTGAACAATAAAGGCCTCCAAATGGTATTTTATTCACTTCCCGTGGAGGAGAAACACTTTTTAAGGCCGCAGAGTGAGTAAATTGGCCATTTTCATTCACTTTTAGCCATTCCTCAAATCTTGTGTTTAAGGCCCCTGGAAGCATGAAAATCACTTTAAACATCTCATTTTATCTTTAAAAGTGATTTTCCACGTACAAATGTGAATTGTAGTTCAAAGAGGCAACATTTGAAAACAGACCATTTTTACGTTTCTGAAGCATGTCATAAGGGGGGGTGGTTATCTCTTTCGTCAAAAATCGGGCGTTTTCGCTTGAACAACAAAGGCCTACAAATGTTATTTAGTTCACTTCCCGTGGAGGAGAAACACTTTTTAAGGCCGCAGAGTGAGTAAATTGGCCATATTCATTCACTTTTACCCATTCCTCAAATCTTGTGTTTAAGGCCCCTGGAAGCATGAAAATCACTTTAAACATCTCATTTTATCTTTAAAAGTGATTTTCCACGTACAAATGTGAATTGTAGTTCAAAGAGGCAACATTTGAAAACAGACCATTTTTTTAGTTTCTGAAGCATGTCGTAAGGGGGGGTGGTTATCTCTTTCATCAAAAATCGGACGTTTTTGATTGAACAATAAAGGCCTACAAATGTTATTTAATTTACTTTCTGGGGTGGAGAAACATTTTTTAAGGCCTCAGAGTGAATAAATTGGCCATTTTCATTCACATTTACCCATACCTTAAGGCTTGTGTTTAGGGCCCCTGGAAGCTTGAAAATCACTTTAAACATCTAATTTTATCTCTTAAAGTGATTATCCACGTACAAATGTGAATTGTCGTTTAAAGACGCAACATTGGAAAATGGACCATTTTTTTCGTTTCTGAAGCATGTCGTAAGGGGGGGGTGGTTATCTCTTTCACCAAAAAAAAGGCGTTTTTGATTGAACAATAAAGGCCTCCAAATGTTATTTTATTCACTTCCCGTGGAGGAGAAACACTTTTTAAGGCCGCAGAGTGAGTAAATTGGCCATTTTCATTCACTTTTACCCATTCCTCAAATCTCGTGTTTAAGTCCCCTGGAAGCATGAAAATCACTTTAAACATCTCATTTTATCTTTAAAAGTGATTTTCCACGTACAAATGTGAATTGTAGTTCAAAGAGGCAACATTTGAAAATGGACCATTTTTTCGTTTCTGAAGCATGTCGTAAGGGGGGGTGGTTATCTCTTTCACCAAAAAACAGGCATTTTTGATTGAACAATAAAGGCCTCCAAATGTTATTTAATTCACTTCCCGTGAAGGAGAAACACTTTTTAAGGCCGCAGAGTGAGAAAATTGGCCATTTTCATTCACTTTTACCCATTCCTCAAATCCTGTGTTTAAGGCCCCTGGAAGCATGAAAATCACTTTAAACATCTCATTTTATCTTTAAAAGTGATTTTCCACGTACAAATGTGAATTGTAGTTCAAAGAGGCAACATTTGAAAACAGACCATTTTTTTAGTTTCTGAAGAATGTCGTAAGGGGGGGTGGTTATCTCTTTCATCAAAAATCGGACGTTTTTAATTGAACAATAAAGGCCTACAAATGTTATTTAATTCACTTTCTGGGGTGGAGAAAATTTTTTTAAGGCCTCAGAGTGAATAAATTGGCCATTTTCATTCACATTTACCCATTCCTTAAGGCTTGTGTTTAGGGCCCCTGGAAGCTTGAAAATCACTTTAAACATCTAATTTTATCTCTAAAAGTGATTATCCACGTACAAATGTGAATTGTCGTTTAAAGACGCAACATTTGAAAATGGACCATTTTTTTCGTTTCTGAAGCATGTCGTAAGGGGGGGTGGTTATCTCTTTCATCAAAAATCGGACGTTTTTGATTGAACAATAAAGGCCTACAAATGTTATTTAATTCACTTTCTGGGGTGGAGAAAAACTTTTTAAGGCCTCAGAGTGAATAAATTGGCCATTTTCATTCACATTTACCCATTCCTCAAATCTTGTGTTTAGGGCCCCTGGAAGCTTGAAAATCACTTTAAACATCTCATTTTATCTTTAAAAGTGATTTTCCACGTACAAATGTGAATTGTAGTTCAAAGAGGCAACATTTGAAAACAGACCATTTTTTTCGTTTCTGAAGCATGTCGTAAGGGGGGGTGGTTATCTCTTTCACCAAAAAACAGGCGTTTTTGATTGAACAATAAAGGCCTCCAAATGTTATTTAATTCACTTCCCGTGGAGGAGAAACACTTTTTAAGGCCGCAGAGTGAGTAAATTGGCCATTTTCATTCACTTTTACCCATTTCTCAAATCTTGTGTTTAAGGCCCCTGGAAGCATGAAAATCACTTTAAACATCTCATTTTATCTTTAAAAGTGATTTTCCACGTACAAATGTGAATTGTAGTTCAAAGAGGCAACATTTGAAATCAGACCATTTTTTTAGTTTCTGAAGCATGTCGTAAGGGGGGGTGGTTATCTCTTTCATCAAAAATCGGACGTTCTTGATTGAACAATAAAGGCCTCCAAATGTTATTTTATTCACTTCCCGTGGAGGAGAAACACTTTTTAAGGCCGCAGAGTGAGTAAATTGGCCGTTTTCATTCACTTTTACCCATTCCTCAAATCTCGTGTTTAAGGGCCCTGGAAGCATGAAAATCACTTTAAACATCTCATTTTATCTTTAAAAGTGATTTTCCACGTACAAATGTGAATTGTAGTTCAAAGAGGCAACATTTGAAAACAGACCATTTTTTTAGTTTCTGAAGCATGTCGTAAGGGGGGGTGGTTATCTCTTTCATAAAAAATCAGACGTTTTTAATTGAACAATAAAGGCCTACAAATGTTATTTAATTCACTTTCTGGGGTGGAGAAAAAAAATTTAAGGCCTCAGAGTGAATAAATTGGCCATTTTCATTCACATTTACCCATGCCTCAAATCTTGTGTTTAGGGCCCCTGGAAGCTTGAAAATCACTTTAAACATCTAATTTTATCTCTAAAAGTGATTATCCACATACAAATGTGAATTGTCGCTTAAAGACGCAACATTTGAAAATGGACCATTTTTTTCGTTTCTGAAGCATGTCGTAAGGGGGGTGGTTATCTCTTTCACCAAGAAAAAGGCGTTTTTGATTGAACAATAAAGGCCTCCAAATGTTATTTTATTCACTTCCCGTGGAGGAGAAACACTTTTTAAGGCCGCAGAGTGAGTAAATTGGCCATTTTCATTCACTTTTACCCATTCCTCAAATCTCGTGTTTAAGGCCCCTGGAAGCATGAAAATCACTTTAAACATCTCATTTTATCTTTAAAAGTGATTTTCCACGTACAAATGTGAATTGTAGTTCAAAGAGGCAACATTTGAAAATGGACCATTTTTATCGTTTCTGAAACATGTCGTATGGGGGGGATGGTTATCTCTTTCACCAAAAAACAGGCGTTTTTGATTGAACAATAAAGGCCTCCAAATGGTATTTAATTCACTTCCCGTGGAGGAGAAACACTTTTTAAGGCCGCAGAGTGAGTAAATTGGCCATTTTCATTCACTTTTACCCATTTCTCAAATCTTGTGTTTAAGGCCCCTGGAAGCATGAAAATCACTTTAAACATCTCATTTTATCTTTAAAAGTGATTTTCCACGTACAAATGTGAATTGTAGTTCAAAGAGGCAACATTTGAAAACAGACCATTTTTTTAGTTTCTGAAGCATGTCGTAAGGGGGGGTGGTTATCTCTTTCATCAAAAATCGGACGTTTTTAATTGAACAATAAAGGCCTACAAATGTTATTTAATTCACTTTCTGGGGTGGAGAAAAACTTTTTAAGGCCTCAGAGTGAATAAATTGACCATTTTCATTCACATTTACCCATTCCTCAAATCTTGTGTTTAGGGCCCCTGGAAGCTTGAAAATCACTTTAAACATCTCATTTTATCTTTAAAAGTGATTTTCCACGTACAAATGTGAATTGTAGTTCAAAGAGGCAACATTTGAAAACAGACCATTTTTTTAGTTTCTGAAGCATGTGGTAAGGGGGGGTGGTTATCTCTTTCATCAAAAATCGGACGTTTTTGATTGAAAAATAAAGGCCTCCAAATGTTATTTTATTCACTTCCCGTGGAGGAGAAACACTTTTTAAGGCCGCAGAGTGAGTAAATTGGCCATTTTCATTCACTTTTACCCATTCCTCAAATCTCGTGTTTAAGGCCCCTGGAAGCATGAAAATCACTTTAAACATCTCATTTTATCTTTAAAAGTGATTTTCCACGTACAAATGTGAATTGTAGTTCAAAGAGGCAACATTTGAAAACAGACCATTTTTTTGATGTTTCTGAAGCATGTCGTAAGGGGGGGTGGTTAGCTCTTTCATCAAAAATCGGATGTTTTTAATTGAACAATAAAGGCCTACAAATGTTATTTAATTCACTTTCTGGGGTGGAGAAAAACTTTTTAAGGCCTCAGAGTGAATAAATTGGCCATTTCCATTCACATTTACCCATTCCTCAAATCTTGTGTTTAGGGCCCCTGGAAGCTTGAAAATCACTTTAATCATCTAATTTTATCTCTAACAGTGATTAACCACATACAAATGTGAATTGTCGTTTAGAGACGCAACATTTGAAAATGGACCATTTTTTTCGTTTCTGAAGCATGTCGTAAGGGGGGGTGGTTATCTCTTTCACCAAAAAAAAGGCGTTTTTGATTGAACAATAAAGGCCTCCAAATGGTATTTTATTCACTTCCCGTGGAGGAGAAACACTTTTTAAGGCCGCAGAGTGAGTAAATTGGCCATTTTCATTCACTTTTACCCATTCCTCAAATCTCGTGTTTAAGGCCCTTGGAAGCATGAAAATCACTTTAAACATCTCATTTTATCTTTAAACGTGATTTTCCACGTACAAATGTGAATTGTAGTTCAAAGAGGCAACATTTGAAAACGGACCATTTTTTACGTTTCTGAAGCATGTCGTAAGGGGGGGTGGTTATCTCTTTCGTCAAAAATCGGGCATTTTCGCTTGAACAATAAAGGCCTACAAATGTTATTTAGTTCACTTCCTGTTGAGGAGAAACACTTTTTAAGGCCGCAGAGTGAGTAAATTGGCCATCTTCATTCACTTTTACCCATTCCTCAAATCTTGTGTTTAAGGCCCCTGGAAGCATGAAAATCACTTTAAACATCTCATTTTATCTTTAAAAGTGATTTTCCACGTACAAATGTGAATTGTAGTTCAAAGAGGCAACATTTGAAAACAGACCATTTTTTTAGTTTCTGAAGCATGTCGTAAGGGGGTTGGTTATCTCTTTCATCAAACATCGGACGTTTTTGATTGAACAATTAAGGCCTACAAATGTTATTTAATTCACTTTCTGGGGTGGAGAAAAACTTTTTAAGGCCTCAGAGTGAATAAATTGGCCATTTTCATTCACATTTACCCATTTCTCAAATCTTGTGTTTAGGGCCCCTGGAAGCTTGAAAATCACTTTAAACATCTAATTTTATCTCTAAAAGTGATTATCCATGTACAACTGTGAATTGTCGTTCAAAGACGCAACATTTGAAAATGGACCATTTTTTTAGTTTCAGAAGCATGTCGTAAGGGGAGGTGGTTATCTCTTTCATCAAAAATCAGGCGTTTTCGCTTGAACAATAAAGGCCTCCAAATGTTATTTAATTCACTTCCCGTGGAGGAGAAACACTTTTTAAGGTCTCAAAGTGAGTAAATTGGCCATTTTCATTCACTTTTACCCATTTCTCAAATCTTGTGTTTAGGGCCCCTGGAAGCTTGAAAATCACTTTAAACATCTAATTTTATCTCTAAAAGTGATTATCCACGTACAAATATGAATTGTAGTTCAAAGACGCAACATTTGAAAATGGACCATTTTTTTAGTTTCTGAAGCATGTCGTAAGGGGAGGTGGTTATCTCTTTCATCAAAAATCGGGCTTTTTCGCTTGAACAATAAAGGCCTCCAAATGTTTTTTAATTCACTTTCTGGGGTGGAGAAAAACTTTTTAAGGACTCAGAGTGAATAAATTGACCATTTTCATTCACATTTACCCATTCCTCAAATCTTGTGTTTAGGGCCCCTGGAAGCTTGAAAATCACTTTAAACGTCTCATTTTATTTCTAAAAGTGATTATCCACGTACAATGTGAATTGTCGTTCAAAGACGCAACATTTGAAAATGAACCATTTTTTTTGTTTCAGAAGCATGTCGTAAGGGGAGGTGGTTATCTCTTTCATCAAAAATCGGGCTTTTTCGCTTGAACAATAAAGGCCTACAAATGTTATTTAGTTCACTTCCCGTGGAGGAGAAACACTTTTTAAGGCCGCAGACTGAGTAAATTGGCCATATTCATTCACTTTTACCCATTCCTCAAATCTTGTGTTTAAGGCCCCTGGAAGCATGAAAATCACTTTAAACATCTCATTTTATATTTAAAAGTGATTTTCCACGTACAAATGTGAATTGTAGTTCAAAGAGGCAACATTTGCAAACGGACCATTTTTTTAGTTTCTGAAGCATGTCGTAAGGGGGGGTGGTTATCTCTTTTGTCAAAAATCGGGCGTTTTCGCTTGAACAATAAAGGCCTACAAATGGTATTTAATTCACTTCTTGTGGAGGAGAAACACTTTAAAGGCCTCAGAATGAGTAAATTGGCCATTTTCATTAACTTTTACCCATTTCTCAAATCTTGTGTTTAAGGCCCCTGGAAGCATGAAAATCACTTTAAACATCTCATTTTATCTTTAAAAGTGATTTTCCACGTACAAATGTGAATTGTAGTTCAAAGAGACAACATTTGAAAATGGACCATGTTTTTTAGTTTCTGAAGCATGTCGTAAGGGGGGGGTGGTTATCTCTTTCATCAAAAATCGGGCGTTTTTGATTGAACAATAAGGTCTACAAATGTTATTTAATTCAATTTCTAGGGTGGAGAAAAACTTTTTAAGGCCTCAGAGTGAATAAATTGGCCCTTTTCATTCACATTTACCCATTCCTCAAATCTTGTGTTTAGGGTCCCTGGAAGCTTGAAAATCAATTTAAACATCTAATTTTATCTCTAAAAGTGATTATCCACGTACAAATGGGAATTGTAGTTCAAAGACGCAACATTTGAGAATGGACCAATTTTTTCGTTTCAGAAGCATGTCGTAAGGGGGGTGGTTATCTCTTTCATCAAAAATCGGGCGTTTTTGCTTGAACAATAAAGGCCTACAAATGTTATTTAATTCACTTCCCATGGAGGAGAAACACTTTTTAAGGCCTCAGAATGAGTAAATTGGCCATTTTCATTCACTTTTACCCATTCCTGAAACCTTGTGTTTAAGGCCCCTAGAAGAATGAAAATCACTTTAAACATCTCATTTTATCTTTAAAAGTGATTTTCCACGTACAAATGTGAATTGTAGTTCAAAGAGGCAACATTTGAAAACGGACCATTTTTTTAGTTTCTGAAGCATGTCGTAAGGGGGGGTGGTTATCTCTTTCGTCAAAAATCGGGCGTTTTCGCTTGAACAATAAAGGCCTACAAATGTTATTTAATTCACTTCCCGTGGAGGAGAAACACTTTTTAAGGCCTCAGAATGAGTAAATTGGCCATTTTCATTCACTTTTACCCATTCCTCAAATCTTGGGTTTAAGGCCCCTGGAAGCATGAAAATCACTTTAAACATCTCATTTTATCTTTAAAAGTGATTTTCCACGTACAAATGTGAATTGTAGTTCAAAGAGGCAACATTTGAAAACGGACCATTTTTTTAGTTTCTGAAGCATGTCGTAATGGGGGGTGGTTATCTCTTTCATCAAAAATCGGGCGTTTTTGATTGAACAATAAGGTCTACAAATGTTATTTAATTCACTTTCTAGGGTGGAGAAAAACTTTTTAAGGCCTCAGAGTGAATAAATTGGCCCTTTTCATTCACATTTACCCATTCCTCAAATCTTGTGTTTAGGGTCCCTGGAAGCTTGAAAATCAATTTAAACATCTCATTTTATCTCTAAAAGTGATTATCCACGTACAAATGTGAATTGTCGTTCAAAGACGCAACATTTGAAAATGGACCATTTTTTTTCGTTTCTGAAGAATGTCGTAAGGGGGGGTGGTTATCTCTTTCACCAAAAAACAGGCGTTTTTGATTGAACAATAAAGGCCTCCAAATGTTATTTTATTCACTTCCCGTGTAGGAGAAACACTTTTTAAGGACGCAGAGTGAGTAAATTGGCCATTTTCATTCACTTTTACCCATTCCTCAAATCTCGTCTTTAAGCCCCCTGGATACATGAAAATCACTTTAAACATCTCATTTTATCTTTAAAAGTGATTTTCCACGTACAAATGTGAATTGTAGTTCAAAGAGGCAACATTTGAAAACTGACCATTTTTTTAGTTTCTGAAGCATGTCGTAAGGGGGGTGGTTATCTCTTTCGTCAAAAATCGGGCATTTACGCTTGAACAATAAAGGCCTACAAATGTTATTTAATACACTTCCCGTGGAGGAGAAACACTTTTTAAGGCCTCAGAATGAGTAAATTGGCCATTTTCATTCACTTTTACCCATTCCTCAAAACTTGTGTTTAAGGCCCCTGGAAGCATGAAAATCACTTTAAACATCTCATTTTATCTTTAAAAGTGATTTTCAACGTACAAATGTGAATTGTAGTTCAAAGAGGCAACATTTGAAAATGGACCATTTTTTTAGTTTCTGAAGCATGTCGTAAAGGGCGGGTGGTTATCTCTTTCATCAAAAATCGGGCATTTTTGATTGAACAATAAAGGCCTACGAATGTTATTTAATTGACTTTTTGGGGTGGAGAAAAACTTTTTAACGCCTCAGAGTGAATAAATTGGCCCTTTTCATTCACATTTACCCATTCCTCAAATCTTGTGTTTAGGGCCCCTGGAAGCTTGAAAATCACTGTAAACATCTACTTTTATCTCTAAAAGTGATTATCCACGTACAAATGTGAATTGTAGTTCAAAGACGCAACATTTGAGAATGGACCATTTTTTTTAGTTTCAGAAGCATGTCGTAAGGGGAGGTGGTTATCTCTTTCATCAAAAATCAGGCGTTTTCGCTTGAACAATAAAGGCCTCCAAATGTTATTTTATTCACTTCCCGTGGAGGAGAAACACTTTTTAAGGCCGCAGAGTGAGTAAATTGGCCATTTTCATTCACTTTTACCCATTCCTCAAATCTCGTGTTTAAGGCCCCTGGAAGCATGAAAATCACTTTAAACATCTCATTTTATCTTTAAAAGTGATTTTCCACGTACAAATGTGAATTGTAGTTCAAAGAGGCAACATTTGAAAACAGACCATTTTTTTGATGTTTCTGAAGCATGTCGTAAGGGGGGGTGGTTATCTCTTTCATCAAAAATCGGATGTTTTTAATTGAACAATAAAGGCCTACAAATGTTATTTAATTCACTTTCTGGGGTGGAGAAAAACTTTTTAAGGCCTCAGAGTGAATAAATTGGCCATTTCCATTCACATTTACCCATTCCTCAAATCTTGTGTTTAGGGCCCCTGGAAGCTTGAAAATCACTTTAAACATCTAATTTTATCTCTAACAGTGATTAACCACATACAAATGTGAATTGTCGTTTAAAGACGCAACATTTGAAAATGGACCATTTTTTTCGTTTCTGAAGCATGTCGTAAGGGGGGGTGGTTATCTCTTTCACCAAAAAAAAGGCGTTTTTGATAACAATAAAGGCCTCCAAATGGTATTTTATTCACTTCCCGTGGAGGAGAAACACTTTTTAAGGCCGCAGAGTGAGTAAATTGGCCATTTTCATTCACTTTTACCCATTCCTCAAATCTCGTGTTTAAGGCCCCTGGAAGCATGAAAATCACTTTAAACATCTCATTTTATCTTTAAACGTGATTTTCCACGTACAAATGTGAATTGTAGTTCAAAGAGGCAACATTTGAAAACAGACCATTTTTTTGAGTTTCTGAAGCATGTCGTAAGGGGGGGTGGTTATCTCTTTCATCAAAAATCGGATGTTTTTAATTGAACAATAAAGGCCTACAAATGTTATTTAATTCACTTTCTGGGGTGGAGAAAAACTTTTTAAGGCCTCAGAGTGAATAAATTGGCCATTTCCATTCACATTTACCCATTCCTCAAATCTTGTGTTTAGGGCCCCTGGAAGCTTGAAAATCACTTTAAACATCTAATTTTATCTCTAAAAGTGATTATCCACGTACAAATGTGAATTGTCGTTTAAAGACGCAACATTTGAAAATGGACCATTTTTTTCGTTTCTGAAGCATGTCGTAAGGGGGGTGGTTATCTCTTTCACCAAGAAAAAGGCGTTTTTGATTGAACAATAAAGGCCTCCAAATGTTATTTTATTCACTTCCCGTGGAGGAGAAACACTTTTTAAGGCCGCAGAGTGAGTAAATTGGCCATTTTCATTCACTTTTACCCATTCCTCAAATCTCGTGTTTAAGGCCCCTGGAAGCATGAAAATCACTTTAAACATCTCATTTTATCTTTAAAAGTGATTTTCCACGTACAAATGTGAATTGTAGTTCAAAGAGGCAACATTTGAAAATTGACCATTTTTTTCGTTTCTGAAGCATGTCGTAAGGGGGGGTGGTTATCTCTTTCACCAAAAAAAAGGCGTTTTTGATTGAACAATAAAGGCCTCCAAATGTTATTTAATTCACTTCCCGTGGAGGAGAAACACTTTTTAAGGCCGCAGAGTGAGTAAATTGGCCATTTTCATTCACTTTTACCCATTTCTCAAATCTTGTGTTTAAGGCCCCTGGAAGCATGAAAATCACTTTAAACATCTCATTTTATCTTTAAAAGTGATTTTCCACGTACAAATGTGAATTGTAGTTCAAAGAGGCAACATTTGAAAACAGACCATTTTTTTAGTTTCTGAAGCATGTCGTAAGGGGGGGTGGTTATCTCTTTCATCAAAAATCGGACGTTTTTAATTGAACAATAAAGGCCTACAAATGTTATTTAATTCACTTTCTGGGGTGGAGAAAAAAAATGTAAGGCCTCAGAGTGAATAAATTGGCCATTTTCATTCACATTTACCCATTCCTTAAGGCTTGTGTTTAGGGCCCCTGGAAGCTTGAAAATCACTTTAAACATCTAATTTTATCTTTAAAAGTGATTATCCACGTACAAATGTGAATTGTCGTTTAAAGACGCAACATTTGAAAATGGACCATTTTTTTCGTTTCTGAAGCATGTCGTAAGGGGGGGTGGTTATCTCTTTCATCAAAAATCGGACGTTTTTGATTGAACAATAAAGGCCTACAAATGTTATTTAATTCACTTTCTGGGGTGGAGAAAAACTTTTTAAGGCCTCAGAGTGAATAAATTGGCCATTTTCATTCACATTTACCCATTCCTCAAATCTTGTGTTTAGGGCCCCTGGAAGCTTGAAAATCACTTTAAACATCTCATTTTATCTTTAAAAGTGATTTTCCACGTACAAATGTGAATTGTAGTTCAAGGAGGCAACATTTGAAAACAGACCATTTTTTTAGTTTCTGAAGCATGTCGTAAGGGGGGGTGGTTATCTCTTTAATCAAAAATCGAACGTTTTTGATTGAACAATTAAGGCCTACAAATGTTATTTAATTCACTTTCTGGGGTGGAGAAAAACTTTTTAAGGCCTCAGAGTGAATAAATTGGCCATTTCCATTCACATTTACCCATTCCTCAAATCTTGTGTTTAGGGCCCCTGGAAGCTTGAAAATCACTTTAAACATCTAATTTTATCTCTAACAGTGATTAACCACATACAAATGTGAATTGTCGTTTAAAGACGCAACATTTGAAAATGGACCATCTTTTTTGTTTCTGAAGCATGTCGTAAGGGGGGGTGGTTATCTCTTTCACCAAAAAAAAGGCGTTTTTGATTGAACAATAAAGGCCTCCAAATGGTATTTTATTCACTTCCCGAGGAGGAGAAACACTTTTTAAGGCCGCAGAGTGAGTAAATTGGCCATTTTCATTCACTTTTACCCATTCCTCAAATCTCGTGTTTAAGGCCCCTGGAAGCATGAAAATCACTTTAAACATCTCATTTTATCTTTAAAAGTGATTTTCCACGTACAAATGTGAATTGTAGTTCAAAGAGGCAACATTTGAAAACAGACCATTTTTTTAGTTTCTGAAGCATGTCGTAAGGGGGGGTGGTTATCTCTTTCATCAACAATCGGACGTTTTTGATTGAACAATTAAGGCCTACAAATGTTATTTAATTCACTTTCTGGGGTGGAGAAAAACTTTTTAAGGCCTCAGAGTGAATAAACTGGCCATTTTCATTCACATTTACCCATGCCTCAAATCTTGTGTTTAGGGCCCCTGGAAGCTTGAAAATCACTTTAAACATCTAATTTTATCTCTAAAAGTGATTATCCACGTACAAATGTGAATTGTCGCTTAAAGACGCAACATTTGAAAATGGACCATTTTTTTCATTTCTGAAGCATGTCGTAAGGGGGGTGGTTATCTCTTTCACCAAGAAAAAGGCGTTTTTGATTGAACAATAAAGGCCTCCAAATGTTATTTTATTCACTTCCCGTGGAGGAGAAACACTTTTTAAGGCCGCAGAGTGAGTAAATTGGCCATTTTCATTCACTTTTACCCATTCCTCAAATCTCGTGTTTAAGGCCCCTGGAAGCATGAAAATCACTATAAACATCTCATTTTATCTTTAAAAGTGATTTTCCACGTACAAATGTGAATTGTAGTTCAAAGAGGCAACATTTGAAAACAGACCATTTTTTTGATGTTTCTGAAGCATGTCGTAAGGGGGGGTGGTTATCTCTTTCATCAAAAATCGGATGTTTTTAATTGAACAATAAAGGCCTACAAATGTTATTTAATTCACTTTCTGGGGTGGAGAAAAACTTTTTAAGGCCTCAGAGTGAATAAATTGGCCATTTCCATTCACATTTACCCATTCCTCAAATCTTGTGTTTAGGGCCCCTGGAAGCATGAAAATCACTTTAAACATCTCATTTTATCTTTAAAAGTGATTTTCCACGTACAAATGTGAATTGTAGTTCAAAGAG
This sequence comes from Triturus cristatus, assembly GCF_964204655.1. Classification (NCBI taxonomy): domain Eukaryota; kingdom Metazoa; phylum Chordata; class Amphibia; order Caudata; family Salamandridae; genus Triturus; species Triturus cristatus. The sequence goes on along the minus strand of NC_140590.1, from coordinate 1,223,092,381 downwards.
GCAACATTTGAAAATGGACCATTTTTATCGTTTCTGAAACATGTCGTATGGGGGGGATGGTTATCTCTTTCACCAAAAAACAGGCGTTTTTGATTGAACAATAAAGGCCTCCAAATGTTATTTAATTCACTTCCCATGGAGGAGAAACACTTTTTAAGGCCGCAGAGTGAGTAAATTGGCCATTTTCATTCACTTTTACCCATTTCTCAAATCTTGTGTTTAAGGCCCCTGGAAGCATGAAAATCACTATAAACATCTCATTTTATCTTTAAAAGTGATTTTCCACGTACAAATGTGAATTGTAGTTCAAAGAGGCAACATTTGAAAACAGACCATTTTTTTGATGTTTCTGAAGCATGTCGTAAGGGGGGGTGGTTATCTCTTTCATCAAAAATCGGATGTTTTTAATTGAACAATAAAGGCCTACAAATGTTATTTAATTCACTTTCTGGGGTGGAGAAAAACTTTTTAAGGCCTCAGAGTGAATAAATTGGCCATTTCCATTCACATTTACCCATTCCTCAAATCTTGTGTTTAGGGCCCCTGGAAGCTTGAAAATCACTTTAAACATCTAATTTTATCTCTAACAGTGATTAACCACATACAAATGTGAATTGTCGTTTAAAGACGCAACATTTGAAAATGGACCATTTTTTTCGTTTCTGAAGCATGTCGTAAGGGGGGGCGGTTATCTCTTTCACCAAAAAAAAGGCGTTTTTGATTGAACAATAAAGGCCTCCAAATGGTATTTTATTCACTTCCCGTGGAGGAGAAACACTTTTTAAGGCCGCAGAGTGAGTAAATTGGCCATTTTCATTCACTTTTACCCATTCCTCAAATCTCGTGTTTAAGGCCCCTGGAAGCATGAAAATCACTTTAAACATCTCATTTTATCTTTAAACGTGATTTTCCACGTACAAATGTGAATTGTAGTTCAAAGAGGCAACATTTGAAAACAGACCATTTTTTTGAGTTTCTGAAGCATGTCGTAAGGGGGGGTGGTTATCTCTTTCATCAAAAATCGGATGTTTTTAATTGAACAATAAAGGCCTACAAATGTTATTTAATTCACTTTCTGGGGTGGAGAAAAACTTTTTAAGGCCTCAGAGTGAATAAATTGGCCATTTCCATTCACATTTACCCATTCCTCAAATCTTGTGTTTAGGGCCCCTGGAAGCTTGAAAATCACTTTAAACATCTAATTTTATCTCTAAAAGTGATTATCCACGTACAAATGTGAATTGTCGTTTAAAGACGCAACATTTGAAAATGGACCATTTTTTTCGTTTCTGAAGCATGTCGTAAGGGGGGTGGTTATCTCTTTCACCAAGAAAAAGGCGTTTTTGATTGAACAATAAAGGCCTCCAAATGTTATTTTATTCACTTCCCGTGGAGGAGAAACACTTTTTAAGGCCGCAGAGTGAGTAAATTGGCCATTTTCATTCACTTTTACCCATTCCTCAAATCTCGTGTTTAAGGCCCCTGGAAGCATGAAAATCACTTTAAACATCTCATTTTATCTTTAAAAGTGATTTTCCACGTACAAATGTGAATTGTAGTTCAAAGAGGCAACATTTGAAAATTGACCATTTTTTTCGTTTCTGAAGCATGTCGTAAGGGGGGGTGGTTATCTCTTTCACCAAAAAAAAGGCGTTTTTGATTGAACAATAAAGGCCTCCAAATGTTATTTAATTCACTTCCCGTGGAGGAGAAACACTTTTTAAGGCCGCAGAGTGAGTAAATTGGCCATTTTCATTCACTTTTACCCATTTCTCAAATCTTGTGTTTAAGGCCCCTGGAAGCATGAAAATCACTTTAAACATCTCATTTTATCTTTAAAAGTGATTTTCCACGTACAAATGTGAATTGTAGTTCAAAGAGGCAACATTTGAAAACAGACCATTTTTTTAGTTTCTGAAGCATGTCGTAAGGGGGGGGGTTATCTCTTTCATCAAAAATCGGACGTTTTTAATTGAACAATAAAGGCCTACAAATGTTATTTAATTCACTTTCTGGGGTGGAGAAAAAAAATTTAAGGCCTCAGAGTGAATAAATTGGCCATTTTCATTCACATTTACCCATTCCTTAAGGCTTGTGTTTAGGGCCCCTGGAAGCTTGAAAATCACTTTAAACATCTAATTTTATCTCTAAAAGTGATTATCCACGTACAAATGTGAATTGTCGTTTAAAGACGCAACATTTGAAAATGGACCATTTTTTTCGTTTCTGAAGCATGTCGTAAGGGGGGGTGGTTATCTCTTTCATCAAAAATCGGACGTTTTTGATTGAACAATAAAGGCCTACAAATGTTATTTAATTCACTTTCTGGGGTGGAGAAAAACTTTTTAAGGCCTCAGAGTGAATAAATTGGCCATTTTCATTCACATTTACCCATTCCTCAAATCTTATGTTTAGGGCCCCTGGAAGCTTGAAAATCACTTTAAACATCTCATTTTATCTTTAAAAGTGATTTTCCACGTACAAATGTGAATTGTAGTTCAAAGAGGCAACATTTGAAAATTGACCATTTTTTTCGTTTCTGAAGCATGTCGTAAGGGGGGGTGGTTATCTCTTTCACCAAAAAAAAGGCGTTTTTGATTGAACAATAAAGGCCTCCAAATGTTATTTAATTCACTTCCCGTGGAGGAGAAACACTTTTTAAGGCCGCAGAGTGAGTAAATTGGCCATTTTCATTCACTTTTACCCATTCCTCAAATCTCGTGTTTAAGGCCCCTGGAAGCATGAAAATCACTTTAAACATCTCATTTTATCTTTAAAAGTGATTTTCCACGTACAAATGTGAATTGTAGTTCAAAGAGGCAACATTTGAAAATTGACCATTTTTTTCGTTTCTGAAGCATGTCGTAAGGGGGGGTGGTTATCTCTTTCACCAAAAAAAAGGCGTTTTTGATTGAACAATAAAGGCCTCCAAATGTTATTTAATTCACTTCCCGTGGAGGAGAAACACTTTTTAAGGCCGCAGAGTGAGTAAATTGGCCATTTTCATTCACTTTTACCCATTTCTCAAATCTTGTGTTTAAGGCCCCTGGAAGCATGAAAATCACTTTAAACATCTCATTTTATCTTTAAAAGTGATTTTCCACGTACAAATGTGAATTGTAGTTCAAAGAGGCAACATTTGAAAACAGACCATTTTTTTAGTTTCTGAAGCATGTCGTAAGGGGGGGGGTTATCTCTTTCATCAAAAATCGGACGTTTTTAATTGAACAATAAAGGCCTACAAATGTTATTTAATTCACTTTCTGGGGTGGAGAAAAAAAATTTAAGGCCTCAGAGTGAATAAATTGGCCATTTTCATTCACATTTACCCATTCCTTAAGGCTTGTGTTTAGGGCCCCTGGAAGCTTGAAAATCACTTTAAACATCTAATTTTATCTCTAAAAGTGATTATCCACGTACAAATGTGAATTGTCGTTTAAAGACGCAACATTTGAAAATGGACCATTTTTTTCGTTTCTGAAGCATGTCGTAAGGGGGGGTGGTTATCTCTTTCATCAAAAATCGGACGTTTTTGATTGAACAATAAAGGCCTACAAATGTTATTTAATTCACTTTCTGGGGTGGAGAAAAACTTTTTAAGGCCTCAGAGTGAATAAATTGGCCATTTTCATTCACATTTACCCATTCCTCAAATCTTGTGTTTAGGGCCCCTGGAAGCTTGAAAATCACTTTAAACATCTCATTTTATCTTTAAAAGTGATTTTCCACGTACAAATGTGAATTGTAGTTCAAAGAGGCAACATTTGAAAACAGACCATTTTTTTAGTTTCTGAAGCATGTCGTAAGGGGGGTGGTTATCTCTTTAATCAAAAATCGAACGTTTTTGATTGAACAATTAAGGCCTACAAATGTTATTTAATTCACTTTCTGGGGTGGAGAAAAACTTTTTAAGGCCTCAGAGTGAATAAATTGGCCATTTCCATTCACATTTACCCATTCCTCAAATCTTGTGTTTAGGGCCCCTGGAAGCTTGAAAATCACTTTAAACATCTAATTTTATCTCTAACAGTGATTAACCACATACAAATGTGAATTGTCGTTTAAAGACGCAACATTTGAAAATGGACCATTTTTTTTGTTTCTGAAGCATGTCGTAAGGGGGGGGTGGTTATCTCTTTCACCAAAAAAAAGGCGTTTTTGATTGAACAATAAAGGCCTCCAAATGGTATTTTATTCACTTCCCGAGGAGGAGAAACACTTTTTAAGGCCGCAGAGTGAGTAAATTGGCCATTTTCATTCACTTTTACCCATTCCTCAAATCTCGTGTTTAAGGACCCTGGAAGCATGAAAATCACTTTAAACATCTCATTTTATCTTTAAAAGTGATTTTCCACGTACAAATGTGAATTGTAGTTCAAAGAGGCAACATTTTAAAACAGACCATTTTTTTAGTTTCTGAAGCATGTCGTAAGGGGGGGTGGTTATCTCTTTCATCAACAATCGGACCTTTTTGATTGAACAATTAAGGCCTACAAATGTTATTTAATTCACTTTCTGGGGTGGAGAAAAACTTTTTAAGGCCTCAGAGTGAATAAACTGGCCATTTTCATTCACATTTACCCATGCCTCAAATCTTGTGTTTAGGGCCCCTGGAAGCTTGAAAATCACTTTAAACATCTAATTTTATCTCTAAAAGTGATTATCCACGTACAAATGTGAATTGTCGCTTAAAGACGCAACATTTGAAAATGGACCATTTTTTTCGTTTCTGAAGCATGTCGTAAGGGGGGTGGTTATCTCTTTCACCAAGAAAAAGGCGTTTTTGATTGAACAATAAAGGCCTCCAAATGTTATTTTATTCACTTCCCGTGGAGGAGAAACACTTTTTAAGGCCGCAGAGTGAGTAAATTGGCCATTTTCATTCACTTTTACCCATTCCTCAAATCTCGTGTTTAAGGCCCCTGGAAGCATGAAAATCACTTTCAACATCTCATTTTATCTTTAAAAGTGATTTTCCACGTACAAATGTGAATTGTAGTTCAAAGAGGCAACATTTGAAAACAGACCATTTTTTTAGTTTCTGAAGCATGTCGTAAGGGGGGGGGTTATCTCTTTCATCAAAAATCGGACGTTTTTAATTGAACAATAAAGGCCTACAAATGTTATTTAATTCACTTTCTGGGGTGGAGAAAAAAAATTTAAGGCCTCAGAGTGAATAAATTGGCCATTTTCATTCACATTTACCCATTCCTTAAGGCTTGTGTTTAGGGCCCCTGGAAGCTTGAAAATCACTTTAAACATCTAATTTTATCTCTAAAAGTGATTATCCACGTACAAATGTGAATTGTCGTTTAAAGACGCAACATTTGAAAATGGACCATTTTTTTCGTTTCTGAAGCATGTCGTAAGGGGGGGTGGTTATCTCTTTCATCAAAAATCGGACGTTTTTGATTGAACAATAAAGGCCTACAAATGTTATTTAATTCACTTTCTGGGGTGGAGAAAAACTTTTTAAGGCCTCAGAGTGAATAAATTGGCCATTTTCATTCACATTTACCCATTCCTCAAATCTTATGTTTAGGGCCCCTGGAAGCTTGAAAATCACTTTAAACATCTCATTTTATCTTTAAAAGTGATTTTCCACGTACAAATGTGAATTGTAGTTCAAAGAGGCAACATTTGAAAATTGACCATTTTTTTCGTTTCTGAAGCATGTCGTAAGGGGGGGTGGTTATCTCTTTCACCAAAAAAAAGGCGTTTTTGATTGAACAATAAAGGCCTCCAAATGTTATTTAATTCACTTCCCGTGGAGGAGAAACACTTTTTAAGGCCGCAGAGTGAGTAAATTGGCCATTTTCATTCACTTTTACCCATTCCTCAAATCTCGTGTTTAAGGCCCCTGGAAGCATGAAAATCACTTTAAACATCTCATTTTATCTTTAAAAGTGATTTTCCACGTACAAATGTGAATTGTAGTTCAAAGAGGCAACATTTGAAAATTGACCATTTTTTTCGTTTCTGAAGCATGTCGTAAGGGGGGGTGGTTATCTCTTTCACCAAAAAAAAGGCGTTTTTGATTGAACAATAAAGGCCTCCAAATGTTATTTAATTCACTTCCCGTGGAGGAGAAACACTTTTTAAGGCCGCAGAGTGAGTAAATTGGCCATTTTCATTCACTTTTACCCATTTCTCAAATCTTGTGTTTAAGGCCCCTGGAAGCATGAAAATCACTTTAAACATCTCATTTTATCTTTAAAAGTGATTTTCCACGTACAAATGTGAATTGTAGTTCAAAGAGGCAACATTTGAAAACAGACCATTTTTTTAGTTTCTGAAGCATGTCGTAAGGGGGGGGGTTATCTCTTTCATCAAAAATCGGACGTTTTTAATTGAACAATAAAGGCCTACAAATGTTATTTAATTCACTTTCTGGGGTGGAGAAAAAAAATTTAAGGCCTCAGAGTGAATAAATTGGCCATTTTCATTCACATTTACCCATTCCTTAAGGCTTGTGTTTAGGGCCCCTGGAAGCTTGAAAATCACTTTAAACATCTAATTTTATCTCTAAAAGTGATTATCCACGTACAAATGTGAATTGTCGTTTAAAGACGCAACATTTGAAAATGGACCATTTTTTTCGTTTCTGAAGCATGTCGTAAGGGGGGGTGGTTATCTCTTTCATCAAAAATCGGACGTTTTTGATTGAACAATAAAGGCCTACAAATGTTATTTAATTCACTTTCTGGGGTGGAGAAAAACTTTTTAAGGCCTCAGAGTGAATAAATTGGCCATTTTCATTCACATTTACCCATTCCTCAAATCTTGTGTTTAGGGCCCCTGGAAGCTTGAAAATCACTTTAAACATCTCATTTTATCTTTAAAAGTGATTTTCCACGTACAAATGTGAATTGTAGTTCAAAGAGGCAACATTTGAAAACAGACCATTTTTTTAGTTTCTGAAGCATGTCGTAAGGGGGGTGGTTATCTCTTTAATCAAAAATCGAACGTTTTTGATTGAACAATTAAGGCCTACAAATGTTATTTAATTCACTTTCTGGGGTGGAGAAAAACTTTTTAAGGCCTCAGAGTGAATAAATTGGCCATTTCCATTCACATTTACCCATTCCTCAAATCTTGTGTTTAGGGCCCCTGGAAGCTTGAAAATCACTTTAAACATCTAATTTTATCTCTAACAGTGATTAACCACATACAAATGTGAATTGTCGTTTAAAGACGCAACATTTGAAAATGGACCATTTTTTTTGTTTCTGAAGCATGTCGTAAGGGGGGGGTGGTTATCTCTTTCACCAAAAAAAAGGCGTTTTTGATTGAACAATAAAGGCCTCCAAATGGTATTTTATTCACTTCCCGAGGAGGAGAAACACTTTTTAAGGCCGCAGAGTGAGTAAATTGGCCATTTTCATTCACTTTTACCCATTCCTCAAATCTCGTGTTTAAGGACCCTGGAAGCATGAAAATCACTTTAAACATCTCATTTTATCTTTAAAAGTGATTTTCCACGTACAAATGTGAATTGTAGTTCAAAGAGGCAACATTTTAAAACAGACCATTTTTTTAGTTTCTGAAGCATGTCGTAAGGGGGGGTGGTTATCTCTTTCATCAACAATCGGACCTTTTTGATTGAACAATTAAGGCCTACAAATGTTATTTAATTCACTTTCTGGGGTGGAGAAAAACTTTTTAAGGCCTCAGAGTGAATAAACTGGCCATTTTCATTCACATTTACCCATGCCTCAAATCTTGTGTTTAGGGCCCCTGGAAGCTTGAAAATCACTTTAAACATCTAATTTTATCTCTAAAAGTGATTATCCACGTACAAATGTGAATTGTCGCTTAAAGACGCAACATTTGAAAATGGACCATTTTTTTCGTTTCTGAAGCATGTCGTAAGGGGGGTGGTTATCTCTTTCACCAAGAAAAAGGCGTTTTTGATTGAACAATAAAGGCCTCCAAATGTTATTTTATTCACTTCCCGTGGAGGAGAAACACTTTTTAAGGCCGCAGAGTGAGTAAATTGGCCATTTTCATTCACTTTTACCCATTCCTCAAATCTCGTGTTTAAGGCCCCTGGAAGCATGAAAATCACTTTCAACATCTCATTTTATCTTTAAAAGTGATTTTCCACGTACAAATGTGAATTGTAGTTCAAAGAGGCAACATTTGAAAATGGACCATTTTTATCGTTTCTGAAACATGTCATATGGGGGGGATGGTTATCTCTTTCACCAAAAAACAGGCGTTTTTGATTGAACAATAAAGGCCTCCAAATGTTATTTAATTCACTTCCCGTGGAGGAGAAACACTTTTTAAGGCCGCAGAGTGAGTAAATTGGCCATTTTCATTCACTTTTACCCATTTCTCAAATCTTGTGTTTAAGGCCCCTGGAAGCATGAAAATCACTTTAAACATCTCATTTTATCTTTAAAAGTATTTTTCCACGTACAAATGTGAATTGTAGTTCAAAGAGGCAACATTTGAAAACAGACCATTTTTTTTGTTTCTGAAGCATGTCGTAAGGGGGGGTGGTTATCTCTTTCATCAAAAATCGGACGTTTTTAATTGAACAATAAAGGCCTACAAATGTTATTTAATTCACTTTCTGGGGTGGAGAAAAAAATTTTAAGGCCTCAGAGTGAATAAATTGGCCATTTTCATTTACATTTACCCATTCCTTAAGGCTTGTGTTTAGGGCCCCTGGAAGCTTGAAAATCACTTTAAACATCTAATTTTATCCCTAAAAGTGATTATCCACGTACAAATGTGAATTGTCGTTTAAAGACGCAACATTTGAAAATGGACCATTTTTTTCGTTTCTGAAGCATGTCGTAAGGGGGGGTGGTTATCTCTTTCATCAAAAATCGGACGTTTTTGATTGAACAATTATGGCCTACAAATGTTATTTAATTCACTTTCTGGGGTGGAGAAAAACTTTTTAAGGCCTCAGAGTGAATAAATTGACCATTTTCATTCACATTTACCCATTCCTCAAATCTTGTGTTTAGGGCCCCTGGAAGCTTGAAAATCACTTTAAACATCTCATTTTATCTTTAAAAGTGATTTTCCAAGTACAAATGTGAATTGTAGTTCAAAGAGGCAACATTTGAAAACAGACCATTTTTTTAGTTTCTGAAGCATGTGGTAAGGGGGGGTGGTTATCTCTTTCATCAAAAATCGGACGTTTTTGATTGAACAATAAAGGCCTCCAAATGTTATTTTATTCACTTCCCGTGGAGGAGAAACACTTTTTAAGGCCGCAGAGTGAGTAAATTGACCATTTTCATTCACTTTTACCCATTCCTCAAATCTCGTGTTTAAGGCCCCTGGAAGCATGAAAATCACTTTAAACATCTCATTTTATCTTTAAAAGTGATTTTCCACGTACAAATGTGAATTGTAGTTCAAAGAGGCAACATTTGAAAACAGACCATTTTTTTGATGTTTCTGAAGCATGTCGTAAGGGGGGGTGGTTATCTCTTTCATCAAAAATCGGATGTTTTTAATTGAACAATAAAGGCCTACAAATGTTATTTAATTCACTTTCTGGGGTGGAGAAAAACTTTTTAAGGCCTCAGAGTGAATAAATTGGCCATTTCCATTCACATTTACCCATTCCTCAAATCTTGTGTTTAGGGCCCCTGGAAGCTTGAAAATCACTTTAAACATCTAATTTTATCTCTAACAGTGATTAACCACATACAAATGTGAATTGTCGTTTAAAGACGCAACATTTGAAAATGGACCATTTTTTTCGTTTCTGAAGCATGTCGTAAGGGGGGGTGGTTATCTCTTTCACCAAAAAAAAGGCGTTTTTGATTGAACAATAAAGGCCTCCAAATGGTATTTTATTCACTTCCCGTGGAGGAGAAACACTTTTTAAGGCCGCAGAGTGAGTAAATTGGCCATTTTCATTCACTTTTACCCATTCCTCAAATCTCGTGTTTAAGGCCCCTGGAAGCATGAAAATCACTTTAAACATCTCATTTTATCTTTAAACGTGATTTTCCACGTACAAATGTGAATTGTAGTTCAAAGAGGCAACATTTGAAAACGGACCATTTTTTACGTTTCTGAAGCATGTCGTAAGGGGGGGTGGTTATCTCTTTCGTCAAAAATCGGGCGTTTTCGCTTGAACAATAAAGGCCTACAAATGTTATTTAGTTCACTTCCTGTTGAGGAGAAACACTTTTTAAGGCCGCAGAGTGAGTAAATTGGCCATCTTCATTCACTTTTACCCATTCCTCAAATCTTGTGTTTAAGGCCCCTGGAAGCATGAAAATCACTTTAAACATCTCATTTTATCTTTAAAAGTGATTTTCCACGTACTAATGTGAATTGTAGTTCAAAGAGGCAACATTTGAAAACAGACCATTTTTTTAGTTTCTGAAGCATGTCGTAAGGGGGGGTGGTTATCTCTTTCATCAAACATCGGACGTTTTTGATTGAACAATTAAGGCCTACAAATGTTATTTAATTCACTTTCTGGGGTGGAGAAAAACTTTTTAAGGCCTCAGAGTGAATAAATTGGCCATTTTCATTCACATTTACCCATTTCTCAAATCTTGTGTTTAGGGCCCCTGGAAGCTTGAAAATCACTTTAAACATCTAATTTTATCTCTAAAAGTGATTATCCATGTACAACTGTGAATTGTCGTTCAAAGACGCAACATTTGAAAATGGACCATTTTTTTAGTTTCAGAAGCATGTCGTAAGGGGAGGTGGTTATCTCTTTCATCAAAAATCAGGCGTTTTCGCTTGAACAATAAAGGCCTCCAAATGTTATTTAATTCACTTCCCGTGGAGGAGAAACACTTTTTAAGGTCTCAAAGTGAGTAAATTGGCCATTTTCATTCACTTTTACCCATTTCTCAAATCTTGTGTTTAGGGCCCCTGGAAGCTTGAAAATCACTTTAAACATCTAATTTTATCTCTAAAAGTGATTATCCACGTACAAATGTGAATTGTAGTTCAAAGACGCAACATTTGAAAATGGACCATTTTTTTAGTTTCTGAAGCATGTCGTAAGGGGAGGTGGTTATCTCTTTCATCAAAAATCGGGCTTTTTCGCTTGAACAATAAAGGCCTCCAAATGTTTTTTAATTCACTTTCTGGGGTGGAGAAAAACTTTTTAAGGCCTCAGAGTGAATAAATTGACCATTTTCATTCACATTTACCCATTCCTCAAATCTTGTGTTTAGGGCCCCTGGAAGCTTGAAAATCACTTTAAATGTCTCATTTTATTTCTAAAAGTGATTATCCACGTACAATGTGAATTGTCGTTCAAAGACGCAACATTTGAAAATGAACCATTTTTTTAGTTTCAGAAGCATGTCGTAAGGGGAGGTGGTTATCTCTTTCATCAAAAATCGGGCTTTTTCGCTTGAACAATAAAGGCCTACAAATGTTATTTAGTTCACTTCCCGTGGAGGAGAAACACTTTTTAAGGCCGCAGACGGAGTAAATTGGCCATATTCATTCACTTTTACCCATTCCTAAAATCTTGTGTTTAAGGCCCCTGGAAGCATGAAAATCACTTTAAACATCTCATTTTATCTTTAAAAGTGATTTTCCACGTACAAATGTGAATTGTAGTTCAAAGAGGCAACATTTGAAAACTGACCATTTTTTTCGTTTCTGAAGCATGTCGTAAGGGGGGGTGGTTATCTCTTTCACCAAAAAAAAGGCGTTTTTGATTGAACAATAAAGGCCTCCAAATGTTATTTAATTCACTTCCCGTGGAGGAGAAACACTTTTTAAGGCCGCAGAGTGAGTAAATTGGCCATTTTCATTCACTTTTACCCATTTCTCAAATCTTGTGTTTAAGGCCCCTGGAAGCATGAAAATCACTTTAAACATCTCATTTTATCTTTAAAAGTGATTTTCCACGTACAAATGTGAATTGTAGTTCAAAGAGGCAACATTTGAAAACAGACCATTTTTTTAGTTTCTGAAGCATGTCGTAAGGGGGGGTGGTTATCTCTTTCATCAAAAATCGGACGTTTTTAATTGAACAATAAAGGCCTACAAATGTTATTTAATTCACTTTCTGGGGTGGAGAAAAACAATTTAAGGCCTCAGAGTGAATAAATTGGCCATTTTCATTCACATTTACCCATTCCTTAAGGCTTGTGTTTAGGGCCCCTGGAAGCTTGAAAATCACTTTAAACATCTAATTTTATCTCTAAAAGTGATTATCCACGTACAAATGTGAATTGTCGTTTAAAGACGCAACATTTGAAAATGGACCATTTTTTTCGTTTCTGAAGCATGTCGTAAGGGGGGTGGTTATCTCTTTCATCAAAAATCGGACGTTTTTGATTGAACAATAAAGGCCTACAAATGTTATTTAATTCACTTTCTGGGGTGGAGAAAAAGTTTTTAAGGCCTCAGAGTGAATAAATTGGCCATTTTCATTCACATTTACCCATTCCTCAAATCTTGTGTTTAGGGCCCCTGGAAGCTTGAAAATCACTTTAAACATCTCATTTTATCTTTAAAAGTGATTTTCCACGTACAAATGTGAATTGTAGTTCAAAGAGGCAACATTTGAAAACGGACCATTTTTTTAGTTTCTGAAGCATGTCGTAAGGAGGGGTGGTTATCTCTTTCGTCAAAAATCGGGCGTTTTCGCTTGAACAATAAAGGCCTACAAATGTTATTTAATTCACTTCCCGTGGAGGAGAAACACTTTTTAAGGCCTCAGAATGAGTAAATTGGCCATTTTCATTCACTTTTACCCATTCCTGAAACCTTGTGTTTAAGGCCCCTGGAAGCATGAAAATCACTTTAAACATCTCATTTTATCTTTAAAAGTGATTTTGCACGTACAAATGTGAATTGTAGTTCGAAGAGGCAAAATTTGAAAACGGACCATTTTTTTAGTTTTTGAAGCATGTCGTAAGGGGGGGTTGGTTATCTCTTTCGTCAAAAATCGGGTGTTTTCGCTTGAACAATAAAGGCCTATAAATGTTATTTAATTCACTTCCCATGGAGGAGAAACACTTTTTAAGGCCTCAAAATGAGCAAATTGGCCATTTTCATTCACTTTTACCCATTCCTCAAATCTTGGGTTTAAGGCCCCTGGAAGCATGAAAATCACTTTAAACATCTCATTTTATCTTTAAAAGTGATTTTCCACGTACAAATGTGAATTGTAGTTCAAAGAGGCAACATTTGAAAACGGACCATTTTTTTAGTTTCTGAAGCATGTCGTAATGGGGGGTGGTTATCTCTTTCATCAAAAATCGGGCGTTTTTGATTGAACAATAAGGTCTACAAATGTTATTTAATTCACTTTCTAGGGTGGAGAAAAACTTTTTAAGGCCTCAGAGTGAATAAATTGGCCCTTTTCATTCACATTTACCCATTCCTCAAATCTTGTGTTTAGGGTCCCTGGAAGCTTGAAAATCAATTTAAACATCTCATTTTATCTCTAAAAGTGATTATCCACGTACAAATGTGAATTGTCGTTCAAAGACGCAACATTTGAAAATGGACCATTTTTTTTCGTTTCTGAAGAATGTCGTAAGGGGGGGGTGGTTATCTCTTTCACCAAAAAACAGGCGTTTTTGATTGAACAATAAAGGCCTCCAAATGTTATTTTATTCACTTCCCGTGTAGGAGAAACACTTTTTAAGGACGCAGAGTGAGTAAATTGGCCATTTTCATTCACTTTTACCCATTCCTCAAATCTCGTCTTTAAGCCCCCTGGATACATGAAAATCACTTTAAACATCTCATTTTATCTTTAAAAGTGATTTTCCACGTACAAATGTGAATTGTAGTTCAAAGAGGCAACATTTGAAAACTGACCATTTTTTTAGTTTCTGAAGCATGTCGTAAGGGGGGTGGTTATCTCTTTCGTCAAAAATCGGGCATTTACGCTTGAACAATAAAGGCCTACAAATTTTATTTAATACACTTCCCGTGGAGGAGAAACACTTTTTAAGGCCTTCAGAATGAGTAAATTGGCCATTTTCATTCACTTTTACCCATTCCTCAAAACTTGCGTTTAAGGCCCCTGGAAGCATGAAAATCACTTTAAACATCTCATTTTATCTTTAAAAGTGATTTTCAACGTACAAATGTGAATTGTAGTTCAAAGAGGCAACATTTGAAAATGGACCATTTTTTTAGTTTCTGAAGCATGTCGTAAAGGGCGGGTGGTTATCTCTTTCATCAAAAATCGGGCATTTTTGATTGAACAATAAAGGCCTACGAATGTTATTTAATTGACTTTTTGGGGTGGAGAAAAACTTTTTAACGCCTCAGAGTGAATAAATTGGCCCTTTTCATTCACATTTACCCATTCCTCAAATCTTGTGTTTAGGGCCCCTGGAAGCCTGAAAATCACTGTAAACATCTACTTTTATCTCTAAAAGTGATTATCCACGTACAAATGTGAATTGTAGTTCAAAGACGCAACATTTGAGAATGGACCATTTTTTTTAGTTTCAGAAGCATGTCGTAAGGGGAGGTGGTTATCTCTTTCATCAAAAATCAGGCGTTTTCGCTTGAACAATAAAGGCCTCCAAATGTTATTTAATTTACTTCCCGTGGAGGAGAAACACTTTTTAAGGCCTCAGAGTGAGTAAATTGGCCATTTTCATTCACTTTTACCCATTCCTCAAATCTCGTGTTTAAGCCCCCTGGAAGCATGAAAATCACTTTAAACATCTCATTTTTACTTTAAAAGTGATTTTCCACGTACAAATGTGAATTGTAGTTCAAAGAGGCAACATTTGAAAACGGACCATTGTTTTAGTTTCTGAAGCATGTCGTAAGGGGGGGTGGTTATCTCTTTCATCAAAATCGGGCGTTTTTGATTGAACAATAAAGGCCTACAAATGTTTTTTGATTCACTTTCTAGGGTGGAGAAAAACTTTTTAAGGCCTCAGAGTGAATAAATTGGCCATTTTCATTCAAATTTACCCATTCCTCAAATCTTGTGTTTAGGGCCCCGGGGAAGCTTGAAAATCACTTTAAACATCTAATTTTATCTCTAAAAGTGATTATCCACGTACAAATGTGAATTGTAGTTCAAAGACGCAACATTTGAAAATGGACCAATTTTTTCGTTTCTGAAGCATGTCGTTAGGGGGGTGGTTATCTCTTTCATCAAAAATCGGGCGTTTATGATTGAACAATAAAGGCCTACAAATGTTATTTAATTCACTTTCTGGGGTGGAGAAAAACTTTTTAAGGCCTCAGAGTGAATAAATTGGCCATTTTCATTCACATTTACACATTCCTCAAATCTTGTGTTTAGGGCCCCTGGAAGCTTGAAAATCACTTTAAACGTCTCATTTTATTTCTAAAAGTGATTATCCACGTACAATGTGAATTGTCGTTCAAAGACGCAACATTTGAAAATGAACCATTTTTTTAGTTTCAGAAGCATGTCGTAAGGGGAGGTGGTTATCTCTTTCATCAAAAATCGGGCTTTTTCGCTTGAACAATAAAGGCCTCCAAATGTTATTTAATTCACTTCCCGTGGAGGAGAAACACTTTTTAAGGCCTCAGAGTAAGTAAATTGGCCATTTTCATTCACTTTTACCCATTTCTCAAATCTTGTCTTTAAGGCCCCTGGAAGCATGAAAATCACTTCAAACATCTCATTTTATCTTTAAAAGTGATTTTCCACGTACAAATGTGAATTGTAGTTCAAAGAGACAACATTTGAAAACGGACCATTTTTTTAGTTTCTGAAGCATGTCGTAAGGGGGGGTGGTTATCTCTTTCATCAAAAATCGGGCGTTTTTGATTGAACAATAAAGGCCTACAAAAGTTATTTAATTCACTTTCTAGGGTAGAGAAAAACTTTTTAAGGCCTCAGAGTGAATAAATTGGCCCTTTTCATTCACATTTACCCATTTCTCAAATCTTGTGTTTAGGGCCCCTGGAAGCTTGAAATTCACTTTAAACATCTAATTTTATCTCTAAAAGTGATTATCCACATACAAATGTGAATTGTCGTTCAAAGACGCAACATTTGAAAATGGACCATTTTTTTAGTTTCAGAAGCATGTCGTAAGGGGAGGTGGTTATCTCTTTCATCAAAAATCAGGCGTTTTCGCTTGAACAATAAAGGCCTCCAAATGTTATTTAAT
The DNA here is from genome assembly GCF_964204655.1 of Triturus cristatus. Classification (NCBI taxonomy): domain Eukaryota; kingdom Metazoa; phylum Chordata; class Amphibia; order Caudata; family Salamandridae; genus Triturus; species Triturus cristatus. Next base: position 1,223,076,293 of record NC_140590.1, on the reverse strand, counting down.
TCACTTCCCTTGGAGGAGAAACACTTTTTTTTTGTTTTGGTATATGTTTATTGAGAAGGACATGTCAGTTTATAAACAATACATAAAAAATGGAGTATAAACAAATCAAATTATGCCCACACTATAAATTACTATGAAATGTTGCCTTCTCAGATTTTTAAATATAAAAAGAATAATACAGATATCAAAAGATACAATAGTTGAGGTATTCATAAAACCTGGAAAGGAAGAAATAGGAAAGGTGGACTAGGGAGAAGATGATAAAGATAGTATACAGTATGTAGTAAACCATGTATTATAGATAGTTGGAAGATAGTAGCGATAATATCATACAAATATATTATTTCAAGTCAAGATATTCCCACTAACTCAACAATTTCAAATAGGTGAACAGTAAGTCCTAATTCAAATAACAGTGTTCGTGGCTACAGCATCAACAGGCCTAATGATAACATCAACAGCATGAATATAAATAATGATGGTAATGAATTAATAAGGAAATGAAAACAGAAGTAATTCACTTATTGTAGTTCTTAACTAGAAGAAAAATCTGAAATATTACCAGAAATAGAACATTTATTAGCTAGAAAGGGGTTCCAAATTTGGATGAAAGTTGCAACATTGTCCTGCAATCTATAAATGAGTTTTTCATATGATGCTATTTTATACATTTCAATAAGCCATTCGTCATATGTAGGGCATTGTGGTGTTCTCCAATGTCTTAATATACAAATTTTTCCTACAGTGAGTGCAATAGCTATCAATCGTCTTGTATGGTTTGTGAGATTTGGGAGATCAGTAACATCATGTAATAGAACTAATTTTTCTGTTAAAGGAATGGACACTTGTATAGCTCTGTGTAGAGAGGCAGTTATGGAAGACCAATATTCCTTCAAAATTGGGCATCGGAATAAAATGTGTAGTATATCGCAGTCCTCCTCTGGGCACCTCCAACAGGTAGATCGGTGTAGTAAACCTGCTGACTTGAGTTTTTGTGGTGACCAGTACCAGTTATGAAGAATTTTGAAAAGAGTAAATTTCATTCTGGCCTCTCTGATACCCTTATCCATGTTCATAATAATATCCTCCCATTCCTCATCGGAATAAGCTACAGTAATTAACCCTTGCCATTTGACATGGAGCTGTGCAAGTAATGGGTATGAGTGTAATTTATGCACTATGAGATTATAAAATCCAGAGACTGCGCCTTTGAATTTCCCCCAAATTTGTAAGTATTGTAATACTGGGGAATCCTCAACTATCCAAGGAAATGGTCCTAGTCTACGAAATAGGGCTTGTTTTAGTTGTAAGTATTTCCCCTCTTGGGAGGCAGGGAGTTGAAATTCTATCTTAAGCATTTCAAAAGTTTTAAGCTCACCTTCTAAAGTGAGTAAGTGATCCAACGTTAGAATACCTGCTCTCTCCCATATATCCCAGGATATAGTCCGTTTACCTATTCTAATATCAGTGTTATGCCATATGGGGGCCTTTCCATGCAGTCTTGGGTCACTCTTAAGGAGTTTGTGGGCATGTATCCACATCTTAAGCATAGATTGAATAATAGGGTTGGAAGTTTGTAAAGCAGGTGATTTATGAGTGTAAAACATGTGCAAACCTGAAGTTGCCTGTACAGTTTGTCTTTCAATGACAACCCATAGTGGGGGATCATCCTGTTTGGGCCAAAGATAAACCAATTGAGATAAATGGAGGGCTGTATAGTAATGCTCAATACACGGTAAACTAAGACCCCCATATCGCCTGTGAGCAATCAATTTTGAGATTTTAAGCCTAGGTCTCAGGGATCCCCAAATAAAGGTTTTAATACCTTTGTCAATATCTCGCAATATTGATATTTTAACTGTCAAAGGCAACATACCTAAAACATAAGTGAAACGGGGCACTATAATCATTTTCACTGCCTGTACTCTACCCCAAAAAGACAAGTTAAGATGGGACCATTTTTCATACTCTGACTTCGTTTTGGCAATAAGTGGATCTAAGTTATCTTGAATCATACGTTCTAAACCTGTGTTGATGTAAATACCTAAATACTTCAGACGGTCCACTTTCCATTGAAAATTATAGCCCAAAATAGCTGCTTTTGTTGTACCCCTGGACAATGGTAGAGCTTCACTCTTATTCCAATTGACTTTGTAGCCAGAAATAATCGAGAAGCGAGAAATGGTAGACATGAGTCTAGGGAGTGAAGTAGGCAGATCAGTAAGTGTGAGCAATATGTCATCTGCATAAAGAAGTATTTTTGAGATCCCTGCTGGTGTAGGAATGCCTGCTATTTGTGAACACTGTCTTATTGCCGCAGCCAGCGGTTCAAGTGCAAGAAGGAACAAAAGGGGTGATAAAGGGCAACCCTGGCGGGTACCTCTTTGCACTAAAAAAGATTTTGAAAGGAAACCCCCACAATTCACTTGTGCGGATGGTGTCTCATATAACCATTTGACCTTAGAGATATACTCATTGCCTAACCCCAGCCTATGTAGTGTACGGAACATATAGCTCCATTCAATACGGTCAAAGGCCTTCTCGGCATCTAAGGATAAGGCTACTCTGTCTTCTCCAGCATCCTTGGAAAGCCAGAGTATGTGAGCCAAAGTACGTAGATGGTTACGAGAATTTCTGCCTGGCATGAATCCCACTTGAGAATTATGTATGAGTTTAGCGATAACTTGTTTGAGTCTTTTGGCGAGAATGGTGGCTAATATCTTTGAATGTGTATTCAGAAGGGAAATTGGACGATAGTTACTGCAGTATAATGGATCTTTCTCAGGTTTGGGAAGGACCGTTATGATTGCTTTATTTGTGAGAGAGGAGAGGCTACCAGTTTCCTCTGCTTCTTTATAGGCCTCATAAAGGGCGTCTATTGCTTCGGGTTTTACCCAACGGTAAAATTCCCCGGGAAAACCATCTTCTCCCGGTGCTTTGTTGTATGGAAGATTAGAGATTGCTTGGGCAATTTCATCTTTTGTTATTTCGCCTGCCAGTATAAGCCGATCCTGCTCATTGAGGCGGGGAAGTGTTATTTTATCAAAAAATTCCTGATCTTTGTGGTGATCATCATCAACCTCTGAGCTATATAACTTCTCATAATAATCTGCAAATGTATTAGCTATTTCCTGAGTCTCAGTTATTAGCTTACCTTCAGAATTATAAATAGCTGGAATAGCTGTCATAGCTTCTCTCTGTTTTAATCGTGCCGCTAGTAAACGACCGGCTTTTTCTCCTTGTTCGTAGTTTCGAGCCTTAAGTCTATATAACATATATTCTGCTTTCGAAGTATATAGTGTATTAAGCTCCATTTTAGCCTTTTCCAATCTACATCTGGAAGCTTCGGTTGGATTGGTAAAATGAGCATGTGCCAGGGTTTTGATATCATTTTCTAAAATAGTCTGTTGTTCTGTTCTACGTTTATTGGCTATGGCAGAATCTCTCATGATTTGCCCCCTAATGGTGGCTTTTGCAGCTGCCCATAAAATTTGTGGAGAAGAAACTGAACCTTTGTTGTCTTTCATATAAGTAGTCAAATGTGATTGTAATTGTGATTTTTCTGTCGGTAGTTTGTATCGGGATATGTTTAAACGCCATGGTTTCCTACAAGGACGTTTCAGACCCAAATCAAGCTGTAGACTGATAGGAGCATGGTCTGAAAGTGCAATTTCTAAAATATCACAATCAAGTACATGTGGTATGATAGAATGTGAAATAAAGAAATAGTCTATTCTAGAATAGGAATCATGTACTGCAGAGTGCTATGTAAACCCCTTATCTGAAGGATGTAATAAACGCCAAATGTCAGTCAACCCATGATCTTCACGGATGTCTCCCAGTATCGCTCTATCTCTGCCATGTGTTGTGTCTAGAGGGCCCGTTCTGTCTAAGATCACATCTGGTGCAAGATTCCAATCACCTCCCAAAGCTATTTTGGAAATTCCCATCTCTGTTAGAATTCTGTTTAGATGAAGGAAAAAAGGAGCTTTGTTTCCAACAGGGGCATAAATGGACCCCACTCCTAATATGGTATTACCGATTTTAAGCTTGGCTAAAACAAACTGACCATCTTCATCTGACCAGGACTGTAGTATCTGACATTGCAGTGTTTTCTGTATCAGAATGGCTACACCACATTTTCTAGTAATTGAGTGGGGCATAGGCTCTCCTGACGTGTGAGACGGAGGTTTGCAGCTGTAAAGAATCTGGCCTACCCAATCTCGTTTTAATTTTTCTGATTCTATACCAGATAGATGTGTCTCTTGAATGAGAGCAATATCTGTATGTTTGGAGGCTAAATAGGAAAGAATTTTCTTCCTTTTAATGTAATTAGTAAGGCCATTGACATTGATAGACACAATGTGCATAGGACTAGTTGTCATGATGCTGATTGGAAATGTTAGAGTATGTTTGTATTGTGTTAGAGTGTATCAAAGAGGATAAAACGGGAAAGGAAGGTTGATAAATGATGTGGGAATATGGTAATGGAAAATTACTGAAGCGAAGTAGAGAGAAAAGAAAAGGAAAAAAAAAAAAAAAAAAAAAAAAAGTGATGATTAACCTGAAACCAATATGTGCAAATATGATCACAAAATATTGTTAATACTAAACTTCAATTGATGTAAGTACACCTTTCTACCTTCTAGAAGGGAAAAGAACACTACAGATCAAACAATGTATCTTTCGTCAGTGGGTCTAAACCTCAATGCGAGATGCAGACTCCGCAGGGGAGAAAACCACACGTGGTAAACAGATTATGCAAAGAACCAAGCCATAGAGTCATAAAGTCCATCTAGGAGATTTGTATATACCAATACAGTATGAGCTATACATGGTGTATTGAACAACAATGTAGGAGAAAAGGAAATGAATCATATCCATCAGAGGTAATAACTGGAGTAAAACAGTAATAACATTATATTAATACACAGCATGCATATATACTCATCTAGCTGGAAGAAGCAACAGTGGAAGGTTTAGCATCAGATACTTTATCAAGAGACGTGGATGACTTCAGAGGTGATCTCGATTTGTCTCTGGTATTTTCCTGTGTGAGTACTTCTACACAGTGAACCACTTTATCTCTGTCAGACTGTTTCTTAAAGGTACGGACGTGTAATCTACCAGTACGGTGGGTTTGAGGATCATTCTGTAATTGAAGTTGACTGTTCATAGTTGTTTTGGTCAGGGGTGGCGGCATTAAGTCCATGTGTTGGTCCTCTAGACTGTCCAGGAAGCGTACCAGATCTTCAGGCTCTGTGTAATGTCTTGATTTCCCATCCATTGTGATCCACATTGTAGCAGGTTCTAAAAGACCATATTTAATATCCCATTTCCGAAGTCTTGGCCTAAGTTGCAGGAACGCTTTTCGTTTGGCATTGGTTTCAGTGGAAAAGTCTGCAGCAATAAATACTTTATGGCCTTCTAAGTCATAAGGACCATGTTTACGAGCAGCTGTTAGCATTTGACGGACCTGTTCATGACGCAGGAGACACGCAATTATTGGTCTGGGTCTAGATTCAAGGGTTGAAGTTGAAGTTCTTGACCGAATCCTGTGAGCTCTCTGCAACTCGATGGGATGCTCAAAAGATATGTTCAGTAGCCGCGGTATCAAGGTTAGTAGCAAGCTCCTCACATCATTATTTATTTCCATTTTTTCTGGAATTCCATAAAAGCGAACATTATTTCTTCGGGCCCTATCTTCCAAATCTATTACTTTTTGTTTTAAATGCCAGATATCTGGACCCCAGCACTCTGCATTATCTAATCTTTCTTCCAAAAGGGTGGTTCGTTTATCTAGAGTTTCCACTTTGGTATGAAAAGAGTTTAGGTCCATCCTCATAGACTTCATTTCTGTCGCGAGATCTGAGATTTTGACATCCATAGATCCCAAACGTTGTCCCACAGCAGAGATCTCTTTTAAAATAAGGTCCATAGAAGCAGTATCTTGTGGGGCAGTAGTAGAAGTGCCCGAAGGTAGAGTGTTCCCTACTACTTGTGTAAACAAAGGCTTTCTATTAGGTTTTCCACTGGCCATACTGTTATACTCCAATGTAAGAGAAAACAAGAAATAAGTGCTGCCTACTAACCAATATGCTATCCAGTTGCCTCACAAAGCAGTTGGGTAGTAACACTATAAGCACAAATACATATTTGGATATGGACAGACTTCTGGGATTCTCAAAAATTATGGCTGCATATTTTCAAACAAGGGGTGCTGAAAAACAGTCAATGAGAAATGCCACTCTACTTTCCCCTGTTTATCTACGTTCGCTCTGCACCCTTTGCTGGTAGGACTTTCCTTGTCTTCTTAAATATGTAGCAGAGGCTGAGCTGTCAAATGAAGAGAAATACCTTAGGTTTGAAAGTTCTCATATGCTTCCCCTGCGCCCTGTGAGAAGTACAAGAGTAACGCAAAAACACACAGCAGCCTTTCCACATCAAGAAAGGGAATCCCACTTAACTCTTCAGAAACAGGTTGTGTTTCCTGACAGAATGAGTAATTTTTCACAGACTTTTTGGGATTCTAACAAATTATGACTGCATGTCTTTAAAACAGGGGTTGCTGAAAAACAATTACCGGGCAATCAGAAATGTCACACAGCTTCTGGGATTCTCAGAGTTGAAAGTACTTATATGCTTCTCCTGTGTCATGTGAGCAATTCAAAAACAATTCAAAAACAGGCAGCAGCCTTACCACTTCAAGAAAGGGAATTTCTCTTTAGAATCAGACTGTTTCCTGACAGAGTCCTTTTTTCACAGAATTCTGGGATTCTAAAAATGATGGCTGCATGTTGTCAAACAGAGGTTGCTGTCATAAATGCCACACAGCTTTCCCCCTTTTAGCCAAATTCCCTCTACACACTCTGCTGACAGGAATTCCCATGTTATGTAACAGAGTCTATGCTTCTCCTGTGTCTGTGAGAAATACAACTGCAATTTGAAGATGATTCAAAAACAGACAGCAGTCTTTCCACTTCAAGAAAGGGAATTTCTTTTAAATCTTTAGAATCAAGCTGTTTCCTGACAGAAAGAGTTGTTTTTCACAGACTCTTAGCTACAGAAATGGTGCTCTAATTTTCCCTCCATACACTCCGCTCCCCTGACAGGAAAACACCTGCCCTTCCCCTCTGCCAGTCTGACAGAATGATTTGTTCAGCTGAAGGAAAGACGGACTTCAGGATTTCATTTTCATCGAAGAGCTGGTTAACTGAAATTTCTCATGTGAAAAAGAGCCTCAAAGTTACCGCACTGTTGTCCCATTCATGTTGCTTTCATTCTGGCTCCAAGGACACCTGTTGACAGCTGAATTGAAGAATTCTCCCCTCCGGAGCCCGGGAGCTCTACACAGAGGCGGCCATTTCAGTCGGTGGCCAGACTCCGCCCCCCGAGAAACACTTTTTAAGGCCTCAGAGTGAGTAAATTGGCCATTTTCATTCACTTTTACCCATTCCTCAAATCTCGTGTTTAAGGCCCCTGGAAGCATGAAAATCACTTTAAACATCTCATTTTATCTTTAAAAGTGATTTTCCACGTACAAATGTGAATTGTAGTTCAAAGAGGCAACATTTGAAAACGGACCATTTGTTTAGTTTCTGAAGCATGCCGTAAGTGGGGGTGGTTATCTCTTTCATCCAAATCGGGCGTTTTTGATTGAACAATAAAGGCCTACAAATGTTTTTTAATTCACTTTCTGGGGTGGAGAAAAACTTTTTAAGGCCTCAGAGTGAATAAATTGGCCCTTTTCATTCAAATTTACCCATTCCTCAAATCTTGTGTTTAGGGCCCCGGGGAAGCTTGAAAATCACTTTAAACATCTAATTTTATCTCTAAAACGGATTATCCACGTACAAATGTGAATTGTAGTTCAAAGACGCAACATTTGAAAATGGACCAATTTTTTCGTTTCTGAAGCATGTCGTAAGGGGGGTGGTTATCTCTTTCATCAAAAATCGGGCGTTTATGATTGAACAATAAAGGCCTACAAATGTTATTTAATTCACTTTCTGGGGTGGAGAAAAACTTTTTAAGGCCTCAGAGTGAATAAATTGACCATTTTCATTCACATTTACCCATTCCTCAAATCTTGTGTTTAGGGACCCTGGAAGCTTGAAAATCACTTTAAACGTCTCATTTTATTTCTAAAAGCGATTATCCACGTACAATGTGAATTGTCGTTCAAAGACGCAACATTTGAAAATGAACCATTTTTTTTAGTTTCAGAAGCATGTCGTAAGGGGAGGTGGTTATCTCATTCATCAAAAATCGGGCTTTTTCGCTTGAACAATAAAGGCCTCCAAATGTTATTTAATTCACTTCCCGTGGAGGAGAAACACTTTTTAAGGCCTCAGAGTGAGTAAATTGGCCATTTTCATTCACTTTTACCCATTCCTCAAATCTCGTGTTTAAGCCCCCTGGAAGCATGAAAATCACTTTAAACATCTCATTTTTTCTTTAAAAGTGATTTTCCACATACAAATGTGAATTGTAGTTCAAAGAGACAACATTTGAAAACGGACCATTTTTTTAGTTTCTGAAGCATGTCGTAAGGGGGGGTGGTTATCTCTTTCATCAAAATCGGGCGTTTTTGATTGAACAATAAAGGCCTACAAATGTTTTTTAATTCACTTTCTGGGGTGGAGAAAAACTTTTTAAGGCCTCAGAGTAAATAAATTGGCCCTTTTTATTCAAATTTACCCATTCCTCAAATCTTGTGTTTAGGGCCCCGGGGAAGCTTGAAAATCACTTTAAACATCTAATTTTATCTTTAAAAGTGATTATCCACGTACAAATGTGAATTGTAGTTCAAAGACGCAACATTTGAAAATGGACCAATTTTTTAGTTTCTGAAGCATGTCGTAAGGGGGGGTGGTTATCTCTTTTGTCAAAAATCGGGCGTTTTCGCTTGAACAATAAAGGCCTACAAATGGTATTTAATTCACTTCTTGTGGAGGAGAAACACTTTTAAAGGCCTCAGAATGAGTAAATTGGCCATTTTCATTCACTTTTACCCATTCCTCAAATCTTGTGTTTAAGGCCCCTGGAAGCATGAAAATCACTTTAAACATCTCATTTTATCTTTAAAAGTGATTTTCCACGTACAAATGTGAATTGTAGTTCAAAGAGACAACATTTGAAAACGGACCATGTTTTTTAGTTTCTGAAGCATGTCGTAAGGGGGGGGTGGTTATCTCTTTCATCAAAAATCGGGCGTTTTTGATTGAACAATAAGGTCTACAAATGTTATTTAATTCAATTTCTAGGGTGGAGAAAAACTTTTTAAGGCCTCAGAGTGAATAAATTGGCCCTTTTCATTCACATTTACCCATTCCTCAAATCTTGTGTTTAGGGTCCCTGGAAGCTTGAAAATCAATTTAAACATCTAATTTTATCTCTAAAAGTGATTATCCACGTACAAATGTGAATTGTAGTTCAAAGACGCAACATTTGAGAATGGACCAATTTTTTCGTTTCAGAAGCATGTCGTAAGGGGGTGGTTATCTCTTTCATCAAAAATCGGGCGTTTTTGCTTGAACAATAAAGGCCTACAAATGTTATTTAATTCACTTCCCATGGAGGAGAAACACTTGTTAAGGCCTCAGAATGAGTAAATTGGCCATTTTCATTCACTTTTACCCATTCCTGAAACCTTGTGTTTAAGGCCCCTGGAAGAATGAAAATCACTTTAAACATCTCATTTTATCTTTAAAAGTGATTTTCCACGTACAAATGTGAATTGTAGTTCAAAGACGCAACATTTGAAAATGGACCAATTTTTTAGTTTCTGAAGCATGTCGTAAGGGGGGTGGTTATCTCTTTTGTCAAAAATTGGGCGTTTTCGCTTGAACAATAAAGGCCTACAAATGGTATTTAATTCACTTCTTGTGGAGGAGAAACACTTTTAAAGGCCTCAGAATGAGTAAATTGGCCATTTTCATTCACTTTTACCCATTCCTCAAATCTTGTGTTTAAGGCCCCTGGAAGCATGAAAATCACTTTAAACATCTCATTTTATCTTTAAAAGTGATTTTCCACGTACAAATGTGAATTGTAGTTCAAAGAGACAACATTTGAAAACGGACCATGTTTTTTAGTTTCTGAAGCATGTCGTAAGGGGGGGGTGGTTATCTCTTTCATCAAAAATCGGGCGTTTTTGATTGAACAATAAGGTCTACAAATGTTATTTAATTCAATTTCTAGGGTGGAGAAAACTTTTTAAGGCCTCAGAGTGAATAAATTGGCCCTTTTCATTCACATTTACCCATTCCTCAAATCTTGTGTTTAGGGTCCCTGGAAGCTTGAAAATCAATTTAAACATCTAATTTTATCTCTAAAAGTGATTATCCACGTACAAATGTGAATTGTAGTTCAAAGACGCAACATTTGAGAATGGACCAATTTTTTCGTTTCAGAAGCATGTCGTAAGGGGGGTGGTTATCTCTTTCATCAAAAATCGGGCGTTTTTGCTTGAACAATAAAGGCCTACAAATGTTATTTAATTCACTTCCCATGGAGGAGAAACACTTGTTAAGGCCTCAGAATGAGTAAATTGGCCATTTTCATTCACTTTTACCCATTCATGAAACCTTGTGTTTAAGGCCCCTGGAAGAATGAAAATCACTTTAAACATCTCATTTTATCTTTAAAAGTGATTTTCCACGTACAAATGTGAATTGTAGTTCAAAGACGCAACATTTGAAAATGGACCAATTTTTTAGTTTCTGAAGCATGTCGTAAGGGGGGGTGGTTATCTCTTTTGTCAAAAATCGGGCGTTTTCGCTTGAACAATAAAGGCCTACAAATGGTATTTAATTCACTTCTTGTGGAGGAGAAACACTTTTAAAGGCCTCAGAATGAGTAAATTGGCCATTTTCATTCACTTTTACCCATTCCTCAAATCTTGTGTTTAAGGCCCCTGGAAGCATGAAAATCACTTTAAACATCTCATTTTATCTTTAAAAGTGATTTTCCACGTACAAATGTGAATTGTAGTTCAAAGAGACAACATTTGAAAACGGACCATGTTTTTTAGTTTCTGAAGCATGTCGTAAGGGGGGTGGTTATCTCTTTCACCAAGAAAAAGGCGTTTTTGATTGAACAATAAAGGCCTCCAAATGGTATTTTATTCACTTCCCGTGGAGGAGAAACACTTTTTAAGGCCTCAGAATGAGTAAATTGGCCATTTTCATTCACTTTTACCCATTCCTCAAACCTTGTGTTTAAGGCCCCTGGAAGCATGAAAATCACTTTAAACATCTCATTTTATCTTTAAAAGTGATTTTCCACGTACAAATGTGAATTGTAGTTCAAAGAGGCAACATTTGAAAACTGACCATTTTTTTAGTTTCTGAAGCATGTCGTAAGGGGGGTGGTTATCTCTTTCGTCAAAAATCGGGCATTTACGCTTGAACAATAAAGGCCTACAAATGTTATTTAATTCACTTTTTGGGGTGGAGAAAAACTTTTTAACGCCTCAGAGTGAATAAATTGGCCCTTTTCATTCACATTTACCCATTCCTCAAATCTTGTGTTTAGGGCCCCTGGAAGCTTGAAAATCACTTTAAACATCTAATTTTATCTCTAAAAGTGATTATCCACGTACAAATGTGAATTGTAGTTCAAAGACGCAACATTTGAGAATGGACCAATTTTTCCGTTTCAGAAGCATGTCGTAAGGGGGGGGTGGTTATCTCTTTCATCAAAAATCGGGCATTTTTGCTTGAACAATAAAGGCCTACAAATGTTATTTAATTCACTTCCCATAGAGGAGAAACACTTTTTAAGGCCTCAGAATTAGTAAATTGGCCATTTTCATTCACTTTTACCCATTCCTGAAACCTTGTGTTTAAGGCCCCTGGAAAAATGAAAATCACTTTAAACATCTCATTTTATCTTTAAAAGTGATTTTCCACGTACAAATGTGAACTGTAGTTCAAAGAGGCAACATTTGAAAACGGACCATTTTTTTAGTTTCTGAAGCATGTCGTAAGGGGGGTGGTTATCTCTTTCACCAAGAAAAAGGCGTTTTTGATTGAACAATAAAGGCCTCCAAATGGTATTTTATTCACTTCCCGTGGAGGAGAAACACTTTTTAAGGCCTCAGAATGAGTAAATTGGCCATTTTCATTCACTTTTACCCATTCCTCAAACCTTGTGTTTAACGCCCCTGGAAGCATGAAAATCACTTTAAACATCTCATTTTATCTTTCAAATTGATTTTCCACGTACAAATGTGAATTGTAGTTCAAAGAGGCAACATTTGAAAACGGACCATTTTTTTAGTTTCTGAAGCATGTCGTAAGGGGGGTGGTTATCTCTTTCATCAAAAATCGGGCGTTTTTGATTGAACAATAAAGGCCTACAAATGTTATTTAATTCACTTCCCGTGGAGGAGAAACACTTTTTAAGGCCTCAGAGTGAGTAAATTGGCCATTTTCATTCACTTTTACCTATTCCTCAAATCTCGTGTTTAAGGACCCTGGAAGTATGAAAATCACTTTAAACATCTCATTTTATATTTAAAAGTTATTTTCCACATACAAATGTGAATTGTAGTTCAAAGAGGCAACATTTGAAAACGGACCTTTTTTTAGTTTCTGAAGCATGTCGTAAGGGGGGTGGTTAACTCTTTTGTCAAAAATCGGGCGTTTTCGCTTGAACAATAAAGGCCTCCAAATGTTATTTAATTCACTTCCCGTGGAGGAGAAACACTTTTTAAGGTCTCAAAGTGAGTAAATTGGCCATTTTCATTCACTTTTACCCATTTCTCACATCTTGAGTTTAGGGCCCCTGGAAGCATGAAAATCACTTTAAACATCTCATTTTATCTTTAAAAGTGATTATCCACGTACAAATGTGAATTGTCGTTCAAAGACGCAACATTTGAAAATGGACCATTTTTTTAGTTTCTGAAACATGTCGTAAGAGGGGGTGGTTATCTCTTTCACCAAAAAACAGGCGTTTTTGATTGAACAATAAAGGCCTCCAAATGTATTTGATTCACTTTCCGTGGAGGAGAAACACTTTTTAAGGACTCAGAATGAGTAAATTGGCCATTTTCATTCACTTTTACCCATTCCTCAAATCTTGCGTTTAAGGCCCCTGGAAGCATGAAAATCACTTTAAACATCTCATTTTATCTTTAAAATTGATTTTCCACGTACAAATGTGAATTGTAGTTCAAAGAGGCAACATTTGAAAACGGACCATTGTTTTAGTTTTTGAAGCATGTCGTAAGAGGGGGGTGGTTATCTCTTTCATCAAAAATCGGGCGTTTTTGATTGAACAATCAAGGCCTACAAATGTTTTTTAATTCACTTTCTAGGGTGGAGAAAAACTTTTTAAGGCCTCAGAGTGAATAAATTGGCCCTTTTCATTCAAATTTACCCATTCCTCAAATCTTGTGTTTAGGGCCCCTGGAAGCTTGAAAATCACTTTAAACATCTAATTTTATCTCTAAAAGTGATTATCCACGTACAAATGTGAATTGTAGATCAAAGACGCAACATTTGAAAATGGACCATTTTTTTAGTTTCTGAAGCATGTCGTAAGCGGGGGTGGTTATCTCTTTCATCAAAAATCAGGCGTTTTCGCTTGAACAATAAATTCCTACAAATGTTATTTAATTCACTTCCCGTGGAGGAGAAACACTTTTTAAGGCCTCAGAGTGAGTAAATTGGCCATTTTCATTCACTTTTACCCATTCCTCAAATCTCGTGTTTAAGGCCCCTGGAAGTATGAAAATCACTTTAAACATCTCATTTTATATTTAAAAGTTATTTTCCACATACAAATGTGAATTGTAGTTCAAAGAGGCAACATTTGAAAACGGACCATTTTTTTAGTTTCTGAAGCATGTCGTAAGGGGGGTGGTTATCTCTTTCATCAAAAATCGGGCGTTTTTGATTGAACAATAAAGGCCTACAAATGTTATTTAATTCACTTTCTGGGGTGGAGAAAAACTTTTTAAGGCCTCAGAGTGAGTAAATTGGCCATTTTCATTCACTTTTACCCATTCCTCAAATCTTGTGTTTAGGGCCCCTGGAAGCTTGAAAATCACTTTAAACATCTAATTTTATCTCTAAAAGCGATTTTCCACGTACAAATGTGAATTGTAGTTCAAAGACGCAACATTTCAAAATGGACCATTTTTTTAGTTTCTGAAGCATGTCGTAAGGGGGGGTGGTTATCTCTTTCATCAAAAATCAGGCATTTTCGCTTGAACAATAAAGGCCTCCAAATGTTATTTAATTCACTTCCCGTGGAGGAGAAACACTTTTTAAGGCCTCAGAGTGAGTAAATTGGCCATTTTCATTCACTTTTACCTATTCCTCAAATCTCGTGTTTAAGGACCCTGGAAGTATGAAAATCACTTTAAACATCTCATTTTATATTTAAAAGTTATTTTCCACATACAAATGTGAATTGTAGTTCAAAGAGGCAACATTTGAAAACGGACCTTTTTTTAGTTTCTGAAGCATGTCGTAAGGGGGGTGGTTAACTCTTTTGTCAAAAATCGGGCGTTTTCGCTTGAACAATAAAGGCCTACAAATGTTATTTAATTCACTTCCCGTGGAGGAGAAAAACTTTTTAAGGCCTCAGAATGAGTAAATTGGCCATTTTCATTCACTTTTACCCATTCCTCAAATCGTGTGTTTAAGGCCCCTGGAAGCATGAAAATCACTTTAAACATCTCATTTTATCTTTAAAAGTGATTTTCCACGTACAAATGTGAATTGTAGTTCAAAGAGACAACATTTGAAAACGGACCATTTTTTTAGTTTCTGAAGCATGTCGCAAGGGGGGGTGGTTATCTCTTTCATCAAAAATCGGGCGTTTTTGATTGAACAATAAAGGCCTACAAATGTTATTTAATTCACTTTCTAGGGTGGAGAAAAACTTTTTAAGGCCTCAGAGTGAATAAATTGGCCCTTTTCATTCACATTTACACATTCCTCAAATCTTGTGTTTAGGGCCCCTGGAAGCTTGAAAATCACTTTAAACGTCTCATTTTATTTCTAAAAGGGATTATCCACGTACAATGTGAATTGTCGTTCAAAGACGCAACATTTGAAAATGAACCATTTTTTTAGTTTCAGAAGCATGTCGTAAGGGGAGGTGGTTATCTCTTTCATCAAAAATCGGGCTTTTTCGCTTGAACAATAAAGGCCTCCAAATGTTATTTAATTCACTTCCCGTGGAGGAGAAACACTTTTTAAGGCCTCAGAGTGAGTAAATTGGCCATTTTCATTCACTTTTACCCATTCCTCAAATCTCGTGTTTAAGGCCCCTGGAAGCATGAAAATCACTTTAAACATCTCATTTTACCTTTAAAAGTGATTTTCCACGTACAAATGTGAATTGTAGTTCAAAGAGGCAACAATTGAAAACGGACCATTTTTACGTTTCTGAAGCATGTCATAAGGGGGGGTGGTTATCTCTTTCGTCAAAAATCGGGCGTTATCGCTTGAACAATAAAGGCCTACAAATGTTATTTAGTTCACTTTCTGGGGTGGAGAAAAACTTTTTAAGGCCTCAGAGTGAATAAATTGGCCATTTTCATTCACTTTTACCCATTCCTCAAATCTTGTGTTTAGGGCCCCTGGAAGCTTGAAAATCACTTTAAACATCTCATTTTATCTTTAAAAGTGATTTTCCACGTACAAATGTGAATTGTAGTTCAAAGAGGCAACATTTGAAAACAGACCATTTTTTACGTTTCTGAAGCATGTCGTAAGGGGGGGTGGTTATCTCTTTCGTCAAAAATCGGGCGTTTTCGCTTGAACATTAAAGGCCTACAAATGTTATTTAGTTCACTTCCCGTGGAGGAGAAACACTTTTTAAGGCCGTAGAGTGAGTAAATTGGCCATATTCATTCACTTTTACCCATTCCTCAAATCTTGTGTTTAAGGCCCCTGGAAGCATGAAAATCACTTTAAACATCTCATTTTATCTTTAAAAGTGATTTTCCACATACAAATGTGAATTGTAGTTCAAAGAGGCAACATTTGAAAACAGACCATTTTTTTAGTTTCTGAAGCATGTCGTAAGGGGGGGTGGGTATCTCTTTCATCAAAAATCGGACGTTTTTGATTGAACAATAAAGGCCTACAAATGTTATTTAATTCACTTTCTGGGGTGGAGAAAAACTTTTTAAGGCCTCAGAGTGAATAAATTGGCCATTTTCATTCACATTTACCCATTCCTCAAATCTTGTGTTTAGGGCCCCTGGAAGCTTGAAAATCACTTTAAACATCTCATTTTATCTTTAAAAGTGATTTTCCACGTACAAATGTGAATTGTAGTTCAAAGAGGCAACATTTGAAAACAGACCATTTTTATAGTTTCTGAAGCATGTCGTAAGGGGGGTGGTTATCACCTTCATCAAAAATCGGACGTTTTGAATTGAACAATAAAGGCCTACAAATGTTATTTAATTCACTTTCTGGGGTGGAGAAAAACTTTTTAAGGCCTCAGAGTGAATAAATTGGCCATTTTCATTCACATTTACCCATTCCTCAAATCTTGTGTTTAGGGCCCCTGGAAGCTTGAAAATCACTTTAAACATCTCATTTTATCTTTAAAAGTGTTTTTCAACGTACAAATGTGAATTGTAGTTCAAAGAGGCAACAATTGAAAACGGACCATTTTTTACGTTTCTGAAGCTTGTCGTAAGGGGGGGGTGGTTATCTCTTTCGTCAAAAATCGGGTGTTTTCGCTTGAACAATAAAGGCCTTCAAATGTTATTTAGTTCACTTCCCGTGGAGGAGAAACACTTTTTAAGGCCGCAGACTGAGTAAATTGGCCATATTAATTCACTTTTACCCATTCCTCAAATCTTGTGTTTAGGGCCCCTGGAAGCTTGAAAATCACTTTAAACATCTCATTTTATCTTTAAAAGTGATTTTCCACGTACAAATGTGAATTGTAGTTCAAAGAGGCAACATTTGAAAACGGACCATTTTTTACGTTTCTGAAGCTTGTCGTAAGGGGGGGTGGTTATCTCTTTCGTCAAAAATCGGGCGTTTTCGCTTGAACAATAAAGGCCTACAAATGTTATTTAGTTCACTTTCTGGGGTGGAGAAAAACTTTTTAAGGCCTCAGAGTGAATAAATTGGCCATTTTCATTCACTTTTACCCATTCCTCAAATCTTGTGTTTAGGGCCCCTGGAAACTTGAAAATCACTTTAAACATCTCATTTTATCTTTAAAAGTGATTTTCCACGTACAAATGTGAATTGTAGTTCAAAGAGGCAACAATTGAAAACGGACCATTTTTTACGTTTCTGAAGCTTGTCGTAAGGGGGGGGGTGGTTATCTCTTTCGTCAAAAATCGGGTGTTTTCGCTTGAACAATAAAGGCCTACAAATGGTATTTAGTTCACTTCCCGTGGAGGAGAAACACTTTTTAAGGCCGCATACTGAGTAAATTGGCCATATTAATTCACTTTTACCCATTCCTCAAATCTTGTGTTTAAGGCCCCTGGAAGCATGAAAATCACTTTAAACATCTCATTTTATCTTTAATAGTGATTTTCCACGTACAAATGTGAATTGTAGTTCAAAGAGGAAATATTTGAAAACGGACCATTTTTTACGTTTCTGAAGCATGTCGTAAGGGGGGGTGGTTATCTCTTTCGTCAAAAATCGGGTGTTTTCGCTTGAACAATAAAGGGCTACAAATGTTATTTAGTTCACTTCCCGTGGAGGAGAAACACTTTTTAAGGCCGCAGAGTGAGTAAATTGGCCATATTCATTCACTTTTACCCATTCCTCAAATCTTGTTTTTAAGGCCCCTGGAAGCATGAAAATCACTTTAAACATCTCATTTTATCTTTAAAAGTGATTTTCCACGTACAAATGTGAATTGTAGTTCAAAGAGGCAACATTTGAAAACAGACCATTTTTTTAGTTTCTGAAGCATGTCGTAAGGGGGGGGTGGTTATCTCTTTCATCAAAAATCGGACGTTTTTGATTGAACAATAAAGGCCTACAAATGTTATTTAATTCACTTTCTGGGGTGGAGAAAAACTTTTTAAGGCCTCAGAGTGAATAAATTGGCCATTTTCATTCACATTTACCCATTCCTCAAATCTTGTGTTTAGGGCCCCTGAAACTTGAAAATCACTTTAAACATCTCATTTTATCTTTAAAAGTGATTTTCCATGTACAAATGTGAATTGTAGTTAAAAGAGGCAACATTTGAAAACGGACCATTTTTACGTTTCTGAAGCATGTCATAAGGGGGGGTGGTTATCTCTTTCGTCAAAAATCGGGCGTTTTCGCTTGAAGAATAAAGGCCTACAAATGTAATTTAGTTCACTTCCCGTGGAGGAGAAACACTTTTTAAGGCCGCAGAGTGAGTAAATTGGCCGTATTCATTCACTTTTACCCATTCCTCAAATCTTTGTGTTTAAGGCCCCTGGAAGCTTGAAAATCACTTTAAACATCTCATTTTATCTTTAAAAGTGAATTTCCATGTACAAATGTGAATTGTAGTTCAAAGAGGCAACATTTGAAAACAGACCATTTTTTTAGTTTCTGAAGCATGTCGTAAGGGGGGGTGGTTATCTCTTTCATCAAAAATCGGACGTTTTTGATTGAACAATAAAGGCCTCCAAATGTTATTTTATTCACTTCCCGTGGAGGAGAAATACTTTTTAAGGCCGCAGAGAGAGTAAATTTGCCATTTCCATTCACTTTTACCCATTCCTCAAATCTCGTGTTTAAGGCCCCTGGAAGCATGAAAATCACTTTAAACATCTCATTTTATCTTTAAAAGTGATTTTCCACGTACAAATGTGAATTGTAGTTAAAAGAGGCAACATTTGATAACGGACCATTTTTTACGTTTCTGAAGCATGTCGTAAGGGGGGGTGGTTATCTCTTTCGTCAAAAATCGGGCGTTTTCGCTAGAACAATAAAGGCCTACAAATGTTATTTAGTTCACTTCCCGTGGAGGAGAAACACTTTTTAAGGCCGCAGAGTGATTAAATTGGCCATATTCATTCACTTTTACCCATTCCTCAAATCTTGTGTTTAAAACCCCTGGAAGCATGAAAATCACTTTAAACATCTAATTTTATCTTTAAAAGTGATTTTCCACGTACAAATGTGAATTGTAGTTCAAAGAGGCAACATTTGAAAACAGACCATTTTTTTAGTTTCTGAAGCATGTCGTAAGGGGGGGTGGTTATCTCTTTCATCAAAAATCGGACGTTTTTGATTGAACAATAAAGGCCTACAAATGTTATTTAATTCACTTTCTGGGGTGGAGAAAAACTTTTTAAGGCCTCAGAGTGAATACATTGGCCATTTTCATTCACATTTACCCATTCCTCAAATCTTGTGTTTAAGGCCCCTGGAAGCATGAAAATCACTTTAAACATCTCATTTTATCTTTAATAGTGATTTTCCACGTACAAATGTGAATTGTAGTTCAAAGAGGCAACATTTGAAAACGGACCATTTTTTACGTTTCTGAAGCTTGTCGTAAGGGGGGTGGTTATCTCTTTCGTCAAAAATCGGGTGTTTTCGCTTGAACAATAAAGGCCTACAAATGTTATTTAGTTCACTTCCCGTGGAGGAGAAACACTTTTTAAGGCCGCAGAGTGAGTAAATTGGCCATATTCATTCACTTTTACCCATTCCTCAAATCTTGTGTTTAAGGCCCCTGGAAGCATGAAAATCACTTTAAACATCTCATTTTATCTTTAAAAGTGATTTTCCACGTACAAATGTGAATTGTAGTTCAAAGAGACAACATTTGAAAACGGACCATGTTTTTTAGTTTCTGAAGCATGTCGTAAGGGGGGTGGTTATCTCTTTCACCAAGAAAAAGGCGTTTTTGATTGAACAATAAAGGCCTCCAAATGGTATTTTATTCACTTCCCGTGGAGGAGAAACACTTTTTAAGGCCTCAGAATGAGTAAATTGGCCATTTTCATTCACTTTTACCCATTCCTCAAACCTTGTGTTTAAGGCCCCTGGAAGCATGAAAATCACTTTAAACATCTCATTTTATCTTTAAAAGTGATTTTCCACGTACAAATGTGAATTGTAGTTCAAAGAGGCAACATTTGAAAACTGACCATTTTTTTAGTTTCTGAAGCATGTCGTAAGGGGGGTGGTTATCTCTTTCGTCAAAAATCGGGCATTTACGCTTGAACAATAAAGGCCTACAAATGTTATTTAATTCACTTTTTGGGGTGGAGAAAAACTTTTTAACGCCTCAGAGTGAATAAATTGGCCCTTTTCATTCACATTTACCCATTCCTCAAATCTTGTGTTTAGGGCCCCTGGAAGCTTGAAAATCACTTTAAACATCTAATTTTATCTCTAAAAGTGATTATCCACGTACAAATGTGAATTGTAGTTCAAAGACGCAACATTTGAGAATGGACCAATTTTTCCGTTTCAGAAGCATGTCGTAAGGGGGGGGTGGTTATCTCTTTCATCAAAAATCGGGCATTTTTGCTTGAACAATAAAGGCCTACAAATGTTATTTAATTCACTTCCCATAGAGGAGAAACACTTTTTAAGGCCTCAGAATTAGTAAATTGGCCATTTTCATTCACTTTTACCCATTCCTGAAACCTTGTGTTTAAGGCCCCTGGAAAAATGAAAATCACTTTAAACATCTCATTTTATCTTTAAAAGTGATTTTCCACGTACAAATGTGAACTGTAGTTCAAAGAGGCAACATTTGAAAACGGACCATTTTTTTAGTTTCTGAAGCATGTCGTAAGGGGGGTGGTTATCTCTTTCACCAAGAAAAAGGCGTTTTTGATTGAACAATAAAGGCCTCCAAATGGTATTTTATTCACTTCCCGTGGAGGAGAAACACTTTTTAAGGCCTCAGAATGAGTAAATTGGCCATTTTCATTCACTTTTACCCATTCCTCAAACCTTGTGTTTAACGCCCCTGGAAGCATGAAAATCACTTTAAACATCTCATTTTATCTTTCAAATTGATTTTCCACGTACAAATGTGAATTGTAGTTCAAAGAGGCAACATTTGAAAACGGACCATTTTTTTAGTTTCTGAAGCATGTCGTAAGGGGGGTGGTTATCTCTTTCATCAAAAATCGGGCGTTTTTGATTGAACAATAAAGGCCTACAAATGTTATTTAATTCACTTCCCGTGGAGGAGAAACACTTTTTAAGGCCTCAGAGTGAGTAAATTGGCCATTTTCATTCACTTTTACCTATTCCTCAAATCTCGTGTTTAAGGACCCTGGAAGTATGAAAATCACTTTAAACATCTCATTTTATATTTAAAAGTTATTTTCCACATACAAATGTGAATTGTAGTTCAAAGAGGCAACATTTGAAAACTGACCTTTTTTTAGTTTCTGAAGCATGTCGTAAGGGGGGTGGTTAACTCTTTTGTCAAAAATCGGGCGTTTTCGCTTGAACAATAAAGGCCTCCAAATGTTATTTAATTCACTTCCCGTGGAGGAGAAACACTTTTTAAGGTCTCAAAGTGAGTAAATTGGCCATTTTCATTCACTTTTACCCATTTCTCACATCTTGAGTTTAGGGCCCCTGGAAGCATGAAAATCACTTTAAACATCTCATTTTATCTTTAAAAGTGATTATCCACGTACAAATGTGAATTGTCGTTCAAAGACGCAACATTTGAAAATGGACCATTTTTTTAGTTTCTGAAACATGTCGTAAGAGGGGGTGGTTATCTCTTTCACCAAAAAACAGGCGTTTTTGATTGAACAATAAAGGCCTCCAAATGTATTTGATTCACTTTCCGTGGAGGAGAAACACTTTTTAAGGACTCAGAATGAGTAAATTGGCCATTTTCATTCACTTTTACCCATTCCTCAAATCTTGCGTTTAAGGCCCCTGGAAGCATGAAAATCACTTTAAACATCTCATTTTATCTTTAAAATTGATTTTCCACGTACAAATGTGAATTGTAGTTCAAAGAGGCAACATTTGAAAACGGACCATTGTTTTAGTTTTTGAAGCATGTCGTAAGGGGGGGTGGTTATCTCTTTCATCAAAAATCGGGCGTTTTTGATTGAACAATCAAGGCCTACAAATGTTTTTTAATTCACTTTCTAGGGTGGAGAAAAACTTTTTAAGGCCTCAGAGTGAATAAATTGGCCCTTTTCATTCAAATTTACCCATTCCTCAAATCTTGTGTTTAGGGCCCCTGGAAGCTTGAAAATCACTTTAAACATCTAATTTTATCTCTAAAAGTGATTATCCACGTACAAATGTGAATTGTAGATCAAAGACGCAACATTTGAAAATGGACCATTTTTTTAGTTTCTGAAGCATGTCGTAAGCGGGGGTGGTTATCTCTTTCATCAAAAATCAGGCGTTTTCGCTTGAACAATAAATTCCTACAAATGTTATTTAATTCACTTCCCGTGGAGGAGAAACACTTTTTAAGGCCTCAGAGTGAGTAAATTGGCCATTTTCATTCACTTTTACCCATTCCTCAAATCTCGTGTTTAAGGCCCCTGGAAGTATGAAAATCACTTTAAACATCTCATTTTATATTTAAAAGTTATTTTCCACATACAAATGTGAATTGTAGTTCAAAGAGGCAACATTTGAAAACGGACCATTTTTTTAGTTTCTGAAGCATGTCGTAAGGGGGTGGTTATCTCTTTCATCAAAAATCGGGCGTTTTTGATTGAACAATAAAGGCCTACAAATGTTATTTAATTCACTTTCTGGGGTGGAGAAAAACTTTTTAAGGCCTCAGAGTGAGTAAATTGGCCATTTTCATTCACTTTTACCCATTCCTCAAATCTTGTGTTTAGGGCCCCTGGAAGCTTGAAAATCACTTTAAACATCTAATTTTATCTCTAAAAGCGATTTTCCACGTACAAATGTGAATTGTAGTTCAAAGACGCAACATTTCAAAATGGACCATTTTTTTAGTTTCTGAAGCATGTCGTAAGGGGGGGTGGTTATCTCTTTCATCAAAAATCAGGCATTTTCGCTTGAACAATAAAGGCCTCCAAATGTTATTTAATTCACTTCCCGTGGAGGAGAAACACTTTTTAAGGCCTCAGAGTGAGTAAATTGGCCATTTTCATTCACTTTTACCTATTCCTCAAATCTCGTGTTTAAGGACCCTGGAAGTATGAAAATCACTTTAAACATCTCATTTTATATTTAAAAGTTATTTTCCACATACAAATGTGAATTGTAGTTCAAAGAGGCAACATTTGAAAACGGACCTTTTTTTAGTTTCTGAAGCATGTCGTAAGGGGGGTGGTTAACTCTTTTGTCAAAAATCGGGCGTTTTCGCTTGAACAATAAAGGCCTACAAATGTTATTTAATTCACTTCCCGTGGAGGAGAAAAACTTTTTAAGGCCTCAGAATGAGTAAATTGGCCATTTTCATTCACTTTTACCCATTCCTCAAATCGTGTGTTTAAGGCCCCTGGAAGCATGAAAATCACTTTAAACATCTCATTTTATCTTTAAAAGTGATTTTCCACGTACAAATGTGAATTGTAGTTCAAAGAGACAACATTTGAAAACGGACCATTTTTTTAGTTTCTGAAGCATGTCGCAAGGGGGGGTGGTTATCTCTTTCATCAAAAATCGGGCGTTTTTGATTGAACAATAAAGGCCTACAAATGTTATTTAATTCACTTTCTAGGGTGGAGAAAAACTTTTTAAGGCCTCAGAGTGAATAAATTGGCCCTTTTCATTCACATTTACACATTCCTCAAATCTTGTGTTTAGGGCCCCTGGAAGCTTGAAAATCACTTTAAACGTCTCATTTTATTTCTAAAAGGGATTATCCACGTACAATGTGAATTGTCGTTCAAAGACGCAACATTTGAAAATGAACCATTTTTTTAGTTTCAGAAGCATGTCGTAAGGGGAGGTGGTTATCTCTTTCATCAAAAATCGGGCTTTTTCGCTTGAACAATAAAGGCCTCCAAATGTTATTTAATTCACTTCCCGTGGAGGAGAAACACTTTTTAAGGCCTCAGAGTGAGTAAATTGGCCATTTTCATTCACTTTTACCCATTCCTCAAATCTCGTGTTTAAGGCCCCTGGAAGCATGAAAATCACTTTAAACATCTCATTTTATCTTTAAAAGTGATTTTCCACGTACAAATGTGAATTGTAGTTCAAAGAGGCAACAATTGAAAACGGACCATTTTTACGTTTCTGAAGCATGTCATAAGGGGGGGTGGTTATCTCTTTCGTCAAAAATCGGGCGTTATCGCTTGAACAATAAAGGCCTACAAATGTTATTTAGTTCACTTTCTGGGGTGGAGAAAAACTTTTTAAGGCCTCAGAGTGAATAAATTGGCCATTTTCATTCACTTTTACCCATTCCTCAAATCTTGTGTTTAGGGCCCCTGGAAGCTTGAAAATCACTTTAAACATCTCATTTTATCTTTAAAAGTGATTTTCCACGTACAAATGTGAATTGTAGTTCAAAGAGGCAACATTTGAAAACAGACCATTTTTTACGTTTCTGAAGCATGTCGTAAGGGGGGGTGGTTATCTCTTTCGTCAAAAATCGGGCGTTTTCGCTTGAACATTAAAGGCCTACAAATGTTATTTAGTTCACTTCCCGTGGAGGAGAAACACTTTTTAAGGCCGTAGAGTGAGTAAATTGGCCATATTCATTCACTTTTACCCATTCCTCAAATCTTGTGTTTAAGGCCCCTGGAAGCATGAAAATCACTTTAAACATCTCATTTTATCTTTAAAAGTGATTTTCCACATACAAATGTGAATTGTAGTTCAAAGAGGCAACATTTGAAAACAGACCATTTTTTTAGTTTCTGAAGCATGTCGTAAGGGGGGGTGGGTATCTCTTTCATCAAAAATCGGACGTTTTTGATTGAACAATAAAGGCCTACAAATGTTATTTAATTCACTTTCTGGGGTGGAGAAAAACTTTTTAAGGCCTCAGAGTGAATAAATTGGCCATTTTCATTCACATTTACCCAT
The DNA here is from genome assembly GCF_964204655.1 of Triturus cristatus. NCBI lineage: Eukaryota > Metazoa > Chordata > Amphibia > Caudata > Salamandridae > Triturus > Triturus cristatus. The sequence continues at coordinate 1,223,051,334 of NC_140590.1, read as the reverse complement.
TCCTCAAATCTTGTGTTTAGGGCCCCTGGAAGCTTGAAAATCACTTTAAACATCTCATTTTATCTTTAAAAGTGATTTTCCACGTACAAATGTGAATTGTAGTTCAAAGAGGCAACATTTGAAAACAGACCATTTTTATAGTTTCTGAAGCATGTCGTAAGGGGGGTGGTTATCACCTTCATCAAAAATCGGACGTTTTGAATTGAACAATAAAGGCCTACAAATGTTATTTAATTCACTTTCTGGGGTGGAGAAAAACTTTTTAAGGCCTCAGAGTGAATAAATTGGCCATTTTCATTCACATTTACCCATTCCTCAAATCTTGTGTTTAGGGCCCCTGGAAGCTTGAAAATCACTTTAAACATCTCATTTTATCTTTAAAAGTGATTTTCAACGTACAAATGTGAATTGTAGTTCAAAGAGGCAACAATTGAAAACGGACCATTTTTTACGTTTCTGAAGCTTGTCGTAAGGGGGGGGTGGTTATCTCTTTCGTCAAAAATCGGGTGTTTTCGCTTGAACAATAAAGGCCTTCAAATGTTATTTAGTTCACTTCCCGTGGAGGAGAAACACTTTTTAAGGCCGCAGACTGAGTAAATTGGCCATATTAATTCACTTTTACCCATTCCTCAAATCTTGTGTTTAGGGCCCCTGGAAGCTTGAAAATCACTTTAAACATCTCATTTTATCTTTAAAAGTGATTTTCCACGTACAAATGTGAATTGTAGTTCAAAGAGGCAACATTTGAAAACGGACCATTTTTTACGTTTCTGAAGCTTGTCGTAAGGGGGGGTGGTTATCTCTTTCGTCAAAAATCGGGCGTTTTCGCTTGAACAATAAAGGCCTACAAATGTTATTTAGTTCACTTTCTGGGGTGGAGAAAAACTTTTTAAGGCCTCAGAGTGAATAAATTGGCCATTTTCATTCACTTTTACCCATTCCTCAAATCTTGTGTTTAGGGCCCCTGGAAACTTGAAAATCACTTTAAACATCTCATTTTATCTTTAAAAGTGATTTTCCACGTACAAATGTGAATTGTAGTTCAAAGAGGCAACAATTGAAAACGGACCATTTTTTACGTTTCTGAAGCTTGTCGTAAGGGGGGGGGTGGTTATCTCTTTCGTCAAAAATCGGGTGTTTTCGCTTGAACAATAAAGGCCTACAAATGGTATTTAGTTCACTTCCCGTGGAGGAGAAACACTTTTTAAGGCCGCATACTGAGTAAATTGGCCATATTAATTCACTTTTACCCATTCCTCAAATCTTGTGTTTAAGGCCCCTGGAAGCATGAAAATCACTTTAAACATCTCATTTTATCTTTAATAGTGATTTTCCACGTACAAATGTGAATTGTAGTTCAAAGAGGAAATATTTGAAAACGGACCATTTTTTACGTTTCTGAAGCATGTCGTAAGGGGGGGTGGTTATCTCTTTCGTCAAAAATCGGGTGTTTTCGCTTGAACAATAAAGGGCTACAAATGTTATTTAGTTCACTTCCCGTGGAGGAGAAACACTTTTTAAGGCCGCAGAGTGAGTAAATTGGCCATATTCATTCACTTTTACCCATTCCTCAAATCTTGTTTTTAAGGCCCCTGGAAGCATGAAAATCACTTTAAACATCTCATTTTATCTTTAAAAGTGATTTTCCACGTACAAATGTGAATTGTAGTTCAAAGAGGCAACATTTGAAAACAGACCATTTTTTTAGTTTCTGAAGCATGTCGTAAGGGGGGGGTGGTTATCTCTTTCATCAAAAATCGGACGTTTTTGATTGAACAATAAAGGCCTACAAATGTTATTTAATTCACTTTCTGGGGTGGAGAAAAACTTTTTAAGGCCTCAGAGTGAATAAATTGGCCATTTTCATTCACATTTACCCATTCCTCAAATCTTGTGTTTAGGGCCCCTGAAACTTGAAAATCACTTTAAACATCTCATTTTATCTTTAAAAGTGATTTTCCATGTACAAATGTGAATTGTAGTTAAAAGAGGCAACATTTGAAAACGGACCATTTTTACGTTTCTGAAGCATGTCATAAGGGGGGGTGGTTATCTCTTTCGTCAAAAATCGGGCGTTTTCGCTTGAAGAATAAAGGCCTACAAATGTAATTTAGTTCACTTCCCGTGGAGGAGAAACACTTTTTAAGGCCGCAGAGTGAGTAAATTGGCCGTATTCATTCACTTTTACCCATTCCTCAAATCTTTGTGTTTAAGGCCCCTGGAAGCTTGAAAATCACTTTAAACATCTCATTTTATCTTTAAAAGTGAATTTCCATGTACAAATGTGAATTGTAGTTCAAAGAGGCAACATTTGAAAACAGACCATTTTTTTAGTTTCTGAAGCATGTCGTAAGGGGGGGTGGTTATCTCTTTCATCAAAAATCGGACGTTTTTGATTGAACAATAAAGGCCTCCAAATGTTATTTTATTCACTTCCCGTGGAGGAGAAATACTTTTTAAGGCCGCAGAGAGAGTAAATTTGCCATTTCCATTCACTTTTACCCATTCCTCAAATCTCGTGTTTAAGGCCCCTGGAAGCATGAAAATCACTTTAAACATCTCATTTTATCTTTAAAAGTGATTTTCCACGTACAAATGTGAATTGTAGTTAAAAGAGGCAACATTTGATAACGGACCATTTTTTACGTTTCTGAAGCATGTCGTAAGGGGGGGTGGTTATCTCTTTCGTCAAAAATCGGGCGTTTTCGCTAGAACAATAAAGGCCTACAAATGTTATTTAGTTCACTTCCCGTGGAGGAGAAACACTTTTTAAGGCCGCAGAGTGATTAAATTGGCCATATTCATTCACTTTTACCCATTCCTCAAATCTTGTGTTTAAAACCCCTGGAAGCATGAAAATCACTTTAAACATCTAATTTTATCTTTAAAAGTGATTTTCCACGTACAAATGTGAATTGTAGTTCAAAGAGGCAACATTTGAAAACAGACCATTTTTTTAGTTTCTGAAGCATGTCGTAAGGGGGGGTGGTTATCTCTTTCATCAAAAATCGGACGTTTTTGATTGAACAATAAAGGCCTACAAATGTTATTTAATTCACTTTCTGGGGTGGAGAAAAACTTTTTAAGGCCTCAGAGTGAATACATTGGCCATTTTCATTCACATTTACCCATTCCTCAAATCTTGTGTTTAAGGCCCCTGGAAGCATGAAAATCACTTTAAACATCTCATTTTATCTTTAATAGTGATTTTCCACGTACAAATGTGAATTGTAGTTCAAAGAGGCAACATTTGAAAACGGACCATTTTTTACGTTTCTGAAGCTTGTCGTAAGGGGGGTGGTTATCTCTTTCGTCAAAAATCGGGTGTTTTCGCTTGAACAATAAAGGCCTACAAATGTTATTTAGTTCACTTCCCGTGGAGGAGAAACACTTTTTAAGGCCGCAGAGTGAGTAAATTGGCCATATTCATTCACTTTTACCCATTCCTCAAATCTTGTGTTTAAGGCCCCTGGAAGCATGAAAATCACTTTAAACATCTCATTTTATCTTTAAAAGTGATTTTCCACGTACAAATGTGAATTGTAGTTCAAAGAGGCAACATTTGAAAACAGACCATTTTTTTAGTTTCTGAAGCATGTCGTAAGGGGGGTGGTTATCTCTTTCATCAAAAATCGGACGTTTTTGATTGAACAATAAAGGCCTCCAAATGTTATTTTATTCACTTCCCGTGGAGGAGAAACACTTTTTAAGGCCACAGAGTGAGTAAATTGGCCATTTCCATTCACTTTTACCCATTCCTCAAATCTCGTGTTTAAGGCCCCTGGAAGCATGAAAATCACTTTAAACATCTCATTTTATCTTTAAAAGTGATTTTCCACGTACAAATGTGAATTGTAGTTCAAAGAGGCAACATTTGAAAACAGACCATTTTTTTAGTTTCTGAAGCATGTCGTAAGGGGGGGTGGTTATCTATTTCATCAAAAATCGGATGTTTTTAATTGAACAATAAAGGTCTACAAATGTTATTTAATTCACTTTCTGGGGTGGAGAAAAACTTTTTAAGGCCTCAGAGTGAATAAATTGGCCATTTTCATTCACTTTTACCCATTCCTCAAATCTTGTGTTTAGGGCCCCTGGAAGCTTGAAAATCACTTTAAACATCTCATTTTATCTTTAAAAGTGATTTTCCACGTACAAATGTGAATTGTAGTTAAAAGAGGCAACATTTGATAACGGACCATTTTTTTAGTTTCTGAAGCATGTCGTAAGGGGGGGTGGTTATCTCTTTCATCAAAAATCGGACGTTTTTGATTGAACAATAAAGGCCTCCAAATGTTATTTTATTCACTTCCCGTGGAGGAGAAACACTTTTTAAGGCCGCCGAGTGAGTAAATTGGCCATTTTCATTCACTTTTACCCATTCCTCAAATCTTGTGTTTAGGGCCCCTGGAAGCTTGAAAATCACTTTAAACATCTAATTTTATCTCTAAAAGCGATTTTCCACGTATATATGTGAATTGTAGTTCAAAGACGCAACATTTCAAAATGGACCATTTTTTTTGTTTCTGAAGCATGTCGTAAGGGGGGGTGGTTATCTCTTTCATCAAAAATCAGGCGTTTTCGCTTGAACAATAAAGGCCTCCAAATGTTATTTAATTCACTTCCCGTGGAGGAGAAACACTTTTTAAGGCCTCAGAGTGAGTAAATTGGCCATTTTCATTCACTTTTACCTATTCCTCAAATCTCGTGTTTAAGGACCCTGGAAGTATGAAAATCACTTTAAACATCTCATTTTATATTTAAAAGTTATTTTCCACATACAAATGTGAATTGTATTTCAAAGAGGCAACATTTGAAAACGGACCTTTTTTTAGTTTCTGAAGCATGTCGTAAGGGGGGTGGTTAACTCTTTTGTCAAAAATCGGGCGTTTTCGCTTGAACAATAAAGACCTACAAATGTTATTTAATTCACTTCCCGTGGAGGAGAAACACTTTTTAAGGCCTCAGAATGAGTAAATTGGCCATTTTCATTCACTTTTACCCATTCCTCAAATCGTGTGTTTAAGGCCCCTGGAAGCATGAAAATCACTTTAAACATCTCATTTTATCTTTAAAAGTGATTTTCCACGTACAAATGTGAATTGTAGTTCAAAGAGACAACATTTGAAAACGGACCATTTTTTTAGTTTCTGAAGCATGTCGCAAGGGGGGGTGGTTATCTCTTTCATCAAAAAGCGGGCGTTTTTGATTGAACAATAAAGGCCTACAAATGTTATTTAATTCACTTTCTAGGGTGGAGAAAAACTTTTTAAGGCCTCAGAGTGAATAAATTGGCCCTTTTCATTCACATTTACACATTCCTCAAATCTTGTGTTTAGGGCCCCTGGAAGCTTGAAAATCACTTTAAACGTCTCATTTTATTTCTAAAAGGGATTATCCACGTACAATGTGAATTGTCGTTCAAAGACGCAACATTTGAAAATGAACCATTTTTTTAGTTTCAGAAGCATGTCGTAAGGGGAGGTGGTTATCTCTTTCATCAAAAATCGGGCTTTTTCGCTTGAACAATAAAGGCCTCCAAATGTTATTTAATTCACTTCCCGTGGAGGAGAAACACTTTTTAAGGCCTCAGAGTGAGTAAATTGGCCATTTTCATTCACTTTTACCCATTCCTCAAATCTCGTGTTTAAGGCCCCTGGAAAAATGAAAATCACTTTAAACATCTCATTTTATCTTTAAAAGTGATTTTCCACGTACAAATGTGAATTGTAGTTCAAAGAGGCAACAATTGAAAACGGACCATTTTTACGTTTCTGAAGCATGTCATAAGGGGGGGTGGTTATCTCTTTCGTCAAAAATCGGGCGTTTTCGCTTGAACAATAAAGGCCTCCAAATGTTATTTAGTTCACTTTCTGGGGTGGAGAAAAACTTTTTAAGGCCTCAGAGTGAATAAATTGGCCATTTTCATTCACTTTTACCCATTCCTCAAATCTTGTGTTTAGGGCCCCTGGAAGCTTGAAAATCACTTTAAACATCTCATTTTATCTTTAATAGTGATTTTCCACGTACAAATGTGAATTGTAGTTCAAAGAGGAAATATTTGAAAACGGACCATTTTTTACGTTTCTGAAGCATGTCGTAAGGGGGGGTGGTTATCTCTTTCGTCAAAAATCGGGTGTTTTCGCTTGAACAATAAAGGCCTACAAATGTTATTTAGTTCACTTCCCGTGGAGGAGAAACACTTTTTAAGGCCGCAGAGTGAGTAAATTGGCCATATTCATTCACTTTTACCCATTCCTCAAATCTTGTGTTTAAGGCCCCTGGAAGCATGAAAATCACTTTAAACATCTCATTTTATCTTTAAAAGTGATTTTCCACGTACAAATGTGAATTGTAGTTCAAAGAGGCAACATTTGAAAACAGACCATTTTTTTAGTTTCTGAAGCATGTCGTAAGGGGGGGTGGTTATCTCTTTCATCAAAAATCGGACGTTTTTGATTGAACAATAAAGGCCTACAAATGTTATTTAATTCACTTTCTGGGGTGGAGAAAAACTTTTTAAGGCCTCAGAGTGAATAAATTGGCCATTTTCATTCACATTTACCCATTCCTCAAATCTTGTGTTTAGGGCCCCTGAAACTTGAAAATCACTTTAAACATCTCATTTTATCTTTAAAAGTGATTTTCCATGTACAAATGTGAATTGTAGTTAAAAGAGGCAACATTTGAAAACAGACCATTTTTTTAGTTTCTGAAGCATGTCGTAAGGGGGGGTGGTTATCTCTTTCATCAAAAATCGGACGTTTTTGATTGAACAATAAAGGCCTCCAAATGTTATTTTATTCACTTCCCGTGGAGGAGAAACACTTTTTAAGGCCGCAGAGAGAGTAAATTGGCCATTTCCATTCACTTTTACCCATTCCTCAAATCTCGTGTTTAAGGCCCCTGGAAGCATGAAAATCACTTTAAACATCTCATTTTATCTTTAAAAGTGATTTTCCACGTACAAATGTGAATTGTAGTTAAAAGAGGCAACATTTGATAACGGACCATTTTTTTAGTTTCTGAAGCATGTCGTAAGGGGGGGTGGGTATCTCTTTCATCAAAAATCGGACGTTTTTGATTGAACAATAAAGGCCTACAAATTTTATTTAATTCACTTTCTGGGGTGGAGAAAAACTTTTTAAGGCCTCAGAGTGAATAAATTGGCCATTTTCATTCACTTTTACCCATTCCTCAAATCTTGTGTTTAGGGCCCCTGGAAGCTTGAAAATCACTTTAAACATCTCATTTTATCTTTAAAAGTGATTTTCAACGTACAAATGTGAATTGTAGTTCAAAGAGGCAACAATTGAAAACGGACCATTTTTTACGTTTCTGAAGCTTGTCGTAAGGGGGGGGTGGTTATCTCTTTCGTCAAAAATCGGGTGTTTTCGCTTGAAAAATAAAGGCCTTCAAATGTTATTTAGTTCACTTCCCGTGGAGGAGAAACACTTTTTAAGGCCGCAGACTGAGTAAATTGGCCATATTAATTCACTTTTACCCATTCCTCAAATCTTGTGTTTAGGGCCCCTGGAAGCTTGAAAATCACTTTAAACATCTCATTTTATCTTTAAAAGTGATTTTCCACGTACAAATGTGAATTGTAGTTCAAAGAGGCAACATTTGAAAACGGACCATTTTTTACGTTTCTGAAGCTTGTCGTAAGGGGGGGTGGTTATCTCTTTCGTAAAAAATCGGGCATTTTCGCTTGAACAATAAAGGCCTACAAATGTTATTTAGTTCACTTCCCGTGGAGGAGAAACACTTTTTAAGGCCGCAGAGTGAGTAAATTGGCCATATTCATTCACTTTTACCCATTCCTCAAATCTTGTGTCTAAGGCCCCTGGAAGCATGAAAATCACTTTAAACATCTCATTTTATCTTTAAAAGTGATTTTCCACGTACAAATGTGAATTGTAGTTAAAAGAGGCAACATTTGAAAACGGACCATTTTTACGTTTCTGAAGCATGTCATAAGGGGGGGGTGGTTATCTCTTTCGCCAAAAATCGGGTGTTTTCGCTTGAACAATAAAGGCCTCCAAATGTTATTTTATTCACTTCCCGTGGAGGAGAAACACTTTTTAAGGCCGCAGAGTGAGTAAATTGGCCATTTTGATTCACTTTTACCCATTCCTCAAATCTCGTGTTTAAGGCCCCTGGAAGCATGAAAATCACTTTAAACATCTCATTTTATCTTTAAAAGTGATTTTCCACGTACAAATGTGAATTGTAGTTCAAAGAGGCAACAATTGAAAACGGACCATTTTTACGTTTCTGAAGCATGTCATAAGGGGGGGTGGTTATCTCTTTCGTCAAAAATCGGGCGTTTTCGCTTGAACAATAAAGGCCTACAAATGTTATTTAGTTCACTTTCTGGGGTGGAGAAAAACTTTTTAAGGCCTCAGAGTGAATAAATTGGCCATTTTCATTCACTTTTACCCATTCCTCAAATCTTGTGTTTAGGGCCCCTGGAAGCTTGAAAATCACTTTAAACATCTCATTTTATCTTTAAAAGTGATTTTCCACGTACAAATGTGAATTGTAGTTCAAAGAGGCAACAATTGAAAACGGACCATTTTTTACGTTTCTGAAGCTTGTCGTAAGGGGGGGGGTGGTTATCTCTTTCGTCAAAAATCGGGTGTTTTCGCTTGAACAATAAAGGCCTACAAATGGTATTTAGTTCACTTCCCGTGGAGGAGAAACACTTTTTAAGGCCGCATACTGAGTAAATTGGCCATATTAATTCACTTTTACCCATTCCTCAAATCTTGTGTTTAAGGCCCCTGGAAGCATGAAAATCACTTTAAACATCTCATTTTATCTTTAATAGTGATTTTCCACGTACAAATGTGAATTGTAGTTCAAAGAGGAAATATTTGAAAACGGACCATTTTTTACGTTTCTGAAGCATGTCGTAAGGGGGGGTGGTTATCTCTTTCGTCAAAAATCGGGTGTTTTCGCTTGAACAATAAAGGCCTACAAATGTTATTTAGTTCACTTCCCGTGGAGAAGAAACACTTTTTAAGGCCGCAGAGTGAGTAAATTGGCCATATTCATTCACTTTTACCCATTCCTCAAATCTTGTGTTTAAGGCCCCTGGAAGCATGAAAATCACTTTAAACATCTCATTTTATCTTTAAAAGTGATTTTCCACGTACAAATGTGAATTGTAGTTCAAAGAGGCAACATTTGAAAACAGACCATTTTTTTAGTTTCTGAAGCATGTCGTAAGGGGGGGTGGTTATCTCTTTCATCAAAAATCGGACGTTTTTGATTGAACAATAAAGGCCTACAAATGTTATTTAATTCACTTTCTGGGGTGGAGAAAAACTTTTTAAGGCCTCAGAGTGAATAAATTGGCCATTTTCATTCACATTTACCCATTCCTCAAATCTTGTGTTTAGGGCCCCTGAAACTTGAAAATCACTTTAAACATCTCATTTTATCTTTAAAAGTGATTTTCCATGTACAAATGTGAATTGTAGTTAAAAGAGGCAACATTTGAAAACGGACCATTTTTACGTTTCTGAAGCATGTCATAAGGGGGGGTGGTTATCTCTTTCGTCAAAAATCGTGCGTTTTCGCTTGAACAATAAAGGCCTACAAATGTTATTTAGTTCACTTCCCGTGGAGGAGAAACACTTTTTAAGGCCGCAGAGTGAGTAAATTGGCCGTATTCATTCACTTTTACCCATTCCTCAAATCTTTGTGTTTAAGGCCCCTGGAAGCATGAAAATCACTTTAAACATCTCATTTTATCTTTAAAAGTGATTTTCCACGTACAAATGTGAATTGTAGTTCAAAGAGGCAACATTTGAAAACAGACCATTTTTTTAGTTTCTGAAGCATGTCGTAAGGGGGGGTGGTTATCTCTTTCATCAAAAATCGGACGTTTTTAATTGAACAATAAAGGCCTACAAATGTTATTTAATTCACTTTCTGGGGTGGAGAAAAACTTTTTAAGGCCTCAGAGTGAATAAATTGGCCATTTTCATTCACTTTTACCCATTCCTCAAATCTTGTGTTTAGGGCCCCTGGAAGCTTGAAAATCACTTTAAACATCTCATTTTATCTTTAAAAGTGATTTTCCACGTACAAATGTGAATTGTAGTTCAAAGAGGCAACATTTGAAAACAGACCATTTTTATAGTTTCTGAAGCATGTCGTAAGGGGGGTGGTTATCACCTTCATCAAAAATCGGACGTTTTGAATTGAACAATAAAGGCCTACAAATGTTATTTAATTCACTTTCTGGGGTGGAGAAAAACTTTTTAAGGCCTCAGAGTGAATAAATTGGCCATTTTCATTCACATTTACCCATTCCTCAAATCTTGTGTTTAGGGCCCCTGGAAGCTTGAAAATCACTTTAAACATCTCATTTTATCTTTAAAAGTGATTTTCAACGTACAAATGTGAATTGTAGTTCAAAGAGGCAACAATTGAAAACGGACCATTTTTTACGTTTCTGAAGCTTGTCGTAAGGGGGGGGTGGTTATCTCTTTCGTCAAAAATCGGGTGTTTTCGCTTGAAAAATAAAGGCCTTCAAATGTTATTTAGTTCACTTCCCGTGGAGGAGAAACACTTTTTAAGGCCGCAGACTGAGTAAATTGGCCATATTAATTCACTTTTACCCATTCCTCAAATCTTGTGTTTAGGGCCCCTGGAAGCTTGAAAATCACTTTAAACATCTCATTTTATCTTTAAAAGTGATTTTCCACGTACAAATGTGAATTGTAGTTCAAAGAGGCAACATTTGAAAACGGACCATTTTTTACGTTTCTGAAGCTTGTCGTAAGGGGGGGTGGTTATCTCTTTCGTAAAAAATCGGGCATTTTCGCTTGAACAATAAAGGCCTACAAATGTTATTTAGTTCACTTCCCGTGGAGGAGAAACACTTTTTAAGGCCGCAGAGTGAGTAAATTGGCCATATTCATTCACTTTTACCCATTCCTCAAATCTTGTGTCTAAGGCCCCTGGAAGCATGAAAATCACTTTAAACATCTCATTTTATCTTTAAAAGTGATTTTCCACGTACAAATGTGAATTGTAGTTAAAAGAGGCAACATTTGAAAACGGACCATTTTTACGTTTCTGAAGCATGTCATAAGGGGGGGGTGGTTATCTCTTTCGCCAAAAATCGGGTGTTTTCGCTTGAACAATAAAGGCCTCCAAATGTTATTTTATTCACTTCCCGTGGAGGAGAAACACTTTTTAAGGCCGCAGAGTGAGTAAATTGGCCATTTTGATTCACTTTTACCCATTCCTCAAATCTCGTGTTTAAGGCCCCTGGAAGCATGAAAATCACTTTAAACATCTCATTTTATCTTTAAAAGTGATTTTCCACGTACAAATGTGAATTGTAGTTCAAAGAGGCAACAATTGAAAACGGACCATTTTTACGTTTCTGAAGCATGTCATAAGGGGGGGTGGTTATCTCTTTCGTCAAAAATCGGGCGTTTTCGCTTGAACAATAAAGGCCTACAAATGTTATTTAGTTCACTTTCTGGGGTGGAGAAAAACTTTTTAAGGCCTCAGAGTGAATAAATTGGCCATTTTCATTCACTTTTACCCATTCCTCAAATCTTGTGTTTAGGGCCCCTGGAAGCTTGAAAATCACTTTAAACATCTCATTTTATCTTTAAAAGTGATTTTCCACGTACAAATGTGAATTGTAGTTCAAAGAGGCAACAATTGAAAACGGACCATTTTTTACGTTTCTGAAGCTTGTCGTAAGGGGGGGGGTGGTTATCTCTTTCGTCAAAAATCGGGTGTTTTCGCTTGAACAATAAAGGCCTACAAATGGTATTTAGTTCACTTCCCGTGGAGGAGAAACACTTTTTAAGGCCGCATACTGAGTAAATTGGCCATATTAATTCACTTTTACCCATTCCTCAAATCTTGTGTTTAAGGCCCCTGGAAGCATGAAAATCACTTTAAACATCTCATTTTATCTTTAATAGTGATTTTCCACGTACAAATGTGAATTGTAGTTCAAAGAGGAAATATTTGAAAACGGACCATTTTTTACGTTTCTGAAGCATGTCGTAAGGGGGGGTGGTTATCTCTTTCGTCAAAAATCGGGTGTTTTCGCTTGAACAATAAAGGCCTACAAATGTTATTTAGTACACTTCCCGTGGAGGAGAAACACTTTTTAAGGCCGCAGAGTGAGTAAATTGGCCATATTCATTCACTTTTACCCATTCCTCAAATCTTGTGTTTAAGGCCCCTGGAAGCATGAAAATCACTTTAAACATCTCATTTTATCTTTAAAAGTGATTTTCCACGTACAATTGTGAATTGTAGTTCAAAGAGGCAACATTTGAAAACAGACCATTTTTTTAGTTTCTGAAGCATGTCGTAAGGGGGGGTGGTTATCTCTTTCATCAAAAATCGGACGTTTTTGATTGAACAATAAAGGCCTACAAATGTTATTTAATTCACTTTCTGGGGTGGAGAAAAACTTTTTAAGGCCTCAGAGTGAATAAATTGGCCATTTTCATTCACATTTACCCATTCCTCAAATCTTGTGTTTAGGGCCCCTGAAACTTGAAAATCACTTTAAACATCTCATTTTATCTTTAAAAGTGATTTTCCATGTACAAATGTGAATTGTAGTTAAAAGAGGCAACATTTGAAAACGGACCATTTTTACGTTTCTGAAGCATGTCATAAGGGGGGGTGGTTATCTCTTTCGTCAAAAATCGGGCGTTTTCGCTTGAACAATAAAGGCCTACAAATGTTATTTAGTTCACTTCCCGTGGAGGAGAAACACTTTTTAAGGCCGCAGAGTGAGTAAATTGGCCGTATTCATTCACTTTTACCCATTCCTCAAATCTTTGTGTTTAAGGCCCCTGGAAGCATGAAAATCACTTTAAACATCTCATTTTATCTTTAAAAGTGATTTTCCACGTACAAATGTGAATTGTAGTTCAAAGAGGCAACATTTGAAAACAGACCATTTTTTTAGTTTCTGAAGCATGTCGTAAGGGGGGGGGTTATCTCTTTCATCAAAAATCGGACGTTTTTAATTGAACAATAAAGGCCTACAAATGTTATTTAATTCACTTTCTGGGGTGGAGAAAAACTTTTTAAGGCCTCAGAGTGAATAAATTGGCCATTTTCATTCACATTTACCCATTCCTCAAATCTTGTGTTTAGGGCCCCTGAAACTTGAAAATCACTTTAAACATCTCATTTTATCTTTAATAGTGATTTTCCACGTACAAATGTGAATTGTAGTTCAAAGAGGCAACATTTGAAAACGGACCATTTTTTACGTTTCTGAAGCTTGTCGTAAGGGGGTGGTTATCTCTTTCGTCAAAAATCGGGTGTTTTCGCTTGAACAATAAAGGCCTACAAATGTTATTTAGTTCACTTCCCGTGGAGGAGAAACACTTTTTAAGGCCGCAGAGTGAGTAAATTGGCCATATTCATTCACTTTTACCCATTCCTCAAATCTTGTGTCTAAGGCCCCTGGAAGCATGAAAATCACTTTAAACATCTCATTTTATCTTTAAAAGTGATTTTCCACGTACAAATGTGAATTGTAGTTAAAAGAGGCAACATTTGAAAACGGACCATTTTTACGTTTCTGAAGCATGTCATAAGGGGGGGGTGGTTATCTCTTTCGCCAAAAATCGGGTGTTTTCGCTTGAACAATAAAGGCCTCCAAATGTTATTTTATTCACTTCCCGTGGAGGAGAAACACTTTTTAAGGCCGCAGAGTGAGTAAATTGGCCATTTTGATTCACTTTTACCCATTCCTCAAATCTCGTGTTTAAGGCCCCTGGAAGCATGAAAATCACTTTAAACATCTCATTTTATCTTTAAAAGTGATTTTCCACGTACAAATGTGAATTGTAGTTCAAAGAGGCAACAATTGAAAACGGACCATTTTTACGTTTCTGAAGCATGTCATAAGGGGGGGTGGTTATCTCTTTCGTCAAAAATCGGGCGTTTTCGCTTGAACAATAAAGGCCTACAAATGTTATTTAGTTCACTTTCTGGGGTGGAGAAAAACTTTTTAAGGCCTCAGAGTGAATAAATTGGCCATTTTCATTCACTTTTACCCATTCCTCAAATCTTGTGTTTAGGGCCCCTGGAAGCTTGAAAATCACTTTAAACATCTCATTTTATCTTTAAAAGTGATTTTCCACGTACAAATGTGAATTGTAGTTCAAAGAGGCAACAATTGAAAACGGACCATTTTTTACGTTTCTGAAGCTTGTCGTAAGGGGGGGGGGTGGTTATCTCTTTCGTCAAAAATCGGGTGTTTTCGCTTGAACAATAAAGGCCTACAAATGGTATTTAGTTCACTTCCCGTGGAGGAGAAACACTTTTTAAGGCCGCATACTGAGTAAATTGGCCATATTAATTCACTTTTACCCATTCCTCAAATCTTGTGTTTAAGGCCCCTGGAAGCATGAAAATCACTTTAAACATCTCATTTTATCTTTAATAGTGATTTTCCACGTACAAATGTGAATTGTAGTTCAAAGAGGAAATATTTGAAAACGGACCATTTTTTACGTTTCTGAAGCATGTCGTAAGGGGGGGTGGTTATCTCTTTCGTCAAAAATCGGGTGTTTTCGCTTGAACAATAAAGGCCTACAAATGTTATTTAGTTCACTTCCCGTGGAGAAGAAACACTTTTTAAGGCCGCAGAGTGAGTAAATTGGCCATATTCATTCACTTTTACCCATTCCTCAAATCTTGTGTTTAAGGCCCCTGGAAGCATGAAAATCACTTTAAACATCTCATTTTATCTTTAAAAGTGATTTTCCACGTACAAATGTGAATTGTAGTTCAAAGAGGCAACATTTGAAAACAGACCATTTTTTTAGTTTCTGAAGCATGTCGTAAGGGGGGGTGGTTATCTCTTTCATCAAAAATCGGACGTTTTTGATTGAACAATAAAGGCCTACAAATGTTATTTAATTCACTTTCTGGGGTGGAGAAAAACTTTTTAAGGCCTCAGAGTGAATAAATTGGCCATTTTCATTCACATTTACCCATTCCTCAAATCTTGTGTTTAGGGCCCCTGAAACTTGAAAATCACTTTAAACATCTCATTTTATCTTTAAAAGTGATTTTCCATGTACAAATGTGAATTGTAGTTAAAAGAGGCAACATTTGAAAACGGACCATTTTTACGTTTCTGAAGCATGTCATAAGGGGGGGTGGTTATCTCTTTCGTCAAAAATCGTGCGTTTTCGCTTGAACAATAAAGGCCTACAAATGTTATTTAGTTCACTTCCCGTGGAGGAGAAACACTTTTTAAGGCCGCAGAGTGAGTAAATTGGCCGTATTCATTCACTTTTACCCATTCCTCAAATCTTTGTGTTTAAGGCCCCTGGAAGCATGAAAATCACTTTAAACATCTCATTTTATCTTTAAAAGTGATTTTCCACGTACAAATGTGAATTGTAGTTCAAAGAGGCAACATTTGAAAACAGACCATTTTTTTAGTTTCTGAAGCATGTCGTAAGGGGGGGTGGTTATCTCTTTCATCAAAAATCGAACGTTTTTAATTGAACAATAAAGGCCTACAAATGTTATTTAATTCACTTTCTGGGGTGGAGAAAAACTTTTTAAGGCCTCAGAGTGAATAAATTGGCCATTTTCATTCACTTTTACCCATTCCTCAAATCTTGTGTTTAGGGCCCCTGGAAGCTTGAAAATCACTTTAAACATCTCATTTTATCTTTAAAAGTGATTTTCCACGTACAAATGTGAATTGTAGTTCAAAGAGGCAACATTTGAAAACAGACCATTTTTATAGTTTCTGAAGCATGTCGTAAGGGGGGTGGTTATCACCTTCATCAAAAATCGGACGTTTTGAATTGAACAATAAAGGCCTACAAATGTTATTTAATTCACTTTCTGGGGTGGAGAAAAACTTTTTAAGGCCTCAGAGTGAATAAATTGGCCATTTTCATTCACATTTACCCATTCCTCAAATCTTGTGTTTAGGGCCCCTGGAAGCTTGAAAATCACTTTAAACATCTCATTTTATCTTTAAAAGTGATTTTCAACGTACAAATGTGAATTGTAGTTCAAAGAGGCAACAATTGAAAACGGACCATTTTTTACGTTTCTGAAGCTTGTCGTAAGGGGGGGGTGGTTATCTCTTTCGTCAAAAATCGGGTGTTTTCGCTTGAAAAATAAAGGCCTTCAAATGTTATTTAGTTCACTTCCCGTGGAGGAGAAACACTTTTTAAGGCCGCAGACTGAGTAAATTGGCCATATTAATTCACTTTTACCCATTCCTCAAATCTTGTGTTTAGGGCCCCTGGAAGCTTGAAAATCACTTTAAACATCTCATTTTATCTTTAAAAGTGATTTTCCACGTACAAATGTGAATTGTAGTTCAAAGAGGCAACATTTGAAAACGGACCATTTTTTACGTTTCTGAAGCTTGTCGTAAGGGGGGGTGGTTATCTCTTTCGTAAAAAATCGGGCATTTTCGCTTGAACAATAAAGGCCTACAAATGTTATTTAGTTCACTTCCCGTGGAGGAGAAACACTTTTTAAGGCCGCAGAGTGAGTAAATTGGCCATATTCATTCACTTTTACCCATTCCTCAAATCTTGTGTCTAAGGCCCCTGGAAGCATGAAAATCACTTTAAACATCTCATTTTATCTTTAAAAGTGATTTTCCACGTACAAATGTGAATTGTAGTTAAAAGAGGCAACATTTGAAAACGGACCATTTTTACGTTTCTGAAGCATGTCATAAGGGGGGGGTGGTTATCTCTTTCGCCAAAAATCGGGTGTTTTCGCTTGAACAATAAAGGCCTCCAAATGTTATTTTATTCACTTCCCGTGGAGGAGAAACACTTTTTAAGGCCGCAGAGTGAGTAAATTGGCCATTTTGATTCACTTTTACCCATTCCTCAAATCTCGTGTTTAAGGCCCCTGGAAGCATGAAAATCACTTTAAACATCTCATTTTATCTTTAAAAGTGATTTTCCACGTACAAATGTGAATTGTAGTTCAAAGAGGCAACAATTGAAAACGGACCATTTTTACGTTTCTGAAGCATGTCATAAGGGGGGGTGGTTATCTCTTTCGTCAAAAATCGGGCGTTTTCGCTTGAACAATAAAGGCCTACAAATGTTATTTAGTTCACTTTCTGGGGTGGAGAAAAACTTTTTAAGGCCTCAGAGTGAATAAATTGGCCATTTTCATTCACTTTTACCCATTCCTCAAATCTTGTGTTTAGGGCCCCTGGAAGCTTGAAAATCACTTTAAACATCTCATTTTATCTTTAAAAGTGATTTTCCACGTACAAATGTGAATTGTAGTTCAAAGAGGCAACAATTGAAAACGGACCATTTTTTACGTTTCTGAAGCTTGTCGTAAGGGGGGGGGTGGTTATCTCTTTCGTCAAAAATCGGGTGTTTTCGCTTGAACAATAAAGGCCTACAAATGGTATTTAGTTCACTTCCCGTGGAGGAGAAACACTTTTTAAGGCCGCATACTGAGTAAATTGGCCATATTAATTCACTTTTACCCATTCCTCAAATCTTGTGTTTAAGGCCCCTGGAAGCATGAAAATCACTTTAAACATCTCATTTTATCTTTAATAGTGATTTTCCACGTACAAATGTGAATTGTAGTTCAAAGAGGAAATATTTGAAAACGGACCATTTTTTACGTTTCTGAAGCATGTCGTAAGGGGGGGTGGTTATCTCTTTCGTCAAAAATCGGGTGTTTTCGCTTGAACAATAAAGGCCTACAAATGTTATTTAGTACACTTCCCGTGGAGGAGAAACACTTTTTAAGGCCGCAGAGTGAGTAAATTGGCCATATTCATTCACTTTTACCCATTCCTCAAATCTTGTGTTTAAGGCCCCTGGAAGCATGAAAATCACTTTAAACATCTCATTTTATCTTTAAAAGTGATTTTCCACGTACAATTGTGAATTGTAGTTCAAAGAGGCAACATTTGAAAACAGACCATTTTTTTAGTTTCTGAAGCATGTCGTAAGGGGGGGTGGTTATCTCTTTCATCAAAAATCGGACGTTTTTGATTGAACAATAAAGGCCTACAAATGTTATTTAATTCACTTTCTGGGGTGGAGAAAAACTTTTTAAGGCCTCAGAGTGAATAAATTGGCCATTTTCATTCACATTTACCCATTCCTCAAATCTTGTGTTTAGGGCCCCTGAAACTTGAAAATCACTTTAAACATCTCATTTTATCTTTAAAAGTGATTTTCCATGTACAAATGTGAATTGTAGTTAAAAGAGGCAACATTTGAAAACGGACCATTTTTACGTTTCTGAAGCATGTCATAAGGGGGGGTGGTTATCTCTTTCGTCAAAAATCGGGCGTTTTCGCTTGAACAATAAAGGCCTACAAATGTTATTTAGTTCACTTCCCGTGGAGGAGAAACACTTTTTAAGGCCGCAGAGTGAGTAAATTGGCCGTATTCATTCACTTTTACCCATTCCTCAAATCTTTGTGTTTAAGGCCCCTGGAAGCATGAAAATCACTTTAAACATCTCATTTTATCTTTAAAAGTGATTTTCCACGTACAAATGTGAATTGTAGTTCAAAGAGGCAACATTTGAAAACAGACCATTTTTTTAGTTTCTGAAGCATGTCGTAAGGGGGGGGGTTATCTCTTTCATCAAAAATCGGACGTTTTTAATTGAACAATAAAGGCCTACAAATGTTATTTAATTCACTTTCTGGGGTGGAGAAAAACTTTTTAAGGCCTCAGAGTGAATAAATTGGCCATTTTCATTCACTTTTACCCATTCCTCAAATCTTGTGTTTAGGGCCCCTGGAAGCTTGAAAATCACTTTAAACATCTCATTTTATCTTTAAAAGTGATTTTCCACGTACAAATGTGAATTGTAGTTAAAAGAGGCAACATTTGATAACGGACCATTTTTTACGTTTCTGAAGCATGTCGTAAGGGGGGGTGGTTATCTCTTTCGTCAAAAATCGGGCGTTTTCGCTTGAACATTAAAGGCCTACAAATGTTATTTAGTTCACTTCCCGTGGAGGAGAAACACTTTTTAAGGCCGTAGAGTGAGTAAATTGGCCATATTCATTCACTTTTACCCATTCCTCAAATCTTGTGTTTAAGGCCCCTGGAAGCATGAAAATCACTTTAAACATCTCATTTTATCTTTAAAAGTGATTTTCCACATACAAATGTGAATTGTAGTTCAAAGAGGCAACATTTGAAAACAGACCATTTTTTTAGTTTCTGAAGCATGTCGTAAGGGGGGGTGGGTATCTCTTTCATCAAAAATCGGACGTTTTTGATTGAACAATAAAGGCCTACAAATGTTATTTAATTCACTTTCTGGGGTGGAGAAAAACTTTTTAAGGCCTCAGAGTGAATAAATTGGCCATTTTCATTCACATTTACCCATTCCTCAAATCTTGTGTTTAGGGCCCCTGGAAGCTTGAAAATCACTTTAAACATCTCATTTTATCTTTAAAAGTGATTTTCCACGTACAAATGTGAATTGTAGTTCAAAGAGGCAACATTTGAAAACAGACCATTTTTATAGTTTCTGAAGCATGTCGTAAGGGGGGTGGTTATCACCTTCATCAAAAATCGGACGTTTTGAATTGAACAATAAAGGCCTACAAATGGTATTTAATTCACTTTCTGGGGTGGAGAAAAACTTTTTAAGGCCTCAGAGTGAATAAATTGGCCATTTTCATTCACATTTACCCATTCCTCAAATCTTGTGTTTAGGGCCCCTGGAAGCTTGAAAATCACTTTAAACATCTCATTTTATCTTTAAAAGTGATTTTCAACGTACAAATGTGAATTGTAGTTCAAAGAGGCAACAATTGAAAACGGACCATTTTTTACGTTTCTGAAGCTTGTCGTAAGGGGGGGTGGTTATCTCTTTCGTCAAAAATCGGGTGTTTTCGCTTGAACAATAAAGGCCTTCAAATGTTATTTAGTTCACTTCCCGTGGAGGAGAAACACTTTTTAAGGCCGCAGACTGAGTAAATTGGCCATATTAATTCACTTTTACCCATTCCTCAAATCTTGTGTTTAGGGCCCCTGGAAGCTTGAAAATCACTTTAAACATCTCATTTTATCTTTAAAAGTGATTTTCCACGTACAAATGTGAATTGTAGTTCAAAGAGGCAACATTTGAAAACGGACCATTTTTTACGTTTCTGAAGCTTGTCGTAAGGGGGGGTGGTTATCTCTTTCGTAAAAAATCGGGCGTTTTCGCTTGAACAATAAAGGCCTACAAATGTTATTTAGTTCACTTCCCGTGGAGGAGAAACACTTTTTAAGGCCGCAGAGTGAGTAAATTGGCCATTTTGATTCACTTTTACCCATTCCTCAAATCTCGTGTTTAAGGCCCCTGGAAGCATGAAAATCACTTTAAACATCTCATTTTATCTTTAAAAGTGATTTTCCACGTACAAATGTGAATTGTAGTTCAAAGAGGCAACAATTGAAAACGGACCATTTTTACGTTTCTGAAGCATGTCATAAGGGGGGGTGGTTATCTCTTTCGTCAAAAATCGGGCGTTTTCGCTTGAACAATAAAGGCCTACAAATGTTATTTAGTTCACTTTCTGGGGTGGAGAAAAACTTTTTAAGGCCTCAGAGTGAATAAATTGGCCATTTTCATTCACTTTTACCCATTCCTCAAATCTTGTGTTTAGGGCCCCTGGAAGCTTGAAAATCACTTTAAACATCTCATTTTATCTTTAAAAGTTATTTTCCACGTACAAATGTGAATTGTAGTTCAAAGAGGCAACAATTGAAAACGGACCATTTTTTACGTTTCTGAAGCTTGTCGTAAGGGGGGGGGTGGTTATCTCTTTCGTCAAAAATCGGGTGTTTTCGCTTGAACAATAAAGGCCTACAAATGGTATTTAGTTCACTTCCCGTGGAGGAGAAACACTTTTTAAGGCCGCATACTGAGTAAATTGGCCATATTAATTCACTTTTACCCATTCCTCAAATCTTGTGTTTAAGGCCCCTGGAAGCATGAAAATCACTTTAAACATCTCATTTTATCTTTAATAGTGATTTTCCACGTACAAATGTGAATTGTAGTTCAAAGAGGCAACATTTGAAAACAGACCATTTTTTTAGTTTCTGAAGCATGTCGTAATGGGGGGGTGGTTATCTCTTTCATCAAAAATCGGACGTTTTTGATTGAACAATAAAGGCCTACAAATGTTATTTAATTCACTTTCTGGGGTGGAGAAAAACTTTTTAAGGCCTCAGAGTGAATAAATTGGCCATTTTCATTCACATTTACCCATTCCTCAAATCTTGTGTTTAGGGCCCCTGAAACTTGAAAATCACTTTAAACATCTCATTTTATCTTTAAAAGTGATTTTCCATGTACAAATGTGAATTGTAGTTAAAAGAGGCAACATTTGAAAACGGACCATTTTTACGTTTCTGAAGCATGTCATAAGGGGGGGTGGTTATCTCTTTCGTCAAAAATCGGGTGTTTTCGCTTGAACAATAAAGGCCTACAAATGTTATTTAGTTCACTTCCCGTGGAGGAGAAACACTTTTTAAGGCCGCAGAGTGAGTAAATTGGCCGTATTCATTCACTTTTACCCATTCCTCAAATCTTTGTGTTTAAGGCCCCTGGAAGCTTGAAAATCACTTTAAACATCTCATTTTATCTTTAAAAGTGATTTTCCACGTACAAATGTGAATTGTAGTTAAAAGAGGCAACATTTGATAACGGACCATTTTCTACGTTTCTGAAGCATGTCGTAAGGGGGGGTGGTTATCTCTTTCGTCAAAAATCGGGCGTTTTCGCTTTGACAATAAAGGCCTACAAATGTTATTTAGTTCACTTCCCGTGGAGGAGAAACACTTTTTAAGGCCGCAGAGTGAGTAAATTGGCCATATTCATTCACTTTTACCCATTCCTCAAATGTTGTGTTTAAGGCCCCTGGAAGCATGAAAATCACTTTAAACATCTCATTTTATCTTTAAAAGTGATTTTCCACGTACAAATGTGAATTGTAGTTCAAAGAGGCAACATTTGAAAACAGACCATTTTTTTAGTTTCTGAAGCATGTCGTAAGGGGGGGTGGTTATCTCTTTCATCAAAAATCGGACGTTTTTGATTGAACAATAAAGGCCTACAAATGTTATTTAATTCACTTTCTGGGGTGGAGAAAAACTTTTTAAGGCCTCAGAGTGAATAAATTGGCCATTTTCATTCACATTTACCCATTCCTCAAATCTTGTGTTTAGGGCCCCTGGAAGCTTGAAAATCACTTTAAACATCTCATTTTATCTTTAAAAGTGATTTTCCACGTACAAATGTGAATTGTAGTTAAAAGAGGCAACATTTGATAACGGACCATTTTTTACGTTTCTGAAGCATGTCGTAAGGGGGGGTGGTTATCTCTTTCGTCAAAAATCGGGCGTTTTCGCTTTAACATTAAAGGCCTACAAATGTTATTTAGTTCACTTCCCGTGGAGGAGAAACACTTTTTAAGGCCGCAGAGTGAGTAAATTGACCATATTCATTCACTTTTACCCATTCCTCAAATCTTGTGTTTAAGGCCCCTGGAAGCATGAAAATCACTTTAAACATCTCATTTTATCTTTAAAAGTGATTTTCCACGTACAAATGTGAATTGTAGTTAAAAGAGGCAACATTTGAAAACGGACCATTTTTACGTTTCTGAAGCATGTCATAAGGGGGGGTGGTTATCTCTTTCGTCAAAAATCGGGCGTTTTCGCTTGAACAATAAAGGCCTACAAATGTTATTTATTTCACTTCCCGTGGAGTAGAAACACTTTTTAAGGCAGCAGAGTGAGTAAATTGGCCATATTCATTCACTTTTACCCATTCCTCAAATCTTGTGTTTAAGGCCCCTGGAAGCATGAAAATCACTTTAAACATCTCATTTTATCTTTAAAAGTGATTTTCCACATACAAATGTGAATTGTAGTTCAAAGAGGCAACATTTGAAAACAGACCATTTTTTTAGTTTCTGAAGCATGTCGTAAGGGGGGGTGGTTATCTCTTTCATCAAAAATCGGACGTTTTTGATTGAACAATAAAGGCCTCCAAATGGTATTTTATTCACTTCCCGTGGAGGAGAAACACTTTTTAAGGCCGCAGAGTGAGTAAATTGGCCATTTCCATTCACTTTTACCCATTCCTCAAATCTCGTGTTTAAGGCCTCTGGAAGCATGAAAATCACTTTAAACATCTCATTTTATCTTTAAAAGTGATTTTCCACGTACAAATGTGAATTGTAGTTCAAAGAGGCAACATTTGAAAACAGACCATTTTTTTAGTTTCTGAAGCATGTCGTAAGGGGGGGTGGTTATCTCCTTCATCAAAAATCGGACGTTTTGAATTGAACAATAAAGGCCTACAAATGTTATTTAATTCACTTTCTGGGGTGGAGAAAAACTTTTTAAGGCCTCAGAGTGAATAAATTGGCCATTTTCATTCACATTTACCCATTCCTCAAATCTTGTGTTTGGGGCCTCTGGAAGCTTGAAAATCACTTTAAACATCTCATTTTATCTGTAAAAGTGATTTTCCACGTACAAATGTGAATTGTAGTTAAAAGAGGCAACATTTGAAAACGGACCATTTTTACGTTTCTGAAGCATGTCATAAGGGGGGGTGGTTATCTCTTTCGTCAAAAATCGGGCGTTTTCGCTTGAACAATAAAGGCCTACAAATGTTATTTAGTTCACTTCCCGTGGAGGAGAAACACTTTTTAAGGCCGCAGAGTGAGTAAATTGGCCATATTCATTCACTTTTACCCATTCCTCAAATCTTGTGTTTAAGGCCCCTGGAAGCATGAAAATCACTTTAAACATCTCATTTTATCTTTAAAAGTGATTTTCCACGTACAAATGTGAATTGTAGTTCAAAGAGGCAACATTTGAAAACAGACCATTTTTTTAGTTTCTGAAGCATGTCGTAAGGGGGGGTGGTTATCTCTTTCATCAAAAATCGGACGTTTTTGATTGAACAATAAAGGCCTCCAAATGTTATTTTATTCACTTCCCGTGGAGGAGAAACACTTTTTAAGGCCGCAGAGTGAGTAAATTGGCCATTTCCATTCACTTTTACCCATTCCTCAAATCTCGTGTTTAAGGCCCCTGGAAGCATGAAAATCACTTTAAACATCTCACTTTATCTTTAAAAGTGATTTTCCACGTACAAATGTGAATTGTAGTTCAAAGAGGCAACATTTGAAAACAGACAATTTTTTTAGTTTCTGAAGCATGTCGTAAGGGGGGGTGGTTATCTCCTTCATCAAAAATCGGACGTTTTGAATTGAACAATAAAGGCCTACACATGTTATTTAATTCACTTTCTGGGGTGGAGAAAAACTTTTTAAGGCCTCAGAGTGAATAAATTGGCCATTTTCATTCACATTTACCGATTCCTCAAATCTTGTGTTTAAGGCCCCTGGAAGCATGAAAATCACTTTAAACATCTCATTTTATCTTTAAAAGTGATTTTCCACGTACAAATGTGAATTGTAGTTCAAAGAGGCAACATTTGAAAACAGACCATTTTTTTAGTTTCTGAAGCATGTCGTAAGGGGGGGTGGTTATCTCTTTCATCAAAAATCGGACATTTTTGATTGAACAATAAAGGCCTCCAAATGTTATTTTATTCACTTCCCGTGGAGGAGAAACACTTTTTAAGGCCGCCGAGTGAGTAAATTGGCCATTTCCATTCACTTTTACCCATTCCTCAAATCTCGTGTTTAAGGCCCCTGGAAGCATGAAAATCACTTTAAACATCTCACTTTATCTTTAAAAGTGATTTTCCACGTACAAATGTGAATTGTAGTTCAAAGAGGCAACATTTGAAAACAGACCATTTTTTTAGTTTCTGAAGCATGTCGTAAGGGGGGGGTGGTTATCTCTTTCATCAAAAATCGGACGTTTTTAATTGAACAATAAAGGCCTACAAATGTTATTTAATTCACTTTCTGGGGTGGAGAAAAACTTTTTAAGGCCTCAGAGTGAATAAATTGGCCATTTTCATTCACTTTTACCCATTCCTCAAATCTTGTGTTTAGGGCCCCTGGAAGCTTGAAAATCACTTTACACATCTCATTTTATCTTTAAAAGTGATTTTACACGTACAAATGTGAATTGTAGTTCAAAGAGGCAACATTTGAAAACGGACCATTTTTTACGTTTCTGAAGCTTGTCGTAAGGGGGGGTGGTTATCTCTTTCGTCAAAAATCGGGTGTTTTCGCTTGAACAATAAAGGCCTACAAATGTTATTTAGTTCACTTCCCGTGGAGGAGAAACACTTTTTAAGGCCGCAGACTGAGTAAATTGGCCATATTAATTCACTTTTACCCATTCCTCAAATCTTGTGTTTAAGGCCCCTGGAAGCATGAAAATCACTTTAAACATCTCATTTTATCTCTAATAGTGATTTTCCACGTACAAATGTGAATTGTAGTTCAAAGAGGCAACATTTGAAAACAGACCATTTTTTTAGTTTATGAAGCATGTCGTAAGGGGGGGTGGTTATCTCTTTCATCAAAAATCGGACGTTTTTGATTGAACAATAAAGGCCTACAAATGTTATTTAATTCACTTTCTGGGGTGGAGAAAAACTTTTTAAGGCCTCAGAGTGAATACATTGGCCATTTTCATTCACATTTACCCATTCCTCAAATCTTGTGTTTAAGGCCCCTGGAAGCATGAAAATCACTTTAAACATCTCATTTTATCTTTAATAGTGATTTTCCACGTACAAATGTGAATTGTAGTTCAAAGAGGCAATATTTGAAAACGGACCATTTTTTACGTTTCTGAAGCATGTCGTAAGGGGGGGTGGTTATCTCTTTCGTCAAAAATCGGGTGTTTTCGCTTGAACAATAAAGGCCTACAAATGTTATTTAGTTCACTTCCCGTGGAGGAGAAACACTTTTTAAGGCCGCAGAGTGAGTAAATTGGCCATATTCATTCACTTTTACCCATTCCTCAAATCTTGAGTTTAAGGCCCCTGGAAGCATGAAAATCACTTTAAACATCTCATTTTATCTTTAAAAGTGATTTTCCACATACAAATGTGAATTGTAGTTCAAAGAGGCAACATTTGAAAACAGACCATTTTTTTGGTTTCTGAAGCATGTCCTAAGGGGGGGTGATTATCTCTTTCATCAAAAATCGGACGTTTTTAATTGAACAATAAAGGCCTACAAATGTTATTTAATTCACTTTCTGGGGTGGAGAAAAACTTTTTAAGGCCTCAGAGTGAATACATTGGCCATTTTCATTCACATTTACCCATTCCTCAAATCTTG
The DNA here is from genome assembly GCF_964204655.1 of Triturus cristatus. Classification (NCBI taxonomy): domain Eukaryota; kingdom Metazoa; phylum Chordata; class Amphibia; order Caudata; family Salamandridae; genus Triturus; species Triturus cristatus. The sequence goes on along the minus strand of NC_140590.1, from coordinate 1,223,025,038 downwards.
TGTTTAGGGCCCCTGGAAGCTTGAAAATCACTTTAAACATCTCATTTTATTTTTAAAAGTGATTTTCCACGTACAAATGTGAATTGTAGTTAAAAGAGGCAACATTTGAAAACGGACCATTTTTACGTTTCTGAAGCATGTCATAAGGGGGGGTGGTTATCTCTTTCGTCAAAAATCGGGCGTTTTCGCTTGAACAATAAAGGCCTACAAATGTTATTTAGTTCACTTCCCGTGGAGGAGAAACACTTTTTAAGGCCGCAGAGTGAGTAAATTGGCCATATTCATTCACTTTTACCCATTCCTCAAATCTTGTGTTTAAGGCCCCTGGAAGCATGAAAATCACTTTAAACATCTCATTTTATCTTTAAAAGTGATTTTCCACGTACAAATGTGAATTGTAGTTCAAAGAGGCAACATTTGAAAACAGACCATTTTTTTAGTTTCTGAAGCATGTCGTAAGGGGGGGTGGTTATCTCTTTCATCAAAAATCGGACGTTTTTGATTGAACAATAAAGGCCTCCAAATGGTATTTTATTCACTTCCCGTGGAGGAGAAACACTTTTTAAGGCCGCAGAGTGAGTAAATTGGCCATTTCCATTCACTTTTACCCATTCCTCAAATCTCGTGTTTAAGGCCTCTGGAAGCATGAAAATCACTTTAAACATCTCATTTTATCTTTAAAAGTGATTTTCCACGTACAAATGTGAATTGTAGTTCAAAGAGGCAACATTTGAAAACAGACCATTTTTTTAGTTTCTGAAGCATGTCGTAAGGGGGGGTGGTTATCTCCTTCATCAAAAATCGGACGTTTTGAATTGAACAATAAAGGCCTACAAATGTTATTTAATTCACTTTCTGGGGTGGAGAAAAACTTTTTAAGGCCTCAGAGTGAATAAATTGGCCATTTTCATTCACATTTACCCATTCCTCAAATCTTGTGTTTGGGGCCTCTGGAAGCTTGAAAATCACTTTAAACATCTCATTTTATCTGTAAAAGTGATTTTCCACGTACAAATGTGAATTGTAGTTAAAAGAGGCAACATTTGAAAACGGACCATTTTTACGTTTCTGAAGCATGTCATAAGGGGGGGTGGTTATCTCTTTCGTCAAAAATCGGGCGTTTTCGCTTGAACAATAAAGGCCTACAAATGTTATTTAGTTCACTTCCCGTGGAGGAGAAACACTTTTTAAGGCCGCAGAGTGAGTAAATTGGCCATATTCATTCACTTTTACCCATTCCTCAAATCTTGTGTTTAAGGCCCCTGGAAGCATGAAAATCACTTTAAACATCTCATTTTATCTTTAAAAGTGATTTTCCACGTACAAATGTGAATTGTAGTTCAAAGAGGCAACATTTGAAAACAGACCATTTTTTTAGTTTCTGAAGCATGTCGTAAGGGGGGGTGGTTATCTCTTTCATCAAAAATCGGACGTTTTTGATTGAACAATAAAGGCCTCCAAATGTTATTTTATTCACTTCCCGTGGAGGAGAAACACTTTTTAAGGCCGCAGAGTGAGTAAATTGGCCATTTCCATTCACTTTTACCCATTCCTCAAATCTCGTGTTTAAGGCCCCTGGAAGCATGAAAATCACTTTAAACATCTCACTTTATCTTTAAAAGTGATTTTCCACGTACAAATGTGAATTGTAGTTCAAAGAGGCAACATTTGAAAACAGACAATTTTTTTAGTTTCTGAAGCATGTCGTAAGGGGGGGTGGTTATCTCCTTCATCAAAAATCGGACGTTTTGAATTGAACAATAAAGGCCTACACATGTTATTTAATTCACTTTCTGGGGTGGAGAAAAACTTTTTAAGGCCTCAGAGTGAATAAATTGGCCATTTTCATTCACATTTACCGATTCCTCAAATCTTGTGTTTAAGGCCCCTGGAAGCATGAAAATCACTTTAAACATCTCATTTTATCTTTAAAAGTGATTTTCCACGTACAAATGTGAATTGTAGTTCAAAGAGGCAACATTTGAAAACAGACCATTTTTTTAGTTTCTGAAGCATGTCGTAAGGGGGGGTGGTTATCTCTTTCATCAAAAATCGGACATTTTTGATTGAACAATAAAGGCCTCCAAATGTTATTTTATTCACTTCCCGTGGAGGAGAAACACTTTTTAAGGCCGCCGAGTGAGTAAATTGGCCATTTCCATTCACTTTTACCCATTCCTCAAATCTCGTGTTTAAGGCCCCTGGAAGCATGAAAATCACTTTAAACATCTCACTTTATCTTTAAAAGTGATTTTCCACGTACAAATGTGAATTGTAGTTCAAAGAGGCAACATTTGAAAACAGACCATTTTTTTAGTTTCTGAAGCATGTCGTAAGGGGGGGGTGGTTATCTCTTTCATCAAAAATCGGACGTTTTTAATTGAACAATAAAGGCCTACAAATGTTATTTAATTCACTTTCTGGGGTGGAGAAAAACTTTTTAAGGCCTCAGAGTGAATAAATTGGCCATTTTCATTCACTTTTACCCATTCCTCAAATCTTGTGTTTAGGGCCCCTGGAAGCTTGAAAATCACTTTACACATCTCATTTTATCTTTAAAAGTGATTTTACACGTACAAATGTGAATTGTAGTTCAAAGAGGCAACATTTGAAAACGGACCATTTTTTACGTTTCTGAAGCTTGTCGTAAGGGGGGGTGGTTATCTCTTTCGTCAAAAATCGGGTGTTTTCGCTTGAACAATAAAGGCCTACAAATGTTATTTAGTTCACTTCCCGTGGAGGAGAAACACTTTTTAAGGCCGCAGACTGAGTAAATTGGCCATATTAATTCACTTTTACCCATTCCTCAAATCTTGTGTTTAAGGCCCCTGGAAGCATGAAAATCACTTTAAACATCTCATTTTATCTCTAATAGTGATTTTCCACGTACAAATGTGAATTGTAGTTCAAAGAGGCAACATTTGAAAACAGACCATTTTTTTAGTTTATGAAGCATGTCGTAAGGGGGGGTGGTTATCTCTTTCATCAAAAATCGGACGTTTTTGATTGAACAATAAAGGCCTACAAATGTTATTTAATTCACTTTCTGGGGTGGAGAAAAACTTTTTAAGGCCTCAGAGTGAATACATTGGCCATTTTCATTCACATTTACCCATTCCTCAAATCTTGTGTTTAAGGCCCCTGGAAGCATGAAAATCACTTTAAACATCTCATTTTATCTTTAATAGTGATTTTCCACGTACAAATGTGAATTGTAGTTCAAAGAGGCAATATTTGAAAACGGACCATTTTTTACGTTTCTGAAGCATGTCGTAAGGGGGGGTGGTTATCTCTTTCGTCAAAAATCGGGTGTTTTCGCTTGAACAATAAAGGCCTACAAATGTTATTTAGTTCACTTCCCGTGGAGGAGAAACACTTTTTAAGGCCGCAGAGTGAGTAAATTGGCCATATTCATTCACTTTTACCCATTCCTCAAATCTTGAGTTTAAGGCCCCTGGAAGCATGAAAATCACTTTAAACATCTCATTTTATCTTTAAAAGTGATTTTCCACATACAAATGTGAATTGTAGTTCAAAGAGGCAACATTTGAAAACAGACCATTTTTTTGGTTTCTGAAGCATGTCCTAAGGGGGGGTGATTATCTCTTTCATCAAAAATCGGACGTTTTTAATTGAACAATAAAGGCCTACAAATGTTATTTAATTCACTTTCTGGGGTGGAGAAAAACTTTTTAAGGCCTCAGAGTGAATACATTGGCCATTTTCATTCACATTTACCCATTCCTCAAATCTTGTGTTTAGGGCCCCTGGAAGCTTGAAAATCACTTTAAACATCTCATTTTATTTTTAAAAGTGATTTTCCACGTACAAATGTGAATTGTAGTTAAAAGAGGCAACATTTGAAAACGGACCATTTTTACGTTTCTGAAGCATGTCATAAGGGGGGGTGGTTATCTCTTCCGTCAAAAATCGGGCGTTTTCGCTTGAACAATAAAGGCCTACAAATGTTATTTATTTCACTTCCCGTGGAGGAGAAACACTTTTTAAGGCAGCAGAGTGAGTAAATTGGCCATATTCATTCACTTTTACCCATTCCTCAAATCTTGTGTTTAAGGCCCCTGGAAGCATGCAAATCACTTTAAACATCTCATTTTATCTTTAAAAGTGATTTTCCACGTACAAATGTGAATTGTAGTTCAAAGAGGCAACATTTGAAAACAGACCATTTTTTTAGTTTCTGAAGCATGTCGTAAGGGGGGGTGGTTATCTCTTTCATCAAAAATCGGACGTTTTTGATTGAACAATAAAGGCCTCCAAATGGTATTTTATTCACTTCCCGTGGAGGAGAAACACTTTTTAAGGCCGCAGAGTGAGTAAATTGGCCATTTCCATTCACTTTTACCCATTCCTCAAATCTCGTGTTTAAGGCCCCTGGAAGCATGAAAATCACTTTAAACATCTCATTTTATCTTTAATAGTGATTTTCCACGTACAAATGTGAATTGTAGTTCAAAGAGGAAATATTTGAAAACGGACCATTTTTTACGTTTCTGAAGCATGTCGTAAGGGGGGGTGGTTATCCCTTTCGTCAAAAATTGGGTGTTTTCGCTTGAACAATAAAGGCCTACAAATGTTATTTAGTTCACTTCCCGTGGAGGAGAAACACTTTTTAAGGCCGCAGAGTGAGTAAATTGGCCATATTCATTCACTTTTACCCATTCCTCAAATCTTGTGTTTAAGGCCCCTGGAAGCATGAAAATCACTTTAAACATCTCATTTTATCTTTAAAAGTGATTTTCCACGTACAAATGTGAATTGTAGTTCAAAGAGGCAACATTTGAAAACAGACCATTTTTTTAGTTTCTGAAGCATGTCGTAAGGGGGGGTGGTTATCTCTTTCATCAAAAATCGGACGTTTTTGATTGAACAATAAAGGCCTACAAATGTTATTTAATTCACTTTCTGGGGTGGAGAAAAACTTTTTAAGGCCTCAGAGTGAATAAATTGGCCATTTTCATTCACATTTACCCATTCCTCAAATCTTGTGTTTAGGGCCCCTGAAACTTGAAAATCACTTTAAACATCTCATTTTATCTTTAAAAGTGATTTTCCATGTACAAATGTGAATTGTAGTTAAAAGAGGCAACATTTGAAAACGGACCATTTTTACGTTTCTGAAGCATGTCATAAGGGGGGGTGGTTATCTCTTTCGTCAAAAATCGGGCGTTTTCGCTTGAACAATAAAGGCCTACAAATGTTATTTAGTTCACTTCCCGTGGAGGAGAAACACTTTTTAAGGCCGCAGAGTGAGTAAATTGGCCGTATTCATTCACTTTTACCCATTCCTCAAATCTTTGTGTTTAAGGCCCCTGGAAGCATGAAAATCACTTTAAACATCTCATTTTATCTTTAAAAGTGATTTTCCACGTACAAATGTGAATTGTAGTTCAAAGAGGCAACATTTGAAAACAGACCATTTTTTTAGTTTCTGAAGCATGTCGTAAGGGGGGGTGGTTATCTCTTTCATCAAAAATCGGACGTTTTTGATTGAACAATAAAGGCCTCCAAATGTTATTTTATTCACTTCCCGTGGAGGAGAAACACTTTTTAAGGCCGCAGAGAGAGTAAATTGGCCATTTCCATTCACTTTTACCCATTCCTCAAATCTCGTGTTTAAGGCCCCTGGAAGCATGAAAATCACTTTAAACATCTCATTTTATCTTTAGAAGTGATTTTCCACGTACAAATGTGAATTGTAGTTAAAAGAGGCAACATTTGATAACAGACCATTTTTTACGTTTCTGAAGCATGTCGTAAGGGGGGGTGGTTATCTCTTTCGTCAAAAATCGGGCGTTTTCGCTTGAACATTAAAGGCCTACAAATGTTATTTAGTTCACTTCCCGTGGAGGAGAAACACTTTTTAAGGCCGTAGAGTGAGTAAATTGGCCATATTCATTCACTTTTACCCATTCCTCAAATCTTGTGTTTAAGGCCCCTGGAAGCATGAAAATCACTTTAAACATCTCATTTTATCTTTAAAAGTGATTTTCCACATACAAATGTGAATTGTAGTTCAAAGAGGCAACATTTGAAAACAGACCATTTTTTTAGTTTCTGAAGCATGTCGTAAGGGGGGGTGGGTATCTCTTTCATCAAAAATCGGACGTTTTTGATTGAACAATAAAGGCCTACAAATGTTATTTAATTCACTTTCTGGGGTGGAGAAAAACTTTTTAAGGCCTCAGAGTGAATAAATTGGCCATTTTCATTCACATTTACCCATTCCTCAAATCTTGTGTTTAGGGCCCCTGGAAGCTTGAAAATCACTTTAAACATCTCATTTTATCTTTAAAAGTGATTTTCCACGTACAAATGTGAATTGTAGTTCAAAGAGGCAACATTTGAAAACAGACCATTTTTATAGTTTCTGAAGCATGTCGTAAGGGGGGTGGTTATCACCTTCATCAAAAATCGGACGTTTTGAATTGAACAATAAAGGCCTACAAATGGTATTTAATTCACTTTCTGGGGTGGAGAAATACTTTTTAAGGCCTCAGAGTGAATAAATTGGCCATTTTCATTCACATTTACCCATTCCTCAAATCTTGTGTTTAGGGCCCCTGGAAGCTTGAAAATCACTTTAAACATCTCATTTTATCTTTAAAAGTGATTTTCAACGTACAAATGTGAATTGTAGTTAAAAGAGGCAACATTTGAAAACGGACCATTTTTACGTTTCTGAAGCATGTCATAAGGGGGGGTGGTTATCTCTTCCGTCAAAAATCGGGCGTTTTCGCTTGAACAATAAAGGCCTACAAATGTTATTTATTTCACTTCCCGTGGAGGAGAAACACTTTTTAAGGCAGCAGAGTGAGTAAATTGGCCATATTCATTCACTTTTACCCATTCCTCAAATCTTGTGTTTAAGGCCCCTGGAAGCATGCAAATCACTTTAAACATCTCATTTTATCTTTAAAAGTGATTTTCCACGTACAAATGTGAATTGTAGTTCAAAGAGGCAACATTTGAAAACAGACCATTTTTTTAGTTTCTGAAGCATGTCGTAAGGGGGGGTGGTTATCTCTTTCATCAAAAATCGGACGTTTTTGATTGAACAATAAAGGCCTCCAAATGGTATTTTATTCACTTCCCGTGGAGGAGAAACACTTTTTAAGGCCGCAGAGTGAGTGAATTGGCCATTTCCATTCACTTTTACCCATTCCTCAAATCTCGTGTTTAAGGCCCCTGGAAGCATGAAAATCACTTTAAACATCTCATTTTATCTTTAATAGTGATTTTCCACGTACAAATGTGAATTGTAGTTCAAAGAGGAAATATTTGAAAACGGACCATTTTTTACGTTTCTGAAGCATGTCGTAAGGGGGGGTGGTTATCTCTTTCGTCAAAAATCGGGTGTTTTCGCTGGAACAATAAAGGCCTACAAATGTTATTTAGTTCACTTCCCGTGGAGGAGAAACACTTTTTAAGGCCGCAGAGTGAGTAAATTGGCCATATTCATTCACTTTTACCCATTCCTCAAATCTTGTGTTTAAGGCCCCTGGAAGCATGAAAATCACTTTAAACATCTCATTTTATCTTTAAAAGTGATTTTCCACGTACAAATGTGAATTGTAGTTCAAAGAGGCAACATTTGAAAACAGACCATTTTTTTAGTTTCTGAAGCATGTCGTAAGGGGGGGTGGTTATCTCTTTCATCAAAAATCGGACGTTTTTGATTGAACAATAAAGGCCTACAAATGTTATTTAATTCACTTTCTGGGGTGGAGAAAAACTTTTTAAGGCCTCAGAGTGAATAAATTGGCCATTTTCATTCACATTTACCCATTCCTCAAATCTTGTGTTTAGGGCCCCTGAAACTTGAAAATCACTTTAAACATCTCATTTTATCTTTAAAAGTGATTTTCCATGTACAAATGTGAATTGTAGTTAAAAGAGGCAACATTTGAAAACGGACCATTTTTACGTTTCTGAAGCATGTCATAAGGGGGGGTGGTTATCTCTTTCGTCAAAAATCGGGCGTTTTCGCTTGAACAATAAAGGCCTACAAATGTTATTTAGTTCACTTCCCGTGGAGGAGAAACACTTTTTAAGGCCGCAGAGTGAGTAAATTGGCCGTATTCATTCACTTTTACCCATTCCTCAAATCTTTGTGTTTAAGGCCCCTGGAAGCATGAAAATCACTTTAAACATCTCATTTTATCTTTAAAAGTGATTTTCCACGTACAAATGTGAATTGTAGTTCAAAGAGGCAACATTTGAAAACAGACCATTTTTTTAGTTTCTGAAGCATGTCGTAAGGGGGGGTGGTTATCTCTTTCATCAAAAATCGGACGTTTTTAATTGAACAATAAAGGCCTACAAATGTTATTTAATTCACTTTCTGGGGTGGAGAAAAACTTTTTAAGGCCTCAGAGTGAATAAATTGGCCATTTTCATTCACTTTTACCCATTCCTCAAATCTTGTGTTTAGGGCCCCTGGAAGCTTGAAAATCACTTTAAACATCTCATTTTATCTTTAAAAGTGATTTTCCACGTACAAATGTGAATTGTAGTTCAAAGAGGCAACATTTGAAAACAGACCATTTTTTTAGTTTCTGAAGCATGTCGTAAGGGGGGGTGGTTATCTCTTTCATCAAAAATCGGACGTTTTTGATTGAACAATAAAGGCCTCCAAATGTTATTTTATTCACTTCCCGTGGAGGAGAAACACTTTTTAAGGCCGCAGAGAGAGTAAATTGGCCATTTCCATTCACTTTTACCCATTCCTCAAATCTCGTGTTTAAGGCCCCTGGAAGCATGAAAATCACTTTAAACATCTCATTTTATCTTTAGAAGTGATTTTCCACGTACAAATGTGAATTGTAGTTAAAAGAGGCAACATTTGATAACGGACCATTTTTTACGTTTCTGAAGCATGTCGTAAGGGGGGGTGGTTATCTCTTTCGTCAAAAATCGGGCGTTTTCGCTTGAACATTAAAGGCCTACAAATGTTATTTAGTTCACTTCCCGTGGAGGAGAAACACTTTTTAAGGCCGTAGAGTGAGTAAATTGGCCATATTCATTCACTTTTACCCATTCCTCAAATCTTGTGTTTAAGGCCCCTGGAAGCATGAAAATCACTTTAAACATCTCATTTTATCTTTAAAAGTGATTTTCCACATACAAATGTGAATTGTAGTTCAAAGAGGCAACATTTGAAAACAGACCATTTTTTTAGTTTCTGAAGCATGTCGTAAGGGGGGGTGGGTATCTCTTTCATCAAAAATCGGACGTTTTTGATTGAACAATAAAGGCCTACAAATGTTATTTAATTCACTTTCTGGGGTGGAGAAAAACTTTTTAAGGCCTCAGAGTGAATAAATTGGCCATTTTCATTCACATTTACCCATTCCTCAAATCTTGTGTTTAGGGCCCCTGGAAGCTTGAAAATCACTTTAAACATCTCATTTTATCTTTAAAAGTGATTTTCCACGTACAAATGTGAATTGTAGTTCAAAGAGGCAACATTTGAAAACAGACCATTTTTATAGTTTCTGAAGCATGTCGTAAGGGGGGTGGTTATCACCTTCATCAAAAATCGGACGTTTTGAATTGAACAATAAAGGCCTACAAATGGTATTTAATTCACTTTCTGGGGTGGAGAAAAACTTTTTAAGGCCTCAGAGTGAATAAATTGGCCATTTTCATTCACATTTACCCATTCCTCAAATCTTGTGTTTAGGGCCCCTGGAAGCTTGAAAATCACTTTAAACATCTCATTTTATCTTTAAAAGTGATTTTCAACGTACAAATGTGAATTGTAGTTCAAAGAGGCAACAATTGAAAACGGACCATTTTTTACGTTTCTGAAGCTTGTCGTAAGGGGGGGTGGTTATCTCTTTCGTCAAAAATCGGGTGTTTTCGCTTGAACAATAAAGGCCTTCAAATGTTATTTAGTTCACTTCCCGTGGAGGAGAAACACTTTTTAAGGCCGCAGACTGAGTAAATTGGCCATATTAATTCACTTTTACCCATTCCTCAAATCTTGTGTTTAGGGCCCCTGGAAGCTTGAAAATCACTTTAAACATCTCATTTTATCTTTAAAAGTGATTTTCCACGTACAAATGTGAATTGTAGTTCAAAGAGGCAACATTTGAAAACGGACCATTTTTTACGTTTCTGAAGCTTGTCGTAAGGGGGGGTGGTTATCTCTTTCGTAAAAAATCGGGCGTTTTCGCTTGAACAATAAAGGCCTACAAATGTTATTTAGTTCACTTCCCGTGGAGGAGAAACACTTTTTAAGGCCGCAGAGTGAGTAAATTGGCCATTTTGATTCACTTTTACCCATTCCTCAAATCTCGTGTTTAAGGCCCCTGGAAGCATGAAAATCACTTTAAACATCTCATTTTATCTTTAAAAGTGATTTTCCACGTACAAATGTGAATTGTAGTTCAAAGAGGCAACAATTGAAAACGGACCATTTTTACGTTTCTGAAGCATGTCATAAGGGGGGGTGGTTATCTCTTTCGTCAAAAATCGGGCGTTTTCGCTTGAACAATAAAGGCCTACAAATGTTATTTAGTTCACTTTCTGGGGTGGAGAAAAACTTTTTAAGGCCTCAGAGTGAATAAATTGGCCATTTTCATTCACTTTTACCCATTCCTCAAATCTTGTGTTTAGGGCCCCTGGAAGCTTGAAAATCACTTTAAACATCTCATTTTATCTTTAAAAGTGATTTTCCACGTACAAATGTGAATTGTAGTTCAAAGAGGCAACAATTGAAAACGGACCATTTTTTACGTTTCTGAAGCTTGTCGTAAGGGGGGGGGGTGGTTATCTCTTTCGTCAAAAATCGGGTGTTTTCGCTTGAACAATAAAGGCCTACAAATGGTATTTAGTTCACTTCCCGTGGAGGAGAAACACTTTTTAAGGCCGCATACTGAGTAAATTGGCCATATTAATTCACTTTTACCCATTCCTCAAATCTTGTGTTTAAGGCCCCTGGAAGCATGAAAATCACTTTAAACATCTCATTTTATCTTTAATAGTGATTTTCCACGTACAAATGTGAATTGTAGTTCAAAGAGGAAATATTTGAAAACGGACCATTTTTTACGTTTCTGAAGCATGTCGTAAGGGGGGGTGGTTATCTCTTTCGTCAAAAATCGGGTGTTTTCGCTTGAACAATAAAGGCCTACAAATGTTATTTAGTTCACTTCCCGTGGAGGAGAAACACTTTTTAAGGCCGCAGAGTGAGTAAATTGGCCATATTCATTCACTTTTACCCATTCCTCAAATCTTGTGTTTAAGGCCCCTGGAAGCATGAAAATCACTTTAAACATCTCATTTTATCTTTAAAAGTGATTTTCCACGTACAAATGTGAATTGTAGTTCAAAGAGGCAACATTTGAAAACAGACCATTTTTTTAGTTTCTGAAGCATGTCGTAATGGGGGGGTGGTTATCTCTTTCATCAAAAATCGGACGTTTTTGATTGAACAATAAAGGCCTACAAATGTTATTTAATTCACTTTCTGGGGTGGAGAAAAACTTTTTAAGGCCTCAGAGTGAATAAATTGGCCATTTTCATTCACATTTACCCATTCCTCAAATCTTGTGTTTAGGGCCCCTGAAACTTGAAATTCACTTTAAACATCTCATTTTATCTTTAAAAGTGATTTTCCATGTACAAATGTGAATTGTAGTTAAAAGAGGCAACATTTGAAAACGGACCATTTTTACGTTTCTGAAGCATGTCATAAGGGGGGGTGGTTATCTCTTTCGTCAAAAATCGGGCGTTTTCGCTTGAACAATAAAGGCCTACAAATGTTATTTAGTTCACTTCCCGTGGAGGAGAAACACTTTTTAAGGCCGCAGAGTGAGTAAATTGGCCGTATTCATTCACTTTTACCCATTCCTCAAATCTTTGTGTTTAAGGCCCCTGGAAGCTTGAAAATCACTTTAAACATCTCATTTTATCTTTAAAAGTGATTTTCCACGTACAAATGTGAATTGTAGTTCAAAGAGGCAACATTTGAAAACAGACCATTTTTTTAGTTTCTGAAGCATGTCGTAAGGGGGGGTGGTTATCTCTTTCATCAAAAATCGGACGTTTTTGATTGAACAATAAAGGCCTCCAAATGTTATTTTATTCACTTCCCGTGGAGGAGAAATACTTTTTAAGGCCGCAGAGAGAGTAAATTGGCCATTTCCATTCACTTTTACCCATTCCTCAAATCTCGTGTTTAAGGCCCCTGGAAGCATGAAAATCACTTTAAACATCTCATTTTATCTTTAAAAGTGATTTTCCACGTACAAATGTGAATTGTAGTTAAAAGAGGCAACATTTGATAACGGACCATTTTTTACGTTTCTGAAGCATGTCGTAAGGGGGGGTGGTTATCTCTTTGGTCAAAAATCGGGCGTTTTCGCTAGAACAATAAAGGCCTACAAATGTTATTTAGTTCACTTCCCGTGGAGGAGAAACACTTTTTAAGGCCGCAGAGTGATTAAATTGGCCATATTCATTCACTTTTACCCATTCCTCAAATCTTGTGTTTAAAACCCCTGGAAGCATGAAAATCACTTTAAACATCTAATTTTATCTTTAAAAGTGATTTTCCACGTACAAATGTGAATTGTAGTTCAAAGAGGCAACATTTGAAAACAGACCATTTTTTTAGTTTCTGAAGCATGTCGTAAGGGGGGGTGGTTATCTCTTTCATCAAAAATCGGACGTTTTTGATTGAACAATAAAGGCCTACAAATGTTATTTAATTCACTTTCTGGGGTGGAGAAAAACTTTTTAAGGCCTCAGAGTGAATACATTGGCCATTTTCATTCACATTTACCCATTCCTCAAATCTTGTGTTTAAGGCCCCTGGAAGCATGAAAATCACTTTAAACATCTCATTTTATCTTTAATAGTGATTTTCCACGTACAAATGTGAATTGTAGTTCAAAGAGGCAACATTTGAAAACGGACCATTTTTTACGTTTCTGAAGCTTGTCGTAAGGGGGGTGGTTATCTCTTTCGTCAAAAATCGGGTGTTTTCGCTTGAACAATAAAGGCCTACAAATGTTATTTAGTTCTCTTCCCGTGGAGGAGAAACACTTTTTAAGGCCGCAGAGTGAGTAAATTGGCCATATTCATTCACTTTTACCCATTCCTCAAATCTTGTGTTTAAGGCCCCTGGAAGCATGAAAATCACTTTAAACATCTCATTTTATCTTTAAAAGTGATTTTCCACGTACAAATGTGAATTGTAGTTCAAAGAGGCAACATTTGAAAACAGACCATTTTTTTAGTTTCTGAAGCATGTCGTAAGGGGGGTGGTTATCTCTTTCATCAAAAATCGGACGTTTTTGATTGAACAATAAAGGCCTCCAAATGTTATTTTATTCACTTCCCGTGGAGGAGAAACGCTTTTTAAGGCCGCAGAGTGAGTAAATAGGCCTTTTCCATTCACTTTTACCCATTCCTCAAATCTCATGTTTAAGGCCCCTGGAAGCATGAAAATCACTTTAAACATCTCATTTTATCTTTAAAAGTGATTTTCCACGTACAAATGTGAATTGTAGTTCAAAGAGGCAACATTTGAAAACAGACCATTTTTTTAGTTTCTGAAGCATGTCGTAAGGGGGGGTGGTTATCTATTTCATCAAAAATCGGATGTTTTTAATTGAACAATAAAGGTCTACAAATGTTATTTAATTCACTTTCTGGGGTGGAGAAAAACTTTTTAAGGCCTCAGAGTGAATAAATTGGCCATTTTCATTCACTTTTACCCATTCCTCAAATCTTGTGTTTAGGGCCCCTGGAAGCTTGAAAATCACTTTAAACATCTCATTTTATCTTTAAAAGTGATTTTCCACGTACAAATGTGAATTGTAGTTAAAAGAGGCAACATTTGATAACGGACCATTTTCTACGTTTCTGAAGCATGTCGTAAGGGGGGGTGGTTATCTCTTTCGTCAAAAATCGGGCATTTTCGCTTGAACAATAAAGGCCTACAAATGTTATTTAGTTCACTTCCCGTGGAGGAGAAACACTTTTTAAGGCCGCAGAGTGAGTAAATTGGCCATATTCATTCACTTTTACCCATTCCTCAAATGTTGTGTTTAAGGCCCCTGGAAGCATGAAAATCACTTTAAACATCTCATTTTATCTTTAAAAGTGATTTTCCACGTACAAATGTGAATTGTAGTTCAAAGAGGCAACATTTGAAAACAGACCATTTTTTTAGTTTCTGAAGCATGTCGTAAGGGGGGGTGGTTATCTCTTTCATCAAAAATCGGACGTTTTTGATTGAACAATAAAGGCCTACAAATGTTATTTAATTCACTTTCTGGGGTGGAGAAAAACTTTTTAAGGCCTCAGAGTGAATAAATTGGCCATTTTCATTCACATTTACCCATTCCTCAAATCTTGTGTTTAGGGCCCCTGGAAGCTTGAAAATCACTTTAAACATCTCATTTTATCTTTAAAAGTGATTTTCCACGTACAAATGTGAATTGTAGTTAAAAGAGGCAACATTTGATAACGGACCATTTTTTACGTTTCTGAAGCATGTCGTAAGGGGGGGTGGTTATCTCTTTCGTCAAAAATCGGGCGTTTTCGCTTTAACATTAAAGGCCTACAAATGTTATTTAGTTCACTTCCCGTGGAGGAGAAACACTTTTTAAGGCCGCAGAGTGAGTAAATTGACCATATTCATTCACTTTTACCCATTCCTCAAATCTTGTGTTTAAGGCCCCTGGAAGCATGAAAATCACTTTAAACATCTCATTTTATCTTTAAAAGTGATTTTCCACGTACAAACGTGAATTGTAGTTAAAAGAGGCAACATTTGAAAACGGACCATTTTTAAGTTTCTGAAGCATGTCATAAGGGGGGGTGGTTATCTCTTTCGTCAAAAATCGGGCGTTTTCGCTTGAACAATAAAGGCCTACAAATGTTATTTATTTCACTTCCCGTGGAGGAGAAACACTTTTTAAGGCAGCAGAGTGAGTAAATTGGCCATATTCATTCACTTTTACCCATTCCTCAAATCTTGTGTTTAAGGCCCCTGGAAGCATGAAAATCACTTTAAACATCTCATTTTATCTTTAAAAGTGATTTTCCACATACAAATGTGAATTGTAGTTCAAAGAGGCAACATTTGAAAACAGACCATTTTTTTAGTTTCTGAAGCATGTCGTAAGGGGGGGTGGTTATCTCTTTCATCAAAAATCGGACGTTTTTGATTGAACAATAAAGGCCTCCAAATGGTATTTTATTCACTTCCCGTGGAGGAGAAACACTTTTTAAGGCCGCAGAGTGAGTAAATTGGCCATTTCCATTCACTTTTACCCATTCCTCAAATCTCGTGTTTAAGGCCCCTGGAAGCATGAAAATCACTTTAAACATCTCATTTTATCTTTAAAAGTGATTTTCCACGTACAAATGTGAATTGTAGTTCAAAGAGGCAACATTTGAAAACAGACCATTTTTTTAGTTTCTGAAGCATGTCGTAAGGGGGGGTGGTTATCTCCTTCATCAGAAATCGGACGTTTTGAATTGAACAATAAAGGCCTACAAATGTTATTTAATTCACTTTCTGGGGTGGAGAAAAACTTTTTAAGGCCTCAGAGTGAATAAATTGGCCATTTTCATTCACATTTACCCATTCCTCAAATCTTGTGTTTGGGGCCTCTGGAAGCTTGAAAATCACTTTAAACATCTCATTTTATCTGTAAAAGTGATTTTCCACGTACAAATGTGAATTGTAGTTAAAAGAGGCAACATTTGAAAACGGACCATTTTTACGTTTCTGAAGCATGTCATAAGGGGGGGTGGTTATCTCTTTCGTCAAAAATCGGGCGTTTTCGCTTGAACAATAAAGGCCTACAAATGTTATTTAGTTCACTTCCCGTGGAGGAGAAACACTTTTTAAGGCCGCAGAGTGAGTAAATTGGCCATATTCATTCACTTTTACCCATTCCTCAAATCTTGTGTTTAAGGCCCCTGGAAGCATGAAAATCACTTTAAACATCTCATTTTATCTTTAAAAGTGATTTTCCACGTACAAATGTGAATTGTAGTTCAAAGAGGCAACATTTGAAAACAGACCATTTTTTTAGTTTCTGAAGCATGTCGTAAGGGGGGGTGGTTATCTCTTTCATCAAAAATC
Organism: Triturus cristatus; assembly: GCF_964204655.1. NCBI lineage: Eukaryota > Metazoa > Chordata > Amphibia > Caudata > Salamandridae > Triturus > Triturus cristatus. The sequence continues at coordinate 1,223,008,906 of NC_140590.1, read as the reverse complement.
GGACGTTTTTGATTGAACAATAAAGGCCTCCAAATGTTATTTTATTCACTTCCCGTGGAGGAGAAACACTTTTTAAGGCCGCAGAGTGAGTAAATTGGCCATTTCCATTCACTTTTACCCATTCCTCAAATCTCGTGTTTAAGGCCCCTGGAAGCATGAAAATCACTTTAAACATCTCACTTTATCTTTAAAAGTGATTTTCCACGTACAAATGTGAATTGTAGTTCAAAGAGGCAACATTTGAAAACAGACCATTTTTTTAGTTTCTGAAGCATGTCGTAAGGGGGGGTGGTTATCTCCTTCATCAAAAATCGGACGTTTTGAATTGAACAATAAAGGCCTACACATGTTATTTAATTCACTTTCTGGGGTGGAGAAAAACTTTTTAAGGCCTCAGAGTGAATAAATTGGCCATTTTCATTCACATTTACCGATTCCTCAAATCTTGTGTTTAAGGCCCCTGGAAGCATGAAAATCACTTTAAACATCTCATTTTATCTTTAAAAGTGATTTTCCACGTACAAATGTGAATTGTAGTTCAAAGAGGCAACATTTGAAAACAGACCATTTTTTTAGTTTCTGAAGCATGTCGTAAGGGGGGGTGGTTATCTCTTTCATCAAAAATCGGACGTTTTTGATTGAACAATAAAGGCCTCCAAATGTTATTTTATTCACTTCCCGTGGAGGAGAAACACTTTTTAAGGCCGCCGAGTGAGTAAATTGGCCATTTCCATTCACTTTTACCCATTCCTCAAATCTCGTGTTTAAGGCCCCTGGAAGCATGAAAATCACTTTAAACATCTCACTTTATCTTTAAAAGTGATTTTCCACGTACAAATGTGAATTGTAGTTCAAAGAGGCAACATTTGAAAACAGACCATTTTTTTAGTTTCTGAAGCATGTCGTAAGGGGGGGTGGTTATCTCTTTCATCAAAAATCGGACGTTTTTAATTGAACAATAAAGGCCTACAAATGTTATTTAATTCACTTTCTGGGGTGGAGAAAAACTTTTTAAGGCCTCAGAGTGAATAAATTGGCCATTTTCATTCACTTTTACCCATTCCTCAAATCTTGTGTTTAGGGCCCCTGGAAGCTTGAAAATCACTTTACACATCTCATTTTATCTTTAAAAGTGATTTTACACGTACAAATGTGAATTGTAGTTCAAAGAGGCAACATTTGAAAACGGACCATTTTTTACGTTTCTGAAGCTTGTCGTAAGGGGGGTGGTTATCTCTTTCGTCAAAAATCGGGTGTTTTCGCTTGAACAATAAAGGCCTACAAATGTTATTTAGTTCACTTCCCGTGGAGGAGAAACACTTTTTAAGGCCGCAGACTGAGTAAATTGGCCATATTAATTCACTTTTACCCATTCCTCAAATCTTGTGTTTAAGGCCCCTGGAAGCATGAAAATCACTTTAAACATCTCATTTTATCTCTAATAGTGATTTTCCACGTACAAATGTGAATTGTAGTTCAAAGAGGCAACATTTGAAAACAGACCATTTTTTTAGTTTATGAAGCATGTCGTAAGGGGGGGTGGTTATCTCTTTCATCAAAAATCGGACGTTTTTGATTGAACAATAAAGGCCTACAAATGTTATTTAATTCACTTTCTGGGGTGGAGAAAAACTTTTTAAGGCCTCAGAGTGAATACATTGGCCATTTTCATTCACATTTACCCATTCCTCAAATCTTGTGTTTAAGGCCCCTGGAAGCATGAAAATCACTTTAAACATCTCATTTTATCTTTAATAGTGATTTTCCACGTACAAATGTGAATTGTAGTTCAAAGAGGCAATATTTGAAAACGGACCATTTTTTACGTTTCTGAAGCATGTCGTAAGGGGGGGTGGTTATCTCTTTCGTCAAAAATCGGGTGTTTTCGCTTGAACAATAAAGGCCTACAAATGTTATTTAGTTCACTTCCCGTGGAGGAGAAACACTTTTTAAGGCCGCAGAGTGAGTAAATTGGCCATATTCATTCACTTTTACCCATTCCTCAAATCTTGAGTTTAAGGCCCCTGGAAGCATGAAAATCACTTTAAACATCTCATTTTATCTTTAAAAGTGATTTTCCACGTACAAATGTGAATTGTAGTTCAAAGAGGCAACATTTGAAAACAGACCTTTTTTTTAGTTTCTGAAGCATGTCGTAAGGGGGGGTGGTTATCTCTTTCATCAAAAATCAGACGTTTTTGATTGAACAATAAAGGCCTCCAAATGGTATTTTATTCACTTCCCGTGGAGGAGAAACACTTTTTAAGGCCGCAGAGTGAGTAAATTGGCCATTTTCATTCACTTTTACCCATTCCTCAAATCTCGTGTTTAAGGCCCCTGGAAGCATGAAAATCACTTTAAACATCTCATTTTATCTTTAAAAGTGATTTTCCACATACAAATGTGAATTGTAGTTCAAAGAGGCAACATTTGAAAACAGACCATTTTTTTGGTTTCTGAAGCATGTCCTAAGGGGGGGTGATTATCTCTTTCATCAAAATTCGGACGTTTTTAATTGAACAATAAAGGCCTACAAATGTTATTTAATTCACTTTCTGGGGTGGAGAAAAACTTTTTAAGGCCTCAGAGTGAATACATTGGCCATTTTCATTCACATTTACCCATTCCTCAAATCTTGTGTTTAGGGCCCCTGGAAGCTTGAAAATCACTTTAAACATCTCATTTTATTTTTAAAAGTGATTTTCCACGTACAAATGTGAATTGTAGTTAAAAGAGGCAACATTTGAAAACGGACCATTTTTACGTTTCTGAAGCATGTCATAAGGGGGGGTGGTTATCTCTTCCGTCAAAAATCGGGCGTTTTCGCTTGAACAATAAAGGCCTACAAATGTTATTTATTTCACTTCCCGTGGAGGAGAAACACTTTTTAAGGCAGCAGAGTGAGTAAATTGGCCATATTCATTCACTTTTACCCATTCCTCAAATCTTGTGTTTAAGGCCCCTGGAAGCATGCAAATCACTTTAAACATCTCATTTTATCTTTAAAAGTGATTTTCCACGTACAAATGTGAATTGTAGTTCAAAGAGGCAACATTTGAAAACAGACCATTTTTTTAGTTTCTGAAGCATGTCGTAAGGGGGGGTGGTTATCTCTTTCATCAAAAATCGGACGTTTTTGATTGAACAATAAAGGCCTCCAAATGGTATTTTATTCACTTCCCGTGGAGGAGAAACACTTTTTAAGGCCGCAGAGTGAGTAAATTGGCCATTTCCATTCACTTTTACCCATTCCTCAAATCTCGTGTTTAAGGCCCCTGGAAGCATGAAAATCACTTTAAACATCTCATTTTATCTTTAAAAGTGATTTTCCACGTACAAATGTGAATTTTAGTTTAAAGAGGCAACATTTGAAAACAGACCATTTTTTTAGTTTCTGAAGCATGTCGTAAGGGGGGGTGGTTATCTCTTTCATCAAAAATCGGACGTTTTTAATTGAACAATAAAGGCCTACAAATGTTATTTAATTCACTTTCTGGGGTGGAGAAAAACTTTTTAAGGCCTCAGAGTGAATAAATTGGCCATTTTCATTCACTTTTACCCATTCCTCAAATCTTGTGTTTAAGGCCCCTGGAAGCATGAAAATCACTTTAAACATCTCATTTTATCTTTAAAAGTGATTTTCCACGTACAAATGTGAATTGTAGTTAAAAGAGGCAACATTTGAAAACGGACCATTTTTACGTTTCTGAAGCATGTCATAAGGGGGGGTGGTTATCTCTTTCATCAAAAATCAGACGTTTTTGATTGAACAATGAAGGCCTCCAAATGGTATTTTATTCACTTCCCGTGGAGGAGAAACACTTTTTAAGGCCGCAGAGTGAGTAAATTGGCCATTTCCATTCACTTTTACCCATTCCTCAAATCTCGTGTTTAAGGCCCCTGGAAGCATGAAAATCACTTTAAACATCTCATTTTATCTTTAAAAGTGATTTTCCACGTACAAATGTGAATTGTAGTTCAAAGAGGCAACATTTGAAAACAGACCATTTTTTTAGTTTCTGAAGCATGTCGTAAGGGGGGGTGGTTATCTCCTTCATCAAAAATCGGACGTTTTGAATTGAACAATAAAGGCCTACAAATGTTATTTAATTCACTTTCTGGGGTGGAGAAAAACTTTTTAAGGCCTCAGAGTGAATAAATTGGCCATTTTCATTCACATTTACCCATTCCTCAAATCTTGTGTTTGGGGCCTCTGGAAGCTTGAAAATCACTTTAAACATCTCATTTTATCTGTAAAAGTGATTTTCCACGTACAAATGTGAATTGTAGTTAAAAGAGGCAACATTTGAAAACGGACCATTTTTACGTTTCTGAAGCATGTCATAAGGGGGGGTGGTTATCTCTTTCGTCAAAAATCGGGCGTTTTCGCTTGAACAATAAAGGCCTACAAATGTTATTTAGTTCACTTCCCGTGGAGGAGAAACACTTTTTAAGGCCGCAGAGTGAGTAAATTGGCCATATTCATTCACTTTTACCCATTCCTCAAATCTTGTGTTTAAGGCCCCTGGAAGCATGAAAATCACTTTAAACATCTCATTTTATCTTTAAAAGTGATTTTCCACGTACAAATGTGAATTGTAGTTCAAAGAGGCAACATTTGAAAACAGACCATTTTTTTAGTTTCTGAAGCATGTCGTAAGGGGGGGTGGTTATCTCTTTCATCAAAAATCGGACGTTTTTGATTGAACAATAAAGGCCTCCAAATGTTATTTTATTCACTTCCCGTGGAGGAGAAACACTTTTTAAGGCCGCAGAGTGAGTAAATTGGCCATTTCCATTCACTTTTACCCATTCCTCAAATCTCGTGTTTAAGGCCCCTGGAAGCATGAAAATCACTTTAAACATCTCATTTTATCTTTAAAAGTGATTTTCCACGTACAAATGTGAATTGTAGTTCAAAGAGGCAACATTTGAAAACAGTCCATTTTTTTAGTTTCTGAAGCATGTCGTAAGGGGGGGTGGTTATCTCTTTCATCAAAAATCTGACGTTTTTAATTGAACAATAAAGGCCTACAAATGTTATTTAATTCACTTTCTGGGGTGGAGAAAAACTTTTTAAGGCCTCAGAGTGAATAAATTGGCCATTTTCATTCACTTTTACCCATTCCTCAAATCTTGTGTTTAGGGCCCCTGGAAGCTTGAAAATCACTTTAAATATCTCATTTTATCTTTAAAAGTGATTTTCCACGTACAAATGTGAATTGTAGTTCAAAGAGGCAACATTTGAAAACAGACCATTTTTTTAGTTTCTGAAGCATGTCGTAAGGGGGGGTGGTTATCTCTTTCATCAAAAATCGGACGTTTTTGATTGAACAATAAAGGCCTACAAATATTATTTAATTCACTTTCTGGGGTGGAGAAAAACTTTTTAAGGCCTCAGAGTGAATACATTGGCCATTTTCATTCACTTTTACCCATTCCTCAAATCTTGTGTTTAAGGCCCCTGGAAGCATGAAAATCACTTTAAACATCTCATTTTATCTTTAATAGTGATTTTCCACGTAAAAATGTGAATTGTAGTTCAAAGAGGAAATATTTGAAAACGGACCATTTTTTACGTTTCTGAAGCATGTCGTAAGGGGGGGTGGTTATCTCTTTCGTCAAACATCGGGTGTTTTCGCTTGAACAATAAAGGCCTACAAATGTTATTTAGTTCACTTCCCGTGGAGGAGAAACACTTTTTAAGGCCGCAGAGTGAGTAAATTGGCCATATTCATTCACTTTTACCCATTCCTCAAATCTTGTGTTTAAGGCCCCTGGAAGCATGAAAATCACTTTAAACATCTCATTTTATCTTTAAAAGTGATTTTCCACGTACAAATGTGAATTGTAGTTCAAAGAGGCAACATTTGAAAACAGACCATTTTTTTAGTTTCTGAAGCATGTCGTAAGGGGGGGTGGTTATCTCTTTCATCAAAAATCGGACGTTTTTGATTGAACAATAAAGGCCTACAAATATTATTTAATTCACTTTCTGGGGTGGAGAAAAACTTTTTAAGGCCTCAGAGTGAATACATTGGCCATTTTCATTCACATTTACCCATTCCTCAAATCTTGTGTTTAAGGCCCCTGGAAGCATGAAAATCACTTTAAACATCTCATTTTATCTTTAATAGTGATTTTCCACGTACAAATGTGAATTGTAGTTCAAAGAGGCAACATTTGAAAACAGACCATTTTTTTAGTTTCTGAAGCATGTCGTAAGGGGGGGGGTGGTTATCTCTTTCATCAAAAATCAGACGTTTTTGATTGAACAATAAAGGCCTCCAAATGGTATTTTATTCACTTTCCGTGGAGGAGAAACACTTTTTAAGGCCGCAGAGTGAGTAAATTGGCCATTTTCATTCACTTTTACCCATTCCTCAAATCTCGTGTTTAAGGCCCCTGGAAGCATGAAAATCACTTTAAACATCTCATTTTATCTTTAAAAGTGATTTTCCACATACAAATGTGAATTGTAGTTCAAAGAGGCAACATTTGAAAAGAGACCATTTTTTTAGTTTCTGAAGCATGTCGTAAGGGGGGGTGATTATCTCTTTCATCAAAAATCGGACGTTTTTAATTGAACAATAAAGGCCTACAAATGTTATTTAATTCACTTTCTGGGGTGGAGAAAAACTTTTTAAGGCCTCAGAGTGAATAAATTGGCCATTTTCATTCACATTTACCCATTCCTCAAATCTTGTGTTTAGGGCCCCTGGAAGCTTGAAAATCACTTTAAACATCTCATTTTATCTTTAAAAGTGATTTTCCATGTACGAATGTGAATTGTAGTTAAAAGAGGCAACATTTAAAAACGGACCATTTTTACGTTTCTGAAGCATGTCATAAGGGGGGGTGGTTATCTCTTTCGTCAAAAATCGGGCGTTTTCGCTTGAACAATAAAGGCCTACAAATGTTATTTATTTCACTTCCCGTGGAGGAGAAACACTTTTTAAGGCAGCAGAGTGAGTAAATTGGCCGAATTCATTCACTTTTACCCATTCCTCAAATCTTGTGTTTAAGGCCCCTGGAAGCATGCAAATCACTTTAAACATCTCCTTTTCTCTTTAAAAGTGATTTTCCACGTACAAATGTGAATTGTAGTTCAAAGAGGCAACATTTGAAAACAGACCATTTTTTTAGTTTCTGAAGCATGTCGTAAGGGGTGGTGGTTATCTCTTTCATCAAAAATCGGACGTTTTTGATTGAACAATAAAGGCCTACAAATGTTATTTAATTCACTTTCTGGGGTGGAGAAAAACTTTTTAAGGCCTCAGAGTGAATAAATTGGCCATTTTCATTCACATTTACCCATTCCTCAAATCTTGTGTTTAGGGCCCCTGGAACTTGAAAATCACTTTAAACATCTCATTTTATCTTTAAAAGTGATTTTCCACGTACAAATGTGAATTGTAGTTCAAAGAGGCAACATTTGAAAACGGACCATTTTTTACGTTTCTGAAGCTTGTCGGAAGGGGGGGTGGTTATCTCTTTCGTCAAAAATCGGGCGTTTTTGCTTAAACAATAAAGGCCTACAAATGTTATTTAGTTCACTTCCCGTGGAGGAGAAACACTTTTTAAGGCCGCAGAGTGAGTAAATTGGCCATATTCATTCACTTTTACCCATTCCTCAAATCTTGTGTTTAAGGCCCCTGGAAGCATGAAAATCACTTTAAACATCTCATTTTATCTTTAAAAGTGATTTTCCACGTACAAATGTGAATTGTAGTTCAAAGAGGCAACATTTGAAAACAGACCATTTTTTTAGTTTCTGAAGCATGTCGTAAGGGGGGTGGTTATCTCTTTCCTCAAAAATCGGACGTTTTTGATTGAACAATAAAGGCCTCCAAATGTTATTTTATTCACTTCCCGTGGAGGAGAAACACTTTTTAAGGCCGCAGAGTGAGTAAATTGGCCATTTCCATTCACTTTTACCCATTCCTCAAATCTCGTGTTTAAGGCCCCTGGAAGCATGAAAATCACTTTAAACATCTAATTTTATCTTTAAAAGTGATTTTCCACGTACAAATGTGAATTGTAGTTCAAAGAGGCAACATTTGAAAACAGACCATTTTTTTAGTTTCTGAAGCATGTCGTAAGGGGGGGTGGTTATCTCCTTCATCAAAAATCGGACGTTTTGAATTGAACAATAAAGGCCTACAAATGTTATTTAATTCACTTTCTGGGGTGGAGAAAAACTTTTTAAGGCCTCAGAGTGAATAAATTGGCCATTTTAATTCACATTTACCCATTCCTCAAATCTTGTGTTTAGGGCCCCTGGAAGCTTGAAAATCACTTTAAACATCTCATTTTATCTTTAAAAGTGATTTTCCACGTACAAATGTGAATTGTAGTTAAAAGAGGCAACATTTGATAACGGACCATTTTTTACGTTTCTGAAGCATGTCGTAAGGGGGGGTGGTTATCTCTTTCGTCAAAAATCGGGCGTTTTCGCTTTAACATTAAAGGCCTACAAATGTTATTTAGTTCACTTCCCGTGGAGGAGAAACACTTTTTAAGGCCGCAGAGTGAGTAAATTGACCATATTCATTCACTTTTACCCATTCCTCAAATCTTGTGTTTAAGGCCCCTGGAAGCATGAAAATCACTTTAAACATCTCATTTTATCTTTAAAAGTGATTTTCCACGTACAAACGTGAATTGTAGTTAAAAGAGGCAACATTTGAAAACGGACCATTTTTAAGTTTCTGAAGCATGTCATAAGGGGGGGTGGTTATCTCTTTCGTCAAAAATCGGGCGTTTTCGCTTGAACAATAAAGGCCTACAAATGTTATTTATTTCACTTCCCGTGGAGGAGAAACACTTTTTAAGGCAGCAGAGTGAGTAAATTGGCCATATTCATTCACTTTTACCCATTCCTCAAATCTTGTGTTTAAGGCCCCTGGAAGCATGAAAATCACTTTAAACATCTCATTTTATCTTTAAAAGTGATTTTCCACATACAAATGTGAATTGTAGTTCAAAGAGGCAACATTTGAAAACAGACCATTTTTTTAGTTTCTGAAGCATGTCGTAAGGGGGGGTGGTTATCTCTTTCATCAAAAATCGGACGTTTTTGATTGAACAATAAAGGCCTCCAAATGGTATTTTATTCACTTCCCGTGGAGGAGAAACACTTTTTAAGGCCGCAGAGTGAGTAAATTGGCCATTTCCATTCACTTTTACCCATTCCTCAAATCTCGTGTTTAAGGCCCCTGGAAGCATGAAAATCACTTTAAACATCTCATTTTATCTTTAAAAGTGATTTTCCACGTACAAATGTGAATTGTAGTTCAAAGAGGCAACATTTGAAAACAGACCATTTTTTTAGTTTCTGAAGCATGTCGTAAGGGGGGGTGGTTATCTCCTTCATCAGAAATCGGACGTTTTGAATTGAACAATAAAGGCCTACAAATGTTATTTAATTCACTTTCTGGGGTGGAGAAAAACTTTTTAAGGCCTCAGAGTGAATAAATTGGCCATTTTCATTCACATTTACCCATTCCTCAAATCTTGTGTTTGGGGCCTCTGGAAGCTTGAAAATCACTTTAAACATCTCATTTTATCTGTAAAAGTGATTTTCCACGTACAAATGTGAATTGTAGTTAAAAGAGGCAACATTTGAAAACGGACCATTTTTACGTTTCTGAAGCATGTCATAAGGGGGGGTGGTTATCTCTTTCGTCAAAAATCGGGCGTTTTCGCTTGAACAATAAAGGCCTACAAATGTTATTTAGTTCACTTCCCGTGGAGGAGAAACACTTTTTAAGGCCGCAGAGTGAGTAAATTGGCCATATTCATTCACTTTTACCCATTCCTCAAATCTTGTGTTTAAGGCCCCTGGAAGCATGAAAATCACTTTAAACATCTCATTTTATCTTTAAAAGTGATTTTCCACGTACAAATGTGAATTGTAGTTCAAAGAGGCAACATTTGAAAACAGACCATTTTTTTAGTTTCTGAAGCATGTCGTAAGGGGGGGTGGTTATCTCTTTCATCAAAAATCGGACGTTTTTGATTGAACAATAAAGGCCTCCAAATGTTATTTTATTCACTTCCCGTGGAGGAGAAACACTTTTTAAGGCCGCAGAGTGAGTAAATTGGCCATTTCCATTCACTTTTACCCATTCCTCAAATCTCGTGTTTAAGGCCCCTGGAAGCATGAAAATCACTTTAAACATCTCACTTTATCTTTAAAAGTGATTTTCCACGTACAAATGTGAATTGTAGTTCAAAGAGGCAACATTTGAAAACAGACCATTTTTTTAGTTTCTGAAGCATGTCGTAAGGGGGGGTGGTTATCTCCTTCATCAAAAATCGGACGTTTTGAATTGAACAATAAAGGCCTACACATGTTATTTAATTCACTTTCTGGGGTGGAGAAAAACTTTTTAAGGCCTCAGAGTGAATAAATTGGCCATTTTCATTCACATTTACCGATTCCTCAAATCTTGTGTTTAAGGCCCCTGGAAGCATGAAAATCACTTTAAACATCTCATTTTATCTTTAAAAGTGATTTTCCACGTACAAATGTGAATTGTAGTTCAAAGAGGCAACATTTGAAAACAGACCATTTTTTTAGTTTCTGAAGCATGTCGTAAGGGGGGATGGTTATCTCTTTCATCAAAAATCGGACGTTTTTGATTGAACAATAAAGGCCTCCAAATGTTATTTTATTCACTTCCCGTGGAGGAGAAACACTTTTTAAGGCCGCCGAGTGAGTAAATTGGCCATTTCCATTCACTTTTACCCATTCCTCAAATCTCGTGTTTAAGGCCCCTGGAAGCATGAAAATCACTTTAAACATCTCACTTTATCTTTAAAAGTGATTTTCCACGTACAAATGTGAATTGTAGTTCAAAGAGGCAACATTTGAAAACAGACCATTTTTTTAGTTTCTGAAGCATGTCGTAAGGGGGGGTGGTTATCTCTTTCATCAAAAATCGGACGTTTTTAATTGAACAATAAAGGCCTACAAATGTTATTTAATTCACTTTCTGGGGTGGAGAAAAACTTTTTAAGGCCTCAGAGTGAATAAATTGGCCATTTTCATTCACTTTTACCCATTCCTCAAATCTTGTGTTTAGGGCCCCTGGAAGCTTGAAAATCACTTTACACATCTCATTTTATCTTTAAAAGTGATTTTACACGTACAAATGTGAATTGTAGTTCAAAGAGGCAACATTTGAAAACGGACCATTTTTTACGTTTCTGAAGCTTGTCGTAAGGGGGGGTGGTTATCTCTTTCGTCAAAAATCGGGTGTTTTCGCTTGAACAATAAAGGCCTACAAATGTTATTTAGTTCACTTCCCGTGGAGGAGAAACACTTTTTAAGGCCGCAGACTGAGTAAATTGGCCATATTAATTCACTTTTACCCATTCCTCAAATCTTGTGTTTAAGGCCCCTGGAAGCATGAAAATCACTTTAAACATCTCATTTTATCTCTAATAGTGATTTTCCACGTACAAATGTGAATTGTAGTTCAAAGAGGCAACATTTGAAAACAGACCATTTTTTTAGTTTATGAAGCATGTCGTAAGGGGGGGTGGTTATCTCTTTCATCAAAAATCGGACGTTTTTGATTGAACAATAAAGGCCTACAAATGTTATTTAATTCACTTTCTGGGGTGGAGAAAAACTTTTTAAGGCCTCAGAGTGAATACATTGGCCATTTTCATTCACATTTACCCATTCCTCAAATCTTGTGTTTAAGGCCCCTGGAAGCATGAAAATCACTTTAAACATCTCATTTTATCTTTAATAGTGATTTTCCACGTACAAATGTGAATTGTAGTTCAAAGAGGCAATATTTGAAAACGGACCATTTTTTACGTTTCTGAAGCATGTCGTAAGGGGGGGTGGTTATCTCTTTCGTCAAAAATCGGGTGTTTTCGCTTGAACAATAAAGGCCTACAAATGTTATTTAGTTCACTTCCCGTGGAGGAGAAACACTTTTTAAGGCCGCAGAGTGAGTAAATTGGCCATATTCATTCACTTTTACCCATTCCTCAAATCTTGAGTTTAAGGCCCCTGGAAGCATGAAAATCACTTTAAACATCTCATTTTATCTTTAAAAGTGATTTTCCACGTACAAATGTGAATTGTAGTTCAAAGAGGCAACATTTGAAAACAGACCTTTTTTTTAGTTTCTGAAGCATGTCGTAAGGGGGGGTGGTTATCTCTTTCATCAAAAATCAGACGTTTTTGATTGAACAATAAAGGCCTCCAAATGGTATTTTATTCACTTCCCGTGGAGGAGAAACACTTTTTAAGGCCGCAGAGTGAGTAAATTGGCCATTTTCATTCACTTTTACCCATTCCTCAAATCTCGTGTTTAAGGCCCCTGGAAGCATGAAAATCACTTTAAACATCTCATTTTATCTTTAAAAGTGATTTTCCACATACAAATGTGAATTGTAGTTCAAAGAGGCAACATTTGAAAACAGACCATTTTTTTGGTTTCTGAAGCATGTCCTAAGGGGGGGTGATTATCTCTTTCATCAAAAATCGGACGTTTTTAATTGAACAATAAAGGCCTACAAATGTTATTTAATTCACTTTCTGGGGTGGAGAAAAACTTTTTAAGGCCTCAGAGTGAATACATTGGCCATTTTCATTCACATTTACCCATTCCTCAAATCTTGTGTTTAGGGCCCCTGGAAGCTTGAAAATCACTTTAAACATCTCATTTTATTTTTAAAAGTGATTTTCCACGTACAAATGTGAATTGTAGTTAAAAGAGGCAACATTTGAAAACGGACCATTTTTACGTTTCTGAAGCATGTCATAAGGGGGGGTGGTTATCTCTTCCGTCAAAAATCGGGCGTTTTCGCTTGAACAATAAAGGCCTACAAATGTTATTTATTTCACTTCCCGTGGAGGAGAAACACTTTTTAAGGCAGCAGAGTGAGTAAATTGGCCATATTCATTCACTTTTACCCATTCCTCAAATCTTGTGTTTAAGGCCCCTGGAAGCATGCAAATCACTTTAAACATCTCATTTTATCTTTAAAAGTGATTTTCCACGTACAAATGTGAATTGTAGTTCAAAGAGGCAACATTTGAAAACAGACCATTTTTTTAGTTTCTGAAGCATGTCGTAAGGGGGGGTGGTTATCTCTTTCATCAAAAATCGGACGTTTTTGATTGAACAATAAAGGCCTCCAAATGGTATTTTATTCACTTCCCGTGGAGGAGAAACACTTTTTAAGGCCGCAGAGTGAGTAAATTGGCCATTTCCATTCACTTTTACCCATTCCTCAAATCTCGTGTTTAAGGCCCCTGGAAGCATGAAAATCACTTTAAACATCTCATTTTATCTTTAAAAGTGATTTTCCACGTACAAATGTGAATTTTAGTTTAAAGAGGCAACATTTGAAAACAGACCATTTTTTTAGTTTCTGAAGCATGTCGTAAGGGGGGGTGGTTATCTCTTTCATCAAAAATCGGACGTTTTTAATTGAACAATAAAGGCCTACAAATGTTATTTAATTCACTTTCTGGGGTGGAGAAAAACTTTTTAAGGCCTCAGAGTGAATAAATTGGCCATTTTCATTCACTTTTACCCATTCCTCAAATCTTGTGTTTAAGGCCCCTGGAAGCATGAAAATCACTTTAAACATCTCATTTTATCTTTAAAAGTGATTTTCCACGTACAAATGTGAATTGTAGTTAAAAGAGGCAACATTTGAAAACGGACCATTTTTACGTTTCTGAAGCATGTCATAAGGGGGGGTGGTTATCTCTTTCATCAAAAATCAGACGTTTTTGATTGAACAATGAAGGCCTCCAAATGGTATTTTATTCACTTCCCGTGGAGGAGAAACACTTTTTAAGGCCGCAGAGTGAGTAAATTGGCCATTTCCATTCACTTTTACCCATTCCTCAAATCTCGTGTTTAAGGCCCCTGGAAGCATGAAAATCACTTTAAACATCTCATTTTATCTTTAAAAGTGATTTTCCACGTACAAATGTGAATTGTAGTTCAAAGAGGCAACATTTGAAAACAGACCATTTTTTTAGTTTCTGAAGCATGTCGTAAGGGGGGGTGGTTATCTCCTTCATCAAAAATCGGACGTTTTGAATTGAACAATAAAGGCCTACAAATGTTATTTAATTCACTTTCTGGGGTGGAGAAAAACTTTTTAAGGCCTCAGAGTGAATAAATTGGCCATTTTCATTCACATTTACCCATTCCTCAAATCTTGTGTTTGGGGCCTCTGGAAGCTTGAAAATCACTTTAAACATCTCATTTTATCTGTAAAAGTGATTTTCCACGTACAAATGTGAATTGTAGTTAAAAGAGGCAACATTTGAAAACGGACCATTTTTACGTTTCTGAAGCATGTCATAAGGGGGGGTGGTTATCTCTTTCGTCAAAAATCGGGCGTTTTCGCTTGAACAATAAAGGCCTACAAATGTTATTTATTTCACTTCCCGTGGAGGAGAAACACTTTTTAAGGCAGCAGAGTGAGTAAATTGGCCATATTCATTCACTTTTACCCATTCCTCAAATCTTGTGTTTAAGGCCCTTGGAAGCATGCAAATCACTTTAAACATCTCATTTTATCTTTAAAAGTGATTTTCCACGTACAAATGTGAATTGTAGTTCAAAGAGGCAACATTTGAAAACAGACCATTTTTTTAGTTTCTGAAGCATGTCGTAAGGGGGGGTGGTTATCTCTTTCATCAAAAATCGGACGTTTTTGATTGAACAATAAAGGCCTACAAATGTTATTTAATTCACTTTCTGGGGTGGAGAAAAACTTTTTAAGGCCTCAGAGTGAATAAATTGGCCATTTTCATTCACATTTACCCATTCCTCAAATCTTGTGTTTAGGGCCCCTGGAACTTGAAAATCACTTTAAACATCTCATTTTATCCTTAAAAGTGATTTTCCACGTACAAATGTGAATTGTAGTTCAAAGAGGCAACATTTGAAAACAGACCATTTTTTTAGTTTCTGAAGCATGTCGTAAGGGGGGGTGGTTATCTCCTTCATCAAAAATCGGACGTTTTGAATTGAACAATAAAGGCCTACAAATGTTATTTAATTCACTTTCTGGGGTGGAGAAAAACTTTTTAAGGCCTCAGAGTGAATAAATTGGTCATTTTAATTCACATTTACCCATTCCTCAAATCTTGTGTTTAGGGCCCCTGGAAGCTTGAAAATCACTTTAAACATCTCATTTTATCTTTAAAAGTGATTTTCCACGTACAAATGTGAATTGTAGTTAAAAAAGGCAACATTTGAAAACGGACCATTTTTACGTTTCTGAAGCATGTCATAAGGGTGGGTGGTTATCTCTTTCGTCAAAAATCGGGCATTTTCGCTTGAACAATAAAGGCCTACAAATGTTATTTAGTTCACTTCCCGTGGAGGAGAAACACTTTTTAAGGCCGCAGAGTGAGTAAATTGGCCATATTCATTCACTTTTACCCATTCCTCAAATCTTGTGTTTAAGGCCCCTGGAAGCATGAAAATCACTTTAAACATCTCATTTTATCTTTAAAAGTGATTTTCCACGTACAAATGTGAATTGTAGTTCAAAGAGGCAACATTTGAAAACAGACCATTTTTTTAGTTTCTGAAGCATGTCGTAAGGGGGGGTGGTTATCTCTTTCATCAAAAATCGGACGTTTTTGATTGAACAATAAAGGCCTACAAATGTTATTTAATTCACTTTCTGGGGTGGAGAAAAAGTTTTTAAGGCCTCAGAGTGAATAAATTGGCCATTTTCATTCACATTTACCCATTCCTCAAATCTTGTGTTTAGGGCCCCTGGAAGCTTGAAAATCACTTTAAACATCTCATTTTATCTTTAAAAGTGATTTTCCACGTACAAATGTGAATTGTAGTTCAAAGAGGCAACATTTGAAAACGGACCATTTTTTACGTTTCTGAAGCTTGTCGTAAGGGGGGGGGTGGTTATCTCTTTCGTCAAAAATCGGGCGTTTTCGCTTGAACAATAAAGGCCTACAAATGTTATTTAGTTCACTTCCCGGGGAGGAGAAACACTTTTTAAGGCCGCAGAGTGAGTAAATTGGCCATATTCATTCACTTTTACCCATTCCTCAAATCTTGTGTTTAAGGCCCCTGGAAGCATGAAAATCACTTTAAACATCTCATTTTATCTTTAAAAGTGATTTTCCACGTACAAATGTGAATTGTAGTTCAAAGAGGCAACATTTGAAAACGGACCATATTTTACGTTTCTGAAGCATGTCGTAAGGGGGGGTGGTTATCTCTTTCGTCAAAAATCGGGCGTTTTTGCTTGAACAATACAGGCCTCCAAATGTTATTTTATTCACTTCCCGTGGAGGAGAAACACTTTTTAAGGCCGCAGAGTGAGTAAATTGGCCATATTCATTCACTTTTACCCATTCCTCAAATCTCGTGTTTAAGGCCCCTGGAAGCATGAAAATCACTTTAAACATCTCATTTTATCTTTAAAAGTGATTTTCCACGTACAAATGTGATTTGTAGTTCAAAGAGGCAACATTTGAAAACAGACCATTTTTTTAGTTTCTGAAGCATGTTGTAAGGGGGGGTGGTTATCTCTTTCATCAAAAATCGGACGTTTTTGATTGAACAATAAAGGCCTCCAAATGTTATTTTATTCACTTCCCGTGGAGGAGAAACACTTTTTAAGGCCGCAAAGTGAGTAAATTGGCCATTTCCATTCACTTTTACCCATTCCTCAAATCTCGTGTTTAAGGCCCCTGGAAGCATGAAAATCACTTTAAACATCTCATTTTATCTTTAAAAGTGATTTTCCACGTACAAATGTGAATTGTAGTTCAAAGAGGCAACATTTGAAAACAGACCATTTTTTTAGTTTCTGAAGCATGTCGTAAGGGGGTTGGTTATCTCCTTCATCAAAAATCGGACGTTTTGAATTGAACAATAAAGGCCTACACATGTTATTTAATTCACTTTCTGGGGTGGAGAAAAACTTTTTAAGGCCTCAGAGTGAATAAATTGGCCATTTTCATTCACATTTACCGATTCCTCAAATCTTGTGTTTAGGGCCCTTGGAAGCTTGAAAATCACTTTAAACATCTCATTTTATCTTTAAAAGTGATTTTCCACGTACAAATGTGAATTGTAGTTAAAAGAGGCAACATTTGAAAACGGACCATTTTTACGTTTCTGAAGCATGTCATAAGGGGGGGTGGTTATCTCTTTTGTCAAAAATCGGGCGTTTTCGCTTGAACAATAAAGGCCTACAAATGTTATTTAGTTCACTTCCCGTGGAGGAGAAACACTTTTTAAGGCCGCAGAGTGAGTAAATTGGCCATATTCATTCACTTTTACCCATTCCTCAAATCTTGTGTTTAAGGCCCCTGGAAGCATGAAAATCACTTTAAACATCTCATTTTATCTTTAAAAGTGATTTTCCACGTACAAATGTGAATTGTAGTTCAAAGAGGCAACATTTGAAAACAGACCATTTTTTTAGTTTCTGAAGCATGTCGTAAGGGGGGGTGGTTATCTCTTTCATCAAAAATCGGACGTTTTTGATTGAACAATAAAGGCCTCCAAATGTTATTTTATTCACTTCCCGTGGAGGAGAAACACTTTTTAAGGCCGCAGAGTGAGTAAATTGGCAATTTTCATTCACTTTTACCCATTCCTCAAATCTTGTGTTTAGGGCCCCTGGAAGCATGAAAATCACTTTAAACATCTCATTTTATCTTTAAAAGTGATTTTCCACGTACAAATGTGAATTGTAGTTCAAAGAGGCAACATTTGAAAACAGACCATTTTTTTAGTTTCTGAAGCATGTCGTAAGGGGGGGTGGTTATCTCTTTCATCAAAAATCGGACGTTTTTGATTGAACAATAAAGGCCTACAAATGTTATTTAATTCACTTTCTGGGGTGGAGAAAAACTTTTTAAGGCCTCAGAGTGAATAAATTGGCCATTTTCATTCACATTTACCCATTCCTCAAATCTTGTGTTTAGGGCTCCTGGAAGCTTGAAAATCACTTTAAACATCTCATTTTATCTTTAAAAGTGATTTTCCACGTACAAATGTGAATTGTAGTTCAAAGAGGCAACATTTGAAAACGGACCATTTTTTACGTTTCTGAAGCTTGTCGTAAGGGGGGGTGGTTATCTCTTTCGTCAAAAATCAGGCGTTTTCGCTTGAACAATAAAGGCCTACAAATGTTATTTAGTTCACTTCCCGTGGAGGAGAAACACTTTTTAAGGCCGCAGAGTGAGTAAATTGGCCATATTCATTCACTTTTACCCATTCCTCAAATCTTGTGTTTAAGGCCCCTGGAAGCATGAAAATCACTTTAAACATCTCATTTTATCTTTAAAAGTGATTTTCCACGTACAAATGTGAATTGTAGTTCAAAGAGGCAACATTTGAAAACAGACCATTTTTTTAGTTTCTGAAGCATGTCGTAAGGGGGGTGGTTATCTCTTTCATCAAAAATCGGACGTTTTTGATTGAACAATAAAGGCCTACAAATGTTATTTAATTCACTTTCTGGGGTGGAATAAAACTTTTTAAGGCCTCAGAGTGAATACATTGGCCATTTTCATTCACATTTACCCATTCCTCAAATCTTGTGTTTAGGGCCCCTGGAAGCTTGAAAATCACTTTAAACATCTCATTTTATCTTTAAAAGTGATTTTCCACGTACAAATGTGAATTGTAGTTCAAAGAGGCAACATTTGAAAACGGACCATTTTTTACATTTCTGAAGCATGTCGTAAGGGGGGGTGGTTATCTCTTTCGTCAAAAATCGGGTGTTTTCGCTTGAACAATAAAGGCCTACAAATGTTATTTAGTTCACTTCCCGTGGAGGAGAAACACTTTTTAAGGCCGCAGAGTGAGTAAATTGGCCATATTCATTCACTTTTACCCATTCCTCAAATCTTGTGTTTAAAGCCCCTGGAAGCATGAAAATCACTTTAAACATCTCATTTTATCTTTAAAAGTGATTTTCCACGTACAAATGTGAATTGTAGTTCAAAGAGGCAACATTTGAAAACAGACCATTTTTTTAGTTTCTGAAGCATGTTGTAAGGGGGGGTGGTTATCTCTTTCATCAAAAATCGGACGTTTTTGATTGAACAATAAAGGCCTCCAAATGTTATTTTATTCACTTCCCGTGGAGGAGAAACACTTTTTAAGGCCGCAGAGTGAGTAAATTGGCCATTTCCATTCACTTTTACCCATTCCTCAAATCTCGTGTTTAAGGCCCCTGGAAGCATAAAAATCACTTTAAACATCTCATTTTATCTTTAAAAGTGATTTTCCACGTACAAATGTGAATTGTAGTTCAAAGAGGCAACATTTGAAAATGGACCATTTTTTCCTTTCTGAAGCATGTCGTAAGGGGGGGTGGTTATCTCTTTCACCAAAAAAAACGTGTTTTTGATTGAACAATATGGGCCTCCAAATGTTATTTTATTCACTTCCCGTGGAGGAGAAACACTTTTTAAGGCCGCAGACTGAGTAAATTGGCAATATTCATTCACTTTTACCCATTCCTCAAATCTTGTGTTTAAGGCCCCTGGAAGCATGAAAATCACTTTAAACATCTCCTGTTATCTTTAAAAGTGATTTTCCACGTACAAATGTGAATTGTAGTTCAAAGAGGCAACATTTGAAAACAGACCATTTTTTTAGTTTCTGAAGCATGTCGTAAGGGGGGGTGGTTATCTCTTTCATCAAAAATCGGACGTTTTTGGTTGAACAATAAAGGCCTACAAATGTTATTTAATTCACTTTCTGGGGTGGAGAAAAACTTTTTAAGGCCTCAGAGTGAATAAATTGGCCATTTTCATTCACATTTACCCATTCCTCAAATCTTGTGTTTAGGGCCCCTGGAACTTGAAAATCACTTTAAACATCTCATTTTATCTTTAAAAGTGATTTTCCACGTACAAATGTGAATTGTAGTTCAAAGAGGCAACATTTGAAAACGGACCATTTTTTACGTTTCTGAAGCTTGTCGGAAGGGGGGGTGGTTATCTCTTTCGTCAAAAATCGGGCGTTTTTGCTTGAACAATAAAGGCCTACAAATGTTATTTAGTTCACTTCCCGTGGAGGAGAAACACTTTTTAAGGCCGCAGAGTGAGTAAATTGGCCATATTCATTCACTTTTACCCATTCCTCAAATCTTGTGTTTAAGGCCCCTGGAAGCATGAAAATCACTTTAAACATCTCATTTTATCTTTAAAAGTGATTTTCCACGTACAAATGTGAATTGTAGTTCAAAGAGGCAACATTTGAAAACAGACCATTTTTTTAGTTTCTGAAGCATGTCGTAAGGGGGGTGGTTATCTCTTTCCTCAAAAATCGGACGTTTTTGATTGAACAATAAAGGCCTCCAAATGTTATTTTATTCACTTCCCGTGGAGGAGAAACACTTTTTAAGGCCGCAGAGTGAGTAAATTGGCCATTTTCATTCACTTTTACCCATTCCTCAAATCTCGTGTTTAAGGCCCCTGGAAGCATGAAAATCACTTTAAACATCTAATTTTATCTTTAAAAGTGATTTTCCACGTACAAATGTGAATTGTAGTTCAAAGAGGCAACATTTGAAAACAGACCATTTTTTTAGTTTCTGAAGCATGTCGTAAGGGGGGGTGGTTATCTCCTTCATCAAAAATCGGACGTTTTGAATTGAACAATAAAGGCCTACAAATGTTATTTAATTCACTTTCTGGGGTGGAGAAAAACTTTTTAAGGCCTCAGAGTGAGTAAATTGGCCATTTCCATTCACTTTTACCCATTCCTCAAATCTCGTGTTTAAGGCCCCTGGAAGCATGAAAATCACTTTAAACATCTCATTTTATCTTTAAAAGTGATTTTCCACGTACAAATGTGAATTGTAGTTCAAAGAGGCAACATTTGAAAACAGACCATTTTTTTAGTTTCTGAAGCATGTCATAAGGGGGGGTGGTTATCTCTTTCGTCAAAAATCGGGCGTTTTCGCTTGAACAATAAAGGCCTACAAATGTTATTTATTTCACTTCCCGTGGAGGAGAAACACTTTTTAAGGCAGCAGAGTGAGTAAATTGGCCATATTCATTCACTTTTACCCATTCCTCAAATCTTGTGTTTAAGGCCCCTGGAAGCATGCAAATCACTTTAAACATCTCATTTTATCTTTAAAAGTGATTTTCCACGTACAAATGTGAATTGTAGTTCAAAGAGGCAACATTTGAAAACAGACCATTTTTTTAGTTTCTGAAGCATGTCGTAAGGGGGGGTGGTTATCTCTTTCATCAAAAATCGGACGTTTTTGATTGAACAATAAAGGCCTACAAATGTTATTTAATTCACTTTCTGGGGTGGAGAAAAACTTTTTAAGGCCTCAGAGTGAATAAATTGGCCATTTTCATTCACATTTACCCATTCCTCAAATCTTGTGTTTAGGGCCCCTGGAACTTGAAAATCACTTTAAACATCTCATTTTATCTTTAAAAGTGATTTTCCACGTACAAATGTGAATTGTAGTTCAAAGAGGCAACATTTGAAAACGGACCATTTTTTACGTTTCTGAAGCTTGTCGGAAGGGGGGGTGGTTATCTCTTTCGTCAAAAATCGGGCGTTTTTGCTTGAACAATAAAGGCCTACAAATGTTATTTAGTTCACTTCCCGTGGAGGAGAAACACTTTTTAAGGCCGCAGAGTGAGTAAATTGGCCATATTCATTCACTTTTACCCATTCCTCAAATCTTGTGTTTAGGGCCCCTGGAAGCTTGAAAATCACTTTAAACATCTCATTTTATCTTTAAAAGTGATTTTCCACGTACAAATGTGAATTGTAGTTCAAAGAGGCAACATTTGAAAACGGACCATTTTTTACGTTTCTGAAGCTTGTCGTAAGGGGGGGTGGTTATCTCTTTCGTCAAAAATCGGGCGTTTTCGCTTGAACAATAAAGGCCTACAAATGTTATTTAGTTCACTTCCCGGGGAGGAGAAACACTTTTTAAGGCCGCAGAGTGAGTAAATTGGCCATATTCATTCACTTTTACCCATTCCTCAAATCTTGTGTTTAAGGCCCCTGGAAGCATGAAAATCACTTTAAACATCTCATTTTATCTTTAAAAGTGATTTTCCACGTACAAATGTGAATTGTAGTTCAAAGAGGCAACATTTGAAAACGGACCATATTTTACGTTTCTGAAGCATGTCGTAAGGGGGGGTGGTTATCTCTTTCGTCAAAAATCGGGCGTTTTTGCTTGAACAATACAGGCCTCCAAATGTTATTTTATTCACTTCCCGTGGAGGAGAAACACTTTTTAAGGCCGCAGAGTGAGTAAATTGGCCATATTCATTCACTTTTACCCATTCCTCAAATCTCGTGTTTAAGGCCCCTGGAAGCATGAAAATCACTTTAAACATCTCATTTTATCTTTAAAAGTGATTTTCCACGTACAAATGTGATTTGTAGTTCAAAGAGGCAACATTTGAAAACAGACCATTTTTTTAGTTTCTGAAGCATGTCGTAAGGGGGGGTGGTTATCTCCTTCATCAAAAATCGGACGTTTTGAATTGAACAATAAAGGCCTACACATGTTATTTAATTCACTTTCGGGGGTGGAGAAAAACTTTTTAAGGCCTCAGAGTGAATAAATTGGCCATTTTCATTCACATTTACCGATTCCTCAAATCTTGTGTTTAGGGCCCTTGGAAGCTTGAAAATCACTTTAAACATCTCATTTTATCTTTAAAAGTGATTTTCCACGTACAAATGTGAATTGTAGTTAAAAGAGGCAACATTTGAAAACGGACCATTTTTACGTTTCTGAAGCATGTCATAAGGGGGGGTGTTTATCTCTTTCGTCAAAAATCGGGCGTTTTCGCTTGAACAATAAAGGCCTACAAATGTTATTTAGTTCACTTCCCGTGGAGGAGAAACACTTTTTAAGGCCGCAGAGTGAGTAAATTGGCCATATTCATTCACTTTTACCCATTCCTCAAATCTTGTGTTTAAGGCCCCTGGAAGCATGAAAATCACTTTAAACATCTCATTTTATCTTTAAAAGTGATTTTCCACGTACAAATGTGAATTGTAGTTCAAAGAGGCAACATTTGAAAACAGACCATTTTTTTAGTTTCTGAAGCATGTCGTAAGGGGGGGTGGTTATCTCTTTCATCAAAAATCGGACGTTTTTGATTGAACAATAAAGGCCTCCAAATGTTATTTTATTCACTTCCCGTGGAGGAGAAACACTTTTTAAGGCCGCAGAGTGAGTAAATTGGCCATTTTCATTCACTTTTACCCATTCCTCAAATCTCGTGTTTAAGGCCCCTGGAAGCATGAAAATCACTTTAAACATCTAATTTTATCTTTAAAAGTGATTTTCCACGTACAAATGTGAATTGTAGTTCAAAGAGGCAACATTTGAAAACAGACCATTTTTTTAGTTTCTGAAGCATGTCGTAAGGGGGGGTGGTTATCTCCTTCATCAAAAATCGGACGTTTTGAATTGAACAATAAAGGCCTACAAATGTTATTTAATTCACTTTCTGGGGTGGAGAAAAACTTTTTAAGGCCTCAGAGTGAGTAAATTGGCCATTTCCATTCACTTTTACCCATTCCTCAAATCTCGTGTTTAAGGCCCCTGGAAGCATGAAAATCACTTTAAACATCTCATTTTATCTTTAAAAGTGATTTTCCACGTACAAATGTGAATTGTAGTTCAAAGAGGCAACATTTGAAAACAGACCATTTTTTTAGTTTCTGAAGCATGTCATAAGGGGGGGTGGTTATCTCTTTCGTCAAAAATCGGGCGTTTTCGCTTGAACAATAAAGGCCTACAAATGTTATTTATTTCACTTCCCGTGGAGGAGAAACACTTTTTAAGGCAGCAGAGTGAGTAAATTGGCCATATTCATTCACTTTTACCCATTCCTCAAATCTTGTGTTTAAGGCCCCTGGAAGCATGCAAATCACTTTAAACATCTCATTTTATCTTTAAAAGTGATTTTCCACGTACAAATGTGAATTGTAGTTCAAAGAGGCAACATTTGAAAACAGACCATTTTTTTAGTTTCTGAAGCATGTCGTAAGGGGGGGTGGTTATCTCTTTCATCAAAAATCGGACGTTTTTGATTGAACAATAAAGGCCTACAAATGTTATTTAATTCACTTTCTGGGGTGGAGAAAAACTTTTTAAGGCCTCAGAGTGAATAAATTGGCCATTTTCATTCACATTTACCCATTCCTCAAATCTTGTGTTTAGGGCCCCTGGAACTTGAAAATCACTTTAAACATCTCATTTTATCTTTAAAAGTGATTTTCCACGTACAAATGTGAATTGTAGTTCAAAGAGGCAACATTTGAAAACGGACCATTTTTTACGTTTCTGAAGCTTGTCGGAAGGGGGGGTGGTTATCTCTTTCGTCAAAAATCGGGCGTTTTTGCTTGAACAATAAAGGCCTACAAATGTTATTTAGTTCACTTCCCGTGGAGGAGAAACACTTTTTAAGGCCGCAGAGTGAGTAAATTGGCCATATTCATTCACTTTTACCCATTCCTCAAATCTTGTGTTTAGGGCCCCTGGAAGCTTGAAAATCACTTTAAACATCTCATTTTATCTTTAAAAGTGATTTTCCACGTACAAATGTGAATTGTAGTTCAAAGAGGCAACATTTGAAAACGGACCATTTTTTACGTTTCTGAAGCTTGTCGTAAGGGGGGGTGGTTATCTCTTTCGTCAAAAATCGGGCGTTTTCGCTTGAACAATAAAGGCCTACAAATGTTATTTAGTTCACTTCCCGGGGAGGAGAAACACTTTTTAAGGCCGCAGAGTGAGTAAATTGGCCATATTCATTCACTTTTACCCATTCCTCAAATCTTGTGTTTAAGGCCCCTGGAAGCATGAAAATCACTTTAAACATCTCATTTTATCTTTAAAAGTGATTTTCCACGTACAAATGTGAATTGTAGTTCAAAGAGGCAACATTTGAAAACGGACCATATTTTACGTTTCTGAAGCATGTCGTAAGGGGGGGTGGTTATCTCTTTCGTCAAAAATCGGGCGTTTTTGCTTGAACAATACAGGCCTCCAAATGTTATTTTATTCACTTCCCGTGGAGGAGAAACACTTTTTAAGGCCGCAGAGTGAGTAAATTGGCCATATTCATTCACTTTTACCCATTCCTCAAATCTCGTGTTTAAGGCCCCTGGAAGCATGAAAATCACTTTAAACATCTCATTTTATCTTTAAAAGTGATTTTCCACGTACAAATGTGATTTGTAGTTCAAAGAGGCAACATTTGAAAACAGACCATTTTTTTAGTTTCTGAAGCATGTCGTAAGGGGGGGTGGTTATCTCTTTCATCAAAAATCGGACGTTTTGAATTGAACAATAAAGGCCTACACATGTTATTTAATTCACTTTCGGGGGTGGAGAAAAACTTTTTAAGGCCTCAGAGTGAATAAATTGGCCATTTTCATTCACATTTACCGATTCCTCAAATCTTGTGTTTAGGGCCCTTGGAAGCTTGAAAATCACTTTAAACATCTCATTTTATCTTTAAAAGTGATTTTCCACGTACAAATGTGAATTGTAGTTAAAAGAGGCAACATTTGAAAACGGACCATTTTTACGTTTCTGAAGCATGTCATAAGGGGGGGTGTTTATCTCTTTCGTCAAAAATCGGGCGTTTTCGCTTGAACAATAAAGGCCTACAAATGTTATTTAGTTCACTTCCCGTGGAGGAGAAACACTTTTTAAGGCCGCAGAGTGAGTAAATTGGCCATATTCATTCACTTTTACCCATTCCTCAAATCTTGTGTTTAAGGCCCCTGGAAGCATGAAAATCACTTTAAACATCTCATTTTATCTTTAAAAGTGATTTTCCACGTGCAAATGTGAATTGTAGTTCAAAGAGGCAACATTTGAAAACAGACCATTTTTTTAGTTTCTGAAGCATGTCGTAAGGGGGGGTGGTTATCTCTTTCATCAAAAATCGGACGTTTTTGATTGAACAATAAAGGCCTCCAAATGTTATTTTATTCACTTCCCGTGGAGGAGAAACACTTTTTAAGGCCGCAGAGTGAGTAAATTGGCAATTTTCATTCACTTTTACCCATTCCTCAAATCTTGTGTTTAGGGCCCCTGGAAGCATGAAAATCACTTTAAACATCTCATTTTATCTTTAAAAGTGATTTTCCACGTACAAATGTGAATTGTAGTTCAAAGAGGCAACATTTGAAAACAGACCATTTTTTTTGTTTCTGAAGCATGTCGTAAGGGGGGGTGGTTATCTCTTTCATCAAAAATCGGACGTTTTTGATTGAACAATAAAGGCCTACAAATGTTATTTAATTCACTTTCTGGGGTGGAGAAAAACTTTTTAAGGCCTCAGAGTGAATAAATTGGCCATTTTCATTCACATTTACCCATTCCTCAAATCTTGTGTTTAGGGCTCCTGGAAGCTTGAAAATCACTTTAAACATCTCATTTTATCTTTAAAAGTGATTTTCCACGTACAAATGTGAATTGTAGTTCAAAGAGGCAACATTTGAAAACGGACCATTTTTTACGTTTCTGAAGCTTGTCGTAAGGGGGGGTGGTTATCTCTTTCGTCAAAAATCGGGCGTTTTCGCTTGAACAATAAAGACCTACAAATGTTATTTAGTTCACTTCCCGTGGAGGAGAAACACTTTTTAAGGCCGCAGAGTGAGTAAATTGGCCATATTCATTCACTTTTACCCATTCCTCAAATCTTGTGTTTAAGGCCCCTGGAAGCATGAAAATCACTTTAAACATCTCATTTTATCTTTAAAAGTGATTTTCCACGTACAAATGTGAATTGTAGTTCAAAGAGGCAACATTTGAAAACAGACCATTTTTTTAGTTTCTGAAGCATGTCGTAAGGGGGGTGGTTATCTCTTTCATCAAAAATCGGACGTTTTTGATTGAACAATAAAGGCCTACAAATGTTATTTAATTCACTTTCTGGGGTGGAATAAAACTTTTTAAGGCCTCAGAGTGAATACATTGGCCATTTTCATTCACATTTACCCATTCCTCAAATCTTGTGTTTAGGGCCCCTGGAAGCTTGAAAATCACTTTAAACATCTCATTTTATCTTTAAAAGTGATTTTCCACGTACAAATGTGAATTGTAGTTCAAAGAGGCAACATTTGAAAACGGACCATTTTTTACATTTCTGAAGCATGTCGTAAGGGGGGGTGGTTATCTCTTTCGTCAAAAATCGGGTGTTTTCGCTTGAACAATAAAGGCCTACAAATGTTATTTAGTTCACTTCCCGTGGAGGAGAAACACTTTTTAAGGCCGCAGAGTGAGTAAATTGGCCATATTCATTCACTTTTACCCATTCCTCAAATCTTGTGTTTAAAGCCCCTGGAAGCATGAAAATCACTTTAAACATCTCATTTTATCTTTAAAAGTGATTTTCCACGTACAAATGTGAATTGTAGTTCAAAGAGGCAACATTTGAAAACAGACCATTTTTTTAGTTTCTGAAGCATGTCGTAAGGGGGGGTGGTTATCTCTTTCATCAAAAATCGGACGTTTTTGATTGAACAATAAAGGCCTACAAATGTTATTTAATTCACTTTCTGGGGTGGAGAAAAACTTTTTAAGGCCTCAGAGTGAATACATTGGCCATTTTCATTCACATTTACCCATTCCTCAAATCTTGTGTTTAGGGCCCCTGGAAGCTTGAAAATCACTTTAAACATCTCATTTTATCTTTAAAAGTGATTTTCCACGTACAAATGTGAATTGTAGTTCAAAGAGGCAACATTTGAAAACGGACCATTTTTTACGTTTCTGAAGCTTGTCGTAAGGGGGGGTGGTTATCTCTTTCGTCAAAAATCGGGCGTTTTCGCTTGAACAATAAAGGCCTCCAAATGTTATTTTATTCACTTCCCGTGGAGGAGAAACACTTTTTAAGGCCGCAGAGTGAGTAAATTGGCCATTTTCATTCACTTTTACCCATTCCTCAAATCTCGTGTTTAAGGCCCCTGGAAGCATGAAAATCACTTTAAACATCTCATTTTATCTTTAAAAGTGATTTTCCACGTACAAATGTGAATTGTAGTTCAAAGAGGCAACATTTGAAAACGGACCATTTTTTACATTTCTGAAGCATGTCGTAAGGGGGGGTGGTTATCTCTTTCGTCAAAAATCGGGTGTTTTCGCTTGAACAATAAAGGCCTACAAATGTTATTTAGTTCACTTCCCGTGGAGGAGAAACACTTTTTAAGGCCGCAGAGTGAGTAAATTGGCCATATTCATTCACTTTTACCCATTCCTCAAATCTTGTGTTTAAAGCCCCTGGAAGCATGAAAATCACTTTAAACATCTCATTTTATCTTTAAACGTGATTTTCCACGTACAAATGTGAATTGTAGTTCAAAGAGGCAACATTTGAAAACAGACCACTTTTTTAGTTTCTGAAGCATGTTGTAAGGGGGGGTGGTTATCTCTTTCATCAAAAATCGGACGTTTTTGATTGAACAATAAAGGCCTCCAAATGTTATTTTATTCACTTCCCGTGGAGGAGAAACACTTTTTAAGGCCGCAGAGTGAGTAAATTGGCCATTTCCATTCACTTTTACCCATTCCTCAAATCTCGTGTTTAAGGCCCCTGGAAGCATGAAAATCACTTTAAACATCTCATTTTATCTTTAAAAGTGATTTTCCACGTACAAATGTGAATTGTAGTTCAAAGAGGCAACATTTGAAAACAGACCTTTTTTTAGTTTCTGAAGCATGTCGTAAGGGGGGGTGGTTATCTCTTTCATCAAAAATCGGACGTTTTTAATTGAACAATAAAGGCCTACAAATGTTATTTAATTCACTTTCTGGGGTGGAGAAAAACTTTTTAAGGCCTCAGAGTGAATAAATTGGCCATTTTCATTCACTTTTACCCATTCCTCAAATCTTGTGTTTAGGGCCCCTGGAAGCTTGAAAATCACTTTAAACATCTCATTTTATCTTTAAAAGTGATTTTCCACGTACAAATGTGAATTGTAGTTCAAAGAGGCAACATTTGAAAACAGACCATTTTTTTAGTTTCTGAAGCATGTCGTAAGGGGGGGTGGTTATCTCTTTCATCAAAAATCGGACGTTTTTAATTGAACAATAAAGGCCTACAAATGTTATTTAATTCACTTTCTGGGGTGGAGAAAAACTTTTTAAGGCCTCAGAGTGAATAAATTGGCCATTTTCATTCACTTTTACCCATTCCTCAAATCTTGTGTTTAGGGCCCCTGGAAGCTTGAAAATCACTTTAAACATCTCATTTTATCTTTAAAAGTGATTTTCCACGTACAAATGTGAATTGTAGTTCAAAGAGGCAACATTTGAAAACGGACCATTTTTTACGTTTCTGAAGCTTGTCGTAAGGGGGGGTGGTTATCTCTTTCGTCAAAAATCGGGCGTTTTTGCTTGAACAATAAAGGCCTACAAATGTTATTTAGTTCACTTCCCGTGGAGGAGAAACACTTTTTAAGGCCGCAGACTGAGTAAATTGGCCATATTAATTCACTTTTACCCATTCCTCAAATCTTGTGTTTAAGGCCCCTGGAAGCATGAAAATCACTTTAAACATCTCATTTTATCTTTAATAGTGATTTTCCACATACAAATGTGAATTGTAGTTCAAAGAGGCAATATTTGAAAACGGACCCTTTTTTTAGTTTCTGAAGCATGTCGTAAGGGGGAGTGGTTATCTCTTTCATCAAAAATCGGACGTTTTTGCTTGAACAATAAAGGCCTACAAATGTTATTTAATTCACTTTCTGGGGTGGAGAAAAACTTTTTAAGGCCTCAGAGTGAATACATTGGCCATTTTCATTCACATTTACCCATTCCTCAAATCTTGTGTTTAGGGCCCCTGGAAGCTTGAAAATCACTTTAAACATCTCATTTTATCTTTAAAAGTGATTTTCCACGTACAAATGTGAATTGTAGTTCAAAGAGGCAACATTTGAAAACGGACCATTTTTTACGTTTCTGAAGCTTGTCGTAAGGGGGGGTGGTTATCTCTTTCGTCAAAAATCGGGCGTTTTCGCTTGAACAATAAAGGCCTCCAAATGTTATTTTATTCACTTCCCGTGGAGGAGAAACACTTTTTAAGGCCGCAGAGTGAGTAAATTGGCCATTTTCATTCACTTTTACCCATTCCTCAAATCTCGTGTTTAAGGCCCCTGGAAGCATGAAAATCACTTTAAACATCTCATTTTATCTTTAAAAGTGATTTTCCACGTACAAATGTGAATTGTAGTTCAAAGAGGCAACATTTGAAAACGGACCATTTTTTACATTTCTGAAGCATGTCGTAAGGGGGGGTGGTTATCTCTTTCGTCAAAAATCGGGTGTTTTCGCTTGAACAATAAAGGCCTACAAATGTTATTTAGTTCACTTCCCGTGGAGGAGAAACACTTTTTAAGGCCGCAGAGTGAGTAAATTGGCCATATTCATTCACTTTTACCCATTCCTCAAATCTTGTGTTTAAAGCCCCTGGAAGCATGAAAATCACTTTAAACATCTCATTTTATCTTTAAACGTGATTTTCCACGTACAAATGTGAATTGTAGTTCAAAGAGGCAACATTTGAAAACAGACCACTTTTTTAGTTTCTGAAGCATGTTGTAAGGGGGGGTGGTTATCTCTTTCATCAAAAATCGGACGTTTTTGATTGAACAATAAAGGCCTCCAAATGTTATTTTATTCACTTCCCGTGGAGGAGAAACACTTTTTAAGGCCGCAGAGTGAGTAAATTGGCCATTTCCATTCACTTTTACCCATTCCTCAAATCTCGTGTTTAAGGCCCCTGGAAGCATGAAAATCACTTTAAACATCTCATTTTATCTTTAAAAGTGATTTTCCACGTACAAATGTGAATTGTAGTTCAAAGAGGCAACATTTGAAAACAGACCTTTTTTTAGTTTCTGAAGCATGTCGTAAGGGGGGGTGGTTATCTCTTTCATCAAAAATCGGACGTTTTTAATTGAACAATAAAGGCCTACAAATGTTATTTAATTCACTTTCTGGGGTGGAGAAAAACTTTTTAAGGCCTCAGAGTGAATAAATTGGCCATTTTCATTCACTTTTACCCATTCCTCAAATCTTGTGTTTAGGGCCCCTGGAAGCTTGAAAATCACTTTAAACATCTCATTTTATCTTTAAAAGTGATTTTCCACGTACAAATGTGAATTGTAGTTCAAAGAGGCAACATTTGAAAACAGACCATTTTTTTAGTTTCTGAAGCATGTCGTAAGGGGGGGTGGTTATCTCTTTCATCAAAAATCGGACGTTTTTAATTGAACAATAAAGGCCTACAAATGTTATTTAATTCACTTTCTGGGGTGGAGAAAAACTTTTTAAGGCCTCAGAGTGAATAAATTGGCCATTTTCATTCACTTTTACCCATTCCTCAAATCTTGTGTTTAGGGCCCCTGGAAGCTTGAAAATCACTTTAAACATCTCATTTTATCTTTAAAAGTGATTTTCCACGTACAAATGTGAATTGTAGTTCAAAGAGGCAACATTTGAAAACGGACCATTTTTTACGTTTCTGAAGCTTGTCGTAAGGGGGGGTGGTTATCTCTTTCGTCAAAAATCGGGCGTTTTTGCTTGAACAATAAAGGCCTACAAATGTTATTTAGTTCACTTCCCGTGGAGGAGAAACACTTTTTAAGGCCGCAGACTGAGTAAATTGGCCATATTAATTCACTTTTACCCATTCCTCAAATCTTGTGTTTAAGGCCCCTGGAAGCATGAAAATCACTTTAAACATCTCATTTTATCTTTAATAGTGATTTTCCACATACAAATGTGAATTGTAGTTCAAAGAGGCAATATTTGAAAACGGACCCTTTTTTTAGTTTCTGAAGCATGTCGTAAGGGGGAGTGGTTATCTCTTTCATCAAAAATCGGACGTTTTTGATTGAACAATAAAGGCCTCCAAATGTTATTTTATTCACTTCCCGTGGAGGAGAAACACTTTTTAAGGCCGCAGAGTGAGTAAATTGGCCATTTTCATTCACTTTTACCCATTCCTCAAATCTCGTGTTTAAGGCCCCTGGAAGCATGAAAATCACTTTAAACATCTCATTTTATCTTTAAAAGTGATTTTCCACATACAAATGTGAATTGTAGTTCAAAGAGGCAACATTTGAAAACAGACCATTTTTTTAGTTTCTGAAGCATGTCGTAAGGGGGGTGGTTATCTCTTTCATCAAAAATCAGACGTTTTTAATTGAACAATAAAGGCCTACAAATGTTATTTAATTCACTTTCTGGGGTGTAGAAAAACTTTTTAAGGCCTCAGAGTGAATAAATTGGCCATTTTCATTCACATTTACACATTCCTCAAATCTTGTGTTTAGGGCCCCTGGAAGCTTGAAAATCACTTTAAACATCTCATTTTATCTTTAAAAGTGATTTTCCACGTACAAATGTGAATTGTAGTTCAAAGAGGCAACATTTGAAAACGGACCATTTTTTACGTTTCTGAAGCTTGTCGTAAGGGGGGTGGTTATCTCTTTCGTCAAAAATCGGGCGTTTTCGCTTGAACAATAAAGGCCTACAAATGTTATTTAGTTCACTTCCCGTGGAGGAGAAACACTTTTTAAGGCCGCAGAGTGAGTAAATTGGCCATATTCATTCACTTTTACCCATTCCTCAAATCTTGTGTTTAAGGCCCCTGGAAGCATGAAAATCACTTTAAACATCTCATTTTATCTTTAAAAGTGATTTTCCACGTACAAATGTGAATTGTAGTTCAAAGAGGCAACATTTGAAAACAGACCATTTTTTTAGTTTCTGAAGCATGTTGTAAGGGGGGGTGGTTATCTCTTTCATCAAAAATCGGACGTTATTGATTGAACAATAAAGGCCTCCAAATGTTATTTTATTCACTTCCCGTGGAGGAGAAACACTTTTTAAGGCCGCAGAGTGAGTAAATTGGCCATTTCCATTCACTTTTACCCATTCCTCAAATCTCGTGTTTAAGGCCCCTGGAAGCATGAAAATCACTTTAAACATCTCATTTTATCTTTAAAAGTGATTTTCCACGTACAAATGTGAATTGTAGTTCAAAGAGGCAACATTTGAAAACAGACCTTTTTTTAGTTTCTGAAGCATGTCGTAAGGGGGGGTGGTTATCTCTTTCATCAAAAATCGGACGTTTTTAATTGAACAATAAAGGCCTACAAATGTTATTTAATTCACTTTCTGGGGTGGAGAAAAACTTTTTAAGGCCTCAGAGTGAATAAATTGGCCATTTTCATTCACTTTTACCCATTCCTCAAATCTTGTGTTTAGGGCCCCTGGAAGCTTGAAAATCACTTTAAACATCTCATTTTATCTTTAAAAGTGATTTTCCACGTACAAATGTGAATTGTAGTTCAAAGAGGCACCATTTGAAAACAGACCATTTTTTTAGTTTCTGAAGCATGTCGTAAGGGGGGGGTGGTTATCTCTTTCATCAAAAATCGGACGTTTTTGATTGAACAATAAAGGCCTACAAATGTTATTTAATTCACTTTCTGGGGTGGAGAAAAACTTTTTAAGGCCTCAGAGTGAATACATTGGCCATTTTCATTCACATTTACCCATTCCTCAAATCTTGTGTTTAGGGCCCCTGGAAGCTTGAAAATCACTTTAAACATCTCATTTTATCTTTAAAAGTGATTTTCCACGTACAAATGTGAATTGTAGTTCAAAGAGGCAACATTTGAAAACGGACCATTTTTTACGTTTCTGAAGCTTGTCGTAAGGGGGGGTGGTTATCTCTTTCGTCAAAAATCGGGCGTTTTCGCTTGAACAATAAAGGCCTACAAATGTTATTTTATTCACTTCCCGTGGAGGAGAAACACTTTTTAAGGCCGCAGAGTGAGTAAATTGGCCATTTTCATTCACTTTTACCCATTCCTCAAATCTCGTGTTTAAGGCCCCTGGAAGCATGAAAATCACTTTAAACATCTCATTTTATCTTTAAAAGTGATTTTCCACGTACAAATGTGAATTGTAGTTCAAAGAGGCAACATTTGAAAACGGACCATTTTTTACATTTCTGAAGCATGTCGTAAGGGGGGGTGGTTATCTCTTTCGTCAAAAATCGGGTGTTTTCGCATGAACAATAAAGGCCTACAAATGTTATTTAGTTCACTTCCCGTGGAGGAGAAACACTTTTTAAGGCCGCAGAGTGAGTAAATTGGCCATATTCATTCACTTTTACCCATTCCTCAAATCTTGTGTTTAAAGCCCCTGGAAGCATGAAAATCACTTTAAACATCTCATTTTATCTTTAAACGTGATTTTCCACGTACAAATGTGAATTGTAGTTCAAAGAGGCAACATTTGAAAACAGACCACTTTTTTAGTTTCTGAAGCATGTTGTAAGGGGGGGTGGTTATCTCTTTCATCAAAAATCGGACGTTTTTGATTGAACAATAAAGGCCTCCAAATGTTATTTTATTCACTTCCCGTGGAGGAGAAACACTTTTTAAGGCCGCAGAGTGAGTAAATTGGCCATTTCCATTCACTTTTACCCATTCCTCAAATCTCGTGTTTAAGGCCCCTGGAAGCATGAAAATCACTTTAAACATCTCATTTTATCTTTAAAAGTGATTTTCCACGTACAAATGTGAATTGTAGTTCAAAGAGGCAACATTTGAAAACAGACCTTTTTTTAGTTTCTGAAGCATGTCGTAAGGGGGGGTGGTTATCTCTTTCATCAAAAATCGGACGTTTTTAATTGAACAATAAAGGCCTACAAATGTTATTTAATTCACTTTCTGGGGTGGAGAAAAACTTTTTAAGGCCTCAGAGTGAATAAATTGGCCATTTTCATTCACTTTTACCCATTCCTCAAATCTTGTGTTTAGGGCCCCTGGAAGCTTGAAAATCACTTTAAACATCTCATTTTATCTTTAAAAGTGATTTTCCACGTACAAATGTGAATTGTAGTTCAAAGAGGCAACATTTGAAAACAGACCATTTTTTTAGTTTCTGAAGCATGTCGTAAGGGGGGGTGGTTATCTCTTTCATCAAAAATCGGACGTTTTTAATTGAACAATAAAGGCCTACAAATGTTATTTAATTCACTTTCTGGGGTGGAGAAAAACTTTTTAAGGCCTCAGAGTGAATAAATTGGCCATTTTCATTCACTTTTACCCATTCCTCAAATCTTGTGTTTAGGGCCCCTGGAAGCTTGAAAATCACTTTAAACATCTCATTTTATCTTTAAAAGTGATTTTCCACGTACAAATGTGAATTGTAGTTCAAAGAGGCAACATTTGAAAACGGACCATTTTTTACGTTTCTGAAGCTTGTCGTAAGGGGGGGTGGTTATCTCTTTCGTCAAAAATCGGGCGTTTTTGCTTGAACAATAAAGGCCTACAAATGTTATTTAGTTCACTTCCCGTGGAGGAGAAACACTTTTTAAGGCCGCAGACTGAGTAAATTGGCCATATTAATTCACTTTTACCCATTCCTCAAATCTTGTGTTTAAGGCCCCTGGAAGCATGAAAATCCCTTTAAACATCTCATTTTATCTTTAATAGTGATTTTCCACATACAAATGTGAATTGTAGTTCAAAGAGGCAATATTTGAAAACGGACCCTTTTTTTAGTTTCTGAAGCATGTCGTAAGGGGGAGTGGTTATCTCTTTCATCAAAAATCGGACGTTTTTGATTGAACAATAAAGGCCTCCAAATGTTATTTTATTCACTTCCCGTGGAGGAGAAACACTTTTTAAGGCCGCAGAGTGAGTAAATTGGCCATTTTCATTCACTTTTACCCATTCCTCAAATCTCGTGTTTAAGGCCCCTGGAAGCATGAAAATCACTTTAAACATCTCATTTTATCTTTAAAAGTGATTTTCCACATACAAATGTGAATTGTAGTTCAAAGAGGCAACATTTGAAAACAGACCATTTTTTTAGTTTCTGAAGCATGTCGTAAGGGGGGTGGTTATCTCTTTCATCAAAAATCAGACGTTTTTAATTGAACAATAAAGGCCTACAAATGTTATTTAATTCACTTTCTGGGGTGTAGAAAAACTTTTTAAGGCCTCAGAGTGAATAAATTGGCCATTTTCATTCACATTTACACATTCCTCAAATCTTGTGTTTAGGGCCCCTGGAAGCTTGAAAATCACTTTAAACATCTCATTTTATCTTTAAAAGTGATTTTCCACGTACAAATGTGAATTGTAGTTCAAAGAGGCAACATTTGAAAACGGACCATTTTTTACGTTTCTGAAGCTTGTCGTAAGGGGGGTGGTTATCTCTTTCGTCAAAAATCGGGCGTTTTCGCTTGAACAATAAAGGCCTACAAATGTTATTTAGTTCACTTCCCGTGGAGGAGAAACACTTTTTAAGGCCGCAGAGTGAGTAAATTGGCCATATTCATTCACTTTTACCCATTCCTCAAATCTTGTGTTTAAGGCCCCTGGAAGCATGAAAATCACTTTAAACATCTCATTTTATCTTTAAAAGTGATTTTCCACGTACAAATGTGAATTGTAGTTCAAAGAGGCAACATTTGAAAACAGACCATTTTTTTAGTTTCTGAAGCATGTTGTAAGGGGGGGTGGTTATCTCTTTCATCAAAAATCGGACGTTTTTGATTGAACAATAAAGGCCTCCAAATGTTATTTTATTCACTTCCCGTGGAGGAGAAACACTTTTTAAGGCCGCAGAGTGAGTAAATTGGCCATTTCCATTCACTTTTACCCATTCCTCAAATCTCGTGTTTAAGGCCCCTGGAAGCATGAAAATCACTTTAAACATCTCATTTTATCTTTAAAAGTGATTTTCCACGTACAAATGTGAATTGTAGTTCAAAGAGGCAACATTTGAAAACAGACCTTTTTTTAGTTTCTGAAGCATGTCGTAAGGGGGGGTGGTTATCTCTTTCATCAAAAATCGGACGTTTTTAATTGAACAATAAAGGCCTACAAATGTTATTTAATTCACTTTCTGGGGTGGAGAAAAACTTTTTAAGGCCTCAGAGTGAATAAATTGGCCATTTTCATTCACTTTTACCCATTCCTCAAATCTTGTGTTTAGGGCCCCTGGAAGCTTGAAAATCACTTTAAACATCTCATTTTATCTTTAAAAGTGATTTTCCACGTACAAATGTGAATTGTAGTTCAAAGAGGCAACATTTGAAAACAGACCATTTTTTTAGTTTCTGAAGCATGTCGTAAGGGGGGGGTGGTTATCTCTTTCATCAAAAATCGGACGTTTTTGATTGAACAATAAAGGCCTACAAATGTTATTTAATTCACTTTCTGGGGTGGAGAAAAACTTTTTAAGGCCTCAGAGTGAATACATTGGCCATTTTCATTCACATTTACCCATTCCTCAAATCTTGTGTTTAGGGCCCCTGGAAGCTTGAAAATCACTTTAAACATCTCATTTTATCTTTAAAAGTGATTTTCCACGTACAAATGTGAATTGTAGTTCAAAGAGGCAACATTTGAAAACGGACCATTTTTTACGTTTCTGAAGCTTGTCGTAAGGGGGGGTGGTTATCTCTTTCATCAAAAATCGGGCGTTTTCGCTTGAACAATAAAGGACTACAAATGTTATTTAATTCACTTCCCTTGGAGGAGAAACACTTTTTAAGGCCTCAGACTGAGTAAATTGGCCATATTAATTCACTTTTACCCATTCCTCAAATCTTGTGTTTACGGCCCCTGGAAGCATGAAAATCACTTTAAATATCTCATTTTATCTTTAATAGTGATTTTCCACGTACAAATGTGAATTGTAGTTCAAAGAGGCAATATTTGAAAACGGACCCTTTTTTTAGTTTCTGAAGCATGTCGTAAGGGGGGATGGTTATCTCTTTCATCAAAAATCGGACGTTTTTGATTGAACAATAAAGGCCTCCAAATGTTATTTTATTCACTTCCCGTGGAGGAGAAACACTTTTTAAGGCCGCAGAGTGAGTAAATTGGCCATTTTCATTCACTTTTACCCATTCCTCAAATCTCGTGTTTAAGGCCCCTGGAAGCATGAAAATCACTTTAAACATCTCATTTTATCTTTAAAAGTGATTTTCCACCTACAAATGTGAATTGTAGTTCAAAGAGGCAACATTTGAAAACGGACCATTTTTTACATTTCTGAAGCATGTCGTAAGGGGGGGTGGTTATCTCTTTCGTCAAAAATCGGGTGTTTTCGCTTGAACAATAAAGGCCTACAAATGTTATTTAGTTCACTTCCCGTGGAGGAGAAACACTTTTTAAGGCCGCAGAGTGAGTAAATTGGCCATATTCATTCACTTTTACCCATTCCTCAAATCTTGTGTTTAAAGCCCCTGGAAGCATGAAAATCACTTTAAACATCTCATTTTATCTTTAAACGTGATTTTCCACGTACAAATGTGAATTGTAGTTCAAAGAGGCAACATTTGAAAACAGACCATTTTTTTAGTTTCTGAAGCATGTTGTAAGGGGGGGTGGTTATCTCTTTCATCAAAAATCGGACGTTTTTGATTGAACAATAAAGGCCTCCAAATGTTATTTTATTCACTTCCCGTGGAGGAGAAACACTTTTTAAGGCCGCAGAGTGAGTAAATTGGCCATTTCCATTCACTTTTACCCATTCCTCAAATCTCGTGTTTAAGGCCCCTGGAAGCATGAAAATCACTTTAAACATCTCATTTTATCTTTAAAAGTGATTTTCCACGTACAAATGTGAATTGTAGTTCAAAGAGGCAACATTTGAAAACAGACCTTTTTTTAGTTTCTGAAGCATGTCGTAAGGGGGGGTGGTTATCTCTTTCATCAAAAATCGGACGTTTTTAATTGAACAATAAAGGCCTACAAATGTTATTTAATTCACTTTCTGGGGTGGAGAAAAACTTTTTAAGGCCTCAGAGTGAATAAATTGGCCATTTTCATTCACTTTTACCCATTCCTCAAATCTTGTGTTTAGGGCCCCTGGAAGCTTGAAAATCACTTTAAACATCTCATTTTATCTTTAAAAGTGATTTTCCACGTACAAATGTGAATTGTAGTTCAAAGAGGCAACATTTGAAAACAGACCATTTTTTTAGTTTCTGAAGCATGTCGTAAGGGGGGGTGGTTATCTCTTTCATCAAAAATCGGACGTTTTTGATTGAACAATAAAGGCCTACAAATGTTATTTAATTCACTTTCTGGGGTGGAGAAAAACTTTTTAAGGCCTCAGAGTGAATACATTGGCCATTTTCATTCACATTTACCCATTCCTCAAATCTTGTGTTTAGGGCCCCTGGAAGCTTGAAAATCACTTTAAACATCTCATTTTATCTTTAAAAGTGATTTTCCACGTACAAATGTGAATTGTAGTTCAAAGAGGCAACATTTGAAAACGGACCATTTTTTACGTTTCTGAAGCTTGTCGTAAGGGGGGGTGGTTATCTCTTTCGTCAAAAATCGGGCGTTTTTGCTTGAACAATAAAGGCCTACAAATGTTATTTAGTTCACTTCCCGTGGAGGAGAAACACTTTTTAAGGCCGCAGACTGAGTAAATTGGCCATATTAATTCACTTTTACCCATTCCTCAAATCTTGTGTTTAAGGCCCCTGGAAGCATGAAAATCACTTTAAACATCTCATTTTATCTTTAATAGTGATTTTCCACGTACAAATGTGAATTGTAGTTCAAAGAGGCAATATTTGAAAACGGACCCTTTTTTTAGTTTCTGAAGCATGTCGTAAGGGGGGGTGGTTATCTCTTTCATCAAAAATCGGACGTTTTTGATTGAACAATAAAGGCCTCCAAATGTTATTTTATTCACTTCCCGTGGAGGAGAAACACTTTTTAAGGCCGCAGAGTGAGTAAATTGGCCATTTTCATTCACTTTTACCCATTCCTCAAATCTCGTGTTTAAGGCCCCTGGAAGCATGAAAATCACTTTAAACATCTCATTTTATCTTTAAAAGTGATTTTCCACGTACAAATGTGAATTGTAGTTCAAAGAGGCAACATTTGAAAACGGACCATATTTTACGTTTCTGAAGCATGTCGTAAGGGGGGGGTGGTTATCTCTTTCGTCAAAAATCGGGCGTTTTTGCTTGAACAATACAGGCCTCCAAATGTTATTTTATTCACTTCCCGTGGAGGAGAAACACTTTTTAAGGCCGCAGAGTGAGTAAATTGGCCATATTCATTCACTTTTACCCATTCCTCAAATCTCGTGTTTAAGGCCCCTGGAAGCATGAAAATCACTTTAAACATCTCATTTTATCTTTAAAAGTGATTTTCCACGTACAAATGTGATTTGTAGTTCAAAGAGGCAACATTTGAAAACAGACCATTTTTTTAGTTTCTGAAGCATGTTGTAAGGGGGGGTGGTTATCTCTTTCATCAAAAATCGGACGTTTTTGATTGAACAATAAAGGCCTCCAAATGTTATTTTATTCACTTCCCGTGGAGGAGAAACACTTTTTAAGGCCGCAAAGTGAGTAAATTGGCCATTTCCATTCACTTTTACCCATTCCTCAAATCTCGTGTTTAAGGCCCCTGGAAGCATGAAAATCACTTTAAACATCTCATTTTATCTTTAAAAGTGATTTTCCACGTACAAATGTGAATTGTAGTTCAAAGAGGCAACATTTGAAAACAGACCATTTTTTTAGTTTCTGAAGCATGTCGTAAGGGGGGGTGGTTATCTCCTTCATCAAAAATCGGACGTTTTGAATTGAACAATAAAGGCCTACACATGTTATTTAATTCACTTTCGGGGGTGGAGAAAAACTTTTTAAGGCCTCAGAGTGAATAAATTGGCCATTTTCATTCACATTTACCGATTCCTCAAATCTTGTGTTTAGGGCCCTTGGAAGCTTGAAAATCACTTTAAACATCTCATTTTATCTTTAAAAGTGATTTTCCACGTACAAATGTGAATTGTAGTTAAAAGAGGCAACATTTGAAAACGGACCATTTTTACGTTTCTGAAGCATGTCATAAGGGGGGGTGGTTATCTCTTTCGTCAAAAATCGGGCGTTTTCGCTTGAACAATAAAGGCCTACAAATGTTATTTAGTTCACTTCCCGTGGAGGAGAAACACTTTTTAAGGCCGCAGAGTGAGTAAATTGGCCATATTCATTCACTTTTACCCATTCCTCAAATCTTGTGTTTAAGGCCCCTGGAAGCATGAAAATCACTTTAAACATCTCATTTTATCTTTAAAAGTGATTTTCCACGTACAAATGTGAATTGTAGTTCAAAGAGGCAACATTTGAAAACAGGCCATTTTTTTAGTTTCTGAAGCATGTCGTAAGGGGGGGTGGTTATCTCTTTCATCAAAAATCGGACGTTTTTGATTGAACAATAAAGGCCTCCAAATGTTATTTTATTCACTTCACGTGGAGGAGAAACACTTTTTAAGGCCGCAGAGTGAGTAAATTGGCAATTTTCATTCACTTTTACCCATTCCTCAAATCTTGTGTTTAGGGCCCCTGGAAGCATGAAAATCACTTTAAACATCTCATTTTATCTTTAAAAGTGATTTTCCACGTACAAATGTGAATTGTAGTTCAAAGAGGCAACATTTGAAAACAGACCATTTTTTTTGTTTCTGAAGCATGTCGTAAGGGGGGGTGGTTATCTCTTTCATCAAAAATCGGACGTTTTTGATTGAACAATAAAGGCCTACAAATGTTATTTAATTCACTTTCTGGGGTGGAGAAAAACTTTTTAAGGCCTCAGAGTGAATAAATTGGCCATTTTCATTCACATTTACCCATTCCTCAAATCTTGTGTTTAGGGCTCCTGGAAGCTTGAAAATCACTTTAAACATCTCATTTTATCTTTAAAAGTGATTTTCCACGTACAAATGTGAATTGTAGTTCAAAGAGGCAACATTTGAAAACGGACCATTTTTTACGTTTCTGAAGCTTGTCGTAAGGGGGGGTGGTTATCTCTTTCGTCAAAAATCGGGCGTTTTCTCTTGAACAATAAAGGCCTACAAATGTTATTTAGTTCACTTCCCGTGGAGGAGAAACACTTTTTAAAGCCGCAGAGTGAGTAAATTGGC
The DNA here is from genome assembly GCF_964204655.1 of Triturus cristatus. Taxonomy (NCBI): domain Eukaryota; kingdom Metazoa; phylum Chordata; class Amphibia; order Caudata; family Salamandridae; genus Triturus; species Triturus cristatus. The sequence continues at coordinate 1,222,966,894 of NC_140590.1, read as the reverse complement.
CATATTCATTCACTTTTACCCATTCCTCAAATCTTGTGTTTAAGGCCCCTGGAAGCATGAAAATCACTTTAAACATCTCATTTTATCTTTAAAAGTGATTTTCCACGTACAAATGTGAATTGTAGTTCAAAGAGGCAACATTTGAAAACAGACCATTTTTTTAGTTTCTGAAGCATGTCGTAAGGGGGGTGGTTATCTCTTTCATCAAAAATCGGACGTTTTTGATTGAACAATAAAGGTGAACAACCTTTACAACGCAACTTTTACACCGCACTACCATTACAACGAAACTATTACAACGCGAAATCTGTTACAACGCATGCCATTACAACGCATGCTATTACAACGAAATGCACTAGATGGCGTGCTAACATTAGAAATAGTGTAGTTTTACTATCCAAACACCTTCCCTACTGCAACGTGGACTGGAGTTAGAATAGTAAATTATACATTTCTAATGTCAGCACTCCATCTAGTGTACGTCGTTGTAAAAGCATGCGTTGTAAAGGCTGGCGTTGTAACAGATCTTGCGGTGTAAAAAATGCGTTGTAACGGCATGCGGTGTAAAAGCATGCGTTGTAACGTCATACATCCAACAATAAAGGCCTACAAATGTTATTTAATTCACTTTCTGGGGTGGAATAAAACTTTTTAAGGCCTCAGAGTGAATACATTGGCCATTTTCATTCACATTTACCCATTCCTCAAATCTTGTGTTTAGGGCCCCTGTAAGCTTGAAAATCACTTTAAACATCTAATTTTATCTTTAAAGTGATTTTCCACGTACAAATGTGAATTGTAGTTCAAAGAGGCAACATTTGAAAACGGACCATTTTTTACATTTCTGAAGCATGTCGTAAGGGGGGGTGGTTATCTCTTTCGTCAAAAATCGGGTGTTTTCGCTTGAACAATAAAGGCCTACAAATGTTATTTAGTTCACTTCCCGTGGAGGAGAAACACTTTTTAAGGCCGCAGAGTGAGTAAATTGGCCATATTCATTCACTTTTACCCATTCCTCAAATCTTGTGTTTAAAGCCCCTGGAAGCATGAAAATCACTTTAAACATCTCATTTTATCTTTAAAAGTGATTTTCCACGTACAAATGTGAATTGTAGTTCAAAGAGGCAACATTTGAAAACAGACCATTTTTTTAGTTTCTGAAGCATGTTGTAAGGGGGGGTGGTTATCTCTTTCATCAAAAATCGGACGTTTTTGATTGAACAATAAAGGCCTCCAAATGTTATTTTATTCACTTCCCGTGGAGGAGAAACACTTTTTAAGGCCGCAGAGTGAGTAAATTGGCCGTTTCCATTCACTTTTACCCATTCCTCAAATCTCGTGTTTAAGGCCCCTGGAAGCATGAAAATCACTTTAAACATCTCATTTTATCTTTAAAAGTGATTTTCCACGTACAAATGTGAATTGTAGTTCAAAGAGGCAACATTTGAAAACAGACCTTTTTTTAGTTTCTGAAGCATGTCGTAAGGGGGGGTGGTTATCTCTTTCATCAAAAATCGGACGTTTTTAATTGAACAATAAAGGCCTACAAATGTTATTTAATTCACTTTCTGGGGTGGAGAAAAACTTTTTAAGGCCTCAGAGTGAATAAATTGGCCATTTTCATTCACTTTTACCCATTCCTCAAATCTTGTGTTTAGGGCCCCTGGAAGCTTGAAAATCACTTTAAACATCTCATTTTATCTTTAAAAGTGATTTTCCACGTACAAATGTGAATTGTAGTTCAAAGAGGCAACATTTGAAAACAGACCATTTTTTTAGTTTCTGAAGCATGTCGTAAGGGGGGGTGGTTATCTCTTTCATCAAAAATCGGACGTTTTTGATTGAACAATAAAGGCCTACAAATGTTATTTAATTCACTTTCTGGGGTGGAGAAAAACTTTTTAAGGCCTCAGAGTGAATACATTGGCCATTTTCATTCACATTTACCCATTCCTCAAATCTTGTGTTTAGGGCCCCTGGAAGCTTGAAAATCACTTTAAACATCTCATTTTATCTTTAAAAGTGATTTTCCACGTACAAATGTGAATTGTAGTTCAAAGAGGCAACATTTGAAAACGGACCATTTTTTACGTTTCTGAAGCTTGTCGTAAGGGGGGGTGGTTATCTCTTTCGTCAAAAATCGGGCGTTTTCGCTTGAACAATAAAGGCCTACAAATGTTATTTAGTTCACTTCCCGTGGAGGAGAAACACTTTTTAAGGCCGCAGACTGAGTAAATTGGCCATATTAATTCACTTTTACTCATTCCTCAAATCTTGTGTTTACGGCCCCTGGAAGCATGAAAATCACTTTAAATATCTCATTTTATCTTTAATAGTGATTTTCCACGTACAAATTTGAATTGTAGTTCAAAGAGGCAATATTTGAAAACGGACCCTTTTTTTAGTTTCTGAAGCATGTCGTAAGGGGGGGTGGTTATCTCTTTCATCAAAAATCGGACGTTTTTGATTGAACAATAAAGGCCTCCAAATGTTATTTTATTCACTTCCCGTGGAGGAGAAACACTTTTTAAGGCCGCAGAGTGAGTAAATTGGCCATTTTCATTCACTTTTACCCATTCCTCAAATCTCGTGTTTAAGGCCCCTGGAAGCATGAAAATCACTTTAAACATCTCATTTTATCTTTAAAAGTGATTTTCCACGTACAAATGTGAATTGTAGTTCAAAGAGGCAACATTTGAAAATGACCATTTTTTACATTTCTGAAGCATGTCGTAAGGGGGGGTGGTTATCTCTTTCGTCAAAAATCGGGTGTTTTCGCTTGAACAATAGAGGCCTACAAATGTTATTTAGTTCACTTCCCGTGGAGGAGAAACACTTTTTAAGGCCGCAGAGTGAGTAAATTGGCCATATTCATTCACTTTTACCCATTCCTCAAATCTTGTGTTTAAAGCCCCTGGAAGCATGAAAATCACTTTAAACATCTCATTTTATCTTTAAACGTGATTTTCCACGTACAAATGTGAATTGTAGTTCAAAGAGGCAACATTTGAAAACAGACCATTTTTTTAGTTTCTGAAGCATGTTGTAAGGGGGGGTGGTTATCTCTTTCATCAAAAATCGGACGTTTTTGATTGAACAATAAAGGCCTCCAAATGTTATTTTATTCACTTCCCGTGGAGGAGAAACACTTTTTAAGGCCGCAGAGTGAGTAAATTGGCCATTTCCATTCACTTTTACCCATTCCTCAAATCTCGTGTTTAAGGCCCCTGGAAGCATGAAAATCACTTTAAACATCTCATTTTATCTTTAAAAGTGATTTTCCACGTACAAATGTGAATTGTAGTTCAAAGAGGCAACATTTGAAAACAGACCTTTTTTTAGTTTCTGAAGCATGTCGTAAGGGGGGGTGGTTATCTCTTTCATCAAAAATCGGACGTTTTTAATTGAACAATAAAGGCCTACAAATGTTATTTAATTCACTTTCTGGGGTGGAGAAAAACTTTTTAAGGCCTCAGAGTGAATAAATTGGCCATTTTCATTCACTTTTACCCATTCCTCAAATCTTGTGTTTAGGGCCCCTGGAAGCTTGAAAATCACTTTAAACATCTCATTTTATCTTTAAAAGTGATTTTCCACATACAAATGTGAATTGTAGTTCAAAGAGGCAACATTTGAAAACAGACCATTTTTTTAGTTTCTGAAGCATGTCGTAAGGGGGGGTGGTTATCTCTTTCATCAAAAATCGGACGTTTTTGATTGAACAATAAAGGCCTCCAAATGTTATTTTATTCACTTCCCGTGGAGGAGAAACACTTTTTAAGGCCGCAAAGTGAGTAAATTGGCCATTTCCATTCACTTTTACCCATTCCTCAAATCTCGTGTTTAAGGCCCCTGGAAGCATGAAAATCACTTTAAACATCTCATTTTATCTTTAAAAGTGATTTTCCACGTACAAATGTGAATTGTAGTTCAAAGAGGCAACATTTGAAAACAGACCATTTTTTTAGTTTCTGAAGCATGTCGTAAGGGGGGGTGGTTATCTCCTTCATCAAAAATCGGACGTTTTGAATTGAACAATAAAGGCCTACACATGTTATTTAATTCACTTTCGGGGGTGGAGAAAAACTTTTTAAGGCCTCAGAGTGAATAAATTGGACATTTTCATTCACATTTACCGATTCCTCAAATCTTGTGTTTAGGGCCCTTGGAAGCTTGAAAATCACTTTAAACATCTCATTTTATCTTTAAAAGTGATTTTCCACGTACAAATGTGAATTGTAGTTAAAAGAGGCAACATTTGAAAACGGACCATTTTTACGTTTCTGAAGCATGTCATAAGGGGGGGTGGTTATCTCTTTCGTCAAAAATCGGGCGTTTTCGCTTGAACAATAAAGGCCTACAAATGTTATTTAGTTCACTTCCCGTGGAGGAGAAACACTTTTTAAGGCCGCAGAGTGAGTAAATTGGCCATATTCATTCACTTTTACCCATTCCTCAAATCTTGTGTTTAAGGCCCCTGGAAGCATGAAAATCACTTTAAACATCTCATTTTATCTTTAAAAGTGATTTTCCACGTACAAATGTGAATTGTAGTTCAAAGAGGCAACATTTGAAAACAGGCCATTTTTTTAGTTTCTGAAGCATGTCGTAAGGGGGGGTGGTTATCTCTTTCATCAAAAATCGGACGTTTTTGATTGAACAATAAAGGCCTCCAAATGTTATTTTATTCACTTCCCGTGGAGGAGAAACACTTTTTAAGGCCGCAGAGTGAGTAAATTGGCAATTTTCATTCACTTTTACCCATTCCTCAAATCTTGTGTTTAGGGCCCCTGGAAGCATGAAAATCACTTTAAACATCTAATTTTATCTTTAAAAGTGATTTTCCACGTACAAATGTGAATTGTAGTTCAAAGAGGCAACATTTGAAAACAGACCATTTTTTTTGTTTCTGAAGCATGTCGTAAGGGGGGGTGGTTATCTCTTTCATCAAAAATCGGACGTTTTTGATTGAACAATAAAGGCCTACAAATGTTATTTAATTCACTTTCTGGGGTGGAGAAAAACTTTTTAAGGCCTCAGAGTGAATAAATTGGCCATTTTCATTCACATTTACCCATTCCTCAAATCTTGTGTTTAGGGCTCCTGGAAGCTTGAAAATCACTTTAAACATCTCATTTTATCTTTAAAAGTGATTTTCCACGTACAAATGTGAATTGTAGTTCAAAGAGGCAACATTTGAAAACGGACCATTTTTTACGTTTCTGAAGCTTGTCGTAAGGGGGGGTGGTTATCTCTTTCGTCAAAAATTGGGCGTTTTCTCTTGAACAATAAAGGCCTACAAATGTTATTTAGTTCACTTCCCGTGGAGGAGAAACACTTTTTAAGGCCGCAGAGTGAGTAAATTGGCCATATTCATTCACTTTTACCCATTCCTCAAATCTTGTGTTTAAGGCCCCTGGAAGCATGAAAATCACTTTAAACATCTCATTTTATCTTTAAAAGTGATTTTCCACGTACAAATGTGAATTGTAGTTCAAAGAGGCAACATTTGAAAACAGACCATTTTTTTAGTTTCTGAAGCATGTCGTAAGGGGGGTGGTTATCTCTTTCATCAAAAATCGGACGTTTTTGATTGAACAATAAAGGTGAACAACCTTTACAACGCAACTTTTACACCGCACTACCATTACAACGAAACTATTACAACGCGAAATCTTTTACAACGCATGCCATTACAACGCATGCTATTACAACGAAATGCACTAGATGGCGTGCTAACATTAGAAATAGTGTAGTTTTACTATCCAAACACCTTCCCTACGTCAACGTGGACTGGAGTTAGAATAGTAAATTATACATTTCTAATGTCAGCACTCCATCTAGTGTACGTCGTTGTAAAAGCATGCGTTGTAAAGGCTGGCGTTGTAACAGATCTTGCGGTGTAAAAAATGCGTTGTAACGGCATGCGGTGTAAAAGCATGCGTTGTAACGTCATACATCCAACAATAAAGGCCTACAAATGTTATTTAATTCACTTTCTGGGGTGGAATAAAACTTTTTAAGGCCTCAGAGTGAATACATTGGCCATTTTCATTCACATTTACCCATTCCTCAAATCTTGTGTTTAGGGCCCCTGGAAGCTTGAAAATCACTTTAAACATCTCATTTTATCTTTAAAGTGATTTTCCACGTACAAATGTGAATTGTAGTTCAAAGAGGCAACATTTGAAAACGGACCATTTTTTACATTTCTGAAGCATGTCGTAAGGGGGGGTGGTTATCTCTTTCGTCAAAAATCGGGTGTTTTCGCTTGAACAATAAAGGCCTACAAATGTTATTTAGTTCACTTCCCGTGGAGGAGAAACACTTTTTAAGGCCGCAGAGTGAGTAAATTGGCCATATTCATTCACTTTTACCCATTCCTCAAATCTTGTGTTTAAAGCCCCTGGAAGCATGAAAATCACTTTAAACATCTCATTTTATCTTTAAAAGTGATTTTCCACGTACAAATGTGAATTGTAGTTCAAAGAGGCAACATTTGAAAACAGACCATTTTTTTAGTTTCTGAAGCATGTTGTAAGGGGGGGTGGTTATCTCTTTCATCAAAAATCGGACGTTTTTGATTGAACAATAAAGGCCTCCAAATGTTATTTTATTCACTTCCCGTGGAGGAGAAACACTTTTTAAGGCCGCAGAGTGAGTAAATTGGCCGTTTCCATTCACTTTTACCCATTCCTCAAATCTCGTGTTTAAGGCCCCTGGAAGCATGAAAATCACTTTAAACATCTCATTTTATCTTTAAAAGTGATTTTCCACGTACAAATGTGAATTGTAGTTCAAAGAGGCAATATTTGAAAACGGACCCTTTTTTTAGTTTCTGAAGCATGTCGCAAGGGGGGGTGGTTATCTCTTTCATCAAAAATCGGACGTTTTTGATTGAACAATAAAGGCCTCCAAATGTTATTTTATTCACTTCCCGTGGAGGAGAAACACTTTTTAAGGCCGCAGAGTGAGTAAATTGGCCATTTTCATTCACTTTTACCCATTCCTCAAATCTCGTGTTTAAGGCCCCTGGAAGCATGAAATTCACTTTAAACATCTCATTTTATCTTTAAAAGTGATTTTCCACGTACAAATGTGAATTGTAGTTCAAAGAGGCAACATTTGAAAACGACCATTTTTTACATTTCTGAAGCATGTCGTAAGGGGGGGTGGTTATCTCTTTCGTCAAAAATCGGGTGTTTTCGCTTGAACAATAAAGGCCTACAAATGTTATTTAGTTCACTTCCCGTGGAGGAGAAACACTTTTTAAGGCCGCAGAGTGAGTAAATTGGCCATATTCATTCACTTTTACCCATTCCTCAAATCTTGTGTTTAAAGCCCCTGGAAGCATGAAAATCACTTTAAACATCTCATTTTATCTTTAAACGTGATTTTCCACGTACAAATGTGAATTGTAGTTCAAAGAGGCAACATTTGAAAACAGACCATTTTTTTAGTTTCTGAAGCATGTTGTAAGGGGGGGTGGTTATCTCTTTCATCAAAAATCGGACGTTTTTGATTGAACAATAAAGGCCTCCAAATGTTATTTTATTCACTTCCCGTGGAGGAGAAACACTTTTTAAGGCCGCAGAGTGAGTAAATTGGCCATTTTCATTCACTTTTACCCATTCCTCAAATCTCGTGTTTAAGGCCCCTGGAAGCATGAAAATCACTTTAAACATCTCATTTTATCTTTAAAAGTGATTTTCCACGTACAAATGTGAATTGTAGTTCAAAGAGGCAACATTTGAAAACAACCATTTTTTACATTTCTGAAGCATGTCGTAAGGGGGGGTGGTTATCTCTTTCGTCAAAAATCGGGTGTTTTCGCTTGAACAATAAAGGCCTACAAATGTTATTTAGTTCACTTCCCGTGGAGGAGAAACACTTTTTAAGGCCGCAGAGTGAGTAAATTGGCCATATTCATTCACTTTTACCCATTCCTCAAATCTTGTGTTTAAAGCCCCTGGAAGCATGAAAATCACTTTAAACATCTCATTTTATCTTTAAACGTGATTTTCCACGTACAAATGTGAATTGTAGTTCAAAGAGGCAACATTTGAAAACAGACCATTTTTTTAGTTTCTGAAGCATGTTGTAAGGGGGGGTGGTTATCTCTTTCATCAAAAATCGGACGTTTTTGATTGAACAATAAAGGCCTCCAAATGTTATTTTATTCACTTCCCGTGGAGGAGAAACACTTTTTAAGGCCGCAGAGTGAGTAAATTGGCCATTTCCATTCACTTTTACCCATTCCTCAAATCTCGTGTTTAAGGCCCCTGGAAGCATGAAAATCACTTTAAACATCTCATTTTATCTTTAAAAGTGATTTTCCACGTACAAATGTGAATTGTAGTTCAAAGAGGCAACATTTGAAAACAGACCTTTTTTTAGTTTCTGAAGCATGTCGTAAGGGGGGGTGGTTATCTCTTTCATCAAAAATCGGACGTTTTTAATTGAACAATAAAGGCCTACAAATGTTATTTAATTCACTTTCTGGGGTGGAGAAAAACTTTTTAAGGCCTCAGAGTGAATAAATTGGCCATTTTCATTCACTTTTACCCATTCCTCAAATCTTGTGTTTAGGGCCCCTGGAAGCTTGAAAATCACTTTAAACATCTCATTTTATCTTTAAAAGTGATTTTCCACATACAAATGTGAATTGTAGTTCAAAGAGGCAACATTTGAAAACAGACCATTTTTTTAGTTTCTGAAGCATGTCGTAAGGGGGGGTGGTTATCTCTTTCATCAAAAATCGGACGTTTTTGATTGAACAATAAAGGCCTACAAATGTTATTTAATTCACTTTCTGGGGTGGAGAAAAACTTTTTAAGGCCTCAGAGTGAATACATTGGCCATTTTCATTCACATTTACCCATTCCTCAAATCTTGTGTTTAGGGCCCCTGGAAGCTTGAAAATCACTTTAAACATCTCATTTTATCTTTAAAAGTGATTTTCCACGTACAAATGTGAATTGTAGTTCAAAGAGGCAACATTTGAAAACGGACCATTTTTTACGTTTCTGAAGCTTGTCGTAAGGGGGGGTGGTTATCTCTTTCGTCAAAAATCGGGCGTTTTTGCTTGAACAATAAAGGCCTACAAATGTTATTTAGTTCACTTCCCGTGGAGGAGAAACACTTTTTAAGGCCGCAGACTGAGTAAATTGGCCATATTAATTCACTTTTACCCATTCCTCAAATCTTGTGTTTAAGGCCCCTGGAAGCATGAAAATCACTTTAAACATCTAATTTTATCTTTAATAGTGATTTTCCACGTACAAATGTGAATTGTAGTTCAAAGAGGCAATATTTGAAAACGGACCCTTTTTTTAGTTTCTGAAGCATGTCGTAAGGGGGGGTGGTTATCTCTTTCATCAAAAATCGGACGTTTTTGATTGACCAATAAAGGCCTCCAAATGTTATTTTATTCACTTCCCGTGGAGTAGAAACACTTTTTAAGGCCGCAGAGTGAGTAAATTGGCCATTTTCATTCACTTTTACCCATTCCTCAAATCTCGTGTTTAAGGCCCCTGGAAGCATGAAAATCACTTTAAACATCTCATTTTATCTTTAAAAGTGATTTTCCACGTACAAATGTGAATTGTAGTTCAAAGAGGCAACATTTGAAAACAGACCATTTTTTTAGTTTCTGAAGCATGTCGTAAGGGGGGTGGTTATCTCTTTCATCAAAAATCAGACGTTTTTAATTGAACAATAAAGGCCTACAAATGTTATTTAATTCACTTTCTGGGGTGTAGAAAAACTTTTTAAGGCCTCAGAGTGAATAAATTGGCCATTTTCATTCACATTTACCCATTCCTCAAATCTTGTGTTTAGGGCCCCTGGAAGCTTGAAAATCACTTTAAACATCTCATTTTATCTTTAAAAGTGATTTTCCACGTACAAATGTGAATTGTAGTTAAAAGAGGCAACATTTGCAAACGGACCATTTTTACGTTTCTGAAGCATGTCATAGGGGGGTGGTTTTCTCTTTCGTCAAAAATCGGGCGTTTTCGCTTGAACAATAAAGGCCTACAAATGTTATTTAGTTCACTTCCCGTGGAGGAGAAACACTTTTTAAGGCCGCAGAGTGAGTAAATTGGCCATATTCATTCACTTTTACCCATTCCTCAAATCTTGTGTTTAAGGCCCCTGGAAGCATGAAAATCACTTTAAACATCTCATTTTATCTTTAAAAGTGATTTTCCACGTACAAATGTGAATTGTAGTTCAAAGAGGCAACATTTGAAAACAGACCTTTTTTTAGTTTCTGAAGCATGTCGTAAGGGGGGGTGGTTATCTCTTTCATCAAAAATCGGACGTTTTTAATTGAACAATAAAGGCCTACAAATGTTATTTAATTCACTTTCTGGGGTGGAGAAAAACTTTTTAAGGCCTCAGAGTGAATAAATTGGCCATTTTCATTCACTTTTACCCATTCCTCAAATCTTGTGTTTAGGGCCCCTGGAAGCTTGAAAATCACTTTAAACATCTCATTTTATCTTTAAAAGTGATTTTCCACGTACAAATGTGAATTGTAGTTAAAAGAGGCAACATTTGATAACGGACCATTTTTTACGTTTCTGAAGCATGTCGTAAGGGGGGGGTGGTTATCCCTTTCGTCAAAAATCGGGCGTTTTCGCTTGAACAATAAAGGCCTACAAATGTTATTTAGTTCACTTCCCGTGGAGGAGAAACACTTTTTAAGGCCGCAGAGTGAGTAAATTGGCCATATTCATTCACTTTTACCCATTCCTCAAATCTTGTGTTTAAGGCCCCTGGAAGCATGAAAATCACTTTAAACATCTCATTTTATCTTTAAAAGTGATTTTCCACGTACAAATGTGAATTGTAGTTCAAAGAGGCAACATTTGAAAACAGACCATTTTTTTAGTTTCTGAAGCATGTCGTAAGGGATCTCTTTCATCAAAAATTGGACGTTTTTGATTGAACAATAAAGGCCTACAAATGTTATTTAATTCACTTTCTGGGGTGGAGAAAAACTTTTTAAGGCCTCAGAGTGAATACATTGGCCATTTTCATTCACATTTACCCATTCCTCAAATCTTGCGTTTAGGGCCCCTGGAAGCTTGAAAATCACTTTAAACATCTCATTTTATCTTTAAAAGTGATTTTCCACGTACAAATGTGAATTGTAGTTCAAAGAGGCAACATTTGAAAACGGACCATTTTTTACGTTTCTGAAGCTTGTCGTAAGGGGGGTGGTTATCTCTTTCGTCAAAAATCGGGCGTTTTCGCTTGAACAATAAAGGCCTACAAATGTTATTTAGTTCACTTCCCGTGGAGGAGAAACACTTTTTAAGGCCGCAGACTGAGTAAATTGGCCATATTAATTCACTTTCGTCAAAAATCGGGCGTTTTCGCTTGAACAATAAAGGCCTACAAATGTTATTTAGTTCACTTCCCGTGGAGGAGAAACACTTTTTAAGGCCGCAGACTGAGTAAATTGGCCATATTAATTCACTTTTACCCATTCCTCAAATCTTGTGTTTAAGGCCCCTGGAAGCATGAAAATCACTTTAAACATCTCATTTTATCTTTAATAGTGATTTACCAGGTACAAATGTGAATTGTAGTTCAAAGAGGCAATATTTGAAAACGGACCATTTTTTTAGTTTCTGAAGCATGTCGTAAGGGGGGTGGTTATCTCTTTCATCAAAAATCGGACGTTTTTAATTGAACAATAAAGGCCTCCAAATGTTATTTTATTCACTTCCCGTGGAGGAGAAACACTTTTTAAGGCCGCAGAGTGAGTAAATTGGCCATTTTCATTCACTTTTACCCATTCCTCAAATCTCGTGTTTAAGGCCCCTGGAAGCATGAAAATCACTTTAAACATCTCATTTTATCTTTAAAAGTGATTTTCCACGTACAAATGTGAATTGTAGTTCAAAGAGGCAACATTTGAAAACAGACCATTTTTTTAGTTTCTGAAGCATGTCGTAAGGGGGGGTGGTTATCTCTTTCATCAAAAATCAGACGTTTTTAATTGAACAATAAAGGCCTACAAATGTTATTTAATTCACTTTCTGGGGTGGAGAAAAACTTTTTAAGGCCTCAGAGTGAATAAATTGGCCATTTTCATTCTTATTTACCCATTCCTCAAATCTTGTGTTTAGGGCCCCTGGAAGCTTGAAAATCACTTTAAACATCTCATTTTATCTTTAAAAGTGATTTTCCACGTACAAATGTGAATTGTAGTTAAAAGAGGCAACATTTGAAAACGGACCATTTTTACGTTTCTGAAGCATGTCATAAGGGGGGGTGGTTATCTCTTTCGTCAAAAATCGGGCGTTTTCGCTTGAACAATAAAGGCCTACAAATGTTATTTAGTTCACTTCCCGTGGAGGAGAAACACTTTTTAAGGCCGCAGAGTGAGTAAATTGGCCATATTCATTCACTTTTACCCATTCCTCAAATCTTGTGTTTAAGGCCCCTGGAAGCATGAAAATCACTTTAAACATCTCATTTTATCTTTAAAAGTGATTTTCCACGTACAAATGTGAATTGTAGTTCAAAGAGGCAACATTTGAAAACAGACCATTTTTTTAGTTTCTGAAGCATATCGTAAGGGGAGGTGGTTATCTCTTTCATCAAAAATCGGACGTTTTTGATTGAACAATAAAGGCCTCCAAATGTTATTTTATTCACTTCCCGTGGAGGAGAAACACTTTTTAAGGCCGCAGAGTGAGTAAATTGGCCATTTTGATTCACTTTTACCCATTCCTCAAATCTCGTGTTTAAGGCCCCTGGAAGCATGAAAATCACTTTAAACATCTCATTTTATCTTTAAAAGTGATTTTCCACGTACAAATGTGAATTGTAGTTCAAAGAGGCAACATTTGAAAACAGACCATTTTTTTAGTTTCTGAAGCATGTCGTAAGGGAAGGTGGTTATCTCCTTCATCAAAAATCGGACGTTTTGAATTGAACATTAAAGGCCTACAAATGTTATTTAATTAACTTTCTGGGGTGGAGAAAAACTTTTTAATGCCTCAGAGTGAATACATTGGCCATTTTCATTCACAATTACCCATTCCTCAAATCTTGTGTTTAGGGCCCCTGGAAGCTTGAAAATCACTTTAAACAACTCATTTTATCTTTAAAAGTGATTTTCCACGTACAAATGTGAATTGTAGTTAAAAGAGGCAACATTTGAAAACGGACCATTTTTACGTTTCTGAAGCATGTCATAAGGGGGGGTGGTTATCTCTTTCGTCAAAAATCGGGCGTTTTCGCTTGAACAATAAAGGCCTACAAATGTTATTTAGTTCACTTCCCGTGGAGGAGAAACACTTTTTAAGGCCGCAGAGTGAGTAAATTGGCCATATTCATTCACTTTTACCCATTCCTCAAATCTTGTGTTTAAGGCCCCTGGAAGCATGAAAATCACTTTAAACATCTCATTTTAACTTTAAAAGTGATTTTCCATGTACAAATGTGAATTGTAGTTCAAAGAGGCAACATTTGAAAACAGACCATTTTTTTAGTTTCTGAAGCATGTCGTAAGGGGGGGTGGTTATCTCTTTCATCAAAAATCAGACGTTTTTGATTGAACAATAAAGGCCTCCAAATGTTATTTTATTCACTTCCCGTGGAGGAGAAACACTTTTTAAGGCCGCAGAGTGAGTAAATTGGCCATTTTCATTCACTTTTAGCCATTCCTCAAATCTCGTGTTTAAGGCCCCTGGAAGCATGAAAATCACTTTAAACATCTCATTTTATCTTTAAAAGTGATTTTCCATGTACAAATGTGAATTGTAGTTCAAAGAGGCAACATTTGAAAACAGACCATTTTTTTAGTTTCTGAAGCATGTCGTAAGGGGGGGTGGTTATCTCTTTCATCAAAAATCGGACGTTTTTAATTGAACAATAAAGGCCTACAAATGTTATTTAATTCACTTTCTGGGGTGGAGAAAAACTTTTTAAGGCCTCAGAGTGAATAAATTGGCCATTTTCATTCACATTTACCCATTCCTCAAATCTTGTGTTTAGGGCCCCTGGAAGCTTGAAAATCACTTTAAACATCTCATTTTATCTTTAAAAGTGATTTTCCACGTACAAATGTGAATTGTAGTTAAAAGAGGCAACATTTGAAAACGGACCATTTTTACGTTTCTGAAGCATGTCATAAGGGGGGGTGGTTATCTCTTTCGTCAAAAATCGGGCGTTTTCGCTTGAACAATAAAGACCTACAAATGTTATTTAGTTCACTTCCCGTGGAGGAGAAACACTTTTTAAGGCCGCAGAGTGAGTAAATTGGCCATATTCATTCACTTTTACCCATTCCTCAAATCTTGTGTTTAAGGCCCCTGGAAGCATGAAAATCACTTTAAACATCTCATTTTATCTTTAAAAGTGATTTTCCACGTACAAATGTGAATTGTAGTCCAAAGAGGCAACATTTGAAAACAGACCATTTTTTTAGTTTCTGAAGCATGTCGTAAGGGGGGGTGGTTATCTCTTTCATCAAAAATCGGACGTTTTTGATTGAACAATAAAGGCCTCCAAATGTTATTTTATTCACTTCCCGTGGAGGAGAAACACTTTTTAAGGCTGCAGAGTGAGTAAATTGGCCATTTCCATTCACTTTTACCCATTCCTCAACTCTCGTGTTTAAGGCCCCTGGAAGCATGAAAATCACTTTAAACATCTCATTTTATCTTTAAAAATGATTTTCCACGTACAAATGTGAATTGTAGTTCAAAGAGGCAACATTTGAAAACAGACCATTTTTTTAGTTTCTGTAGCATGTCGTAAGGGAAGGTGGTTATCTCCTTCATCAAAAATCGGACGTTTTGAATTGAACAATAAAGGCCTACAAATGTTATTTAATTCACTTTCTGGGGTGGAGAAAAACTTTTTAAGGCCTCAGAGTGAATAAATTGGCCATTTTCATTCACATTTACCCATTCCTCAAATCTTGTGTTTAGGGCCCCTGGAAGCTTGAAAATCACTTTAAACAACTCATTTTATCTTTAAAAGTGATTTTCCACGTACAAATGTGAATTGTAGTTAAAAGAGGCAACATTTGAAAACGGACCATTTTTACGTTTCTGAAACATGTCATAAGGGGGGGTGGTTATCTCTTTCGTCAAAAATCGGGCGTTTTCGCTTGAACAATAAAGGCCTACAAATGTTATTTAGTTCACTTCCCGTGGAGGAGAAACACTTTTTAAGGCCGCAGAGTGAGTAAATTGGCCATATTCATTCACTTTTACCCATTCCTCAAATCTTGTGTTTAAGGCCCCTGGAAGCATGAAAATCACTTTAAACATCTCATTTTATCTTTAAAAGTGATTTTCCACGTACAAATGTGAATTGTAGTTCAAAGAGGCAACATTTGAAAACAGACCATTTTTTTAGTTTCTGAAGCATGTCGTAAGGGGGGGTGGTTATCTCTTTCATCAAAAATCGGACGTTTTTAATTGAACAATAAAGGCCTACAAATGTTATTTAATTCACTTTCTGGGGTGGAGAAAAACTTTTTAAGGCCTCAGAGTGAATAAATTGGCCATTTTCATTCACATTTACCCATTCCTCAAATCTTGTGTTTAGGGCCCCTGGAAGCTTGAAAATCACTTTAAACATCTCATTTTATCTTTAAAAGTGATTTTCCACGTACAAATGTGAATTGTAGTTAAAAGAGGCAACATTTGAAAACGGACCATTTTTACGTTTCTGAAGCATGTCGTAAGGGGGGGTGGTTATCTCTTTCATCAAAAATCGGACGTTTTTGATTGAACAATAAAGGCCTCCAAATGTTATTTTATTCACTTCCCGTGGAGGAGAAACACTTTTTAAGGCCGCAGAGTGAGTAAATTGGCCATTTCCATTCACTTTTACCCATTCCTCAACTCTCGTGTTTAAGGCCCCTGGAAGCATGAAAATCACTTTAAACATCTCATTTTATCTTTAAAAGTGATTTTCCACGTACAAATGTGAATTGTAGTTCAAAGAGGCAACATTTGAAAACAGACCATTTTTTTAGTTTCTGAAGCATGTCGTAAGGGGGGGTGGTTATCTCTTTTATCAAAAATCGGACGTTTTTAATTGAACAAAAAAGGCCTACAAATGTTATTTAATTCACTTTCTGGGGTGGAGAAAAACTTTTTAAGGCCTCACAGTGAATAAATTGGCCATTTTCATTCACTTTTACCCATTCCTCAAATCTTGTGTTTAGGGCCCCTGGAAGCTTGAAAATCACTTTAAACATCTCATTTTATCTTTAAAAGTGATTTTCCACGTACAAATGTGAATTGTAGTTAAAAGTGGCAACATTTGATAACGGACCATTTTTTACGTTTCTGAAGCATGTCGTAAGGGGGGGTGGTTATCTCTTTCGTCAAAAATCGGGCGTTTTCGCTTGAACAATAAAGGCCTACAAATGTTATTTAGTTCACTTCCCGTGGAGGAGAAACACTTTTTAAGGCCGCAGAGTGAGTAAATTGGCCATATTCATTCACTTTTACCCATTCCTCAAATGTTGTGTTTAAGGCCCCTGGAAGCATGAAAATCACTTTAAACATCTCATTTTATCTTTAAAAGTGATTTTCCACGTACAAATGTGAATTGTAGTTCAAAGAGGCAACATTTGAAAACAGACCATTTTTTTAGTTTCTGAAGCATGTCGTAAGGGAAGGTGGTTATCTCCTTCATCAAAAATCGGACGTTTTGAATTGAACAATAAAGGCCTACAAATGTTATTTAATTCACTTTCTGGGGTGGAGAAAAACTTTTTAAGGCCTCAGAGTGAATAAATTGGCCATTTTCATTCACATTTACCCATTCCTCAAATCTTGTGTTTAGGGCCCCTGGAAGCTTGAAAATCACTTTAAACAACTCATTTTATCTTTAAAAGTGATTTTCCACGTACAAATGTGAATTGTAGTTAAAAGAGGCAACATTTGAAAACGGACCATTTTTACGTTTCTGAAGCATGTCATAAGGGGGGGTTGTTATCTCTTTCGTCAAAAATCGGGCGTTTTCGCTTGAACAATAAAGGCCTACAAATGTTATTTAGTTCACTTCCCGTGGAGGAGAAACACTTTTTAAGGCCGCAGAGTGAGTAAATTGGCCATATTCATTCACTTTTACCCATTCCTCAAATCTTGTGTTTAAGGCCCCTGGAAGCATGAAAATCACTTTAAACATCTCATTTTAACTTTAAAAGTGATTTTCCATGTACAAATGTGAATTGTAGTTCAAAGAGGCAACATTTGAAAACAGACCATTTTTTTAGTTTCTGAAGCATGTCGTAAGGGCGGGTGGTTATCTTTTTCATCAAAAATCAGACGTTTTTGATTGAACAATAAAGGCCTCCAAATGTTATTTTATTCACTTCCCGTGGAGGACAAACACTTTTTAAGGCCGCAGAGTGAGTAAATTGGCCATTTTCATTCACTTTTAGCCATTCCTCAAATCTCGTGTTTAAGGCCCCTGGAAGCATGAAAATCACTTTAAACATCTCATTTTATCTTTAAAAGTGATTTTCCATGTACAAATGTGAATTGTACTTCAAAGAGGCAACATTTGAAAACAGACCATTTTTTTAGTTTCTGAAGCATGTCGTAAGGGGGGGTGGTTATCTCTTTCATCAAAAATCGGACGTTTTTGATTGAACAATAAAGGCCTACAAATGTTATTTAATTCACTTTCTGGGGTGGAGAAAAACTTTTTAAGGCCTCAGAGTGAATAAATTGGCCATTTTCATTCACATTTACCCATTCCTCAAATCTTGTGTTTAGGGCCCCTGGAAGCTTGAAAATCACTTTAAACATCTCATTTTATCTTTAAAAGTGATTTTCCACGTACAAATGTGAATTGTAGTTAAAAGAGGCAACATTTGAAAACGGACCATTTTTACGTTTCTGAAGCATGTCATAAGGGGGGGTGGTTATCTCTTTCGTCAAAAATCGGGCGTTTTCGCTTGAACAATAAAGACCTACAAATGTTATTTAGTTCACTTCCCGTGGAGGAGAAACACTTTTTAAGGCCGCAGAGTGAGTAAATTGGCCATATTCATTCACTTTTACCCATTCCTCAAATCTTGTGTTTAAGGCCCCTGGAAGCATGAAAATCACTTTAAACATCTCATTTTATCTTTAAAAGTGATTTTCCACGTACAAATGTGAATTGTAGTCCAAAGAGGCAACATTTGAAAACAGACCATTTTTTTAGTTTCTGAAGCATGTCGTAAGGGGGGGTGGTTATCTCTTTCATCAAAAATCGGACGTTTTTGATTGAACAATAAAGGCCTCCAAATGTTATTTTATTCACTTCCCGTGGAGGAGAAACACTTTTTAAGGCCGCAGAGTGAGTAAATTGGCCATTTCCATTCACTTTTACCCATTCCTCAAATCTCGTGTTTAAGGCCCCTGGAAGCATGAAAATCACTTTAAACATCTCATTTTATCTTTAAAAGTGATTTTCCATGTACAAATGTGAATTGTACTTCAAAGAGGCAACATTTGAAAACAGACCATTTTTTTAGTTTCTGAAGCATGTCGTAAGGGGGGGTGGTTATCTCTTTCATCAAAAATCGGACGTTTTTAATTGAACAATAAAGGCCTACAAATGTTATTTAATTCACTTTCTGGGGTGGAGAAAAACTTTTTAAGGCCTCAGAGTGAATAAATTGGCCATTTTCATTCACATTTACCCATTCCTCAAATCTTGTGTTTAGGGCCCCTGGAAGCTTGAAAATCACTTTAAACATCTCATTTTATCTTTAAAAGTGATTTTCCACGTACAAATGTGAATTGTAGTTAAAAGAGGCAACATTTGAAAACGGACCATTTTTACGTTTCTGAAGCATGTCATAAGGGGGGGTGGTTATCTCTTTCGTCAAAAATCGGGCGTTTTCGCTTGAACAATAAAGGCCTACAAATGTTATTTAGTTCACTTCCCGTGGAGGAGAAACACTTTTTAAGGCCGCAGAGTGAGTAAATTGGCCATATTCATTCACTTTTACCCATTCCTCAAATCTTGTGTTTAAGGCCCCTGGAAGCATGAAAATCACTTTAAACATCTCATTTTATCTTTAAAAGTGATTTTCCACGTACAAATGTGAATTGTAGTTCAAAGAGGCAACATTTGAAAACAGACCATTTTTTTAGTTTCTGAAGCATGTCGTAAGGGGGGGTGGTTATCTCTTTCATCAAAAATCGGACGTTTTTGATTGAACAATAAAGGCCTACAAATGTTATTTAATTCACTTTCTGGGGTGGAGAAAAACTTTTTAAGGCCTCAGAGTGAATAAATTGGCCATTTTCATTCACATTTACCCATTCCTCAAATCTTGTGTTTAGGGCCCCTGGAAGCTTGAAAATCACTTTAAACATCTCATTTTATCTTTAAAAGTGATTTTCCAGGTACAAATGTGAATTGTAGTTAAAAGAGGCAACATTTGAAAACGGACCATTTTTACGTTTCTGAAGCATGTCATAAGGGGGGGTGGTTATCTCTTTCGTCAAAAATCGGGCGTTTTCGCTTGAACAATAAAGGCCTACAAATGTTATTTAGTTCACTTCCCGTGGAGGAGAAACACTTTTTAAGGCCGCAGAGTGAGTAAATTGGCCATATTCATTCACTTTTACCCATTCCTCAAATCTTGTGTTTAAGGCCCCTGGAAGCATGAAAATCACTTTAAACATCTCATTTTATCTTTAAAAGTGATTTTCCACGTACAAATGTGAATTGTAGTTCAAAGAGGCAACATTTGAAAACAGACCATTTTTTTAGTTTCTGAAGCATGTCGTAAGGGGGGGTGGTTATCTCTTTCATCAAAAATCGGACGTTTTTGATTGAACAATAAAGGCCTACAAATGTTATTTAATTCACTTTCTGGGGTGGAGAAAAACTTTTTAAGGCCTCAGAGTGAATAAATTGGCCATTTTCATTCACATTTACCCATTCCTCAAATCTTGTGTTTAGGGCCCCTGGAAGCTTGAAAATCACTTTAAACATCTCATTTTATCTTTAAAAGTGATTTTCCACGTACAAATGTGAATTGTAGTTAAAAGAGGCAACATTTGAAAACGGACCATTTTTACGTTTCTGAAGCATGTCATAAGGGGGGGTGGTTATCTCTTTCGTCAAAAATCGGGCGTTTTCGCTTGAACAATAAAGGCCTACAAATGTTATTTAGTTCACTTCCCGTGGAGGAGAAACACTTTTTAAGGCCGCAGAGTGAGTAAATTGGCCATATTCATTCACTTTTACCCATTCCTCAAATCTTGTGTTTAAGGCCCCTGGAAGCATGAAAATCACTTTAAACATCTCATTTTAACTTTAAAAGTGATTTTCCATGTACAAATGTGAATTGTAGTTCAAAGAGGCAACATTTGAAAACAGACCATTTTTTTAGTTTCTGAAGCATGTCGTAAGGGCGGGTGGTTATCTTTTTCATCAAAAATCAGACGTTTTTGATTGAACAATAAAGGCCTCCAAATGTTATTTTATTCACTTCCCGTGGAGGACAAACACTTTTTAAGGCCGCAGAGTGAGTAAATTGGCCATTTTCATTCACTTTTAGCCATTCCTCAAATCTCGTGTTTAAGGCCCCTGGAAGCATGAAAATCACTTTAAACATCTCATTTTATCTTTAAAAGTGATTTTCCATGTACAAATGTGAATTGTACTTCAAAGAGGCAACATTTGAAAACAGACCATTTTTTTAGTTTCTGAAGCATGTCGTAAGGGGGGGTGGTTATCTCTTTCATCAAAAATCGGACGTTTTTAATTGAACAATAAAGGCCTACAAATGTTATTTAATTCACTTTCTGGGGTGGAGAAAAACTTTTTAAGGCCTCAGAGTGAATAAATTGGCCATTTTCATTCACATTTACCCATTCCTCAAATCTTGTGTTTAGGGCCCCTGGAAGCTTGAAAATCACTTTAAACATCTCATTTTATCTTTAAAAGTGATTTTCCACGTACAAATGTGAATTGTAGTTAAAAGAGGCAACATTTGAAAACGGACCATTTTTACGTTTCTGAAGCATGTCATAAGGGGGGGGTGGTTATCTCTTTCGTCAAAAATCGGGCGTTTTCGCTTGAACAATAAAGACCTACAAATGTTATTTAGTTCACTTCCCGTGGAGGAGAAACACTTTTTAAGGCCGCAGAGTGAGTAAATTGGCCATATTCATTCACTTTTACCCATTCCTCAAATCTTGTGTTTAAGGCCCCTGGAAGCATGAAAATCACTTTAAACATCTCATTTTATCTTTAAAAGTGATTTTCCACGTACAAATGTGAATTGTAGTCCAAAGAGGCAACATTTGAAAACAGACCATTTTTTTAGTTTCTGAAGCATGTCGTAAGGGGGGGTGGTTATCTCTTTCATCAAAAATCGGACGTTTTTGATTGAACAATAAAGGCCTCCAAATGTTATTTTATTCACTTCCCGTGGAGGAGAAACACTTTTTAAGGCCGCAGAGTGAGTAAATTGGCCATTTCCATTCACTTTTACCCATTCCTCAACTCTCGTGTTTAAGGCCCCTGGAAGCATGAAAATCACTTTAAACATCTCATTTTATCTTTAAAAGTGATTTTCCACGTACAAATGTGAATTGTAGTTCAAAGAGGCAACATTTGAAAACAGACCATTTTTTTAGTTTCTGAAGCATGTCGTAAGGGAAGGTGGTTATCTCCTTCATCAAAAATCGGACGTTTTGAATTGAACATTAAAGGCCTACAAATGTTATTTAATTAACTTTCTGGGGTGGAGAAAAACTTTTTAATGCCTCAGAGTGAATACATTGGCCATTTTCATTCACATTTACCCATTCCTCAAATCTTGTGTTTAGGGCCCCTGGAAGCTTGAAAATCACTTTAAACAACTCATTTTATCTTTAAAAGTGATTTTCCACGTACAAATGTGAATTGTAGTTAAAAGAGGCAACATTTGAAAACGGACCATTTTTACGTTTCTGAAGCATGTCATAAGGGGGGGTGGTTATCTCTTTCGTCAAAAATCGGGCGTTTTCGCTTGAACAATAAAGGCCTACAAATGTTATTTAGTTCACTTCCCGTGGAGGAGAAACACTTTTTAAGGCCGCAGAGTGAGTAAATTGGCCATATTCATTCACTTTTACCCATTCCTCAAATCTTGTGTTTAAGGCCCCTGGAAGCATGAAAATCACTTTAAACATCTCATTTTAACTTTAAAAGTGATTTTCCATGTACAAATGTGAATTGTAGTTCAAAGAGGCAACATTTGAAAACAGACCATTTTTTTAGTTTCTGAAGCATGTCGTAAGGGGGGGTGGTTATCTCTTTCATCAAAAATCAGACGTTTTTGATTGAACAATAAAGGCCTCCAAATGTTATTTTATTCACTTCCCGTGGAGGAGAAACACTTTTTAAGGCCGCAGAGTGAGTAAATTGGCCATTTTCATTCACTTTTAGCCATTCCTCAAATCTCGTGTTTAAGGCCCCTGGAAGCATGAAAATCACTTTAAACATCTCATTTTATCTTTAAAAGTGATTTTCCATGTACAAATGTGAATTGTAGTTCAAAGAGGCAACATTTGAAAACAGACCATTTTTTTAGTTTCTGAAGCATGTCGTAAGGGGGGGTGGTTATCTCTTTCATCAAAAATCGGACGTTTTTAATTGAACAATAAAGGCCTACAAATGTTATTTAATTCACTTTCTGGGGTGGAGAAAAACTTTTTAAGGCCTCAGAGTGAATAAATTGGCCATTTTCATTCACATTTACCCATTCCTCAAATCTTGTGTTTAGGGCCCCTGGAAGCTTGAAAATCACTTTAAACATCTCATTTTATCTTTAAAAGTGATTTTCCACGTACAAATGTGAATTGTAGTTAAAAGAGGCAACATTTGAAAACGGACCATTTTTACGTTTCTGAAGCATGTCATAAGGGGGGGTGGTTATCTCTTTCGTCAAAAATCGGGCGTTTTCGCTTGAACAATAAAGACCTACAAATGTTATTTAGTTCACTTCCCGTGGAGGAGAAACACTTTTTAAGGCCGCAGAGTGAGTAAATTGGCCATATTCATTCACTTTTACCCATTCCTCAAATCTTGTGTTTAAGGCCCCTGGAAGCATGAAAATCACTTTAAACATCTCATTTTATCTTTAAAAGTGATTTTCCACGTACAAATGTGAATTGTAGTCCAAAGAGGCAACATTTGAAAACAGACCATTTTTTTAGTTTCTGAAGCATGTCGTAAGGGGGGGTGGTTATCTCTTTCATCAAAAATCGGACGTTTTTGATTGAACAATAAAGGCCTCCAAATGTTATTTTATTCACTTCCCGTGGAGGAGAAACACTTTTTAAGGCCGCAGAGTGAGTAAATTGGCCATTTCCATTCACTTTTACCCATTCCTCAAATCTCGTGTTTAAGGCCCCTGGAAGCATGAAAATCACTTTAAACATCTCATTTTATCTTTAAAAGTGATTTTCCATGTACAAATGTGAATTGTACTTCAAAGAGGCAACATTTGAAAACAGACCATTTTTTTAGTTTCTGAAGCATGTCGTAAGGGGGGGTGGTTATCTCTTTCATCAAAAATCGGACGTTTTTAATTGAACAATAAAGGCCTACAAATGTTATTTAATTCACTTTCTGGGGTGGAGAAAAACTTTTTAAGGCCTCAGAGTGAATAAATTGGCCATTTTCATTCACATTTACCCATTCCTCAAATCTTGTGTTTAGGGCCCCTGGAAGCTTGAAAATCACTTTAAACATCTCATTTTATCTTTAAAAGTGATTTTCCACGTACAAATGTGAATTGTAGTTAAAAGAGGCAACATTTGAAAACGGACCATTTTTACGTTTCTGAAGCATGTCATAAGGGGGGGTGGTTATCTCTTTCGTCAAAAATCGGGCGTTTTCGCTTGAACAATAAAGGCCTACAAATGTTATTTAGTTCACTTCCCGTGGAGGAGAAACACTTTTTAAGGCCGCAGAGTGAGTAAATTGGCCATATTCATTCACTTTTACCCATTCCTCAAATCTTGTGTTTAAGGCCCCTGGAAGCATGAAAATCACTTTAAACATCTCATTTTATCTTTAAAAGTGATTTTCCACGTACAAATGTGAATTGTAGTTCAAAGAGGCAACATTTGAAAACAGACCATTTTTTTAGTTTCTGAAGCATGTCGTAAGGGGGGGTGGTTATCTCTTTCATCAAAAATCGGACGTTTTTGATTGAACAATAAAGGCCTACAAATGTTATTTAATTCACTTTCTGGGGTGGAGAAAAACTTTTTAAGGCCTCAGAGTGAATAAATTGGCCATTTTCATTCACATTTACCCATTCCTCAAATCTTGTGTTTAGGGCCCCTGGAAGCTTGAAAATCACTTTAAACATCTCATTTTATCTTTAAAAGTGATTTTCCACGTACAAATGTGAATTGTAGTTAAAAGAGGCAACATTTGAAAACGGACCATTTTTACGTTTCTGAAGCATGTCATAAGGGGGGGTGGTTATCTCTTTCGTCAAAAATCGGGCGTTTTCGCTTGAACAATAAAGGCCTACAAATGTTATTTAGTTCACTTCCCGTGGAGGAGAAACACTTTTTAAGGCCGCAGAGTGAGTAAATTGGCCATATTCATTCACTTTTACCCATTCCTCAAATCTTGTGTTTAAGGCCCCTGGAAGCATGAAAATCACTTTAAACATCTCATTTTAACTTTAAAAGTGATTTTCCATGTACAAATGTGAATTGTAGTTCAAAGAGGCAACATTTGAAAACAGACCATTTTTTTAGTTTCTGAAGCATGTCGTAAGGGCGGGTGGTTATCTTTTTCATCAAAAATCAGACGTTTTTGATTGAACAATAAAGGCCTCCAAATGTTATTTTATTCACTTCCCGTGGAGGACAAACACTTTTTAAGGCCGCAGAGTGAGTAAATTGGCCATTTTCATTCACTTTTAGCCATTCCTCAAATCTCGTGTTTAAGGCCCCTGGAAGCATGAAAATCACTTTAAACATCTCATTTTATCTTTAAAAGTGATTTTCCATGTACAAATGTGAATTGTACTTCAAAGAGGCAACATTTGAAAACAGACCATTTTTTTAGTTTCTGAAGCATGTCGTAAGGGGGGGTGGTTATCTCTTTCATCAAAAATCGGACGTTTTTAATTGAACAATAAAGGCCTACAAATGTTATTTAATTCACTTTCTGGGGTGGAGAAAAACTTTTTAAGGCCTCAGAGTGAATAAATTGGCCATTTTCATTCACATTTACCCATTCCTCAAATCTTGTGTTTAGGGCCCCTGGAAGCTTGAAAATCACTTTAAACATCTCATTTTATCTTTAAAAGTGATTTTCCACGTACAAATGTGAATTGTAGTTAAAAGAGGCAACATTTGAAAACGGACCATTTTTACGTTTCTGAAGCATGTCATAAGGGGGGGGTGGTTATCTCTTTCGTCAAAAATCGGGCGTTTTCGCTTGAACAATAAAGACCTACAAATGTTATTTAGTTCACTTCCCGTGGAGGAGAAACACTTTTTAAGGCCGCAGAGTGAGTAAATTGGCCATATTCATTCACTTTTACCCATTCCTCAAATCTTGTGTTTAAGGCCCCTGGAAGCATGAAAATCACTTTAAACATCTCATTTTATCTTTAAAAGTGATTTTCCACGTACAAATGTGAATTGTAGTCCAAAGAGGCAACATTTGAAAACAGACCATTTTTTTAGTTTCTGAAGCATGTCGTAAGGGGGGGTGGTTATCTCTTTCATCAAAAATCGGACGTTTTTGATTGAACAATAAAGGCCTCCAAATGTTATTTTATTCACTTCCCGTGGAGGAGAAACACTTTTTAAGGCCGCAGAGTGAGTAAATTGGCCATTTCCATTCACTTTTACCCATTCCTCAACTCTCGTGTTTAAGGCCCCTGGAAGCATGAAAATCACTTTAAACATCTCATTTTATCTTTAAAAGTGATTTTCCACGTACAAATGTGAATTGTAGTTCAAAGAGGCAACATTTGAAAACAGACCATTTTTTTAGTTTCTGAAGCATGTCGTAAGGGAAGGTGGTTATCTCCTTCATCAAAAATCGGACGTTTTGAATTGAACAATAAAGGCCTACAAATGTTATTTTATTCACTTCCCGTGGAGGAGAAACACTTTTTAAGGCCGCAGAGTGAGTAAATTGGCCATATTCATTCACTTTTACCCATTCCTCAAATCTCGTGTTTAAGGCCCCTGGAAGCATGAAAATCACTTTAAACATCTCATTTTATCTTTAAAAGTGATTTTCCACGTACAAATGTGAATTGTAGTTCAAAGAGGCAACATTTGAAAACAGACCATTTTTTTAGTTTCTGAAGCATGTCGTAAGGGAAGGTGGTTATCTCCTTCATCAAAAATCGGACGTTTTGAATTGAACATTAAAGGCCTACAAATGTTATTTAATTAACTTTCTGGGGTGGAGAAAAACTTTTTAATGCCTCAGAGTGAATACATTGGCCATTTTCATTCACATTTACCCATTCCTCAAATCTTGTGTTTAGGGCCCCTGGAAGCTTGAAAATCACTTTAAACAACTCATTTTATCTTTAAAAGTGATTTTCCACGTACAAATGTGAATTGTAGTTAAAAGAGGCAACATTTGAAAACGGACCATTTTTACGTTTCTGAAGCATGTCATAAGGGGGGGTGGTTATCTCTTTCGTCAAAAATCGGGCGTTTTCGCTTGAACAATAAAGGCCTACAAATGTTATTTAGTTCACTTCCCGTGGAGGAGAAACACTTTTTAAGGCCGCAGAGTGAGTAAATTGGCCATATTCATTCACTTTTACCCATTCCTCAAATCTTGTGTTTAAGGCCCCTGGAAGCATGAAAATCACTTTAAACATCTCATTTTAACTTTAAAAGTGATTTTCCATGTACAAATGTGAATTGTAGTTCAAAGAGGCAACATTTGAAAACAGACCATTTTTTTAGTTTCTGAAGCATGTCGTAAGGGGGGGTGGTTATCTCTTTCATCAAAAATCAGACGTTTTTGATTGAACAATAAAGGCCTCCAAATGTTATTTTATTCACTTCCCGTGGAGGAGAAACACTTTTTAAGGCCGCAGAGTGAGTAAATTGGCCATTTTCATTCACTTTTAGCCATTCCTCAAATCTCGTGTTTAAGGCCCCTGGAAGCATGAAAATCACTTTAAACATCTCATTTTATCTTTAAAAGTGATTTTCCATGTACAAATGTGAATTGTAGTTCAAAGAGGCAACATTTGAAAACAGACCATTTTTTTAGTTTCTGAAGCATGTCGTAAGGGGGGGTGGTTATCTCTTTCATCAAAAATCGGACGTTTTTAATTGAACAATAAAGGCCTACAAATGTTATTTAATTCACTTTCTGGGGTGGAGAAAAACTTTTTAAGGCCTCAGAGTGAATAAATTGGCCATTTTCATTCACATTTACCCATTCCTCAAATCTTGTGTTTAGGGCCCCTGGAAGCTTGAAAATCACTTTAAACATCTCATTTTATCTTTAAAAGTGATTTTCCACGTACAAATGTGAATTGTAGTTAAAAGAGGCAACATTTGAAAACGGACCATTTTTACGTTTCTGAAGCATGTCATAAGGGGGGGTGGTTATCTCTTTCGTCAAAAATCGGGCGTTTTCGCTTGAACAATAAAGACCTACAAATGTTATTTAGTTCACTTCCCGTGGAGGAGAAACACTTTTTAAGGCCGCAGAGTGAGTAAATTGGCCATATTCATTCACTTTTACCCATTCCTCAAATCTTGTGTTTAAGGCCCCTGGAAGCATGAAAATCACTTTAAACATCTCATTTTATCTTTAAAAGTGATTTTCCACGTACAAATGTGAATTGTAGTCCAAAGAGGCAACATTTGAAAACAGACCATTTTTTTAGTTTCTGAAGCATGTCGTAAGGGGGGGTGGTTATCTCTTTCATCAAAAATCGGACGTTTTTGATTGAACAATAAAGGCCTCCAAATGTTATTTTATTCACTTCCCGTGGAGGAGAAACACTTTTTAAGGCTGCAGAGTGAGTAAATTGGCCATTTCCATTCACTTTTACCCATTCCTCAACTCTCGTGTTTAAGGCCCCTGGAAGCATGAAAATCACTTTAAACATCTCATTTTATCTTTAAAAATGATTTTCCACGTACAAATGTGAATTGTAGTTCAAAGAGGCAACATTTGAAAACAGACCATTTTTTTAGTTTCTGTAGCATGTCGTAAGGGAAGGTGGTTATCTCCTTCATCAAAAATCGGACGTTTTGAATTGAACAATAAAGGCCTACAAATGTTATTTAATTCACTTTCTGGGGTGGAGAAAAACTTTTTAAGGCCTCAGAGTGAATAAATTGGCCATTTTCATTCACATTTACCCATTCCTCAAATCTTGTGTTTAGGGCCCCTGGAAGCTTGAAAATCACTTTAAACAACTCATTTTATCTTTAAAAGTGATTTTCCACGTACAAATGTGAATTGTAGTTAAAAGAGGCAACATTTGAAAACGGACCATTTTTACGTTTCTGAAACATGTCATAAGGGGGGGTGGTTATCTCTTTCGTCAAAAATCGGGCGTTTTCGCTTGAACAATAAAGGCCTACAAATGTTATTTAGTTCACTTCCCGTGGAGGAGAAACACTTTTTAAGGCCGCAGAGTGAGTAAATTGGCCATTTCCATTCACTTTTAGCCATTCCTCAAATCTCGTGTTTAAGGCCCCTGGAAGCATGAAAATCACTTTAAACATCTCATTTTATCTTTAAAAGTGATTTTCCATGTACAAATGTGAATTGTACTTCAAAGAGGCAACATTTGAAAACAGACCATTTTTTTAGTTTCTGAAGCATGTCGTAAGGGGGGGTGGTTATCTCTTTCATCAAAAATCGGACGTTTTTGATTGAACAATAAAGGCCTACAAATGTTATTTAATTCACTTTCTGGGGTGGAGAAAAACTTTTTAAGGCCTCAGAGTGAATAAATTGGCCATTTTCATTCACATTTACCCATTCCTCAAATCTTGTGTTTAGGGCCCCTGGAAGCTTGAAAATCACTTTAAACATCTCATTTTATCTTTAAAAGTGATTTTCCACGTACAAATGTGAATTGTAGTTAAAAGAGGCAACATTTGAAAACGGACCATTTTTACGTTTCTGAAGCATGTCATAAGGGGGGGTGGTTATCTCTTTCGTCAAAAATCGGGCGTTTTCGCTTGAACAATAAAGACCTACAAATGTTATTTAGTTCACTTCCCGTGGAGGAGAAACACTTTTTAAGGCCGCAGAGTGAGTAAATTGGCCATATTCATTCACTTTTACCCATTCCTCAAATCTTGTGTTTAAGGCCCCTGGAAGCATGAAAATCACTTTAAACATCTCATTTTATCTTTAAAAGTGATTTTCCACGTACAAATGTGAATTGTAGTCCAAAGAGGCAACATTTGAAAACAGACCATTTTTTTAGTTTCTGAAGCATGTCGTAAGGGGGGGTGGTTATCTCTTTCATCAAAAATCGGACGTTTTTGATTGAACAATAAAGGCCTCCAAATGTTATTTTATTCACTTCCCGTGGAGGAGAAACACTTTTTAAGGCCGCAGAGTGAGTAAATTGGCCATTTCCATTCACTTTTACCCATTCCTCAAATCTCGTGTTTAAGGCCCCTGGAAGCATGAAAATCACTTTAAACATCTCATTTTATCTTTAAAAGTGATTTTCCATGTACAAATGTGAATTGTACTTCAAAGAGGCAACATTTGAAAACGGACCATTTTTACGTTTCTGAAGCATGTCATAAGGGGGGGTGGTTATCTCTTTCGTCAAAAATCGGGCGTTTTCGCTTGAACAATAAAGGCCTACAAATGTTATTTAGTTCACTTCCCGTGGAGGAGAAACACTTTTTAAGGCCGCAGAGTGAGTAAATTGGCCATATTCATTCACTTTTACCCATTCCTCAAATCTTGTGTTTAAGGCCCCTGGAAGCATGAAAATCACTTTAAACATCTCATTTTATCTTTAAAAGTGATTTTCCACGTACAAATGTGAATTGTAGTTCAAAGAGGCAACATTTGAAAACAGACCATTTTTTTAGTTTCTGAAGCATGTCGTAAGGGGGGGTGGTTATCTCTTTCATCAAAAATCGGACGTTTTTGATTGAACAATAAAGGCCTACAAATGTTATTTAATTCACTTTCTGGGGTGGAGAAAAACTTTTTAAGGCCTCAGAGTGAATAAATTGGCCATTTTCATTCACATTTACCCATTCCTCAAATCTTGTGTTTAGGGCCCCTGGAAGCTTGAAAATCACTTTAAACATCTCATTTTATCTTTAAAAGTGATTTTCCAGGTACAAATGTGAATTGTAGTTAAAAGAGGCAACATTTGAAAACGGACCATTTTTACGTTTCTGAAGCATGTCATAAGGGGGGGTGGTTATCTCTTTCGTCAAAAATCGGGCGTTTTCGCTTGAACAATAAAGGCCTACAAATGTTATTTAGTTCACTTCCCGTGGAGGAGAAACACTTTTTAAGGCCGCAGAGTGAGTAAATTGGCCATATTCATTCACTTTTACCCATTCCTCAAATCTTGTGTTTAAGGCCCCTGGAAGCATGAAAATCACTTTAAACATCTCATTTTATCTTTAAAAGTGATTTTCCACGTACAAATGTGAATTGTAGTTCAAAGAGGCAACATTTGAAAACAGACCATTTTTTTAGTTTCTGAAGCATGTCGTAAGGGGGGGTGGTTATCTCTTTCATCAAAAATCGGACGTTTTTGATTGAACAATAAAGGCCTACAAATGTTATTTAATTCACTTTCTGGGGTGGAGAAAAACTTTTTAAGGCCTCAGAGTGAATAAATTGGCCATTTTCATTCACATTTACCCATTCCTCAAATCTTGTGTTTAGGGCCCCTGGAAGCTTGAAAATCACTTTAAACATCTCATTTTATCTTTAAAAGTGATTTTCCACGTACAAATGTGAATTGTAGTTAAAAGAGGCAACATTTGAAAACGGACCATTTTTACGTTTCTGAAGCATGTCATAAGGGGGGGTGGTTATCTCTTTCGTCAAAAATCGGGCGTTTTCGCTTGAACAATAAAGGCCTACAAATGTTATTTAGTTCACTTCCCGTGGAGGAGAAACACTTTTTAAGGCCGCAGAGTGAGTAAATTGGCCATATTCATTCACTTTTACCCATTCCTCAAATCTTGTGTTTAAGGCCCCTGGAAGCATGAAAATCACTTTAAACATCTCATTTTAACTTTAAAAGTGATTTTCCATGTACAAATGTGAATTGTAGT
The DNA here is from genome assembly GCF_964204655.1 of Triturus cristatus. Taxonomy (NCBI): domain Eukaryota; kingdom Metazoa; phylum Chordata; class Amphibia; order Caudata; family Salamandridae; genus Triturus; species Triturus cristatus. Next base: position 1,222,935,596 of record NC_140590.1, on the reverse strand, counting down.
TCAAAGAGGCAACATTTGAAAACAGACCATTTTTTTAGTTTCTGAAGCATGTCGTAAGGGCGGGTGGTTATCTTTTTCATCAAAAATCAGACGTTTTTGATTGAACAATAAAGGCCTCCAAATGTTATTTTATTCACTTCCCGTGGAGGACAAACACTTTTTAAGGCCGCAGAGTGAGTAAATTGGCCATTTTCATTCACTTTTAGCCATTCCTCAAATCTCGTGTTTAAGGCCCCTGGAAGCATGAAAATCACTTTAAACATCTCATTTTATCTTTAAAAGTGATTTTCCATGTACAAATGTGAATTGTACTTCAAAGAGGCAACATTTGAAAACAGACCATTTTTTTAGTTTCTGAAGCATGTCGTAAGGGGGGGTGGTTATCTCTTTCATCAAAAATCGGACGTTTTTAATTGAACAATAAAGGCCTACAAATGTTATTTAATTCACTTTCTGGGGTGGAGAAAAACTTTTTAAGGCCTCAGAGTGAATAAATTGGCCATTTTCATTCACATTTACCCATTCCTCAAATCTTGTGTTTAGGGCCCCTGGAAGCTTGAAAATCACTTTAAACATCTCATTTTATCTTTAAAAGTGATTTTCCACGTACAAATGTGAATTGTAGTTAAAAGAGGCAACATTTGAAAACGGACCATTTTTACGTTTCTGAAGCATGTCATAAGGGGGGGGTGGTTATCTCTTTCGTCAAAAATCGGGCGTTTTCGCTTGAACAATAAAGACCTACAAATGTTATTTAGTTCACTTCCCGTGGAGGAGAAACACTTTTTAAGGCCGCAGAGTGAGTAAATTGGCCATATTCATTCACTTTTACCCATTCCTCAAATCTTGTGTTTAAGGCCCCTGAAAGCATGAAAATCACTTTAAACATCTCATTTTATCTTTAAAAGTGATTTTCCACGTACAAATGTGAATTGTAGTCCAAAGAGGCAACATTTGAAAACAGACCATTTTTTTAGTTTCTGAAGCATGTCGTAAGGGGGGGTGGTTATCTCTTTCATCAAAAATCGGACGTTTTTGATTGAACAATAAAGGCCTCCAAATGTTATTTTATTCACTTCCCGTGGAGGAGAAACACTTTTTAAGGCCGCAGAGTGAGTAAATTGGCCATTTCCATTCACTTTTACCCATTCCTCAACTCTCGTGTTTAAGGCCCCTGGAAGCATGAAAATCACTTTAAACATCTCATTTTATCTTTAAAAGTGATTTTCCACGTACAAATGTGAATTGTAGTTCAAAGAGGCAACATTTGAAAACAGACCATTTTTTTAGTTTCTGAAGCATGTCGTAAGGGAAGGTGGTTATCTCCTTCATCAAAAATCGGACGTTTTGAATTGAACAATAAAGGCCTACAAATGTTATTTTATTCACTTCCCGTGGAGGAGAAACACTTTTTAAGGCCGCAGAGTGAGTAAATTGGCCATATTCATTCACTTTTACCCATTCCTCAAATCTCGTGTTTAAGGCCCCTGGAAGCATGAAAATCACTTTAAACATCTCATTTTATCTTTAAAAGTGATTTTCCATGTACAAATGTGAATTGTACTTCAAAGAGGCAACATTTGAAAACAGACCATTTTTTTAGTTTCTGAAGCATGTCGTAAGGGGGGGTGGTTATCTCTTTCATCAAAAATCGGACGTTTTTAATTGAACAATAAAGGCCTACAAATGTTATTTAATTCACTTTCTGGGGTGGAGAAAAACTTTTTAAGGCCTCAGAGTGAATAAATTGGCCATTTTCATTCACATTTACCCATTCCTCAAATCTTGTGTTTAGGGCCCCTGGAAGCTTGAAAATCACTTTAAACATCTCATTTTATCTTTAAAAGTGATTTTCCACGTACAAATGTGAATTGTAGTTAAAAGAGGCAACATTTGAAAACGGACCATTTTTACGTTTCTGAAGCATGTCATAAGGGGGGGTGGTTATCTCTTTCGTCAAAAATCGGGCGTTTTCGCTTGAACAATAAAGACCTACAAATGTTATTTAGTTCACTTCCCGTGGAGGAGAAACACTTTTTAAGGCCGCAGAGTGAGTAAATTGGCCATATTCATTCACTTTTACCCATTCCTCAAATCTTGTGTTTAAGGCCCCTGGAAGCATGAAAATCACTTTAAACATCTCATTTTATCTTTAAAAGTGATTTTCCACGTACAAATGTGAATTGTAGTCCAAAGAGGCAACATTTGAAAACAGACCATTTTTTTAGTTTCTGAAGCATGTCGTAAGGGGGGGTGGTTATCTCTTTCATCAAAAATCGGACGTTTTTGATTGAACAATAAAGGCCTCCAAATGTTATTTTATTCACTTCCCGTGGAGGAGAAACACTTTTTAAGGCCGCAGAGTGAGTAAATTGGCCATTTCCATTCACTTTTACCCATTCCTCAACTCTCGTGTTTAAGGCCCCTGGAAGCATGAAAATCACTTTAAACATCTCATTTTATCTTTAAAAGTGATTTTCCACGTACAAATGTGAATTTTAGTTCAAAGAGGCAACATTTGAAAACAGACCATTTTTTTAGTTTCTGAAGCATGTCGTAAGGGAAGGTGGTTATCTCCTTCATCAAAAATCAGACGTTTTGAATTGAACAATAAAGGCCTACAAATGTTATTTAATTCACTTTCTGGGGTGGAGAAAAACTTTTTAAGGCCTCAGAGTGAATAAATTGGCCATTTTCATTCACATTTACCCATTCCTCAAATCTTGTGTTTAGGGCCCCTGGAAGCTTGAAAATCACTTTAAACAACTCATTTTATCTTTAAAAGTGATTTTCCACGTACAAATGTGAATTGTAGTTAAAAGAGGCAACATTTGAAAACGGACCATTTTTACGTTTCTGAAGCATGTCATAAGGGGGGGTGGTTATCTCTTTCGTCAAAAATCGGGCGTTTTCGCTTGAACAATAAAGGCCTACAAATGTTATTTAGTTCACTTCCCGTGGAGGAGAAACACTTTTTAAGGCCGCAGAGTGAGTAAATTGGCCATATTCATTCACTTTTACCCATTCCTCAAATCTTGTGTTTAAGGCCCCTAGAAGCATGAAAATCACTTTAAACATCTCATTTTATCTTTAAAAGTGATTTTCCACGTACAAATGTGAATTGTAGTTCAAAGAGGCAACATTTGAAAACAGACCATTTTTTTAGTTTCTGAAGCATGTCGTAAGGGGGGGTGGTTATCTCTTTCATCAAAAATCGGACGTTTTTGATTGAACAATAAAGGCCTACAAATGTTATTTAATTCACTTTCTGGGGTGGAGAAAAAGTTTTTAAGGCCTCAGAGTGAATAAATTGGCCATTTTCATTCACATTTACCCATTCAACAAATCTTGTGTTTAGGGCCCCTGGAAGCTTGAAAATCACTTTAAACATCTCATTGTATCTTTAAAAGTGATTTTCCACGTACAAATGTGAATTGTAGTTAAAAGAGGCAACATTTGAAAACGGACCATTTTTACGTTTCTGAAGCATGTCATAAGGGGGGGTGGTTATCTCTTTCGTCAAAAATCGGGCGTTTTCGCTTGAACAATAAAGGCCTACAAATGTTATTTAGTTCACTTCCCGTGGAGGAGAAACACTTTTTAAGGCCGCAGAGTGAGTAAATTGGCCATATTCATTCACTTTTACCCATTCCTCAAATCTTGTGTTTAAGGCCCCTGGAAGCATGAAAATCACTTTAAACATCTCATTTTAACTTTAAAAGTGATTTTCCATGTACGAATGTGAATTGTAGTTCAAAGAGGCAACATTTGAAAACAGACCATTTTTTTAGTTTCTGAAGCATGTCGTAAGGGGGGGTGGTTATCTCTTTCATCAAAAATCAGACGTTTTTGATTGAACAATAAAGGCCTCCAAATGTTATTTTATTCACTTCCCGTGGAGGAGAAACACTTTTTAAGGCCGCAGAGTGAGTAAATTGGCCATTTTCATTCACTTTTAGCCATTCCTCAAATCTCGTGTTTAAGGCCCCTGGAAGCATGAAAATCACTTTAAACATCTCATTTTATCTTTAAAAGTGATTTTCCATGTACAAATGTGAATTGTAGTTCAAAGAGGCAACATTTGAAAACAGACCATTTTTTTAGTTTCTGAAGCATGTCGTAAGGGGGGGTGGTTATCTCTTTCATCAAAAATCGGACGTTTTTAATTGAACAATAAAGGCCTACAAATGTTATTTAATTCACTTTCTGGGGTGGAGAAAAACTTTTTAAGGCCTCAGAGTGAATAAATTGGCCATTTTCATTCACATTTACCCATTCCTCAAATCTTGTGTTTAGGGCCCCTGGAAGCTTGAAAATCACTTTAAACATCTCATTTTATCTTTAAAAGTGATTTTCCACGTACAAATGTGAATTGTAGTTAAAAGAGGCAACATTTGAAAACGGACCATTTTTACGTTTCTGAAGCATGTCATAAGGGGGGGTGGTTATCTCTTTCGTCAAAAATCGGGCGTTTTCGCTTGAACAATAAAGACCTACAAATGTTATTTAGTTCACTTCCCGTGGAGGAGAAACACTTTTTAAGGCCGCAGAGTGAGTAAATTGGCCATATTCATTCACTTTTACCCATTCCTCAAATCTTGTGTTTAAGGCCCCTGGAAGCATGAAAATCACTTTAAACATCTCATTTTATCTTTAAAAGTGATTTTCCACGTACAAATGTGAATTGTAGTCCAAAGAGGCAACATTTGAAAACAGACCATTTTTTTAGTTTCTGAAGCATGTCGTAAGGGGGGGTGGTTATCTCTTTCATCAAAAATCGGACGTTTTTGATTGAACAATAAAGGCCTCCAAATGTTATTTTATTCACTTCCCGTGGAGGAGAAACACTTTTTAAGGCTGCAGAGTGAGTAAATTGGCCATTTCCATTCACTTTTACCCATTCCTCAACTCTCGTGTTTAAGGCCCCTGGAAGCATGAAAATCACTTTAAACATCTCATTTTATCTTTAAAAATGATTTTCCACGTACAAATGTGAATTGTAGTTCAAAGAGGCAACATTTGAAAACAGACCATTTTTTTAGTTTCTGTAGCATGTCGTAAGGGAAGGTGGTTATCTCCTTCATCAAAAATCGGACGTTTTGAATTGAACAATAAAGGCCTACAAATGTTATTTAATTCACTTTCTGGGGTGGAGAAAAACTTTTTAAGGCCTCAGAGTGAATAAATTGGCCATTTTCATTCACATTTACCCATTCCTCAAATCTTGTGTTTAGGGCCCCTGGAAGCTTGAAAATCACTTTAAACAACTCATTTTATCTTTAAAAGTGATTTTCCACGTACAAATGTGAATTGTAGTTAAAAGAGGCAACATTTGAAAACGGACCATTTTTACGTTTCTGAAACATGTCATAAGGGGGGGTGGTTATCTCTTTCGTCAAAAATCGGGCGTTTTCGCTTGAACAATAAAGGCCTACAAATGTTATTTAGTTCACTTCCCGTGGAGGAGAAACACTTTTTAAGGCCGCAGAGTGAGTAAATTGGCCATATTCATTCACTTTTACCCATTCCTCAAATCTTGTGTTTAAGGCCCCTGGAAGCATGAAAATCACTTTAAACATCTCATTTTATCTTTAAAAGTGATTTTCCACGTACAAATGTGAATTGTAGTTCAAAGAGGCAACATTTGAAAACAGACCATTTTTTTAGTTTCTGAAGCATGTCGTAAGGGGGGGTGGTTATCTCTTTCATCAAAAATCGGACGTTTTTAATTGAACAATAAAGGCCTACAAATGTTATTTAATTCACTTTCTGGGGTGGAGAAAAACTTTTTAAGGCCTCAGAGTGAATAAATTGGCCATTTTCATTCACATTTACCCATTCCTCAAATCTTGTGTTTAGGGCCCCTGGAAGCTTGAAAATCACTTTAAACATCTCATTTTATCTTTAAAAGTGATTTTCCACGTACAAATGTGAATTGTAGTTAAAAGAGGCAACATTTGAAAACGGACCATTTTTACGTTTCTGAAGCATGTCGTAAGGGGGGGTGGTTATCTCTTTCATCAAAAATCGGACGTTTTTGATTGAACAATAAAGGCCTCCAAATGTTATTTTATTCACTTCCCGTGGAGGAGAAACACTTTTTAAGGCCGCAGAGTGAGTAAATTGGCCATTTCCATTCACTTTTACCCATTCCTCAACTCTCGTGTTTAAGGCCCCTGGAAGCATGAAAATCACTTTAAACATCTCATTTTATCTTTAAAAGTGATTTTCCACGTACAAATGTGAATTGTAGTTCAAAGAGGCAACATTTGAAAACAGACCATTTTTTTAGTTTCTGAAGCATGTCGTAAGGGGGGGTGGTTATCTCTTTTATCAAAAATCGGACGTTTTTAATTGAACAAAAAAGGCCTACAAATGTTATTTAATTCACTTTCTGGGGTGGAGAAAAACTTTTTAAGGCCTCACAGTGAATAAATTGGCCATTTTCATTCACTTTTACCCATTCCTCAAATCTTGTGTTTAGGGCCCCTGGAAGCTTGAAAATCACTTTAAACATCTCATTTTATCTTTAAAAGTGATTTTCCACGTACAAATGTGAATTGTAGTTAAAAGTGGCAACATTTGATAACGGACCATTTTTTACGTTTCTGAAGCATGTCGTAAGGGGGGGTGGTTATCTCTTTCGTCAAAAATCGGGCGTTTTCGCTTGAACAATAAAGGCCTACAAATGTTATTTAGTTCACTTCCCGTGGAGGAGAAACACTTTTTAAGGCCGCAGAGTGAGTAAATTGGCCATATTCATTCACTTTTACCCATTCCTCAAATGTTGTGTTTAAGGCCCCTGGAAGCATGAAAATCACTTTAAACATCTCATTTTATCTTTAAAAGTGATTTTCCACGTACAAATGTGAATTGTAGTTCAAAGAGGCAACATTTGAAAACAGACCATTTTTTTAGTTTCTGAAGCATGTCGTAAGGGAAGGTGGTTATCTCCTTCATCAAAAATCGGACGTTTTGAATTGAACAATAAAGGCCTACAAATGTTATTTAATTCACTTTCTGGGGTGGAGAAAAACTTTTTAAGGCCTCAGAGTGAATAAATTGGCCATTTTCATTCACATTTACCCATTCCTCAAATCTTGTGTTTAGGGCCCCTGGAAGCTTGAAAATCACTTTAAACAACTCATTTTATCTTTAAAAGTGATTTTCCACGTACAAATGTGAATTGTAGTTAAAAGAGGCAACATTTGAAAACGGACCATTTTTACGTTTCTGAAGCATGTCATAAGGGGGGGTGGTTATCTCTTTCGTCAAAAATCGGGCGTTTTCGCTTGAACAATAAAGGCCTACAAATGTTATTTAGTTCACTTCCCGTGGAGGAGAAACACTTTTTAAGGCCGCAGAGTGAGTAAATTGGCCATATTCATTCACTTTTACCCATTCCTCAAATCTTGTGTTTAAGGCCCCTGGAAGCATGAAAATCACTTTAAACATCTCATTTTAACTTTAAAAGTGATTTTCCATGTACAAATGTGAATTGTAGTTCAAAGAGGCAACATTTGAAAACAGACCATTTTTTTAGTTTCTGAAGCATGTCGTAAGGGCGGGTGGTTATCTTTTTCATCAAAAATCAGACGTTTTTGATTGAACAATAAAGGCCTCCAAATGTTATTTTATTCACTTCCCGTGGAGGACAAACACTTTTTAAGGCCGCAGAGTGAGTAAATTGGCCATTTTCATTCACTTTTAGCCATTCCTCAAATCTCGTGTTTAAGGCCCCTGGAAGCATGAAAATCACTTTAAACATCTCATTTTATCTTTAAAAGTGATTTTCCATGTACAAATGTGAATTGTACTTCAAAGAGGCAACATTTGAAAACAGACCATTTTTTTAGTTTCTGAAGCATGTCGTAAGGGGGGGTGGTTATCTCTTTCATCAAAAATCGGACGTTTTTAATTGAACAATAAAGGCCTACAAATGTTATTTAATTCACTTTCTGGGGTGGAGAAAAACTTTTTAAGGCCTCAGAGTGAATAAATTGGCCATTTTCATTCACATTTACCCATTCCTCAAATCTTGTGTTTAGGGCCCCTGGAAGCTTGAAAATCACTTTAAACATCTCATTTTATCTTTAAAAGTGATTTTCCACGTACAAATGTGAATTGTAGTTAAAAGAGGCAACATTTGAAAACGGACCATTTTTACGTTTCTGAAGCATGTCATAAGGGGGGGTGGTTATCTCTTTCGTCAAAAATCGGGCGTTTTCGCTTGAACAATAAAGACCTACAAATGTTATTTAGTTCACTTCCCGTGGAGGAGAAACACTTTTTAAGGCCGCAGAGTGAGTAAATTGGCCATATTCATTCACTTTTACCCATTCCTCAAATCTTGTGTTTAAGGCCCCTGGAAGCATGAAAATCACTTTAAACATCTCATTTTATCTTTAAAAGTGATTTTCCACGTACAAATGTGAATTGTAGTCCAAAGAGGCAACATTTGAAAACAGACCATTTTTTTAGTTTCTGAAGCATGTCGTAAGGGGGGGTGGTTATCTCTTTCATCAAAAATCGGACGTTTTTGATTGAACAATAAAGGCCTCCAAATGTTATTTTATTCACTTCCCGTGGAGGAGAAACACTTTTTAAGGCCGCAGAGTGAGTAAATTGGCCATTTCCATTCACTTTTACCCATTCCTCAAATCTCGTGTTTAAGGCCCCTGGAAGCATGAAAATCACTTTAAACATCTCATTTTATCTTTAAAAGTGATTTTCCATGTACAAATGTGAATTGTACTTCAAAGAGGCAACATTTGAAAACAGACCATTTTTTTAGTTTCTGAAGCATGTCGTAAGGGGGGGTGGTTATCTCTTTCATCAAAAATCGGACGTTTTTAATTGAACAATAAAGGCCTACAAATGTTATTTAATTCACTTTCTGGGGTGGAGAAAAACTTTTTAAGGCCTCAGAGTGAATAAATTGGCCATTTTCATTCACATTTACCCATTCCTCAAATCTTGTGTTTAGGGCCCCTGGAAGCTTGAAAATCACTTTAAACATCTCATTTTATCTTTAAAAGTGATTTTCCACGTACAAATGTGAATTGTAGTTAAAAGAGGCAACATTTGAAAACGGACCATTTTTACGTTTCTGAAGCATGTCATAAGGGGGGGTGGTTATCTCTTTCGTCAAAAATCGGGCGTTTTCGCTTGAACAATAAAGGCCTACAAATGTTATTTAGTTCACTTCCCGTGGAGGAGAAACACTTTTTAAGGCCGCAGAGTGAGTAAATTGGCCATATTCATTCACTTTTACCCATTCCTCAAATCTTGTGTTTAAGGCCCCTGGAAGCATGAAAATCACTTTAAACATCTCATTTTATCTTTAAAAGTGATTTTCCACGTACAAATGTGAATTGTAGTTCAAAGAGGCAACATTTGAAAACAGACCATTTTTTTAGTTTCTGAAGCATGTCGTAAGGGGGGGTGGTTATCTCTTTCATCAAAAATCGGACGTTTTTGATTGAACAATAAAGGCCTACAAATGTTATTTAATTCACTTTCTGGGGTGGAGAAAAACTTTTTAAGGCCTCAGAGTGAATAAATTGGCCATTTTCATTCACATTTACCCATTCCTCAAATCTTGTGTTTAGGGCCCCTGGAAGCTTGAAAATCACTTTAAACATCTCATTTTATCTTTAAAAGTGATTTTCCACGTACAAATGTGAATTGTAGTTCAAAGAGGCAACATTTGAAAACGGACCATTTTTTACGTTTCTGAAGCATGTCATAAGGGGGGGTGGTTATCTCTTTCGTCAAAAATCGGGCGTTTTCGCTTGAACAATAAAGGCCTACAAATGTTATTTAGTTCACTTCCCGTGGAGGAGAAACACTTTTTAAGGCCGCAGAGTGAGTAAATTGGCCATATTCATTCACTTTTACCCATTCCTCAAATCTTGTGTTTAAGGCCCCTGGAAGCATGAAAATCACTTTAAACATCTCATTTTATCTTTATAAGTGATTTTCCACGTACAAATGTGAATTGTAGTTCAAAGAGGCAACATTTGAAAACAGACCATTTTTTTAGTTTCTGAAGCATGTCGTAAGGGGGGGTGGTTATCTCTTTCATCAAAAATCGGACGTTTTTGATTGAACAATAAAGGCCTACAAATGTTATTTAATTCACTTTCTGGGGTGGAGAAAAACTTTTTAAGGCCTCAGAGTGAATAAATTGGCCATTTTCATTCACATTTACCCATTCCTCAAATCTTGTGTTTAGGGCCCCTGGAAGCTTGAAAATCACTTTAAACATCTCATTTTATCTTTAAAAGTGATTTTCCACGTACAAATGTGAATTGTAGTTAAAAGAGGCAACATTTGAAAACGGACCATTTTTACGTTTCTGAAGCATGTCATAAGGGGGGGTGGTTATCTCTTTCGTCAAAAATCGGGCGTTTTCGCTTGAACAATAAAGGCCTACAAATGTTATTTAGTTCACTTCCCGTGGAGGAGAAACACTTTTTAAGGCCGCAGAGTGAGTAAATTGGCCATATTCATTCACTTTTACCCATTCCTCAAATCTTGTGTTTAAGGCCCCTGGAAGCATGAAAATCACTTTAAACATCTCATTTTAACTTTAAAAGTGATTTTCCATGTACAAATGTGAATTGTAGTTCAAAGAGGCAACATTTGAAAACAGACCATTTTTTTAGTTTCTGAAGCATGTCGTAAGGGCGGGTGGTTATCTTTTTCATCAAAAATCAGACGTTTTTGATTGAACAATAAAGGCCTCCAAATGTTATTTTATTCACTTCCCGTGGAGGACAAACACTTTTTAAGGCCGCAGAGTGAGTAAATTGGCCATTTTCATTCACTTTTAGCCATTCCTCAAATCTCGTGTTTAAGGCCCCTGGAAGCATGAAAATCACTTTAAACATCTCATTTTATCTTTAAAAGTGATTTTCCATGTACAAATGTGAATTGTACTTCAAAGAGGCAACATTTGAAAACAGACCATTTTTTTAGTTTCTGAAGCATGTCGTAAGGGGGGGTGGTTATCTCTTTCATCAAAAATCGGACGTTTTTAATTGAACAATAAAGGCCTACAAATGTTATTTAATTCACTTTCTGGGGTGGAGAAAAACTTTTTAAGGCCTCAGAGTGAATAAATTGGCCATTTTCATTCACATTTACCCATTCCTCAAATCTTGTGTTTAGGGCCCCTGGAAGCTTGAAAATCACTTTAAACATCTCATTTTATCTTTAAAAGTGATTTTCCACGTACAAATGTGAATTGTAGTTAAAAGAGGCAACATTTGAAAACGGACCATTTTTACGTTTCTGAAGCATGTCATAAGGGGGGGTGGTTATCTCTTTCGTCAAAAATCGGGCGTTTTCGCTTGAACAATAAAGACCTACAAATGTTATTTAGTTCACTTCCCGTGGAGGAGAAACACTTTTTAAGGCCGCAGAGTGAGTAAATTGGCCATATTCATTCACTTTTACCCATTCCTCAAATCTTGTGTTTAAGGCCCCTGGAAGCATGAAAATCACTTTAAACATCTCATTTTATCTTTAAAAGTGATTTTCCACGTACAAATGTGAATTGTAGTCCAAAGAGGCAACATTTGAAAACAGACCATTTTTTTAGTTTCTGAAGCATGTCGTAAGGGGGGGTGGTTATCTCTTTCATCAAAAATCGGACGTTTTTGATTGAACAATAAAGGCCTCCAAATGTTATTTTATTCACTTCCCGTGGAGGAGAAACACTTTTTAAGGCCTCAGAGTGAGTAAATTGGCCATTTCCATTCACTTTTACCCATTCCTCAACTCTCGTGTTTAAGGCCCCTGGAAGCATGAAAATCACTTTAAACATCTCATTTTATCTTTAAAAGTGATTTTCCACGTACAAATGTGAATTGTAGTTCAAAGAGGCAACATTTGAAAACAGACCATTTTTTTAGTTTCTGAAGCATGTCGTAAGGGAAGGTGGTTATCTCCTTCATCAAAAATCGGACGTTTTGAATTGAACAATAAAGGCCTACAAATGTTATTTTATTCACTTCCCGTGGAGGAGAAACACTTTTTAAGGCCGCAGAGTGAGTAAATTGGCCATATTCATTCACTTTTACCCATTCCTCAAATCTCGTGTTTAAGGCCCCTGGAAGCATGAAAATCACTTTAAACATCTCATTTTATCTTTAAAAGTGATTTTCCATGTACAAATGTGAATTGTACTTCAAAGAGGCAACATTTGAAAACAGACCATTTTTTTAGTTTCTGAAGCATGTCGTAAGGGGGGGTGGTTATCTCTTTCATCAAAAATCGGACGTTTTTGATTGAACAATAAAGGCCTACAAATGTTATTTAATTCACTTTCTGGGGTGGAGAAAAACTTTTTAAGGCCTCAGAGTGAATAAATTGGCCATTTTCATTCACATTTACCCATTCCTCAAATCTTGTGTTTAGGGCCCCTGGAAGCTTGAAAATCACTTTAAACATCTCATTTTATCTTTAAAAGTGATTTTCCAGGTACAAATGTGAATTGTAGTTAAAAGAGGCAACATTTGAAAACGGACCATTTTTACGTTTCTGAAGCATGTCATAAGGGGGGGTGGTTATCTCTTTCGTCAAAAATCGGGCGTTTTCGCTTGAACAATAAAGGCCTACAAATGTTATTTAGTTCACTTCCCGTGGAGGAGAAACACTTTTTAAGGCCGCAGAGTGAGTAAATTGGCCATATTCATTCACTTTTACCCATTCCTCAAATCTTGTGTTTAAGGCCCCTGGAAGCATGAAAATCACTTTAAACATCTCATTTTATCTTTATAAGTGATTTTCCACGTACAAATGTGAATTGTAGTTCAAAGAGGCAACATTTGAAAACAGACCATTTTTTTAGTTTCTGAAGCATGTCGTAAGGGGGGGTGGTTATCTCTTTCATCAAAAATCGGACGTTTTTGATTGAACAATAAAGGCCTACAAATGTTATTTAATTCACTTTCTGGGGTGGAGAAAAACTTTTTAAGGCCTCAGAGTGAATAAATTGGCCATTTTCATTCACATTTACCCATTCCTCAAATCTTGTGTTTAGGGCCCCTGGAAGCTTGAAAATCACTTTAAACATCTCATTTTATCTTTAAAAGTGATTTTCCAGGTACAAATGTGAATTGTAGTTAAAAGAGGCAACATTTGAAAACGGACCATTTTTACGTTTCTGAAGCATGTCATAAGGGGGGGTGGTTATCTCTTTCGTCAAAAATCGGGCGTTTTCGCTTGAACAATAAAGGCCTACAAATGTTATTTAGTTCACTTCCCGTGGAGGAGAAACACTTTTTAAGGCCGCAGAGTGAGTAAATTGGCCATATTCATTCACTTTTACCCATTCCTCAAATCTTGTGTTTAAGGCCCCTGGAAGCATGAAAATCACTTTAAACATCTCATTTTATCTTTATAAGTGATTTTCCACGTACAAATGTGAATTGTAGTTCAAAGAGGCAACATTTGAAAACAGACCATTTTTTTAGTTTCTGAAGCATGTCGTAAGGGGGGGTGGTTATCTCTTTCATCAAAAATCGGACGTTTTTGATTGAACAATAAAGGCCTACAAATGTTATTTAATTCACTTTCTGGGGTGGAGAAAAACTTTTTAAGGCCTCAGAGTGAATAAATTGGCCATTTTCATTCACATTTACCCATTCCTCAAATCTTGTGTTTAGGGCCCCTGGAAGCTTGAAAATCACTTTAAACATCTCATTTTATCTTTAAAAGTGATTTTCCACGTACAAATGTGAATTGTAGTTAAAAGAGGCAACATTTGAAAACGGACCATTTTTACGTTTCTGAAGCATGTCATAAGGGGGGGTGGTTATCTCTTTCGTCAAAAATCGGGCGTTTTCGCTTGAACAATAAAGGCCTACAAATGTTATTTAGTTCACTTCCCGTGGAGGAGAAACACTTTTTAAGGCCGCAGAGTGAGTAAATTGGCCATATTCATTCACTTTTACCCATTCCTCAAATCTTGTGTTTAAGGCCCCTGGAAGCATGAAAATCACTTTAAACATCTCATTTTAACTTTAAAAGTGATTTTCCATGTACAAATGTGAATTGTAGTTCAAAGAGGCAACATTTGAAAACAGACCATTTTTTTAGTTTCTGAAGCATGTCGTAAGGGCGGGTGGTTATCTTTTTCATCAAAAATCAGACGTTTTTGATTGAACAATAAAGGCCTCCAAATGTTATTTTATTCACTTCCCGTGGAGGACAAACACTTTTTAAGGCCGCAGAGTGAGTAAATTGGCCATTTTCATTCACTTTTAGCCATTCCTCAAATCTCGTGTTTAAGGCCCCTGGAAGCATGAAAATCACTTTAAACATCTCATTTTATCTTTAAAAGTGATTTTCCATGTACAAATGTGAATTGTACTTCAAAGAGGCAACATTTGAAAACAGACCATTTTTTTAGTTTCTGCAGCATGTCGTAAGGGGGGGTGGTTATCTCTTTCATCAAAAATCGGACGTTTTTAATTGAACAATAAAGGCCTACAAATGTTATTTAATTCACTTTCTGGGGTGGAGAAAAACTTTTTAAGGCCTCAGAGTGAATAAATTGGCCATTTTCATTCACATTTACCCATTCCTCAAATCTTGTGTTTAGGGCCCCTGGAAGCTTGAAAATCACTTTAAACATCTCATTTTATCTTTAAAAGTGATTTTCCACGTACAAATGTGAATTGTAGTTAAAAGAGGCAACATTTGAAAACGGACCATTTTTACGTTTCTGAAGCATGTCATAAGGGGGGGTGGTTATCTCTTTCGTCAAAAATCGGGCGTTTTCGCTTGAACAATAAAGACCTACAAATGTTATTTAGTTCACTTCCCGTGGAGGAGAAACACTTTTTAAGGCCGCAGAGTGAGTAAATTGGCCATATTCATTCACTTTTACCCATTCCTCAAATCTTGTGTTTAAGGCCCCTGGAAGCATGAAAATCACTTTAAACATCTCATTTTATCTTTAAAAGTGATTTTCCACGTACAAATGTGAATTGTAGTCCAAAGAGGCAACATTTGAAAACAGACCATTTTTTTAGTTTCTGAAGCATGTCGTAAGGGGGGGTGGTTATCTCTTTCATCAAAAATCGGACGTTTTTGATTGAACAATAAAGGCCTCCAAATGTTATTTTATTCACTTCCCGTGGAGGAGAAACACTTTTTAAGGCCGCAGAGTGAGTAAATTGGCCATTTCCATTCACTTTTACCCATTCCTCAACTCTCGTGTTTAAGGCCCCTGGAAGCATGAAAATCACTTTAAACATCTCATTTTATCTTTAAAAGTGATTTTCCACGTACAAATGTGAATTGTAGTTCAAAGAGGCAACATTTGAAAACAGACCATTTTTTTAGTTTCTGAAGCATGTCGTAAGGGAAGGTGGTTATCTCCTTCATCAAAAATCGGACGTTTTGAATTGAACAATAAAGGCCTACAAATGTTATTTTATTCACTTCCCGTGGAGGAGAAACACTTTTTAAGGCCGCAGAGTGAGTAAATTGGCCATATTCATTCACTTTTACCCATTCCTCAAATCTCGTGTTTAAGGCCCCTGGAAGCATGAAAATCACTTTAAACATCTCATTTTATCTTTAAAAGTGATTTTCCATGTACAAATGTGAATTGTACTTCAAAGAGGCAACATTTGAAAACAGACCATTTTTTTAGTTTCTGAAGCATGTCGTAAGGGGGGGTGGTTATCTCTTTCATCAAAAATCGGACGTTTTTAATTGAACAATAAAGGCCTACAAATGTTATTTAATTCACTTTCTGGGGTGGAGAAAAACTTTTTAAGGCCTCAGAGTGAATAAATTGGCCATTTTCATTCACATTTACCCATTCCTCAAATCTTGTGTTTAGGGCCCCTGGAAGCTTGAAAATCACTTTAAACATCTCATTTTATCTTTAAAAGTGATTTTCCACGTACAAATGTGAATTGTAGTTAAAAGAGGCAACATTTGAAAACGGACCATTTTTACGTTTCTGAAGCATGTCATAAGGGGGGGTGGTTATCTCTTTCGTCAAAAATCGGGCGTTTTCGCTTGAACAATAAAGACCTACAAATGTTATTTAGTTCACTTCCCGTGGAGGAGAAACACTTTTTAAGGCCGCAGAGTGAGTAAATTGGCCATATTCATTCACTTTTACCCATTCCTCAAATCTTGTGTTTAAGGCCCCTGGAAGCATGAAAATCACTTTAAACATCTCATTTTATCTTTAAAAGTGATTTTCCACGTACAAATGTGAATTGTAGTCCAAAGAGGCAACATTTGAAAACAGACCATTTTTTTAGTTTCTGAAGCATGTCGTAAGGGGGGGTGGTTATCTCTTTCATCAAAAATCGGACGTTTTTGATTGAACAATAAAGGCCTCCAAATGTTATTTTATTCACTTCCCGTGGAGGAGAAACACTTTTTAAGGCCGCAGAGTGAGTAAATTGGCCATTTCCATTCACTTTTACCCATTCCTCAACTCTCGTGTTTAAGGCCCCTGGAAGCATGAAAATCACTTTAAACATCTCATTTTATCTTTAAAAGTGATTTTCCACGTACAAATGTGAATTGTAGTTCAAAGAGGCAACATTTGAAAACAGACCACTTTTTTAGTTTCTGAAGCATGTCGTAAGGGAAGGTGGTTATCTCCTTCATCAAAAATCGGACGTTTTGAATTGAACAATAAAGGCCTACAAATGTTATTTAATTCACTTTCTGGGGTGGAGAAAAACTTTTTAAGGCCTCAGAGTGAATAAATTGGCCATTTTCATTCACATTTACCCATTCCTCAAATCTTGTGTTTAGGGCCCCTGGAAGCTTGAAAATCACTTTAAACAACTCATTTTATCTTTAAAAGTGATTTTCCACGTACAAATGTGAATTGTAGTTAAAAGAGGCAACATTTGAAAACGGACCATTTTTACGTTTCTGAAGCATGTCATAAGGGGGGGTGGTTATCTCTTTCGTCAAAAATCGGGCGTTTTCGCTTGAACAATAAAGGCCTACAAATGTTATTTAGTTCACTTCCCGTGGAGGAGAAACACTTTTTAAGGCCGCAGAGTGAGTAAATTGGCCATATTCATTCACTTTTACCCATTCCTCAAATCTTGTGTTTAAGGCCCCTGGAAGCATGAAAATCACTTTAAACATCTCATTTTATCTTTAAAAGTGATTTTCCACGTACAAATGTGAATTGTAGTTCAAAGAGGCAACATTTGAAAACAGACCATTTTTTTAGTTTCTGAAGCATGTCGTAAGGGGGGGTGGTTATCTCTTTCATCAAAAATCGGACGTTTTTGATTGAACAATAAAGGCCTACAAATGTTATTTAATTCACTTTCTGGGGTGGAGAAAAAGTTTTTAAGGCCTCAGAGTGAATAAATTGGCCATTTTCATTCACATTTACCCATTCAACAAATCTTGTGTTTAGGGCCCCTGGAAGCTTGAAAATCACTTTAAACATCTCATTTTATCTTTAAAAGTGATTTTCCACGTACAAATGTGAATTGTAGTTCAAAGAGGCAACATTTGAAAACGGACCATTTTTTACGTTTCTGAAGCTTGTCGTAAGGGGGGGTGGTTATCTCTTTCGTCAAAAATCGGGCGTTTTCGCTTGAACAATAAAGGCCTACAAATGTTATTTAGTTCACTTCCCGGGGAGGAGAAACACTTTTTAAGGCCGCAGAGTGAGTAAATTGGCCATATTCATTCACTTTTACCCATTCCTCAAATCTTGTGTTTAAGGCCCCTGGAAGCATGAAAATCACTTTAAACATCTCATTTTATCTTTAAAAGTGATTTTCCACGTACAAATGTGAATTGTAGTTCAAAGAGGCAACATTTGAAAACGGACCATATTTTACGTTTCTGAAGCATGTCGTAAGGGGGGGTGGTTATCTCTTTCGTCAAAAATCGGGCGCTTTTTGCTTGAACAATACAGGCCTCCAAATGTTATTTTATTCACTTCCCGTGGAGGAGAAACACTTTTTAAGGCCGCAGAGTGAGTAAATTGGCCATATTCATTCACTTTTACCCATTCCTCAAATCTCGTGTTTAAGGCCCCTGGAAGCATGAAAATCACTTTAAACATCTCATTTTATCTTTAAAAGTGATTTTCCACGTACAAATGTGAATTGTAGTTCAAAGAGGCAACATTTGAAAACAGACCATTTTTTTAGTTTCTGAAGCATGTCGTAAGGGGGGGTGGTTATCTCCTTCATCAAAAATCGGACGTTTTGAATTGAACAATAAAGGCCTACACATGTTATTTAATTCACTTTCGGGGGTGGAGAAAAACTTTTTAAGGCCTCAGAGTGAATAAATTGGCCATTTTCATTCACATTTACCGATTCCTCAAATCTTGTGTTTAGGGCCCTTGGAAGCTTGAAAATCACTTTAAACATCTCATTTTATCTTTAAAAGTGATTTTCCACGTACAAATGTGAATTGTAGTTAAAAGAGGCAACATTTGAAAACGGACCATTTTTACGTTTCTGAAGCATGTCATAAGGGGGGGTGGTTATCTCTTTCGTCAAAAATCGGGCGTTTTCGCTTGAACAATAAAGGCCTACAAATGTTATTTAGTTCACTTCCCGTGGAGGAGAAACACTTTTTAAGGCCGCAGAGTGAGTAAATTGGCCATATTCATTCACTTTTACCCATTCCTCAAATCTTGTGTTTAAGGCCCCTGGAAGCATGAAAATCACTTTAAACATCTCATTTTATCTTTAAAAGTGATTTTCCACGTACAAATGTGAATTGTAGTTCAAAGAGGCAACATTTGAAAACAGACCATTTTTTTAGTTTCTGAAGCATGTCGTAAGGGGGGGTGGTTATCTCTTTCATCAAAAATCAGACGTTTTTGATTGAACAATAAAGGCCTCCAAATGTTATTTTATTCACTTCCCGTGGAGGAGAAACACTTTTTAAGGCCGCAGAGTGAGTAAATTGGCCATTTTCATTCACTTTTAGCCATTCCTCAAATCTCGTGTTTAAGGCCCCTGGAAGCATGAAAATCACTTTAAACATCTCATTTTATCTTTAAAAGTGATTTTCCATGTACAAATGTGAATTGTAGTTCAAAGAGGCAACATTTGAAAACAGACCATTTTTTTAGTTTCTGAAGCATGTCGTAAGGGGGGGTGGTTATCTCTTTCATCAAAAATCGGACGTTTTTAATTGAACAATAAAGGCCTACAAATGTTATTTAATTCACTTTCTGGGGTGGAGAAAAACTTTTTAAGGCCTCAGAGTGAATAAATTGGCCATTTTCATTCACATTTACCCATTCCTCAAATCTTGTGTTTAGGGCCCCTGGAAGCTTGAAAATCACTTTAAACATCTCATTTTATCTTTAAAAGTGATTTTCCACGTACAAATGTGAATTGTAGTTAAAAGAGGCAACATTTGAAAACGGACCATTTTTACGTTTCTGAAGCATGTCATAAGGGGGGGTGGTTATCTCTTTCGTCAAAAATCGGGCGTTTTCGCTTGAACAATAAAGACCTACAAATGTTATTTAGTTCACTTCCCGTGGAGGAGAAACACTTTTTAAGGCCGCAGAGTGAGTAAATTGGCCATA
Organism: Triturus cristatus; assembly: GCF_964204655.1. Lineage (NCBI taxonomy): Eukaryota > Metazoa > Chordata > Amphibia > Caudata > Salamandridae > Triturus > Triturus cristatus. Next base: position 1,222,916,017 of record NC_140590.1, on the reverse strand, counting down.
TTCATTCACTTTTACCCATTCCTCAAATCTTGTGTTTAAGGCCCCTGGAAGCATGAAAATCACTTTAAACATCTCATTTTATCTTTAAAAGTGATTTTCCACGTACAAATGTGAATTGTAGTCCAAAGAGGCAACATTTGAAAACAGACCATTTTTTTAGTTTCTGAAGCATGTCGTAAGGGGGGGTGGTTATCTCTTTCATCAAAAATCGGACGTTTTTGATTGAACAATAAAGGCCTCCAAATGTTATTTTATTCACTTCCCGTGGAGGAGAAACACTTTTTAAGGCTGCAGAGTGAGTAAATTGGCCATTTCCATTCACTTTTACCCATTCCTCAACTCTCGTGTTTAAGGCCCCTGGAAGCATGAAAATCACTTTAAACATCTCATTTTATCTTTAAAAGTGATTTTCCACGTACAAATGTGAATTGTAGTTCAAAGAGGCAACATTTGAAAACAGACCATTTTTTTAGTTTCTGAAGCATGTCGTAAGGGAAGGTGGTTATCTCCTTCATCAAAAATCGGACGTTTTGAATTGAACAATAAAGGCCTACAAATGTTATTTAATTCACTTTCTGGGGTGGAGAAAAACTTTTTAAGGCCTCAGAGTGAATAAATTGGCCATTTTCATTCACATTTACCCATTCCTCAAATCTTGTGTTTAGGGCCCCTGGAAGCTTGAAAATCACTTTAAACAACTCATTTTATCTTTAAAAGTGATTTTCCACGTACAAATGTGAATTGTAGTTAAAAGAGGCAACATTTGAAAACGGACCATTTTTACGTTTCTGAAACATGTCATAAGGGGGGGTGGTTATCTCTTTCGTCAAAAATCGGGCGTTTTCGCTTGAACAATAAAGGCCTACAAATGTTATTTAGTTCACTTCCCGTGGAGGAGAAACACTTTTTAAGGCCGCAGAGTGAGTAAATTGGCCATATTCATTCACTTTTACCCATTCCTCAAATCTTGTGTTTAAGGCCCCTGGAAGCATGAAAATCACTTTAAACATCTCATTTTATCTTTAAAAGTGATTTTCCACGTACAAATGTGAATTGTAGTTCAAAGAGGCAACATTTGAAAACAGACCATTTTTTTAGTTTCTGAAGCATGTCGTAAGGGGGGGTGGTTATCTCTTTCATCAAAAATCGGACGTTTTTAATTGAACAATAAAGGCCTACAAATGTTATTTAATTCACTTTCTGGGGTGGAGAAAAACTTTTTAAGGCCTCAGAGTGAATAAATTGGCCATTTTCATTCACATTTACCCATTCCTCAAATCTTGTGTTTAGGGCCCCTGGAAGCTTGAAAATCACTTTAAACATCTCATTTTATCTTTAAAAGTGATTTTCCACGTACAAATGTGAATTGTAGTTAAAAGAGGCAACATTTGAAAACGGACCATTTTTACGTTTCTGAAGCATGTCGTAAGGGGGGGTGGTTATCTCTTTCATCAAAAATCGGACGTTTTTGATTGAACAATAAAGGCCTCCAAATGTTATTTTATTCACTTCCCGTGGAGGAGAAACACTTTTTAAGGCCGCAGAGTGAGTAAATTGGCCATTTCCATTCACTTTTACCCATTCCTCAACTCTCGTGTTTAAGGCCCCTGGAAGCATGAAAATCACTTTAAACATCTCATTTTATCTTTAAAAGTGATTTTCCACGTACAAATGTGAATTGTAGTTCAAAGAGGCAACATTTGAAAACAGACCATTTTTTTAGTTTCTGAAGCATGTCGTAAGGGGGGGTGGTTATCTCTTTTATCAAAAATCGGACGTTTTTAATTGAACAAAAAAGGCCTACAAATGTTATTTAATTCACTTTCTGGGGTGGAGAAAAACTTTTTAAGGCCTCACAGTGAATAAATTGGCCATTTTCATTCACTTTTACCCATTCCTCAAATCTTGTGTTTAGGGCCCCTGGAAGCTTGAAAATCACTTTAAACATCTCATTTTATCTTTAAAAGTGATTTTCCACGTACAAATGTGAATTGTAGTTCAAAGAGGCAACATTTGAAAACAGACCATTTTTTTAGTTTCTGAAGCATGTCGTAAGGGGGGTGGTTATCTCTTTCATCAAAAATCGGACGTTTTTGATTGAACAATAAAGGTGAACAACCTTTACAACGCAACTTTTACACCGCACTACCATTACAACGAAACTATTACAACGCGAAATCTGTTACAACGCATGCCATTACAACGCATGCTATTACAACGAAATGCACTAGATGGCGTGCTAACATTAGAAATAGTGTAGTTTTACTATCCAAACACCTTCCCTACTGCAACGTGGACTGGAGTTAGAATAGTAAATTATACATTTCTAATGTCAGCACTCCATCTAGTGTACGTCGTTGTAAAAGCATGCGTTGTAAAGGCTGGCGTTGTAACAGATCTTGCGGTGTAAAAAATGCGTTGTAACGGCATGCGGTGTAAAAGCATGCGTTGTAACGTCATACATCCAACAATAAAGGCCTACAAATGTTATTTAATTCACTTTCTGGGGTGGAATAAAACTTTTTAAGGCCTCAGAGTGAATACATTGGCCATTTTCATTCACATTTACCCATTCCTCAAATCTTGTGTTTAGGGCCCCTGGAAGCTTGAAAATCACTTTAAACATCTCATTTTATCTTTAAAGTGATTTTCCACGTACAAATGTGAATTGTAGTTCAAAGAGGCAACATTTGAAAACGGACCATTTTTTACATTTCTGAAGCATGTCGTAAGGGGGGGTGGTTATCTCTTTCGTCAAAAATCGGGTGTTTTCGCTTGAACAATAAAGGCCTACAAATGTTATTTAGTTCACTTCCCGTGGAGGAGAAACACTTTTTAAGGCCGCAGAGTGAGTAAATTGGCCATATTCATTCACTTTTACCCATTCCTCAAATCTTGTGTTTAAAGCCCCTGGAAGCATGAAAATCACTTTAAACATCTCATTTTATCTTTAAAAGTGATTTTCCACGTACAAATGTGAATTGTAGTTCAAAGAGGCAACATTTGAAAACAGACCATTTTTTTAGTTTCTGAAGCATGTTGTAAGGGGGGGTGGTTATCTCTTTCATCAAAAATCGGACGTTTTTGATTGAACAATAAAGGCCTCCAAATGTTATTTTATTCACTTCCCGTGGAGGAGAAACACTTTTTAAGGCCGCAGAGTGAGTAAATTGGCCATTTCCATTCACTTTTACCCATTCCTCAAATCTCGTGTTTAAGGCCCCTGGAAGCATGAAAATCACTTTAAACATCTCATTTTATCTTTAAAAGTGATTTTCCACGTACAAATGTGAATTGTAGTTCAAAGAGGCAACATTTGAAAACAGACCTTTTTTTAGTTTCTGAAGCATGTCGTAAGGGGGGGTGGTTATCTCTTTCATCAAAAATCGGACGTTTTTAATTGAACAATAAAGGCCTACAAATGTTATTTAATTCACTTTCTGGGGTGGAGAAAAACTTTTTAAGGCCTCAGAGTGAATAAATTGGCCATTTTCATTCACTTTTACCCATTCCTCAAATCTTGTGTTTAGGGCCCCTGGAAGCTTGAAAATCACTTTAAACATCTCATTTTATCTTTAAAAGTGATTTTCCACGTACAAATGTGAATTGTAGTTCAAAGAGGCAACATTTGAAAACAGACCATTTTTTTAGTTTCTGAAGCATGTCGTAAGGGGGGGTGGTTATCTCTTTCATCAAAAATCGGACGTTTTTGATTGAACAATAAAGGCCTACAAATGTTATTTAATTCACTTTCTGGGGTGGAGAAAAACTTTTTAAGGCCTCAGAGTGAATACATTGGCCATTTTCATTCACATTTACCCATTCCTCAAATCTTGTGTTTAGGGCCCCTGGAAGCTTGAAAATCACTTTAAACATCTCATTTTATCTTTAAAAGTGATTTTCCACGTACAAATGTGAATTGTAGTTCAAAGAGGCAACATTTGAAAACGGACCATTTTTTACGTTTCTGAAGCTTGTCGTAAGGGGGGGTGGTTATCTCTTTCGTCAAAAATCGGGCGTTTTCGCTTGAACAATAAAGGCCTACAAATGTTATTTAGTTCACTTCCCGTGGAGGAGAAACACTTTTTAAGGCCGCAGACTGAGTAAATTGGCCATATTAATTCACTTTTACCCATTCCTCAAATCTTGTGTTTACGGCCCCTGGAAGCATGAAAATCACTTTAAATATCTCATTTTATCTTTAATAGTGATTTTCCACGTACAAATGTGAATTGTAGTTCAAAGAGGCAATATTTGAAAACGGACCCTTTTTTTAGTTTCTGAAGCATGTCGTAAGGGGGGGTGGTTATCTCTTTCATCAAAAATCGGACGTTTTTGATTGAACAATAAAGGCCTCCAAATGTTATTTTATTCACTTCCCGTGGAGGAGAAACACTTTTTAAGGCCGCAGAGTGAGTAAATTGGCCATTTTCATTCACTTTTACCCATTCCTCAAATCTCGTGTTTAAGGCCCCTGGAAGCATGAAAATCACTTTAAACATCTCATTTTATCTTTAAAAGTGATTTTCCACGTACAAATGTGAATTGTAGTTCAAAGAGGCAACATTTGAAAACGACCATTTTTTACATTTCTGAAGCATGTCGTAAGGGGGGGTGGTTATCTCTTTCGTCAAAAATCGGGTGTTTTCGCTTGAACAATAAAGGCCTACAAATGTTATTTAGTTCACTTCCCGTGGAGGAGAAACACTTTTTAAGGCCGCAGAGTGAGTAAATTGGCCATATTCATTCACTTTTACCCATTCCTCAAATCTTGTGTTTAAAGCCCCTGGAAGCATGAAAATCACTTTAAACATCTCATTTTATCTTTAAACGTGATTTTCCACGTACAAATGTGAATTGTAGTTCAAAGAGGCAACATTTGAAAACAGACCATTTTTTTAGTTTCTGAAGCATGTTGTAAGGGGGGGTGGTTATCTCTTTCATCAAAAATCGGACGTTTTTGATTGAACAATAAAGGCCTCCAAATGTTATTTTATTCACTTCCCGTGGAGGAGAAACACTTTTTAAGGCCGCAGAGTGAGTAAATTGGCCATTTTCATTCACTTTTACCCATTCCTCAAATCTCGTGTTTAAGGCCCCTGGAAGCATGAAAATCACTTTAAACATCTCATTTTATCTTTAAAAGTGATTTTCCACGTGCAAATGTGAATTGTAGTTCAAAGAGGCAACATTTGAAAACGACCATTTTTTACATTTCTGAAGCATGTCGTAAGGGGGGGTGGTTGTCTCTTTCGTCAAAAATCGGGTGTTTTCGCTTGAACAATAAAGGCCTACAAATGTTATTTAGTTCACTTCCCGTGGAGGAGAAACACTTTTTAAGGCCGCAGAGTGAGTAAATTGGCCATATTCATTCACTTTTACCCATTCCTCAAATCTTGTGTTTAAAGCCCCTGGAAGCATGAAAATCACTTTAAACATCTCATTTTATCTTTAAACGTGATTTTCCACGTACAAATGTGAATTGTAGTTCAAAGAGGCAACATTTGAAAACAGACCATTTTTTTAGTTTCTGAAGCATGTTGTAAGGGGGGGTGGTTATCTCTTTCATCAAAAATCGGACGTTTTTGATTGAACAATAAAGGCCTCCAAATGTTATTTTATTCACTTCCCGTGGAGGAGAAACACTTTTTAAGGCCGCAGAGTGAGTAAATTGGCCATTTCCATTCACTTTTACCCATTCCTCAAATCTCGTGTTTAAGGCCCCTGGAAGCATGAAAATCACTTTAAACATCTCATTTTATCTTTAAAAGTGATTTTCCACGTACAAATGTGAATTGTAGTTCAAAGAGGCAACATTTGAAAACAGACCTTTTTTTAGTTTCTGAAGCATGTCGTAAGGGGGGGTGGTTATCTCTTTCATCAAAAATCGGACGTTTTTAATTGAACAATAAAGGCCTACAAATGTTATTTAATTCACTTTCTGGGGTGGAGAAAAACTTTTTAAGGCCTCAGAGTGAATAAATTGGCCATTTTCATTCACTTTTACCCATTCCTCAAATCTTGTGTTTAGGGCCCCTGGAAGCTTGAAAATCACTTTAAACATCTCATTTTATCTTTAAAAGTGATTTTCCACGTACAAATGTGAATTGTAGTTCAAAGAGGCAACATTTGAAAACAGACCATTTTTTTAGTTTCTGAAGCATGTCGTAAGGGGGGGTGGTTATCTCTTTCATCAAAAATCGGACGTTTTTGATTGAACAATAAAGGCCTACAAATGTTATTTAATTCACTTTCTGGGGTGGAGAAAAACTTTTTAAGGCCTCAGAGTGAATACATTGGCCATTTTCATTCACATTTACCCATTCCTCAAATCTTGTGTTTAGGGCCCCTGGAAGCTTGAAAATCACTTTAAACATCTCATTTTATCTTTAAAAGTGATTTTCCACGTACAAATGTGAATTGTAGTTCAAAGAGGCAACATTTGAAAACGGACCATTTTTTACGTTTCTGAAGCTTGTCGTAAGGGGGGGGTGGTTATCTCTTTCGTCAAAAATCGGGCGTTTTTGCTTGAACAATAAAGGCCTACAAATGTTATTTAGTTCACTTCCCGTGGAGGAGAAACACTTTTTAAGGCCGCAGACTGAGTAAATTGGCCATATTAATTCACTTTTACCCATTCCTCAAATCTTGTGTTTAAGGCCCCTGGAAGCATGAAAATCACTTTAAACATCTCATTTTATCTTTAATAGTGATTTTCCACGTACAAATGTGAATTGTAGTTCAAAGAGGCAATATTTGAAAACGGACCCTTTTGTTAGTTTCTGAAGCATGTCGTAAGGGGGGGTGGTTATCTCTTTCATCAAAAATCGGACGTTTTTGATTGAACAATAAAGGCCTCCAAATGTTATTTTATTCACTTCCCATGGAGTAGAAACACTTTTTAAGGCCGCAGAGTGAGTAAATTGGCCATTTTCATTCACTTTTACCCATTCCTCAAATCTCGTGTTTAAGGCCCCTGGAAGCATGAAAATCACTTTAAACATCTCATTTTATCTTTAAAAGTGATTTTCCACGTACAAATGTGAATTGTAGTTCAAAGAGGCAACATTTGAAAACAGACCATTTTTTTAGTTTCTGAAGCATGTCGTAAGGGGGGTGGTTATCTCTTTCATCAAAAATCAGACGTTTTTAATTGAACAATAAAGGCCTACAAATGTTATTTAATTCACTTTCTGGGGTGTAGAAAAACTTTTTAAGGCCTCAGAGTGAATAAATTGGCCATTTTCATTCACATTTACCCATTCCTCAAATCTTGTGTTTAGGGCCCCTGGAAGCTTGAAAATCACTTTAAACATCTCATTTTATCTTTAAAAGTGATTTTCCACGTACAAATGTGAATTGTAGTTAAAAGAGGCAACATTTGCAAACGGACCATTTTTACGTTTCTGAAGCATGTCATAGGGGGGTGGTTTTCTCTTTCGTCAAAAATCGGGCGTTTTCGCTTGAACAATAAAGGCCTACAAATGTTATTTAGTTCACTTCCCGTGGAGGAGAAACACTTTTTAAGGCCGCAGAGTGAGTAAATTGGCCATATTCATTCACTTTTACCCATTCCTCAAATCTTGTGTTTAAGGCCCCTGGAAGCATGAAAATCACTTTAAACATCTCATTTTATCTTTAAAAGTGATTTTCCACGTACAAATGTGAATTGTAGTTCAAAGAGGCAACATTTGAAAACAGACCTTTTTTTAGTTTCTGAAGCATGTCGTAAGGGGGGGTGGTTATCTCTTTCATCAAAAATCGGACGTTTTTAATTGAACAATAAAGGCCTACAAATGTTATTTAATTCACTTTCTGGGGTGGAGAAAAACTTTTTAAGGCCTCAGAGTGAATAAATTGGCCATTTTCATTCACTTTTACCCATTCCTCAAATCTTGTGTTTAGGGCCCCTGGAAGCTTGAAAATCACTTTAAACATCTCATTTTATCTTTAAAAGTGATTTTCCACGTACAAATGTGAATTGTAGTTAAAAGAGGCAACATTTGATAACGGACCATTTTTTACGTTTCTGAAGCATGTCGTAAGGGGGGGGTGGTTATCCCTTTCGTCAAAAATCGGGCGTTTTCGCTTGAACAATAAAGGCCTACAAATGTTATTTAGTTCACTTCCCGTGGAGGAGAAACACTTTTTAAGGCCGCAGAGTGAGTAAATTGGCCATATTCATTCACTTTTACCCATTCCTCAAATCTTGTGTTTAAGGCCCCTGGAAGCATGAAAATCACTTTAAACATCTCATTTTATCTTTAAAAGTGATTTTCCACGTACAAATGTGAATTGTAGTTCAAAGAGGCAACATTTGAAAACAGACCATTTTTTTAGTTTCTGAAGCATGTCGTAAGGGATCTCTTTCATCAAAAATTGGACGTTTTTGATTGAACAATAAAGGCCTACAAATGTTATTTAATTCACTTTCTGGGGTGGAGAAAAACTTTTTAAGGCCTCAGAGTGAATACATTGGCCATTTTCATTCACATTTACCCATTCCTCAAATCTTGTGTTTAGGGCCCCTGGAAGCTTGAAAATCACTTTAAACATCTCATTTTATCTTTAAAAGTGATTTTCCACGTACAAATGTGAATTGTAGTTCAAAGAGGCAACATTTGAAAACGGACCATTTTTTACGTTTCTGAAGCTTGTCGTAAGGGGGGGTGGTTATCTCTTTCGTCAAAAATCGGGCGTTTTCGCTTGAACAATAAAGGCCTACAAATGTTATTTAGTTCACTTCCCGTGGAGGAGAAACACTTTTTAAGGCCGCAGACTGAGTAAATTGGCCATATTAATTCACTTTTACCCATTCCTCAAATCTTGTGTTTAAGGCCCCTGGAAGCATGAAAATCACTTTAAACATCTCATTTTATCTTTAATAGTGATTTACCAGGTACAAATGTGAATTGTAGTTCAAAGAGGCAATATTTGAAAACGGACCATTTTTTTAGATTCTGAAGCATGTCGTAAGGGGGGTGGTTATCTCTTTCATCAAAAATCGGACGTTTTTCATTGAACAATAAAGGCCTCCAAATGTTATTTTATTCACTTCCCGTGGAGGAGAAACACTTTTTAAGGCCGCAGAGTGAGTAAATTGGCCATTTTCATTCACTTTTACCCATTCCTCAAATCTCGTGTTTAAGGCCTCTGGAAGCATGAAAATCACTTTAAACATCTCATTTTATCTTTAAAAGTGATTTTCCACGTACAAATGTGAATTGTAGTTCAAAGAGGCAACATTTGAAAACAGACCATTTTTTTAGTTTCTGAAGCATGTCGTAAGGGAAGGTGGTTATCTCCTTCATCAAAAATCGGACGTTTTGAATTGAACAATAAAGGCCTACAAATGTTATTTAATTCACTTTCTGGGGTGGAGAAAAACTTTTTAAGGCCTCAGAGTGAATAAATTGGCCATTTTCATTCACATTTACCCATTCCTCAAATCTTGTGTTTAGGGCCCCTGGAAGCTTGAAAATCACTTTAAACAACTCATTTTATCTTTAAAAGTGATTTTCCACGTACAAATGTGAATTGTAGTTAAAAGAGGCAACATTTGAAAACGGACCATTTTTACGTTTCTGAAGCATGTCATAAGGGGGGGTGGTTATCTCTTTCGTCAAAAATCGGGCGTTTTCGCTTGAACAATAAAGGCCTACAAATGTTATTTAGTTCACTTCCCGTGGAGGAGAAACACTTTTTAAGGCCGCAGAGTGAGTAAATTGGCCATATTCATTCACTTTTACCCATTCCTCAAATCTTGTGTTTAAGGCCCCTGGAAGCATGAAAATCACTTTAAACATCTCATTTTAACTTTAAAAGTGATTTTCCATGTACAAATGTGAATTGTAGTTCAAAGAGGCAACATTTGAAAACAGACCATTTTTTTAGTTTCTGAAGCATGTCGTAAGGGCGGGTGGTTATCTTTTTCATCAAAAATCAGACGTTTTTGATTGAACAATAAAGGCCTCCAAATGTTATTTTATTCACTTCCCGTGGAGGACAAACACTTTTTAAGGCCGCAGAGTGAGTAAATTGGCCATTTTCATTCACTTTTAGCCATTCCTCAAATCTCGTGTTTAAGGCCCCTGGAAGCATGAAAATCACTTTAAACATCTCATTTTATCTTTAAAAGTGATTTTCCATGTACAAATGTGAATTGTACTTCAAAGAGGCAACATTTGAAAACAGACCATTTTTTTAGTTTCTGAAGCATGTCGTAAGGGGGGGGTGGTTATCTCTTTCATCAAAAATCGGACGTTTTTAATTGAACAATAAAGGCCTACAAATGTTATTTAATTCACTTTCTGGGGTGGAGAAAAACTTTTTAAGGCCTCAGAGTGAATAAATTGGCTATTTTCATTCACTTTTAGCCATTCCTCAAATCTCGTGTTTAAGGCCCCTGGAAGCATGAAAATCACTTTAAACATCTCATTTTATCTTTAAAAGTGATTTTCCATGTACAAATGTGAATTGTAGTTCAAAGAGGCAACATTTGAAAACAGACCATTTTTTTAGTTTCTGAAGCATGTCGTAAGGGGGGGTGGTTATCTCTTTCATCAAAAATCGGACGTTTTTAATTGAACAATAAAGGCCTACAAATGTTATTTAATCCACTTTCTGGGGTGGAGAAAAACTTTTTAAGGCCTCAGAGTGAATAAATTGGCCATTTTCATTCACATTTACCCATTCCTCAAATCTTGTGTTTAGGGCCCCTGGAAGCTTGAAAATCACTTTAAACATCTCATTTTATCTTTAAAAGTGATTTTCCACGTACAAATGTGAATTGTAGTTAAAAGAGGCAACATTTGAAAACGGACCATTTTTACGTTTCTGAAGCATGTCATAAGGGGGGGTGGTTATCTCTTTCGTCAAAAATCGGGCGTTTTCGCTTGAACAATAAAGACCTACAAATGTTATTTAGTTCACTTCCCGTGGAGGAGAAACACTTTTTAAGGCCGCAGAGTGAGTAAATTGGCCATATTCATTCACTTTTACCCATTCCTCAAATCTTGTGTTTAAGGCCCCTGGAAGCATGAAAATCACTTTAAACATCTCATTTTATCTTTAAAAGTGATTTTCCACGTACAAATGTGAATTGTAGTCCAAAGAGGCAACATTTGAAAACAGACCATTTTTTTAGTTTCTGAAGCATGTCGTAAGGGGGGGTGGTTATCTCTTTCATCAAAAATCGGACGTTTTTGATTGAACAATAAAGGCCTCCAAATGTTATTTAATTCACTTTCTGGGGTGGAGAAAAACTTTTTAAGGCCTCAGAGTGAATAAATTGGCCATTTTCATTCACATTTACCCATTCCTCAAATCTTGTGTTTAGGGCCCCTGGAAGCTTGAAAATCACTTTAAACAACTCATTTTATCTTTAAAAGTGATTTTCCACGTACAAATGTGAATTGTAGTTAAAAGAGGCAACATTTGAAAACGGACCATTTTTACGTTTCTGAAACATGTCATAAGGGGGGGTGGTTATCTCTTTCGTCAAAAATCGGGCGTTTTCGCTTGAACAATAAAGGCCTACAAATGTTATTTAGTTCACTTCCCGTGGAGGAGAAACACTTTTTAAGGCCGCAGAGTGAGTAAATTGGCCATATTCATTCACTTTTACCCATTCCTCAAATCTTGTGTTTAAGGCCCCTGGAAGCATGAAAATCACTTTAAACATCTCATTGTATCTTTAAAAGTGATTTTCCACGTACAAATGTGAATTGTAGTTCAAAGAGGCAACATTTGAAAACAGACCATTTTTTTAGTTTCTGAAGCATGTCGTAAGGGGGGGTGGTTATCTCTTTCATCAAAAATCGGACGTTTTTAATTGAACAATAAAGGCCTACAAATGTTATTTAATTCACTTTCTGGGGTGGAGAAAAACTTTTTAAGGCCTCAGAGTGAATAAATTGGCCATTTTCATTCACATTTACCCATTCCTCAAATCTTGTGTTTAGGGCCCCTGGAAGCTTGAAAATCACTTTAAACATCTCATTTTATCTTTAAAAGTGATTTTCCACGTACAAATGTGAATTGTAGTTAAAAGAGGCAACATTTGAAAACGGACCATTTTTACGTTTCTGAAGCATGTCGTAAGGGGGGGTGGTTATCTCTTTCATCAAAAATCGGACGTTTTTGATTGAACAATAAAGGCCTCCAAATGTTATTTTATTCACTTCCCGTGGAGGAGAAACACTTTTTAAGGCCGCAGAGTGAGTAAATTGGCCATTTCCATTCACTTTTACCCATTCCTCAACTCTCGTGTTTAAGGCCCCTGGAAGCATGAAAATCACTTTAAACATCTCATTTTATCTTTAAAAGTGATTTTCCACGTACAAATGTGAATTGTAGTTCAAAGAGGCAACATTTGAAAACAGACCATTTTTTTAGTTTCTGAAGCATGTCGTAAGGGGGGGTGGTTATCTCTTTTATCAAAAATCGGACGTTTTTAATTGAACAAAAAAGGCCTACAAATGTTATTTAATTCACTTTCTGGGGTGGAGAAAAACTTTTTAAGGCCTCACAGTGAATAAATTGGCCATTTTCATTCACTTTTACCCATTCCTCAAATCTTGTGTTTAGGGCCCCTGGAAGCTTGAAAATCACTTTAAACATCTCATTTTATCTTTAAAAGTGATTTTCCACGTACAAATGTGAATTGTAGTTAAAAGTGGCAACATTTGATAACGGACCATTTTTTACGTTTCTGAAGCATGTCGTAAGGGGGGGTGGTTATCTCTTTCGTCAAAAATCGGGCGTTTTCGCTTGAACAATAAAGGCCTACAAATGTTATTTAGTTCACTTCCCGTGGAGGAGAAACACTTTTTAAGGCCGCAGAGTGAGTAAATTGGCCATATTCATTCACTTTTACCCATTCCTCAAATGTTGTGTTTAAGGCCCCTGGAAGCATGAAAATCACTTTAAACATCTCATTTTATCTTTAAAAGTGATTTTCCACGTACAAATGTGAATTGTAGTTCAAAGAGGCAACATTTGAAAACAGACCATTTTTTTAGTTTCTGAAGCATGTCGTAAGGGAAGGTGGTTATCTCCTTCATCAAAAATCGGACGTTTTGAATTGAACAATAAAGGCCTACAAATGTTATTTAATTCACTTTCTGGGGTGGAGAAAAACTTTTTAAGGCCTCAGAGTGAATAAATTGGCCATTTTCATTCACATTTACCCATTCCTCAAATCTTGTGTTTAGGGCCCCTGGAAGCTTGAAAATCACTTTAAACAACTCATTTTATCTTTAAAAGTGATTTTCCACGTACAAATGTGAATTGTAGTTAAAAGAGGCAACATTTGAAAACGGACCATTTTTACGTTTCTGAAGCATGTCATAAGGGGGGGTGGTTATCTCTTTCGTCAAAAATCGGGCGTTTTCGCTTGAACAATAAAGGCCTACAAATGTTATTTAGTTCACTTCCCGTGGAGGAGAAACACTTTTTAAGGCCGCAGAGTGAGTAAATTGGCCATATTCATTCACTTTTACCCATTCCTCAAATCTTGTGTTTAAGGCCCCTGGAAGCATGAAAATCACTTTAAACATCTCATTTTAACTTTAAAAGTGATTTTCCATGTACAAATATGAATTGTAGTTCAAAGAGGCAACATTTGAAAACAGACCATTTTTTTAGTTTCTGAAGCATGTCGTAAGGGCGGGTGGTTATCTTTTTCATCAAAAATCAGACGTTTTTGATTGAACAATAAAGGCCTCCAAATGTTATTTTATTCACTTCCCGTGGAGGACAAACACTTTTTAAGGCCGCAGAGTGAGTAAATTGGCCATTTTCATTCACTTTTAGCCATTCCTCAAATCTCGTGTTTAAGGCCCCTGGAAGCATGAAAATCACTTTAAACATCTCATTTTATCTTTAAAAGTGATTTTCCATGTACAAATGTGAATTGTACTTCAAAGAGGCAACATTTGAAAACAGACCATTTTTTTAGTTTCTGAAGCATGTCGTAAGGGGGGGGTGGTTATCTCTTTCATCAAAAATCGGACGTTTTTAATTGAACAATAAAGGCCTACAAATGTTATTTAATTCACTTTCTGGGGTGGAGAAAAACTTTTTAAGGCCTCAGAGTGAATAAATTGGCTATTTTCATTCACATTTACCCATTCCTCAAATCTTGTGTTTAGGGCCCCTGGAAGCTTGAAAATCACTTTAAACATCTCATTTTATCTTTAAAAGTGATTTTCCACGTACAAATGTGAATTGTAGTTAAAAGAGGCAACATTTGAAAACGGACCATTTTTACGTTTCTGAAGCATGTCATAAGGGGGGGTGGTTATCTCTTTCGTCAAAAATCGGGCGTTTTCGCTTGAACAATAAAGACCTACAAATGTTATTTAGTTCACTTCCCGTGGAGGAGAAACACTTTTTAAGGCCGCAGAGTGAGTAAATTGGCCATATTCATTCACTTTTACCCATTCCTCAAATCTTGTGTTTAAGGCCCCTGGAAGCATGAAAATCACTTTAAACATCTCATTTTATCTTTAAAAGTGATTTTCCACGTACAAATGTGAATTGTAGTCCAAAGAGGCAACATTTGAAAACAGACAATTTTTTTAGTTTCTGAAGCATGTCGTAAGGGGGGGTGGTTATCTCTTTCATCAAAAATCGGACGTTTTTGATTGAACAATAAAGGCCTCCAAATGTTATTTTATTCACTTCCCGTGGAGGAGAAACACTTTTTAAGGCCGCAGAGTGAGTAAATTGGCCATTTCCATTCACTTTTACCCATTCCTCAAATCTCGTGTTTAAGGCCCCTGGAAGCATGAAAATCACTTTAAACATCTCATTTTATCTTTAAAAGTGATTTTCCATGTACAAATGTGAATTGTACTTCAAAGAGGCAACATTTGAAAACAGACCATTTTTTTAGTTTCTGAAGCATGTCGTAAGGGGGGGTGGTTATCTCTTTCATCAAAAATCGGACGTTTTTAATTGAACAATAAAGGCCTACAAATGTTATTTAATTCACTTTCTGGGGTGGAGAAAAACTTTTTAAGGCCTCAGAGTGAATAAATTGGCCATTTTCATTCACATTTACCCATTCCTCAAATCTTGTGTTTAGGGCCCCTGGAAGCTTGAAAATCACTTTAAACATCTCATTTTATCTTTAAAAGTGATTTTCCACGTACAAATGTGAATTGTAGTTAAAAGAGGCAACATTTGAAAACGGACCATTTTTACGTTTCTGAAGCATGTCATAAGGGGGGGTGGTTATCTCTTTCGTCAAAAATCGGGCGTTTTCGCTTGAACAATAAAGGCCTACAAATGTTATTTAGTTCACTTCCCGTGGAGGAGAAACACTTTTTAAGGCCGCAGAGTGAGTAAATTGGCCATATTCATTCACTTTTACCCATTCCTCAAATCTTGTGTTTAAGGCCCCTGGAAGCATGAAAATCACTTTAAACATCTCATTTTATCTTTAAAAGTGATTTTCCACGTACAAATGTGAATTGTAGTTCAAAGAGGCAACATTTGAAAACAGACCATTTTTTTAGTTTCTGAAGCATGTCGTAAGGGGGGTGGTTATCTCTTTCATCAAAAATCGGACGTTTTTGATTGAACAATAAAGGCCTACAAATGTTATTTAATTCACTTTCTGGGGTGGAGAAAAACTTTTTAAGGCCTCAGAGTGAATAAATTGGCCATTTTCATTCACATTTACCCATTCCTCAAATCTTGTGTTTAGGGCCCCTGGAAGCTTGAAAATCACTTTAAACATCTCATTTTATCTTTAAAAGTGATTTTCCACGTACAAATGTGAATTGTAGTTAAAAGAGGCAACATTTGAAAACGGACCATTTTTACGTTTCTGAAGCATGTCATAAGGGGGGGTGGTTATCTCTTTCGTCAAAAATCGGGCGTTTTCGCTTGAAAAATAAAGGCCTACAAATGTTATTTAGTTCACTTCCCGTGGAGGAGAAACACTTTTTAAGGCCGCAGAGTGAGTAAATTGGCCATATTCATTCACTTTTACCCATTCCTCAAATCTTGTGTTTAAGGCCCCTGGAAGCATGAAAATCACTTTAAACATCTCATTGTATCTTTAAAAGTGATTTTCCACGTACAAATGTGAATTGTAGTTCAAAGAGGCAACATTTGAAAACAGACCATTTTTTTAGTTTCTGAAGCATGTCGTAAGGGGGGGTGGTTATCTCTTTCATCAAAAATCGGACGTTTTTGATTGAACAATAAAGGCCTACAAATGTTATTTAATTCACTTTCTGGGGTGGAGAAAAACTTTTTAAGGCCTCAGAGTGAATAAATTGGCCATTTTCATTCACATTTACCCATTCCTCAAATCTTGTGTTTAGGGCCCCTGGAAGCTTGAAAATCACTTTAAACATCTCATTTTATCTTTAAAAGTGATTTTCCACGTACAAATGTGAATTGTAGTTAAAAGAGGCAACATTTGAAAACGGACCATTTTTACGTTTCTGAAGCATGTCATAAGGGGGGGTGGTTATCTCTTTCGTCAAAAATCGGGCGTTTTCGCTTGAACAATAAAGGCCTACAAATGTTATTTAGTTCACTTCCCGTGGAGGAGAAACACTTTTTAAGGCCGCAGAGTGAGTAAATTGGCCATATTCATTCACTTTTACCCATTCCTCAAATCTTGTGTTTAAGGCCCCTGGAAGCATGAAAATCACTTTAAACATCTCATTTTAACTTTAAAAGTGATTTTCCATGTACAAATGTGAATTGTAGTTCAAAGAGGCAACATTTGAAAACAGACCATTTTTTTAGTTTCTGAAGCATGTCGTAAGGGCGGGTGGTTATCTTTTTCATCAAAAATCAGACGTTTTTGATTGAACAATAAAGGCCTCCAAATGTTATTTTATTCACTTCCCGTGGAGGACAAACACTTTTTAAGGCCGCAGAGTGAGTAAATTGGCCATTTTCATTCACTTTTAGCCATTCCTCAAATCTCGTGTTTAAGGCCCCTGGAAGCATGAAAATCACTTTAAACATCTCATTTTATCTTTAAAAGTGATTTTCCATGTACAAATGTGAATTGTACTTCAAAGAGGCAACATTTGAAAACAGACCATTTTTTTAGTTTCTGAAGCATGTCGTAAGGGGGGGTGGTTATCTCTTTCATCAAAAATCGGACGTTTTTAATTGAACAATAAAGGCCTACAAATGTTATTTAATTCACTTTCTGGGGTGGAGAAAAACTTTTTAAGGCCTCAGAGTGAATAAATTGGCCATTTTCATTCACATTTACCCATTCCTCAAATCTTGTGTTTAGGGCCCCTGGAAGCTTGAAAATCACTTTAAACATCTCATTTTATCTTTAAAAGTGATTTTCCACGTACAAATGTGAATTGTAGTTAAAAGAGGCAACATTTGAAAACGGACCATTTTTACGTTTCTGAAGCATGTCATAAGGGGGGGTGGTTATCTCTTTCGTCAAAAATCGGGCGTTTTCGCTTGAACAATAAAGACCTACAAATGTTATTTAGTTCACTTCCCGTGGAGGAGAAACACTTTTTAAGGCCGCAGAGTGAGTAAATTGGCCATATTCATTCACTTTTACCCATTCCTCAAATCTTGTGTTTAAGGCCCCTGGAAGCATGAAAATCACTTTAAACATCTCATTTTATCTTTAAAAGTGATTTTCCATGTACAAATGTGAATTGTAGTCCAAAGAGGCAACATTTGAAAACAGACCATTTTTTTAGTTTCTGAAGCATGTCGTAAGGGGGGGTGGTTATCTCTTTCATCAAAAATCGGACGTTTTTGATTGAACAATAAAGGCCTCCAAATGTTATTTTATTCACTTCCCGTGGAGGAGAAACACTTTTTAAGGCCGCAGAGTGAGTAAATTGGCCATTTCCATTCACTTTTACCCATTCCTCAAATCTCGTGTTTAAGGCCCCTGGAAGCATGAAAATCACTTTAAACATCTCATTTTATCTTTAAAAGTGATTTTCCATGTACAAATGTGAATTGTACTTCAAAGAGGCAACATTTGAAAACAGACCATTTTTTTAGTTTCTGAAGCATGTCGTAAGGGGGGGTGGTTATCTCTTTCATCAAAAATCGGACGTTTTTAATTGAACAATAAAGGCCTACAAATGTTATTTAATTCACTTTCTGGGGTGGAGAAAAACTTTTTAAGGCCTCAGAGTGAATAAATTGGCCATTTTCATTCACATTTACCCATTCCTCAAATCTTGTGTTTAGGGCCCCTGGAAGCTTGAAAATCACTTTAAACATCTCATTTTATCTTTAAAAGTGATTTTCCACGTACAAATGTGAATTGTAGTTAAAAGAGGCAACATTTGAAAACGGACCATTTTTACGTTTCTGAAGCATGTCATAAGGGGGGGTGGTTATCTCTTTCGTCAAAAATCGGGCGTTTTCGCTTGAACAATAAAGACCTACAAATGTTATTTAGTTCACTTCCCGTGGAGGAGAAACACTTTTTAAGGCCGCAGAGTGAGTAAATTGGCCATATTCATTCACTTTTACCCATTCCTCAAATCTTGTGTTTAAGGCCCCTGGAAGCATGAAAATCACTTTAAACATCTCATTTTATCTTTAAAAGTGATTTTCCACGTACAAATGTGAATTGTAGTCCAAAGAGGCAACATTTGAAAACAGACCATTTTTTTAGTTTCTGAAGCATGTCGTAAGGGGGGGTGGTTATCTCTTTCATCAAAAATCGGACGTTTTTGATTGAACAATAAAGGCCTCCAAATGTTATTTAATTCACTTTCTGGGGTGGAGAAAAACTTTTTAAGGCCTCAGAGTGAATAAATTGGCCATTTTCATTCACATTTACCCATTCCTCAAATCTTGTGTTTAGGGCCCCTGGAAGCTTGAAAATCACTTTAAACAACTCATTTTATCTTTAAAAGTGATTTTCCACGTACAAATGTGAATTGTAGTTAAAAGAGGCAACATTTGAAAACGGACCATTTTTACGTTTCTGAAACATGTCATAAGGGGGGGTGGTTATCTCTTTCGTCAAAAATCGGGCGTTTTCGCTTGAACAATAAAGGCCTACAAATGTTATTTAGTTCACTTCCCGTGGAGGAGAAACACTTTTTAAGGCCGCAGAGTGAGTAAATTGGCCATATTCATTCACTTTTACCCATTCCTCAAATCTTGTGTTTAAGGCCCCTGGAAGCATGAAAATCACTTTAAACATCTCATTTTATCTTTAAAAGTGATTTTCCACGTACAAATGTGAATTGTAGTTCAAAGAGGCAACATTTGAAAACAGACCATTTTTTTAGTTTCTGAAGCATGTCGTAAGGGGGGGTGGTTATCTCTTTCATCAAAAATCGGACGTTTTTAATTGAACAATAAAGGCCTACAAATGTTATTTAATTCACTTTCTGGGGTGGAGAAAAACTTTTTAAGGCCTCAGAGTGAATAAATTGGCCATTTTCATTCACATTTACCCATTCCTCAAATCTTGTGTTTAGGGCCCCTGGAAGCTTGAAAATCACTTTAAACATCTCATTTTATCTTTAAAAGTGATTTTCCACGTACAAATGTGAATTGTAGTTAAAAGAGGCAACATTTGAAAACGGACCATTTTTACGTTTCTGAAGCATGTCGTAAGGGGGGGTGGTTATCTCTTTCATCAAAAATCGGACGTTTTTGATTGAACAATAAAGGCCTCCAAATGTTATTTTATTCACTTCCCGTGGAGGAGAAACACTTTTTAAGGCCGCAGAGTGAGTAAATTGGCCATTTCCATTCACTTTTACCCATTCCTCAACTCTCGTGTTTAAGGCCCCTGGAAGCATGAAAATCACTTTAAACATCTCATTTTATCTTTAAAAGTGATTTTCCACGTACAAATGTGAATTGTAGTTCAAAGAGGCAACATTTGAAAACAGACCATTTTTTTAGTTTCTGAAGCATGTCGTAAGGGGGGGTGGTTATCTCTTTTATCAAAAATCGGACGTTTTTAATTGAACAAAAAAGGCCTACAAATGTTATTTAATTCACTTTCTGGGGTGGAGAAAAACTTTTTAAGGCCTCACAGTGAATAAATTGGCCATTTTCATTCACTTTTACCCATTCCTCAAATCTTGTGTTTAGGGCCCCTGGAAGCTTGAAAATCACTTTAAACATCTCATTTTATCTTTAAAAGTGATTTTCCACGTACAAATGTGAATTGTAGTTAAAAGTGGCAACATTTGATAACGGACCATTTTTTACGTTTCTGAAGCATGTCGTAAGGGGGGGTGGTTATCTCTTTCGTCAAAAATCGGGCGTTTTCGCTTGAACAATAAAGGCCTACAAATGTTATTTAGTTCACTTCCCGTGGAGGAGAAACACTTTTTAAGGCCGCAGAGTGAGTAAATTGGCCATATTCATTCACTTTTACCCATTCCTCAAATGTTGTGTTTAAGGCCCCTGGAAGCATGAAAATCACTTTAAACATCTCATTTTATCTTTAAAAGTGATTTTCCACGTACAAATGTGAATTGTAGTTCAAAGAGGCAACATTTGAAAACAGACCATTTTTTTAGTTTCTGAAGCATGTCGTAAGGGAAGGTGGTTATCTCCTTCATCAAAAATCGGACGTTTTGAATTGAACAATAAAGGCCTACAAATGTTATTTAATTCACTTTCTGGGGTGGAGAAAAACTTTTTAAGGCCTCAGAGTGAATAAATTGGCCATTTTCATTCACATTTACCCATTCCTCAAATCTTGTGTTTAGGGCCCCTGGAAGCTTGAAAATCACTTTAAACAACTCATTTTATCTTTAAAAGTGATTTTCCACGTACAAATGTGAATTGTAGTTAAAAGAGGCAACATTTGAAAACGGACCATTTTTACGTTTCTGAAGCATGTCATAAGGGGGGGTGGTTATCTCTTTCGTCAAAAATCGGGCGTTTTCGCTTGAACAATAAAGGCCTACAAATGTTATTTAGTTCACTTCCCGTGGAGGAGAAACACTTTTTAAGGCCGCAGAGTGAGTAAATTGGCCATATTCATTCACTTTTACCCATTCCTCAAATCTTGTGTTTAAGGCCCCTGGAAGCATGAAAATCACTTTAAACATCTCATTTTAACTTTAAAAGTGATTTTCCATGTACAAATGTGAATTGTAGTTCAAAGAGGCAACATTTGAAAACAGACCATTTTTTTAGTTTCTGAAGCATATCGTAAGGGAAGGTGGTTATCTCTTTCATCAAAAATCGGACGTTTTTGATTGAACAATAAAGGCCTCCAAATGTTATTTTATTCACTTCCCGTGGAGGAGAAACACTTTTTAAGGCCGCAGAGTGAGTAAATTGGCCATTTCCATTCACTTTTACCCATTCCTCAAATCTCGTGTTTAAGGCCCCTGGAAGCATGAAAATCACTTTAAACATCTCATTTTATCTTTAAAAGTGATTTTCCATGTACAAATGTGAATTGTACTTCAAAGAGGCAACATTTGAAAACAGACCATTTTTTTAGTTTCTGAAGCATGTCGTAAGGGGGGGTGGTTATCTCTTTCATCAAAAATCGGACGTTTTTAATTGAACAATAAAGGCCTACAAATGTTATTTAATTCACTTTCTGGGGTGGAGAAAAACTTTTTAAGGCCTCAGAGTGAATAAATTGGCCATTTTCATTCACATTTACCCATTCCTCAAATCTTGTGTTTAGGGCCCCTGGAAGCTTGAAAATCACTTTAAACATCTCATTTTATCTTTAAAAGTGATTTTCCACGTACAAATGTGAATTGTAGTTAAAAGAGGCAACATTTGAAAACGGACCATTTTTACGTTTCTGAAGCATGTCATAAGGGGGGGTGGTTATCTCTTTCGTCAAAAATCGGGCGTTTTCGCTTGAACAATAAAGGCCTACAAATTTTATTTAGTTCACTTCCCGTGGAGGAGAAACACTTTTTAAGGCCGCAGAGTGAGTAAATTGGCCATATTCATTCACTTTTACCCATTCCTCAAATCTTGTGTTTAAGGCCCCTGGAAGCATGAAAATCACTTTAAACATCTCATTTTATCTTTAAAAGTGATTTTCCACGTACAAATGTGAATTGTAGTTCAAAGAGGCAACATTTGAAAACAGACCATTTTTTTAGTTTCTGAAGCATGTCGTAAGGGGGGTGGTTATCTCTTTCATCAAAAATCGGACGTTTTTGATTGAACAATAAAGGCCTACAAATGTTATTTAATTCACTTTCTGGGGTGGAGAAAAACTTTTTAAGGCCTCAGAGTGAATAAATTGGCCATTTTCATTCACATTTACCCATTCCTCAAATCTTGTGTTTAGGGCCCCTGGAAGCTTGAAAATCACTTTAAACATCTCATTTTATCTTTAAAAGTGATTTTCCACGTACAAATGTGAATTGTAGTTAAAAGAGGCAACATTTGAAAACGGACCATTTTTACGTTTCTGAAGCATGTCATAAGGGGGGGTGGTTATCTCTTTCGTCAAAAATCGGGCGTTTTCGCTTGAACAATAAAGGCCTACAAATGTTATTTAGTTCACTTCCCGTGGAGGAGAAACACTTTTTAAGGCCGCAGAGTGAGTAAATTGGCCATATTCATTCACTTTTACCCATTCCTCAAATCTTGTGTTTAAGGCCCCTGGAAGCATGAAAATCACTGTAAACATCTCATTGTATCTTTAAAAGTGATTTTCCACGTACAAATGTGAATTGTAGTTCAAAGAGGCAACATTTGAAAACAGACCATTTTTTTAGTTTCTGAAGCATGTCGTAAGGGGGGGTGGTTATCTCTTTCATCAAAAATCGGACGTTTTTGATTGAACAATAAAGGCCTACAAATGTTATTTAATTCACTTTCTGGGGTGGAGAAAAACTTTTTAAGGCCTCAGAGTGAATAAATTGGCCATTTTCATTCACATTTACCCATTCCTCAAATCTTGTGTTTAGGGCCCCTGGAAGCTTGAAAATCACTTTAAACATCTCATTTTATCTTTAAAAGTGATTTTCCACGTACAAATGTGAATTGTAGTTAAAAGAGGCAACATTTGAAAACGGACCATTTTTACGTTTCTGAAGCATGTCATAAGGGGGGGTGGTTATCTCTTTCGTCAAAAATCGGGCGTTTTCGCTTGAACAATAAAGGCCTACAAATGTTATTTAGTTCACTTCCCGTGGAGGAGAAACACTTTTTAAGGCCGCAGAGTGAGTAAATTGGCCATATTCATTCACTTTTACCCATTCCTCAAATCTTGTGTTTAAGGCCCCTGGAAGCATGAAAATCACTTTAAACATCTCATTTTAACTTTAAAAGTGATTTTCCATGTACAAATGTGAATTGTAGTTCAAAGAGGCAACATTTGAAAACAGACCATTTTTTTAGTTTCTGAAGCCTGTCGTAAGGGCGGGTGGTTATCTTTTTCATCAAAAATCAGACGTTTTTGATTGAACAATAAAGGCCTCCAAATGTTATTTTATTCACTTCCCGTGGAGGACAAACACTTTTTAAGGCCGCAGAGTGAGTAAATTGGCCATTTTCATTCACTTTTAGCCATTCCTCAAATCTCGTGTTTAAGGCCCCTGGAAGCATGAAAATCACTTTAAACATCTCATTTTATCTTTAAAAGTGATTTTCCATGTACAAATGTGAATTGTACTTCAAAGAGGCAACATTTGAAAACAGACCATTTTTTTAGTTTCTGAAGCATGTCGTAAGGGGGGGTGGTTATCTCTTTCATCAAAAATCGGACGTTTTTAATTGAACAATAAAGGCCTACAAATGTTATTTAATTCACTTTCTGGGGTGGAGAAAAACTTTTTAAGGCCTCAGAGTGAATAAATTGGCCATTTTCATTCACATTTACCCATTCCTCAAATCTTGTGTTTAGGGCCCCTGGAAGCTTGAAAATCACTTTAAACATCTCATTTTATCTTTAAAAGTGATTTTCCACGTACAAATGTGAATTGTAGTTAAAAGAGGCAACATTTGAAAACGGACCATTTTTACGTTTCTGAAGCATGTCATAAGGGGGGGTGGTTATCTCTTTCGTCAAAAATCGGGCGTTTTCGCTTGAACAATAAAGACCTACAAATGTTATTTAGTTCACTTCCCGTGGAGGAGAAACACTTTTTAAGGCCGCAGAGTGAGTAAATTGGCCATATTCATTCACTTTTACCCATTCCTCAAATCTTGTGTTTAAGGCCCCTGGAAGCATGAAAATCACTTTAAACATCTCATTTTATCTTTAAAAGTGATTTTCCACGTACAAATGTGAATTGTAGTCCAAAGAGGCAACATTTGAAAACAGACCATTTTTTTAGTTTCTGAAGCATGTCGTAAGGGGGGGTGGTTATCTCTTTCATCAAAAATCGGACGTTTTTGATTGAACAATAAAGGCCTCCAAATGTTATTTTATTCACTTCCCGTGGAGGAGAAACACTTTTTAAGGCCGCAGAGTGAGTAAATTGGCCATTTCCATTCACTTTTACCCATTCCTCAAATCTCGTGTTTAAGGCCCCTGGAAGCATGAAAATCACTTTAAACATCTCATTTTATCTTTAAAAGTGATTTTCCATGTACAAATGTGAATTGTACTTCAAAGAGGCAACATTTGAAAACAGACCATTTTTTTAGTTTCTGAAGCATGTCGTAAGGGGGGGTGGTTATCTCTTTCATCAAAAATCGGACGTTTTTAATTGAACAATAAAGGCCTACAAATGTTATTTAATTCACTTTCTGGGGTGGAGAAAAACTTTTTAAGGCCTCAGAGTGAATAAATTGGCCATTTTCATTCACATTTACCCATTCCTCAAATCTTGTGTTTAGGGCCCCTGGAAGCTTGAAAATCACTTTAAACATCTCATTTTATCTTTAAAAGTGATTTTCCACGTACAAATGTGAATTGTAGTTAAAAGAGGCAACATTTGAAAACGGACCATTTTTACGTTTCTGAAGCATGTCATAAGGGGGGGTGGTTATCTCTTTCGTCAAAAATCGGGCGTTTTCGCTTGAACAATAAAGACCTACAAATGTTATTTAGTTCACTTCCCGTGGAGGAGAAACACTTTTTAAGGCCGCAGAGTGAGTAAATTGGCCATATTCATTCACTTTTACCCATTCCTCAAATCTTGTGTTTAAGGCCCCTGGAAGCATGAAAATCACTTTAAACATCTCATTTTATCTTTAAAAGTGATTTTCCACGTACAAATGTGAATTGTAGTCCAAAGAGGCAACATTTGAAAACAGACCATTTTTTTAGTTTCTGAAGCATGTCGTAAGGGGGGGTGGTTATCTCTTTCATCAAAAATCGGACGTTTTTGATTGAACAATAAAGGCCTCCAAATGTTATTTTATTCACTTCCCGTGGAGGAGAAACACTTTTTAAGGCCGCAGAGTGAGTAAATTGGCCATTTCCATTCACTTTTACCCATTCCTCAACTCTCGTGTTTAAGGCCCCTGGAAGCATGAAAATCACTTTAAACATCTCATTTTATCTTTAAAAGTGATTTTCCACGTACAAATGTGAATTGTAGTTCAAAGAGGCAACATTTGAAAACAGACCATTTTTTTAGTTTCTGAAGCATGTCGTAAGGGAAGGTGGTTATCTCCTTCATCAAAAATCGGACGTTTTGAATTGAACAATAAAGGCCTACAAATGTTATTTAATTCACTTTCTGGGGTGGAGAAAAACTTTTTAAGGCCTCAGAGTGAATAAATTGGCCATTTTCATTCACATTTACCCATTCCTCAAATCTTGTGTTTAGGGCCCCTGGAAGCTTGAAAATCACTTTAAACAACTCATTTTATCTTTAAAAGTGATTTTCCACGTACAAATGTGAATTGTAGTTAAAAGAGGCAACATTTGAAAACGGACCATTTTTACGTTTCTGAAGCATGTCATAAGGGGGGGTGGTTATCTCTTTCGTCAAAAATCGGGCGTTTTCGCTTGAACAATAAAGGCCTACAAATGTTATTTAGTTCACTTCCCGTGGAGGAGAAACACTTTTTAAGGCCGCAGAGTGAGTAAATTGGCCATATTCATTCACTTTTACCCATTCCTCAAATCTTGTGTTTAAGGCCCCTGGAAGCATGAAAATCACTTTAAACATCTCATTTTATCTTTAAAAGTGATTTTCCACGTACAAATGTGAATTGTAGTTCAAAGAGGCAACATTTGAAAACAGACCATTTTTTTAGTTTCTGAAGCATGTCGTAAGGGGGGGTGGTTATCTCTTTCATCAAAAATCGGACGTTTTTGATTGAACAATAAAGGCCTACAAATGTTATTTAATTCACTTTCTGGGGTGGAGAAAAAGTTTTTAAGGCCTCAGAGTGAATAAATTGGCCATTTTCATTCACATTTACCCATTCCTCAAATCTTGTGTTTAGGGCCCCTGGAAGCTTGAAAATCACTTTAAACATCTCATTTTATCTTTAAAAGTGATTTTCCACGTACAAATGTGAATTGTAGTTCAAAGAGGCAACATTTGAAAACGGACCATTTTTTACGTTTCTGAAGCTTGTCGTAAGGGGGGGTGGTTATCTCTTTCGTCAAAAATCGGGCGTTTTCGCTTGAACAATAAAGGCCTACAAATGTTATTTAGTTCACTTCCCGGGGAGGAGAAACACTTTTTAAGGCCGCAGAGTGAGTAAATTGGCCATATTCATTCACTTTTACCCATTCCTCAAATCTTGTGTTTAAGGCCCCTGGAAGCATGAAAATCACTTTAAACATCTCATTTTATCTTTAAAAGTGATTTTCCACGTACAAATGTGAATTGTAGTTCAAAGAGGCAACATTTGAAAACGGACCATATTTTACGTTTCTGAAGCATGTCGTAAGGGGGGGTGGTTATCTCTTTCGTCAAAAATCGGGCGCTTTTTGCTTGAACAATACAGGCCTCCAAATGTTATTTTATTCACTTCCCGTGGAGGAGAAACACTTTTTAAGGCCGCAGAGTGAGTAAATTGGCCATATTCATTCACTTTTACCCATTCCTCAAATCTCGTGTTTAAGGCCCCTGGAAGCATGAAAATCACTTTAAACATCTCATTTTATCTTTAAAAGTGATTTTCCACGTACAATTGTGATTTGTAGTTCAAAGAGGCAACATTTGAAAACAGACCATTTTTTTAGTTTCTGAAGCATGTTGTAAGGGGGGGTGGTTATCTCTTTCATCAAAAATCGGACGTTTTTGATTGAACAATAAAGGCCTCCAAATGTTATTTTATTCACTTCCCGTGGAGGAGAAACACTTTTTAAGGCGGCAGAGTGAGTAAATTGGCCATTTTCATTCACTTTTAGCCATTCCTCAAATCTCGTGTTTAAGGCCCCTGGAAGCATGAAAATCACTTTAAACATCTCATTTTATCTTTAAAAGTGATTTTCCATGTACAAATGTGAATTGTAGTTCAAAGAGGCAACATTTGAAAACAGACCATTTTTTTAGTTTCTGAAGCATGTCGTAAGGGGGGGTGGTTATCTCTTTCGTCAAAAATCGGGCGTTTTCGCTTGAACAATAAAGACCTACAAATGTTATTTAGTTCACTTCCCGTGGAGGAGAAACACTTTTTAAGGCCGCAGAGTGAGTAAATTGGCCATATTCATTCACTTTTACCCATTCCTCAAATCTTGTGTTTAAGGCCCCTGGAAGCATGAAAATCACTTTAAACATCTCATTTTATCTTTAAAAGTGATTTTCCACGTACAAATGTGAATTGTAGTCCAAAGAGGCAACATTTGAAAACAGACCATTTTTTTAGTTTCTGAAGCATGTCGTAAGGGGGGGTGGTTATCTCTTTCATCAAAAATCGGACGTTTTTGATTGAACAATAAAGGCCTCCAAATGTTATTTTATTCACTTCCCGTGGAGGAGAAACACTTTTTAAGGCTGCAGAGTGAGTAAATTGGCCATTTCCATTCACTTTTACCCATTCCTCAACTCTCGTGTTTAAGGCCCCTGGAAGCATGAAAATCACTTTAAACATCTCATTTTATCTTTAAAAGTGATTTTCCACGTACAAATGTGAATTGTAGTTCAAAGAGGCAACATTTGAAAACAGACCATTTTTTTAGTTTCTGAAGCATGTCGTAAGGGAAGGTGGTTATCTCCTTCATCAAAAATCGGACGTTTTGAATTGAACAATAAAGGCCTACAAATGTTATTTAATTCACTTTCTGGGGTGGAGAAAAACTTTTTAAGGCCTCAGAGTGAATAAATTGGCCATTTTCATTCACATTTACCCATTCCTCAAATCTTGTGTTTAGGGCCCCTGGAAGCTTGAAAATCACTTTAAACAACTCATTTTATCTTTAAAAGTGATTTTCCACGTACAAATGTGAATTGTAGTTAAAAGAGGCAACATTTGAAAACGGACCATTTTTACGTTTCTGAAACATGTCATAAGGGGGGGTGGTTATCTCTTTCGTCAAAAATCGGGCGTTTTCGCTTGAACAATAAAGGCCTACAAATGTTATTTAGTTCACTTCCCGTGGAGGAGAAACACTTTTTAAGGCCGCAGAGTGAGTAAATTGGCCATATTCATTCACTTTTACCCATTCCTCAAATCTTGTGTTTAAGGCCCCTGGAAGCATGAAAATCACTTTAAACATCTCATTTTATCTTTAAAAGTGATTTTCCACGTACAAATGTGAATTGTAGTTCAAAGAGGCAACATTTGAAAACAGACCATTTTTTTAGTTTCTGAAGCATGTCGTAAGGGAAGGTGGTTATCTCTTTCATCAAAAATCGGACGTTTTTAATTGAACAATAAAGGCCTACAAATGTTATTTAATTCACTTTCTGGGGTGGAGAAAAACTTTTTAAGGCCTCAGAGTGAATAAATTGGCCATTTTCATTCACATTTACCCATTCCTCAAATCTTGTGTTTAGGGCCCCTGGAAGCTTGAAAATCACTTTAAACATCTCATTTTATCTTTAAAAGTGATTTTCCACGTACAAATGTGAATTGTAGTTAAAAGAGGCAACATTTGAAAACGGACCATTTTTACGTTTCTGAAGCATGTCGTAAGGGGGGGTGGTTATCTCTTTCATCAAAAATCGGACGTTTTTGATTGAACAATAAAGGCCTCCAAATGTTATTTTATTCACTTCCCGTGGAGGAGAAACACTTTTTAAGGCCGCAGAGTGAGTAAATTGGCCATTTCCATTCACTTTTACCCATTCCTCAACTCTCGTGTTTAAGGCCCCTGGAAGCATGAAAATCACTTTAAACATCTCATTTTATCTTTAAAAGTGATTTTCCACGTACAAATGTGAATTGTAGTTCAAAGAGGCAACATTTGAAAACAGACCATTTTTTTAGTTTCTGAAGCATGTCGTAAGGGGGGGTGGTTATCTCTTTTATCAAAAATCGGACGTTTTTAATTGAACAAAAAAGGCCTACAAATGTTATTTAATTCACTTTCTGGGGTGGAGAAAAACTTTTTAAGGCCTCACAGTGAATAAATTGGCCATTTTCATTCACTTTTACCCATTCCTCAAATCTTGTGTTTAGGGCCCCTGGAAGCTTGAAAATCACTTTAAACATCTCATTTTATCTTTAAAAGTGATTTTCCACGTACAAATGTGAATTGTAGTTAAAAGTGGCAACATTTGATAACGGACCATTTTTTACGTTTCTGAAGCATGTCGTAAGGGGGGGTGGTTATCTCTTTTGTCAAAAATCGGGCGTTTTCGCTTGAACAATAAAGGCCTACAAATGTTATTTAGTTCACTTCCCGTGGAGGAGAAACACTTTTTAAGGCCGCAGAGTGAGTAAATTGGCCATATTCATTCACTTTTACCCATTCCTCAAATCTTGTGTTTAAGGCCCCTGGAAGCATGAAAATCACTTTAAACATCTCATTTTATCTTTAAAAGTGATTTTCCACGTACAAATGTGAATTGTAGTCCAAAGAGGCAACATTTGAAAACAGACCATTTTTTTAGTTTCTGAAGCATGTCGTAAGGGGGGGTGGTTATCTCTTTCATCAAAAATCGGACGTTTTTGATTGAACAATAAAGGCCTCCAAATGTTATTTTATTCACTTCCCGTGGAGGAGAAACACTTTTTAAGGCCGCAGAGTGAGTAAATTGGCCATTTCCATTCACTTTTACCCATTCCTCAAATCTCGTGTTTAAGGCCCCTGGAAGCATGAAAATCACTTTAAACATCTCATTTTATCTTTAAAAGTGATTTTCCATGTACAAATGTGAATTGTACTTCAAAGAGGCAACATTTGAAAACAGACCATTTTTTTAGTTTCTGAAGCATGTCGTAAGGGGGGGTGGTTATCTCTTTCATCAAAAATCGGACGTTTTTAATTGAACAATAAAGGCCTACAAATGTTATTTAATTCACTTTCTGGGGTGGAGAAAAACTTTTTAAGGCCTCAGAGTGAATAAATTGGCCATTTTCATTCACATTTACCCATTCCTCAAATCTTGTGTTTAGGGCCCTTGGAAGCTTGAAAATCACTTTAAACATCTCATTTTATCTTTAAAAGTGATTTTCCACGTACAAATGTGAATTGTAGTTCAAAGAGGCAACATTTGAAAACAGACCATTTTTTTAGTTTCTGAAGCATGTCGTAAGGGAAGGTGGTTATCTCTTTCATCAAAAATCGGACGTTTTTAATTGAACAATAAAGGCCTACAAATGTTATTTAATTCACTTTCTGGGGTGGAGAAAAACTTTTTAAGGCCTCAGAGTGAATAAATTGGCCATTTTCATTCACATTTACCCATTCCTCAAATCTTGTGTTTAGGGCCCCTGGAAGCTTGAAAATCACTTTAAACATCTCATTTTATCTTTAAAAGTGATTTTCCACGTACAAATGTGAATTGTAGTTAAAAGAGGCAACATTTGAAAACGGACCATTTTTACGTTTCTGAAGCATGTCGTAAGGGGGGGTGGTTATCTCTTTCATCAAAAATCGGACGTTTTTGATTGAACAATAAAGGCCTCCAAATGTTATTTTATTCACTTCCCGTGGAGGAGAAACACTTTTTAAGGCCGCAGAGTGAGTAAATTGGCCATTTCCATTCACTTTTACCCATTCCTCAACTCTCGTGTTTAAGGCCCCTGGAAGCATGAAAATCACTTTAAACATCTCATTTTATCTTTAAAAGTGATTTTCCACGTACAAATGTGAATTGTAGTTCAAAGAGGCAACATTTGAAAACAGACCATTTTTTTAGTTTCTGAAGCATGTCGTAAGGGGGGGTGGTTATCTCTTTTATCAAAAATCGGACGTTTTTAATTGAACAAAAAAGGCCTACAAATGTTATTTAATTCACTTTCTGGGGTGGAGAAAAACTTTTTAAGGCCTCACAGTGAATAAATTGGCCATTTTCATTCACTTTTACCCATTCCTCAAATCTTGTGTTTAGGGCCCCTGGAAGCTTGAAAATCACTTTAAACATCTCATTTTATCTTTAAAAGTGATTTTCCACGTACAAATGTGAATTGTAGTTAAAAGTGGCAACATTTGATAACGGACCATTTTTTACGTTTCTGAAGCATGTCGTAAGGGGGGGTGGTTATCTCTTTTGTCAAAAATCGGGCGTTTTCGCTTGAACAATAAAGGCCTACAAATGTTATTTAGTTCACTTCCCGTGGAGGAGAAACACTTTTTAAGGCCGCAGAGTGAGTAAATTGGCCATATTCATTCACTTTTACCCATTCCTCAAATCTTGTGTTTAAGGCCCCTGGAAGCATGAAAATCACTTTAAACATCTCATTTTATCTTTAAAAGTGATTTTCCACGTACAAATGTGAATTGTAGTCCAAAGAGGCAACATTTGAAAACAGACCATTTTTTTAGTTTCTGAAGCATGTCGTAAGGGGGGGTGGTTATCTCTTTCATCAAAAATCGGACGTTTTTGATTGAACAATAAAGGCCTCCAAATGTTATTTTATTCACTTCCCGTGGAGGAGAAACACTTTTTAAGGCCGCAGAGTGAGTAAATTGGCCATTTCCATTCACTTTTACCCATTCCTCAAATCTCGTGTTTAAGGCCCCTGGAAGCATGAAAATCACTTTAAACATCTCATTTTATCTTTAAAAGTGATTTTCCATGTACAAATGTGAATTGTACTTCAAAGAGGCAACATTTGAAAACAGACCATTTTTTTAGTTTCTGAAGCATGTCGTAAGGGGGGGTGGTTATCTCTTTCATCAAAAATCGGACGTTTTTAATTGAACAATAAAGGCCTACAAATGTTATTTTATTCACTTTCTGGGGTGGAGAAACACTTTTTAAGGCCGCAGAGTGAGTAAATTGGCCATTTCCATTCACTTTTACCCATTCCTCAACTCTCGTGTTTAAGGCCCCTGGAAGCATGAAAATCACTTTAAACATCTCATTTTATCTTTAAAAGTGATTTTCCACGTACAAATGTGAATTGTAGTTCAAAGAGGCAACATTTGAAAACAGACCATTTTTTTAGTTTCTGAAGCATGTCGTAAGGGAAGGTGGTTATCTCCTTCATCAAAAATCGGACGTTTTGAATTGAACAATAAAGGCCTACAAATGTTATTTAATTCACTTTCTGGGGTGGAGAAAAACTTTTTAAGGGCTCAGAGTGAATAAATTGGCCATTTTCATTCACATTTACCCATTCCTCAAATCTTGTGTTTAGGGCCCCTGGAAGCTTGAAAATCACTTTAAACAACTCATTTTATCTTTAAAAGTGATTTTCCACGTACAAATGTGAATTGTAGTTAAAAGAGGCAACATTTGAAAACGGACCATTTTTACGTTTCTGAAGCATGTCATAAGGGGGGGTGGTTATCTCTTTCGTCAAAAATCGGGCGTTTTCGCTTGAACAATAAAGGCCTACAAATGTTATTTAGTTCACTTCCCGTGGAGGAGAAACACTTTTTAAGGCCGCAGAGTGAGTAAATTGGCCATATTCATTCACTTTTACCCATTCCTCAAATCTTGTGTTTAAGGCCCCTGGAAGCATGAAAATCACTTTAAACATCTCATTTTATCTTTAAAAGTGATTTTCCACGTACAAATGTGAATTGTAGTTCAAAGAGGCAACATTTGAAAACAGACCATTTTTTTAGTTTCTGAAGCATGTCGTAAGGGGGGGTGGTTATCTCTTTCATCAAAAATCGGACGTTTTTGATTGAACAATAAAGGCCTACAAATGTTATTTAATTCACTTTCTGGGGTGGAGAAAAAGTTTTTAAGGCCTCAGAGTGAATAAATTGGCCATTTTCATTCACATTTACCCATTCCTCAAATCTTGTGTTTAGGGCCCCTGGAAGCTTGAAAATCACTTTAAACATCTCATTTTATCTTTAAAAGTGATTTTCCACGTACAAATGTGAATTGTAGTTCAAAGAGGCAACATTTGAAAACGGACCATTTTTTACGTTTCTGAAGCTTGTCGTAAGGGGGGGTGGTTATCTCTTTCGTCAAAAATCGGGCGTTTTCGCTTGAACAATAAAGGCCTACAAATGTTATTTAGTTCACTTCCCGGGGAGGAGAAACACTTTTTAAGGCCGCAGAGTGAGTAAATTGGCCATATTCATTCACTTTTACCCATTCCTCAAATCTTGTGTTTAAGGCCCCTGGAAGCATGAAAATCACTTTAAACATCTCATTTTATCTTTAAAAGTGATTTTCCACGTACAAATGTGAATTGTAGTTCAAAGAGGCAACATTTGAAAACGGACCATATTTTACGTTTCTGAAGCATGTCGTAAGGGGGGGTGGTTATCTCTTTCGTCAAAAATCGGGCGCTTTTTGCTTGAACAATACAGGCCTCCAAATGTTATTTTATTCACTTCCCGTGGAGGAGAAACACTTTTTAAGGCCGCAGAGTGAGTAAATTGGCCATATTCATTCACTTTTACCCATTCCTCAAATCTCGTGTTTAAGGCCCCTGGAAGCATGAAAATCACTTTAAACATCTCATTTTATCTTTAAAAGTGATTTTCCACGTACAAATGTGAATTGTAGTCCAAAGAGGCAACATTTGAAAACAGACCATTTTTTTAGTTTCTGAAGCATGTCGTAAGGGGGGGTGGTTATCTCTTTCATCAAAAATCGGACGTTTTTGATTGAACAATAAAGGCCTCCAAATGTTATTTTATTCACTTCCCGTGGAGGAGAAACACTTTTTAAGGCTGCAGAGTGAGTAAATTGGCCATTTCCATTCACTTTTACCCATTCCTCAACTCTCGTGTTTAAGGCCCCTGGAAGCATGAAAATCACTTTAAACATCTCATTTTATCTTTAAAAGTGATTTTCCACGTACAAATGTGAATTGTAGTTCAAAGAGGCAACATTTGAAAACAGACCATTTTTTTAGTTTCTGAAGCATGTCGTAAGGGAAGGTGGTTATCTCCTTCATCAAAAATCGGACGTTTTGAATTGAACAATAAAGGCCTACAAATGTTATTTAATTCACTTTCTGGGGTGGAGAAAAACTTTTTAAGGCCTCAGAGTGAATAAATTGGCCATTTTCATTCACATTTACCCATTCCTCAAATCTTGTGTTTAGGGCCCCTGGAAGCTTGAAAATCACTTTAAACAACTCATTTTATCTTTAAAAGTGATTTTCCACGTACAAATGTGAATTGTAGTTAAAAGAGGCAACATTTGAAAACGGACCATTTTTACGTTTCTGAAACATGTCATAAGGGGGGGTGGTTATCTCTTTCGTCAAAAATCGGGCGTTTTCGCTTGAACAATAAAGGCCTACAAATGTTATTTAGTTCACTTCCCGTGGAGGAGAAACACTTTTTAAGGCCGCAGAGTGAGTAAATTGGCCATATTCATTCACTTTTACCCATTCCTCAAATCTTGTGTTTAAGGCCCCTGGAAGCATGAAAATCACTTTAAACATCTCATTTTATCTTTAAAAGTGATTTTCCACGTACAAATGTGAATTGTAGTTCAAAGAGGCAACATTTGAAAACAGACCATTTTTTTAGTTTCTGAAGCATGTCGTAAGGGAAGGTGGTTATCTCTTTCATCAAAAATCGGACGTTTTTAATTGAACAATAAAGGCCTACAAATGTTATTTAATTCACTTTCTGGGGTGGAGAAAAACTTTTTAAGGCCTCAGAGTGAATAAATTGGCCATTTTCATTCACATTTACCCATTCCTCAAATCTTGTGTTTAGGGCCCCTGGAAGCTTGAAAATCACTTTAAACATCTCATTTTATCTTTAAAAGTGATTTTCCACGTACAAATGTGAATTGTAGTTAAAAGAGGCAACATTTGAAAACGGACCATTTTTACGTTTCTGAAGCATGTCGTAAGGGGGGGTGGTTATCTCTTTCATCAAAAATCGGACGTTTTTGATTGAACAATAAAGGCCTCCAAATGTTATTTTATTCACTTCCCGTGGAGGAGAAACACTTTTTAAGGCCGCAGAGTGAGTAAATTGGCCATTTCCATTCACTTTTACCCATTCCTCAACTCTCGTGTTTAAGGCCCCTGGAAGCATGAAAATCACTTTAAACATCTCATTTTATCTTTAAAAGTGATTTTCCACGTACAAATGTGAATTGTAGTTCAAAGAGGCAACATTTGAAAACAGACCATTTTTTTAGTTTCTGAAGCATGTCGTAAGGGGGGGTGGTTATCTCTTTTATCAAAAATCGGACGTTTTTAATTGAACAAAAAAGGCCTACAAATGTTATTTAATTCACTTTCTGGGGTGGAGAAAAACTTTTTAAGGCCTCACAGTGAATAAATTGGCCATTTTCATTCACTTTTACCCATTCCTCAAATCTTGTGTTTAGGGCCCCTGGAAGCTTGAAAATCACTTTAAACATCTCATTTTATCTTTAAAAGTGATTTTCCACGTACAAATGTGAATTGTAGTTAAAAGTGGCAACATTTGATAACGGACCATTTTTTACGTTTCTGAAGCATGTCGTAAGGGGGGGTGGTTATCTCTTTTGTCAAAAATCGGGCGTTTTCGCTTGAACAATAAAGGCCTACAAATGTTATTTAGTTCACTTCCCGTGGAGGAGAAACACTTTTTAAGGCCGCAGAGTGAGTAAATTGGCCATATTCATTCACTTTTACCCATTCCTCAAATCTTGTGTTTAAGGCCCCTGGAAGCATGAAAATCACTTTAAACATCTCATTTTATCTTTAAAAGTGATTTTCCACGTACAAATGTGAATTGTAGTCCAAAGAGGCAACATTTGAAAACAGACCATTTTTTTAGTTTCTGAAGCATGTCGTAAGGGGGGGTGGTTATCTCTTTCATCAAAAATCGGACGTTTTTGATTGAACAATAAAGGCCTCCAAATGTTATTTTATTCACTTCCCGTGGAGGAGAAACACTTTTTAAGGCCGCAGAGTGAGTAAATTGGCCATTTCCATTCACTTTTACCCATTCCTCAAATCTCGTGTTTAAGGCCCCTGGAAGCATGAAAATCACTTTAAACATCTCATTTTATCTTTAAAAGTGATTTTCCATGTACAAATGTGAATTGTACTTCAAAGAGGCAACATTTGAAAACAGACCATTTTTTTAGTTTCTGAAGCATGTCGTAAGGGGGGGTGGTTATCTCTTTCATCAAAAATCGGACGTTTTTAATTGAACAATAAAGGCCTACAAATGTTATTTAATTCACTTTCTGGGGTGGAGAAAAACTTTTTAAGGCCTCAGAGTGAATAAATTGGCCATTTTCATTCACATTTACCCATTCCTCAAATCTTGTGTTTAGGGCCCTTGGAAGCTTGAAAATCACTTTAAACATCTCATTTTATCTTTAAAAGTGATTTTCCACGTACAAATGTGAATTGTAGTTCAAAGAGGCAACATTTGAAAACAGACCATTTTTTTAGTTTCTGAAGCATGTCGTAAGGGAAGGTGGTTATCTCTTTCATCAAAAATCGGACGTTTTTAATTGAACAATAAAGGCCTACAAATGTTATTTAATTCACTTTCTGGGGTGGAGAAAAACTTTTTAAGGCCTCAGAGTGAATAAATTGGCCATTTTCATTCACATTTACCCATTCCTCAAATCTTGTGTTTAGGGCCCCTGGAAGCTTGAAAATCACTTTAAACATCTCATTTTATCTTTAAAAGTGATTTTCCACGTACAAATGTGAATTGTAGTTAAAAGAGGCAACATTTGAAAACGGACCATTTTTACGTTTCTGAAGCATGTCGTAAGGGGGGGTGGTTATCTCTTTCATCAAAAATCGGACGTTTTTGATTGAACAATAAAGGCCTCCAAATGTTATTTTATTCACTTCCCGTGGAGGAGAAACACTTTTTAAGGCCGCAGAGTGAGTAAATTGGCCATTTCCATTCACTTTTACCCATTCCTCAACTCTCGTGTTTAAGGCCCCTGGAAGCATGAAAATCACTTTAAACATCTCATTTTATCTTTAAAAGTGATTTTCCACGTACAAATGTGAATTGTAGTTCAAAGAGGCAACATTTGAAAACAGACCATTTTTTTAGTTTCTGAAGCATGTCGTAAGGGGGGGTGGTTATCTCTTTTATCAAAAATCGGACGTTTTTAATTGAACAAAAAAGGCCTACAAATGTTATTTAATTCACTTTCTGGGGTGGAGAAAAACTTTTTAAGGCCTCACAGTGAATAAATTGGCCATTTTCATTCACTTTTACCCATTCCTCAAATCTTGTGTTTAGGGCCCCTGGAAGCTTGAAAATCACTTTAAACATCTCATTTTATCTTTAAAAGTGATTTTCCACGTACAAATGTGAATTGTAGTTAAAAGTGGCAACATTTGATAACGGACCATTTTTTACGTTTCTGAAGCATGTCGTAAGGGGGGGTGGTTATCTCTTTTGTCAAAAATCGGGCGTTTTCGCTTGAACAATAAAGGCCTACAAATGTTATTTAGTTCACTTCCCGTGGAGGAGAAACACTTTTTAAGGCCGCAGAGTGAGTAAATTGGCCATATTCATTCACTTTTACCCATTCCTCAAATCTTGTGTTTAAGGCCCCTGGAAGCATGAAAATCACTTTAAACATCTCATTTTATCTTTAAAAGTGATTTTCCACGTACAAATGTGAATTGTAGTCCAAAGAGGCAACATTTGAAAACAGACCATTTTTTTAGTTTCTGAAGCATGTCGTAAGGGGGGGTGGTTATCTCTTTCATCAAAAATCGGACGTTTTTGATTGAACAATAAAGGCCTCCAAATGTTATTTTATTCACTTCCCGTGGAGGAGAAACACTTTTTAAGGCCGCAGAGTGAGTAAATTGGCCATTTCCATTCACTTTTACCCATTCCTCAAATCTCGTGTTTAAGGCCCCTGGAAGCATGAAAATCACTTTAAACATCTCATTTTATCTTTAAAAGTGATTTTCCATGTACAAATGTGAATTGTACTTCAAAGAGGCAACATTTGAAAACAGACCATTTTTTTAGTTTCTGAAGCATGTCGTAAGGGGGGGTGGTTATCTCTTTCATCAAAAATCGGACGTTTTTAATTGAACAATAAAGGCCTACAAATGTTATTTTATTCACTTTCTGGGGTGGAGAAACACTTTTTAAGGCCGCAGAGTGAGTAAATTGGCCATTTCCATTCACTTTTACCCATTCCTCAACTCTCGTGTTTAAGGCCCCTGGAAGCATGAAAATCACTTTAAACATCTCATTTTATCTTTAAAAGTGATTTTCCACGTACAAATGTGAATTGTAGTTCAAAGAGGCAACATTTGAAAACAGACCATTTTTTTAGTTTCTGAAGCATGTCGTAAGGGAAGGTGGTTATCTCCTTCATCAAAAATCGGACGTTTTGAATTGAACAATAAAGGCCTACAAATGTTATTTAATTCACTTTCTGGGGTGGTGAAAAACTTTTTAAGGGCTCAGAGTGAATAAATTGGCCATTTTCATTCACATTTACCCATTCCTCAAATCTTGTGTTTAGGGCCCCTGGAAGCTTGAAAATCACTTTAAACAACTCATTTTATCTTTAAAAGTGATTTTCCACGTACAAATGTGAATTGTAGTTAAAAGAGGCAACATTTGAAAACGGACCATTTTTACGTTTCTGAAGCATGTCATAAGGGGGGGTGGTTATCTCTTTCGTCAAAAATCGGGCGTTTTCGCTTGAACAATAAAGGCCTACAAATGTTATTTAGTTCACTTCCCGTGGAGGAGAAACACTTTTTAAGTCCGCAGAGTGAGTAAATTGGCCATATTCATTCACTTTTACCCATTCCTCAAATCTTGTGTTTAAGGCCCCTGGAAGCATGAAAATCACTTTAAACATCTCATTTTATCTTTAAAAGTGATTTTCCACGTACAAATGTGAATTGTAGTTCAAAGAGGCAACATTTGAAAACAGACCATTTTTTTAGTTTCTGAAGCATGTCGTAAGGGGGGGTGGTTATCTCTTTCATCAAAAATCGGACGTTTTTGATTGAACAATAAAGGCCTACAAATGTTATTTAATTCACTTTCTGGGGTGGAGAAAAAGTTTTTAAGGCCTCAGAGTGAATAAATTGGCCATTTTCATTCACATTTACCCATTCCTCAAATCTTGTGTTTAGGGCCCCTGGAAGCTTGAAAATCACTTTAAACATCTCATTTTATCTTTAAAAGTGATTTTCCACGTACAAATGTGAATTGTAGTTCAAAGAGGCAACATTTGAAAACGGACCATTTTTTACGTTTCTGAAGCTTGTCGTAAGGGGGGGTGGTTATCTCTTTCGTCAAAAATCGGGCGTTTTCGCTTGAACAATAAAGGCCTACAAATGTTATTTAGTTCACTTCCCGGGGAGGAGAAACACTTTTTAAGGCCGCAGAGTGAGTAAATTGGCCATATTCATTCACTTTTACCCATTCCTCAAATCTTGTGTTTAAGGCCCCTGGAAGCATGAAAATCACTTTAAACATCTCATTTTATCTTTAAAAGTGATTTTCCACGTACAAATGTGAATTGTAGTTCAAAGAGGCAACATTTGAAAACGGACCATATTTTACGTTTCTGAAGCATGTCGTAAGGGGGGGTGGTTATCTCTTTCGTCAAAAATCGGGCGCTTTTTGCTTGAACAATACAGGCCTCCAAATGTTATTTTATTCACTTCCCGTGGAGGAGAAACACTTTTTAAGGCCGCAGAGTGAGTAAATTGGCCATATTCATTCACTTTTACCCATTCCTCAAATCTCGTGTTTAAGGCCCCTGGAAGCATGAAAATCACTTTAAACATCTCATTTTATCTTTAAAAGTGATTTTCCACGTACAAATGTGATTTGTAGTTCAAAGAGGCAACATTTGAAAACAGACCATTTTTTTAGTTTCTGAAGCATGTTGTAAGGGGGGGTGGTTATCTCTTTCATCAAAAATCGGACGTTTTTGATTGAACAATAAAGGCCTCCAAATGTTATTTTATTCACTTCCCGTGGAGGAGAAACACTTTTTAAGGCCGCAAAGTGAGTAAATTGGCCATTTCCATTCACTTTTACCCATTCCTCAAATCTCGTGTTTAAGGCCCCTGGAAGCATGAAAATCACTTTACACATCTCATTTTATCTTTAAAAGTGATTTTCCACGTACAAATGTGAATTGTAGTTCAAAGAGGCAACATTTGAAAACAGACCATTTTTTTAGTTTCTGAAGCATGTCGGAAGGGGGGGTGGTTATCTCCTTCATCAAAAATCGGACGTTTTGAATTGAACAATAAAGGCCTACACATGTTATTTAATTCACTTTCGGGGGTGGAGAAAAACTTTTTAAGGCCTCAGAGTGAATAAATTGGCCATTTTCATTCACATTTACCGATTCCTCAAATCTTGTGTTTAGGGCCCTTGGAAGCTTGAAAATCACTTTAAACATCTCATTTTATCTTTAAAAGTGATTTTCCACGTACAAATGTGAATTGTAGTTAAAAGAGGCAACATTTGAAAACGGACCATTTTTACGTTTCTGAAGCATGTCATAAGGGGGGGTGGTTATCTCTTTCGTCAAAAATCGGGCGTTTTCGCTTGAACAATAAAGGCCTACAAATGTTATTTAGTTCACTTCCCGTGGAGGAGAAACACTTTTTAAGGCCGCAGAGTGAGTAAATTGGCCATATTCATTCACTTTTACCCATTCCTCAAATCTTGTGTTTAAGGCCCCTGGAAGCATGAAAATCACTTTAAACATCTCATTTTATCTTTAAAAGTGATTTTCCACGTACAAATGTGAATTGTAGTTCAAAGAGGCAACATTTGAAAACAGACCATTTTTTTAGTTTCTGAAGCATGTCGTAAGGGGGGGTGGTTATCTCTTTCATCAAAAATCAGACGTTTTTGATTGAACAATAAAGGCCTCCAAATGTTATTTTATTCACTTCCCGTGGAGGAGAAACACTTTTTAAGGCCGCAGAGTGAGTAAATTGGCCATTTTCATTCACTTTTAGCCATTCCTCAAATCTCGTGTTTAAGGCCCCTGGAAGCATGAAAATCACTTTAAACATCT
This sequence comes from Triturus cristatus, assembly GCF_964204655.1. Lineage (NCBI taxonomy): Eukaryota > Metazoa > Chordata > Amphibia > Caudata > Salamandridae > Triturus > Triturus cristatus. The sequence continues at coordinate 1,222,874,621 of NC_140590.1, read as the reverse complement.
CATTTTATCTTTAAAAGTGATTTTCCACGTACAAATGTGAATTGTAGTTCAAAGAGGCAACATTTGAAAACAGACCATTTTTTTAGTTTCTGAAGCATGTCGTAAGGGGGGGTGGTTATCTCTTTCGTCAAAAATCGGGCGTTTTCGCTTGAACAATAAAGACCTACAAATGTTATTTAGTTCACTTCCCGTGGAGGAGAAACACTTTTTAAGGCTGCAGAGTGAGTAAATTGGCCATTTCCATTCACTTTTACCCATTCCTCAACTCTCGTGTTTAAGGCCCCTGGAAGCATGAAAATCACTTTAAACATCTCATTTTATCTTTAAAAGTGATTTTCCACGTACAAATGTGAATTGTAGTTCAAAGAGGCAACATTTGAAAACAGACCATTTTTTTAGTTTCTGAAGCATGTCGTAAGGGAAGGTGGTTATCTCCTTCATCAAAAATCGGACGTTTTGAATTGAACAATAAAGGCCTACAAATGTTATTTAATTCACTTTCTGGGGTGGAGAAAAACTTTTTAAGGCCTCAGAGTGAATAAATTGGCCATTTTCATTCACATTTACCCATTCCTCAAATCTTGTGTTTAGGGCCCCTGGAAGCTTGAAAATCACTTTAAACATCTCATTTTATCTTTAAAAGTGATTTTCCACGTACAAATGTGAATTGTAGTTCAAAGAGGCAACATTTGAAAACGGACCATTTTTTACGTTTCTGAAGCTTGTCGTAAGGGGGGGTGGTTATCTCTTTCGTCAAAAATCGGGCGTTTTCGCTTGAACAATAAAGGCCTACAAATGTTATTTAGTTCACTTCCCGGGGAGGAGAAACACTTTTTAAGGCCGCAGAGTGAGTAAATTGGCCATATTCATTCACTTTTACCCATTCCTCAAATCTTGTGTTTAAGGCCCCTGGAAGCATGAAAATCACTTTAAACATCTCATTTTATCTTTAAAAGTGATTTTCCACGTACAAATGTGAATTGTAGTTCAAAGAGGCAACATTTGAAAACGGACCATATTTTACGTTTCTGAAGCATGTCGTAAGGGGGGGTGGTTATCTCTTTCGTCAAAAATCGGGCGCTTTTTGCTTGAACAATACAGGCCTCCAAATGTTATTTTATTCACTTCCCGTGGAGGAGAAACACTTTTTAAGGCCGCAGAGTGAGTAAATTGGCCATATTCATTCACTTTTACCCATTCCTCAAATCTCGTGTTTAAGGCCCCTGGAAGCATGAAAATCACTTTAAACATCTCATTTTATCTTTAAAAGTGATTTTCCACGTACAATTGTGATTTGTAGTTCAAAGAGGCAACATTTGAAAACAGACCATTTTTTTAGTTTCTGAAGCATGTTGTAAGGGGGGGTGGTTATCTCTTTCATCAAAAATCGGACGTTTTTGATTGAACAATAAAGGCCTCCAAATGTTATTTTATTCACTTCCCGTGGAGGAGAAACACTTTTTAAGGCGGCAGAGTGAGTAAATTGGCCATTTTCATTCACTTTTAGCCATTCCTCAAATCTCGTGTTTAAGGCCCCTGGAAGCATGAAAATCACTTTAAACATCTCATTTTATCTTTAAAAGTGATTTTCCATGTACAAATGTGAATTGTAGTTCAAAGAGGCAACATTTGAAAACAGACCATTTTTTTAGTTTCTGAAGCATGTCGTAAGGGGGGGTGGTTATCTCTTTCATCAAAAATCGGACGTTTTTAATTGAACAATAAAGGCCTACAAATGTTATTTAATTCACTTTCTGGGGTGGAGAAAAACTTTTTAAGGCCTCAGAGTGAATAAATTGGCCATTTTCATTCACATTTACCCATTCCTCAAATCTTGTGTTTAGGGCCCCTGGAAGCTTGAAAATCACTTTAAACATCTCATTTTATCTTTAAAAGTGATTTTCCACGTACAAATGTGAATTGTAGTTAAAAGAGGCAACATTTGAAAACGGACCATTTTTACGTTTCTGAAGCATGTCATAAGGGGGGGTGGTTATCTCTTTCGTCAAAAATCGGGCGTTTTCGCTTGAACAATAAAGACCTACAAATGTTATTTAGTTCACTTCCCGTGGAGGAGAAACACTTTTTAAGGCCGCAGAGTGAGTAAATTGGCCATATTCATTCACTTTTACCCATTCCTCAAATCTTGTGTTTAAGGCCCCTGGAAGCATGAAAATCACTTTAAACATCTCATTTTATCTTTAAAAGTGATTTTCCACGTACAAATGTGAATTGTAGTCCAAAGAGGCAACATTTGAAAACAGACCATTTTTTTAGTTTCTGAAGCATGTCGTAAGGGGGGGTGGTTATCTCTTTCATCAAAAATCGGACGTTTTTGATTGAACAATAAAGGCCTCCAAATGTTATTTTATTCACTTCCCGTGGAGGAGAAACACTTTTTAAGGCTGCAGAGTGAGTAAATTGGCCATTTCCATTCACTTTTACCCAATCCTCAACTCTCGTGTTTAAGGCCCCTGGAAGCATGAAAATCACTTTAAACATCTCATTTTATCTTTAAAAGTGATTTTCCACGTACAAATGTGAATTGTAGTTAAAAGAGGCAACATTTGAAAACGGACCATTTTTACGTTTCTGAAGCATGTCATAAGGGGGGGTGGTTATCTCTTTCGTCAAAAATCGGGCGTTTTCGCTTGAACAATAAAGACCTACAAATGTTATTTAGTTCACTTCCCGTGGAGGAGAAACACTTTTTAAGGCCGCAGAGTGAGTAAATTGGCCATATTCATTCACTTTTACCCATTCCTCAAATCTTGTGTTTAAGGCCCCTGGAAGCATGAAAATCACTTTAAACATCTCATTTTATCTTTAAAAGTGATTTTCCACGTACAAATGTGAATTGTAGTCCAAAGAGGCAACATTTGAAAACAGACCATTTTTTTAGCTTCTGAAGCATGTCGTAAGGGGGGGTGGTTATCTCTTTCATCAAAAATCGGACGTTTTTGATTGAACAATAAAGGCCTCCAAATGTTATTTTATTCACTTCCCGTGGAGGAGAAACACTTTTTAAGGCTGCAGAGTGAGTAAATTGGCCATTTCCATTCACTTTTACCCATTCCTCAACTCTCGTGTTTAAGGCCCCTGGAAGCATGAAAATCACTTTAAACATCTCATTTTATCTTTAAAAGTGATTTTCCACGTACAAATGTGAATTGTAGTTCAAAGAGGCAACATTTGAAAACAGACCATTTTTTTAGTTTCTGAAGCATGTCGTAAGGGAAGGTGGTTATCTCCTTCATCAAAAATCGGACGTTTTGAATTGAACAATAAAGGCCTACAAATGTTATTTAATTCACTTTCTGGGGTGGAGAAAAACTTTTTAAGGCCTCAGAGTGAATAAATTGGCCATTTTCATTCACATTTACCCATTCCTCAAATCTTGTGTTTAGGGCCCCTGGAAGCTTGAAAATCACTTTAAACAACTCATTTTATCTTTAAAAGTGATTTTCCACGTACAAATGTGAATTGTAGTTAAAAGAGGCAACATTTGAAAACGGACCATTTTTACGTTTCTGAAACATGTCATAAGGGGGGGTGGTTATCTCTTTCGTCAAAAATCGGGCGTTTTCGCTTGAACAATAAAGGCCTACAAATGTTATTTAGTTCACTTCCCGTGGAGGAGAAACACTTTTTAAGGCCGCAGAGTGAGTAAATTGGCCATATTCATTCACTTTTACCCATTCCTCAAATCTTGTGTTTAAGGCCCCTGGAAGCATGAAAATCACTTTAAACATCTCATTTTATCTTTAAAAGTGATTTTCCACGTACAAATGTGAATTGTAGTTCAAAGAGGCAACATTTGAAAACAGACCATTTTTTTAGTTTCTGAAGCATGTCGTAAGGGAAGGTGGTTATCTCTTTCATCAAAAATCGGACGTTTTTAATTGAACAATAAAGGCCTACAAATGTTATTTAATTCACTTTCTGGGGTGGAGAAAAACTTTTTAAGGCCTCAGAGTGAATAAATTGGCCATTTTCATTCACATTTACCCATTCCTCAAATCTTGTGTTTAGGGCCCCTGGAAGCTTGAAAATCACTTTAAACATCTCATTTTATCTTTAAAAGTGATTTTCCACGTACAAATGTGAATTGTAGTTAAAAGAGGCAACATTTGAAAACGGACCATTTTTACGTTTCTGAAGCATGTCGTAAGGGGGGGTGGTTATCTCTTTCATCAAAAATCGGACGTTTTTGATTGAACAATAAAGGCCTCCAAATGTTATTTTATTCACTTCCCGTGGAGGAGAAACACTTTTTAAGGCCGCAGAGTGAGTAAATTGGCCATTTCCATTCACTTTTACCCATTCCTCAACTCTCGTGTTTAAGGCCCCTGGAAGCATGAAAATCACTTTAAACATCTCATTTTATCTTTAAAAGTGATTTTCCACGTACAATGTGAATTGTAGTTCAAAGAGGCAACATTTGAAAACAGACCATTTTTTTAGTTTCTGAAGCATGTCGTAAGGGGGGGTGGTTATCTCTTTTATCAAAAATCGGACGTTTTTAATTGAACAAAAAAGGCCTACAAATGTTATTTAATTCACTTTCTGGGGTGGAGAAAAACTTTTTAAGGCCTCACAGTGAATAAATTGGCCATTTTCATTCACTTTTACCCATTCCTCAAATCTTGTGTTTAGGGCCCCTGGAAGCTTGAAAATCACTTTAAACATCTCATTTTATCTTTAAAAGTGATTTTCCACGTACAAATGTGAATTGTAGTTAAAAGTGGCAACATTTGATAACGGACCATTTTTTACGTTTCTGAAGCATGTCGTAAGGGGGGGTGGTTATCTCTTTTGTCAAAAATCGGGCGTTTTCGCTTGAACAATAAAGGCCTACAAATGTTATTTAGTTCACTTCCCGTGGAGGAGAAACACTTTTTAAGGCCGCAGAGTGAGTAAATTGGCCATATTCATTCACTTTTACCCATTCCTCAAATCTTGTGTTTAAGGCCCCTGGAAGCATGAAAATCACTTTAAACATCTCATTTTATCTTTAAAAGTGATTTTCCACGTACAAATGTGAATTGTAGTCCAAAGAGGCAACATTTGAAAACAGACCATTTTTTTAGTTTCTGAAGCATGTCGTAAGGGGGGGTGGTTATCTCTTTCATCAAAAATCGGACGTTTTTGATTGAACAATAAAGGCCTCCAAATGTTATTTTATTCACTTCCCGTGGAGGAGAAACACTTTTTAAGGCCGCAGAGTGAGTAAATTGGCCATTTCCATTCACTTTTACCCATTCCTCAAATCTCGTGTTTAAGGCCCCTGGAAGCATGAAAATCACTTTAAACATCTCATTTTATCTTTAAAAGTGATTTTCCATGTACAAATGTGAATTGTACTTCAAAGAGGCAACATTTGAAAACAGACCATTTTTTTAGTTTCTGAAGCATGTCGTAAGGGGGGGTGGTTATCTCTTTCATCAAAAATCGGACGTTTTTAATTGAACAATAAAGGCCTACAAATGTTATTTAATTCACTTTCTGGGGTGGAGAAAAACTTTTTAAGGCCTCAGAGTGAATAAATTGGCCATTTTCATTCACATTTACCCATTCCTCAAATCTTGTGTTTAGGGCCCCTGGAAGCTTGAAAATCACTTTAAACATCTCATTTTATCTTTAAAAGTGATTTTCCACGTACAAATGTGAATTGTAGTTAAAAGAGGCAACATTTGAAAATGGACCATTTTTACGTTTCTGAAGCATGTCATAAGGGGGGGTGGTTATCTCTTTCGTCAAAAATCGGGCGTTTTCGCTTGAACAATAAAGACCTACAAATGTTATTTAGTTCACTTCCCGTGGAGGAGAAACACTTTTTAAGGCCGCAGAGTGAGTAAATTGGCCATATTCATTCACTTTTACCCATTCCTCAAATCTTGTGTTTAAGGCCCCTGGAAGCATGAAAATCACTTTAAACATCTCATTTTATCTTTAAAAGTGATTTTCCACGTACAAATGTGAATTGTAGTCCAAAGAGGCAACATTTGAAAACAGACCATTTTTTTAGTTTCTGAAGCATGTCGTAAGGGGGGGTGGTTATCTCTTTCATCAAAAATCGGACGTTTTTGATTGAACAATAAAGGCCTCCAAATGTTATTTTATTCACTTCCCGTGGAGGAGAAACACTTTTTAAGGCCGCAGAGTGAGTAAATTGGCCATTTCCATTCACTTTTACCCATTCCTCAACTCTCGTGTTTAAGGCCCCTGGAAGCATGAAAATCACTTTAAACATCTCATTTTATCTTTAAAAGTGATTTTCCACGTACAAATGTGAATTGTAGTTCAAAGAGGCAACATTTGAAAACAGACCATTTTTTTAGTTTCTGAAGCATGTCGTAAGGGAAGGTGGTTATCTCCTTCATCAAAAATCGGACGTTTTGAATTGAACAATAAAGGCCTACAAATGTTATTTAATTCACTTTCTGGGGTGGAGAAAAACTTTTTAAGGGCTCAGAGTGAATAAATTGGCCATTTTCATTCACATTTACCCATTCCTCAAATCTTGTGTTTAGGGCCCCTGGAAGCTTGAAAATCACTTTAAACAACTCATTTTATCTTTAAAAGTGATTTTCCACGTACAAATGTGAATTGTAGTTAAAAGAGGCAACATTTGAAAACGGACCATTTTTACGTTTCTGAAGCATGTCATAAGGGGGGGTGGTTATCTCTTTCGTCAAAAATCGGGCGTTTTCGCTTGAACAATAAAGGCCTACAAATGTTATTTAGTTCACTTCCCGTGGAGGAGAAACACTTTTTAAGGCCGCAGAGTGAGTAAATTGGCCATATTCATTCACTTTTACCCATTCCTCAAATCTTGTGTTTAAGGCCCCTGGAAGCATGAAAATCACTTTAAACATCTCATTTTATCTTTAAAAGTGATTTTCCACGTACAAATGTGAATTGTAGTTCAAAGAGGCAACATTTGAAAACAGACCATTTTTTTAGTTTCTGAAGCATGTCGTAAGGGGGGGTGGTTATCTCTTTCATCAAAAATCGGACGTTTTTGATTGAACAATAAAGGCCTACAAATGTTATTTAATTCACTTTCTGGGGTGGAGAAAAAGTTTTTAAGGCCTCAGAGTGAATAAATTGGCCATTTTCATTCACATTTACCCATTCCTCAAATCTTGTGTTTAGGGCCCCTGGAAGCTTGAAAATCACTTTAAACATCTCATTTTATCTTTAAAAGTGATTTTCCACGTACAAATGTGAATTGTAGTTCAAAGAGGCAACATTTGAAAACGGACCATTTTTTACGTTTCTGAAGCTTGTCGTAAGGGGGGGTGGTTATCTCTTTCGTCAAAAATCGGGCGTTTTCGCTTGAACAATAAAGGCCTACAAATGTTATTTAGTTCACTTCCCGGGGAGGAGAAACACTTTTTAAGGCCGCAGAGTGAGTAAATTGGCCATATTCATTCACTTTTACCCATTCCTCAAATCTTGTGTTTAAGGCCCCTGGAAGCATGAAAATCACTTTAAACATCTCATTTTATCTTTAAAAGTGATTTTCCACGTACAAATGTGAATTGTAGTTCAAAGAGGCAACATTTGAAAACGGACCATATTTTACGTTTCTGAAGCATGTCGTAAGGGGGGGTGGTTATCTCTTTCGTCAAAAATCGGGCGCTTTTTGCTTGAACAATACAGGCCTCCAAATGTTATTTTATTCACTTCCCGTGGAGGAGAAACACTTTTTAAGGCCGCAGAGTGAGTAAATTGGCCATATTCATTCACTTTTACCCATTCCTCAAATCTCGTGTTTAAGGCCCCTGGAAGCATGAAAATCACTTTAAACATCTCATTTTATCTTTAAAAGTGATTTTCCACGTACAAATGTGATTTGTAGTTCAAAGAGGCAACATTTGAAAACAGACCATTTTTTTAGTTTCTGAAGCATGTTGTAAGGGGGGGTGGTTATCTCTTTCATCAAAAATCGGACGTTTTTGATTGAACAATAAAGGCCTCCAAATGTTATTTTATTCACTTCCCGTGGAGGAGAAACACTTTTTAAGGCCGCAAAGTGAGTAAATTGGCCATTTCCATTCACTTTTACCCATTCCTCAAATCTCGTGTTTAAGGCCCCTGGAAGCATGAAAATCACTTTACACATCTCATTTTATCTTTAAAAGTGATTTTCCACGTACAAATGTGAATTGTAGTTCAAAGAGGCAACATTTGAAAACAGACCATTTTTTTAGTTTCTGAAGCATGTCGTAAGGGGGGGTGGTTATCTCCTTCATCAAAAATCGGACGTTTTGAATTGAACAATAAAGGCCTACACATGTTATTTAATTCACTTTCGGGGGTGGAGAAAAACTTTTTAAGGCCTCAGAGTGAATAAATTGGCCATTTTCATTCACATTTACCGATTCCTCAAATCTTGTGTTTAGGGCCCTTGGAAGCTTGAAAATCACTTTAAACATCTCATTTTATCTTTAAAAGTGATTTTCCACGTACAAATGTGAATTGTAGTTAAAAGAGGCAACATTTGAAAACGGACCATTTTTACGTTTCTGAAGCATGTCATAAGGGGGGGTGGTTATCTCTTTCGTCAAAAATCGGGCGTTTTCGCTTGAACAATAAAGGCCTACAAATGTTATTTAGTTCACTTCCCGTGGAGGAGAAACACTTTTTAAGGCCGCAGAGTGAGTAAATTGGCCATATTCATTCACTTTTACCCATTCCTCAAATCTTGTGTTTAAGGCCCCTGGAAGCATGAAAATCACTTTAAACATCTCATTTTATCTTTAAAAGTGATTTTCCACGTACAAATGTGAATTGTAGTTCAAAGAGGCAACATTTGAAAACAGACCATTTTTTTAGTTTCTGAAGCATGTCGTAAGGGGGGGTGGTTATCTCTTTCATCAAAAATCAGACGTTTTTGATTGAACAATAAAGGCCTCCAAATGTTATTTTATTCACTTCCCGTGGAGGAGAAACACTTTTTAAGGCCGCAGAGTGAGTAAATTGGCCATTTTCATTCACTTTTAGCCATTCCTCAAATCTCGTGTTTAAGGCCCCTGGAAGCATGAAAATCACTTTAAACATCTCATTTTATCTTTAAAAGTGATTTTCCATGTACAAATGTGAATTGTAGTTCAAAGAGGCAACATTTGAAAACAGACCATTTTTTTAGTTTCTGAAGCATGTCGTAAGGGGGGGTGGTTATCTCTTTCATCAAAAATCGGACGTTTTTAATTGAACAATAAAGGCCTACAAATGTTATTTAATTCACTTTCTGGGGTGGAGAAAAACTTTTTAAGGCCTCAGAGTGAATAAATTGGCCATTTTCATTCACATTTACCCATTCCTCAAATCTTGTGTTTAGGGCCCCTGGAAGCTTGAAAATCACTTTAAACATCTCATTTTATCTTTAAAAGTGATTTTCCACGTACAAATGTGAATTGTAGTTAAAAGAGGCAACATTTGAAAACGGACCATTTTTACGTTTCTGAAGCATGTCATAAGGGGGGGTGGTTATCTCTTTCGTCAAAAATCGGGCGTTTTCGCTTGAACAATAAAGACCTACAAATGTTATTTAGTTCACTTCCCGTGGAGGAGAAACACTTTTTAAGGCCGCAGAGTGAGTAAATTGGCCATATTCATTCACTTTTACCCATTCCTCAAATCTTGTGTTTAAGGCCCCTGGAAGCATGAAAATCACTTTAAACATCTCATTTTATCTTTAAAAGTGATTTTCCACGTACAAATGTGAATTGTAGTCCAAAGAGGCAACATTTGAAAACAGACCATTTTTTTAGTTTCTGAAGCATGTCGTAAGGGGGGGTGGTTATCTCTTTCATCAAAAATCGGACGTTTTTGATTGAACAATAAAGGCCTCCAAATGTTATTTTATTCACTTCCCGTGGAGGAGAAACACTTTTTAAGGCTGCAGAGTGAGTAAATTGGCCATTTCCATTCACTTTTACCCATTCCTCAACTCTCGTGTTTAAGGCCCCTGGAAGCATGAAAATCACTTTAAACATCTCATTTTATCTTTAAAAGTGATTTTCCACGTACAAATGTGAATTGTAGTTCAAAGAGGCAACATTTGAAAACAGACCATTTTTTTAGTTTCTGAAGCATGTCGTAAGGGAAGGTGGTTATCTCCTTCATCAAAAATCGGACGTTTTGAATTGAACAATAAAGGCCTACAAATGTTATTTAATTCACTTTCTGGGGTGGAGAAAAACTTTTTAAGGCCTCAGAGTGAATAAATTGGCCATTTTCATTCACATTTACCCATTCCTCAAATCTTGTGTTTAGGGCCCCTGGAAGCATGAAAATCACTTTAAACATCTCATTTTATCTTTAAAAGTGATTTTCCACGTACAAATGTGAATTGTAGTTCAAAGAGGCAACATTTGAAAACAGACCATTTTTTTAGTTTCTGAAGCATGTCGTAAGGGAAGGTGGTTATCTCTTTCATCAAAAATCGGACGTTTTTAATTGAACAATAAAGGCCTACAAATGTTATTTAATTCACTTTCTGGGGTGGAGAAAAACTTTTTAAGGCCTCAGAGTGAATAAATTGGCCATTTTCATTCACATTTACCCATTCCTCAAATCTTGTGTTTAGGGCCCCTGGAAGCTTGAAAATCACTTTAAACATCTCATTTTATCTTTAAAAGTGATTTTCCACGTACAAATGTGAATTGTAGTTAAAAGAGGCAACATTTGAAAACGGACCATTTTTACGTTTCTGAAGCATGTCGTAAGGGGGGGTGGTTATCTCTTTCATCAAAAATCGGACGTTTTTGATTGAACAATAAAGGCCTCCAAATGTTATTTTATTCACTTCCCGTGGAGGAGAAACACTTTTTAAGGCCGCAGAGTGAGTAAATTGGCCATTTCCATTCACTTTTACCCATTCCTCAACTCTCGTGTTTAAGGCCCCTGGAAGCATGAAAATCACTTTAAACATCTCATTTTATCTTTAAAAGTGATTTTCCACGTACAAATGTGAATTGTAGTTCAAAGAGGCAACATTTGAAAACAGACCATTTTTTTAGTTTCTGAAGCATGTCGTAAGGGGGGGTGGTTATCTCTTTTATCAAAAATCGGACGTTTTTAATTGAACAAAAAAGGCCTACAAATGTTATTTAATTCACTTTCTGGGGTGGAGAAAAACTTTTTAAGGCCTCACAGTGAATAAATTGGCCATTTTCATTCACTTTTACCCATTCCTCAAATCTTGTGTTTAGGGCCCCTGGAAGCTTGAAAATCACTTTAAACATCTCATTTTATCTTTAAAAGTGATTTTCCACGTACAAATGTGAATTGTAGTTAAAAGTGGCAACATTTGATAACGGACCATTTTTTACGTTTCTGAAGCATGTCGTAAGGGGGGGTGGTTATCTCTTTTGTCAAAAATCGGGCGTTTTCGCTTGAACAATAAAGGCCTACAAATGTTATTTAGTTCACTTCCCGTGGAGGAGAAACACTTTTTAAGGCCGCAGAGTGAGTAAATTGGCCATATTCATTCACTTTTACCCATTCCTCAAATCTTGTGTTTAAGGCCCCTGGAAGCATGAAAATCACTTTAAACATCTCATTTTATCTTTAAAAGTGATTTTCCACGTACAAATGTGAATTGTAGTCCAAAGAGGCAACATTTGAAAACAGACCATTTTTTTAGTTTCTGAAGCATGTCGTAAGGGGGGGTGGTTATCTCTTTCATCAAAAATCGGACGTTTTTGATTGAACAATAAAGGCCTCCAAATGTTATTTTATTCACTTCCCGTGGAGGAGAAACACTTTTTAAGGCCGCAGAGTGAGTAAATTGGCCATTTCCATTCACTTTTACCCATTCCTCAAATCTCGTGTTTAAGGCCCCTGGAAGCATGAAAATAACTTTAAACATCTCATTTTATCTTTAAAAGTGATTTTCCATGTACAAATGTGAATTGTACTTCAAAGAGGCAACATTTGAAAACAGACCATTTTTTTAGTTTCTGAAGCATGTCGTAAGGGGGGGTGGTTATCTCTTTCATCAAAAATCGGACGTTTTTAATTGAACAATAAAGGCCTACAAATGTTATTTAATTCACTTTCTGGGGTGGAGAAAAACTTTTTAAGGCCTCAGAGTGAATAAATTGGCCATTTTCATTCACATTTACCCATTCCTCAAATCTTGTGTTTAGGGCCCCTGGAAGCTTGAAAATCACTTTAAACATCTCATTTTATCTTTAAAAGTGATTTTCCACGTACAAATGTGAATTGTAGTTAAAAGAGGCAACATTTGAAAACGGACCATTTTTACGTTTCTGAAGCATGTCATAAGGGGGGGTGGTTATCTCTTTCGTCAAAAATCGGGCGTTTTCGCTTGAACAATAAAGACCTACAAATGTTATTTAGTTCACTTCCCGTGGAGGAGAAACACTTTTTAAGGCCGCAGAGTGAGTAAATTGGCCATATTCATTCACTTTTACCCATTCCTCAAATCTTGTGTTTAAGGCCCCTGGAAGCATGAAAATCACTTTAAACATCTCATTTTATCTTTAAAAGTGATTTTCCACGTACAAATGTGAATTGTAGTCCAAAGAGGCAACATTTGAAAACAGACCATTTTTTTAGTTTCTGAAGCATGTCGTAAGGGGGGGTGGTTATCTCTTTCATCAAAAATCGGACGTTTTTGATTGAACAATAAAGGCCTCCAAATGTTATTTTATTCACTTCCCGTGGAGGAGAAACACTTTTTAAGGCCGCAGAGTGAGTAAATTGGCCATTTCCATTCACTTTTACCCATTCCTCAACTCTCGTGTTTAAGGCCCCTGGAAGCATGAAAATCACTTTAAACATCTCATTTTATCTTTAAAAGTGATTTTCCACGTACAAATGTGAATTGTAGTTCAAAGAGGCAACATTTGAAAACAGACCATTTTTTTAGTTTCTGAAGCATGTCGTAAGGGAAGGTGGTTATCTCCTTCATCAAAAATCGGACGTTTTGAATTGAACAATAAAGGCCTACAAATGTTATTTAATTCACTTTCTGGGGTGGAGAAAAACTTTTTAAGGGCTCAGAGTGAATAAATTGGCCATTTTCATTCACATTTACCCATTCCTCAAATCTTGTGTTTAGGGCCCCTGGAAGCTTGAAAATCACTTTAAACAACTCATTTTATCTTTAAAAGTGATTTTCCACGTACAAATGTGAATTGTAGTTAAAAGAGGCAACATTTGAAAACGGACCATTTTTACGTTTCTGAAGCATGTCATAAGGGGGGGTGGTTATCTCTTTCGTCAAAAATCGGGCGTTTTCGCTTGAACAATAAAGGCCTACAAATGTTATTTAGTTCACTTCCCGTGGAGGAGAAACACTTTTTAAGGCCGCAGAGTGAGTAAATTGGCCATATTCATTCACTTTTACCCATTCCTCAAATCTTGTGTTTAAGGCCCCTGGAAGCATGAAAATCACTTTAAACATCTCATTTTATCTTTAAAAGTGATTTTCCACGTACAAATGTGAATTGTAGTTCAAAGAGGCAACATTTGAAAACAGACCATTTTTTTAGTTTCTGAAGCATGTCGTAAGGGGGGGTGGTTATCTCTTTCATCAAAAATCGGACGTTTTTGATTGAACAATAAAGGCCTACAAATGTTATTTAATTCACTTTCTGGGGTGGAGAAAAAGTTTTTAAGGCCTCAGAGTGAATAAATTGGCCATTTTCATTCACATTTACCCATTCCTCAAATCTTGTGTTTAGGGCCCCTGGAAGCTTGAAAATCACTTTAAACATCTCATTTTATCTTTAAAAGTGATTTTCCACGTACAAATGTGAATTGTAGTTCAAAGAGGCAACATTTGAAAACGGACCATTTTTTACGTTTCTGAAGCTTGTCGTAAGGGGGGGTGGTTATCTCTTTCGTCAAAAATCGGGCGTTTTCGCTTGAACAATAAAGGCCTACAAATGTTATTTAGTTCACTTCCCGGGGAGGAGAAACACTTTTTAAGGCCGCAGAGTGAGTAAATTGGCCATATTCATTCACTTTTACCCATTCCTCAAATCTTGTGTTTAAGGCCCCTGGAAGCATGAAAATCACTTTAAACATCTCATTTTATCTTTAAAAGTGATTTTCCACGTACAAATGTGAATTGTAGTTCAAAGAGGCAACATTTGAAAACGGACCATATTTTACGTTTCTGAAGCATGTCGTAAGGGGGGGTGGTTATCTCTTTCGTCAAAAATCGGGCGCTTTTTGCTTGAACAATACAGGCCTCCAAATGTTATTTTATTCACTTCCCGTGGAGGAGAAACACTTTTTAAGGCCGCAGAGTGAGTAAATTGGCCATATTCATTCACTTTTACCCATTCCTCAAATCTCGTGTTTAAGGCCCCTGGAAGCATGAAAATCACTTTAAACATCTCATTTTATCTTTAAAAGTGATTTTCCACGTACAAATGTGATTTGTAGTTCAAAGAGGCAACATTTGAAAACAGACCATTTTTTTAGTTTCTGAAGCATGTTGTAAGGGGGGGTGGTTATCTCTTTCATCAAAAATCGGACGTTTTTGATTGAACAATAAAGGCCTCCAAATGTTATTTTATTCACTTCCCGTGGAGGAGAAACACTTTTTAAGGCCGCAAAGTGAGTAAATTGGCCATTTCCATTCACTTTTACCCATTCCTCAAATCTCGTGTTTAAGGCCCCTGGAAGCATGAAAATCACTTTACACATCTCATTTTATCTTTAAAAGTGATTTTCCACGTACAAATGTGAATTGTAGTTCAAAGAGGCAACATTTGAAAACAGACCATTTTTTTAGTTTCTGAAGCATGTCGTAAGGGGGGGTGGTTATCTCCTTCATCAAAAATCGGACGTTTTGAATTGAACAATAAAGGCCTACACATGTTATTTAATTCACTTTCGGGGGTGGAGAAAAACTTTTTAAGGCCTCAGAGTGAATAAATTGGCCATTTTCATTCACATTTACCGATTCCTCAAATCTTGTGTTTAGGGCCCTTGGAAGCTTGAAAATCACTTTAAACATCTCATTTTATCTTTAAAAGTGATTTTCCACGTAC
Source organism: Triturus cristatus (assembly GCF_964204655.1). Lineage (NCBI taxonomy): Eukaryota > Metazoa > Chordata > Amphibia > Caudata > Salamandridae > Triturus > Triturus cristatus. The sequence continues at coordinate 1,222,859,574 of NC_140590.1, read as the reverse complement.
AAATGTGAATTGTAGTTAAAAGAGGCAACATTTGAAAACGGACCATTTTTACGTTTCTGAAGCATGTCATAAGGGGGGGTGGTTATCTCTTTCGTCAAAAATCGGGCGTTTTCGCTTGAACAATAAAGGCCTACAAATGTTATTTAGTTCACTTCCCGTGGAGGAGAAACACTTTTTAAGGCCGCAGAGTGAGTAAATTGGCCATATTCATTCACTTTTACCCATTCCTCAAATCTTGTGTTTAAGGCCCCTGGAAGCATGAAAATCACTTTAAACATCTCATTTTATCTTTAAAAGTGATTTTCCACGTACAAATGTGAATTGTAGTTCAAAGAGGCAACATTTGAAAACAGACCATTTTTTTAGTTTCTGAAGCATGTCGTAAGGGGGGGTGGTTATCTCTTTCATCAAAAATCAGACGTTTTTGATTGAACAATAAAGGCCTCCAAATGTTATTTTATTCACTTCCCGTGGAGGAGAAACACTTTTTAAGGCCGCAGAGTGAGTAAATTGGCCATTTTCATTCACTTTTAGCCATTCCTCAAATCTCGTGTTTAAGGCCCCTGGAAGCATGAAAATCACTTTAAACATCTCATTTTATCTTTAAAAGTGATTTTCCATGTACAAATGTGAATTGTAGTTCAAAGAGGCAACATTTGAAAACAGACCATTTTTTTAGTTTCTGAAGCATGTCGTAAGGGGGGGTGGTTATCTCTTTCATCAAAAATCGGACGTTTTTAATTGAACAATAAAGGCCTACAAATGTTATTTAATTCACTTTCTGGGGTGGAGAAAAACTTTTTAAGGCCTCAGAGTGAATAAATTGGCCATTTTCATTCACATTTACCCATTCCTCAAATCTTGTGTTTAGGGCCCCTGGAAGCTTGAAAATCACTTTAAACATCTCATTTTATCTTTAAAAGTGATTTTCCACGTACAAATGTGAATTGTAGTTAAAAGAGGCAACATTTGAAAACGGACCATTTTTACGTTTCTGAAGCATGTCATAAGGGGGGGTGGTTATCTCTTTCGTCAAAAATCGGGCGTTTTCGCTTGAACAATAAAGACCTACAAATGTTATTTAGTTCACTTCCCGTGGAGGAGAAACACTTTTTAAGGCCGCAGAGTGAGTAAATTGGCCATATTCATTCACTTTTACCCATTCCTCAAATCTTGTGTTTAAGGCCCCTGGAAGCATGAAAATCACTTTAAACATCTCATTTTATCTTTAAAAGTGATTTTCCACGTACAAATGTGAATTGTAGTCCAAAGAGGCAACATTTGAAAACAGACCATTTTTTTAGTTTCTGAAGCATGTCGTAAGGGGGGGTGGTTATCTCTTTCATCAAAAATCGGACGTTTTTGATTGAACAATAAAGGCCTCCAAATGTTATTTTATTCACTTCCCGTGGAGGAGAAACACTTTTTAAGGCTGCAGAGTGAGTAAATTGGCCATTTCCATTCACTTTTACCCATTCCTCAACTCTCGTGTTTAAGGCCCCTGGAAGCATGAAAATCACTTTAAACATCTCATTTTATCTTTAAAAGTGATTTTCCACGTACAAATGTGAATTGTAGTTCAAAGAGGCAACATTTGAAAACAGACCATTTTTTTAGTTTCTGAAGCATGTCGTAAGGGAAGGTGGTTATCTCCTTCATCAAAAATCGGACGTTTTGAATTGAACAATAAAGGCCTACAAATGTTATTTAATTCACTTTCTGGGGTGGAGAAAAACTTTTTAAGGCCTCAGAGTGAATAAATTGGCCATTTTCATTCACATTTACCCATTCCTCAAATCTTGTGTTTAGGGCCCCTGGAAGCATGAAAATCACTTTAAACATCTCATTTTATCTTTAAAAGTGATTTTCCACGTACAAATGTGAATTGTAGTTCAAAGAGGCAACATTTGAAAACAGACCATTTTTTTAGTTTCTGAAGCATGTCGTAAGGGAAGGTGGTTATCTCTTTCATCAAAAATCGGACGTTTTTAATTGAACAATAAAGGCCTACAAATGTTATTTAATTCACTTTCTGGGGTGGAGAAAAACTTTTTAAGGCCTCAGAGTGAATAAATTGGCCATTTTCATTCACATTTACCCATTCCTCAAATCTTGTGTTTAGGGCCCCTGGAAGCTTGAAAATCACTTTAAACATCTCATTTTATCTTTAAAAGTGATTTTCCACGTACAAATGTGAATTGTAGTTAAAAGAGGCAACATTTGAAAACGGACCATTTTTACGTTTCTGAAGCATGTCGTAAGGGGGGGTGGTTATCTCTTTCATCAAAAATCGGACGTTTTTGATTGAACAATAAAGGCCTCCAAATGTTATTTTATTCACTTCCCGTGGAGGAGAAACACTTTTTAAGGCCGCAGAGTGAGTAAATTGGCCATTTCCATTCACTTTTACCCATTCCTCAACTCTCGTGTTTAAGGCCCCTGGAAGCATGAAAATCACTTTAAACATCTCATTTTATCTTTAAAAGTGATTTTCCACGTACAAATGTGAATTGTAGTTCAAAGAGGCAACATTTGAAAACAGACCATTTTTTTAGTTTCTGAAGCATGTCGTAAGGGGGGGTGGTTATCTCTTTTATCAAAAATCGGACGTTTTTAATTGAACAAAAAAGGCCTACAAATGTTATTTAATTCACTTTCTGGGGTGGAGAAAAACTTTTTAAGGCCTCACAGTGAATAAATTGGCCATTTTCATTCACTTTTACCCATTCCTCAAATCTTGTGTTTAGGGCCCCTGGAAGCTTGAAAATCACTTTAAACATCTCATTTTATCTTTAAAAGTGATTTTCCACGTACAAATGTGAATTGTAGTTAAAAGTGGCAACATTTGATAACGGACCATTTTTTACGTTTCTGAAGCATGTCGTAAGGGGGGGTGGTTATCTCTTTTGTCAAAAATCGGGCGTTTTCGCTTGAACAATAAAGGCCTACAAATGTTATTTAGTTCACTTCCCGTGGAGGAGAAACACTTTTTAAGGCCGCAGAGTGAGTAAATTGGCCATATTCATTCACTTTTACCCATTCCTCAAATCTTGTGTTTAAGGCCCCTGGAAGCATGAAAATCACTTTAAACATCTCATTTTATCTTTAAAAGTGATTTTCCACGTACAAATGTGAATTGTAGTCCAAAGAGGCAACATTTGAAAACAGACCATTTTTTTAGTTTCTGAAGCATGTCGTAAGGGGGGGTGGTTATCTCTTTCATCAAAAATCGGACGTTTTTGATTGAACAATAAAGGCCTCCAAATGTTATTTTATTCACTTCCCGTGGAGGAGAAACACTTTTTAAGGCCGCAGAGTGAGTAAATTGGCCATTTCCATTCACTTTTACCCATTCCTCAAATCTCGTGTTTAAGGCCCCTGGAAGCATGAAAATAACTTTAAACATCTCATTTTATCTTTAAAAGTGATTTTCCATGTACAAATGTGAATTGTACTTCAAAGAGGCAACATTTGAAAACAGACCATTTTTTTAGTTTCTGAAGCATGTCGTAAGGGGGGGTGGTTATCTCTTTCATCAAAAATCGGACGTTTTTAATTGAACAATAAAGGCCTACAAATGTTATTTAATTCACTTTCTGGGGTGGAGAAAAACTTTTTAAGGCCTCAGAGTGAATAAATTGGCCATTTTCATTCACATTTACCCATTCCTCAAATCTTGTGTTTAGGGCCCCTGGAAGCTTGAAAATCACTTTAAACATCTCATTTTATCTTTAAAAGTGATTTTCCACGTACAAATGTGAATTGTAGTTAAAAGAGGCAACATTTGAAAACGGATCATTTTTACGTTTCTGAAGCATGTCATAAGGGGGGGTGGTTATCTCTTTCGTCAAAAATCGGGCGTTTTCGCTTGAACAATAAAGACCTACAAATGTTATTTAGTTCACTTCCCGTGGAGGAGAAACACTTTTTAAGGCCGCAGAGTGAGTAAATTGGCCATATTCATTCACTTTTACCCATTCCTCAAATCTTGTGTTTAAGGCCCCTGGAAGCATGAAAATCACTTTAAACATCTCATTTTATCTTTAAAAGTGATTTTCCACGTACAAATGTGAATTGTAGTCCAAAGAGGCAACATTTGAAAACAGACCATTTTTTTAGTTTCTGAAGCATGTCGTAAGGGGGGGTGGTTATCTCTTTCATCAAAAATCGGACGTTTTTGATTGAACAATAAAGGCCTCCAAATGTTATTTTATTCACTTCCCGTGGAGGAGAAACACTTTTTAAGGCCGCAGAGTGAGTAAATTGGCCATTTCCATTCACTTTTACCCATTCCTCAACTCTCGTGTTTAAGGCCCCTGGAAGCATGAAAATCACTTTAAACATCTCATTTTATCTTTAAAAGTGATTTTCCACGTACAAATGTGAATTGTAGTTCAAAGAGGCAACATTTGAAAACAGACCATTTTTTTAGTTTCTGAAGCATGTCGTAAGGGAAGGTGGTTATCTCCTTCATCAAAAATCGGACGTTTTGAATTGAACAATAAAGGCCTACAAATGTTATTTAATTCACTTTCTGGGGTGGAGAAAAACTTTTTAAGGGCTCAGAGTGAATAAATTGGCCATTTTCATTCACATTTACCCATTCCTCAAATCTTGTGTTTAGGGCCCCTGGAAGCTTGAAAATCACTTTAAACAACTCATTTTATCTTTAAAAGTGATTTTCCACGTACAAATGTGAATTGTAGTTAAAAGAGGCAACATTTGAAAACGGACCATTTTTACGTTTCTGAAGCATGTCATAAGGGGGGGTGGTTATCTCTTTCGTCAAAAATCGGGCGTTTTCGCTTGAACAATAAAGGCCTACAAATGTTATTTAGTTCACTTCCCGTGGAGGAGAAACACTTTTTAAGGCCGCAGAGTGAGTAAATTGGCCATATTCATTCACTTTTACCCATTCCTCAAATCTTGTGTTTAAGGCCCCTGGAAGCATGAAAATCACTTTAAACATCTCATTTTATCTTTAAAAGTGATTTTCCACGTACAAATGTGAATTGTAGTTCAAAGAGGCAACATTTGAAAACAGACCATTTTTTTAGTTTCTGAAGCATGTCGTAAGGGGGGGTGGTTATCTCTTTCATCAAAAATCGGACGTTTTTGATTGAACAATAAAGGCCTACAAATGTTATTTAATTCACTTTCTGGGGTGGAGAAAAAGTTTTTAAGGCCTCAGAGTGAATAAATTGGCCATTTTCATTCACATTTACCCATTCCTCAAATCTTGTGTTTAGGGCCCCTGGAAGCTTGAAAATCACTTTAAACATCTCATTTTATCTTTAAAAGTGATTTTCCACGTACAAATGTGAATTGTAGTTCAAAGAGGCAACATTTGAAAACGGACCATTTTTTACGTTTCTGAAGCTTGTCGTAAGGGGGGGTGGTTATCTCTTTCGTCAAAAATCGGGCGTTTTCGCTTGAACAATAAAGGCCTACAAATGTTATTTAGTTCACTTCCCGGGGAGGAGAAACACTTTTTAAGGCCGCAGAGTGAGTAAATTGGCCATATTCATTCACTTTTACCCATTCCTCAAATCTTGTGTTTAAGGCCCCTGGAAGCATGAAAATCACTTTAAACATCTCATTTTATCTTTAAAAGTGATTTTCCACGTACAAATGTGAATTGTAGTTCAAAGAGGCAACATTTGAAAACGGACCATATTTTACGTTTCTGAAGCATGTCGTAAGGGGGGGTGGTTATCTCTTTCGTCAAAAATCGGGCGCTTTTTGCTTGAACAATACAGGCCTCCAAATGTTATTTTATTCACTTCCCGTGGAGGAGAAACACTTTTTAAGGCCGCAGAGTGAGTAAATTGGCCATATTCATTCACTTTTACCCATTCCTCAAATCTCGTGTTTAAGGCCCCTGGAAGCATGAAAATCACTTTAAACATCTCATTTTATCTTTAAAAGTGATTTTCCACGTACAAATGTGATTTGTAGTTCAAAGAGGCAACATTTGAAAACAGACCATTTTTTTAGTTTCTGAAGCATGTCGTAAGGGGGGGTGGTTATCTCTTTCATCAAAAATCGGACGTTTTTAATTGAACAATAAAGGCCTACAAATGTTATTTAATTCACTTTCTGGGGTGGAGAAAAACTTTTTAAGGCCTCAGAGTGAATAAATTGGCCATTTTCATTCACATTTACCGATTCCTCAAATCTTGTGTTTAGGGCCCTTGGAAGCTTGAAAATCACTTTAAACATCTCATTTTATCTTTAAAAGTGATTTTCCACGTACAAATGTGAATTGTAGTTAAAAGAGGCAACATTTGAAAACGGACCATTTTTACGTTTCTGAAGCATGTCATAAGGGGGGGTGGTTATCTCTTTCGTCAAAAATCGGGCGTTTTCGCTTGAACAATAAAGGCCTACAAATGTTATTTAGTTCACTTCCCGTGGAGGAGAAACACTTTTTAAGGCCGCAGAGTGAGTAAATTGGCCATATTCATTCACTTTTACCCATTCCTCAAATCTTGTGTTTAAGGCCCCTGGAAGCATGAAAATCACTTTAAACATCTCATTTTATCTTTAAAAGTGATTTTCCACGTACAAATGTGAATTGTAGTTCAAAGAGGCAACATTTGAAAACAGACCATTTTTTTAGTTTCTGAAGCATGTCGTAAGGGGGGGTGGTTATCTCTTTCATCAAAAATCTGACGTTTTTGATTGAACAATAAAGGCCTCCAAATGTTATTTTATTCACTTCCCGTGGAGGAGAAACACTTTTTAAGGCCGCAGAGTGAGTAAATTGGCCATTTTCATTCACTTTTAGCCATTCCTCAAATCTCGTGTTTAAGGCCCCTGGAAGCATGAAAATCACTTTAAACATCTCATTTTATCTTTAAAAGTGATTTTCCATGTACAAATGTGAATTGTAGTTCAAAGAGGCAACATTTGAAAACAGACCATTTTTTTAGTTTCTGAAGCATGTCGTAAGGGGGGGTGGTTATCTCTTTCATCAAAAATCGGACGTTTTTAATTGAACAATAAAGGCCTACAAATGTTATTTAATTCACTTTCTGGGGTGGAGAAAAACTTTTTAAGGCCTCAGAGTGAATAAATTGGCCATTTTCATTCACATTTACCCATTCCTCAAATCTTGTGTTTAGGGCCCCTGGAAGCTTGAAAATCACTTTAAACATCTCATTTTATCTTTAAAAGTGATTTTCCACGTACAAATGTGAATTGTAGTTAAAAGAGGCAACATTTGAAAACGGACCATTTTTACGTTTCTGAAGCATGTCATAAGGGGGGGTGGTTATCTCTTTCGTCAAAAATCGGGCGTTTTCGCTTGAACAATAAAGACCTACAAATGTTATTTAGTTCACTTCCCGTGGAGGAGAAACACTTTTTAAGGCCGCAGAGTGAGTAAATTGGCCATATTCATTCACTTTTACCCATTCCTCAAATCTTGTGTTTAAGGCCCCTGGAAGCATGAAAATCACTTTAAACATCTCATTTTATCTTTAAAAGTGATTTTCCACGTACAAATGTGAATTGTAGTCCAAAGAGGCAACATTTGAAAACAGACCATTTTTTTAGTTTCTGAAGCATGTCGTAAGGGGGGGTGGTTATCTCTTTCATCAAAAATCGGACGTTTTTGATTGAACAATAAAGGCCTCCAAATGTTATTTTATTCACTTCCCGTGGAGGAGAAACACTTTTTAAGGCTGCAGAGTGAGTAAATTGGCCATTTCCATTCACTTTTACCCATTCCTCAACTCTCGTGTTTAAGGCCCCTGGAAGCATGAAAATCACTTTAAACATCTCATTTTATCTTTAAAAGTGATTTTCCACGTACAAATGTGAATTGTAGTTCAAAGAGGCAACATTTGAAAACAGACCATTTTTTTAGTTTCTGAAGCATGTCGTAAGGGAAGGTGGTTATCTCCTTCATCAAAAATCGGACGTTTTGAATTGAACAATAAAGGCCTACAAATGTTATTTAATTCACTTTCTGGGGTGGAGAAAAACTTTTTAAGGCCTCAGAGTGAATAAATTGGCCATTTTCATTCACATTTACCCATTCCTCAAATCTTGTGTTTAGGGCCCCTGGAAGCTTGAAAATCACTTTAAACAACTCATTTTATCTTTAAAAGTGATTTTCCACGTACAAATGTGAATTGTAGTTAAAAGAGGCAACATTTGAAAACGGACCATTTTTACGTTTCTGAAACATGTCATAAGGGGGGGTGGTTATCTCTTTCGTCAAAAATCGGGCGTTTTCGCTTGAACAATAAAGGCCTACAAATGGTATTTAGTTCACTTCCCGTGGAGGAGAAACACTTTTTAAGGCCGCAGAGTGAGTAAATTGGCCATATTCATTCACTTTTACCCATTCCTCAAATCTTGTGTTTAAGGCCCCTGGAAGCATGAAAATCACTTTAAACATCTCATTTTATCTTTAAAAGTGATTTTCCACGTACAAATGTGAATTGTAGTTCAAAGAGGCAACATTTGAAAACAGACCATTTTTTTAGTTTCTGAAGCATGTCGTAAGGGGGGGTGGTTATCTCTTTCATCAAAAATCGGACGTTTTTAATTGAACAATAAAGGCCTACAAATGTTATTTAATTCACTTTCTGGGGTGGAGAAAAACTTTTTAAGGCCTCAGAGTGAATAAATTGGCCATTTTCATTCACATTTACCCATTCCTCAAATCTTGTGTTTAGGGCCCCTGGAAGCTTGAAAATCACTTTAAACATCTCATTTTATCTTTAAAAGTGATTTTCCACGTACAAATGTGAATTGTAGTTAAAAGAGGCAACATTTGAAAACGGACCATTTTTACGTTTCTGAAGCATGTCGTAAGGGGGGGTGGTTATCTCTTTCATCAAAAATCGGACGTTTTTGATTGAACAATAAAGGCCTCCAAATGTTATTTTATTCACTTCCCGTGGAGGAGAAACACTTTTTAAGGCCGCAGAGTGAGTAAATTGGCCATTTCCATTCACTTTTACCCATTCCTCAACTCTCGTGTTTAAGGCCCCTGGAAGCATGAAAATCACTTTAAACATCTCATTTTATCTTTAAAAGTGATTTTCCACGTACAAATGTGAATTGTAGTTCAAAGAGGCAACATTTGAAAACAGACCATTTTTTTAGTTTCTGAAGCATGTCGTAAGGGGGGGTGGTTATCTCTTTCATCAAAAATCGGACGTTTTTAATTGAACAATAAAGGCCTACAAATGTTATTTAATTCACTTTCTGGGGTGGAGAAAAACTTTTTAAGGCCTCAGAGTGAATAAATTGGCCATTTTCATTCACATTTACCCATTCCTCAAATCTTGTGTTTAGGGCCCCTGGAAGCTTGAAAATCACTTTAAACATCTCATTTTATCTTTAAAAGTGATTTTCCACGTACAAATGTGAATTGTAGTTAAAAGAGGCAACATTTGAAAACGGACCATTTTTACGTTTCTGAAGCATGTCATAAGGGGGGGTGGTTATCTCTTTCGTCAAAAATCGGGCGTTTTCGCTTGAACAATAAAGACCTACAAATGTTATTTAGTTCACTTCCCGTGGAGGAGAAACACTTTTTAAGGCCGCAGAGTGAGTAAATTGGCCATATTCATTCACTTTTACCCATTCCTCAAATCTTGTGTTTAAGGCCCCTGGAAGCATGAAAATCACTTTAAACATCTCATTTTATCTTTAAAAGTGATTTTCCACGTACAAATGTGAATTGTAGTCCAAAGAGGCAACATTTGAAAACAGACCATTTTTTTAGTTTCTGAAGCATGTCGTAAGGGGGGGTGGTTATCTCTTTCATCAAAAATCGGACGTTTTTGATTGAACAATAAAGGCCTCCAAATGTTATTTTATTCACTTCCCGTGGAGGAGAAACACTTTTTAAGGCTGCAGAGTGAGTAAATTGGCCATTTCCATTCACTTTTACCCATTCCTCAACTCTCGTGTTTAAGGCCCCTGGAAGCATGAAAATCACTTTAAACATCTCATTTTATCTTTAAAAGTGATTTTCCACGTACAAATGTGAATTGTAGTTCAAAGAGGCAACATTTGAAAACAGACCATTTTTTTAGTTTCTGAAGCATGTCGTAAGGGAAGGTGGTTATCTCCTTCATCAAAAATCGGACGTTTTGAATTGAACAATAAAGGCCTACAAATGTTATTTAATTCACTTTCTGGGGTGGAGAAAAACTTTTTAAGGCCTCAGAGTGAATAAATTGGCCATTTTCATTCACATTTACCCATTCCTCAAATCTTGTGTTTAGGGCCCCTGGAAGCTTGAAAATCACTTTAAACAACTCATTTTATCTTTAAAAGTGATTTTCCACGTACAAATGTGAATTGTAGTTAAAAGAGGCAACATTTGAAAACGGACCATTTTTACGTTTCTGAAACATGTCATAAGGGGGGGTGGTTATCTCTTTCGTCAAAAATCGGGCGTTTTCGCTTGAACAATAAAGGCCTACAAATGGTATTTAGTTCACTTCCCGTGGAGGAGAAACACTTTTTAAGGCCGCAGAGTGAGTAAATTGGCCATATTCATTCACTTTTACCCATTCCTCAAATCTTGTGTTTAAGGCCCCTGGAAGCATGAAAATCACTTTAAACATCTCATTGTATCTTTAAAAGTGATTTTCCACGTACAAATGTGAATTGTAGTCCAAAGAGGCAACATTTGAAAACAGACCATTTTTTTAGTTTCTGAAGCATGTCGTAAGGGGGGGTGGTTATCTCTTTCATCAAAAATCGGACGTTTTTAATTGAACAATAAAGGCCTACAAATGTTATTTAATTCACTTTCTGGGGTGGAGAAAAACTTTTTAAGGCCTCAGAGTGAATAAATTGGCCATTTTCATTCACATTTACCCATTCCTCAAATCTTGTGTTTAGGGCCCCTGGAAGCTAGAAAATCACTTTAAACATCTCATTTTATCTTTAAAAGTGATTTTCCACGTACAAATGTGAATTGTAGTTAAAAGAGGCAACATTTGAAAACGGACCATTTTTACGTTTCTGAAGCATGTCGTAAGGGGGGGTGGTTATCTCTTTCATCAAAAATCGGACGTTTTTGATTGAACAATAAAGGCCTCCAAATGTTATTTTATTCACTTCCCGTGGAGGAGAAACACTTTTTAAGGCCGCAGAGTGAGTAAATTGGCCATTTCCATTCACTTTTACCCATTCCTCAACTCTCGTGTTTAAGGCCCCTGGAAGCATGAAAATCACTTTAAACATCTCATTTTATCTTTAAAAGTGATTTTCCACGTACAAATGTGAATTGTAGTTCAAAGAGGCAACATTTGAAAACAGACCATTTTTTTAGTTTCTGAAGCATGTCGTAAGGGAAGGTGGTTATCTCCTTCATCAAAAATCGGACGTTTTGAATTGAACAATAAAGGCCTACAAATGTTATTTAATTCACTTTCTGGGGTGGAGAAAAACTTTTTAAGGCCTCAGAGTGAATAAATTGGCCATTTTCATTCACATTTACCCATTCCTCAAATCTTGTGTTTAGGGCCCCTGGAAGCTTGAAAATCACTTTAAACAACTCATTTTATCTTTAAAAGTGATTTTCCACGTACAAATGTGAATTGTAGTTAAAAGAGGCAACATTTGAAAACGGACCATTTTTACGTTTCTGAAACATGTCATAAGGGGGGGTGGTTATCTCTTTCGTCAAAAATCGGGCGTTTTCGCTTGAACAATAAAGGCCTACAAATGGTATTTAGTTCACTTCCCGTGGAGGAGAAACACTTTTTAAGGCCGCAGAGTGAGTAAATTGGCCATATTCATTCACTTTTACCCATTCCTCAAATCTTGTGTTTAAGGCCCCTGGAAGCATGAAAATCACTTTAAACATCTCATTTTATCTTTAAAAGTGATTTTCCACGTACAAATGTGAATTGTAGTTCAAAGAGGCAACATTTGAAAACAGACCATTTTTTTAGTTTCTGAAGCATGTCGTAAGGGGGGGTGGTTATCTCTTTCATCAAAAATCGGACGTTTTTAATTGAACAATAAAGGCCTACAAATGTTATTTAATTCACTTTCTGGGGTGGAGAAAAACTTTTTAAGGCCTCAGAGTGAATAAATTGGCCATTTTCATTCACATTTACCCATTCCTCAAATCTTGTGTTTAGGGCCCCTGGAAGCTTGAAAATCACTTTAAACATCTCATTTTATCTTTAAAAGTGATTTTCCACGTACAAATGTGAATTGTAGTTAAAAGAGGCAACATTTGAAAACGGACCATTTTTACGTTTCTGAAGCATGTCGTAAGGGGGGGTGGTTATCTCTTTCATCAAAAATCGGACGTTTTTGATTGAACAATAAAGGCCTCCAAATGTTATTTTATTCACTTCCCGTGGAGGAGAAACACTTTTTAAGGCCGCAGAGTGAGTAAATTGGCCATTTCCATTCACTTTTACCCATTCCTCAACTCTCGTGTTTAAGGCCCCTGGAAGCATGAAAATCACTTTAAACATCTCATTTTATCTTTAAAAGTGATTTTCCACGTACAAATGTGAATTGTAGTTCAAAGAGGCAACATTTGAAAACAGACCATTTTTTTAGTTTCTGAAGCATGTCGTAAGGGGGGGTGGTTATCTCTTTTATCAAAAATCAGACGTTTTTAATTGAACAAAAAAGGCCTACAAATGTTATTTAATTCACTTTCTGGGGTGGAGAAAAACTTTTTAAGGCCTCACAGTGAATAAATTGGCCATTTTCATTCACTTTTACCCATTCCTCAAATCTTGTGTTTAGGGCCCCTGGAAGCTTGAAAATCACTTTAAACATCTCATTGTATCTTTAAAAGTGATTTTCCACGTACAAATGTGAATTGTAGTTAAAAGTGGCAACATTTGATAACGGACCATTATTTACGTTTCTGAAGCATGTCGTAAGGGGGGGTGGTTATCTCTTTTGTCAAAAATCGGGCGTTTTTGCTTGAACAATAAAGGCCTACAAATGTTATTTAGTTCACTTCCCGTGGAGGAGAAACACTTTTTAAGGCCGCAGAGTGAGTAAATTGGCCATATTCATTCACTTTTACCCATTCCTCAAATCTTGTGTTTAAGGCCCCTGGAAGCATGAAAATCACTTTAAACATCTCATTTTATCTTTAAAAGTGATTTTCCACGCACAAATGTGAATTGTAGTTCAAAGAGGCAACATTTGAAAACAGACCATTTTTTTAGTTTCTGAAGCATGTCGTAAGGGAAGGTGGTTATCTCCTTCATCAAAAATCGGACGTTTTGAATTGAACAATAAAGGCCTACAAATGTTATTTAATTCACTTTCTGGGGTGGAGAAAAACTTTTTAAGGCCTCAGAGTGAATAAATTGGCCATTTTCATTCACATTTACCCATTCCTCAAATCTTGTGTTTAGGGCCCCTGGAAGCTTGAAAATCACTTTAAACAACTCATTTTATCTTTAAAAGTGATTTTCCACGTACAAATGTGAATTGTAGTTAAAGAGGCAACATTTGAAAACGGACCATTTTTACGTTTCTGAAGCATGTCATAAGGGGGGGTGGTTATCTCTTTCGTCAAAAATCGGGCGTTTTCGCTTGAACAATAAAGGCCTACAAATGTTATTTAGTTCACTTCCCGTGGAGGAGAAACACTTTTTAAGGCCGCAGAGTGAGTAAATTGGCCATATTCATTCACTTTTACCCATTCCTCAAATCTTGTGTTTAAGGCCCCTGGAAGCATGAAAATCACTTTAAACATCTCATTTTAACTTTAAAAGTGATTTTCCATGTACAAATGTGAATTGTAGTTCAAAGAGGCAACATTTGAAAACAGACCATTTTTTTAGTTTCTGAAGCATGTCGTAAGGGGGGGTGGTTATCTCTTTCATCAAAAATCAGACGTTTTTGATTGAACAATAAAGGCCTCCAAATGTTATTTTATTCACTTCCCGTGGAGGAGAAACACTTTTTAAGGCCGCAGAGTGAGTAAATTGGCCATTTTCATTCACTTTTAGCCATTCCTCAAATCTCGTGTTTAAGGCCCCTGGAAGCATGAAAATCACTTTAAACATCTCATTTTATCTTTAAAAGTGATTTTCCATGTACAAATGTGAATTGTACTTCAAAGAGGCAACATTTGAAAACAGACCATTTTTTTAGTTTCTGAAGCATGTCGTAAGGGAAGGTGGTTATCTCCTTCATCAAAAATCGGACGTTTTGAATTGAACAATAAAGGCCTACAAATGTTATTTAATTCACTTTCTGGGGTGGAGAAAAACTTTTTAAGGCCTCAGAGTGAATAAATTGGCCATTTTCATTCACATTTACCCATTCCTCAAATCTTGTGTTTAGGGCCCCTGGAAGCTTGAAAATCACTTTAAACAACTAATTTTATCTTTAAAAGTGATTTTCCACGTACAAATGTGAATTGTAGTTAAAAGAGGCAACATTTGAAAACAGACCATTTTTTTAGTTTCTGAAGCATGTCGTAAGGGAAGGTGGTTATCTCTTTCATCAAAATCGGACGTTTTTGATTGAACAATAAAGGCCTACAAATGTTATTTAATTCACTTTCTGGGGTGGAGAAAAACTTTTTAAGGCCTCAGAGTGAATAAATTGGCCATTTTCATTCACATTTACCCATTCCTCAAATCTTGTGTTTAGGGCCCCTGGAAGCTTGAAAATCACTTTAAACATCTCATTTTATCTTTAAAAGTGATTTTCCACGTACAAATGTGAATTGTAGTTCAAAGAGGCAACATTTGAAAACGGACCATTTTTTACGTTTCTGAAGCTTGTCGTAAGGGGGGGTGGTTATCTCTTTCGTCAAAAATCGGGCGTTTTCGCTTGAACAATAAAGGCCTACAAATGTTATTTAGTTCACTTCCTGGGGAGGAGAAACACTTTTTAAGGCCGCAGAGTGAGTAAATTGGCCATATTCATTCACTTTTACCCATTCCTCAAATCTTGTGTTTAAGGCCCCTGGAAGCATGAAAATCACTTTAAACATCTCATTTTATCTTTAAAAGTGATTTTCCACGTACAAATGTGAATTGTAGTTCAAAGAGGCAACATTTGAAAACGGACCATATTTTACGTTTCTGAAGCATGTCGTAAGGGGGGGTGGTTATCTCTTTCGTCAAAAATCGGGCGTTTTTGCTTGAACAATACAGGCCTCCAAATGTTATTTTATTCACTTCCCGTGGAGGAGAAACACTTTTTAAGGCCGCAAAGTGAGTAAATTGGCCATATTCATTCACTTTTACCCATTCCTCAAATCTCGTGTTTAAGGCCCCTGGAA
Source organism: Triturus cristatus (assembly GCF_964204655.1). Lineage (NCBI taxonomy): Eukaryota > Metazoa > Chordata > Amphibia > Caudata > Salamandridae > Triturus > Triturus cristatus. Next base: position 1,222,844,309 of record NC_140590.1, on the reverse strand, counting down.
GCATGAAAATCACTTTAAACATCTCATTTTATCTTTAAAAGTGATTTTCCACGTACAAATGTGATTTGTAGTTCAAAGAGGCAACATTTGAAAACAGACCATTTTTTTAGTTTCTGAAGCATGTTGTAAGGGGGGGTGGTTATCTCTTTCATCAAAAATCGGACGTTTTTGATTGAACAATAAAGGCCTCCAAATGTTATTTTATTCACTTCCCGTGGAGGAGAAACACTTTTTAAGGCCGCAAAGTGAGTAAATTGGCCATTTCCATTCACTTTTACCCATTCCTCAAATCTCGTGTTTAAGGCCCCTGGAAGCATGAAAATCACTTTACACATCTCATTTTATCTTTAAAAGTGATTTTCCACGTACAAATGTGAATTGTAGTTCAAAGAGGCAACATTTGAAAACAGACCATTTTTTTAGTTTCTGAAGCATGTCGTAAGGGGGGGTGGTTATCTCCTTCATCAAAAATCGGACGTTTTGAATTGAACAATAAAGGCCTACACATGTTATTTAATTCACTTTCGGGGGTGGAGAAAAACTTTTTAAGGCCTCAGAGTGAATAAATTGGCCATTTTCATTCACATTTACCGATTCCTCAAATCTTGTGTTTAGGGCCCTTGGAAGCTTGAAAATCACTTTAAACATCTCATTTTATCTTTAAAAGTGATTTTCCACGTACAAATGTGAATTGTAGTTCAAAGAGGCAACATTTGTAAACAGACCATTTTTTTAGTTTCTGAAGCATGTCGTAAGGGGGGGTGGTTATCTCTTTCATCAAAAATCGGACGTTTTTGATTGAACAATAAAGGCCTCCAAATGTTATTTTATTCACTTCCCGTGGAGGAGAAACACTTTTTAAGGCCGCAGAGTGAGTAAATTGGCAATTTTCATTCACTTTTACCCATTCCTCAAATCTTGTGTTTAGGGCCCCTGGAAGCATGAAAATCACTTTAAACATCTCATTTTATCTTTAAAAGTGATTTTCCACGTACAAATGTGAATTGTAGTTCAAAGAGGCAACATTTGAAAACAGACCATTTTTTTAGTTTCTGAAGCATGTCGTAAGGGGGGGTGGTTATCTCTTTCATCAAAAATCGGACGTTTTTGATTGAACAATAAAGGCCTACAAATGTTATTTAATTCACTTTCTGGGGTGGAGAAAAACTTTTTAAGGCCTCAGAGTGAATAAATTGGCCATTTTCATTCACATTTACCCATTCCTCAAATCTTGTGTTTAGGGCTCCTGGAAGCTTGAAAATCACTTTAAACATCTCATTTTATCTTTAAAAGTGATTTTCCACATACAAATGTGAATTGTAGTTCAAAGAGGCAACATTTGAAAACGGACCATTTTTTACGTTTCTGAAGCTTGTCGTAAGGGGGGGTGGTTATCTCTTTCGTCAAAAATCGGGCGTTTTCGCTTGAACAATAAAGGCCTACAAATGTTATTTAGTTCACTTCCCGTGGAGGAGAAACACTTTTTAAGGCCGCAGAGTGAGTAAATTGGCCATATTCATTCACTTTTACCCATTCCTCAAATCTTGTGTTTAAGGCCCCTGGAAGCATGAAAATCACTTTAAACATCTCATTTTATCTTTAAAAGTGATTTTCCACGTACAAATGTGAATTGTAGTTCAAAGAGGCAACATTTGAAAACAGACCATTTTTTTAGTTTCTGAAGCATGTCGTAAGGGGGGGTGGTTATCTCTTTCATCAAAAATCGGACGTTTTTGATTGAACAATAAAGGCCTCCAAATGTTATTTTATTCACTTCCCGTGGAGGAGAAACACTTTTTAAGGCCGCAGAGTGAGTAAATTGGCAATTTTCATTCACTTTTACCCATTCCTCAAATCTTGTGTTTAGGGCCCCTGGAAGCATGAAAATCACTTTAAACATCTCATTTTATCTTTAAAAGTGATTTTCCACGTACAAATGTGAATTGTAGTTCAAAGAGGCAACATTTGAAAACAGACCATTTTTTTAGTTTCTGAAGCATGTCGTAAGGGGGGGTGGTTATCTCTTTCATCAAAAATCGGACGTTTTTGATTGAACAATAAAGGCCTACAAATGTTATTTAATTCACTTTCTGGGGTGGAGAAAAACTTTTTAAGGCCTCAGAGTGAATAAATTGGCCATTTTCATTCACATTTACCCATTCCTCAAATCTTGTGTTTAGGGCTCCTGGAAGCTTGAAAATCACTTTAAACATCTCATTTTATCTTTAAAAGTGATTTTCCACGTACAAATGTGAATTGTAGTTCAAAGAGGCAACATTTGAAAACGGACCATTTTTTACGTTTCTGAAGCTTGTCGTAAGGGGGGGTGGTTATCTCTTTTGTCAAAAATCGGGCGTTTTCGCTTGAACAATAAAGGCCTACAAATGTTATTTAGTTCACTTCCCGTGGAGGAGAAACACTTTTTAAGGCCGCAGAGTGAGTAAATTGGCCATATTCATTCACTTTTACCCATTCCTCAAATCTTGTGTTTAAGGCCCCTGGAAGCATGAAAATCACTTTAAACATCTCATTTTATCTTTAAAAGTGATTTTCCATGTACAAATGTGAATTGTACTTCAAAGAGGCAACATTTGAAAACAGACCATTTTTTTAGTTTCTGAAGCATGTCGTAAGGGAAGGTGGTTATCTCCTTCATCAAAAATCGGACGTTTTGAATTGAACAATAAAGGCCTACAAATGTTATTTAATTCACTTTCTGGGGTGGAGAAAAACTTTTTAAGGCCTCAGAGTGAATAAATTGGCCATTTTCATTCACATTTACCCATTCCTCAAATCTTGTGTTTAGGGCCCCTGGAAGCTTGAAAATCACTTTAAACAACTCATTTTATCTTTAAAAGTGATTTTCCACGTACAAATGTGAATTGTAGTTAAAGAGGCAACATTTGAAAACGGACCATTTTTACGTTTCTGAAGCATGTCATAAGGGGGGGTGGTTATCTCTTTCGTCAAAAATCGGGCGTTTTCGCTTGAACAATAAAGGCCTACAAATGTTATTTAGTTCACTTCCCGTGGAGGAGAAACACTTTTTAAGGCCGCAGAGTGAGTAAATTGGCCATATTCATTCACTTTTACCCATTCCTCAAATCTTGTGTTTAAGGCCCCTGGAAGCATGAAAATCACTTTAAACATCTCATTTTAACTTTAAAAGTGATTTTCCATGTACAAATGTGAATTGTAGTTCAAAGAGGCAACATTTGAAAACAGACCATTTTTTTAGTTTCTGAAGCATGTCGTAAGGGGGGGTGGTTATCTCTTTCATCAAAAATCAGACGTTTTTGATTGAACAATAAAGGCCTCCAAATGTTATTTTATTCACTTCCCGTGGAGGAGAAACACTTTTTAAGGCCGCAGAGTGAGTAAATTGGCCATTTTCATTCACTTTTAGCCATTCCTCAAATCTCGTGTTTAAGGCCCCTGGAAGCATGAAAATCACTTTAAACATCTCATTTTATCTTTAAAAGTGATTTTCCATGTACAAATGTGAATTGTACTTCAAAGAGGCAACATTTGAAAACAGACCATTTTTTTAGTTTCTGAAGCATGTCGTAAGGGAAGGTGGTTATCTCCTTCATCAAAAATCGGACGTTTTGAATTGAACAATAAAGGCCTACAAATGTTATTTAATTCACTTTCTGGGGTGGAGAAAAACTTTTTAAGGCCTCAGAGTGAATAAATTGGCCATTTTCATTCACATTTACCCATTCCTCAAATCTTGTGTTTAGGGCCCCTGGAAGCTTGAAAATCACTTTAAACAACTAATTTTATCTTTAAAAGTGATTTTCCACGTACAAATGTGAATTGTAGTTAAAAGAGGCAACATTTGAAAACAGACCATTTTTTTAGTTTCTGAAGCATGTCGTAAGGGAAGGTGGTTATCTCTTTCATCAAAATCGGACGTTTTTGATTGAACAATAAAGGCCTACAAATGTTATTTAATTCACTTTCTGGGGTGGAGAAAAACTTTTTAAGGCCTCAGAGTGAATAAATTGGCCATTTTCATTCACATTTACCCATTCCTCAAATCTTGTGTTTAGGGCCCCTGGAAGCTTGAAAATCACTTTAAACATCTCATTTTATCTTTAAAAGTGATTTTCCACGTACAAATGTGAATTGTAGTTCAAAGAGGCAACATTTGAAAACGGACCATTTTTTACGTTTCTGAAGCTTGTCGTAAGGGGGGGTGGTTATCTCTTTCGTCAAAAATCGGGCGTTTTCGCTTGAACAATAAAGGCCTACAAATGTTATTTAGTTCACTTCCTGGGGAGGAGAAACACTTTTTAAGGCCGCAGAGTGAGTAAATTGGCCATATTCATTCACTTTTACCCATTCCTCAAATCTTGTGTTTAAGGCCCCTGGAAGCATGAAAATCACTTTAAACATCTCATTTTATCTTTAAAAGTGATTTTCCACGTACAAATGTGAATTGTAGTTCAAAGAGGCAACATTTGAAAACGGACCATATTTTACGTTTCTGAAGCATGTCGTAAGGGGGGGTGGTTATCTCTTTCGTCAAAAATCGGGCGTTTTTGCTTGAACAATACAGGCCTCCAAATGTTATTTTATTCACTTCCCGTGGAGGAGAAACACTTTTTAAGGCCGCAGAGTGAGTAAATTGGCCATATTCATTCACTTTTACCCATTCCTCAAATCTCGTGTTTAAGGCCCCTGGAAGCATGAAAATCACTTTAAACATCTCATTTTATCTTTAAAAGTGATTTTCCACGTACAAATGTGATTTGTAGTTCAAAGAGGCAACATTTGAAAACAGACCATTTTTTTAGTTTCTGAAGCATGTTGTAAGGGGGGGTGGTTATCTCTTTCATCAAAAATCGGACGTTTTTGATTGAACAATAAAGGCCTCCAAATGTTATTTTATTCACTTCCCGTGGAGGAGAAACACTTTTTAAGGCCGCAAAGTGAGTAAATTGGCCATTTCCATTCACTTTTACCCATTCCTCAAATCTCGTGTTTAAGGCCCCTGGAAGCATGAAAATCACTTTACACATCTCATTTTATCTTTAAAAGTGATTTTCCACGTACAAATGTGAATTGTAGTTCAAAGAGGCAACATTTGAAAACAGACCATTTTTTTAGTTTCTGAAGCATGTCGTAAGGGGGGGTGGTTATCTCCTTCATCAAAAATCGGACGTTTTGAATTGAACAATAAAGGCCTACACATGTTATTTAATTCACTTTCGGGGGTGGAGAAAAACTTTTTAAGGCCTCAGAGTGAATAAATTGGCCATTTTCATTCACATTTACCGATTCCTCAAATCTTGTGTTTAGGGCCCTTGGAAGCTTGAAAATCACTTTAAACATCTCATTTTATCTTTAAAAGTGATTTTCCACGTACAAATGTGAATTGTAGTTCAAAGAGGCAACATTTGAAAACAGACCATTTTTTTAGTTTCTGAAGCATGTCGTAAGGGGGGGTGGTTATCTCTTTCATCAAAAATCGGACGTTTTTGATTGAACAATAAAGGCCTCCAAATGTTATTTTATTCACTTCCCGTGGAGGAGAAACACTTTTTAAGGCCGCAGAGTGAGTAAATTGGCAATTTTCATTCACTTTTACCCATTCCTCAAATCTTGTGTTTAGGGCCCCTGGAAGCATGAAAATCACTTTAAACATCTCATTTTATCTTTAAAAGTGATTTTCCACGTACAAATGTGAATTGTAGTTCAAAGAGGCAACATTTGAAAACAGACCATTTTTTTAGTTTCTGAAGCATGTCGTAAGGGGGGGTGGTTATCTCTTTCATCAAAAATCGGACGTTTTTGATTGAACAATAAAGGCCTACAAATGTTATTTAATTCACTTTCTGGGGTGGAGAAAAACTTTTTAAGGCCTCAGAGTGAATAAATTGGCCATTTTCATTCACATTTACCCATTCCTCAAATCTTGTGTTTAGGGCTCCTGGAAGCTTGAAAATCACTTTAAACATCTCATTTTATCTTTAAAAGTGATTTTCCACGTACAAATGTGAATTGTAGTTCAAAGAGGCAACATTTGAAAACGGACCATTTTTTACGTTTCTGAAGCTTGTCGTAAGGGGGGGTGGTTATCTCTTTCGTCAAAAATCGGGCGTTTTCGCTTGAACAATAAAGGCCTACAAATGTTATTTAGTTCACTTCCCGTGGAGGAGAAACACTTTTTAAGGCCGCAGAGTGAGTAAATTGGCCATATTCATTCACTTTTACCCATTCCTCAAATCTTGTGTTTAAGGCCCCTGGAAGCATGAAAATCACTTTAAACATCTCATTTTATCTTTAAAAGTGATTTTCCACGTACAAATGTGAATTGTAGTTCAAAGAGGCAACATTTGAAAACAGACCATTTTTTTAGTTTCTGAAGCATGTCGTAAGGGGGGGTGGTTATCTCTTTCATCAAAAATCGGACGTTTTTGATTGAACAATAAAGGCCTCCAAATGTTATTTTATTCACTTCCCGTGGAGGAGAAACACTTTTTAAGGCCGCAGAGTGAGTAAATTGGCAATTTTCATTCACTTTTACCCATTCCTCAAATCTTGTGTTTAGGGCCCCTGGAAGCATGAAAATCACTTTAAACATCTCATTTTATCTTTAAAAGTGATTTTCCACGTACAAATGTGAATTGTAGTTCAAAGAGGCAACATTTGAAAACAGACCATTTTTTTAGTTTCTGAAGCATGTCGTAAGGGGGGGTGGTTATCTCTTTCATCAAAAATCGGACGTTTTTGATTGAACAATAAAGGCCTACAAATGTTATTTAATTCACTTTCTGGGGTGGAGAAAAACTTTTTAAGGCCTCAGAGTGAATAAATTGGCCATTTTCATTCACATTTACCCATTCCTCAAATCTTGTGTTTAGGGCTCCTGGAAGCTTGAAAATCACTTTAAACATCTCATTTTATCTTTAAAAGTGATTTTCCACGTACAAATGTGAATTGTAGTTCAAAGAGGCAACATTTGAAAACGGACCATTTTTTACGTTTCTGAAGCTTGTCGTAAGGGGGGGTGGTTATCTCTTTTGTCAAAAATCGGGCGTTTTCGCTTGAACAATAAAGGCCTACAAATGTTATTTAGTTCACTTCCCGTGGAGGAGAAACACTTTTTAAGGCCGCAGAGTGAGTAAATTGGCCATATTCATTAACTTTTACCCATTCCTCAAATCTTGTGTTTAAGGCCCCTGGAAGCATGAAAATCACTTTAAACATCTCATTTTATCTTTAAAAGTGATTTTCCACGTACAAATGTGAATTGTAGTTCAAAGAGGCAACATTTGAAAACAGACCATTTTTTTAGTTTCTGAAGCATGTCGTAAGGGAAGGTGGTTATCTCCTTCATCAAAAATCGGACGTTTTGAATTGAACAATAAAGGCCTACAAATGTTATTTAATTCACTTTCTGGGGTGGAGAAAAACTTTTTAAGGCCTCAGAGTGAATAAATTGGCCATTTTCATTCACATTTACCCATTCCTCAAATCTTGTGTTTAGGGCCCCTGGAAGCTTGAAAATCACTTTAAACAACTCATTTTATCTTTAAAAGTGATTTTCCACGTACAAATGTGAATTGTAGTTAAAGAGGCAACATTTGAAAACAGACCATTTTTACGTTTCTGAAGCATGTCATAAGGGGGGGTGGTTATCTCTTTCGTCAAAAATCAGGCGTTTTCGCTTGAACAATAAAGGCCTACAAATGGTATTTAGTTCACTTCCCGTGGAGGAGAAACACTTTTTAAGGCCGCAGAGTGAGTAAATTGGCCATATTCATTCACTTTTACCCATTCCTCAAATCTTGTGTTTAAGGCCCCTGGAAGCATGAAAATCACTTTAAACATCTCATTTTAACTTTAAAAGTGATTGTCCATGTACAAATGTGAATTGTAGTTCAAAGAGGCAACATTTGAAAACAGACCATTTTTTTAGTTTCTGAAGCATGTCGTAAGGGGGGGTGGTTATCTCTTTCATCAAAAATCGGACGTTTTTGATTGAACAATAAAGGCCTCCAAATGTTATTTTATTCACTTCCCGTGGAGGAGAAACACTTTTTAAGGCTGCAGAGTGAGTAAATTGGCCATTTCCATTCACTTTTACCCATTCCTCAACTCTCGTGTTTAAGGCCCCTGGAAGCATGAAAATCACTTTAAACATCTCATTTTATCTTTAAAAGTGATTTTCCACGTACAAATGTGAATTGTAGTTAAAAGAGGCAACATTTGAAAACAGACCATTTTTTTAGTTTCTGAAGCATGTCGTAAGGGAAGGTGGTTATCTCCTTCATCAAAAATCGGACGTTTTGAATTGAACAATAAAGGCCTACAAATGTTATTTAATTCACTTTCTGGGGTGGAGAAAAACTTTTTAAGGCCTCAGAGTGAATAAATTGGCCATTTTCATTCACATTTACCCATTCCTCAAATCTTGTGTTTAGGGCCCCTGGAAGCTTGAAAATCACTTTAAACAACTCATTTTATCTTTAAAAGTGATTTTCCACGTACAAATGTGAATTGTAGTTAAAAGAGGCAACATTTGAAAACGGACCATTTTTACGTTTCTGAAACATGTCATAAGGGGGGGTGGTTATCTCTTTCGTCAAAAATCGGGCGTTTTCGCTTGAACAATAAAGGCCTACAAATGGTATTTAGTTCACTTCCCGTGGAGGAGAAACACTTTTTAAGGCCGCAGAGTGAGTAAATTGGCCATATTCATTCACTTTTACCCATTCCTCAAATCTTGTGTTTAAGGCCCCTGGAAGCATGAAAATCACTTTAAACATCTCATTGTATCTTTAAAAGTGATTTTCCACGTACAAATGTGAATTGTAGTCCAAAGAGGCAACATTTGAAAACAGACCATTTTTTTAGTTTCTGAAGCATGTCGTAAGGGGGGGTGGTTATCTCTTTCATCAAAAATCGGACGTTTTTAATTGAACAATAAAGGCCTACAAATGTTATTTAATTCACTTTCTGGGGTGGAGAAAAACTTTTTAAGGCCTCAGAGTGAATAAATTGGCCATTTTCATTCACATTTACCCATTCCTCAAATCTTGTGTTTAGGGCCCCTGGAAGCTAGAAAATCACTTTAAACATCTCATTTTATCTTTAAAAGTGATTTTCCACGTACAAATGTGAATTGTAGTTAAAAGAGGCAACATTTGAAAACGGACCATTTTTACGTTTCTGAAGCATGTCGTAAGGGGGGGTGGTTATCTCTTTCATCAAAAATCGGACGTTTTTGATTGAACAATAAAGGCCTCCAAATGTTATTTTATTCACTTCCCGTGGAGGAGAAACACTTTTTAAGGCCGCAGAGTGAGTAAATTGGCCATTTCCATTCACTTTTACCCATTCCTCAACTCTCGTGTTTAAGGCCCCTGGAAGCATGAAAATCACTTTAAACATCTCATTTTATCTTTAAAAGTGATTTTCCACGTACAAATGTGAATTGTAGTTCAAAGAGGCAACATTTGAAAACAGACCATTTTTTTAGTTTCTGAAGCATGTCGTAAGGGAAGGTGGTTATCTCCTTCATCAAAAATCGGACGTTTTGAATTGAACAATAAAGGCCTACAAATGTTATTTAATTCACTTTCTGGGGTGGAGAAAAACTTTTTAAGGCCTCAGAGTGAATAAATTGGCCATTTTCATTCACATTTACCCATTCCTCAAATCTTGTGTTTAGGGCCCCTGGAAGCTTGAAAATCACTTTAAACAACTCATTTTATCTTTAAAAGTGATTTTCCACGTACAAATGTGAATTGTAGTTAAAAGAGGCAACATTTGAAAACGGACCATTTTTACGTTTCTGAAACATGTCATAAGGGGGGGTGGTTATCTCTTTCGTCAAAAATCGGGCGTTTTCGCTTGAACAATAAAGGCCTACAAATGGTATTTAGTTCACTTCCCGTGGAGGAGAAACACTTTTTAAGGCCGCAGAGTGAGTAAATTGGCCATATTCATTCACTTTTACCCATTCCTCAAATCTTGTGTTTAAGGCCCCTGGAAGCATGAAAATCACTTTAAACATCTCATTTTATCTTTAAAAGTGATTTTCCACGTACAAATGTGAATTGTAGTTCAAAGAGGCAACATTTGAAAACAGACCATTTTTTTAGTTTCTGAAGCATGTCGTAAGGGGGGGTGGTTATCTCTTTCATCAAAAATCGGACGTTTTTAATTGAACAATAAAGGCCTACAAATGTTATTTAATTCACTTTCTGGGGTGGAGAAAAACTTTTTAAGGCCTCAGAGTGAATAAATTGGCCATTTTCATTCACATTTACCCATTCCTCAAATCTTGTGTTTAGGGCCCCTGGAAGCTTGAAAATCACTTTAAACATCTCATTTTATCTTTAAAAGTGATTTTCCACGTACAAATGTGAATTGTAGTTAAAAGAGGCAACATTTGAAAACGGACCATTTTTACGTTTCTGAAGCATGTCGTAAGGGGGGGTGGTTATCTCTTTCATCAAAAATCGGACGTTTTTGATTGAACAATAAAGGCCTCCAAATGTTATTTTATTCACTTTCCGTGGAGGAGAAACACTTTTTAAGGCCGCAGAGTGAGTAAATTGGCCATTTCCATTCACTTTTACCCATTCCTCAACTCTCGTGTTTAAGGCCCCTGGAAGCATGAAAATCACTTTAAACATCTCATTTTATCTTTAAAAGTGATTTTCCACGTACAAATGTGAATTGTAGTTCAAAGAGGCAACATTTGAAAACAGACCATTTTTTTAGTTTCTGAAGCATGTCGTAAGGGGGGGTGGTTATCTCTTTTATCAAAAATCAGACGTTTTTAATTGAACAAAAAAGGCCTACAAATGTTATTTAATTCACTTTCTGGGGTGGAGAAAAACTTTTTAAGGCCTCACAGTGAATAAATTGGCCATTTTCATTCACTTTTACCCATTCCTCAAATCTTGTGTTTAGGGCCCCTGGAAGCTTGAAAATCACTTTAAACATCTCATTGTATCTTTAAAAGTGATTTTCCACGTACAAATGTGAATTGTAGTTAAAAGTGGCAACATTTGATAACGGACCATTATTTACGTTTCTGAAGCATGTCGTAAGGGGGGGTGGTTATCTCTTTTGTCAAAAATCGGGCGTTTTTGCTTGAACAATAAAGGCCTACAAATGTTATTTAGTTCACTTCCCGTGGAGGAGAAACACTTTTTAAGGCCGCAGAGTGAGTAAATTGGCCATATTCATTCACTTTTACCCATTCCTCAAATCTTGTGTTTAAGGCCCCTGGAAGCATGAAAATCACTTTAAACATCTCATTTTATCTTTAAAAGTGATTTTCCACGTACAAATGTGAATTGTAGTTCAAAGAGGCAACATTTGAAAACAGACCATTTTTTTAGTTTCTGAAGCATGTCGTAAGGGAAGGTGGTTATCTCCTTCATCAAAAATCGGACGTTTTGAATTGAACAATAAAGGCCTACAAATGTTATTTAATTCACTTTCTGGGGTGGAGAAAAACTTTTTAAGGCCTCAGAGTGAATAAATTGGCCATTTTCATTCACATTTACCCATTCCTCAAATCTTGTGTTTAGGGCCCCTGGAAGCTTGAAAATCACTTTAAACAACTCATTTTATCTTTAAAAGTGATTTTCCACGTACAAATGTGAATTGTAGTTAAAGAGGCAACATTTGAAAACGGACCATTTTTACGTTTCTGAAGCATGTCATAAGGGGGGGTGGTTATCTCTTTCGTCAAAAATCGGGCGTTTTCGCTTGAACAATAAAGGCCTACAAATGTTATTTAGTTCACTTCCCGTGGAGGAGAAACACTTTTTAAGGCCGCAGAGTGAGTAAATTGGCCATATTCATTCACTTTTACCCATTCCTCAAATCTTGTGTTTAAGGCCCCTGGAAGCATGAAAATCACTTTAAACATCTCATTTCAACTTTAAAAGTGATTTTCCATGTACAAATGTGAATTGTAGTTCAAAGAGGCAACATTTGAAAACAGACCATTTTTTTAGTTTCTGAAGCATGTCGTAAGGGGGGGTGGTTATCTCTTTCATCAAAAATCAGACGTTTTTGATTGAACAATAAAGGCCTCCAAATGTTATTTTATTCACTTCCCGTGGAGGAGAAACACTTTTTAAGGCCGCAGAGTGAGTAAATTGGCCATTTTCATTCACTTTTAGCCATTCCTCAAATCTCGTGTTTAAGGCCCCTGGAAGCATGAAAATCACTTTAAACATCTCATTTTATCTTTAAAAGTGATTTTCCATGTACAAATGTGAATTGTACTTCAAAGAGGCAACATTTGAAAACAGACCATTTTTTTAGTTTCTGAAGCATGTCGTAAGGGAAGGTGGTTATCTCCTTCATCAAAAATCGGACGTTTTGAATTGAACAATAAAGGCCTACAAATGTTATTTAATTCACTTTCTGGGGTGGAGAAAAACTTTTTAAGGCCTCAGAGTGAATAAATTGGCCATTTTCATTCACATTTACCCATTCCTCAAATCTTGTGTTTAGGGCCCCTGGAAGCTTGAAAATCACTTTAAACAACTAATTTTATCTTTAAAAGTGATTTTCCACGTACAAATGTGAATTGTAGTTAAAAGAGGCAACATTTGAAAACAGACCATTTTTTTAGTTTCTGAAGCATGTCGTAAGGGAAGGTGGTTATCTCTTTCATCAAAATCGGACGTTTTTGATTGAACAATAAAGCCCTACAAATGTTATTTAATTCACTTTCTGGGGTGGAGACAAACTTTTTAAGGCCTCAGAGTGAATAAATTGGCCATTTTCATTCACATTTACCCATTCCTCAAATCTTGTGTTTAGGGCCCCTGGAAGCTTGAAAATCACTTTAAACATCTCATTTTATCTTTAAAAGTGATTTTCCACGTACAAATGTGAATTGTAGTTCAAAGAGGCAACATTTGAAAACGGACCATTTTTTACGTTTCTGAAGCTTGTCGTAAGGGGGGGTGGTTATCTCTTTCGTCAAAAATCGGGCGTTTTCGCTTGAACAATAAAGGCCTACAAATGTTATTTAGTTCACTTCCTGGGGAGGAGAAACACTTTTTAAGGCCGCAGAGTGAGTAAATTGGCCATATTCATTCACTTTTACCCATTCCTCAAATCTTGTGTTTAAGGCCCCTGGAAGCATGAAAATCACTTTAAACATCTCATTTTATCTTTAAAAGTGATTTTCCACGTACAAATGTGAATTGTAGTTCAAAGAGGCAACATTTGAAAACGGACCATATTTTACGTTTCTGAAGCATGTCGTAAGGGGGGGTGGTTATCTCTTTCGTCAAAAATCGGGCGTTTTTGCTTGAACAATACAGGCCTCCAAATGTTATTTTATTCACTTCCCGTGGAGGAGAAACACTTTTTAAGGCCGCAGAGTGAGTAAATTGGCCATATTCATTCACTTTTACCCATTCCTCAAATCTCGTGTTTAAGGCCCCTGGAAGCATGAAAATCACTTTAAACATCTCATTTTATCTTTAAAAGTGATTTTCCACGTACAAATGTGATTTGTAGTTCAAAGAGGCAACATTTGAAAACAGACCATTTTTTTAGTTTCTGAAGCATGTTGTAAGGGGGGGTGGTTATCTCTTTCATCAAAAATCGGACGTTTTTGATTGAACAATAAAGGCCTCCAAATGTTATTTTATTCACTTCCCGTGGAGGAGAAACACTTTTTAAGGCCGCAAAGTGAGTAAATTGGCCATTTCCATTCACTTTTACCCATTCCTCAAATCTCGTGTTTAAGGCCCCTGGAAGCATGAAAATCACTTTACACATCTCATTTTATCTTTAAAAGTGATTTTCCACGTACAAATGTGAATTGTAGTTCAAAGAGGCAACATTTGAAAACAGACCATTTTTTTAGTTTCTGAAGCATGTCGTAAGGGGGGGTGGTTATCTCCTTCATCAAAAATCGGACGTTTTGAATTGAACAATAAAGGCCTACACATGTTATTTAATTCACTTTCGGGGGTGGAGAAAAACTTTTTAAGGCCTCAGAGTGAATAAATTGGCCATTTTCATTCACATTTACCGATTCCTCAAATCTTGTGTTTAGGGCCCTTGGAAGCTTGAAAATCACTTTAAACATCTCATTTTATCTTTAAAAGTGATTTTCCACGTACAAATGTGAATTGTAGTTCAAAGAGGCAACATTTGAAAACAGACCATTTTTTTAGTTTCTGAAGCATGTCGTAAGGGGGGGTGGTTATCTCTTTCATCAAAAATCGGACGTTTTTGATTGAACAATAAAGGCCTCCAAATGTTATTTTATTCACTTCCCGTGGAGGAGAAACACTTTTTAAGGCCGCAGAGTGAGTAAATTGGCAATTTTCATTCACTTTTACCCATTCCTCAAATCTTGTGTTTAGGGCCCCTGGAAGCATGAAAATCACTTTAAACATCTCATTTTATCTTTAAAAGTGATTTTCCACGTACAAATGTGAATTGTAGTTCAAAGAGGCAACATTTGAAAACAGACCATTTTTTTAGTTTCTGAAGCATGTCGTAAGGGGGGGTGGTTATCTCTTTCATCAAAAATCGGACGTTTTTGATTGAACAATAAAGGCCTACAAATGTTATTTAATTCACTTTCTGGGGTGGAGAAAAACTTTTTAAGGCCTCAGAGTGAATAAATTGGCCATTTTCATTCACATTTACCCATTCCTCAAATCTTGTGTTTAGGGCTCCTGGAAGCTTGAAAATCACTTTAAACATCTCATTTTATCTTTAAAAGTGATTTTCCACGTACAAATGTGAATTGTAGTTCAAAGAGGCAACATTTGAAAACGGACCATTTTTTACGTTTCTGAAGCTTGTCGTAAGGGGGGGTGGTTATCTCTTTCGTCAAAAATCGGGCGTTTTCGCTTGAACAATAAAGGCCTACAAATGTTATTTAGTTCACTTCCCGTGGAGGAGAAACACTTTTTAAGGCCGCAGAGTGAGTAAATTGGCCATATTCATTCACTTTTACCCATTCCTCAAATCTTGTGTTTAAGGCCCCTGGAAGCATGAAAATCACTTTAAACATCTCATTTTATCTTTAAAAGTGATTTTCCACGTACAAATGTGAATTGTAGTTCAAAGAGGCAACATTTGAAAACAGACCATTTTTTTAGTTTCTGAAGCATGTCGTAAGGGGGGGTGGTTATCTCTTTCATCAAAAATCGGACGTTTTTGATTGAACAATAAAGGCCTCCAAATGTTATTTTATTCACTTCCCGTGGAGGAGAAACACTTTTTAAGGCCGCAGAGTGAGTAAATTGGCAATTTTCATTCACTTTTACCCATTCCTCAAATCTTGTGTTTAGGGCCCCTGGAAGCATGAAAATCACTTTAAACATCTCATTTTATCTTTAAAAGTGATTTTCCACGTACAAATGTGAATTGTAGTTCAAAGAGGCAACATTTGAAAACAGACCATTTTTTTAGTTTCTGAAGCATGTCGTAAGGGGGGGTGGTTATCTCTTTCATCAAAAATCGGACGTTTTTGATTGAACAATAAAGGCCTACAAATGTTATTTAATTCACTTTCTGGGGTGGAGAAAAACTTTTTAAGGCCTCAGAGTGAATAAATTGGCCATTTTCATTCACATTTACCCATTCCTCAAATCTTGTGTTTAGGGCTCCTGGAAGCTTGAAAATCACTTTAAACATCTCATTTTATCTTTAAAAGTGATTTTCCACGTACAAATGTGAATTGTAGTTCAAAGAGGCAACATTTGAAAACGGACCATTTTTTACGTTTCTGAAGCTTGTCGTAAGGGGGGGTGGTTATCTCTTTTGTCAAAAATCGGGCGTTTTCGCTTGAACAATAAAGGCCTACAAATGTTATTTAGTTCACTTCCCGTGGAGGAGAAACACTTTTTAAGGCCGCAGAGTGAGTAAATTGGCCATATTCATTCACTTTTACCCATTCCTCAAATCTTGTGTTTAAGGCCCCTGGAAGCATGAAAATCACTTTAAACATCTCATTTTATCTTTAAAAGTGATTTTCCATGTACAAATGTGAATTGTACTTCAAAGAGGCAACATTTGAAAACAGACCATTTTTTTAGTTTCTGAAGCATGTCGTAAGGGAAGGTGGTTATCTCCTTCATCAAAAATCGGACGTTTTGAATTGAACAATAAAGGCCTACAAATGTTATTTAATTCACTTTCTGGGGTGGAGAAAAACTTTTTAAGGCCTCAGAGTGAATAAATTGGCCATTTTCATTCACATTTACCCATTCCTCAAATCTTGTGTTTAGGGCCCCTGGAAGCTTGAAAATCACTTTAAACAACTCATTTTATCTTTAAAAGTGATTTTCCACGTACAAATGTGAATTGTAGTTAAAGAGGCAACATTTGAAAACGGACCATTTTTACGTTTCTGAAGCATGTCATAAGGGGGGGTGGTTATCTCTTTCGTCAAAAATCGGGCGTTTTCGCTTGAACAATAAAGGCCTACAAATGTTATTTAGTTCACTTCCCGTGGAGGAGAAACACTTTTTAAGGCCGCAGAGTGAGTAAATTGGCCATATTCATTCACTTTTACCCATTCCTCAAATCTTGTGTTTAAGGCCCCTGGAAGCATGAAAATCACTTTAAACATCTCATTTTAACTTTAAAAGTGATTTTCCATGTACAAATGTGAATTGTAGTTCAAAGAGGCAACATTTGAAAACAGACCATTTTTTTAGTTTCTGAAGCATGTCGTAAGGGGGGGTGGTTATCTCTTTCATCAAAAATCAGACGTTTTTGATTGAACAATAAAGGCCTCCAAATGTTATTTTATTCACTTCCCGTGGAGGAGAAACACTTTTTAAGGCCGCAGAGTGAGTAAATTGGCCATTTTCATTCACTTTTAGCCATTCCTCAAATCTCGTGTTTAAGGCCCCTGGAAGCATGAAAATCACTTTAAACATCTCATTTTATCTTTAAAAGTGATTTTCCATGTACAAATGTGAATTGTACTTCAAAGAGGCAACATTTGAAAACAGACCATTTTTTTAGTTTCTGAAGCATGTCGTAAGGGAAGGTGGTTATCTCCTTCATCAAAAATCGGACGTTTTGAATTGAACAATAAAGGCCTACAAATGTTATTTAATTCACTTTCTGGGGTGGAGAAAAACTTTTTAAGGCCTCAGAGTGAATAAATTGGCCATTTTCATTCACATTTACCCATTCCTCAAATCTTGTGTTTAGGGCCCCTGGAAGCTTGAAAATCACTTTAAACAACTAATTTTATCTTTAAAAGTGATTTTCCACGTACAAATGTGAATTGTAGTTAAAAGAGGCAACATTTGAAAACAGACCATTTTTTTAGTTTCTGAAGCATGTCGTAAGGGAAGGTGGTTATCTCTTTCATCAAAATCGGACGTTTTTGATTGAACAATAAAGGCCTACAAATGTTATTTAATTCACTTTCTGGGGTGGAGAAAAACTTTTTAAGGCCTCAGAGTGAATAAATTGGCCATTTTCATTCACATTTACCCATTCCTCAAATCTTGTGTTTAGGGCCCCTGGAAGCTTGAAAATCACTTTAAACATCTCATTTTATCTTTAAAAGTGATTTTCCACGTACAAATGTGAATTGTAGTTCAAAGAGGCAACATTTGAAAACGGACCATTTTTTACGTTTCTGAAGCTTGTCGTAAGGGGGGGTGGTTATCTCTTTCGTCAAAAATCGGGCGTTTTCGCTTGAACAATAAAGGCCTACAAATGTTATTTAGTTCACTTCCTGGGGAGGAGAAACACTTTTTAAGGCCGCAGAGTGAGTAAATTGGCCATATTCATTCACTTTTACCCATTCCTCAAATCTCGTGTTTAAGGCCCCTGGAAGCATGAAAATCACTTTAAACATCTCATTTTATCTTTAAAAGTGATTTTCCACGTACAAATGTGATTTGTAGTTCAAAGAGGCAACATTTGAAAACAGACCATTTTTTTAGTTTCTGAAGCATGTTGTAAGGGGGGGTGGTTATCTCTTTCATCAAAAATCGGACGTTTTTGATTGAACAATAAAGGCCTCCAAATGTTATTTTATTCACTTCCCGTGGAGGAGAAACACTTTTTAAGGCCGCAAAGTGAGTAAATTGGCCATTTCCATTCACTTTTACCCATTCCTCAAATCTCGTGTTTAAGGCCCCTGGAAGCATGAAAATCACTTTACACATCTCATTTTATCTTTAAAAGTGATTTTCCACGTACAAATGTGAATTGTATTTCAAAGAGGCAACATTTGAAAACAGACCATTTTTTTAGTTTCTGAAGCATGTCGTAAGGGGGGGTGGTTATCTCCTTCATCAAAAATCGGACGTTTTGAATTGAACAATAAAGGCCTACACATGTTATTTAATTCACTTTCGGGGGTGGAGAAAAACTTTTTAAGGCCTCAGAGTGAATAAATTTGCCATTTTCATTCACATTTACCGATTCCTCAAATCTTGTGTTTAGGGCCCTTGGAAGCTTGAAAATCACTTTAAACATCTCATTTTATCTTTAAAAGTGATTTTCCACGTACAAATGTGAATTGTAGTTCAAAGAGGCAACATTTGAAAACAGACCATTTTTTTAGTTTCTGAAGCATGTCGTAAGGGGGGGTGGTTATCTCTTTCATCAAAAATCGGACGTTTTTGATTGAACAATAAAGGCCTCCAAATGTTATTTTATTCACTTCCCGTGGAGGAGAAACACTTTTTAAGGCCGCAGAGTGAGTAAATTGGCAATTTTCATTCACTTTTACCCATTCCTCAAATCTTGTGTTTAGGGCCCCTGGAAGCATGAAAATCACTTTAAACATCTCATTTTATCTTTAAAAGTGATTTTCCACGTACAAATGTGAATTGTAGTTCAAAGAGGCAACATTTGAAAACAGACCATTTTTTTAGTTTCTGAAGCATGTCGTAAGGGGGGGTGGTTATCTCTTTCATCAAAAATCGGACGTTTTTGATTGAACAATAAAGGCCTACAAATGTTATTTAATTCACTTTCTGGGGTGGAGAAAAACTTTTTAAGGCCTCAGAGTGAATAAATTGGCCATTTTCATTCACATTTACCCATTCCTCAAATCTTGTGTTTAGGGCTCCTGGAAGCTTGAAAATCACTTTAAACATCTCATTTTATCTTTAAAAGTGATTTTCCACGTACAAATGTGAATTGTAGTTCAAAGAGGCAACATTTGAAAACGGACCATTTTTTACGTTTCTGAAGCTTGTCGTAAGGGGGGGTGGTTATCTCTTTCGTCAAAAATCGGGCGTTTTCGCTTGAACAATAAAGGCCTACAAATGTTATTTAGTTCACTTCCCGTGGAGGAGAAACACTTTTTAAGGCCGCAGAGTGAGTAAATTGGCCATATTCATTCACTTTTACCCATTCCTCAAATCTTGTGTTTAAGGCCCCTGGAAGCATGAAAATCACTTTAAACATCTCATTTTATCTTTAAAAGTGATTTTCCACGTACAAATGTGAATTGTAGTTCAAAGAGGCAACATTTGAAAACAGACCATTTTTTTAGTTTCTGAAGCATGTCGTAAGGGGGGGTGGTTATCTCTTTCATCAAAAATCGGACGTTTTTGATTGAACAATAAAGGCCTCCAAATGTTATTTTATTCACTTCCCGTGGAGGAGAAACACTTTTTAAGGCCGCAGAGTGAGTAAATTGGCAATTTTCATTCACTTTTACCCATTCCTCAAATCTTGTGTTTAGGGCCCCTGGAAGCATGAAAATCACTTTAAACATCTCATTTTATCTTTAAAAGTGATTTTCCACGTACAAATGTGAATTGTAGTTCAAAGAGGCAACATTTGAAAACAGACCATTTTTTTAGTTTCTGAAGCATGTCGTAAGGGGGGGTGGTTATCTCTTTCATCAAAAATCGGACGTTTTTGATTGAACAATAAAGGCCTACAAATGTTATTTAATTCACTTTCTGGGGTGGAGAAAAACTTTTTAAGGCCTCAGAGTGAATAAATTGGCCATTTTCATTCACATTTACCCATTCCTCAAATCTTGTGTTTAGGGCTCCTGGAAGCTTGAAAATCACTTTAAACATCTCATTTTATCTTTAAAAGTGATTTTCCACGTACAAATGTGAATTGTAGTTCAAAGAGGCAACATTTGAAAACGGACCATTTTTTACGTTTCTGAAGCTTGTCGTAAGGGGGGGTGGTTATCTCTTTTGTCAAAAATCGGGCGTTTTCGCTTGAACAATAAAGGCCTACAAATGTTATTTAGTTCACTTCCCGTGGAGGAGAAACACTTTTTAAGGCCGCAGAGTGAGTAAATTGGCCATATTCATTAACTTTTACCCATTCCTCAAATCTTGTGTTTAAGGCCCCTGGAAGCATGAAAATCACTTTAAACATCTCATTTTATCTTTAAAAGTGATTTTCCACGTACAAATGTGAATTGTAGTTCAAAGAGGCAACATTTGAAAACAGACCATTTTTTTAGTTTCTGAAGCATGTCGTAAGGGAAGGTGGTTATCTCCTTCATCAAAAATCGGACGTTTTGAATTGAACAATAAAGGCCTACAAATGTTATTTAATTCACTTTCTGGGGTGGAGAAAAACTTTTTAAGGCCTCAGAGTGAATAAATTGGCCATTTTCATTCACATTTACCCATTCCTCAAATCTTGTGTTTAGGGCCCCTGGAAGCTTGAAAATCACTTTAAACAACTCATTTTATCTTTAAAAGTGATTTTCCACGTACAAATGTGAATTGTAGTTAAAGAGGCAACATTTGAAAACAGACCATTTTTACGTTTCTGAAGCATGTCATAAGGGGGGGTGGTTATCTCTTTCGTCAAAAATCAGGCGTTTTCGCTTGAACAATAAAGGCCTACAAATGTTATTTAGTTCACTTCCCGTGGAGGAGAAACACTTTTTAAGGCCGCAGAGTGAGTAAATTGGCCATATTCATTCACTTTTACCCATTCCTCAAATCTTGTGTTTAAGGCCCCTGGAAGCATGAAAATCACTTTAAACATCTCATTTTAACTTTAAAAGTGATTTTCCATGTACAAATGTGAATTGTAGTTCAAAGAGGCAACATTTGAAAACAGACCATTTTTTTAGTTTCTGAAGCATGTCGTAAGGGGGGGTGGTTATCTCTTTCATCAAAAATCAGACGTTTTTGATTGAACAATAAAGGCCTCCAAATGTTATTTTATTCACTTCCCGTGGAGGAGAAACACTTTTTAAGGCCGCAGAGTGAGTAAATTGGCCATTTTCATTCACTTTTAGCCATTCCTCAAATCTCGTGTTTAAGGCCCCTGGAAGCATGAAAATCACTTTAAACATCTCATTTTATCTTTAAAAGTGATTTTCCATGTACAAATGTGAATTGTACTTCAAAGAGGCAACATTTGAAAACAGACCATTTTTTTAGTTTCTGAAGCATGTCGTAAGGGAAGGTGGTTATCTCCTTCATCAAAAATCGGACGTTTTGAATTGAACAATAAAGGCCTACAAATGTTATTTAATTCACTTTCTGGGGTGGAGAAAAACTTTTTAAGGCCTCAGAGTGAATAAATTGGCCATTTTCATTCACATTTACCCATTCCTCAAATCTTGTGTTTAGGGCCCCTGGAAGCTTGAAAATCACTTTAAACAACTAATTTTATCTTTAAAAGTGATTTTCCACGTACAAATGTGAATTGTAGTTAAAAGAGGCAACATTTGAAAACAGACCATTTTTTTAGTTTCTGAAGCATGTCGTAAGGGAAGGTGGTTATCTCTTTCATCAAAAATCGGACGTTTTTGATTGAACAATAAAGGCCTACAAATGTTATTTAATTCACTTTCTGGGGTGGAGAAAAACTTTTTAAGGCCTCAGAGTGAATAAATTGGCCATTTTCATTCACATTTACCCATTCCTCAAATCTTGTGTTTAGGGCCCCTGGAAGCTTGAAAATCACTTTAAACATCTCATTTTATCTTTAAAAGTGATTTTCCACGTACAAATGTGAATTGTAGTTCAAAGAGGCAACATTTGAAAACGGACCATTTTTTACGTTTCTGAAGCTTGTCGTAAGGGGGGGTGGTTATCTCTTTCGTCAAAAATCGGGCGTTTTCGCTTGAACAATAAAGGCCTACAAATGTTATTTAGTTCACTTCCTGGGGAGGAGAAACACTTTTTAAGGCCGCAGAGTGAGTAAATTGGCCATATTCATTCACTTTTACCCATTCCTCAAATCTTGTGTTTAAGGCCCCTGGAAGCATGAAAATCACTTTAAACATCTCATTTTATCTTTAAAAGTGATTTTCCACGTACAAATGTGAATTGTAGTTCAAAGAGGCAACATTTGAAAACGGACCATATTTTACGTTTCTGAAGCATGTCGTAAGGGGGGGTGGTTATCTCTTTCGTCAAAAATCGGGCGTTTTTGCTTGAACAATACAGGCCTCCAAATGTTATTTTATTCACTTCCCGTGGAGGAGAAACACTTTTTAAGGCCGCAGAGTGAGTAAATTGGCCATATTCATTCACTTTTACCCATTCCTCAAATCTCGTGTTTAAGGCCCCTGGAAGCATGAAAATCACTTTACACATCTCATTTTATCTTTAAAAGTGATTTTCCACGTACAAATGTGAATTGTAGTTCAAAGAGGCAACATTTGAAAACAGACCATTTTTTTAGTTTCTGAAGCATGTCGTAAGGGGGGGTGGTTATCTCCTTCATCAAAAATCGGACGTTTTGAATTGAACAATAAAGGCCTACACATGTTATTTAATTCACTTTCGGGGGTGGAGAAAAACTTTTTAAGGCCTCAGAGTGAATAAATTGGCCATTTTCATTCACATTTACCGATTCCTCAAATCTTGTGTTTAGGGCCCTTGGAAGCTTGAAAATCACTTTAAACATCTCATTTTATCTTTAAAAGTGATTTTCCACGTACAAATGTGAATTGTAGTTCAAAGAGGCAACATTTGAAAACAGACCATTTTTTTTGTTTCTGAAGCATGTCGTAAGGGGAGGTGGTTATCTCTTTCATCAAAAATCGGACGGTTTTGATTGAACAATAAAGGCCTCCAAATGTTATTTTATTCACTTCCCGTGGAGGAGAAACACTTTTTAAGGCCGCAGAGTGAGTAAATTGGCCATTTTGATTCACTTTTACCCATTCCTCAAATCTCGTGTTTAAGGCCCCTGGAAGCATGAAAATCACTTTAAACATCTCATTTGATCTTTAAAAGTGATTTTCCACGTACAAATGTGAATTGTAGTTCAAAGAGGCAACATTTGAAAACAGACCTTTTTTTAGTTTCTGAAGCATGTCGTAAGGGGGGGTGGTTATCTCTTTCATCAAAAATCGGACGTTTTTAATTGAACAATAAAGGCCTACAAATGTTATTTAATTCACTTTCTGGGGTGGAGAAAAACTTTTTAAGGCCTCAGAGTGAATAAATTGGCCATTTTCATTCACTTTTACCCATTCCTCAAATCTTGTGTTTAGGGCCCCTGGAAGCTTGAAAATCACTTTAAACATCTCATTTTATCTTTAAAAGTGATTTTCCACGTACAAATGTGAATTGTAGTTAAAAGAGGCAACATTTGATAACGGACCATTTTTTACGTTTCTGAAGCATGTCGTAAGGGGGGGGTGGTTATCCCTTTCGTCAAAAATCGGGCGTTTTCGCTTGAACAATAAAGGCCTACAAATGTTATTTAGTTCACTTCCCGTGGAGGAGAAACACTTTTTAAGGCCGCAGAGTGAGTAAATTGTCCATATTCATTCACTTTTACCCATTCCTCAAATCTTGTGTTTAAGGCCCCTGGAAGCATGAAAATCACTTTAAACATCTCATTTTATCTTTAAAAGTGATTTTCCACGTACAAATGTGAATTGTAGTTCAAAGAGGCAACATTTGAAAACAGACCATTTTTTTAGTTTCTGAAGCATGTCGTAAGGGATCTCTTTCATCAAAAATTGGACGTTTTTGATTGAACAATAAAGGCCTACAAATGTTATTTAATTCACTTTCTGGGGTGGAGAAAAACTTTTTAAGGCCTCAGAGTGAATACATTGGCCATTTTCATTCACATTTACCCATTCCTCAAATCTTGTGTTTAGGGCCCCTGGAAGCTTGAAAATCACTTTAAACATCTCATTTTATCTTTAAAAGTGATTTTCCACGTACAAATGTGAATTGTAGTTCAAAGAGGCAACATTTGAAAACGGACCATTTTTTACGTTTCTGAAGCTTGTCGTAAGGGGGGGTGGTTATCTCTTTCGTCAAAAATCGGGCGTTTTCGCTTGAACAATAAAGGCCTACAAATGTTATTTTATTCACTTCCCGTGGAGGAGAAACACTTTTTAAGGCCGCAGAGTGAGTAAATTGGCCATTTTCATTCACTTTTACCCATTCCTCAAATCTCGTGTTTAAGGCCCCTGGAAGCATGAAAATCACTTTAAACATCTCATTTTATCTTTAAAAGTGATTTTCCACGTACAAATGTGAATTGTAGTTCAAAGAGGCAACATTTGAAAACAGACCATTTTTTTAGTTTCTGAAGCATGTCGTAAGGGGGGGTGGTTATCTCTTTCATCAAAAATCAGACGTTTTTAATTGAACAATAAAGGCCTACAAATGTTATTTAATTCACTTTCTGGGGTGGAGAAAAACTTTTTAAGGCCTCAGAGTGAATAAATTGGCCATTTTCATTCATATTTACCCATTCCTCAAATCTTGTGTTTAAGGCCCCTGGAAGCATGAAAATCACTTTAAACATCTCATTTTATCTTTAAAAGTGATTTTCCACGTACAAATGTGAATTGTAGTTCAAAGAGGCAACATTTGAAAACAGACCATTTTTTTAGTTTCTGAAGCATATCGTAAGGGGAGGTGGTTATCTCTTTCATCAAAAATCGGACGTTTTTGATTGAACAATAAAGGCCTCCAAATGTTATTTTATTCACTTCCCGTGGAGGAGAAACACTTTTTAAGGCCGCAGAGTGAGTAAATTGGCCATTTCCATTCACTTTTACCCATTCCTCAAATCTTGTGTTTAAGGCCCCTGGAAGCATGAAAATCACTTTAAACATCTCATTTTATCTTTAAAAGTGATTTTCCACGTACAAATGTGAATTGTAGTTCAAAGAGGCAACATTTGAAAACAGACCTTTTTTTAGTTTCTGAAGCATGTCGTAAGGGGGGGTGGTTATCTCTTTCATCAAAAATCGGACGTTTTTAATTGAACAATAAAGGCCTACAAATGTTATTTAAATCACTTTCTGGGGTGGAGAAAAACTTTTTAAGGCCTCAGAGTGAATAAATTGGCCATATTCATTCACTTTTACCCATTCCTCAAATCTTGTGTTTAAGGCCCCTGGAAGCATGAAAATCACTTTAAACATCTCATTTTATCTTTAAAAGTGATTTTCCACGTACAAATGTGAATTGTAGTTCAAAGAGGCAACATTTGAAAACAGACCATTTTTTTAGTTTCTGAAGCATGTCGTAAGGGGGGGTGGTTATCTCTTTCATCAAAAATCGGACGTTTTTGATTGAACAATAAAGGCCTCCAAATGTTATTTTATTCACTTCCCGTGGAGGAGAAACACTTTTTAAGGCCGCAGAGTGAGTAAATTGGCAATTTTCATTCACTTTTACCCATTCCTCAAATCTTGTGTTTAGGGCCCCTGGAAGCATGAAAATCACTTTAAACATCTCATTTTATCTTTAAAAGTGATTTTCCACGTACAAATGTGAATTGTAGTTCAAAGAGGCAACATTTGAAAACAGACCATTTTTTTAGTTTCTGAAGCATGTCGTAAGGGGGGGTGGTTATCTCTTTCATCAAAAATCGGACGTTTTTGATTGAACAATAAAGGCCTACAAATGTTATTTAATTCACTTTCTGGGGTGGAGAAAAACTTTTTAAGGCCTCAGAGTGAATAAATTGGCCATTTTCATTCACATTTACCCATTCCTCAAATCTTGTGTTTAGGGCTCCTGGAAGCTTGAAAATCACTTTAAACATCTCATTTTATCTTTAAAAGTGATTTTCCACGTACAAATGTGAATTGTAGTTCAAAGAGGCAACATTTGAAAACGGACCATTTTTTACGTTTCTGAAGCTTGTCGTAAGGGGGGGTGGTTATCTCTTTTGTCAAAAATCGGGCGTTTTCGCTTGAACAATAAAGGCCTACAAATGTTATTTAGTTCACTTCCCGTGGAGGAGAAACACTTTTTAAGGCCGCAGAGTGAGTAAATTGGCCATATTCATTAACTTTTACCCATTCCTCAAATCTTGTGTTTAAGGCCCCTGGAAGCATGAAAATCACTTTAAACATCTCATTTTATCTTTAAAAGTGATTTTCCACGTACAAATGTGAATTGTAGTTCAAAGAGGCAACATTTGAAAACAGACCATTTTTTTAGTTTCTGAAGCATGTCGTAAGGGAAGGTGGTTATCTCCTTCATCAAAAATCGGACGTTTTGAATTGAACAATAAAGGCCTACAAATGTTATTTAATTCACTTTCTGGGGTGGAGAAAAACTTTTTAAGGCCTCAGAGTGAATAAATTGGCCATTTTCATTCACATTTACCCATTCCTCAAATCTTGTGTTTAGGGCCCCTGGAAGCTTGAAAATCACTTTAAACAACTCATTTTATCTTTAAAAGTGATTTTCCACGTACAAATGTGAATTGTAGTTAAAGAGGCAACATTTGAAAACAGACCATTTTTACGTTTCTGAAGCATGTCATAAGGGGGGGTGGTTATCTCTTTCGTCAAAAATCAGGCGTTTTCGCTTGAACAATAAAGGCCTACAAATGTTATTTAGTTCACTTCCCGTGGAGGAGAAACACTTTTTAAGGCCGCAGAGTGAGTAAATTGGCCATATTCATTCACTTTTACCCATTCCTCAAATCTTGTGTTTAAGGCCCCTGGAAGCATGAAAATCACTTTAAACATCTCATTTTAACTTTAAAAGTGATTTTCCATGTACAAATGTGAATTGTAGTTCAAAGAGGCAACATTTGAAAACAGACCATTTTTTTAGTTTCTGAAGCATGTCGTAAGGGGGGGTGGTTATCTCTTTCATCAAAAATCAGACGTTTTTGATTGAACAATAAAGGCCTCCAAATGTTATTTTATTCACTTCCCGTGGAGGAGAAACACTTTTTAAGGCCGCAGAGTGAGTAAATTGGCCATTTTCATTCACTTTTAGCCATTCCTCAAATCTCGTGTTTAAGGCCCCTGGAAGCATGAAAATCACTTTAAACATCTCATTTTATCTTTAAAAGTGATTTTCCATGTACAAATGTGAATTGTACTTCAAAGAGGCAACATTTGAAAACAGACCATTTTTTTAGTTTCTGAAGCATGTCGTAAGGGAAGGTGGTTATCTCCTTCATCAAAAATCGGACGTTTTGAATTGAACAATAAAGGCCTACAAATGTTATTTAATTCACTTTCTGGGGTGGAGAAAAACTTTTTAAGGCCTCAGAGTGAATAAATTGGCCATTTTCATTCACATTTACCCATTCCTCAAATCTTGTGTTTAGGGCCCCTGGAAGCTTGAAAATCACTTTAAACAACTAATTTTATCTTTAAAAGTGATTTTCCACGTACAAATGTGAATTGTAGTTAAAAGAGGCAACATTTGAAAACAGACCATTTTTTTAGTTTCTGAAGCATGTCGTAAGGGAAGGTGGTTATCTCTTTCATCAAAAATCGGACGTTTTTGATTGAACAATAAAGGCCTACAAATGTTATTTAATTCACTTTCTGGGGTGGAGAAAAACTTTTTAAGGCCTCAGAGTGAATAAATTGGCCATTTTCATTCACATTTACCCATTCCTCAAATCTTGTGTTTAGGGCCCCTGGAAGCTTGAAAATCACTTTAAACATCTCATTTTATCTTTAAAAGTGATTTTCCACGTACAAATGTGAATTGTAGTTCAAAGAGGCAACATTTGAAAACGGACCATTTTTTACGTTTCTGAAGCTTGTCGTAAGGGGGGGTGGTTATCTCTTTCGTCAAAAATCGGGCGTTTTCGCTTGAACAATAAAGGCCTACAAATGTTATTTAGTTCACTTCCTGGGGAGGAGAAACACTTTTTAAGGCCGCAGAGTGAGTAAATTGGCCATATTCATTCACTTTTACCCATTCCTCAAATCTTGTGTTTAAGGCCCCTGGAAGCATGAAAATCACTTTAAACATCTCATTTTATCTTTAAAAGTGATTTTCCACGTACAAATGTGAATTGTAGTTCAAAGAGGCAACATTTGAAAACGGACCATATTTTACGTTTCTGAAGCATGTCGTAAGGGGGGGTGGTTATCTCTTTCGTCAAAAATCGGGCGTTTTTGCTTGAACAATACAGGCCTCCAAATGTTATTTTATTCACTTCCCGTGGAGGAGAAACACTTTTTAAGGCCGCAGAGTGAGTAAATTGGCCATATTCATTCACTTTTACCCATTCCTCAAATCTCGTGTTTAAGGCCCCTGGAAGCATGAAAATCACTTTACACATCTCATTTTATCTTTAAAAGTGATTTTCCACGTACAAATGTGAATTGTAGTTCAAAGAGGCAACATTTGAAAACAGACCATTTTTTTAGTTTCTGAAGCATGTCGTAAGGGGGGGTGGTTATCTCCTTCATCAAAAATCGGACGTTTTGAATTGAACAATAAAGGCCTACACATGTTATTTAATTCACTTTCGGGGGTGGAGAAAAACTTTTTAAGGCCTCAGAGTGAATAAATTGGCCATTTTCATTCACATTTACCGATTCCTCAAATCTTGTGTTTAGGGCCCTTGGAAGCTTGAAAATCACTTTAAACATCTCATTTTATCTTTAAAAGTGATTTTCCACGTACAAATGTGAATTGTAGTTCAAAGAGGCAACATTTGAAAACAGACCATTTTTTTTGTTTCTGAAGCATGTCGTAAGGGGAGGTGGTTATCTCTTTCATCAAAAATCGGACGGTTTTGATTGAACAATAAAGGCCTCCAAATGTTATTTTATTCACTTCCCGTGGAGGAGAAACACTTTTTAAGGCCGCAGAGTGAGTAAATTGGCCATTTTGATTCACTTTTACCCATTCCTCAAATCTCGTGTTTAAGGCCCCTGGAAGCATGAAAATCACTTTAAACATCTCATTTGATCTTTAAAAGTGATTTTCCACGTACAAATGTGAATTGTAGTTCAAAGAGGCAACATTTGAAAACAGACCTTTTTTTAGTTTCTGAAGCATGTCGTAAGGGGGGGTGGTTATCTCTTTCATCAAAAATCGGACGTTTTTAATTGAACAATAAAGGCCTACAAATGTTATTTAATTCACTTTCTGGGGTGGAGAAAAACTTTTTAAGGCCTCAGAGTGAATAAATTGGCCATTTTCATTCACTTTTACCCATTCCTCAAATCTTGTGTTTAGGGCCCCTGGAAGCTTGAAAATCACTTTAAACATCTCATTTTATCTTTAAAAGTGATTTTCCACGTACAAATGTGAATTGTAGTTAAAAGAGGCAACATTTGATAACGGACCATTTTTTACGTTTCTGAAGCATGTCGTAAGGGGGGGGTGGTTATCCCTTTCGTCAAAAATCGGGCGTTTTCGCTTGAACAATAAAGGCCTACAAATGTTATTTAGTTCACTTCCCGTGGAGGAGAAACACTTTTTAAGGCCGCAGAGTGAGTAAATTGTCCATATTCATTCACTTTTACCCATTCCTCAAATCTTGTGTTTAAGGCCCCTGGAAGCATGAAAATCACTTTAAACATCTCATTTTATCTTTAAAAGTGATTTTCCACGTACAAATGTGAATTGTAGTTCAAAGAGGCAACATTTGAAAACAGACCATTTTTTTAGTTTCTGAAGCATGTCGTAAGGGATCTCTTTCATCAAAAATTGGACGTTTTTGATTGAACAATAAAGGCCTACAAATGTTATTTAATTCACTTTCTGGGGTGGAGAAAAACTTTTTAAGGCCTCAGAGTGAATACATTGGCCATTTTCATTCACATTTACCCATTCCTCAAATCTTGTGTTTAGGGCCCCTGGAAGCTTGAAAATCACTTTAAACATCTCATTTTATCTTTAAAAGTGATTTTCCACGTACAAATGTGAATTGTAGTTCAAAGAGGCAACATTTGAAAACGGACCATTTTTTACGTTTCTGAAGCTTGTCGTAAGGGGGGGTGGTTATCTCTTTCGTCAAAAATCGGGCGTTTTCGCTTGAACAATAAAGGCCTACAAATGTTATTTTATTCACTTCCCGTGGAGGAGAAACACTTTTTAAGGCCGCAGAGTGAGTAAATTGGCCATTTTCATTCACTTTTACCCATTCCTCAAATCTCGTGTTTAAGGCCCCTGGAAGCATGAAAATCACTTTAAACATCTCATTTTATCTTTAAAAGTGATTTTCCACGTACAAATGTGAATTGTAGTTCAAAGAGGCAACATTTGAAAACAGACCATTTTTTTAGTTTCTGAAGCATGTCGTAAGGGGGGGTGGTTATCTCTTTCATCAAAAATCAGACGTTTTTAATTGAACAATAAAGGCCTACAAATGTTATTTAATTCACTTTCTGGGGTGGAGAAAAACTTTTTAAGGCCTCAGAGTGAATAAATTGGCCATTTTCATTCATATTTACCCATTCCTCAAATCTTGTGTTTAAGGCCCCTGGAAGCATGAAAATCACTTTAAACATCTCATTTTATCTTTAAAAGTGATTTTCCACGTACAAATGTGAATTGTAGTTCAAAGAGGCAACATTTGAAAACAGACCATTTTTTTAGTTTCTGAAGCATATCGTAAGGGGAGGTGGTTATCTCTTTCATCAAAAATCGGACGTTTTTGATTGAACAATAAAGGCCTCCAAATGTTATTTTATTCACTTCCCGTGGAGGAGAAACACTTTTTAAGGCCGCAGAGTGAGTAAATTGGCCATTTCCATTCACTTTTACCCATTCCTCAAATCTTGTGTTTAAGGCCCCTGGAAGCATGAAAATCACTTTAAACATCTCATTTTATCTTTAAAAGTGATTTTCCACGTACAAATGTGAATTGTAGTTCAAAGAGGCAACATTTGAAAACAGACCTTTTTTTAGTTTCTGAAGCATGTCGTAAGGGGGGGTGGTTATCTCTTTCATCAAAAATCGGACGTTTTTAATTGAACAATAAAGGCCTACAAATGTTATTTAAATCACTTTCTGGGGTGGAGAAAAACTTTTTAAGGCCTCAGAGTGAATAAATTGGCCATTTTCATTCACTTTTACCCATTCCTCAAATCTTGTGTTTAGGGCCCCTGGATGCTTGAAAATCACTTTAAACATCTCATTTTATCTTTAAAAGTGATTTTCCACGTACAAATGTGAATTGTAGTTCAAAGAGGCAACATTTGAAAACAGACCATTTTTTTAGTTTCTGAAGCATGTCGTAAGGGGGGGTGGTTATCTCTTTCATCAAAAATCGGACGTTTTTGATTGAACAATAAAGGCCTACAAATGTTATTTAATTCACTTTCTGGGGTGGAGAAAAACTTTTTAAGGCCTCAGAGTGAATACATTGGCCATTTTCATTCACATTTACCCATTCCTCAAATCTTGTGTTTAGGGCCCCTGGAAGCTTGAAAATCACTTTAAACATCTCATTTTATCTTTAAAAGTGATTTTCCACGTACAAATGTGAATTGTAGTTCAAAGACGCAACATTTGAAAACGGACCATTTTTTACGTTTCTGAAGCTTGTCGTAAGGGGGGGTGGTTATCTCTTTCGTCAAAAATCGGGCGTTTTCGCTTGAACAATAAAGGCCTACAAATGTTATTTAGTTCACTTCCCGTGGAGGAGAAACACTTTTTAAGGCCGCAGACTGAGTAAATTGGCCATATTAATTCACTTTTACCCATTCCTCAAATCTTGTGTTTACGGCCCCTGGAAGCATGAAAATCACTTTAAACATCTCATTTTATCTTTAATAGTGATTTTCCACGTACAAATGTGAATTGTAGTTCAAAGAGGCAATATTTGAAAACGGACCCTTTTTTTTAGTTTCTGAAGCATGTCGTAAGGGGGGGTGGTTATCTCTTTCATCAAAAATCGGACGTTTTTGATTGAACAATAAAGGCCTCCAAATGTTATTTTATTCACTTCCCGTGGAGGAGAAACACTTTTTAAGGCCGCAGAGTGAGTAAATTGGCCATTTTCATTCACTTTTACCCATTCCTCAAATCTCGTGTTTAAGGCCCCTGGAAGCATGAAAATCACTTTAAACATCTCATTTTATCTTTAAAAGTGATTTTCCACGTACAAATGTGAATTGTAGTTCAAAGAGGCAACATTTGAAAACGGACCATTTTTTACATTTCTGAAGCATGTCGTAAGGGGGGGTGGTTATCTCTTTCGTCAAAAATCGGGTGTTTTCGCTTGAACAATAAAGGCCTACAAATGTTATTTAGTTCACTTCCCGTGGAGGAGAAACACTTTTTAAGGCCGCAGAGTGAGTAAATTGGCCATATTCATTCACTTTTACCCATTCCTCAAATCTTGTGTTTAAAGCCCCTGGAAGCATGAAAATCACTTTAAACATCTCATTTTATCTTTAAACGTGATTTTCCACGTACAAATGTGAATTGTAGTTCAAAGAGGCAACATTTGAAAACAGACCATTTTTTTAGTTTCTGAAGCATGTTGTAAGGGGGGGTGGTTATCTCTTTCATCAAAAATCGGACGTTTTTGATTGAACAATAAAGGCCTCCAAATGTTATTTTATTCACTTCCCGTGGAGGAGAAACACTTTTTAAGGCCGCAGAGTGAGTAAATTGGCCATTTCCATTCACTTTTACCCATTCCTCAAATCTCGTGTTTAAGGCCCCTGGAAGCATGAAAATCACTTTAAACATCTCATTTTATCTTTAAAAGTGATTTTCCACGTACAAATGTGAATTGTAGTTCAAAGAGGCAACATTTGAAAACAGACCTTTTTTTAGTTTCTGAAGCATGTCGTAAGGGGGGGTGGTTATCTCTTTCATCAAAAATCAGACGTTTTTAATTGAACAATAAAGGCCTACAAATGTTATTTAATTCACTTTCTGGGGTGGAGAAAAACTTTTTAAGGCCTCAGAGTGAATAAATTGGCCATTTTCATTCACTTTTACCCATTCCTCAAATCTTGTGTTTAGGGCCCCTGGAAGCTTGAAAATCACTTTAAACATCTCATTTTATCTTTAAAAGTGATTTTCCACGTACAAATGTGAATTGTAGTTCAAAGAGGCAACATTTGAAAACAGACCATTTTTTTAGTTTCTGAAGCATGTCGTAAGGGGGGGTGGTTATCTCTTTCATCAAAAATCGGACGTTTTTGATTGAACAATAAAGGCCTACAAATGTTATTTAATTCACTTTCTGGGGTGGAGAAAAACTTTTTAAGGCCTCAGAGTGAATACATTGGCCATTTTCATTCACATTTACCCATTCCTCAAATCTTGTGTTTAGGGCCCCTGGAAGCTTGAAAATCACTTTAAACATCTCATTTTATCTTTAAAAGTGATTTTCCACGTACAAATGTGAATTGTAGTTCAAAGAGGCAACATTTGAAAACGGACCATTTTTTACGTTTCTGAAGCTTGTCGTAAGGGGGGGTGGTTATCTCTTTCGTCAAAAATCGGGCGTTTTTGCTTGAACAATAAAGGCCTACAAATGTTATTTAGTTCACTTCCCGTGGAGGAGAAACACTTTTTAAGGCCGCAGACTGAGTAAATTGGCCATATTAATTCACTTTTACCCATTCCTCAAATCTTGTGTTTAAGGCCCCTGGAAGCATGAAAATCACTTTAAACATCTCATTTTATCTTTAATAGTGATTTTCCACGTACAAATGTGAATTGTAGTTCAAAGAGGCAATATTTGAAAACGGACCCTTTTTTTAGTTTCTGAAGCATGTCGTAAGGGGGGGTGGTTATCTCTTTCATCAAAAATCGGACGTTTTTGATTGAACAATAAAGGCCTCCAAATGTTATTTTATTCACTTCCCGTGGAGGAGAAACACTTTTTAAGGCCGCAGACTGAGTAAATTGGCCATATTCATTCACTTTTACCCATTCCTCAAATCTTGTGTTTAAGGCCCCTGGAAGCATGAAAATCACTTTAAACATCTCATTTTAACTTTAAAAGTGATTTTCCATGTACAAATGTGAATTGTAGTTCAAAGAGGCAACATTTGAAAACAGACCATTTTTTTAGTTTCTGAAGCATGTCGTAAGGGGGGGTGGTTATCTCTTTCATCAAAAATCAGACGTTTTTGATTGAACAATAAAGGCCTCCAAATGTTATTTTATTCACTTCCCGTGGAGGAGAAACACTTTTTAAGGCCGCAGAGTGAGTAAATTGGCCATTTTCATTCACTTTTAGCCATTCCTCAAATCTCGTGTTTAAGGCCCCTGGAAGCATGAAAATCACTTTAAACATCTCATTTTATCTTTAAAAGTGATTTTCCATGTACAAATGTGAATTGTACTTCAAAGAGGCAACATTTGAAAACAGACCATTTTTTTAGTTTCTGAAGCATGTCGTAAGGGAAGGTGGTTATCTCCTTCATCAAAAATCGGACGTTTTGAATTGAACAATAAAGGCCTACAAATGTTATTTAATTCACTTTCTGGGGTGGAGAAAAACTTTTTAAGGCCTCAGAGTGAATAAATTGGCCATTTTCATTCACATTTACCCATTCCTCAAATCTTGTGTTTAGGGCCCCTGGAAGCTTGAAAATCACTTTAAACAACTAATTTTATCTTTAAAAGTGATTTTCCACGTACAAATGTGAATTGTAGTTAAAAGAGGCAACATTTGAAAACAGACCATTTTTTTAGTTTCTGAAGCATGTCGTAAGGGAAGGTGGTTATCTCTTTCATCAAAAATCGGACGTTTTTGATTGAACAATAAAGGCCTACAAATGTTATTTAATTCACTTTCTGGGGTGGAGAAAAACTTTTTAAGGCCTCAGAGTGAATAAATTGGCCATTTTCATTCACATTTACCCATTCCTCAAATCTTGTGTTTAGGGCCCCTGGAAGCTTGAAAATCACTTTAAACATCTCATTTTATCTTTAAAAGTGATTTTCCACGTACAAATGTGAATTGTAGTTCAAAGAGGCAACATTTGAAAACGGACCATTTTTTACGTTTCTGAAGCTTGTCGTAAGGGGGGGTGGTTATCTCTTTCGTCAAAAATCGGGCGTTTTCGCTTGAACAATAAAGGCCTACAAATGTTATTTAGTTCACTTCCTGGGGAGGAGAAACACTTTTTAAGGCCGCAGAGTGAGTAAATTGGCCATATTCATTCACTTTTACCCATTCCTCAAATCTTGTGTTTAAGGCCCCTGGAAGCATGAAAATCACTTTAAACATCTCATTTTATCTTTAAAAGTGATTTTCCACGTACAAATGTGAATTGTAGTTCAAAGAGGCAACATTTGAAAACGGACCATATTTTACGTTTCTGAAGCATGTCGTAAGGGGGGGTGGTTATCTCTTTCGTCAAAAATCGGGCGTTTTTGCTTGAACAATACAGGCCTCCAAATGTTATTTTATTCACTTCCCGTGGAGGAGAAACACTTTTTAAGGCCGCAGAGTGAGTAAATTGGCCATATTCATTCACTTTTACCCATTCCTCAAATCTCGTGTTTAAGGCCCCTGGAAGCATGAAAATCACTTTACACATCTCATTTTATCTTTAAAAGTGATTTTCCACGTACAAATGTGAATTGTAGTTCAAAGAGGCAACATTTGAAAACAGACCATTTTTTTAGTTTCTGAAGCATGTCGTAAGGGGGGGTGGTTATCTCCTTCATCAAAAATCGGACGTTTTGAATTGAACAATAAAGGCCTACACATGTTATTTAATTCACTTTCGGGGGTGGAGAAAAACTTTTTAAGGCCTCAGAGTGAATAAATTGGCCATTTTCATTCACATTTACCGATTCCTCAAATCTTGTGTTTAGGGCCCTTGGAAGCTTGAAAATCACTTTAAACATCTCATTTTATCTTTAAAAGTGATTTTCCACGTACAAATGTGAATTGTAGTTCAAAGAGGCAACATTTGAAAACAGACCATTTTTTTTGTTTCTGAAGCATGTCGTAAGGGGAGGTGGTTATCTCTTTCATCAAAAATCGGACGGTTTTGATTGAACAATAAAGGCCTCCAAATGTTATTTTATTCACTTCCCGTGGAGGAGAAACACTTTTTAAGGCCGCAGAGTGAGTAAATTGGCCATTTTGATTCACTTTTACCCATTCCTCAAATCTCGTGTTTAAGGCCCCTGGAAGCATGAAAATCACTTTAAACATCTCATTTGATCTTTAAAAGTGATTTTCCACGTACAAATGTGAATTGTAGTTCAAAGAGGCAACATTTGAAAACAGACCTTTTTTTAGTTTCTGAAGCATGTCGTAAGGGGGGGTGGTTATCTCTTTCATCAAAAATCGGACGTTTTTAATTGAACAATAAAGGCCTACAAATGTTATTTAATTCACTTTCTGGGGTGGAGAAAAACTTTTTAAGGCCTCAGAGTGAATAAATTGGCCATTTTCATTCACTTTTACCCATTCCTCAAATCTTGTGTTTAGGGCCCCTGGAAGCTTGAAAATCACTTTAAACATCTCATTTTATCTTTAAAAGTGATTTTCCACGTACAAATGTGAATTGTAGTTAAAAGAGGCAACATTTGATAACGGACCATTTTTTACGTTTCTGAAGCATGTCGTAAGGGGGGGGTGGTTATCCCTTTCGTCAAAAATCGGGCGTTTTCGCTTGAACAATAAAGGCCTACAAATGTTATTTAGTTCACTTCCCGTGGAGGAGAAACACTTTTTAAGGCCGCAGAGTGAGTAAATTGTCCATATTCATTCACTTTTACCCATTCCTCAAATCTTGTGTTTAAGGCCCCTGGAAGCATGAAAATCACTTTAAACATCTCATTTTATCTTTAAAAGTGATTTTCCACGTACAAATGTGAATTGTAGTTCAAAGAGGCAACATTTGAAAACAGACCATTTTTTTAGTTTCTGAAGCATGTCGTAAGGGATCTCTTTCATCAAAAATTGGACGTTTTTGATTGAACAATAAAGGCCTACAAATGTTATTTAATTCACTTTCTGGGGTGGAGAAAAACTTTTTAAGGCCTCAGAGTGAATACATTGGCCATTTTCATTCACATTTACCCATTCCTCAAATCTTGTGTTTAGGGCCCCTGGAAGCTTGAAAATCACTTTAAACATCTCATTTTATCTTTAAAAGTGATTTTCCACGTACAAATGTGAATTGTAGTTCAAAGAGGCAACATTTGAAAACGGACCATTTTTTACGTTTCTGAAGCTTGTCGTAAGGGGGGGTGGTTATCTCTTTCGTCAAAAATCGGGCGTTTTCGCTTGAACAATAAAGGCCTACAAATGTTATTTTATTCACTTCCCGTGGAGGAGAAACACTTTTTAAGGCCGCAGAGTGAGTAAATTGGCCATTTTCATTCACTTTTACCCATTCCTCAAATCTCGTGTTTAAGGCCCCTGGAAGCATGAAAATCACTTTAAACATCTCATTTTATCTTTAAAAGTGATTTTCCACGTACAAATGTGAATTGTAGTTCAAAGAGGCAACATTTGAAAACAGACCATTTTTTTAGTTTCTGAAGCATGTCGTAAGGGGGGGTGGTTATCTCTTTCATCAAAAATCAGACGTTTTTAATTGAACAATAAAGGCCTACAAATGTTATTTAATTCACTTTCTGGGGTGGAGAAAAACTTTTTAAGGCCTCAGAGTGAATAAATTGGCCATTTTCATTCATATTTACCCATTCCTCAAATCTTGTGTTTAAGGCCCCTGGAAGCATGAAAATCACTTTAAACATCTCATTTTATCTTTAAAAGTGATTTTCCACGTACAAATGTGAATTGTAGTTCAAAGAGGCAACATTTGAAAACAGACCATTTTTTTAGTTTCTGAAGCATATCGTAAGGGGAGGTGGTTATCTCTTTCATCAAAAATCGGACGTTTTTGATTGAACAATAAAGGCCTCCAAATGTTATTTTATTCACTTCCCGTGGAGGAGAAACACTTTTTAAGGCCGCAGAGTGAGTAAATTGGCCATTTCCATTCACTTTTACCCATTCCTCAAATCTTGTGTTTAAGGCCCCTGGAAGCATGAAAATCACTTTAAACATCTCATTTTATCTTTAAAAGTGATTTTCCACGTACAAATGTGAATTGTAGTTCAAAGAGGCAACATTTGAAAACAGACCTTTTTTTAGTTTCTGAAGCATGTCGTAAGGGGGGGTGGTTATCTCTTTCATCAAAAATCGGACGTTTTTAATTGAACAATAAAGGCCTACAAATGTTATTTAAATCACTTTCTGGGGTGGAGAAAAACTTTTTAAGGCCTCAGAGTGAATAAATTGGCCATTTTCATTCACTTTTACCCATTCCTCAAATCTTGTGTT
Source organism: Triturus cristatus (assembly GCF_964204655.1). Lineage (NCBI taxonomy): Eukaryota > Metazoa > Chordata > Amphibia > Caudata > Salamandridae > Triturus > Triturus cristatus. The sequence continues at coordinate 1,222,805,873 of NC_140590.1, read as the reverse complement.
TAGGGCCCCTGGATGCTTGAAAATCACTTTAAACATCTCATTTTATCTTTAAAAGTGATTTTCCACGTACAAATGTGAATTGTAGTTCAAAGAGGCAACATTTGAAAACAGACCATTTTTTTAGTTTCTGAAGCATGTCGTAAGGGGGGGTGGTTATCTCTTTCATCAAAAATCGGACGTTTTTGATTGAACAATAAAGGCCTACAAATGTTATTTAATTCACTTTCTGGGGTGGAGAAAAACTTTTTAAGGCCTCAGAGTGAATACATTGGCCATTTTCATTCACATTTACCCATTCCTCAAATCTTGTGTTTAGGGCCCCTGGAAGCTTGAAAATCACTTTAAACATCTCATTTTATCTTTAAAAGTGATTTTCCACGTACAAATGTGAATTGTAGTTCAAAGACGCAACATTTGAAAACGGACCATTTTTTACGTTTCTGAAGCTTGTCGTAAGGGGGGGTGGTTATCTCTTTCGTCAAAAATCGGGCGTTTTCGCTTGAACAATAAAGGCCTACAAATGTTATTTAGTTCACTTCCCGTGGAGGAGAAACACTTTTTAAGGCCGCAGACTGAGTAAATTGGCCATATTAATTCACTTTTACCCATTCCTCAAATCTTGTGTTTACGGCCCCTGGAAGCATGAAAATCACTTTAAACATCTCATTTTATCTTTAATAGTGATTTTCCACGTACAAATGTGAATTGTAGTTCAAAGAGGCAATATTTGAAAACGGACCCTTTTTTTTAGTTTCTGAAGCATGTCGTAAGGGGGGGTGGTTATCTCTTTCATCAAAAATCGGACGTTTTTGATTGAACAATAAAGGCCTCCAAATGTTATTTTATTCACTTCCCGTGGAGGAGAAACACTTTTTAAGGCCGCAGAGTGAGTAAATTGGCCATTTTCATTCACTTTTACCCATTCCTCAAATCTCGTGTTTAAGGCCCCTGGAAGCATGAAAATCACTTTAAACATCTCATTTTATCTTTAAAAGTGATTTTCCACGTACAAATGTGAATTGTAGTTCAAAGAGGCAACATTTGAAAACGGACCATTTTTTACATTTCTGAAGCATGTCGTAAGGGGGGGTGGTTATCTCTTTCGTCAAAAATCGGGTGTTTTCGCTTGAACAATAAAGGCCTACAAATGTTATTTAGTTCACTTCCCGTGGAGGAGAAACACTTTTTAAGGCCGCAGAGTGAGTAAATTGGCCATATTCATTCACTTTTACCCATTCCTCAAATCTTGTGTTTAAAGCCCCTGGAAGCATGAAAATCACTTTAAACATCTCATTTTATCTTTAAACGTGATTTTCCACGTACAAATGTGAATTGTAGTTCAAAGAGGCAACATTTGAAAACAGACCATTTTTTTAGTTTCTGAAGCATGTTGTAAGGGGGGGTGGTTATCTCTTTCATCAAAAATCGGACGTTTTTGATTGAACAATAAAGGCCTCCAAATGTTATTTTATTCACTTCCCGTGGAGGAGAAACACTTTTTAAGGCCGCAGAGTGAGTAAATTGGCCATTTCCATTCACTTTTACCCATTCCTCAAATCTCGTGTTTAAGGCCCCTGGAAGCATGAAAATCACTTTAAACATCTCATTTTATCTTTAAAAGTGATTTTCCACGTACAAATGTGAATTGTAGTTCAAAGAGGCAACATTTGAAAACAGACCTTTTTTTAGTTTCTGAAGCATGTCGTAAGGGGGGGTGGTTATCTCTTTCATCAAAAATCAGACGTTTTTAATTGAACAATAAAGGCCTACAAATGTTATTTAATTCACTTTCTGGGGTGGAGAAAAACTTTTTAAGGCCTCAGAGTGAATAAATTGGCCATTTTCATTCACTTTTACCCATTCCTCAAATCTTGTGTTTAGGGCCCCTGGAAGCTTGAAAATCACTTTAAACATCTCATTTTATCTTTAAAAGTGATTTTCCACGTACAAATGTGAATTGTAGTTCAAAGAGGCAACATTTGAAAACAGACCATTTTTTTAGTTTCTGAAGCATGTCGTAAGGGGGGGTGGTTATCTCTTTCATCAAAAATCGGACGTTTTTGATTGAACAATAAAGGCCTACAAATGTTATTTAATTCACTTTCTGGGGTGGAGAAAAACTTTTTAAGGCCTCAGAGTGAATACATTGGCCATTTTCATTCACATTTACCCATTCCTCAAATCTTGTGTTTAGGGCCCCTGGAAGCTTGAAAATCACTTTAAACATCTCATTTTATCTTTAAAAGTGATTTTCCACGTACAAATGTGAATTGTAGTTCAAAGAGGCAACATTTGAAAACGGACCATTTTTTACGTTTCTGAAGCTTGTCGTAAGGGGGGGTGGTTATCTCTTTCGTCAAAAATCGGGCGTTTTTGCTTGAACAATAAAGGCCTACAAATGTTATTTAGTTCACTTCCCGTGGAGGAGAAACACTTTTTAAGGCCGCAGACTGAGTAAATTGGCCATATTAATTCACTTTTACCCATTCCTCAAATCTTGTGTTTAAGGCCCCTGGAAGCATGAAAATCACTTTAAACATCTCATTTTATCTTTAATAGTGATTTTCCACGTACAAATGTGAATTGTAGTTCAAAGAGGCAATATTTGAAAACGGACCCTTTTTTTAGTTTCTGAAGCATGTCGTAAGGGGGGGTGGTTATCTCTTTCATCAAAAATCGGACGTTTTTGATTGAACAATAAAGGCCTCCAAATGTTATTTTATTCACTTCCCGTGGAGGAGAAACACTTTTTAAGGCCGCAGAGTGAGTAAATTGGCCATTTTCATTCACTTTTACCCATTCCTCAAATCTTGTGTTTAAGGCCCCTGGAAGCATGAAAATCACTTTAAACATCTCATTTTATCTTTAATAGTGATTTTCCACGTACAAATGTGAATTGTAGTTCAAAGAGGCAATATTTGAAAACGGACCCTTTTTTTAGTTTCTGAAGCATGTCGTAAGGGGGGGTGGTTATCTCTTTCATCAAAAATCAGACGTTTTTGATTGAACAATAAAGGCCTCCAAATGTTATTTTATTCACTTCCCGTGGAGGAGAAACACTTTTTAAGGCCGCAGAGTGAGTAAATTGGCCATTTTCATTCACTTTTACCCATTCCTCAAATCTCGTGTTTAAGGCCCCTGGAAGCATGAAAATCACTTTAAACATCTCATTTTATCTTTAAAAGTGATTTTCCACGTACAAATGTGAATTGTAGTTCAAAGAGGCAACATTTGAAAACAGACCTTTTTTTAGTTTCTGAAGCATGTCGTAAGGGGGGGTGGTTATCTCTTTCATCAAAAATCGGACGTTTTTAATTGAACAATAAAGGCCTACAAATGTTATTTAATTCACTTTCTGGGGTGGAGAAAAACTTTTTAAGGCCTCAGAGTGAATAAATTGGCCATTTTCATTCACTTTTACCCATTCCTCAAATCTTGTGTTTAGGGCCCCTGGAAGCTTGAAAATCACTTTAAACATCTCATTTTATCTTTAAAAGTGATTTTCCACGTACAAATGTGAATTGTAGTTCAAAGAGGCAACATTTGAAAACAGACCATTTTTTTAGTTTCTGAAGCATGTCGTAAGGGGGGGTGGTTATCTCTTTCATCAAAAATCGGACGTTTTTGATTGAACAATAAAGGCCTACAAATGTTATTTAATTCACTTTCTGGGGTGGAGAAAAACTTTTTAAGGCCTCAGAGTGAATACATTGGCCATTTTCATTCACATTTACCCATTCCTCAAATCTTGTGTTTAGGGCCCCTGGAAGCTTGAAAATCACTTTAAACATCTCATTTTATCTTTAAAAGTGATTTTCCACGTACAAATGTGAATTGTAGTTCAAAGAGGCAACATTTGAAAACGGACCATTTTTTACGTTTCTGAAGCTTGTCGTAAGGGGGGGTGGTTATCTCTTTCGTCAAAAATCGGGCGTTTTCGCTTGAACAATAAAGGCCTACAAATGTTATTTAGTTCACTTCCCGTGGAGGAGAAACACTTTTTAAGGCCGCAGACTGAGTAAATTGGCCATATTAATTCACTTTTACCCATTCCTCAAATCTTGTGTTTACGGCCCCTGGAAGCATAAAAATCACTTTAAACATCTCATTTTATCTTTAATAGTGATTTTCCACGTACAAATGTGAATTGTAGTTCAAAGAGGCAATATTTGAAAACGGACCCTTTTTTTAGTTTCTGAAGCATGTCGTAAGGGGGGGTGGTTATCTCTTTCATCAAAAATCGGACGTTTTTGATTGAACAATAAAGGCCTCCAAATGTTATTTTATTCACTTCCCGTGGAGGAGAAACACTTTTTAAGGCCGCAGAGTGAGTAAATTGGCCATATTCATTCACTTTTACCCATTCCTCAAATCTCGTGTTTAAGGCCCCTGGAAGCATGAAAATCACTTTAAACATCTCATTTTATCTTTAAAAGTGATTTTCCACGTACAAATGTGAATTGTAGTTCAAAGAGGCAACATTTGAAAACGGACCATTTTTTACATTTCTGAAGCATGTCGTAAGGGGGGGTGGTTATCTCTTTCGTCAAAAATCGGGTGTTTTCGCTTGAACAATAAAGGCCTACAAATGTTATTTAGTTCACTTCCCGTGGAGGAGAAACACTTTTTAAGGCCGCAGAGTGAGTAAATTGGCCATATTAATTCACTTTTACCCATTCCTCAAATCTTGTGTTTAAGGCCCCTGGAAGCATGAAAATCACTTTAAACATCTCATTTTATCTTTAATAGTGATTTTCCACGTACAAATGTGAATTGTAGTTCAAAGAGGCAATATTTGAAAACGGACCCTTTTTTTAGTTTCTGAAGCATGTCGTAAGGGGGGGTGGTTATCTCTTTCATCAAAAATCGGACGTTTTTGATTGAACAATAAAGGCCTCCAAATGTTATTTTATTCACTTCCCGTGGAGGAGAAACACTTTTTAAGGCCGCAGAGTGAGTAAATTGGCCATTTTCATTCACTTTTACCCATTCCTCAAATCTTGTGTTTAAGGCCCCTGGAAGCATGAAAATCACTTTAAACATCTCATTTTATCTTTAATAGTGATTTTCCACGTACAAATGTGAATTGTAGTTCAAAGAGGCAATATTTGAAAACGGACCCTTTTTTTAGTTTCTGAAGCATGTCGTAAGGGGGGGTGGTTATCTCTTTCATCAAAAATCAGACGTTTTTGATTGAACAATAAAGGCCCCCAAATGTTATTTTATTCACTTCCCGTGGAGGAGAAACACTTTTTAAGGCCGCAGAGTGAGTAAATTGGCCATTTTCATTCACTTTTACCCATTCCTCAAATCTCGTGTTTAAGGCCCCTGGAAGCATGAAAATCACTTTAAACATCTCATTTTATCTTTAAAAGTGATTTTCCACGTACAAATGTGAATTGTAGTTCAAAGAGGCAACATTTGAAAACAGACCTTTTTTTAGTTTCTGAAGCATGTCGTAAGGGGGGGTGGTTATCTCTTTCATCAAAAATCGGACGTTTTTAATTGAACAATAAAGGCCTACAAATGTTATTTAATTCACTTTCTGGGGTGGAGAAAAACTTTTTAAGGCCTCAGAGTGAATAAATTGGCCATTTTCATTCACTTTTACCCATTCCTCAAATCTTGTGTTTAGGGCCCCTGGAAGCTTGAAAATCACTTTAAACATCTCATTTTATCTTTAAAAGTGATTTTCCACGTACAAATGTGAATTGTAGTTCAAAGAGGCAACATTTGAAAACAGACCATTTTTTTAGTTTCTGAAGCATGTCGTAAGGGGGGGTGGTTATCTCTTTCATCAAAAATCGGACGTTTTTGATTGAACAATAAAGGCCTACAAATGTTATTTAATTCACTTTCTGGGGTGGAGAAAAACTTTTTAAGGCCTCAGAGTGAATACATTGGCCATTTTCATTCACATTTACCCATTCCTCAAATCTTGTGTTTAGGGCCCCTGGAAGCTTGAAAATCACTTTAAACATCTCATTTTATCTTTAAAAGTGATTTTCCACGTACAAATGTGAATTGTAGTTCAAAGAGGCAACATTTGAAAACGGACCATTTTTTACGTTTCTGAAGCTTGTCGTAAGGGGGGGTGGTTATCTCTTTCGTCAAAAATCGGGCGTTTTCGCTTGAACAATAAAGGCCTACAAATGTTATTTAGTTCACTTCCCGTGGAGGAGAAACACTTTTTAAGGCCGCAGACTGAGTAAATTGGCCATATTAATTCACTTTTACCCATTCCTCAAATCTTGTGTTTACGGCCCCTGGAAGCATGAAAATCACTTTAAACATCTCATTTTATCTTTAATAGTGATTTTCCACGTACAAATGTGAATTGTAGTTCAAAGAGGCAATATTTGAAAACGGACCCTTTTTTTAGTTTCTGAAGCATGTCGTAAGGGGGGGTGGTTATCTCTTTCATCAAAAATCGGACGTTTTTGATTGAACAATAAAGGCCTCCAAATGTTATTTTATTCACTTCCCGTGGAGGAGAAACACTTTTTAAGGCCGCAGAGTGAGTAAATTGGCCATTTTCATTCACTTTTACCCATTCCTCAAATCTCGTGTTTAAGGCCCCTGGAAGCATGAAAATCACTTTAAACATCTCATTTTATCTTTAAAAGTGATTTTCCACGTACAAATGTGAATTGTAGTTCAAAGAGGCAACATTTGAAAACAGACCATTTTTTTAGTTTCTGAAGCATGTCGTAAGGGGGGTGGTTATCTCTTTCATCAAAAATCAGACGTTTTTAATTGAACAATAAAGGCCTACAAATGTTATTTAATTCACTTTCTGGGGTGTAGAAAAACTTTTTAAGGCCTCAGAGTGAATAAATTGGCCATTTTCATTCACATTTACCCATTCCTCAAATCTTGTGTTTAGGGCCCCTGGAAGCTTGAAAATCACTTTAAACATCTCATTTTATCTTTAAAAGTGATTTTCCACGTACAAATGTGAATTGTAGTTCAAAGAGGCAACATTTGAAAACGGACCATTTTTTACGTTTCTGAAGCTTGTCGTAAGGGGGGGTGGTTATCTCTTTCATCAAAAATCGGACGTTTTTAATTGAACAATAAAGGCCTACAAATGTTATTTAATTCACTTTCTGGGGTGGAGAAAAACTTTTTAAGGCCTCAGAGTGAATAAATTGGCCATTTTCATTCACTTTTACCCATTCCTCAAATCTTGTGTTTAGGGCCCCTGGAAGCTTGAAAATCACTTTAAACATCTCATTTTATCTTTAAAAGTGATTTTCCACGTACAAATGTGAATTGTAGTTCAAAGAGGCAACATTTGAAAACAGACCATTTTTTTAGTTTCTGAAGCATGTCGTAAGGGGGGGTGGTTATCTCTTTCATCAAAAATCGGACGTTTTTGATTGAACAATAAAGGCCTACAAATGTTATTTAATTCACTTTCTGGGGTGGAGAAAAACTTTTTAAGGCCTCAGAGTGAATACATTGGCCATTTTCATTCACATTTACCCATTCCTCAAATCTTGTGTTTAGGGCCCCTGGAAGCTTGAAAATCACTTTAAACATCTCATTTTATCTTTAAAAGTGATTTTCCACGTACAAATGTGAATTGTAGTTCAAAGAGGCAACATTTGAAAACGGACCATTTTTTACGTTTCTGAAGCTTGTCGTAAGGGGGAGTGGTTATCTCTTTCGTCAAAAATCGGGCGTTTTCGCTTGAACAATAAAGGCCTACAAATGTTATTTAGTTCACTTCCCGTGGAGGAGAAACACTTTTTAAGGCCGCAGACTGAGTAAATTGGCCATATTAATTCACTTTTACCCATTCCTCAAATCTTGTGTTTACGGCCCCTGGAAGCATGAAAATCACTTTAAACATCTCATTTTATCTTTAATAGTGATTTTCCACGTACAAATGTGAATTGTAGTTCAAAGAGGCAATATTTGAAAACGGACCCTTTTTTTAGTTTCTGAAGCATGTCGTAAGGGGGGGTGGTTATCTCTTTCATCAAAAATCGGACGTTTTTGATTGAACAATAAAGGCCTCCAAATGTTATTTTATTCACTTCCCGTGGAGGAGAAACACTTTTTAAGGCCGCAGAGTGAGTAAATTGGCCATTTTCATTCACTTTTACCCATTCCTCAAATCTCGTATTTAAGGCCCCTGGAAGCATGAAAATCACGTTAAACATCTCATTTTATCTTTAAAAGTGATTTTCCACGTACAAATGTGAATTGTAGTTCAAAGAGGCAACATTTGAAAACGGACCATTTTTTACATTTCTGAAGCATGTCGTAAGGGGGGGTGGTTATCTCTTTCGTCAAAAATCGGGTGTTTTCGCTTGAACAATAAAGGCCTACAAATGTTATTTAGTTCACTTCCCGTGGAGGAGAAACACTTTTTAAGGCCGCAGAGTGAGTAAATTGGCCATATTCATTCACTTTTACCCATTCCTCAAATCTTGTGTTTAAAGCCCCTGGAAGCATGAAAATCACTTTAAACATCTCATTTTATCTTTAAACGTGATTTTCCACGTACAAATGTGAATTGTAGTTCAAAGAGGCAACATTTGAAAACAGACCATTTTTTTAGTTTCTGAAGCATGTTGTACGGGGGGGTGGTTATCTCTTTCATCAAAAATCGGACGTTTTTGATTGAACAATAAAGGCCTCCAAATGTTATTTTATTCACTTCCCGTGGAGGAGAAACACTTTTTAAGGCCGCAGAGTGAGTAAATTGGCCATTTCCATTCACTTTTACCCATTCCTCAAATCTCGTGTTTAAGGCCCCTGGAAGCATGAAAATCACTTTAAACATCTCATTTTATCTTTAAAAGTGATTTTCCACGTACAAATGTGAATTGTAGTTCAAAGAGGCAACATTTGAAAACAGACCTTTTTTTAGTTTCTGAAGCATGTCGTAAGGGGGGGTGGTTATCTCTTTCATCAAAAATCGGACGTTTTTAATTGAACAATAAAGGCCTACAAATGTTATTTAATTCACTTTCTGGGGTGGAGAAAAACTTTTTAAGGCCTCAGAGTGAATAAATTGGCCATTTTCATTCACTTTTACCCATTCCTCAAATCTTGTGTTTAGGGCCCCTGGAAGCTTGAAAATCACTTTAAACATCTCATTTTATCTTTAAAAGTGATTTTCCACGTACAAATGTGAATTGTAGTTCAAAGAGGCAACATTTGAAAACAGACCATTTTTTTAGTTTCTGAAGCATGTCGTAAGGGGGGGTGGTTATCTCTTTCATCAAAAATCGGACGTTTTTGATTGAACAATAAAGGCCTACAAATGTTATTTAATTCACTTTCTGGGGTGGAGAAAAACTTTTTAAGGCCTCAGAGTGAATACATTGGCCATTTTCATTCACATTTACCCATTCCTCAAATCTTGTGTTTAGGGCCCCTGGAAGCTTGAAAATCACTTTAAACATCTCATTTTATCTTTAAAAGTGATTTTCCACGTACAAATGTGAATTGTAGTTCAAAGAGGCAACATTTGAAAACAGACCATTTTTTTTGTTTCTGAAGCATGTCGTAAGGGGAGGTGGTTATCTCTTTCATCAAAAATCGGACGGTTTTGATTGAACAATAAAGGCCTCCAAATGTTATTTAATTCACTTCCCGTGGAGGAGAAACACTTTTTAAGGCCGCAGAGTGAGTAAATTGGCCATTTTGATTCACTTTTACCCATTCCTCAAATCTCGTGTTTAAGGCCCCTGGAAGCATGAAAATCACTTTAAACATCTCATTTGATCTTTAAAAGTGATTTTCCACGTACAAATGTGAATTTTAGTTCAAAGAGGCAACATTTGAAAACAGACCATTTTTTTAGTTTCTGAAGCATGTCGTAAGGGGGGGTGGTTATCTCCTTCATCAAAAATCGGACGTTTTGAATTGAACAATAAAGGCCTACAAATGTTATTTAATTCACTTTCTGGGGTGGAGAAAAACTTTTTAAGGCCTCAGAGTGAATAAATTGGCCATTTTCATTCACATTTACCCATTCCTCAAATCTTGTGTTTAGGGCCCCTGGAAGCTTGAAAATCACTTTAAACATCTCATTTTATCTTTAAAAGTGATTTTCCACGTACAAATGTGAATTGTAGTTAAAAGAGGCAACATTTGAAAACGGACCATTTTTTAGTTTCTGAAGCATGTCATAAGGGGGGGTGGTTTTCTCTTTCGTCAAAAATCGGGCGTTTTCGCTTGAACAATAAAGGCCTACAAATGTTATTTAGTTCACTTCCCGTGGAGGAGAAACACTTTTTAAGGCCGCAGAGTGAGTAAATTGGCCATATTCATTCACTTTTACCCATTCCTCAAATCTTGTGTTTAAGGCCCCTGGAAGCATGAAAATCACTTTAAACATCTCATTTTATCTTTAAAAGTGATTTTCCACGTACAAATGTGAATTGTAGTTAAAAGAGGCAACATTTGATAACGGACCATTTTTTACGTTTCTGAAGCATGTCGTAAGGGGGGGTGGTTATCCCTTTCGTCAAAAATTGGACGTTTTTGATTGAACAATAAAGGCCTACAAATGTTATTTAATTCACTTTCTGGTGTGGAGAAAAACTTTTTAAGGCCTCAGAGTGAATACATTGGCCATTTTCATTCACATTTACCCATTCCTCAAATCTTGTGTTTAGGGCCCCTGGAAGCATGAAAATCACTTTAAACATCTCATTTTATCTTTAATAGTGATTTACCAGGTACAAATGTGAATTGTAGTTCAAAGAGGCAATATTTGAAAACGGACCATTTTTTTAGTTTCTGAAGCATGTCGTAAGGGGGGTGGTTATCTCTTTCATCAAAAATCGGACGTTTTTAATTGAACAATAAAGGCCTCCAAATGTTATTTTATTCACTTCCCGTGGAGGAGAAACACTTTTTAAGGCCGCAGAGTGAGTAAATTGGCCATTTTCATTCACTTTTACCCATTCCTCAAATCTCGTGTTTAAGGCCCCTGGAAGCATGAAAATCACTTTAAACATCTCATTTTATCTTTAAAAGTGATTTTCCACGTACAAATGTGAATTGTAGTTCAAAGAGGCAACATTTGAAAACGGACCATATTTTACGTTTCTGAAGCATGTCGTAAGGGGGGGCGGTTATCTCTTTCGTCAAAAATCGGGCGTTTTTGCTTGAACAATACAGGCCTCCAAATGTTATTTTATTCACTTCCCGTGGAGGAGAAACACTTTTTAAGGCCGCAGAGTGAGTAAATTGGCCATATTCATTCACTTTTACCCATTCCTCAAATCTCGTGTTTAAGGCCCCTGGAAGCATGAAAATCACTTTAAACATCTCATTTTATCTTTAAAAGTGATTTTCCACGTACAAATGTGATTTGTAGTTCAAAGAGGCAACATTTGAAAACAGACCATTTTTTTTAGTTTCTGAAGCATGTTGTAAGGGGGGGTGGTTATCTCTTTCATCAAAAATCGGACGTTTTTGATTGAACAATAAAGGCCTCCAAATGTTATTTTATTCACTTCCCGTGGAGGAGAAACACTTTTTAAGGCCGCAAAGTGAGTAAATTGGCCATTTCCATTCACTTTTACCCATTCCTCAAATCTCGTGTTTAAGGCCCCTGGAAGCATGAAAATCACTTTACACATCTCATTTTATCTTTAAAAGTGATTTTCCACGTACAAATGTGAATTGTAGTTCAAAGAGGCAACATTTGAAAACAGACCATTTTTTTAGTTTCTGAAGCATGTCGTAAGGGGGGGTGGTTATCTCCTTCATCAAAAATCGGACGTTTTGAATTGAACAATAAAGGCCTACACATGTTATTTAATTCACTTTCGGGGGTGGAGAAAAACTTTTTAAGGCCTCAGAGTGAATAAATTGGCCATTTTCATTCACATTTACCGATTCCTCAAATCTTGTGTTTAGGGCCCTTGGAAGCTTGAAAATCACTTTAAACATCTCATTTTATCTTTAAAAGTGATTTTCCACGTACAAATGTGAATTGTAGTTAAAAGAGGCAACATTTGAAAACGGACCATTTTTACGTTTCTGAAGCATGTCATAAGGGGGGGTGGTTATCTCTTTCGTCAAAAATCGGGCGTTTTCGCTTGAACAATAAAGGCCTACAAATGTTATTTAGTTCACTTCCCGTGGAGGAGAAACACTTTTTAAGGCCGCAGAGTGAGTAAATTGGCCATATTCATTCACTTTTACCCATTCCTCAAATCTTGTGTTTAAGGCCCCTGGAAGCATGAAAATCACTTTAAACATCTCATTTTATCTTTAAAAGTGATTTTCCACGTACAAATGTGAATTGTAGTTCAAAGAGGCAACATTTGAAAACAGACCATTTTTTTAGTTTCTGAAGCATGTCGTAAGGGGGGGTGGTTATCTCTTTCATCAAAAATCAGACGTTTTTGATTGAACAATAAAGGCCTCCAAATGTTATTTTATTCACTTCCCGTGGAGGAGAAACACTTTTTAAGGCCGCAGAGTGAGTAAATTGGCCATTTTCATTCACTTTTAGCCATTCCTCAAATCTCGTGTTTAAGGCCCCTGGAAGCATGAAAATCACTTTAAACATCTCATTTTATCTTTAAAAGTGATTTTCCATGTACAAATGTGAATTGTAGTTCAAAGAGGCAACATTTGAAAACAGACCATTTTTTTAGTTTCTGAAGCATGTCGTAAGGGGGGGTGGTTATCTCTTTCATCAAAAATCGGACGTTTTTAATTGAACAATAAAGGCCTACAAATGTTATTTAATTCACTTTCTGGGGTGGAGAAAAACTTTTTAAGGCCTCAGAGTGAATAAATTGGCCATTTTCATTCACATTTACCCATTCCTCAAATCTTGTGTTTAGGGCCCCTGGAAGCTTGAAAATCACTTTAAACATCTCATTTTATCTTTAAAAGTGATTTTCCACGTACAAATGTGAATTGTAGTTAAAAGAGGCAACATTTGAAAACGGACCATTTTTACGTTTCTGAAGCATGTCATAAGGGGGGGTGGTTATCTCTTTCGTCAAAAATCGGGCGTTTTCGCTTGAACAATAAAGACCTACAAATGTTATTTAGTTCACTTCCCGTGGAGGAGAAACACTTTTTAAGGCCGCAGAGTGAGTAAATTGGCCATATTCATTCACTTTTACCCATTCCTCAAATCTTGTGTTTAAGGCCCCTGGAAGCATGAAAATCACTTTAAACATCTCATTTTATCTTTAAAAGTGATTTTCCACGTACAAATGTGAATTGTAGTCCAAAGAGGCAACATTTGAAAACAGACCATTTTTTTAGTTTCTGAAGCATGTCGTAAGGGAAGGTGGTTATCTCCTTCATCAAAAATCGGACGTTTGGAATTGAACAATGAAGGCCTACAAATGTTATTTAATTCACTTTCTGGGGTGGAGAAACACTTTTTAAGGCCGCAGAGTGAGTAAATTGGCCATTTTCATTCACTTTTACCCATTCCTCAAATCTTGTGTTTAGGGCCCCTGGAAGCTTGAAAATCACTTTAAACATCTCATTTTATCTTTAAAAGTGATTTTCCACGTACAAATGTGAATTGTAGTTAAAAGTGGCAACATTTGATAACGGACCATTTTTTACGTTTCTGAAGCATGTCGTAAGGGGGGGTGGTTATCTCTTTTGTCAAAAATCGGGCGTTTTCGCTTGAACAATAAAGGCCTACAAATGTTATTTAGTTCACTTCCCGTGGAGGAGAAACACTTTTTAAGGCCGCAGAGTGAGTAAATTGGCCATATTCATTCACTTTTACCCATTCCTCAAATCTTGTGTTTAAGGCCCCTGGAAGCATGAAAATCACTTTAAACATCTCATTTTATCTTTAAAAGTGATTTTCCACGTACAAATGTGAATTGTAGTTCAAAGAGGCAACATTTGAAAACAGACCATTTTTTTAGTTTCTGAAGCATGTCGTAAGGGAAGGTGGTTATCTCCTTCATCAAAAATCGGACGTTTTGAATTGAACAATAAAGGCCTACAAATGTTATTTAATTCACTTTCTGGGGTGGAGAAAAACTTTTTAAGGCCTCAGAGTGAATAAATTGGCCATTTTCATTCACATTTACCCATTCCTCAAATCTTGTGTTTAGGGCCCCTGGAAGCTTGAAAATCACTTTAAACAACTCATTTTATCTTTAAAAGTGATTTTCCACGTACAAATGTGAATTGTAGTTAAAAGAGGCAACATTTGAAAACGGACCATTTTTACGTTTCTGAAGCATGTCATAAGGGGGGGTGGTTATCTCTTTCGTCAAAAATCGGGCGTTTTCGCTTGAACAATAAAGGCCTACAAATGTTATTTAGTTCACTTCCCGTGGAGGAGAAACACTTTTTAAGGCCGCAGAGTGAGTAAATTGGCCATATTCATTCACTTTTACCCATTCCTCAAATCTTGTGTTTAAGGCCCCTGGAAGCATGAAAATCACTTTAAACATCTCATTTTATCTTTAAAAGTGATTTTCCACGTACAAATGTGAATTGTAGTTAAAAGAGGCAACATTTGATAACGGACCATTTTTTACGTTTCTGAAGCATGTCGTAAGGGGGGGTGGTTATCCCTTTCGTCAAAAATCGGGCGTTTTCGCTTGAACAATAAAGGCCTACAAATGTTATTTAGTTCACTTCCCGTGGAGGAGAAACACTTTTTAAGGCCGCAGAGTGAGTAAATTGGCCATATTCATTCACTTTTACCCATTCCTCAAATCTTGTGTTTAAGGCCCCTGGAAGCATGAAAATCACTTTAAACATCTCATTTTATCTTTAAAAGTGATTTTCCACGTACAAATGTGAATTGTAGTTCAAAGAGGCAACATTTGAAAACAGACCATTTTTTTAGTTTCTGAAGCATGTCGTAAGGGATCTCTTTCATCAAAAATTGGACGTTTTTGATTGAACAATAAAGGCCTACAAATGTTATTTAATTCACTTTCTGGTGTGGAGAAAAACTTTTTAAGGCCTCAGAGTGAATACATTGGCCATTTTCATTCACATTTACCCATTCCTCAAATCTTGTGTTTAGGGCCCCTGGAAGCATGAAAATCACTTTAAACATCTCATTTTATCTTTAATAGTGATTTACCAGGTACAAATGTGAATTGTAGTTCAAAGAGGCAATATTTGAAAACGGACCATTTTTTTAGTTTCTGAAGCATGTCGTAAGGGGGGTGGTTATCTCTTTCATCAAAAATCGGACGTTTTTAATTGAACAATAAAGGCCTCCAAATGTTATTTTATTCACTTCCCGTGGAGGAGAAACACTTTTTAAGGCCGCAGAGTGAGTAAATTGGCCATTTTCATTCACTTTTACCCATTCCTCAAATCTCGTGTTTAAGGCCCCTGGAAGCATGAAAATCACTTTAAACATCTCATTTTATCTTTAAAAGTGATTTTCCACGTACAAATGTGAATTGTAGTTCAAAGAGGCAACATTTGAAAACGGACCATATTTTACGTTTCTGAAGCATGTCGTAAGGGGGGGCGGTTATCTCTTTCGTCAAAAATCGGGCGTTTTTGCTTGAACAATACAGGCCTCCAAATGTTATTTTATTCACTTCCCGTGGAGGAGAAACACTTTTTAAGGCCGCAGAGTGAGTAAATTGGCCATATTCATTCACTTTTACCCATTCCTCAAATCTCGTGTTTAAGGCCCCTGGAAGCATGAAAATCACTTTAAACATCTCATTTTATCTTTAAAAGTGATTTTCCACGTACAAATGTGATTTGTAGTTCAAAGAGGCAACATTTGAAAACAGACCATTTTTTTAGTTTCTGAAGCATGTTGTAAGGGGGGGTGGTTATCTCTTTCATCAAAAATCGGACGTTTTTGATTGAACAATAAAGGCCTCCAAATGTTATTTTATTCACTTCCCGTGGAGGAGAAACACTTTTTAAGGCCGCAAAGTGAGTAAATTGGCCATTTCCATTCACTTTTACCCATTCCTCAAATCTCGTGTTTAAGGCCCCTGGAAGCATGAAAATCACTTTACACATCTCATTTTATCTTTAAAAGTGATTTTCCACGTACAAATGTGAATTGTAGTTCAAAGAGGCAACATTTGAAAACAGACCATTTTTTTAGTTTCTGAAGCATGTCGTAAGGGGGGGTGGTTATCTCCTTCATCAAAAATCGGACGTTTTGAATTGAACAATAAAGGCCTACACATGTTATTTAATTCACTTTCGGGGGTGGAGAAAAACTTTTTAAGGCCTCAGAGTGAATAAATTGGCCATTTTCATTCACATTTACCGATTCCTCAAATCTTGTGTTTAGGGCCCTTGGAAGCTTGAAAATCACTTTAAACATCTCATTTTATCTTTAAAAGTGATTTTCCACGTACAAATGTGAATTGTAGTTAAAAGAGGCAACATTTGAAAACGGACCATTTTTACGTTTCTGAAGCATGTCATAAGGGGGGGTGGTTATCTCTTTCGTCAAAAATCGGGCGTTTTCGCTTGAACAATAAAGGCCTACAAATGTTATTTAGTTCACTTCCCGTGGAGGAGAAACACTTTTTAAGGCCGCAGAGTGAGTAAATTGGCCATATTCATTCACTTTTACCCATTCCTCAAATCTTGTGTTTAAGGCCCCTGGAAGCATGAAAATCACTTTAAACATCTCATTTTATCTTTAAAAGTGATTTTCCACGTACAAATGTGAATTGTAGTTAAAAGAGGCAACATTTGAAAACGGACCATTTTTACGTTTCTGAAGCATGTCATAAGGGGGGGTGGTTATCTCTTTCGTCAAAAATCGGGCGTTTTCGCTTGAACAATAAAGACCTACAAATGTTATTTAGTTCACTTCCCGTGGAGGAGAAACACTTTTTAAGGCCGCAGAGTGAGTAAATTGGCCATATTCATTCACTTTTACCCATTCCTCAAATCTTGTGTTTAAGGCCCCTGGAAGCATGAAAATCACTTTAAACATCTCATTTTATCTTTAAAAGTGATTTTCCACGTACAAATGTGAATTGTAGTCCAAAGAGGCAACATTTGAAAACAGACCATTTTTTTAGTTTCTGAAGCATGTCGTAAGGGAAGGTGGTTATCTCCTTCATCAAAAATCGGACGTTTTGAATTGAACAATGAAGGCCTACAAATGTTATTTAATTCACTTTCTGGGGTGGAGAAACACTTTTTAAGGCCGCAGAGTGAGTAAATTGGCCATTTTCATTCACTTTTACCCATTCCTCAAATCTTGTGTTTAGGGCCCCTGGAAGCTTGAAAATCACTTTAAACATCTCATTTTATCTTTAAAAGTGATTTTCCACGTACAAATGTGAATTGTAGTTAAAAGTGGCAACATTTGATAACGGACCATTTTTTACGTTTCTGAAGCATGTCGTAAGGGGGGGTGGTTATCTCTTTTGTCAAAAATCGGGCGTTTTCGCTTGAACAATAAAGGCCTACAAATGTTATTTAGTTCACTTCCCGTGGAGGAGAAACACTTTTTAAGGCCGCAGAGTGAGTAAATTGGCCATATTCATTCACTTTTACCCATTCCTCAAATCTTGTGTTTAAGGCCCCTGGAAGCATGAAAATCACTTTAAACATCTCATTTTATCTTTAAAAGTGATTTTCCACGTACAAATGTGAATTGTAGTTCAAAGAGGCAACATTTGAAAACAGACCATTTTTTTAGTTTCTGAAGCATGTCGTAAGGGAAGGTGGTTATCTCCTTCATCAAAAATCGGACGTTTTGAATTGAACAATAAAGGCCTACAAATGTTATTTAATTCACTTTCTGGGGTGGAGAAAAACTTTTTAAGGCCTCAGAGTGAATAAATTGGCCATTTTCATTCACATTTACCCATTCCTCAAATCTTGTGTTTAGGGCCCCTGGAAGCTTGAAAATCACTTTAAACAACTCATTTTATCTTTAAAAGTGATTTTCCACGTACAAATGTGAATTGTAGTTAAAAGAGGCAACATTTGAAAACGGACCATTTTTACGTTTCTGAAGCATGTCATAAGGGGGGGTGGTTATCTCTTTCGTCAAAAATCGGGCGTTTTCGCTTGAACAATAAAGGCCTACAAATGTTATTTAGTTCACTTCCCGTGGAGGAGAAACACTTTTTAAGGCCGCAGAGTGAGTAAATTGGCCATATTCATTCACTTTTACCCATTCCTCAAATCTTGTGTTTAAGGCCCCTGGAAGCATGAAAATCACTTTAAACATCTCATTTTAACTTTAAAAGTGATTTTCCATGTACAAATGTGAATTGTAGTTCAAAGAGGCAACATTTGAAAACAGACCATTTTTTTAGTTTCTGAAGCATGTCGTAAGGGGGGGTGGTTATCTCTTTCATCAAAAATCAGACGTTTTTGATTGAACAATAAAGGCCTCCAAATGTTATTTTATTCACTTCCCGTGGAGGAGAAACACTTTTTAAGGCCGCAGAGTGAGTAAATTGGCCATTTTCATTCACTTTTAGCCATTCCTCAAATCTCGTGTTTAAGGCCCCTGGAAGCATGAAAATCACTTTAAACATCTCATTTTATCTTTAAAAGTGATTTTCCACGTACAAATGTGAATTGTAGTTCAAAGAGGCAACATTTGAAAACAGACCATTTTTTTAGTTTCTGAAGCATGTCGTAAGGGAAGGTGGTTATCTCCTTCATCAAAAATCGAACGTTTTTAATTGAACAATAAAGGCCTACAAATGTTATTTAATTCACTTTCTGGGGTGGAGAAAAACTTTTTAAGGCCTCAGAGTGAATAAATTGGCCATTTTCATTCACATTTACCCATTCCTCAAATCTTGTGTTTAGGGCCCCTGGAAGCTTGAAAATCACTTTAAACATCTCATTTTATCTTTAAAAGTGATTTTCCACGTACAAATGTGAATTGTAGTTAAAAGAGGCAACATTTGAAAACGGACCATTTTTACGTTTCTGAAGCATGTCATAAGGGGGGGTGGTTATCTCTTTCGTCAAAAATCGGGCGTTTTCGCTTGAACAATAAAGACCTACAAATGTTATTTAGTTCACTTCCCGTGGAGGAGAAACACTTTTTAAGGCCGCAGAGTGAGTAAATTGGCCATATTCATTCACTTTTACCCATTCCTCAAATCTTGTGTTTAAGGCCCCTGGAAGCATGAAAATCACTTTAAACATCTCATTGTATCTTTAAAAGTGATTTTCCACGTACAAATGTGAATTGTAGTCCAAAGAGGCAACATTTGAAAACAGACCATTTTTTTAGTTTCTGAAGCATGTCGTAAGGGGGGGTGGTTATCTCTTTCATCAAAAATCGGACGTTTTTAATTGAACAATAAAGGCCTACAAATGTTATTTAATTCACTTTCTGGGGTGGAGAAAAACTTTTTAAGGCCTCAGAGTGAATAAATTGGCCATTTTCATTCACATTTACCCATTCCTCAAATCTTGTGTTTAGGGCCCCTGGAAGCTAGAAAATCACTTTAAACATCTCATTTTATCTTTAAAAGTGATTTTCCACGTACAAATGTGAATTGTAGTTAAAAGAGGCAACATTTGAAAACGGACCATTTTTACATTTCTGAAGCATGTCGTAAGGGGGGGTGGTTATCTCTTTCATCAAAAATCGGACGTTTTTGATTGAACAATAAAGGCCTCCAAATGTTATTTTATTCACTTCCCGTGGAGGAGAAACACTTTTTAAGGCCGCAGAGTGAGTAAATTGGCCATTTCCATTCACTTTTACCCATTCCTCAACTCTCGTGTTTAAGGCCCCTGGAAGCATGAAAATCACTTTAAACATCTCATTTTATCTTTAAAAGTGATTTTCCACGTACAAATGTGAATTGTAGTTCAAAGAGGCAACATTTGAAAACAGACCATTTTTTTAGTTTCTGAAGCATGTCGTAAGGGGGGGTGGTTATCTCTTTTATCAAAAATCGGACGTTTTTAATTGAACAAAAAAGGCCTACAAATGTTATTTAATTCACTTTCTGGGGTGGAGAAAAACTTTTTAAGGCCTCACAGTGAATAAATTGGCCATTTTCATTCACTTTTACCCATTCCTCAAATCTTGTGTTTAGGGCCCCTGGAAGCTTGAAAATCACTTTAAACATCTCATTTTATCTTTAAAAGTGATTTTCCACGTACAAATGTGAATTGTAGTTCAAAGAGGCAACATTTGAAAACAGACCATTTTTTTAGTTTCTGAAGCATGTCGTAAGGGAAGGTGGTTATCTCCTTCATCAAAAATCGGACGTTTTGAATTGAACAATAAAGGCCTACAAATGTTATTTAATTCACTTTCTGGGGTGGAGAAAAACTTTTTAAGGCCTCAGAGTGAATAAATTGGCCATTTTCATTCACATTTACCCATTCCTCAAATCTTGTGTTTAGGGCCCCTGGAAGCTTGAAAATCACTTTAAACAACTCATTTTATCTTTAAAAGTGATTTTCCACGTACAAATGTGAATTGTAGTTAAAAGAGGCAACATTTGAAAACGGACCATTTTTACGTTTCTGAAGCATGTCATAAGGGGGGGTGGTTATCTCTTTCGTCAAAAATCGGGCGTTTTCGCTTGAACAATAAAGGCCTACAAATGTTATTTAGTTCACTTCCCGTGGAGGAGAAACACTTTTTAAGGCCGCAGAGTGAGTAAATTGGCCATATTCATTCACTTTTACCCATTCCTCAAATCTTGTGTTTAAGGCCCCTGGAAGCATGAAAATCACTTTAAACATCTCATTTTATCTTTAAAAGTGATTTTCCACGTACAAATGTGAATTGTAGTTCAAAGAGGCAACATTTGAAAACAGACCATTTTTTTAGTTTCTGAAGCATGTTGTAAGGGGGGGTGGTTATCTCTTTCATCAAAAATCGGACGTTTTTGATTGAACAATAAAGGCCTACAAATGTTATTTAATTCACTTTCTGGGGTGGAGAAAAAGTTTTTAAGGCCTCAGAGTGAATAAATTGGCCATTTTCATTCACATTTACCCATTCCTCAAATCTTGTGTTTAGGGCCCCTGGAAGCTTGAAAATCACTTTAAACATCTCATTTTATCTTTAAAAGTGATTTTCCACGTACAAATGTGAATTGTAGTTCAAAGAGGCAACATTTGAAAACGGACCATTTTTTACGTTTCTGAAGCTTGTCGTAAGGGGGGGTGGTTATCTCTTTCGTCAAAAATCGGGCGTTTTCGCTTGAACAATAAAGGCCTACAAATGTTATTTAGTTCACTTCCCGGGGAGGAGAAACACTTTTTAAGGCCGCAGAGTGAGTAAATTGGCCATATTCATTCACTTTTACCCATTCCTCAAATCTTGTGTTTAAGGCCCCTGGAAGCATGAAAATCACTTTAAACATCTCATTTTATCTTTAAAAGTGATTTTCCACGTACAAATGTGAATTGTAGTTCAAAGAGGCAACATTTGAAAACGGACCATATTTTACGTTTCTGAAGCATGTCGTAAGGGGGGGTGGTTATCTCTTTCGTCAAAAATCGGGCGTTTTTGCTTGAACAATACAGGCCTCCAAATGTTATTTTATTCACTTCCCGTGGAGGAGAAACACTTTTTAAGGCCGCAGAGTGAGTAAATTGGCCATATTCATTCACTTTTACCCATTCCTCAAATCTCATGTTTAAGGCCCCTGGAAGCATGAAAATCACTTTACACATCTCATTTTATCTTTAAAAGTGATTTTCCACGTACAAATGTGAATTGTAGTTCAAAGAGGCAACATTTGAAAACAGACCATTTTTATAGTTTCTGAAGCATGTCGTAAGGGGGGGTGGTTATCTCCTTCATCAAAAATCGGACGTTTTGAATTGAACAATAAAGGCCTACACATGTTATTTAATTCACTTTCGGGGGTGGAGAAAAACTTTTTAAGGCCTCAGAGTGAATAAATTGGCCATTTTCATTCACATTTACCGATTCCTCAAATCTTGTGTTTAGGGCCCTTGGAAGCTTGAAAATCACTTTAAACATCTCATTTTATCTTTAAAAGTGATTTTCCACGTACAAATGTGAATTGTAGTTAAAAGAGGCAACATTTGAAAACGGACCATTTTTACGTTTCTGAAGCATGTCATAAGGGGGGGTGGTTATCTCTTTCGTCAAAAATCGGGCGTTTTCGCTTGAACAATAAAGGCCTACAAATGTTATTTAGTTCACTTCCCGTGGAGGAGAAACACTTTTTAAGGCCGCAGAGTGAGTAAATTGGCCATATTCATTCACTTTTACCCATTCCTCAAATCTTGTGTTTAAGGCCCCTGGAAGCATGAAAATCACTTTAAACATCTCATTTTATCTTTAAAAGTGATTTTCCACGTACAAATGTGAATTGTAGTTCAAAGAGGCAACATTTGAAAACAGACCATTTTTTTAGTTTCTGAAGCATGTCGTAAGGGGGGGTGGTTATCTCTTTCATCAAAAATCGGACGTTTTTGATTGAACAATAAAGGCCTCCAAATGTTATTTTATTCACTTCCCGTGGAGGAGAAACACTTTTTAAGGCCGCAGAGTGAGTAAATTGGCAATTTTCATTCACTTTTACCCATTCCTCAAATCTTGTGTTTAGGGCCCCTGGAAGCATGAAAATCACTTTAAACATCTCATTTTATCTTTAAAAGTGATTTTCCACGTACAAATGTGAATTGTAGTTCAAAGAGGCAACATTTGAAAACAGACCATTTTTTTAGTTTCTGAAGCATGTCGTAAGGGATCTCTTTCATCAAAAATTGGACGTTTTTGATTGAACAATAAAGGCCTACAAATGTTATTTAATTCACTTTCTGGGGTGGAGAAAAACTTTTTAAGGCCTCAGAGTGAATACATTGGCCATTTTCATTCACATTTACCCATTCCTCAAATCTTGTGTTTAGGGCCCCTGGAAGCTTGAAAATCACTTTAAACATCTCATTTTATCTTTAAAAGTGATTTTCCACGTACAAATGTGAATTGTAGTTCAAAGAGGCAACATTTGAAAACAGACCATTTTTTTAGTTTCTGAAGCATGTCGTAAGGGGGGGTGGTTATCTCTTTCATCAAAAATCGGACGTTTTGAATTGAACAATAAAGGCCTACAAATGTTATTTAATTCACTTTCTGGGGTGGAGAAAAACTTTTTAAGGCCTCAGAGTGAATAAATTGGCCATTTTCATTCATATTTACCCATTCCTCAAATCTTGTGTTTAGGGCCCCTGGAAGCTTGAAAATCACTTTAAACATCTCATTTTATCTTTAAAAGTGATTTTCCACGTACAAATGTGAATTGTAGTTAAAAGAGGCAACATTTGAAAACGGACCATTTTTACGTTTCTGAAGCATGTCATAGGGGGGGTGGTTTTCTCTTTCGTCAAAAATCGGGCGTTTTCGCTTGAACAATAAAGGCCTACAAATGTTATTTAGTTCACTTCCCGTGGAGGAGAAACACTTTTTAAGGCCGCAGAGTGAGTAAATTGGCCATATTCATTCACTTTTACCCATTCCTCAAATCTTGTGTTTAAGGCCCCTGGAAGCATGAAAATCACTTTAAACATCTCATTTTATCTTTAAAAGTGATTTTCCACGTACAAATGTGAATTGTAGTTCAAAGAGGCAACATTTGAAAACAGACCTTTTTTTAGTTTCTGAAGCATGTCGTAAGGGGGGTGGTTATCTCTTTCATCAAAAATCGGACGTTTTTAATTGAACAATAAAGGCCTACAAATGTTATTTAATTCACTTTCTGGGGTGGAGAAAAACTTTTTAAGGCCTCAGAGTGAATAAATTGGCCATTTTCATTCACTTTTACCCATTCCTCAAATCTTGTGTTTAGGGCCCCTGGAAGCTTGAAAATCACTTTAAACATCTCATTTTATCTTTAAAAGTGATTTTCCACGTACAAATGTGAATTGTAGTTAAAAGAGGCAACATTTGATAACGGACCATTTTTTACGTTTCTGAAGCATGTCGTAAGGGGGGGGTGGTTATCCCT
This sequence comes from Triturus cristatus, assembly GCF_964204655.1. NCBI lineage: Eukaryota > Metazoa > Chordata > Amphibia > Caudata > Salamandridae > Triturus > Triturus cristatus. The sequence goes on along the minus strand of NC_140590.1, from coordinate 1,222,781,961 downwards.
TTCGTCAAAAATCGGGCGTTTTCGCTTGAACAATAAAGGCCTACAAATGTTATTTAGTTCACTTCCCGTGGAGGAGAAACACTTTTTAAGGCCGCAGAGTGAGTAAATTGGCCATATTCATTCACTTTTACCCATTCCTCAAATCTTGTGTTTAAGGCCCCTGGAAGCATGAAAATCACTTTAAACATCTCATTTTATCTTTAAAAGTGATTTTCCACGTACAAATGTGAATTGTAGTTCAAAGAGGCAACATTTGAAAACAGACCATTTTTTTAGTTTCTGAAGCATGTCGTAAGGGATCTCTTTCATCAAAAATTGGACGTTTTTGATTGAACAATAAAGGCCTACAAATGTTATTTAATTCACTTTCTGGGGTGGAGAAAAACTTTTTAAGGCCTCAGAGTGAATACATTGGCCATTTTCATTCACATTTACCCATTCCTCAAATCTTGTGTTTAGGGCCCCTGGAAGCTTGAAAATCACTTTAAACATCTCATTTTATCTTTAAAAGTGATTTTCCACGTACAAATGTGAATTGTAGTTCAAAGAGGCAACATTTGAAAACGGACCATTTTTTACGTTTCTGAAGCTTGTCGTAAGGGGGGGGGGGTTATCTCTTTCGTCAAAAATCGGGCGTTTTCGCTTGAACAATAAAGGCCTACAAATGTTATTTTATTCACTTCCCGTGGAGGAGAAACACTTTTTAAGGCCGCAGAGTGAGTAAATTGGCCATTTTCATTCACTTTTACCCATTCCTCAAATCTCGTGTTTAAGGCCCCTGGAAGCATGAAAATCACTTTAAACATCTCATTTTATCTTTAAAAGTGATTTTCCACGTACAAATGTGAATTGTAGTTCAAAGAGGCAACATTTGAAAACAGACCATTTTTTTAGTTTCTGAAGCATGTCGTAAGGGGGGGTGGTTATCTCTTTCATCAAAAATCAGACGTTTTTAATTGAACAATAAAGGCCTACAAATGTTATTTAATTCACTTTCTGGGGTGGAGAAAAACTTTTTAAGGCCTCAGAGTGAATAAATTGGCCATTTTCATTCATATTTACCCATTCCTCAAATCTTGTGTTTAGGGCCCCTGGAAGCTTGAAAATCACTTTAAACATCTCATTTTATCTTTAAAAGTGATTTTCCACGTACAAATGTGAATTGTAGTTAAAAGAGGCAACATTTGAAAACGGACCATTTGTACGTTTCTGAAGCATGTCGTAAGGGGGGGTGGTTATCTCTTTCGTCAAAAATCGGGCGTTTTCGCTTGAACAATAAAGGCCTACAAATGTTATTTAGTTCACTTCCCGGGGAGGAGAAACACTTTTTAAGGCCGCAGAGTGAGTAAATTGGCCATATTCATTCACTTTTACCCATTCCTCAAATCTTGTGTTTAAGGCCCCTGGAAGCATGAAAATCACTTTAAACATCTCATTTTATCTTTAAAAGTGATTTTCCACGTACAAATGTGAATTGTAGTTCAAAGAGGCAACATTTGAAAACGGACCATATTTTACGTTTCTGAAGCATGTCGTAAGGGGGGGTGGTTATCTCTTTCGTCAAAAATCGGGCGTTTTTGCTTGAACAATACAGGCCTCCAAATGTTATTTTATTCACTTCCCGTGGAGGAGAAACACTTTTTAAGGCCGCAGAGTGAGTAAATTGGCCATATTCATTCACTTTTACCCATTCCTCAAATCTCGTGTTTAAGGCCCCTGGAAGCATGAAAATCACTTTACACATCTCATTTTATCTTTAAAAGTGATTTTCCACGTACAAATGTGAATTGTAGTTCAAAGAGGCAACATTTGAAAACAGACCATTTTTTTAGTTTCTGAAGCATGTCGTAAGGGGGGGTGGTTATCTCCTTCATCAAAAATCGGACGTTTTGAATTGAACAATAAAGGCCTACACATGTTATTTAATTCACTTTCGGGGGTGGAGAAAAACTTTTTAAGGCCTCAGAGTGAATAAATTGGCCATTTTCATTCACATTTACCGATTCCTCAAATCTTGTGTTTAGGGCCCTTGGAAGCTTGAAAATCACTTTAAACATCTCATTTTATCTTTAAAAGTGATTTTCCACGTACAAATGTGAATTGTAGTTAAAAGAGGCAACATTTGAAAACGGACCATTTTTACGTTTCTGAAGCATGTCATAAGGGGGGGTGGTTATCTCTTTCGTCAAAAATCGGGCGTTTTCGCTTGAACAATAAAGGCCTACAAATGTTATTTAGTTCACTTCCCGTGGAGGAGAAACACTTTTTAAGGCCGCAGAGTGAGTAAATTGGCCATATTCATTCACTTTTACCCATTCCTCAAATCTTGTGTTTAAGGCCCCTGGAAGCATGAAAATCACTTTAAACATCTCATTTTATCTTTAAAAGTGATTTTCCACGTACAAATGTGAATTGTAGTTCAAAGAGGCAACATTTGAAAACAGACCATTTTTTTAGTTTCTGAAGCATGTCGTAAGGGGGGGTGGTTATCTCTTTCATCAAAAATCGGACGTTTTTGATTGAACAATAAAGGCCTCCAAATGTTATTTTATTCACTTCCCGTGGAGGAGAAACACTTTTTAAGGCCGCAGAGTGAGTAAATTGGCAATTTTCATTCACTTTTACCCATTCCTCAAATCTTGTGTTTAGGGCCCCTGGAAGCATGAAAATCACTTTAAACATCTCATTTTATCTTTAAAAGAGATTTTCCACGTACAAATGTGAATTGTAGTTCAAAGAGGCAACATTTGAAAACAGACCATTTTTTTAGTTTCTGAAGCATGTCGTAAGGGGGGGTGGTTATCTCTTTCATCAAAAATCGGACGTTTTTGATTGAACAATAAAGGCCTACAAATGTTATTTAATTCACTTTCTGGGGTGGAGAAAAACTTTTTAAGGCCTCAGAGTGAATAAATTGGCCATTTTCATTCACATTTACCCATTCCTCAAATCTTGTGTTTAGGGCTCCTGGAAGCTTGAAAATCACTTTAAACATCTCATTTTATCTTTAAAAGTGATTTTCCACGTACAAATGTGAATTGTAGTTCAAAGAGGCAACATTTGAAAACGGACCATTTTTTACGTTTCTGAAGCTTGTCGTAAGGGGGGGTGGTTATCTCTTTCGTCAAAAATCGGGCGTTTTCGCTTGAACAATAAAGGCCTACAAATGTTATTTAGTTCACTTCCCGTGGAGGAGAAACACTTTTTAAGGCCGCAGAGTGAGTAAATTGGCCATATTCATTCACTTTTACCCATTCCTCAAATCTTGTGGTTAAGGCCCCTGGAAGCATGAAAATCACTTTAAACATCTCATTTTATCTTTAAAAGTGATTTTCCACGTACAAATGTGAATTGTAGTTCAAAGAGGCAACATTTGAAAACAGACCATTTTTTTAGTTTCTGAAGCATGTCGTAAGGGGGGTGGTTATCTCTTTCATCAAAAATCGGACGTTTTTGATTGAACAATAAAGGCCTACAAATGTTATTTAATTCACTTTCTGGGGTGGAATAAAACTTTTTAAGGCCTCAGAGTGAATACATTGGCCATTTTCGTTCACATTTACCCATTCCTCAAATCTTGTGTTTAGGGCCCCTGGAAGCTTGAAAATCACTTTAAACATCTCATTTTATCTTTAAAAGTGATTTTCCACGTACAAATGTGAATTGTAGTTCAAAGAGGCAACAGTTGAAAACAGACCATTTTTTTTGTTTCGGAAGCATGTCGTAAGGGGAGGTGGTTATCTCTTTCATCAAAAATCGGACGGTTTTGATTGAACAATAAAGGCCTCCAAATGTTATTTTATTCACTTCCCGTGGAGGAGAAACACTTTTTAAGGCCGCAGAGTGAGTAAATTGGCCATTTTGATTCACTTTTACCCATTCCTCAAATCTCGTGTTTAAGGCCCCTGGAAGCATGAAAATCACTTTAAACATCTCATTTGATCTTTAAAAGTGATTTTCCACGTACAAATGTGAATTGTAGTTCAAAGAGGCAACATTTGAAAACAGACCATTTTTTTAGTTTCTGAAGCATGTCGTAAGGGGGGGTGGTTATCTCCTTCATCAAAAATCGGACGTTTTGAATTGAACAATAAAGGCCTACAAATGTTATTTAATTCACTTTCTGGGGTGGAGAAAAACTTTTTAAGGCCTCAGAGTGAATAAATTGGCCATTTTCATTCACATTTACCCATTCCTCAAATCTTGTGTTTAGGGCCCCTGGAAGCTTGAAAATCACTTTAAACATCTCATTTTATCTTTAAAAGTGATTTTCCACGTACAAATGTGAATTGTAGTTAAAAGAGGCAACATTTGAAAACGGACCATTTTTACGTTTCTGAAGCATGTCATGGGGGGGTGGTTTTCTCTTTCGTCAAAAATCGGGCGTTTTCGCTTGAACAATAAAGGCCTACAAATGTTATTTAGTTCACTTCCCGTGGAGGAGAAACACTTTTTAAGGCCGCAGAGTGAGTAAATTGGCCATATTCATTCACTTTTACCCATTCCTCAAATCTTGTGTTTAAGGCCCCTGGAAGCATGAAAATCACTTTAAACATCTCATTTTATCTTTAAAAGTGATTTTCCACGTACAAATGTGAATTGTAGTTCAAAGATGCAACATTTGAAAACAGACCATTTTTTTAGTTTCTGAAGCATGTCGTAAGGGATCTCTTTCATCAAAAATTGGACGTTTTTGATTGAACAATAAAGGCCTACAAATGTTATTTAATTCACTTTCTGGGGTGGAGAAAAACTTTTTAAGGCCTCAGAGTGAATACATTGGCCATTTTCATTCACATTTACCCATTCCTCAAATCTTGTGTTTAGGGCCCCTGGAAGCTTGAAAATCACTTTAAACATCTCATTTTATCTTTAAAAGTGATTTTCCACGTACAAATGTGAATTGTAGTTCAAAGAGGCAACATTTGAAAACGGACCATTTTTTACGTTTCTGAAGCTTGTCGTAAGGGGGGGGGGTTATCTCTTTCGTCAAAAATCGGGCGTTTTCGCTTGAACAATAAAGGCCTACAAATGTTATTTAATTCACTTTCTGGGGTGGAGAAAAACTTTTTAAGGCCTCAGAGTGAATAAATTGGCCATTTTCATTCATATTTACCCATTCCTCAAATCTCGTGTTTAAGGCCCCTGGAAGCATGAAAATCACTTTAAACATCTCATTTTATCTTTAAAAGTGATTTTCCACGTACAAATGTGAATTGTAGTTCAAAGAGGCAACATTTGAAAACAGACCATTTTTTTAGTTTCTGAAGCATGTCGTAAGGGGGGGTGGTTATCTCTTTCATCAAAAATCAGACGTTTTTAATTGAACAATAAAGGCCTACAAATGTTATTTAATTCACTTTCTGGGGTGGAGAAAAACTTTTTAAGGCCTCAGAGTGAATAAATTGGCCATTTTCATTCATATTTACCCATTCCTCAAATCTTGTGTTTAGGGCCCCTGGAAGCTTGAAAATCACTTTAAACATCTCATTTTATCTTTAAAAGTGATTTTCCACGTACAAATGTGAATTGTAGTTAAAAGAGGCAACATTTGAAAACGGACCATTTTTACGTTTCTGAAGCATGTCATAAGGGGGGGTGGTTATCTCTTTCGTCAAAAATCGGGCGTTTTCGCTTGAACAATAAAGGCCTACAAATGTTATTTAGTTCACTTCCCGTGGAGGAGAAACACTTTTTAAGGCCGCAGAGTGAGTAAATTGGCCATATTCATTCACTTTTACCCATTCCTCAAATCTTGTGTTTAAGGCCCCTGGAAGCATGAAAATCACTTTAAACATCTCATTTTATCTTTAAAAGTGATTTTCCACGTACAAATGTGAATTGTAGTTCAAAGAGGCAACATTTGAAAACAGACCATTTTTTTAGTTTCTGAAGCATATCGTAAGGGGAGGTGGTTATCTCTTTCATCAAAAATCGGACGTTTTTGATTGAACAATAAAGGCCTCCAAATGTTATTTTATTCACTTCCCGTGGAGGAGAAACACTTTTTAAGGCCGCAGAGTGAGTAAATTGGCCATTTCCATTCACTTTTACCCATTCCTCAAATCTTGTGTTTAAGGCCCCTGGAAGCATGAAAATCACTTTAAACATCTCATTTTATCTTTAAAAGTGATTTTCCACGTACAAATGTGAATTGTAGTTCAAAGAGGCAACATTTGAAAACAGACCTTTTTTTAGTTTCTGAAGCATGTCGTAAGGGGGGGTGGTTATCTCTTTCATCAAAAATCGGACGTTTTTAATTGAACAATAAAGGCCTACAAATGTTATTTAATTCACTTTCTGGGGTGGAGAAAAACTTTTTAAGGCCTCAGAGTGAATAAATTGGCCATTTTCATTCACTTTTACCCATTCCTCAAATCTTGTGTTTAGGGCCCCTGGAAGCTTGAAAATCACTTTAAACATCTCATTTTATCTTTAAAAGTGATTTTCCACGTACAAATGTGAATTGTAGTTCAAAGAGGCAACATTTGAAAACAGACCATTTTTTTAGTTTCTGAAGCATGTCGTAAGCGGGGGTGGTTATCTCTTTCATCAAAAATCGGACGTTTTTGATTGAACAATAAAGGCCTACAAATGTTATTTAATTCACTTTCTGGGGTGGAGAAAAACTTTTTAAGGCCTCAGAGTGAATACATTGGCCATTTTCATTCACATTTACCCATTCCTCAAATCTTGTGTTTAGGGCCCCTGGAAGCTTGAAAATCACTTTAAACATCTCATTTTATCTTTAAAAGTGATTTTCCACGTACAAATGTGAATTGTAGTTCAAAGAGGCAACATTTGAAAACGGACCATTTTTTACGTTTCTGAAGCTTGTCGTAAGGGGGGGTGGTTATCTCTTTCGTCAAAAATCGGGCGTTTTCGCTTGAACAATAAAGGCCTACAAATGTTATTTAGTTCACTTCCCGTGGAGGAGAAACACTTTTTAAGGCCGCAGACTGAGTAAATTGGCCATATTAATTCACTTTTACCCATTCCTCAAATCTTGTGTTTACGGCCCCTAGAAGCATGAAAATCACTTTAAACATCTCATTTTATCTTTAATAGTGATTTTCCACGTACAAATGTGAATTGTAGTTCAAAGAGGCAATATTTGAAAACGGACCCTTTTTTTAGTTTCTGAAGCATGTCGTAAGGGGGGGTGGTTATCTCTTTCATCAAAAATCGGACGTTTTTGATTGAACAATAAAGGCCTCCAAATGTTATTTTATTCACTTCCCGTGGAGGAGAAACACTTTTTAAGGCCGCAGAGTGAGTAAATTGGCCATTTTCATTCACTTTTACCCATTCCTCAAATCTCGTGTTTAAGGCCCCTGGAAGCATGAAAATCACTTTAAACATCTCATTTTATCTTTAAAAGTGATTTTCCACGTACAAATGTGAATTGTAGTTCAAAGAGGCAACATTTGAAAACGGACCATTTTTTACATTTCTGAAGCATGTCGTAAGGGGGGGTGGTTATCTCTTTCGTCAAAAATCGGGTGTTTTCGCTTGAACAATAAAGGCCTACAAATGTTATTTAGTTCACTTCCCGTGGAGGAGAAACACTTTTTAAGGCCGCAGAGTGAGTAAATTGGCCATATTCATTCACTTTTACCCATTCCTCAAATCTTGTGTTTAAAGCCCCTGGAAGCATGAAAATCACTTTAAACATCTCATTTTATCTTTAAACGTGATTTTCCACGTACAAATGTGAATTGTAGTTCAAAGAGGCAACATTTGAAAACAGACCATTTTTTTAGTTTCTGAAGCATGTTGTAAGGGGGGGTGGTTATCTCTTTCATCAAAAATCGGACGTTTTTGATTGAACAATAAAGGCCTCCAAATGTTATTTTATTCACTTCCCGTGGAGGAGAAACACTTTTTAAGGCCGCAGAGTGAGTAAATTGGCCATTTCCATTCACTTTTACCCATTCCTCAAATCTCGTGTTTAAGGCCCCTGGAAGCATGAAAATCACTTTAAACATCTCATTTTATCTTTAAAAGTGATTTTCCACGTACAAATGTGAATTGTAGTTCAAAGAGGCAACATTTGAAAACAGACCTTTTTTTAGTTTCTGAAGCATGTCGTAAGGGGGGGTGGTTATCTCTTTCATCAAAAATCGGACGTTTTTAATTGAACAATAAAGGCCTACAAATGTTATTTAATTCACTTTCTGGGGTGGAGAAAAACTTTTTAAGGCCTCAGAGTGAATAAATTGGCCATTTTCATTCACTTTTACCCATTCCTCAAATCTTGTGTTTAGGGCCCCTGGAAGCTTGAAAATCACTTTAAACATCTCATTTTATCTTTAAAAGTGATTTTCCACGTACAAATGTGAATTGTAGTTCAAAGAGGCAACATTTGAAAACAGACCATTTTTTTAGTTTCTGAAGCATGTCGTAAGGGGGGGTGGTTATCTCTTTCATCAAAAATCGGACGGTTTTGATTGAACAATAAAGGCCTCCAAATGTTATTTTATTCACTTCCCGTGGAGGAGAAACACTTTTTAAGGCCGCAGACTGAGTAAATTGGCCATATTAATTCACTTTTACCCATTCCTCAAATCTTGTGTTTAAGGCCCCTGGAAGCATGAAAATCACTTTAAACATCTCATTTTATCTTTAATAGTGATTTTCCACGTACAAATGTGAATTGTAGTTCAAAGAGGCAATATTTGAAAACGGACCCTTTTTTTAGTTTCTGAAGCATGTCGTAAGGGGGGGTGGTTATCTCTTTCATCAAAAATCGGACGTTTTTGATTGAACAATAAAGGCCTCCAAATGTTATTTTATTCACTTCCCGTGGAGGAGAAACACTTTTTAAGGCCGCAGAGTGAGTAAATTGGCCATTTTCATTCACTTTTACCCATTCCTCAAATCTCGTGTTTAAGGCCCCTGGAAGCATGAAAATCACTTTAAACATCTCATTTTATCTTTAAAAGTGATTTTCCACGTACAAATGTGAATTGTAGTTCAAAGAGGCAACATTTGAAAACAGACCTTTTTTTAGTTTCTGAAGCATGTCGTAAGGGGGGGTGGTTATCTCTTTCATAAAAAATCGGACGTTTTTAATTGAACAATAAAGGCCTACAAATGTTATTTAATTCACTTTCTGGGGTGGAGAAAAACTTTTTAAGGCCTCAGAGTGAATAAATTGGCCATTTTCATTCACTTTTACCCATTCCTCAAATCTTGTGTTTAGGGCCCCTGGAAGCTTGAAAATCACTTTAAACATCTCATTTTATCTTTAAAAGTGATTTTCCACGTACAAATGTGAATTGTAGTTCAAAGAGGCAACATTTGAAAACAGACCATTTTTTTAGTTTCTGAAGCATGTCGTAAGGGGGGGTGGTTATCTCTTTCATCAAAAATCGGACGTTTTTGATTGAACAATAAAGGCCTACAAATGTTATTTAATTCACTTTCTGGGGTGGAGAAAAACTTTTTAAGGCCTCAGAGTGAATACATTGGCCATTTTCATTCACATTTACCCATTCCTCAAATCTTGTGTTTAGGGCCCCTGGAAGCTTGAAAATCACTTTAAACATCTCATTTTATCTTTAAAAGTGATTTTCCACGTACAAATGTGAATTGTAGTTCAAAGAGGCAACATTTGAAAACGGACCATTTTTTACGTTTCTGAAGCTTGTCGTAAGGGGGGGTGGTTATCTCTTTCGTCAAAAATCGGGCGTTTTCGCTTGAACAATAAAGGCCTACAAATGTTATTTAGTTCACTTCCCGTGGAGGAGAAACACTTTTTAAGGCCGCAGACTGAGTAAATTGGCCATATTAATTCACTTTTACCCATTCCTCAAATCTTGTGTTTACGGCCCCTGGAAGCATGAAAATCACTTTAAACATCTCATTTTATCTTTAATAGTGATTTTCCACGTACAAATGTGAATTGTAGTTCAAAGAGGCAATATTTGAAAACGGACCCTTTTTTTAGTTTCTGAAGCATGTCGTAAGGGGGGGTGGTTATCTCTTTCATCAAAAATCGGACGTTTTTGATTGAACAATAAAGGCCTCCAAATGTTATTTTATTCACTTCCCGTGGAGGAGAAACACTTTTTAAGGCCGCAGAGTGAGTAAATTGGCCATTTTCATTCACTTTTACCCATTCCTCAAATCTCGTGTTTAAGGCCCCTGGAAGCATGAAAATCACTTTAAACATCTCATTTTATCTTTAAAAGTGATTTTCCACGTACAAATGTGAATTGTAGTTCAAAGAGGCAACATTTGAAAACGGACCATTTTTTACATTTCTGAAGCATGTCGTAAGGGGGGGTGGTTATCTCTTTCGTCAAAAATCGGGTGTTTTCGCTTGAACAATAAAGGCCTACAAATGTTATTTAGTTCACTTCCCGTGGAGGAGAAACACTTTTTAAGGCCGCAGAGTGAGTAAATTGGCCATATTCATTCACTTTTACCCATTCCTCAAATCTTGTGTTTAAAGCCCCTGGAAGCATGAAAATCACTTTAAACATCTCATTTTATCTTTAAACGTGATTTTCCACGTACAAATGTGAATTGTAGTTCAAAGAGGCAACATTTGAAAACAGACCATTTTTTTAGTTTCTGAAGCATGTTGTAAGGGGGGGTGGTTATCTCTTTCATCAAAAATCGGACGTTTTTGATTGAACAATAAAGGCCTCCAAATGTTATTTTATTCACTTCCCGTGGAGGAGAAACACTTTTTAAGGCCGCAGAGTGAGTAAATTGGCCATTTCCATTCACTTTTACCCATTCCTCAAATCTCGTGTTTAAGGCCCCTGGAAGCATGAAAATCACTTTAAACATCTCATTTTATCTTTAAAAGTGATTTTCCACGTACAAATGTGAATTTTAGTTCAAAGAGGCAACATTTGAAAACAGACCTTTTTTTAGTTTCTGAAGCATGTCGTAAGGGGGGGTGGTTATCTCTTTCATCAAAAATCGGACGTTTTTAATTGAACAATAAAGGCCTACAAATGTTATTTAATTCACTTTCTGGGGTGGAGAAAAACTTTTTAAGGCCTCAGAGTGAATAAATTGGCCATTTTCATTCACTTTTACCCATTCCTCAAATCTTGTGTTTAGGGCCCCTGGAAGCTTGAAAATCACTTTAAACATCTCATTTTATCTTTAAAAGTGATTTTCCACGTACAAATGTGAATTGTAGTTCAAAGAGGCAACATTTGAAAACAGACCATTTTTTTAGTTTCTGAAGCATGTCGTAAGGGGGGGTGGTTATCTCTTTCATCAAAAATCGGACGTTTTTGATTGAACAATAAAGGCCTACAAATGTTATTTAATTCACTTTCTGGGGTGGAGAAAAACTTTTTAAGGCCTCAGAGTGAATACATTGGCCATTTTCATTCACATTTACCCATTCCTCAAATCTTGTGTTTAGGGCCCCTGGAAGCTTGAAAATCACTTTAAACATCTCATTTTATCTTTAAAAGTGATTTTCCACGTACAAATGTGAATTGTAGTTCAAAGAGGCAACATTTGAAAACGGACCATTTTTTACGTTTCTGAAGCTTGTCGTAAGGGGGGGTGGTTATCTCTTTCGTCAAAAATCGGGCGTTTTCGCTTGAACAATAAAGGCCTACAAATGTTATTTAGTTCACTTCCCGTGGAGGAGAAACACTTTTTAAGGCCGCAGACTGAGTAAATTGGCCATATTAATTCACTTTTACCCATTCCTCAAATCTTGTGTTTAAGGCCCCTGGAAGCATGAAAATCACTTTAAACATCTCATTTTATCTTTAATAGTGATTTTCCACGTACAAATGTGAATTGTAGTTCAAAGAGGCAATATTTGAAAACGGACCCTTTTTTTAGTTTCTGAAGCATGTCGTAAGGGGGGGTGGTTATCTCTTTCATCAAAAATCGGACGTTTTTGATTGAACAATAAAGGCCTCCAAATGTTATTTTATTCACTTCCCGTGGAGGAGAAACACTTTTTAAGGCCGCAGAGTGAGTAAATTGGCCATTTTCATTCACTTTTACCCATTCCTCAAATCTCGTGTTTAAGGCCCCTGGAAGCATGAAAATCACTTTAAACATCTCATTTTATCTTTAAAAGTGATTTTCCACGTACAAATGTGAATTGTAGTTCAAAGAGGCAACATTTGAAAACAGACCATTTTTTTAGTTTCTGAAGCATGTCGTAAGGGGGGTGGTTATCTCTTTCATCAAAAATCAGACGTTTTTAATTGAACAATAAAGGCCTACAAATGTTATTTAATTCACTTTCTGGGGTGTAGAAAAACTTTTTAAGGCCTCAGAGTGAATAAATTGGCCATTTTCATTCACATTTACCCATTCCTCAAATCTTGTGTTTAGGGCCCCTGGAAGCTTGAAAATCACTTTAAACATCTCATTTTATCTTTAAAAGTGATTTTCCACGTACAAATGTGAATTGTAGTTCAAAGAGGCAACATTTGAAAACGGACCATTTTTTACGTTTCTGAAGCTTGTCGTAAGGGGGGTGGTTATCTCTTTCGTCAAAAATCGGGCGTTTTCGCTTGAACAATAAAGGCCTACAAATGTTATTTAGTTCACTTCCCGTGGAGGAGAAACACTTTTTAAGGCCGCAGAGTGAGTAAATTGGCCATATTCATTCACTTTTACCCATTCCTCAAATCTTGTGTTTAAGGCCCCTGGAAGCATGAAAATCACTTTAAACCTCTCATTTTATCTTTAAAAGTGATTTTCCACGTACAAATGTGAACTGTAGTTCAAAGAGGCAACATTTGAAAACAGACCATTTTTTTTGTTTCTGAAGCATGTCGTAAGGGGAGGTGGTTATCTCTTTCATCAAAAATCGGACGTTTTTGATTGAACAATAAAGGCCTCCAAATGTTATTTTATTCACTTCCCGTGGAGGAGAAACACTTTTTAAGGCCGCAGAGTGAGTAAATTGGCCATTTTGATTCACTTTTACCCATTCCTCAAATCTCGTGTTTAAGGCCCCTGGAAGCATGAAAATCACTTTAAACATCTCATTTGATCTTTAAAAGTGATTTTCCACGTACAAATGTGAATTGTAGTTCAAAGAGGCAACATTTGAAAACAGACCATTTTTTTAGTTTCTGAAGCATGTCGTAAGGGGGGGGTGGTTATCTCCTTCATCAAAAATCGGACGTTTTGAATTGAACAATAAAGGCCTACAAATGTTATTTAATTCACTTTCTGGGGTGGAGAAAAACTTTTTAAGGCCTCAGAGTGAATAAATTGGCCATTTTCATTCACATTTACCCATTCCTCAAATCTTGTGTTTAGGGCCCCTGGAAGCTTGAAAATCACTTTAAACATCTCATTTTATCTTTAAAAGTGATTTTCCACGTACAAATGTGAATTGTAGTTAAAAGAGGCAACATTTGAAAACGGACCATTTTTACGTTTCTGAAGCATGTCATAGGGGGGGTGGTTTTCTCTTTCGTCAAAAATCGGGCGTTTTCGCTTGAACAATAAAGGCCTACAAATGTTATTTAGTTCACTTCCCGTGGAGGAGAAACACTTTTTAAGGCCGCAGAGTGAGTAAATTGGCCATATTCATTCACTTTTACCCATTCCTCAAATCTTGTGTTTAAGGCCCCTGGAAGCATGAAAATCACTTTAAACATCTCATTTTATCTTTAAAAGTGATTTTCCACGTACAAATGTGAATTGTAGTTCAAAGAGGCAACATTTGAAAACAGACCTTTTTTTAGTTTCTGAAGCATGTCGTAAGGGGGGGTGGTTATCTCTTTCATCAAAAATCGGACGTTTTTAATTGAACAATAAAGGCCTACAAATGTTATTTAATTCACTTTCTGGGGTGGAGAAAAACTTTTTAAGGCCTCAGAGTGAATAAATTGGCCATTTTCATTCACTTTTACCCATTCCTCAAATCTTGTGTTTAGGGCCCCTGGAAGCTTGAAAATCACTTTAAACATCTCATTTTATCTTTAAAAGTGATTTTCCATGTACAAATGTGAATTGTAGTTCAAAGAGGCAACATTTGAAAACAGACCATTTTTTTAGTTTCTGAAGCATGTCGTAAGGGGGGGTGGTTATCTCTTTCATCAAAAATCGGACGTTTTTGATTGAACAATAAAGGCCTACAAATGTTATTTAATTCACTTTCTGGGGTGGAGAAAAACTTTTTAAGGCCTCAGAGTGAATACATTGGCCATTTTCATTCACATTTACCCATTCCTCAAATCTTGTGTTTAGGGCCCCTGGAAGCTTGAAAATCACTTTAAACATCTCATTTTATCTTTAAAAGTGATTTTCCACGTACAAATGTGAATTGTAGTTCAAAGAGGCAACATTTGAAAACGGACCATTTTTTACGTTTCTGAAGCTTGTCGTAAGGGGGGGTGGTTATCTCTTTCGTCAAAAATCGGGCGTTTTCGCTTGAACAATAAAGGCCTACAAATGTTATTTAGTTCACTTCCCGTGGAGGAGAAACACTTTTTAAGGCCGCAGACTGAGTAAATTGGCCATATTAATTCACTTTTACCCATTCCTCAAATCTTGTGTTTACGGCCCCTGGAAGCATGAAAATCACTTTAAACATCTCATTTTATCTTTAATAGTGATTTTCCACGTACAAATGTGAATTGTAGTTCAAAGAGGCAATATTTGAAAACGGACCCTTTTTTTAGTTTCTGAAGCATGTCGTAAGGGGGGGTGGTTATCTCTTTCATCAAAAATCGGACGTTTTTGATTGAACAATAAAGGCCTCCAAATGGTATTTTATTCACTTCCCGTGGAGGAGAAACACTTTTTAAGGCCGCAGAGTGAGTAAATTGGCCATTTTCATTCACTTTTACCCATTCCTCAAATCTCGTGTTTAAGGCCCCTGGAAGCATGAAAATCACTTTAAACATCTCATTTAATCTTTAAAAGTGATTTTCCACGTACAAATGTGAATTGTAGTTCAAAGAGGCAACATTTGAAAACGGACCATTTTTTACATTTCTGAAGCATGTCGTAAGGGGGGGTGGTTATCTCTTTCGTCAAAAATCGGGTGTTTTCGCTTGAACAATAAAGGCCTACAAATGTTATTTAGTTCACTTCCCGTGGAGGAGAAACACTTTTTAAGGCCGCAGAGTGAGTAAATTGGCCATATTCATTCACTTTTACCCATTCCTCAAATCTTGTGTTTAAAGCCCCTGGAAGCATGAAAATCACTTTAAACATCTCATTTTATCTTTAAAAGTGATTTTCCACGTACAAATGTGAATTGTAGTTCAAAGAGGCAACATTTGAAAACAGACCATTTTTTTAGTTTCTGAAGCATGTCGTAAGGGGGGTGGTTATCTCTTTCATCAAAAATCGGACGTTTTTGATTGAACAATAAAGGCCTACAAATGTTATTTAATTCACTTTCTGGGGTGGAATAAAACTTTTTAAGGCCTCAGAGTGAATACATTGGCCATTTTCATTCACATTTACCCATTCCTCAAATCTTGTGTTTAGGGCCCCTGGAAGCTTGAAAATCACTTTAAACATCTCATTTTATCTTTAAAAGTGATTTTCCACGTACAAATGTGAATTGTAGTTCAAAGAGGCAACATTTGAAAACGGACCATTTTTTACATTTCTGAAGCATGTCGTAAGGGGGGGTGGTTATCTCTTTCATCAAAAATCGGACGTTTTTAATTGAACAATAAAGGCCTACAAATGTTATTTAATTCACTTTCTGGGGTGGAGAAAGACTTTTTAAGGCCTCAGAGTGAATAAATTGGCCATTTTCATTCACTTTTACCCATTCCTCAAATCTTGTGTTTAGGGCCCCTGGAAGCTTGAAAATCACTTTAAACATCTCATTTTATCTTTAAAAGTGATTTTCCACGTACAAATGTGAATTGTAGTTCAAAGAGGCAACATTTGAAAACAGACCATTTTTTTAGTTTCTGAAGCATGTCGTAAGGGGGGTTGGTTATCTCTTTCATCAAAAATCGGACGTTTTTGATTGAACAATAAAGGCCTACAAATGTTATTTAATTCACTTTCTGGGGTGGAGAAAAACTTTTTAAGGCCTCAGAGTGAATACATTGGCCATTTTCATTCACATTTACCCATTCCTCAAATCTTGTGTTTAGGGCCCCTGGAAGCTTGAAAATCACTTTAAACATCTCATTTTATCTTTAAAAGTGTTTTTCCACGTACAAATGTGAATTGTAGTTCAAAGAGGCAACATTTGAAAACGGACCATTTTTTACGTTTCTGAAGCTTGTCGTAAGGGGGGGTGGTTATCTCTTTCGTCAAAAATCGGGCGTTTTCGCTTGAACAATAAAGGCCTACAAATGTTATTTAGTTCACTTCCCGTGGAGGAGAAACACTTTTTAAGGCCGCAGACTGAGTAAATTGGCCATATTAATTCACTTTTACCCATTCCTCAAATCTTGTGTTTAAGGCCCCTGGAAGCATGAAAATCACTTTAAACATCTCATTTTATCTTTAATAGTGATTTACCAGGTACAAATGTGAATTGTAGTTCAAAGAGGCAATATTTGAAAACGGACCATTTTTTTAGTTTCTGAAGCATGTCGTAAGGGGGGTGGTTATCTCTTTCATCAAAAATCGGACGTTTTTAATTGAACAATAAAGGCCTCCAAATGTTATTTTATTCACTTCCCGTGGAGGAGAAACACTTTTTAAGGCCGCAGAGTGAGTAAATTGGCCATTTTCATTCACTTTTACCCATTCCTCAAATCTCGTGTTTAAGGCCCCTGGAAGCATGAAAATCACTTTAAACATCTCATTTTATCTTTAAAAGTGATTTTCCACGTACAAATGTGAATTGTAGTTCAAAGAGGCAACATTTGAAAACAGACCATTTTTTTAGTTTCTGAAGCATGTCGTAAGGGGGGGTGGTTATCTCTTTCATCAAAAATCAGACGTTTTTAATTGAACAATAAAGGCCTACAAATGTTATTTAATTCACTTTCTGGGGTGGAGAAAAACTTTTTAAGGCCTCAGAGTGAATAAATTGGCCATTTTCATTCATATTTACCCATTCCTCAAATCTTGTGTTTAGGGCCCCTGGAAGCTTGAAAATCACTTTAAACATCTCATTTTATCTTTAAAAGTGATTTTCCACGTACAAATGTGAATTGTAGTTAAAAGAGGCAACATTTGAAAACGGACCATTTTTACGTTTCTGAAGCATGTCATAAGGGGGGGTGGTTATCTCTTTCGTCAAAAATCGGGCGTTTTCGCTTGAACAATAAAGGCCTACAAATGTTATTTAGTTCACTTCCCGTGGAGGAGAAACACTTTTTAAGGCCGCAGAGTGAGTAAATTGGCCATATTCATTCACTTTTACCCATTCCTCAAATCTTGTGTTTAAGGCCCCTGGAAGCATGAAAATCACTTTAAACATCTCATTTTATCTTTAAAAGTGATTTTCCACGTACAAATGTGAATTGTAGTTCAAAGAGGCAACATTTGAAAACAGACCATTTTTTTAGTTTCTGAAGCATATCGTAAGGGGAGGTGGTTATCTCTTTCATCAAAAATCGGACGTTTTTGATTGAACAATAAAGGCCTCCAAATGTTATTTTATTCACTTCCCGTGGAGGAGAAACCCTTTTTAAGGTCGCAGAGTGAGTAAATTGGCCATTTTGATTCACTTTTACCCATTCCTCAAATCTCGTGTTTAAGGCCCCTGGAAGCATGAAAATCACTTTAAACATCTCATTTTATCTTTAAAAGTGATTTTCCACGTACAAATGTGAATTGTAGTTCAAAGAGGCAACATTTGAAAACAGACCATTTTTTTAGTTTCTGAAGCATGTTGTAAGGGGGGGTGGTTATCTCTTTCATCAAAAATCGGACGTTTTTGATTGAACAATAAAGTCCTCCAAATGTTATTTTATTCACTTCCCGTGGAGGAGAAACACTTTTTAAGGCCGCAGAGTGAGTAAATTGGCCATTTCCATTCACTTTTACCCATTCCTCAAATCTCGTGTTTAAGGCCCCTGGAAGCATGAAAATCACTTTAAACATCTCATTTTATCTTTAAAAGTGATTTTCCACGTACAAATGTGAATTGTAGTTCAAAGAGGCAACATTTGAAAACAGACCTTTTTTTAGTTTCTGAAGCATGTCGTAAGGGGGGGTGGTTATCTCTTTCATCAAAAATCGGACGTTTTTATTTGAACAATAAAGGCCTACAAATGTTATTTAATTCACTTTCTGGGGTGGAGAAAAACTTTTTAAGGCCTCAGAGTGAATAAATTGGCCATTTTCATTCACTTTTACCCATTCCTCAAATCTTGTGTTTAGGGCCCTTGGAAGCTTGAAAATCACTTTAAACATCTCATTTTATCTTTAAAAGTGATTTTCCACGTACAAATGTGAATTGTAGTTCAAAGAGGCAACATTTGAAAACAGACCATTTTTTTAGTTTCTGAAGCATGTCGTAAGGGGGGGTGGTTATCTCTTTCATCAAAAATCGGACGTTTTTGATTGAACAATAAAGGCCTACAAATGTTATTTAATTCACTTTCTGGGGTGGAGAAAAACTTTTTAAGGCCTCAGAGTGAATACATTGGCCATTTTCATTCACATTTACCCATTCCTCAAATCTTGTGTTTAGGGCCCCTGGAAGCTTGAAAATCACTTTAAACATCTCATTTTATCTTTAAAAGTGAGTTTCCACGTACAAATGTGAATTGTAGTTCAAAGAGGCAACATTTGAAAACGGACCATTTTTTACGTTTCTGAAGCTTGTCGTAAGGGGGGGTGGTTATCTCTTTCGTCAAAAATCGGGCGTTTTCGCTTGAACAATAAAGGCCTACAAATGTTATTTAGTTCACTTCCCGTGGAGGAGAAACACTTTTTAAGGCCGCAGACTGAGTAAATTGGCCATATTAATTCACTTTTACCCATTCCTCAAATCTTGTGTTTACGGCCCCTGGAAGCATGAAAATCACTTTAAACATCTCATTTTATCTTTAATAGTGATTTTCCACGTACAAATGTGAATTGTAGTTCAAAGAGGCAATATTTGAAAACGGACCCTTTTTTTAGTTTCTGAAGCATGTCGTAAGGGGGGGTGGTTATCTCTTTCATCAAAAATCGGACATTTTTGATTGAACAATAAAGGCCTCCAAATGTTATTTTATTCACTTCCCGTGGAGGAGAAACACTTTTTAAGGCCGCAGAGTGAGTAAATTGGCCATTTTCATTCACTTTTACCCATTCCTCAAATCTCGTGTTTAAGGCCCCTGGAAGCATGAAAATCACTTTAAACATCTCATTTTATCTTTAAAAGTGATTTTCCACGTACAAATGTGAATTGTAGTTCAAAGAGGCAACATTTGAAAACGGACCATTTTTTACATTTCTGAAGCATGTCGTAAGGGGGGGTGGTTATCTCTTTCGTCAAAAATCAGGTGTTTTCGCTTGAACAATAAAGGCCTACAAATGTTATTTAGTTCACTTCCCGTGGAGGAGAAACACTTTTTAAGGCCGCAGAGTGAGTAAATTGGCCATATTCATTCACTTTTACCCATTCCTCAAATCTTGTGTTTAAAGCCCCTGGAAGCATGAAAATCACTTTAAACATCTCATTTTATCTTTAAACGTGATTTTCCACGTACAAATGTGAATTGTAGTTCAAAGAGGCAACATTTGAAAACAGACCATTTTTTTAGTTTCTGAAGCATGTTGTAAGGGGGGGTGGTTATCTCTTTCATCAAAAATCGGACGTTTTTGATTGAACAATAAAGGCCTCCAAATGTTATTTTATTCACTTCCCGTGGAGGAGAAACACTTTTTAAGGCCGCAGAGTGAGTACATTGGCCATTTCCATTCACTTTTACCCATTCCTCAAATCTCGTGTTTAAGGCCCCTGGAAGCATGAAAATCACTTTAAACATCTCATTTTATCTTTAAAAGTGATTTTCCACGTACAAATGTGAATTGTAGTTCAAAGAGGCAACATTTGAAAACAGACCTTTTTTTAGTTTCTGAAGCATGTCGTAAGGGGGGGTGGTTATCTCTTTCATCAAAAATCGGACGTTTTTAATTGAACAATAAAGGCCTACAAATGTTATTTAATTCACTTTCTGGGGTGGAGAAAAACTTTTTAAGGCCTCAGAGTGAATAAATTGGCCATTTTCATTCACTTTTACCCATTCCTCAAATCTTGTGTTTAGGGCCCCTGGAAGCTTGAAAATCACTTTAAACATCTCATTTTATCTTTAAAAGTGATTTTCCACGTACAAATGTGAATTGTAGTTCAAAGAGGCAACATTTGAAAACAGACCATTTTTTTAGTTTCTGAAGCATGTCGTAAGGGGGGGTGGTTATCTCTTTCATCAAAAATCGGACGTTTTTGATTGAACAATAAAGGCCTACAAATGTTATTTAATTCACTTTCTGGGGTGGAGAAAAACTTTTTAAGGCCTCAGAGTGAATACATTGGCCATTTTCATTCACATTTACCCATTCCTCAAATCTTGTGTTTAGGGCCCCTGGAAGCTTGAAAATCACTTTAAACATCTCATTTTATCTTTAAAAGTGATTTTCCACGTACAAATGTGAATTGTAGTTCAAAGAGGCAACATTTGAAAACGGACCATTTTTTACGTTTCTGAAGCTTGTCGTAAGGGGGGGTGGTTATCTCTTTCGTCAAAAATCGGGCGTTTTTGCTTGAACAATAAAGGCCTACAAATGTTATTTAGTTCACTTCCCGTGGAGGAGAAACACTTTTTAAGGCCGCAGACTGAGTAAATTGGCCATATTAATTCACTTTTACCCATTCCTCAAATCTTGTGTTTAAGGCCCCTGGAAGCATGAAAATCACTTTAAACATCTCATTTTATCTTTAATAGTGATTTTCCACGTACAAATGTGAATTGTAGTTCAAAGAGGCAATATTTGAAAACGGACCCTTTTTTTAGTTTCTGAAGCATGTCGTAAGGGGGGGTGGTTATCTCTTTCATCAAAAATCGGACGTTTTTGATTGAACAATAAAGGCCTCCAAATGTTATTTTATTCACTTCCCGTGGAGGAGAAACACTTTTTAAGGCCGCAGAGTGAGTAAATTGGCCATTTTCATTCACTTTTACCCATTCCTCAAATCTCGTGTTTAAGGCCCCTGGAAGCATGAAAATCACTTTAAACATCTCATTTTATCTTTAAAAGTGATTTTCCACGTACAAATGTGAATTGTAGTTAAAAGAGGCAACATTTGAAAACGGACCATTTTTACGTTTCTGAAGCATGTCATAAGGGGGGGTGGTTATCTCTTTCGTCAAAAATCGGGCGTTTTCGCTTGAACAATAAAGGCCTACAAATGTTATTTAGTTCACTTCCCGTGGAAGAGAAACACTTTTTAAGGCCGCAGAGTGAGTAAATTGGCCATATTCATTCACTTTTACCCATTCCTCAAATCTTGTGTTTAAGGCCCCTGGAAGCATGAAAATCACTTTAAACATCTCATTTTATCTTTAAAAGTGATTTTCCACGTACAAATGTGAATTGTAGTTCAAAGAGGCAACATTTGAAAACAGACCATTTTTTTAGTTTCTGAAGCATATCGTAAGGGGAGGTGGTTATCTCTTTCATCAAAAATCGGACGTTTTTGATTGAACAATAAAGGCCTCCAAATGTTATTTTATTCACTTCCCGTGGAGGAGAAACACTTTTTAAGGCCGCAGAGTGAGTAAATTTGCCATTTTGATTCACTTTTACCCATTCCTCAAATCTCGTGTTTAAGGCCCCTGGAAGCATGAAAATCACTTTAAACATCTCATTTTATCTTTAAAAGTGATTTTCCACGTACAAATGTGAATTGTAGTTCAAAGAGGCAACATTTGAAAACAGACCATTTTTTTAGTTTCTGAAGCATGTTGTAAGGGGGGGTGGTTATCTCTTTCATCAAAAATCGGACGTTTTTGATTGAACAATAAAGGCCTCCAAATGTTATTTTATTCACTTCCCGTGGAGGAGAAACACTTTTTAAGGCCGCAGAGTGAGTAAATTGGCCATTTCCATTCACTTTTACCCATTCCTCAAATCTCGTGTTTAAGGCCCCTGGAAGCATGAAAATCACTTTAAACATCTCATTTTATCTTTAAAAGTGATTTTCCACGTACAAATGTGAATTGTAGTTCAAAGAGGCAACATTTGAAAACAGACCTTTTTTTAGTTTCTGAAGCATGTCGTAAGGGGGGGTGGTTATCTCTTTCATCAAAAATCGGACGTTTTTAATTGAACAATAAAGGCCTACAAATGTTATTTAATTCACTTTCTGGGGTGGAGAAAAACTTTTTAAGGCCTCAGAGTGAATAAATTGGCCATTTTCATTCACTTTTACCCATTCCTCAAATCTTGTGTTTAGGGCCCCTGGAAGCTTGAAAATCACTTTAAACATCTCATTTTATCTTTAAAAGTGATTTTCCACGTACAAATGTGAATTGTAGTTCAAAGAGGCAACATTTGAAAACATACCATTTTTTTAGTTTCTGAAGCATGTCGTAAGGGGGGGTGGTTATCTCTTTCATCAAAAATCGGACGTTTTTGATTGAACAATAAAGGCCTACAAATGTTATTTAATTCACTTTCTGGGGTGGAGAAAAACTTTTTAAGGCCTCAGAGTGAATACATTGGCCATTTTCATTCACATTTACCCATTCCTCAAATCTTGTGTTTAGGGCCCCTGGAAGCTTGAAAATCACTTTAAACATCTCATTTTATCTTTAAAAGTGAGTTTCCACGTACTAATGTGAATTGTAGTTCAAAGAGGCAACATTTGAAAACGGACCATTTTTTACGTTTCTGAAGCTTGTCGTAAGGGGGGGTGGTTATCTCTTTCGTCAAAAATCGGGCGTTTTCGCTTGAACAATAAAGGCCTACAAATGTTATTTAGTTCACTTCCCGTGGAGGAGAAACACTTTTTAAGGCCGCAGACTGAGTAAATTGGCCATATTAATTCACTTTTACCCATTCCTCAAATCTTGTGTTTACGGCCCCTGGAAGCATGAAAATCACTTTAAACATCTCATTTTATCTTTAATAGTGATTTTCCACGTACAAATGTGAATTGTAGTTCAAAGAGGCAATATTTGAAAACGGACCCTTTTTTTAGTTTCTGAAGCATGTCGTAAGGGGGGGTGGTTATCTCTTTCATCAAAAATCGGACGTTTTTGATTGAACAATAAAGGCCTCCAAATGTTATTTTATTCACTTCCCGTGGAGGAGAAACACTTTTTAAGGCCGCAGAGTGAGTAAATTGGCCATTTTCATTCACTTTTACCCATTCCTCAAATCTCGTGTTTAAGGCCCCTGGAAGCATGAAAATCACTTTAAACATCTCATTTTATCTTTAAAAGTGATTTTCCACGTACAAATGTGAATTGTAGTTCAAAGAGGCAACATTTGAAAATGGACCATTTTTTACATTTCTGAAGCATGTCGTAAGGGGGGGTGGTTATCTCTTTCGTCAAAAATCGGGTGTTTTCGCTTGAACAATAAAGGCCTACAAATGTTATTTAGTTCACTTCCCGTGGAGGAGAAACACTTTTTAAGGCCGCAGAGTGAGTAAATTGGCCATATTCATTCACTTTTACCCATTCCTCAAATCTTGTGTTTAAAGCCCCTGGAAGCATGAAAATCACTTTAAACATCTCATTTTATCTTTAAACGTGATTTTCCACGTACAAATTTGAATTGTAGTTCAAAGAGGCAACATTTGAAAACAGACCATTTTTTTAGTTTCTGAAGCATGTTGTAAGGGGGGGTGGTTATCTCTTTGATCAAAAATCGGACGTTTTTGATTGAACAATAAAGGCCTCCAAATGTTATTTTATTCACTTCCCGTGGAGGAGAAACACTTTTTAAGGCCGCAGAGTGAGTAAATTGGCCATTTCCATTCACTTTTACCCATTCCTCAAATCTCGTGTTTAAGGCCCCTGGAAGCATGAAAATCACTTTAAACATCTCATTTTATCTTTAAAAGTGATTTTCCACGTACAAATGTGAATTGTAGTTCAAAGAGGCAACATTTGAAAACAGACCTTTTTTTAGTTTCTGAAGCATGTCGTAAGGGGGGGTGGTTATCTCTTTCATCAAAAATCGGACGTTTTTAATTGAACAATAAAGGCCTACAAATGTTATTTAATTCACTTTCTGGGGTGGAGAAAAACTTTTTAAGGCCTCAGAGTGAATACATTGGCCATTTTCATTCACTTTTACCCATTCCTCAAATCTTGTGTTTAGGGCCCCTGGAAGCTTGAAAATCACTTTAAACATCTCATTTTATCTTTAAAAGTGATTTTCCACGTACAAATGTGAATTGTAGTTCAAAGAGGCAACATTTGAAAACAGACCATTTTTTTAGTTTCTGAAGCATGTCGTAAGGGGGGGTGGTTATCTCTTTCATCAAAAATCGGACGTTTTTGATTGAACAATAAAGGCCTACAAATGTTATTTAATTCACTTTCTGGGGTGGAGAAAAACTTTTTAAGGCCTCAGAGTGAATACATTGGCCATTTTCATTCACATTTACCCATTCCTCAAATCTTGTGTTTAGGGCCCCTGGAAGCTTGAAAATCACTTTAAACATCTCATTTTATCTTTAAAAGTGATTTTCCACGTACAAATGTGAATTGTAGTTCAAAGAGGCAACATTTGAAAACGGACCATTTTTTACGTTTCTGAAGCTTGTCGTAAGGGGGGGTGGTTATCTCTTTCCTCAAAAATCGGGCGTTTTTGCTTGAACAATAAAGGCCTACAAATGTTATTTAGTTCACTTCCCGTGGAGGAGAAACACTTTTTAAGGCCGCAGACTGAGTAAATTGGCCATATTAATTCACTTTTACCCATTCCTCAAATCTTGTGTTTAAGGCCCCTGGAAGCATGAAAATCACTTTAAACATCTCATTTTATCTTTAAAAGTGATTTTCCACGTACAAATGTGAATTGTAGTTCAAAGAGGCAACATTTGAAAACAGACCATTTTTTTAGTTTCTGAAGCATATCGTAAGGGAAGGTGGTTATCTCTTTCATCAAAAATCGGACGTTTTTGATTGAACAATAAAGGCCTCCAAATGTTATTTTATTCACTTCCCGTGGAGGAGAAACACTTTTTAAGGCCGCAGAGTGAGTAAATTGGCCATTTTGATTCACTTTTACCCATTCCTCAAATCTCGTGTTTAAGGCCCCTGGAAGCATGAAAATCACTTTAAACATCTCATTTTATCTTTAAAAGTGATTTTCCACGTACAAATGTGAATTGTAGTTCAAAGAGGCAACATTTGAAAACAGACCATTTTTTTAGTTTCTGAAGCATGTTGTAAGGGGGGGTGGTTATCTCTTTCATCAAAAATCGGACGTTTTTGATTGAACAATAAAGGCCTCCAAATGTTATTTTATTCACTTCCCGTGGAGGAGAAACACTTTTTAAGGCCGCAGAGTGAGTAAATTGGCCATTTCCATTCACTTTTACCCATTCCTCAAATCTCGTGTTTAAGGCCCCTGGAAGCATGAAAATCACTTTAAACATCTCATTTTATCTTTAAAAGTGATTTTCCACGTACAAATGTGAATTGTAGTTCAAAGAGGCAACATTTGAAAACAGACCTTTTTTTAGTTTCTGAAGCATGTCGTAAGGGGGGGTGGTTATCTCTTTCATCAAAAATCGGACGTTTTTAATTGAACAATAAAGGCCTACAAATGTTATTTAATTCACTTTCTGGGGTGGAGAAAAACTTTTTAAGGCCTCAGAGTGAATAAATTGGCCATTTTCATTCACTTTTACCCATTCCTCAAATCTTGTGTTTAGGGCCCCTGGAAGCTTGAAAATCACTTTAAACATCTCATTTTATCTTTAAAAGTGATTTTCCACGTACAAATGTGAATTGTAGTTCAAAGAGGCAACATTTGAAAACATACCATTTTTTTAGTTTCTGAAGCATGTCGTAAGGGGGGGTGGTTATCTCTTTCATCAAAAATCGGACGTTTTTGATTGAACAATAAAGGCCTACAAATGTTATTTAATTCACTTTCTGGGGTGGAGAAAAACTTTTTAAGGCCTCAGAGTGAATACATTGGCCATTTTCATTCACATTTACCCATTCCTCAAATCTTGTGTTTAGGGCCCCTGGAAGCTTGAAAATCACTTTAAACATCTCATTTTATCTTTAAAAGTGAGTTTCCACGTACAAATGTGAATTGTAGTTCAAAGAGGCAACATTTGAAAACGGACCATTTTTTACGTTTCTGAAGCTTGTCGTAAGGGGGGGTGGTTATCTCTTTCGTCAAAAATCGGGCGTTTTCGCTTGAACAATAAAGGCCTACAAATGTTATTTAGTTCACTTCCCGTGGAGGAGAAACACTTTTTAAGGCCGCAGACTGAGTAAATTGGCCATATTAATTCACTTTTACCCATTCCTCAAATCTTGTGTTTACGGCCCCTGGAAGCATGAAAATCACTTTAAACATCTCATTTTATCTTTAATAGTGATTTTCCACGTACAAATGTGAATTGTAGTTCAAAGAGGCAATATTTGAAAACGGACCCTTTTTTTAGTTTCTGAAGCATGTCGTAAGGGGGGGTGGTTATCTCTTTCATCAAAAATCGGACGTTTTTGATTGAACAATAAAGGCCTCCAAATGTTATTTTATTCACTTCCCGTGGAGGAGAAACACTTTTTAAGGCCGCAGAGTGAGTAAATTGGCCATTTTCATTCACTTTTACCCATTCCTCAAATCTCGTGTTTAAGGCCCCTGGAAGCATGAAAATCACTTTAAACATCTCATTTTATCTTTAAAAGTGATTTTCCACGTACAAATGTGAATTGTAGTTCAAAGAGGCAACATTTGAAAACGGACCATTTTTTACATTTCTGAAGCATGTCGTAAGGGGGGGTGGTTATCTCTTTCGTCAAAAATCGGGTGTTTTCGCTTGAACAATAAAGGCCTACGAATGTTATTTAGTTCACTTCCCGTGGAGTAGAAACACTTTTTAAGGCCGCAGAGTGAGTAAATTGGCCATATTCATTCACTTTTACCCATTCCTCAAATCTTGTGTTTAAAGCCCCTGGAAGCATGAAAATCACTTTAAACATCTCATTTTATCTTTAAACGTGATTTTCCACGTACAAATTTGAATTGTAGTTCAAAGAGGCAACATTTGAAAACAGACCATTTTTTTAGTTTCTGAAGCATGTTGTAAGGGGGGGTGGTTATCTCTTTCATCAAAAATCAGACGTTTTTGATTGAACAATAAAGGCCTCCAAATGTTATTTTATTCACTTCCCGTGGAGGAGAAACACTTTTTAAGGCCGCAGAGTGAGTAAATTGGCCATTTCCATTCACTTTTACCCATTCCTCAAATCTCGTGTTTAAGGCCCCTGGAAGCATGAAAATCACTTTAAACATCTCATTTTATCTTTAAAAGTGATTTTCCACGTACAAATGTGAATTGTAGTTCAAAGAGGCAACATTTGAAAACAGACCTTTTTTTAGTTTCTGAAGCATGTCGTAAGGGGGGGTGGTTATCTCTTTCATCAAAAATCGGACGTTTTTAATTGAACAATAAAGGCCTACAAATGTTATTTAATTCACTTTCTGGGGTGGAGAAAAACTTTTTAAGGCCTCAGAGTGAATAAATTGGCCATTTTCATTCACTTTTACCCATTCCTCAAATCTTGTGTTTAGGGCCCCTGGAAGCTTGAAAATCACTTTAAACATCTCATTTTATCTTTAAAAGTGATTTTCCACGTACAAATGTGAATTGTAGTTCAAAGAGGCAACATTTGAAAACAGACCATTTTTTTAGTTTCTGAAGCATGTCGTAAGGGGGGGTGGTTATCTCTTTCATCAAAAATCGGACGTTTTTGATTGAACAATAAAGGCCTACAAATGTTATTTAATTCACTTTCTGGGGTGGAGAAAAACTTTTTAAGGCCTCAGAGTGAATACATTGGCCATTTTCATTCACATTTACCCATTCCTCAAATCTTGTGTTTAGGGCCCCTGGAAGCTTGAAAATCACTTTAAACATCTCATTTTATCTTTAAAAGTGATTTTCCACGTACAAATGTGAATTGTAGTTCAAAGAGGCAACATTTGAAAACGGACCATTTTTTATGTTTCTGAAGCTTGTCGTAAGGGGGGGTGGTTATCTCTTTCGTCAAAAATCGGGCGTTTTTGCTTGAACAATAAAGGCCTACAAATGTTATTTAGTTCACTTCCCGTGGAGGAGAAACACTTTTTAAGGCCGCAGACTGAGTAAATTGGCCATATTAATTCACTTTTACCCATTCCTCAAATCTTGTGTTTAAGGCCCCTGGAAGCATGAAAATCACTTTAAACATCTCATTTTATCTTTAAAAGTGATTTTCCACGTACAAATGTGAATTGTAGTTCAAAGAGGCAACATTTGAAAACAGACCATTTTTTTAGTTTCTGAAGCATATCGTAAGGGGAGGTGGTTATCTCTTTCATCAAAAATCGGACGTTTTTGATTGAACAATAAAGGCCTCCAAATGTTATTTTATTCACTTCCCGTGGAGGAGAAACACTTTTTAGGGCCGCAGAGTGAGTAAATTGGCCATTTTGATTCACTTTTACCCATTCCTCAAATCTCGTGTTTAAGGCCCCTGGAAGCATGAAAATCACTTTAAACATCTCATTTTATCTTTAAAAGTGATTTTCCACGTACAAATGTGAATTGTAGTTCAAAGAGGCAACATTTGAAAACAGACCATTTTTTTAGTTTCTGAAGCATGTTGTAAGGGGGGGTGGTTATCTCTTTCATCAAAAATCGGACGTTTTTGATTGAACAATAAAGGCCTCCAAATGTTATTTTATTCACTTCCCGTGGAGGAGAAACACTTTTTAAGGCCGCAGAGTGAGTAAATTGGCCATTTCCATTCACTTTTACCCATTCCTCAAATCTCGTGTTTAAGGCCCCTGGAAGCATGAAAATCACTTTAAACATCTCATTTTATCTTTAAAAGTGATTTTCCACGTACAAATGTGAATTGTAGTTCAAAGAGGCAACATTTGAAAACAGACCTTTTTTTAGTTTCTGAAGCATGTCGTAAGGGGGGGTGGTTATCTCTTTCATCAAAAATCGGACGTTTTTAATTGAACAATAAAGGCCTACAAATGTTATTTAATTCACTTTCTGGGGTGGAGAAAAACTTTTTAAGGCCTCAGAGTGAATAAATTGTCCATTTTCATTCACTTTTACCCATTCCTCAAATCTTGTGTTTAGGGCCCCTGGAAGCTTGAAAATCACTTTAAACATCTCATTTTATCTTTAAAAGTGATTTTCCACGTACAAATGTGAATTGTAGTTCAAAGAGGCAACATTTGAAAACATACCATTTTTTTAGTTTCTGAAGCATGTCGTAAGGGGGGGTGGTTATCTCTTTCATCAAAAATCGGACGTTTTTGATTGAACAATAAAGGCCTACAAATGTTATTTAATTCACTTTCTGGGGTGGAGAAAAACTTTTTAAGGCCTCAGAGTGAATACATTGGCCATTTTCATTCACATTTACCCATTCCTCAAATCTTGTGTTTAGGGCCCCTGGAAGCTTGAAAATCACTTTAAACATCTCATTTTATCTTTAAAAGTGAGTTTCCACGTACAAATGTGAATTGTAGTTCAAAGAGGCAACATTTGAAAACGGACCATTTTTTACGTTTCTGAAGCTTGTCGTAAGGGGGGGTGGTTATCTCTTTCGTCAAAAATCGGGTGTTTTCGCTTGAACAATAAAGGCCTACAAATGTTATTTAGTTCACTTCCCGTGGAGGAGAAACACTTTTTAAGGCCGCAGAGTGAGTAAATTGGCCATATTCATTCACTTTTACCCATTCCTCAAATCTTGTGTTTAAAGCCCCTGGAAGCATGAAAATCACTTTAAACATCTCATTTTATCTTTAAACGTGATTTTCCACGTACAAATTTGAATTGTAGTTCAAAGAGGCAACATTTGAAAACAGACCATTTTTTTAGTTTCTGAAGCATGTTGTAAGGGGGGGTGGTTATCTCTTTCATCAAAAATCGGACGTTTTTGATTGAACAATAAAGGCCTCCAAATGTTATTTTATTCACTTCCCGTGGAGGAGAAACACTTTTTAAGGCCGCAGAGTGAGTAAATTGGCCATTTCCATTCACTTTTACCCATTCCTCAAATCTCGTGTTTAAGGCCCCTGGAAGCATGAAAATCACTTTAAACATCTCATTTTATCTTTAAAAGTGATTTTCCACGTACAAATGTGAATTGTAGTTCAAAGAGGCAACATTTGAAAACAGACCTTTTTTTAGTTTCTGAAGCATGTCGTAAGGGGGGGTGGTTATCTCTTTCATCAAAAATCGGACGTTTTTAATTGAACAATAAAGGCCTACAAATGTTATTTAATTCACTTTCTGGGGTGGAGAAAAACTTTTTAAGGCCTCAGAGTGAATAAATTGGCCATTTTCATTCACTTTTACCCATTCCTCAAATCTTGTGTTTAGGGCCCCTGGAAGCTTGAAAATCACTTTAAACATCTCATTTTATCTTTAAAAGTGATTTTCCACGTACAAATGTGAATTGTAGTTCAAAGAGGCAACATTTGAAAACAGACCATTTTTTTAGTTTCTGAAGCATGTCGTAAGGGGGGGTGGTTATCTCTTTCATCAAAAATCGGACGTTTTTGATTGAACAATAAAGGCCTACAAATGTTATTTAATTCACTTTCTGGGGTGGAGAAAAACTTTTTAAGGCCTCAGAGTGAATACATTGGCCATTTTCATTCACATTTACCCATTCCTCAAATCTTGTGTTTAGGGCCCCTGGAAGCTTGAAAATCACTTTAAACATCTCATTTTATCTTTAAAAGTGATTTTCCACGTACAAATGTGAATTGTAGTTCAAAGAGGCAACATTTGAAAACGGACCATTTTTTACGTTTCTGAAGCTTGTCGTAAGGGGGGGTGGTTATCTCTTTCGTCAAAAATCGGGCGTTTTTGCTTGAACAATAAAGGCCTACAAATGTTATTTAGTTCACTTCCCGTGGAGGAGAAACACTTTTTAAGGCCGCAGACTGAGTAAATTGGCCATATTAATTCACTTTTACCCATTCCTCAAATCTTGTGTTTAAGGCCCCTGGAAGCATGAAAATCACTTTAAACATCTCATTTTATCTTTAAAAGTGATTTTCCACGTACAAATGTGAATTGTAGTTCAAAGAGGCAACATTTGAAAACAGACCATTTTTTTAGTTTCTGAAGCATATCGTAAGGGGAGGTGGTTATCTCTTTCATCAAAAATCGGACGTTTTTGATTGAACAATAAAGGCCTCCAAATGTTATTTTATTCACTTCCCGTGGAGGAGAAACACTTTTTAAGGCCGCAGAGTGAGTAAATTGGCCATTTTGATTCACTTTTACCCATTCCTCAAATCTCGTGTTTAAGGCCCCTGGAAGCATGAAAATCACTTTAAACATCTCATTTTATCTTTAAAAGTGATTTTCCACGTACAAATGTGAATTGTAGTTCAAAGAGGCAACATTTGAAAACAGACCATTTTTTTAGTTTCTGAAGCATGTTGTAAGGGGGGGTGGTTATCTCTTTCATCAAAAATCGGACGTTTTTGATTGAACAATAAAGGCCTCCAAATGTTATTTTATTCACTTCCCGTGGAGGAGAAACACTTTTTAAGGCCGCAGAGTGAGTAAATTGGCCATTTCCATTCACTTTTACCCATTCCTCAAATCTCGTGTTTAAGGCCCCTGGAAGCATGAAAATCACTTTAAACATCTCATTTTATCTTTAAAAGTGATTTTCCACGTACAAATGTGAATTGTAGTTCAAAGAGGCAACATTTGAAAACAGACCTTTTTTTAGTTTCTGAAGCATGTCGTAAGGGGGGGTGGTTATCTCTTTCATCAAAAATCGGACGTTTTTAATTGAACAATAAAGGCCTACAAATGTTATTTAATTCACTTTCTGGGGTGGAGAAAAACTTTTTAAGGCCTCAGAGTGAATAAATTGGCCATTTTCATTCACTTTTACCCATTCCTCAAATCTTGTGTTTAGGGCCCCTGGAAGCTTGAAAATCACTTTAAACATCTCATTTTATCTTTAAAAGTGATTTTCCACGTACAAATGTGAATTGTAGTTCAAAGAGGCAACATTTGAAAACATACCATTTTTTTAGTTTCTGAAGCATGTCGTAAGGGGGGGTGGTTATCTCTTTCATCAAAAATCGGACGTTTTTGATTGAACAATAAAGGCCTACAAATGTTATTTAATTCACTTTCTGGGGTGGAGAAAAACTTTTTAAGGCCTCAGAGTGAATACATTGGCCATTTTCATTCACATTTACCCATTCCTCAAATCTTGTGTTTAGGGCCCCTGGAAGCTTGAAAATCACTTTAAACATCTCATTTTATCTTTAAAAGTGATTTTCCACGTACAAATGTGAATTGTAGTTCAAAGAGGCAACATTTGAAAACGGACCATTTTTTACGTTTCTGAAGCTTGTCGTAAGGGGGGGTGGTTATCTCTTTCGTCAAAAATCGGGCGTTTTTGCTTGAACAATAAAGGCCTACAAATGTTATTTAGTTCACTTCCCGTGGAGGAGAAACACTTTTTAAGGCCGCAGACTGAGTAAATTGGCCATATTAATTCACTTTTACCCATTCCTCAAATCTTGTGTTTAAGGCCCCTGGAAGCATGAAAATCACTTTAAACATCTCATTTTATCTTTAATAGTGATTTTCCACGTACAAATGTGAATTGTAGTTCAAAGAGGCAATATTTGAAAACGGACCCTTTTTTTAGTTTCTGAAGCATTTCGTAAGGGGGGGTGGTTATCTCTTTCATCAAAAATCGGACGTTTTTGATTGAACAATAAAGGCCTCCAAATGTTATTTTATTCACTTCCCGTGGAGGAGAAACACTTTTTAAGGCCGCAGAGTGAGTAAATTGGCCATTTTCATTCACTTTTACCCATTCCTCAAATCTCGTGTTTAAGGCCCCTGGAAGCATGAAAATCACTTTAAACATCTCATTTTATCTTTAAAAGTGATTTTCCACGTACAAATGTGAATTGTAGTTCAAAGAGGCAACATTTGAAAACAGACCATTTTTTTAGTTTCTGAAGCATGTCGTAAGGGGGGTGGTTATCTCTTTCATCAAAAATCAGACGTTTTTAATTGAACAATAAAGGCCTACAAATGTTATTTAATTCACTTTCTGGGGTGTAGAAAAACTTTTTAAGGCCTCAGAGTGAATAAATTGGCCATTTTCATTCACATTTACCCATTCCTCAAATCTTGTGTTTAGGGCCCCTGGAAGCTTGAAAATCACTTTAAACATCTCATTTTATCTTTAAAAGTGATTTTCCACGTACAAATGTGAATTGTAGTTCAAAGAGGCAACATTTGAAAACGGACCATTTTTTACGTTTCTGAAGCTTGTCGTAAGGGGGGTGGTTATCTCTTTCGTCAAAAATCGGGCGTTTTCGCTTGAACAATAAAGGCCTACAAATGTTATTTAGTTCACTTCCCGTGGAGGAGAAACACTTTTTAAGGCCGCAGAGTGAGTAAATTGGCCATATTCATTCACTTTTACCCATTCCTCAAATCTTGTGTTTAAGGCCCCTGGAAGCATGAAAATCACTTTAAACCTCTCATTTTATCTTTAAAAGTGATTTTCCACGTACAAATGTGAACTGTAGTTCAAAGAGGCAACATTTGAAAACAGACCATTTTTTTTGTTTCTGAAGCATGTCGTAAGGGGAGGTGGTTATCTCTTTCATCAAAAATCGGACGGTTTTGATTGAACAATAAAGGCCTCCAAATGTTATTTTATTCACTTCCCGTGGAGGAGAAACACTTTTTAAGGCCGCAGACTGAGTAAATTGGCCATATTAATTCACTTTTACCCATTCCTCAAATCTTGTGTTTAAGGCCCCTGGAAGCATGAAAATCACTTTAAACATCTCATTTTATCTTTAATAGTGATTTTCCACGTACAAATGTGAATTGTAGTTCAAAGAGGCAATATTTGAAAACGGACCCTTTTTTTAGTTTCTGAAGCATGTCGTAAGGGGGGGTGGTTATCTCTTTCATCAAAAATCGGACGTTTTTGATTGAACAATAAAGGCCTCCAAATGTTATTTTATTCACTTCCCGTGGAGGAGAAACACTTTTTAAGGCCGCAGAGTGAGTAAATTGGCCATTTTCATTCACTTTTACCCATTCCTCAAATCTTGTGTTTAGGGCCCCTGGAAGCTTGAAAATCACTTTAAACATCTCATTTTATCTTTAAAAGTGATTTTCCACGTACAAATGTGAATTGTAGTTCAAAGAGGCAACATTTGAAAACAGACCATTTTTTTAGTTTCTGAAGCATGTCGTAAGGGGGGGTGGTTATCTCTTTCATCAAAAATCGGACGTTTTTGATTGAACAATAAAGGCCTACAAATGTTATTTAATTCACTTTCTGGGGTGGAGAAAAACTTTTTAAGGCCTCAGAGTGAATACATTGGCCATTTTCATTCACATTTACCCATTCCTCAAATCTTGTGTTTAGGGCCCCTGGAAGCTTGAAAATCACTTTAAACATCTCATTTTATCTTTAAAAGTGATTTTCCACGTACAAATGTGAATTGTAGTTCAAAGAGGCAACATTTGAAAACGGACCATTTTTTACGTTTCTGAAGCTTGTCGTAAGGGGGGGTGGTTATCTCTTTCGTCAAAAATCGGGCGTTTTCGCTTGAACAATAAAGGCCTACAAATGTTATTTAGTTCACTTCCCGTGGAGGAGAAACACTTTTTAAGGCCGCAGACTGAGTAAATTGGCCATATTAATTCACTTTTACCCATTCCTCAAATCTTGTGTTTACGGCCCCTGGAAGCATGAAAATCACTTTAAACATCTCATTTTATCTTTAATAGTGATTTTCCACGTACAAATGTGAATTGTAGTTCAAAGAGGCAATATTTGAAAACGGACCCTTTTTTTAGTTTCTGAAGCATGTCGTAAGGGGGGGTGGTTATCTCTTTCATCAAAAATCGGACGTTTTTGATTGAACAATAAAGGCCTCCAAATGTTATTTTATTCACTTCCCGTGGAGGAGAAACACTTTTTAAGGCCGCAGAGTGAGTAAATTGGCCATTTTCATTCACTTTTACCCATTCCTCAAATCTCGTGTTTAAGGCCCCTGGAAGCATGAAAATCACTTTAAACATCTCATTTTATCTTTAAAAGTGATTTTCCACGTACAAATGTGAATTGTAGTTCAAAGAGGCAACATTTGAAAACGGACCATTTTTTACATTTCTGAAGCATGTCGTAAGGGGGGTTGGTTATCTCTTTCGTCAAAAATCGGGTGTTTTCGCTTGAACAATAAAGGCC
Source organism: Triturus cristatus (assembly GCF_964204655.1). Lineage (NCBI taxonomy): Eukaryota > Metazoa > Chordata > Amphibia > Caudata > Salamandridae > Triturus > Triturus cristatus. Next base: position 1,222,746,598 of record NC_140590.1, on the reverse strand, counting down.
TACAAATGTTATTTAGTTCACTTCCCGTGGAGGAGAAACACTTTTTAAGGCCGCAGAGTGAGTAAATTGGCCATATTCATTCACTTTTACCCATTCCTCAAATCTTGTGTTTAAAGCCCCTGGAAGCATGAAAATCACTTTAAACATCTCATTTTATCTTTAAACGTGATTTTCCACGTACAAATGTGAATTGTAGTTCAAAGAGGCAACATTTGAAAACAGACCATTTTTTTAGTTTCTGAAGCATGTTGTAAGGGGGGGTGGTTATCTCTTTCATCAAAAATCGGACGTTTTTGATTGAACAATAAAGGCCTCCAAATGTTATTTTATTCACTTCCCGTGGAGGAGAAACACTTTTTAAGGCCGCAGAGTGAGTAAATTGGCCATTTCCATTCACTTTTACCCATTCCTCAAATCTCGTGTTTAAGGCCCCTGGAAGCATGAAAATCACTTTAAACATCTCATTTTATCTTTAAAAGTGATTTTCCACGTACAAATGTGAATTGTAGTTCAAAGAGGCAACATTTGAAAACAGACCTTTTTTTAGTTTCTGAAGCATGTCGTAAGGGGGGGTGGTTATCTCTTTCATCAAAAATCGGACGTTTTTAATTGAACAATAAAGGCCTACAAATGTTATTTAATTCACTTTCTGGGGTGGAGAAAAACTTTTTAAGGCCTCAGAGTGAATAAATTGGCCATTTTCATTCACTTTTACCCATTCCTCAAATCTTGTGTTTAGGGCCCCTGGAAGCTTGAAAATCACTTTAAACATCTCATTTTATCTTTAAAAGTGATTTTCCACGTACAAATGTGAATTGTAGTTCAAAGAGGCAACATTTGAAAACAGACCATTTTTTTAGTTTCTGAAGCATGTCGTAAGGGGGGGTGGTTATCTCTTTCATCAAAAATCGGACGTTTTTGATTGAACAATAAAGGCCTACAAATGTTATTTAATTCACTTTCTGGGGTGGAGAAAAACTTTTTAAGGCCTCAGAGTGAATACATTGGCCATTTTCATTCACATTTACCCATTCCTCAAATCTTGTGTTTAGGGCCCCTGGAAGCTTGAAAATCACTTTAAACATCTCATTTTATCTTTAAAAGTGATTTTCCACGTACAAATGTGAATTGTAGTTCAAAGAGGCAACATTTGAAAACGGACCATTTTTTACGTTTCTGAAGCTTGTCGTAAGGGGGGGTGGTTATCTCTTTCGTCAAAAATCGGGCGTTTTTGCTTGAACAATAAAGGCCTACAAATGTTATTTAGTTCACTTCCCGTGGAGGAGAAACACTTTTTAAGGCCGCAGACTGAGTAAATTGGCCATATTAATTCACTTTTACCCATTCCTCAAATCTTGTGTTTAAGGCCCCTGGAAGCATGAAAATCACTTTAAACATCTCATTTTATCTTTAATAGTGATTTTCCACGTACAAATGTGAATTGTAGTTCAAAGAGGCAATATTTGAAAACGGACCCTTTTTTTAGTTTCTGAAGCATGTCGTAAGGGGGGGTGGTTATCTCTTTCATCAAAAATCGGACGTTTTTGATTGAACAATAAAGGCCTCCAAATGTTATTTTATTCACTTCCCGTGGAGGAGAAACACTTTTTAAGGCCGCAGAGTGAGTAAATTGGCCATTTTCATTCACTTTTACCCATTCCTCAAATCTCGTGTTTAAGGCCCCTGGAAGCATGAAAATCACTTTAAACATCTCATTTTATCTTTAAAAGTGATTTTCCACGTACAAATGTGAATTGTAGTTCAAAGAGGCAACATTTGAAAACAGACCATTTTTTAGTTTCTGAAGCATGTCGTAAGGGGGGTGGTTATCTCTTTCATCAAAAATCAGACGTTTTTAATTGAACAATAAAGGCCTACAAATGTTATTTAATTCACTTTCTGGGGTGTAGAAAAACTTTTTAAGGCCTCAGAGTGAATAAATTGGCCATTTTCATTCACATTTACCCATTCCTCAAATCTTGTGTTTAGGGCCCCTGGAAGCTTGAAAATCACTTTAAACATCTCATTTTATCTTTAAAAGTGATTTTCCACGTACAAATGTGAATTGTAGTTCAAAGAGGCAACATTTGAAAACGGACCATTTTTTACGTTTCTGAAGCTTGTCGTAAGGGGGGTGGTTATCTCTTTCGTCAAAAATCGGGCGTTTTCGCTTGAACAATAAAGGCCTACAAATGTTATTTAGTTCACTTCCCGTGGAGGAGAAACACTTTTTAAGGCCGCAGAGTGAGTAAATTGGCCATATTCATTCACTTTTACCCATTCCTCAAATCTTGTGTTTAAGGCCCCTGGAAGCATGAAAATCACTTTAAACCTCTCATTTTATCTTTAAAAGTGATTTTCCACGTACAAATGTGAACTGTAGTTCAAAGAGGCAACATTTGAAAACAGACCATTTTTTTTGTTTCTGAAGCATGTCGTAAGGGGAGGTGGTTATCTCTTTCATCAAAAATCGGACGGTTTTGATTGAACAATAAAGGCCTCCAAATGTTATTTTATTCACTTCCCGTGGAGGAGAAACACTTTTTAAGGCCGCAGAGTGAGTAAATTGGCCATTTTGATTCACTTTTACCCATTCCTCAAATCTCGTGTTTAAGGCCCCTGGAAGCATGAAAATCACTTTAAACATCTCATTTGATCTTTAAAAGTGATTTTCCACGTACAAATGTGAATTGTAGTTCAAAGAGGCAACATTTGAAAACATACCATTTTTTTAGTTTCTGAAGCATGTCGTAAGGGGGGGTGGTTATCTCCTTCATCAAAAATCGGACGTTTTGAATTGAACAATAAAGGCCTACAAATGTTATTTAATTCACTTTCTGGGGTGGAGAAAAACTTTTTAAGGCCTCAGAGTGAATAAATTGGCCATTTTCATTCACATTTACCCATTCCTCAAATCTTGTGTTTAGGGCCCCTGGAAGCTTGAAAATCACTTTAAACATCTCATTTTATCTTTAAAAGTGATTTTCCACGTACAAATGTGAATTGTAGTTAAAAGAGGCAACATTTGAAAACGGACCATTTTTACGTTTCTGAAGCATGTCATAGGGGGGGTGGTTTTCTCTTTCGTCAAAAATCGGGCGTTTTCGCTTGAACAATAAAGGCCTACAAATGTTATTTAGTTCACTTCCCGTGGAGGAGAAACACTTTTTAAGGCCGCAGAGTGAGTAAATTGGCCATATTCATTCACTTTTACCCATTCCTCAAATCTTGTGTTTAAGGCCCCTGGAAGCATGAAAATCACTTTAAACATCTCATTTTATCTTTAAAAGTGATTTTCCACGTACAAATGTGAATTGTAGTTCAAAGAGGCAACATTTGAAAACAGACCTTTTTTTAGTTTCTGAAGCATGTCGTAAGGGGGGGGTGGTTATCTCTTTCATCAAAAATCGGACGTTTTTAATTGAACAATAAAGGCCTACAAATGTTATTTAATTCACTTTCTGGGGTGGAGAAAAACTTTTTAAGGCCTCAGAGTGAATAAATTGGCCATTTTCATTCACTTTTACCCATTCCTCAAATCTTGTGTTTAGGGCCCCTGGAAGCTTGAAAATCACTTTAAACATCTCATTTTATCTTTAAAAGTGATTTTCCATGTACAAATGTGAATTGTAGTTCAAAGAGGCAACATTTGAAAACAGACCATTTTTTTAGTTTCTGAAGCATGTTGTAAGGGGGGGTGGTTATCTCTTTCATCAAAAATCGGACGTTTTTGATTGAACAATAAAGGCCTACAAATGTTATTTAATTCACTTTCTGGGGTGGAGAAAAACTTTTTAAGGCCTCAGAGTGAATACATTGGCCATTTTCATTCACATTTACCCATTCCTCAAATCTTGTGTTTAGGGCCCCTGGAAGCTTGAAAATCACTTTAAACATCTCATTTTATCTTTAAAAGTGATTTTCCACGTACAAATGTGAATTGTAGTTCAAAGAGGCAACATTTGAAAACGGACCATTTTTTACGTTTCTGAAGCTTGTCGTAAGGGGGGGTGGTTATCTCTTTCGTCAAAAATCGGGCATTTTTGCTTGAACAATAAAGGCCTACAAATGTTATTTAGTTCACTTCCCGTGGAGGAGAAACACTTTTTAAGGCCGCAGACTGAGTAAATTGGCCATATTAATTCACTTTTACCCATTCCTCAAATCTTGTGTTTACGGCCCCTGGAAGCATGAAAATCACTTTAAACATCTCATTTTATCTTTAATAGTGATTTTCCACGTACAAATGTGAATTGTAGTTCAAAGAGGCAATATTTGAAAACGGACCCTTTTTTTAGTTTCTGAAGCATGTCGTAAGGGGGGGTGGTTATCTCTTTCATCAAAAATCGGACGTTTTTGATTGAACAATAAAGGCCTCCAAATGTTATTTTATTCACTTCCCGTGGAGGAGAAACACTTTTTAAGGCCGCAGAGTGAGTAAATTGGCCATTTTCATTCACTTTTACCCATTCCTCAAATCTCGTGTTTAAGGCCCCTGGAAGCATGAAAATCACTTTAAACATCTCATTTTATCTTTAAAAGTGATTTTCCACGTACAAATGTGAATTGTAGTTCAAAGAGGCAACATTTGAAAACAGACCATTTTTTTAGTTTCTGAAGCATGTCGTAAGGGGGGTGGTTATCTCTTTCATCAAAAATCAGACGTTTTTAATTGAACAATAAAGGCCTACAAATGTTATTTAATTCACTTTCTGGGGTGTAGAAAAACTTTTTAAGGCCTCAGAGTGAATAAATTGGCCATTTTCATTCACATTTACCCATTCCTCAAATCTTGTGTTTAGGGCCCCTGGAAGCTTGAAAATCACTTTAAACATCTCATTTTATCTTTAAAAGTGATTTTCCACGTACAAATGTGAATTGTAGTTCAAAGAGGCAACATTTGAAAACGGACCATTTTTTACGTTTCTGAAGCTTGTCGTAAGGGGGGTGGTTATCTCTTTCGTCAAAAATCGGGCGTTTTCGCTTGAACAATAAAGGCCTACAAATGTTATTTAGTTCACTTCCCGTGGAGGAGAAACACTTTTTAAGGCCGCAGAGTGAGTAAATTGGCCATATTCATTCACTTTTACCCATTCCTCAAATCTTGTGTTTAAGGCCCCTGGAAGCATGAAAATCACTTTAAACCTCTCATTTTATCTTTAAAAGTGATTTTCCACGTACAAATGTGAACTGTAGTTCAAAGAGGCAACATTTGAAAACAGACCATTTTTTTTGTTTCTGAAGCATGTCGTAAGGGGAGGTGGTTATCTCTTTCATCAAAAATCGGACGGTTTTGATTGAACAATAAAGGCCTCCAAATGTTATTTTATTCACTTCCCGTGGAGGAGAAACACTTTTTAAGGCCGCAGACTGAGTAAATTGGCCATATTAATTCACTTTTACCCATTCCTCAAATCTTGTGTTTAAGGCCCCTGGAAGCATGAAAATCACTTTAAACATCTCATTTTATCTTTAATAGTGATTTTCCACGTACAAATGTGAATTGTAGTTCAAAGAGGCAATATTTGAAAACGGACCCTTTTTTTAGTTTCTGAAGCATGTCGTAAGGGGGGGTGGTTATCTCTTTCATCAAAAATCGGACGTTTTTGATTGAACAATAAAGGCCTCCAAATGTTATTTTATTCACTTCCCGTGGAGGAGAAACACTTTTTAAGGCCGCAGAGTGAGTAAATTGGCCATTTTCATTCACTTTTACCCATTCCTCAAATCTTGTGTTTAGGGCCCCTGGAAGCTTGAAAATCACTTTAAACATCTCATTTTATCTTTAAAAGTGATTTTCCACGTACAAATGTGAATTGTAGTTCAAAGAGGCAACATTTGAAAACAGACCATTTTTTTAGTTTCTGAAGCATGTCGTAAGGGGGGGTGGTTATCTCTTTCATCAAAAATCGGACGTTTTTGATTGAACAATAAAGGCCTACAAATGTTATTTAATTCACTTTCTGGGGTGGAGAAAAACTTTTTAAGGCCTCAGAGTGAATACATTGGCCATTTTCATTCACATTTACCCATTCCTCAAATCTTGTGTTTAGGGCCCCTGGAAGCTTGAAAATCACTTTAAACATCTCATTTTATCTTTAAAAGTGATTTTCCACGTACAAATGTGAATTGTAGTTCAAAGAGGCAACATTTGAAAACAGACCTTTTTTTAGTTTCTGAAGCATGTCGTAAGGGGGGGTGGTTATCTCTTTCATCAAAAATCGGACGTTTTTAATTGAACAATAAAGGCCTACAAATGTTATTTAATTCACTTTCTGGGGTGGAGAAAAACTTTTTAAGGCCTCAGAGTGAATAAATTGGCCATTTTCATTCACTTTTACCCATTCCTCAAATCTTGTGTTTAGGGCCCCTGGAAGCTTGAAAATCACTTTAAACATCTCATTTTATCTTTAAAAGTGATTTTCCACGTACAAATGTGAATTGTAGTTCAAAGAGGCAACATTTGAAAACAGACCATTTTTTTAGTTTCTGAAGCATGTCGTAAGGGGGGGTGGTTATCTCTTTCATCAAAAATCGGACGTTTTTGATTGAACAATAAAGGCCTACAAATGTTATTTAATTCACTTTCTGGGGTGGAGAAAAACTTTTTAAGGCCTCAGAGTGAATACATTGGCCATTTTCATTCACATTTACCCATTCCTCAAATCTTGTGTTTAGGGCCCCTGGAAGCTTGAAAATCACTTTAAACATCTCATTTTATCTTTAAAAGTGATTTTCCACGTACAAATGTGAATTGTAGTTCAAAGAGGCAACATTTGAAAACGGACCATTTTTTACGTTTCTGAAGCTTGTCGTAAGGGGGGGTGGTTATCTCTTTCGTCAAAAATCGGGCGTTTTCGCTTGAACAATAAAGGCCTACAAATGTTATTTAATTCACTTTCTGGGGTGGAGAAAAACTTTTTAAGGCCGCAGAGTGAGTAAATTGGCCATTTTCATTCACTTTTACCCATTCCTCAAATCTCGTGTTTAAGGCCCCTGGAAGCATGAAAATCACTTTAAACATCTCATTTTATCTTTAAAAGTGATTTTCCACGTACAAATGTGAATTGTAGTTCAAAGAGGCAACATTTGAAAACGGACCATTTTTTACATTTCTGAAGCATGTCGTAAGGGGGGTTGGTTATCTCTTTCGTCAAAAATCGGGTGTTTTCGCTTGAACAATAAAGGCCTACAAATGTTATTTAGTTCACTTCCCGTGGAGGAGAAACACTTTTTAAGGCCGCAGAGTGAGTAAATTGGCCATATTCATTCACTTTTACCCATTCCTCAAATCTTGTGTTTAAAGCCCCTGGAAGCATGAAAATCACTTTAAACATCTCATTTTATCTTTAAACGTGATTTTCCACGTACAAATGTGAATTGTAGTTCAAAGAGGCAACATTTGAAAACAGACCATTTTTTTAGTTTCTGAAGCATGTTGTAAGGGGGGGTGGTTATCTCTTTCATCAAAAATCGGACGTTTTTGATTGAACAATAAAGGCCTCCAAATGTTATTTTATTCACTTCCCGTGGAGGAGAAACACTTTTTAAGGCCGCAGAGTGAGTAAATTGGCCATTTCCATTCACTTTTACCCATTCCTCAAATCTCGTGTTTAAGGCCCCTGGAAGCATGAAAATCACTTTAAACATCTCATTTTATCTTTAAAAGTGATTTTCCACGTACAAATGTGAATTGTAGTTCAAAGAGGCAACATTTGAAAACAGACCTTTTTTTAGTTTCTGAAGCATGTCGTAAGGGGGGGTGGTTATCTCTTTCATCAAAAATCGGACGTTTTTAATTGAACAATAAAGGCCTACAAATGTTATTTAATTCACTTTCTGGGGTGGAGAAAAACTTTTTAAGGCCTCAGAGTGAATAAATTGGCCATTTTCATTCACTTTTACCCATTCCTCAAATCTTGTGTTTAGGGCCCCTGGAAGCTTGAAAATCACTTTAAACATCTCATTTTATCTTTAAAAGTGATTTTCCACGTACAAATGTGAATTGTAGTTCAAAGAGGCAACATTTGAAAACAGACCATTTTTTTAGTTTCTGAAGCATGTCGTAAGGGGGGGTGGTTATCTCTTTCATCAAAAATCGGACGTTTTTGATTGAACAATAAAGGCCTACAAATGTTATTTAATTCACTTTCTGGGGTGGAGAAAAACTTTTTAAGGCCTCAGAGTGAATACATTGGCCATTTTCATTCACATTTACCCATTCCTCAAATCTTGTGTTTAGGGCCCCTGGAAGCTTGAAAATCACTTTAAACATCTCATTTTATCTTTAAAAGTGATTTTCCACGTACAAATGTGAATTGTAGTTCAAAGAGGCAACATTTGAAAACGGACCATTTTTTACGTTTCTGAAGCTTGTCGTAAGGGGGGGTGGTTATCTCTTTCGTCAAAAATCGGGCGTTTTTGCTTGAACAATAAAGGCCTACAAATGTTATTTAGTTCACTTCCCGTGGAGGAGAAACACTTTTTAAGGCCGCAGACTGAGTAAATTGGCCATATTAATTCACTTTTACCCATTCCTCAAATCTTGTGTTTAAGGCCCCTGGAAGCATGAAAATCACTTTAAACATCTCATTTTATCTTTAATAGTGATTTTCCACGTACAAATGTGAATTGTAGTTCAAAGAGGCAATATTTGAAAACGGACCCTTTTTTTAGTTTCTGAAGCATGTCGTAAGGGGGGGTGGTTATCTCTTTCATCAAAAATCGGACGTTTTTGATTGAACAATAAAGGCCTCCAAATGTTATTTTATTCACTTCCCGTGGAGGAGAAACACTTTTTAAGGCCGCAGAGTGAGTAAATTGGCCATTTTCATTCACTTTTACCCATTCCTCAAATCTCGTGTTTAAGGCCCCTGGAAGCATGAAAATCACTTTAAACATCTCATTTTATCTTTAAAAGTGATTTTCCACGTACAAATGTGAATTGTAGTTCAAAGAGGCAACATTTGAAAACAGACCATTTTTTTAGTTTCTGAAGCATGTCGTAAGGGGGGTGGTTATCTCTTTCATCAAAAATCAGACGTTTTTAATTGAACAATAAAGGCCTACAAATGTTATTTAATTCACTTTCTGGGGTGTAGAAAAACTTTTTAAGGCCTCAGAGTGAATAAATTGGCCATTTTCATTCACATTTACCCATTCCTCAAATCTTGTGTTTAGGGCCCCTGGAAGCTTGAAAATCACTTTAAACATCTCATTTTATCTTTAAAAGTGATTTTCCACGTACAAATGTGAATTGTAGTTCAAAGAGGCAACATTTGAAAACGGACCATTTTTTACGTTTCTGAAGCTTGTCGTAAGGGGGGTGGTTATCTCTTTCGTCAAAAATCGGGCGTTTTCGCTTGAACAATAAAGGCCTACAAATGTTATTTAGTTCACTTCCCGTGGAGGAGAAACACTTTTTAAGGCCGCAGAGTGAGTAAATTGGCCATATTCATTCACTTTTACCCATTCCTCAAATCTTGTGTTTAAGGCCCCTGGAAGCATGAAAATCACTTTAAACCTCTCATTTTATCTATAAAAGTGATTTTCCACGTACAAATGTGAACTGTAGTTCAAAGAGGCAACATTTGAAAACAGACCATTTTTTTTGTTTCTGAAGCATGTCGTAAGGGGAGGTGGTTATCTCTTTCATCAAAAATCGGACGGTTTTGATTGAACAATAAAGGCCTCCAAATGTTATTTTATTCACTTCCCGTGGAGGAGAAACACTTTTTAAGGCCGCAGAGTGAGTAAATTGGCCATTTTGATTCACTTTTACCCATTCCTCAAATCTCGTGTTTAAGGCCCCTGGAAGCATGAAAATCACTTTAAACATCTCATTTGATCTTTAAAAGTGATTTTCCACGTACAAATGTGAATTGTAGTTCAAAGAGGCAACATTTGAAAACATACCATTTTTTTAGTTTCTGAAGCATGTCGTAAGGGGGGGTGGTTATCTCCTTCATCAAAAATCGGACGTTTTGAATTGAACAATAAAGGCCTACAAATGTTATTTAATTCACTTTCTGGGGTGGAGAAAAACTTTTTAAGGCCTCAGAGTGAATAAATTGGCCATTTTCATTCACATTTACCCATTCCTCAAATCTTGTGTTTAGGGCCCCTGGAAGCTTGAAAATCACTTTAAACATCTCATTTTATCTTTAAAAGTGATTTTCCACGTACAAATGTGAATTGTAGTTAAAAGAGGCAACATTTGAAAACGGACCATTTTTACGTTTCTGAAGCATGTCATAGGGGGGGTGGTTTTCTCTTTCGTCAAAAATCGGGCGTTTTCGCTTGAACAATAAAGGCCTACAAATGTTATTTAGTTCACTTCCCGTGGAGGAGAAACACTTTTTAAGGCCGCAGAGTGAGTAAATTGGCCATATTCATTCACTTTTACCCATTCCTCAAATCTTGTGTTTAAGGCCCCTGGAAGCATGAAAATCACTTTAAACATCTCATTTTATCTTTAAAAGTGATTTTCCACGTACAAATGTGAATTGTAGTTCAAAGAGGCAACATTTGAAAACAGACCTTTTTTTAGTTTCTGAAGCATGTCGTAAGGGGGGGGGTGGTTATCTCTTTCATCAAAAATCGGACGTTTTTAATTGAACAATAAAGGCCTACAAATGTTATTTAATTCACTTTCTGGGGTGGAGAAAAACTTTTTAAGGCCTCAGAGTGAATAAATTGGCCATTTTCATTCACTTTTACCCATTCCTCAAATCTTGTGTTTAGGGCCCCTGGAAGCTTGAAAATCACTTTAAACATCTCATTTTATCTTTAAAAGTGATTTTCCATGTACAAATGTGAATTGTAGTTCAAAGAGGCAACATTTGAAAACAGACCATTTTTTTAGTTTCTGAAGCATGTTGTAAGGGGGGGTGGTTATCTCTTTCATCAAAAATCGGACGTTTTTGATTGAACAATAAAGGCCTACAAATGTTATTTAATTCACTTTCTGGGGTGGAGAAAAACTTTTTAAGGCCTCAGAGTGAATACATTGGCCATTTTCATTCACATTTACCCATTCCTCAAATCTTGTGTTTAGGGCCCCTGGAAGCTTGAAAATCACTTTAAACATCTCATTTTATCTTTAAAAGTGATTTTCCACGTACAAATGTGAATTGTAGTTCAAAGAGGCAACATTTGAAAACGGACCATTTTTTACGTTTCTGAAGCTTGTCGTAAGGGGGGGTGGTTATCTCTTTCGTCAAAAATCGGGCATTTTTGCTTGAACAATAAAGGCCTACAAATGTTATTTAGTTCACTTCCCGTGGAGGAGAAACACTTTTTAAGGCCGCAGACTGAGTAAATTGGCCATATTAATTCACTTTTACCCATTCCTCAAATCTTGTGTTTACGGCCCCTGGAAGCATGAAAATCACTTTAAACATCTCATTTTATCTTTAATAGTGATTTTCCACGTACAAATGTGAATTGTAGTTCAAAGAGGCAATATTTGAAAACGGACCCTTTTTTTAGTTTCTGAAGCATGTCGTAAGGGGGGGTGGTTATCTCTTTCATCAAAAATCGGACGTTTTTGATTGAACAATAAAGGCCTCCAAATGTTATTTTATTCACTTCCCGTGGAGGAGAAACACTTTTTAAGGCCGCAGAGTGAGTAAATTGGCCATTTTCATTCACTTTTACCCATTCCTCAAATCTCGTGTTTAAGGCCCCTGGAAGCATGAAAATCACTTTAAACATCTCATTTTATCTTTAAAAGTGATTTTCCACGTACAAATGTGAATTGTAGTTCAAAGAGGCAACATTTGAAAACGGACCATTTTTTACATTTCTGAAGCATGTCGTAAGGGGGGGTGGTTATCTCTTTCGTCAAAAATCGGGTGTTTTCGCTTGAACAATAAAGGCCTACAAATGTTATTTAGTTCACTTCCCGTGGAGGAGAAACACTTTTTAAGGCCGCAGAGTGAGTAAATTGGCCATATTCATTCACTTTTACCCATTCCTCAAATCTTGTGTTTAAAGCCCCTGGAAGCATGAAAATCACTTTAAACATCTCATTTTATCTTTAAACGTGATTTTCCACGTACAAATGTGAATTGTAGTTCAAAGAGGCAACATTTGAAAACAGACCATTTTTTTAGTTTCTGAAGCATGTTGTAAGGGGGGGTGGTTATCTCTTTCATCAAAAATCGGACGTTTTTGATTGAACAATAAAGGCCTCCAAATGTTATTTTATTCACTTCCCGTGGAGGAGAAACACTTTTTAAGGCCGCAGAGTGAGTAAATTGGCCATTTCCATTCACTTTTACCCATTCCTCAAATCTCGTGTTTAAGGCCCCTGGAAGCATGAAAATCACTTTAAACATCTCATTTTATCTTTAAAAGTGATTTTCCACGTACAAATGTGAATTGTAGTTCAAAGAGGCAACATTTGAAAACAGACCTTTTTTTAGTTTCTGAAGCATGTCGTAAGGGGGGGTGGTTATCTCTTTCATCAAAAATCGGACGTTTTTAATTGAACAATAAAGGCCTACAAATGTTATTTAATTCACTTTCTGGGGTGGAGAAAGACTTTTTAAGGCCTCAGAGTGAATAAATTGGCCATTTTCATTCACTTTTACCCATTCCTCAAATCTTGTGTTTAGGGCCCCTGGAAGCTTGAAAATCACTTTAAACATCTCATTTTATCTTTAAAAGTGATTTTCCACGTACAAATGTGAATTGTAGTTCAAAGAGGCAACATTTGAAAACAGACCATTTTTTTAGTTTCTGAAGCATGTCGTAAGGGGGGGTGGTTATCTCTTTCATCAAAAATCGGACGTTTTTGATTGAACAATAAAGGCCTACAAATGTTATTTAATTCACTTTCTGGGGTGGAGAAAAACTTTTTAAGGCCTCAGAGTGAATACATTGGCCATTTTCATTCACATTTACCCATTCCTCAAATCTTGTGTTTAGGGCCCCTGGAAGCTTGAAAATCACTTTAAACATCTCATTTTATCTTTAAAAGTGATTTTCCACGTACAAATGTGAATTGTAGTTCAAAGAGGCAACATTTGAAAACGGACCATTTTTTACGTTTCTGAAGCTTGTCGTAAGGGGGGGTGGTTATCTCTTTCGTCAAAAATCGGGCGTTTTTGCTTGAACAATAAAGGCCTACAAATGTTATTTAGTTCACTTCCCGTGGAGGAGAAACACTTTTTAAGGCCGCAGACTGAGTAAATTGGCCATATTAATTCACTTTTACCCATTCCTCAAATCTTGTGTTTAAGGCCCCTGGAAGCATGAAAATCACTTTAAACATCTCATTTTATCTTTAATAGTGATTTTCCACGTACAAATGTGAATTGTAGTTCAAAGAGGCAATATTTGAAAACGGACCCTTTTTTTAGTTTCTGAAGCATGTCGTAAGGGGAGGTGGTTATCTCTTTCATCAAAAATCGGACGTTTTTGATTGAACAATAAAGGCCTCCAAATGTTATTTTATTCACTTCCCGTGGAGGAGAAACACTTTTTAAGGCCGCAGAGTGAGTAAATTGGCCATATTCATTCACTTTTACCCATTCCTCAAATCTTGTGTTTAAGGCCCCTGGAAGCATGAAAATCACTTTAAACCTCTCATTTTATCTTTAAAAGTGATTTTCCACGTACAAATGTGAACTGTAGTTCAAAGAGGCAACATTTGAAAACAGACCATTTTTTTTGTTTCTGAAGCATGTCGTAAGGGGGGGTGGTTATCTCTTTCATCAAAAATCGGACGTTTTTAATTGAACTATAAAGGCCTACAAATGTTATTTAATTCACTTTCTGGGGTGGAGAAAAACTTTTTAAGGCCTCAGAGTGAATAAATTGGCCATTTTCATTCACTTTTACCCATTCCTCAAATCTTGTGTTTAAAGCCCCTGGAAGCATGAAAATCACTTTAAACATCTCATTTTATCTTTAAACGTGATTTTCCACGTACAAATGTGAATTGTAGTTCAAAGAGGCAACATTTGAAAACAGACCATTTTTTTAGTTTCTGAAGCATGTTGTAAGGGGGGGTGGTTATCTCTTTCATCAAAAATCGGACGTTTTTGATTGAACCATAAAGGCCTACAAATGTTATTTAGTTCACTTCCCGTGGAGGAGAAACACTTTTTAAGGCCGCAGACTGAGTAAATTGGCCATATTAATTCACTTTTACCCATTCCTCAAATCTTGTGTTTACGGCCCCTGGAAGCATGAAAATCACTTTAAACATCTCATTTTATCTTTAATAGTGATTTTCCACGTACAAATGTGAATTGTAGTTCAAAGAGGCAATATTTGAAAACGGACCCTTTTTTTAGTTTCTGAAGCATGTCGTAAGGGGGGGTGGTTATCTCTTTCATCAAAAATCGGACGTTTTTGATTGAACAATAAAGGCCTCCAAATGTTATTTTATTCACTTCCCGTGGAGGAGAAACACTTTTTAAGGCCGCAGCGTGAGTAAATTGGCCATTTTCATTCACTTTTACCCATTCCTCAAATCTCGTGTTTAAGGCCCCTGGAAGCATGAAAATTACTTTAAACATCTCATTTTATCTTTAAAAGTGATTTTCCACGTACAAATGTGAATTGTAGTTCAAAGAGGCAACATTTGAAAACGGACCATTTTTTACATTTCTGAAGCATGTCGTAAGGGGGGGTGGTTATCTCTTTCGTCAAAAATCGGGTGTTTTCGCTTGAACAATAAAGGCCTACAAATGTTATTTAGTTCACTTCCCGTGGAGGAGAAACACTTTTTAAGGCCGCAGAGTGAGTAAATTGGCCATATTCATTCACTTTTACCCATTCCTCAAATCTTGTGTTTAAAGCCCCTGGAAGCATGAAAATCACTTTAAACATCTCATTTTATCTTTAAACGTGATTTTCCACGTACAAATGTGAATTGTAGTTCAAAGAGGCAACATTTGAAAACAGACCATTTTTTTAGTTTCTGAAGCATGTTGTAAGGGGGGGTGGTTATCTCTTTCATCAAAAATCGGACGTTTTTGATTGAACAATAAAGGCCTCCAAATGTTATTTTATTCACTTCCCGTGGAGGAGAAACACTTTTTAAGGCCGCAGAGTGAGTAAATTGGCCATTTCCATTCACTTTTACCCATTCCTCAAATCTCGTGTTTAAGGCCCCTGGAAGCATGAAAATCACTTTAAACATCTCATTTTATCTTTAAAAGTGATTTTCCACGTACAAATGTGAATTGTAGTTCAAAGAGGCAACATTTGAAAACAGACCTTTTTTTAGTTTCTGAAGCATGTCGTAAGGGGGGTGGTTATCTCTTTCATCAAAAATCGGACGTTTTTAATTGAACAATAAAGGCCTACAAATGTTATTTAATTCACTTTCTGGGGTGGAGAAAAACTTTTTAAGGCCTCAGAGTGAATAAATTGGCCATTTTCATTCACTTTTACCCATTCCTCAAATCTTGTGTTTAGGGCCCCTGGAAGCTTGAAAATCACTTTAAACATCTCATTTTATCTTTAAAAGTGATTTTCCATGTACAAATGTGAATTGTAGTTCAAAGAGGCAACATTTGAAAACAGACCATTTTTTTAGTTTCTGAAGCATGTTGTAAGGGGGGGTGGTTATCTCTTTCATCAAAAATCGGACGTTTTTGATTGAACAATAAAGGCCTACAAATGTTATTTAATTCACTTTCTGGGGTGGAGAAAAACTTTTTAAGGCCTCAGAGTGAATACATTGGCCATTTTCATTCACATTTACCCATTCCTCAAATCTTGTGTTTAGGGCCCCTGGAAGCTTGAAAATCACTTTAAACATCTCATTTTATCTTTAAAAGTGATTTTCCACGTACAAATGTGAATTGTAGTTCAAAGAGGCAACATTTGAAAACGGACCATTTTTTACGTTTCTGAAGCTTGTCGTAAGGGGGGGTGGTTATCTCTTTCGTCAAAAATCGGGCATTTTTGCTTGAACAATAAAGGCCTACAAATGTTATTTAGTTCACTTCCCGTGGAGGAGAAACACTTTTTAAGGCCGCAGACTGAGTAAATTGGCCATATTAATTCACTTTTACCCATTCCTCAAATCTTGTGTTTACGGCCCCTGGAAGCATGAAAATCACTTTAAACATCTCATTTTATCTTTAATAGTGATTTTCCACGTACAAATGTGAATTGTAGTTCAAAGAGGCAATATTTGAAAACGGACCCTTTTTTTAGTTTCTGAAGCATGTCGTAAGGGGGGGTGGTTATCTCTTTCATCAAAAATCGGACGTTTTTGATTGAACAATAAAGGCCTCCAAATGTTATTTTATTCACTTCCCGTGGAGGAGAAACACTTTTTAAGGCCGCAGAGTGAGTAAATTGGCCATTTTCATTCACTTTTACCCATTCCTCAAATCTCGTGTTTAAGGCCCCTGGAAGCATGAAAATCACTTTAAACATCTCATTTTATCTTTAAAAGTGATTTTCCACGTACAAATGTGAATTGTAGTTCAAAGAGGCAACATTTGAAAACGGACCATTTTTTACATTTCTGAAGCATGTCGTAAGGGGGGGTGGTTATCTCTTTCGTCAAAAATCGGGTGTTTTCGCTTGAACAATAAAGGCCTACAAATGTTATTTAGTTCACTTCCCGTGGAGGAGAAACACTTTTTAAGGCCGCAGAGTGAGTAAATTGGCCATATTCATTCACTTTTACCCATTCCTCAAATCTTGTGTTTAAAGCCCCTGGAAGCATGAAAATCACTTTAAACATCTCATTTTATCTTTAAACGTGATTTTCCACGTACAAATGTGAATTGTAGTTCAAAGAGGCAACATTTGAAAACAGACCATTTTTTTAGTTTCTGAAGCATGTTGTAAGGGGGGGTGGTTATCTCTTTCATCAAAAATCGGACGTTTTTGATTGAACAATAAAGGCCTCCAAATGTTATTTTATTCACTTCCCGTGGAGGAGAAACACTTTTTAAGGCCGCAGAGTGAGTAAATTGGCCATTTCCATTCACTTTTACCCATTCCTCAAATCTCGTGTTTAAGGCCCCTGGAAGCATGAAAATCACTTTAAACATCTCATTTTATCTTTAAAAGTGATTTTCCACGTACAAATGTGAATTGTAGTTCAAAGAGGCAACATTTGAAAACAGACCTTTTTTTAGTTTCTGAAGCATGTCGTAAGGGGGGGTGGTTATCTCTTTCATCAAAAATCGGACGTTTTTAATTGAACAATAAAGGCCTACAAATGTTATTTAATTCACTTTCTGGGGTGGAGAAAGACTTTTTAAGGCCTCAGAGTGAATAAATTGGCCATTTTCATTCACTTTTACCCATTCCTCAAATCTTGTGTTTAGGGCCCCTGGAAGCTTGAAAATCACTTTAAACATCTCATTTTATCTTTAAAAGTGATTTTCCACGTACAAATGTGAATTGTAGTTCAAAGAGGCAACATTTGAAAACAGACCATTTTTTTAGTTTCTGAAGCATGTCGTAAGGGGGGGTGGTTATCTCTTTCATCAAAAATCGGACGTTTTTGATTGAACAATAAAGGCCTACAAATGTTATTTAATTCACTTTCTGGGGTGGAGAAAAACTTTTTAAGGCCTCAGAGTGAATACATTGGCCATTTTCATTCACATTTACCCATTCCTCAAATCTTGTGTTTAGGGCCCCTGGAAGCTTGAAAATCACTTTAAACATCTCATTTTATCTTTAAAAGTGATTTTCCACGTACAAATGTGAATTGTAGTTCAAAGAGGCAACATTTGAAAACGGACCATTTTTTACGTTTCTGAAGCTTGTCGTAAGGGGGGGTGGTTATCTCTTTCGTCAAAAATCGGGCGTTTTTGCTTGAACAATAAAGGCCTACAAATGTTATTTAGTTCACTTCCCGTGGAGGAGAAACACTTTTTAAGGCCGCAGACTGAGTAAATTGGCCATATTAATTCACTTTTACCCATTCCTCAAATCTTGTGTTTAAGGCCCCTGGAAGCATGAAAATCACTTTAAACATCTCATTTTATCTTTAATAGTGATTTTCCACGTACAAATGTGAATTGTAGTTCAAAGAGGCAATATTTGAAAACGGACCCTTTTTTTAGTTTCTGAAGCATGTCGTAATGGGAGGTGGTTATCTCTTTCATCAAAAATCGGACGTTTTTGATTGAACAATAAAGGCCTCCAAATGTTATTTTATTCACTTCCCGTGGAGGAGAAACACTTTTTAAGGCCGCAGAGTGAGTAAATTGGCCATATTCATTCACTTTTACCCATTCCTCAAATCTTGTGTTTAAGGCCCCTGGAAGCATGAAAATCACTTTAAACCTCTCATTTTATCTTTAAAAGTGATTTTCCACGTACAAATGTGAACTGTAGTTCAAAGAGGCAACATTTGAAAACAGACCATTTTTTTTGTTTCTGAAGCATGTCGTAAGGGGGGGTGGTTATCTCTTTCATCAAAAATCGGACGTTTTTAATTGAACTATAAAGGCCTACAAATGTTATTTAATTCACTTTCTGGGGTGGAGAAAAACTTTTTAAGGCCTCAGAGTGAATAAATTGGCCATTTTCATTCACTTTTACCCATTCCTCAAATCTTGTGTTTAAAGCCCCTGGAAGCATGAAAATCACTTTAAACATCTCATTTTATCTTTAAACGTGATTTTCCACGTACAAATGTGAATTGTAGTTCAAAGAGGCAACATTTGAAAACAGACCATTTTTTTAGTTTCTGAAGCATGTTGTAAGGGGGGGTGGTTATCTCTTTCATCAAAAATCGGACGTTTTTGATTGAACCATAAAGGCCTACAAATGTTATTTAGTTCACTTCCCGTGGAGGAGAAACACTTTTTAAGGCCGCAGACTGAGTAAATTGGCCATATTAATTCACTTTTACCCATTCCTCAAATCTTGTGTTTACGGCCCCTGGAAGCATGAAAATCACTTTAAACATCTCATTTTATCTTTAATAGTGATTTTCCACGTACAAATGTGAATTGTAGTTCAAAGAGGCAATATTTGAAAACGGACCCTTTTTTTAGTTTCTGAAGCATGTCGTAAGGGGGGGTGGTTATCTCTTTCATCAAAAATCGGACGTTTTTGATTGAACAATAAAGGCCTCCAAATGTTATTTTATTCACTTCCCGTGGAGGAGAAACACTTTTTAAGGCCGCAGCGTGAGTAAATTGGCCATTTTCATTCACTTTTACCCATTCCTCAAATCTCGTGTTTAAGGCCCCTGGAAGCATGAAAATTACTTTAAACATCTCATTTTATCTTTAAAAGTGATTTTCCACGTACAAATGTGAATTGTAGTTCAAAGAGGCAACATTTGAAAACGGACCATTTTTTACATTTCTGAAGCATGTCGTAAGGGGGGGTGGTTATCTCTTTCGTCAAAAATCGGGTGTTTTCGCTTGAACAATAAAGGCCTACAAATGTTATTTAGTTCACTTCCCGTGGAGGAGAAACACTTTTTAAGGCCGCAGAGTGAGTAAATTGGCCATATTCATTCACTTTTACCCATTCCTCAAATCTTGTGTTTAAAGCCCCTGGAAGCATGAAAATCACTTTAAACATCTCATTTTATCTTTAAACGTGATTTTCCACGTACAAATGTGAATTGTAGTTCAAAGAGGCAACATTTGAAAACAGACCATTTTTTTAGTTTCTGAAGCATGTTGTAAGGGGGGGTGGTTATCTCTTTCATCAAAAATCGGACGTTTTTGATTGAACAATAAAGGCCTCCAAATGTTATTTTATTCACTTCCCGTGGAGGAGAAACACTTTTTAAGGCCGCAGAGTGAGTAAATTGGCCATTTCCATTCACTTTTACCCATTCCTCAAATCTCGTGTTTAAGGCCCCTGGAAGCATGAAAATCACTTTAAACATCTCATTTTATCTTTAAAAGTGATTTTCCACGTACAAATGTGAATTGTAGTTCAAAGAGGCAACATTTGAAAACAGACCTTTTTTTAGTTTCTGAAGCATGTCGTAAGGGGGGTGGTTATCTCTTTCATCAAAAATCGGACGTTTTTAATTGAACAATAAAGGCCTACAAATGTTATTTAATTCACTTTCTGGGGTGGAGAAAAACTTTTTAAGGCCTCAGAGTGAATAAATTGGCCATTTTCATTCACTTTTACCCATTCCTCAAATCTTGTGTTTAGGGCCCCTGGAAGCTTGAAAATCACTTTAAACATCTCATTTTATCTTTAAAAGTGATTTTCCACGTACAAATGTGAATTGTAGTTCAAAGAGGCAACATTTGAAAACAGACCATTTTTTTAGTTTCTGAAGCATGTCGTAAGGGGGGGTGGTTATCTCTTTCATCAAAAATCGGACGTTTTTGATTGAACAATAAAGGCCTACAAATGTTATTTAATTCACTTTCTGGGGTGGAGAAAAACTTTTTAAGGCCTCAGAGTGAATACATTGGCCATTTTCATTCACATTTACCCATTCCTCAAATCTTGTGTTTAGGGCCCCTGGAAGCTTGAAAATCACTTTAAACATCTCATTTTATCTTTAAAAGTGATTTTCCACGTACAAATGTGAATTGTAGTTCAAAGAGGCAACATTTGAAAACGGACCATTTTTTACGTTTCTGAAGCTTGTCGTAAGGGGGGGTGGTTATCTCTTTCGTCAAAAATCGGGCGTTTTTGCTTGAACAATAAAGGCCTACAAATGTTATTTAGTTCACTTCCCGTGGAGGAGAAACACTTTTTAAGGCCGCAGACTGAGTAAATTGGCCATATTAATTCACTTTTACCCATTCCTCAAATCTTGTGTTTAAGGCCCCTGGAAGCATGAAAATCACTTTAAACATCTCATTTTATCTTTAATAGTGATTTTCCACGTACAAATGTGAATTGTAGTTCAAAGAGGCAACATTTGAAAACAGACCATTTTTTTTGTTTCTGAAGCATGTCGTAAGGGGAGGTGGTTATCTCTTTCATCAAAAATCGGACGGTTTTGATTGAACAATAAAGGCCTCCAAATGTTATTTTATTCACTTCCCGTGGAGGAGAAACACTTTTTAAGGCCGCAGAGTGAGTAAATTGGCCATTTTGATTCACTTTTACCCATTCCTCAAATCTCGTGTTTAAGGCCCCTGGAAGCATGAAAATCACTTTAAACATCTCATTTGATCTTTAAAAGTGATTTTCCACGTACAAATGTGAATTGTAGTTCAAAGAGGCAACATTTGAAAACAGACCATTTTTTTAGTTTCTGAAGCATGTCGTAAGGGGGGGTGGTTATCTCCTTCATCAAAAATCGGACGTTTTGAATTGAACAATAAAGGCCTACAAATGTTATTTAATTCACTTTCTGGGGTGGAGAAAAACTTTTTAAGGCCTCAGAGTGAATAAATTGGCCATTTTCATTCACATTTACCCATTCCTCAAATCTTGTGTTTAGGGCCCCTGGAAGCTTGAAAATCACTTTAAACATCTCATTTTATCTTTAAAAGTGATTTTCCACGTACAAATGTGAATTGTAGTTAAAAGAGGCAACATTTGAAAACGGACCATTTTTACGTTTCTGAAGCATGTCATAGGGGGGGTGGTTTTCTCTTTCGTCAAAAATCGGGCGTTTTCGCTTGAACAATAAAGGCCTACAAATGTTATTTAGTTCACTTCCCGTGGAGGAGAAACACTTTTTAAGGCCGCAGAGTGAGTAAATTGGCCATATTCATTCACTTTTACCCATTCCTCAAATCTTGTGTTTAAGGCCCCTGGAAGCATGAAAATCACTTTAAACATCTCATTTTATCTTTAAAAGTGATTTTCCACGTACAAATGTGAATTGTAGTTCAAAGAGGCAACATTTGAAAACAGACCTTTTTTTAGTTTCTGAAGCATGTCGTAAGGGGGGGTGGTTATCTCTTTCATCAAAAATCGGACGTTTTTAATTGAACAATAAAGGCCTACAAATGTTATTTCATTCACTTTCTGGGGTGGAGAAAAACTTTTTAAGGCCTCAGAGTGAATAAATTGGCCATTTTCATTCACTTTTACCCATTCCTCAAATCTTGTGTTTAT
Organism: Triturus cristatus; assembly: GCF_964204655.1. Lineage (NCBI taxonomy): Eukaryota > Metazoa > Chordata > Amphibia > Caudata > Salamandridae > Triturus > Triturus cristatus. The sequence continues at coordinate 1,222,724,596 of NC_140590.1, read as the reverse complement.
GGCCCCTGGAAGCTTGAAAATCACTTTAAACATCTCATTTTATCTTTAAAAGTGATTTTCCACGTACAAATGTGAATTGTAGTTAAAAGAGGCAACATTTGATAACGGACCATTTTTTACGTTTCTGAAGCATGTCGTAAGGGGGGGTGGTTATCCCTTTCGTCAAAAATCGGGCGTTTTCGCTTGAACAATAAAGGCCTACAAATGTTATTTAGTTCACTTCCCGTGGAGGAGAAACACTTTTTAAGGCCGCAGAGTGAGTAAATTGGCCATATTCATTCACTTTTACCCATTCCTCAAATCTTGTGTTTAAGGCCCCTGGAAGCATGAAAATCACTTTAAACATCTCATTTTATCTTTAAAAGTGATTTTCCACGTACAAATGTGATTTGTAGTTCAAAGAGGCAACATTTGAAAACAGACCATTTTTTTAGTTTCTGAAGCATGTCGTAAGGGATCTCTTTCATCAAAAATTGGACGTTTTTGATTGAACAATAAAGGCCTACAAATGTTATTTAATTCACTTTCTGGTGTGGAGAAAAACTTTTTAAGGCCTCAGAGTGAATACATTGGCCATTTTCATTCACATTTACCCATTCCTCAAATCTTGTGTTTAGGGCCCCTGGAAGCTTGAAAATCACTTTAAACATCTCATTTTATCTTTAAAAGTGATTTTCCACGTACAAATGTGAATTGTAGTTCAAAGAGGCAACATTTGAAAACGGACCATTTTTTACGTTTCTGAAGCTTGTCGTAAGGGGGGTGGTTATCTCTTTCGTCAAAAATCGGGCGTTTTCGCTTGAACAATAAAGGCCTACAAATGTTATTTAGTTCACTTCCCGTGGAGGAGAAACACTTTTTAAGGCCGCAGAGTGAGTAAATTGGCCATATTCATTCACTTTTACCCATTCCTCAAATCTTGTGTTTAAGGCCCCTGGAAGCATGAAAATCACTTTAAACCTCTCATTTTATCTATAAAAGTGATTTTCCACGTACAAATGTGAACTGTAGTTCAAAGAGGCAACATTTGAAAACAGACCATTTTTTTTGTTTCTGAAGCATGTCGTAAGGGGAGGTGGTTATCTCTTTCATCAAAAATCGGACGGTTTTGATTGAACAATAAAGGCCTCCAAATGTTATTTTATTCACTTCCCGTGGAGGAGAAACACTTTTTAAGGCCGCAGAGTGAGTAAATTGGCCATTTTGATTCACTTTTACCCATTCCTCAAATCTCGTGTTTAAGGCCCCTGGAAGCATGAAAATCACTTTAAACATCTCATTTGATCTTTAAAAGTGATTTTCCACGTACAAATGTGAATTGTAGTTCAAAGAGGCAACATTTGAAAACATACCATTTTTTTAGTTTCTGAAGCATGTCGTAAGGGGGGGTGGTTATCTCCTTCATCAAAAATCGGACGTTTTGAATTGAACAATAAAGGCCTACAAATGTTATTTAATTCACTTTCTGGGGTGGAGAAAAACTTTTTAAGGCCTCAGAGTGAATAAATTGGCCATTTTCATTCACATTTACCCATTCCTCAAATCTTGTGTTTAGGGCCCCTGGAAGCTTGAAAATCACTTTAAACATCTCATTTTATCTTTAAAAGTGATTTTCCACGTACAAATGTGAATTGTAGTTAAAAGAGGCAACATTTGAAAACGGACCATTTTTACGTTTCTGAAGCATGTCATAGGGGGGGTGGTTTTCTCTTTCGTCAAAAATCGGGCGTTTTCGCTTGAACAATAAAGGCCTACAAATGTTATTTAGTTCACTTCCCGTGGAGGAGAAACACTTTTTAAGGCCGCAGAGTGAGTAAATTGGCCATATTCATTCACTTTTACCCATTCCTCAAATCTTGTGTTTAAGGCCCCTGGAAGCATGAAAATCACTTTAAACATCTCATTTTATCTTTAAAAGTGATTTTCCACGTACAAATGTGAATTGTAGTTCAAAGAGGCAACATTTGAAAACAGACCTTTTTTTAGTTTCTGAAGCATGTCGTAAGGGGGGGGTGGTTATCTCTTTCATCAAAAATCGGACGTTTTTAATTGAACAATAAAGGCCTACAAATGTTATTTAATTCACTTTCTGGGGTGGAGAAAAACTTTTTAAGGCCTCAGAGTGAATAAATTGGCCATTTTCATTCACTTTTACCCATTCCTCAAATCTTGTGTTTAGGGCCCCTGGAAGCTTGAAAATCACTTTAAACATCTCATTTTATCTTTAAAAGTGATTTTCCATGTACAAATGTGAATTGTAGTTCAAAGAGGCAACATTTGAAAACAGACCATTTTTTTAGTTTCTGAAGCATGTTGTAAGGGGGGGTGGTTATCTCTTTCATCAAAAATCGGACGTTTTTGATTGAACAATAAAGGCCTACAAATGTTATTTAATTCACTTTCTGGGGTGGAGAAAAACTTTTTAAGGCCTCAGAGTGAATACATTGGCCATTTTCATTCACATTTACCCATTCCTCAAATCTTGTGTTTAGGGCCCCTGGAAGCTTGAAAATCACTTTAAACATCTCATTTTATCTTTAAAAGTGATTTTCCACGTACAAATGTGAATTGTAGTTCAAAGAGGCAACATTTGAAAACGGACCATTTTTTACGTTTCTGAAGCTTGTCGTAAGGGGGGGTGGTTATCTCTTTCGTCAAAAATCGGGCATTTTTGCTTGAACAATAAAGGCCTACAAATGTTATTTAGTTCACTTCCCGTGGAGGAGAAACACTTTTTAAGGCCGCAGACTGAGTAAATTGGCCATATTAATTCACTTTTACCCATTCCTCAAATCTTGTGTTTACGGCCCCTGGAAGCATGAAAATCACTTTAAACATCTCATTTTATCTTTAATAGTGATTTTCCACGTACAAATGTGAATTGTAGTTCAAAGAGGCAATATTTGAAAACGGACCCTTTTTTTAGTTTCTGAAGCATGTCGTAAGGGGGGGTGGTTATCTCTTTCATCAAAAATCGGACGTTTTTGATTGAACAATAAAGGCCTCCAAATGTTATTTTATTCACTTCCCGTGGAGGAGAAACACTTTTTAAGGCCGCAGAGTGAGTAAATTGGCCATTTTCATTCACTTTTACCCATTCCTCAAATCTCGTGTTTAAGGCCCCTGGAAGCATGAAAATCACTTTAAACATCTCATTTTATCTTTAAAAGTGATTTTCCACGTACAAATGTGAATTGTAGTTCAAAGAGGCAACATTTGAAAACGGACCATTTTTTACATTTCTGAAGCATGTCGTAAGGGGGGGTGGTTATCTCTTTCGTCAAAAATCGGGTGTTTTCGCTTGAACAATAAAGGCCTACAAATGTTATTTAGTTCACTTCCCGTGGAGGAGAAACACTTTTTAAGGCCGCAGAGTGAGTAAATTGGCCATATTCATTCACTTTTACCCATTCCTCAAATCTTGTGTTTAAAGCCCCTGGAAGCATGAAAATCACTTTAAACATCTCATTTTATCTTTAAACGTGATTTTCCACGTACAAATGTGAATTGTAGTTCAAAGAGGCAACATTTGAAAACAGACCATTTTTTTAGTTTCTGAAGCATGTTGTAAGGGGGGGTGGTTATCTCTTTCATCAAAAATCGGACGTTTTTGATTGAACAATAAAGGCCTCCAAATGTTATTTTATTCACTTCCCGTGGAGGAGAAACACTTTTTAAGGCCGCAGAGTGAGTAAATTGGCCATTTCCATTCACTTTTACCCATTCCTCAAATCTCGTGTTTAAGGCCCCTGGAAGCATGAAAATCACTTTAAACATCTCATTTTATCTTTAAAAGTGATTTTCCACGTACAAATGTGAATTGTAGTTCAAAGAGGCAACATTTGAAAACAGACCTTTTTTTAGTTTCTGAAGCATGTCGTAAGGGGGGGTGGTTATCTCTTTCATCAAAAATCGGACGTTTTTAATTGAACAATAAAGGCCTACAAATGTTATTTAATTCACTTTCTGGGGTGGAGAAAGACTTTTTAAGGCCTCAGAGTGAATAAATTGGCCATTTTCATTCACTTTTACCCATTCCTCAAATCTTGTGTTTAGGGCCCCTGGAAGCTTGAAAATCACTTTAAACATCTCATTTTATCTTTAAAAGTGATTTTCCACGTACAAATGTGAATTGTAGTTCAAAGAGGCAACATTTGAAAACAGACCATTTTTTTAGTTTCTGAAGCATGTCGTAAGGGGGGGTGGTTATCTCTTTCATCAAAAATCGGACGTTTTTGATTGAACAATAAAGGCCTACAAATGTTATTTAATTCACTTTCTGGGGTGGAGAAAAACTTTTTAAGGCCTCAGAGTGAATACATTGGCCATTTTCATTCACATTTACCCATTCCTCAAATCTTGTGTTTAGGGCCCCTGGAAGCTTGAAAATCACTTTAAACATCTCATTTTATCTTTAAAAGTGATTTTCCACGTACAAATGTGAATTGTAGTTCAAAGAGGCAACATTTGAAAACGGACCATTTTTTACGTTTCTGAAGCTTGTCGTAAGGGGGGGTGGTTATCTCTTTCGTCAAAAATCGGGCGTTTTTGCTTGAACAATAAAGGCCTACAAATGTTATTTAGTTCACTTCCCGTGGAGGAGAAACACTTTTTAAGGCCGCAGACTGAGTAAATTGGCCATATTAATTCACTTTTACCCATTCCTCAAATCTTGTGTTTAAGGCCCCTGGAAGCATGAAAATCACTTTAAACATCTCATTTTATCTTTAATAGTGATTTTCCACGTACAAATGTGAATTGTAGTTCAAAGAGGCAATATTTGAAAACGGACCCTTTTTTTAGTTTCTGAAGCATGTCGTAAGGGGAGGTGGTTATCTCTTTCATCAAAAATCGGACGTTTTTGATTGAACAATAAAGGCCTCCAAATGTTATTTTATTCACTTCCCGTGGAGGAGAAACACTTTTTAAGGCCGCAGAGTGAGTAAATTGGCCATATTCATTCACTTTTACCCATTCCTCAAATCTTGTGTTTAAGGCCCCTGGAAGCATGAAAATCACTTTAAACCTCTCATTTTATCTTTAAAAGTGATTTTCCACGTACAAATGTGAACTGTAGTTCAAAGAGGCAACATTTGAAAACAGACCATTTTTTTTGTTTCTGAAGCATGTCGTAAGGGGGGGTGGTTATCTCTTTCATCAAAAATCGGACGTTTTTAATTGAACTATAAAGGCCTACAAATGTTATTTAATTCACTTTCTGGGGTGGAGAAAAACTTTTTAAGGCCTCAGAGTGAATAAATTGGCCATTTTCATTCACTTTTACCCATTCCTCAAATCTTGTGTTTAAAGCCCCTGGAAGCATGAAAATCACTTTAAACATCTCATTTTATCTTTAAACGTGATTTTCCACGTACAAATGTGAATTGTAGTTCAAAGAGGCAACATTTGAAAACAGACCATTTTTTTAGTTTCTGAAGCATGTTGTAAGGGGGGGTGGTTATCTCTTTCATCAAAAATCGGACGTTTTTGATTGAACCATAAAGGCCTACAAATGTTATTTAGTTCACTTCCCGTGGAGGAGAAACACTTTTTAAGGCCGCAGACTGAGTAAATTGGCCATATTAATTCACTTTTACCCATTCCTCAAATCTTGTGTTTACGGCCCCTGGAAGCATGAAAATCACTTTAAACATCTCATTTTATCTTTAATAGTGATTTTCCACGTACAAATGTGAATTGTAGTTCAAAGAGGCAATATTTGAAAACGGACCCTTTTTTTAGTTTCTGAAGCATGTCGTAAGGGGGGGTGGTTATCTCTTTCATCAAAAATCGGACGTTTTTGATTGAACAATAAAGGCCTCCAAATGTTATTTTATTCACTTCCCGTGGAGGAGAAACACTTTTTAAGGCCGCAGCGTGAGTAAATTGGCCATTTTCATTCACTTTTACCCATTCCTCAAATCTCGTGTTTAAGGCCCCTGGAAGCATGAAAATTACTTTAAACATCTCATTTTATCTTTAAAAGTGATTTTCCACGTACAAATGTGAATTGTAGTTCAAAGAGGCAACATTTGAAAACGGACCATTTTTTACATTTCTGAAGCATGTCGTAAGGGGGGGTGGTTATCTCTTTCGTCAAAAATCGGGTGTTTTCGCTTGAACAATAAAGGCCTACAAATGTTATTTAGTTCACTTCCCGTGGAGGAGAAACACTTTTTAAGGCCGCAGAGTGAGTAAATTGGCCATATTCATTCACTTTTACCCATTCCTCAAATCTTGTGTTTAAAGCCCCTGGAAGCATGAAAATCACTTTAAACATCTCATTTTATCTTTAAACGTGATTTTCCACGTACAAATGTGAATTGTAGTTCAAAGAGGCAACATTTGAAAACAGACCATTTTTTTAGTTTCTGAAGCATGTTGTAAGGGGGGGTGGTTATCTCTTTCATCAAAAATCGGACGTTTTTGATTGAACAATAAAGGCCTCCAAATGTTATTTTATTCACTTCCCGTGGAGGAGAAACACTTTTTAAGGCCGCAGAGTGAGTAAATTGGCCATTTCCATTCACTTTTACCCATTCCTCAAATCTCGTGTTTAAGGCCCCTGGAAGCATGAAAATCACTTTAAACATCTCATTTTATCTTTAAAAGTGATTTTCCACGTACAAATGTGAATTGTAGTTCAAAGAGGCAACATTTGAAAACAGACCTTTTTTTAGTTTCTGAAGCATGTCGTAAGGGGGGTGGTTATCTCTTTCATCAAAAATCGGACGTTTTTAATTGAACAATAAAGGCCTACAAATGTTATTTAATTCACTTTCTGGGGTGGAGAAAAACTTTTTAAGGCCTCAGAGTGAATAAATTGGCCATTTTCATTCACTTTTACCCATTCCTCAAATCTTGTGTTTAGGGCCCCTGGAAGCTTGAAAATCACTTTAAACATCTCATTTTATCTTTAAAAGTGATTTTCCATGTACAAATGTGAATTGTAGTTCAAAGAGGCAACATTTGAAAACAGACCATTTTTTTAGTTTCTGAAGCATGTTGTAAGGGGGGGTGGTTATCTCTTTCATCAAAAATCGGACGTTTTTGATTGAACAATAAAGGCCTACAAATGTTATTTAATTCACTTTCTGGGGTGGAGAAAAACTTTTTAAGGCCTCAGAGTGAATACATTGGCCATTTTCATTCACATTTACCCATTCCTCAAATCTTGTGTTTAGGGCCCCTGGAAGCTTGAAAATCACTTTAAACATCTCATTTTATCTTTAAAAGTGATTTTCCACGTACAAATGTGAATTGTAGTTCAAAGAGGCAACATTTGAAAACGGACCATTTTTTACGTTTCTGAAGCTTGTCGTAAGGGGGGGTGGTTATCTCTTTCGTCAAAAATCGGGCATTTTTGCTTGAACAATAAAGGCCTACAAATGTTATTTAGTTCACTTCCCGTGGAGGAGAAACACTTTTTAAGGCCGCAGACTGAGTAAATTGGCCATATTAATTCACTTTTACCCATTCCTCAAATCTTGTGTTTACGGCCCCTGGAAGCATGAAAATCACTTTAAACATCTCATTTTATCTTTAATAGTGATTTTCCACGTACAAATGTGAATTGTAGTTCAAAGAGGCAATATTTGAAAACGGACCCTTTTTTTAGTTTCTGAAGCATGTCGTAAGGGGGGGTGGTTATCTCTTTCATCAAAAATCGGACGTTTTTGATTGAACAATAAAGGCCTCCAAATGTTATTTTATTCACTTCCCGTGGAGGAGAAACACTTTTTAAGGCCGCAGAGTGAGTAAATTGGCCATTTTCATTCACTTTTACCCATTCCTCAAATCTCGTGTTTAAGGCCCCTGGAAGCATGAAAATCACTTTAAACATCTCATTTTATCTTTAAAAGTGATTTTCCACGTACAAATGTGAATTGTAGTTCAAAGAGGCAACATTTGAAAACGGACCATTTTTTACATTTCTGAAGCATGTCGTAAGGGGGGGTGGTTATCTCTTTCGTCAAAAATCGGGTGTTTTCGCTTGAACAATAAAGGCCTACAAATGTTATTTAGTTCACTTCCCGTGGAGGAGAAACACTTTTTAAGGCCGCAGAGTGAGTAAATTGGCCATATTCATTCACTTTTACCCATTCCTCAAATCTTGTGTTTAAAGCCCCTGGAAGCATGAAAATCACTTTAAACATCTCATTTTATCTTTAAACGTGATTTTCCACGTACAAATGTGAATTGTAGTTCAAAGAGGCAACATTTGAAAACAGACCATTTTTTTAGTTTCTGAAGCATGTTGTAAGGGGGGGTGGTTATCTCTTTCATCAAAAATCGGACGTTTTTGATTGAACAATAAAGGCCTCCAAATGTTATTTTATTCACTTCCCGTGGAGGAGAAACACTTTTTAAGGCCGCAGAGTGAGTAAATTGGCCATTTCCATTCACTTTTACCCATTCCTCAAATCTCGTGTTTAAGGCCCCTGGAAGCATGAAAATCACTTTAAACATCTCATTTTATCTTTAAAAGTGATTTTCCACGTACAAATGTGAATTGTAGTTCAAAGAGGCAACATTTGAAAACAGACCTTTTTTTAGTTTCTGAAGCATGTCGTAAGGGGGGGTGGTTATCTCTTTCATCAAAAATCGGACGGTTTTGATTGAACAATAAAGGCCTCCAAATGTTATTTTATTCACTTCCCGTGGAGGAGAAACACTTTTTAAGGCCGCAGAGTGAGTAAATTGGCCATTTTGATTCACTTTTACCCATTCCTCAAATCTCGTGTTTAAGGCCCCTGGAAGCATGAAAATCACTTTAAACATCTCATTTGATCTTTAAAAGTGATTTTCCACGTACAAATGTGAATTGTAGTTCAAAGAGGCAACATTTGAAAACAGACCATTTTTTTAGTTTCTGAAGCATGTCGTAAGGGGGGGTGGTTATCTCCTTCATCAAAAATCGGACGTTTTGAATTGAACAATAAAGGCCTACAAATGTTATTTAATTCACTTTCTGGGGTGGAGAAAAACTTTTTAAGGCCTCAGAGTGAATAAATTGGCCATTTTCATTCACATTTACCCATTCCTCAAATCTTGTGTTTAGGGCCCCTGGAAGCTTGAAAATCACTTTAAACATCTCATTTTATCTTTAAAAGTGATTTTCCACGTACAAATGTGAATTGTAGTTAAAAGAGGCAACATTTGAAAACGGACCATTTTTACGTTTCTGAAGCATGTCATAGGGGGGGTGGTTTTCTCTTTCGTCAAAAATCGGGCGTTTTCGCTTGAACAATAAAGGCCTACAAATGTTATTTAGTTCACTTCCCGTGGAGGAGAAACACTTTTTAAGGCCGCAGAGTGAGTAAATTGGCCATATTCATTCACTTTTACCCATTCCTCAAATCTTGTGTTTAAGGCCCCTGGAAGCATGAAAATCACTTTAAACATCTCATTTTATCTTTAAAAGTGATTTTCCACGTACAAATGTGAATTGTAGTTCAAAGAGGCAACATTTGAAAACAGACCTTTTTTTAGTTTCTGAAGCATGTCGTAAGGGGGGGTGGTTATCTCTTTCATCAAAAATCGGACGTTTTTAATTGAACAATAAAGGCCTACAAATGTTATTTCATTCACTTTCTGGGGTGGAGAAAAACTTTTTAAGGCCTCAGAGTGAATAAATTGGCCATTTTCATTCACTTTTACCCATTCCTCAAATCTTGTGTTTATGGCCCCTGGAAGCTTGAAAATCACTTTAAACATCTCATTTTATCTTTAAAAGTGATTTTCCACGTACAAATGTGAATTGTAGTTAAAAGAGGCAACATTTGATAACGGACCATTTTTTACGTTTCTGAAGCATGTCGTAAGGGGGGGTGGTTATCCCTTTCGTCAAAAATCGGGCGTTTTCGCTTGAACAATAAAGGCCTACAGATGTTATTTAGTTCACTTCCCGTGGAGGAGAAACACTTTTTAAGGCCGCAGAGTGAGTAAATTGGCCATATTCATTCACTTTTACCCATTCCTCAAATCTTGTGTTTAAGGCCCCTGGAAGCATGAAAATCACTTTAAACATCTCATTTTATCTTTAAAAGTGATTTTCCACGTACAAATGTGATTTGTAGTTCAAAGAGGCAACATTTGAAAACAGACCATTTTTTTAGTTTCTGAAGCATGTCGTAAGGGATCTCTTTCATCAAAAATTGGACGTTTTTGATTGAACAATAAAGGCCTACAAATGTTATTTAATTCACTTTCTGGTGTGGAGAAAAACTTTTTAAGGCCTCAGAGTGAATACATTGGCCATTTTCATTCACATTTACCCATTCCTCAAATCTTGTGTTTAGGGCCCCTGGAAGCTTGAAAATCACTTTAAACATCTCATTTTATCTTTAAAAGTGATTTTCCACGTACAAATGTGAATTGTAGTTCAAAGAGGCAACATTTGAAAACGGACCATTTTTTACGTTTCTGAAGCTTGTCGTAAGGGGGGTGGTTATCTCTTTCGTCAAAAATCGGGCGTTTTCGCTTGAACAATAAAGGCCTACAAATGTTATTTAGTTCACTTCCCGTGGAGGAGAAACACTTTTTAAGGCCGCAGAGTGAGTAAATTGGCCATATTCATTCACTTTTACCCATTCCTCAAATCTTGTGTTTAAGGCCCCTGGAAGCATGAAAATCACTTTAAACCTCTCATTTTATCTATAAAAGTGATTTTCCACGTACAAATGTGAACTGTAGTTCAAAGAGGCAACATTTGAAAACAGACCATTTTTTTTGTTTCTGAAGCATGTCGTAAGGGGAGGTGGTTATCTCTTTCATCAAAAATCGGACGGTTTTGATTGAACAATAAAGGCCTCCAAATGTTATTTTATTCACTTCCCGTGGAGGAGAAACACTTTTTAAGGCCGCAGAGTGAGTAAATTGGCCATTTTGATTCACTTTTACCCATTCCTCAAATCTCGTGTTTAAGGCCCCTGGAAGCATGAAAATCACTTTAAACATCTCATTTGATCTTTAAAAGTGATTTTCCACGTACAAATGTGAATTGTAGTTCAAAGAGGCAACATTTGAAAACATACCATTTTTTTAGTTTCTGAAGCATGTCGTAAGGGGGGGTGGTTATCTCCTTCATCAAAAATCGGACGTTTTGAATTGAACAATAAAGGCCTACAAATGTTATTTAATTCACTTTCTGGGGTGGAGAAAAACTTTTTAAGGCCTCAGAGTGAATAAATTGGCCATTTTCATTCACATTTACCCATTCCTCAAATCTTGTGTTTAGGGCCCCTGGAAGCTTGAAAATCACTTTAAACATCTCATTTTATCTTTAAAAGTGATTTTCCACGTACAAATGTGAATTGTAGTTAAAAGAGGCAACATTTGAAAACGGACCATTTTTACGTTTCTGAAGCATGTCATAGGGGGGGTGGTTTTCTCTTTCGTCAAAAATCGGGCGTTTTCGCTTGAACAATAAAGGCCTACAAATGTTATTTAGTTCACTTCCCGTGGAGGAGAAACACTTTTTAAGGCCGCAGAGTGAGTAAATTGGCCATATTCATTCACTTTTACCCATTCCTCAAATCTTGTGTTTAAGGCCCCTGGAAGCATGAAAATCACTTTAAACATCTCATTTTATCTTTAAAAGTGATTTTCCACGTACAAATGTGAATTGTAGTTCAAAGAGGCAACATTTGAAAACAGACCTTTTTTTAGTTTCTGAAGCATGTCGTAAGGGGGGGGTGGTTATCTCTTTCATCAAAAATCGGACGTTTTTAATTGAACAATAAAGGCCTACAAATGTTATTTAATTCACTTTCTGGGGTGGAGAAAAACTTTTTAAGGCCTCAGAGTGAATAAATTGGCCATTTTCATTCACTTTTACCCATTCCTCAAATCTTGTGTTTAGGGCCCCTGGAAGCTTGAAAATCACTTTAAACATCTCATTTTATCTTTAAAAGTGATTTTCCATGTACAAATGTGAATTGTAGTTCAAAGAGGCAACATTTGAAAACAGACCATTTTTTTAGTTTCTGAAGCATGTTGTAAGGGGGGGTGGTTATCTCTTTCATCAAAAATCGGACGTTTTTGATTGAACAATAAAGGCCTACAAATGTTATTTAATTCACTTTCTGGGGTGGAGAAAAACTTTTTAAGGCCTCAGAGTGAATACATTGGCCATTTTCATTCACATTTACCCATTCCTCAAATCTTGTGTTTAGGGCCCCTGGAAGCTTGAAAATCACTTTAAACATCTCATTTTATCTTTAAAAGTGATTTTCCACGTACAAATGTGAATTGTAGTTCAAAGAGGCAACATTTGAAAACGGACCATTTTTTACGTTTCTGAAGCTTGTCGTAAGGGGGGGTGGTTATCTCTTTCGTCAAAAATCGGGCATTTTTGCTTGAACAATAAAGGCCTACAAATGTTATTTAGTTCACTTCCCGTGGAGGAGAAACACTTTTTAAGGCCGCAGACTGAGTAAATTGGCCATATTAATTCACTTTTACCCATTCCTCAAATCTTGTGTTTACGGCCCCTGGAAGCATGAAAATCACTTTAAACATCTCATTTTATCTTTAATAGTGATTTTCCACGTACAAATGTGAATTGTAGTTCAAAGAGGCAATATTTGAAAACGGACCCTTTTTTTAGTTTCTGAAGCATGTCGTAAGGGGGGGTGGTTATCTCTTTCATCAAAAATCGGACGTTTTTGATTGAACAATAAAGGCCTCCAAATGTTATTTTATTCACTTCCCGTGGAGGAGAAACACTTTTTAAGGCCGCAGAGTGAGTAAATTGGCCATTTTCATTCACTTTTACCCATTCCTCAAATCTCGTGTTTAAGGCCCCTGGAAGCATGAAAATCACTTTAAACATCTCATTTTATCTTTAAAAGTGATTTTCCACGTACAAATGTGAATTGTAGTTCAAAGAGGCAACATTTGAAAACGGACCATTTTTTACATTTCTGAAGCATGTCGTAAGGGGGGGTGGTTATCTCTTTCGTCAAAAATCGGGTGTTTTCGCTTGAACAATAAAGGCCTACAAATGTTATTTAGTTCACTTCCCGTGGAGGAGAAACACTTTTTAAGGCCGCAGAGTGAGTAAATTGGCCATATTCATTCACTTTTACCCATTCCTCAAATCTTGTGTTTAAAGCCCCTGGAAGCATGAAAATCACTTTAAACATCTCATTTTATCTTTAAACGTGATTTTCCACGTACAAATGTGAATTGTAGTTCAAAGAGGCAACATTTGAAAACAGACCATTTTTTTAGTTTCTGAAGCATGTTGTAAGGGGGGGTGGTTATCTCTTTCATCAAAAATCGGACGTTTTTGATTGAACAATAAAGGCCTCCAAATGTTATTTTATTCACTTCCCGTGGAGGAGAAACACTTTTTAAGGCCGCAGAGTGAGTAAATTGGCCATTTCCATTCACTTTTACCCATTCCTCAAATCTCGTGTTTAAGGCCCCTGGAAGCATGAAAATCACTTTAAACATCTCATTTTATCTTTAAAAGTGATTTTCCACGTACAAATGTGAATTGTAGTTCAAAGAGGCAACATTTGAAAACAGACCTTTTTTTAGTTTCTGAAGCATGTCGTAAGGGGGGGTGGTTATCTCTTTCATCAAAAATCGGACGTTTTTAATTGAACAATAAAGGCCTACAAATGTTATTTAATTCACTTTCTGGGGTGGAGAAAGACTTTTTAAGGCCTCAGAGTGAATAAATTGGCCATTTTCATTCACTTTTACCCATTCCTCAAATCTTGTGTTTAGGGCCCCTGGAAGCTTGAAAATCACTTTAAACATCTCATTTTATCTTTAAAAGTGATTTTCCACGTACAAATGTGAATTGTAGTTCAAAGAGGCAACATTTGAAAACAGACCATTTTTTTAGTTTCTGAAGCATGTCGTAAGGGGGGGTGGTTATCTCTTTCATCAAAAATCGGACGTTTTTGATTGAACAATAAAGGCCTACAAATGTTATTTAATTCACTTTCTGGGGTGGAGAAAAACTTTTTAAGGCCTCAGAGTGAATACATTGGCCATTTTCATTCACATTTACCCATTCCTCAAATCTTGTGTTTAGGGCCCCTGGAAGCTTGAAAATCACTTTAAACATCTCATTTTATCTTTAAAAGTGATTTTCCACGTACAAATGTGAATTGTAGTTCAAAGAGGCAACATTTGAAAACGGACCATTTTTTACGTTTCTGAAGCTTGTCGTAAGGGGGGGTGGTTATCTCTTTCGTCAAAAATCGGGCGTTTTTGCTTGAACAATAAAGGCCTACAAATGTTATTTAGTTCACTTCCCGTGGAGGAGAAACACTTTTTAAGGCCGCAGACTGAGTAAATTGGCCATATTAATTCACTTTTACCCATTCCTCAAATCTTGTGTTTAAGGCCCCTGGAAGCATGAAAATCACTTTAAACATCTCATTTTATCTTTAATAGTGATTTTCCACGTACAAATGTGAATTGTAGTTCAAAGAGGCAATATTTGAAAACGGACCCTTTTTTTAGTTTCTGAAGCATGTCGTAAGGGGAGGTGGTTATCTCTTTCATCAAAAATCGGACGTTTTTGATTGAACAATAAAGGCCTCCAAATGTTATTTTATTCACTTCCCGTGGAGGAGAAACACTTTTTAAGGCCGCAGAGTGAGTAAATTGGCCATATTCATTCACTTTTACCCATTCCTCAAATCTTGTGTTTAAGGCCCCTGGAAGCATGAAAATCACTTTAAACCTCTCATTTTATCTTTAAAAGTGATTTTCCACGTACAAATGTGAACTGTAGTTCAAAGAGGCAACATTTGAAAACAGACCATTTTTTTTGTTTCTGAAGCATGTCGTAAGGGGGGGTGGTTATCTCTTTCATCAAAAATCGGACGTTTTTAATTGAACTATAAAGGCCTACAAATGTTATTTAATTCACTTTCTGGGGTGGAGAAAAACTTTTTAAGGCCTCAGAGTGAATAAATTGGCCATTTTCATTCACTTTTACCCATTCCTCAAATCTTGTGTTTAAAGCCCCTGGAAGCATGAAAATCACTTTAAACATCTCATTTTATCTTTAAACGTGATTTTCCACGTACAAATGTGAATTGTAGTTCAAAGAGGCAACATTTGAAAACAGACCATTTTTTTAGTTTCTGAAGCATGTTGTAAGGGGGGGTGGTTATCTCTTTCATCAAAAATCGGACGTTTTTGATTGAACCATAAAGGCCTACAAATGTTATTTAGTTCACTTCCCGTGGAGGAGAAACACTTTTTAAGGCCGCAGACTGAGTAAATTGGCCATATTAATTCACTTTTACCCATTCCTCAAATCTTGTGTTTACGGCCCCTGGAAGCATGAAAATCACTTTAAACATCTCATTTTATCTTTAATAGTGATTTTCCACGTACAAATGTGAATTGTAGTTCAAAGAGGCAATATTTGAAAACGGACCCTTTTTTTAGTTTCTGAAGCATGTCGTAAGGGGGGGTGGTTATCTCTTTCATCAAAAATCGGACGTTTTTGATTGAACAATAAAGGCCTCCAAATGTTATTTTATTCACTTCCCGTGGAGGAGAAACACTTTTTAAGGCCGCAGCGTGAGTAAATTGGCCATTTTCATTCACTTTTACCCATTCCTCAAATCTCGTGTTTAAGGCCCCTGGAAGCATGAAAATTACTTTAAACATCTCATTTTATCTTTAAAAGTGATTTTCCACGTACAAATGTGAATTGTAGTTCAAAGAGGCAACATTTGAAAACGGACCATTTTTTACATTTCTGAAGCATGTCGTAAGGGGGGGTGGTTATCTCTTTCGTCAAAAATCGGGTGTTTTCGCTTGAACAATAAAGGCCTACAAATGTTATTTAGTTCACTTCCCGTGGAGGAGAAACACTTTTTAAGGCCGCAGAGTGAGTAAATTGGCCATATTCATTCACTTTTACCCATTCCTCAAATCTTGTGTTTAAAGCCCCTGGAAGCATGAAAATCACTTTAAACATCTCATTTTATCTTTAAACGTGATTTTCCACGTACAAATGTGAATTGTAGTTCAAAGAGGCAACATTTGAAAACAGACCATTTTTTTAGTTTCTGAAGCATGTTGTAAGGGGGGGTGGTTATCTCTTTCATCAAAAATCGGACGTTTTTGATTGAACAATAAAGGCCTCCAAATGTTATTTTATTCACTTCCCGTGGAGGAGAAACACTTTTTAAGGCCGCAGAGTGAGTAAATTGGCCATTTCCATTCACTTTTACCCATTCCTCAAATCTCGTGTTTAAGGCCCCTGGAAGCATGAAAATCACTTTAAACATCTCATTTTATCTTTAAAAGTGATTTTCCACGTACAAATGTGAATTGTAGTTCAAAGAGGCAACATTTGAAAACAGACCTTTTTTTAGTTTCTGAAGCATGTCGTAAGGGGGGTGGTTATCTCTTTCATCAAAAATCGGACGTTTTTAATTGAACAATAAAGGCCTACAAATGTTATTTAATTCACTTTCTGGGGTGGAGAAAAACTTTTTAAGGCCTCAGAGTGAATAAATTGGCCATTTTCATTCACTTTTACCCATTCCTCAAATCTTGTGTTTAGGGCCCCTGGAAGCTTGAAAATCACTTTAAACATCTCATTTTATCTTTAAAAGTGATTTTCCATGTACAAATGTGAATTGTAGTTCAAAGAGGCAACATTTGAAAACAGACCATTTTTTTAGTTTCTGAAGCATGTTGTAAGGGGGGGTGGTTATCTCTTTCATCAAAAATCGGACGTTTTTGATTGAACAATAAAGGCCTACAAATGTTATTTAATTCACTTTCTGGGGTGGAGAAAAACTTTTTAAGGCCTCAGAGTGAATACATTGGCCATTTTCATTCACATTTACCCATTCCTCAAATCTTGTGTTTAGGGCCCCTGGAAGCTTGAAAATCACTTTAAACATCTCATTTTATCTTTAAAAGTGATTTTCCACGTACAAATGTGAATTGTAGTTCAAAGAGGCAACATTTGAAAACGGACCATTTTTTACGTTTCTGAAGCTTGTCGTAAGGGGGGGTGGTTATCTCTTTCGTCAAAAATCGGGCATTTTTGCTTGAACAATAAAGGCCTACAAATGTTATTTAGTTCACTTCCCGTGGAGGAGAAACACTTTTTAAGGCCGCAGACTGAGTAAATTGGCCATATTAATTCACTTTTACCCATTCCTCAAATCTTGTGTTTACGGCCCCTGGAAGCATGAAAATCACTTTAAACATCTCATTTTATCTTTAATAGTGATTTTCCACGTACAAATGTGAATTGTAGTTCAAAGAGGCAATATTTGAAAACGGACCCTTTTTTTAGTTTCTGAAGCATGTCGTAAGGGGGGGTGGTTATCTCTTTCATCAAAAATCGGACGTTTTTGATTGAACAATAAAGGCCTCCAAATGTTATTTTATTCACTTCCCGTGGAGGAGAAACGCTTTTTAAGGCCGCAGAGTGAGTAAATTGGCCATTTTCATTCACTTTTACCCATTCCTCAAATCTCGTGTTTAAGGCCCCTGGAAGCATGAAAATCACTTTAAACATCTCATTTTATCTTTAAAAGTGATTTTCCACGTACAAATGTGAATTGTAGTTCAAAGAGGCAACATTTGAAAACGGACCATTTTTTACATTTCTGAAGCATGTCGTAAGGGGGGGTGGTTATCTCTTTCGTCAAAAATCGGGTGTTTTCGCTTGAACAATAAAGGCCTACAAATGTTATTTAGTTCACTTCCCGTGGAGGAGAAACACTTTTTAAGGCCGCAGAGTGAGTAAATTGGCCATATTCATTCACTTTTACCCATTCCTCAAATCTTGTGTTTAAAGCCCCTGGAAGCATGAAAATCACTTTAAACATCTCATTTTATCTTTAAACGTGATTTTCCACGTACAAATGTGAATTGTAGTTCAAAGAGGCAACATTTGAAAACAGACCATTTTTTTAGTTTCTGAAGCATGTTGTAAGGGGGGGTGGTTATCTCTTTCATCAAAAATCGGACGTTTTTGATTGAACAATAAAGGCCTCCAAATGTTATTTTATTCACTTCCCGTGGAGGAGAAACACTTTTTAAGGCCGCAGAGTGAGTAAATTGGCCATTTCCATTCACTTTTACCCATTCCTCAAATCTCGTGTTTAAGGCCCCTGGAAGCATGAAAATCACTTTAAACATCTCATTTTATCTTTAAAAGTGATTTTCCACGTACAAATGTGAATTGTAGTTCAAAGAGGCAACATTTGAAAACAGACCTTTTTTTAGTTTCTGAAGCATGTCGTAAGGGGGGGTGGTTATCTCTTTCATCAAAAATCGGACGTTTTTAATTGAACAATAAAGGCCTACAAATGTTATTTAATTCACTTTCTGGGGTGGAGAAAGACTTTTTAAGGCCTCAGAGTGAATAAATTGGCCATTTTCATTCACTTTTACCCATTCCTCAAATCTTGTGTTTAGGGCCCCTGGAAGCTTGAAAATCACTTTAAACATCTCATTTTATCTTTAAAAGTGATTTTCCACGTACAAATGTGAATTGTAGTTCAAAGAGGCAACATTTGAAAACAGACCATTTTTTTAGTTTCTGAAGCATGTCGTAAGGGGGGGTGGTTATCTCTTTCATCAAAAATCGGACGTTTTTGATTGAACAATAAAGGCCTACAAATGTTATTTAATTCACTTTCTGGGGTGGAGAAAAACTTTTTAAGGCCTCAGAGTGAATACATTGGCCATTTTCATTCACATTTACCCATTCCTCAAATCTTGTGTTTAGGGCCCCTGGAAGCTTGAAAATCACTTTAAACATCTCATTTTATCTTTAAAAGTGATTTTCCACGTACAAATGTGAATTGTAGTTCAAAGAGGCAACATTTGAAAACGGACCATTTTTTACGTTTCTGAAGCTTGTCGTAAGGGGGGGTGGTTATCTCTTTCGTAAAAAATCGGGCGTTTTTGCTTGAACAATAAAGGCCTACAAATGTTATTTAGTTCACTTCCCGTGGAGGAGAAACACTTTTTAAGGCCGCAGACTGAGTAAATTGGCCATATTAATTCACTTTTACCCATTCCTCAAATCTTGTGTTTAAGGCCCCTGGAAGCATGAAAATCACTTTAAACATCTCATTTTATCTTTAATAGTGATTTTCCACGTACAAATGTGAATTGTAGTTCAAAGAGGCAATATTTGAAAACGGACCCTTTTTTTAGTTTCTGAAGCATGTCGTAAGGGGAGGTGGTTATCTCTTTCATCAAAAATCGGACGTTTTTGATTGAACAATAAAGGCCTCCAAATGTTATTTTATTCACTTCCCGTGGAGGAGAAACACTTTTTAAGGCCGCAGAGTGAGTAAATTGGCCATATTCATTCACTTTTACCCATTCCTCAAATCTTGTGTTTAAGGCCCCTGGAAGCATGAAAATCACTTTAAACCTCTCATTTTATCTTTAAAAGTGATTTTCCACGTACAAATGTGAACTGTAGTTCAAAGAGGCAACATTTGAAAACAGACCATTTTTTTTGTTTCTGAAGCATGTCGTAAGGGGGGGTGGTTATCTCTTTCATCAAAAATCGGACGTTTTTAATTGAACTATAAAGGCCTACAAATGTTATTTAATTCACTTTCTGGGGTGGAGAAAAACTTTTTAAGGCCTCAGAGTGAATAAATTGGCCATTTTCATTCACTTTTACCCATTCCTCAAATCTTGTGTTTAAAGCCCCTGGAAGCATGAAAATCACTTTAAACATCTCATTTTATCTTTAAACGTGATTTTCCACGTACAAATGTGAATTGTAGTTCAAAGAGGCAACATTTGAAAACAGACCATTTTTTTAGTTTCTGAAGCATGTTGTAAGGGGGGGTGGTTATCTCTTTCATCAAAAATCGGACGTTTTTGATTGAACCATAAAGGCCTACAAATGTTATTTAGTTCACTTCCCGTGGAGGAGAAACACTTTTTAAGGCCGCAGACTGAGTAAATTGGCCATATTAATTCACTTTTACCCATTCCTCAAATCTTGTGTTTACGGCCCCTGGAAGCATGAAAATCACTTTAAACATCTCATTTTATCTTTAATAGTGATTTTCCACGTACAAATGTGAATTGTAGTTCAAAGAGGCAATATTTGAAAACGGACCCTTTTTTTAGTTTCTGAAGCATGTCGTAAGGGGGGGTGGTTATCTCTTTCATCAAAAATCGGACGTTTTTGATTGAACAATAAAGGCCTCCAAATGTTATTTTATTCACTTCCCGTGGAGGAGAAACACTTTTTAAGGCCGCAGCGTGAGTAAATTGGCCATTTTCATTCACTTTTACCCATTCCTCAAATCTCGTGTTTAAGGCCCCTGGAAGCATGAAAATTACTTTAAACATCTCATTTTATCTTTAAAAGTGATTTTCCACGTACAAATGTGAATTGTAGTTCAAAGAGGCAACATTTGAAAACGGACCATTTTTTACATTTCTGAAGCATGTCGTAAGGGGGGGTGGTTATCTCTTTCGTCAAAAATCGGGTGTTTTCGCTTGAACAATAAAGGCCTACAAATGTTATTTAGTTCACTTCCCGTGGAGGAGAAACACTTTTTAAGGCCGCAGAGTGAGTAAATTGGCCATATTCATTCACTTTTACCCATTCCTCAAATCTTGTGTTTAAAGCCCCTGGAAGCATGAAAATCACTTTAAACATCTCATTTTATCTTTAAACGTGATTTTCCACGTACAAATGTGAATTGTAGTTCAAAGAGGCAACATTTGAAAACAGACCATTTTTTTAGTTTCTGAAGCATGTTGTAAGGGGGGGTGGTTATCTCTTTCATCAAAAATCGGACGTTTTTGATTGAACAATAAAGGCCTCCAAATGTTATTTTATTCACTTCCCGTGGAGGAGAAACACTTTTTAAGGCCGCAGAGTGAGTAAATTGGCCATTTCCATTCACTTTTACCCATTCCTCAAATCTCGTGTTTAAGGCCCCTGGAAGCATGAAAATCACTTTAAACATCTCATTTTATCTTTAAAAGTGATTTTCCACGTACAAATGTGAATTGTAGTTCAAAGAGGCAACATTTGAAAACAGACCTTTTTTTAGTTTCTGAAGCATGTCGTAAGGGGGGTGGTTATCTCTTTCATCAAAAATCGGACGTTTTTAATTGAACAATAAAGGCCTACAAATGTTATTTAATTCACTTTCTGGGGTGGAGAAAAACTTTTTAAGGCCTCAGAGTGAATAAATTGGCCATTTTCATTCACTTTTACCCATTCCTCAAATCTTGTGTTTAGGGCCCCTGGAAGCTTGAAAATCACTTTAAACATCTCATTTTATCTTTAAAAGTGATTTTCCACGTACAAATGTGAATTGTAGTTCAAAGAGGCAACATTTGAAAACAGACCATTTTTTTAGTTTCTGAAGCATGTCGTAAGGGGGGGTGGTTATCTCTTTCATCAAAAATCGGACGTTTTTGATTGAACAATAAAGGCCTACAAATGTTATTTAATTCACTTTCTGGGGTGGAGAAAAACTTTTTAAGGCCTCAGAGTGAATACATTGGCCATTTTCATTCACATTTACCCATTCCTCAAATCTTGTGTTTAGGGCCCCTGGAAGCTTGAAAATCACTTTAAACATCTCATTTTATCTTTAAAAGTGATTTTCCACGTACAAATGTGAATTGTAGTTCAAAGAGGCAACATTTGAAAACGGACCATTTTTTACGTTTCTGAAGCTTGTCGTAAGGGGGGGTGGTTATCTCTTTCGTCAAAAATCGGGCGTTTTTGCTTGAACAATAAAGGCCTACAAATGTTATTTAGTTCACTTCCCGTGGAGGAGAAACACTTTTTAAGGCCGCAGACTGAGTAAATTGGCCATATTAATTCACTTTTACCCATTCCTCAAATCTTGTGTTTAAGGCCCCTGGAAGCATGAAAATCACTTTAAACATCTCATTTTATCTTTAATAGTGATTTTCCACGTACAAATGTGAATTGTAGTTCAAAGAGGCAACATTTGAAAACAGACCATTTTTTTTGTTTCTGAAGCATGTCGTAAGGGGAGGTGGTTATCTCTTTCATCAAAAATCGGACGGTTTTGATTGAACAATAAAGGCCTCCAAATGTTATTTTATTCACTTCCCGTGGAGGAGAAACACTTTTTAAGGCCGCAGAGTGAGTAAATTGGCCATTTTGATTCACTTTTACCCATTCCTCAAATCTCGTGTTTAAGGCCCCTGGAAGCATGAAAATCACTTTAAACATCTCATTTGATCTTTAAAAGTGATTTTCCACGTACAAATGTGAATTGTAGTTCAAAGAGGCAACATTTGAAAACAGACCATTTTTTTAGTTTCTGAAGCATGTCGTAAGGGGGGGTGGTTATCTCCTTCATCAAAAATCGGACGTTTTGAATTGAACAATAAAGGCCTACAAATGTTATTTAATTCACTTTCTGGGGTGGAGAAAAACTTTTTAAGGCCTCAGAGTGAATAAATTGGCCATTTTCATTCACATTTACCCATTCCTCAAATCTTGTGTTTAGGGCCCCTGGAAGCTTGAAAATCACTTTAAACATCTCATTTTATCTTTAAAAGTGATTTTCCACGTACAAATGTGAATTGTAGTTAAAAGAGGCAACATTTGAAAACGGACCATTTTTACGTTTCTGAAGCATGTCATAGGGGGGGTGGTTTTCTCTTTCGTCAAAAATCGGGCGTTTTCGCTTGAACAATAAAGGCCTACAAATGTTATTTAGTTCACTTCCCGTGGAGGAGAAACACTTTTTAAGGCCGCAGAGTGAGTAAATTGGCCATATTCATTCACTTTTACCCATTCCTCAAATCTTGTGTTTAAGGCCCCTGGAAGCATGAAAATCACTTTAAACATCTCATTTTATCTTTAAAAGTGATTTTCCACGTACAAATGTGAATTGTAGTTCAAAGAGGCAACATTTGAAAACAGACCTT
This sequence comes from Triturus cristatus, assembly GCF_964204655.1. NCBI lineage: Eukaryota > Metazoa > Chordata > Amphibia > Caudata > Salamandridae > Triturus > Triturus cristatus. The sequence continues at coordinate 1,222,701,673 of NC_140590.1, read as the reverse complement.
TTTTTAGTTTCTGAAGCATGTCGTAAGGGGGGGTGGTTATCTCTTTCATCAAAAATCGGACGTTTTTAATTGAACAATAAAGGCCTACAAATGTTATTTCATTCACTTTCTGGGGTGGAGAAAAACTTTTTAAGGCCTCAGAGTGAATAAATTGGCCATTTTCATTCACTTTTACCCATTCCTCAAATCTTGTGTTTATGGCCCCTGGAAGCTTGAAAATCACTTTAAACATCTCATTTTATCTTTAAAAGTGATTTTCCACGTACAAATGTGAATTGTAGTTAAAAGAGGCAACATTTGATAACGGACCATTTTTTACGTTTCTGAAGCATGTCGTAAGGGGGGGTGGTTATCCCTTTCGTCAAAAATCGGGCGTTTTCGCTTGAACAATAAAGGCCTACAAATGTTATTTAGTTCACTTCCCGTGGAGGAGAAACACTTTTTAAGGCCGCAGAGTGAGTAAATTGGCCATATTCATTCACTTTTACCCATTCCTCAAATCTTGTGTTTAAGGCCCCTGGAAGCATGAAAATCACTTTAAACATCTCATTTTATCTTTAAAAGTGATTTTCCACGTACAAATGTGATTTGTAGTTCAAAGAGGCAACATTTGAAAACAGACCATTTTTTTAGTTTCTGAAGCATGTCGTAAGGGATCTCTTTCATCAAAAATTGGACGTTTTTGATTGAACAATAAAGGCCTACAAATGTTATTTAATTCACTTTCTGGTGTGGAGAAAAACTTTTTAAGGCCTCAGAGTGAATACATTGGCCATTTTCATTCACATTTACCCATTCCTCAAATCTTGTGTTTAGGGCCCCTGGAAGCTTGAAAATCACTTTAAACATCTCATTTTATCTTTAAAAGTGATTTTCCACGTACAAATGTGAATTGTAGTTCAAAGAGGCAACATTTGAAAACGGACCATTTTTTACGTTTCTGAAGCTTGTCGTAAGGGGGGGTGGTTATCTCTTTCGTCAAAAATCGGGCGTTTTCGCTTGAACAATAAAGGCCTACAAATGTTATTTAGTTCACTTCCCGTGGAGGAGAAACACTTTTTAAGGCCGCAGACTGAGTAAATTGGCCATATTAATTCACTTTTACCCATTCCTCAAATCTTGTGTTTAAGGCCCCTGGAAGCATGAAAATCACTTTAAACATCTCATTTTATCTTTAATAGTGATTTACCAGGTACAAATGTGAATTGTAGTTCAAAGAGGCAATATTTGAAAACGGACCATTTTTTTAGTTTCTGAAGCATGTCGTAAGGGGGGTGGTTATCTCTTTCATCAAAAATCGGACGTTTTTAATTGAACAATAAAGGCCTCCAAATGTTATTTTATTCACTTCCCGTGGAGGAGAAACACTTTTTAAGGCCGCAGAGTGAGTAAATTGGCCATTTTCATTCACTTTTACCCATTCCTCAAATCTCGTGTTTAAGGCCCCTGGAAGCATGAAAATCACTTTAAACATCTCATTTTATCTTTAAAAGTGATTTTCCACGTACAAATGTGAATTGTAGTTCAAAGAGGCAACATTTGAAAACGGACCATTTTTACGTTTCTGAAGCATGTCATAAGGGGGGGTGGTTATCTCTTTCGTCAAAAATCGGGCGTTTTCGCTTGAACAATAAAGGCCTACAAATGTTATTTAGTTCACTTCCCGTGGAGGAGAAACACTTTTTAAGGCCGCAGAGTGAGTAAATTGGCCATATTCATTCACTTTTACCCATTCCTCAAATCTTGTGTTTAAGGCCCCTGGAAGCATGAAAATCACTTTAAACATCTCATTTTATCTTTAAAAGTGATTTTCCACGTACAAATGTGAATTGTAGTTCAAAGAGGCAACATTTGAAAACAGACCATTTTTTTAGTTTCTGAAGCATATCGTAAGGGGAGGTGGTTATCTCTTTCATCAAAAATCGGACGTTTTTGATTGAACAATAAAGGCCTCCAAATGTTATTTTATTCACTTCCCGTGGAGGAGAAACACTTTTTAAGGCCGCAGAGTGAGTAAATTGGCCATTTTGATTCACTTTTACCCATTCCTCAAATCTCGTGTTTAAGGCCCCTGGAAGCATGAAAATCACTTTAAACATCTCATTTTATCTTTAAAAGTGATTTTCCACGTACAAATGTGAATTGTAGTTCAAAGAGGCAACATTTGAAAACAGACCATTTTTTTAGTTTCTGAAGCATGTTGTAAGGGGGGGTGTTTATCTCTTTCATCAAAAATCGGACGTTTTTGATTGAACAATAAAGGCCTCCAAATGTTATTTTATTCACTTCCTGTGGAGGAGAAACACTTTTTAAGGCCGCAGAGTGAGTAAATTGGCCATTTCCATTCACTTTTACCCATTCCTCAAATCTCGTGTTTAAGGCCCCTGGAAGCATGAAAATCACTTTAAACATCTCATTTTATCTTTAAAAGTGATTTTCCACGTACAAATGTGAATTGTAGTTCAAAGAGGCAACATTTGAAAACAGACCTTTTTTTAGTTTCTGAAGCATGTCGTAAGGGGGGGTGGTTATCTCTTTCATCAAAAATCGGACGTTTTTATTTGAACAATAAAGGCCTACAAATGGTATTTAATTCACTTTCTGGGGTGGAGAAAAACTTTTTAAGGCCTCAGAGTGAATAAATTGGCCATTTTCATTCACTTTTACCCATTCCTCAAATCTTGTGTTTAGGGCCCCTGGAAGCTTGAAAATCACTTTAAACATCTCATTTTATCTTTAAAAGTGATTTTCCACGTACAAATGTGAATTGTAGTTCAAAGAGGCAACATTTGAAAACAGACCATTTTTTTAGTTTCTGAAGCATGTCGTAAGGGGGGGTGGTTATCTCTTTCATCAAAAATCGGACGTTTTTGATTGAACAATAAAGGCCTACAAATGTTATTTAATTCACTTTCTGGGGTGGAGAAAAACTTTTTAAGGCCTCAGAGTGAATACATTGGCCATTTTCATTCACATTTACCCATTCCTCAAATCTTGTGTTTAGGGCCCCTGGAAGCTTGAAAATCACTTTAAACATCTCATTTTATCTTTAAAAGTGAGTTTCCACGTACAAATGTGAATTGTAGTTCAAAGAGGCAACATTTGAAAACGGACCATTTTTTACGTTTCTGAAGCTTGTCGTAAGGGGGGGTGGTTATCTCTTTCGTCAAAAATCGGGCGTTTTCGCTTGAACAATAAAGGCCTACAAATGTTATTTAGTTCACTTCCCGTGGAGGAGAAACACTTTTTAAGGCCGCAGACTGAGTAAATTGGCCATATTAATTCACTTTTACCCATTCCTCAAATCTTGTGTTTACGGCCCCTGGAAGCATGAAAATCACTTTAAACATCTCATTTTATCTTTAATAGTGATTTTCCACGTACAAATGTGAATTGTAGTTCAAAGAGGCAATATTTGAAAACGGACCCTTTTTTTAGTTTCTGAAGCATGTCGTAAGGGGGGGTGGTTATCTCTTTCATCAAAAATCGGACATTTTTGATTGAACAATAAAGGCCTCCAAATGTTATTTTATTCACTTCCCGTGGAGGAGAAACACTTTTTAAGGCCGCAGAGTGAGTAAATTGGCCATTTTCATTCACTTTTACCCATTCCTCAAATCTCGTGTTTAAGGCCCCTGGAAGCATGAAAATCACTTTAAACATCTCATTTTATCTTTAAAAGTGATTTTCCACGTACAAATGTGAATTGTAGTTCAAAGAGGCAACATTTGAAAACGGACCATTTTTTACATTTCTGAAGCATGTCGTAAGGGGGGGTGGTTATCTCTTTCGTCAAAAATCGGGTGTTTTCGCTTGAACAATAAAGGCCTACAAATGTTATTTAGTTCACTTCCCGTGGAGGAGAAACACTTTTTAAGGCCGCAGAGTGAGTAAATTGGCCATATTCATTCACTTTTACCCATTCCTCAAATCTTGTGTTTAAAGCCCCTGGAAGCATGAAAATCACTTTAAACATCTCATTTTATCTTTAAACGTGATTTTCCACGTACAAATGTGAATTGTAGTTCAAAGAGGCAACATTTGAAAACAGACCATTTTTTTAGTTTCTGAAGCATGTTGTAAGGGGGGGTGGTTATCTCTTTCATCAAAAATCGGACGTTTTTGATTGAACAATAAAGGCCTCCAAATGTTATTTTATTCACTTCCCGTGGAGGAGAAACACTTTTTAAGGCCGCAGAGTGAGTACATTGGCCATTTCCATTCACTTTTACCCATTCCTCAAATCTCGTGTTTAAGGCCCCTTGAAGCATGAAAATCACTTTAAACATCTCATTTTATCTTTAAAAGTGAGTTTCCACGTACAAATGTGAATTGTAGTTCAAAGAGGCAACATTTGAAAACAGACCTTTTTTTAGTTTCTGAAGCATGTCGTAAGGGGGGGTGGTTATCTCTTTCATCAAAAATCGGACGTTTTTAATTGAACAATAAAGGCCTACAAATGTTATTTAATTCACTTTCTGGGGTGGAGAAAAACTTTTTAAGGCCTCAGAGTGAATAAATTGGCCATTTTCATTCACTTTTACCCATTCCTCAAATCTTGTGTTTAGGGCCCCTGGAAGCTTGAAAATCACTTTAAACATCTCATTTTATCTTTAAAAGTGATTTTCCACGTACAAATGTGAATTGTAGTTCAAAGAGGCAACATTTGAAAACAGACCATTTTTTTAGTTTCTGAAGCATGTCGTAAGGGGGGGTGGTTATCTCTTTCATCAAAAATCGGACGTTTTTGATTGAACAATAAAGGCCTACAAATGTTATTTAATTCACTTTCTGGGGTGGAGAAAAACTTTTTAAGGCCTCAGAGTGAATACATTGGCCATTTTCATTCACATTTACCCATTCCTCAAATCTTGTGTTTAGGGCCCCTGGAAGCTTGAAAATCACTTTAAACATCTCATTTTATCTTTAAAAGTGATTTTCCACGTACAAATGTGAATTGTAGTTCAAAGAGGCAACATTTGAAAACGGACCATTTTTTACGTTTCTGAAGCTTGTCGTAAGGGGGGGTGGTTATCTCTTTCGTCAAAAATCGGGCGTTTTTGCTTGAACAATAAAGGCCTACAAATGTTATTTAGTTCACTTCCCGTGGAGGAGAAACACTTTTTAAGGCCGCAGACTGAGTAAATTGGCCATATTAATTCACTTTTACCCATTCCTCAAATCTTGTGTTTAAGGCCCCTGGAAGCATGAAAATCACTTTAAACATCTCATTTTATCTTTAATAGTGATTTTCCACGTACAAATGTGAATTGTAGTTCAAAGAGGCAATATTTGAAAACGGACCCTTTTTTTAGTTTCTGAAGCATGTCGTAAGGGGGGGTGGTTATCTCTTTCATCAAAAATCGGACGTTTTTGATTGAACAATAAAGGCCTCCAAATGTTATTTTATTCACTTCCCGTGGAGGAGAAACACTTTTTAAGGCCGCAGAGTGAGTAAATTGGCCATTTTCATTCACTTTTACCCATTCCTCAAATCTCGTGTTTAAGGCCCCTGGAAGCATGAAAATCACTTTAAACATCTCATTTTATCTTTAAAAGTGATTTTCCACGTACAAATGTGAATTGTAGTTAAAAGAGGCAACATTTGAAAACGGACCATTTTTACGTTTCTGAAGCATGTCATAAGGGGGGGTGGTTATCTCTTTCGTCAAAAATCGGGCGTTTTCGCTTGAACAATAAAGGCCTACAAATGTTATTTAGTTCACTTCCCGTGGAAGAGAAACACTTTTTAAGGCCGCAGAGTGAGTAAATTGGCCATATTCATTCACTTTTACCCATTCCTCAAATCTTGTGTTTAAGGCCCCTGGAAGCATGAAAATCACTTTAAACATCTCATTTTATCTTTAAAAGTGATTTTCCACGTACAAATGTGAATTGTAGTTCAAAGAGGCAACATTTGAAAACAGACCATTTTTTTAGTTTCTGAAGCATATCGTAAGGGGAGGTGGTTATCTCTTTCATCAAAAATCGGACGTTTTTGATTGAACAATAAAGGCCTCCAAATGTTATTTTATTCACTTCCCGTGGAGGAGAAACACTTTTTAAGGCCGCAGAGTGAGTAAATTGGCCATTTTGATTCACTTTTACCCATTCCTCAAATCTCGTGTTTAAGGCCCCTGGAAGCATGAAAATCACTTTAAACATCTCATTTTATCTTTAAAAGTGATTTTCCACGTACAAATGTGAATTGTAGTTCAAAGAGGCAACATTTGAAAACAGACCATTTTTTTAGTTTCTGAAGCATGTTGTAAGGGGGGGTGGTTATCTCTTTCATCAAAAATCGGACGTTTTTGATTGAACAATAAAGGCCTCCAAATGTTATTTTATTCACTTCCCGGGGAGGAGAAACACTTTTTAAGGCCGCAGAGTGAGTAAATTGGCCATTTCCATTCACTTTTACCCATTCCTCAAATCTCGTGTTTAAGGCCCCTGGAAGCATGAAAATCACTTTAAACATCTCATTTTATCTTTAAAAGTGATTTTCCACGTACAAATGTGAATTGTAGTTCAAAGAGGCAACATTTGAAAACAGACCTTTTTTTAGTTTCTGAAGCATGTCGTAAGGGGGGGTGGTTATCTCTTTCATCAAAAATCGGACGTTTTGAATTGAACAATAAAGGCCTACAAATGTTATTTAATTCACTTTCTGGGGTGGAGAAAAACTTTTTAAGGCCTCAGAGTGAATAAATTGGCCATTTTCATTCACTTTTACCCATTCCTCAAATCTTGTGTTTAGGGCCCCTGGAAGCTTGAAAATCACTTTAAACATCTCATTTTATCTTTAAAAGTGATTTTCCACGTACAAATGTGAATTGTAGTTCAAAGAGGCAACATTTGAAAACATACCATTTTTTTAGTTTCTGAAGCATGTCGTAAGGGGGGGTGGTTATCTCTTTCATCAAAAATCGGACGTTTTTGATTGAACAATAAAGGCCTACAAATGTTATTTAATTCACTTTCTGGGGTGGAGAAAAACTTTTTAAGGCCTCAGAGTGAATACATTGGCCATTTTCATTCACATTTACCCATTCCTCAAATCTTGTGTTTAGGGCCCCTGGAAGCTTGAAAATCACTTTAAACATCTCATTTTATCTTTAAAAGTGAGTTTCCACGTACAAATGTGAATTGTAGTTCAAAGAGGCAACATTTGAAAACGGACCATTTTTTACGTTTCTGAAGCTTGTCGTAAGGGGGGGTGGTTATCTCTTTCGTCAAAAATCGGGCGTTTTCGCTTGAACAATAAAGGCCTACAAATGTTATTTAGTTCACTTCCCGTGGAGGAGAAACACTTTTTAAGGCCGCAGACTGAGTAAATTGGCCATATTAATTCACTTTTACCCATTCCTCAAATCTTGTGTTTACGGCCCCTGGAAGCATGAAAATCACTTTAAACATCTCATTTTATCTTTAATAGTGATTTTCCACGTACAAATGTGAATTGTAGTTCAAAGAGGCAATATTTGAAAACGGACCCTTTTTTTAGTTTCTGAAGCATGTCGTAAGGGGGGGTGGTTATCTCTTTCATCAAAAATCGGACGTTTTTGATTGAACAATAAAGGCCTCCAAATGTTATTTTATTCACTTCCCGTGGAGGAGAAACACTTTTTAAGGCCGCAGAGTGAGTAAATTGGCCATTTTCATTCACTTTTACCCATTCCTCAAATCTCGTGTTTAAGGCCCCTGGAAGCATGAAAATCACTTTAAACATCTCATTTTATCTTTAAAAGTGATTTTCCACGTACAAATGTGAATTGTAGTTCAAAGAGGCAACATTTGAAAACGGACCATTTTTTACATTTCTGAAGCATGTCGTAAGGGGGGGTGGTTATCTCTTTCGTCAAAAATCGGGTGTTTTCGCTTGAACAATAAAGGCCTACAAATGTTATTTAGTTCACTTCCCGTGGAGGAGAAACACTTTTTAAGGCCGCAGAGTGAGTAAATTGGCCATATTCATTCACTTTTACCCATTCCTCAAATCTTGTGTTTAAAGCCCCTGGAAGCATGAAAATCACTTTAAACATCTCATTTTATCTTTAAACGTGATTTTCCACGTACAAATTTGAATTGTAGTTCAAAGAGGCAACATTTGAAAACAGACCATTTTTTTAGTTTCTGAAGCATGTTGTAAGGGGGGGTGGTTATCTCTTTCATCAAAAATCGGACGTTTTTGATTGAACAATAAAGGCCTCCAAATGTTATTTTATTCACTTCCCGTGGAGGAGAAACACTTTTTAAGGCCGCAGAGTGAGTAAATTGGCCATTTCCATTCACTTTTACCCATTCCTCAAATCTCGTGTTTAAGGCCCCTGGAAGCATGAAAATCACTTTAAACATCTCATTTTATCTTTAAAAGTGATTTTCCACGTACAAATGTGAATTGTAGTTCAAAGAGGCAACATTTGAAAACAGACCTTTTTTTAGTTTCTGAAGCATGTCGTAAGGGGGGGTGGTTATCTCTTTCATCAAAAATCGGACGTTTTTAATTGAACAATAAAGGCCTACAAATGTTATTTAATTCACTTTCTGGGGTGGAGAAAAACTTTTTAAGGCCTCAGAGTGAATAAATTGGCCATTTTCATTCACTTTTACCCATTCCTCAAATCTTGTGTTTAGGGCCCCTGGAAGCTTGAAAATCACTTTAAACATCTCATTTTATCTTTAAAAGTGATTTTCCACGTACAAATGTGAATTGTAGTTCAAAGAGGCAACATTTGAAAACAGACCATTTTTTTAGTTTCTGAAGCATGTCGTAAGGGGGGGTGGTTATCTCTTTCATCAAAAATCGGACGTTTTTGATTGAACAATAAAGGCCTACAAATGTTATTTAATTCACTTTCTGGGGTGGAGAAAAACTTTTAAGGCCTCAGAGTGAATACATTGGCCATTTTCATTCACATTTACCCATTCCTCAAATCTTGTGTTTAGGGCCCCTGGAAGCTTGAAAATCACTTTAAACATCTCATTTTATCTTTAAAAGTGATTTTCCACGTACAAATGTGAATTGTAGTTCAAAGAGGCAACATTTGAAAACGGACCATTTTTTACGTTTCTGAAGCTTGTCGTAAGGGGGGGTGGTTATCTCTTTCGTCAAAAATCGGGCGTTTTTGCTTGAACAATAAAGGCCTACAAATGTTATTTAGTTCACTTCCCGTGGAGGAGAAACACTTTTTAAGGCCGCAGACTGAGTAAATTGGCCATATTAATTCACTTTTACCCATTCCTCAAATCTTGTGTTTAAGGCCCCTGGAAGCATGAAAATCACTTTAAACATCTCATTTTATCTTTAAAAGTGATTTTCCACGTACAAATGTGAATTGTAGTTCAAAGAGGCAACATTTGAAAACAGACCATTTTTTTAGTTTCTGAAGCATATCGTAAGGGAAGGTGGTTATCTCTTTCATCAAAAATCGGACGTTTTTGATTGAACAATAAAGGCCTCCAAATGTTATTTTATTCACTTCCCGTGGAGGAGAAACACTTTTTAAGGCCGCAGAGTGAGTAAATTGGCCATTTTGATTCACTTTTACCCATTCCTCAAATCTCGTGTTTAAGGCCCCTGGAAGCATGAAAATCACTTTAAACATCTCATTTTATCTTTAAAAGTGATTTTCCACGTACAAATGTGAATTGTAGTTCAAAGAGGCAACATTTGAAAACAGACCATTTTTTTAGTTTCTGAAGCATGTTGTAAGGGGGGGTGGTTATCTCTTTCATCAAAAATCGGACGTTTTTGATTGAACAATAAAGGCCTCCAAATGTTATTTTATTCACTTCCCGTGGAGGAGAAACACTTTTTAAGGCCGCAGAGTGAGTAAATTGGCCATTTCCATTCACTTTTACCCATTCCTCAAATCTCGTGTTTAAGGCCCCTGGAAGCATGAAAATCACTTTAAACATCTCATTTTATCTTTAAAAGTGATTTTCCACGTACAAATGTGAATTGTAGTTCAAAGAGGCAACATTTGAAAACAGACCTTTTTTTAGTTTCTGAAGCATGTCGTAAGGGGGGGTGGTTATCTCTTTCATCAAAAATCGGACGTTTTTAATTGAACAATAAAGGCCTACAAATGTTATTTAATTCACTTTCTGGGGTGGAGAAAAACTTTTTAAGGCCTCAGAGTGAATAAATTGGCCATTTTCATTCACTTTTACCCATTCCTCAAATCTTGTGTTTAGGGCCCCTGGAAGCTTGAAAATCACTTTAAACATCTCATTTTATCTTTAAAAGTGAGTTTCCACGTACAAATGTGAATTGTAGTTCAAAGAGGCAACATTTGAAAACGGACCATTTTTTACGTTTCTGAAGCTTGTCGTAAGGGGGGGTGGTTATCTCTTTCGTCAAAAATCGGGCGTTTTCGCTTGAACAATAAAGGCCTACAAATGTTATTTAGTTCACTTCCCGTGGAGGAGAAACACTTTTTAAGGCCGCAGACTGAGTAAATTGGCCATATTAATTCACTTTTACCCATTCCTCAAATCTTGTGTTTACGGCCCCTGGAAGCATGAAAATCACTTTAAACATCTCATTTTATCTTTAATAGTGATTTTCCACGTACAAATGTGAATTGTAGTTCAAAGAGGCAATATTTGAAAACGGACCCTTTTTTTAGTTTCTGAAGCATGTCGTAAGGGGGGGTGGTTATCTCTTTCATCAAAAATCGGACGTTTTTGATTGAACAATAAAGGCCTCCAAATGTTATTTTATTCACTTCCCGTGGAGGAGAAACACTTTTTAAGGCCGCAGAGTGAGTAAATTGGCCATTTTCATTCACTTTTACCCATTCCTCAAATCTCGTGTTTAAGGCCCCTGGAAGCATGAAAATCACTTTAAACATCTCATTTTATCTTTAAAAGTGATTTTCCACGTACAAATGTGAATTGTAGTTCAAAGAGGCAACATTTGAAAACGGACCATTTTTTACATTTCTGAAGCATGTCGTAAGGGGGGGTGGTTATCTCTTTCGTCAAAAATCGGGTGTTTTCGCTTGAACAATAAAGGCCTACAAATGTTATTTAGTTCACTTCCCGTGGAGGAGAAACACTTTTTAAGGCCGCAGAGTGAGTAAATTGGCCATATTCATTCACTTTTACCCATTCCTCAAATCTTGTGTTTAAAGCCCCTGGAAGCATGAAAATCACTTTAAACATCTCATTTTATCTTTAAACGTGATTTTCCACGTACAAATTTGAATTGTAGTTCAAAGAGGCAACATTTGAAAACAGACCATTTTTTTAGTTTCTGAAGCATGTTGTAAGGGGGGGGTGGTTATCTCTTTCATCAAAAATCGGACGTTTTTGATTGAACAATAAAGGCCTCCAAATGTTATTTTATTCACTTCCCGTGGAGGAGAAACACTTTTTAAGGCCGCAGAGTGAGTAAATTGGCCATTTCCATTCACTTTTACCCATTCCTCAAATCTCGTGTTTAAGGCCCCTGGAAGCATGAAAATCACTTTAAACATCTCATTTTATCTTTAAAAGTGATTTTCCACGTACATATGTGAATTGTAGTTCAAAGAGGCAACATTTGAAAACAGACCTTTTTTTAGTTTCTGAAGCATGTCGTAAGGGGGGGTGGTTATCTCTTTCATCAAAAATCGGACGTTTTTAATTGAACAATAAAGGCCTACAAATGTTATTTAATTCACTTTCTGGGGTGGAGAAAAACTTTTTAAGGCCTCAGAGTGAATAAATTGGCCATTTTCATTCACTTTTACCCATTCCTCAAATCTTGTGTTTAGGGCCCCTGGAAGCTTGAAAATCACTTTAAACATCTCATTTTATCTTTAAAAGTGATTTTCCACGTACAAATGTGAATTGTAGTTCAAAGAGGCAACATTTGAAAACAGACCATTTTTTTAGTTTCTGAAGCATGTCGTAAGGGGGGGTGGTTATCTCTTTCATCAAAAATCGGACGTTTTTGATTGAACAATAAAGGCCTACAAATGTTATTTAATTCACTTTCTGGGGTGGAGAAAAACTTTTTAAGGCCTCAGAGTGAATACATTGGCCATTTTCATTCACATTTACCCATTCCTCAAATCTTGTGTTTAGGGCCCCTGGAAGCTTGAAAATCACTTTAAACATCTCATTTTATCTTTAAAAGTGATTTTCCACGTACAAATGTGAATTGTAGTTCAAAGAGGCAACATTTGAAAACGGACCATTTTTTACGTTTCTGAAGCTTGTCGTAAGGGGGGGTGGTTATCTCTTTCGTCAAAAATCGGGCGTTTTTGCTTGAACAATAAAGGCCTACAAATGTTATTTAGTTCACTTCCCGTGGAGGAGAAACACTTTTTAAGGCCGCAGACTGAGTAAATTGGCCATATTAATTCACTTTTACCCATTCCTCAAATCTTGTGTTTAAGGCCCCTGGAAGCATGAAAATCACTTTAAACATCTAATTTTATCTTTAAAAGTGATTTTCCACGTACAAATGTGAATTGTAGTTCAAAGAGGCAACATTTGAAAACAGACCATTTTTTTAGTTTCTGAAGCATATCGTAAGGGGAGGTGGTTATCTCTTTCATCAAAAATCGGACGTTTTTGATTGAACAATAAAGGCCTCCAAATGTTATTTTATTCACTTCCCGTGGAGGAGAAACACTTTTTAAGGCCGCAGAGTGAGTAAATTGGCCATTTTGATTCACTTTTACCCATTCCTCAAATCTCGTGTTTAAGGCCCCTGGAAGCATGAAAATCACTTTAAACATCTCATTTTATCTTTAAAAGTGATTTTCCACGTACAAATGTGAATTGTAGTTCAAAGAGGCAACATTTGAAAACAGACCATTTTTTTAGTTTCTGAAGCATGTTGTAAGGGGGGGTGGTTATCTCTTTCATCAAAAATCGGACGTTTTTGATTGAACAATAAAGGCCTCCAAATGTTATTTTATTCACTTCCCGTGGAGGAGAAACACTTTTTAAGGCCGCAGAGTGAGTAAATTGGCCATTTCCATTCACTTTTACCCATTCCTCAAATCTCGTGTTTAAGGCCCCTGGAAGCATGAAAATCACTTTAAACATCTCATTTTATCTTTAAAAGTGATTTTCCACGTACAAATGTGAATTGTAGTTCAAAGAGGCAACATTTGAAAACAGACCTTTTTTTAGTTTCTGAAGCATGTCGTAAGGGGGGGTGGTTATCTCTTTCATCAAAAATCGGACGTTTTTAATTGAACAATAAAGGCCTACAAATGTTATTTAATTCACTTTCTGGGGTGGAGAAAAACTTTTTAAGGCCTCAGAGTGAATAAATTGGCCATTTTCATTCACTTTTACCCATTCCTCAAATCTTGTGTTTAGGGCCCCTGGAAGCTTGAAAATCACTTTAAACATCTCATTTTATCTTTAAAAGTGATTTTCCACGTACAAATGTGAATTGTAGTTCAAAGAGGCAACATTTGAAAACATACCATTTTTTTAGTTTCTGAAGCATGTCGTAAGGGGGGGTGGTTATCTCTTTCATCAAAAATCGGACGTTTTTGATTGAACAATAAAGGCCTACAAATGTTATTTAATTCACTTTCTGGGGTGGAGAAAAACTTTTTAAGGCCTCAGAGTGAATACATTGGCCATTTTCATTCACATTTACCCATTCCTCAAATCTTGTGTTTAGGGCCCCTGGAAGCTTGAAAATCACTTTAAACATCTCATTTTATCTTTAAAAGTGATTTTCCACGTACAAATGTGAATTGTAGTTCAAAGAGGCAACATTTGAAAACGGACCATTTTTTACGTTTCTGAAGCTTGTCGTAAGGGGGGGTGGTTATCTCTTTCGTCAAAAATCGGGCGTTTTTGCTTGAACAATAAAGGCCTACAAATGTTATTTAGTTCACTTCCCGTGGAGGAGAAACACTTTTTAAGGCCGCAGACTGAGTAAATTGGCCATATTAATTCACTTTTACCCATTCCTCAAATCTTGTGTTTAAGGCCCCTGGAAGCATGAAAATCACTTTAAACATCTCATTTTATCTTTAAAAGTGATTTTCCACGTACAAATGTGAATTGTAGTTCAAAGAGGCAACATTTGAAAACAGACCATTTTTTTAGTTTCTGAAGCATATCGTAAGGGGAGGTGGTTATCTCTTTCATCAAAAATCGGACGTTTTTGATTGAACAATAAAGGCCTCCAAATGTTATTTTATTCACTTCCCGTGGAGGAGAAACACTTTTTAAGGCCGCAGAGTGAGTAAATTGGCCATTTTGATTCACTTTTACCCATTCCTCAAATCTCGTGTTTAAGGCCCCTGGAAGCATGAAAATCACTTTAAACATCTCATTTTATCTTTAAAAGTGATTTTCCACGTACAAATGTGAATTGTAGTTCAAAGAGGCAACATTTGAAAACAGACCATTTTTTTAGTTTCTGAAGCATGTTGTAAGGGGGGGTGGTTATCTCTTTCATCAAAAATCGGACGTTTTTGATTGAACAATAAAGGCCTCCAAATGTTATTTTATTCACTTCCCGTGGAGGAGAAACACTTTTTAAGGCCGCAGAGTGAGTAAATTGGCCATTTCCATTCACTTTTACCCATTCCTCAAATCTCGTGTTTAAGGCCCCTGGAAGCATGAAAATCACTTTAAACATCTCATTTTATCTTTAAAAGTGATTTTCCACGTACAAATGTGAATTGTAGTTCAAAGAGGCAACATTTGAAAACCGACCTTTTTTTAGTTTCTGAAGCATGTTGTAAGGGGGGGTGGTTATCTCTTTCATCAAAAATCGGACGTTTTTAATTGAACAATAAAGGCCTACAAATGTTATTTAATTCACTTTCTGGGGTGGAGAAAAACTTTTTAAGGCCTCAGAGTGAATAAATTGGCCATTTTCATTCACTTTTACCCATTCCTCAAATCTTGTGTTTAGGGCCCCTGGAAGCTTGAAAATCACTTTAAACATCTCATTTTATCTTTAAAAGTGATTTTCCACGTACAAATGTGAATTGTAGTTCAAAGAGGCAACATTTGAAAACATACCATTTTTTTAGTTTCTGAAGCATGTCGTAAGGGGGGGTGGTTATCTCTTTCATCAAAAATCGGACGTTTTTGATTGAACAATAAAGGCCTACAAATGTTATTTAATTCACTTTCTGGGGTGGAGAAAAACTTTTTAAGGCCTCAGAGTGAATACATTGGCCATTTTCATTCACATTTACCCATTCCTCAAATCTTGTGTTTAGGGCCCCTGGAAGCTTGAAAATCACTTTAAACATCTCATTTTATCTTTAAAAGTGAGTTTCCACGTACAAATGTGAATTGTAGTTCAAAGAGGCAACATTTGAAAACGGACCATTTTTTACGTTTCTGAAGCTTGTCGTAAGGGGGGGTGGTTATCTCTTTCGTCAAAAATCGGGCGTTTTCGCTTGAACAATAAAGGCCTACAAATGTTATTTAGTTCACTTCCCGTGGAGGAGAAACACTTTTTAAGGCCGCAGACTGAGTAAATTGGCCATATTAATTCACTTTTACCCATTCCTCAAATCTTGTGTTTACGGCCCCTGGAAGCATGAAAATCACTTTAAACATCTCATTTTATCTTTAATAGTGATTTTCCACGTACAAATGTGAATTGTAGTTCAAAGAGGCAATATTTGAAAACGGACCCTTTTTTTAGTTTCTGAAGCATGTCGTAAGGGGGGGTGGTTATCTCTTTCATCAAAAATCGGACGTTTTTGATTGAACAATAAAGGCCTCCAAATGTTATTTTATTCACTTCCCGTGGAGGAGAAACACTTTTTAAGGCCGCAGAGTGAGTAAATTGGCCATTTCCATTCACTTTTACCCATTCCTCAAATCTCGTGTTTAAGGCCCCTGGAAGCATGAAAATCACTTTAAACATCTCATTTTATCTTTAAAAGTGATTTTCCACGTACAAATGTGAATTGTAGTTCAAAGAGGCAACATTTGAAAACAGACCTTTTTTTAGTTTCTGAAGCATGTCGTAAGGGGGGGTGGTTATCTCTTTCATCAAAAATCGGACGTTTTTAATTGAACAATAAAGGCCTACAAATGTTATTTAATTCACTTTCTGGGGTGGAGAAAAACTTTTTAAGGCCTCAGAGTGAATAAATTGGCCATTTTCATTCACTTTTACCCATTCCTCAAATCTTGTGTTTAGGGCCCCTGGAAGCTTGAAAATCACTTTAAACATCTCATTTTATCTTTAAAAGTGATTTTCCACGTACAAATGTGAATTGTAGTTCAAAGAGGCAACATTTGAAAACAGACCATTTTTTTAGTTTCTGAAGCATGTCGTAAGGGGGGGTGGTTATCTCTTTCATCAAAAATCGGACGTTTTTGATTGAACAATAAAGGCCTACAAATGTTATTTAATTCACTTTCTGGGGTGGAGAAAAACTTTTAAGGCCTCAGAGTGAATACATTGGCCATTTTCATTCACATTTACCCATTCCTCAAATCTTGTGTTTAGGGCCCCTGGAAGCTTGAAAATCACTTTAAACATCTCATTTTATCTTTAAAAGTGATTTTCCACGTACAAATGTGAATTGTAGTTCAAAGAGGCAACATTTGAAAACGGACCATTTTTTACGTTTCTGAAGCTTGTCGTAAGGGGGGGTGGTTATCTCTTTCGTCAAAAATCGGGCGTTTTTGCTTGAACAATAAAGGCCTACAAATGTTATTTAGTTCACTTCCCGTGGAGGAGAAACACTTTTTAAGGCCGCAGACTGAGTAAATTGGCCATATTAATTCACTTTTACCCATTCCTCAAATCTTGTGTTTAAGGCCCCTGGAAGCATGAAAATCACTTTAAACATCTCATTTTATCTTTAAAAGTGATTTTCCACGTACAAATGTGAATTGTAGTTCAAAGAGGCAACATTTGAAAACAGACCATTTTTTTAGTTTCTGAAGCATATCGTAAGGGAAGGTGGTTATCTCTTTCATCAAAAATCGGACGTTTTTGATTGAACAATAAAGGCCTCCAAATGTTATTTTATTCACTTCCCGTGGAGGAGAAACACTTTTTAAGGCCGCAGAGTGAGTAAATTGGCCATTTTGATTCACTTTTACCCATTCCTCAAATCTCGTGTTTAAGGCCCCTGGAAGCATGAAAATCACTTTAAACATCTCATTTTATCTTTAAAAGTGATTTTCCACGTACAAATGTGAATTGTAGTTCAAAGAGGCAACATTTGAAAACAGACCATTTTTTTAGTTTCTGAAGCATGTTGTAAGGGGGGGTGGTTATCTCTTTCATCAAAAATCGGACGTTTTTGATTGAACAATAAAGGCCTCCAAATGTTATTTTATTCACTTCCCGTGGAGGAGAAACACTTTTTAAGGCCGCAGAGTGAGTAAATTGGCCATTTCCATTCACTTTTACCCATTCCTCAAATCTCGTGTTTAAGGCCCCTGGAAGCATGAAAATCACTTTAAACATCTCATTTTATCTTTAAAAGTGATTTTCCACGTACAAATGTGAATTGTAGTTCAAAGAGGCAACATTTGAAAACAGACCTTTTTTTAGTTTCTGAAGCATGTCGTAAGGGGGGGTGGTTATCTCTTTCATCAAAAATCGGACGTTTTTAATTGAACAATAAAGGCCTACAAATGTTATTTAATTCACTTTCTGGGGTGGAGAAAAACTTTTTAAGGCCTCAGAGTGAATAAATTGGCCATTTTCATTCACTTTTACCCATTCCTCAAATCTTGTGTTTAGGGCCCCTGGAAGCTTGAAAATCACTTTAAACATCTCATTTTATCTTTAAAAGTGAGTTTCCACGTACAAATGTGAATTGTAGTTCAAAGAGGCAACATTTGAAAACGGACCATTTTTTACGTTTCTGAAGCTTGTCGTAAGGGGGGGTGGTTATCTCTTTCGTCAAAAATCGGGCGTTTTCGCTTGAACAATAAAGGCCTACAAATGTTATTTAGTTCACTTCCCGTGGAGGAGAAACACTTTTTAAGGCCGCAGACTGAGTAAATTGGCCATATTAATTCACTTTTACCCATTCCTCAAATCTTGTGTTTACGGCCCCTGGAAGCATGAAAATCACTTTAAACATCTCATTTTATCTTTAATAGTGATTTTCCACGTACAAATGTGAATTGTAGTTCAAAGAGGCAATATTTGAAAACGGACCCTTTTTTTAGTTTCTGAAGCATGTCGTAAGGGGGGGTGGTTATCTCTTTCATCAAAAATCGGACGTTTTTGATTGAACAATAAAGGCCTCCAAATGTTATTTTATTCACTTCCCGTGGAGGAGAAACACTTTTTAAGGCCGCAGAGTGAGCAAATTGGCCATTTTCATTCACTTTTACCCATTCCTCAAATCTCGTGTTTAAGGCCCCTGGAAGCATGAAAATCACTTTAAACATCTCATTTTATCTTTAAAAGTGATTTTCCACGTACAAATGTGAATTGTAGTTCAAAGAGGCAACATTTGAAAACGGACCATTTTTTACATTTCTGAAGCATGTCGTAAGGGGGGGTGGTTATCTCTTTCGTCAAAAATCGGGTGTTTTCGCTTGAACAATAAAGGCCTACAAATGTTATTTAGTTCACTTCCCGTGGAGGAGAAACACTTTTTAAGGCCGCAGAGTGAGTAAATTGGCCATATTCATTCACTTTTACCCATTCCTCAAATCTTGTGTTTAAAGCCCCTGGAAGCATGAAAATCACTTTAAACATCTCATTTTATCTTTAAACGTGATTTTCCACGTACAAATTTGAATTGTAGTTCAAAGAGGCAACATTTGAAAACAGACCATTTTTTTAGTTTCTGAAGCATGTTGTAAGGGGGGGGTGGTTATCTCTTTCATCAAAAATCGGACGTTTTTGATTGAACAATAAAGGCCTCCAAATGTTATTTTATTCACTTCCCGTGGAGGAGAAACACTTTTTAAGGCCGCAGAGTGAGTAAATTGGCCATTTCCATTCACTTTTACCCATTCCTCAAATCTCGTGTTTAAGGCCCCTGGAAGCATGAAAATCACTTTAAACATCTCATTTTATCTTTAAAAGTGATTTTCCACGTACATATGTGAATTGTAGTTCAAAGAGGCAACATTTGAAAACAGACCTTTTTTTAGTTTCTGAAGCATGTCGTAAGGGGGGGTGGTTATCTCTTTCATCAAAAATCGGACGTTTTTAATTGAACAATAAAGGCCTACAAATGTTATTTAATTCACTTTCTGGGGTGGAGAAAAACTTTTTAAGGCCTCAGAGTGAATAAATTGGCCATTTTCATTCACTTTTACCCATTCCTCAAATCTTGTGTTTAGGGCCCCTGGAAGCTTGAAAATCACTTTAAACATCTCATTTTATCTTTAAAAGTGATTTTCCACGTACAAATGTGAATTGTAGTTCAAAGAGGCAACATTTGAAAACAGACCATTTTTTTAGTTTCTGAAGCATGTCGTAAGGGGGGGTGGTTATCTCTTTCATCAAAAATCGGACGTTTTTGATTGAACAATAAAGGCCTACAAATGTTATTTAATTCACTTTCTGGGGTGGAGAAAAACTTTTTAAGGCCTCAGAGTGAATACATTGGCCATTTTCATTCACATTTACCCATTCCTCAAATCTTGTGTTTAGGGCCCCTGGAAGCTTGAAAATCACTTTAAACATCTCATTTTATCTTTAAAAGTGATTTTCCACGTACAAATGTGAATTGTAGTTCAAAGAGGCAACATTTGAAAACGGACCATTTTTTACGTTTCTGAAGCTTGTCGTAAGGGGGGGTGGTTATCTCTTTCGTCAAAAATCGGGCGTTTTTGCTTGAACAATAAAGGCCTACAAATGTTATTTAGTTCACTTCCCGTGGAGGAGAAACACTTTTTAAGGCCGCAGACTGAGTAAATTGGCCATATTAATTCACTTTTACCCATTCCTCAAATCTTGTGTTTAAGGCCCCTGGAAGCATGAAAATCACTTTAAACATCTAATTTTATCTTTAAAAGTGATTTTCCACGTACAAATGTGAATTGTAGTTCAAAGAGGCAACATTTGAAAACAGACCATTTTTTTAGTTTCTGAAGCATATCGTAAGGGGAGGTGGTTATCTCTTTCATCAAAAATCGGACGTTTTTGATTGAACAATAAAGGCCTCCAAATGTTATTTTATTCACTTCCCGTGGAGGAGAAACACTTTTTAAGGCCGCAGAGTGAGTAAATTGGCCATTTTGATTCACTTTTACCCATTCCTCAAATCTCGTGTTTAAGGCCCCTGGAAGCATGAAAATCACTTTAAACATCTCATTTTATCTTTAAAAGTGATTTTCCACGTACAAATGTGAATTGTAGTTCAAAGAGGCAACATTTGAAAACAGACCATTTTTTTAGTTTCTGAAGCATGTTGTAAGGGGGGGTGGTTATCTCTTTCATCAAAAATCGGACGTTTTTGATTGAACAATAAAGGCCTCCAAATGTTATTTTATTCACTTCCCGTGGAGGAGAAACACTTTTTAAGGCCGCAGAGTGAGTAAATTGGCCATTTCCATTCACTTTTACCCATTCCTCAAATCTCGTGTTTAAGGCCCCTGGAAGCATGAAAATCACTTTAAACATCTCATTTTATCTTTAAAAGTGATTTTCCACGTACAAATGTGAATTGTAGTTCAAAGAGGCAACATTTGAAAACAGACCTTTTTTTAGTTTCTGAAGCATGTCGTAAGGGGGGGTGGTTATCTCTTTCATCAAAAATCGGACGTTTTTAATTGAACAATAAAGGCCTACAAATGTTATTTAATTCACTTTCTGGGGTGGAGAAAAACTTTTTAAGGCCTCAGAGTGAATAAATTGGCCATTTTCATTCACTTTTACCCATTCCTCAAATCTTGTGTTTAGGGCCCCTGGAAGCTTGAAAATCACTTTAAACATCTCATTTTATCTTTAAAAGTGATTTTCCACGTACAAATGTGAATTGTAGTTCAAAGAGGCAACATTTGAAAACATACCATTTTTTTAGTTTCTGAAGCATGTCGTAAGGGGGGGTGGTTATCTCTTTCATCAAAAATCGGACGTTTTTGATTGAACAATAAAGGCCTACAAATGTTATTTAATTCACTTTCTGGGGTGGAGAAAAACTTTTTAAGGCCTCAGAGTGAATACATTGGCCATTTTCATTCACATTTACCCATTCCTCAAATCTTGTGTTTAGGGCCCCTGGAAGCTTGAAAATCACTTTAAACATCTCATTTTATCTTTAAAAGTGATTTTCCACGTACAAATGTGAATTGTAGTTCAAAGAGGCAACATTTGAAAACGGACCATTTTTTACGTTTCTGAAGCTTGTCGTAAGGGGGGGTGGTTATCTCTTTCGTCAAAAATCGGGCGTTTTTGCTTGAACAATAAAGGCCTACAAATGTTATTTAGTTCACTTCCCGTGGAGGAGAAACACTTTTTAAGGCCGCAGACTGAGTAAATTGGCCATATTAATTCACTTTTACCCATTCCTCAAATCTTGTGTTTAAGGCCCCTGGAAGCATGAAAATCACTTTAAACATCTCATTTTATCTTTAAAAGTGATTTTCCACGTACAAATGTGAATTGTAGTTCAAAGAGGCAACATTTGAAAACAGACCATTTTTTTAGTTTCTGAAGCATATCGTAAGGGGAGGTGGTTATCTCTTTCATCAAAAATCGGACGTTTTTGATTGAACAATAAAGGCCTCCAAATGTTATTTTATTCACTTCCCGTGGAGGAGAAACACTTTTTAAGGCCGCAGAGTGAGTAAATTGGCCATTTTGATTCACTTTTACCCATTCCTCAAATCTCGTGTTTAAGGCCCCTGGAAGCATGAAAATCACTTTAAACATCTCATTTTATCTTTAAAAGTGATTTTCCACGTACAAATGTGAATTGTAGTTCAAAGAGGCAACATTTGAAAACAGACCATTTTTTTAGTTTCTGAAGCATGTTGTAAGGGGGGGTGGTTATCTCTTTCATCAAAAATCGGACGTTTTTGATTGAACAATAAAGGCCTCCAAATGTTATTTTATTCACTTCCCGTGGAGGAGAAACACTTTTTAAGGCCGCAGAGTGAGTAAATTGGCCATTTCCATTCACTTTTACCCATTCCTCAAATCTCGTGTTTAAGGCCCCTGGAAGCATGAAAATCACTTTAAACATCTCATTTTATCTTTAAAAGTGATTTTCCACGTACAAATGTGAATTGTAGTTCAAAGAGGCAACATTTGAAAACCGACCTTTTTTTAGTTTCTGAAGCATGTTGTAAGGGGGGGTGGTTATCTCTTTCATCAAAAATCGGACGTTTTTAATTGAACAATAAAGGCCTACAAATGTTATTTAATTCACTTTCTGGGGTGGAGAAAAACTTTTTAAGGCCTCAGAGTGAATAAATTGGCCATTTTCATTCACTTTTACCCATTCCTCAAATCTTGTGTTTAGGGCCCCTGGAAGCTTGAAAATCACTTTAAACATCTCATTTTATCTTTAAAAGTGATTTTCCACGTACAAATGTGAATTGTAGTTCAAAGAGGCAACATTTGAAAACATACCATTTTTTTAGTTTCTGAAGCATGTCGTAAGGGGGGGTGGTTATCTCTTTCATCAAAAATCGGACGTTTTTGATTGAACAATAAAGGCCTACAAATGTTATTTAATTCACTTTCTGGGGTGGAGAAAAACTTTTTAAGGCCTCAGAGTGAATACATTGGCCATTTTCATTCACATTTACCCATTCCTCAAATCTTGTGTTTAGGGCCCCTGGAAGCTTGAAAATCACTTTAAACATCTCATTTTATCTTTAAAAGTGAGTTTCCACGTACAAATGTGAATTGTAGTTCAAAGAGGCAACATTTGAAAACGGACCATTTTTTACGTTTCTGAAGCTTGTCGTAAGGGGGGGTGGTTATCTCTTTCGTCAAAAATCGGGCGTTTTCGCTTGAACAATAAAGGCCTACAAATGTTATTTAGTTCACTTCCCGTGGAGGAGAAACACTTTTTAAGGCCGCAGACTGAGTAAATTGGCCATATTAATTCACTTTTACCCATTCCTCAAATCTTGTGTTTACGGCCCCTGGAAGCATGAAAATCACTTTAAACATCTCATTTTATCTTTAATAGTGATTTTCCACGTACAAATGTGAATTGTAGTTCAAAGAGGCAATATTTGAAAACGGACCCTTTTTTTAGTTTCTGAAGCATGTCGTAAGGGGGGGTGGTTATCTCTTTCATCAAAAATCGGACGTTTTTGATTGAACAATAAAGGCCTCCAAATGTTATTTTATTCACTTCCCGTGGAGGAGAAACACTTTTTAAGGCCGCAGAGTGAGTAAATTGGCCATTTTCATTCACTTTTACCCATTCCTCAAATCTCGTGTTTAAGGCCCCTGGAAGCATGAAAATCACTTTAAACATCTCATTTTATCTTTAAAAGTGATTTTCCACGTACAAATGTGAATTGTAGTTCAAAGAGGCAACATTTGAAAACGGACCATTTTTTACATTTCTGAAGCATGTCGTAAGGGGGGGTGGTTATCTCTTTCGTCAAAAATCGGGTGTTTTCGCTTGAACAATAAAGGCCTACAAATGTTATTTAGTTCACTTCCCGTGGAGGAGAAACACTTTTTAAGGCCGCAGAGTGAGTAAATTGGCCATATTCATTCACTTTTACCCATTCCTCAAATCTTGTGTTTAAAGCCCCTGGAAGCATGAAAATCACTTTAAACATCTCATTTTATCTTTAAACGTGATTTTCCACATACAAATTTGAATTGTAGTTCAAAGAGGCAACATTTGAAAACAGACCATTTTTTTAGTTTCTGAAGCATGTTGTAAGGGGGGGTGGTTATCTCTTTCATCAAAAATCGGACGTTTTTGATTGAACAATAAAGGCCTCCAAATGTTATTTTATTCACTTCCCGTGGAGGAGAAACACTTTTTAAGGCCGCAGAGTGAGTAAATTGGCCATTTCCATTCACTTTTACCCATTCCTCAAATCTCGTGTTTAAGGCCCCTGGAAGCATGAAAATCACTTTAAACATCTCATTTTATCTTTAAAAGTGATTTTCCACGTACAAATGTGAATTGTAGTTCAAAGAGGCAACATTTGAAAACAGACCTTTTTTTAGTTTCTGAAGCATGTCGTAAGGGGGGGTGGTTATCTCTTTCATCAAAAATCGGACGTTTTTAATTGAACAATAAAGGCCTACAAATGTTATTTAATTCACTTTCTGGGGTGGAGAAAAACTTTTTAAGGCCTCAGAGTGAATAAATTGGCCATTTTCATTCACTTTTACCCATTCCTCAAATCTTGTGTTTAGGGCCCCTGGAAGCTTGAAAATCACTTTAAACATCTCATTTTATCTTTAAAAGTGATTTTCCACGTACAAATGTGAATTGTAGTTCAAAGAGGCAACATTTGAAAACAGACCATTTTTTTAGTTTCTGAAGCATGTCGTAAGGGGGGGTGGTTATCTCTTTCATCAAAAATCGGACGTTTTTGATTGAACAATAAAGGCCTACAAATGTTATTTAATTCACTTTCTGGGGTGGAGAAAAACTTTTTAAGGCCTCAGAGTGAATACATTGGCCATTTTCATTCACATTTACCCATTCCTCAAATCTTGTGTTTAGGGCCCCTGGAAGCTTGAAAATCACTTTAAACATCTCATTTTATCTTTAAAAGTGATTTTCCACGTACAAATGTGAATTGTAGTTCAAAGAGGCAACATTTGAAAACGGACCATTTTTTACGTTTCTGAAGCTTGTCGTAAGGGGGGGTGGTTATCTCTTTCGTCAAAAATCGGGCGTTTTTGCTTGAACAATAAAGGCCTACAAATGTTATTTAGTTCACTTCCCGTGGAGGAGAAACACTTTTTAAGGCCGCAGACTGAGTAAATTGGCCATATTAATTCACTTTTACCCATTCCTCAAATCTTGTGTTTAAGGCCCCTGGAAGCATGAAAATCACTTTAAACATCTCATTTTATCTTTAAAAGTGATTTTCCACGTACAAATGTGAATTGTAGTTCAAAGAGGCAACATTTGAAAACAGACCATTTTTTTAGTTTCTGAAGCATATCGTAAGGGGAGGTGGTTATCTCTTTCATCAAAAATCGGACGTTTTTGATTGAACAATAAAGGCCTCCAAATGTTATTTTATTCACTTCCCGTGGAGGAGAAACACTTTTTAAGGCCGCAGAGTGAGTAAATTGGCCATTTTGATTCACTTTTACCCATTCCTCAAATCTCGTGTTTAAGGCCCCTGGAAGCATGAAAATCACTTTAAACATCTCATTTTATCTTTAAAAGTGATTTTCCACGTACAAATGTGAATTGTAGTTCAAAGAGGCAACATTTGAAAACAGACCATTTTTTTAGTTTCTGAAGCATGTCGTAAGGGGGGGTGGTTATCTCTTTCATCAAAAATCGGACGTTTTTGATTGAACAATAAAGGCCTACAAATGTTATTTAATTCACTTTCTGGGGTGGAGAAAAACTTTTTAAGGCCTCAGAGTGAATACATTGGCCATTTTCATTCACATTTACCCATTCCTCAAATCTTGTGTTTAGGGCCCCTGGAAGCTTGAAAATCACTTTAAACATCTCATTTTATCTTTAAAAGTGATTTTCCACGTACAAATGTGAATTGTAGTTCAAAGAGGCAACATTTGAAAACGGACCATTTTTTACGTTTCTGAAGCTTGTCGTAAGGGGGGGTGGTTATCTCTTTCGTCAAAAATCGGGCGTTTTTGCTTGAACAATAAAGGCCTACAAATGTTATTTAGTTCACTTCCCGTGGAGGAGAAACACTTTTTAAGGCCGCAGACTGAGTAAATTGGCCATATTAATTCACTTTTACCCATTCCTCAAATCTTGTGTTTAAGGCCCCTGGAAGCATGAAAATCACTTTAAACATCTCATTTTATCTTTAAAAGTGATTTTCCACGTACAAATGTGAATTGTAGTTCAAAGAGGCAACATTTGAAAACAGACCATTTTTTTAGTTTCTAAAGCATATCGTAAGGGGAGGTGGTTATCTCTTTCATCAAAAATCGGACGTTTTTGATTGAACAATAAAGGCCTCCAAATGTTATTTTATTCACTTCCTGTGGAGGAGAAACACTTTTTAAGGCCGCAGAGTGAGTAAATTGGCCATTTTCATTCACTTTTACCCATTCCTCAAATCTCGTGTTTAAGGCCCCTGGAAGCATGAAAATCACTTTAAACATCTCATTTTATCTTTAAAAGTGATTTTCCACGTACAAATGTGAATTGTAGTTCAAAGAGGCAACATTTGAAAACGGACCATTTTTTACATTTCTGAAGCATGTCGTAAGGGGGGGTGGTTATCTCTTTCGTCAAAAATCGGGTGTTTTCGCTTGAACAATAAAGGCCTACAAATGGTTTTTAGTTCACTTCCCGTGGAGGAGAAACACTTTTTAAGGCCGCAGAGTGAGTAAATTGGCCATATTCATTCACTTTTACCCATTCCTCAAATCTTGTGTTTAAAGCCCCTGGAAGCATGAAAATCACTTTAAACATCTCATTTTATCTTTAAACGTGATTTTCCACGTACAAATTTGAATTGTAGTTCAAAGAGGCAACATTTGAAAACAGACCATTTTTTTAGTTTCTGAAGCATGTTGTAAGGGGGGGTGGTTATCTCTTTCATCAAAAATCGGACGTTTTTGATTGAACAATAAAGGCCTCCAAATGTTATTTTATTCACTTCCCGTGGAGGAGAAACACTTTTTAAGGCCGCAGAGTGAGTAAATTGGCCATTTCCATTCACTTTTACCCATTCCTCAAATCTCGTGTTTAAGGCCCCTGGAAGCATGAAAATCACTTTAAACATCTCATTTTATCTTTAAAAGTGATTTTCCACGTACAAATGTGAATTGTAGTTCAAAGAGGCAACATTTGAAAACAGACCTTTTTTTAGTTTCTGAAGCATGTCGTAAGGGGGGGTGGTTATCTCTTTCATCAAAAATCGGACGTTTTTAATTGAACAATAAAGGCCTACAAATGTTATTTAATTCACTTTCTGGGGTGGAGAAAAACTTTTTAAGGTCTCAGAGTGAATAAATTGGCCATTTTCATTCACTTTTACCCATTCCTCAAATCTTGTGTTTAGGGCCCCTGGAAGCTTGAAAATCACTTTAAACATCTCATTTTATCTTTAAAAGTGATTTTCCACGTACAAATGTTCATTGTAGTTCAAAGAGGCAACATTTGAAAACAGACCATTTTTTTAGTTTCTGAAGCATGTCGTAAGGGGGGGTGGTTATCTCTTTCATCAAAAATCGGACGTTTTTGATTGAACAATAAAGGCCTACAAATGTTATTTAATTCACTTTCTGGGGTGGAGAAAAACTTTTTAAGGCCTCAGAGTGAATACATTGGCCATTTTCATTCACATTTACCCATTCCTCAAATCTTGTGTTTAGGGCCCCTGGAAGCTTGAAAATCACTTTAAACATCTCATTTTATCTTTAAAAGTGATTTTCCACGTACAAATGTGAATTGTAGTTCAAAGAGGCAACATTTGAAAACGGACCATTTTTTACGTTTCTGAAGCTTGTCGTAAGGGGGGGTGGTTATCTCTTTCGTCAAAAATCGGGCGTTTTTGCTTGAACAATAAAGGCCTACAAATGTTATTTAGTTCACTTCCCGTGGAGGAGAAACACTTTTTAAGGCCGCAGACTGAGTAAATTGGCCATATTAATTCACTTTTACCCATTCCTCAAATCTTGTGTTTAAGGCCCCTGGAAGCATGAAAATCACTTTAAACATCTCATTTTATCTTTAAAAGTGATTTTCCACGTACAAATGTGAATTGTAGTTCAAAGAGGCAACATTTGAAAACAGACCATTTTTTTAGTTTCTGAAGCATATCGTAAGGGGAGGTGGTTATCTCTTTCATCAAAAATCGGACGTTTTTGATTGAACAATAAAGGCCTCCAAATGTTATTTTATTCACTTCCCGTGGAGGAGAAACACTTTTTAAGGCCGCAGAGTGAGTAAATTGGCCATTTTGATTCACTTTTACCCATTCCTCAAATCTCGTGTTTAAGGCCCCTGGAAGCATGAAAATCACTTTAAACATCTCATTTTATCTTTAAAAGTGATTTTCCACGTACAAATGTGAATTGTAGTTCAAAGAGGCAACATTTGAAAACAGACCATTTTTTTAGTTTCTGAAGCATGTTGTAAGGGGGGGTGGTTATCTCTTTCATCAAAAATCGGACGTTTTTAATTGAACAATAAAGGCCTACAAATGTTATTTAATTCACTTTCTGGGGTGGAGAAAAACTTTTTAAGGCCTCAGAGTGAATAAATTGGCCATTTTCATTCACTTTTACCCATTCCTCAAATCTTGTGTTTAGGGCCCCTGGAAGCTTGAAAATCACTTTAAACATCTCATTTTATCTTTAAAAGTGATTTTCCACGTACAAATGTGAATTGTAGTTCAAAGAGGCAACATTTGAAAACATACCATTTTTTTAGTTTCTGAAGCATGTCGTAAGGGGGGGTGGTTATCTCTTTCATCAAAAATCGGACGTTTTTGATTGAACAATAAAGGCCTACAAATGTTATTTAATTCACTTTCTGGGGTGGAGAAAAACTTTTTAAGGCCTCAGAGTGAATACATTGGCCATTTTCATTCACATTTACCCATTCCTCAAATCTTGTGTTTAGGGCCCCTGGAAGCTTGAAAATCACTTTAAACATCTCATTTTATCTTTAAAAGTGAGTTTCCACGTACAAATGTGAATTGTAGTTCAAAGAGGCAACATTTGAAAACGGACCATTTTTTACGTTTCTGAAGCTTGTCGTAAGGGGGGGTGGTTATCTCTTTCGTCAAAAATCGGGCGTTTTCGCTTGAACAATAAAGGCCTACAAATGTTATTTAGTTCACTTCCCGTGGAGGAGAAACACTTTTTAAGGCCGCAGACTGAGTAAATTGGCCATATTAATTCACTTTTACCCATTCCTCAAATCTTGTGTTTACGGCCCCTGGAAGCATGAAAATCACTTTAAACATCTCATTTTATCTTTAATAGTGATTTTCCACGTACAAATGTGAATTGTAGTTCAAAGAGGCAATATTTGAAAACGGACCCTTTTTTTAGTTTCTGAAGCATGTCGTAAGGGGGGGTGGTTATCTCTTTCATCAAAAATCGGACGTTTTTGATTGAACAATAAAGGCCTCCAAATGTTATTTTATTCACTTCCCGTGGAGGAGAAACACTTTTTAAGGCCGCAGAGTGAGTAAATTGGCCATTTTCATTCACTTTTACCCATTCCTCAAATCTCGTGTTTAAGGCCCCTGGAAGCATGAAAATCACTTTAAACATCTCATTTTATCTTTAAAAGTGATTTTCCACGTACAAATGTGAATTGTAGTTCAAAGAGGCAACATTTGAAAACGGACCATTTTTTACATTTCTGAAGCATGTCGTAAGGGGGGGTGGTTATCTCTTTCGTCAAAAATCGGGTGTTTTCGCTTGAACAATAAAGGCCTACAAATGTTATTTAGTTCACTTCCCGTGGAGGAGAAACACTTTTTAAGGCCGCAGAGTGAGTAAATTGGCCATATTCATTCACTTTTACCCATTCCTCAAATCTTGTGTTTAAAGCCCCTGGAAGCATGAAAATCACTTTAAACATCTCATTTTATCTTTAAACGTGATTTTCCACGTACAAATTTGAATTGTAGTTCAAAGAGGCAACATTTGAAAACAGACCATTTTTTTAGTTTCTGAAGCATGTTGTAAGGGGGGGTGGTTATCTCTTTCATAAAAAATCGGACGTTTTTGATTGAACAATAAAGGCCTCCAAATGTTATTTTATTCACTTCCCGTGGAGGAGAAACACTTTTTAAGGCCGCAGAGTGAGTAAATTGGCCATTTCCATTCACTCTTACCCATTCCTCAAATCTCGTGTTTAAGGCCCCTGGAAGCATGAAAATCACTTTAAACATCTCATTTTATCTTTAAAAGTGATTTTCCACGTACAAATGTGAATTGTAGTTCAAAGAGGCAACATTTGAAAACAGACCTTTTTTTAGTTTCTGAAGCATGTCGTAAGGGGGGGTGGTTATCTCTTTCATCAAAAATCGGACGTTTTTAATTGAACAATAAAGGCCTACAAATGTTATTTAATTCACTTTCTGGGGTGGAGAAAAACTTTTTAAGGCCTCAGAGTGAATAAATTGGCCATTTTCATTCACTTTTACCCATTCCTCAAATCTTGTGTTTAGGGCCCCTGGAAGCTTGAAAATCACTTTAAACATCTCATTTTATCTTTAAAAGTGATTTTCCACGTACAAATGTGAATTGTAGTTCAAAGAGGCAACATTTGAAAACAGACCATTTTTTTAGTTTCTGAAGCATGTCGTAAGGGGGGGTGGTTATCTCTTTCATCAAAAATCGGACGTTTTTGATTGAACAATAAAGGCCTACAAATGTTATTTAATTCACTTTCTGGGGTGGAGAAAAACTTTTTAAGGCCTCAGAGTGAATACATTGGCCATTTTCATTCACATTTACCCATTCCTCAAATCTTGTGTTTAGGGCCCCTGGAAGCTTGAAAATCACTTTAAACATCTCATTTTATCTTTAAAAGTGATTTTCCACGTACAAATGTGAATTGTAGTTCAAAGAGGCAACATTTGAAAACGGACCATTTTTTACGTTTCTGAAGCTTGTCGTAAGGGGGGGTGGTTATCTCTTTCGTCAAAAATCGGGCGTTTTTGCTTGAACAATAAAGGCCTACAAATGTTATTTAGTTCACTTCCCGTGGAGGAGAAACACTTTTTAAGGCCGCAGACTGAGTAAATTGGCCATATTAATTCACTTTTACCCATTCCTCAAATCTTGTGTTTAAGGCCCCTGGAAGCATGAAAATCACTTTAAACATCTCATTTTATCTTTAAAAGTGATTTTCCACGTACAAATGTGAATTGTAGTTCAAAGAGGCAACATTTGAAAACAGACCATTTTTTTAGTTTCTGAAGCATATCGTAAGGGGAGGTGGTTATCTCTTTCATCAAAAATCGGACGTTTTTGATTGAACAATAAAGGCCTCCAAATGTTATTTTATTCACTTCCCGTGGAGGAGAAACACTTTTTAAGGCCGCAGAGTGAGTAAATTGGCCATTTTGATTCACTTTTACCCATTCCTCAAATCTCGTGTTTAAGGCCCCTGGAAGCATGAAAATCACTTTAAACATCTCATTTTATCTTTAAAAGTGATTTTCCACGTACAAATGTGAATTGTAGTTCAAAGAGGCAACATTTGAAAACAGACCATTTTTTTAGTTTCTGAAGCATGTCGTAAGGGGGGGTGGTTATCTCTTTCATCAAAAATCGGACGTTTTTGATTGAACAATAAAGGCCTACAAATGTTATTTAATTCACTTTCTGGGGTGGAGAAAAACTTTTTAAGGCCTCAGAGTGAATACATTGGCCATTTTCATTCACATTTACCCATTCCTCAAATCTTGTGTTTAGGGCCCCTGGAAGCTTGAAAATCACTTTAAACATCTCATTTTATCTTTAAAAGTGATTTTCCACGTACAAATGTGAATTGTAGTTCAAAGAGGCAACATTTGAAAACGGACCATTTTTTACGTTTCTGAAGCTTGTCGTAAGGGGGGGTGGTTATCTCTTTCGTCAAAAATCGGGCGTTTTTGCTTGAACAATAAAGGCCTACAAATGTTATTTAGTTCACTTCCCGTGGAGGAGAAACACTTTTTAAGGCCGCAGACTGAGTAAATTGGCCATATTAATTCACTTTTACCCATTCCTCAAATCTTGTGTTTAAGGCCCCTGGAAGCATGAAAATCACTTTAAACATCTCATTTTATCTTTAAAAGTGATTTTCCACGTACAAATGTGAATTGTAGTTCAAAGAGGCAACATTTGAAAACAGACCATTTTTTTAGTTTCTAAAGCATATCGTAAGGGGAGGTGGTTATCTCTTTCATCAAAAATCGGACGTTTTTGATTGAACAATAAAGGCCTCCAAATGTTATTTTATTCACTTCCCGTGGAGGAGAAACACTTTTTAAGGCCGCAGAGTGAGTAAATTGGCCATTTTGATTCACTTTTACCCATTCCTCAAATCTCGTGTTTAAGGCCCCTGGAAGCATGAAAATCACTTTAAACATCTCATTTTATCTTTAAAAGTGATTTTCCACGTACAAATGTGAATTGTAGTTCAAAGAGGCAACATTTGAAAACAGACCATTTTTTTAGTTTCTGAAGCATGTTGTAAGGGGGGGTGGTTATCTCTTTCATCAAAAATCGGACGTTTTTGATTGAACAATAAAGGCCTCCAAATGTTATTTTATTCACTTCCCGTGGAGGAGAAACACTTTTTAAGGCCGCAGAGTGAGTAAATTGGCCATTTCCATTCACTTTTACCCATTCCTCAAATCTCGTGTTTAAGGCCCCTGGAAGCATGAAAATCACTTTAAACATCTCATTTTATCTTTAAAAGTGATTTTCCACGTACAAATGTGAATTGTAGTTCAAAGAGGCAACATTTGAAAACAGACCTTTTTTTAGTTTCTGAAGCATGTCGTAAGGGGGGGTGGTTATCTCTTTCATCAAAAATCGGACGTTTTTAATTGAACAATAAAGGCCTACAAATGTTATTTAATTCACTTTCTGGGGTGGAGAAAAACTTTTTAAGGCCTCAGAGTGAATAAATTGGCCATTTTCATTCACTTTTACCCATTCCTCAAATCTTGTGTTTAGGGCCCCTGGAAGCTTGAAAATCACTTTAAACATCTCATTTTATCTTTAAAAGTGATTTTCCACGTACAAATGTGAATTGTAGTTCAAAGAGGCAACATTTGAAAACATACCATTTTTTTAGTTTCTGAAGCATGTCGTAAGGGGGGGTGGTTATCTCTTTCATCAAAAATCGGACGTTTTTGATTGAACAATAAAGGCCTACAAATGTTATTTAATTCACTTTCTGGGGTGGAGAAAAACTTTTTAAGGCCTCAGAGTGAATACATTGGCCATTTTCATTCACATTTACCCATTCCTCAAATCTTGTGTTTAGGGCCCCTGGAAGCTTGAAAATCACTTTAAACATCTCATTTTATCTTTAAAAGTGAGTTTCCACGTACAAATGTGAATTGTAGTTCAAAGAGGCAACATTTGAAAACGGACCATTTTTTACGTTTCTGAAGCTTGTCGTAAGGGGGGGTGGTTATCTCTTTCGTCAAAAATCGGGCGTTTTCGCTTGAACAATAAAGGCCTACAAATGTTATTTAGTTCACTTCCCGTGGAGGAGAAACACTTTTTAAGGCCGCAGACTGAGTAAATTGGCCATATTAATTCACTTTTACCCATTCCTCAAATCTTGTGTTTAAGGCCCCTGGAAGCATGAAAATCACTTTAAACATCTCATTTTATCTTTAATAGTGATTTACCAGGTACAAATGTGAATTGTAGTTCAAAGAGGCAATATTTGAAAACGGACCATTTTTTTAGTTTCTGAAGCATGTCGTAAGGGGGGTGGTTATCTCTTTCATCAAAAATCGGACGTTTTTAATTGAACAATAAAGGCCTCCAAATGTTATTTTATTCACTTCCCGTGGGGGAGAAACACTTTTTAAGGCCGCAGAGTGAGTAAATTGGCCATTTTCATTCACTTTTACCCATTCCTCAAATCTCGTGTTTAAGGCCCCTGGAAGCATGAAAATCACTTTAAACATCTCATTTTATCTTTAAAAGTGATTTTCCACGTACAAATGTGAATTGTAGTTCAAAGAGGCAACATTTGAAAACAGACCATTTTTTTAGTTTCTGAAGCATGTCGTAAGGGGGGGTGGTTATCTCTTTCATCAAAAATCAGACGTTTTTAATTGAACAATAAAGGCCTACAAATGTTATTTAATTCACTTTCTGGGGTGGAGAAAAACTTTTTAAGGCCTCAGAGTGAATAAATTGGCCATTTTCATTCATATTTACCCATTCCTCAAATCTTGTGTTTAGGGCCCCTGGAAGCTTGAAAATCACTTTAAACATCTCATTTTATCTTTAAAAGTGATTTTCCACGTACAAATGTGAATTGTAGTTAAAAGAGGCAACATTTGAAAACGGACCATTTTTACGTTTCTGAAGCATGTCATAAGGGGGGGTGGTTATCTCTTTCGTCAAAAATCGGGCGTTTTCGCTTGAACAATAAAGGCCTACAAATGTTATTCAGTTCACTTCCCGTGGAGGAGAAACACTTTTTAAGGCCGCAGAGTGAGTAAATTGGCCATATTCATTCACTTTTACCCATTCCTCAAATCTTGTGTTTAAGGCCCCTGGAAGCATGAAAATCACTTTAAACATCTCATTTTATCTTTAAAAGTGATTTTCCACGTACAAATGTGAATTGTAGTTCAAAGAGGCAACATTTGAAAACAGACCATTTTTTTAGTTTCTGAAGCATATCGTAAGGGGAGGTGGTTATCTCTTTCATCAAAAATCGGACGTTTTTGATTGAACAATAAAGGCCTCCAAATGGTATTTTATTCACTTCCCGTGGAGGAGAAACACTTTTTAAGGCCGCAGAGTGAGTAAATTGGCCATTTTGATTCACTTTTACCCATTCCTCAAATCTCGTGTTTAAGGCCCCTGGAAGCATGAAAATCACTTTAAACATCTCATTTTATCTTTAAAAGTGATTTTCCATGTACAAATGTGAATTGTAGTTCAAAGAGGCAACATTTGAAAACAGACCATTTTTTTAGTTTCTGAAGCATGTCGTAAGGGGGGGTGGTTATCTCTTTCATCAAAAATCGGACGTTTTTAATTGAACAATAAAGGCCTACAAATGTTATTTAATTCACTTTCTGGGGTGGAGAAAAACTTTTTAAGGCCTCAGAGTGAATAAATTGGCCATTTTCATTCACATTTACCCATTCCTCAAATCTTGTGTTTAGGGCCCCTGGAAGCTTGAAAATCACTTTAAACATCTCATTTTATCTTTAAAAGTGATTTTCCACGTACAAATGTGAATTGTAGTTAAAAGAGGCAACATTTGAAAACGGACCATTTTTACGTTTCTGAAGCATGTCATAAGGGGGGGTGGTTATCTCTTTCGTCAAAAATCGGGCGTTTTCGCTTGAACAATAAAGAACTACAAATGTTATTTAGTTCACTTCCCGTGGAGGAGAAACACTTTTTAAGGCCGCAGAGTGAGTAAATTGGCCATATTCATTCACTTTTACCCATTCCTCAAATCTTGTGTTTAAGGCCCCTGGAAGCATGAAAATCACTTTAAACATCTCATTTTATCTTTAAAAGTGATTTTCCACGTACAAATGTGAATTGTAGTCCAAAGAGGCAACATTTGAAAACAGACCATTTTTTTAGTTTCTGAAGCATGTCGTAAGGGGGGGTGGTTATCTCTTTCATCAAAAATCGGACGTTTTTGATTGAACAATAAAGGCCTCGAAATGTTATTTTATTCACTTCCCGTGGAGGAGAAACACTTTTTAAGGCCGCAGAGTGAGTAAATTGGCCATTTTCATTCACTTTTACCCATTCCTCAAATCTCGTGTTTAAGGCCCCTGGAAGCATGAAAATCACTTTAAACATCTCATTTTATCTTTAAAAGTGATTTTCCACGTACAAATGTGAATTGTAGTTAAAAGAGGCAACATTTGAAAACGGACCATTTTTACGTTTCTGAAACATGTCATAAGGGGGGGTGGTTATCTCTTTCGTCAAAAATCGGGCGTTTTTGCTTGAACAATAAAGGCCTACAAATGTTATTTAGTTCACTTCCCGTGGAGGAGAAACACTTTTTAAGGCCGCAGAGTGAGTAAATTGGCCATATTCATTCACTTTTACCCATTCCTCAAATCTTGTGTTTAAGGCCCCTGGAAGCATGAAAATCACTTTAAACATCTCATTTTATCTTTAAAAGTGATTTTCCACGTACAAATGTGAATTGTAGTTCAAAGAGGCAACATTTGAAAACAGACCATTTTTTTAGTTTCTGAAGCATGTCGTAAGGGGGGGTGGTTATCTCTTTCATCAAAAATCGGACGTTTTTAATTGAACAATAAAGGCCTACAAATGTTATTTAATTCACTTTCTGGGGTGGAGAAAAACTTTTTAAGGCCTCAGAGTGAATAAATTGGCCATTTTCATTCACATTTACCCATTCCTCAAATCTTGTGTTTAGGGCCCCTGGAAGCTTGAAAATCACTTTAAACATCTCATTTTATCTTTAAAAGTGATTTTCCACGTACAAATGTGAATTGTAGTTAAAAGTGGCAACATTTGATAACGGACCATTTTTTACGTTTCTGAAGCATGTCGTAAGGGGGGGTGGTTATCTCTTTTGTCAAAAATCGGGCGTTTTCGCTTGAACAATAAAGGCCTACAAATGTTATTTAGTTCACTTCCCGTGGAGGAGAAACACTTTTTAAGGCCGCAGAGTGAGTAAATTGGCCATATTCATTCACTTTTACCCATTCCTCAAATCTTGTGTTTAAGGCCCCTGGAAGCATGAAAATCACTTTAAACATCTCATTTTATCTTTAAAAGTGATTTTCCACGTACAAATGTGAATTGTAGTTCAAAGAGGCAACATTTGAAAACAGACCATTTTTTTAGTTTCTGAAGCATGTCGTAAGGGGGGGTGGTTATCTCTTTCATCAAAAATCGGACGTTTTTAATTGAACAATAAAGGCCTACAAATGTTATTTAATTCACTTTCTGGGGTGGAGAAAAACTTTTTAAGGCCTCAGAGTGAATAAATTGGCCATTTTCATTCACATTTACCCATTCCTCAAATCTTGTGTTTAGGGCCCCTGGAAGCTTGAAAATCACTTTAAACATCTCATTTTATCTTTAAAAGTGATTTTCCACGTACAAATGTGAATTGTAGTTAAAAGAGGCAACATTTGAAAACGGACCATTTTTACGTTTCTGAAGCATGTCGTAAGGGGGGGTGGTTATCTCTTTCATCAAAAATCGGACGTTTTTGATTGAACAATAAAGGCCTCCAAATGTTATTTTATTCACTTCCCGTGGAGGAGAAACACTTTTTAAGGCCGCAGAGTGAGTAAATTGGCCATTTCCATTCACTTTTACCCATTCCTCAACTCTCGTGTTTAAGGCCCCTGGAAGCATGAAAATCACTTTAAACATCTCATTTTATCTTTAAAAGTGATTTTCCACGTACAAATGTGAATTGTAGTTCAAAGAGGCAACATTTGAAAACAGACCATTTTTTTAGTTTCTGAAGCATGTCGTAAGGGGGGGTGGTTATCTCTTTTATCAAAAATCGGACGTTTTTAATTGAACAAAAAAGGCCTACAAATGTTATTTAATTCACTTTCTGGGGTGGAGAAAAACTTTTTAAGGCCTCACAGTGAATAAATTGGCCATTTTCATTCACTTTTACCCATTCCTCAAATCTTGTGTTTAGGGCCCCTGGAAGCTTGAAAATCACTTTAAACATCTCATTTTATCTTTAAAAGTGATTTTCCACGTACAAATGTGAATTGTAGTTAAAAGTGGCAACATTTGATAACGGACCATTTTTTACGTTTCTGAAGCATGTTGTAAGGGGGGGTGGTTATCTCTTTTGTCAAAAATCGGGCGTTTTCGCTTGAACAATAAAGGCCTACAAATGTTATTTAGTTCACTTCCCGTGGAGGAGAAACACTTTTTAAGGCCGCAGAGTGAGTAAATTGGCCATATTCATTCACTTTTACCCATTCCTCAAATCTTGTGTTTAAGGCCCCTGGAAGCATGAAAATCACTTTAAACATCTCATTTTATCTTTAAAAGTGATTTTCCACGTACAAATGTGAATTGTAGTTCAAAGAGGCAACATTTGAAAACAGACCATTTTTTTAGTTTCTGAAGCATGTCGTAAGGGAAGGTGGTTATCTCCTTCATCAAAAATCGGACGTTTTGAATTGAACAATAAAGGCCTACAAATGTTATTTAATTCACTTTCTGGGGTGGAGAAAAACTTTTTAAGGCCTCAGAGTGAATAAATTGGCCATTTTCATTCACATTTACCCATTCCTCAAATCTTGTGTTTAGGGCCCCTGGAAGCTTGAAAATCACTTTAAACAACTCATTTTATCTTTAAAAGTGATTTTCCACGTACAAATGTGAATTGTAGTTAAAAGAGGCAACATTTGAAAACGGACCATTTTTACGTTTCTGAAGCATGTCATAAGGGGGGGTGGTTATCTCTTTCGTCAAAAATCGGGCGTTTTCGCTTGAACAATAAAGGCCTACAAATGTTATTTAGTTCACTTCCCGTGGAGGAGAAACACTTTTTAAGGCCGCAGAGTGAGTAAATTGGCCATATTCATTCACTTTTACCCATTCCTCAAATCTTGTGTTTAAGGCCCCTGGAAGCATGAAAATCACTTTAAACATCTCATTTTAACTTTAAAAGTGATTTTCCATGTACAAATGTGAATTGTAGTTCAAAGAGGCAACATTTGAAAACAGACCATTTTTTTAGTTTCTGAAGCATGTCGTAAGGGGGGGGTGGTTATCTCTTTCATCAAAAATCAGACGTTTTTGATTGAACAATAAAGGCCTCCAAATGTTATTTTATTCACTTCCCGTGGAGGAGAAACACTTTTTAAGGCCGCAGAGTGAGTAAATTGGCCATTTTCATTCACTTTTAGCCATTCCTCAAATCTCGTGTTTAAGGCCCCTGGAAGCATGAAAATCACTTTAAACATCTCATTTTATCTTTAAAAGTGATTTTCCATGTACAAATGTGAATTGTACTTCAAAGAGGCAACATTTTGAAAACAGACCATTTTTTTAGTTTCTGAAGCATGTCGTAAGGGGGGGTGGTTATCTCTTTCATCAAAAATCGGACGTTTTTAATTGAACAATAAAGGCCTACAAATGTTATTTAATTCACTTTCTGGGGTGGAGAAAAACTTTTTAAGGCCTCAGAGTGAATAAATTGGCCATTTTCATTCACATTTACCCATTCCTCAAATCTTGTGTTTAGGGCCCCTGGAAGCTTGAAAATCACTTTAAACATCTCATTTTATCTTTAAAAGTGATTTTCCACGTACAAATGTGAATTGTAGTTAAAAGAGGCAACATTTGAAAACGGACCATTTTTACGTTTCTGAAGCATGTCATAAGGGGGGGTGGTTATCTCTTTCGTCAAAAATCGGGCGTTTTCGCTTGAACAATAAAGACCTACAAATGTTATTTAGTTCACTTCCCGTGGAGGAGAAACACTTTTTAAGGCCGCAGAGTGAGTAAATTGGCCATATTCATTCACTTTTACCTATTCCTCAAATCTTGTGTTTAAGGCCCCTGGAAGCATGAAAATCACTTTAAACATCTCATTTTATCTTTAAAAGTGATTTTCCACGTACAAATGTGAATTGTAGTCCAAAGAGGCAACATTTGAAAACAGACCATTTTTTTAGTTTCTGAAGCATGTCGTAAGGGGGGGTGGTTATCTCTTTCATCAAAAATCGGACGTTTTTGATTGAACAATAAAGGCCTCCAAATGTTATTTTATTCACTTCCCGTGGAGGAGAAACACTTTTTAAGGCCGCAGAGTGAGTAAATTGGCCATTTCCATTCACTTTTACCCATTCCTCAACTCTCGTGTTTAAGGCCCCTGGAAGCATGAAAATCACTTTAAACATCTCATTTTATCTTTAAAAGTGATTTTCCACGTACAAATGTGAATTGTAGTTCAAAGAGGCAACATTTGAAAACAGACCATTTTTTTAGTTTCTGAAGCATGTCGTAAGGGAAGGTGGTTATCTCCTTCATCAAAAATCGGACGTTTTGAATTGAACAATAAAGGCCTACAAATGTTATTTAATTCACTTTCTGGGGTGGAGAAAAACTTTTTAAGGCCTCAGAGTGAATAAATTGGCCATTTTCATTCACATTTACCCATTCCTCAAATCTTGTGTTTAGGGCCCCTGGAAGCTTGAAAATCACTTTAAACAACTCATTTTATCTTTAAAAGTGATTTTCCACGTACAAATGTGAATTGTAGTTAAAAGAGGCAACATTTGAAAACGGACCATTTTTACGTTTCTGAAGCATGTCATAAGGGGGGGTGGTTATCTCTTTCGTCAAAAATCGGGCGTTTTCGCTTGAACAATAAAGGCCTACAAATGTTATTTAGTTCACTTCCCGTGGAGGAGAAACACTTTTTAAGGCCGCAGAGTGAGTAAATTGGCCATATTCATTCACTTTTACCCATTCCTCAAATCTTGTGTTTAAGGCCCCTGGAAGCATGAAAATCACTTTAAACATCTCATTTTATCTTTAAAAGTGATTTTCCACGTACAAATGTGAATTGTAGTTCAAAGAGGCAACATTTGAAAACAGACCATTTTTTTAGTTTCTGAAGCATGTCGTAAGGGGGGGTGGTTATCTCTTTCATCAAAAATCGGACGTTTTTAATTGAACAATAAAGGCCTACAAATGTTATTTAATTCACTTTCTGGGGTGGAGAAAAACTTTTTAAGGCCTCAGAGTGAATAAATTGGCCATTTTCATTCACATTTACCCATTCCTCAAATCTTGTGTTTAGGGCCCCTGGAAGCTTGAAAATCACTTTAAACATCTCATTTTATCTTTAAAAGTGATTTTCCACGTACAAATGTGAATTGTAGTTAAAAGAGGCAACATTTGAAAACGGACCATTTTTACGTTTCTGAAGCATGTCGTAAGGGGGGGTGGTTATCTCTTTCATCAAAAATCGGACGTTTTTGATTGAACAATAAAGGCCTCCAAATGTTATTTTATTCACTTCCCGTGGAGGAGAAACACTTTTTAAGGCCGCAGAGTGAGTAAATTGGCCATTTCCATTCACTTTTACCCATTCCTCAACTCTCGTGTTTAAGGCCCCTGGAAGCATGAAAATCACTTTAAACATCTCATTTTATCTTTAAAAGTGATTTTCCACGTACAAATGTGAATTGTAGTTCAAAGAGGCAACATTTGAAAACAGACCATTTTTTTAGTTTCTGAAGCATGTCGTAAGGGGGGGTGGTTATCTCTTTTATCAAAAATCGGACGTTTTTAATTGAACAAAAAAGGCCTACAAATGTTATTTAATTCACTTTCTGGGGTGGAGAAAAACTTTTTAAGGCCTCACAGTGAATAAATTGGCCATTTTCATTCACTTTTACCCATTCCTCAAATCTTGTGTTTAGGGCCCCTGGAAGCTTGAAAATCACTTTAAACATCTCATTTTATCTTTAAAAGTGATTTTCCACGTACAAATGTGAATTGTAGTTAAAAGTGGCAACATTTGATAACGGACCATTTTTTACGTTTCTGAAGCATGTCGTAAGGGGGGGTGGTTATCTCTTTTGTCAAAAATCGGGCGTTTTCGCTTGAACAATAAAGGCCTACAAATGTTATTTAGTTCACTTCCCGTGGAGGAGAAACACTTTTTAAGGCCGCAGAGTGAGTAAATTGGCCATATTCATTCACTTTTACCCATTCCTCAAATCTTGTGTTTAAGGCCCCTGGAAGCATGAAAATCACTTTAAACATCTCATTTTATCTTTAAAAGTGATTTTCCACGTACAAATGTGAATTGTAGTTCAAAGAGGCAACATTTGAAAACAGACCATTTTTTTAGTTTCTGAAGCATGTCGTAAGGGGGGGTGGTTATCTCTTTCATCAAAAATCGGACGTTTTTGATTGAACAATAAAGGCCTACAAATGTTATTTAATTCACTTTCTGGGGTGGAGAAAAACTTTTTAAGGCCTCAGAGTGAATAAATTGGCCATTTTCATTCACATTTACCCATTCCTCAAATCTTGTGTTTAGGGCCCCTGAAACTTGAAAATCACTTTAAACATCTCATTTTATCTTTAAAAGTGATTTTCCACGTACAAATGTGAATTGTAGTTCAAAGAGGCAACATTTGAAAACGGACCATTTTTTACGTTTCTGAAGCTTGTCGTAAGGGGGGGTGGTTATCTCTTTCGTCAAAAATCGGGCGTTTTCGCTTGAACAATAAAGGCCTACAAATGTTATTTAGTTCACTTCCCATGGAGGAGAAACACTTTTTAAGGCCGCAGAGTGAGTAAATTGGCCATATTCATTCACTTTTACCCATTCCTCAAATCTTGTGTTTAAGGCCCCTGGAAGCATGAAAATCACTTTAAAAATCTCATTTTATCTTTAAAAGGTATTTTCCACGTACAAATGTGAATTGTAGTTCAAAGAGGCAACATTTGAAAACAGACCATTTTTTTAGTTTCTGAAGCATGTCGTAAGGGGGGGTGGTTATCTCTTTTATCAAAAATCTGACGTTTTTAATTGAACAAAAAAGGCCTACAAATGTTATTTAATTCACTTTCTGGGGTGGAGAAAAACTTTTTAAGGCCTCACAGTGAATAAATTGGCCATTTTCATTCACTTTTACCCATTCCTCAAATCTTGTGTTTAGGGCCCCTGGAAGCTTGAAAATCACTTTAAACATCTCATTTTATCTTTAAAAGTGATTTTCCACGTACAAATGTGAATTGTAGTTAAAAGTGGCAACATTTGATAACGGACCATTTTTTACGTTTCTGAAGCATGTCGTAAGGGGGGGTGGTTATCTCTTTTGTCAAAAATCGGGCGTTTTCGCTTGAACAATAAAGGCCTACAAATGTTATTAGTTCACTTCCCGTGGAGGAGAAACACTTTTTAAGGCCGCAGAGTGAGTAAATTGGCCATATTCATTCACTTTTACCCATTCCTCAAATCTTGTGTTTAAGGCCCCTGGAAGCATGAAAATCACTTTAAACATCTCATTTTATCTTTAAAAGTGATTTTCCACGTACAAATGTGAATTGTAGTTCAAAGAGGCAACATTTGAAAACAGACCATTTTTTTAGTTTCTGAAGCATGTCGTAAGGGGGGGTGGTTATCTCTTTCATCAAAAATCGGACGTTTTTGATTGAACAATAAAGGCCTACAAATGTTATTTAATTCACTTTCTGGGGTGGAGAAAAACTTTTTAAGGCCTCAGAGTGAATAAATTGGCCATTTTCATTCACATTTACCCATTCCTCAAATCTTGTGTTTAGGGCCCCTGAAACTTGAAAATCACTTTAAACATCTCATTTTATCTTTAAAAGTGATTTTCCACGTACAAATGTGAATTGTAGTTCAAAGAGGCAACATTTGAAAACGGACCATTTTTTACGTTTCTGAAGCTTGTCGTAAGGGGGGGTGGTTATCTCTTTCGTCAAAAATCGGGCGTTTTCGCTTGAACAATAAAGGCCTACAAATGTTATTTAGTTCACTTCCCGTGGAGGAGAAACACTTTTTAAGGCCGCAGAGTGAGTAAATTGGCCATATTCATTCACTTTTACCCATTCCTCAAATCTTGTGTTTAAGGCCCCTGGAAGCATGAAAATCACTTTAAAAATCTCATTTTATCTTTAAAAGTGATTTTCCACGTACAAATGTGAATTGTAGTTCATAGAGGCAACATTTGAAAACAGACCATTTTTTTAGTTTCTGAAGCATGTCGTAAGGGGGAGTGGTTATCTCTTTCATCAAAAATCGGACGTTTTTGATTGAACAATAAAGGCCTCCAAATGTTATTTTATTCACTTCCCGTGGAGGAGAAACACTTTTTAAGGCCGCAGAGTGAGTAAATTGTCCATTTTCATTCACTTTTACCCATTCCTCAAATCTCGTGTTTAAGGCCCCTGGAAGCATGAAAATCACTTTAAACATCTCATTTTATCTT
Source organism: Triturus cristatus (assembly GCF_964204655.1). Lineage (NCBI taxonomy): Eukaryota > Metazoa > Chordata > Amphibia > Caudata > Salamandridae > Triturus > Triturus cristatus. Next base: position 1,222,657,960 of record NC_140590.1, on the reverse strand, counting down.
TAAAAGTGATTTTCCACGTACAAATGTGAATTGTAGTTCAAAGAGGCAACATTTGAAAACAGACCATTTTTTTAGTTTCTGAAGCATGTCGTAAGGGGGGGTGGTTATCTCCTTCATCAAAAATCGGACGTTTTGAATTGAACTATGAAGGCCTACAAATGTTGTTTAATTCACTTTCTGGGGTGGAGAAAAACTTTTTAAGTCCTCAGAGTGAATAAATTGGCCATTTTCATTCACATTTACCCATTCCTCAAATCTTGTGTTTAGGGCCCCTGGAAGCTTGAACATCACTTTAAACATCTCATTTTATCTTTAAAAGGGATTTTCCACGTACAAATGTGAATTGTAGTTAAAAGAGGCAACATTTGAAAACGGACCATTTTTACGTTTCTGAAGCATGTCATAAGGGGGGGTAGTTATCTCTTTCGTCAAAAATCGTGCGTTTTCGCTTGAACAATAAAGGCCTACAAATGTTATTTAGTTCACTTCCCGTGGAGGAGAAACACTTTTTAAGGCCGCAGAGTGAGTAAATTGGCAATTTTCATTCACTTTTACCCATTCCTCAAATCTTGTGTTTAGGGCCCCTGGAAGCTTGAAAATCACTTTAAACATCTCATTTTATCTTTAAAAGTGATTTTCCACGTACAAATGTGAATTGTAGTTAAAAGAGGCAACATTTGAAAACGGACCATTTTTTACGTTTCTGAAGCATGTCGTAAGGGGGGGTGGTTATCTCTTTCGTCAAAAATCGGGCGTTTTCGCTTGAACAATAAAGGCCTACAAATGTTATTTAGTTCACTTCCCGTGGAGGAGAAACACTTTTTAAGGCCGCAGAGTGAGTAAATTGGCCATATTCATTCACTTTTACCCATTCCTCAAATCTTGTGTTTAAGGCCCCTGGAAGCATGAAAATCACTTTAAACATCTAATTTTATCTTTAAAAGTGATTTTCCACGTACAAATGTGAATTGTAGTTCAAAGAGGCAACATTTGAAAACAGACCATTTTTTTAGTTTCTGAAGCATGTCGTAAGGGGGGGTGGTTATCTCTTTCATCAAAAATCGGACGTTTTTGATTGAACAATAAAGGCCTACAAATGTTATTTAATTCACTTTCTGGGGTGGAGAAAAACTTTTTAAGGCCTCAGAGTGAATAAATTGGCCATTTTCATTCACATTTACCCATTCCTCAAATCTTGTGTTTAGGGCCCATGGAAGCTTGAAAATCACTTTAAACATCTCATTTTATCTTTAAAAGTGATTTTCCACGTACAAATGTGAATTGTAGTTCAAAGAGGCAACATTTGAAAACGGACCATTTTTTACGTTTCTGAAGCTTGTCGTAAGGGGGGGTGGTTATCTCTTTCGTCAAAAATCGGGCGTTTTCGCTTGAACAATAAAGGCCTACAAATGTTATGTAGTTCACTTCCCGTGGAGGAGAAACACTTTTTAAGGCCGCAGACTGAGTAAATTGGCCATATTCATTCACTTTTACCCATTCCTCAAATCTTGTGTTTAAGGCCCCTGGAAGCATGAAAATCACTTTAAACATCTCATTTTATCTTTAATAGTGATTTTCCAGGTACAAATTTGAGTTGTAGTTCAAAGAGGCAACATTTGAAAACGGACCATTTTTACGTTTCTGAAGCATGTCATAAGGGGGGGTGGTTTTCTCTTTCGTCAAAAATCGGGCGTTTTCGCTTGAACAAAAAAGGCCTACAAATGTTATTTAGTTCACTTCCCGTGGAGGAGAAACACTTTTTAAGGCCGCAGAGTGAGTAAATTGGCCATATTCATTCACTTTTACCCATTCCTCAAATCTTGTGTTTAAGGCCCCTGGAAGCATGAAAATCACTTTAAACATCTCATTTTATCTTTAAAAGTGATTTTCCACGTACAAATGTGAATTGTAGTTCAAAGAGGCAACATTTGAAAACAGACCTTTTTTTAGTTTCTGAAGCATGTCGTAAGGGGGGGTGGTTATCTCTTTCATCAAAAATCGGACGTTTTTAATTGAACAATAAAGGCCTACAAATGTTATTTAATTCACTTTCTGGGGTGGAGAAAAACTTTTTAAGGCCTCAGAGTGAATAAATTGGCCATTTTCATTCACTTTTACCCATTCCTCAAATCTTGTGTTTAGGGCCCCTGGAAGCTTGAAAATCACTTTAAACATCTCATTTTATCTTTAAAAGTGATTTTCCACGTACAAATGTGAATTGTAGTTAAAAGAGGCAACATTTGATAACGGACCATTTTTTACGTTTCTGAAGCATGTCGTAAGGGGGGGGTGGTTATCCCTTTCGTCAAAAATTGGGCGTTTTCGCTTGAACAATAAAGGCCTACAAATGTTATTTAGTTCACTTCCCGTGGAGGAGAAACACTTTTTAAGGCCGCAGAGTGAGTAAATTGGCCATATTCATTCACTTTTACCCATTCCTCAAATCTTGTGTTTAAGGCCCCTGGAAGCATGAAAATCACTTTAAACATCTCATTTTATCTTTAAAAGTGATTTTCCACGTACAAATGTGAATTGTAGATCAAAGAGGCAACATTTGAAAACAGACCATTTTTTTAGTTTCTGAAGCATGTCGTAAGGGATCTCTTTCATCAAAAATTGGACGTTTTTGATTGAACAATAAAGGCCTACAAATGTTATTTAATTCACTTTCTGGGGTGGAGAAAAACTTTTTAAGGCCTCAGAGTGAATACATTGGCCATTTTCATTCACATTTACCCATTCCTCAAATCTTGTGTTTAAGGCCCCTGGAAGCATGAAAATCACTTTAAACATCTCATTTTATCTTTAATAGTGATTTTCCAGGTACAAATTTGAGTTGTAGTTCAAAGAGGCAACATTTGAAAACGGACCATTTTTACGTTTCTGAAGCATGTCATAAGGGGGGGGTGGTTTTCTCTTTCGTCAAAAATCGGGCGTTTTCGCTTGAACAAAAAAGGCCTACAAATGTTATTTAGTTCACTTCCCGTGGAGGAGAAACACTTTTTAAGGCCGCAGAGTGAGTAAATTGGCCATATTCATTCACTTTTACCCATTCCTCAAATCTTGTGTTTAAGGCCCCTGGAAGCATGAAAATCACTTTAAACATCTCATTTTATCTTTAAAAGTGATTTTCCACGTACAAATGTGAATTGTAGTTCAAAGAGGCAACATTTGAAAACAGACCTTTTTTTAGTTTCTGAAGCATGTCGTAAGGGGGGGTGGTTATCTCTTTCATCAAAAATCGGACGTTTTTAATTGAACAATAAAGGCCTACAAATGTTATTTAATTCACTTTCTGGGGTGGAGAAAAACTTTTTAAGGCCTCAGAGTGAATACATTGGCCATTTTCATTCACATTTACCCATTCCTCAAATCTTGTGTTTAGGGCCCCTGGAAGCTTGAAAATCACTTTAAACATCTCATTTTATCTTTAAAAGTGATTTTCCACGTACAAATGTGAATTGTAGTTCAAAGAGGTAACATTTGAAAACGGACCATTTTTTACGTTTCTGAAGCTTGTCGTAAGGGGGGGTGGTTATCTCTTTCGTCAAAAATCGGGCGTTTTCGCTTGAACAATAAAGGCCTACAAATGTTATTTAGTTCACTTCCCGTGGAGGAGAAACACTTTTTAAGGCCGCAGACTGAGTAAATTGGCCATATTAATTCACTTTTACCCATTCCTCAAATCTTGTGTTTAAGGCCCCTGGAAGCATGAAAATCACTTTAAACATCTCATTTTATCTTTAATAGTGATTTACCAGGTACAAATGTGAATTGTAGTTCAAAGAGGCAATATTTGAAAACGGACCATTTTTTTAGTTTCTGAAGCATGTCGTAAGGGGGGTGGTTATCTCTTTCATCAAAAATCGGACGTTTTTAATTGAACAATAAAGGCCTCCAAATGTTATTTTATTCACTTCCCGTGGAGGAGAAACACTTTTTAAGGCTGCAGAGTGAGTAAATTCGCCATTTTCATTCACTTTTACCCATTCCTCAAATCTCGTGTTTAAGGCCCCTGGAAGCATGAAAATCACTTTAAACATCTCATTTTATCTTTAAAAGTGATTTTCCACGTACAAATGTGAATTGTAGTTCAAAGAGGCAACATTTGAAAACAGACCATTTTTTTAGTTTCTGAAGCATGTCGTAAGGGGGGGTGGTTATCTCTTTCATCAAAAATCAGACGTTTTTAATTGAACAATAAAGGCCTACAAATGTTATTTAATTCACTTTCTGGGGTGGAGAAAAACTTTTTAAGGCCTCAGAGTGAATAAATTGGCCATTTTCATTCATATTTACCCATTCCTCAAATCTTGTGTTTAGGGCCCCTGGAAGCTTGAAAATCACTTTAAACATCTCATTTTATCTTTAAAAGTGATTTTCCACGTACAAATGTGAATTGTAGTTAAAAGAGGCAACATTTGAAAACGGACCATTTTTACGTTTCTGAAGCATGTCATAAGGGGGGGTGGTTATCTCTTTCGTCAAAAATCGGGCGTTTTCGCTTGAACAATAAAGGCCTACAAATGTTATTTAGTTCACTTCCCGTGGAGGAGAAACACTTTTTAAGGCCGCAGAGTGAGTAAATTGGCCATATTCATTCACTTTTACCCATTCCTCAAATCTTGTGTTTAAGGCCCCTGAAAGCATGAAAATCACTTTAAACATCTCATTTTATCTTTAAAAGTGATTTTCCACGTACAAATGTGAATTGTAGTTCAAAGAGGCAACATTTGAAAACAGACCATTTTTTTAGTTTCTGAAGCATGTCGTAAGGGGAGGTGGTTATCTCTTTCATCAAAAATCGGACGTTTTTGATTGAACAATAAAGGCCTCCAAATGTTATTTTATTCACTTCCCGTGGAGGAGAAACACTTTTTAAGGCCGCAGAGTGAGTAAATTGGCCATTTTGATTCACTTTTACCCATTCCTCAAATCTCGTGTTTAAGGCCCCTGGAAGCATGAAAAACACTTTAAACATCTCATTTTATCTTTAAAAGTGATTTTCCACGTACAAATGTGAATTGTAGTTCAAAGAGGCAATATTTGAAAACAGACCATTTTTTTAGTTTCTGAAGCATGTCGTAAGGGAAGGTGGTTATCTCCTTCATCAAAAATCGGACGTTTTGAATTGAACAATAAAGGCCTACAAATGTTATTTAATTCACTTTCTGGGGTGGAGAAAAACTTTTTAAGGCCTCAGAGTGAATAAATTGGCCATTTTCATTCACATTTACCCATTCCTCAAATCTTGTGTTTAGGGCCCCTGGAAGCTTGAAAATCACTTTAAACAACTCATTTTATCTTTAAAAGTGATTTTCCACGTACAAATGTGAATTGTAGTTAAAAGAGGCAACATTTGAAAACGGACCATTTTTACGTTTCTGAAGCATGTCATAAGGGGGGGTGGTTATCTCTTTCGTCAAAAATCGGGCGTTTTCGCTTGAACAATAAAGGCCTACAAATGTTATTTAGTTCACTTCCCGTGGAGGAGAAACACTTTTTAAGGCCGCAGAGTGAGTAAATTGGCCATATTCATTCACTTTTACCCATTCCTCAAATCTTGTGTTTAAGGCCCCTGGAAGCATGAAAATCACTTTAAACATCTCATTTTATCTTTAAAAGTGATTTTCCACGTACAAATGTGAATTGTAGTCCAAAGAGGCAACATTTGAAAACAGACCATTTTTTTAGTTTCTGAAGCATGTCGTAAGGGGGGGTGGTTATCTCTTTCATCAAAAATCGGACGTTTTTGATTGAACAATAAAGGCCTCCAAATGTTATTTGATTCACTTCCCGTGGAGGAGAAACACTTTTTAAGGCCGCAGAGTGAGTAAATTGGCCATTTCCATTCACTTTTACCCATTCCTCAACTCTCGTGTTTAAGGCCCCTGGAAGCATGAAAATCACTTTAAACATCTCATTTTATCTTTAAAAGTGATTTTCCACGTACAAATGTGAATTGTAGTTCAAAGAGGCAACATTTGAAAACAGACCATTTTTTTAGTTTCTGAAGCATGTCGTAAGGGAAGGTGGTTATCTCCTTCATCAAAAATCGGACGTTTTGAATTGAACAATAAAGGCCTACAAATGTTATTTAATTCACTTTCTGGGGTGGAGAAAAACTTTTTAAGGCCTCAGAGTAAATAAATTGGCCATTTTCATTCACATTTACCCATTCCTCAAATCTTGTGTTTAGGGCCCCTGGAAGCTTGAAAATCACTTTAAACAACTCATTTTATCTTTAAAAGTGATTTTCCACGTACAAATGTGAATTGTAGTTAAAAGAGGCAACATTTGAAAACGGACCATTTTTACGTTTCTGAAGCATGTCATAAGGGGGGGTGGTTATCTCTTTCGTCAAAAATCGGGCGTTTTCGCTTGAACAATAAAGGCCTACAAATGTTATTTAGTTCACTTCCCGTGGAGGAGAAACACTTTTTAAGGCCGCAGAGTGAGTAAATTGGCCATATTCATTCACTTTTACCCATTCCTCAAATCTTGTGTTTAAGGCCCCTGGAAGCATGAAAATCACTTTAAACATCTCATTTTATCTTTAAAAGTGATTTTCCACGTACAAATGTGAATTGTAGTTCAAAGAGGCAACATTTGAAAACGGACCATTTTTTACGTTTCTGAAGCTTGTCGTAAGGGGGGGTGGTTATCTCTTTCGTCAAAAATCGGGCGTTTTCGCTTGAACAATAAAGGCCTACAAATGTTATTTAGTTCACTTCCCGTGGAGGAGAAACACTTTTTAAGGCCGCAGAGTGAGTAAATTGGCCATATTCATTCACTTTTACCCATTCCTCAAATCTTGTGTTTAAGGCCCCTGGAAGCATGAAAATCACTTTAAAAATCTCATTTTATCTTTAAAAGTGATTTTCCACGTACAAATGTGAATTGTAGTTCATAGAGGCAACATTTGAAAACAGACCATTTTTTTAGTTTCTGAAGCATGTCGTAAGGGGGGGTGGTTATCTCTTTCATCAAAAATCGGACGTTTTTGATTGAACAATAAAGGCCTCCAAATGTTATTTTATTCACTTCCCGTGGAGGAGAAACACTTTTTAAGGCCGCAGAGTGAGTAAATTGTCCATTTTCATTCACTTTTACCCATTCCTCAAATCTCGTGTTTAAGGCCCCTGGAAGCATGAAAATCACTTTAAACATCTCATTTTATCTTTAAAAGTGATTTTCCACGTACAAATGTGAATTGTAGTTCAAAGAGGCAACATTTGAAAACAGACCATTTTTTTAGTTTCTGAAGCATGTCGTAAGGGGGGGTGGTTATCTCCTTCATCAAAAATCGGACGTTTTGAATTGAACTATAAAGGCCTACAAATGTTGTTTAATTCACTTTCTGGGGTGGAGAAAAACTTTTTAAGGCCTCAGAGTGAATAAATTGGCCATTTTCATTCACATTTACCCATTCCTCAAATCTTGTGTTTAGGGCTCCTGGAAGCTTGAAAATCACTTTAAACATCTCATTTTATCTTTAAAAGTGATTTTCCACGTACAAATGTGAATTGTAGTTCAAAGAGGCAACATTTGAAAACGGACCATTTTTTACGTTTCTGAAGCTTGTCGTAAGGGGGGGTGGTTATCTCTTTCGTCAAAAATCGGGCGTTTTCGCTTGAACAATAAAGGCCTACAAATGTTATTTAGTTCACTTCCCGTGGAGGAGAAACACTTTTTAAGGCCGCAGAGTGAGTAAATTGGCCATCTTCATTCACTTTTACCCATTCCTCAAATCTTGTGTTTAAGGCCCCTGGAAGCATGAAAATCACTTTAAACATCTCATTTTATCTTTAAAAGTGATTTTCCACGTACAAATGTGAATTGTAGTTCAAAGAGGCAAAATTTGAAAACAGACCATTTTTTTAGTTTCTGAAGCATGTCGTAAGGGGGGTGGTTATCTCTTTCATCAAAAATCGGACGTTTTTGATTGAACAATAAAGGCCTACAAATGTTATTTAATTCACTTTCTGGGGTGGAATAAAATTTTTAAGGCCTCAGAGTGAATACATTGGCCATTTTCATTCACATTTACCCATTCCTCAAATCTTGTGTTTAGGGCCCCTGGAAGCTTGAAAATCACTTTAAACATCTCATTTTATCTTTAAAAGTGATTTTCCACGTACAAATGTGAATTGTAGTTCAAAGAGGCAACATTTGAAAACGGACCATTTTTTACATTTCTGAAGCATGTCGTAAGGGGGGGTGGTTATCTCTTTCGTCAAAAATCGGGTGTTTTCGCTTGAACAATAAAGGCCTACAAATGTTATTTAGTTCACTTCCCGTGGAGGAGAAACACTTTTTAAGGCCGCAGAGTGAGTAAATTGGCCATATTCATTCACTTTTACCCATTCCTCAAATCTTGTGTTTAAAGCCCCTGGAAGCATGAAAATCACTTTAAACATCTCATTTTATCTTTAAAAGTGATTTTCCACGTACAAATGTGAATTGTAGTTCAAAGAGGCAACATTTGAAAACAGACCATTTTTTTAGTTTCTGAAGCATGTTGTAAGGGGGGGTGGTTATCTCTTTCATCAAAAATCGGACGTTTTTGATTGAACAATAAAGGCCTCCAAATGTTATTTTATTCACTTCCCGTGGAGGAGAAACACTTTTTAAGGCCACAGAGTGAGTAAATTGGCCAATTCCATTCACTTTTACCCATTCCTCAAATCCCGTGTTTAAGGCCCCTGGAAGCATGAAAATCACATTAAACATCTCATTTTATCTTTAAAAGTGATTTTCCACGTACAAATGTGAATTGTAGTTCAAAGAGGCAACATTTGAAAACAGACCTTTTTTTAGTTTCTGAAGCATGTCGTAAGGGGGGGGTGGTTATCTCTTTCATCAAAAATCGGACGTTTTTAATTGAACAATAAAGGCCTACAAATGTTATTTAATTCACTTTCTGGGGTGGAGAAAAACTTTTTAAGGCCTCAGAGTGAATAAATGGGCCATTTGCATTCACTTTTACCCATTCCTCAAATCTTGTGTTTAGGGCCCCTGGAAGCTTGAAAATCACTTTAAACATCTCATTTTATCTTTAAAAGTGATTTTCCACGTACAAATGTGAATTGTAGTTCAAAGAGGCAACATTTGAAAACAGACCATTTTTTTAGTTTCTGAAGCATGTCGTAAGGGGGGGTGGTTATCTCTTTCATCAAAAATCGGACGTTTTTGATTGAACAATAAAGGCCTACAAATGTTATTTAATTCACTTTCTGGGGTGGAGAAAAACTTTTTAAGGCCTCAGAGTGAATACATTGGCCATTTTCATTCACATTTACCCATTCCTCAAATCTTGTGTTTAGGGCCCCTGGAAGCTTGAAAATCACTTTAAACATCTCATTTTATCTTTAAAAGTGATTTTCCACGTACAAATGTGAATTGTAGTTCAAAGAGGCAACATTTGAAAACGGACCATTTTTTACGTTTCTGAAGCTTGTCGTAAGGGGGGGTGGTTATCTCTTTCGTCAAAAATCGGGCGTTTTCGCTTGAACAATAAAGGCCTACAAATGTTATTTAGTTCACTTCCCGTGGAGGAGAAACACTTTTTAAGGCCGCAGACTGAGTAAATTGGCCATATTAATTCACTTTTACCCATTCCTCAAATCTTGTGTTTACGGCCCCTGGAAGCATGAAAATCACTTTAAACATCTCATTTTATCTTTAATAGTGATTTTCCACGTACAAATGTGAATTGTAGTTCAAAGAGGCAATATTTGAAAACGGACCCTTTTTTTAGTTTCTGAAGCATGTCGTAAGGGGGGGTGGTTATCTCTTTCATCAAAAATCGGACGTTTTTGATTGAACAATAAAGGCCTCCAAATGTTATTTTATTCACTTCCCGTGGAGGAGAAACACTTTTTAAGGCCGCAGAGTGAGTAAATTGGCCATTTTCATTCACTTTTACCCATTCCTCAAATCTCGTGTTTAAGGCCCCTGGAAGCATGAAAATCACTTTAAACATCTCATTTTATCTTTAAAAGTGATTTTCCACGTACAAATGTGAATTGTAGTTCAAAGAGGCAACATTTGAAAACGGACCATTTTTTACATTTCTGAAGCATGTCGTAAGGGGGGGTGGTTATCTCTTTCGTCAAAAATCGGGTGTTTTCGCTTGAACAATAAAGGCCTACAAATGTTATTTAGTTCACTTCCCGTGGAGGAGAAACACTTTTTAAGGCCGCAGAGTGAGTAAATTGGCCATATTCATTCACTTTTACCCATTCCTCAAATCTTGTGTTTAAAGCCCCTGGAAGCATGAAAATCACTTTAAACATCTCATTTTATCTTTAAACGTGATTTTCCACGTACAAATGTGAATTGTAGTTCAAAGAGGCAACATTTGAAAACAGACCATTTTTTTAGTTTCTGAAGCATGTTGTAAGGGGGGGTGGTTATCTCTTTCATCAAAAATCGGACGTTTTTGATTGAACAATAAAGGCCTCCAAATGTTATTTTATTCACTTCCCGTGGAGGAGAAACACTTTTTAAGGCCGCAGAGTGAGTAAATTGGCCATTTCCATTCACTTTTACCCATTCCTCAAATCTCGTGTTTAAGGCCCCTGGAAGCATGAAAATCACTTTAAACATCTCATTTTATCTTTAAAAGTGATTTTCCACGTACAAATGTGAATTGTAGTTCAAAGAGGCAACATTTGAAAACAGACCTTTTTTTAGTTTCTGAAGCATGTCGTAAGGGGGGGTGGTTATCTCTTTCATCAAAAATCGGACGTTTTTAATTGAACAATAAAGGCCTACAAATGTTATTTAATTCACTTTCTGGGGTGGAGAAAAACTTTTTAAGGCCTCAGAGTGAATAAATTGGCCATTTTCATTCACTTTTACCCATTCCTCAAATCTTGTGTTTAGGGCCCCTGGAAGCTTGAAAATCACTTTAAACATCTCATTTTATCTTTAAAAGTGATTTTCCACGTACAAATGTGAATTGTAGTTCAAAGAGGCAACATTTGAAAACAGACCATTTTTTTAGTTTCTGAAGCATGTCGTAAGGGGGGGTGGTTATCTCTTTCATCAAAAATCGGACGTTTTTGATTGAACAATAAAGGCCTACAAATGTTATTTAATTCACTTTCTGGGGTGGAGAAAAACTTTTTAAGGCCTCAGAGTGAATACATTGGCCATTTTCATTCACATTTACCCATTCCTCAAATCTTGTGTTTAGGGCCCCTGGAAGCTTGAAAATCACTTTAAACATCTCATTTTATCTTTAAAAGTGATTTTCCACGTACAAATGTGAATTGTAGTTCAAAGAGGCAACATTTGAAAACGGACCATTTTTTACGTTTCTGAAGCTTGTCGTAAGGGGGGGTGGTTATCTCTTTCGTCAAAAATCGGGCGTTTTTGCTTGAACAATAAAGGCCTACAAATGTTATTTAGTTCACTTCCCGTGGAGGAGAAACACTTTTTAAGGCCGCAGACTGAGTAAATTGGCCATATTAATTCACTTTTACCCATTCCTCAAATCTTGTGTTTAAGGCCCCTGGAAGCATGAAAATCACTTTAAACATCTCATTTTATCTTTAATAGTGATTTTCCACGTACAAATGTGAATTGTAGTTCAAAGAGGCAATATTTGAAAACGGACCCTTTTTTTAGTTTCTGAAGCATGTCGTAAGGGGGGGTGGTTATCTCTTTCATCAAAAATCGGACGTTTTTGATTGAACAATAAAGGCCTCCAAATGTTATTTTATTCACTTCCCGTGGAGGAGAAACACTTTTTAAGGCCGCAGAGTGAGTAAATTGGCCATTTTCATTCACTTTTACCCATTCCTCAAATCTCGTGTTTAAGGCCCCTGGAAGCATGAAAATCACTTTAAACATCTCATTTTATCTATAAAAGTGATTTTCCACGTACAAATGTGAATTGTAGTTCAAAGAGGCAACATTTGAAAACAGACCATTTTTTTAGTTTCTGAAGCATGTCGTAAGGGGGGTGGTTATCTCTTTCATCAAAAATCAGACGTTTTTAATTGAACAATAAAGGCCTACAAATGTTATTTAATTCACTTTCTGGGGTGTAGAAAAACTTTTTAAGGCCTCAGAGTGAATAAATTGGCCATTTTCATTCACATTTACCCATTCCTCAAATCTTGTGTTTAGGGCCCCTGGAAGCTTGAAAATCACTTTAAACATCTCATTTTATCTTTAAAAGTGATTTTCCACGTACAAATGTGAATTGTAGTTCAAAGAGGCAACATTTGAAAACGGACCATTTTTTACGTTTCTGAAGCTTGTCGTAAGGGGGGTGGTTATCTCTTTCGTCAAAAATCGGGCGTTTTCGCTTGAACAATAAAGGCCTACAAATGTTATTTAGTTCACTTCCCGTGGAGGAGAAACACTTTTTAAGGCCGCAGAGTGAGTAAATTGGCCATATTCATTCACTTTTACCCATTCCTCAAATCTTGTGTTTAAGGCCCCTGGAAGCATGAAAATCAGTTTAAACCTCTCATTTTATCTTTAAAAGTGATTTTCCACGTACAAATGTGAACTGTAGTTCAAAGAGGCAACATTTGAAAACAGACCATTTTTTTTGTTTCTGAAGCATGTCGTAAGGGGAGGTGGTTATCTCTTTCATCAAAAATCGGACGGTTTTGATTGAACAATAAAGGCCTCCAAATGTTATTTTATTCACTTCCCGTGGAGGAGAAACACTTTTTAAGGCCGCAGAGTGAGTAAATTGGCCATTTTGATTCACTTTTACCCATTCCTCAACTCTCGTGTTTAAGGCCCCTGGAAGCATGAAAATCACTTTAAACATCTCATTTGATCTTTAAAAGTGATTTTCCACGTACAAATGTGAATTGTAGTTCAAAGAGGCAACATTTGAAAACAGACCTTTTTTTAGTTTCTGAAGCATGTCGTAAGGGGGGGTGGTTATCTCTTTCATCAAAAATCGGACGTTTTTAATTGAACAATAAAGGCCTACAAATGTTATTTAATTCACTTTTTGGGGTGGAGAAAAACTTTTTAAGGCCTCAGAGAGAATAAATTGGCCATTTTCATTCACTTTTACCCATTCCTCAAATCTTGTGTTTAGGGCCCCTGGAAGCTTGAAAATCACTTTAAACATCTCATTTTATCTTTAAAAGTGATTTTCCACGTACAAATGTGAATTGTAGTTAAAAGAGGCAACATTTGATAACGGACCATTTTTTACGTTTCTGAAGCATGTCGTAAGGGGGGGGTGGTTATCCCTTTCGTCAAAAATCGTGCGTTTTCGCTTGAACAATAAAGGCCTACAAATGTTATTTAGTTCACTTCCCGTGGAGGAGAAACACTTTTTAAGGCCGCAGAGTGAGTAAATTGGCCATATTCATTCACTTTTACCCATTCCTCAAATCTTGTGTTTAAGGCCCCTGGAAGCATGAAAATCACTTTAAACATCTCATTTTATCTTTAAAAGTGATTTTCCACGTACAAATGTGAATTGTAGTTCAAAGAGGCAACATTTGAAAACAGACCATTTTTTTAGTTTCTGAAGCATGTCGTAAGGGATCTCTTTCATCAAAAATTGGACGTTTTTGATTGAACAATAAAGGCCTACAAATGTTATTTAATTCACTTTCTGGGGTGGAGAAAAACTTTTTAAGGCCTCAGAGTGAATACATTGGCCATTTTCATTCACATTTACCCATTCCTCAAATCTTGTGTTTAGGGCCCCTGGAAGCTTGAAAATCACTTTAAACATCTCATTTTATCTTTAAAAGTGATTTTCCACGTACAAATGTGAATTGTAGTTCAAAGAGGCAACATTTGAAAACGGACCATTTTTTACGTTTCTGAAGCTTGTCGTAAGGGGGGGTGGTTATCTCTTTCGTCAAAAATCGGGCGTTTTCGATTGAACAATAAAGGCCTACAAATGTTATTTAGTTCACTTCCCGTGGAGGAGAAACACTTTTTAAGGCCGCAGACTGAGTAAATTGGCCATATTAATTCACTTTTACCCATTCCTCAAATCTTGTGTTTAAGGCCCCTGGAAGCATGAAAATCACTTTAAACATCTCATTTTATCTTTAATAGTGATTTACCAGGTACAAATGTGAATTGTAGTTCAAAGAGGCAATATTTGAAAACGGACCATTTTTTTAGTTTCTGAAGCATGTCGTAAGGGGGGTGGTTATCTCTTTCATCAAAAATCGGACGTTTTTAATTGAACAATAAAGGCCTCCAAATGTTATTTTATTCACTTCCCGTGGAGGAGAAACACTTTTTAAGGCCGCAGAGTGAGTAAATTGGCCATTTTCATTCACTTTTACCCATTCCTCAAATCTCGTGTTTAAGGCCCCTGGAAGCATGAAAATCACTTTAAACATCTCATTTTATCTTTAAAAGTGATTTTCCACGTACAAATGTGAATTGTAGTTCAAAGAGGCAACATTTGAAAACAGACCATTTTTTTAGTTTCTGAAGCATGTCGTAAGGGGGGGTGGTTATCTCTTTCATCAAAAATCAGACGTTTTTAATTGAACAATAAAGGCCTACAAATGTTATTTAATTCACTTTCTGGGGTGGAGAAAAACTTTTTAAGGCCTCAGAGTGAATAAATTGGCCATTTTCATTCATATTTACCCATTCCTCAAATCTTGTGTTTAGGGCCCCTGGAAGCTTGAAAATCACTTTAAACATCTCATTTTATCTTTAAAAGTGATTTTCCACGTACAAATGTGAATTGTAGTTAAAAGAGGCAACATTTGAAAACGGACCATTTTTACGTTTCTGAAGCATGTCATAAGGGGGGGTGGTTATCTCTTTCGTCAAAAATCGGGCGTTTTCGCTTGAACAATAAAGGCCTACAAATGTTATTTAGTTCACTTCCCGTGGAGGAGAAACACTTTTTAAGGCCGCAGAGTGAGTAAATTGGCCATATTCATTCACTTTTACCCATTCCTCAAATCTTGTGTTTAAGGCCCCTGGAAGCATGAAAATCACTTTAAACATCTCATTTTATCTTTAAAAGTGATTTTCCACGTACAAATGTGAATTGTAGTTCAAAGAGGCAACATTTGAAAACAGACCATTTTTTTAGTTTCTGAAGCATATCGTAAGGGGAGGTGGTTATCTCTTTCATCAAAAATCGGACGTTTTTGATTGAACAATAAAGGCCTCCAAATGTTATTTTATTCACTTCCCGTGGAGGAGAAACACTTTTTAAGGCCGCAGAGTGAGTAAATTGGCCATTTTGATTCACTTTTACCCATTCCTCAAATCTCGTGTTTAAGGCCCCTGGAAGCATGAAAATCACTTTAAACATCTCATTTTATCTTTAAAAGTGATTTTCCACGTACAAATGTGAATTGTAGTTCAAAGAGGCAACATTTGAAAACAGACCATTTTTTTAGTTTCTGAAGCATGTCGTAAGGGAAGGTGGTTATCTCTTTCATCAAAAATCGGACGTTTTGAATTGAACAATAAAGGCCTACAAATGTTATTTAATTCACTTTCTGGGGTGGAGAAAAACTTTTTAAGGCCTCAGAGTGAATAAATTGGCCATTTTCATTCACATTTACCCATTCCTCAAATCTTGTGTTTAGGGCCCCTGGAAGCTTGAAAATCACTTTAAACAACTCATTTTATCTTTAAAAGTGATTTTCCACGTACAAATGTGAATTGTAGTTAAAAGAGGCAACATTTGAAAACGGACCATTTTTACGTTTCTGAAGCATGTCATAAGGGGGGGTGGTTATCTCTTTCGTCAAAAATCGGGCGTTTTCGCTTGAACAATAAAGGCCTACAAATGTTATTTAGTTCACTTCCCGTGGAGGAGAAACACTTTTTAAGGCCGCAGAGTGAGTAAATTGGCCATATTCATTCACTTTTACCCATTCCTCAAATCTTGTGTTTAAGGCCCCTGGAAGCATGAAAATCACTTTAAACATCTCATTTTAACTTTAAAAGTGATTACCATGTACAAATGTGAATTGTAGTTCAAAGAGGCAACATTTGAAAACAGACCATTTTTTTAGTTTCTGAAGCATGTCGTAAGGGGGGGTGGTTATCTCTTTCATCAAAAATCAGACGTTTTTGATTGAACAATAAAGGCCTCCAAATGTTATTTTATTCACTTCCCGTGGAGGAGAAACACTTTTTAAGGCCGCAGAGTGAGTAAATTGGCCATTTTCATTCACTTTTAGCCATTCCTCAAATCTCGTGTTTAAGGCCCCTGGAAGCATAAAAATCACTTTAAACATCTCATTTTATCTTTAAAAGTGATTTTCCATGTACAAATGTGAATTGTAGTTCAAAGAGGCAACATTTGAAAACAGACCATTTTTTTAGTTTCTGAAGCATGTCGTAAGGGGGGGTGGTTATCTCTTTCATAAAAAAATCGGACGTTTTTAATTGAACAATAAAGGCCTACAAATGTTATTTAATTCACTTTCTGGGGTGGAGAAAAACTTTTTAAGGCCTCAGAGTGAATAAATTGGCCATTTTCATTCACATTTACCCATTCCTCAAATCTTGTGTTTAGGGCCCCTGGAAGCTTGAAAATCACTTTAAACAACTCATTTTATCTTTAAAAGTGATTTTCCACGTACAAATGTGAATTGTAGTTAAAAGAGGCAACATTTGAAAACGGACCATTTTTACG
The DNA here is from genome assembly GCF_964204655.1 of Triturus cristatus. Lineage (NCBI taxonomy): Eukaryota > Metazoa > Chordata > Amphibia > Caudata > Salamandridae > Triturus > Triturus cristatus. The sequence continues at coordinate 1,222,641,330 of NC_140590.1, read as the reverse complement.
TTTCTGAAACATGTCATAAGGGGGGGTGGTTATCTCTTTCGTCAAAAATCGGGCGTTTTCGCTTGAACAATAAAGGCCTACAAATGTTATTTAGTTCACTTCCCGTGGAGGAGAAACACTTTTTAAGGCCGCAGAGTGAGTAAATTGGCCATATTCATTCACTTTTACCCATTCCTCAAATCTTGTGTTTAAGGCCCCTGGAAGCATGAAAATCACTTTAAACATCTCATTTTATCTTTAAAAGTGATTTTCCACGTACAAATGTGAATTGTAGTTCAAAGAGGCAACATTTGAAAACAGACCATTTTTTTAGTTTCTGAAGCATGTCGTAAGGGGGGGTGGTTATCTCTTTCATCAAAAATCGGACGTTTTTAATTGAACAATAAAGGCCTACAAATGTTATTTAATTCACTTTCTGGGGTGGAGAAAAACTTTTTAAGGCCTCAGAGTGAATAAATTGGCCATTTTCATTCACATTTACCCATTCCTCAAATCTTGTGTTTAGGGCCCCTGGAAGCTTGAAAATCACTTTAAACATCTCATTTTATCTTTAAAAGTGATTTTCCACGTACAAATGTGAATTGTAGTTAAAAGAGGCAACATTTGAAAACGGACCATTTTTACGTTTCTGAAGCATGTCGTAAGGTTATCTCTTTCATCAAAAATCGGACGTTTTTGATTGAACAATAAAGGCCTCCAA